>NC_088101.1:22429141-24989141 GCF_036370855.1 Dromaius novaehollandiae
TCTTCTATGGCAGGGCAACAGAAGGGTGGACAGAAGCAAAGCAACAAATCGCACTGTATTCTGGCTTCAGAAAAGCTTTTAAGACTGTGTTATATGACACTTTCATAATGAAATCAAGGCATGTGGGCTAGGTGAAACTATTGTAAAGCGGTTACAAAATCATCTGGCCAGTCATACCATAGAGTATTACCAGCACTTTGTGGCCAAAACAAAAAGCTCTATCAAGTAGTCTTTCTGAGGGGCTTGTTTGGAGCTACATTCTGTTTGAAGATTTCCTTGATGACCTGGGTAATTTTTTAAAGGCTTAGAGTGAACCAAAGACGAGAGAAGTCACAATTGCGTTCCCATGTGGGGTTAGAATTCAGAACGTTTTGGTAAATTTGAACAATGATTTGCAAAGGATGATATGAAATTCAGTGGGGACGAGTGAGTATTGGGTGGTAATCGTTGCCCGTCCATACACGGGATGAGAGGCAACAGAGTAAGCAGAGGTTCTGCGGAGGGAGGTCTGGCACTTAGAGCGACTCAGAAGATAAACACGATCCATCTGTGTTGTGCTATTGGTAAAGACCTGAACACACTATAACAGGAAGGATGCTATTTTTTGCTCTTGTTACTGGTAAGACTTCAGCTGGACAAGAAGTAATGGACTTAAACTGAAAGAAGATGGATTTGGAGTCGATTTTATTGATTTATTCTATTAGAAAAGATATGAAACACTGGACTGTCCTGTTGGGAGACTGTACAGTCTCTGTTCCTGGAGATCTTTGAGAAGAGGTAAGGCAAGTATGTCAAGAATGATCTCAGCATAGTTGTTTCTATGCTGGGAGTCAGGGCTTGATGTCCCTTATGGCTGTATTTAAAAACAAGCTGTAGTCCAACCTCTGTGATAAAATACTGTATATATGTAGCTTTAAGAGGATAGCTGGAGCATGGTATTAGTGTACAGCTGCCAAGGACACCTAATTTACTATGTTTTTCAGAGCCCCCTTTGCATATGGTCACTGAAGAGTCAATTTTTCAGCCATTAGAGCACAACACAAGCTGCTGGGGTGGACTTAGTGATTTGGTCTTGTAACTTTTGAGTGTATTTGCCTATGTAAAAGTTAGTTATAGGTCTAGTAAAGGCTTTCATTAAAGCTTAGGTGTCAGTGTAATCACAAAAGAAATCCAGATTTGGATACAGTGGATAAAGTTTCATTTTAAATTGAAGACAGGAGATGTAATTGCAATTGGGCAGAATCAAAACAAATGTAACGATAAGTTTAACGCACTGAAAAAAGGTGCTATTTGAGCATCAAGCTGGCAGTTATGTTTGTAGATAGTGCGGGGGAGCTGCCTCTGCATGTTAGTGTTTCCTGTGCTAAATCACTTTATATATTTATAGGTAATGCCTGCCTGTTGGGGAAACTAAATCTAATCACTTTACCTTTTATTAGAGCATACAGTTTTAATAAAATCCAGTCATTCTGCAGAGGCAGGGAAAGACTGCTACATGGTAGCTGATGATTTGTAGATTACTTCAGGTTAGTGGGCAATGCCTGTAGGACATGCGAGGTTGCAAAATGCAGGTGACTGCTTGGAGAAAAGCAAGCAAGGAGGAAAACCGCCATACTCACTGGCATCCTACAGGGTTGTGCTGGCTGTAAGGCTTAAAGACTGGTTCAGTTCTAATCCCTGCTTCTGAATGCTCTCTACATGTTCGTGTTTTTATCTCTACATGTTCGTGTTTTTAAAAACACGAACAAATCTGTTATTCTAGAGATTATACTCAGTTGAAATGGGAAGCTTTTTGGAAATGTTTGGGACTGCCAATGGACTTGCCCAAATGAGTGGAGCTATGGGGCTGAGAAATGCTTTTTTGAGAAATGTCTTTTTTTCTTTTTTAATAGCATATTGTATATTTTAATGAAAGATAACATAAAATATCTCGAGCACTTAATCCCCTTTGTGACCTGAGGCATAAGTTAAATTTTCTTGGTTTTCTTTTTGTAGTGTTGTATATTTTAATGGAAGATAACATAAAATATCTTGAGTACTTTAATCGCATTCGTGAACTGGGGCATAAGTTAAATTTTCTCAAAGCTCAATCACAGATTTAGCTATCATTGGGCAAAAACATTATTAATGTGCACATTCTGTTGACAACTGAAACATAAGACAAGGGGCATAATGAGCAGTGGTGCAAATGAACTGCCCCTTTACCTTTCTATCTTCCCTCATGCTAATTCTGCATACTAAAGGTTGGTTGCTTTTGCTGTGGCAAAAAATGAGAAAGGTCATGACTTAGCAGCAAAAGTATGGAAGTGTGAAAAGTCACCGTGCCATGTGATTTGGAGAAGTCATCCTTAATTTTTACGAAAAGTAATTTAAAAATTATTGGTTAAAATGAGAACATAACAAGCAACTTTTCTCTGTCTTCAGATGTTTTTCCTCTGTTACCAGAGTCGTCTGCTAGCAGGGATAGTTTTAGCTCATTTTATGGATCTAAAAACTAGAGTTTTTGAAAATCTGGCCATTACAGTTGATCAGCTTTTTATATTTTGTGCATTTGGCTCAAACATTCACACTTATTCTTGATCACTTAGATGAATAAATCCTGTGATATGCTTTAGTATGTGAAGTATAGTGCAGTTTTAAGGGCAGCCTCTCTCATTTGGATGTTATTTTTACTCTTCAGGATGAAGTCCAGGATTTCTTGCAAATGAAATGTGTCTTAGTAGTAATTTAAATACGATAAAACTCTGAGATTTCGAGGCACTTTTAAAGGTCAATATGCTACCAGCACTAGACTGTGTTTGAAAGTAATGAGAACCAGTGGTCTCAGAAATTTTAATGAGATACTGTGTTTGCATCTTTAGATGCACACAAAATCTACAGCTACAGGAATATAAAGTTCTGTGAATCCTTTTAAAAATACTTAGTGTTTCCAGACATCTATGTTGTGAGCAGTAAAGCACTGGAGCTAAGAGTGCCATGTAACACAACAGGAAAAGTGTTTCTTTGCAAAATGGCAAAACCAGCCTGAGCTATCTAAAATGCATATGGGATTGGCGTTGTCTATTTGCATGTCACATTAATATTAAAACTTTAAATGTATCAGAGAATTCCCATGGGAATTAATACCTATTGATATTTTTTCCAACTGTGTTGTGATTGACATCAGCAGAGAACCCTCTTGTGGCCTTACTCCTAAAACAGCTGAGATAGTCTAGGTAAAACTTTGCTTCAGAAATCTGAAGCAATAACAAGAATGTAGTCCTGTTTTTTGTGAGCTCTGAGCTACTGGTCCTGAAGGCTTGGTCTGGGACACTGAAGCAATGTGAACTAGACTTTTTTTTTTTTTTTTTTTAAATAATCTTGTTTCTTACAATTTCTCAGAGATCCTGTAGCTAAAATTAGTGGAACTTTGCTGTCCTCTACTAACTCATCTTGTGAGCAAATAGTTAACAGAAACACTTCAACGTGCATGTGCCTGAATATGCATGTGCTGTTCATCAGACATACGATGAGGAAAAAAAAAAAGTTGTAGAAACCCATTTCTTATAAGCTATTGGTATAACTGACTAAATAGGGAGAAAGATACCTTAACTAAGATGTACCATATTTTCTCACTTTTGACTTGAGAAATAGTCAGTCCCCTTCTAGAGTAAGAACTGTTTGCCCAAGACGCACTGGTATTTCCTCTCTCATCTGCATCCAGGGAGAATGGCAGCTTATTTCCCTTTAAACCAGCTGAGAATTAACAGTTATTTCAAGAGAGTCACAAATTTCCATCATTGCTGTAGCTGTTGATAACTTATGTCAAATCTTTATATACCATTATGTGGTTCCTAAATAGGCTGTACTTGCAGTGAAGCTTAGCTAACCACTGTGTGACCTGTTGTTCATACTTACGTGTGGATAATAGAAGAAAGTTCCTCTGTTGCTCTTGAAGTCTACATTTGCATAATTTCATATTTCTCAGTGAGAGCTCCATCAGCTTAGTGGGTACAAAATCTCCCTTTTCACTTCTTTCAGTTGAAGTATTTCATGGGTATCAAGAATAATGGTGTTAGCCATCAATTTCTTTCCTATGGATCATCCTAGATAAAAAACATAAATTACATTTTTACATTTGTAAAGGTGACATTACATTAAAGTTTTAGGTGATTACCACAGACTATGCACATAAAAGGTAGCCTTAGAGCGAGAATCAGCCTATTGACTGACAAAAGCCTCTGATTTCTCCTCTTTTCCTTTCCACACCTCCTGTAAGCCACTTCTCCTCATATGTTAGAAAGCCGAATTCCTCTTTCAAGAAATGGAACTAATCATATCCCTTGCAGCCCACTGTATCTTCCTAAAGCCTATCCATCTTTAGTTTCTCCTGGCTCTTTTCCCCTTCACAGAGCTGAATGCTGTCTGTGTGCGGGTGTAGGAATTCCTTTCTAACTTCTCCAGACTTTTTTTCCCCCCTCTCAAGAGTGCTTCAGACAGATGCACAAATGAATCCCTTGCAGAGAAGAATAATCAAATCTCCAGTGTCTCTCTTTGTGCATATTTTAGTTTGTGCTAAATATGCCACAGGCTTTCCCCAGTTCCTCATACTGGCTAACAGCAGAACATTTAGCCAGTTAGCACAGGTTAGCCGAGAGGGTCCTGCGGCTGAGACTGAAGTGAATTAGTTTTGCATAGTTCTAAATTGTCCTCATGTTTTTTTACTTAGCAGTGAAGCTGGTGTCTCAAAGTGCCTTCATTAGCATCAGAGTTAATGCCTACTGGAACGAATGAAGTTCGCGTCGCAGACTGAGCTTTCAGTCTCTTCATGCTCGGGTTTAGCTTCTGGTGAATTACTCATATTTCTGTGGTCTCTTCTGTAGCATGTAAGCACTGAACTCTGAATATTGCACTGGAAGAGCTGGGAAGTAAGAGCAGGGAGGAGAGTAAGGCTTACTTGACAGGTGGCAGAAAGTAAAAGGCACACAGGCAAAACAGTGTAGAAATATTTTTTCTCTTTACAAATTCAGTGACTAAAACAAAGGAAAAAATGGCTATTAACAGAACCAGGCATGAGAAAACAAAACCTTTCAGTAATTCTTTATGCTTTATAGCTTTTTAAGACACACGCTTTTGTATACAAGAACTCTTTAAAGTCACTTCTTACCTTTAGGCTGCAAAGCACTTTCTAAGAGTGAGAAAATATCATTTTCCTACCTGGGCTGGGGAGTGAAAGCATGGGGAAAGGGAGGGGAAGCCTTTCAGGGCTCTTAGTGCAGAGTCCCGTTCTCTAGGCTTTGATTACAGGACATGAGAAGATGCTGTAAAAGGCAATGTATCTCACTTTTCTTTTTGTGTTCTCTTCCTGTTTGCTTTCACCTGTTGAATCTTTAAGCGTTTCTACAAATGTTTTTTTTTCTTGTATGATTTTCCCTGTTCCACATGCATTCAAAGCAAAAGGGCCCTTTTCCCCCACACCTTGTAGATGCCGAGCTATACCGTTTAAGCAAGTAGGTATGTATTCTGCTTGAAAAATGATGTCTTGCCCTTTTTCCTCCATTCCCCTTTGTGATTCAACATGTTCCAGGGCAGAAGGAGCTAGAAAATTCTCTTCTACCTTCTTCTCTGGCACAATTCTTAGCATTTTACTTCCTTCTCTCTTTCCAACCTAAGTGATTTTATTTCAGTCTTTTCTAAGTACAGGTTGCAGGAATGAAATGCCATTTGTAAGTTTAGGGGTTCTCTCTGTAAATTAAGAATAATTGGTTTATTAACACTGCTGTGCTAGAACATTGGTTAATGTGCCATGGATTTCACCTGTCAAAGCACTTGAAATCAGGCTGGTTACTGATGCTGTGGCTCTGCTGCAATTGGGATACCTAGATCTCAGCCCTTAAGTTAAGAAAAGAATTTCTTAGGGTTGGTCCAAGATGCTGGGATGCATTTCTTCGAGGTCTAAGCATGAGCTTAAACCTCAATTCCAAGACCAGTGTATCAGACCTATATTGCCTTTTTGCTAAGTTATACAAATACAGCACAATGGATATTAAAGTATATAATCCCTACACAGTTTTGCTGCCAGGAAGAATGAGATCCTGGGACTAGTATTTGTCAGTTGTTTAGTGTGTTAGTAGAATGCACCAGTTCTGGAGAAAGCAACAAGCAGCAACAGTATTTTTCCCCCTTTCCTTTTTTTTTTTATTTTTATTTTTTATTTTTGGCTAAAGGAGATTTTTAAGGATAACGCATTTCCAGTAACTTTAGGATTGAGATATTATTTGTTCTCCTTTTCATATGGCTCTGATAGCCACATGCTGCATTGCCTGCTCTGCAAAGAACAGCAAAGGTATTTAAAAGAAAATCATCCAGTTGTCCCTTTGCCTTTTCTCACTGAGCAGCAAAATCCCACTGAAATGCTTATGTTGATCTTAAAAAAAACAAACAAACAAAAAAAACCCCAAAAAACAAAAAAACAAAATAACAAAATAACAAAAAACACAACAAACCTTGCCTTCTCCTAGCCCACTGTACAGCCTAGAGACAATGCTTGTTTTCACTGCACTCTGAAGAAATTTTTCAAATAGGAACCCCCAGTCCTCCCTCACCCCCCCCCCCCCCCCCCAATTTTCCTGAAGGATCTGTAGTGTAGAATGTGGTCTGGGTGAGGAATCTTGCATCACCTTCTGAATTGAATATTAATTGTTGCTATTGAGCATTTTTGTCTGTCTTTTGTCCATACGCAAATGTTTATTTGGTGTTTTGTTCTAGGATTGCATTCTGACAGTAGTATCAGATGGACTGTTTAACTTTTTATCAAGCGGGAAAAAAACGCCACATAGTAATTGCCATGTTGGGTTGTTCTTGTGGTCTGTCTAATATACTGCCATTTCTCTGATGACCATACCAGATGCTTGAGATGATGATGGTAGACCCCATAGGAATTAGAGGCTTCTATGAAAATTTCATTCTAATCCCTTCTAATGAGAAATTGAGCTAAAACTGAAGCAGGAGGTTTTATCGTTTCCAGCAGTCGTCTTAGGTAGATGACGATAACTCTAAATATTCTTATCTGTGTCCAGATTTGATCTGCTTTTGGATACCAGCAATTTTTTTTTTTAAGCTTGTGGCAGTGAATTTCAGTCTACTATATGAAGTGTGATAAACTTGGTGTAAATTCTTTTTCTAATTTAATTGAATGTCCCCTTTCCTCTCGAACCAGTCCTCTCAAGCGTATTCCACATGAGATGGCTTCACAGAGTTAAATAACAATTTGGAGAATAATTACTGTTTCCACCTCTTGCGGATGAGGAATAATAACTATGGCTATTGCTCATTTTTTCTGTGTGTGTCCAAGCGAAGAGGTTTAGCGCCTTCCCCAAGCCTACCTTTTAAAAATCATATTTTTTGAGGTGTCTCAAGTTGGGCATCCTGAATCACTGATTTGAAAATCTCCACTGATAAGGTGTACTTTTGTAATCAGTATTGGTTTAATCAGGAGCCCAGGTTATTTTAGACTTGAAAGCTTTATATATATATATATAAAAATATATATATATAAAAATATATATATATATTTATATATATATATATTTATATATATATTTATATATATATTTATATATATATATAAAGAGGTATTTTCACTGCTTGTTTGGCTCATGCATTGGTAAATACACCATACCAGGAGACGTACCTAGTTGCCTCAGTGTCTATGGCAGGTGAACAGATGCTCTTATTCCTAGCTAAAATCTGAGATGTAGTTGTCTGTCAGGGAGATCTTGTATAGCTTGTGTTTGTGCGCCCTCTCTAACCCATTTTTCCTGGTAGGGTATAACCTGCTTTTGTGTGTCTGTAGTATAATCAGGGAGATCATATAAATCCCCTAATAACTTGGATCAGTGCATGGAACCGCCTCTCAGAGAAGCAATAGTCTTATTTCAGTTACACCTGTGTAAATCTGGAATTTTTCTCCTCTAATCTGAATGAAATTCCTTTGGATTTACCTAGATGTAGTCAAGAGTGTAGTTGGCTCACAGAGCAGCTGGCTGTGTAGTGCTCGAGGGAAAGGCTGGGGGGCCGGAGCCTGCTGAGGCTGTCTCCACCCTGAGCCTGGAGGGGCAGAGGTAGGATGTGGGGAAATATCTCTGTTTGCAAGAGCCATTTTGCTTGGATAGGGCTCTGACTGACACCTGCATCAACCCTTATGCTGGTTGGGAACATAATGAGCAGAAGACAGTAAATTCAGAGGATTGGAGGGAGTTTACTGAACAGACTGCAAATCTCTGCCAAATAGCTTGTCTCTGAAGAAAGAGATCTGTAAATTCCTTAATTACAGTAATCTTCTCTTGAGTTTATCCTAGAGCTCTACACAAAGAAAACTTGACCATGATTATTGAAAGTGTAAATGCTTTTAGAGTCACCTACCACTTCCAGTTTCTGGATTACACTTTATTTTTTGTTAAATCCAGGCTGTCTCTGTACATAATTAAAAAGCACATTCTTTATCCACCAATTAAATAGAATACACTGTATTAAGTATTAAACTGGACTGAATTTATTAATTTCAAGATCGGAGTTTATCTTGGTACTATAAGAAATGCATGCTTATTAGGATAAACCTTGCTAATGCCATCAGCCCTGAAATGGCACTTGCGAGGAAGCCTTGGTGAGCCTATCGGTGGAACCTTTCCTGCCTCTTAAAGCACCTGGTGATTTGCTTCCCCCCATCTCTAAGCTACGTCCCATAGGCTTCCTGCATTGCTATCATTCAGATAAATAATACATTTAACCTGTAATACTGAAACCAAAGTGTTTGTTACACAAGTTTCTCTGTCTACATGGGGAAAACCAGGTGCTGAAGGCCTCAAAGTTGTGACTACAATGTATGGCAAGTGACAACAGTGGATGCAGATGTAGAACTTGCACTTCCACTGGCCTCAAGGGTACACTTAGTTTGTGACTGTTGTGGCAGAGGAGATTTTTACAAAGGGAAATCATGGGACTTTGTGGATGGTTAAAAGTGACCTGCATTTAACAGAACGCTTTTGTGTGCCCAGTAACATCTCGGAAGAATAATGTAGGTTCTCAGATCTCTGATCATTTCTTTTTTCTTATTTGTCTACTTCAGCTTGCCCTCAAACAGATCAATGAGGAGAAATTAGTTTAAATTCCTTATGCTCAGATCAGGTGTTGCGATGCTTGAGAGGCAAGCTTTGAGGGGGAATTTTAAAATCCAGACAGCTATTTTTGTTGTGATTTTTTTATTTGGTAGCTTGCTTCAGAAATGCACTTATATGTAGTTGGGTTTTTTCCCCTGTACTGGAATTTCCTTTGTGACTGAATATTAATAAAAATTATTCTGGAAAATTCTGATTCAGAGCACTAGTATAAAGCTAATTATATTAAAAACAATCCCCCCCCTTCTCCTCCCAACCTCCTAATACTTCTTTGCTTTTTCATACATGAATGAAGAAGTACAAAGATAATGCAAACACCTCTCAGGAGCCTTACAGCCCTGATACTTTTTGGGGAGACTTTCCATACTGTAGCATATGAAAACAGAAATGCTGCTTACTAGAGAATGTTTAAGCTATCCCAGAAATGCGTGCATGTTGCGTCTAAACAAGAAGGCTGCCCTGGTTAAACTGAAGTTGGCTTAAAAGATTTAATTGAGGCAAACCCTGATCGGACACCCCATTCCTAATTTTTCATCAGTTAAAACTCTAACTTAATCGACTTAACCTGAACTAAAATAAGCTCGTTGAAGCCAGAACAGTGTCTTGGCACTAATTTTGGCAACAACTAAAATTGTTAGGGTGTCTAAGTAACCAGCGCTGCTTTTTCTGTAGATCTGCCAAAGAGACGGATTGCTATTTGTTTTGAACGCAAAGCTGGGAGCCAGGGTTTTCCCAGCTTTTGGTGGTTGCCTTAAAGGTCTGTCATCCTTTACTGAAATTTACATGCTTACATTAACTTTTGTATTTGTAACCTTTGCAGTTTTAGACAAAAAAATGAGACTTTATCTGTTTTTCATCCTGTAGTCTTCCACTCACAGAAAGACAGAAAATACTAGCTCTGCCTTCAAATGTTTTATTGTTATACCATAAGAAATCACTCTGTCTACCAAAAGACTCATGCTACTGAAGCAGTGGCTCATTCTTAGACAAAATTTTTCTCTGGATTTGGAGCCATAATTCTGGGAAAGTCTTAAACTAAAATATTTTTCTCAGCTTATAAAATAATCGTATGCCCCAAAACTGGGGGGGAACAGCTTTCCTGGAAAAATTTCCTAATATTTTTGCTTGCTTTCTTGCTCACTTCCTAGTTGCACTCTGGTTATTTTTCAATCTGATCTCCAGAACTAGAAGGATTAGAAAAGTACCTTTAAAAAAAGATAGCTCAGGTATTCTTTTAAAGGTTACACTAATCTGGGACCGTTGGGACTCTGAGGAAAAGCACAACACCGCAACATTTAAAGTCAAGTAGAGCAAGCTCACAACAAACTTTTGATGCTGTTCTCCTTTACCTTTGAGCAGGTGAAGTGTAGCTGATATGTGGCGTAGTCCAGATGCAGAAAGAGGTGTGTGTGTGGGGAGCCTGGGAGGGTGAAAAAACCCACATGTGGAACACAGGCTGCAGGGCTGGCAGGCCGAAAGCAGACCTCTTCATTTGCTCTTGACTGATTCTTCAAAACCCTTTTCACTCCTGTGGACACTGGGATCCAAACAGGGCTGGTGTAATCATCAGCCAGCACAAAAGGGGTGTGAGGGTGTCCCTGCTGCTGGCTTGCCTGGTATCTCAGTGATGAAAGCTGAGGGCCTAGTGCAGATACTATAAAACCAGGTGTTTTTTTCCTCCCGCTGCCCCCACTTGCTTTTACGTGCAATGCTTTCACGTGCAATGCTGCAAAGGCCTTTTTTTTTTTTTTTTTTTTTTTTTTAATTATTTTTCTACATGGGTTCACCAGCATCATTTACAACCAGGTGTAAATTGCAACAGGACATAAACTCACAGGACAGGAGGGCTTCCCAATCAGGTTAAGAACATACTGAATTATTGTTTTGAGTCTTGTTTTAATGTAAAACTGCTCATAATAGCAGGCACGCTATTCCTTTTCCTCTGTTCGCCTCTAACCCCTAGTAGACCTTTGTTATGAAGGAGTAAATTTCAGAGTAGAGATGGACCTTAACAGGCCAACAAACATTTGGAGCACATCATACATCACCCACTCTATGTTGTTTATGGTGCAAAATTTATACCTGTTCTAAATCCACCGTGACCATGCAGCTCTCTGAGGGCCTGGCTAAGCAGCCATTGGTGTATGGATTTCCTGTTTTCAATCAAACATGGAGCATACTACACAGATTTTCAAAATGCATCTTTAAATTTTTTAGTAAATCAGCTGCAATGTCTGTGGAACACCAAGAGCTCTACCATGTAATTTTAGAAAACTGCAGGAGTCTCCAGACGTTTCAAAATGTGAACAGTCTCCAGCATTTGCAGCCCCGCTTGAATCAGAAACAATAGATGAGCCATGCTCGCAACTTGCTCATTTCTTTTTCTTCTTGCTGGTGGGGTACTGCAGATTTTAGTAATAATGACTTTCATATGAAATAACATTTAAGTAATTATCAAAAATGATTTGCAGAAACTGTCTAAAGCTGTAAAGTTAAACCAACAAATGCATTTTGATAAAAAACATTTGTGTTGTATCAAGGGAACTGTCTTTTTCACAGCATACTTGCAGCTGACAATGCCTGAGTATACAGAAAAACAACTATCAAAGAAGAGCTGGCTTTAGCTTTTGCAAGGGCCAGCATAACATATGATGGGAAGCCTGGAGCTTTTTAACATGGTGCTTCAGGCAGAATACTTGAACATTTTGACGAGTCTCTGGGACACCTGGCAGAAGTTTTGCTTGTGAGTGAGCAAGTGGTGCTGATGAAGAATTTGTACAAATGCCGCAGACCCCAGCCCCACCTTTCACTTGCTCAAGCTCTTTCACATCAAAGGAACCCGTCACTTCTTCCACGCAAATGCTGTGGGATCCCTTCGCCCGGGGCTGGAGAGCAGCCAGGCTGCAGAGCATGACAGCTATTCCACAGTCCACGGCAATGCTGTGTATCACTGAGAAGCAGGAATGGATTCCTGGCTTTAAATCCCATTTTGCAACATTTGCAGCAGACATTCAGAAAGCCTTTTATTTTTGTATTTTGACCATCTGTCAATGCACAGTTTAATGAGCCTTATGGTGTGATCTCAAGTCTTGACCCTTTCTTGGACTTGGTGCTAATTAAAGAGGTGATCCTGCAGGGCTCCCCATCTACTGTCTTGGGACAGCTGCAAAATGGCATCCCATCTTTGCAACTGCTGTTAGAGAGTCATCCCAGCTCGTTTACTGGGAATTTGGTCAGAGCCTAATGAAGCTAAGTTTTTTGGGTGTTCTCACAGCACCTCTAGCAGTTCTTTAAAATATTACTCTACTGTGCGTGACTTGTCAGGTCTCCACGTTGCAGAAAGTAAGCTAGTTCTTTGTCTAATGCAGCCCAGGTAATTTTCGCGCATTTAAAACCAACTGAGTAACTCATTGTTAACCTTCGAAATAACCTCTCTCAAAAATAAGTTTTACTGGCAAAAGCCTTCTGCGGTTGTCTTCCTGCATGTTCCAGCTGGCTTGAGGCAGTGGGTGTTCTGGCTTTCCAAATAAAAGAATCTGAACTCCAATGAGGTCCACATACTTCATGCAGCCTGACACGAAAGTATTAAGCTCTCTGCATTGATCATTAGCAAGCAAATTGAAAATTAGTAGGTGGAGCAGCTTTACTGTTTTAACTTTTATGTAAAAACAAAATAATAATAATAAAAAAAAACTTGAGCAGAATATATGAAATTAATATGTGAAATGAAAATTATTCAGTCTCTCATTATTTTTTTCTTATCAAGAGGAAAGGACTTTGAGAGGGGGAGAAGTGGCTTAATCATGTACTTGTCTCCAGAACTTGAAGCTCCTCAATTTATTTTTAAATTTCCATTTTGAAGTATCTAACATAATCCCTGCTACAAAGTTCTATTTGTGCATCTTTGGAATACTTATGTGCAACAAGTAAAGGAGGAATAAATTCTTGCAAAATGAAGCTGTCCACAACCCTGATGCCATGCATTCTTTCTCAAGCTTCTGTCAAAATGTGGGTGACCTGATTTTTCTCATCTCATGCAGCTCCTTGCCTTCCAGGTGATCAGTGCTTACACCACAAACAGGTAGTCGTGCGACTTGTTTAGAGCTTTTGCACACTTGCAGGCTCTAACTGTACTAGGAGTGGGTTTTGGGAGCATGCAGGGGGTAACGCTGTCTGCAGGAACAGTTCTGGGCTACAGTAAAACCAAGTGGTCAAGATTTCATTTTTATGTTGCATGTTAAGATTCTGTTGCCAGACATGTTTCTTAATGTGTTGAACATATACTCATCATAGGAAAGAGTTTCACCTAATGACTTAGAAATATGCAGCTGTTGCAAGCATTGTATCTCCTGTCTATCGCTTCACAAGTCATCTGAATTTATCTTGATTTTTTTTTTTTCCAGAACCATACCTACCAATGTTCCAGACATATAAGAATTTTTTTCTTTTTAAATTTAAAGTTTCTTAATGGTTTGGAAGAAGATACATATCTTAAACCAAAAATATATCTTTTGTACAGTCACCTTTAATGTTCGCATTTACTTTTTGCCAAAATTGTACTTCTACATGTGTCTTTCATCTTTGTCCATGAAAACTTTACAGTGTTTACTTGCCAAATTATCAGGTAACGAGCTAAAAACAGACAGAAAGGATCTGTTTTGCAAGCCAGTGTGTGAGTTGGTTGCGGAACTCGTTGTCATGGGATTCCTCAAAGTCAGCTTCATTTGAAAAATACTTGACACATCAATAAAAGACAGAGATGCTGGTAGCTATTAGGTGCAGTGGCTGGGATGAAAAGTATAGTTCTGGAAATGTTGAAGACACTAGGCTATATGGGGGGAAGAGCACTCTCTTCACCCTCTTTCTTATACCCCTTTTTATCTGGTCCTGTGCTCCATCATTAGTCTTGCTAGACCTTTGTCCTGCCTGGAACTGGCTACTTTTACCTTCTCAGGTTGGTATATATAATCTTATAATTGGTTTGGATAAGAGGCTAATGCTGGGTCTACAGATCCCTGAAGCTACAAAGCTCTTTTTTTTTTTTTTTTTTGCTTTGTTGTCATTACAACAAGGAGTTGTAAGGTGAATGGGCATATTGGATTACATTTAAAGTTTCATCAGCTGTATTTTGGAGAATCACTTTAAAAATAAGAGGGAACAGAAGTGGAGCAAAATAAGATATACTTAAATATTTGCATTTAACATCTGTCCAAAATATTTGTCTAGAACCATAAATTACTCCGACTGGATCGTTTGGGGCACGGTTATATTCTGGAAGTGCTTATGAATCATGGCTGTGATGCTGTTTCTTCCCCGATGGGCACTGTGTTATTTGATCACTAAGTGGTGAAACTGAGCATGTGTTTGGCTGAAGATGTTGATCAACTATTTATCTGAAACTCTTGATGGATTTCTTGAACCACCTGCTTAGTTCCTTGGAGAGCAGTCTCTTCAGAGCTGCCTAGGCTTGTGAGGCTAGCAAAGGAGAAGGAGCATATGTGTGGATCCTTTGCCTTTTGTTTTTTTTCCCCTGAAGGCCCAGGAGTAGTCAAAGTAGCTTCTCCTCGGTACACAGGATGGACAGATTGAAGTTACTGTCCCTTGTCAAAGGAGAAGCAGACGTCCTGGAGACAGGCTTTACAATCTCTGCTCACACCCTGCAAGGCCGACAAGGCATCCGGAGACTCAGTGGAATCGTAGTCATTCGTGAGCTGTGGTCGAGGTCCCTGCAGCGTCGGCATTCACAAAAACCAGAATGGCGCTTCCCCACGCCAGCGAAGGAAGCGCATCAGCTAGTAGCTACTCAGCTGCATCTCGCCGCTTAGGTCTGCTCCCTTTGTGCTCGTCACGGTGGAATAGGTCAGGCTGCTTGTTTTTGGGGGGAGCAGAGCACCAATAGCAATTATGAGGGAGTTTTTAATAGCTCTCTTTCCCTCTCTACTGTGTGCTGTCAGTGATACCCCCGTCACGAACAAAAAATCAGCCAGACTTCTACAGGCAGGAGTTGTCTTTTTCCCTCTGTGTGGAGAGTGACTGAATGTTTCAGAGAACATCGAGGGACTGTGGTTTTTTAAGTTAGTTTTTTTTGACTGAGTGCTTATTTAAAAATCTCATTGTCCCTTTCCTTTCCTTTCCTTTGCCCGTGTGTCTGCTTCATCTTTGGTAAGGAGCTCATCAAGCTGTGTCCCTCCCAAAGACAGCTTTGCTATCACATAGTTCAAGGCCATGGTATGTTTGCCCCAGGTTTTTCGGCATTGCCTCCCTAGTCCAGGATGTGTTTTCAGATAGGTAACACTGTTGCAAATGCTGCTCAGTGGAGGCTTACTAACCTAGTTATTGCCAGAACTCCTTTGTAGAGGCTGGTTTAGAGAGCTGATGTTTTTAATTGTTTTGCAACAACAAATTTTAAGTTATGTGAAAGCACTCCCTTAAGAGCACTCCCTTAAGAATTAATAATACACTTCTCACGGACATGTGTTTGCCCAGATCAAACTGTGCCTCACTGAAGTATAGATCTTGCAAAAGTCTTGTGCTCCACACAGAGCATGCTTAACGCTGCTGGCTCCAGATACTGTTGGACTTTACAGCCTACCTCTATCAGCCTGTATCCATAGCCTGTAGATTTAGAGAGCTGGACTGGATTCAGAAGACCAGTGGTTGTTACGGATTTGTATATTTTTAGCAGTCTATGTGTCATCCTAATTGATGGGCATAGGTTGGCATTATATGTTCAGCTTGATTCCAGGGGTGTATGTGGCTTATTTAACAATGCTATCCTTAGAATACCATCAACACACTAATCCTCATTAGTGGTATGAGCAGCATATCTTGGTGTCACTTAACTAGATGAATTGGTACTGCTGGCCTTGGCTATTCTAGTGATTTTTATGTTGGTATAATAGGCATTTCAAGTACAGTACGTAAAAAAAAAATTTTTTTTTTAAACCTGTGTTGTTATGAAAAGGGTGAAATCTTGAAATGTCTTTTTTGTCACTACTTTTATTCTGTTCAGTTACTAGCTGTGCATTTCTGAGCTCTGAATGTGAAACTGACTTGTGCTGTGGCTGCTTTGGTGTGACTAGCTGATGTGTTGGGCTATGAGCACTTCAAGAAAAGATAATAAATTCTGCCGCCTTTCGAGGCTATGATTGCAATTTGCAAAATGTGGTATGAAGAGACTAGGCTAAAATAAGTGAGAGACACTTTATTCTTCTGGTCGTTGAACTCTTAAGTTATTTAGATAAACCTAAGAATGGGCACTGTGGTCCAGAGGAAAGGCAGCTTTCGGACCTTGCAATGTCTGAGTGTGTTCAGTTATAGTAGAGTTATAAGTAGAGTTATAAGAAACAATGTAAATACAGAATTATTTTCCCTGCGGTGTACCCTGCCTGCTTTCTCAACAAATGTACCTTGAGTTCATTCCATGGTCCTCTATTTTGTTCACTAGTAACTGCCTAATAATTCTTCCTGTTCAGTTCATGCTTTTCACTGGTCAGCTGATATCCTGGGGGAATGCTCTACAATTGCTCCAAGATCTTTCTGAACATAATAATGGCTCTAATGAATGTCCTGAAATGGATAAATTATTTAATCATTTTACTACTTACTCTGATTTCTAGGCCATAATATACATAATATTGTGCAGCACAGGAATCCTGTAGGACTTCACAGTGAAAGCTGATTGTAGTCTACTTCTCTCCACACTGTTTTTTTTTAAATGTACTTGTAGTTTGTGAGAGGACTTTTTCTAATTCTCTAAGAGCATGGTTTCTTTGGAGCAATCTGTAAGGGATATTACCAAATAAAAGCACAAGCGAGTGCAATTGTAGGAACAGTTTCGTGCAGAGGTGTGAGTAGGGGGATCTGCCATGAAGAAATAGGTTTTTTTGGTTTCCATTTACTTGTGCCTTTTGAACAATCTTTTGGTCTAAATCACTGCAGCGTGGCACTGCTGTTCTTATTGAAGTCAGTAGCAAACACCAGTGACTCTAGGATTTCAGGCCAGGACTGTGCTGAATGTCCCTTCATGTAGAAGAGAAAAGCAAGAGGTCAGAAATATGATGAGATCTTGCTAATTATAGATGGTGTCATTAATCTTAGTAAGGTGTCTTTTTCCTTCTTTGGCTCTGCAAAAACAAATGCGAAATGGATAAGCCTGAAAAAGGAGTTATAGGGAAATGGACAGACTAAGGGTAAGACACACAAGTTGCCTTATTACCCCAGAACACTGTGGTAATGCTCCTGTTGTCAAAGGAAGCATTCAAAGACACAGTATTTTGTGTTAAGTTAGAATTTTGGGGATGTTTTTATTAGTAACCAAACGCAAACGTAAGTTGTGCAAGTGATAGAACCGTGGTGATGCTAAATGCTGAATGCTTGTTGTAGGGTTGATGAAAATGTAACTGAGCTACTTGTGCAGCCAATAGAAACTGTGTGAGAAATAACCTAATGTATTTGTCAATACAAACAAGGAAATGCTTGGGAAATGAATTTGCAAAAGAAGTGGAAAAATATATATTTAAGAATGTCATAGAATAATTTAGTTTGAAAGGGATCTGTGAAGGTCATCTGGTCCAACCCTGCTCAAAGCGGGGCCAACTGAGATTTTTGAAGTGTTTCTCATAGTGGTTCTTATAGCTGGATACCTTAACCTGCCGCATAAGGGACTGAAAGCTCAAAGAGAAAACAATGGCTTTAATTCTAGTAATTCCAGAATCCCTGGTAGAAACGAACCTTGTAAATGTAGCAGCTATTCATCTGAGCACTGCCTAATTTTAATCTAATCTGATAGTTAACACTATGATATCCTGAAGTCTGAAAGAAAAATAATGATTGAAGTGCAACTGTAATATCGTTCCATGTCTTTCCACTGTTTCAATGCAACCTACTTCTAATGTTATATTTCTAATTCTTTTAACGAAATAGCATTTAAACTGTCTAATGAGGCCAGAGCCAGTGGAATGTTTTGAAAGGGAAGAATATGTTTTGGCAATTCTGCTTGATCCATGTCAGAATTTTCAGAGTCTGATCCAGGTTAGAATTGAAACCATATCCCCCTGCTACCATGAAGTTATAGATTGTTAAAGGCTGCTTCCAAAAGCAAAATGCCTCTATCTGTTTTTGCTCTCTTTTTTCACTTGGTGTTCAAACAAACCAAGCAAGTTTTATGTGTGAAAAATAGGCCAGGTTCCTTCCAAGCACCAGTCAAAGATGATTACACTGACAGTTTTCCTCAATGTAATTTTTTAGGAGCATCCTGAAGGAATGGGATGGGGAAGGAGAGCAATGACTGTGCTGTTAAAAGGCTTGACTTCAGTGACAGCAGCCCAAGATGCTAATGATACGACATTACTTCTAATGTCATTTGAAGAAACTAAATATGTTTGACCTTTCTGATTACCAAATAAATTAAGAAATAGAAATCCTACCTCTAGGGAGGCATGTTTACATACTAAAAAATTTCTAGGATTGAACATCAAAACAGGCACTTCCAGTGTCTATCCGGAGCAAATCACCTTGTCCTTAGAGACTTTTTCCATCACAGAGGTTATGTGCTGGTTTTTGAAATGAAAAAGCAGGATACTGCCATGTCTGTTGTTGTTGTTGCCAAGTATTTACACTGACCTGTTTCCATCACTTACTGGGAACACATTTTCAATCTGGCTGAGCACTGTGCACATGTGGAACAGTTGGATGTTCTTAAACATGGCTTTTTTTTTTTTTTTTTTTTTTTTTTTTTTTTTCTTGAAGACACTGCTGTTAGGCTGATACAGCCCCTGACGCAGACAGTGATGAATGGGTTGTGGTGGCAGTCGAAACTGAGAGCCTACTGCACTGTGGAAAGGATCCTGCTTGAGTGTGAATCCCAAGGCACTGGAGTACTCCTTAAGAGTCCTGAATATACTCGGTGAGAGAGGGAACTGACTAAAAGACTAGCCAAGGCAAGATACTCAACTGAAAAAACAATTTTTCACCATTTTATGATTTTATTGCCAAAAGGAGGTTTAGTTGTAGAGCGTAAACATTTTGTTCATTTAAAGCAAGGATGTCTTTTGCTCCCAGCCAATTGCTGCATATGATAAAATAAAAACAGTCTGGGGTAGAGAAGTGGGAAAATGTAGTGTGGGGAAGTGGGTTTGGTGTTAGAGAAGACGCCTCCTTGTCTGCAGACCTGCTCCTTTAAAATGCACAAAATTTGTGGAAACACAGTCCTCTGACAGCGATTAAGTTCCTGTAGGACAGACGTGCCCTTCCTGAGGGAAGGAAGACGTTCTAAAAGGCGAGAATTTAATGAAACAGTTGCATGGTAAAATAAGAAAATCACACTTTCTCCAAGTCTGCCTGTGGAAATGACCATTATTGCACACGTTCTCTCCCTTTAAAAAAAGAACTTGGCGAGTTTTAGCATTAATGTTCATATTCCACATAGCCTGAGATGACCCGGTGTGAGGTGCTGCAGAGCTCTGTCATGACTAGCACAGTTGTGGCATGAATTTTCAACTGATTTAGATAGGGCAGAGTGGGGAAGTATTATCATCTGTGGATCGCTCATCTGCATTTTGCATATGAGTGATCTGCGAGGCACAAAAGCCAGAGTGATGTTCCCAGCATCACACAGGAAGTCTCTGGCAGAGACAGAAATTGAATGCAGATTTCCCAAATCCTGATCCAGTGCCTTAAGATATCTAAAAATCAGATATTCATACCAATCGCATTGACTGAATTTTCCTAACCTAATAATGTTTCTTTCAGAAGTGCTGTAGGCTGTGTAGCAGGAGACTTCTTTCCTTTTGGGGTTGAACTGCATTAAAGACTCTGATCTTGCAAGTCATGGTTCGCTTTTTATGGTAATGTGTAAACTCAGCGTGCTACCTCGGTGATTGTGGTGGAAGTAGCAATTGCGTGGCTTCAGAAGACCAGGCCTTCTTAGTCTGGAGGCCTTTAGCCTCCAACCCCCAAGAAGGTACTTTGGGGGCAACAGATGAGTTAGGCCCTGATGTCTTCTAGATGGAAAATAGATGCTAAGATATGGCAAGACTGGGGAAATACTGCAATTTCCTATTTAATCTTTTAATATTTTCAGACATCTTTGTTAACAAGTCTATTGTGAGTTTTCTGCTGACGGTATCTATTGTGCCAGCTACCTGCTTCCTGATTCCACAGCTTACCCCAAAACAGTCCCTTAAGTATGAAATTCTCTCCTTGATAAGCACCATCTTTCAAGCTGCTGATGGTTGGCATTGGGCCATGTTTGCATGTCCTGGGCATGTTTCAGTCTCCAGTATTTTGTTTTCATTGGGTTTTACTGCTTTGACTTTTTCTCACTTTTAAGTTCTCCAATAATTTAAGCTCTCTGGTGATCCTGCCAGCCTTTTTCTACTTAAAACTGAGCTTGATCACTTGGCAGATTTTCCCCAATGCTCAGGTTCTGATGATATCCCTTTGACTGTCAAGTACAACACAGCAGAGGCAACTTTTTCAAGTCTTTCTTGCGTGGACATATTTTGCATTTCACCCCTTTGAACCATTTTCTGTTGCAAGTCAGTTGCTTCAGGTGGGGTGTTCAAAAAGCCCTGCCATAGCATTGACTTCCCAGTGGAGCAGCACTACAGTAGCAATGAATGAGTGTTTTTGAAAATTTTACTTCTGTTCTTCATTCAACTGGAAAAAGCTGCATGCATCCTGCAAGAGATGGTGAATGCAATTTAGTAGGTGCTCAAAGCTTCTAGTGCCCTCATTTAATTAGTACATACATGCATAGCAAGGATGATTATCCTGACTATAAAAAGTACTTATTTACATCTGTTTTAGTATAGTGATGTAGGTTGCAATTAATTAGGAAGTTTCTGGTGTGGTAAAAGTCATCATATAGGAGGAATGCAAACACATGATTTCCAAAGAGAAATTTAATTCCATATGGGTTGCACCCTCTCCCAGCTAGTAATTAATTGCAACTTTAAAGAAGATTTGATTATGTCTGTTTAAAAACAAAAACAACAAAACCCCCAAATCAGCAACAAAAACCAGCCACCTCTTCTCTCTCTCATGCATACCAACATTTTCAATACTGAGTAAATTTAAATGATTTTAATTTTAAATTTTCTTTTTTTGCTTTATTCAAATTGAAAGAGTGCTTTGATCAACCTTTGAGTTATAGAGTTCATTGTAGTAAAGGGAAGAGGATAACCTTCAGATGTCTTCTGTGGTAAAGCACTGATGCTGAAAATGTTAAATGTTTGCAGACTGAAAGCCTGTTTGGGGGGGGGGCAAAAAAGAATAAACAAAATGTGACATGTTTTATTTTGTTACTTATCCCTAGTAAAAATACATAACAAAAGTAAATATAAATCATATCTTACTCAAAACACTGGCATGAGTTCTCTGGAATGTACCTCTTTGTGGTGGTATCTTGTTGTACCATATAGGTTGTCAAAGCATATGCAGTTAGCTTTAAGGTTGTCAGTGCAGCAATTTTGTTAAATCCTTCTAGCTTCTTAATATATACATTGTAAATCCTGTGAAGGACACTTGTATATCCTTATTGACATGTGTCATAGACTCTGCTGTTCTGCTGCAGTTCTGTAGATTAGTGGCTCCAGTTAGGCTTTCCATAGCCTGCTACTTGTTTTCTAAAGGTGCTTCATTAAATTTACTTAGTTTTGCTTCTTTCAACTGTGGCATAAATCTGAGCACCTAAATCCATAACTCCTTGGCTGCTGGTGCTGACAGTATAATTAGGAGCAAAAGCATTCATATTTGCATTTCTAATTCATTGTGGGGGCACAAAAATTAAACCAACTGAAAACAGCGTGTGTGAACAACGTATTAGCTGACAGGACAACATGAGGAAAACGAGCAGTATGCAGCACACTTGGATGAATCTTGGTGAAAACCTTTCGGTGAGATGCAAAAATAGCCCTCTTAAGGTATAGATTTCCTTTGAATATAGTTATTCTTCCCCTAAATTCTGACGAATGAACTTGTACGACAGCAGCTGGCCTTCTCTGATGTGCTACTGAGCATCAATCAGGGTAACTGAAATGATGCACCATATGAAATGTAATAATTGAACATGGCTGTTTTAGAGAAAATTAAAATGTAAAACTGGAAATGATGAGGTCATGCAGTGAACGGCATATTTTAATGCACAGAGCTTGGAATTTGGTAGTAGCTCATGCACATACCAGCCTTGAAAGATGCTGGTGGAGTTGCACCTGAGATGTTTATTACTCTGTGTAGCCCTGATTGTGTCCATGGTGGGGGACGCATCTGCGACAAAGACGGTTCTAGGAGAGCTCTAGCAAGAGTGTTCTCTGCTCTTGTCTGTTGGGACTGAAGCTATTTAGCCAGCAGGGATCTCAATCATCCATGGGTCAGACCTTTTCATGTAGCTTGGTGACTCCTGCAGCCCGCCAAACAGTGTTCGTTTGCACACCAGTTAATGATCTAGCCCTCAACAGTAATTTAGTTGTGTCCTTTGCCAGGCTACCTAGCCAGACTGAGGAAGGCCTTCTGTTGATCGCTTTCAAATGTGGTTTAAATGGGACAGTTCAGGTACACTTGATCTTGCCTCAGTGCCGAGTGTTAGATAAGATGATTTAATGCAGTCCTGATCTTATGCTTCTGTGTACTGTAACTTCAAAAGCTGGATCAACATCAGATTCCTAATAGCATTTCAAATTTCCGTTTGAACTACACACAAGCTGAGGTAGGTGCAGGAAGGTATAACTCCGTGCTAACATCATCTTTGTTACCAGAGGGAGAAGACGTAAAACATATGTTAGCACTATTTACAGAATAAAGAACTGCATACAAAGAGTAAAGCAATGTTTGAGTGGACAGTGGAAAGTGGTAATATTTCATCTGCCAGTTGCAAGAAAGGGGGAAGAAAGCCTAGTAAAAGGTGACTTAGGCTTAGGCACGTAGTATCACTACACTGAGGATCTGTTCTGGGGTCTTATGGGACATGCAGCCAGAACCTCAGGCGCAAGAGGCAGAGAGTTAAAGGCTGCTTGAGATTATGATGTGATTTGGTCTAACTGCCTGTATTTTGTGAGACGGAAAATGTTGCCTAGTTACATACTCAGTACTCAGGAATTGATCCCAATTACTTATTTTTAGTTGAAACATCTTCCCAAAACATTCTTGACTTGAAATGATGAAAATTTTCCCACTTCTCTTTGTAGTTGCTATAATGTTAATCAACTTCACTGCTTAGAAAATAAAATAATGGTATTTTATTTCTTATCTGCTTTTGTCTAACTTTACTTGCTTTACTTGCCAGAAAGTACTTTTTTTTATTTTTTAAAATAATGTTTACCATTTGTTCAAAAAGAGTCCTTTAGGACTTACTGTTTTTTTTCTTTAGTGAAGATACTAGTATACATTGCTTTAGTAAGTCTATGATGAGCATTTTCCCTAGCTCTTAAAACATTCTTGTGGCTCCTTCCTGCACCCTTTCCAATTTGCAACATTTTAGAAACAGTCTAGATCCCAGAGCTGTATGCAATATTCAATTTTTAATCTTCTGGTTTCAATAAGGAAGAAAATCACCTTTTTTCATGTTCTTCCTCTCTAAATCCATGAACCCTTCTTGAATTGGCCAAGTAGTTGTCCTCCTAATCAATTAAAACCACTTACTAATTATGTCTTTGGGATTTTCAATTTTCAATTGCAGTTTCTGTCTAAACCTTTCCTTTCCATTAGGTAATTTTAGTTTCCCCAACTTCAGAGAGTTGGTTATGTTGGCCATGGCTCTGATTGTGGAAATTATGGAAATCTCAGTGACCAGGACTGTGCTTTGCTTCACTCTCCCTCCATTCTTTTCTTTCTCCACTGACTGCTACTGCACTTTCTCTGCATATGTGCCTTGCTGCAAGCTTAACATACTTCAGCTAGTTTCCAACAGAGATGATCCATGAGAAATGGGATTTTCCATTCATATAATCTCTTCTTCCACAGGACTGAAGAGCTAGAGCTCTGTTACCAAAATCTTCAGGATCGCCAGCTGTGCCGTTCACCCTGTTGCAGGTGAGTGAGAAAGATTTCTCAGAAAAGATTTCTGCTTGTTTTTTCCTTTTCAGCTCTTTCACAGCCCTTGAAGTTTTTGTTAATATGTCATTCCACAATGGAGTCTCTTCCATGTGATGTATTTTTTTCATTGTGTCTCATCACCAGTAGAGGTTTGTAAGTTAAGCAAATACTCAGCAGGATCATGACTTGTAATTTGCATAAAAGACAAAATTTTGTCCTGTTCTCCCTGGTTTTTTTGCTCAGCATTTTGTCTTAATGTGATTTTGTACCAAATTAGGATAGTCAACTGCTTCTTTTGGTAAGAACCTTGAAATAGATTCTGGAATAGTCTGTTTTGTCAAGTTCTTTTCCTTTTCTTTAAAAGTCAGTTTGGCTTAAACCTTGGGGTATGCAATTTAATAACTTTCCAAAATTAGTTGTCAGTGTTAACCCTATATCCAGCTAAATGTCCTATTCTGTTTGAGCACTGCTCAGTTTTCATTCTCCTTTCTTGTTTCTTTTTTTGAATTTGCCGGATGCCAAAGTCATTGAATAATCCTCTTGGTTTTGAATTTAGATAGGAAGAATAGCTGTTGTACCATCCTCTGCATACCACACTCCTTAAATGTTTTTTCTGTGTGGTGTCTCTAGTTGCTTCTGGCCTGAAATGTACCCAGTTGTTTCAATTTTTCTCCTTGTGGAAGGTTCTCTCCCATATATTCCCTCATTCTCAGTGGCTTTGTCTTTGCACCTCTGATTTTGCAGTATCTTTTAAAAATAGGGATTGTGTGTATTCAAGTAAATAGAAAATTCACTGCAAATTCAGAAAATAGGATGTCTGTGGGTGAGGAAGAAAGAGACTAAGTGAAACTTAGGTCAAAACAAATATGTTTTAAAATTATATTTTCACTCCAAACTTTTTTTTTTAAATTAATTAAAAAAGGGCAACAAAAAGTTAAGTTGGAAGAAAGCAGTGATTTGATTTTTGGAGGTGAACACAACCTAACACTGGCTGAATTACAAAGGAGAAAAGCAATTTTTTGATTTGTCAACCAAACAGAAATTAATCCGTAGTGGGACAGCTGTGTTTTGGCACTTCCCAGGGTCCATGCTGCTACTGACATATTGAGGAATTTTGGAAATGATATCAATTTAACTTTAATTCAATCTCTGGAAGCTGACACTGAGTATCTGGATACAAAATAAACTTGTCTCTGTTCACTGGTTCAGAGGAAATAAACCTGCCCCTTACTTCTTCTCAACTTACATTGCATAAAGATCTGATTTGCAAAGGGGTCTCGTCACAGCCTCCTTTTTGTGTGCACAGCTTTATATGTGTAAACACCTGCAAATTCATTTTTCATGCTCTAGCCCTTAAGAATGTTATTTGTGTGTGTACTTTTAAAATTATTATCCACTACAATTACATCAGAGAGAAAGACATACACCCCAGTGCCTGTGCAGTGGGGTGCATCGCTTTCTGTCTGAGATAATCTTGGTTCTGCTCATCAGTGAATCTTTGGGTTTTGTGATGACGACACACTGCACAAGAAAAGACGATGCAGACTGTTAGCTGACTAAATGTTTAAAGGTAACAGAATCAGTAGAGTTTCTAAATAACTGTTGCTTGTATTTTGGAAGTACTTAAACTTGTTCTAGATACCTTGTACACATTTATGGAAAAGAAGTTCCCACATCAAATTTCTACATGTTTGGGCTTAGATCAATTCCATTTAAGAAATGAATTTCTTATCTACCATGATTGAGATGTGCAAAAGGGTGTAAATTATATTATTAGCCTAACTTCAGACAGAGGAGAACAGTTTCTGGAGCATTACTTATTTATTTATCTGTTTTTGTGCTATTGGTGCAGACAAAGGAAAATGATAGGTTATTTTCTAGCCTGATGTTTTAGTTTTTTTAATCATTTCAGTATTTTTCTAGGCATGGAATCTCAGCTTTCACTTTTCCCTTCTTTCTCAATTCTGTGAAGGAAGAGGTGTCACTGGAAAGTTAATATTTTGGGGCTGTGTTACTATATTAAATGATTCCTAATAGGGTGAATCAGAGAACTCTGCTAGAAGTAGTCTTAACATAAGCTTCTAAAGAAAACTGAGCTAATCTTCCCAAATAAATAGTTGGGGACCCCGTTGAATAACACACAGCATGCTGAAAGCACACAGCATGAGAGCAGGAAAGTACCTGCACTGTCTTATATTTGAGATAAGGGAACAGATGTGGGGAACCAGTATGTACTGAATGCGCTTGCTGTGCCCAGTTTGGAGTGAACATTTAAAGCATGTGACAGAGAACTGGCCTCTGGACAGGGTTTGGCTGTTGATGTATTTAAATGTGGATTTCAAATATGGGAATGGGGAATTCTTTTTCTTGATCATGTAGAGTAACTGTTCAGATCTCAAGGTTGGATTCTCCACTTGCTGACCTGCGTTTTATGTTGTCTGTAAATTCAGTTCAGAGGATTTCTTCCTGAATCATGCTTGTCTAAGTATGGGTGTTCTGTTGTATTAACCATATCCATAAAGTGATACAGATTTTGCCTATCTGAGCTTGTCTTTAGGCTGGATGCACTTACATAAATAGAAATAGACCTATTATCACACTTCTTATTCTCGTACAAGAAGGGAAATACGTATGTGTCTTCACATCTAGTTCATTTGGGCATAAATCAGTAAAAGTGCCCTCTAAACTAATACATAAACTGTATGCATGGTGTGCTAAAGCTGGAATCTGGCCTCTCCTGTCCTTTAGACAAATGAAAATTTTACACTTTGGCACTAAAACCAGTCCTGCTTTCATTTCGCGGAAATAGACAAATGGACCTTAGAATAGGTTTGGAATATGAGGTCTCTCTGCGTGGTGTCACAATCATTGGGCTTAGGAGTTGTGTTCCTCTTTAGCGAGATGGGCACAGGAACATGGACACCTTGTTATTGCATGTGAGACCCTACTCAGAGGATTACGTGGTGAAGGGGACATGCAGCTGGCAAGGGACAGCACAGAGAGGAACGGTGGTCCTTGACTACAGTGAGGGAACGTGCTTTCTACCAGACTTCCATGAATGAGAGGTCCTGCTAGAAGATGGTCCTGCCTCTACCCCAGTTGATGACCCGACATACCAGGCTCTCCGTGGGTTTGTAGAGTGGGGAAGAAATCAGTCATGCCACTTGACTGGAAATATATGAGATCTGTGGTCACCAGGAGGGAAGTGTGAAGAGGGAATCGTATCTGAGAATTGTGTGTTGAATGTGTGCAACTTGACAGGTTGGAAGGAGGGAGCTGTTCTGGTTATACCCTGATGTGTTTAAGATGCACTGGGTGTGTGCACAAATGTTCATGGAAGTGCATTCCAGCAAAAGATGTCTGCACAGCAGCTGGGTTTTGTCCTTGTATGTTGTCAGCCTGCAGAGAGCTTCAGAGACCTTCTGGATAAAAGTTCTTTATTACAGTAACATACTGCTCTGAGAGGAAAAGGGAATCGAGGCACGTCGCACCGGGGCACACAAGCTCCTCGGCCTGCCCTGAGGTGCCGGTTCCCCTGTCGGGGCCTGCCTGCAGCGTACTGCAGCTTCCTCCCCCAGAGACCAACCCCCGGCGGCAGGGAGGATGTATAGTGGGTCTCGTCTAACACGGAAAGTGGCCATGTCACTAGGCCCTGTGAAATGAGGTTAGCTGCTGTCATGTTTTCCAAGCAGGTTTGCCAAGCTACAGCACTGTTAAATACACTGAATGAAAGAATGAGTCAGAGCGACAAGCGTGGTATGTTGTAGATGAATCCGATTCCTGCTGGAGACCTTCTCCTAGGGTCATTTGTCTGTAAACAGGTACTTTCTCCATCTCATGCAGGACCAGGATTTCAAGCCTGTCCAATGTCTTTCCTCCATTTCGGGCAGTCTCTTGAAGGGACAAATGTGGTGGTGACATATGGAAGAAAAATAATGTCCATTTTGCACTTCAGGATTGCTTAGTACTCTTTAGTGCATGGATTGCTATGCTACTTTTTAGTTTTCATAAGCACTAGTGTGCTCAGATGAGGCCTTTCTTGTTTTTTTCCTAAACCTACACATGTCTGAAATAGCAGAAGCTGGAGTGAATCAAAGCAGGTATGTTCAGACAAGCTGCAGGGGAGAGCTTGGTGGGAAGGGGAAGGTAGACCTAAGCAGAGACAACTTCAGCTGGTTTTGAACCCTTGTGAGTTGGATTTAAAAGTTCCCCTGTTTTGCTGGCCTGGGCCAGGAGAAGTGCAGTTCCCAGCATGGGGTCCTGCAGCTGGTGGGGCTCAGCTGGGGAGAGGGATGAGATGCAGAGGGCTAGCCCGAGTTCAAAAACAAAAGTACCTCCTTCCATACACGTTTTGGCTAACAGAATAGGAACACACGAGCTACACGCACACACAAACAACATGCTCTAGGGAGAGACCACAAATATGCTAAAAATCATAATCTGATAAACTCAGATGCTTTCAAAATACAAATGTCCTGTCAATGCTTTTCATAACAAAAATGATCACTTAAGACTTTACCACAGCTTAACTATTTGCAATGTAAACATCAACAAAATGATGATTTTTTTCAACACTTAATGTGCTTTTCACTGTGGAAATAAATGTTTTGGCGCCCAATCCTTCCTTATGATTTAGCTAATAGGAACCTACAGTGCAGGATCGACATTTGGTTAGACAGCTGAAGAAAAGCAGATTAGATATGCAGATGTGGGGACTCCTTTTCCAGACCATTTTCCATTTCTGAAACTTATTTTGTTATCTTCATTTTAATCTTTCCAATGCAATCAGAAATCTCTTTCCAAACTCTTGAGTCCATCTTCTCTTGAAGGATAGAATAGTTTATAGGTTCTCAATTTTTTCCCACCCAACACCCAAACCAGCTGTAGGCTTCACTTTTGTCTCTGTTCCTTCCCTTCCTCCCAGATTCAAATCCCCCAGTCTTGGATCTTGGCAAGAAAGTGCAGATTTATTATTATTATTATTATTATTATTATTTTCCCCCTCCATGTGCGTTAATGGGTGCTGGATGAAGTGTGTAGAGGAGTAAGTGGGTGGTGGGTACTTCTCCGCGCCTGCCTCCATTGTGTGTGTAACCAAAAGCAGCTGCTCCATGACACTATGAAGTACCAACTGGATTCTTCATCAGCATCCTACAGTGGCTGCCGGAGCTGTAGCAGGGCTAATTTGGTACGTGCTTGGTGAAGCACCTTCTTCTCTTAGTTCGTGCTGGCAAGGTTTATCCGAGATACCTTCTTAGCCAATTCTATGCAATGTAGGACCCCTCTCCTGGACACTGTTTCCAGAGACACCTCAGTATTTGAGATGCACTGATCTTAATAATTATGCTATTGTTCCTGTGTATGTATAACTCTTCTGTGGTTTCAGGTTTCCACTGCCATTCAGATCATATTAAATGTGGTTTTTCCTTTTTAAATACTAACATCTAGGATTAATTTAGTCCCACATTTTTTCCTGGGTAACTTAAAGTTTTGGATGAATCACTCCCAAAAAATGAGAATATGTCCAAACCTCAGCCCAAATGTCAAATTGAACCAGAATTCAATAGGTTTGGATGAAAGCCTGCTCATAGTCCCCCCCGCCTCGAAGTATACACTGAATCAATGTTGAATCTGTCTCAGCAAATCTGACAGCCTTGCTGTGTTGCTTGCTTTCTTCAGATTTTCTGTATTTTGGAGTTTCTTCTGCATGCTATATATTTGAAGTATCTCAAACTCAAGCAAAAGGCCTGAAATTTAGACTGAATTAGAGGATGGGAAAGGGATTATTGCTGAAACCCGATGCTGCCAATTTGTAACTCATTTTTCTTGCAGGTAAGACTTCTTGGTACCGTTTCTTAGCAAAGGGAAACATTTCCAGAGAAAGATGCACCTTACACACCATCTCCTTTAAAAACAAAACAAAACAAAACAAAAAAGTTGAAAGCAGTCAGAGCTCGCTACCTGCCCTGGAGTACACCAGGTACAATCGGCAACCAGGAGAGACATGTATTCAGTTGCAGGATACATGTAAGGAAAAGAAGAAACTCCTGATCGCCCACATCTGAACCAGGATGCCACATGACCAGTACTCCTCTGGTTGCCAGTTTCTTGAGAATTCTCCGAATTTTCTCTCAGCTCTGAACCCTGACTGCTCTCACTTTTATGTTTCTATCAGAAGGGCATTCTCAACAGCTTCTTAATTGTCCTTTTATTAATATGTTTTTTCCCTTTCCTTCAACTGACACAGAAAATGTCTTCTAGTTCGCTTACTTTTTGAACAGAGATCTGAAGAACTAAAAGCAGTTCTATGCCACATATAAAACTGTACTATTGTAAGCAATATATATATTCAGCTATAAATCATCAGTAAAGCTTACATTTTCATTACACCAAAGCAGAACAATCTGTAAAGTCACCTAATAAGGATGAAAGGAGCACACTGGAACTATTAGAATTGTTACGTTATTAAAGGTGGAAGAGAGAGAAGAAAAGGTTGGAAAGACCTCTGCAGTTTCAGTGAAAAGGAGATAATTCTTTTACTAACCTAAGCTTTAATTTTGAGGAAGAAGAAATTTTAATTAAATTGGGAGGAAAGTAGGAAGAGAAAGATGATAAAGAAAACAACAGTGTTAGAAGGGGAGAAGAAGAAAACCTTCAAGCTGTTCAGAAGCTATTTGAGTTGAACCAGCTTTCATAATCCACCACCAAGAGAGATGTTTTAGTTACCTTGTAAACATCTGAAACTTTTTTTGGTGCTCCAGTAATAGTAGAAATTCCTTTACTTCCTTTTGTTGAAGTTGGAACTGGTTCATCATACAGTTGCTGTCTTTCTTCTCCTAGACTGTTTCTGTTCTCACTGAGAGTCTGTTTCTCCTGCTTTTCACAAACTTTGCAGACTCTGTTTCCAAGGTATTGTATCTTTTTCACCTCACTTCTTGATGGGAATTCTCGCTCTCTGCCTTTCATCTCTCCTGCTTCCCACTATGGAAAATGTGTTTTATTCCCTCTCTTCTTCCCACCCCTCAAGATGGGCTGTTCTCTATCACTTATCCTATTCTGACAGACAGGTTGCAAACTTTACAAAGGTCAGCCCTAGGGGTGAGATTTGCGTCCATCTTCCACGGTGAGATCTGAGCAGCTCAGGCTTGTGCTGCTTTCTGAGTTTTAATGCAGCAAGCTGACATGGTAGAAGAGTGGGGCAAAGGAAGTGAGGTCTAACTGCATTAAGTGACTGTTCTTCTAATGCAAGGCCCAAGTAGGGTAAAGTTAAGGAAGGCTGAGCTATGAGTTGTGTGTGCATTAGTGTTCTGCAGCTCATTGTCTCTCTTGATTCTGTTCATGACAAGTTTTATCAAATCCATGTTTATTTAGATATTTATGTCCCTGTGCATATGTTGTGACGAAATATGCTGTTTTAATCAGGAGTTTGGGTTTGGGTTGTTGAATGCAGCGTCCTTGCCCTTAACCAAAATAAAAACCAGACTCGGCGCACACATACAGCGCAGGGAGGAAAGTGGATATAACCTTATGATAATATTTCATCCAATATAGTTGAAGCTAATGGTACTCACTAGCTTTGGGCTGCAGGCCAGAATTCAGCCCCAGAGCACTTCCGGGGGCTGCACAAAGTTGTCATCTTGGCTTCCCTCCCCCTCCTCTCTCCTCCTCCTGTTCCCTCTGCTCCAGTGCCTGAACTTAGCAGTTTGGCAGGCAGGAGAATTAACTCTTGTAAGGGTGGAGAAGAGCGTGGAGGTATCCCTGCCAGCGAGGCTTTTTTTCATTCTCATTTTTTATGTTTAGCATTTGGGAAAGTCTCATGCCAGCACGTGGTCTTTCAGAGGTGGGGGAAGGATGTCATCTTTGGCAAGGACACCTCTGCAGTACGCGAAGGTGCGGGGGCACCAGCGCCCGGGCTCATCACCGCCACCTCCTTTACTGCATTTGAAGCACCACTGTTTTCAGTGGCACCAAGACATCAGCCGTGTTTCTGTGTGAGAAGCTTATTTTCATATAGTGTTCTTAATTGTGTAACGCTGTTCAACAGAGGATCTCAGATCTCTATACCCTGAAAAAGAGGGGGGCAGTCCACATACCAATCTTGGGAAGTACCTCAGGGCAAGGTAAAGGGGCATGTCTACTCCAGAGTTTCCAAGCTGCCTTCAGTGCTTGTTTTTATTCTGGTGTCTAAATGTAGTGTTTGGGCACTGCACTGTTATTCCTGATGGTCTCCTCAGTATAAATACAACGTATTTCCTTTTTTTTTCTTACTCTGCCTCCTCAAACCTTCCCTTCCTCTCTCTGTCCCTATTTGATATCTTTTCTAAAATTGTTTTACTGTCTTTTTTTCCTCTCCTTCAAATTCGTGTTCCCTTCATCATGTTCAAACTCCTTCCTGCTGTTATTTAAATTTCATCTTATCCCTTCAGCTTCTTCCTCTTGACTGCTTAAGTTTTTTCATCACTTACAGCATCTCCCAGCAGTTTGCTGTCTGTCTTTTTTTAGCCAGAAGGTTTTTCGCCCCACTGGGGGGGCTACGCTGGACTCGCTCTGTGGGACAAACTGGGAGGGGACCTGGGCAGGTGTTTCTCGGTGGCAGCTCACCGCGGTGCCGCTGCAAGCTCCTGCCTCTGTACGAGGGCTGTGCTGCCGACTGCGTGCTGCGTCCCTGCTCCTAGCCAGATCAGTGCGGCGCGGAGGCGCTATCTAGATAGCGTGGGGCAGAGGGTGGGAGACGCTGGCTGCCCACCGTCCCCGAGAGCTGCAGCCAGCAGTTTGCGCAGGGGGATTGTTTTTCAGTCATTCAGTATTGCCAGACTTCTGGCCTGGGAACGCCGCTGGGAGGGCACCGTGTTTCCTTCGGCTGGCCGCTCAGCACGGGGCCAAAGCTTCAGCCGGGGCTTGAGTCCTGCGGCAGAACAGCATCTGTACTAAGGAAGGCTCCAGCGGCCGGGGTCCTGAAAACCTCACGGTGCCCTGGTTTGCCGAGGGTGGTTGCCCTCTTCTGCTCGCAGAGGTCAGGCAATGAAAAGGACATCACTGCTGCAAATTTAGAGAAGCCATGTGTTTTGGAGGGGACTGGGAAGGAGCAGGGCAGGGCCTTGAAATGGGCACAAAACAGTTGGGAAGGAAAGTGGATGCGCGACAGCTTCTGCGAGGCGGCAGGGTGTTGTGTGGTGCGGTGCGGCTTTGCCCAGGGAGGTGGCTTTGACCCAGCAAGTGCTGGCTGCGTGCAGCGCTGGTGTCTGGTTTGGAGGTTTCGCGTTAATAAAAGTTACAGTCCTGCAACCACATCTCCATCCTTTTATTACGGAATGGCATGCTGTTACACCAATGGAATTACTGTGCACTGTATACTTTAAACCCATAAATTGCTAATGCTAGACTGTTCCAATGAGCAGCTTTTTGATATCCTTTACATGTTAAAAAGTACTCAGGCCTGTTGACAAAGCAAAGAAATGGTGTCAAAAATAATTTTAAAACCTTTTGACCTGTAAGGTTTAAGAGAATTAGGCACAGATTCTTTGCTTTAAGCCTCTTGGTGACAAGAAATATGGTCCTATGCCAGCCGGTTTGATTGACAGTGGCGTTTGTAGTTTCAGCTGCTAATACAGTGTGCTCCTTGTATATTCCTAGTGTGTAAATATAGAAGATTATTTGTCACCTGTGTTGATGGATTATGCATAAGTGAGACAATGTGGTTAAGATTCTAAAGCATAAATGAAAAAATCATAAACTTTACATAACTCATAAAGCAATGCTTAATACTCATAATGAAGTATCCTTGTTTTAATCAAGGGAAACTGCCAGGCTTTCAAATGAGCAAAGATTATGAAGCTGCCATCTTTTTTCTTTTTGATAGCTACATGCTGCTAACCTGCATCATTGGATTTTTGACAACCATAATAAAATGTATTGGAAAATTGATTAGTTTTAAGAGACTCCTCGTAGCCAGCTGCTTTTATTTGTAAATGTCATATATTCAGTCATTGCGGGCTCCATCCCTTCAAGTGGAATTCTTGGCTGAATAGGAACCTTGCATAGGTACAAAAGCACTCTTGTTTCACATTCTTCAGTTTGTTTTCAGCATTTTCATGTATACTTGCGTAAGTTTATTTTTCCTGAAAGCTATCCCAGAGCAGATAGTTAACTATTTACTCATTTCCCACTACGTTGTAATTACAACTTATTTGTGCTCTTTAAGACATGGAAAATTTGCAAAAATAGCCAGTTAGCTTTGTTATTAATATTTTCAGAGATTTGCAGCTTTTTGCGAGAAAAAGAGCAAAGTTAAATTATTGATTCTTTGGATAGCAAAAAGAGAATTTGCTATAGAAAGTGTATTATCACTTCTTGAAATATGCAGTAAAATTGGCATTTTCAGCATGCTACTCTTATCTTTATTTGCTGATAGAGAGACTATCCAGATTTTTTTTAGCTTTAAGGGAAAGGATATGGTTAGGTTCATGTTACTCAGCCTTTAGTAAGCGCAAAGTACAAGCGTAAGGGGCCACAGTCCAATCCTGTAACATTTAATATATTTTGTGTAAGGAGAGCAACTTTCATTTTAACGTAACGCTAAATCTGTCTTTGTTTTGATCTAACCTTTAGTAGAGTGAAAGTCTGACTCCTGAAGTCCTTTTCTAGACAAAACTCTCCTGCCGACCTGTGGGAGCTCTGCATGAACAAGAGGCGCAGGATTTGACCCTAAGCTACTACGCTGTTTATGAACCAATGTGAAACCGTTTGCTTCAGGAGGCCACATCCTGCTCTCTCGCTGCACGCTGGGTGCCAGCAGACGGCAATGGCAATTTCATGCGTGTTTTGAGAGGAGGCCATGGCCCTTCAGTATTATTTTGCTCTACAGAGATACTGTAGCGGAGTGTTTGCTTTGTGATTAAATTCTACATTCTTTATAATGTGGTGAGCTGTGCGTGGCTGACCTCTGGTATTTAACAAAAAAGGCCAGACTCAGAAGTCACCAAAATAGATATGATTACAGATACCAGCCTGATTAAGAAGATTTTATTTGGTTTTGACAATGACGGATTCAATTAGATGCATTTTCTTATCCGTTCTGTTAACCCCTTGTATTCTTTTTGTGGACCAAAACCTACCTGCGGTGGAAATGAGATGTATTCCCAGCTCGTATCCTTTAAAATGTTGGTTATCTTCAATGGATTATTGTAACCAGCCACAATAGCCTCCTTCATATGTTTGAGCCCCTGTTGTAGTCTTAAAATCTAGACTGGAATGTCCGACGGCCGCATTACTTGCGTGTCGGTTTTGTGTGTTTCTCACCTGTTCAGTGAAATGCTAGAAAGCCATTCGCAAACATGGGCTAGAAGACAAAGGTTACATTCACTGCATAGTTTATTGATATCATGCACCTATAGTTTGAGATTATACAGCATTTATTAAATACTCTGACACAGAAAAAAATCTACAGAATGTTGCTATAATAAGACTAGGCCATAAATAAAAAGAGAAATGTCTTAAAGAGAGGACAGCTAGCCTGTGTTTCTCTCAGTGTGGGATGCTACTCTTCCGTCTTTAGTAGGCTTCCTTGCTTCTATACACCAAGGAGTTAGGTTTACGGCTAGGAGCTACGGACTGGACCTATTTATATTCTGTAGGTGAAATCACTTAAATAAAAAGGGAAATCAATTGAACTGTCTTGGTTTTGCAGAGGAGCAGCTGAAGAAGCAAACTGAGTTCAGGCCATAATTTTTCTTACTCTGGTCTTTGAACCTGATGAAAGTATTCACAAGCCAAGAGGGGCTATTTAAATAAGTGTACTTGATCTCCTAGCTATTACAGGCCGTTATATTTCACCCTTTCACTGTATGTATTTTTTCTTTTTTTTCTTACTAAAGCAAGGCAACAGGAAAAGGTATCCAGTCTTTCTATGAAGATGCCAAGTGGTAACTATGCCACTGGTTTACTACCAGTGTTATTGAAAAAAATTGTGACTTTGTTCTCCCCTGAATTTGTTTGACTTTGGCATCCAGGCATGGATTTCTGTTGTGCTTTCCAGTGATTTGGTTAGAGACCCTTAATACCTCCACAGAGTGGAAAAAGAGGGCTAGTGATCAGTCACCTCTGTTTATTCTTGAGGAATCTGCGCTATTGGAGCTCTTTCTCTCTAACACATACACAGCAGTCTAAGATCCGTCTTGCCAAACTTAGAAAGGCAAGTTCACCTCCCCACATGTGCAAAAGAAGAGCCCACTGGCTCATGTTTCTGCAGGGCGGCATTTAAGAGCATACGTCAAGTTGCCTGTCCACGATGGCTCCGTCCAGCAGCCTTAGTAGCAATGAGTGCAGCAGCTGCACTTCAGCCCCTCTACAAATTCTCTGTCCCTGCTCTGTCCCCCCCTTATAGTTGTATCATTTGTTCTATTTTTCCTAAGAAGTAACTTATTTCTGAGAGAAAGATCCTAACACGTTTCTCCTTTAAAATTGATGTTGAAATAAAATAAATGTTACTTCTCTACTTTTTGCACATCTGTTGGTAGAATGTAAAGATCAATACAATTTACCCTTTGAAATATCATTAAAACATTATACCTAGAGCAGCTGCAAAGTGGAATCACAGTCTGTGGTGTGACTTTTGCACATCCAAAACCCACAGATGCGGATACAGGGCTGTCTAAGAGCAAACCAATTCTAAAAATAAAGTCGCAAACTGGGATTCTTCTTTGCGTGGCAAACAAAAAGAAACTTTAATAGCTGGTGTCCATGTTTGTCATCCAGTTTACAGCTTTTCATTTTTTCAATTAGAATTTAAAAAATGCCAACAAATGGAAGCAGATGTGGAGTTAACCATTTAAGGCTCTCCAAAACTTGCTAAATCCAGGGATGACTTTGTAAGGAAATCTGCACCTTTAACTTTTGTATTTTGGAGTTTGAGAGTGCAGCTGAGGGAGAGCGTGGGGAGGCGACTTGGCTGATAAAGGCGGGCTGGTGTGCCAGGGCTCGATTTTTCCATTTTGTAAACACTGGTGCTACTGATGTCATGCTGGAATCATGTCAATGCTGAAGCAACCTCTGCTTTGGGCACAGTCCTCCGTTTCTGTTGAAAGACTGAGGGATGCTGTTCCCTCCCTGCCCCCCCCCCCCCCCCCCAGCTTTTGCTACTTGGGGTATTTGTGTTACACTTGAGGTCATGTAGGTTCCTGAAATGGACTGAAAAATAATAGGGTAATAGATTGATTCTATTTGATTTTTATTTTATCATTGTTTTTTAGCTCAGTGTAGTTTCATGAGTTATTATGAAAAATCAGACATTTATCTGCTTGCTCTTGAGGCTGCCCATGAACAATCTCTGGAGTGAGAGGGAAATTGATGGCAATAGGAAGTCATTAGTTTGTGATGTTGCATCATTACATGAAGACTTTAAGTTGTGTCAAAAACAACATTGTGCATTAATGTATCAGAGTGCAAATGTCAGACTGTCAAGCTGTGATTTCTTTCTTTTAGCTCTGTCACTTGGCCTCGTAATGAAGTGGCTCTTGAGCTCTCAAAGGTTGAGTACTACTAATCCCAAGCACCAGATTTTTCTGTGCAAAATTATTGTATTGTTGAAATAAAATGCCTTTAAGGGAGAAGAATGAAATTTGTGGAGAAATGAATTAACTCTGGTGTTACAGATGGATTGAAAGTTGTAGTTCATGTTTACTGGGTGAAAATGAAAGCATTCCACTGTTTTCCCATGTGAAAAACCTATCCTCAGTCCCTGAGGCAGGAAATCTGTACCCACGCTGGTTATCAATCCTTGCTGATATTCATGATAGTGCAATATCATGGATGTCTAAGCTGAATCCCCCAATACTTGCCAGTATAGGGTTAAATATCTCCTGTAATAGCGAAAATTGTCATTTAGCCTTTGTGCCTCCTGTTTAGATAGAACCACCTTGGAAGTGAAGTCTAAGGAAATTAGGATGTCTGAGGGAATACTAGCAAATCTCCAAATAGGAGAACCCAAAAGTACAGGTGAATTTGTTTTATATTCCTAGCCAGCTGAGCAGGAAAGAGGAGGGAGGACTCATGGAGGAAGAGGGAGACAGGCTGCACAGAAGAGAGAGGGTACAATTCACAGAGAAGGTGGCCTGCAGGAACAGAGCCTGGCTGCCCAGCTGTGTTCTGGTTCTGTCCTGAGTGAAGTAACAAGTAGTTACTTTCTAAATGTCAGATTTTGTTTGCAATTGACTATTTTGTGCCTTTAAAGAAATAAGCATGTATCTAGGGAGCCCCTAGGGTTGCAGCTCTCTGAAAAGGTGTGTTTACATCAACATATAATTCTGTAAGGATAAGGATACTAGTCTCTTTTCATACTTTGCAGGCAAAGGCTTTCTGTCAGGAGGCCAATGGCAGAGAAGGTGCTGCAGCTAAAACCTGCCCTGGGGCACCTCTCCAACGCAACTGCCCCAGCAGCGTCCCATGTAGGAAAGCGTGGCATGGGCTCTCAGATGACATGTTATTCAATGGGAACCCTGATTTTAAACTGGCTGCGGATGGCAAAGTAGATGACATCATCATACCACAAAGGAAATAAATGCTTGCTACCAGCATACTTATTTGCTGTTATTGTGGTAAGTGCATTTATTTCCCTCACTTCTGCATGTAGGTGGCTATGTTGTTCCTTTCTTAAAGGAAATAAAAGTATTCAGTAAGCACTGGGAAAGAAAACACACTGAAGATTCTTTTTCTCCTGATAGAAAAAAACTAAATATAAAATACATTAATTGTTTGTCATTACTGTCTTCTTTATAATAACTCTGCTCCCAGTTAGGTTTTATCTGGGCAAACATTACAATACCTAATGAAATGTCTTGTTAAAAACATATTTGTGTAAGAAGCAGATAGAGAAGCAGAGCCTTTCTTCCTGCTCTGTTTAAAACCCTACTCTATCTATGACAGCTGTGAGCACTGTGCCACATGGAGGACAGGACACTTCTCAAAGAAAGATATTTCCTCGTTATTAGTAATTTTTCCATTGAGAACCTCCAGCTACTCTCAAGCTTCTAACAGTAAAGTAAAAGAATACCTTGCACCAGCCGACTAATTTTAGCTAACGCAAACCAAACATTTCCCTGTTCTACCAAATGACCTTGCGGCTGCCTCGAAGTGGTTACATGAAACAACTTGGAGGCTGCTTGGAGGTGTTGATTCTGGTGGGGGGTGATTTCACGGCCTCTGCTGATGGCCTGAGGCAGGTGACTGGGTTTGCACACCCAGATGTCGGGCAGGTGGGACGGACTGTCAGGGAGGTCAGCTAGGCCACACACTTGAACCATCCTGGTGGAAATGAGGAGAGCGCCATAGGGCAAGAGGTGGTTTGAAATTAACTTTTGATTGTGAAGCTCTCTCCAAGCTGGATCAGCCTGCTTGTTTGTTTTATTCATAATATTAAAGTGAGAGATGATTAAAATTATGCGCATTTAGAGCAGGGTGGAAGTGGTACCTCTCAGCCTAGAAAATACCAGCAATGCAAACTGATGAGCTCTGTATTTAAAAATACGCACCTCTGCTCACTGCTGAACTTACTCAGATCCTTACCAGAGTAAGGAAGGGTGAGAGCAGCGCGAAATGGGCAGCTCCTCCACTCTCTTGCAGTTGCTGGGCTGTGCGTGGATGCAACCCGGGCAGAGGACCAGCAGCTGGTGCTGGTCCTTGGCCCTCACTGCAGCAGTGCAAAATGGCTCTTGGGATGCTCTGGCTCAGGGCAGCATATACCGAAGAGCCTGTTACAGCTGCCTTGGGCCTGTTTTGCACTTGGAGAGTGGGAGGGAGGACGGACGTGGCTTTTCCCCATGGCTTTGCTTCACGTAAACTTTGTATTTTTATGGTGTTTAATCACTGAACATTAACTTCACATTTCCTACCATTCATGTGGCTGCAATTTTTTTAAAGTAGCAGTGCTCTCTTAAGAAACTGTTAAAATTGATAATCTGTCTTAATTTAATAACACTAACCTAAGAACAAGTTTCTGAATAATTTGTTTATTACAGAGATTCTGAGATTCAGCATTCTGAAGGCCAGAAGGGACCGTTAATTAGATCTTCTGGGTAAGACAGAAACAGTGAATTTCACCAGTGGTTCTTGCATCTAGTTTAGTAGCCTGTGACTGAATTGACTGTGTGTGGTTTTCAAAGGCATAGAAAGAATCTCCTTGTACTGATCATATGAGGAATGACTACTCTAGTCGTAAGTTCTCCTGTAACACCTGATATGGAATAACAGCCAGCTAAATAGTTAATGGATACACAGAGAAGAGGAGGATCTCTGAGACACTGAACTATTTTGCCAAAGCTAATCTTCCAATGGAATGAAAAACATATACGGGCAGAAAAAAACACACACTAAAACCCTTTTCCTCAGCATACATTGACAAGGGGAATATTTTATGTCTTCCCAGAGCTAGAGTAGTGTAATTGAGGGTATGACAGAAGTTTAGGAAGGCTGGGGCCAAGTTCCTTTGGCAGAATTGTTGTAGGAAAATGTGCAAATATCTGTTGTTAATCTTTTTACTGAAGGATGCCACAGTATTGGCTAGAAGAGGCACTGAATGTATTCCTAATGCAGCTCTGCCGGTGGATCTCCTTCCCACTCCACAAGAGCTTCAGCATGTTATGATCTTATTCTGTTGTGTTTATGCGTGATAGTGAGGGCTGCTAACGCTACCTGTGCTTAAGGTTGCTTAACACTCTCAGCCAGAAGGTCATGTTTTTAACTGCCTGTGTTAACTCAGCCAAAGCTTAAATAGTTTAGGCTGAAATTTTCCAGATGGGTGTCTTCATTTGGAAGGGATGGGGGGGGGGGGGGAGGATTTCAGCCAAACTTTAATCGGTCACTTCTCAGAACAAGCTGACAGAAAATGACATTGTTTTGTTCACGTTACAAAGGGAGAATATCTTGCATCTCACTTCACTGGAAAAAAAACCCTACAGTCGCTATGCTTTTTCAGTTAAAGTTTGGCAAGCCACATTTGATTTTACTTGCGGGGAGGAGAGAAGGGAAGTAAATAATAAAGTAATGAAAGACTGCACCTTATAACAGAGATAAGCTTTCCAATTCCTGTGCCTTATGAGACTAATTTAATTCACACAGAAAAACTTAATTCTGGTGTTTTCCTGCTTCTTTGAATGGTTGACTTTCCAAGCTTAATGTTATTTTAATGTGTTTAAAATATAATTTGTGAGATTTGAATAAAGTAAGCTGAGCAGAGCTCCATCAAGAGATACCATTTTGACACCTACCTGTTTCACCTGCTTTGCCAAAATCTTTGGATCCCCCACTGCTCTGGAGCTGATGGAGCAGTGGATAGCGGTCTGCTGCTGTGCAGGGGCTGCTGCTCAGGGCCAGCCTGGGCGCACCTTGCAAGTGCGGTTTGTGGCCGTTTGCTCGCAAGCACTGGACGCGGGGACACAGACCCCTTAGGCTTCAGTCCAAGCTCTGACTGGGTTGTTCTCTTTGTTACAAGTCCTTTTGCTCCTTTTCTTCCCACTCTGAACTACCACCCTTTAATATTTTCCAGGTTATTCCCTTCAGGGAATATTTTAACTTCAGGGTAAAAACTATCTTAGAAGGAAGTTTGAAGCCTGGGATCAGGACGTAAGTTTTATTCCTTCCTCACCCACAGCACATGAATTTGACTAAGCTTCATATTCTTCTGACTCATTTTCTTCACATATATAAGGAAAAAAACTAATAACAATTTGCCAGATGATTACTTTTGCAAAGTTTGAGCAGGTTGTGTGTGTGTGTAAAAGCACGTATTGGGGGAGGGGAGATCAACAGAGGGCCACAGAAAAAGGCATCTGTGTTCCTAGAGAGAAGTGTCACTTAGCCTAGTAAGACTGTTTCTCTGCTGAGCTACAGCTCATATAGCTACACTGGTCTTTGCACTGATGAAGAGCTGAGGATAGTTAGTCTCCCATATCAAGAAATGCTGTTTTATCTAGTGTAATAGTGAGAGATTTAAAATCTTTACTTGCCTGTAACAGAGGCTTTAGACTTGGTAGGGTGACAAAAAAAGCGCAGAGGGAAGACACAGGGCAGCAGTTTTCACTTTTGACTAAACTGTTAAGACTCTTATAAAACTGGGTTGTTATCTTGAGCCTTATTTTCTGAATATTGTTTTTGGAAGCACAGTATGGTTATTTCACTTTTTAAAGATGTGATGGAGAATGCACAGCAGCCTGCAGCATTATCAGTTTGATCTAGAATTTTTGCCAAAGAGTATGCTTGAAATATTCTTGTTTTCTCTCCCCTTTTTTCTTCTTCTTCTCCCGCTTCCCAAGTGTCTGGGCTGGAGAGACTGGAAAGCAAATAGAATTACAAGAGGAATGAACTTATCCCATTAATTTTTTTTTTAATGCAGTTATGCAGAAGAGTTTTTGAACAAATCACTCAGCATTTGGTTGCTGTTTTTACTGGAAGATATTTAGCTGGAAAATATATTGAGGTGAGGAAAAGAGCTTTACTCCTGGTGTGTGTGCATATATATATAAAAATCTGTATATGTATGTATACGTATATGTGAACTCTGATTCTGACTCTCTTAATTGCTGTTGGCTGAAAATAAATGAAGTCTGCCTCAGAGCTTTTTAAAAACTTCCCCTAAGTTTTAGCGAAGTTCAAACTGTAAGCAGTTTGGGGTGAAGGCTGCATTGCTGCTGTGCGTCTGTGTAATGCCAGAAAAGATTGTAAAGTATAAATGAAAAATTGCTTTAATTAGAAGAAACCTGGTGTGTTATTTACTCTGTGAGAAAGGGGTAACTTTGCTTACTTCTGGATATTGAAGAGTTGTTGAATCAGTGCGTATTTGAATTTCCTTTTACTGTTTGATTAATTCTACCTAGCTGTCTATGTTTTGAGTGGAGGGGTTGACTTCCAGAGGTCCCCTCCAGCCTAACTTACCCTTTGATTCTTCAGTTCTTTCCACTAAAAACACAATCTTGTGCTTCAGACCTTCAGCTTAAGAATTCCCTATTTAGTATAATCACATAGTTCAGCCCTCATTTGTTTTGGGTCTGCAGTGACTTTAATTGATATGCCTATATCAACTGTAGGCATAAAAAAATACAAGCAATATAATTAAAAGATTTCTTTTTATTCCCAAGGTTTGACTTTGCTACATATTTCCTTGACAGTGCTACAGAGGAGAGGACTCTGTTGTTCAGACTGACTGACTTTCTCTACTCAGACCTTGGAAACCCCATAGATAACTGGGAGAGCCATAGCTGTGTAGGCTGTAGGAGGGTCCCTGAGATTTTTCTTGCAAACAGGGGGACAAAGCTGTTAAAGGAAACCCATCGTTTTGCAGGCCAAAGAGACTTCACAGCTGTCATCCAGGCCAAGTTACGGCCTGTGGATGATTGCTTGCTTCTCAGTTCAAATAGTTTTCTATCTAAAATCTTGGCCTTGCCTTCTGCAGCGTTAGTAGTATGGGAAGCAAATCAAATAGAGGTATCAAGTTTGGCTAAGGTATTTTCATCAGGATATTTGATACAAAGGACTAGCATGAAGAGTATTAATATTTTTAATAAAAATATATTGGGTAATTTACATGTATTAATAGTATCTATTGCAAGGGTATTTGATATATATTTTTATATAGTAGATTAACTCCATACCCCATTATGACTCAAGTAAAAATGTAGGAAGATTTTTTCCAGGCTTGTACTCAAAGTTGGCCTATGAGCTAGAAGGCTCAGACAGGAGGAATGGCCTGGGGCCAGAGCATCCCACTCTTGCTTTTACCTCTTTTTTGCCTTCCCCCTCCACACCCCAGCCTTTCAACAGACTATGCTCTCTTTTAGTTGCTTTTCTTTTTAAACTAAGAGTATTAGAAATAGTTGGGTATGTGTGGTACGGAATAGCTGCTACCACTGGGTAACGTGGTTCAGTGAGGCTTTCTGTGGGGCTAGGTACTATGAGTATGGGAAGACTATCACAGTTTGTCCCAGTCTCACTCAGATGTTTTGCAAAGAAATATGTGGGTTTTGGCCTTCACTCAACAAAGCACTTAAGCATTTGCCTAACTTGAAGTAAGCTAACATCACCTGAAACCATTTGCATCACTTACATGTCTAAAATAAAGCACCTTTTGTTGAGTCATGACAGGTTCTGCTCTTACTGAGGAAATAATGTGGAGCTGAATTAGCATTTGATTTCTTTGCCTCCGCTTGCTAAATTTGTTATTTGCTAAAAGAAAAGTGGTAGAAGATTGTGGTTTTTACCTTGTATTTCCTTCTGTCCAATGACTGCACAATTCAGGAATTGTTTTTTGGGGGGCATTGTTTGCTTCTATGTACCTGTTTTCTCCTGTCTTGCGGTTTTAAGCTCTTTGGGGGCAGGATTGTCTTTTTGGTATGACTGCGTACGTCTGCAGTCTCCAGTGCTATACGGCCTTGAATAGAGGTCCTAGATATTATTTTATTATTCTAGGAATGAAATAGCTCTTGTTCTGTGCCCAAGGATGTCTATCTAGGCCGCATCTTCTTTCTTACCTCTGTTTTTTGCTTGCACGCAGCCTTCTCCTTGGTCTCAGTGGCAATGTGGGGGGAGATATGCTCACCATGGGGCTTGGGAGGAGCTTCTTCCTCTCTGGCTGCGAAGGGGTGAATTGTCCTTAGCTCTGGTTCAACATGCTTGGAGAGTGGGGCACAGAAGGGCACCTTCTTAAGTGAATACATCTCCAAAAACACCTGTGCGAGAGCTGTTCACAGTCTACCCTTGCTTTAAACCTGGATGGGTAATGAGGCTCTATAACATGGGAATCGTTTTGGCCAAAGCATGCCACTTTTCTGTGTGCGTTCTGGCGCAAGAGCTAATAAGAGATTAAATCTTTTTTTATTATTATTCCTGCAATTTGATTGCATGTTTGTTTGTGAAGCCAGTTGGCATATGTCATAAAATCTGATTGATTGAACAGTTAAGCCTTGAAAGCTTCCCTTTGAAATGTTGCCAAGGTCAACAAGGACTAGTGCCCATATATGCATGTCATGGAAATTACCTTTTGTGCTGTTTTTACCTTGCCCCACATAGCTGCAAACATGAAGAGATATTATACTCTGATCTTCTCTTACATAATGCATACTTTTTCCAAAATACTGGATGTAGTGTTCTGTGCTCTGCTTTATGTTGGCAGAATAGAGCAAAATGTTTAACTTTGAAGGAGGTGATCAATGAGTTAGAATGTTCCTTATACAAACATACATATATATATATATATATGTATATATATTTCAGTTCAGAAATGTTTGTGGAACAGGTACTTTTCTGGGAGAAGAAAATGAGAGGAGTTTGAGAAAATCAGTTATTTCCACATTTCCTTCGAAATTTTTCGTTATGCCTTGAATGTAATTTGTCATTGATGTAAATGTGCTACATCAGAGATTTTGCTTAGTGCTACAAGGTGTGCCTTCTGAATGCCATGTTGGTTATGAAAAATAATATATCTTTGTTCAGGCGGATAAGAGTTGCATGTCTGTGCTGGAAGGTAAACAGCAGTCTTTACTTTTCTGACGCGCCAGTTCTAGACAATACAGAGTTTATTTTCATCTTGATATTTGGCCTGAGACACCACTCTGGTGAATTTACTCACATTTTATTGGACAAAAAATCAATTGCTCACCACCACTCCACGTTTCTTCTGTGCCAAACTTTGCAGAAAAAATAGGCAGCTCTTGGAAAAGCCTATCCAATACCTTTCTTTAAGGCTTTTAAAAATATTTAAAATTTACAGGGGTTCCTAGGCAATAATGTCATATTGTGCTTTTCTAAAACAGGTTTTGCGACCTCCTGAAACCTTGTCATAGTACACAAGCTTTCCTAGGTTGCTTTGGCCAATAGATAACCTGTCCTGTCAGATACTTGGTCTGTTGTCGTGTTTGGACTGAGCCAAGGTCTCTATACCCTTCCTGATCATGTGAAGAGATGATCCTTGTGCTGTACATGGTATTCTGTGTTGCATTCCAGGAATGTGGCAGTTCTTGACAGCTATCACATATCACAGATACACGCTGAGTTTGTATGAAGTAGTATGGGAAACAAGCACTATACAAGAAAATTTCCATTACTTATTAACCCTAACCTAATCTAATCAAAACACAAAACTTCATAAAGTGAAGGGGAAAATAAGCAGCTGTGATCATCACTGACCTTTCTTAGGATGATCAGGAAATTTAATGTTAAAAAATTACTGAAATTGGCCAGAACATAAATTTCCATCCTTTGCTGACCTTGGTGGCAGAGATTCATTCCTCCATTGTTCTGGTGGGGTTTGTGTTGGAAAATGGTTGTGTCTTGGTCTCACTGCTATTGTTTTGAGGAAACTATCAAAATCAGCAATTGTTCCGTTACTGTGATGATGCACTAAGAATCAAGATGTGCTGGATTGCAGTGTAGCACTGTTTATTCCACTCAAATGTATTTTTGTAGGACCTCTCTGCATTGTTTCCTATACCAATCCTGTTCTGCTGGGTTTAGAGGCAGAGCTTTCAAGCTTTGACAAAAAATAATTCTCACCCTTTAGGTAAGCAAACTGACTAGGAAATTAGGGGGAAAAAAATCAACTCATTTTAATTACATGGGAATCTCTGTACTCTTTGCTTTTTGTTCATCGTCTTTTAGCAGGTATGGCACACTGCTTGGGGGAAATAGTCTTTGAATTACTTTTACGAAAAGCCAAAATCGTGCATGATTTAGAGGGAGCAATAGCTGAACAGCAGTCTTCATTGTAATGGTAAAGGAAAAGACATAAAATGCAGTCGAAGCTATCAGTAAAGGCACTGTTGCCAACTCTGCAGAGCACCTGGCTAGGTATTAAAGGGCACAAATGTGATCCCCTTACTGAGTAGTGTTTTATAGACTGTAGTTCACAGCCAAAGAAAACAGCTTTTGGAGCTTTTAGGTGTCCATAAACAGCTAGATAAGTATGAGGGAGCCAGAACAGGGGATAAAGGAGGTAGCAAAGTATCAGCTTGCATCATTGCCTTTTGGAGCTCCCCAATGTGGAGTACATTAACTGCTTGAGGTGATTGCTGTGCCCTGTTACTCTGGGAGGTGGCATCCCTAACACTGAGAGGGTCCATGGAGCAGTGCCATGATGCAAACTCAGGCTGGGTCCTGCCATCTGCGTAATTGTTAGGATTGCAGCGTTGACCATATTTCATGCGAGTTGGCAGTGGCTACTGGGCTGTAGTCAGGATGGGGATTTGGAAGAGCAGCGGCACCTATGGTCTCTGATGCCAGCATTCAAAGCATTGCAAGCGGGTTTAATAAACAAATCTCATTAAATGTTTTTAGATGGAGGAAAGCACATAGCCATAAATAGAAAATTGATAAGTGGGTGACTGTTAAAAATAGCTCATTAAGAAATGGTAAGTGGAGAAATAATATGAATATGATAGCACAAAGAATATTCTACACGCATACTCGAAGCCTTTAGCGGTTGCCAAAAACTCTGATGAAGTGAATGAAGAGCAAATGGGTTGTATTTCAAACACATACCATTACACTGAGCAACAGTAACATTTTATTGCTTCAGTCACATTTTTTGACTGAAGTAATAAAATTTGTAAAACATAAAGAAAAACACAGGATTTATCTCTCCCTCCTGTCTTATTCCTCCTCCTCCCCTCCCCCCTTCTTATTTCAAATTTGAAACAGATCTTATGCTTCGCAGTATAGCACTCAGGTTATGGAGATGTTTAAGAATTGCTTGACAGATTCAAAGAAACTTGCAATTCTGTATGCAGCTAAAGTAATAAGAAATAGTTTGTCTTTCACATGAGTTTTAGAATCATAGCTCACTTGTAGTGAAGCCGGAGAAGAAGCTAGCACAGAGCTGGTTTCAGTCAGGATCCTGCGAAGACTTCAGCATATGTTAAGTCTTGTCCTATAGCAGCAATCTAAGGGTGGTAAATAGCGTGGTGCACCAAGTCAGTCACAAGTTAAAACTTTTCAGTCTGTATGTTACTTTTGGTCTACATTTTACTCAGGTTTAGTCTGAAGGATTGCATTAAATTATCTTGTTCAAATTGAACTCCCTTGCAGGTGTTGCTCGGTGCGATTGCTTGTCTTGTAAAATGGAAATCGCTTTTCCAGATGTAGTCATGTATTATACATAAATAATTATATGGTCTTTTGCTTTAAATTTGTGTTTTTAACATAGCAGAGAAACTGCAATATATTCCAAACTTGAGGACTAGTCTTAGAATATTTTATTAGAATATTTAATAGAATACAGGGCTTCTGAATGCTCTGGTTTATTTCATGTTTGTAGTTTGTAAGTGCTGCCGTTCTGTCATTGAAGAACACTAAAATAACAGCTGATCTCATACTGCCCACAGTCCTTTATTATTTGAGTTACAGGCATTTTATTTTTACTGTCCAGAGCCCAGATCTAAACATATTCTTATGTGCATCCATCAACCTTTCGCTGCTGCTATTTTCCATGAAATCTGTGTGTGAAATAAAAAATAATTTAGTTGTTGCTGTTTAGTTTTTTGTCCAGTCTCCTCACACAGGGATGAGGAGGGAAAGTCTAATACAGAGTTAGACTCCTCTGTGGAGTTAAGTCTTCCTCATATGAGTAGTGTACCTAATCTTCTTTCTCACTCATTATTGTGGCTCTGGACTGAAATGAAACATAAAAGACACCTAAGTTTCTTTGCTGCTTAGCTTCTTCCTGCAGGTCTTGTCCCAGAAGGTGGTGAAGCCTGCTCCAGTGTCCCTGCCAGCTGTTAGGCTTGCATGCACCCTGTCCTCTGCCGGGCGGGATGTGAAACGTTCAGCCTTGTGGCAGGGGTTTATGCTCTTGACAGCTCGACTATGTGTATAGTTTAGGTGCCAGGGACATATGTTGCAAGAGGAGGTTCCAAGAGTCTATTTGTGAAGTCCTAAGTAGCCACGAGTTTGTTTAAAATACTTCACATTTACAGAGTGCCTTACAGCCCTAGAGAATAGTTACTCGCAGTGGTTTCGTGAAGTGTCATCCTGATTTTGCTCTGAGATATAGCGACTCGCTCAATCCTGAACTAGCAGTAAGGTTTTGAATGGGGGCTGGAGTCGAGGCACCTCAGTGTCATGCTCTTTCTCCTTAACCGTGGCTTTGTCATGGAAGTGTTTAACCATGTAATGTGTATTGATACATGACATTAAATTGGTATAACATGCAGTCTAGAGTAATGAAGGATCTATATAACTAGACTGTCATATCCATCCCCTATAAACAGGAACAGATGATCTGCTTTGCAGTTACCTAGATATATGTATCTCTCAATTTCCACTAAAAGAATTTGAGTAGCAGGACTAAATATGTGAGACAGATCTAACTTTGCAATTCTGTTCTGTGCTTTCATAGCTATATAGGTAGTTTTTACTTGTTCCATTGCTGTTTCCCTGCTGATCTCTGTTGAAACTGAGAAAGTACTTTACATTTTGTTTTGTAGCACTGCGTGATTTAGTATTTTTATTTGGTAGAAGAGTCAAATCAGTGGTGATCTTAATATGTGCATCTTAATATGTGTAACTGTGTATGCAGCCGAAAGACAGTATGTGAAAACTCTTTGCAGATGCCCCATGACTTCATTCACACTTCAGTGATTAATTGAAATGGGTAATTCTTTTAGAAAGGTACTGTATGTTTTCCTTGTTAATCTATGTGCTAATCTGTGTTCTTCTGACAGCTTAAAAAGCAAGAGGTTATGTTATGGTTGTAAACCAAACGAACCATAAAACAGGCTGCTACTTAATGAAATGTTTTGTGCTTCACTTTTATTCATTTTTTTTCAAAACAGACTAGCATGCATTATGTTCTCACTTTGAAATGTGTAGCATTTGTTGTACCTTTGACAGCCTTTCTCTCCAGCTGGAAGGAGTATTTCATAACTTCATTTCATTCGGAAGCTGCAAATATTTGGGCTTATGAAGGGAATTTGGATTTGACTGAGAAGTCTAGAGTACTATATGGATTCTAGGCTCCCCTGTTTGTTTGTTTAAAGTATGAATTTGTTTCTATGACAGTGCTCAGCTCGTAGGGGGATTGCTGCCACCTTCACTTGCATAACCTCCTTTCAGAGAAAAGAGTGATTCTGCCCGTTTCTTGAATGAACGAGTAGTTGCACTGCAAAAAATACTTTGGTCTTTGGATCCTGAGCAGTACATCTCGGCTGCCTTGACAAAAGACACCTCAGCCCAGCATATTCCCTGCTGAGTTTGTCATTCCCTTCAAAGTTTGTTGATGCTAGGCAGTTTGGTACTCAGATTTTTCTCTTTTTCTCTTTTGAGAGGCTGCTCTGTGCTTGCACTGAATAGAGAGCCCAGAGATCTAATTTAGCAGTCCTGAGCCAACTGCAAGAGCTACAGCCCTGTAGTTAAAACTGGGCTCCCAGCCCGAAGATGTCTCGTTTGTCATCTTTCCTGCAGCACAGAAATCCTGACTGTGCTGTTCTAATGCAGAATACTTGTGTGATGCAGCTTCTGGGCTCTGTAAAATGGAACATGCTGGTTATGTTTCCTCTGTGCACTAATTAATAATTGAAGTTATTTTTCCTCAAGCCCTCTCTGAATTTGCATGCTTTTAGAGAGCCTGATTTTGATCCCACCCCAGCAAATGGTGAATTGGTAGGATTCAAGTCAGGCTCTTAGACTCTGTCAAGGAGATGCAAATTATGACCAATGAAAGGTCCAATGTGGTGTAATTTAACTTAGAAAAATTGTCTGATGTCAAATTTTGAACATGAGGTGAACTTTGAATGAGGCATGTAATGAGGATAAGAAGGCAACAGTCAGAAATTAATAAAGTAGAAGTGCAATCACAAACACAATAATAATTTATGGTGCCTAAGGCAAAGGCATGTGCAGGGAGATTTATTTTTCAGCAGGGAAAACTAATTGTAAACAACTTCAGAAATGCACTTCAGTATCAGATGCGCCTATCTTTTTTGAGCTTCACTTTATTTTCCTTACGTTTTAAACAACCTATTTATTTTGATTGTCCCAAGGGAAATCCCAGTCCTGCCTATTTATGATATGGCATCATTTGTGTTTGGATAATTCTTCTGTTCTATGATACACAACACTTTCCTCTGCGCTTCCAGACACCTGGTGCCTTCATACTTTGAAATACAAAAAATACTGTTTTCAGCTGAGACTGATCATATAAAGTTAATTTCTCCAAGTACCCCTTCCACTTTCATGCATTGCATTTATATTTCCAAGTATTTGAATGTTGGAGAACCCTGTGCTTCTTTCGGGGGCTCTTGTTTTTAACCCATGCTTCTTGGATTCTTTCTTTCATTGCCCAATGAAGATTTATATTGTTTATGAGAGCTGGCCAGAGGGATTTACATGTTTTGTTCTGGAGGGTGCCTGGATGGAGCGGGGTCCCTGGCAGGGCTACGTGAGCAGGACCTGGAGCGGGATGGCTGCCTCATTGCTTGGGCGGCGAGGTGGTCCCCTCCTCCTGCTACCTCTGCCACAGGAAAAGAAGGAGGAGCTGAGAGCCTGGCTTCCTGCCACGGGATGCAGCGAGGTTGTTTTCTTGCACGTTTTTGGGTTCAAAGGTTGTCATTTCCCTGTTGCATTTTCCCTGGGACAGCCCTGCTGCTGGGATCTCTTTGGCCAGTGCTTTGGTGAGGCTCAGTTATCTGTACATCAGCTGGGGCAGTTGTCTGATCACTGTAGGCGTCAGTCGCGTTGATCTGTTCCTGAGTAGAACAGATCTCTGCCGCTAATAAAAGGAGGAGTGTAGTATTGCTTGCACAGAAAATGCATGCTGGTGTAGTGGTTATATTTCAGTCTAAAGATGCATACATTTAGGACCAGGGCCTGCAATAAAGTTCATCTAGCTGAATCCTTAGATTGGAGTATTCCTTGAATTGAGAGAGCAGCGTGTTCCCCTGGAGCAAGCACCCGCCGTGACAATTGCTGATATAGGTGAAGAGTCGTCAGTTCGCATTAGCAGTATTTTTTCCCCCTTACAGCATCAAATTAGATAGAAGTAAAGTGATCTCTCTATTAACAAGTCGTAATCTGATGAACTCAATAGTAGAGTCACGTCTATTTTCGGCGGCTTTGTTGCTAAAACTGGATCACTACGCCACAAGCTGCTTTACCCTTTCCCAAGTGACAGTGCTCTGTTAGAAATAGCTTGCTGGGCCTTGCTGCCCGTGTGCCCATTGTAGTGCCCGCTCGGTGAGAGCAGACAGCTGGGGGAGTTCAGCGCTGTGAAGGTTATGGTGGCAGCAGTTTTGTAAGTGCTTTATTTCAGTTCTCTTCTGGCTGCAGCGGGGACAGGTGCGGTCTGGTTCTGATTTCACTGGTCTAAATTTCTTATCTGACCTGGTAGTCAATCAAGGGCATGAGAGAGGAGAGAGCGAAAGCAGGAGAGGAACTGCCGGAGACGGACCGATGGGGAGAGTAATGCTAAGCATCTGACTTTCTCATCCAGGAGCTGGCAGATCTGCCTGTCATTCAGTGCTTCTCTGTGTACTAGCGTTGCCCTGTGCAAAATGGATTTCTGAGTGTTAACCATCATGTTCTTCTTTTCCAAAGGGTCTTCTGTAGGATTTCATTTGCAGAGCACAGAGGGCAATATCTAGGGTAATTCCAGGGCTTAGTGGCTGTGATCTTTTGTCAACTCTACTTGTGAGTGAAATTAAACTTGGTATGAGCACCCACAATCTGAGCTTGTGCAACACAATTCCTGGCCAATGAGTGGAAAATCATAAACCTGACAAGTATTTATGAGAGAGAAAAATGAGATGTCATATTATAACAGGAATATATTCATTAAATCTATCAATTTCACAGAAACCGAGAATTCCCTCTTCAGTAAAAGGCTTTGAGTAGGTTTATAAAGTCAGATATTCTTTTATGAGATGTTACTTCTATGCTAAAATGCAGTATGTTTAAATCCGGGTCAGTATTTTCTAAGGGAGCAAGTTACAAAAAGGGCTGAGTTATTGTGATGTTACAGTAGCCACTCTGTTTTTGAGAGGATATTGGAGAATATCTGTGCATCAGCTTGCTGCAGCTGAAGTCACACCTGGAAGAACCTTCTTAGGAAAGTTATAAGCCTGGTAGGGGCAAACCATTAATGTCAGTAGTCTTATGCTGCTTCCCATCGCTGCAGACTCTGGTAGAATGTGAATATAACAGAGGCTTTAAAGAACATATTCCAGTTGTCTTTCTCGCCTGTGGGAATTCACTCCCAGAAGACTTCTGGGGTGGGAACCTTGCAGATTCTTCCATGTCTTCCAACATCAGTAAGGGAGATGCAAAACCCAAAAAGCTGAACTTGTGCAGCTCTTAAGACACTCAGTTATGCAGTGAGATTTTTCAGTCCAAAGGAGGAGTAGTCTGTGTGGTGGTGAGGGATGGAGTGCTACATGTATACAATTTAATTCAACTTGATGTCAGTTAATACCATAAAAATTAATTTGACTGCTACTAAGAGTGAAGCTTCACCAGTGTGAAATTGCCAGCGTGAAATTTGTTAAGGGAAACCAAAACATTGGCAAGATGTAGGCATTGTATCAGCACACAACAGAGTTGGTCAGCACACTTGCTGAGAAGCAACCCTGGCTTTTCCTTTCCAGAGGCCTGGGCTTGCCGTGGTTTCAGAAATCAGTTTATTGTGTTGTTTACTCACAAATAAACCTTTTCAATTGGTGAACCTTGGACCAATTCTTTGGCAAGAAGGAGATAGTACCAGAGGTAGCTACACCCTCTGTGTGATCTAGCATGCTAATATGGACAGGCATGTAAGGTACCGGGGCAAAAAGGCCAGAGCAAACGCAAAATTCAGCCATTTTTGTACCAGATGAATGTCGTGAATCAGTACCTAAGTGTGACTTAGGACTGGGTTGATGTTAGCAGGTTGGACTGGTATGTGCTGTTGGTGGAAACGAGCCCCGCTGAGTTGCCAACCCTACAGGTGGTGCAGCCATCTGACAAGGATTTCCGGCCACGTGTGTCTTTCCTGCTGCCAGTAGTGTGCCGTGGAGCCATTGCTTCTCCAGTCTCCGCTTCCCTGATTCCACCTGCTGTCATTTCACTCACATAAGTGGGTTCAGCTCCTGATCGTTATCAAAACCGATCTTTTTTTTAATTAGAAGGCACCCAAAGTGCCTTTTCATATGGGTTAGGTGGTGATTGTAATCCATGTGCTAAGATGCAATGACTTGCTACTTATTTTTGCCACAACCTGTTTCCAGATGCTACACAGATGCCTATATTTGATATACTGGCATTTATTCTTAGACAACCTTAAATTATCCCGTGCATGATCTCAGACTGTCCACAATTTTTTCCATCCTTTACCAAGACAAAGGAAAGATGGAGGCTTTTAGTGTTCAAAAAGAAAAAAAACCCACCAAAGCTAATTTCCTTCAGTAGGTAGCAAACTAGCACGGCTCACAGCAGCATGAGTTGGTTTTGAAAGGCATGTGTACGCTCATGTGGTAACGTATCATGGATTCTACTGCAGAAAACCTATTTAACACACAAAAATCAGCTGCACATAGTTGACTGGGTGGGATTTATGTTAGACCTCAAGCTCAGAAAGTCACAATGCATGTTTGCATGTGCCAGACAGGTTCTGCCTTTCCTTCTTGCAGCATCCTGCACCTTGTCCATTCAATATCCGTGGTGTTTTAATTTTTCTTTCCTTTGTGAGCTGCTGTTTACCACAAATTTCCCTCTGTCTCCTGGGTGGAGAGTTTTATAGGCATCCATTTAATATATCAGTTTCATAGGGATCGTTTTTGCTCTTTCTTCACTTTTTAATAGCAGAGTCTTTGGCCATGCGACTGGCAGAAACATCCATCTGATGAGGAGAACTGCAGATGGCTCTGTGTACAGGCCCATGCCATGCTGTAGAAGATGGCCCAGCGTTCAGAGGAAGACTTGGGGATGCAGCCTTGGAAAGGGTTACAAATCCAGGCAGCTGAAACCTGTGGAGAACTGCAGCTGACATATGGGTATCAGGTAAGTCTGCCGTATGGTAAGTAAAGGAAAGAACTTGCTATTAACTCAATCGATGTGATTTTTAGCATTCAGCAAATCTCTCAGGGCTTAAAAGTGAGGAGCTGAGATTTAAACATGTAAGAGGAACAAAACTTTTTGCCACTAATATTTTAATGAAGCATATGTTTAAATGTATTTCATTGTTTCAGTAAAAGACAACTTACCTAATATACGTTAGAATATTAGCTTCTAAACGTATCTATTTACAAAGAGCAGCCTCAACTTCATTGTAAGCTAAGCATTAGCACTAGATTTCCTTTTGGTATAATTCAGTCACTAGTATCATGAAGAAAAACATTTTAAAAAAGATAAAGATGGTTTAGAAATTATAGTTTATTAATTCCCCCTGCAAAAAAAACTATTTTTCAAAGTAGAACTAAAAATCTATTAAGCAAAAAAGTGACTTTTCCACTTAAAATCAATGAAAACCTTTAGCTATAGACGAAACATAAAGCTCTTGAGAGGGGAAAAGTTGTATAGTGTGAGAACTGACTTTAATAAATGTTAACCCTCACTATATTATATTAGTTTTGTTTATTTGCCCATGGGCCACATCTGAATTGATCCGTGGGAACATTTGGGTTTCTTATCACCAATTGCACAAAAAATATAACCATGTGTCTCCAAAAGGAAACTGGACCTTGGTGCTCCGTAAGGTTACTTCTTGAAGTATTAATCAGTCAGCATCCTTATTGTGCGCAGCGATCAAAACACAGTTTTCTTTAACTGTTCCCCTGTTTCTGAACTTTTGATAAGTTTGGAGTAATATGGCTTAATACTCAATGAGGTTGTCACTGAATGGTCAGCATAGCGGTGACAAACACTATTATCGCTTATGGATGTAACAGTTAAGTTCAAAGCGTTCAGACAAAATTGTTTGTTAACAAAGGGAGCTCGGAAACTGAGACGAAGTATTGGCAGTTGTGGAGCAAAGGGAAATCTGTGGTGATTTTGTTGCAACAGCTAGAGGTATTATGCTAACAGCCTTCGTAGCTTGTCTGAGAAAATCTGCATTTGTCTGTTTCTCTGTCAGTCAGATTTTTTCCTCCTGTGGTACATGGGGGTTACTCTGTGCTTTCCCTGTTGTACCTATATCAACAAATGAGGAAATCGGTAAGGAAATGTAGTGCACTAGCAGGATGTTTTTAGAAAACTGACTGTGGTTTTGCCTGGAGAAAATGGCCTACCTGGTTTAGTTTTTCAAGCCAATTTTAGCTTTCAGTGATGCCACTTGTGTTTGTGCCACGGCGATGGCACTTTCAGGTGTCACTTGTGTTTGTGCCACGGTGTGGCAGCTCTTGACAAGCTGTGCCAGGCGGTAGGCCCTGGAAATCACCCCGGGAGCTGGCCGCGATGGGGGTGAGTGAGCCGGCAGCAGGGGTGCTCTCTGGGGAGCCTTTGCAGGTCGAGTCCCCTGTGACGCTGGGGGACATGTGGTTTTGCCCCCGCCCGCAGAAGGAGGGGTGCTGTCTTTGTGGTATCGTGCTGTTGGCAGCAGGAAAACGCAAGGCTGTTCATAAAAGTTGCTACTAACATGCAAAAGGCAAGTGAATAAAGAATTTAATTTCGGTTCGTGCCAAGACCATGAAGGTTGCTGTTGGTTTGGCGGAACTGTGCTGCTACACCCCTCTTTGCCCAGCAGGAAGAAATCTAAAGAGCCCCAGCAGCTCTTGCCACAGCGAGGTGGCTTTAAAGGCCATCAGTGGCTCAGCATCTAGGCCTGTGATTTAAAAAGGTCCATGCGTGCCAGAAGCGTTTTGGGAGACAAGTGCAGCATCAGACCTGCAGCCAGGCTAGGCAGCACATAATAACCCATTTGGTTATCACCAAAAGGTGGCAGCGTGGACATCCGCTTCCCCTTGCAGCCCTTGCTGCTGGATAAGCCGCACAGCCTCGATTTAGGTAGAGCAGGACCAGAGCAGTAGCAATTGAAGCTGGAGGAGTAACAACAGCATGTCTGTGTTTGCTTTGTCTTGACGTTGTCTTGGTCAGCCCCAGTGAGGATAAACAGGTAGACAAACAGATTAATGTTACTGCTGGCCTCTGCGAAGCCCTCCCCATCTCGATTTCATTTCTCCTTGATGGTCCCAAGCTAATCCCTAGGTCAGGATACTTCCACGCCTGGGGACTGGCAATCCCGATCCCTGTGGGAGACAGCCCAGCAGCCAGCATGCTCGGAGGTACCAGCCCTGGGGTTTCTACAGCAGTTACAGCAGGAAATGAGCAGCCGGGATTTGGCAGTGCTGTTTTATGAGATACAAAGGAAAACTGTAAAATTAGGTCATAAAAGAAAAGGCAGCTCATGTGTATCCTGATAAAAATACACCTTCCCCTCTCTTCTAGAAAGAGCCTCTTACACAGCAAAAATAAAAGCATCCGTAGACTGTTTAGCTTTGCTGGCAAACCATTCTCCATGTGGTAAAGTGACTGATTGCCTTCATATTTTGCCTCATTTTTTACTTACCATATGGAAATAAAAAAATATTTAGCCAGCTTGAATGAATTCTTTTATCTCTCCTTAGAGGATAAACTTTTGTCAGAGTCCCCTAATGTTTTCCCTTCAGAGAAATATTCAGTAAGATTGCTCTGTTGCCCTTTTAATTTCCTTCTACCTTTTTCTGAACTGCTGTGTTGCCCCAAGGTAACACGTTAATTAAATTAGGATAAAAACTTTGTTTCAGTGCAGAAAAAGAATTGGACATGTTTGTTTGTTCTGTGAAGGAATTTTTCTTTTTTGCTTTTCATCCTGCAAGGCCATTCTGAAGTGCAACACTGAATGAAATCTTTGCAAACAGCACTTCACATGTTGGGGCCTGACATTTCAGCTCTATTCAAATCAATAGCTTTGGTTGTAGAGGACAGAAGTCAGAGTTTGCTTTGAAAGTCTCTCCTGCAGCACTTTACCTGAAGAGAACATATAGTACTGGGGGTGAATGTGCCCCTTTATGCCCTTGCTCCCAGCATCAGCTAAAGTCAGTGTGAATTGCATACATAATATACACAGAGATTGACCATTAGTATTTTGTGCATGTACTCAAAACCACAAAGGCAAATGGAAGATTATTTTCAGTCTCTGAATCTTTTTTTTTGGTTATGTCATATAATAATAGCCTCTCGTAGTCCACTGCTGCTACTCAAGAGGCCCTGCCAGTGCTTCAGCACTAAGACGATGAGTCAAGGGTAGGGCCCCACAGCCTTAGAAAATGACAACATGCCCTTGCATACGTTTGCTTTTGTCACGTGCTTACAAGATCAATGTGAAATTTTCCAAATGACGAATATTGTATGCAGAATCCAAATGATGAATATAGATTTTTGTTTCGATATCACAGTGGTACTGAAGTAAATAATTGAAAATAATGTTGTTTCCAAAGAGTGGTGTCCTACCCATGAAGGTTTTCTGGTTCAGTCTTTCCTGGTTCAGGTCCTTCTAGAATGGTAGTGAATATATCCCTGGAAAAATACAGTTCAACTGAGTTTTTCAGTTAGTGGTTCTGAGTATTAGGCAATTCAGATAGGAGTTTGAAGCAATGCTGAGTGATGTTTTTGCTCCTATACCATGAGCAGAAAATTACAAGTATTGATCAAATGAATTATTAGATCCACGAAAGACTTTTGAACAGTTTATAGCTAAAGTTAACTTCAAAAATATCTGTGCAATATAACTTGACCACAACCCATTTGTGGGCAATTATTGCTTGAAGTAAAAGGTTGCTTTGGCTAATAACTTCATCATAGCATAATACTTTCAGGTTTTGCTCATTTTAAAGGTCTAGTGTATTTTTATTACATAACTGACTATTATTTTATTGACTATGTTTATCAGAAAGTGTGAGCACAATATTCATGGCACATATGTATCAGCAAAAGCAAAATGTGTGAAACACCTTTTCTTGCAATGCTTATATCGTCTTTGTGACTTGACTTTTGAAAAAAATCAGTGTTTCCAGCACTGTGGTACAATAATAAACACTAGAATTTGACGGCATATTGTCTACCCCCAGAAAAGTTGCTGAACTCTAAGTATCTTATCAGAACTTGTCGTTTGTGACACAATTTGATGGAAAATGTTTCTTTTTGACAGTTCTGAAATATTTTATTTGCTGTGTTTCAACATCTCACCTGTATCACAGTTCATGTAATATAGTATTTAATACTTGTAGGGCCTGTAATTTTTTCATATAAGTAGAAATGAAGTCAGTGAATCAAAATGATGATAGGAACTGAACAGTTCAATATTAACATAAAAAGAGGGAAAGATTTTATGTAAAACCTTGGAACGGGGTTAGAATTTTCATTTAAAACAGTTTTGTCATTTCAACTTCTCATTCTTATTTTAAACCATTTTATAAATGACTTAATGGGAAGAGGAATTCTCATTGCAATTTTCTAATTTATTGGATCAAGTTCTACCAGACTGTCAAAATTCCTGATGTTTCTTATTAATGACTTTGAAATTGTATCCCTGACTCAACTTTTTAAAAAGTTTTAAGGAATGTACCCAGAAGTTTCCCTTTTTCCAGAGAAAAAGAGGCATCTTTACTGCACTGTGCTAATAAAGCCTGCAGTAACTGAACTTGCTGAATTCTTTTTGCAAGCGGGCCTAAAAATAAGTATTGGAACTGCAGTTGCTTATCTCCATCCTTTTCACCTTCTTCAGGTTGATCATAATTTCCAGATTGGAAGAGGATCAGTGCAAGGAAGGCTACCTTTCCCATCACTTTCCTTTTTCATGAGGAAGAAGAAGACTCACCCCCTCCCCCCCCCCCCCCAGTTTCAGCTATTTATAATCAGCTGAGGGGCAGGAGTGAATACTCAGCAGCTCCTTTGTTGTTGACCTCGTTCTGTCTCAGTTGACTATTTAGTAAAAATACCTTTACTAGCACGTATCTGTTGCCTAGGCCAAGAACACCTGCATTTCATTCACAGCCTCTCCATAATGTGAAACCACTCCCTTAAGCTTATTTCACTCCATCAGGCTTAGAGCGATCTCTTCTTTTCACACACAGGTAAATCCTTGAAGCTCAAGTGGGGAAAAAAATCCCCTTTTCACAGAAAGCTGCTTGCCTCAACTATGGCTGTACCCCTACTTTTGAGGGGTGCATGGAGAAGTGGGAAGTAGTGATAGGGAGCAGCTGCAAGCTTTATGGAATAGCTCTAGGGAGCCCTGCAGTCCGCCCCATGGAGTTAATATGGATTAGCCCACCATGAGATGTGCGCTTCCTGCCCCAGGCCTTTCTGCTGTGCTGCCTCCGGTACCCATGCTGTTGGGCGGGTGGAAACCAAGGGTGCTGCAGCTCCTGGAGGCCAGCATCCATCCAGGGCCTGCTCCATTCCCACCTGTCTCTGTGGCTCTACACTGATTGCATAAGAGCGTATTTTAGTGTGTGTTGGGGGTATGTCACTAGGCATGGCTGAGAGGCAGTCAGAGGCAGCGCTGGGAGCACTTAAGTCTTGTCAGGCACCTAAGAGCCTGAGTCAGGCAATCAGCACTGTGAGCCTGGTGCTGGCCCTGTCAGCCCACCCAGGGTGCCGGGTACTTCGTTCAGAGATTCCCTTGGTTTGGTCTCCAAAGTCTGTAGGTCATATTCTTTATTAATGTGGCCAGCTGGTACAGTAAAGCTGTCTCAATCTTCACATATTTTGCAAAATGCCATTCTAAGTATGTGGATATTTGGCTTTATCCAAGCATGCCTGGTGAATCATAAGGAGCACTCTGAAATTTTTGTGGCAGAACTCTCCGTTTGCCAGGAATGAGACGCTTCTCTATACGAGAAGTCTTTTAGGAGAAGAAAAGGGCAAAAAGAGAGGTAATGCATTTGGAGTGCTGTGACTTCTGATTAGTTTTGTTTACTGTGGTGACAGCATCTCACACACATCCTTGCTTTTGTAAAATCATAACTCAATTTGGAGTTGGGGAGTTTCAGACGGCTTGTCACAAGTGCTGTGTGATTGTATTCTGTGCTCTGAAAAATTAGGAGATATCCCAGGAGCCTCTGACTAACATTCTCCGAAGCATCAATTTTTAATTCTTTCCATGATTTTTGGCAGCTTCTAGGATTTCATTTTAAAGACCTTAGGACAATATCTCCTCTTGCGTAATGCTGATGGTTATCGCATCATTATAGCAGAGAGCAATTTGACCTGTGATAAATACTTTCCATTTCTGTTATAAATATAGCTTTCCCAGTGTAAATCAATTTACAGTTGCTCTGTTAAATGTGTCAGGAAGTCGCTCCTGTATGCAGTCCCAGGGCACGAATGCTGGCGTCCTTCCTCCAAGAGAGCTTCTGAAAAACACACCTGCTCTGGCAAGTGCTGAACCAAGACGGCAGATGTCAGCGTGACTGGTTTGTGCCGATGCCCTCGCGTATTTACCCGTCGTAGCCCACACTCCCTCTTTTCCTGCCACGCAGCCAGGATCGGAGGGAGGTTGAGCTTTTTCTGCCCTATTAACTTTGGCATGTTTGCTTTGCTTTTATCTCCCGGTCTGCTCTCCCCAGTAGCAACTGCCTTGCCCTCAGTCCAGAGGATGGCCCCATGACTCCTTTGTTTAACTGCGGTTATAAGCTGCCGCACAAATTGCTTGGCAGAGGGTGATTTGTAGTGACAAGGCTTGAACCTTATCCCCGGAGATTCACCAGATACCTCGGCGATGCTCTGCATCTCTGAGGACGGGGAATAGGAAGTCCAGCTCCCACTTTCAAGCCTGAGCTTGCATCACCCGAGCTATTGCATAACCGCTTAGTTCAGAGGCAATGGCACGTGCTCCTTCTCTCAGTCGCGTTAATGTAGCTCTGCTGCCTAGAACTAGGCGAGCCGATCCCTCCTTTGGGTTGTTCACAGATCCGTGCATATAGAATGATTTACACACAGCCTTTACTGGTTATTATACTGATAGATCAGATCAACAAAAATGATGCCATTTTTAAATCTTTTGAGGTGAAAAGGGCAATTTGCTTCGAAAGAATGTATGGGATGAAAATTAGTCCTGTGTATGCCTTGATGTGTCACAGTCTAATATAATTTTACAAAGATTGAGAAAGTGGCAAAGGACTAGATTGAAAAATGTTTTAGCTGTATCTCAATTCCTTCCTTTAAAAATTTTTTTGCCTTTAAATTTCAGGTTTTGCTTCTTTTTATTTCCGTATTTTTCACTGAATCTGTGATCTGTGTTAATTTTCCATTGTAGAATTGTTGTCATTTCCCAACTTTTTCATCATCTATTTTCCACCTCGTATTTTGCCCTCTGATGAAGATTGCATCATTCCTTTTGGTCCTTTAACTCTTGAAAGTTTTCTTTTTACAATCTATCTTGCTTTATGTTTTTGTATTGTATCTGATAGCTGTTCTCTCTGCTAGAACTGTAACAACCTCCTCCTTTCCTTCCCAACATTTCTTAGGACCCAGTAACCCTATAGTTGATGGTTCCTTGTACCTTCTTCTTGAGTCTTCAAAGGAAAAAAAAAAACCAAAAAACACCCCCCAAATCTGCGGACCTCCTCTGCTTGTTCATCTCTGTGTTGCAGGAATAGCTATGTGCCAAGCAGGGTGGCCGAGAGCACGTGGTTTAGTGTGGCAGACACAGATTTGTTTGGTCAGCTGGCTGCAGAATTATGAAGTGCCATTTCTGCTGAGCTGAGTGTGGCTTTGCAGCATTTAAAGGTGTGCTTGGCAAACAGGTTGATGGTAGTTTGGCAGCTGGATTTGGGATAAGGACCAAAGGATGGAAGTCTCTGAGCCACCAAGCGCAGTCTCCCGTTACTATCCATGCCCAAGTCCCAGAGACTGGCTCAGCCTGTTCTGGTGGGCGTGAGGTTCCTTTCAGGTAAAAGAGCAAATGAGCGTAATCTCTCTCTGAACCTTCGAATAACCTCCTCTTCCTTTGCTGCTCCAGATAGGCTGGAGCCAGGAACAAGCTGATGGGTTCAGAAATGAAAGACTGAAGGTACTGGCAATTGCCCTATCTTGTGATCCTGAAGTATGGGGAGAGGCGCCTTGGTTGCTTCCCGTGCTGATAAAACAGGGGACAAAAAGGGCTCCGAATGCCTTCTGTCTCCTTCTTTCCATTTATAATATAAAGGATTATTCCTTCGACTTTAACTCTGATCCCGTAAACAATTCACAGGTTCACAAGTCAGGTTTCTGTTGTTAGAGCCCATGGAGGGCTTATGGCCTCAGGAGTAAGTCTGTAACTGAGAGGCTCACTTGCATGCGCTATTCTTTTTGCTTCTAAGAGTATATGCAGATGCTAGGAATTGTGTGTGGACTTTGTGACTAAAGTAATTCTCTCAATTTACTTTGAGAAAGATGGCTAAGGTTCTTGTACATTACCATTATCCTTTATTCAGTATCTCCCATGCATACTGTATTTTCAATATGTGCAGTGTAGCCTTAAAGTTGGAGCAATGAATCCATGTTCTCAGCATACTCCTCTTCAATACCTTGTCTTCACTAAGGAAACTCTGTAGCCATTGAAATGACCAAAGGAATTGAATGTAGGTCTGGAGAAAGAGGCTAGCCTTGAACATGACTTGTATCGTGCATCCAGTGTATCAGTTTAGTGCTTATTTGTTTTACATGAGTGCTTAGAATATCCAGAAAAGATCATTGCTTTATAATATTAAACACCACATACAAAAAAACAGGAACAGTTCCTGTCTCAAAAAAACAAACAAACAAACAAACTTCTGGTTCTCTGGTAAATTGGGAATACTGAGAAACTGTTTGTACACAAATGGACACATTGTTTCATGATACATGCTGTGCACAGATTTTGTCTTACGCCAGGGACATTTAAGATCTCGCATTCACTGTATTTGTACAACGCATTTAGAGCATCTTTACTGAAAGAAGTTAGAGTAAGTTTTTCCGTATTTTTTAAAAATGTCACAAAATCACCAGCACAAAAACACAGATGTTCTGTGGCTGATACACACGGGCTTGGGAGCGCTTCTTGCTGCATCAAGATATTGTCTAAATAGATAACATAGCTAAACATTTTTTCTGCCAGAGATCTAAAGAGATGAATGACAGGTCTTATAATAATGGTAAATATGCTTGGGGCAATGCGGAGGGCAAAGACCATGACCCTGCATTGGTAGAACACTGTTTTCTGGGAGAATCTTAAGAATTTTGAGTAGACTCAAACATGCATGGGAACGTTTGGGATGGCTTCAGCTTTTTTCTTTTTTTTTATCTCTTTGTAATAACTTACAAATATTTCAGAATGCCCCTGCGACATGTCTGGTCCTGTGTGAAAAAATTGAAGGGACCGTATTTTAGAATTGGATCCCAAGTGTTTATGAGGACTCCTGACCAGCATTTCATTTTCATTATTATTTTTACTATCTTAAGATTAGAAATTCCTAAGAAGCAGTGGGAGCTAACTCTGCTGAATATTGTGTAGGAAACTAAGAAAGAGAGAAAATCCTGCTCCAAATGTATGCAATAGACAGCATGTCACAAAGGGTGAAATAGGTGGTATAAAAAGGCTGACAGAAAAATGAGTGGTAGTTGCCTTGCAGAGCGGACTGGACTTTTGGTATAGAATTTAGTGGGATAGCAGGTACGTGGCACTGAAACAAATGTGATGAAGAACATGAGTATAAATGAGATGCTGCTGACTCTTACCTCTCACTGAAGATTTGCTACTTTTTAAATGAAAGCTACAATTTTCTTGAGGGTTTGGAGCAGAACAGAGTCTGCCTCAGCAGGCGCCAGATTGAGACTGGGCTGAAAGTAATGTCCATTTAACACAAGCAAGGTGTCAGCAACTTGATTGCATTATCAAAGCTGATATAAATATAGCAAGATGTCTGGATCATTCTGTGTTGAAAAGTTTCATCATTCTAATATCACTTACGGGGTTTTATCAGTAATAGGGAGAGAAGAGAGAGCCCACAGCAACCTGATTGTGTGATATCTTTCTGAACGGTGGTATAAAATTGACGTTAACTGAAAAGGGAAATTGCCAGTAAAAAAATGTGTTCACACAAACTGGAGTACACTTAAGTGTACACAATGTAGGGAAGAGCACCTGCTTTACAAAAGCAGGACATTGACTTTTGCATCAAATGAACGTGTAAGCTTAATTATGAACTTCTAGAGAACCCTCAGATTCCTCTTTGAAGAATGACCACATTTTTTTTAACCGCTTAACCTTTACTCTAGCTATTTAATTACAGTCATTACAGAACATCATTGTTAACTCCACTTAATAATAGATTATTTGTGTCCTCTGAAGCCCAAGTAATTGTTTCTAACAGTGCCTGAGCTTTCTCAGGTTTATTTTACCTATATGTTTTTACATATTGATATCCCCATACTGTCCCACTCATCACTGAAGTCGGTGGAAGTCCTTTCACTGATGTCACTGCACATTAAGTGGAAGCTTAAAATACTGTTAAGGGCCTGGTCTTGTTGTAGTGCGTTACAAAGTATACAGGAATCTAACATAATGTAGGCTAAAGTGCAGAATTGTGCTGAGAGGTACCATTTTCTCAAATTCACCCCTAAAGTCAATAATAATAACAATGGAAAAAAGTCAGTAAAGTCAACAATGGCAACAATGAAGTCAAACTTTTTTTTTACTGTTTCAATTTGTTTAATTTTGATCTAGCTAAAAATATTTGAATATTATTGGGATGAAATAGAAAAACACATATTCTTTTATACTTTCAGATACTGTTTAAATTATTCTATCTTGTTAAATGCTTTAATTTCTGCTGGGATGCAATCTTTCATCTACTTTTAGTTAGTAGTATAGTGCTTGAATATTTTGCTGATCACAGTCTCCTGATGCCTAGTGCCCCTTTCACATTTTATTTTTGTGCAAGTTCGTAATGGAGAAGTACGTTAAGGAGGTTTTAGGCATATCTTGTTTTATTCACATCCATACGTGAGCCCCACAGCAGAGATGGTCAGTCAACACATGCAGCAATTACCTTCTTCAAAGACTTAAGCACTTGACTACTCCGTACAAACAAGGAAACCACGTGCCTCCAAGCATAGCTTGCATGGCAGGCAAAGTGTTTGCTGTTCACGTGGCCCCCTTTACTTACAGCCCCCATAGCTCGCCAGATCTGCCACGCAATCAGGCTGTGGTCCCTCAGGAATGGAGGGGGATGTCAGCTCGAAGGGGGCAAGTGGCTCCAACTCTGTCCGCGCAGGAGGTGGGATGTCCACACTGGTGAAGTGATGTTTTGCGACAGCCGAGGGCTGCCCGGCTGGATGCCAGACCCCGCAGAAAGTAACACATCCTTCCAGTTGGAGGATGGCACTTGTGTGCTGAGGGCTAGCAGAGTAACTCGCCAAAAGCCCAAACACTGATTATATTTCACTTGAATAGATGATATATAATTTTTGAGAACAGGCATAAGAATATTTCTACTCCTTAACTTTCTGCAGGTAGTTCAGTATAAATTGCATATTGGTTTAGTTCAGCAGTTACTCACATCTGTTGATGTGAAATTCATTTTTATGTTACAGCAGCAGAACGACAGACGGTAGGGAGTATTTGCAGAACTTGGTGATGGTGGCAATATTTGTCTTCAGCTGGCCCCATGGGTACAATCACTGTTTGGATTTCCGGACTGTAAGTTGAATGTTTAATCATCACTGCAACTTTCTGGATAAACAATAGACTGGAATCACTTGTTTGACATTACTGTTTCTCTTATATTTTCTTACTCAGAGTATTGTCAGGTTGGACTGAGCTGAGCTACATTTGCTGTTGAAGTTTTTGGTGTGTGTTTAGAAAGGAATATTCTGAGAGCACTAGAGGCCCGCTATCATTTTCATCTGCACACATAACTTTCAATGACCGTAATGGGAAATACGGAGAGGGAACAGATTGCCTAAGAATGCTTGTCTTTAAAGCAATTAGTTTGATAAACGATCTGACTGAGACTGGTCAGAAAGACGACAGAAAAGAGACTTGTCTACGAAGAGGTACCAAGTCTCAGTGACCGTTCAGGATTCCTTCATATTGGAAAGGGTTTGGAGCTTTTTGTCTCTACAGCACTTCGTTTTTTTAGGTACTAATTTATGCTTTGGCATAATTGCTTTTATACTCTGCTTTTAATGAGATGAGAGATGGAGGCAGAAAGCTTAAGCGGTTCTCCAGATAGAAAAATGGTAGGATCTTATCTGAGGAATTTCTCGTTCTTTTTCCATTCATTGACTGCTGCAGAGCTGGTTACTGGGTCGCATGGGGCAAATGGCATCAGAAGCTACGTATAGGTTCTGCAGAGGCAATAAATCTTAAGAGGATTCAGCCCAGAAGTCCTTCAAGCTACCATGTCCATTTCCAAAGCCCACAATAAGATGCAGATCTCGTGTCAGATGTCTCATGTCACCATAAGCTGTCATTTCCGTAGGAAACTATTGAAAATCAGTGGGATTTTGCACAAATACGTCTGGGTTATCTCCTGCAGCAAACTTAAAGGAATGCTGGGAATGAAGTCCTGTTTTCTGGTTTTCCCCCATTGGTTTCTCAAGAGATCTTCAGATGCTCAGGAAAGACAAGTACTGTAAACAGTTCAGCATATAAATGACAACACATACTTTGGTTTCTAACGTCAATAAATAATTAAAAAGATATTTTAGTTTACATTTTCATATTTCCAAGGTTTCTAACAATAAATAATTAAAAAGATATTTTAGTTTACATTTTCATATTTCCAAGGTTTCTAACAACAAAACTGTTCTTTCAGTCTTATTTTTTCTGACTGTGAAAGAACAGCTGGTTAAGAGTAGACTAGTGCAATTCTTTGGTGGAATGTTTTTCCATCAATGCGTGTTGTTTAATAAAGAGATAATTTTCTACAAAAAATATATGCTCATCTTCTCAGAATTTTTCTGAGGAAAAAACACCAGACAGACAAACGTATAACCACTGTTTATTAAAATGGAAACCTCAGATTCTAAAAAGGAAAATGGAGGAAGAAAATAAGATTTGATAGTATTAAAAGGAGATTTTGATTGCCACATTTTTTTTTGAATTTTTGAGTTGATGGAAAATTATTTTAAATGTGGAGTTTTTTGTTTTGGGTTTTTTTCCCCAATTCAGGGCAAATTCCAAGATGTTGGAATTTCCTGTAGTGGATAAATCCCAAGCCTAATTTAGTAAAGGACTCTTGGTTTTATCTTGAACACTCAAATTTCTACTCAAGAAAATACTTGCACTACACAAAATTGAGGAAATGTAAAGAATCTGTGTGCCAGTTCTTCTAACTCTTGTGCACTTTTAAGGAAATACCCAAGTTGAGTCAATGACAGGAGTTTTGAAGTAGATCACAACAACATGGGGAAACTAGGGAGGAGGAGAGATGCAGTTTCCCATGAAGTGCAGGAGGAACTTTAGCTGGATGGAAGGCTGAAATTTTACACTTTTTAAAAATCAGATTTTTAATTATTTTTGCTATTCTTGCTCTACACATTCCTCGTTGCTGTGCCACTGCTTAGAGCAGAGTTTCAGGGTGCTCCAACAGCAAATGCAAATATGGTAATCCATTGAAAAATGGACAAGGTTTTTCAAGAAGAGGGCTGAGCAGTTTTGGTTCCCAACTCAGACCTGTGTGAAAACTCCAGTTAACATATTCCCCCCACAATGTATTAGTTTGACTAATTGTTTTTTTTTTTTTTTAATTTTTATTTTTGCTACCCTTTCCCGTCCTTCCCCCACAAGGTGAATGATGTATTGGGCTGGGATTTAGCAGTCCACTTCTATTCCATATTCTACTGCTGACCTGCAATATTCGTCCTTGGGCAAACCTCTTATTCAGTACATCCACTGATTTTTCATCCTACCTTTTGTCTGTTCTGCCTTTTTTTAGCCCATTCAGTTTGTTACAGTCATGGAAAACTGGAATGGTAAGTAGTGAGGAGGGTGCAGAAGTATGTTCATCACGATCCCTTTGCATAATACAGCCTTTATAGCATAAGTGGTTTAGGTGCAAAGTCCTTGTTAGCCAGATGGGACCTGGGCCTGTAATACAGTGTTTTGTGTACTCGTGTCAAAAATGTGTAAATGAACACAAATCTCTTTCTCAAAGAGTTGTGTTTCACCCAGGCTCCAGCGTTCTCTCTCCTCATCTTACTGAATCAACACACAGTGCTGGTACTTCCATCTTCTATTTGCATTTGCAAACTGAAACATATTTTAAAACAGAAAACCATGCTGATATGACAACTGTTTTTGCTTGTGCCTGGGATACTGTATATCAAGACTCAGGTTCTTCGTGAAAGGGAGGAGAGTGCCTGCTTCAGAGATTCTGTGCAGCTTCATTACTAGCTCGCCAAGGTTTTTTTCCCTGCTGCCCTCCAAATGGTTCTCGTCCTTCTATGGGCAGTCTGATTCTTTGCATTAAGGTAGTTTGGGCCTTACTTCCTTTTGGCTTCTCGCTTGTTTTTATTTCCCCCTCCTAGCAAGGCAGCTCATTTTATTGCAAGTGAAATTGTGAAATACATGTCTAGATCCAGAATCTCCTTACATCTGGAGTGTGTTCACCATTTTTTTTTTTTAATAACCTTATCTCTGGTCATTGACATGATGCCTATTTATAAGGCTGGCTCCATGCTGCATCAACAGGAGTTTTGCTGTTGTCTCCAGTGGAAGTTAGGGTTGTGCACTTGGACATAGGAAGTTTGATGGAAACTTTAATTAAGTTTGTGAATGTCATTAGAGGATGATAACCTTTTGTCCCTTCTGACCTCGGCTGGATTTTGAACTGGCTACCTAAAGGTTACAGATTCTATATGCCCTTTACCATGCTTTGATCCAGGAAGTCCATTTGATTTTCAAATCCTTTAAATTTCCCGTTTTCTGGGTTCATTTTAAAAGGTGGGTGGTTCTTTTGCTTTGATTTCCTGCTCGTCATTTTTCCCCACGCATTCCCTCTAAACAAGGTTGCTTGTGGAGTCCCGTCTGGTTACCAGGTAGTCTTGCTGTAATGCTCTGTGCGGGACTTTGGCTTCTCTTGGTCTTTACATAGAGAGATTTTGGCAAATGGAGTCTTGTGGGTTGGGAAACACTTGAACAAATCGCTTACCTTTGTCCTTAGCGCGGTGTTTTTCTGGAATTTGGAATCTGTTAAAAATGTATAGTCAGAATCCAGGAGAACTGGGCAAACTGACGAGGAGAAGGCTGGGAAATGTCAACTAAGCATTTTTGCTGTTTCAAATTTTTCCCCAAACTCTCACAAATAACACATTTTTGCTCTTGATACTTTGGCAGTTCTCAGTCCTGCCATGCAGCCTATAATCTGATACCAAGGAGATGACAAATGTTTCCTCCATCAGAGCTTTGGGCTGAAGTTTGGTTCCACTGAAGTGAAGTGGCAGATTTCTCATGGCTTTCTGCGGAGCCAGGGAAGGGGCTGTCTCATCCGCACAGCTGAGCTGTGACTTTTGTGATAAGAGCTTGCTTGCTAGATTGCGAGAATTTTAAAAAATTCACTCTGTGCTTTTGGTCCTAGCTGCAAGTGTTTTGGGGATCAGACTTGCTTTGTTCGCTTTTAGTTCCAGATCAAGATGGAGAGCAGCAGCGAAATGTGTTGTCGCGCGTCAGCGTTCCAACCAGTGTTTGGCCTGGGTAAAAGTCTGAGTAAGTTGTTAACTTTTTGGCACTGGCTTACTTATCCTATTACGGTATGAGAGCAACTTACTATTGGATTTAAACTTTACGACTGATTCCTAGCATTACAGTAGCCTGCACTCAAATCCCACATGTTAACACCATCCCAGTCTAAAACCTGGAAATATACACTGGGATTTGAAACCAAATGTTGTGACTTGTGTTAATTTCCAGTTTTAAATATACCAGCTGAGACAGCATGAGCCTGTCCTGCCTGCTCCAACACTCTCTAATTTGGTTAAGAAAAAACTCATCCATTTGCTCTTGTTGACAAAATAATTTAATCGAATTAAATGTTATGGCTTTTTGTCCATCCCTGTTCCAGCTGCGCAAACCCATCCCCTTTTCCAGTTAGTGTGTTGATTTATGGAAAACACAATGCTCTTTCCAGTATTCTGTCCTCACAGCTGCAAAATCCCAGCTGATCTCGTTAACAAATTGATCGCTCTTTTAATGGTTTTAAACTTTGAATTTGAATCTTGGCATCAGAGTAAATTCCAGAAACCAACGGTCATGCCAGTGATTCACAGAGACTCCATTTTTCTAATATTGATCTTTTCATGTGTGCAATCACCATTACACCAGGAAATATATGGGGATGGAGTAACCACTCTGTGTGCAGTTTTATGCCTATGTTATGTGTGAAAGATACCTATTCTTTTTTTAATTTCATATCTCTAGTGCAATACTGATCTTTTTAACCTTTACTCACAAATTATGTTTCTAAAATCTTAGAGATCACTGGTCACATAAATTATCTTGAAGGTAGTTTTTCTGGTGATTTTAGCAGCTTGTCAGAGATATGAATAGCAGCAGTATTTGGTTAGTTTCTTGGCTATAGATTGAGTGGCTGAATGGCAATGATTCTTCAGCTTAGAAAACTGAAAATGCTGGTCAATAATTTTCTTCTTCCCTTTTATTCATAAAAACCAGATGAACAATGAAAATACGTATTTTTAAGTATTACTGTGCTCATTCTCTCTAAACTGCCCTTTGTAAACCACCAAACGGAATATGTACATCTTCTCTTTAACTTTGTATTTAAACACTGCAATGTTTGATTCAAAGTGTTATTTGTTCTTTAATGAAAGGCATGTGTTTTGTTTTCCTTTTGTTTTTTGCATTTCCCTTTAGTAGTCTACCAAATCTAATGTGGCTTAGTATTGCCTGCAGTAAACAAACACTTTTACTTGCACAGGTAAATAGTCTCATTCAGTGCAACAGAGAATTCTTTGCAGAAGTGTGGCCTGATTTCATTGCTTGGGTTTACTTTAAATAGGTTACTAAAGGCAATGACGTTAACTTACATCCTAGAAAAGACAGAGCAGGATAGGGTGGGATTTCTTTGACATACGTCAGTCTCTACCTCACTTGGTCACATTCCCATTATGCATTTTACTTTAACAAGACCAAGTGCAGGTAATTTATGTGGCAGGATACATCTTAGCCCATGTGCAAGTTGCGTATGTTTTTCACTGCACGGAAAAGTTACTGTAGCAGCAGCTTGCACCAATGCTTTGTAAGTATGGACCTGAATGTTGCTACTGTGTGACAGTAAGGTACTCTGTATTATTAATAAGGGTGAGTGCTGACCTGAGAAAAGCTTGCTTTAATTATTCACCTAAACGGCCCTTTGGCTGTCATTGCACAAACTAAAGTCTGTTTTAATGGCCCCCAAAGCATATCATGTCAAAAGACTTTTCTGCAGATTTGAAATTTGCCTTTATTGTTTGTCCGTAGATCTAAGCCATGAAGGACAAATTACCAAAAAAGGCAAATGAGCAGTTGTCAACTTACACCTTAGAAATGGAGGCAAGACCTTAAAAACCCTGGCTGCAAGCCTGACGGTTTCCGAAGCTCTATAAGCAACAAAGAAGCTGAGGAGAAATGAGAAACACTTGCATCTTCTTGCTTAGCTACTTCATGCTTGTTTTCACCCTCTCATTTCCGAAGGGTTTGCGGGCTGTGGCAGGATAGTTTCATCAATACTCTTCAGAGTTGCTAATGTTTCCTTAGGTGAATTTCTCAGCTCTCCTAGTTAGTCAGTGGCTCTGCCTTAGACAAACCCTCTGGAGTTTGGCTTCCTTGCTATTTAAAAGTGCAGTGTAGATAACCTCAAAAACCTAGAGATTTTTCTTTTGTTTGACTGATTCTGCAATATTGGAGAAAAGTCCATAGAAAATCCCCTTTCTATAATATCAGACATAATTCAGGGAAGAAGCAAGCCAATAAACTTGCAGTAGCAGGAGAGGCAGGTCCCAGCCGGCGCTCCCTCCCCCCTGGCACGGAGCTGGGAGCCCGCAGGTGATTAGTTTTGTGAACATAAACTTACACAGTTGATACCATTTTGGGACATAAGTCATTGCTGGTACACAAACCCTTTGCTCTGAGGCAAATAAAAATGAGACACCAAAAAAAGTACAAGTCAGAGGATTTACACAACTCTTACACCTTCGAACCGAATGCTTTACGGACAGAGCAGGGCTCAGCCTGATGATTGCTGCAGTCTCTCCCTGCTTGTATGTCAAGTATCAGCTGATCTCTGGTGAAAGCTGATTCACTCCTCCATTTTCACGTGCAACTCTCCTGCCCCAGAAATGCGGAGCCTCTCGAGCAGTTCGTTATGTGTGTTTGAGACTTACTGTGGCTTCTGTGGATGGACCTGAGATATTAAGATATTGCATTTTTAAAGGGGAAAAATGTGCATCTTTTTGTCATATCACATGAAGTAGAACTATTATTAAGACAGCAAATTAAAGATGGGCATAACTAAATTCTCCTTTGTAAAATTAGGGGGATGGATCTGGTTCCTGTCTGGCCAAATGCTTCTAAGTTTCTCGGTTTTTTTGACCTATCTGGCCAAAACCTATTATTGCATAAAGCTTGAAAAGTGTAAGAGGAAATACTCAAGTTAACAAAAATAAGCCAATAATAGAGTGCAAATTTAAATAGGTGACAAAACTAATTTTTTCCCCTCTATAAAATATTTGCAAACAGCATACTGCTTCCCTTCTGATTAATTTAGGCATAGATGAACTGGAGCTATTTATGCTTTTAAAAATCTGGTAAACGGGATCTTTCACAGTGATGACTGAGTGGTCAGAAAAGAAGAACATAATGGTAGCATACTTTGAGTTCAAGTCCTACCAAATGGCACTTGGGTTAAACTTTGGGTGTACTGCCCAATGTTTAAATATGAACTACTCAAAAGAAAGATACAGAAGTTTAAAATAACAGCATGCAGATTTCTTTATAGAATTTAAAGAATGAAAAACACTTGAAAAAATATCAGCAGGCAGGGGCAGGAAGAACAAACGGTAACCAAATTGGTTCCTGTGACAAACCATAACATTTACTTTAAAGCATCAGCGTGCTAGTCAGTAAAAGTCAAGCTACTACTCTTTTAATAGATCCCAGGCCTTCTTAAACTCACTGGTCTGCAAGTATTACCCAGGTCAAGAGCAGGTCAAAAAGTGAAAACCCATGTGAAAGTAAACTTTAAATATCTGCTTTTGAAGAGCTATAGCAGACAGTCTCCTCTATAGTAAATATACTCCCTCTGTTTGTATGGCATTATACAGTATACTGTACTTAAAACATAGATACTTTGCTACACCATTTGTTCAGTTAAGAATTAAAAAGCTCCCTCATTATACTTTTATGTAAGCCCAATTTATTTTACTGTTAAGGTTTTGGGGGATTTTGTTTTAATTCTTATGGAATTTGACTAGATTTCTTTTGTGAAGCATATCACAATTATTTTCTGGAATTTCCATTCCATTTATCATACCACTTCTGCCAGTTAAAGACATCTCTGCAACTTCTCTAGCTATGTGTATCCAAGCGTATGTACACAAGTGGGATTCCTAATGTTGCTGCCTGAAGACGTGGGCAAGCTAAGATCTGGGGAGCTGATAATGAAATCCTGGACTCAATTCCAAAATTGCAGGCCATACTGGAGTGATACAGGGTACACTTTAAAAATTCCTCTTTCCTTTTTAGCATCACCAAGGTATTTTTTTCTAAAAGAAGATTCAAAAATATTTAACTATTATATGCTGGTATTTTGAGTTCCTGGCTTGAGTCCTCTTCAGAATTGATGTCGTCTTAGAACTGAAGCTCTTGTTTCCCCACACATTGAGTAGAGTCTGACTGAGTCACTGTTCTGAATTTATTTGCCTAGTAGAATGGGTATTAATTTGGCCTGCCATACACTTGCTACAGCTTTTGGTGGAGTGAAAGGTCATACTCTGGAGCTGTTTTTCATTTTGTTTTATACGTGTTAATGTAATACCTTATGAATTACCTTGGCGTTTTGTCCTGACAGCTAAAAAGCATAATCATTTTTCCTTCCAGGAGGACCGAAAGAAAAGCAATCATTCCTATTTGTGAGATGATTTAGGTGAGATCTTTTCCCTCATCTTTTGCTCCTACTTTTATATGTAGCAAGTGAAATCCTGGCTCTGTGCAAGTCAGTGGCAAGATTCCCCTTGATTTCTGTTGGGCCAGGCTACCACTTAGTGTTAGATTAGTTCTCAGGTCTATCTTTGCCCATGAAATCATTGCCAGTTCCAGAAAATCTCATGGGGCTGAAACTAGCTGAGCTGCTCTTTTACTGTTCCACAAAGGCTCATTTCTGCTGTTGCTCTGTATGTAGAAGTCCCATTAAAACCAGACTTTTGAGGATGAGGCCTTTCTGAGAAGAAGAAAAATAGCATCAAATGTGTCTTTTGTGCAGTTGTCATCAAGTTTGGTACAAACTTATGCTAAGTGTGTATCTGAGATGGGAGAACAAAATGTGAAATTGTAAGCGACCGCACTGCTCCAGCCTGCATTCAAGGCTGCTGCTTTCTCTGCCTTTTGCAGTCGTGTTCTTTGACAAGTGCTGTGTGTGCTGTTTTTTGGGAAGGGAGGAGACCATGGGGTAAACACTTAGGGGGGAGGTGGGTAGTGTGCTGGATAATGTACAATTTTGACTTCTGCTTGTTGCCATTTTTGAAAGCTACGATGCTTCAGACATCACTCAGATGTTTAAAAATAAGCATGTGTGCAGTTGCAAATTAAATTTCCAGAAACCAGGGAGGGAGCTGAAACGTGGACAGAAGCTCGGGTCAGTGTAAAAGAGCTTTGCTCCCTGCTCAGAAGGCAGGGAGGAAAATGACAGGTTGGTGACAAAGCGGATGGATGAATCAACTGCTCAGCACTGTTGCACAGGGTGCTTCTAGTAGAGGTCACTCTTGCCAGCTTGTGGTGCATTTGAGGACTTAAGTGCATTTTGGGAAAATTAACGCTGTTACTACCCACAGGAAAAGCACCATCAGGTGTGTTTCTCCAAATGCCTGAGAGGAGAATGGAAGTTCCCATGTAACTGATGCACCCGAAACCTGATAAGGAAGAATTTCTTTCTCAAGAGACAAGTATAATTCGTATAATGAGGTCAATTGGTTTTGCATCATTTCACTATTCACCCTAAACTTCCTTTAGAGATTTGTCATTTCCTTATTTTTCCCCATAAAGCTAAACCTTATTTTTAACGTCTGCGTTGCATGAAGTTTTTGCAGTTTAATTGTAGAAAATGAATTTGAAGACAATGAGCAAAGATCAAGGTCAATGCATAGTTGCTGCTCTTCTAGAAGTGAAGGGTTCATAATACACCAGTGTTGGATTACAAGGTTACTCAGGAAATTGTTTCAGTTCTTTGCTCCATCATAGACTTTTAGCACATTCATATACTGCTCAGGTCAGTATTGCAGAATCTGAGTGATTTAGGAGCCCAAATATCTTAGGATGAGAGGACTTCAGTATCTAAAGTGGGATTTGGAATTGGAGTGTTTGATTCAAACCTTGAATCATTTCCACCTCTGCACAGCAGCTGCTGCGCCCGGACCCTGGTGGTGCTACCATGGTCAAGCTTCAATTTCCCAGGCGTTTGCAGCTCTCCAGACGTGTGCTCTCGTGGGCAAGCAGAGCCGGGATGCTCTGACACGACCAGGCTCTACCCAAACTGCAAGGGCAACGTCATCTTTCCTTCAAATCTCAGGAAGGAGGCAGGAGAGCTGCTGATATTGTAGCATGCAAAAGGCCTTTGTACAGTGGCTGGCTGGGCAGGGCCCTTTCCCCCTTCTTTTAAGAATTCTTTTCAAATTCACAGAAAAGTTACAAAGATAGATAAATCAAAGAATGGCTAATTATTGCAGCATTGAGGCTCTTGTTAGTCATGCAACATTTCAGTAGTGACCAATATCCAGGTGCCTTAACCTTTATTCTTTGATCAGAGTAACTTTTTAAAATTTCCTGATTTGGGAGAGGGCATATATGAGGTTCAGACAGCAACTCAAAAATCAGGATAGAAGGAATCATTAATAGCTTTAGAAAGCTGGTAATTATCGAGTCGTGTGTGTGTGTGTGTGTGTGTGTGTGTGTGTGTGTGTGTTGTATCACCTGTACTTCCTATGCTACATGGAGGATTCGCAAAGCATCTACCTGAGTACAGCATAAGTCCTTCTAAAAGACCTTGCTCTGTGATAATATAGTTCCTTTAGAGTCCCTTTCTGAGACTGGGTTTGCTTAAACTTTGCTGGAGCAGCGATGCAGGTATGTGACACTAGTAAAGCCATACAGAGGTGGATGCAGCTGTTCTGGCAAAACGGTGCTTTCTGTTGCTCCAGTCCTAGCCAGCAACTGCACCAGGTATAGCAGTAAAACTGCGCTTTGCCAGTAGTGTGGTGTCTGCAGTAAGGACTTCTGCGGCTGTAGATCAGCCAGTCACAGGTCATACTTGTTCAAATGCTCCATACCAGTCCCCCCCCCCCCCCCCCCCAATCTATTGATGTACCTAGTGTGATGTATACATCAGCACAGCTTTGGAATTGACATGTTTACAGGAATCCACACAAGTCCTTAAAATTCTTCTATACGAGCTATGGTGTTCACTTAAAGCGACCTTTACGTGATATCGCTCTAATTTTGCCAATGACTGCAACTTTCAGAATGTATACATTTAAGCATACTTACATATTTTAAGACTATTTTCATCTGGATTTCCCAGAACTGCTGATTAGGGCTGATTTCTGTGAAACTTCTCTGTTGCCCATGAAGCTTAGGATTGAAATGTTCTCTTTATTTTTCTATTTCCCTTTTTGTTTTCTCCTCTTCCTTCTTTTCCTTCCTGGTTTTCGTTCTTACTGGACTAGCACCAGTGTAAAATCAGGCACTGAAGAGTGAATTGTTATATCCTTTTGGCTATCACCCCACTTCTATGATTATCTAGTTCATAGATGTTTTCAATTACTCTGCTGTTTGTTTTGCCTCATGATCTTGTACAGTCAGTATTTAGACAGTGATGCAATGTGTGTCTAGTCCCTTCAGGTATTTAACAATACCTCTTTACACTTTGCAAACCTTCTTACTGCAAAATGTGCCTTGAACACCCTTGTAATACAGAAGGCAGATTAACTTCAAGAAACCAAATAATAAATTTAAACAATCGGGTTCGCAGCTGAAAAAAACGTCACACAGATCTACTTTATAGCTTATTAGTGAGTTTTACCCAGCCTAGCTAACAGTTTTTGTGTTGAAAATAGCAGTGTGGGCTGTTTATTTACAGGGATGTAAACATGTGTATTTTTATAACTTCTCTGCTGTCATAATGAATTACCAGCCATAAGCTGTCCTTTGTTGAGGTTGGTGAAAATCAAATGAAACCCAGCAGGAGCTCCCAGAGTGCATTGTCCAAGAGTGTAAAAATGCTGTGTTGATGACAGATCATACTGTTTTTATTAAAGCTAAGAACACTGACTTTACTTTGCTTTTGACCCTAGTGCTTTACTGTCAAGGTGATTTTATTTCTACAAATTTTCCTTCTGCAGGCCTCATCAACGATTCACCATAAAACATTAAACAAATTCCCATCATCTGTATATGATTAGAGCAGGTTCTGTTGTGCTGCTCGCCACAACTAAAGAGAAGTTTTTCAGCTTTGTCTAAAAAGGAATCAGTTTACCAGCCTTCATTCATAACACAATGCCTCCTTGTTTTAGTACTAGTTTTCTTTGGTTCTTTTTAAGCTCATGAGGACATAATTGAAGAAGTTTTAATGCATTATTTAAGAACATTTGCTAAAGACTGCAATGAATTTTTCAGTTTTACCGTCTGAAGAAATATTGCCAAAAAACACCAAACATTTTCAAACAAATGCACTGACAGGATGAACAGGATGCACACATGACAGTGCGCTCTAAGGGAGCGCAAGTTTATTGAAAGATTACTGAGAAAAATCTCCCTGAAATTTTCCAAATTCGATACATTTTTTTAAAAGGCTGGCTTTTCAGTACCCACTTTCATGTTCTTTTTCCCTGCAAGCACTTCATAAACTACTAATAATCAAATCAAGTACTAAAAAAAAAAAAAACACTCCAAATTTAGAACGTTTAATTATGCTGCTGTAAATTTTTCACATCTCCATTTACCAAATCCACTAATTTCAATATAGTACAAGTGTAAATAGGATTCTTATTCTTTTCAAATGAAATACTTTAAGAATTGGACCAAGTTTTACACAAACCCTGTTTTTTGAGAAGTAGTTTTTCAGTAAGAAGTTATTAGAAAAGCTTCCATGAAGTGTAGTTATGACAGAGGAGTAAGACCTGATTTTTTTTTTTAATGTAATGCACACAATCTAGCCTTTTATATTAAAGGAATAAACTTGACACAGATTTATACAAAACTGCCACTGATATTTGTCAGTAGTTTAGAATTAAACCATCCTTTTGATAGTAAAGAGAGAAAGACCAACACAATGAAGCTTTTATGGTGACCTAGACTTTCCTGCAAGGGTACTTGGATTTGAGATTTCATGCCTGATCTGCAAAGAGGCTCAGAAAATTCAGACTAGCAATTCTGGGTCAGGTATTTCTCTTGTCACTCTTGGTATCTTCTGTGGTACCAACCATTTGAAGCACTCAACTAACTCCTGGGCAAAGCAGCACACAGGTGCTCTTAGGCATCTCCTCACATCTGAGCCTGCGCGCCTCAATCTGGCAGCTAAAACAAGGTTTGAATTAATACAATTTTTCTGTTGTAACCCAATTCCCTGGGTTACTGAGTACTACTGTGGCCATAAACTATTGCAGCTTGGTACGTATCTGCTTGCTGACTTTTCAAAATCACTTTTTGATTCAATACTTAACTAACATACTGTAGACTTCAGAGTTTTAACCGAAGCTTTTCGCTTTTTTGCTCCTTGTTGCTAATTGTGGAACGAAAGAAGATGCTAGAGCTTCATTTTAGAAGACTTCAAGCTACCCTGGGACACAGGTGATTTCTATATAGCTTCTTTTAGATGTGACATTACTGATGATGGCTTTGCTCTGGCAGCCTCCTCTGACATACTTCTCATTGCACAACATGATTTCCGTCACGGCGAAGGAGGGCAACTCTTGAACTCCAGGGAAAACCAGCTTTAGAAAGAACCTCATATGAAAATTATTTTATTTGTAAAATTGAGCAAACATCATGTGAAAACAGACTTGATAAACACAGCAATACAGCTTTACAGAGATGATTTGGCCCTGAAAAACTGAAAAATGCTTCATGGCAAACCTTGTAGAGCAGCCGTATGCAGTAAATTAATGTGTGGTGCGATCTCATTTTTATAGTCCTGACCTGAGATCAGTTGTCTTGCAGAGTCCTGGAAGGCTGTCACTGGTAACCGTGCCTAAATGGGTGCTAATATGGTGAAGGTCTTTAGCAAACTTGCATTTTGGCGTTTGAAATGAAAATGCCAACATACTGAGGTAAATGAGTAATAAGTGATTGTAATTGCACAAGAGCAGACTGAGTCTTTGCCTGCTATTAGGAAAAACCTTGTGAGTGTCAGAAATCGATGCAAGTTTCAAGTGCCAAATAACTTGTGGAATTAGGCTGTTTTCCTCTGCATTAGTCAGCCTGTGAATTATGTCAACAGGAAAGCCAAGCATTTTACACATTTTAAAATGCTGGCAAAATCACAGGTTATTCAGCAGGAAATACATTGACACAAACCATGTACTCGAAAAAAAATGCAGAAGCACTTTTTAGGCTGGAAAAACAATTTTGTGGATTATTTCAGGAGGTGCTAGATTTTTTTGTTTTGCCTGTTTTTCGTTCTGAAAAAGTTTTAGGACAAGCTGCTGTCTTTGACCCCATGCAGTCAAACAGAAGCACCTGTTCTGGGAAGGACATTTAGAAGTAGAGGTTTTGCATTTCCCCTGCTCCAGGTGACAAATACCTTTAAGATCAAAACATGCAGGAAGTTTTTGCCACATACAGAGTCTGTTACTCAGCCCCATTTTGTTCATCTGTGGTTTTGGGGATGTGTATGCAAAAAAGATAGACCACAATTTTTTTTTTTTTAAAGCATATCTATTTAGAAAGTGTATGCTGTGGGGCCAGTTGGGCAGGGGGTACGGATCTGAGGTCTGGAGGCAAAAATGAACGTGGAGGAAAAGGGCCTGATATTGAACTGCCATCCTAGGCAGTCTGTGGCTGGCAGGGTATTTTTCTTCTTGCCCTGTGAGCTCTTCGTCTTAGCGAGGGTTTCTTTGTCTGAGGTCCCCTGTGTCAAACAGGATCCAGCGCCTGCTTCTGTAAGCTCAGTTGTCTAGGGTTTACAGAGAGAAGGAAAAACATTTTATTGTGTGTTTCTAGGTTTGGGGAATAGTTGAGCCAAAGGTTTCTGGTTCAAAGCCTTCCCTCTACCCTAAGCACCCATTTCCTGGAGACCCATAGTAATTCCCTTTCATTAGCCTTTTAATTTGGCTTTCTCCCTGAGTTGAAAGAGTCTGCCTTAGAACAAATATACTGTCTCCATTTTTTTCTGAGTTTAATTTACTTTACTTATTTTTATTAACTAGATAACCTGTGATGTGATAATTCCTTGTGCAGATGGCGGCGGGCACCCTGCAAGAGGGGTGCTGCCAGCCTGCAGCCCTTCTTTCCAAGGTCAGATGGTGAAGGCCATCCACAGAAAGCCAGTGGTAGCCAGGAGTCGCTGCTTCTTGAGATTACTGGCAGCATCTTGCTTCTTGAATCACTGCTCTCTCGTCTCAGGTAGGAGATAAGAGCTGCCAAGCTGGTGGGAAGCTTGGTGGGCAATGGGAGCGGGGGGCACTTGCTCGTAGTAGCCATCCTCCCACAGTGCCCGGGGCTCCCTGCCACCCCATGCCCGCTGATCTGGCCTTAGCTGAAAGGTGCGCTTTAGCTCTGCTGCTACAGAAGTGTGTGGGCTATGCAACCCATAGGCTGTTGAAAGAGTTTTGGGCCGTTTTGCTTTTCCTGCTCTTTTCCAGATAAATGAATGCTGAGGTGCTGGAATTATTGATGTTCTTGTTTCAGTAATACACCAAGTGGCGCTCATACGTCTTTCTCACTGAATTTAAATTTGGATTGAATTCATATACATCATGCTAAAATATCTTATTTATGTTGTACTTTAGCAAAGAAAGCTGAACCTTCCAAAGAACCCTACATTGTAATTAAGTCAACCACTTAAAAAGCAATGATGTAACTGTGTTTAATTTGTCTGCCAGTTAGAGGCTGGTAACACAAATTCTTACGGTCCTACTTAAATTTTTACTGTGGGATTTTCAAGGCTCTTAAATGACTAACTGCTAAATCTTATTATGATGTGTGTAGAAATATATATATAGAAGTGTACAGAACCTGATCTGCAAATATGCAGAATATTAAATATGAAATAGTTGTGTAGATTTGCGGTGCATCTGTTAAATAGCAGATGTGTGCCTGAGCGATCACCCGGGTGCCCCAGGTTGGCCTTAGGAAACCTAGCATCTGCTCCATCGGTATGGGGGGTTGTGCTGCAGTGCTGCAGGGGATCGGCTTGGTGTGTCCCATTCCTCCTCTCACATCTGCTGATGGACCTGTGAAATTAGCAAGCAAGGCAGAGGAGTATAACATTACCTGGGTCTTTCTGAAGACATTTGTTGCTGCTTACCACGTGGGTGAGGCTGAACTGAGCCCTGGGGTCCTCAGACGTGGAGCAACTTGTATGAGTGAGTCCTTGGTAATAAGACTTGCTCAGAATTCCTGTTGGGAAATTACCAAATCCTTGGATTTAGTATCCCCATTCCTGCAATTAGGGTCTGCCAGGTTGGTCTTGTGCAGAATCCTCTTGTCTCAGTAGTCTCATAATCCCATGTGTCCATGTGTTTATAGAGATGCATTGCGGTAGGACTGGGCTGGAGGTGCGTGCGTGTACCCCATAGCACCAGTTACAGCTTTCAGCATAGTGTAGTGTCAGCATTATGTGTGACCCTTTGTGAGATGAGCAGCTTCTAAAAGTAATGTAAAAATAATTTTCAAGGGAAATTTTTTAATTTATATGTTTTTAGTTCCTGGTTTTGCCTTTCTGGATTTTTGATAATCTGTATTTTGTAAATGGAAGAAATAATGTGTAAGATGAGGGAGCATTTTCTTTCATTAAAAATTAACTTATTATCCTGAAAGGTGTAACAATAAATGGAATGGAAGGCATTTTATTGTGCTCTTTGGCATTAATGCAATATGTACATTGGAGAGGCTGTATATATTTGTGTATATATGAAATACTGCTTTCATCTCACATAAAGAAAGAAGAGATGATTCTGACCAACATAGACAGAAATGCACATACAGGGGATCTCAGGATCTGAAGCCCTCCCAACAAGCAGTGCGCTCAGCAGCCCAGTCTGAAGAGCAGGAGGCACCCGGCAGCCACAGTGAGCGCTGGCCAACAAACACCTATTTGCCCGCGCTTGGTCACCCGGCGTTTCGACCTGGGCTCTGGTTCTGTGTAGTCTCACTGCGTGGCACCTGTATGCCTCTTTCTTTGTTGCTGTGAAAACTACAGGGTATAATCTGCTCTGGTGATGGGCCTGTCCACCCCAAATGGCTCAGATTCTCTGATTAAACTTGACTAATTTTGGGAACCACATACAATTTGTACAGGATCCAATAATCTATCTTAGCTACTTTACCAGTCACATAATCATGGTATCTCAGGGCCAGGTTCAGCAAAGCATGTAAGTACATGTTTAATTTTAAGCATATGTTTAAGTCCTATTAGTATTAATGGAAGTAAAATGGGGGCTTATATTTAGGTACATGCTTAAAAATGATTTATTGAGGAGAGATAAAATTAAGCCTATGCTTAAGAGCTTTGCTCATTCAGAGGCTGGAATATTTACATTTGCTCCAAACACATGTTCAAGTCATTAGTACTTGTGATATATACTTGTGATTTGCTACTTTTTTGTTGTCTTGCAATTGGCTAAGGAGAAACTGAAGTAGGCCAGTGTGACAGTTTCTTGGTGTTTTCTATTCAAATATAGTCCATAAAAAACATTAGTGGTTTGTTCTGCATCCACCTGGATAAAAGCTGATGGAATTTCGTTTCACTCCTCTGTCTCTTTAAATCTGGAAGTCCAGGCCCAGGTCTGCAGCCCAGCCATGGGAGCAGGGTGCTGTGCTGCAGCCGTCTCTGCCTCCTGGGAAGCCTCTGAGCGAGCTCTGCCCTGGACTCTGCAGGTACTGTAACTGGTTTTAAGGTTTCATAGCTTGATTTCACCCCCCCCCCCCCCCATCACTGCTGCAATTGTGCTTGCAGAAATACTAGTGATAAGTTGTGCCTGAGAACGTCAGTGCGGAAAAGCTGTGGCACACAGTTGCATAATGGGAAACAGTCGGGTTTGCTTTGCTACATTGCAGAGCGCTTACTGGAGGAGTACATGCTTAGGGAATTCAGGATAGCGTTTGCTTGCTTGCTTGTTGGGAGAACTGGAGCTTCTTAATATGTTCTGACTAGCTGGAGAGAAGGTTTTCTTGCAATGTGCAGAAGAAGGCTCTTGATTGGGGCTGATACAACTTCTCTGCTGCTTGTTCAGGATCTTACTGAAAATCTGAGCCGTTTTGTGTTTTTTCAGTAACCCTCCCGCTCTTGGAGGCAAGTGACAAGGGTTGACACATAGCTTTTATTATATATAAAGTCATGCTAGAGCTTAATGTTAAAGAAAAGGGATTAAAGTGTGACTTAATGAAACTTTTTGAAACTCAGTTTACAAAAGGTACTGTAAAAGAGACGAAGTCGTGCTTCTACCTTGTGATGTCTTTAGAGGTCTCTTTCATGCTCTGAGGTTCCCACTCATGACTGATCCTGAATGCTTGGGGTTTGGCAGTGCTGTTGCTGCATAGGACCAAAGACATTTGGTTTATTATTTGCTCCTGTTGATTCTGAGGAGGCTTAAATATGTGTTTAGTTTAATGGTGCAAAGCAGTGATTGGCTTTCTGGACCACTTCCATAGCAAACTGTGTCTCTGAGCATGCACATGTGCCCCTCAAGCGCACTTACGCAGGCAGCCCTGATCTGTGAGTGTACCGCATGGGGTGAATCGAGCTGCCAGCAAAGCAGACATTCACAAGTATTGCCATAAACTGTATTTCTTATCGGTCATTCTTACTCGAAAGCAGAGGGTAGTAACCCTTTCTTTTTGAGCTGGCATATTTCACTGTGCGTTCTGCGTTTGATCTGTAGAATAACACGTTTACTCTTTCAAGCACAAAACAGTAGTTCTCCTCTAATCTGGATGTGTAACTCTGCTACAGAAAAACAAAGCAAGTAGAAAACACTTGAAATAAAACCTCCTCATTGTCAAATGAAGGCTGTCCTTATTACCAAGACAAAGTCTCTTAGAAGCCACAACTAGTTAATAGGTAGCTGGGGCTGCCTCATCTCAGGTGAGTCTCTTCCACACAGTGCAGCAGGTGCTGCAAATCACAGCCCGTTGCGAGGAAGCTGGGGCACAGCGCAGGGGGGAGCTGAGAAATGCGCACATCTGCCTCATCTTGTCTGATGACGCAGCCTTGGCCAAGACCGCGTTGCTTCCTGAAAAGCAACTCATACACCAGACTTACTTTGCCTGTGGCCTCTGTTTATAAGAGCTTTAAAAGCCTTTGCAGGCCTATCAAAATAACTTACCTTTGCTCAGGAACTATGTAGCTACTGAAACTGAGGACACCATAAGCAAAGATCATGTAGGGCAGTGGCCAGTGTAAAGGCTCCTGAGAGTTGCCTTGTACTCTAAACCCTGCTAAGCCATTAGCACTGTGCAACCCTGGGCAAGTGCCGTGACCTCTGCCTGCCTCAGTCACCTGGCAGTAAAATTGGGAAAAGCAGAACATCTTTGACAACCAGATGTTGTGTCTGAGCCGAGCTGTCCTGGGCACAAGAATCAAATACTAAAGTCCTTCCGCAGTGCTTGTTTGCAAACTTTGCTGCTTTCCGTTTTAACAGTGTGCCATGCATGCTGTAATTTATACCACTAACTGAACAGCGTTAGGACTTAGCCTGTGTGTTTTGTATGCAAGCATATTTTGGCAGTTTATCGTGCTTGTTTAAGGCTGAAGGTGGAGTAAAGGAAAAACCTGGTTGCTGTGTGAAAATTGAAGGGCAGAACCTCTCCACGAGTGTGCAAGGGAGAGGTTGGAGAAGGCCTGAGCTCCTGTGTTGATCAAATCCTCTTCAGGGGTAAAGGACGGGTATTTCTTTTTAATAAAGAAAAATCTGTGAGATTCATGTAGCAGAATCCACCAGAACCCCAGAGCAAGCTGGTCTGAATTCTTCAGTGAATGTGCCTGGGCTATGCTTGTGTCCGTCTTCTTTTTTTAAAATCTTAGCTCGTGGGCATGAGTAGTCACATAAACAGGAAGCCCTGTGTGTCTCTTGGAGACAGGCCTCAGAAAGGGAGTTTTTAAGTTTCTCGCAAGAGGCTACGCAGCACCAACTTAGCGTTTCCTCTGAGTTTTGGATCCAAAATTGTTTGTGTGCGCCTTTCTAAGGGAAAAAAATGGGATTAAAGAAAAGTTTAATCAAGTTTCACAAATGTCATCGCCGTCACAGGCACGGATGTTACCATCTCTGAGCATGCTCTTGCTCTGAGGAGCAATGGATTGTGCTGTAAGTCTAGGCCCCAGTAGCTAAAAAAATTGCTTAGCAAACAGCTCTGCAAACAGCCTTCAGTGGCAGGCAGGCCCTGTCGAAAACGGGCTTGTTGCAGCTGTGGATGTGCAGAGCAACTAGACGTACGCTTCTTGACTCGCTTAGCTTGATGTCAGCAGGTTCTGTGGTGTTGGGATGAGTACGGGTTTTCACAATAAAACACTGCGCTGTTCATTTTCTTTTGTTTTCAATGTATTTTAATATATTGAAATAGATGCTCAGAATAGTCATTTCTATTTTTATATTAATACAGAAGTAAAGCTGAAAAGATCAGTACTTAGTAACTGAGTTCAGCCATGAGCCATGGGATTTTTTTGTATTAATGTACTGAAGTGATACACCGCTTTAAGGTAAAGCATGCATTCCTGGGCAAAAATCAAAAATCTCCTTCCAAAACAACAACAAAATCCACCCCCCCCCCAAAAAAAAAAAACCCCCAAACCTCAAGGCTCTTGCAGTACAACTCATAGAGAAGGGCTTCTGTCCTAGCAGAATAGCCTTGTGTAACTTTCACCTATGTATGTGAGTTAAGTGTCTTGTTTTGACTGCTCTGTTCTCCTTTACGAGCTGTTAATGCCCTGCAGTTGGCCAAGAGGATCAGCTCTGCAACCGTAGGGCCATCGTGGCCAGAGCTGGTTGCCTCAGAGTCACCTTGCAGGTGCGCAGGTGCATACTGGAGCCTGGGCCGGGGCAGTGCTGCTCCGGCAGAAATGATCCGGCAATGAGTGGTCCAAATAAATGCAGAGCTGTGCCAGGATGCTGAGCTGGGTTATTCTCAGCACGCTGAATCGCAGCTCCCCTTTTGAAGACCACATAGTTGTTCCCTCCAAAATCAGCAACCAGAAATCATTATTTAGACTGACTTTGAAGTTCAGGAGAAGAAAAAACCCACTTAGCTCTCCTAAACAATGTTGTTAAATGTTTTTGTCAAAAGGAGCTCAGCTGGATTGTTTAAAATCGTCTTTCTGTGTCTTTAAATATATTACGATAGATATACTTTATGTAAGTGTAATATACGTGTCTCTCTATATAAATGCAACTGGACATAAATGTATACATACACTTTTACTATCATTTTTTTTATGCAGCATGAATATTTTCTGCCTGAAATTCCTGTTATTTTTATTAATCCTTGATGATGAACGAAAAGTACATATTTTAAGCACCTTTTCTTTGTAAGACAGGAAATTGTATTTACTTTTGTTCATTGCCAGCAGCAATCTATTCTGATGGATCTGTGACACAGATAAAAAGCAGAAGTGTCTGGAGTACTGACTTCTACATTTATTTTCTCAAAGCAGAGGGCAAAGAAGCTAAACATTTAAAATGCATGGATTCCTCGGAAAGCTTTAAACCTATTAGGACAGATGCACGGCAACTTTGCACACAGATTGCCCCCAAAGTAAGTCTTGATTTTTAGGACTAAGCCAAGCTGGCATGCAAGAGCAGTTGCTGTTGATCTTTTATACTAATTTTGGATTAATTGTGATCTATAGTACTGCGTAAACATGCTAACCTAGTACTTCAGCTTCACCACAGCTAAACATTAATCCTTCTTAATGCTTTAAGTCAACTTTTAGTCCTTAGCAGAATTTACCTTAATCTCTGGCTAGGAAGCTAACTGATTTACAAAACATAATCCAAGAGCTCCAGAATCTTAAGGAAAATGTGCAGAGAAGCAATTCGCCTATGCAGAATAATATGTTTGTCTGGTATCCTTCCTAAGGCAGCGCTTGGAGTAATTCATCAAAAATATACGGAGACCTTTGGTGTAAGAGGGTTTTTTAATGATAAATTACATAAATAAATTCAGTTCACTGCATTGCTTTTCTTACCTTTCTCATCTTTTTATATCTGCATTCTTGATTGCTATAGAAAACAGACAGAGGTAGGCTTATTAATTTGGTTAAATGTTTTAATGCTTTTTTGCAATTGCTAACATGTCACCTTGATGTGGATAAAACATTTGAATGTTACTATCTGCAGGCATTTTTATTGTTCCCGCTGTTTCTTGTCAAACCAAATTCAATTAGAGATAGCCCTAGCCTTTATCCTCTAGACCAGCAGTAGCGAGCCCAAGGGAGTGGCCTGCAATGGGAGCTATGGAGGACAGAGGAGAGAGGATGCATCTGTAACATTTTGTGTAATTTGTGTAATAATATTTGTGTAATAATTTGTGTCAATTTTGTGTAATATTTCAGTGGTAGCTCTAAAAATCAGCTCTCCCAAGAGTCCCTTGATGGGGGGTTGGTTGGAGGTGGGTGTTGTTTTGTTTTGTTTTTTGTGATGGCTGGGGAAACCAGCTCATGGCAGCAGGGTATCTGAGGAAACTGTGTGTTTTGCAAAAGATTTGGGAGAACAGCAATTAATACTTCAGACAGGCATCACTCAAAATGTCAAGATTCAGAGAAGCGGAGGATGTAGTGTTGCACATGGTGAATGTGGAAGAGCTCACCTTGGTTTTCCTGAGACCCTGGCACAGTCTCATTGCGCGGAGGTTCAGAAGCTGGGCCGGCCTGGAGCCCGCTCTGCCTGCGCGAGGTCAGTGTTGCATCCAGAAGCGTTTGTGAGCCTCTGCCTGTGACACTTTGGTTTCTGGAAGCTGCTCATTTCCCTCTACCGGGCTCCCACCCTTGCATTTCCTCCCTCACCTTTATTCTCTTGTATACTTAATTTCTTTTGTCATCTGTGTCTCTCCAGGTTCATTTCCTAATTTCTAGTCCTAGCTTGGCTCTTTAGCTGCCTCGCAAGTATGTGAGTGTTTGCTTTTGCTATAAAAAGAGAGCAGGGGCTATGCCAAGATGGCTAGGGAGAGCACAAGTAATGAATGCCAGCACCTTGCACCCTGCCAGCGGAGCAATTCCAAGTGGTGCGTGTTCCTGCTTTGGGAATCTCTTCTTGCTCTGGAGGAGCGGTGTTTGTTGTGCACTGTTTTGTTCATTCTCAACAGCTTTAGTTCTTCACTAGGTTTCAGCCCCCTAACTCCCAATAAGAGCCACTGAGAAGATTCATGAAGACATTGGGGTTTCTAGCAGAGCAACATTTGAGGTGCTGAGATTTGGACAGGAGGCAGCTGCATCCAGGGTTATGTGGATCAGGGGCTTGTGATTCGGTCTGGCCCCAGCAGAGGAACGGGTTCAGGTTCAAGCAGCCTGACGGCTGCTCTGGTACCGCCAGCAAGCCTTGTCCTCGAGGGCCCAGGCAGCGGGTAAGGCAGCGCCTGCCCCGGCTCGCCGCCTGTGCCGTGGCTGCCGGGGAGGTGTTGCGAGTGTCCCCGGCTGTCAGGAGGGTGTTGGGCTGGGGAGTCCCAGCAACAGGGCCCTTATAAGTCGCCTTTGCATGCGTGCCCGCGAGCGGCACGAAGGGTGCCGGGCACAGGAGCTGCCCTTCGGGGTTCAGGTTACTGCGCTAAGCTGGCACAGGCACGGACCTATATTTAGGTCTGGAATCTGTACCGGTGTGGTAGAAAGCTCGTGTACGCGCCATCCTCAGGCAACCCCGCTGGCCACTGCCCTGAGAAAGTCTCCTGACTGCTTTTTGGGGTCTGTCAGCAAGCAGCTTTGCTACCGCCTGCCCCCGCGGTGGGAAGCAGCACGGTTATCTTTCCCCTCCTTGTGTGCATGAAGGGGGGGAGCTCCTGAAAAGCCCCTTGTAGCTTCTGAAATGCATCTTACAGGGGAAGACTGTGCGCGCAAAGGTGCTCTGCTCCTTGCCCCTCGCAGGGCGAATGGGCTCGGCGCCGGCGGCACCCCGGGTGCCCTGCACCCCAGCCTCGCCCCGGGCTGCAGGAGCCCTCGCGGCTGCCTGCCGAGGAGTCCCGCAGCAGCGAGCTGTAACTTTCTGCCCTTAAATCCAAAGAGGAAGTCGAGGGCTCTCAGGGATTTTGGTCTAACCAGATGCAAAACTGCAGATTACTTTATTTGGATTGGTTTGTGATAGATATTAGTGTTTTAACATTTTATTGGTGTATCACTTTCTGGTCTCCCTACTGATTGACTTTCCAGGAAGGCTAGGGAGCAGGATTTTCTTGCAATGCGCTGTTCTAAGTATTTTAAAAATGCATACGTTTTCTTTCCTGCAGCATCACAGAATTCTTTTTCTCATCACCTTTTTAACATTTTGTTTTAAACATTTCTCTTGCTTGCTAACACACCTGACTGGAAAGGAAAAAAGATATAATTTGGGGCAAATCATTTAAAAGCTGAGCACAAATTGACTCAGATTCTTTTTAAATGCATCTGGTTGTCTTAAAATACTGTAAAATCCATAGTGATCATTCACAATCTGGTTTTTACCAAAACTCTGTGTTTTCAAACAAAGGAAACCAGCTAGTTGAAGGCCCAACTCTGATAAGTCACTTTTCTAACATTTTGGGCCCTTACCCAAAACATTATCATTTTGGCATAAAATTAGTAGGAGAGTAATCTATTTCCAAAGTGATGTTTTGAATGTATTTCTCTTTAAAAATGGGCTTCTGCCCTATATTTGTCTGTTCATGCTCATAACAATTTAAAAATAATAATCTGATTTCTGATTTTGTTTTGTAATTTATTTTCACCCTTTGTAAGCTTTGTTCAGCAGTCTGCTGCTAAGCAGAGCAAGTTTTTTATCTGCATGTGGGAGAGAACTGGCCTTAAAATGAATCGTTTTAGATGAAGAAGCTGCACGTAGTAATTATCAAAACGATCTGTTTTAAAGGTTGTCACGGGGCATGTTTTATTTGTGTTAGTAAACGCAGAGCTTTTTGCGCTGCTGATGGAGTCCGGTGGCACTGATTAAGTGGCGGAGACCCCTTCGCTTGTGCATCCCAAATTACTGCGGTAGATTCTCGAGGAGACTTTACCGAGTCTCTAGAAGCGGAGACGGGATGTTTCACCCTGCTGTAGCTCAGGGCCAGGTGCTCGGGTGGGTGAGTCGCTTCCTTGCTTGTGCTGAGCCCAGAGCTGGGAGCCGTTCGGGGAAGCAGGTAGGGGAGCAAATGATTTCCGCTGGTCTGGGGAATACCTCGGCTGTGGGGAAAGGTGCAGGATAGGCCTGGGAAACAGGTGCCTTGAGGGAAGGGGAACCTGAGAGGAAATTCCATCCCCATGTTTACCAGTTCCTGTCTGGGAAGTAATTTCATTTTGTGAGTGGGTCTAAGGAGAGGCTGGGTATTCAGGGTAGTCCAGAGCAACAGGTTTCTATCTTAACGACTGACTGGTTTATTCTTGGATATGTTGCTTGTGTTTATATCTGAATGTTGAAATTCATTAATTGTTATCACTTATTGCACTAATTTATGTTCTCCGAGGCCTGAGGAACCCACAGCATGTTAAATGCCCACATGGCTCCAATAATTGGAATGACTGAAGGGTTGTTTATTTTCCCCTCTTGGGTTTGTGTTGCAGTTGTCACGCTGTTTGCCAGCGCTAACCAATTTCTGCGTGCGACTGCTCGCACGGGTTCGCAGCCCTTTGAAGCAAGGCAGGCAGAGATGGCACTTAGGAGGTTACGGTCTCTGGGTTGAGAATTGGAGGCATTTTATGACTCCACAAACACTTTAATCTGAGGGAAAACAAATTCTCAGCACTACAAAATAAGCCTTACAAGACCAGCCTTGTTCAGATTTCCTAGCAGGGATGCTACTTCTTAGTGAACTCAATTTTCGTTTAATTCGGTTGGGTTCTTCAGACTGAGAAGTGCCAAATGAGTGCCCACAAGCTTTACATCCTCCACATCAAATGGCCCTTCAGAAGAGGTGTAGAAATGGATCTGACTCCTGCCAGCTCATAATCTTGGTAGCTGTAAATCCTTTCGTAATGTACTAGAAGCTTTATCAAAAACAGAGTGGTGGCTTGGGTTCTTTTTATAGGTACTAGTTGTTGAGATGACGTAATTTGCCATGATGAGGGTCTCTTTCCCCCCAGCCCGGACCGCTGACCATCCTGTCATACCCCGTGTTGCCTTCGGGATTTGTTAGGAGCTAGGTCTTGCCCTTTTTGAGTATTCTATTTTTGATATGCAAGCCCTTCAACTTGGATACGATACAATGCAATAAAAAATCTATTTCTACACTTCTGTTAAAATTTTTACACTGTGTTTCTGCAGGCCACTTAAACTTTTTTTTTTAGATAAAGGTGACAGCATGCTGTGCCTACACATACAGGTTATGCTTATTAATGGTTGTTCATTGCATTGAATCCTCTTCCTGAGTTTGCACAGATAACAGATCTTGTCTTTTAAAATTTGATAAGAAGGCTAAATACAATCAATGATCATAATTTAAAGTGCGCCTGTAACATTTAAACTTGTCTTTTAGATTGATCATTGGCCAGGTCTAATGATGTGTCAGAACTGGAAGTTGTTAGAAAAAAACCAGTTTGCTTGTCTCTAAATACCGTGGGATATGTAACCCACATGCAACAGTTGCTTAAGGGGAAGAAGGAACAGTATCTGTGTCTTTTTGACTGACAAACATATTTGATTATGTTTAACCTAGCTTGGCTTGATCACGCTGAAGTGCATACCACGTGGTGGGTGAGAAAGAGTGACAAGTGAGTTAAGGAGGCAGATGTAAATGCCTGATCCGTTGTGCATCCACAAGTCTTTAAGTCATCTTTCCAAAGTTCTTCCAGCCTCGATATATATTCCTAAATGTCACTCCTTAAAGGGTCCCTGCCATATTTTAAAACCTGCTGTTTTCTTTGTGTTTCTGGTGACTTGATGTGATTTAAAGCAGAGTTTGAAACTCTAATTTTTAACATTTAGAAATATATTTAACTTTAATGTGGATCATGAATGTGAAAGCCTAAATGTCATGTCTACAGACAGTAATCTTTCTCCTCTTTAAGGGATGCTTTAACATACTGAGTACAAACAATGAATTCAGTATTTTATTACATAAGAAAATGAAAACCTGCATGAGATTGATACATAATGTCTAAACTTGTTTTGCTAATGTCTGTGTTTTAGGGCTATGTTGCATTAGCGGTATTAGCTTAAGATTTTGGTTTGTTTTGCTGGTAGGGCTAACTGTGTGGGGGGCAGGGGGCAGGAAGGCATGTCAAACTCCAATGTAAAACGTTAGTTTTTTCTCACTTAAAAGGTAATAGCGGGGTCAGCCAAACTCTGATTCGATTTGAAGATTTTGCTGTGAAACTCTTCTCACTGCAGGTATTTGTGAAAATGTGTCTTTGTCATCCTTTTTGTGGTATGTCGTAAAGCATGCAGGCATGTTCCAGTGGTTGGGCTTCTTCAAGCGAGTAGCAAAATTGGGGAGGTTTGGTTAGTGTTGCCGAGATAACCGTGGTACTGATGCTGACAGCTGACTTGTTCCCAGCAAGGCATATTTGTAGGGATGGTGATCTCGCAGCTTCCAGAAGGGCCAAATAAAAGAGTATTCCTAGGTGACAGATACATGTGATAGACAGGCTCTGGTGCACGGTTCTGGATCACTCAATCACAAGATTGGACAGAGCTCTTGAGGGCAGCAGAGAGATCCCTTTTGTTCAAAAAGGTATCTTGTTTGTGCAGAATCAAACTTTATCCACTGGTGTGCAAGAAATTGGAATGCTTGTATTTTAAATTAGCTTAAGTGAGAATAAATTGAATAAACTATGTAGTGCACAGTTGATCTATAGTTTACGTATACACACAGATGGATAAAAATATATGTATACACGTGCTATTTGCTATGATTAGCTGACAAGCTGAGGCATGATACACTATTTAATAATGGCTAGTAAACTGCTAAATGATGTCAGTGTATTACAGAACTCTCTTCATGATATTACCAGCAGTCATTAAAGTTATTTATTGCTGTCATCATGCATTTCTGTTACCCGTGGCAACTTGGCAGAAAACGTACTGTTAGCACAGCTGATGATAGATTCAGTTTCAGATTTTGGATATAACAATCTGAACATCTTAATGGTATTTTTATGCTTACTGGCAAACAGCTTCTCAAGTCACGCTGTATTTCAAATAATGCTAAATCATTTATGCATCTTTCATATTGCATTCTAATAGTGTGTTCCCTTGTGTGGAAAAATTCATCTGTGGATCTCGGGGTGGGCTATTAGGGTGGCAAAGTAGCGTTGTCGCTGTTTTGCAGAGCAAGGAAGCGGAGGCGCGAAGCCGTCGCCCGTGCTGCCGGTCGAAGAGAAGCGGCATCTGCCAAGGGGCGCCCTCGGCCGCCAGCCCGCAGCGGCTGTCCTCAGTGGGTGTCTAGCGTTGGGCGGAGCGCCTGCGCTTTTTTTCTTTGACTCCCGTAGTTGGCAGGAATGCAGTGTTAAGCAGTTGATTTGCTATAAACCTATTCCAGTGTTAAATGCTGTTTATGTTGCTTTTAAGGTGACGCCATATGTTTATTCAGAAAGTCTTCAGTGGTGAGGGAGAAACTGGTGATGGTGACTAGACCTGCTTTTTCCCCCGAGTGCTTCGTTTAGAGGACTTTGCTAAACCTGTTGCAGGGACCCTGGCTGTAGCTGTTCTTCCACAGCAGCACTTTTGTCTCAGGTATTTTTTGAGATTTGTGGTTTAACAGTAAGACTTGAATTAGTCAGGTTAAAAAACAAAGCAAAAAACCCCCCAGGAAAAACACACAATTTCATTTAGGGATTTCAAAAAGAGGAATTTCTACCCTGAACATGTGTTGATGCTTCAGATGAGTGTTTTAATTTTAGTTTGCCCTCTCTGTGGAGATTAGTGTGGAGCTTTTATGGTTTGTTATTTTTGGACATATTGCTGAGAGACACTGGTATCTAAATTTATTCTCCCCAATAAGCTTTTTTCCTTCCACAGTGAAAACAGGAGGGTTTTTTCTCCCTGCCAGCGCAGCAGCCGTAGCATGCACGCGTGACAGCAGCATTGTGGGAATGCTGTATTTGCAGAATTTGGTTACTGTGTGAGACAGGAGCTGCATAAAAAAGCCTGGGGAGAGCCCAAGTTCAAATGGAGTGTGGTATTTTCACTTTCATTACATTCTGGAGGCTTTTAAACAACTTTGGGACTCTTACTTGGCCATGCCGGGGACGTGGCTGGGGCTGGAGGAGCGGGCAGGGGTTTGGCTGTGTGGCAGGTCCGCCCGCGAGCGGGGCAGCTCGCTTCCCGGGCGAGCGGCAGGCTCCACGCAGTTAGGGAAGCAAAGCACAGGTCAGAGCTGAGATGTAGCTGCACAACCCTGCCGAACCGTTTGGCTTTGCTCAGCGATGGTGTAATTTATGCCCGAGCAACATGCTCATCTATTTAGAATAAATACAAATTATTCTGGCTTCTGAGTTTTGACATAGTTTTTGAAGTTTCCTTAAAGTTATTATGATCAGATGAACTTAATTACAGAGTACTTTACATACACTCATCTGGTAAATGTCATACAACAGACAGAGTCAAAGGGAAGGTATGCGGGATTCTTGGTCTCCCTCTTCTTTTCGTTGTGTTCCTTTATGCTCCCATGGAGTTTTAAGCATGCCTGTCTGAGATGTTTCCCTGTCTTTTTTTTTTCCCCCTTTTAAAAATATTTTTAAGAGAGAGAGCAAACCCTCCACCTCCCTGTTCCCCACAAAAAAACCAAGTTTCAGATCAAAACTTGATTATCTCCTTTGCTGAAAGGAAATTTCTCCCGGTTCACAGAATAACCGTCTGGAGAAATCCCTGGGGTGGGCAGATTGCCACCTCCCTATCGCTTACTCCAGCGGCATCCTGGGGGAGCTGCTCCTGCAATTGGGAAGGTTGCACGTCCCAAAAGCCGCTCACAAGCAGGAAAGGCTGCACACAGCTCCCCATGGAAGCAGCAGCTTTCCTGCCCCTGTGGCTGCAGGGAAGGGGCCTGGCCGGGAGGGGTTTGGGCTGGCGACACCCCCTGTGCCCCCCCCCCCCCCCTCCCGCCGCATGGGGAAGCTCTGAGCGCAGCGGCGCTGCTTGGGTGCTGTAGGTTGCTTCAAGGGAAGCTGTTCACCAACTCTCCAATGCCATTTTACCTTCTTCCTTAGGCTTTTAATGATACCGCTGGCTCTGCAAACTTGTTTTTTTAGATAATCTGCACTTACTGCTTAACCAGAGGTTTTTCTTTGCAAGAAATGCAGTGGGGGGTGGGGTGGGGGGAATGCTCGACTACTTCAGGCTGGCGCAGAAGTGGTCTTTCCAAGCAGTTTATTTAGAGCTGTGTGAGCGTGATTTCCAGTTGTACTGTGTACATTAGTAGTGATAAGGGCATCATCTAATCTGCAGGGTCATCTCTTCCTACTGTAGTAAAATAGTTTTAGCATGTGTAAAGTAGTTTGAGTTGTTTCATACAAAGCGTGTCTGACAGTTGTGTAGGGGTGTATAAATACATAAATATATTTGAAGACATGAGGTTAAGCTTCCTGAAAATACAGCTCTGAATACTAACCTGTTCATATTTCTGTCCCAAATGGTATAAGGCAAGGTACAAACATAGTTTTCTCCTTTTGCAAATAGCCGAGATGAATGTTTCTGTTAATAATTCAAAGTTGTAGTGTGCATTTATGCTATGATATAGTACATATTTTAATTGGCACTATATTTTTAGGTTTTTTTTTTTAAAAAGACTCATCTGCAGTATGCTAAGCATGTCTATTCCAAAGGAGTATTCTTGAAAACAACTTCTAAAGGCAGAACTTTGTGAAAGTGTCAATTATTCACAAAGAGAACAATTTTTCTTTGTAACACGTAACTGTGACGACACTGAATGTTTTTTTTTGCTGCCTTCCATAGAAATGTGTCTGTTTTAAGGTAGCAAGCATAAAACATACTATGAAAAATAATATTTTAGAGTTTTTACTAAAAGTTTTTTTTCTTTTTAAAAAAAGCATCCTGACTAAATTTCGCCATCTAGTTAATAAGTAACAAGTGATACTAATAACTGTGTTGTCATGCTTTTTTATTTACAGTGTATGTGGAAATTGAGAGAGGAGGGGAGACAAATCTGGAGTGAATTTCCATCACCCATAGTGGTTTTTGCTAAGAAAACAGTCTTTAAATGTAAACAACATCTGTATTTTTTATGTTGTCTTTCTAAATAATGGTTCTGTAAATAACTTGCCCCCACTGTAATGCAACAGTTAGATGCCTTAATCTCCCAGTCATCCAGGGCTTTGTGCAGAATGCAGACTTCCAACGTATTTAAACATCTCTCAAACTTTGATATCTTTTCCTCACGGCAGGATTTCAAAAGGTAGATGACTGTGAAATGCACTTTCATTCTCTGTGTTAGTGCTTTAACATTAGTCTGACTTTAATAGGCTGGGATGATTTCAGCTTATAAATCTTCAACTGGAGGATAAAGTTCAAGTAGATAAAATCAAACAGATGTTGGTGGGAGGATTTCTTCATGACCCATAAAAGTGCTATCATCAAAGCCTAGAATCATTTGTTTTGAATTATTACATTGTTATCAAAAGGACTGTAGCAGTCTGTTTGTTGAGAAATTGGATCTGTTTATCTGAAAACAGAACAAAGATGCCATGCTAAGACGTCCCTGGGAAAGTGTGGGTTAGCTGATGGCTGACACGGTAGGGTAGCTGTGAGACATTTTGATTGACAGCTGTCCAAATAACTGCCAGGCCTGGAAGCTTCTGCAAATTATTATATTATTGAAAATTGCATATAATTAAATATTTTAGTGTAATTTACTTAACAACAAATATATTTTTTCTTTGTTTTAGAGGATATGAGGATTTTTGAAAAGCTGTTTTCATTTTTCTCCCTTTTTTTTCTTCTTTCCTCAATTAGAGGTAAAGCCAAATTACCTTTCAGTAGTAATTTTAGTTGCAAATTTTTCAAGACCTTGCTGAAGTGACATTTCATGCTTTTACTTTAACTGGAGCAGTCCTGCTAAATAGAAACAAGTTGCACCTGTGTAAGTGAAAAAATATGTTCTTTTTATTACTCACTGAAAAGCCTTTACTCTTTTACTCATAATTCATACAAAATAAAAATTGACATGTAAGTGACATATGTACCAGTGTTAGAGTGAATCCAAAACTAGCACTCAGATCTAAGTGGACATCGTGTAAAAGAATGAGAAAATCACTTTTAAAATCCTGCAGCTACTCCATATGTTCATGGGTGTGTGTGTGTGGTTCAAGCTTTGCAGCTGGCACAAACTTTAACAACATTCCCTTTTCTTCAGAAAACTGCTGGCTGGAGACTGAAATGGGCCAGAAGAGTGTTTTACCTCATATATTAATACCGGTAACAGGGATGAGGGCTCCTTTCCCTGGAGCCCTCAAATGGGAGTGGGGTGTGCTATCCGCCTGGGGCTCCAAAGGTGCCTTTTTTTGGTGTGACTTTCTTTCCAGGAGTACAGTCTCAATGTGGAAGTACTGAGCATGAGGATTTTGCCTTAGGCAGACGATAAAGGTTAGCCTGTGAGCAAGTGCCAGGAGCTGGATCAAGTAACGGCACCTCCTCTGAGCCGTGTGCGTGCTCGGTGGCCCTGTCTCACCTGGGGGTTGCAAAGCTGTGTGCGTTCTGGTTCAGGCTGATGAGAAGTTGGAGGATTTTTTTTTCTTCCAACCAGACCTATTGTCCAAGTAAAAGTCATATTATAAGAGAGGTATAACTGGGTCACTGGTAAGCTTGGACATATTTTTGTTTTTTCCTTAACCCTTCCTCTGGTTAAGGTGCCCTCATCTAGACGTCTCACCAGCGCTTTGAGGACCTTCTCTGTGTTCTGCACAGATGTAGCAACAGCCAGCTGAGTGCAATATGAGATGTGCTCTGGACAGGTGTATGCCATGAACAGGCATAGGTAGGGGAAATGTATACAGAAATCAGTTTTTTATTAGGGGACTATCTTCTCCATTTTCATGGAGAGACATGGGAATGCAAATAAGCTTTTTGAATCTAATGCTTTTCTGAAGTTGGTTCTCAACCAGGAGGACATGTCTTTGGGAATCTGATGGCATTTGACATTGCTTGGTCTCATTACAGTAAAATGCCTTGGTTTTATTTCCTCTAAAATGACATTTCTTTCTTCATCCTTCTCAGTTGCAATGGTGGCTGTGGATAGATTAACATTGCATCTGGTAAAATATTTCCCAGTGAGTCTGCTGAGGTTCTTGTGACCATGTCAGGCATAGCAAAATACTTCTGAATTCAAACTGTGTGGGGGAGGATCCAGATAATACTGAACTATAGTTAGTAAACGTTATCAAGATAATTATCTAAGTTTATTGTTACACATTTTGATGTTAACAAGCAATAGTGTCTATGTGGATTTTATCTTTGTATTTAATTTTGGAATATCTGTTCTGCTGTGGTCCAGAAGGCTTAATTCTAGAATTGCAGTACTGTCTGAAACCTTGTTTTGAAGGAATTTTGCAGGCCGTGGCCCAGTCCTGCAGTGGTTTCACAGGTTGTTATGCCTGTGTAAAATCTGCCAGACTACACCAGTGCAGTGGGACAGTCATGTACAATGTACTGTTGATTTTGCTGCAAGTGTAGAGAGAAATTTAAAAATGCCACTATTTTCTCTGCTTCGAAAAGACTAAAAAGCTCCCTGTGACCAGATGTTTAAAATATTCAGTCCTCACGGCCTGTTTCATTTTTATTACGAGAGTGAGCTAGTTCCCTTTAACTGCCAGAGAGCCCTGAGACAGCAAAATCTTTACTTACAGGTCCTTTAAACGTGGGTATTTTTGTGGGAGGGTGGGGAGACCAGGCAATTCCCCCTAATTGCTGCTGAGCCGAGGTGGTGAGATGATGTGGACGATGGGTGGAGAAGCTTGCTGGGACCCAGGACCTGATGCAGGACCTTGTCGCACCCCTTTTCTGGAATGGGTTTGCTGGAGCCAGGAAGGGAAACATATAGTAATGGAATATAAGTTCAGTTATTCCAAACTGCATTTTAATGCATTGTTTTCTCCGAGGTATTGAACTTGGTGACGGTGCATACGCTTTCGTGTTGAGCAGAGAGATTATTAGAGAAAACCTAATGTGTGAGGAGGAGGAGGTGGACAGTCAAAAATATTTATAACGCCTAACCTCCTTGTGGTTTAAGATGCTTCCCCACTTGCATTGCCAAGCATAGTGAATTACCTTAGTGCAGTCTGGTGAGCCACTTCTTTATAACGTATGAAACCCACCCCCCCATAACTTCAAAGTTTTTGTTGAAAAAAAAGCTTAAAAACATACTTTAAACAAATGGAAAAACCACTTTATATTATTCAAATGGATCGTGACCAATTGCTATGTTTACGCTGTCCTGAGAGTACTAAGCTCAGTCTCCAAGGCCTTGCTCACCTGAAGTAAAGGACTGGTCAGACCTCACAGCAAGAAGCTGTCTCATAGCAGTATTGAGGGAGCAAAGTCATGTGGACCAAATCAAATCAGACAACAGGTTAAATCTCCTGCATTTTCAGTTGAGAATGGAGAGACTGAATTTTGCTGCCTTCTTTTTCTTAAGAAATCGATTGCTTTGGGAGATCCATGGTTTGTGAAGAATGCTTGGTCTCTTCACTTACAAAGTGTTTGTAAGTGCAGCTGGAAGGCAGTCGTGCTGCTTGATTTCTCTCTCGCTGTTACTCAGTTGTATCTGCAGGTACTGAGGTAACGTTAGAAAGATTATTCTTTAGAGAATTCACCCTTAGAAAGCAGCTGTACTCATGACACTTCCAGCATAGTTTGGTCTTTGGGTAAGATACACAGGCGATCACATCATTTTAAAGCCTAAGATAAAAAATTATTTGTCTGGGGACAAGGTGAAGGTGAGGGAAGGAATGTTGTGAAGGAATGTTGTGGCCTGCAGGAGAAAGTGTTTATATCCCGCTACATACAGCTGCAGGAATAGGTGGTTGTAAACTCATGAATTTCCTGGATCTAATCACCCCGCTTATTCCTTGAGGATCTGCATCCTCAAGCCAAGATGTGTTATGCTTCAAAGGCAAGTGAAAGGACCAGAAGAAAAATGTGGAAAGTAGCAGCAATGTTTTCTCAAACCTAGAGCTAACACATACAAATAAATGTGTTGGTTTCACACCTTAGAATTGGGTTTAAAACATCCTTACTTCCCACATGACAGCTCAGCAAATTATATGTGTGATTCCTTCCCTCATGCAATTACCAATATACTCCTGGAGCATTGCCAGGCACTGAGGAGCTCTTTCTTTCACAAAGCACCATTCTGTTATACGCAGGTCTATGCGGATCACCCGTAGTGAGCTCCTCTATTCTCTGCTGTAGTGCTTTGCCACTTTCACAAGCTTCGTTGCTGTTCCGGATGAAGGGACAGCTGGAGAGACCACAAAAATTACATACGATGTCTGTTTTGGCCATTTAGGTTTTCCACATGTTGAGTTCGCTCCAAAGATCAGAGAGTGAAATCAAGGGATCATATGCACAAATGTAGGGCTCATTTAAAAAAAATAAATAAATAATTGTGATTTCACCCAGCGAAAATCACAATTAAACAACTCGCCTATTATGAGCTGCCCAGCATACTTCTGTATGTTAAGATACACACTTTTGGATTGCTGTGTTGGTACTGCAGACTTTCAGAGGGCTTCAAAGCCATATGACTTGATGGCAAAAAAGTGGTTTAAAAATAATCAGCTTTGGGTGCTGGAAGTGCCCGGGCTTAGCTGCCAGTTGTGACAGGTGTGATGAACTTGAGAAAACGTATAGTTGATTTCACAGTAAGAAACTGAGTTTGTAAATGACCTTACAAGATAGAGAGCATTCTAGGGATTTTTGGTTTCTCTGTGAATCGACCTCCCCTCTGCCTCCCACTTCTTATACAAGTTTTGAGACTCGTTTGGAGTCTGATGCAGTTTGGAGACTGATGACTTTTTCCCTCCAATTCTTCTCCAAGTCCCAGGGCTGTGGAGGGAAAGGGGATATGAGCCCTGCATGGTATTGCATTGACATGCATAGACGTACCTTTAGAGAATCATTTTCCTGAAGAGTGCTTGCTGGGGTAAGGATGGATTAAAGGCCAATTTTTGCCCTGTTTGGGTGATTTCTTCCTGCTCTAAATATGAGGTCAAAAGTAGTCAACTTTTGAGGATATGTAAAGATGAAATTAAGGAGACTGGCCTTGGAAAGATGCGTCTTGATTCAAGTGTAATCAAGAAATTGGGGAAACAGTTCAGGAGATTGCTATATTGTGCGGTTTAGCAGACCTGTGTGATAATCTTTAAATGAGGAATTAATTTGTGGTAGTTTAGAGAAAAAAAGGATGAAGGATACAAATTCTCAAAGGAGAAGGCTAAAAAAGTCCATGTTAACTTTACTCAGTGTTGTTAAGATGTGCAAAGCTAATGAACCAGCTTGTGTAAATGAAGAATGGGATTAGATCAGCCTCTATAGAAAATTTTTCAAATGACTCCTGCAAAGCTTGGAAAGAAAATCACTGTACCAAAACTAGAGGGGAAAAATGTAGTGGGATACAAAAAAGCAAGCTGCTCAGAGAGAACCATTTTTGCGACAATAAAGCATTAAGGCAGTGTGGAATAGCAGTAATAAGTTGTTTTTTATCGCTTGGGCTATAACAGCAAAGCAACAACTCACGATCAAAAAGGAAACTAGCTAGTAGGGAATCCCCAAACAAGAATTGCTTGTCTTTATGCAAGACAAGAAAAACACTGCAGGAAAACGGCTCAGTTGATGTGATATGGTAGCATGAACAAAATAATGCCTCGGAGATGATGTAAATTGCATCCAGAGTGCCAAAGAAAACTTTGCATAGGTGGAGATTTCAGGTAATAGCATAGAGGAGTCATTAAAGGTGCAGCAACTGATTTGTACAGTAGCCTCAAATTAAATGAAACCGTGTTCAAAGTACACGATGCTTTGCTTCTGAAACTTCTGAAAGAAAACAGAGATGTTTTTGAAAGCCTGGGATGCTTCCAGATATCCTAGGCTTGGAAACAGAGAAAAATGATTCAGCCTACAAAGCATCTGTATTGGAGAGTAACTCAAAAATAACTGTGGCTGTGGAGGATAGAAAGAGAGGGTGGCATTGCTAAAGTCTTAGTGCTTGAAAGTTGGAAATGTATCTTTGTAGCTGTGGGGAGGACATTCTACATTCACATGTGTCTGAGCAAATAAAATGAAGTGCTAGGGAGAGCCGCAATCAAATACGTATGCTTGAATAAATATTATCAAGCTTAGTTAAAAGCAAAAATATTCTCTGTACTCAGTGCCAAATATTACTGGTAAAAAAAGCAGTTACCAAATCACACTCTGGACACCAGCAGAGAGATGAATATTCTATGTGGGATGAAACCTTTTGCAAAAAGGTCTTATTGCCACCCACGAGGCCTACAAATAGGAGACGTATGTAGCAGAGCTGAGGGCGATGACATTCTGATGTATAGGTACAGAGACGGTATGATGGAAGCTGTGGCACATCATGCTCCCAGCCTCATCTGTCTGCTAGTAAAAGCCGGGGGAGTAAATCTAAAATTGAAATAAAATGATGAAATTATGATTGACTAGTTTCATATGTGGAACAGTTCTGGCCTCCTAAGAACTAAAATCTGACCTCCAAAAGGTAAAAGCAATACAGGAAAGCCTACTACTAAAGATATTAAATCAGTTCAGAGATTATTAGGGTTTATATACTCGGACAGAATTTTTTTTCTGATGGGTCTCAGATGTGTGCAAATTCCTGTGGCAACTGCTGGGCAGAGATGCACGCTGGAAGCAAGTCCCTCACTATGACATGCTTCATCCCACCCGTAAAAAGGCTGATGACCACATACACTGTAGTTCCAGGTTTATCTTGTAGTTGGCTCCATTTGCAAATAGGAGGGTAACCTCCGTTTCTAAGGTGTTTTTTGGATTTTTCTTTTTTTATGATACTGGTAAGTAAAATAGGGTAAGCAGAAACTAGAGTTTAAATAAACGTGCCCCAAATAAATCCATATTGTCCCAATCTGATTATAAGAAATTGCACCAACAATCATAATGACTGCTCTGTAAGTCCCCCACACTTTATACAGTAGGGGTGAACATTGCATTCAGTGTGGCAGCGGCATACTTCACCTGTCAAAGGCACAGCAGCGACAGCCTGTGGTAAGGTGCCCAGTTTGTGGCTGCTAGCTTGGGGCTTGCTGCTTCCCGTGGTATTTTTCTTGCTGGCTGTTGCAAACTCGCTGCTGCAAAAGAGGTGGTAAGTGTTTTGATAGGATAATGAAGTGATGGCAAGGTAGGAGAGGACTAGCCCTGCTCAAAAAAGAAAAAAAAGAAAAAAAAGAAAAAAAAGAAAAAAAAAGTTTCTATTTTGAAAGAGTGCAGATTTCTGTAACTTGGCAGATGTTAGATTCCTCCTCCTTCCCTGTTCACCTCCCTTTTTTGTTGCTAAGGAAAGCAAAGCAGTGTAAGAGGATATGGTGAACATTAGGTTAGATCTGTCTTGTCCTTTTGACTTAAATATTTGAGTCCAGGTGAGTTGTTATTCTAGTTACTCAAAGGAAAAAGAGCTTTACAGCTGTGTTGTTCAGTGCTACCTGTCCAGGGCAGGTAAGTGGTAGTGAAAAATCAAGGATATGGAAAAAATACTCTAAGCAGCTCAGAAGAAATGATTTTTTATTTTCAGTAAAAATAATGCAGGTGATGGCCTTGAGGGCTGGAGAATTGATTACAAGCGCTCATTTATTGTTCTTTATAGTTATCCAAAGTGTTTGTGTGCAAATGTGTTTATCCATGATTACATTTATAAATTCTCATGTTGGCTATTAATAGACGGCGGCCAAACATGTTGTGTGGTTGAGCTAGGGCTCTCCTTGTGCGGCAGCCGTCAGCACTGTGCTTTTTGGGGAGCGAACTTTTGCGGTGTATTCGTTAGGGCTCTCGTGATTACCTCTGCCTTTATGCCCACTTCATTCCCTCCACTTCCATAGGCATACGTGGAGGCAACTTGCAATGTTTGACAGTTATATAAACAGAAGGGAGCAATGCACTGACCCTACTACTTATTACATCAAACATATCATTTCACTTGTAATTTGTCCTTGCTCGTTCCCCGCAGAGGGTCTGGTTTTATCTTGTCTCCGCGCAGGCTCAGCCGCGAGGTAAGTGCTCTGGGGAGACGCGGAGCTGGTCAGACACGGCGCCGCACCCCTCACAGAAGTGGGAGCTGTAGAGCTTCCCGTGAGGGGATGACTTGGGGGTGTCTTGTTTTGGGGGAGCCGAGGCGCTGCACTGCTCTCTGGCAGCTTGCGTCCCCCCGGCACTGCGGTGGCAACGATACAGTCCGATGCCCGGTGCAGGCAGGAGCGTTGCTCAGCCTGCCTGACCAGGGCCGTGCCTGCTGCCACCCTGTCTGGGCAACGGAGAAACAGTCCCCTCTCTCGGTGTATCCATCTCTGCGCACTAAAACGGCATGGCCACTGGACACGTGCCCGACCAGCCGTGGCCCCGGCTTTGGGAAGAGGTTAAGGCTTTTTTCCGCTCTCCTGGGCATGCTGCCCACGGCAGAAGTCCTCCAGGGCTGCCCCCCCGGCCCCCCCGGGATGGTTTGGGAAAGGCCCCTGCGCTGGGCCTGCCTCGGCCTCTGAGGAGCCCTGTCCTCGCGCCCCGAATCCTCTGCCTTCCCCGTGTGAGTACCGCCAAAGTCTGGCCCTCAACCCCCCACCTCGCGCCCCTGGCCAGACTTCAGACGCGAAGCATGTAACAGTGTCATTTCTGTGGAAAACGTCGTTACCGGCGCGGAGCAGCCCGTCGTGGCTGTGGAGAGCGTGCGTGCGTGTGTGTGTGTGTGGGGGGGGGTGACAGGCGTGGGGCTTTTTTCCCAAAGAACCACATCCTTAACCACGTATTTTTTTTATATACGTTCTTGGTATCATATGTAAAAGATGGATTTTGGACTGCGAATTTGAGCCCTTGTTTTTATTACGTGAGAGGAAGAAGATTTTTCGACCGCTCACAAGTTGCCGAGTCTCTTGTCTCTTCTCGCTAGTGGTGAAAAATGTGAGAGGCCTTTTGTGCCCCACACATGCTTCATAACGTTGGAAATGTCTGCAAAGGCGATCTCAAGAGATTTGCTGGGTTTTTTTGTTGTTTTGTTTTAGGATTTTCACTCCATGTGTCATGAAACTGTTATAACTGCTTCATTAAACTGTTTTTTGTTATGGTAGTCGCTCCACACATTTAAATTAGTTATTTTTGTCCATAAGCGCGTGAAACTTGAGGACTAGGAGGACCAGCTCCACAGCTGTATTTCCATGCGCCGAGTGATGTGCGATATAAACAAAATGCTTTTCTTTGGGTGTTTGGCAGCTCTCGTCCAACCTGTCAGAGAAATAGTTATGACTATTTCTCTGCTCTCAAATAAGACTGCTGAAAACTTACAGCCTCTCTGGGAATTTCAGCTTCTTTCCATGAAACAGTAACAAAACCCATTTTATGTTATGCTTAATTGCAGACAATTTAGTGTGTTAAGAACTCTCTCCTGGCAGTTGTAAAAAGAAAGCAAAAAAAAAAAAAAAAAAAAAAAAAAAAAAAAAAAAAGCCTGCTTTTACTGTTGAACATAAATACTTACTCCTTTTGGCAATATCCACAATCTTTACTTAACCTGCCTGACTGTTGTAAGAAACTGCTCACAGCAGATATTGGCCATAAGGTATATCCTTCATGTTTTTTTCAGTTGCTTTCTTTGCTTAGTAAAATAAACAAACCATTTTTCTTAGATGATATTATTTTAGCATAAATTATTCATTAAAGAAGTTTGATTTCTACTATAAACTTTTTATTATCTAATAACTTGGCTTTTTTCTGATGTCTTTTAGTTGAGTTACAGTTACAGCAAAAGGGACAGATAAATAAGGTAAAAAACCCTTAAGTGAAGGAGAATAGCACACTATGAAACCATTCGGGGGAGGAATGAATGCAATAACAGCATACCAGAAGTGGTTAAATGAAACAAAAAAAATGCAATGATCAAAGTAGATTTCCCTTCCCTCCCCCTTTTTTTTAACTTCAAAAATGTGGTTAAATGAGATTTTATCTCAGAGGATGCTTACGGAGAGCAAATATCTTAAATTAATGCAGATATTCGTGAGGCTATGCATCTATAACAATGGCTGTCATGTGGCTCTTCTGCAAAATGTTTACTTTTCCCATGATGAGTTGATAATTTTGGATTTTTGTAGTTTTTGATTTTTTTTTATGACCAGAAACAGCTTTCCTGGCTGTAGAACTAGTCATCCAGACAAGAAGCAGAAACAGTACCACATAAGCAGGGTGCAAATGGCAAATGTTTTTGAATAAGTGACAGACTAAAATGATACTGAAAACAGAGAAGAAATGTGTGACATTTGGAGCTGGTTCCAACTAAATTCTTGCCATGTTGCACATCAAGGAAAATAATGTCAAAGTGACATTTTTTTATTGCATAAATTGCTCACTGGGAATATTTTGCCTGCCAGTTCAGCAAAACATACTTTTAACAAGTGCTTGGGCAGGAAATTTACTTTGTACTCTTGTCAAAGATGCTTGCTTTCATTGAACTTGAGAGTTTTGATACCAAAGTATCAGTGGAAGTGACTGCATGTGCTTTGAGCAACAGAACTTTCCAGGCAAGATGGATCCATCCCAAACTGGATGTTATCTGGCAACTCGCAGAGTAATACAGGTTTTGAGTCTTACATCCTCGTAATAGATAATTTTTTTTTATTGTATTTGGCGTGAGATTAGAATATCAGGCTGCCTATTTTGGGAAACACTATCAAGATCAAAGAGGAGTCAGAGCAATGTGACGGTAGATTTTTCAACCAGGAGTTGGGCTTTACTTTTAGACTTTGCTGTTACTTTTTGCTAATGGATATAATTCGCTGTCCTGGCCTTCATATGAGTCTCCATTTGTCAAACTAATCATGTGGAATTGTAAATGGTAACCAATCTATCCATCAGGTACAAAAAAGGCTAGCAAGGCTAAATTATCTTAGTGATTCATCTTTAGACATGTGTTTTCAACTTGAGAAGTTCAAGGCATCAGACGGTGGTCCAGTAGGAGGCTCAGCAACTGAATGCGGTTGTCATTTAATGTGTGTGCTTAGAATGTGACACCGTTGTGTCACCTACAAGTTCTGGACTGTTATAGTTGAATAATGTATCCTATATTTTAATGTTTGGACTTAATTGCTGGTTATTTTGTGCTCAGATTCTGCCATGGAGCCTCATTGACCCTTTGTAGTTCTTTCAGAGTTGAGCATGTGGTATACCTTTAAACATAAGCTTGAAGATTTGAAGAAAAGTAGCAACCTATCTGGGAAATATTTTAACCAAGTGGCCCTTGACATGTGCAGGTGATGGCTTTGAACAAAATATTTTTTACCTTTAGGATTTCATTTATTTAATTTGAAGGAAAAAAACCCCAAAGCACCCCCCACCCCACCCCCAAATCCAGCACCCAGAGTCACGGTATTTGCTGTAGCTATTAGATTTCATGATGGGTGCAGGCGTTCACAGTATGCTGACATGCTTTTACTTCATTACATAGCAATGTTCTTGTTAATGAAAACTGTTTTAAGCAAATGTTAAATTTGATTTTTAAAACGAGGATTTTTAGCTGTGCTGTTTGCACAGGTCATTGACCTAATGAGATCTTTTCCTGCACTTCTGAATCTAGCTAACACCCTGGATGATTCTGGGTTTTTAATATAGAGAGTTCCTGTTATCCCACCAGTACACTAGCAGGTCAATTCTTACTAGCATCCTGAAGACTGATTTCCTTGTGCTCAGGTGTGCAGGATATACACCCTTGGAGTTCTGTCTGATTCCCAGAAGCTACCATTTTCCCTGCGGATGGGTACTGAAATTATCATGTGCCTGTTGAGGGAGGAGGAGGCTGGAAGCTGAGTTTCCATTCCCTTTCTGCCACAGTCTTCCTTGGTGTCATGGCAGCTGAAAGTTATGTTCCCTTTCTGTACAGGAAAGGTAAGACTTGTTCTCTTTCCTCCAACTTTATCACAGTTTAGGTGGTCAGCTTTGAAATTGTCTAATATAAAGCAGTCTCCAAAGACAGAGTATATGCCTGTGAGATGCTTCCTTCAGAGCCAGCGGCAGCTGCCTGTTGCCTCCTGCCAGCCACTTTACTGTCCCCATGCCTGAGGCCATGTGGCCAAACGGGAAGCAGGGGTTGGACATATGCTCCATTAGCTGCTGCAGCGCACACTGGGCTAAGCTGGTGCGCACATTTTTGACTGTCAGCTTATGCTAACCTGGTGAATTTGTAGGGATGTAGCAGGGTGCTCTTACATGGTCTCTACTGGTAGCTGAGCTCTGGTGGTCCTAACCTCTAGTTGATGGGCAGCAATAAGTAAGCAGAAGTGATGATGTTTTCAACTGCTGCAGTATAAGTGACCTGATGGCTCCAAGGCAATGGATCTTTGAATTGTGTGTCTTTTGTCAAGACACTAAAAATATGCTTTTCCAGCCCTCTTGGATATAAAGAAGTGGTTGTAAAATGTGTCAGGAGTAGCTGATGCAGTGGTTTCTGCAGACAGCCTCTTCATCTCAGCTTTTTGGGTACTCACAGACAAGGGAACATGTGAAATTTGAAATAATTTAAAGATTAGGATCTTAAACCAGAATGCCTATCAAACACTACACTTCAGCTTTACACATTAACTTAAAGTTACCCTGCGTATTTTGTAGATGCTACTGGAATGTGAAAACTGCATTTGAAGTCTCTATTCCCAAACTGACTGGAATTTGATAATAGGAAAATATTGATTGAATGGTCATATAATCATAATAATGATATAATGGTAATGATGATTAATAATGATAAAATTCATTTAATAATGAATAATAATAATAATGAATAAAAATCATTTTGGGTATCTGGAGAAAGGAAGAGACAGGAAGCAAGAGTTTATTGCAGGGTCGAATACAGGTCGTGACAGAGACGTATGATTTAATGTTATAAAGGCTCTCCAACTTCAATCTGCAATCAAAAGTCTGTGAGTTGTGATAGATCAAGTAGAGCAATGTTGGTCATTCAGTTAGAGTTTTAAAGGAAAACCTTAGTCTTCTGCTGCCTAGTATTGAGGTTAGGCAATCAAGCACACGTCTTTCTGGAGTTCTGTCCTGATCCAGTACTTAAGAGCCAAGCTGCTTGGCTTGTAAGTAAATTTTTTTGTTGTTTTGTAATCTCTGGGGATTTCTAGGTCAAAAGGAGATCATGTCTTTTGTGCATCCTAGGAACCTTACTGCCAACCTGTTGTTCTGGATATAAAAAGTTTAGAGGATTTGGCCTGTAATACTGCAGATTTTAGGTCCAATACAGCTAGGCAGTTCTGAGGAGAGAAGCAGTGTGGAAATAGGTATCTGAATTGCTGTAAGAAACATGGGAGACTGGTGTTAAAAGATTTTTTTTATTTTTTTTTATTTTTTATTTTTTAGCAAGAACAACAGGACTGTTGATTGTGACAAGGCCTGCTCCAGGAAGCACTCCAGAAAAGACATGACCTGGGTCCTCCAGCCTGGGCACTCCGCCCCAGCTGTACAAAAATAGATGGCAGAATGCATGCAGTAAGCAATTTAGTTCTTTCTGCCAAAGTGCACGTTTGAATCTCTGTTGTAGTGTAGAAAACATAGCACAGGCTGATTCATTACCAGGACTATTTCTTACAGAGATTTTTGGTCCTGTTTCCTCTGTAATGTCTGTGATGTTTCATAAGAATGGCTGGAGTTAATCACTAGTTAGTTGTGTGTAATCATGTCTCATTTATATTGATGGAAGGGGAAGGCATTCAGTAGCTCTCAGAAACAGGCTGCTGTAATTTGGTCCTGTTTGCTGTTGTGTAGCATAAATGAGTATACTAACACAATGGTGGTTACTATTACTATATATGCTTGTAATTCACCTGCAAAAGACTCTGAATAATGTCTACGACATCTTTTAGCAAAAAAAACTAATTAGTTTTTGATCTGGTTATACTTGCCTCTAAAGAAGATCTCTCTACTCAAATTTTGGAAATTCTCTTATTGGTAGGAGCCTAGACATTCGTGAAGATAGTATTATTTTGTGTACTTATTGTATGATGGGAAAATAGAGGTAAAGCCTTTTCCTCCCCTTTGTAGTAAAAGTGGTAATTGCAGCAAGAAAAAAACTACACATTTTATTAGTCTAAATAATATGCAGTCTCTTTGTTTTATTTAACAGTTTGAACTCTGGTTAATGAGATATTTATGAAGGATGCTTAAAACATACTGTATGATTTTTCTGAGCTGTAGCAACTAGTACCAAAGACAGCCTGAGGAGGGACCTTTTATGGCAGCGAGCCAAAAAGTCATGATTGTCATGTAACAAATCTCATCTTATGGCAGGCTGAATTCAGAGATGTATCCAGCCTTAGGATATGATTGCTCAGTAATGAGGGTGATCCAGGGCAGTGGGGATCCCTAAAATTAGGCACTGTGGACTATTAGGATATTTCAATCCTATCCTTGCACTCTTCGTAGCATCCCTATCCTCCTTGGATGCTCTCTGTGCCTGCAAACACAGCTCTGGCATCCTGTGTTCTGAGCCAGGGCCTTACTCTACTCGAGCTGGCACTTTGACTCTGCTTTCTCCTGCAGTCCTTAGGTCCTTCAGCAGCTGTGTCATTCAGATTGTCCAAACAGAGCTAGTGGGACCTCTGTGTGCTGGTCTGAATGGTAACAGCCCCTCCAGCCTCCGGGGACTGAAACACCATCTTGCGAAAGACTTTGTTTTTAGAGACTGTTGGAGAGCAACCTCCATTGCTGCCCTCCTTGCTAACATCTCAGCCAATGTTTGGCCTCATTCACTGTGCAAACAGGCGCAGCAGTGCTGGGAGAAGGTTGGCACTGAAAGTCTCCAGCCGCAGCATGCCTTTCCTCCCGCTGCTCCTTCATTCATCATGGCATCAGCCCCGTCAGATGGGATGAGCGAGTTGAACAGCTTGCTTATTTTGAAAGGAGGAGACAGGTCCCTGTTTCCCGTCAGCTTCTTCCCATCTCCCCCTGCGGCCATGTGCTCTTGCCATTCTGATTTTTTTGCTCCAGATTTGGTACTTGCTCAAGCCATTTGAAATCACCACCCTGGTAGAAAAATAACCTGACAACAGACAGTCATACAGTTTTCTGCTTGACTGGTGAGTCGAATTGACTCCTGGAAGGGCCCAGGCAGTGCCACAGTTATTGCAAAGGAGGGCGCAAAACTGTGGGGTTGGGGGCAAAGACAGGGAAAACAAGGGGCAACAAGCCATTATGCCAGCTCAGCTGTGCATGAAACTGCAGTCCTGCAGCTCTTTCCCACTCCGTCCATTGCTTCCTGCTCGTTAGTGCGCCTAAGAATGTGTGCATGCAGAGTAATTGTTCTAGCATTTATTGCCATTGTGTTAAAGGAGAAAGAAAGCTGAAAGTTAGAGGCCTTGTTACTTGAATGCTGATATTTCTTTGTATTATAATAATAAAAGATGTTTTCACACCTCTGTGTATTCCCTTATGATAAACAGCCATGCCATCAAATTTCATGGAGAAGCAAAATATCTCTGGCGTGAAATAAGCTTGAATTAAATTATGGAACTGTTTGCATGAAATTTCATGGAAATCTGCTTTGAACTTTCACTTATAGAGAATGCAGTGTGGATTATATAAACATTTATTGAAATATTCTCTTATCTAATTTTATTTTGCAAGGTATAACTTACAAAAATGCATTTGTATAGGGTATAAATCATTGATTGCCTGAAAAAGGGTACAGCTAACCTCAAAATAGTGGCTTTTGACTTTAAGTCTTCTGTGACTTAACAAAAATGTGAAAATGACCAATCCTCTCTCATATCATGCAGAACCACATGCCAGAGTCATGGCACGTAGCATCTGAGAACTCGACCACCCAGCGTTTTGAGTCTGTACGATGGGGATGCAGCAGCTCTGGATTCAATGACTTTGCTTGTGAGTACATATAATTTTAACAGATCACATAGATAATGGTGCAGGTTGGTGGGGCCTCTTAAATATTACTGTTTTAGCTGGTTACTGTAGATATTTGGAATATAGTACCAAGTAATTAATGCCACTATATGACATGTCACTATCTTTCTGACACAGATCCAAAAGGAATTTGATTTGCTTATGTGTTACATGTATGGGCTCTGTATTATATATGCCACTGTGTCATGATTCAGCAGCAGACTTGCTTATGATTAGAAGGAAATAAAGCAATTAAAGCTTTGGAGACTTTGGGAATTCCATTAAACCGATTGCAAAATACTCACTTGTAGTGAGTGTCAGTTTTAACTGAAGACTTTGATTTCAAATTATGAGGAGTAATTTTTGATCTACGGTTAAGTCAAGTCTTCATATATTCTGTCATTAAAGTAAGAAGCGTATCTCACAAGTTGATCGGAGAAAATAGCAAAATAACTGAGAACTTCTCTGAAAATCCAGATGTGTCCAAAGAAGTCAAAATGTTGTAAAACAAATTCTGTTCTCTGGAATTTCACTGGTTCCATTAGTCTCTAGTTGTACCAAATTCGCAAATTGGCACACACGTCAGAGCAGATGCATAAGCTTTCCCAAAAATGATGTGCATTATTGAATATTGCCCGGTCCAGTAACATGTAAGAAAAAAACATTTTGAAGTACCATCTATAGGTGAGTATAGTCAAAAGCACAGAACAGGGAATGGTTTTGCAAGCACAGGAGAGGCTGAAAAAAACCAGAGTGATGAAGGAAGAAGTGGCTTGACAGATGAGGAATGGTGCAGTGCATTAGTAGTCAGGCTGAAGGTCAAGGGGGAGGAGGAAGATGCAAGGATTGTGGAACCAGGACCTCTGTAGCAGGTAGGTTTTCAGGATCTGAGTCTATTGCACATAATTTCAAAGTTGTGAATTCCATCAAGGCCTAGGAATGGAAGCTTGTTTTCCTTCCCTGTTCACTTTTGGTGACATTTGCATGAAATAAAATAAAATGCAACCCTTCAAAAACCTCAGCAAGAATTGTGACTAGAAATACAAAGAACTTCTGGGTTTTTTTTTGGACGTAACTGGAGTGTTGGAAAAATAATTAGGAGACCTGTACTTTTTCCGAAAATGGCATACTCTGTTTACAGTTCTTTTCATTAAAATGATTGTAAAACAATGGTATGTCTAACAGCATACTTTAATTACTGGATGGCTGCCTTGTATTGGGTGTATTTGGGCCTCTGCTAGTCAAAACGCCTGGTAAAGGAAGGATCTGATGTATCTTAGTTCCTAAGGAGCTAGCTGTAATATGCTTATATAAGGAATGTGAAATACTGTGGTTTGTATAGGAAATCTGCTGAATTTAACAGAAGAAATGCCATCATGCACATCCAATCAGCTTATAAATGCTGTCTTTTTTTTTTTGAACAGACTGCTCCATTGTAATTACTTTTAAGAACTTTTCTTAAGTTGGAGCTTCAAAGAAATATTTTTATATTATGAAAGCTAGTCCTAATTTAAACTTTTGCATTGTACAGAATAATGTAATTCATGTCAATAAAATTCTTCTGTTGTTCTCAAAGTCAACAGTTAATTTCTATGCACTGATGCAGAGATACAGGGAAAGTATACATCAAAGTTATATATAAACACTCTTTCTAAGCACATAATAAATGTTTATTAAAAGACATGCTTTGAGATATGCTCCTTATTTAAATCATATGGTATTTACTTTGTTCAATTCTTAGGACATTTTTGTCTCTATCGCCTAGAAATTACGATGGAAGAAACTTAATGAGTTTGATTGTGAATGCGAGCTGTTCTCTTCTGTCTTTGCTCCTCTAAGATTGTATTCTGACTTTGAGAATAGTCTTTCTCCTCCCTGCAACAACTAGTTCCCTGGTACCTCTGTGGTACCTTTTAACATAGTATAACTTATTTTACAATTGGAAGCAACTCTTTCTTCCTGTATTTTACTTGTTGGGCTTATTGTATTCTGACTTTGAGAATAGTCTTTCTCCTCCCTGCAACAACTAGTTCCCTGGTACCTCTGTGGTACCTTTTAACATAGTATAACTTATTTTACAATTGGAAGCAACTCTTTCTTCCTGTATTTTACTTGTTGGGCTTTTCCTTTTGCTGCTGGTACTGCTTATATGGCTTTTATAATAAGTAGACAGGTAAGTGAAGGGGAAAGAGAGGAAGACTTTCCTGATAAACTGCAATTAGCATGCTTCTTTTTTGTTGATTTAAAAAAATGCCACGTACTTGTACACGCATCCAGTTCTTTATGCTTTTACAGGTCAACTGTTCTTTAATTCACTGAGGATTTGATTTAAAAATTGCTAATAAAAAGCATCATATTATTAAAGCAGTCGTAATAAAATTATCTTTTTATGTACACTGATTGTATAATTTAAGCCTAAAAAAACCCCAACCATATTTAGGGTTTCACAAGTAATCAGAAACACATTTATATATGGTTTGGTAAAATCATCTTTTTACCCTGGCAAAGTTGACTGAACTACTTGCAAAAATGAAAAGAACAAGAGTTAGTCCTTCCTCTAAAAGCAAATTCAGTTTTCCAGATTGCATAAATGAAATATCCTGCTAAGAAAAACATGACAAGCATGGAAGTGGTTTTATTAAGATCAGACTTTTGCAGAGTGGTCTGCTTTTACAGTACGCATATTAGGAAAAAAATATTGGCACTGAAGTTCGGAACAAAGGCAAAAGAGCAACAATTCTAAGTCTGTAGGTTTAGATTGGTTAGTCTGTTGTTTCAGAACCTGAGCTCCGATTGTGTCTATGCAGACTACTATTCTGCACTTTTTATTAGAAGATAGAAAAATACTTCCTCGTGCATTCAGTTAGGAAAGGAAGAGTTCATAAAAAATGTTATAAATAAAGTGGTACATACATGATATGCAACAGCAGTGCTGTGAATACTTGACTAGAGACAGCCTTTTCCTAGCAGTTGGAAGTGAGAATATGAGAAAGCTAGACAAAGAACAAAGGAAAAAGGAGACGCAGGAGAAAGGGAGATTAAGGAAGAAAAAGAAAACAGTCGTGCTTATCAGTTTCCTTTTCACGAGGAATAATCTGAAAATGAATAAAATTCTGGTTGGAAGAAGAGGAGATTTTTGCTGCACTGTAGTTCAGAGAAGGATACCAACATTATTAGAAATTAATTCTGATATTATCTTTTGAAGGTCAAGTGAAATTGTGCCGCTTAGATATAAACTACAAGCTAGGCATGTTCTCTGTGCAATTAAAAGCAACATGCTCCACTAAATAGAGTGAAAGCTATTCAGATTAGCTTGGATGATAGAATCTATGTCTTCATTTTTATTACAACAGTATGTATTTCTAAGTGTAACAACATTAGTCTCCTAGTTTTACACTTAATTCCACAAAGATATACTGTATTACTTAGAGGGGAAAAAAAAAGAGAGAGAACAGCATTTGTAATTATAGTTAAGGTGTTTCACACTTCAGTAATTTTTCTTTTTACACTTTGAAAAAAGCAGTGTGCTAACAGTAATGAACATGCAATAGAAGAACACGCAATTGGTAAATTAGGTTATTTTATCTCCAGCAGAAAAATAGATTCCAGTTAGCATTTTGAAATCTGTGTTGCATTTAATTTCTCTAAATCTGTTACATTTTATTTCTCTCTTTGGATCTATGATTGTGCTATTTCTTTTGTTGTTTTGTTCCATTCTCCCCCCCACCCCTCCGTTAGTAGGTCTATATTAAGTAAATAACATGTTTTCATAATTTTAAATCTTAGGCTCTTAAATTCAGCATGCAGACCTAATTAAGAGCAGGCTGTCTTCTTCAAAGGTGCTGAACTCTTGTGGCTTCCATGGAAGGGGATCAGTAGTGCTCAGCACTTCTGCAAATAGCTTCCGGGAAATCTAGGCACTTTTATTTTAGGTAGCTAAATATTGATTCAGAAGACTCAAGTCTTTTTGTTTGAAAACATACCTTCTGACAGGCTCCTTAATTTCTATATTGCTCACTTTTAAAACTTGACTGCTTATGGGACTCAACTATGCCAAGTGGTGAGGTAGGAATGAGTAAGGTCCCGGTGGCTGATGCAATAAAACACTGATTCCTTTCAGATTTGAGTGGTAAAAATCTAAGCCGCACTCCCACAACATCAGCCATTCCTTTGGTATATGCAGTCATTGTAGCATTTCAACTCTTTTAATTGCAAAATGTTAATATAAGGGCATCCGATATTTGACAGAGAAGTAACCTTAGACAATGGTTGAATTATCACAGCAAATGTATAGGAAATATTCCATTTTATGGAAAACTTACTTGAAAAGAAATGAAGTATGTAATTTAATGGTACCAGCAGGTTGTAAAGTTTAAAAGTAACTTTGGATCAGAACCTGTGTGAATAAAGGACGCTGGGATTAATTAGGTTCTTGTAGGTGTATTTGGACTTCATGTAGAGCCCTCAAATTAAATGAGTTGGAGTATAGAGTGGCTGGGAACCTACTGCGGAAGCTAAATCTCTTCCACGTGTCTCCCTCCCTGCCCAGCGCAGAGGCGTTTCGGTCCCGGGTTAATTTTCCCAGGGCGATAGCAGCGGCACGTGTTAGCATGACGGGATCCCTGGAGCCGCGTCCCGCCGTCTCAGCCGGCCTCTCTCGGTCCTGGGCGGCGCAGCTGTGCGGAGATCTGCACCGCAGGCGGCGTGAGCCCTCCGCGGGGCAGCAGCTGTGCCCGCCGTGGCGGACTCGAAGCGCATGGGTAACGTGGTGCTGACCCCTCCGGCCCGGGCGCTGGCCGTGCGGAGGGCTCGCAAGAGGCTGTACGTCTTGTAGAGTCCACACGAGGATTTTGGTGTGATTTACATGGCTGCATGGGCTTTGAGCAGAGGCCGATTTCTAGCCTCAGTGTGGGAGATCTGTCGACGTGACGTGCCAGAAGTATTGCTATAGCTCTTGGATCTTTCTTGGCTCAGTCTGTGTCTGAAATGAGAATTTCAAAACTAATGTTACTGTACTATGATAAATAATAGTCTGTAGTTGAGAATAATTTCTCTTCTCATTCATCACTTAAAAAGATTATAATAAATAGGTAAGTGAAACAGTAGAATTGTGGTCTACAATTATTTTTAATAATATATTTTAAAAACTCAGATCTCAGATTTGCACCAGAAGAAACTGTTAGAATAGTTTCAGTTGGCTGTATCCTAAACCTTTTTATCTTATTAGTGCATTTTAATATATATGGCAATTTAATTTATATCTACATGACAGCTTAATTGTCTGTTACAGTAGATGAGAATTTGTATCACAGCTCTTTGAATTGCTGATATATTGAATTGATTTTTGATGCTCATTGCCGTGGAAAAATCCACAAGATTTTATGGAACAAAATAAGAATAAGTGGGTATGATTTTAGCACTTTTATAGATTGGGGGTTTTGCTCTCATTTGAGGAATGATGCACCTGTGTATAGCTACACTGATTTCATGTTGCTGCATATTAGTACTTCTGCCTTCTCTTTTTCCTTTAAAGATATCTAAGCCATTCTGTGAATTAATTATCAATGTAACCTTCAAAAACTAACTTCAGTCTTGAGCCAGAACTGAGACAATTGAAAAATATTTTGGAAATTTTGTGGCAAATTATGTTTTAAGAAACAAAACAAAACAAACAAAAACTGACCAACCAAACAAAAAGCTCCTTGGGTTTCTTTTTGTGCAGGGAGGACTAGTGACCGTGTTTGCTGTGGGAGTAACTGGCCTCTCCAAGTGTCCAAGAGATCAAATAAGCTTGTTTGTAAAAATCTATCCAATATTAAGGCCTAACTGGCAGCTGTTTTGGGACATGCCAAGGTGTACCAGTGATTTCAAGCATTGATACATTTGGGCCTATTTGAGCCAATTTGTTCTTCACCGCTTATGTGAAGTCCTCTGTCCTTTATTAGAAAGCCGAACTAACTTCTGTTATTGCATGATTTGGGGCTCTGAACATTTTGCAGAAAATCTTAAAATAGATTTGGTCGGCATAATGACCATGCATATGTCCTTGTATAATCCTCTTTCTTTAAAATGAGATGTGCTGTGATTCAAATTATAATTTTTTCTTAATTTAAACCATTTCCGATTTTCTTCGCTGTGATTTCATTCATGCTTCAGTGCTAATAAAGAGTTAAGAATCAAGAGATGGACCTGAAAAGTTCAACGGCTCTGCTGATCCCAGAGGAGGGAGAGCAGTCCCGGCAGTTTGGGTGTTTTCAAGATTAATTTTATCTAACAGCAATTCCCTCCTATATCAGTGCTAATGGTGGGGAGGTTTAGAAGGGTGCGTGGGTAGGGAAGTACAGGAGGAGAAGGAAAGGGAATATATACATGAGAAAAGGCTGTCTTTTTCAGACTCCAGAGCAGCAGATGGGATGTTCTGGAAATACTTAGATTATACTAATAAATAAATACCAGCACATGGTCCTAAGAAACAGTGTTTTTGCCTATACAGTAAAAAAATCTGGCCTCAAAGTCCCAGCTGCAATGGCACAGTGACTCACAGTCTGTGAAGTGTGGGATACTGCCTGTGCAGAGTGGACTGGAACGGAGTGAGCTGCTGCTCCGACGCAGGCTCTTTGCTAAGGCCCACAGCTGAGCTCTGCACAGAAATGTTTTGACTTGTCACCAAAAACTAGCTTGCTTCAGAAAAAGGAAAAAAAAGGCGGAGGAATAAGATAAAAAAGTATGGAGGTGAGATGGAGGGAGGGAAAAACACTTACCCCCACCCCCCCATAAGTAAGAGATTGGGATTCCTGTTTTGTTATGTTTTTCCCTGTAATTAAAAAAAATCACTTTTATATCCATCTTATTGAAGTTCTGCCGCAGAGTATTCTTCATAGGAAATACTTTTATGCAACCATGTACACTAGCTGTATGGCCAGTTCTCAGCTTAAGAGGTTTTAAGGAGACATTAAAATTATTAGAGTTTAACATGTGCCTCATAGGTAGATGTTTTGATTTAAGACTTTAGCACTGTAGGGAAAAAGTAGTCTTAATGAGAGTTGCTCCTGCTTACTAGAAGTAATGTTGTTTTTTGACGGTCTCAGAATATAAGCAAAGGTTATGGAGAGGGAACATGCAGTTTTTGCGCTGATAACTGGAAGAAAAGTCCTTATTTAAGTTACTCGTAACTAGTGATTTAAATCTGTGTTACTTTGTGCCTCCTTATTCTTTAAGTAGATCAGTTACTTAATAATATTAATGTATCGTACTCAGCTGGTTGCCACGCTGTGGAGTATTGATGGGTGTGAGGGTTACTGCCACGGGCGTGCAGAGCAGCGGCGGCGGGAGCCGCCGACGGCACAACCGGGAGCTTGGCGTTCCCGTGGCGCTGCAGTGGTCCCTGGGCTGCGTTCAGAGGACCCAATTCCTCTTCCAAGATGTGTCAACAGACTGGGGGAAAGTCAGCGGAGTTGTGTGTGTATACATTTTTTTCTGTTTTTGTGATTTAAAAAAAAAAAAAGATAATGAGGGCAGTGTCACCCACAGCAGGGCAAGTAACACCGCGCAGCGTAGGTTGCAAGATTCCAGCTAATGGAGAGGTTTTAAGATCCTCAAAATGATACTTGTGTGGCCCTAGGTCTCCCTTAACTAGCCTTGAAGAGAAGTTTGCTTTAGTGAGGCAGCAGAAGGGACCAACTCTTCCCATACCCGCGCGCTTCCCGCTCTGCGGGAGGGTCTGCGACGCTGAGGGACACAGCCCCTGTTGGGACTCACCCTTTGGTTGGGCGCGCGTTGCGATGGTGCTTGGTGCGGCTGGCTCTGCTGTGTGTTTACCCTGTGGACGTTATCCTTAAATATTGCCAGTTACCTTAAATTATGCTGTAGCTTTGTAACGTGCCCTGAGAATGGTGGATTGTAAAACTGTGTCAGTCTGGGCACCCCCCAACCCCGGCTTTCTGCTCAGCTACACGAAGCAGCGTAGCCTGTATTTGTGGAGCACCCATGGCTTGTAGGTCCGTGCGCTTGAAGACACAAACTGGGAGACATCTTATGTTCTCTGGCCCCACTTGCATTCATATCGAAATACAAAGCTCAGGTCCGATCTGGACTCTTATTTCCAGTACGCTTTGTGATTAAATTAAAAAAAATTAAGAAACATTGCATGTCTAAAAAGTGTATCCTATCTACAATCAAACTCAAATGCTTTCCTCAACAGCGATCATAGCAGGTTTCCATTGCAAAGCCCCTCTACTTGGGCTTTTTAGAAAGTTTCAGAACTTGCATATGATAAAAGTTATGATCAATAGAGTCTGAACCACTGTGGTAACTTTAAAGGAAAAGAAAAGGGACTTTTTAGACCTTAAAAGCAAAAACACTGATGCTAAGGTGTAATACACATCTGTGCATGTAACTAAAGCTTATCACAAAATTGTCAGTGGTAAATTTCTGGGACTTATGAAAAGGTAAGATTTGAAGTTCTTAAGGATAGTTTTGAAATCTGATCTTTCAAAAAATAATAGGTCATATTAATTGAACCACTTATGTAATCTGAAATACGCAAAAAATTGTCATTTAGTAGTGGGCGCTGCCTTCTAGGAATTTGGAAAAAAGACCTTTGCAAAGTGCCATATTTTCATACACGTGGCCTACTGCTGAGTTAACTTCAGCTCTTTAAAGATATCGTTCCGTGAAAATGTCCCACACTAGTGGGTATATTTCTGTTTGCTCAGTGCTGGAGGAAGGAAAGGAAAATTTTGAAGATAAAACACAAGCTATATACATGTATACAGAGTATCGGCCAAAACACTACTAACAGCTACGTACAGCTTATACAGATAAAATATATCTGTATTCAGTAATGGCATATTCGTGAAATTGTCTAGGGATTCTTACATAGAGCACATTTCTGTGTCTTTGCTGAAGATTCAAAGCTTTTTTATAGGTCCTGTTTTAGTAGTGTAATTTTCATTCAGGTATTAGTAGAACACAAAAGATCTCTAAGTGGCTTAAAAACGAGAACCAATGCTGTGTTGTTTAGCAGTCCAAACTAGCACAGAGGATAAAATACTCAATGGAAAATGTGAAATGCGTCTACAAGAGGCACAAAGATGTCGTATGGGTTGTTCTGTTTAGATTTACACTGATGCACTTTTGATGAACTTCAGACTCTGCTGCTTCTTATAAAGAAAAAAGTTCCTAGGTCTGGAGCAGTGTTAATTTCCTTCCTTGCGGTGTACAAAAGTCATTATTACCGTATCTTTCTTTAAAGATAGAGTACTGTTTTTCAATTTCAAAATATTCAGCATCCACTAGGAGAACGCATATATGTGTGTGTGTGTGCGCGTGTATTTTCTTTTGAAGTGCAGTTTGAAGACTGCCTCAGTCTGCGTGTAAGGAATTTGGTGACACAGTAACACTGATTTTAAACAGAATTCCCCCCTGGTATCGCGGAGGCAAGTAGGGCTGGTGTCTGTCTGGTCCCGTGCAAAATGAAGCCTGCTACCAATTGGCATGTAATTTTAGTACTGCGACTATCTCGAGCCTAGCTTTGTAGCGCTGATGTGGCTACAATACACGTTATAAACTTTTTACACGGCCATAAAAGTAATAAAAAGTTACAGAGCTTGATGTTATGAAAAAACGAAAAAGGCAGCATTCTTTGTCTCATTTTCAGATTATTGATACATATCTTGAGAAGAACGTTCAGTAAGGTGAACTGCGTCATGGGTGAGCACTGCCCGGGCATCTTGTTTTAATTCTGCTGTGCGCTTACTAGCTCTGCAGCCTTGCATTTGATCTCTGAGCCAAGATAAAACCCGCAATGAGAACCAACCAGTGCAGAGAAACAGCACTGCCTGCCTCGGTGCAGGGTGTAAAACGGAAGGCGCGTTCCACCAGGTCCAGCGGTAGGGCCGAGCGGAGGCCGCTGCACGCCCAGCCGCCGTCCTGAGACGGGAGGCTGCGGTCGGACGTGCGGGTGGCGGGAGCAGGGCGCCGGGGCGGAGGCGGCGCTGGCGCTAGGGAGGGGTACGGCCGCCCGCTGCACGAGGCAGCCGCGCTCCCCGGGTCGGCGAGGCAGAGCACAAAGCTGATGGATTTCCTCTGCCCTTTTCTAAACATGTTTTTAAAATGTCTCGCCCATCTGAATTGTGCTTTCTATACAGTATTTCTGTAAAAATGTTTCTCTTAATCAGTAATCTAGAAATGGGTTGTTATTAGGAGTTTTCTGAGTGGCAGGAGACTTTATGCCCTGGGCAGGACCAAGTCGGTTAGAGGGTTATTTCTTCAATAAAATCTGGGGTTGGGGAAGGTGGCTTTTTTAGTAATTTGGAATTTTTTCATCCGATACAGCTAGAGCTGGGACACAGATCAGTCGTTTGCTCAGGACAGTCTGTGCTTTCAGTCCGAACTGATGAGGGGAAACATTTCAGAGTACAATCCGTTAAATATTTAGCTGTGAGTGTAGTGCTTACTATTGATTTCAAAGGGGTTAGCCCCAGAAATAAGCACAGCTGTTGTATACTCGGTAGTAAGTGTTTTCAGGATGAAGCCTTAATACAGCACTTGTACAGGACTTGTATGGTATTAACAATTTTAGGTCCTGAACCTGCAAACACTTACGTGTTTCAGTCATTTTATTCTTGAGAACAGTCCAGTAGTACTCACATGAGTGCAATTATGGACACAAGTAAGTGCTTGCAAGATCAAGGCATTAGTTTTCAAAGAGACCGTAAACTCTGTGGACCATTGCAAAATTATATATGCTGCAATGACCTGTGAAATTGCCACATAGTAAGTTACGCAAGTGAACTACTCATTGCTAGTACCCAGTTGTGCGAACATTTAAATGAATGAGTAGCTTTACTCGTGGAAGTAATCCCAAACAAATGAGTGAAATGGTATGGGATTGCTTGTGAGAGTGAAGTTACTGATATATTTAAGTATTTGCAGGGCTGTGCTGTAATTTTACTGTTTGAACTTGTGTTTTTGTTCCGCATACTGAAGCAGAACTGTAGTACTTGGGATTTTGATACCATGTGAAAGCTAAGCTGGTGAGTTTGCAGAGTGAATGAGTAACACAGACCCTACCAAAAATCTCTGAAGTTGGTGAAAAGATTTCCACTGACTGCAGTGAGAGGTGGAGCAGACCCCATGTAGAAAAACTGGACATCTTAACTTTGTGTTTAGGTTTTCGGAAATGTATGTATTTAAAATCTGTAAATGCTAAATCATGTCACTGGATCAAAAATGATACAGTGATATTATTATTCCCTGTTTCATTTTGTTCTGTATTGGGGTGAAATCTCCATAGAGGAGCATTTCCCAAATAGAAAACCAAAATTCTTGTTGTTAGATGGTCATATGCTCTGTATGTTGATCTTTCATGAGAAATAATCAGCATTTCCTGTGTCTAAGCTCTTAAACATAAGCAAGATCAAGAAAACAGAATATTTTCTCTATATGTTCTGTAGCATATAAGGAGGATAACGTAAAAGACAATAAAAGCAAGTGATCTTTTTCATATTAGGAATGGAGAAAATTCATTTCTAAAAACAGAGCAGTGTGGTAGATCTTGGTCACTGATAGCCTGAAGTCATGAAAAGCCATGTTCATAGCTGGGCAGAAATAGCTACCAAGATGAGTGGTTCTCTTGCAGAGGCAAAAGGGACATTTCCATAGAAACCTCTGAATTCTTTTCCACCACTGTCTAAAAGGCATTCTGTTAGCACGTGCCATTTAGCCGGAGTCCACAAAATGGTCTAGGTAGTGTCCATGTTCTGGGGCTAACTAGGTTTTTGCTTCAAAGAGCTATCTGAATTTAAAAGATCCCTGTCTGATAAGTGAATAATTTATCCTATTCTTTAAAAAAGTTCTGTTAAAATAAAAAATTAAGCATTTAAACGTCACAGATGCTTTTTAGGCTATTACTGGAGAGTTACTTGAGGTTGGTGTCATGCTTTGTAGTTGCTATGGGAACTTTTTAATAAATGCAGTTTGGAAACAAGAAATTGGAAATAATTTTTGCATTCCTAAATCCACTTTCCTGGTGATAGGAGGGGCAGCTGTGGATTACCAGCTTGTTACCACAGCTTTCCACAAGAGCCTAAGGTTGTTAATCTCCAGAAACTGTTAGACCCTGGAGGAAAAATTACACTGATAAACCCCTACAAAGAAATAGGAGTAAATCGTATCTCTCTCTCTCTGTCTTTTTTTTAATGTGACTCATCAATTCAAAACTCAGTATTTTAATATGTTCACAAGAAAACAAATGGCTGATCAAAAAGTGGGTCCTGTAGAGGGTATCAAACACAGAAAAGCAAACTGAATTCTAAATTATTTCAACAAAATGGTGAGATAATTACAACTAAAATATCAGACACTAAATCTTCTATGAAACCCCTGGCTTTAAACTATTTACTATATCTTTTTTATTCATGTAAAGTAATTTTGATAAAAGATTCAGTAAACGCTCTAATATGATGGAGACTGTATATCCACTTAGAAGCTTGTTCCCAGGGTTCCTCCTTTCCTTATTAGTGGATTTTAGGGCAGTAAAGTACCTGGTAAGGTTCAAAATACGTGAAACAACTCTGAGATCAAAACCACTTGAGCTCAATAATATTTTTAGGAAGATTGAAAGGAGAAACAAAAACATTCAAGAGCAATAACGCTTTTAATTTGTTTGCAAAATGATTAAAAGCAAAGGTCTTTTATGTTTTACCAAAATGAAAGGGCTTTTCTCAGAAGTGTTTTATCGATTCTTTTATATGAATGTTTTTAATGTTAGTTCCTAGGGACCAAAAATGAATAAACAGGATTTGAGTGAAATGCTTGATTAGATTTTTTTTTTTTACTTTAATTAGAAATAATCTCCAGTAACAATTGTTTTATCAATAAAACTATTGTTTTAGTGTTTATCTAGTTTGCTATAAATTTGTCTGATTCCTGCCTGGGAAAGTAATTTAATTTTGGCATATAAAGGTGTAAATATTTTAGATGAATGTTATAGCATTGCTGCTGTTTCCCTTGATAATAACGGATTTCTTAAGAAGAATAATTGGAATTTTTAAAAAGTGATATTAGAAATAAAGCATTGATAAATGGTAGCTGTGTAAGTACTGAAAATTTCTGACATTGTTTCATTTTAATAAAATTTTTTGTTTCAAACATTATTTCAAGTGTTCTTTCGAAGTGTTTTCTAATGCTAGTTTACAGTGCATTTCATCTGGAAGCTTTATGTTTGAGGAAATGGCTAATGTTTTATAAAATTTATGTTCAAAGAGATCATAGCATAAGCATTTGAATTTAAGAATTGATTACCTCTCTTCATTTTGCTTTCCTGTTTGTGAATTGGTCAATTAATTTCCACAGGGATATGAAAAATAGTTTTTAGACAGAGATAATCCACTATAATCCCAAAACAGAAATTGGAGGACAAAATGGTCACAGCAATAAATTATTCTTTTATACATTCTTGTTACCTTGATTCCTCCAAAATTTTCCAAATCCCCTGCTTAAGGTCACAGGAAATATGAATTTCACCAAAACCTGAAAATAAAGAGGTCGATAATATGTAAAACTTCAGTGATAGTTTATTTTAAAGAACATTATTTAATTATGGTAATGCTAATGTATTCTTTGAGTTTGCTAGTCTGTTGTAACAGTTGAATTTCTGACTCTGTCTCCATAACTTGAACACTCTCTGTTTTTGTTGATTAGATAAAGCTTTAAAATATTTCAGAAAGTTCAAAGTTGGCTCCAGTCATTTTACATCAATCTATACAAAAACATGCGCTCTCATAGACAGATGGGCACAGGCCAACTTCTGTGAATAAATTTCTGTAGTTAGGGATTTTTAAAGTGAGGGAGACTGAACTTTCTGCAGGAGCATGTTTTTGTGATTTCTTACCCACCCTCCACCCCCCTTATTTCAATTCATTTAGAGTTAGGAATGAAAGAGCATCTCGCTGCGTGGGGTGGACGTTCCCTCTTCTGTAGGCACGACTGACACACGTTTGTAAAAAGAAATTCTCTTGCACAAATTACCATCTGTTTAAGCAGTCTATATTGTGTGCTCATCATGCTCTAATATTATATTTTAGGAGGATCATAGAGATGCAGAGGAGGTTTATGGTGGAAAAAAAGATAAAAGATTTAGGGATAGAAAGTTGGTATAGTAAATATAGACCGTTACACGGTGGCCTTAAATAGGTACCTTAGTGATGATGGTAGGACTCTCCTTTTGAAAGAATTGGAGTATAGTTTGTTAGTGTTTAATATATTTGGAACAGTGAATGTGTTTGGGTTTTTGTTTGTTTGTTTTGTGTGTGATATATACTTCATGGAAGAATAACTTAATTCCCCGTGCATTTACTCTGTTATCCTCCAAGGTGCTGCTTGGAAGCAGAGACATAGGTGAGAAGTTACAATTTGTGTCGAAGAGTCTTGCTGGGAGGAACAAAGATAGTTAGAACACTTCACTGGCCGTGATCACACAAGTCACAAAGTTTAGAAGTGGTACCCTGTAAGTATTTTATCTTTAGCTTTCTCTAAATATAATTCAAAAATTTAAATATTATTAAAGCAGCATTCCAACTGATTATAGCAGAGACAGTTGCAACGATTCTGACTGAAAATGGTATTCAAAATTAATACGTTCTTTGTAGTGAAGTAAATTTGAACCAAACTGACCTTTTTTTGTAGCTAATGTACAAACTAAAAATTATTACCGCTAACTAGAGAAAAGTTTTAATGCAAACTGAAAATATTTGTTTTAGAACAAACATGAATAACTGAAGGACTTGCTTGCTTACTTGATTAAATGCAAAAGTGAGATTGCATATAGGATTTTGTTGTGCTGTGACAGAACTTATTTTACCAGTCACTTTCATAACCTTTAAACAGCCTTAAATAGTACATATGAAAAACACATTCATAACAGATTCCCCATAGGGAATTTTCTTTGGTTTAAGAAAATTTTATTAAAGATTGGCATTGCAAATAACATTTTTCATAACTATATGTAGACCTGTTAAAATTTTTATTAAAACTGGAGTTCGGCCTGTTCTTTTTCATCATTCTATCAGATATTAAACTCCAGCAGCAGCTGTAGGAAATGGAGAAAGGGATTTTCAGAGGGATTTGAGTCTCCCTGTCTCTGTGCCTTTAGTGATCATATTATCATAACTATCACACATAACAAAGCTCTAAATCTGTAATTCAGATAAAGTAGTCAGGACTTTGAAATACAAAAATCCAAACATATGCTGTAACATTTTTTTTGCAATGCTGGTTCCTTTAACATGGATTTTGTAAACTTGGAGAGGTATCCAACAGATTTTGTATACTAACACATACTAAACGACACTATTACTTAAACATTTGATGGAGATTTAATTAAAGGTATGTTCTATTATACCTACAGTAGTTCCACTAAAAGTGTACCAGATACTGTTCTACCAAATGATGATCAAACCACTAAAGGTTAATAAGAAATGATGTTAGAAGCTTTTTTTTTTTTTTTTTTTTTTTTTTTTTTGAAGTGAATTATGTAAGCTAAACTGCTGTGGAGGCAATGCCCATCTTCTCAACAGTGTGAGAGTCCTGTTTCATGAGGACACAGCTCAGCATAATGCTGTGTTGAAATGGTAAGTGTGAACACAATTCTCTGATGAACTTAAGAAGCTAAAAATGCAATGTAGTAAAAGTTAAAGAGGCTAACTTTTAAAGTAAAAGCAATGTAATACAAAAGAAATGGTTTCCAAAGTATTTTAAGTACTTCTGTAAGCTTATTTACATTGAGAAGATGGTTTTGGAATTAAGTGCCTAGGGAAAACAGTAGTTGTATTGTGAAAAGTTAGCAAAACTCTACATCTCAATATCAAACCGGCTTGTAAATGAACACTAGCATATATATTTATTGTAACACTGCCTTCTGCTGGTCACACCTCATTTATGATGTAAGTGAAAGTGCTGTATAATAATGGGGATGTTGTGTTTATCTGAAATTGTTCTCAAATGGGGTATATTTGGTGCTTAGGAAATATTTATTTGGAGACAGCATACATCTATCAGATACATATACATCAATGATAAACACATTGAATCTATGCTATATGTTTACGGCTGGTATTTTCTTGAGCTCAACTGAGAGGAAGTATTTCATGTGTAGCGCACCGAAGAGTTATAAAATCGCTTCACTTTGTTGTTAAATGGATTCCTGCTTTTCTGGATATTTCTGTAGGGTTAGATTTTCTGCTTGTTTCTGTTTTAGCACTCGGAGGGCTTTGTGTGTCAGAGAGCATATACCAAGCAAAACATCTGCAGAGAAATTTCTGTGTTTAAGAGCAAATGTCTAAATGTAATGGAGGTCAGAAGGCTGTTAGATCTATGTGTTTATGTATACGTTTAAGCAAGTGTTTGCATAAACTGCACTTTTTGTTGGCAAGTGTTTTATTTTTCCTCAGTTGATCATTCAAAATACACACATACATTAGGATAATTACTACTTAGAGAAAAATACAGGGTTTTGAATATGGTTTGTATTTTAATTTCCAGCATGTAAAACACATCTTTTATTAGAATTATTTTGCTGTAAGAAACACTTGTATTCTTAAGCAGGCATAAACATTTAAAAGGTGTAATGTGAATTTATGTGCATGTGTCTGCATGTCTGTGAAATTAGGAAAGATATTACCACTGTATACTAGCTTCATCATAATGGGTTGAAGAGGTATAAAATGATATTATATTTAATTCTCATATAAATATCTGATATTAAAAATCAAGTATTTGCTAGGAGTTATCTTCAGTTGCAGAGTATATAATGGTTAAAACACACACTCATTGAAAACATTGGCATGCATGTCTGGCTGCCTACAGTAAAATTAATGACTAGATTGTGCAGTGTGGGAAAATTTTTATTTTACTTTGGTTTTCTTCAAGAAGTGAAATCCCGCTTTAGTTGCCTGAGGCTACATTTTTAAGCACCTTTATTACAGCACAGATAAAAACCCAGCTATCTGACAAAATGCGTTCTGTTTTATTAGAAAGGATTACTTCAAAAAGCACAATTCTGTATATTCTAGGGATAATTTAAGCACCAAGAATCCCTATTGTATGCCATATAAAAAGTAATTATCCATAATGCACACTAGAATTGCATTTTAATGGCCAAGACATATCGGAAAATATGCAAATTGAGACATTTCCATTTTTAAGTTTCTTCCCAGAATTTGGGGCCTCGCCCAGTAATCCACGGGGAATCGTGCCCTGCTTCTGCAGGCTCTCTGTCCAAGCAGCGCCCGCAGATTCCAGCCCCGGAGCCCTCCGAGGATCATAATGGTCCCGTCTGACCCTTGTAGTCTATGAACCTTAAGGTTTTAATAATCAAAGACTAGCCTAACCCCATGTGCGCATGTTTTCAAATTCCAAATCTCATCTTGGATGTAACAGTAATTAAAAAGGCTCTTCTAAAATGATAATAGAATCAGCCTTGTAAGAACAGATACAGCAACATGCATAATAAAATACTCAGTGCCAGTGCTAGGGCTGTGCAGGGAAAGACTAAATGTTAAAAATGTGAAAGGGGACAGAAAAAATACCCGTAAGGTTTTAAGCTTTGCTGGAAAAAAAGCTTTAATGGCCTCAAAGTTGACCAAGGACTGCTCTGTGTTAAAGGACTTGCTGTTGCCTTTTTATGGATAGCATTTGAACTAGACTGTATTCCAGTATATAACGGAATGAAGGATTTCTTTGAAGATTTATACTTTTGCCTCAGCCTTTTATTTACAAGCATCTGCTTGTTTGTTTGCTTACATGTGTGTGAGCACATTCGTGAGTGTGCATACAACATATGTAACAGCTGAAAATCCCAGAGCAGTTTGTGTGCAGTGTAGTCACAACTGCATATAAACATATTAAAACCTGAGTGTTAAAGTGTGTGTATCTAGAGAGATAATATGTGATAGTGGGCAGCATAATTCACTTTCATTTTCCTGAGGTAGAGAAGGCTGCATAATTCATGAATGGCAGAACAAAGTCAAGCCATGAGCGAGTTGCACATGGATATCCCTAATGAATGTGTGCACTACCTGCTTCCCTTCAAGTTAGACTTAAATCATAGCTATTCTTCCTCCATTTTTAGTTGTAATTTTTACAATGCTATGTTTATAAAAGTTTTTTTGCATTGCTGAGAAGAAAGTATGTGTGGATTCCTCCTTCCTGCTGGAATCACTTTGTGCTCTAAGGTAGCAGAATGTATTTGACATTTGGCTCTCAGATTTTCAGGAGTAACTTTATGCACATATGTATTTTGATTTTAGTGTAGATTTGTGTCTTTTGGCTCATATCGTTAGGTTTCACCTGTATTTGTTCTTATGCACAGCCTTGTATTTCAGTCTTTTTTTTATTATTATTTGATTTTTGTAGCTACCATACTTATTGCTCTGATTGTTCAATTTGTAATTGGCTTTTTAGAAGTTTGCGTACTGTATTACAGACTAGTAGAAAAACAGCAATTATTCCTTGTACAGTAGCAGTCTTATGATGAATTAGCAGGGTCCAAACATTCAGATTGCGTGTGATCAGACTGTGAAATGAAACCTATTCCAAAGGTCTAGACACATAAACAAAGAACTCAACGTAGGGTTTTTATTAAAAATACATATAATACATATAGAATACATATAGTAAACAAAGGCAATAAAAATGTAGGTAAGTGAGCATTGTCATTTTACATTTATCAATGTGTCTGCATGAAAGCAACTTTCAGTCTATTTTTTGTTCATTCTGTATCTGAAATTCTGAAACAGTTAAGTAATTGTAAAAATGTGAAGTCCAATGGTTTTTGCCTTAATTTTATTGAATTAACTTATTTACTAAATGAAATATGTGGTTGTTTATCACATAGAGGTGTTATAAAGTAGATAAAATTAGTCGTTTTGTAATATTGGTTGCAGATTATTTATCAAAACATACAGATTACAATGATTAAATATGTATAAAATCAGCATAATCCATTCATGTTTGTAAGGACCCAGAGTCCTCCAGAGAGAGTCACAAATCCACTTGATGTTCTTGAGTGCTGGATTTTTTTTTCTCCCTGATTTTATCTGAAATATGTGTAAAAATTCGAAAGTCAAAGGGATCCCTGTAGGTTACAGCTAAGTAGTCTCAAACCCATGCATTTATCCTACCTAAACTTGGTAGAGTCCCGTGCTTCCAGTCTTGCGGCGGGAATTATCTGTTTCGGAGAGCAGCACCTATCTCTGAGGTTTGAAGTAAACACTTCATTTCTTAGTGAAGTCCATCTCTCGTAGGGAGCTCTCGCCTTCTGTGTATGCACACATAACTAAGAAGATCCACATATTCTGGGAGATGTCCACTCACTGTAACATCATATTTTTAGGTAAAATGACTTGAAGTCTTCCAGCAATCTATTTTGTCTATTTTTTCCAAAAGCAGTAATGCTAGCTGATGAGGAAGAGAATTAAGCCAATCACACAAAATCCTAAATCAGTGAATTTTTATGTTTTTATTAGTCTGGTTTGCAACTATAATTTTAAATGAGTAATCCGAAATTAGGAGTTCATGTGGCATGTACACCTTCTCAGGGGAAAAAGGTGCCTCTCTAGGAATGTATTACATGTGTGTGCTTATGTGTAATAACATACACAATGTAGGGAACAGAAGCCCACATTATGCACAGGTGTGACTCATGCCGTTTTTTGCAACAGTTTTGCACCTATATGGTGCCTTTGGTTATCACGTATATTCAACTGCTCTTTCCTTCCTTCAGCAGGAGGAGGGTGCGAGCTTCAGAATAAATATCCTGTTGTGTGATTACTGTATTCCGTCACATGTGCTTTTACCTCATTAAAAACATAAAACATTTCCAGTGTATTTTATCCACGTTGGGAAGAATGAAACAAGTTGATTCTTTTCTTAACTAAGTGGGGCAGAATAATTGCGATTTTAAGACGGCCATTATTGCAAGTCATGTAAGCAGTGTTATTGTGATCATTTTGAGGGCATCAGGCAGGTATTTAACAGTTTGGTTCAGGTTGCCTAGGACGACAAAAATGCCACTATGCTGCATCTCAAAACTTCTGGGATGAAATGAGTTGTGACATACCAGTGAAGATGAAATTCGTAACAGATAGAACACCTTTGAAGTACTAGCTTATGATTTCACAGTGGCATTAGGAGTCTTACTGCAGTATTTAAGCAGTTAGAAAGAATGCTGGTTATTAGTGGTTGAATTTTGTAAAATAGGATTTTATTGTCTTTTAAATAGCCATGACAGTAGTTTGTATTATCCAAGCACAACATTTTTATCGCCGTGTATTACTGTCGGTGAAGTGCTTTTTTCACACTCCCATATATAGAACTGAGGCACTCACCCAGGTAAATACTTTTCTGTTCTCTACTGCATTGCTGAATTTAAAATAATACAGCCTTTTTCTCTCCTCCTTTCCTTTTTTTGTGTTTTTTTCCTCCCTTCCTCCCTGCTTGTTTTCGGTCAGTGGCTTGGGGAGAAGAGAAAGGAGAACAGAAACATCCAGTGTTTGTCTCAGATAACACTGGAAGATCAGATGTCCAAAAATGTTCTAGGCCTGCACATTTTTACATACGGTAAATTACTTTTTAAAAAATAATAGTATAATTTCAGATCTCAAATATGCCTTTATCATAAGGTTTTATGACACGACATTACCAGTACATAAAGCTACTATGCTTTATGTCTGAGTCTGATCATATCAAAATTTCCTGCCGTATCGTGTAACAGAAATAGAGACTTGTTCCTAAAAATAATGTCTAGAAATCTTCAAGTATTCATTAAACCATTTGGGGGTGCAAACAGACATGAGTCCCTTTCTCTGCAGTAATCTCTTAAGGCTCACTAGATGCCATATTACAATTTCCAGTGTTAGTAATTTGTGAAAGTTGGTTTAAAATACTAATCTTTGTATTGGCAGGCTCTTTTAATGACTCTCTAGACTTCAATGGGTTAATTTTCAATGAGGGTCGGGTTTTATATGTTTATATTTTCTTAGCCTTGGTCAGGAGAAGTGGCTTTGCTTGCCCTTGTGCTGTGCCAAAGTGATAGGGTTTCATTCGTTTGAAAACCTAGCACATCCCAAGAGGTTACCTTGGTGTAGATTTCTTTCTTTCTGTATTAAATCGCTCATTGTCGCAAAGTGACTAGTGCTGCTGGGCTTTGAAAAGAACTTCTAAGAGGTTAAAAAAAAGCTTCTGTATAGAAGGATTTTTCAGTTCTGCAGACAGAGTACAGTTTGCAGCTGTTTGACTTGCGACAGCGATATGGATCTGATTGTATACAGTATACTGGGAGCCATGGATGCAGCTGGAATAGAGGTTATAAATTTTAAAAGCAATGCAGATTTTGGCCATTAATTGGCTGCTAATAAAAGCAAACTCAATGGGTTCTAACTGTGGGAGCCTGTAGCTCTGTATCTGATATCAGGAATTCATACACATTACACAGTTTTAGTGATTCAGACCACGACTAATTGAAATATGAGGCATACTGATCAAATTTAGCATTACCAGCATGCACTCTGGTTTGGGACTGTATGGCGACAAGGTAGCGTTTATTACTTATTCTCCATAACACTGCCTGATTGAAATATCTAGCTATGTTGTCAGCAGAGGCCCAGCTGGGCTTTAGTACAGCTAATTAAGTCATTAAAAGAGAGGTCAAGCAATCTAACTCTTGCATACTAAACTACATAAAAGTCTTTATTATATTTTTTAATAAGCCAAGATTTGAATTTTTAAAGAAGTTTGTTTTAATAATAAATGCATTTGCTGGCTGCGTTGTCTGGGGCTTGATTAAAAGCATTTGCATTTGTTAGTAACAAAATGAAAACTTTTTGAGGCTCAGTATAATAAAAAAAACTTTATTTTTTTTTTTTAAGTGGCTAAAAGCTAAGTGTAATGCCAGATGATATCAGAAACACTGCTGTCCATTTGCAGGTGGACAGAAGCGACTTAGCTTGATAACTTGGTTCTCAGCTGAAGAAACTACCACTACACACTGTGTACAGAAACCACCACTGTTTCCTATGTTCTTCGGAGCATTCGGAGTAAGAAACAAACCTAGAGGGAGAGGTCGCTTGAAAACGAAGTACAAAGTAATGTTGGGTGATTGTGGCTACCTGTTGGGGGATTGTGGTTTTGTGAATCCAGATGGGGGAGAGGCTCAGGTGATGTGGAAGAGCAACAGTTTACTCGTGGAATCAAAGAGCAACAGGCTGTGGCTTGCCCGAGTTTGGAAAAGTAAAGTGAGGAAAAGATAATGCAGTGCTTGTGTTCTTTCTTCTGGCTTTCCCCCCGCCTTTTCCTGCTCTTGTGGTGGTCAGTGTCGGAGACAGACTGCTGGAATAGGTGTGCCGTCCCCTTGTCCCGGGGTGTCGGATTCTTCTGTTGGACGCATTTTCGTAGCTTTTATTTGAACCGTGCATACGGATGTGAATAGAAGACTAAAACATACGAACCTCAAATGCAAAGATGATCAAAATATTTCAGAACTGCAAATGGCAGCCTGCAGCCTTATTGCTTTGCAGTCCTGTGGGGCACTCAGACATTTCTTTTGCAAGCTTGGGGTACTTTGGCTCAGAAATACATATTCTGGCCACCCATGTTCTTTCTTCTCCATATTCCACAGCAATTATTGAAGAGACATATTTAGGTATATTTGTCCAAGACAAATGTTCACTGCAGTGGGAAGACTCACAGTCTTTTCAGAGCTTTACTCCTTTCATTTCTTTATTTTCTCAAAAAGAAATTAAGATCCAGATGCAAAAATCCAAGTCCAAGACAAATATCTGAGGTAGAATACTATGAACTAGAGAGTATTTCTTCTGAATTAATCATTATTTAGTGACTAACTAGGGAACTTGCCAAAAATGAATTTAGAGGATGTTTGACAATTAACAAATGATAACTCTTAACAAAGCTAATTGTATGTCAGTTTGTAGATCATCTTTGTGCAGCTAAAAGAAGCAAGTCTTACAAGCCAAATTCACTGATGTTTAAATCAAGTGGTTCCCTTAAAGTAAATAGTAACTGCTATGAAGTGGGAAAATGGGAATCAATGAGGTGAATATTTCTAGTAGCAGTGCGTACTAATAGTGACAATCTCTGTGTTTCCATTATTGCAGCAAATGGATCTTACTCCTCTTCTGTTTCTATTTTGGCCTAACCTTTACAAATTTATTAATTAAATCTCTGAGTAAACCGTACAAATTATATTGTCTGGATTAGAAATGTGGGGGTCTTTTTACATTGAAAAAGTGCCAAGAATATGTGGTTAGGGATTTGGAGTATAGGTAGAAGGAAGCAAAGGAATTGGAGGAAAATTAATAAATGGTCCCAGAGGTCAGCCATATAATTTTTTTCTCTTACTAAAGTTTTGAAGCTTTTTTTAGAGAAAGGTACCTTTTTGGAGGGTTATGGCAGAGTAAAAATTCTTTTAGCCATACATTTGTAATTCGACACAAAACAACTTTGTCTGTTTTTTTTTCTTTGTGCAACGACAGTTAATCTTCTTCTATTGTTGATTTTTCTGAGCAGTTTAGATTTATTACTGTTGTAGTGGCGATGAACATCAGGTATTGCACCTTTCTGGTCTTAGCAGGATTTGCAGTGGCATGAGCAACAGAAGATGCATTGAGAGTGGTTTTCTAAACATCAGAAGAAGCAGTATGAGTGGGGCTATACTGAATAAAGGCTATCTACATGGTTTTGCCTTGTGAATTTAGACCTTTTTGTATGACTGGTGGAGTCTGTTTCTTACCACGTATGTCAGAGTATTTCATGTTCTCTACTCAGCCCTTGGAAGCGTTTTAAAAAACTACCAATAATTAAATCTTTATGCTTATTGCAGTTCAATGTATCTTCAAATATATCTTCTTTTTTATTTTTTAATCTTTGTGTATTACAATGGAGAGAGAGAAAGCTGCAGAATAACCAAGGTCATCTATTTATTTTTTTCCTAAAAAATAGCTTTTGCAAACAGATGTATGTTCACTGCAGTAGGAAGACTCATAGTCTTTTCAGAGCTCTACTCCTTTCATTTCTTTATTTTCTGAAAAATAAATATCAAATATCAAACCAGATGCAAAAATTCAAATAGATATGTAAAATATTGTATGTATTAAACATGAACTTTAAACTAATGGCCTTAAGACCTATGGCCTTCCCCCTTCTTAAAATTGGTAAATTATTGGAATAAGCTCTCGTTTAATTTTTTCAGCTGGGGTCTGGAGAGGGTTGGGAGCAAATAGTTACATTTTGCATGCTGGCATGAAAGATGTCAGAAGACAGAATAGGTAATAGGCAACCTCAGTTAGAGACTGTAATCAATACCACGATGGCGTGGGACTGACTCTTCAGCAAAACAAACTGGAACAGCAGCAGTGGGTTACAAGACTGACCATACTGGCTCAAAAAGAAGCCACCTAGCCCAGTATTCAGCCTCTGAGGGACATAACGTGCGTGTCAAGGAAAGAGTAAGAACAGCACCTCTGTGTATAATACTTTTCTCTAATGTCCTCCCAGCCTCTGATTATTTTGAGATGTTCTGAGCTGGTTGCGAGTTGTCTTACAGTCCCTGATGAATCTCTCTTCCAAGTACTTGTTCTGTCATCCCTGGACTCTCTGTGGAAAGATACCATTGCTGTGTAGCAGTTTGTGTATACTGAAGAGTTAAATCTACCATAGAAATTTCCAACTAAAAATGCAATATAGCCAGTCCAGGTTTTCATTCAGATTAGAACTGCACCAAATCTTCAGGGAGGTTCCAAAAAGCCCCAGTAATCTTCATCAGCCCTGAGAAAAATAAGCAAACTCTTGAGAGGGAAAAGCCCTGAGCCTTTACTGATATTATAGTTGTGGGCTGAGGGAATCCACTTGCCCACCGCGTGTTCACGCAAAAATCTTCAGGGCCTTCATGGATTATTTTTCCAGGTCCTTGGTCTTAGGTATGTGTGTGTTTGCCGAGCAAAATGCAGTCGCCAGAATTTGAGGAACTGTGGAGCAAATGGGAAAGGACTGTATTTCCTCTCAGCCTTGCAGAAAGTCTTTTGGCTATTTGCGTAGCAGATTCAGGAGAGGTATTTACTCTGAGCTGGTGGGAGACTCAAAATCAACGCAAAGCAGCGTGTGAACATCTAGAAGTAAATGAAAGTGGGAATACAAGGCCTACTTTTAGGTGTTCCTAGTGTACTGAACACTAGCTAGAATACTGTATTTTGTCAGAACAGCAAGGCACAATTATGATGAGCAAAGCTATCATTTTTCTGCTGGTATTTCTGATCAAACTGGTATCAGCAAATCTTATAATCTGTTCTTACGAAAGAAGCCAGCCCCACTTTTATAGTGAAAGTTCAGAAGTGTGCTGATAGTCATGAGATATCTTTGTATTTTGTATCAGAACTTTTCCTCCAAACATATTAAGAGAGCACCATGATTAATATGTGTATGGAGGTACACTGTGGTATTCTGTGTAGACTATAACTGATCATTTATTTTACATATTTATATTTCACTGTTCTTGTAAGTGCAGAACAAAAATGTACACAGAATGAGTTCCACGTCCTGCTGAAATCAATGGCAAAAACTCCTGTAAGCTTCAACAGGGTCAGGATTTCATCTCTGGTGTTAATACAGTCATTTCCATTGTAAATATGCTGCTGAAATTGATCTTTTTCTTTTCTCTAAAATTTGTACGTGATACCTGGAGATGAAATTTCCTTGGTGATTTTTTTTTTCTTTTTTAAAAAAATGAGGCGCATGTTGTAGGTTTTTTTTTTTTTTTTTTAAACCATTAGGAAAGAAAATTATTTGACTCTTTTTTTTTTTTTCTTTATTTTTAAAGGAGCATTAGGATAGCAGATGTAGGCTAGCTGGGAATGTGCCGAGGTCTCTGTATTAGGGATGTGTGCGTGTGTGTGTCTGTGAGACAGAAGAGTTCAGAGGTGGCTCGCTGCTCCCAGCAGAAGAGGTGGAACTTCACAGAATATGTGCAGATATGAATGAAACAAGGTAATATCTTATTGACAGCAGATGATATGCAATATTATACATTTGTAATGGCACCTAGAGGAGTTTTATTATCTCTTCCTTTTTCCCCCTCAATACAGTGAGATGTTCTATAGCAAAAATACAGTAGGGTCACAGACTTCAGAACTGAGATAACGACTATGCTGACAAACTTTAACTAATGTGTGTAATACAGTTTTTAATCACATCACCACATCCTTATTTTCCAAAATGCTGCACACCTCCAGCCTCCATTTCTTCACTGAGAATTGGTAAGCACTGGGTTTTTAAAATCATGTCTTTTTTTCAGGGTTCTAGATATGGTTTTGGCTCTAGGCATGCATTTTTTACTTTCTTGGCCTAAGTATATAGTAAGTACAATAATATATCATCTCTTCTCATTTCTTTTTGTCTTCTTCCTCAGTTCCAGTGTGCCATTATCAGTGACGCAGGGTAAGGTGTTATTAAATACTTCATGAGTAAGCCTAATAGTTTTCACACCTGGAGCTTACCTTCCGTGTTTTTTGCCTACCAAGAAACAGTTCACTGCTGGAGAACTAGTATCTCCAGTCCTAGATCTCACGGTCCCTCTCAAGAATGTCAGTACAACTGGGATGAAAAATCGCAGTACTTTTAATAAGCTGTGCCGCTCTTGTCAAGCAACTAGTCTGACCAGCTGTTCACCACTTCGCTAACTACCTGTCTCAGGTTGTCTGTTACTACCGTTTGCTTTCAGTGTCAGTTAGCCCTTTCCATTTTACTTGCTTTGCTGCTCTTCTGGACCTGGAGGGCCCGTTGTGTCCCTGCTGAACGTCCTGTTTTACAGCTCGCTCTGAGCTGTGGCACCTTCTCACTGAGTAGGTGCTCCCTCCTTAGGAGTTCCTATTTCATGGTATTGTTGAATAATCTCCTTTTGCCTTGTTATCCTCCAGAATCTTTTAAGAAGTAATCGGTTTCCCCTTATTATGCAACATGTGAACTCCTTGTGAAATATGGCATTTTGACACTGTTTTTTAACAATCTCTCTTTTTAAACAATAGGTTGTAATAAGCTCCTTCTAGATTTTGCACATTTGTCGATAGCAATAAGTTTTTGGCCTAATGTTTTCTCTCTTGTCAACAGATCGCCCTATCTTGTCTTGACTTCATACCCCCAAAAAGTCTTTGAGCAGATTGAGGAGAATTAGGTAACATCTGTTTTTTGTTTGTTTAAACTAAAAAGAAGAGTGTTTTTTAGCCACTCCACTGCTACTAGCCAGTCAGCTTTTGGTACAATGACAGTTGGAGCAAGGAGAGTGATAAGGAGTGCTGGAAACAGTAAATCTTCTATAACTTTAAAAGCCAAAGCTGGGATTGTGGGTGACAGCTGACCTGTGGTGCGATGCAGTCCCACATGCAACCCATGCCAAATGCTGTGATGCCCTGCGCCCGGTCTCCGGAGATGTAAGCATGGCACGGCTAGGGCAAAATTATTCCTCCTCCCTCCGCTGCTCTTAAAATGCTTCGAGTTCCTGTTTGATAAGGCCTGTGGAAAAGACCAAGAGAGTTTGGAAATAAGTTGCATTTCTGATGAAAGAATATTCTGCCTCATGTTTCCTTTTGGCCATAACTTTGCTGGGTAGAACTGCCAGCCAAACTTACTCCCTTTCCTTAAATCTGAAACCTATTAGGAATTGTATTGCTGAGTACTGAAGATCTATGCAGGCAATTTCCTTCCAGGGCTAAAGTACCGGGGTAAGTATTGTAAATTTTCCCAGTCCCCCTCCTGCCACATTTCTGCAGCAGCATCGGTATAACCGCCGGCTCTCCTCTCCCAGCGCTCCCGTCCAGCTCTGTCCTTACCGCGCTGCTGCTCGCAGTCACGAGGCCAGCGCTGGCAGGACGCGCGGGCCCGCAGCCCTCCTCCTCCGGGGGCTCCTCATAGTCTGCCCTGTGCCAGAGACCTCTGGGCTTCACCGCGCCGGGAACACTGCCCCGTGCCGTGCAGAGGCTGGGAGAGGGTTTGGGTGGCTGCCCCGATAACCAGGAGTTACTGTTGCTCGATGAGTATGGAGAAAGAGGGGGCCCTGCCTGGCTGGGCTTAAGCCTCCTGGAACAAAAGTCCACATCAGCTTTGTCTAAATGGAGTTTTAAATTGTTGAGGAGATTGTTCTGAGAGGTGCTTATGAATAATGCTGCTAAATATAATAACAGAATTCAAGGAAGCTCTAAGGGATTTTAATCTAGGTGTTACAAGTACTCAGAAAGGCCTGTCTTTTATATAGTATTCAATACTCGTAAAATCCCGCCATGTTGAAATTACTTATTTGTGTGCTAGAAACATAGAGATAACACTGGAAAAACATTGTTGTTGCTTTTTCCTGTTACGGCCTTCTGCCAGAGGTTTATGGTTCCAGAGAGTTTCATAAAGATGTGATTATGATGATGATAAGGTCCAGGGTAATTAAAAATCCAGCAACTCCACTCGAACAAGAGATTCATTCCAGAAGTGCTGTCTGCGCTGTTAAAAAGCATTTATTGTACAGTACATTTTTTGTTCTGTCAGACATTTGGCAATATTTTACATTATATTTTAGAAGTCAAACACCATGGTATAGAGTCTAAATTCTTTGTCTGAAAGTCTTTTTGTTCTTAACCGTCAGAGAATATAAAAAAATCAGCTGTGGTATTTTCAGTCATCTCATATTTCAAATGCCTTTTTATTCAGTGCTTTTATGACCAGTTGCTTGACAACATATAGATATAGTTACTTCATGTGAACAATGCCCTTGTGCAATTGGTGTTGGTATGTATTTTTCGGGGCATATGTCGATATACAGTAGTTCCCAGCCGAGGCAGTTTTTTAAAAGGGCTTTGCTGCAGTGCATTTTTACATGATGAAGTGATGTTTTCATTGAAACTCTTCCATGACATCCTCTCTAGGTTACATCTATTTTAAGATACAAGTTTTATTAATCTGAAGCATGCTAGGCCTTAGTAGTGCAGCATTTCAATGCTTAAAGCATCTCTTACAGGATGTTATCATGGTTTTGCAAAAAGAATGGAAGAAAATGTACAAGCAAAAATATTCATGAAATTAAAAAGGCTATTTTGCTAGAAGGGCTCTTTAGATGGCAGGAGAAATACTAGCATAAAAGAACAGTAAAAAGGAAAGGTGTCAACAGAAATATACAGAATCTTGATAGTTTCATTTTATATTATAAAATAAATTGCATTCTTCCCAGAAGAGATTTCTTTGAAAAGTCGCTATATTCTACAAGAGTTTGGGATCATCTTTTAGAAAAAAATATGTCCTCACTGAGTGCCATATGATAGTTTTGAGGAGGTGGGGAACCTATAAAAGGATATGATTACACAGTAATTGCTACCTTTTTTTGAACTAATTTCTACAAAATCCCACTTAATTTCTGTAGAACTCCATCAATTTTATGCTTACTGTATTCCTTTTTCCTAAGGAATTTGAGATTATTGTTTTAACCTTTTCTCCCGACTGAATGGACAGTAAGTGAGTGCAGTAGTCTTTTTTTTTTTTAAATTATTGTTAGCTTTGCCTGTATTTTTTTGCATTTCTTATAACAGGGATTAACCAGTAAGATTTTAAAATAAAAATAAGTATATTAGTCCACAGAAAATGTTTAAGTATGCTGCAGTTTTCTGTAGTGATGGTTTATTGTTTTGTGCTATTGCTAAAGGATGGCAGAATTTTTGTACAAGGGACTAGCTCTGGAGAACCCCAAATGTAAATATTACGGTAATTTGCTATTATTCAGGTCCTGGGTCTATTACTTGAATTTTAAGGATTTATGTCATAGACAAGCATCTTTACTTAAAGGAGTCATGTAAATTCTAACCATCTTAAACAGAGCAGGTAGGATTTAAGCATTTGCTTGTGTTTATGTATGTGCTTCCCACTGGATGTGGGTTCCTTGGCATTGGGTACCTGGGGATTCCTTCAGTGTTTCCCAGTACCAGAGAGCAAGCAGCAAGCCTTTTGCATCTTGTCTGTTCCGTGTAGAGAATAGTCAGGGGAATGAATAAAAAATACACAATACAAAATTATTAGGCTCAGTAAAACCATATAGCTTACAAACTAGTTCTGACATGATTGCGTGTAGGATAACCTGTCATATTTTTATTTTAGTGAAGGTCAGTTACTAAGACTATTTGCGTGGCAGTAAGGATGACCTAGGAAAATGTGCTGTATTAAGGGAGTTGTACAGCTATTTTCAATGTTGATCCTAAGCCGTTTATTTTTTTTTTAATATATAGAATATGGGCTTGTGGGTCACCAAGCAGTAGATTTATACAAAGAAATGAATAGTTGATGGCAAACACAGAGAGCTGATATGTTTTCAAGGAGGACAAGGCCCGCCGCACTCGTGAGCGATGATAGATGTGTGTGAAATATAATCCTGATTAAAAATGCATGTGTGAAACCCCTTCGAATGAAGTGCTGTGTCTGACCGCATGTTCAGAGCTCCTTTATGCGAGAAAGGAAGGCTAATGTAACGGCTCTTGTACCATTCACTTTCTCTACATCACTTGCTGAACTCACTGTTCTTCCAAAATTTTTGGCAGAGTTGGCGTTAGAGTCATGAATGCAGAAAGCAGGGTGAGGTGGTTTAAGGGGTTCATATCAGAAGGGCTAGCGTAGGTTTTGAAAATATACCTGAACTGGGGTAGTGTGCAAGTATGTCCAGCCTGCGTTTTCAGGTGAGAGCAGGAGAGCTAGGTCTGAGATCAGTGGACAGCTGTGGTGAGCTGGGCATTACTAAGACCTAGTCAGGTCTACATCTACATTAGAAATATTCATCAAATCTAAAGCAGTGGAAAGAAATTGATACGGAATATTCACTTTTAGGAATGGAATAAACTTCAGGCAGACGTGACTGAGCTGCATATCATAATGCTGGCACTGTGCTGCTAGGAAGATGTCGTAAATGGAGTTTTGGAAAGAGGAGGCAGTGGACTGGCCTGCTTACAGGGCCAGATCCTGCCAGTCCTTCCAAATATGGACATAGTCTTCTGCAGCATCTTTGCTCTTGATCCTCAGAGATTGCTGCTTAGGTTGTGTTTGCAGGAACTCCTGCAGGTAGCAATTAACTAAATCATGAGGGTGCTGAGAAGCTGTTTCGGTGCCACTCCTTGACTGCTTCTTAATTCCCTGAATTCAAAGCTCTTTGATTTTCTGCATCCCCGATTTTCCTTTAAAAAGGGCACTGAATTGAAGTGCTTTGAATTGCAAGCGAGGTTGCATGGATGCTTGCGTACGCTGCTCATTCTAAGCAAGGACCGCAGTGTGGCAACACGCCATGTAGGTAATGCTACAGCTTGGTGGAACTGTGCTGTGCGGGCACCTTTCCCTTGTAAGATCAAAAACTGTAGCTGTGCCATGGCAGGGGGGACCCCGGGGAAAACTCATGATTTTGCAAGACATTTCCTTCCTCTGCTTCTCCCTTGCCTGCCATTATTAAAGGCCAGTGACTATTACCCTGTGCGCTGCCCTGTGCCCGTTCGGCTGTGCAGCCTGGCACGTGTGAGAACTACTGCTTCGGCCCTTCCTCATCGCTCGTGGGCTGTCTCCCATCTGACTGCACGTGCGAGAGGGCTTGTTGCTGCAGCAGGGACTGAGGTGGAAGGAAGTCATCTGTGGGAATGCGGCAGAAAGAAAAGGGGTGTCAGCCCCTCTTGCAGCAGGTGAGCTAGTGAAGCAGCATCTTAGGGCCATTTGTAAACATCGCCAGATGCCTACAGGTGCAGGTAGGCACCCAAAGGGATTTTTCAAAGCCCACATTTTTAAGGGGTATTTAGGCATTAATCCAGCATTGGAACATCTAACTCTCAATTTCAAAAGTGCCTAAGGGCCAGATTCTTAAAGACATTTAGGTACTGGGCTCCCCCTGAAATCAAACAAAAGTTGCATCAAATGACCTTACTTCCCAGGATGGTATTCTTGAAGTACCTTCTGGAATATTAAGGCATGAAAGACCCAATTGATCTGAAGTGGGAGGATATCTGTAAGTTACTGTACATCTCAGCTTTAGTCAGAAATCTGTCTAAAAAGATTCACTCTCAGATAAGGATCTGCTCTCTTTTTAGTATAATTACTCCATACCAGTGATCTGGCATGATGACAACCATCTATTAATTCTGCAACTCAACTCAAAATAACTCAACGTTCATTATGTGCTTTTAATATATAATTTTAGTGAATTATAGAGGTTATAAATGAACCATGGCTAAGAGCCAGGATGAATACAGTGTATGTTTCAGGCAGGTATTGCACCGCCTTTCCTGCCCAGCACATAATTTCCTCTGTCACGACAATGTTATCCCCACAACTTGAGGTTACAAACTCCATGCTGGTTTTATATGTATAACTACAAGTACAGTCAAGGCTTGAGAGCTCTTCTAAACCTTTTGACTTTGTATGCAAACCAGATTTGAATATAGACCTCAGAGAAAACTGGATGCAGAGGCTAAAAGCAAAATTTCAAGTTTTCCTTCAAAATTTAATTACATGCAAGTATTTCAGTTTTAGACAAGTATTTGTAGATGTAAACCTTCATGTGCATTTTAACCCATATTTTTATATCTGCCTATAATACCTTTGCAAGGGGCCTTGAGGGCTGTCCAGACTCCTACTGTGCAAAGACAAGACTAAAACTTTCTACCTGCAGGAAGAGGAAGGTGAGGTGAATCCAGAGAATTTTGCCAGTGTGACTCTTGCTCTGCCTGTCTGTGGAAGGAGAAAGAAAGAAGCCGAGGCACAAGATTGAATTTAATCACTTACCTTGGTGTCGGTGGCAGTGCTGGGAATACAGTACTCAACCCCGGAGCCCAGCCGGGTGCTGGGAGCAATTGGCCTCACTCCCTGCCTGCATCTACCCCCCTTCTGCCACAGCTGCCTTTTGCCTGCGCTTTGCTGCCCGCACACACAGGTATCAGTGTCCGACGCCGGGTGCGGGCAGAGAAAAGTCAGGTCAGTGGCAGTCAGTGAACTCCCAAATAAAAGCCTAATCTTGCAGCTGTTATTCACATGAAGGATTGCTTGCAGGATCAGTCCCTGAAAAAGAGCTGAGGAGATTCGGTGCAAACATCATTACTTTCTTGATCTGCATGAAGAACAAGTAGCTGTAAATATCAGAGAGGAAAGGTATATCTTGCTTTCTTTTTCCTGCTCTCTCCTGTCACTGCTGGAGGGAGCTAGTCTGCCATAACTTATACAATTACCAATAGTCTTTTTTAATTTGACGTTTTAAGAGCTGTATTGGGGAGAGGATAATTAATAGCATTTACTTGCTTTGAAGTCGAGCTTTAAATTATATATAGCATAATTATGTCTAAAGCCTCCAACTTACTCCTTACCCTAGTAGGTATTTCATCTGTGTTTTACTGTAATATAGCTCCTTCTGTACAGCAGGGCTAATCCTTTACCTGGACTACTTTAAGCTCAGAAACATTGATTACATATTGTGATTTTCCTGCAATAAGTTTAATTATTTCCTGATGCTTCTACTGTGTTTCAATTATTTTGAGTTTCAGCTCAATATTAAGAGAAATAAAATGGTAGATGAAATTTCGTAACAAAATTTGTTGCAGGTAAAAACCAATGAATAAAAATTACTATCTTCAAGACCCAAAACCACCAACCTTCTAAAACCTTTAAGACCCTGAATATTTTTTTCTAATCCCTGGGTGCCTCTTAACAACTGAAACTATTTTTTATTTTTTATAAAATTGTCAATGGCTTTTCTTCAGATTTATTGGGGCTTCTGTTTAGCTTCAATCGTTGTCTTTTGTGTTCCAGCGATATACACAGTAATATTTCTGTATGTGGTTGTATTTTTTTCTGTTATCCTGATAACAGAGAAAATAAAAATGTAAAGAATGAAGACTCTACGTGTATAAGCTACATGGCAAATTGTACAATTAGGGGTTCATTTATTCATCACACACATGCACACACGCACACACAATCTGCTTTCCAATAAATATGCAGACATTAGTGACAATGAAATCTTGCTTATCCTTAGTGTTCTTCTAATTTTACTTTGCAATTAATTGCCTTACCAGGTTACATCTATATTAGTATATGTTTTCCCTCAAATTCTAAAGAGAGTAGTGTCTCTAATTTATTTCCCCTCTTGCCGTTGATATAAGCAGGGTTTTAATGCTGGTGATCTCTTTCTTAGTTACAAATACACACTCTGAGTGCTCTGAGATTTATATAAGAACCTGGAATTCAGATATGGGGTTTTACCTTGCTTCTTCAGTTAAGATTAATTAGCAATTATTATTAGTAAAATTCGCAGTGTGAATAAAGTGTTGTCTTTCTAGTCTCCCTTGTAGTCTCTTTTATTTGGACTTCAATATTGACAAGGCTGCGAATAGTGAGTGATGCCATTGCTACCACAATCACAAAAATTGGTGTTATGAAAAGAAAGATGGTTGCTTGTAAATGTTAAGAAAGGGGTAAATTGCAGTCTTGCTTTAATTTTGTTTAAGGGGAGTGTAGCAGAAGGGAGGGAAAGTGGTGACTGCAGGAGAGACAAATGTACTCTTGAATGTTTTTAATTTCTAATAAATTTCAGCTTCTCCACTGAATTTAAAATGAGTAAGCCTTTCACTGTGCTTTAGGTAATGAACTTGAAAACAGTATTTATTAGAAAGATGTTATACTATCTGATGTTCAGTTTTAGTGACTAAAATTAAAAAAACCTTGTAATATAAAATGTCAGGTGATGCTGTAAGCACCGTCATAGAGTCTTGTTTTACTTCTGAAAGTCGATTGGTAGATACAGAGAGAAGTAAATAAATGTACTGTTTTGGTTGATATTAACAGTATAACATTAAAGGTCATACCTTACATACGATTTAACTTCAGAATGCAAACTTGCTGAAAACAGCTTCACTTAAGTGAAAAATATATGAGTTTTCTTCGTTTTACTCTCCCTCTTCCTGTTTCGTTTGTTCATTTGCCTTTTTTTGAAAATACACAGGCCTTGGAAGTTTGTCTTGAAGAGCTTTGGGATCCACCCCTGTGTTTTGAGGGGAAAAAATGACTGCACACTGGCAGAGTTTCTCTTGCATAATGTTACAAGCTGTCTTTGGTCAGAAGCGCTTTTTAAAGGGCTGCGTTACCGCCCGTGCACAGCCGGCTGCTCCAGGCTCTGCTTTGGGCAGGTAGCGGTCTGGGGGCACGTTGTTTGTGGGAGCATTTGCTTCTGCTGGAGAAAGACGTGGCCAGGTCTGGGCGTATCGCAAAGAAGGATTAGACAAATTACCCTTTGGTTCTGATTGACCTTTCCAATATGCACTATGAGTTGAGAGGTTGTATGTGTTAAATGACTTGTGATGCTCATTGTTTATATAATAAATAAATTTTCCAAGTAGATGTGTTTCTTCTTAACCCTAACCAATGGCTACAGGGAATGGTAACATGCCCACTGGCCTACAGTCCTTAGTTAAATCATCAGTTTGTTAACTGCTGTTTGCAATCTAAACCCTCCCTCTGGAATGGACTTCTTTAAGGCAAAATGAAATAAAATAAAGGTAAGTAAAAGTAAATAGATTTTCCTATTGAAAGTTATTACTTCAGGAATGAAGAAGATGGATATTGATCCGCACCATCCTTTGCCATTACAGTCAGGTTCACATAGATAGCTCAGACACTTTATTCTAAGCAAACAGCCATTTTCTCTGCTGACTTGGATTCCAGTGAGAATTGAAAAAAGTAAAAGGTTTGTAAAAACATTTTTCTGTCCTTCTTACAGGGACAATTTATGTTGAAGTAACAGTTTCTGAGATACTTGCACCTGTTATTGATTTATTTCTTCTTTGTCATGAACAATCTCCTGTTTTATAATACAGTTACCCTTGTATGCTGCCCTAGGGTAGTTACTCAGAAATAGTTTTACTGCAACAGAGTCCCAGAGGACTTCAAAAGATATAAAGCATTCTGAAAAAAGGAGTGGACATTTGTCCATACATTGGTTTTTGCATCGTATATGGCCTATATCAATGAGAGTAACCTTTGTTTCCAACAGTAGTAAGGACTATGGTATGACAAGCAATTGTCATAACTGTGCAAATGGCACTGGAAATCCATAAGGTCCCTTGTCAGAGAACGGTCAGGAAATGACCTTGGGAGTCCACGAATGGAAAGCAAAAACAACAACAAGCACAACGTGAATAAAAATAACGCAGTTTCCAGGGGTGCTCTCATCCGAGATGCTTGTGTTCCTTTTGCAAAAAATGCCCTGGAACTGAAAAGTGAATGAACTAGAAGCAAATGTGGTGTGGAAGAATACATGTCTGTCTTTCACTTATTTATGTACATGTAGGCATGCACACACATGCACAATTGCTTGCTTGTTTTAATATAATATTTCCATTATTCCTTTGCAGCTCACTGTTTTATAGTTAGAGATTAATGCGTGACCTCTGCCTTCCTGACTTCAACTGATTGCTACAGAGGAATTCTTCTGTTTTTACTTTTTATCACATCTTCTGACGTTTTAGTGGATAATATTTGACAGCTATGAACATCTGCAAAAGTTATTGTTATCACAACTTGAGCTCAGCAGAGCTACTGTCACTGATGCTTAGGAGAGATCGCATTGCAGAAGAGACGGGGGGTACATTTACATTCTCTTTCTTTATTCTTGTTGGATATACAGTAGGAACATTTTATTAGTCTACTTTTTCATCAGTGAAGACACGTCTCTTTCACGGTTAAAAATGTTACATGTAACATTTACATTGCTTGACCATAAATTTAGAGTCTAGCCAGGCTGTTCGATGAAGCAGTCTTCTTCCATGTAGGAGTTTTACACATGTCATGGAGTGACTAATCTTACCTTCTCTTTTTTCCTCTCTCTCTTTTTTAGCGTATGGGGCAAAGATCTACTGGTAAGCTTAAAGCTGCAAAGCGGTTTTAAACAGTATAGACTTGTGAGTTATTTGTGTTAAAATAATTCCACTTTATTCTTCCTATTGCTTATTCAGTATGCACCCAAGGAAACTGCTATATTACATTCTCCTTGAAGACAGCAATAGAGACAGCAGATGCAGTTAGTCATTTATGTGCATATTACAGTATAAATCACAAAGATTAAGGGCAGTCATTTTTGGGAGCACCACAATTTTGCAACCAAAAGCACTTAAATAATTACCTTTTTAAGCAACTTTTATTGACTATGCAGGAGGATAAAAAGTAATCTTACTTGTTTTAAATGGTATAAAGCAACCAAACGCCATTAACAGAGTGTTACATTTCTTATTTCGCTAAGATTGTTGAAGCTTACCAGCAAGAGATAAAAAATGTATAAATTCAGGAGCGCTGGCTAGTAATATCCCGAGCCATTGTCAGTGGACTTCTACTTTCCCCTGCCAAAATATGTGGAAGCATGCATGGATTGTACTAGATTAGTAAGAAGGGCTTGTTTCCGTGGCATTAGCCAGGTATCTTAGCAACAGGATCATACCAGATTCTCGCAGTGCTCTGTGGTGGTGCATGTAATATCCTGGACATAATCTGTCTTTTAATTTTCTTTGGATTGTAGTGATATTACAGATACATGTGTTCAGTTATAGATCTTTATTTAATAAGAAGAATGCTTTAGCTGAAGATTTGTACTATGTCAGAAGTGGGCAACTCACAATGATGTTACTGGAGGTTTCGCCCAGGTACAGTCTTGTCTCGCATTTCAGATTGACAGGAAAACTTACTCCCTTCATTAAGATGTGTCTCGTAGTTCATATCTTTATGCTGTGGAGACGAGAATGCTGCTGGAATTCATAATAATGAGAACGTTATTTAATGTCAGATGGAATGCAAATTGCTTGTACAATTGAAATGTCATCTAAAACATGCCACCGTATGCAACACCACTTTATTATAAGTCACTGAGAGCAATATCTTAAATTTGGAATTGCACTAATCCTTCATCTGCTTTTGTTTACCTTTCATCTATAATAGAGATGTCGAATTTCCTCCAAACTGCATTTGCATGTTTTAACTGCTTGCGCACACAGCTGAAGATGTGTGGGAGAAGCATGAACAAGAACTTCCTTTTGATTTTCTTCGTCTTTTGGTTGTTTGTTCAAAGCAAATTAATAGGAAAAGATAGCTTTCAAATACAAGACAAAATGCCGTGTCAAGCCTTTTTAGAAAATAAGCTGAGGCTTATACAAGAACATTTCATGATTTAAAGTATGAAGTGTAATACAAATGTGATTGTATTGATTAGATTGTAATTGATTTTCTTGGTAATTTAGTCTCATACAGTAGTTTGTTTCGTTTAATTGAAACAATAACAATAACTTTGCAGGATTAACTTGCTTCACAGTAAGATGACATTGAAAGTATTTAAGATTTTTGGCATACTTTGCTTGGAAAAAGATATCCAGAACAATTACTTTGCAAATGAAATCTATGCTAGTGTGGAAAATACTGTTAGTGTGCCAGAGCTGCACAACTTTTGCTTTTAAATATCTGTTCAAGAGGGAACCCTTTTATTCGACAAGGAATTTTGAAATACTTGAAGTAAAACCATGGTGGCATCCTCCTTCTCCCCACGCCCCCCCGGAGCCTCTCCCGCGCTTCCATGTAAGCGCCTCTTGTCTAGAGGGAGAGAGGAGAGGGGGAAAATGGAGCCTTGCTGCTCTTTCGAAAGAGTGTCTGCTCTGTTGCCGCTACGCCAGCCGCTGGCCTTGTAGTCTGGGAGTGCAGCAGCCGCTTTGGGCTTTCTATGTTTTGTTTTGTTTTTCTCATGACAGTGCTCAGAGCCAGGGAACCCCTTACTGAACATGCTGGGAATCTGTGATTTCACATTAAATGTATATCTCTATCTGTATATCTCCCCTGGCTCGGATTCCCTGGATGCACTTGGTAGCCTTGGAGCTGGCAGGCTCTGGGCAGCACCTCGGCGCTCCTTCGGTGCGGGAGCCGGCTGCGTCAGCCCTTGGCGGGACACAGAGCAGTCCCGGCTTCCCGTTGCACCGTGGTCGAGGAAGAAACAGAAGATGCTGGGGGAAGTCAGCTGGATTTAGGATTTGCTGATTTGCCAAATGTGCTAGAAGTTTTACCTTTTGACTTATTTAGTCTAAAACTAAGGAAACATTGGAAAAGTTTTTTTTAAAAAGTTCGCCTTGAAGACTAATACAAGCTCTTTAGAGTTGAAAATCTGTTCTTTTAGGAAATACTTCTTGCCAGAATTGTGTAATATTACTTAAAGGCAGACTAATTTTCCTGGACAAAGGGGGTAAGAGGAATAAGATAGGGAATAATGTTTGCTCTGGCTGGAGGTCCATTTTCGAAGTCCAAACTTACCATGGCAAAGTCTACTTCGTTCTGTCCATATCCTCTGCTTCAGAGCCACAACTCATTTTGGGGATGCACCTCCCAGTCACCAAAGAATTTCACTTTATCAAACTAATTCATTTTAGAAATCATCTGGATTTTTCCCTCAATGAGTGACACTATGCCATGCTTATCTCCAGGACATCAGCTCTCACTGCTGCCTCTTTTCCGTACCTTTTCTCTTCCTCAAGTCAGAGACTGACTGAAACAAATAGTAATAGATAACACCCAGACTTTAGGTGTAGACAGGAGAGAGCCTGTTTGCACTTGCTGTGTAATTTATTTGTCTGGCGTATTTCCCGTTGTGGGACTTCTGGCCCTCATTCTCCTGATATGAAAAAAGCGGTCACTTGTTTGAGTGGGAAACATGGTGGCCAAAGAAGCAGTGCCCTGGATACAAAGAGCATTTAATGTTTCAAATGCATGGTAGCATTTGTTACAGAGAGCAAACAAAGTGCCTGCAGTTTTGCTTCGAGTGGAATGGAGGATATTTAAGTATCACTGGGTACTTAGTAAGGTTTGCCTGACATCTTAAATGCGTGTGGGACCACTTCTCCTGGAGGGAAGTGCTCAGTTATGTATCCTGCTGTCAGGAGATTTACAAATTACAGTTACATGCCTTTCTCTTTGTGCTTTAAAGTTCTTGGAAGAGAAATCCAGTGCTTAAAATGTTGGTAGAACAAGCTTCATCCTCTTCTAAAGGGAGTGACAGCATGAAGCCTGGGAAACAGGACCTCATGGCCTAAAGTAGCATTCACAGAGTGTCTTAGAAAGGGTGTGTATGATGCAAGGCTGAACGATATGATCTCAGCTATTCATTCTGTTGTAACAGAGATACATAAGGTACACCCTAGAGGATTTTTTTTCATCTGTATAACATTTTTAATTTTTAGGCAGAGATGATGCTCCAGAAGGCAGTGCTACCTTTTAACTGGTTGTTCTTGGGTTTACAACCATGCTGTCCTGAACATGGTTAGGGCCATGAACATGAGACTGAAGAAACTAACTGGGTGAAACAACTTTATTCATTCGCAGAGCTCCAAGTTTGTTTGTTTGGTTGGTTTTTCCTCTCAGCAATTCGTTCTTGTTGCTACTGCAAATCATTCACAAAGTTTTACCAAGAATATGAAAATGTCTGTCTTTGCTTCTCTGTCTGTTACTGAGGCATCACAACTGCAATGCCCTTTCATGTGAGGCTTGTCACAAACCACAACTGACTCTTTATTTAAATCCTAATTGTATTTGTGGCCTAGAGCTGTCAGCCAGTCCTGTGCTAGACACTGAGCAAACATATAAGCTAATGATGGCCTGAGCTCTGAAGAGCTTAAAATCTTTAAAAGACAAGACCTCCCAGATAGATAAGACAAATAAATGGGCCAGGTAACAAAACTCAAATGCACATGTGCATCCTCTGCTTTTCATCTTTGTTTCTGTGGAGACTTTTTTCTTTTTTTTTTTTTTTTTTTTTTTTTTTTTTTAAATATTCTGTAGACAGAAACGGTGCTCAGGCCTGCCTGTCCTTGAGTAAATTCATACCAGTGATTTAATAATGAATTAGCATCTTCATTAGTCCCCTCACTCCCTTTCCGTAGGGGACCGACTCAACAATGAAATTGCGTGGATGTTTTTTGTCCTATTGTTAGCAGGAATATCTTAATTTATTGATTCTGGTAACTCACTGTCTCCATTTATTTGGTTGGAACCCTTTAAAAATATTTTTACTGCTCTTTCTTCATTGATCTGTATCAGAAGCCTGAAATAGTTTCCTTGTGTTTTTAAGGCAACTTAATTTCTTTATCAAATATAAAGTTATTCACAGATGTTATTCCACATTATTCTAGGCTGAGTTACTCTTGTATTTGATAACTCTCAGTGAGAGTTATCAGAGAAATGTTTGACAAATGAAAATGATTATATGCGCCTGCAGCACAGATGCTAATATCCTTTTCAGCTGATACCTAGAGGGAACCCAGCACCCTGGTCTGAGACATTTCAAGGGTGAAACATGATAAGTTTAACGAAGCTGAGAAAAACTGTAAAATAATTTGGAATGTGAAGAGAAAAATACTGTAGCTATTGAAAGTGTAAGAGCAAAGTTAACTTCTTTTAAATGTAGTTTTGGAGCCTTCTCTTGCCCATTTCTTCAAGGTTCTTTTCCACAATTTTATTTACCGATCCAAAAGGTTTGTGATTTCTGGGTAATGCCAGAAAACACTGAGTAACCTTCTGAATGTGGTGAGATGGAGGGAAAAAAGCTCTTAAATGAAATCAGGGTTAATTTCAGAACTATATGCCTGTTCTCTCATTAATCAGGCTGTAGGGGGGAGACATAAGAGTAAGTTTTAATTTGCTCTTCTGAGATATTTTTATTACTTCTTTCTGTGAATCATTTAGTCACGTTCTGACTTACAGAACCTAATTTTTCATATTATCACAGAAATAGTGGATCTCGTAGTTTGCAATCAGGCAACTGATTTCTGCAAGTATGTTGAGTATGTAAGTTCATCAGTGAATCAGAAAATAGCCAGCATGTTCTTACTGAGGGGAAGTTACATATACATTGTATCTTAGAACAAAGAATTGTATGTATAGGATTAATTAATTTATTTCTTTGGTATAATTCCTCCATGGCACATATATCTGATCTTCATTTTTATTACTGATTTTGTAATTCATATTCAATGAAATGCTCTTCCTTTTTTGTATTTGAATTACTCAAAAGTCTGTTAACACTGACATGCAATATGCTGGCATTAGTGCTTCCAGGGGAAGGAGCAGATTCATTGCAGGGGACTTGGTACTCACATCCTGACAGCACTTTGGGTAGGGTGGACGAAGGCGGGAGGAACTTAAATGGTAATAAATTGGTGTTTGGGTGGAAGTTTAGTCAAATGTTTAGACTTGAGACCCTGGGTGTCCTCAGGAGTGCCAAGGACTTGGTTAATGAGAACAGAGGGTTCGCGGGCGAGGGAGCTAGTGATCTTTCTCCACCAAACCATTGCCCAAACCCCAGCTGAGGAGGGAGAGAATGTAGTTGTTGGAATTCTTTTAACCCCATATTTGTTACCCAGTTTCATTTCAAATTTTGTCTTTGCGAAGACTGTAGCAGTGGGCATGCCTCTTTTTCATGATGTGCATCATATTGGTTTTAAAACTTTCATGAGCTACAGCCAATGATTCCAGCCCATTTCCATCACCTGTATAAACTGGGCTAGTATCAGATGTGTTTTTTTCACATAAATCACTGAAGAATTTCTGAAAAGCAATTTGACTTTAGGGACCTTTTTTATACTGGTTTATTTAAGTATATTCTAAATTTTCAAAACACAGATATCACCAAATACATAAATAAGACTCTCTCTTGATCACAAGATGAGCTGTCACAAAATGTATGCAAAGATTCAGCCTACAGAAGCAGTTCTGCTCCTTTGAAACATGAGATTTCATGGGAAATGAATGAGATGATCAATGAAATACAGTAGTAACAACTAATATTGCCATATTTCTGATCCTGAACTGGTTCCATCAAACTGGACTTAAACCTGTGCGTGGAACTTACTCTGTTGTATCTAAACTATGTGCAAATTGAAGGTACTGTATTTGTTTGTTCGGGTCTTAGCTCAGATTGTTAAATAGTGACCCTTTCAGAAATGTTTTCCTGTCTTGAAAAAGGTGTTTTTACACATGGAGGCTTGTAATAAAAGAAGTGAAGTAGTTTGTTTGACACATTGAAGTCAGTGAATATTGTTAGAAAGTAATACTACCACCAATGTCTGTTGGACTTTGTAAATCAATGTTCATTTTTCCCAAATACTGTTCAACAAATACCAACCCCAGTAGAGATGACCCTTTTAATTCCTTAGTATAGGCTACAGTTCGGCTTGATTTATGGAAGACCAGTAGTCTATTTATAAAAGATGTATCTGCAAGATGCACTTTATGAGAAACTTGGCTTTTGGGACACATTAATTCTAAGTGCAGATGCAACTTTCATGTTTTATAATATAACTCTGACAGCTGTAATTTCAGATTAAAGATTTTTCATTCACATTCCCATCCTGATTGCTCTGCATGGTCCTTATATTACCTTATTGTCAATAGCAAGTGTTCATCCTATTGGGAGTCATTTAATAACCAGCTGCCATTTAAAGTGTAGACAGAACATTTGTCTCAGCCAGCTCATCTCAAGTATAGTTTCTCTGCATGGGGAGCTGGGACTTCTTCAAGAAAAACAACAGCTGGACCTCGCTATTGTTCTCTGCTGCTTCTTTTGTAGTGGCGAGTTAAAACAAACACGGATACTCTGTGAATCTTCTGAATGCATTTGTGGCACTTTTCTTTTTTTTGAAGAAAACACCCTCTTTATGACAAATGCTTTTGTCCTTTTTTATGCTATACAAATCTAAAGCGTTCATTGTATAAGTTACTTAATGTTGTTTATTGAAAGTTAAGCAACTGCAAGATTACAGGTTTTATGCCACACCACAGCACATCTGCCTTTCTACAGGTCATTATCTCCACCATACCAAGCTATTTTATGCTTGCAAACTACTTTAAAGCCAATTTTAAAGCAAGAATTTGAGGTCATCAGATTTTTTTTGGATGTGATTTTACAAAAAAAGTCATTGGGAAATAAGTGTAACTGGTCTATATGAAAATGAATTCATGCCTGGTAACGATTTTTTTTTAGAACCTACCTTTTAAATTTCCTTAACTTGACAGCTGGGGATTATCCTTTGTGGCTGTGATCTGTAACAAAAAAGGGGGGGAGGGAAGGTTTCAGGAAAAAAATTGACTCTTTCATGGCTAATTAAACTGGTATACAAATCAATCAGCAGAAATAGCTGATGAATTTATTATGTCTGTGCAAGCTTACTGTATCCTAATGTGTTTGATGTACACTAAAATTACTATTCCCATCATCTTATAGGGTAATCGTTTACCTTAAGCTTTACCTTTATCTATAATATTGATCTGAGACTCTCAGGCAAGTAATGGAAGTTTGGGTTTATAAAAGTGTGCAGGGTATAAACACTAGAGCCATGACAACTTGGAAGACCTGGCCTAGTGATTAAACCCTTTATTTTTCTTCTGAGATCAAGTTCTCTAAGTCCCCCGGGCTTGTAAGCCTATGGGTTAGCTTAATTAAGTTAATGGAAGGGTGGATGAAGAGGTGTAACCACCGAGAAACTCTTTCAATCCTGTTTCTATAAACATTTTACCATGTAACATTTGCCCATTTATCACTGTATTGCTGTGTCTTAGAAGTGCTTCTGCTTGTGTATGAAGTACATGGTGTTTTGGATGCATTATGAATGTTACTTGGAAAAGTATTCAGCAGCTGTGGGTTATAGCAATAAATATATACCACAATGTTGAAACTTCTTGAAAATTAGTTTTGAAATTTGAATACTTCAGCTCAGTTATTTTCTGACATCTGAACACTGTGGTCACCTAGTTGCTGACATATAATTTGTTGTTTGGTTAACTATAATAACAATTTTTTTTCCCCTCTCTTGGAAATTAGGCATTCTTTTGAGATGAGGAGAGGGGCTCAGCTGAAATGTTACAAACGTGCCTGGAGTTGATTCAGAGCTTTCAGGAGTTTCAGAAGAAACCGATGCATGTCCTGCACAGAAACTCCATTTGGGTATGTTACGAAGAATTTCATCAACATATTGGTAAGCTAAGTATGACATAGGCTGGGCATCTTGTACAGATTATACATTGGTTCTTTTTTCTGAGAGATGAGTAACTAAAAATATGGCTTCCTTTTCATCACCCTAAATAATTATTTCCCCTTGCTTTAGCCCATGCAATTAGCCTGGCCACTCTAGAGATCGTTTTAGTAATCATCCATCAACTACTGTTTTACGACTCGCCTCAGCCTCACAAGATAAGAAACTCAATTCTCCCTGTAAGTTCAAGCTCAAGTTAATTTCTGCCAGGCTACTAAGACTTTTCTTTCGGTCTAATCCTTGCTTCCAAGTAAAAGAGCAACATTCAGAATTATAGCTGAATCACGTGTTACTTGAGCAAAGAATGAGATCAGCTACTTGCAATGCACGTCTTCCAACTACAGATATGTATGAATAATAAATTATATTGTCTTTGTTAACAAAGGGTCAGAAGCGAATCCGGTCTCCAAATAGAGCAGAGTCACTAGGCTTTATGCAAAGTTTATGTGGAGGAGGAATGAATCTTTCCCCCATGGTGTCTTGGAAAGGAGCAGTTACTCTGACGTGTGAGTGAGCTGGTAACAATACACAAGGTGGATTTCAAACCACCTTGGATCTTCTCTCTAAACTTCTCTCAACCTCTTGCTTTTATGTGTAAACTATGGCATTCCCTTAAATTTCTTCCACTGTCTGACAGTTCTGGCAGCAAAACTTGTCGATTCCAGTGCATTTAGTACATGTTATAGCAAAGCGTTGAAGGGTTGGAGAGCAGTACCAAGCATTTGATTAAAATGAGTAATGGTGAGTTGACAAAAGCTAACACTCTCCCCTGATAATCCCATGTAAGATACTATGCATTATGCACTTCAAATTTTTTGCTTTTGAACATGTAGTCATTTTGATAGAAGCTTCTTTAATAAAAAAAAAAAATCCCAGACTGCTCCTAATTTTTAAAAATCGCAGTTAAATCATGTCTTGTTCTCCTTTATAAAGAGAACAGAGCAGCATGCAGGACTCCCCTCCATGCAAAGCCCAAACTTCAAAATAGGCCTGAACCAGAAGGGCTAAAAGACTTCTCCAAATTTCCTGTGCAGCCTGCCACTGGCGGTGCTCTAGTATTTACTGTAAACAAACTCCACCGTCCTCTGGAGGCTAATGGCACTGTTGATTGGTGTTTGCTCATCACAGCAGGATCTGGTGTGTGGTATCGGGGGCTCCTGTGTACTGATGAGTGTGGGCTGCTGGTGGGAGGTATAGCCCGCCGGAGGCTGGGGAGGGGGTGCGGGGGCTTGTTAGCTCTTTGTGGCTGGGTGGAATGAAAGCCCATGTTTATTTAGCATTCTTAGCAAGTCCTCCAGGACCCTTGCAAAGTCTACTAAAGCAGAATTCCCCATATTCCCATGGATCTTTGTAGAAGTAGCTGGCTGTTGAAAGACCAGACAAGATAGTTGCATGCTTACTTAAAATAACCTTCATGCATCTGATCAAACATCTACTCTCCTCTGAAACAGCTTAGACTCTCCATAGAGGCTTATTAAGCAGGTAGCAATTTAGAATATGTCCTTGTCAAACAGTTGTTTGCAATAGTTTGTTTATGTTCTCTCAGGCAATAATGCAAAGACAGAAAGAACACTTGCCTGATGCTAGGCACTTAAATAAGGTTTAGGTTCCTAATAAGACCATTTTTTTTAAGAGGCAGTATTAAATTCTTAACTAAATTACTGTCACACCAAAAGTTGCTCATATAGCAACCTGAGACTAGCAGCCCAATTATGTGTGTAAGTGTCTAAACACAAGCAGCAAATCAGATGGTGTTGGTGAATAAAAAAAGGCAGGGGAGTGTGAGGAATCGTAATTTTAATCTTAATTTGATTTATAACTATTTCTTGCTTTCTTGACTTTCTTTTTAAAAGTTGCATTCTAATTTGATAGTCTGTTGTGCTACTGATGGCAACATGGTTGGGGGAGGAGAAGAGTCTCTCACTTTTTTTTTTAATGGATTGTTTAGAAATTGGTGTCTGATTTGGAAGGAAGTCAGTTGAAACCATGTAAGGCAAGGTAGGCAGGGGCAAAATAGAGTTACTGATAAATGTTTATTAGGAAATGCTATCAAAGTTGGGGGCTTCTGTGGAAGCACAAAGTTTTTGCTTGTCCTGACTGAGCAGCTGCACCAAACGAACTTTTGCTGTCTAAAGCTAGGCTGAGCATGAGGCTCATGGGCCAACGTCCCATTTATCCTTATAAGAGCAAGTGCATTGCACAGTGAGAGCACCCGAGTGTTAACAGCTCGAATTGGATCAAATTGACAACATCATGAAGAAGCCCTTGCTAAATATCTTTTTTGTGTTGTGATGTTATTACAAGTTCTTCTGCCTAATTCAGTTGTATTCATGAACTTATGTGGTCTGCATAGTTTTTGAATGATAACCCTGCATCTTAAACTGTGAGCTGATATTTAGGAAGTAACATTAAGCTGAGGGTCTATGAGAGAGAGTTTGGGTCTCTTTTTATGTCCAGAGATTTTGAAAGAAGAATACAATTCTACTTTTCATTTATAATCACTTTTATGTATGTAAAAATGTTCAAGGGCACTGAAGGCCCATTAGAAGCAGTCATTTAAGGATGGTAAGTTGCAGTGAAGATTACTGTTTGGCATTTCTGAAAATAGGACTCAGGCTCCTTTGTTCTTTGGGTACTTACATATACAAAAAAACCTTAATGACGTTTCTATTAAGGTAATGTATAAAATCTTCTTGTTACTATAACAGTCAAACATACTGTAACTGAGGACGTAGTACCATGTATGTCTTTTCTTGGCAGCACTCTTTCTGTAACTCCCTTGCGAGGTGAAGTTGCACATTATTCTTGCTTGACTAATCCTTACTCTGCTGCAGCCTCTCCAGAAGGGAACGTCTCCACCCCTCCTTCTCCCATCTCCCCACTCCTGGCCATGCGGCATCTCCATCTCGTGGGAACACAAGCTGAGCTGATTCAAGTCACTAAACCCACAGAAAAGTAAACCCACCAAAAAGCCCATGTTTTTCTGCAGGGTGTAGGGCTGAACCGGTTCAGCAGGCACGTGTTCATGCTGACCCAAGGAAAGGGTGAGGACGAGCCTGAGGGTGGGCGTGGGGGGAGCAATAGGAAATGAAAGCAAGAAGGGAAGGGGGGCCTTCCTATTCTGGTGTCTGCAAGGTGCAATGTGGTCTATGATGTGTAACTTCGTTCTCAGTTGAGCTGGTAGGCTGTTTGTAGGTCTGCTCTGCGAAGATGATGATGAAAGTAGGGGGAAGTAGCTTTACTACCAAAAGAGGTGTTCATGGGAAGGCAGCCTTGGACTAGGATCTCTTTCAGCTGCTCACTTCATTGGCTTTCTGTGTTTGATAGCCCTTTGGCTATTCCGTTTTGTTAGATTTCATGTGAATTTCTCCTTTCTACCCTGAGGGACAAAGTGGGGAGGGGAAACTTGAACAGTTGCCAAAACAACAAAAAATTAATGTAAGAAAAAAGTGCTTGGAAATAAACTAAAGTTGTTTGTCTGATTTGGCAGGTGTATGTAAAACCGAAGATAGCTTCTATGATATTTTTAGACACTTTGTTTAGATTTCAAGTTAACAGTATTCCTTTAATTCATTCTTAGAAGAAAAAAAGATTGAGAGATTGTAAGAAGGAAGTACCGGTAGCTTTACCACAGCTGAGTATGTCCCATCCACAGGTTGGATCACACAAATAGGACCATATTCTCAAATTTAACGATCAGCATTTTTGCATGCAGAAATAAAATATGAATAAGGGTGAATGTTTCTGCCATCTGATTTGTGCCATTACCTGCTGTTGAATGAAATCAGACCTGCTTTAATGTTTGTGACTACACTATTTCGCCCTCTAGAAGCCAGCTTATTAAAAGTTATATACAAGTCATCATCAGTACTTCCCTCTCTTCCAGGTGAGGTAACCTTTTTGCTTAATTAGTCTCATCTAATGGAATACTTCAGCTGCAGTTGTCCAGAGGAACGTTAACTTAACATACTTTCTTAGGCTCTAAGTTATTAAAAAAAAAAAAAAAAAAAAAAAGGAAAATATCTATGTTATCAAACATGAAACACTGAGGAAGTGGCTTTTCCATCAGAGACAATGAAACTTGTGCAGGTTAGAAATCATGTGTGTGCCTGGGGCGGGAGCGGGAGAGAATTCTGAAAATAATTTCTGTCAAAGGTTTTGGGGAATTTTCTGCAAAATTTAAAACTTGGTGTTCCACACATTCAGTAAAAATGCTTATGGCTTTAGCAGAGAATATGATAGCAAATTGAGGCAAAAAATAATTGGTGATGCTTACGTGGGGTTTGATGATTGTCCCAACTTCAGATACTGTTCCTTCCTTCTGCTCATCAGTCCCCCCAGCTTAACGACTGAATGCTCCTTCCTTTGCTTTAGTGGGACAGTCAGAACTGTCCCACTGCTTTGCTGGGACACTTTTTGGCTGAGCTGCCCTGTCAGTTACAATTAAAAGCGTTAATATGACAGTCAAAGGTCATAAATTGCTTGTGGCTAGCGTTCTCTGCTTGTCTCGCACAATGGCAACCAGGAAATTGCCCTGTCAGTTACAATTAGAGGTGTTAATATGGTGGTTAAGGGTCACAAGTGCTTCAAGAGAAGGAAGGAGTTGCACAGGACATTTGGTTTACATTAAGTGAAGGTTCAGGAAAACTTTGCTTAAATGGGATGGTCGCTTAATCAGGATATATTTCAATCCAACTAAGAGCCCTGATTAAGGTTTCTACTGCGTTGAGCTGACAATACTAAGTGCTGGAATTATACTCTTTGGGGGCTTTATAGAGCTTACTTGAATGCCACCCAGGAAAAAAAAAGTTAATAGGTCCCATACTTTCTGGGGAAATATTTATAGAGATGAAGTTATGATGCAGGCAAATACTGAAGAAATACCATTATTATTTATTGTAAAGATTCAGTCTGACTAACTGAAGCTTGTGTACACAGACCATCTGTGAACAAGGAACTCAGTTTGTCCTTTGCAGTCTGGTCTAATGTTGTTGTCATTGACCTTAGAGTTAAAACTCACCTGGACTTCAGGAACAGCAGGTCAAACCCAAACTCTCCTGATGCTGCTTGTGTTCTCCCTCTTTTATAGCTGCTTCTTTAAGAAGTGTTTTTGCTACCAATTTTGCTTTTGCCAACTCCAGACTTAGAGATGGAGTGACTCAAAAATATATGTTCTTTTAAAATCCTTTAGATTTCAAACACTACCTTGCAGTTTGGAGAGTGTGTGTGTCCCTCTGAACGGTTCTAAGTGTTTGAGGTTGGAAAACACTACCATTGTTTTTGAATTTCCGTTGTAAGGTGAGGACACTGCATTCCTGTTTAGAACTACAGGCAAATTTTCTCATATGTCTTCAAAACTGCTTGAGAAGCTGAGCTGTTAACCCATGCTGAGCTCCGTTTTTTCATGGCTAGACTGGGATTGGTGTAGAGCAAGTTCTGATGTGTCTACACAGATGTGGCAGATATCCATGACCTTTAGGGGCTGGAATCAGTTTAATATTGCAAATGGAGTAATTGTAATCCTAGGATATTCGTAGCCACCTTCTAAGAGCTTCTTGTCTCTAATTCCCTTTTACCAAACAAAGTCAGGATATTAGACCGAGAGCATTACTGAAATACATGTTGGAGATTAGAAATCTGCAGGAAACACTGATGATCACTGATGTAGTGAGCTCAATGAAAGACTGAATGAGAGCAGTAAATGAGAACTGGAGCACCATTCAAGCTGTTGGACCAAAAATAATTCTAGTGTAAGCAGTCAGGACTTGAGTGAAATCAGTTGATTTAAAAGAAGATGAATTTTGGCACTTCTTGGTCAAACTTATTGACTTGTAGAAAGCTTCTTGCAGCCAGGCAAATGAAGGACAACCCAGTCAACTAACAGAGGAGAATATGTCAGACAAGAATTTTTTTTTCCTTCTTTCTTTTTTTTCCCCCAGCTTGGCCTCCTGTACCACCCAGGCTGCAGAAAGAAGGCTGGGTTCCCCAGATTTCCCTGGCTGGCAAAATGTGGTAGAGCCTGTCCTGTCTCTAGCAGGGCTTGAAACCCCAGCCTTTGACACCTTGCCACCAAAATAGCAGAAGCCTAGCGTCCTCCCCGTTGCACATCAGAGACAGCCCGCGGAGGGTAATGTGGCAGAGGAGGCTCCTGCGTAGGCGGTAGAAGCAGACCATGAGAGCAGCATAGAGAAATCCTTGCCCTTGTCTAAGCCTGAGGAGGCCAAAGCACATGATTTTTTTATCCTTATGGAGCCATTTCTGCTGTAGCTGAGTGTCTGTACTGTATTTCTCACCACAGCATCCATCTTTGAGGGGAAGCATGTTTGCTTCTGTTTGGCAGTTAGAGAGGTTTCAATGCTGCTTGATGAGGGACGGATAGGCAGCCTGTGAAAGAGCAGTGAGTTGGGCTTAGTCTCAACCCTCAGGACCACAGTATAATGTCTAGACCTCAGTATAATGTCTATAGTGTCTGTGTACGTTGTCACGTTGCCAGGTTGTTGAGGTCAATCACTTGATGCTGACAATAGCCAAAAGGTGTTGTTGCTATAAACAGAACTGGATGTGTTTGGAGGGGAGTTCAAAATTTTGTTCCTAACAGGAACTTCGGGTTGGAAGGATTCTGTGGGAGGTTGCATTGTGGCAGTACATATGCCCACGGTCTAGAACTTGTTATCCCATGGTCTAGAACTTGTTATACCACTGCTTTCTCCAACTCCGGCTCACAAAGAACAGCAACAGCTGTTCAACAAAGTATTAGATTCAAAAGGTATTAGACCAAACCTCAGTGTATTCCTCATTTTGGTCTCAACAGGGAAAAAAACCTCACAACCAGATCATTTCTTACTGTACACAAAGCTAATACACACCAAGACCCGTGGGCACTGCCTTTTAAGTACATTATCCTTGTCGTATAAAATGCTTCTTCATTTAAAGTAGCTAAAATCTGATTTTTCATGACTTTTTTCATGCTCATTTTGCATGTGGATTTTTAATGAAGATTTATGAAAAAATAGGCTGTGATATTTTATACTGTAAATCCTTTATATTTGATACTTTAAAATAATTTTTACTTTGGTTATGTATTCCTACAGTAAAATAGGAAAACCTCTCAAGTAATTTAACTCCCTTAAATAGGAAGCAAAAGGCTATGAATCCTTTATGAAATATCTGATTTATCATTTCAAAGTTGCAAGTTCAAAATTTTTGTTTTAAAATTTTATTAAAATTCCTATTATTTTTCTCCATCAATATAAATATAGTTATTTATTGCAAAGCAAAAATAAATATGCTTCAAAATATCTCCCATGTTGAGAAGCCATGAAAGAGGAAAAAAAAAATCAGTCTCGTCAAAATTAGTCAAGACAATCATGTTAGAGATAGGACATTCATTTATGTGGTCTAGTTCCTGTAAAAGCCTGCTGGTAATGTGGTCTACATTCCTGGTTGAGAAATTTTTGTATTAGTGTTCTGACTTTTAGAAGAGACTTACTGTTTCATCTTTAAAATTGGAGTATTTTTAAGTCTTCTTTTTTCTCCTAACATGGCCATTTAATAGATCTTGTGCAGCTATGTAGTGAAAACAGAGCAGCAGTTATGATAATCAGTTTTCATTATTATCCTATTTCTGTAAGGAATTCAAATAAACTGGAATCAAAGCAATGTAGTTGTATTAGGAGAAACTGAGTCCTCAATTCCAGTATCATTTATCAGCTCTGAGCAAATCATCTATATATACAAATGCACAGAAACAAAATCGAATTTCTGTCTGTTTTCCTTCTTTAAGGCCACAAGTACAATTTATATGCCAGTGGATTGATGCAAGGTAAAGATCAAATTTGTCCCATGTGCTCAAAAATACTCTGACTATACAGCAAAAGAAAGTCTGTGTCCAGTTGGTTTCATTTTTTGTTATATGACGAGAGAGTTTCCTGATAATATTTTGAAAGAAGGATCTGGTGTGCAGACCTTTCAAGACTGGGAATCTTTCTGTTAAGACAATGCTAGATTTATTTAAGGAAATCAGTTGAAGAGCAGTGAACCCAGATGGAAGAAGTTCTAGAAGATAACAGTTAAACATGCTAATAAAGAAAAGAAGGGGTTATAACAGAGGCACAAAAGGCATATTATTTAGATCCTAGAGTTTAATTCAATACAGAAAAGAAGAGGAAATTCCTGAAGAGTATAAGTTTTAATAACAACTTTTCTCAATACTGGAATACAGAAAGTTCACTATCCCTTGGGTCAGTGCTTTCAGTCCTGTCCGTGTTCATCTAACGGCTAAAAGCCTGATTGGTGGTCTGCATAAAATGCATTTGATGATAGCTGCTTATTTCATGTTAATGCATACAGCAAAAAACCCTGTACCATTTCCCCACTGCAAGAGGCACGCACTTGCGTACATGCTGGTGTTAACAGGCAGCGCCGAGGCAGCGCGGCTGTAACGAGACCTGTCCTGTTCTCCGGTCCTAAAGGTGCTCCCCAGCGTCAGGGCTGAGTGCAAGGGCAGGGAGTGAGAAACGCGTAAGTGGGAATATGCAGTCTCATATGCGAGATAGACGCAGTTTATATTTCTGGCTCTGGTGTCTGTTGTATGGACAGGATTTTTTCCCAATAGTGCCAAGCCAATCCAAGGATTAATAAAATGTATGAAAGCTTGTAGTGTGTCAGCAAAGTGCTTTCTGAAGACTGGGAAATTTTATTTATTTTATTTTTTATATTTTAGATGAGGAGTTGAATAAAAGGGTTAATAGCCTGCTGTTGCTTAGGTGCTGCTGAGAATTCATAACTCTCAGCAGGACTTCAGGTGTAATCATTATCTAGAAAATCAGTTTACAATCAGTGCTAAATATCACAGCACTAAACTACTGCTACTGTGAAAACGGTTCCCGTGTTTGAACTGAGCTTGTTCTGTTTTGAATGATCAGTTGCTTTTTCCAACATCTGAAATGAGTTAGGAGAGGATGGAAAATGTCATACCTGGATGCCTGGGAATAAACAAACATTGCCACTCAGATGGTGTTTTCAAAAGCTTTTTTTTTTTTAATAAAAATAAACTTGCTGCTAATTGTTTAAAGCTTGCCTTTCTCCAGTAGGTAAACAGTATTAATTAATTTAATTGGTCACTAATTGTTTTATTGGTTTTGTGTCTTCTTCCTGGGAAACACTCCACTGAGCTAGACCTGATGGAAAGCCACAGCTTTCACGGCGAGAAGTGGCAGCAGGCAGGGAGGAATTGTGTGGAAACGTGCTTGAGTTCACGATTAGGAGAGCGGAGCTTTCAGGTAACATTTCTCCCCATGTTGCAGCTCTCTGGTCTCTAGAAAAACAATAGAAGTAGTGTGTGGCTAACCAAAAATAGAGCAATTGCTAAGTCATCTTTTGGATGGCCGAGCGTGGCAGGAGGCTACTTGCTTTGGTCTGAAGTGATTTCTGTCATGGCAGTACGCGAGAGAGGCAGCCACAGTGCAGAAACCGAGTTGCAACATGGCCAATGAAACAGTGAATAAAAGGCAAGGCATTTGAGAGATGCTGCTTTGTGGTTGAATCAAGGTCTGTTGGGTTCGGATAGGTGTCTATTGAGACATTGGTCTTCCTTCTCCTGCAAATGCAGTTACTGTCATCTAGTTTTGGAGCCCTGCAACAGCAATACATTGCGTCTCTAGCAAAAGTAGTAGAGAATTGTGAGTTCCCATTATGCTTTGTGTAGCCTGAGCCTTTGTGAAAAAAAAGTGTGCAGCTGTATGCTTATTTTAGATTGGATTCTGTTGTCTTTGCTACAACTGTGACTGGTAAATCTCACTCTGTTAAGCTGAGCTCTTCCCGCAACTTGGGCATCTCACCTCTGGAAGAGCTGATAGAAGCAACTGTAGGGCCCTGTCTTAGCAGTTGATGCAAAGTCCACACCTTTTAACTTAGCTCAGATGTTTGCTAGGTGAATATAGCTCTTGTTTTTAGAGTTCCTGAGTGGATGAGCAAAATGGGCAAAAGTGTCTTGAAGCAATTTAAATCATTTTAAACAAAAAGAATAATTCCCTTGGACTGTCCTTCAGCTGGCATCTTCCCAGTTTCCTTGTGGATCCCATGAACTCTAGACATTTTAGCCTCTACAGCAAATGATATTTCTTTTCTTGTAGAGTGGTGTTCTTGTGCTTTCAATTTCTCTTCTAAACGGACATCCAAGAAGAGAAGCAGCTTAAACATATAGTCTGGGGCAAAGCTGGTAGACACCCTCCCCCCTCAAATTGCTTTTCAATGAACATTTTGGAATTTTAATGAAAAGTGTCTTGTTTCTGCCGAAATCTGACTTGTCGTATATTGAAGAGCTACAGACTGAAACCAGAAATATTTCAGTTCAGGGTACCCTGTTACAGTGCATTGTATAAGCTACTATTCAGATAGCTTGTACCTGTTATCCTCTCCAACTGCGCTCCCCCTTAGTTAATGTGTATGTGTTATATCCCACCAAAGGGCTTCACGGTGGTAACACCTCATTCTTTTATGAAGAATTACTGTGGTTCATCACAGGTGGTGTAGTCATGACCTGCAGAAGCATGAGCAATCAGTGCAGCATTTCTGAATCGGAACTATTTGGTTTTTAGATTTTTTTCCCCCCCCTAAAAACATGTACTGTTCCTCTGAGAATTCTAACCAATTTCTATCTGTATTAAAAATTTATGTGGAAATACATTCTAATTTCTAACCAGCTGTAGTTCAAGGACAGGAAGATATTCCTAAAATAGCTTTCTTTCCTAGTGTTTTACCATCTTAAAGTAGTAGTGGCTAGTAATTCAGAGCTAATAGAGTCAAGCCCTCCTCTCATTCTTCTTTTTTTTCCCCTACTATCAACAAGAAAAAGCTGAAAAAGGTGGAGCACAGGGCAGGAGATAAGTGGAAATGAATTATTTGTGGAAGAAAGGAGATGAACACAAAAATGTTCACATATTTTAATTTCTTTGGGACATCAAAGATAATTTTCTGGCTGAGTATATATGCTCATGTGTATGTTCTCAGAAATGATTTTTGTAACCTGTCAGAGCAGAGATTTTTATAGGCAATCTCAGCTTTCCCACTTATTTTATACATCAGTCACCGCTGCATGGTAACAGTTATTTAAATCTATTTATTTAGATCCAAAATTTTAAGCATTGCAGATGAATATTTGAGATCCACTGAAAGTGATTGCATATAGAGATCGCACGGTTTAGAGTAACTTTTGCTGTAGGTTCTGTCGCAAAAGAGAATTTGCTAGTTCTGCTCGCGCTGTGGGGAAAGAGTGGTCTCTAGGACGCCATCAGACTGACCAGCTACGGTACATTTGATGCGACCTTCCTAGGGACGCGGCAGCGGTGGTAACTGCAGCGTGGTAGTCTTCATTACGGTGTGTTGGGCTGATACCCCCCAAAGCTGCCTGTCCCCTCTGAACTGACAGCTACTGCCCCTTAGCAGGGGCAGCAGAAGTGAAGGGACGCCAGCTCTTCTGTGGCCATCACTCCCAGGCCAGCGGGTAGGTCTGGGGCGCTGATGTACTGACGGACCAGCGAGGGGGTTTTAAGTGACTCTGCTGGACTGTGGATTGCAGTGGCTGAAGATCTGGCACATGATTATTCCTGCTGCTGCTAAGTTTAGAGGTGGGTGCCAGGTGCCAATGAAAACCACACCTGAAACCACATCTGAAATGTGTCAGTATCCCCGAGCCCGAGAGTCAGGCTCTGGGTGGTCCACCGATGCAATAGTTTTCTCTATCGCTAGCATGCAGAGTAGTGTGAACAGTGAAGCAGGAGGTGACCAATATAATTTACTCATCCTGACTGGTTGCTAGTTGCAGGATAGGTTGCAGGATTTCAGAAATGAGAAGTTGTATTTTTATTCTCGGAAACTGGAATGAAAACTGCAGTCAAGATACACTAATTGTGGCTGTTGAGGCCTGATATATGAAATAAAGCACATCTATAGCAGGTGATGTCCCATGTGCTTTTATTTTTAATTGGCGTGTACTTATGTGAATGTCTCATAAAAATGCTGGTTTAAGATAGCATTGAAGCTTTGTGTTCCATGTCAGGACAGGAAGCTGTGACTTACACAGTGATCTGGTATCTCCATCTTCCTCCATTTGTGTGTGGACGTGTGTCTGGAGTCCACGGCTATTCCACTCTTGGCCTCCCAAATGAGTCTGCCAACTAAGTTTTCACAGTTTTGCAATGTGGCCAATTGTCTGTTGGGAACTGGATGGGGCTTGCCGATCTCACTTTGCCTAGATTACCAAGAAATTGCTTGAAGGTTTTGTATTTCCCTGAGTTAAGAGTGTGGTACGGTAATTTTGATTGTCCCGCTGTGGAATAAAGTTTTGCATAGTTAAATGATGCCATTGCTGGTATTAACTGGCTTTGAGGGAACATTGTTTTTCCTGGAATGCCTTAAAGATTAATTCTTTTTTTCCCATAGAAAGCGAGTTTGGAAAACGAACGTATAAAATACTTAGCAACTGTGGAGTGTATTTTCCCCTTGATGTGTGTGCTTAATTCCCATTACACTGAAAGAGGAGAGACTGCACCACTGAATGTGCATGTAACATTTTGATATGCTCCCAGTTGGTAAAAACGAGAGCGACACTGACAGCTGCTGCCAGTGTCAACAGTCTGGCAGGATGAAGTGTGGCGAGCCCCCAACTGTTTCCCATTGAAATGAGTTATGAGTTCTCACTGTTCAGAGGCACGCTGATAAGAGATCGTTTGAGGAGGGTTGTGAGCCTTGGGGAATATCCACCTGGCAGGAAGGTCCCGTCCTTCGAAGAAAATAAAATGCAGAAAAACACTGCAGTGCGGGAGGGAGTTAAAATTAGGAGAGAGGACGTTATAAACCCCCCTGACCAGAGCCCGGTGAAGCCTGGTCTGGAGGTAGTCCTCAGCTCAGGCAACAGAATGTGTTAAGGGTGGGGAATGCTCTGAAGGAAATGCAATGAGGCAACATGAGATGACTTGGGGGCTCACCCACCTTCCAACATCAAAGTCCGACTGCAGGGAATGCTTGGTCATTTGCTGCCTTGTATTTCATACTCTATATTGATGCCAAAAATATTGGCCTGCCTTCTGAGTGCCACTTATAGTACTTCATTCAATTCACTTGCTTCCCTAATCCACTCGTAATTGTCCCTTTTTCCACCAAAGAAACGTCACATGGGGACAATAAAACAAACTGCTTAGACTTGATGAGCAAGAGCTAATATTATCTGTGGTCTGTAATTGTGTTACTTCCCATTTAGAATACTGAGGGCTCTCAAGATATTTTTTTTGCTGCCATCTAAATAGTGTGTGAAGTATTTCATAGAACCGTTCAGTGTGAAAGGTGCCTAACAGATTTTGTAGTCCATTTCCTGGTATTATGGCAGAATTAACTTCATTATCCCTAAGTACTCCGTAACAGATGGGTGTTTAGCCTGGTCTGAAAAATCACCAAAAGCTCATAATTCCCCCAAAATGTACCTTTGGATAGTTTCTTCTTACGGTTATCAAATATTCCATCAAAATCTTCCCTACTGTGTTACAAAACTGTTACTGCTTGACCCTTTAGGGGAGTTAGACCAGGGCCCCTTTCTAAATCCTCCATTTCTTCACTCTGAAATACCAACTTTGTCCCCTTTCTCTCTTCCTCTAAAAATAAGGATCGTCACCTCTAGATCTATGTTTATAGATTAAATCAAAGATGGGATGGCATTTTGAATTTTGGTTTTTGTTTTTCAGCACAGTGTTTCCTAATACAGCTCAGTGGTATGTTTTCCTTTTAGAGAAGAAGCATTGCTTCGGTTCACAACTCCCTAGATTTTTGTGGGAGCGCTAACATTAGTCACTATCCCATTCTGTAAAGTTTGCACTTCATTAGACTTCCCAGTATGTATGAATCATTTATGTCCACCCATGTTGGTTCTTTTCTTTTGTTGTTTTTTTTGTTGGTTTCCAACCATTTCTTTAGTTTCTTTTATCACTGATCATTTCCTGCTGACTGATTTAACAATGACCATTAAGAATTACTTCTGGTCAGATGTTTGTCCAGTGATGTGTTTGCTCAATCATGCTGTAAAACCTTGCTCTTGAGATTGGTCCAGCAGTGATGTCACATAGCCGTCATCCGTTGACTTTCATCTGCTGCTTTCCCATTCCCATGTCAACTAGTTAGGAAAACTATGGAATAAAAATAGTTGTGTTGCTGCTGATATCTTGGCCGCAGCTAACAAGCTGAATAACTGCAAACCATTCTTTCTTGTCTTTGGGGAGGAGAAAACCTAGAATAACTGAACGAAATAACTGCTCAGTTTTAGCTGAACAAGGAGCTCTGCCCCAAATAGTAATGTGACAGAAAATCCATAGGAGACCCCATGCAATCCTGGATCAATAATCTGTGGCATGTTTGAAAGAGAAATACTGAGTCCTCCCAACTTAGGCCACCTAATACACCCATCATGAGAAGTCCATTAACCACAGGAGAATTATAAATAAGAAGGTAACGGAGTCATCCCATCTTTCCTTTGCAATGTGTTTGTGAGCTCTCATTTGAGTAGGGCCAAGGAAGACTTTGAATCTTTCTGCATGAGTTCAGCAGTATATGTAATAGTTTCATAAGCTGATTCTGAAACAAGAAATGTAGCCCAGGGGCAGCTGGTCTCTGTCTCTCTCTCATTCTCTCTATATAAAAATAGATAAACATTTATTATATTGATGATTTTTTCTTTTTTCTATTCTGTTAGCACATGGGATGTCAGATTTGTCATACATTTTGTATTTAATTAGTAGCAGAAAAGAATATGCTAATATGGCTTGAAATTTTAACATATACTTTCAGAATCTAAACTGCATTCTCAGGTAGGCTGAAAACCTGTACGGTTGGTCCCCATTGGAATGTACAGGCTTCATAAAAACCTGAAATGCCAAATGCCCTACTGTTGGCTGCAGTTGGTTTTGGTAGAGATTGCTTGGAGTTGTCTGTGGACGTACATGAATATAGTTCACCATGGTCCAAGTTGTGCTTATTTCCACAGCTGTTCCTAAGTCTACAGAATGACTTGCATAAGATGTACGTAGTTTAGCCCTATTTTTGAAATATGAAGTGGATATTTTATCCGCTAAGCTACTCAATATTTGGCTACTACCAAAGGAATTTGCAGGGTTTGCATTAGCCATGGGAGGGCTCTCTCACCAAGTCTCTCAGTACAATCAATATGAGTTCATTGAAAATCACAAGGGAAAAAACACAACTGGTTAAACAATCAAACATAAAGATGACAGCTCAAACAAAATCTTCTCCCTGTTTTATATTAAACCTATTTGTTTGAAAAGTCTTGCAGAGATCATACTTTACTCCATGCCTCATTTTGTCATCCCTGTGTTGAATAATTCTTCACTTCTGATTTCCACTCTGGGATGGAACTGAGAACTTACCTGTGCAATGCCGTGCTGCTACAAAAATATCGAGAACAATATTCTTTTGATATTTTGAGCTCTGAAGTTTCTCCAGAAACAGGGTTTCAGCAAAACCAGGTTACTAGTCCTGTTGTAGTTCTTTTTAGCCAATAGAAAGAGAAGTTTGCTTGATTGCTGTTGTCAAAAGGAGAACAATGCTGATTCTGAGATGCTTGATTCTGTGCAAATATTTTAACATAACTCAATTGCTGGAATTTTCGCAATTAATACCCAAATCTTATCACTCTGTTTCTGAAGACCAGTCAATACTTGCAGCAAAATCTTAAGCTTATTCCTAGAGTTGCCAGATAAAACAAACTGAGATTCTTAATCCAGTGCATCATTCTGATATATTTAGACCGGATGGGGACAATAACAGTCATCTAGTCTTCCTATTGCACAACATTTGCCAAAGATTTAGAGTGTTTGAAAGCTGTCACAGTTCTAGGTATTTTGTTCCAATGGTCAAATATTCTTACTTAAAATAATGTGCCTTGTTATTTTCAGGCTGTGCCTGACAGCTGCTTTCAGGGTTTGGATTTCCTTGGCTATTATCAGCAGAAGAGACCTATGTTTTCAGGTGTTTTCTTCTATGTGCATACTTACTGCTTGCAGTCAATTCACATCAACAACATTCTCAATAAATTAAATTGGATTGAGTCTTTCACAGGAGAGCAGTGTGATCCATTTTGTAAATAGTATTTATTATTTTCTTCTCTGACTCATCTTCATTTTTACCATGCTTTTTAAAGTGCAGACGCCACAGTTCTATTAATGTAAGTACCAATAATCCATTTTCATTTTATATGCTACTAACAGTAGAAAGATGCCCCAATTCAAGAGAGCACTGAAACATCTGTCGAACTATAATTGCACAGTTAAGCCCCACTGATGTGATACTTCATGAAATCCTTAATTTCAGCGTGTCCCTAAGTGCTGCCCTCACTGGACACAGACAGACACACATGCTAAAATGATTTTCTTGGCTGAGGCAGAGCAGAACATCTTTACTGGGGTGATAAACAAGTGGACCAGGCAGTGCTCTTTAATTGTTTTGACATACCACATTTTATTTCCTAGGCAGGTTTGCCTAGAAGGACATAACAATTTCTGGAAGGAGTTACATGCGGGTGTTTGGTTTTTGTTTTGTTTTTTACTTGTTAACATTTTAATATAACCAACATTGGGGCTTAAGAGTGAACTCTATTATATATCTTCTTTAGTCTCTCTCTGTTATCATTTTATAGGCTTATATATCTTTAATGACAGTGCCCAGTACTACGTAAGTAATATTCAGTATTTATCCACAAAACATTCTTTCAAGAAATGTTTAAGAGTTGCTTGAAACTCTTGTTTCATGCCTGTTTTAAAGAGAGTCAGTTGCCCTATGCCCTCCCTTAAATTAACTGTGTGTCACCTGCATTTCTTATTTGCTTTCTGTGGAAGTAATGTTTTATCCAAAGGATGCAAAAATTCCAAACTCCGAAGGGAAGACAGAATGCACTATTTATACCCTGTGGCCTATAAGCTTGCTGAAGTGTGCAGAAATGTGTGAAGGTAAGATTTTACTTTTCCCAAAGCCTTGCTGGAGGTAGCGAAGAAACAGTCTAGGCATTATACTGGATTAAAAACTGATAAAAAGAAGTTAGCAGATTATAGAAGCAGGAAAGAATAATCTCTAAAACACTTTGTTGGGTTTACCCCATGTGTCAAACATCAACTCCTTTTTCTCTTTTTTTCTCCGAAGACAATGGCATTGCTGATAGTTTCTTTAGAACGTTTACAAGTCAGCTTTGTTGGAACCAGACTTGTGCTCAGCACGTTTAGTTGAGGCCACACAGCAAGAAGCCGAAAGGAAATGCCAAGGTGGCCCCTCCAGAACTATAATACCTGTTTACGTTTTCTGCTGTACCAAAAAGCAACTTGTTGAATTATCAAAGAAATCCCTGAGGCCACGTTTATGTCATAAGTTCTGTGTGTTACAGAGGATGAAGCTTTATGCATTTCAGTGACAACTTAAATCTCAGCTAAATATGTTTGTAAAGCCACATCACCTTGCGCAGTGGTTTTGTCAGACTTGCGAAGCCAAGAAAGGTCAAGCACTTCAATGGACTAGCCTTAGATAAAATGCAGGGTTGGTGATTCAGTTGTAGGTATTCTCTGGGACAGTAGTTATATCAGTCTCTGAAGCTGGTTAAAGTGGTGCTGAGCAGCAGGAAAGAAAATATAAAATTAAGATGAAAAATACAGCATGGATATTAAGTCCATAAGAGATATTAGAATGTAGCTGTGTACCTTCTTTTTTGCAAGTTACAAACTGTTTTGAAGAAGCAATAGAAGTATGTGCTATCTTTTTGGTTAGACAGATCTGTTAATGAGGATCCTCTAGGAATCTGAATCGGAAGTTACCTTTTAAATCAAAATCAAAATTATATATGGAGTAGATTCTGATCTTGCAGCTGGATCTGGAGAGAACTCTGCCCTTTATAGCCAAGTATCCAATTTGGAGAATTTTGATTTTGGTTTGTTAGCACCCTTTGGAAATCTTTATGGGGAAGAATTCTGTATTGTAAAGGGGAGTTTGTTTATGTTTCCAGGTATGTGCTTGTAAGACAGGGAATTACCCCAATTCATTTCATTGTGCTGGATACCTTGCAGTGAACCTTAGAAAACAAATGTGGTTTATCTTTTGTAGTCTGTAAAGTCACACTATATATTTGCCTGATTGTAAATGAACCCTGATCTCTGAAAAAAATCTAAGATATGGTATTGCTGTCTTAGACTGTATTATCTTCCTTTTGGTAACTGCTTTTTTTTCCAGAAAGGGAGCTTCAAGTCAAAGGTAACAATTGCAGTTACACTGTATACAAGAAAGTGGAAGAACTGTGTATGTTCCTTCTTAGCAAAATAGGACCCATACTGGTGAACTAAATGGAAGCAGAATTTACTAAGATGTTGTCGGCTGCCAAGGATGACTCGTGGTTAAACTAATACTTTTTAATGATTAGTCTTATGCTAGAATGGCACCCCGAAGGTGGGAAAAGCCAGGTAGATATTAGTGAACCCTCATAAGGCCTCTAGAGTTTCTTTATTTCATAGATGGAGACATGGAGGCAAAGGGTACCTGTTAGTAGAAAACCATGATTTAGTCTCCTCTGTTAGTAGAATTCAGTAGTGTCTTTTTGTAGTTTCCTCCTAATTCCTGTGGATCGCAGTGCCTCTGCTGATGTAGTTTTGCATTTTTTCGTAGACGTAGTGTCCAAACGTGTTCATCACAGTCTGTAAGTAGCAAGCGTGATGGTAGCTGTTGGGGAGGAAGAGGAGGAGTAAGAGGGGTCTTGACTCCAGTGCTCTCTTTCTCTCTTCTAATACTGTGATAGCTGAATACTGTCTGTCAGTTCCCAGCTACACTGTATTTTTATTACAGTATATACAATAGATCTGTATGTAAGTCATTATGAATAGTCATTTGTAACATGTGCTTTGTCAAACACTTCGCAGATAAAACAGACATTTTGAGATAGTGTGACAAATATTCTACATTTATTATACAGCCAATGAGGTAGGAGACAAATGAACATTGCGCATTCGTTCTGAGGCTGAAATCACGGTGGATTTAGTGTAATGGATGTAACGCATTACTACATATGATGAACAGACCATCCTCCTGCATTATAAATGACATTATTTAAACCAGCTAAATTGTTATCTAGAGCAATGTTTCTCAAACTGGGAGTCCCCGGGGAGGCTCAGGCAAAGCCATCAAAGCTAGGATAAAAAGAAATGTTGGTTCTCTGTTGTGTTTAATCCTCACCGGTGAATCAATACAACTGGCATCATCTATCATACGTGGCCTGAGGGACTTGAATGACAAGTGCCCCGGGTACTTGTAATGGAGTGACACGTTCCGGCCAGACCTGGAAGGCAGGTGTAGTAACTCCCCGTAGCTGCCCGTGGCTTTTGAAAGCATGGCTCGGTGTTTTCTGTGCCTTCTGGGCCATCCGTTGCCATGTCTGTACCGCAGCCTGTGTGCTGCTGCTGCTGCTGGTGGAAGGCTGCTGCAGGAGCTGGCCGCACGCACGCAGTTGGGGGCCTCCAGCAGCTGCCGGTGCTCCTGTCTCCAGGCTCTGCCTCTAGAAAACTTATGCCATCTCTGCATCCTCTAGATTCTCAGCTGCTCCGCAGGTCAAAAAAGCCCCTGGCTGCTTTAAATTACGGCAGCCCATCCCAGGCCGCTTCTGGGGCTGCTGTACTGCCTACGGTCCTGATAGCATGCCTAATTCTGCCCCTTGGCACACGCCCTACGCAGGTGCATGGGAGAAGAGGAAAAGCAGCTTCCCAGTGTGATTTACGGTTGTGGCTCCCGAACAAACCCATGCATTGGCAATGTATTAAGGGAGCTGGGCAGGGAACCAAGTCAATTGACAGCACTGAGTGGATCCAGCTGCATTCAATTTATTTTATGTTTCCAATTGGACAAAGGTGGCAGTGGCAAAGCATCTTTGTTTCCTCTACTACATGTGCAATGTGCACCTCTGAAATGCATCGCTCTTCTCATTTCTTTTTCTTTCTGGAAGGTTGTTGCACAGTTCTCCTCCAGAATTGCCACTGGGGAGGCTCACATATCATTTGTGCACCTTTGGGGAAGAATGCTGTCTGGGACTAGGTTTGAGAAATGCAGAACTAGGCAAATGTGGCAGATTTCCAGCCTGTAATAGTACTATATTATAAGGCAAAATGATTTTACAGTAGTTATGTAATAAACATATGTAACATATATGTGTACAACTTGTGCAATTCATCAGGCATTTGAAGCAGACCAATTTAGAATTTAAAGTTGGCTCTCACCTTTAAAACAAAGGGAATAAGACGGAGTACAACGAAGAACCTAGCTTCTGCGCTACGCTTTGGAAGTCAACAAACCAGTCCTTAGGAGTGCACCCATGTCATTGTACTGTAGTACATTACTGTCAGCATGCTCTAAATATGGTCGTGAATAAGAGTTCCAGCTCAGGATATGAAAATTAGGCTTTCTAATAAAAGTAAAGGTCTCTATCAAGTCTGAAACATCTTGTGAAATTAATTTGTTGCTGTTTTGATATGCTGGATATGCTATGGGAAACGTTCATTTAAATTTCAGTTGTTCCATAGACAATATACAGAAAAAAATGACTGCAATGTATTAACACAAATCATCAAAAAAGACAGAAGCTGGATTTACTAAGTTTTCTTGAAGCCCTCTTGAAAAATGTGCAGATTTTTATTTCAGAGAGATTGTGCAAGTCTGGGTGAGTGATATCACATATGGTGGTGAGAGCCATGTAGTTAGTGTGTGTTTCTTCAGCATCTTTGACCACTCATCCGTCTCTTCCAGAACTGCTTTTGACAGTTTCTAAAGTAACCCCTGGCTTCCCCCCCCCCCCCCCCCCCCGGCGCTCTCAAACTTTCCTAACGCAATTCTTTTCACCAATATACAGAGCACATCAGGTTGGGTTATTGACTTCTCATTAGACTCATTGGGATAAATGGCATGTTCAAAGCTATTTTGAATAATTCCTTGGAAACCCAGTTTTCAGCACACCTTTTTCGGTAAACTTTCTTGTCTTCCAAGGATCCTTTTCATATTACTGAATATTGCCATGTTTCTTATCTTTCTGTTTTTCTTGGGGTTTCATTGTTTTGTCTAATATATGATTATGCAAATATTCACTCACATGGATCTAGATGCAGGTTTTGATCCTGAAATAATAAGCTTTTAAGGATGAAGAATATTTTATAGTACTGCCTATAAAAGACTGAATTTACTTATCATGTTTTATGGGTGTTTATTAATATTAATGAATATGTAATTGAAATTAGCAAGCTCCCTTGGAAAGGTAAACTATTCCCTTTGTGTTTTGGTTTTAGAATAGATCGTTGCCTCTTAAAGCACACGTTGAATACGAGATTTTGCTGTTTTCACTCAAATGTAGCTATTGTCCCATTCCCCTAAAATCAAGTGTTCCAAATCCTGTCCAAGAAGAGTGATCTCAAGAGGAAAAAATTCTGTGGAGAAGGGTCTTTTTTCTTGTCTGGATAATTTTTGTGAATCATCCTCTAAGAGTCATAGTGAAAGGTCTGAACGTTTGAACCTAGGTCTGAGAAAGGACAAGAAGGACAGAAGTTTCTAGAAAAGCATGAGAAAAAAAGTGATAGTGGGAGAAAGAGAAGTTTAGAGACACATCTCTGAATATCCTATTTGTAAACCCCCTGGGGAGTAATTTTTAGAAACACAATCTTTTCTTGGATGGTGATGAATGAGGAGATGCTAAAAGGGTGATTTAAGTGTTTTGTGATCATTGAGCCTATACTTTGCCTATATGCTCATTGATTTTTAATGTCAGAGGAGACCATTATGGTCTTCTATCCTGAAACATTACACAAGCCAGCGAACTTCACTGAATAGGCATTGCTCAGATCTTGTTTTTTTTCTCCTTGAATTGTAGAAAGAGGACTTGCCTTGATTTAAAGATATTACATGATGGTGAAGCCCTTACATCTCTGGTAGAAGGTTCCAACAGGTAATAACCTGTGTTACAGTCGGAGTGTTTCTAGTATCAACTGCCTTCCACGAGATGTCATTTTGTCTTTTTTTCCCCCCCTAACTGGGTTGCAGTACTGCCTGCTGTCACAAATGTCTTCCTTATGTTACGACCTGTAGTCTGTGGTCAGTCACCACTTGGATTTGTCTGTGATGAACTAAACGGGTTGAGTTTCTTTAGTCTCTCATTATAAGGTGATATTTTCAAGACATCATTGAATCACTTTGTTGAACTTTCACCATTTTGCCAAATTGTTTTGGGTAGCTCCCAGTATACTACTTATGGTCTCACTAATGCTATATGCAGAGGGTAATACCAGTTCATTACTCCTACATGTTATTCCCCTGCTTATGCGTTCAAGGTTTGCATTAGTCTCTTGGCCACAGCACCTCGTTGTGAGATTTACTGCTGAGAGGACTTGGATGGAGCTCTGAGACGCTCAGGCAGCAATTGGGAAGGCCTTATTCATTAGTAATGGCTGAAGTTCTTTCTACCAATTTTTCAGCAATCTGGAAGTTTTTACCGTTGTGATAGAAACGAGAGCAAGCCCTGGCTGTAGCTCTCCTTGTCTGAGAAACGCTCTGATTTGCTCTCCAGCTAAAATACAGTTTGTGCCAGTGGTGCCAAACTCTACAGCTTTCTTTCCGTCCCCAAAAGAGCCACATCATGTATACGCAGAGTGCAGATATAATCCTCCTTGGTTCCTAGCTGAAAAGCCAGGCAGTGGCTGCAGCTCCCATGACTGTGCAGAGGATTAGGAAACACTATGCAGTTTCTGTCATCTTTGCTTGCACAAATGGCCATGGAGGTTTTACTTCACCTTCTTCCAGGTTCCCCAGAAAAAGCCCATTTCTCCCCGTATGTGAAATTGCCATTGTGATGCCTAATGAAATCCTCTAATGAATGAGTTGGGAGGACTGGAGTGTGACACTAATGATGCTGTCAGGAAACTACAGTATCTACTTCTGCTGACCACAGCAGGGTAACACACACATCGCCTCACCACCAACCCCGGAGCAAGCTGACCCTTGTGTTTATCGTCAATGTGTTGGCCCGGAAAGTTGGCAGAATAGAGGGAAGTGTTTATCCTCTCTGCAAAGAGGCTTGCAAATTAATTCCAGAAGTTAAAGGAAAGAGTTGTGTCCCTCTGAACTATGGACTTCTTCAGCTTCCTGCGTGGCCATTACAGTGAGCTAAGACTTCTGTCTAAGCCAGTGTCTTAGAATCAACAAAGTGTCTCTGTTACAATAAAAATCCCTAAATTGTGTGCAGGTCTGGAGCAGAGGAGAAATGGCAAAAGTTAATGTTTATATTAAAGCAGGAAGGTTGGCTGTGTCCTTTAGGTGCCATATTATTTCTCATTTAATTGCTGAGATTTTTTTGAATGTTTTTGTTTATGTTTTTCATGGTTTATGCAAAGTAGTGAAAGGTGTTTCATAATAGTTGTTATACAAATAATTTGTTTGATAATGTCTTATTCTTAGGGGAGCTTTAGCTTGTGATTAGCTCTGTATATTTTTATCCAGAGCAGTAGATTTTGGTTTAGGGTATTTGGGCTACTAGTAGAGGGACAAATAAAGGGTAACTGAGAAAAGCTGGCTTATATACATTGAAATACATAGAGCAGTCTTCATATATGACATAGAGGACTGCACCTTCACTGAAAAACTTTAAAGAGTCCCAACCTGAAGACAGTGAAAATCACTTCTGTACTCCAATAGTGGTTGTCAATAGCTGCTTTCAGTTTCTGTCATGCTTAGTCAAAACAGATATGTCTTATGATTTACAGTTTGTTCTTTTGAGTTTTGGAGCTGGATTTTCTCAGTCTGCTCTTTTTGTTTGTTTGTTTATTTGTTTTCCCATTATGAGATAAAATGAATACCCAAGGTTAAAAAATATCAAAAATCCTCTGATGCGGGCCACAGGAGATGTGTTTTAAATCTTACAAATGCAGAAAGTGTCTTTTAAATGTGTTTTTTTCTAAAAGCACATCACATTCCTGTCCACACTCACTGACAATATCTAGGTGCTTTTTTTTTTCTTTTTCTTTTTAACTTGTGCTATGTGATGCATGGTAAAGTGATAAAGTAGCCTTGAGTTTGCAGCAGTTAAAGCTATACAAACAGCTGTTTTCTAATGAGTCTAGATGTAAAGTCAATATACCATTGTGACTGCAGGGCATTTGCCAGAGCTTATGGGGCTTAATGCCTTTCTCCATAAGCGACAAGCACAGCCCCTTTTTCCCTACAGTATGAGATGGAAGGTAGCAGTGTATTCTTGACTGAGGAATGAACCACCCACTCTGCTGGTATCATTCCTTTCATTTCTTTAGCTTTGCATCTCTCTTTCCCGGTGCTGCGTGAGGTCATCTCATCAGTAAGACCTGTCTGGCTGAAGTTTAACATGAAAGAAAGTGCAGTTTCATTTGGAAGGCTAGCAGGATCGGTGTCCCTTTCCATCCCAATATTACCAGGTTTTGGAAGAGCAATTGGAGCTGAACAGGAACGTGGTGATCATTATTTAAGTCTGAAGAATAACACTACATGAGAGAAGGATATTTCCAAAAGTATCACTGATAATGCTCCACTGATAAAGGGCTGCTTTGGATATAATTTTCAGAGGTGGTGGATGCAGTGGGGCCTGTAGGAGCTCAGTAATTCTGGAAATGGTATCTTTCTCAGAGCTCATTTGTTCTCTGAGAACCTAACCTAAATAGCAAGATTTTCCAAATGATTACGCACATGTATGCAGGTCTCCTTTGAATAGCTGGCCATCAGTGTCTCAGAATGAGACAGGTGGGGTTTGGACACTCTAGAAAATATGGCCCTAATTTAGCCCTAAATTTTGGCCCTGAATCAGCTGGGGGCTGAGTATTTTTGGAGCTCTGACCCAACCTGTAGCTTGATTTCTTCTTTCAGAGTAGTGGTTTCATTTTCCTAAGTTAAAATCCAGCTCAGTTCTGTTTTTGTGGTGCAGCTTGCGCTCTCTGACCATCCGTAAACATGTGGTGGGTTTGCCCTTGTGAGTCGATTACTAATTTGAAGATTGATTTGCCAACCTTAAGTGTGCGACTGGGCTTATCAGTTAAGAAATGTCTCTTAAAAGTTTCTCAGACAAACATACCCATTTTATTTACTGATATTGCTGCTTGTGATATGACTGAATACTAGACAAAGCCAGCATCTGAAGTGCACCAGCCATGTGCTTGTTCCTTTTGCCAGTAGCCTTTTGGCAAACAAAATGCAGAATCCAGGAGATGCAGAAGTGAGGACTTTTTTTTTCTTTTTCTAAATAGGTATCGGCAGAGAGAGCAAATGGACCTTCATATGATATGGTGGGCATGGAGAGCCTATGCACACAGGTGAGAAGGCTGTTTCGAAGGCGGAGATGGCCAAAATTGCATCTACCTTCTTGGTGATTTTCAGACTGGCTATAAAAAGTACTGTCTGTAAAGCTGACATTGTGTGCATCCACTGTGAACTACAGCAATCAGCATGTCTTTTCTAAGTCGTCCTTTACTTGCAGAAGTATGGAGCCTTCTTTTTGTATGTGAAATGATTTTCTAGGCTTGCCCAGAAATCTGAATGAAAACTAAAAAGCCGTTAGGCCATTTATCTAAGGCACATTTTTATTCTTATTATTTTTATTTATTAGAAAACCTTATGGAATAGGACTGTGTAAAAAGCCATGATGCTAAAGCTTAGCATCAGCTGAACACTGCTTTCATTAGTTCAAAAGACATCTCTCCACTGTTCTTTTCTTTTGCCATTCTGTTAAGTTTTCCCCCAAATTCATTTAGACCACCTACCCCACTGCTAGAGTAAGAGTTACAAGTTCCACAGAACAGTGCTGCCATGCCAGGCCTTTAGCTTAAAGGCATAAAATCTTTTTCTATGGCTTGCTTGCAAACCAGCATGCACGTATTCTGTTGAATATAACAAAGTCATTTTAGCAGACTGTGTGCAGGCTTCTTCGTTAAAAACGAAGTAAGTGCTATGTGTGGTTTCAATCAGCTGGAGCGTTGCACAGACTTTGAATAGGTTTGACTAACCAGCTGAAAGTTTTTTGTGAGACAAACCAGGTTTTCCCATTTGAATATGTACAGTTTTTTCCTTGAGGCCTGATTTTGTATCCAGCCACTGGGCATTGGATCAACTCATTGTGCTTCTGTCTCATTCACTTCTGATTTTATTGTTTACTTTTCCTCCCCTTCTCCTCTTGCATGTTTGAATGCTAGCTTATAATGAAGGATGAAGGTATGCTAGATTTCTCTGCTCAGCTTGGCAGGTTGTGAATGACAAATGAAACCAACTAGTCATTTGATTTTCCTGACCATCTGCTTTACACATTAAAAAAGCTCCAAAGAACTTTAACTTTCTTACAAAAAAATAGGAAACTTATAATTGGGTTAAAGGCTTTGCTAAGACCAAAACTGTCCTGCTTTGCACAAGACCGAACTCTACACATTGCACATTCCACAAACCGCTATTAGCAGAGCAGAAAACCTGTGCACTTCTGACACTTTTCACTTAGGAAGACCTGCAAAGGGACTTACCACAAATGGTGTAGCAATGACAACTTCATTCTGTACAATGTAGAGCTTGGTTTCTAAAGTGGTACAAATGCTTTCATTTCCCTAACAAAATATGAAGCCTGGTAGAAAATAGGTGAATCAGAGCACATTAATTAGAATTACCAATGTGAAGGCTGTGACATAAACTTGAAAAAAAATCCAACAACCCATAGACAATGGCTTCTCTGTAGCAGGAATCACTTCAACCCAGTAAAAAATTGATTGGTAATTCAAACCAGAAATTGCCCTGAATGTTGAACATATATTGAACTATTTCATGGACTGTTTTATCATTGCAACTTGTTGACATTATTTTGTACTTGTAACTTCATAGATTGTAGCCATTTGTTACATCAGCATCAGACATCTGCACAAGCATTTGTCATGCTGCTGTTGATTTTTTTTTTCAGTTGGCTGACGGAAGGTTAGAGCTAACAGAACAATACTGTGGAATGTGCAGGCTATCATTAGGGGGCAAAATCGGACTTCAAAGAGGAAGCACATATGGTTTTGACTTTTATAAAGATGGCAGGTGGACATGAAAAAAGGTTGATTTCAAATTTATTTTCATGATAGCTGCAACTTCTTAAAAGTCCAAGAGGATGATTAATTTTCAATTTGGAATTCCTAATAACTGAAACAAGATCACAGTTTTACAACTTCCTGAGGTAAAGTCTGAGAGAGACTAGGTCAGGTTAGTATAATAAGCCAATGGCAGCCCACAGTGGAAGATTTGAAAAGATCAGTAGGAAATGTTATGTGAAAGGCTTTTTGAAAGTAAAACATGTATAAGAAGAAAAAGTTTCTGAAGTCAGACTGTTTTAAAGAATGTCTTAAACTTCAAGGATGTTGGGTTAGATTTGCAATTAGAACTTTACAGTATTAAAGTTGCTGAACGTCACTCGTTAACTGAAATAGCAGTCAAATAGCAGTTTCAAAACAAAATGAAATAAAAACCCAGAAATGTTATCTTTCCCTTAGTAATAGGTGTTTCTTTTTATATGAAGGAATAAATGACACTTAATTTTCATGTCTGGATTACCATATGTCATTTTAAATCTAGCATCTGAAATCCTCTTGGCTGGAAAGTCAGAGCTCTCTGCACCTGTGGGTGACTTGCTGATGATGTGAAAGAATAAGCAACTGTCAGATCTAAATACAAGTTGAATTTATCCCTCTTCTAGATGCTGTGTATGGTATTTTAATTGAAAAAGAATGTTTCCCAGCTTGCCTGTACACATTAATATATTAAAACCAGTAGCTTTGATAGAAAATACTTCTAGTGTTTGTTCTGATCAGGGATAAGTAGGTTCAGTGCTTTTCAGAAATGTGACAGCGCTGGTACCAAAAGCTCAAACATAACTCTAATCTATTTAGAAATGGGTTTGGTTCTTTTTCCAGCTTTGCTGCTGCTCTGATATGAAGTCTTTTGCCATCCTGATTCCTGCTAATCCAATTTCCAATGCCTGCATCTACTTCTGCAATTATAGGCTACTTGGATTATATGTCTGGACTTTGCCTAGCCCAATAGGGCATATATTTCTCCTAACTATTAGTGCCATAAATAGTAACGATAGTATATTTTAGAGAAGATTATTTATCTTTATTTCCAAAACCAGTGTTTTATCAGGGAACCGTGTGTTACGAAGAGACCTCTCTCAGGCTATCAGGAAAGCCTTAGTTTTCCCTAAATAAAAAAGAGAATTCAATAGCTTTTTATCAAAAGGCCAGAAATACAGTAAAACTCTTTTCCAGAAATTGTCTGCAGATAGGGGCTACAATGTGCATTGTTCTCACCTAAATAGGACTGATTGCTTCTTCTTTCAATCAAATCTTTTCTTACCTCTCTGAGATTAGTGCTACCTCATTTTCTCTAGCTGGAAATACTGTATTTAATACCTGAGACATTAAGCTGCCGGGCTGTATCTGTCCTCAAGAAATGGTCTCCAGCAAGGTCTTTTAAAGGTTTTCTTTTGAGGGTTGTCTCTGTTTCTTTTCATCCGAGGTTATGTGGGTTTTCAGAGAGAGAGTGATATATTACCTTGTACTTCCGTGAAAGAAATGAGATGTTGGTGCATGCCAGCACATCTTCTGCCACTGAATTTGAAGAAAGAAATGTTCTGTCAATGATATAAAGTTTCCAGTGCTCCTGTTGTGGGACCTGCCTCCTTCCAAGCTAAAGGCAAGAATTTCTGAGTGCTTGCCTTCTGGATTGGATGAAAAACAGTGACTCTTGCTCATAAAGCCCCTACCTGGTCCCCTCAATCAAAACACTCTCACAAGCCCGTGGACAGAGTGGGGGCTGCAGTGATTGAACTGGGAATGGCCCCATGCCTCGTTCCTCTCCTAGGTCTCATCAGTTTCCTCCGCTGGAAACCTGGTAGCAGCATTTTCAAGGGTTCCCTGAAGGCAGGTATGATCGTCAAAGAATGTTTAACCTGAGCACATTTCTCCTTCTTACATCTGAATCACTTTGCCCAGCTTCCTCATGAGTATAGAAAAATGTTTCCTTTTGTCAGCTAACATAATATGTTCTGGAGTGCTGTCAGGCTCCTTCTTCAGACGATACTTGCTTGCTAGGAGCTTTTGTACCGCTGAGATTGGAGAAGAATAATACAGAGAAGTGTTAAGCCTGTCCAAGGAATAAGAAATAAATCCACTCAGGCTTTCTGCCTCTTTCAGTGGGGGTTTTTATCAGAGGTCAGTGTTGAGATTTTCAGGAGTTGCTAAACAGATCCATGGATCTGATCATAAAGTTATCCATAATTCACACACACCAAGGAATATTTAAAAATCAAAGTGCAGTCTCTCCATTGACAACAGAAACACATCCTGTGTCCTTGTAAAACTGAAAGAGCTTCCTCCACTAGGAGATCATGAAGGTGGCAATAGCAAGGCTGTTCATCCATTCTAGTTTGATTCCTCTTAGTTTTCTGATATCTGTCGTGATGGGAACTGTTCAGAGAATTCTTTATTTTTCCTGTGGGAAATCTATGTGAAAGAAGGGGCAGGAAAAAATATTTTTTGTCTTGCAGAAAATACAGACTTTTTCAATAAAAGCAACAATGAAACAGCAGCATTCCCTCAGCACATGCATTGTCGGTTGGCCAGTGCTTGGCCAGAAACTAACTGGTTTGGGTTTTTTTGACAAAACGCGGGCATCTTCAAGGAATGCAAACAGTTCCACAGCTGCTTTTGTTTAGTCGAAACTCAGTTTTGACTCAATTTTCCACTGTAGAATGTCTGAATGAATAAACTTGAATTAGAGTTGTGGTACTACACAGCCAAATTTGCACATAGGCGTATTTAAAGTGTATATGAAACCATTTGCCTTCCTTTGAAATTCTTTTTTGTGTATTAATTAAGTAAATGGAAAAAAAATTTAGAGATAGAAAGCAGAGTTAGGGAATGTGGCATGGAAACAAAAGCATGTTTAATTAGAAATTGCAGCAGTTTCAATTAGAAAAGGTATTATAAGTTCAGTGAAAAATATAGTCTCAGATGTGCTGTGGAGAAGGCAGACATGATCCATGGAAAAAGATATTCAGTCAAAAATCAATTTTCTATTAATTTTGATCAAAATGCTATATAAGGGCATTTGGGGTTTCATTCTCAAATAATATCACACTGTAATCATAGAAAAATAGGGCTAAAAGGAAAGGTCATGTATTCCCTCTTTCTGACCCACGGTAGACTTAGCTATAATGACATTGTTCCTGACAGATTTTTGTCTAATCTGTTCTTCAAGATCCCTAGTGAGGGAGATGCTTTATTCCTCAATGTAGTCTACAGCAGTCCTTCACTATCCCTACATATTCCATTATCTAATCTGAAGCTCTAAAGTTATTTAAGTAATTTTAGCCACCTAACTCATTACCTATCCACCAAAGACTCGAAGCAGAACATTCTCTTTAGAAACTTGAAAACTGATAGTCTCTCTTCCCAACCAAAACTCTTTCAGTTTTTCCTCAATGTCTTGTTTTTTACAGTGGTAATCATTCCTCTTTTTTGTCTTTGGACTCTCTGCAATTGGTCGACATCAAAAAAAGTACCGTTTAAACCATTGTTTCTCATCCTCTGGTTGTATAGTCAATTATTTCTAGCTACCTTACATTTTTCCTAATTTATTCTCAGAGCGTTTCTCCAATTTGTCAAGAAAGCTTTAAAGTTTATGCTTGCTCACCAGCATGTTTACACATTGCTTCATGTTGAGAACAAATTTAAGACACACACTTACTGTGTTCCTTTTAGTCAGTGAGTACTTCTGGATGATTTTGTAGTAATCTCAAGGAAAGGATGAGGAGCAAATTACCACATAATCTAGCAACACTGATTAGAAGAAAGAAAGGTGTAAAAGCAAGAGAGTCCAAAGTCAGCATTCCTGCAGTAGGGCTAAGGCGTTGTTTAAATAAAGATCTAGGAGCTGGGTAGACATTTTTGCATGATACAGGTTAGAAAGTGGTGCCACGATCATACCAGGTGGTATTTACATGTCTCTTAGTTATGGGTTGATGTGAAACTTGGATCACTTCAAAGTCTTTGGGTCCTTTCTGCTCCCGTAAGTATTATTGTTTAGATATGAGGAGATAGTTTTTGGTGTCCGGTAAAAGTAGCTAAGTAAGCATTTTAGAGAGACCCTGAATTCAAGGCAAAAGGTGATTTAAGAGACGTGGCCTCAGTGCCAAATGACTTCTTATGCTGACCTGTCAGTCAGCAAAAGACTGTCTTCTTGGAAAGAGAAAGAGCTGGCCAACCTACACAATTCCTCCATTGCTGCTTCAAGTTAGCATAGTAGAAGGAGTTACTTGGAGAAATCATTGCTCGGGTAGTCACAAGAGAGAGAAAGAACAGCTTTTCGGATGAGTTATGCTCAGCGAATAGAAGGTGCATTGAACATCTGAAAGGAACGTCAAAGGTTTTGATTTCAGGGGCTTAAAATATGAGCGAAACATAGACGATCTCAATATATATAGTTGTGAGCAGGAAGTTATTTGAAACGAGAGTCCTTGCCTGTCATCAAGGTAGGCTGTCAGTAACTTGTAGGTGATTATGTGTCTGTATTCACCAGTTGACAGGTACTGTTCATATCTCATTAAGATAACTATACATACACAGAATATACTTCTGGGTTGCTGGTCTCATTTTTAATGTGTTTTGCTTCAGCTACAGTGAAGTGCTGAGAACTGTGGCATTTTGTCCTCTGCTTTCTGTGAGCCAACTGATAATGTTCTGCTGCAGTTCCTCTTCTCCCCCTGACACGATGAGGAAATCATAGAAACCATGGATGTACAAAAGCATGGTTTTACTGTTTTTTATTACTAAGTGTAAGAAGAGAAAGTCCCAGTGGTGTGATTGCTATTGTGGAGCCTCAGGGAGGTAAAGTTATTAAACAAAATCTTCCATGCTACTTATTTGATCAATTTCTACAATAATTCTTAAAATTAAGATGTAAATATGTTTGTTTGTTTGTGATTCACTTCCAATGCCTGCTAAAGCATTTAATTGATACATAACATTTTAAAGAGCCAAATAAAATTATTACTTATAAATTATTAAAATCCTCTGACAAATGGAAGAATACTTACTGAAAACTCCTCCATAAATAATGTTCAAACTAAATTAAATAGTAGTATAAGGAATGCATTAAAGTTTGGGAATGAGATATTGGCAGTGTGCTCTCTTAACCTTAAAGTTATGATAGCTGGAACACTTGCTACCCCTCAGAAACGTTGCTGCTCCAAGTCTTGGCTCGCTCTGGGAAAGAAACATGTGGTGCTGCTGAAGATTGGAAAAAGAGCTTGAGGTCAGGGGTCGACACAGTAAGGGAGTTTGCTCTTTAAGAGGTTATCTGTGGATCTGCAAAGCCAAAGTGTAATTGGGTTCTGTGATGTGATTTTAGTGTGTAATTGTATATGATCTTTGGTAGTTTCAAAGACAAGGTTGGAAGATTTTTCTAGCCTGTTTGTGATAGCAATTTTGGGGAGTCTGTGTAGTCTGTGATGGACAATTCAGTTTTTTCAGAAATAGTCATCAGAAACGATACAGCTGGTATCTGATTCATTTTAATTATAATTTTAGCAAACTGGTAATATGATTTGTTCTTTCTCCTCTGTGTGATACTGGCCTTATGAATCAGCATACGTTGTGTGTCTGTAGATTTTTCTGCAACTGGAAAACTTCTGTTTGCTGCTGAGCATTAGAGCTGGGACTGCATCAGAAAACATTTTGCATCTTTATTAAGACAGTACAAGTCACTGTAGCGGATCTGCCTGGATATTGCTTTTTCTTTGGTCTTTGAGTGGCTGGTTTGTCTGTGGGTTATCAAGTTTCTGGTTCTCAATTATTCAAAACAATGTGAAACAAACATTTCCTATTGTTTTAGTTGTTTAGGGTTTCCTTGATTAAGCTGTCACTGCTGTCAGTTATGTTCTTATAAGCCTGGTTGGATCTATTTCATGTTAAGAAAAAGCTCAGATAAATCCAGGAAAGCTTAATGTTTATCCAATGTGAAAATAATTACTCAAAAGTGTTATTCTTAATCCAGATAATTAGAGTGAGGAAGGAAAGATCAGTGTCATTGTGAATTATGCCCTGGCAATTGACTCTTGGTCCTTGGAAGTTTCAGGTGAAGATGTGAATGGATAAAGGTTAGATTAAACATAATCCAAAGTAGCTGCAACCTTAATCTGTTATGATACAAGGATGATCACTTAAAAAGAGCTGGATTGTGGGATTGTTTCTGGTTGGATAAGATGCCGCTCGACTGGGACTAGTCTTAAAACATGCTTAGCACCATGTCACTGCAGCTGTAAGCACTTGTGCACGGTTTCAGACTGCCGCAGCTCAGAGTCAGACTGCTGGGCTCTTGCTGCACAGTGTAATGTTACACTACATTGCAATATCTGTACTTTACATTAACGTGCTTTGCCATATGCTTCATGGAAAATAGATGGTAACTGTTATATGGAGTGATTTGCCTGATGCTTGCTTCCCTGGGCTGTTAAACATATTTAATTGTGTTCTCCGTTAGAAATGTTCAGTGTGTCCGTAGACAGTCATACAATACAATTGTTACATGCATAATCTAAAAATCTGACCAATCAAAAGCATAAGAAAAAAAAAAGAATATTTATGTTCTACTTCTTGGTTTGTGCTATTATCTTATATAGTTGCTCATTATAAAAAAAGAATAAGTAAAAAATAAGTATCTGTGTAAGGATTATGTTTGCAGCTGTGGTTTTCTCTGAAGCTGCTGTTTTCAGAAAACCATCATAAGTAACCAAGACTAAATCAAAACAAATTCACTTAGAATGCAGAAAAATCAGCATTAGAAAAGGAGTATGCGTGTGTTCATGCACAGACTATGAGCAGATACACACAGAATGTACTTGACACTTCAGACTTTCCCTGTTAATAGATGTGGACCTAACAGTGACAGTTCAGCTGACAATGTGTGGTAACTTTTAGTAAACACAGACTCTTGAATACCAATGACTACATGTTGGGAAATAATGCTGCTGGAAGAGGAAGAGAAGAGGGTGAAAGACAGGTCATTTCTTGAAAAACGGCACAGGAAATGTTTGGTCTCAGCAGATAATTTAATTGCATGGTCCAGTCTGTGTCGTTGTTTCAGGCCAAATGGAAAATAAGGTAATGGCATTTTTCCCCTCCTATTCAATTTTTGTAATAAATTACATGCATTTATTCTGCAGGGATGTATTTGTGCAGGACTCCTTCATCCTTACTAAAAAAACTGGAAGCTGCCTTTCGTGATACAGGGCTAAGGTGAGGAAATAGTTAAGAAAGTAATTAATGGAATGCAAAAGCTAATAACAGGAAAGTACTTTAATACACACTTGAACTAGAATCTTCTCTGTGAATAATTAAAATTCTTTAAAGTTCATGCCTGTATTTTCAAGAAAGTGTGTTTCAATAAGACTCATTCCTAGTTGTAAACCTTTTTATGCTTAACTCAGTGCCTTCTTTTTTAGCTGTCATTAGAATTACATTACTTCTACTTGAAAGGAGCTTTAGGTAATGTTTACATTTGTTGATGTGTTAAAAGTAAATTCTGCAAGAGGTGTAACATTCACAAAACTTGTTTCTAACATAAGGAGTGTTCATTTAGAGCTTCACGCAAAAGTGTTACGTTATTTCTAATGTCATGTTGTATACTATAGACTGGTATATATATTTCTGTTTTGTTCTCTTGCATCCTAGAGTCTCTGCCTATAAAATAATTTTTCTTGGAAATGTATGTAGGTAATAAAACTTTCCAGACTTACATCAGAAATGATTTTAGGACAAGGATTTAAGACTTCAAGCTTTAGAATATAAGCCAAACTTTTATTAATGTAGTTTAGGAAGAAACACCCCACTTGATAGTTGGTTATAAGGGCACAGTGCAGAGTTTCCCACACCTTTCCACAAAGGCTTTTTGTAACAGATACTGAATGGACCACTGGTCTGATGTGACACAGCAATTCTTATATTCCATTAAAGAAAGCAAAGAGGAACATGAGAAGAAATTCCCTTAGAATAAAGGGGCAATATGGGCAAAACAGTCAAATGGAGTAAAACAGTAGAATTGTTTTATATACATTCCTACTGACAATACTAACACAAAAAATGGTTAATAAGGCAGAATGTCTCTTCAGGATTGAAGCTACAGAGAAGGGAGAGAAGTAGGGGCTCAGTTTTTCTAAGAGGAAAAGATGTGGTGAGACGAAACTAAAATTACAGAGCTTTAAGTTGAATACTCATGACTCCATCTGTATTTTACAGGGCTAGACTGGTAGACAGTTGACTGTTGCAGCCACAGAGTAGGAAATGTTATTAATAATACATGAAGAAAGTAAGCAATAATGGTGCCATCTGTAAAAAGAAAATAATTTGAGTAGTAAAAACTGAAAGTTTTAGAAAATCCAAGGGCTAGTGAGGTAAAAAAGAAATAGTATCTCATTAAATGTGTTATGAAATAATTTAATCATCAAATTGCAAACAGTCACAGGGGCTAGAGGATTTTGCTCAAAGAGTAAACTGAAGTAACTGGTAAAAATGCAACATTTGTCACTTTAAAACAGCTTCAGCGTTGAACGATGAACAAACCCTGTCAGTCTTTTTGACTGGTGATGATCCTAGGAAGCTCAGGGAATAGGAAGAGAGATTCTGATGAATCAGGCTGAGTACTGCTACAGGGCAGACAGATTGCTTCCATGTTCAGCCTCTCCAAGGTCTGGAAGCCATACGTCAATGGAAAAAGCCTTGGCTGATTTCTCTAATTTTCCAGGATTAGTGGGTTTTTAAGCTAAAATTATGATCTTCTGTAACTTCCATTAGTGTAGTAGAAAAGATAGCTCAAGAATAAAACAATTCTTGTAGTGGCTTTAAAACTTACCGACTTGCTTGCTCAGTATACATCAGCCAGCCATGTTGGTGCTTCAGATTTTTCTCAAGTATTATAAAACAATACATAAATAAATGCAAGAATTTCTCTTGTTCTCAGACAGCATAGTAATTTACTGACCATGGACAATTAAGAAAGAAGTAGGTACCTAAGGACAGCCATAAAACCAGTATAGATTAGTCACAGCTAATCTATTCTTGTAACCCAACAGAGATTTTCAGTTTCAGAGAAAGAGCAACTTTACTTGTGTTTAAGAATAGTTCAAAGTGAATTCAGTGTCTTTGCATTAAACAACTGAAGCATTTCAAACAAAGCAAAACTCCAAAGGGATTTTCAGACAACTTCTATGAAATAAGAGCTCCTATTCTTGCTGATGAAATAAGTGTTTAGTTAGAGAGTAAAAGTAAGCAGGAGTATGGTCGAATTTGAAGTGGATTTTCTCTTCCTACTGTCTCTTCCACTCACAGCTGAGAATTGGAAATGCGTAGAGTTCAGTATTTATTTCTAACAAATGTAAATGTGTTTATCTGGCTACCTGGCTGCTGCTGTTGTCTACTGCCTGGTTCTTCTTCCACCCCACTGGGCAAAATTAATCTTTGTTTCCTTAGTGTTTTGGTGTAAAAATGTAAGAGGGACTGTCTTGAATCACACCAGAAGTCCGTTTAGTCCATTAGACTATTTCTGACAGTGGCTGGTAGATCAGTGAAAGAATATAAGAACAGGTCAAGTAGAGATTCTTTCATATCTTCTAATGATCTCAATTTTAGAGATTTCTTTTTATAGGATTTACCATATTTTTGTGTTTTACTGCCCTAAATAGGCCTCTTTTCCATAGATTTGTCTAGTTGCATTTTAATTCTATTTATATTTTGGCATAATGTTACAATGATTGAATTTAATGAATGAATTAATGAATTTAATTATGTATTATCTGGAAAAAAAAAAAAAAGAGTTCCTGGTAAAGTGCTTATTTAAATGGGCTGCCTAACAATTTAATTTGATATGCCCTAGTTCTTCTCTTGTAAGATGTAGTGGGAGTTTTTACTTGAGAATGTAAGTGAGAAACAAATTCTCCCTCCTCTGTCTCTTTTTCCCTGCTGAAGGGTCCCAGTCTAATTAATTTCTGTACTTACTCAATGGCTTCTGTATCTCTGGATATCCTTGATCATACTGGGTACATTTAGTATCCTTTGAAGTTCTCCTATGTTCTTTTTAAGGTCAGATGGTCAGAACCACATCCAGTATTTGAGAGGTGATTACACCAAAGACTTATAGTGACATAATGTTTTTTATTTTGTTCTTGTTTTCATAACAATTTTGAGCATTTTATTTGCTGTATTTATTCTTTTGCTTATACTTTTCATTGAGATAATGCTTTCATAATGCTACTCACATCTCCACGATTGCTTTCCTATTACTTTGCGTTAGTGTCCGTCATTATTTAAGTATAATTAGGGTTGCCTTTCCTGTGTGTATTTTGCTTCTTATTTATTGATGCTGAACTTCATTTTTCTTTTATGCCCAATCATATCATCATGAGATATTTCTGCAATCAAACCAGCTTCAGTTTTGATTCTCAAGATTAATTATTGTATTGCAAACCTTGTCCTTGTCATCTCAAAATGTATTCCTTTTTCAAGATCATTTTGGAGGCAGTTGAACTGTACAGATCCCCATGGGAATCCATGGGCAACTGCCCTGTATTGTGAAAGTGTTATGTTTTTTTTTTTTTTAAACCCCCGTTTCCTATTTTAATCTATTTATTTGCAGTGAGTTGGCTTTGACAACAGAATACCTTAAAAACTTTTGGTGAGGACCTCTTTATTTATTTGTATGAAATTAAAGTATTTCCAGCCAGTTTATCTGGTCCACAGATTTGTTTCTACTTCTAGTCTAACTGAGCACACCTATAGTGTCCTCCTACAGTGCACCTATAGAATTTCTAGATTCTATAGAATCTGGAAATCTCTAGTCTAGACAAGAGGGGTTTACAGAACATAAACATTAGTAGCTAAGTACATAAATATATTTTTATAATGGAGTATAAGCTTTTAAAAGTACTATTACTTAAGACAAAAATCTTTCTACTCCAAAAGGGGTATGTGGTAAACCGATTGAAGGTATTTTCTGTTTTATAAATACAAACTTATATATATATATAATAGAAATTTCATCAAAGGAAATGCAGCCAGCCATGTTCTGTAGTTTCTATTGAAGGAGTTCGTACAGTTCTCTTCTGTTTCGTTGTTTTTGCATTGGTGAGTTATAGTTTCTGTCTTCTTCACAGTCTCTTCACACAATAAATTTCAATGTTAAAGCGTAAGAAGAGAATGAATGGAGTCAAGCTGACTTCTGTCCTGTTAAACATACAAATGAGAAGAAATCACTATTCTGTAGAATGTGTGAGTATAATATTGCTAAGTGAATAAATGTTCCCGATTCTGAGAGCAATTCACTTACAGACAGTTTGCAGTGATTATTATGTCATTTAAAACAAAGATTTGCTTGTGCTGGGATTGTTTCCCACAAGACGGAAAGTCTCACATGTATAATATGCTTTACAGGTATTATCGCCATTAGATTTCTTACTTCTCAATTCCGTTGTGGCTGCAGGCTCACAACCAAGTAGGACACTTATAGTCAAGTATATAATACGAAGCTAATAATTTTCTGCCTTATTGTATGTGAAATGTTTGAACTAATAAATGCTCGATGTTTGAACTAATAAATCCTATGATCTCTGCAGTGACCCTGTCAGGTGATTAATGTACATTTCAGACTAGCAAAGTCAAATAAGAAATTTTCTCTGGTTGGGACACCTGTCTCAGAACACGTACCCTACGGCATAGTATTTCTGGAGCTCATCCTATTCATTGTCATGCCCATAAAGAAAGCTCTTTTCCAAATTCCACAGGTCTCACGTATGGCAATAATAATCTAATATATAATACAGAGAGAGTAGAAAGAAAATCTGTTTCTGTTTTTGCATGCTCTTCAAATGCAAGCCTTGCAAATACTGCAAGATACAAAGGCTATGTTCATTATGGTATTTCTAATGTACCTGTTATATTGGTATCTGGATGCTGTTTGCTCCAATGAAAACCGAGTTCCTCTCTTGAGAGTAACCTTTCTCAAAAGATTTCTCATACTTCTTGAATCTGATCAAAGGATTATTACTGCAGAAGGGTTTTTCTTTCAGCGTTTTGCATCCCTGATTCCCTTCCTAGTAACAAACACACACACAAAAAATACAGCCAAGTTAATCTGCATATTTTAACTTGGGGCATTCAGGCTAGCTTTAATTCTGCATTTCAACTGCTATTTCAGGTCACTTCTGGTTGTATCTGAAATAATTTACATATGGTAAATTTATTAGGAATCTGATTTTCAGATATCCTCTTGGGTATATTTTTTTCACAGTCTTAATGTGGAAGGTTTTCAGACAATGGAGATTGCTGTGCCTTGATAAAGGTCTGAGTTGTGAGCCACACTATGCACACACTCTACTATTTCCTTTAACAAATTTCCAGTAATTTCTGGGGCCTAAAGCATTAATGATGCACTTCTCATTATAGTTCTTTTTTTTTTTTTTTTTACTGTAGGTCTTGGTTTGTTACTGGTTCCAGTGTTGCATAGGCCTCATAATCTGTAAATCCTATTGGGCTCTTTTATTGTGTGGTTGCCCTTGTGTGCAAGGGAGTGGACTCAGGGAAGCAGATGGTGCCCTTGAATCCTGTTCTTAGATCCCTGCAAAATAGAGTGTTGGTCCACAGAGTTCGAGTTTATATCGCAAATTAAGCACTGCGAAGATGATAGTACATCTCTAGTTTTCTCTGTTCCAGAAGCCTTAGAGATTTTCCGTATGTATGTTTGTAAATCATGGCAGCATTAGACACTAGTTAGCAGAATTCTTGTTTCAGCCTCTGAAACAACTGACACTGTACTGGGTAACTCCTGTAAGGCCAAGTTCACGTGTAAAATAAAGCAGTGAAGCTTCACATAGGAGAGATTTGCTTTCTTGATCTATTCGCAGTGCGGAGTATAACCTCTTACTCTTAGCATGTGTCACAGCTTACTATCCAAACCTGTGACATTAATTCAGAAGTTGTCCAGGTACATGGGAAATTAGCAGAATGGTGTTTCTAGTTCATCATTTGATATAGGTTGGAATACATCTTGTGTCCCCGAAATAAAAATAAGCTTGAGATTGTATTAATAAAGTTCCTTCTGATGTGGGACAGTTTCCAGAGATGAATGAACGACAGTTATCTGAGATAAAATGAGAATCTATATGTAATTAAGTGCCTGTAGGCATGCAGTGAAGTTAATTTAATTTTGGGATTTTTCATTTCTCAGATCTTTAGGGCTTCAGAACCAGAAAGAGGAAGGATCATGACCGTGGCATACAGCAAGGACTCCAATTTAAATGAGCATGGCTGAAGTGCAAAGGAGGAGTGTGGCAAAACCAAGGCAGACTGTATGGTCGTTTTCTTCACCAGAGTTGGGTACAGTTGAAGTGTGAGTTTGTTGGAAACAGGAATAACTTGGGAGTTTCGTTATTGCTTCTTTGAAGCAATTTTGAATGATTGCTTCATTCTCTCATACAAGCAGCCAGTTGCCCAGTGAGTTATTCTGCACTGCATGTGCAGATGTCTGTGTCAGAGCTGTGAGTCTAAACTCTTCTGTAATTGGTGGAAAGAAAGTGGCACTTTTAGGATGCGTTTCCTCTTGTAAGACAGATATCAGAAATATATCAGATGAACCATAGTGTAGATCTGCCTGTTTCATTCCTTTATTTATAAACAGATGACGAGAACCGATTTGAAGGTCTGTACTTCTACTGTCTAAAGTAGGGGAGATGAATGCTGCCCATTGTGACTGATTGGATGACTTATGGTAAGGTTTAGGGAGAAAGGAGTACAGCTGCAGTCACTCTTAACTACTGGCTGTGTTTATCTGCCTGCTCAGAAATTGCTCAGCACATAGGTGAAGTGTGATGCATTGTTAGTTTTTTCTGTTTTCCCTTTAGGGAAGAGAAAGCGACTAGAGAAGCAGTGGAAGAGCTGTGTTCACAGAGGAGCCCAAAGCTGTGAAGTAAGCTAAAGCTACCTTTAGCTAGTGTAGCTTTTAGATTGGCCCTTTTAGAGTGCAATTTGCTTGGCAAAAACGATACGAATATGCTGGTTTTGGCAAGTCCCTCTTCTTTTCATGTCACACTATCTCATTCTCTGCCTTTCTCTTACATCCCCCTCCCTTGCTTCCTTTGCTAATGTATAAACCACCTGCACACCTCTTGACTGAGCTTTTCTAAGAGGAGAATCCAGTGTTTGGTTAAGTTAGGGGAGACATGGGGATTTATGCAGCCCTCTCGCTTACGCGCTGCGGAAGTGATGACAGAATAGTCCCTACAGTCACTAGAGAAGCTGACACATCACACCCAATTATGTGGCCTCTCTGGCCTCTCACTCAGTTCTTCCCTGAAATATAAGCTTTCTGTCTCACACTCTATTTTATTTTTTAAAGAAATTTGTTATTTAAAAGAAAAGGAAAAATGGCAAGGGAAAAAGGGGTTACTGTATCAGTCTAAAGAAAGCTATTATAGAGTAGGTCTTAAGGGACATTCAATATATCAGATTATACATAACTTAAACATTTGGATATTTTTTAAAAACTTGCACAGACAAGATATCAAGTGTAAACGGACGGTAATAAAGGGCTCAAGACGCGTCATTTACTATGACACTGCCCATCAGCTGTCATGAGCTAGTGGAAGTGCCACACATGCAGTATGGTTATTGGCAGTAATTATAAAGTACCAATACACACAAATATATATATAAATACATCACTGTTCAGGATCCCACCCCGCATTCAGTCAGCTGTAGAAAAAGCAGATATACACAAAGGTTGGGAGTGTCTGACATGGTTGTTCCTCCCGAGTGGGACAACAGCACTGAGCTGCGGTGGTAGAGAGGAAGCCGAACATGAAGAAAGTTGCAGGCAGAATATACTTAGCTGAGGTGGGAGAGAATAGTGTTAAAAGGAGAAATTTCCCTCCAATACAAAGCAAAGAAAACTGATTTTTCAAAATATTTCACTATGACTACTCCTTTCTTTTTTTTTTTAATCTTTTGTGATTAAACAAATCACAGTGAAATCTCAGCTTTTGTCACCAAGAATTTTTCTTTCTTTCTTTCTTTCTTTCTTTTTTTTTTTTAAAATAATCTCTCTGGGCCATAGATCTCACCATACGAATTTATCAGCTGCCTTTTCTTGTGAGGAGCATTAGATTGTCATTCTACTCTTAAAAAGCCATTCATAAGTTAAATCGCTTTTTTATAAAATCTGCTCCTTATTTTTCCTATACATTTACTACAGGGATAAAGGTAAAGATATATATTTTTCTAGTAAGGGATTTTTTTTTTTAATTTCTCATATTAGTACCACATGCGCCATTGAATGCAGAGGTGTTTTTCTTCCCTGATCATTAGAATCGCTTATTCCTTGAAAACAAATGCCATCATGAGTGTTGCAGCCTCTGTTCACTTGTGGCACCATGGCTGATATAACAGAAGAACAAAAGCAAGGTTGTCTTTCAGCTGATTGATTGTATTTGTAAGACATGCAGTAATTAGGAATAAAAATACATGTTCCTGTGATAGGGAGGTGCACTTGTCCTATAACTTGATTACAGATTATAAACATGGACACTGGTTCCTAATTCTATAAAATCATTCAGAGCAGAAGCCCTGTCTTCAAAACTTTCATTGGAAACTTTTCTATTAAAAAATGGCTTTGTGCTACTGGAGTTTCCCTCTGACAGCTAAAACTTAAAGTGCATGAAAGATTGTTTTTCTTTCTGTTATTAATTCGTTTTCCCTTCTTTAAGTTATGATAGCTTTCCTAAGCTAGCAGGAATATTCACAGTGTGATTATTTGTCAATAATTGTAATGTAAATATATGCACATAGCTCTGCTGTGAAGCTCATATTCAGAACTCAGGAAGTTTCCTAGCAACAAGGACTTTTCTGCTACTCTTTGCACATTGAGCCAAGAAATATCCAAAATTTATGGGATTGTGAAAGGGGAAAAAAACCTCACACCCAAGAACATGGAAAATGAGTAGTTACGATCACCGCGTGGGAAAATAAACTAAAAAGAAAGGAATGTATTTCCCTCCACTCTGAATGCTGCTCCAGTAGAAGAGCTCCTAAAGCGCAGCGTGGAGCAAGAGTTACTGCACAAAGCTAGGTGCGTTTTCAAGCTTCCTGTTTGCTTTGCAACTATAGAAGTTAAAATTGCTGGGAGAGCCCTGAACCACTCTCCGTGGAGAACTTGCAGGATGCCCCTTGTCCGTTCTGTCGAGGAGCTGGGAGTAGCCGCTGTGTAGGGCCTCGACGCAGCAGATGCCGCATGTCGCTCCCAGCCCTGCGTTTCAGGGACTCTGTGAAGAAAACTCACACCATCTCCACACCCGTTGGCCTGAGGACTCGTCCTGCACCCCCAAACTCCACCCATTCTGCCTTTTTGATCTTTGTTGATATGAAATTGGAAAAAAACAGATTCAACCCACTTCAATGAGCTATGAGAAGTTAGATGGGAGTGTGATATCCCTTTTATTTGGTGTTAGCTCTTTGATAGGAGTTCTGGGTCCAGTGCCATGTGTCTTCCTGTCCTCCTCCTGTGACTTCCTCGAGCCCTGATCCTCCTCTCTCCACCTTCGAATGTTCTTCTTTAAAAGCCAGTTTGTCATGTTTTACTATCTGACTTGAGGACTTTTACAGTCCTTGGAGTGCTCCAGCATTTAAGGCGGCACAACATGATGTGATACGTGTCATATGTGTTCCAGAGAGCAACAACTCCTTCGTTGCTGCATACTTAAGCAAGATATCTTCATCTAGCTGGAATGTCAGTGGCAAACTCTGTATTTCTGGGTTGTCTGGAAAGCCAGCAAAAATAGGCAGTGCTAATGCAAAGTGAATTTTAAGCCCCTGAGCCACATTGGTCTTCTAGGTGTTGATTGGACTCATTGCATGTGCAGAGCCAGTTTTCCCCTTCTTCAGTGAGCAATGTCCAAGTGTCACTGGATGTCCTTCATACCTAGACAGACTGGGTGCAAATTTAGTGCTGTAAAGCCAATATGTAAAGCCATTTGGACCTGCTGCTCTTTGAACTCCCGCTGATGGCAGCTCTGCCAGCTCCTCCCTTTTCCTTCTGCCTATGCGCCAGATGTACTCATTCACCTAGTCAATCTGTCCAGACCTAATGCAGGTCATGTACAATGAAGCATAATTTCCCACTGTGAGGAAAGGACCAAAACCATTCCCCAGCCCACCAAAGTTTCAAACTAAGATTATAATATAGTGCTAAAGAGAATAACCAGGCAAGACTTTTTCCTGTATTTCTCTGTGTAAAAGCAAGGGAAAATGTATTTATGATTTTTAAATTAAAAATTAAGTGTAGCAAGAAAATATGTCAATTTCTTAAACTTTGGTCCATTCATAGTCTTTTTAATAGTAAAATGCTAACATTAGTACACTTTTGGAAGCTGAATTCTGAGGCACAAATTTCATCCTTAGTCAAATCAATTAGTCCATTTCTTTATGAATAATGCTACTTACTGTAGTCATTTGCAAGTACAGGACTGCTTACTGTAAGGAAGGACCTTTATTATTTAGTGATGGGGTCTGGTAGATACCATACTATGTTGCAATATACGTAAGTTGTTAGTAAGTGCTTTTTAACAAATGTACTTTTAAAACACTTTAAACTTGCCTGCATTTTAAAGAACAGACAGACACATTGGAATTTCCGGGATTTTTTGAAGGCCAAAATCTTTGTCTAAACCAAGTTAACTGTTTAGACAATAATTTTAAAATGCTTGCCATCCAATCTGCATACTCTGACCAACATCCTTTAACCAGGCAAGCTGGCAAATACTTGTCTGTAATATTCTGAACCCTAAATCTGGTGATTCGCTTACTCTCAGTGGTACACAATGGTATTTTAACAGGTAGCTTGATTGTGAAGAGCGAGGTTCTCAGGGTGGAGCAGAGAGGATCTATCCTGGGAAAATGAGCTGAAGGTTCAAAGCGACATGTTAGAACTAGAGGAGAATAATGAAATTCTAATTCTAAGTCAATTTTTTTGGTAGGGTGGAGGCAAATAAGAAGTGGGTGATTTCAGCTAGGGATCATAGTATTGCAAGTACTGTATTACATACTTTTTTGCTAAATGAATAATGCAGTAATGGTAATGTTAAACTGAAGATAGCCTGTGTCCAAGATACATTGGGTAGAAGTGGTGGGGTCTATGCATGCATGAAGGATGGCATTAGAAACATAATGTTTGTACATTTGATGAGGATATGACTGTTGTGCTTGCAGAAGATCATCTGATGATTTGAGATGAAGCACGGTTTGAGATTTGGGGAATTATGCATTCAAGAGCTAATATGTTAATCCTGGTTTCCTCTCTGGGAATGGATTACTTTTCCTGTGTGGAACCAAGTATTATGAATGTGCTGCATATCTGCTGAAACGTGGTCTTAGTTTGTGTTTTTTTAAGAAGCCTTCTGTCTTTAAAACTGTCTTGAGTCTAAATATATATTCGTTGGAAGGAGAGAAAAACATGGAATGTATCTGGAAAAACTTAAACATATTCAACTTCAAATAGTTTTCCATTTCATTAGAACTTTGCTGGACCCAATATGTCAGGACCCACTAGTGTGAAAATCAAGAGATGCATATCTCTCGTATCACCTTTTCACTGGTGTAAGCCCCAACCTCTAGCCTGTTAGAGCAGGAGGTGTCTGGAGTTAATCCTGGCTGCTCCTGAACTGCAGCTCTTTCTTGCAACTCAGCCTAGTGTATTTTGAGATGAAAATCCACAACTGAGAAGAAGAAGGAAACATGTTCATGATGATTTTTTTCCATGGCAGCTGTGTGAAGCTGTTAACATGCTTGTACCTTTAAAAGTAGATCCTGGGGGAATGAGAGACTGAAAGGCAGATTGCAGTTGAAGTGGTCAGAAGTGCACAATAAATGTAGTTAAATTCAGAGGTTTCTTAGATTAATGTGTCATTGATAATTGAAAGAAGAGGGAAAATCTTGTAAAGAGGTTTGAACGTATGCTTTTGGCTCTCTTTGGGATACATGGTGCACCTGCTGAAAATGGGAAAAATACATTTGTGTGCAAAATAAAGTGGTAGCCATCAGTTCAAAAACAAAGATGCATCTGCAAGTAGACTCATCATGGGAAATTAGCACTTTTCCATTCGATAACACACCTTTGATTAACTAGAGATGTTTAGCAAGTATGATTTAGGAAACTATTTGAAATCAAGTTCAAAATAATAGTTTTAAAATCCTATGTTTAATTTGTTAGAAATAGTTGTGAAGGCTACACATAACCTGTGTTTGTGTTGTCATTTTAAAGCTATCTAGGATTAATGAGGCATGTCTGAATGGGGTACACAGCGTGTGATCCAGCCCGTTGGTGGGAAAAGATTATTTTCCTTACTTAATCTTCAGTATTATGAAGAGTAGCTTTTGAAGGCTGGAAGGCTGTGCCTCCAAAATCTGAAGGGAAGACATATAGACAGATTGCACACTAATGCTTTACTGATTGCTGTTATTTTATCAGAAGTTTTCGTACATAAGGTTCTGATTGTCCATGTAGAAAAGGGGAGGTAGAATCAATTTCCTCTTTAACATATTGATAAACAACTCCAGATATAGTAGTAGGGAGAGGAGGAAACTACATTTACCTTTGTGTGACCTATATAGGAATGCTGGAAAAATTAATTCCAGAATATTATGGCGACATTCCTTTAAGTTGTGGATATGATTTACATAGTAGGTGCTTTCGAGCCATCCAGCTTCTTTCATCTTGATACTGTAAATTGCTTTCATTCCCCCCCCCATCTGTATGCTTGAGGTATTGTTGTGATAAATTATGGAGGTACAGAACTGAAAATGGTGTGTAGATTGTCTAAGAAATTGAGTGCAGTCAGCCTTCAAAGTGGTGGATGATGTGCTAAAATAGCTACCTTCCCCTGGTCAGGTCGCACATGTCGTCAATGAGCAGCTGCTTTTAACTTTGCCTTTTGCCCAGAGCACTGAGAGCAGCTGGATTTATTGAATTAATAACTGCTCTATTTGGGGTGTTTTGTTTTCCCATGACAGTGAAATCTGGCTATAATGTTAGCAAAGTGTAAGACAGGTCTTCTTCACCAAACAAGGTGGTGTCTTTTTTGTTATCGTACAGCACTTAATCTTTAAGGCAGAAAATAATTGGAAAATGGTACCTGTGGGGAAACAAAATATTTCTTAGCGAACAGAGTTAAGGAGAAAGGAGTGAAGCACATATAAGTGAGGTAGGGTGGAAAAAACAGACTGTACAGCATTCACAGCTAATACACACTTACTGAGTGTGGTTTTGAGGACCCTTATACCAGTCTGTGAATTAATCTCTTCAGTTACAATGCTTAGTAGTGGCCTCATTAAATCAGCTAATGTATTCTAAACAACGTTATCAGTAGTAGTAGAATAAACATTTTTTGTGATTTGGACCTTTCTTTCCCCCCCACCAGGCACTGGATTTCATTAGCCTGGCTGAAAAACAGTGGCAGTGTGCTACACACATGGAGAAGGTTGAATCCCTGGCCTCTCCTCCTTTTGACTACAGAAGTCTGAGGTAAGTGCCCTACCACAAGGCTTCAGGGCAATCTTGATTAATAGGCTTTTGTTTTGGGTTACTGTTGCTTGGGCTCACTCATTTTCTAGAAACAATACATGGGGTAACACCTTCAGGTTTTATCAGTCATGACACAACATTCTCATATTATGGTCAGTCTGTCATGTTGAAATTTTTGGAGTTACCTTTTTCTTTATGAGAAAAGATACAGCAATACCTATGGTGGGAAGTGGCTCAGCTGTGCTCTTAGTTAATGAAAGAAAAAGGAGAGAAATTATTGGGAACACACATAGGCATGTGAACCCTCTTGTGTGCCCCAGTGATGATGATAGCAGAGCCTGTGATGTGCCTCCTCAGCATATAACAGGAGAAGAAGTCCTGCAGCATTTTAGGCCCCACTGACTTGGCTTCCTGTAAAAGAATGACACAAGCTCAGGAGCAATGGGATTGAATGACAAGCTGCTGTTTCTAACCACATCCACAATCATCAGCTAGGCATAAACTGTGTCCACTACTTAGGTATGTGGCTGCTGTATCCCTGGTGGAGGCAGTTTTCAGATCCCTTCATCCACCTAAGACTGGTTGGGAAAAGGAGGAGGAGATCTGACCCACTAGGAGCTGGAGATCTGCAGCCTGTTCTCAAAAGCTCACCAGTGCTCATCATACGTGTCCTCCTGAGGGCTCGTGTCAGGAGTGCGCCAACCTGCTGCCAGGTCTTTTAACTCTGAAGATTTTCCCTTGATAAAATCTAAGTTTTTACCAAAACTGTGGAACCTCTTTTCTAGCATGGTGAAATTAGCTGGGTTTACTTTTTGATTTGCTCATACGAGGAATATAGGTTTTATGTCTATGTAGCTTGTGTACTCTAAATAGATTTAAAAAATAATTATTTTGGTTAGTATTGTCTGCATATATTCATTTCTTTATTATGAAAATGATTGTTATAGTAATTTAAAAATGTACAACTCTTAGGAGTTGTTACCCAAACGGTTCTCAAATTGCTGCAGAGGTTGGACAAAAAAGTACTTTGCACAGACTCTCTCTCAAGAGCCTGGCTTCTATGCTTAGCTATTTTCAAGAGTGAGGCATACCACAAATGTGCTAAGTACTTCCTTCAACTCCCTTTAATTGTCCCAGAATATTAGAGTAATTCAGGCCTTTCCTCCAGAAAGTAGGAGAGTTCAAATTCCAAAGGGGAAGAAAGGCGATTTGTATGGGAAGCGGTTATGCAGTCTGCAAAACAAGTACCAAGAAACTTGAGAAGGGTAAAGATCAGAAAACAATAACATGTCTCCTTGTTTTGTGTGTACGTCTTTGTAAGTAAACAGTCCTATCACCAGCTGCTGCTTTTTATGGAAACAACCCTTTATATAGGCTTAACAGCTCAGGGTTAAAAAGTCCTATAACCCCTCATCGAGAACTGTTTTACTTTTTTTTTGGAATATGTGGTATGTACTTAAGACACACAAAGCATAGCTGAGAGTGGTATGTTCTGCATACCAGCCACCTTCAGTCTCTGTGCAGGTGCCTAGGTAAAAAGAAATGCCTAGTTAGTGAACATCAGTGAAAAGTTTTCTTTCTGAGATGTGTATTTCAGAAGAATTTAGTTCCTGTGTGTGATGATGAACTGCTCTGACCACGAGGTGAGATCACCCCTCAGCATCTTCTGCGATGGGCAGCCTCCTTTCCTACATACTTGGTAATTTTTGTGACAGAAGAAGCAAGGGTGCTGCAGCTGTTGCCTTCACAGCTCAGATCCATCTCCAGAGTAGCTCGATCTTGCACATCAAGTGAGGAAAGGGAGATATGTGAAAATAAGGCATGTTAGTATCATTAAAACCTGAACCATAAAGCATGAAGGAGGATTGGATTAAGGTTCCACAGGCCATATATCAATGTTGTCATTTTCTGGTAAAAGAATGATGGGTTTTAAGGCTTTAATAATTTTCCTATAGCACAGTTTGTTGTATAGAAGCATTTGAAAAAAGATTCTCCTTGGAGCAACCAGTAAACAGGTTATTAGGGTATTTCTGTGGAAAGCGGAAGGCTGCTGAGGTTCAAATCCAGATCTGAATTAGACTAGAAGAGAGTCTCAAAGTGCTTGGGCAAGCATTTGAAGCACTGGAGCACTATTCTGGGATAAGTTTTCTCTTCCCCTTCCCCCTCCTCCCCCCTGGGCCTTTTTCTCCTTTCAGATTTTCCATTCTGGAGGTGAGAACCTTTTCCTGAATAGAGTGGAATAGGAAAACTGTCATTTCTGCAGGAAAGTTTTAGGTTTGACAAACTAGTGTTTCCTAATGAAGAAACATTTTGCTCCAAATTTCTCATTATTCCTTCCCTTACCCTCTTCCCTACAAAATCTTCAGCACAACTTCCCTCTCTCCCTTCCACTTGCAGGCCCAACGGGCTCCTTTTCACAACCCCGAATTTCCATCCTTGTAGTTTTCCATCTTCTTAGCTTTCAAATCAAGTGGCTTCTCACCACCTGCATGGGGAGTAGTAACAAGGAGCAGGCAAAATGCTGGCAATTCCCTGCTCTTAGCTATGTTAGCTGGCAGCACGTTTGAGAGAAACTTGGAGGGGAGCTTCCAGGTCACCCTTGTCCTGGATTTGCACCCATTCTGTCTTTTGTTGGGGACAAAACAAGTTCAGTAAGGTGAAATCTTCAGAGTTTTCACTTTGTTAAAATTCTTAAAAGTGGAAGCTGTTTTTACTGAGCCTGTAGTGGTGTGATTTTTTTTCCCCTCCCTCTCAAAGGCTTACAATTTGGCCAGCCGAAGGCATTTTTTGTGAAAGTGGTAACATGCCATCCTTGCTTTCAGTATAGAGGCATTCCTGTATTTCAAAGGCATGAGGCAAGAGCTCAAGGTATTTTCCAAAGTACCTGTGTCAGGGTGGAAAATGTTATCCTTGGGAGTTAATTTTGCAGAGTTATAAGCAACGTGAAAAGAGGGTCTGTAACAAAAAGGATGTGGCAGCTTTGGGAACAGGCTGAACTACTTGCCCCACCTATAAGAACCTTTGTCATTTATGATAAGTTGCCTGGGCAAATGCTTCACAGTGGAAGTCCAACAAAAAGAAATGCGAGATATTTATATTACTTTAAAGAAAAGCATGTGTGTGCTCAATCAAAGCCAGTAGTAATAATAATAAGCAGTAATAAGTATACCTTGTGAGATGCAGAAATTTATTCTGTTAAACCGTAAGAACTTTGAAAATACTCTTGCAAGCTCATTCCTCTTTACATACATAGAACAATCTGCCCTAAAGTACAATCTACTCTAAATCTAAATCATCTCTCATTCTTGGTTTCCAATAATTTTTAGTCCCAGCCTGCCTAGCTACTTTTAGTTTCCCCTTTGATCATGGTCAAGATAGGCAATCCAGAAACAGGTGTCCATTAATATAAATAAAAATGCACAAAGTTCGTATCAGGAGTGACATTCTCACGGGATCATTACATTGCTTTTAATTTTATGTGGAACAATATGCTCTTCTCTGCCAGGCTGCAAAACCCAATTTAACTGGACAGAATGCTAAATGGCAAAAATATTTGCCGTTTCCCTTCTGCGGCCAAGCCAACATGCAGACATACTGAAATCCTGCAAGGATTTTGCGTCTCCCTGTATTCTCATTCATCTGGAATAGGAGGAAACAGAAATCTCACAAGAAGAACTTTTCTTATCCGAGACAGTGCTATCAAGAAAAAGCAGTCGTGTGTTGGTTATACCTCATATTAAAAAACTGAGAGTCATATCCAGCACCAGCTGATCCTGCTTTGATTAATGGCCATGGCAAAATTCCTGTTCATTTGGGACTGATGCAAACTGTTTGCCTAGTAATTCCAATGTGACCTAAATCTGGAGTTTAAGTCAAGTATAATTGGGCCCTAAAATTGCTGTGAACTTTTAAACTCTGACAACATTTATGGAGAGTGAGGGAGCTCAGCTCCTCAAGAGGTGGTGTTCTGCGTCTTGCCAATACTACCTTTATTTGAATGAATTGCTAACCTGAGCAGAAGCCAAGATAGTGATTTAAGACAAAATTGCTGACCCTGTCTTTTCTGTAGCTTTAGCTTCAAATACTTCTATAATAGTGTTTGATCTTTTTTTTTTTCTTTTCAATTTTAGCGTGATGTTTGGACTAGGTAGGATGCTTTGCATAGTAATTAACAGCTGATTTCCATGGCACCAAGTAGGTTATTTTTAAATATACCGTCTTCATTGAAACAAAAGAAAACAAAACAGCATCATTCGTGGGTTTTTTGTGTAAGGGAATATGCACTGTCTTGATCTGCATGTGTTTTCCCTTGTTTGATGATTTGTAGAAAAAAAAAGGCACCTAAAATTGTTTTAATCCTTTATAGTTACATTAAAATGATGTGGCTGTCCAGCAGATAAATTGACTCCATTGTATCTGTTCTAAATTTATATATATGGCAAAGTTCTGCACGGTCACAAATGATTTATCTTTTGTATTTGGAGTAGAGTCATAATCATTCACTCTTTTTCAAGTCCAGTTTGGCAACTTTATCTCACTTGCAGTTTGCATTTCTGAAAGTGGAAATATATTCTGCAGCTTTTGATGTGTTGATTGGTAAGAAGGTAAAGACAGCTGCACACATGTCTCCAGAGACTCAGCTCAATGGCTAAATGAAGACCTCTAGTGCTTTCTTGTTAGCCAAGATAGATCTACATCCAGATGAACCACAATTAGTCAATAGTGAAGGCTATAGGTTCATGTGATCAGAAGCCACAAATCAGTTTTCCCTAGGACTTAGTTATTGGCAGATAGTGCCTTAGGCTATGCCTTGCTGCCGCTTGCCTGACTGTAATTTTTCCCCCAGTGAAGTTTTTAAAGTCACATACTGAGACTGAAACAGTGATCTCCTGACAGCAAGGCTGTCACTGGCCTGTCAAATATCAATTGCTTATCAAACAAATTGTCTGCTACTTTAATGTACCTGGCCCCTCACTATTAACAGAGCTTAAAATGCTGCTGGTTTTTGTGCTGCTGTTTACTCTGTTGGTACTTATCTGCTTATCCATGTATCTCATTATTTTGACGTGGGCCAAATTCTTCCTTCCCATGAAATTTATGGAAATAACCGAAACAATTTATAGCAAGGATGACTGTGTATCATCGCAAACCTGCAAAACCGTATCAGTAAGTCAGGAAGAACCCCTGATTTCTGCTGGAATCTAACCCCCCATCAAAAATGTTTTTGTTTCAAAAGATTTGGTTAATGTATTTACGTTGGTTGGTTAGCCTCACATTTTACACACCTTTGCATTTGCTTTTGGCTAAAATTGGAAGCATAAAAATAGGTTAGGAAATTTCATCGGAGGCTTTCGGAGAACCTGGGGGCGGCGGGGAGAATAAAGCCACAGAATACTCACGAGTTCCCCATTTTATAGGTAGCTAAAATGAGTCTCAGAGAAGCTGCGTTACTTCCCCATGCAGTGAATGAGTTGTCGAGTTGCAGAGAGCGCCCGGGGTTTTATCAGCTGCCCCGGCTAGCAGCCAGCCTGGCTCTTTGGTACATGTGTTACGTGCCAAAATGGCAGCCGCGGTGGCTTCTGGGCAGCACACTAGTTGAATCAAATCACACCTTTCTCATTGCTGCTCTGCAAATAAAGGAGAAATTAAGGCCAGCAGAAGTAAAAGTAATTCTCAATGAACTGAGCATATAAAACGTGCTTTAAAATTTCCAGCACCCTGCAGTGATGGTGATTAGTTAAAGAAACACCACAGTCTTGTTACTATTACGTCTTTTAAAACCTTTTTATATTACACAAAGATGTTCTAAGAAATTAATTAAAACCTTGGACAATAACATAATCAGGGATATCTGTATTTGCAGTCTTTTCTCTGTGCTTGCATACATCTTTTATCTGTCAAGTACAGCAAATAGCTAATTAGCCCCCTTTTAAGTGCTTCTTTGCTTATATTGGAGCTATAGTCATGCCCTAGTGGGATGGTTTCCAGGAAACCTGATACACGTTCTACATTGAGTGAGCATATGCCTGTTTGAAGGCTGTTAAGAAACCAGTAGAGATCAGAAAATTCTCTTTTTAAAAATCAAATTGTTTATAGTTCTCAGAACACATCTGATTTATGGACTTTTTAAACATACAGAAAGCCAAAATCTGGAGTCCCTGCTCAGTTCTTACTCAGCAAAATTCTGGCCAGTGTCAGTAACAGAATTACTAAATATGGACTTCAGGATTTCACCTAATATGTTCCCTACAGTGTAAGTTTTAATATGATTGTTGTGACTCATCATATTAAATTCTTGCTTGTTTTCACTCATTTTCCACTTGGGCAAAACCTCAGTATAGTTGGAACTGATCTAATATGCACTTTGTTTTGAGAAACTGCATTAAAAATAGTAAGTAGTTAATGTGCTCACCACTGTACTTTAGTATTAAAGTAGTACATTTGATAAATAATCAAATCAGCTTAATTTCACTTGATGATTATTAAAAATGTACTTACAGATTAAAGTGATGGCTGGAAATTCCACCCCCTCCTTTTTCTGCCTTAAAATCTTCAGGATAGAAAGGCCTCATTGAGGGTTACTGTAACATATAATGTCACATGCCATCTCTTGTTGACCACAAAAATAACTCAAGGCGCCACTCTGCTGCAATTAGCAGCTGTAAGATTATGATGTTTTTACACAGGTGAGGCAAAAACCTCCAAGCGCAAACAGTGTGAAGATATGAGTTACACGACTATTTCTCTCCCAAAATACCATGTATTATTTATACACTACAGGCATCATAAGAAAGAACTATTATCTCCTCAGACTCATGGAAGTAAGTTCTGCCACTAATTAATTTGCAGTGCTGCATGTGACAGCAGATTTTGACCACAATTATCTAAGGTTTTCTATTAGTCTTTGCATTCTGAGTAAATATGTTTGTGGCTGGTGCTCTGCTTCATAGCAAGGTATCAATTACGATGCAAGATGATTAAATGCTGACCTTTGCTTATGTCTCACCATAACTCACTTTGTTTATAATTATGAGGTAGATTCTCTCCCCCACTATTCATCAAGTAGCATCTTACTCCTGGAGTGGTCTGGCTGAAGATACATTGGGCTATTTATGAAGTAGGATATTGTGTATTTGAAAATATGTAATAATGATCAAATAGCTCTACACTTTATTGGAAGAAAAAGGATTTCTTACAGATATTAAACAAGTATTTTCTGAGATAGACTTTTAAGATGTGATTAATACATAGACTTCACAGCTTTTAAATGTAATTTGGGAGAAGATCATTATGTTAGAAATGTATAAAAAGGCATTAGATAGAAGGCCTCATTCTTCCTTTTTTCTATGTATGTCTATTTTGCAAGACTTGGCATTTATCTGATATACCCACCTGCGATACCTGTTCTCTACCATTTGTTTGTTTGTTTGTTGGTTGGTTGGTTTTAAAGACTGCTGGAATTTGCAGCTACAGTAAAAAGAACGTAAGGCTAATATTCTGGATGAGTTACTTCTAATGTAAATGCCCTTATATGCGTTTAGGAACACCTGCATGACATTTAAAAATAAATTTCATTTCTGTTTGTTTTACTCCATAGATTTCAACACGTTGTTTGCCACCTGCCAACTTTTGCAGTAGCAAAAATCTGTGTGTTAGGCAAGTCTGCATCCCATAGGGTGGAGGACGCGCTGGGTAAGATGGCTCCATTGCTAGCGCGCTAGACAGGATTCACGAGGCCTGGATCTGCTGTAAGCTTTCTGTGTGCTTTAAATTTTATTGACCAAAAAAGAGGGAGATCACAGCTCTGCAGCCTGCCTTTGGGGATGTTCAATGGGGGTAGAGGATCCATGTTGCATTCTTCCCTGTAAAATAATTTAAATGTTAACTGGGAGCAGGGGCTGCAGCTGGGGTCAGTATCTTTGGATCGGATATGTTGAAATCTCTGTTCAGCAATGCCACCACTAAGTTGAATTGCCCTGTTCTTAATTTTGCCTGGTTTACATGAAGGGCTACAACAGTGAAATCTGCAGGCCAAAGAGGGGCTCTGGCTCCCGCTGGGCAGCGAACTGAAAGATACTGGCTTGACTGGCTGACTCCAGACTGAATTTTCAGTTTGTAAAATAGAGCTAATAGCAGTCCGTTACCTCGCAGAAGTGTCATGAGTTTAAATATGTAATCGCTGTGAGGTGCTTATACTCTGTGGTAACGGAGGGAGAGGGTAGGTGACAGAAAGGGTAAGTGCCTTAGTTCCTATCACGTACTGCGGGAATGTGAGTCCCACCCTCTCTCTGTGCTCTCTCTCATCTACATAGATGAGCATATACATAAGCATACAGATATACCTTCACAGATAGAAGTTTGCATCAGCTTTGGTTCTACTGAATTCTTGCAATTATTTTTTTCAGCATGATAGGTTTTAGCATTAAAGGAAATGAGTGAAACTGCATACTTCAACAGCATCAGTAGGAGAGAAGGGAACGAGGGGGGTGTTAGAGAAAGGTGAAGTGCACATAAAACTGGATAATGTCACCTGCTGCTCCCCATCATGCAACTTAAGAAATGTACAGGAATTTACAATGTACAAATGTTCTGCTTTGTAACTACTGAATTTCACGGTTGCATATTTGCCACTTGTGAATTTGTAACTGGATATTAGCAATTTCCAAATGGCTGGGATGTTTGTGCACACATAGGATTTGAAAAAGTGTAGTAAGTAGACAAGATAACCTGTATATTTACTTCAGAGAGCACAAAAAGAAATAGAAATGCTAAGAAATGTCATGTGGTAAGCTATCAAACTAGCATAATGAATTATGATTAAATATGAACACATGAGCTGATAGGATACCCAACACACTTTCATACGGACATGATAGATTTAGTTACCTTGTCCACATAAGAGGTTAAAGCTAAAGGGTTGTGGACAAGATAGTTTAAATGTAAATAAGCCATTAGAAGTTATAGGCGGGGCAAAACAAGGACTTTTTTTGGATCCCTTTGTTTAGTTCATACTAAATGGGATGAGATCCAACCTGCCAGTGATACTGGGATTAAGCATCAACATGCGAGAGGTAAAATTTGCAGAACTAAAACAAGCCCTGATTTTATTCATCTCTTCTGAAATGTATCAAGTGTTAATTTTTTTCTTAACCATATAAACAAGAAACACTTTGGTCTAAAGATTTAAAAAGTTTTCCCTGGTACTAAATATTAGCTGAACAGAACATAGCATGTCACAGCTACTGTGTCACATAGTGACATGCCATGGTCATGGCATGTATTATTATTTGCTATTACTATGAACTTGCTAGAAATTGTCTTTTTGTTTTGTGTTTCTCAACATATAACACAGCAACGTTCTTGCTTCTGCCTGGGCCCCTTTGATCCTACAATCCTATTCGTATCCCCCTATAATCCTATTATCATATCCTTGATCATATAAAAATGGGCAGATATAAACAGGCAAAATTTAAAACTATGTGAAATTTGAAAAATTAAAAAACAACTATTAATATTTCTGAAATGAATATATTTTTAAAACAAATTTTTCTAACCCAAATATAAAATAATAAATTTTTTTGCTCAGAAATTTTATGGGGTTTAAAAAAAATCATCCCTGTTCAGAAGGAAAATCAATTTCAAAACGTTGCAAGAAAAATCCCATTAAAAATGAACTGAAAAGAAACGCATACGGTAGAGTATATCTGTGAGGTATGGCAAAGGGCCATAAATATATGCTTACTGTGAGCTTTGTAAATATTGATTGAACCAATGGGTAGCAGAGGGAGGTGTTCGTCTTCCCTTTCCTTTAATCTTTTCAAATTCTTCTCTTCCGTACGTTTGGGTTAGGAAGTTTGTCGCCTTTTCATTAAGGCCCTTTCTTTGTGCCCTGCTGCCAGATTCATCTGTATGCATCGTCCTGAGTAATATTGAGAGTTGTACCTTCCATGCCTCTTTGGCACCGCATGATGAAGCGCTCTATTTATATTAAAATGAAGAAGTTCCTAAGGGAGACATAGAACAGAATGAAACAACAAACAGAGCTTTAGAGACTGAATATGTGAAGTGACAGTGACAGCAAAATGGTAGCTCTTGTTACAGAGTGGCCCAAAGGACTGCAGAAAGACTTATAGCGTGAGCCACAGTGGCTTGAACTTGGCAGCTCTTACAGGCTTAAGTGCTTGCCAGGAGAAGATGTTTTACAGTACACAAGTTAATCAAATAATTTCTCAAGATTGCACATCTTGATTTGGGATGTCATTGACATAATATGTTGCTCGAGGCTTTGTTATATATAAATTAAAGGAATTATTTTAACATTGAACCATATTTCTTCATTTAAATCAACACACAACTATATTGCCGTTGTTATGATTTACTTAGTCTAGATAATAGGAGAGAAAAGACATAGAAGTCACATTATATGGTAGCTAATGCCCTACTGTTTTCAACTCCAGGGAAGGGAGAAAGTGAATTAAGCTGCTACTGAAATGTGCCCTGCAGGTCAATTTGAATCAGACAGGAGTGCTATAAAGTGGTTTATTGGGAGTGGGGTGGGGTGGGGAAGAGTGATCCTCATGAGGCAAGGCAGGAGGCTGCTGCGCCCTCCCTTCTCCTGGTGCAGGCTTTCCACCTGGCTGCTGAGAGGTACCAGGTGTGGGAAAAGGGAAAGGATGGGAATTGTTCCTGGTGGCTTTTGAAGGAAAATACTGCTTTGCAAAGTACTTTTGTAATGGGGAAAGTAGGTTGGAAGTGATTCATTGAAGGAAAAAATGAGATGGAGCAGGCAGGAGGGGGCACTGCAAATTGCTCTTTCCTTTGCATAGTGAGGCCGTGTCTAGGCCAGCAGAGCACTACAGGGGAGGGGACATGGTGCTGCCAGAAGTGAAGAGTTAAGATTGAGCATCTGTGCATGGAATGGGCTTTTAGGTCTCTGTTTAAATTTGGTTTTGTTTTCATCTAGTGATACTTAACTTCAGTGAGTAATTTGCACTTCTTAAAGATTCCATCTACCCTGTCCCAGGCCCTTAACTGGCTGGTTAAAATTTCCCGTTTAGTACCTTAGGGAGAGCCCAGGCTTCTTACTGGTGCCACAGCAAAACTGAGGCAGGCTACACTCGATGTTCCCAAATCATAATAGCGTGTGTTTAAGGAACTTATTTTCAGCTCCAACATCTGCTACGAAAACAGGGCACCATCTATTGGAAATAAATAAAGTGGTAGTCAGATACTCTAATGAGCAAACTTGTTCAGGAGAAAATTAATTGTTCCCCCTGGATAGAGACCTGCAGATGCTGATACCATTGCTAGGGAGGAGAGATCACCTTTTACAATGCAAAGACATGATTTATCCCATTCCTAGCCTGCAGGAAGTCAAGCCCAGGGCATATCCTTCAAGTCTTTATTTTTCAAAAAACATTTTTATGAAAAACAAATGAAATGAAAGTTTAAAACATCTGAAAACACTTTCTGCCTTTTTTTATTAACCTTTCACTTTTGGGGAACTGAAAATGTCTTTTTCTTTAACTGTCTTTGTGGAGAGAAGAAATTTTCAAAGTTAAATACGAAGACTTCCCAGAAACAAAAGTTAGATGCTTTTTGAGACCCAATTCCAGACTATGTCCATCTCGGGTCATGTCGTCTGATGTACTAGCATCCCTACCACCACAAACTTGCACTTAGCAAGAATTTCCTGTCAACACGTCCTCAGGAATCCTGCACTGCTGAATTCCCTTGGCCTCTTCCTCACTTGCCATTGCCTTGTGATTATGCAGAAGCCGCAGAAGCCATTCTTCTGTATTATTGCTAATACCCTGTGAAGCCTGGGAGGGGAGAAAACAAGTGGTGTGGAGAGGAAGACTTGGATATTCATTTCCAAATAATAGAGCATGGGTTTTCTTTCCCTTTGCAGCTGCAAAGAGGAGACCTACGAAGAGATTCAGGACTCTATAAACTCTAAACAGAGGTAGCTCTGCAGCTTTTCCATGGGTGGCCGAGTTTGAAGAAAACAACCTGCTCCAAAGAGGCGGCTTCTCTCATGGATTTTGAATTCTGGCCGTGGAATATGTGCATCAATTCTTTTTTTAAAGTCTTTATTTCATCATGATTTGCAAACTATTTTAGTAAACTGATTGTCCACTCTGTCTTGAGCCCCTCTTTACTTATCCAAAATTTGGTCAGGCTTAATATTAAAATTCCACCGATTCTTAATAGGTCACGCACAAGAGAATTTTTGACACATCAGCCGCTCCAGAGTGTGGGTTTGTCTGTACTCCCTGAGATCTCTGGGAAGTCATTTGAGCCACACTGCTTATTTCTGTCAGTCTTTGAGGCACCTGTCTTCAAAATACCTGGAGATGGCAAAGGCAAAATTCTGGAGAATTACCGTGCAATTAGATCTTTCCTTCGGCAGAGAAGTTCTGGCAAAGCACTCTGGAATAGGTATTCCATATATTTCCACATATTTACATTTTTTCTTTCTCATACAAAATTTGTCTGAGCTACGTTGGATCTCTTGGAATATATCCTTGTGATCCTAGCCTGTTCTGGCTTCAGTATAACTTCAGTTTCTCTCCTATCCATTTCTGGATCTTATTAGTAGAACTAGCTCCTTTAATAATAAAACACACAAATACGTAAAATTTGCTAATAGGCCAAACATAAAATAGGCATTTCAGAAAAGATTAGTGAAGGTAGCAAAGGCTTCTGCCTACTTAGAGTCAGATACACATAGAATTTAAAAGTAGAGAGTTTTTTCCCAGTATTTTTCTAGTGACACTAGATTTCTCAAGGATGGTTACAGACCTTTAAAACATGCAGCCTTAAAAGGTAGAGACACCTCTCCCTCACCCACTGTGTCCTTTGGATTAATTCTTCAGCTAATTCAGCTAACAGGAAAAACACGTGTGATTTGCCTTTTGTGACCTATAACTGTGAACTAGACTCCCAGATTCCGTACCAGACTCCCACCGTTCCAGAATATCCATACTGAACAAAACAAACCAGTTAAAACCTGAAAAAAAATTTCTTATTTGACGATCACGGTTCCAAATACAATTTTTAAATATATTTTTGTGGCTTTAATCAAATAGACTATAAAATTCAACTGGAAATGATGCAAGTTTTTGTCATGATTAAAGTCCTTGAGATGGTAGCATTGAGTGTAAATGACAGTATGTAATAGCAGTTACATATTATTGGTTAGATCTTCTGCTAATGTAAATTCAAATAACTGTGTTTGAGGCCATGTTTCTCTAAGTCACTCTGTAAAGATTTCAAATAAGAGAGATCAGTTTTAATTAAGCATGTTTTAGAGATCATATAAAAGTGGAGAGAAAAAATCATATTTTTTTACTAGGAGGTTATTGATTATATTGTAAAAGATTAAGATTCTGCTTTTGTTAATTAGTCTTTTTCATGATGTTACAGAATTTGGAATTAACAAAGATCAAGAAAAAGCTAATTTTTATCTTAGAAAAATTACAAGAATAAAAAAGTCAAAGGTTCCGAATTCTGAAATTCTGAAGCACAAATAAAGCTATTTGTTTGATAACTTTTATAGCAAATACTTTTCTGCGAAATAATTTAGTGTTTAATCTTGATAATATAAAACAGTTTATCTAAACTCTACTTGAGTAGGTAATAGAAATATACAGATGATAAAACAATAGTTTTTTCCAGAGTGGTTTAGCAGTATAGCGTAGCTGTGAGTTTTAGGGTTTATCAGTTATTATCTGCTGTAGTTCTTCCATCGAGCAAATTGGTTCTTCCTTTTTAACCAGAATATTGTATGAAGACAAAAACCATGGAGAGAGGAGAAGGAAAAAAAGAACCTGCATCATGTAAACTGCATACTAGTAAAGCTTTGGGTCTGCATTTTCAAAGAAAAAAAAAAGCTGAGGAGCCTTAACAGGCTCCTGTACTGTAACTGCAGCATACGGATGGCAGCAGTGTAAGCAGTTATCTCTCTTTTTATATGGCCGCGTGCTTGAATGCTTAATTGCCTGTAAAAATGGCAGTCACTCATCCTAGATCTCTCTCTGTTTGTTAATTAATGACCTTAATATCTTAGCATAGGTAAATGGGCTTTGAAGACAATGCAATGGAGCTTGTCTTCTAACTCTAGAAGAGCAGCTGCAGAGCCTCTCCTAGGCTTGTCTTCCCTTCTCACCTGAAGTGTCTAGTGTTTCCACACCAGAACTGCCCACACAGCTCAGCTCATGAGTTTCTGGGCCCTCTGCATCTTGCTTTTGCTCTCTGCACCATATCCAATGTCAGAGCGTTTTGTAGGCAATACTTAAACTGTGGAACCTGGCCCTTCCTTGTGGAGGGCGGACCTTTTGTTAGTCAGTCTCCTGTGTTATGTTACAAAATGTGGAATTAGTGAAGATAAGAAAAAGCCAGTTTTTAATATAGAGAAATTGCAAGAATGAAAAAATGCAAGGTATACAAAGTTTATGTCCTTCTTTTAGAAGGAGCTGAAAGAGCAATTTCAGCACACTGTAATTCATCAGATTTTTAATTGCTGCTATAATCATTAGACATTACATATCTGGTCAGACCAAACTGCTTGGTCACTAAAGGTCACTAGGTTAAGGAAATGTTTTGTACCATGTTGTGAGGAAGGTTTTGTTTATTTTAGTGGTAGTAGTAATGTTCCTGTTGCTATTTTGGTCTGAATTTATAATATATTTTCCTCAGAAAACAGAGATATGGAGATACTGTATGTGATGACAGGCCAAATTTGCCTCTTCACTATAAATAATCACTGCAAAAATTAAGGTGCAAAACCATGCCTGCTGTAATTGTTGCATACTTATTAGCAGCTTTCCTTTTCCAGATTCTCTGGGTATTTGTTGCCCATGATAATGCGAATACTTAAGGGGAAAGTGTAATTAGCGACTGTGTAGTTCATTCAGTAAACATTTCTTAGCTGTTTGATGTGACTGAACTGAGCGTCACATATAATTTTACACTTTTATCCTACGAGGCAACTGACAGGTCTCTAATCGCAGTCTCAGAGCTTTCACTCTGCTTGAACTTTGCTTCATAGAGGTCATTTTCCAACCACTTGGGAACAGGAGCCACGTCCGTTAAATCCCACAGAGTCGATAGATGCGATAATAGCTTTAGGCACATTTTCTTAGAACTCGAGGGAAAAGACAATTTCAATAAATGTAAAGCTATACTATCTACAATCCACAGAATATGTAAGCAAATCTCAAAGGAGCACATCTTTCTTTTACCTCCTGGCAAGAATCTCTTTAATAATAACATGTATTTGTTTGTTTTCAAAAATCAACATTTGATACGGGCAAAAGAATCACTCACGATGTTTTAAAAAAAATAAGGAGGGGAAATGCGTGAACTGAAATGACCAGCAAAATATTCCTTCAGGTTTGGATTTTACAGACGTGCTCCGTAAGGACAAGGTTATTACATATTCTAATACATATTCTACTCTCAATGAAAGGCAGACGGTAATAGTAGATATGCATGTGGTGGTCTGACCATTACACTCTAAATATGAAGGGAAGTGTTGGGTCAACATATAAACTACTGGTAGGAATGGAGCAGAAACCAAGCATCTATAAATATATGCTGCTAGCATGCTAAATAGGTTTGTATACATAATGCTTTGATATATTTTACAGCAAATAGATCACAGATCATCAAAACAAGCTCACAGGTTATATCTGTCAAGATAATTAACAGACAATTCCTCTGTAGCAGATGTCTGAGATAAGTAGGAAAGACAGTCTCTTCCCTTGACATGGCTTCAAAGGGGAAACAACTAATATGAAAATAAAATAATGTGAGTTATTTCAGTTTGATCATAGCTGCCTAACATAAAAATTAACCACCTTCACACAATAAAACAAACAGTCCCTGCTTGACTGTCAAACTCTCATACTGAGATTGAAAATAAACTTTCCAATTCTTTCAACATTTTTTGTATTATCTTTGATTTCTTTTTCCCTGATATATTTGTGGTGCAAAGGAATAAATCTTGAAAGTAAAGTATCCCCTCCAGCAAAATATTTTACTCTATTTGCCTTGGAGAATTCCACTGCAGGGAGAGAAAGGAAAAAAAGAAAAACTGGCAGAGTAGCTGGAACAGCTTCAAATTCAATAGCCTATGAGATTTTGCTTTAAATGATCTTTCTAAATATAACAGTTCAATAGGTCAGTGGTCAATATGAATGTTATCTGCAAGCTGGAGCTATTAATTTCTGCAACACTGTTTCAGATGCCAAACCTTACCCTAAGGTTTTATAGTCCAGCTTTCTCACACATATGCTTAAATGAACAGTGCACAAAAACAACCAAGCAAGTGGTGCTGGTACTCTCATATTAAAAAGGAAAACAGCTCTTGCATCACAACATAGGTTTCTTTAAATTTTTTTTTTTCTTTAAAAGGTTCTTTGAGGAATGGTCAGCCTTAATGGAAAAATGTTTCCAGAAGTGAGGTAAGAATTTTTATAGCCTCTTGAGAAAGATGAGAGGAACAATAGAGCAAATAATGCTTTAGAATAATTTGACTCTGTGTAAAACTCATAATAAGGCACAAAAATGTACAGAAGCATCTGTATGTTAGCAAAAGATTAAAAGCTTGAAGAGGGAAAAATTTTGAAACGGCAAGTGTATCAGTCCCTGGGAGCAGAGTGTGAATTAGGAGCAGGCCCTGGCTGTTGCTGGTGCTTTCTTAGTTGGAGGGCGCTGGCGTTGCTCTGCTCTGGGCCCTGGGCGACAAGCGGGGCCAGGAGCCCTGGGGGCTGTGCCCGGGTCTGGCAAGGAGCCCCGAAGCCTGCTGCGGTGGAAGGCCGAAGTGAAGGGAAGTGAGCTGCTTTCATCATTCTGGCAGGTGTCTGGCAAAGCATTTAATAGGCTTAAAGCAGTTTAAAACCCTTACGTTTTAAAATCCTTTGCCTCCCCTTCTTATTTCCACTTATCGCTCTGAGCACCCTTTTCCATGCGCAGCTCACTCCCTAGGAAGAGTTATCTAAGCACTATCTTCATCCTAAGTCTTGTATTTCTTTTTGCAAGATTATCAATGGCTGTCCACCAACTAGAGACCACTTTTAGTCATGCCAGTCATTTCAGACCTGAGAATAACAGCATCCATGTGGAAAGTCTAAACATGGTAGTCAGTGTGTACAGCCCACAGTGTCACCGGTTTATTCTACCTTGTGATGCCTTCAGGTGCATCACATGGGAGCCTACAGAAGCAATTTTACAAGTTCTTGTGGGCAGTAAACAACTATGTTTACAAATTAGAAAGAATAATATTACAAATGGTCTTCTCCAATATCTTTAAGCAGGAAAAGTTGACCATCTCCTGCAGAAATCTGTTAAGTTATCCAAGTGCAAGATGCTAACCTGTTGTGCCGTTTGCTTGAAATTAATTCTTTCTTAGGGAACTGAGGCTCAACAGCTAGTTGCAAGATAGATTTGGCTAGACGCTCTTATTTTGCTTGTTCCAGTGATGCCACAAAAACCCAGAGAAAAGTTCTCTGAGAATACATCAGAAAATTGGTACAGGCAAAGGAAAGACAGGGCAAAGAAGCTGGGTTAAGATGAGAAGAAGAGCTCAAAAGTTGCTATTTTGTCAGTTATTCTGTTTTGAATCAGTGTTGCTAAACCTATTTTTCTATTACTATATCTGTGGTTGCAGTCAGGCCAGAAGTGCGTACTTGCACTTTCCAGATCTCAGAGGACCTTGGTCTTGTCTTCTTTATTTCTGTCCTTTGAGCGACAACTTTATGTAAACAAATTCCCACCTCTACATCACTGCTCCAGATCTGTTTTCTACCACCGAGGCTAAAACCCTGGCCATTTTCTTTGCCACTTTCTCCCATATATTTTGTTGACAGCTCTGTTTCAAAGATTTACTTCCAATTTTTCTTGCCACTGCCTCCTGTTTCAGTCCCATAGGCAATGTCACCCTCCTGCCTGTCACTGAGATCTATTCAGTCCACTCCAGCTTTGACCAGCTTTTCTCCAGCTCCTCTTGCCCATCCTGTGTCTAAATCCAGAAGATAATTTTCTTCATGATGTTGTTGAGCTATGGTCTTTCCTCCAGTCATTCAGCTACCCAGATTTAATTCTCACTGGGGTTCTTTTCATCTCTCACATCATTTTCTAGCTATGTGTGCTGAAGCTTTGAAGCACTATCCTATAAATGCTTTCATTTTACACTCCAGCTTTTTACATGCTGTATGGAATAGTGTAAGCCAATCAAAAGTCTGTTGTTTGCTTAAACAGTTCTAGTTTCTGAGAGAGACATAGTGTAGGTAATTGATTTATTAATATGAGTTTAATAGTACATGTTTATAATTTACTATTCTCACAATATATCCCATGTACTAACAATAAATGCATCCCAAGTAATAATAGATTTACTATTTTTATGATCAGTTTATATCCCCATGTGATTCTAATAAGCAGAGCCCAGGCTGGAAGAAAAACCATGAAGTTTTATTACCACTGCACTCTAATCCTAATCCTCCAACGTAGAGCAAAATCTATCTATGCCAGAAAATATCATATGGAAACCAGAGATTTTTATGTATTCATTTCCACTGTCCCAAATGGAGGTATATATGTGAATGCTGCTGAGCTCAGAATTATGGTCATGATCAGAAGTAGCATTCAAGGTGCCAGAAGACATTATTTGTTACAGAGGCAGGTTTAACATATTTATGCTTTATTTGAATGTGTGGCTGACTGTAGATCCCAAGGATTGTACTGACACTCAAAGACTGCTGGAAAGCAAATATCCATTCTGTTTTAGCTAAATTCTCCTTAGAATTTCTCCAGAATTTCTCCTTTAGCCATTTCTCCAGAGAAAACACTTAAGAAGGATGTTTCGTTGGTCTTATGCCACACATCAGTTCTCCCATGAATTCCTCTCTTACTGGGCACATTGAATTTCCAGTAGCTTGCTCCTGTGGCTTGGTATGTAATGGTCTCAGTATAACCTGGCATCAGGGAGAAAAAGTTTTCTTTTTAAAGCTTTAACATTCTTCACAGAGTAAGTAATGCTAATTGTTTCTATGGCAAAATCTAATGGCTCTTTTGGAGCTATTGCATTGCATTAGATAAGCAACCTTCTTACACAAAAGGTGTCTAAAAAATAATTCAAGTAGTAGAATATGTTGGTGGTCTACAAGAGCTTGAAGCCGTTTCCAATGTATCTGTTCAAACAAAATCATTAGTTAGTATTAAACCTAAAATAAAACTAAAGCATTGGACAAAAGGAGTGAATTCATTGCATTGCCAAATTTGATTCCATTTTTACTTGAGCAGCTCCTTCATACAGCCACAGATATACTTTGTTGTCTGAGTGCCTAAAGACAAAAGCGTTTTCTCTCTCTTAAAAGCTAGCCAGAAAAGAAGTTGAAAATGTAAAAATGGTTTCTATAGCATAAAAGCTGAGAGACAAATCCACAAAAGGGATCTATCTGTCTCAGTCCTACTACCTTAATCCAGCACCTCAAGAATCAATGTCTGAAGTCAATCTTTCCAGATGAGGTCCTGATTGAGTTCCAGTGCCTTCCAGTAGTATGAGGAGGGTAGGTTTTGAAAATAAAGGCCCAATCTCCTCTGAAGAGTAACTTTACCTCTTGTAAAATGTTAAATGAGCCTTTTTCTGCCACAGCAAAATATGGAGGACTGGGTGTCCGTTTGTGTTGCAGGCAGGAGCTCAGCCTCATCACCTGCTCAGCCAAATCTTACTGCCTTTATTCAAGTAAAAGTGATGGTGATTTTATGAGAGTACTGTATGAGTAAAGGGAAGACTTGAGTGATGGGTCCCTGTCCTGTCATGTAGATGAAATCTATATCTGATTAATCTGACTCTTTCGAAATGGAATTATTTTAAAATACTAGTTCTCAGAAATCCAGTGCTAGGGATATTGGTGAGACAGGTATCTTAGTGGGAAAGAAATAGCAAAAAATGCCAGAAGTGGAAAAGAAATCTATCCTGTGCACCTGTTTCTGGAATACCTATGTCAGGTATTTAATAAGCAGGGATACTTGTTAGAGCATTGTCTTTCTATCCATAAACAGTCACAGATTGCTGGTACACAGCTCTGTGAAAGGTATGTGATTACCCTGCAGTTTTTTTTTCTGTGGTTTGTACAGATCTGTGCTGTGCTAGAGCACATTTCCCAGGGACCGGGGACTGCAAATATCACCTGAGAAATACTTTCATCCCCAGGGAAGCCACAAAGACTGGCACTGGTTGCAGAAATGCGATGGTTCTGTCTATGGGACCTGTCTATTAGCCCTTTTGCAATAAAAGCTACATTTAAGTATCCTTCCTTAGAAGAAGTTTGGAATGTCAGCAGTCATATTTTTTAATGGAACAAAACCTAGGTTTAGCTGAAGCATTTTGATTTCTCTCTAGGGTGGGACAGAGTAGCAATGGAAAATGAATCATTAAAAATGTATTTCGTCTGGAGAATAATCTTCAGGTATCTGTAAAGATCAGGGGAATGCAGAAATGATCTTAAGATGGGAATTGGTGTGTCTCTGTGGAAAGGGTGGGTAAATGGTGTTTGTGTAGAGAGTATAAAAACTGGGTGAGGTTTAACATTTAACAGCAATGGACTGTGCTAAATTTGCTGGTAAGGTCATCTTTAAACTGGCAAAACTGAGCCATTTTAGCATAGTGCCTTCCTCAGACGGGATGTGCTGCCATCCCAGCAGAACGGAAGAGATCGAATGAGGAGGAGATGGAGCAGGACTGAAGGGGCAGGAAAGTCTGCTTTTTGTGCAGCTCTCCATCGTCTACAAGGCAGTGAGATCCTCAGCTGTCACCACGCTACTGTTATTAGCAATCAGTGGCAAAATGCAATGGCCAGCTGATTGCTTCTTCTCTTTCTACACATGATTTGAGGAAAAAGTGCAGCCTAACCTAAACTATCCATTTATTTCTAGTCTGGGTAAAGTACATCAAAATTTAGCATGACTGGAGAATACTGTGGATCAGTATGATGCTCCATGGAGCGATTTCTTTCATAAGCCTGCTTGAAAACAAAAGAAGGAAATCCACCCAGAGCTCCACCCAATCCTACTCAAAGATTACAAAGCCTTCACAAACCCCTGTGGTTGAAAAAATGTTGTGATGGTTGCCGAGTCAGGCACTAAGAAGTTAGTAAACATTAAAATGGAGTCTTCTTTAATACAGCTCTTTCATGCATGTGACTTGGGATTTAACTTTCAACTGAATAAACACCATCTGAGAATGCAAAATGTTGTTATTATCATTATCTCATTATAGTAATATTTTGCTAAAAAACTTTTTCTCATTCAGTGCGTGGGATATCCTGTGCTCTAGGACAAGCAGGGAAAACGTAACAGAGGATCTTGGCCGGAGGCCCCTTGATTCACTTCAGGTGGAAGTTGTCTGAGTGTTTTGAAGCCATCTGATGACACAGGAATACTCACTCCAGAAAAGCCAGGGAGAAAATTAAGAATGCTTTCTTCAGAGCAAGGTTTGAATCCTTTTCAATGAATGCTTAATATTTTATAATATTTTATAATAGTTCTGTAATAATGCTGTGTAGTGGTTCTTTATGGTGTGCCTAAACAGAGCCACCTTGTGTCATTTTAGATATCTTGGATATCGCAACCATGTGAGGCTGGTAGATATGTCTTAGGACAGACAAGATGTCTGAGCCCTTATACAAGATCTGGCCAAAAGTGGTGTCCCAGGTGGTCTAAACGACACTTAATATCTATGTTTATGCACTCCATTGCTACTGACAGTTACCAGTTTTCTGCTTCTGGATAGGAATATGCAAATGGGAAAAGTTTCTATGAACAGTTTGATTTTTGTTTCAAAGAGAGCGGCTAAGTATGGGTAGAGTCTTCACGAGGAGGGGACTGACTTTATCAGTCTGAGTAAACCTGGGGTCTTAAGCCAAGCCCTGAAGTGTGGGCTCCTAGTCCTCACTGCAATCAAGGTGGGCGCGATGCCTTGCTCGTCCGTTGTTTGACGTCACGGTAATCCATGCTCTGGTTTCAAGAGGAATCTGTTTGGTGCCTTGTAGGCGCATATACCCTCTACCATCAAACAGTCCCAGGGACTAGGGACCGATGAGCTGCCATGCCAGATTTTGCCTTGCTCTTGGGCTTGGTGATCCATATGAGAATTTTCTGTTCTTCCAGATTCTCTTTTTAAAAATAGTAGTCTCTCTCAAAGTGGACAACAAAACAATACAAAGTGATTTTTTTTAATGTTTACCAGGACATGTTAGAAGGAATATTTGACTCTGACATTGTGAGCTTACCAAAACTAGGTTTTAACTAACTTTAAAATGTAGACAAAAGTATTTCTGGCTTTCTTGGATCATAGGACTGGAGCTGTGAAATTGTTTGACTGAGAGAACAGCTTCTAGTCACAATTTTACAACTTCAGACTACCCGAAGTATTGGAGAATAGAACATGAGGCCAGGAGGATTCTCCCCATTTTTTCTAATAACAGCACAAAGGAAACAATTGCATTTTTCTATGCTGATACCTGTGTTTTCACATGGCTTCCTGCACCAAATTTCTGTTTTCTCAAAAACATGTTGAAGAGCTAATGTGGTTGGAATAAAAATACCCGTAAATGAGCCGCACAGTATTGCTAATGTTTCCAGTGGCTTCATTTTGCTCTGAGTCAGGTTTTAGATCAATTTCCCTAGCACCATACACTGTTGGGAAGATCGTATCCTCTGTGCCCTGGAAAACATTGATTTATTTTGCATGTCCAATTAGTTCTGTAAATTAAGCAACTGTATTCAGGTATGTAATACAGCGCTGCTCCTTTCAGAACTGACGAACCTGTAAAAAGCTACTAAAAACAGGACCTTCATTTGCAAAAAGCGGGCCTTATTCAAAGTGGTAGAAGCAAGTGGAAAAATTCCCATAGATTTGGCAGGCTTTGGAGCAGGCTTGTTGCAGAGGTTCATGTATTTATCTTTAACAAAAATGATGTGGTGGTGGTGGTGGTGGTGTTTTTTAACTCGATGGAAATATTTTTACTACTTTTGTTTACCTGTTTGCTTTAAGTGAAACTGTGACTTGACTCTGTCTCATTAAGTGGCTGAACAACGTCAGTGTGAGATGATTATGCTGTAATCAGAGGCAGCGTCAGAGGTGTAAAAAATATATTGAGCATTTGAAACATTGCTTAAGCATTAAACTCCAACATTTGCTTTTCTCTTTGAGCAAAACTTTACAAAAACTTTTGTAAATGCAAAAGTGTGCATCTAGTTGCAAACTGAGCCGATGGGTTTCCTCCCCGCGAGGGCAAAGGTGGTCAGGCCGAGCAGAAGCGATTAGCCGCAGGGCGGCAGCGCTGCGAGAGCCTGTGCGCGGCGGCAGGCCTATTCCCTGGGCTGATTGCCCTGCGCTCCGCTGATGCTAGTAATGTAAATTGTGTCTCGTCCCGCAGTAATCGGGATCAGCGCTGCCACTCGCTACTGATGCCCCCTGCGTGCTGCGATAATGGCTTTGGTGGGCAATCAGGGAAGGTGCCTTCTTGACTCATCTCTCATAATAGATTGTCCTCCTCCAGCAAAATTGAATAACCCCCGACATGGCCTGGAGGCAAGCGGTATGAATTCAATAAGTATGCAGGGTCAATGTCCTGTCATTTTTGGCAAGCAAGTAATTATTCTGCACTAACATTCAGTAATGGGAGTAGGAAACTGCTGGAGACACCTTCCTCCATACCCAGAATAGCCTCCTTAATAGGATATTCTTCTAATAAGAAGTAATTCTGCCTTATTCCAATGCCCGTTGCCTTCAGGTTCACTTTTCATGCACATTTCTTGTACATATTCTGCAGAGGCTTTTTACCAGCAGCATCTGTGGGAAAGTTTAACAACTTCACTGTCTGTTGTTTAATATTTTCCACTTTTATGGGTTACAGTTGTGCTGTCTATTTGCTTTTACTGATTTGTGAAAGATTTATTATAAACCAAATACAGCTGTTCTCTCCTTTCATAAACTGAAACTATTTTGGCAAAACCTATTTTCCACTATGAAAATAAATTTTAAATTGCTTCCCTCACCCAGCTTTTCAAGTGTGAGCATCCAGTTGTTATTTAGCGGTGCAGAATAGGTGCCAGGATGGTTGTAGGCTCACTTAGGGGAAAGAAAATGCCTGGGTTTCAAAAATAAGCAGCAGAAATGGTTTTTCTCCCTCCACCCCCCTTTTCCAGGGGATTTAATATTATTATCTGCAGATCCCAAGAGTTACGAATTATAATGTAAAAAATTCATCTGCAGATTCAAACCATTTTTGCATTCTGATATTGCACTTGCACTGATGAATTGTACATATTTTATTTAGCTCCTTAACCTTTACCTGAGATGAATATTATTATCAACCTTTTAATATACTTAAATATTTTTCCATGGGGCTTAAAATAGCCGTCCGCTTGCTTTGAAAGGGCACACATTTCACTGGGTCAGTTTCCATGTGAGAATTTGGACCAGTGCAGTGTTCCCTGTCATTTTGTGAGGGGAATATCAAGTTATACATTCTTCAAGCAAGGATATTTTTCTACAGGTTAAAATATCCTTTCCCCTTGCTTAGACTAGGAAAGTTATAATTCTGCATTGTTTAAAAGAAATAAGGAAGAGATGAACAAAGATCCTTCAGTAATACTACTGCTTCAGTCTAAGTTGTTTGATATTTTTCTCCTGTTGCTGTTTTTCCAGAATTAAATGCTTCTACTGCATGGAAACTATTGCTTTATTCATTGCAAGAAACCCTTATCTCTTCTCTCTTGAGAAGAGTGCACATGGAGTAATGAAGCTGCTGGTATAACAGCAGAATAAGCACTTTCTATGACTGATTGGTGATTGATTATTGTAGGGATGTCTCCCTGTAGCCACTCATCACTATGCTTTTTTTGACAACCAAGATGCGTTCCCAACATAAAGTTGTTTTGATCTGTACTGGTTTTGTCTGCTAGCTGGGACAAAACTTCAGCTGATGTTGCTCATGCTGAGCTGCCAGTGTTGGTTTAGAGTGCAGTATAAGAAAACTCTGTGCTAACGGCAGACCAGTTTTTATGTGAAATATAGTTCATTTTTGGTGCTGCTTACTATCTTGCACCAATAATGATTGTTTTTCCTTCCTTCCATGCTTTTAAAATGCCATTTGTTATACAGCTTCAATATAATTTAATTTAAGCATTGGAATGTTCTCCCCATTATTGTGTTGACAGCCCAGTATAAGATCCATCTCCACTTGTTCTCCTGCCAGCTTGGCTTCGTAACACATGCTGCTCAGCCTTTGGCTCCCGACGGCCTTTTTTTTCCCTAGTACAAAGTTACCTTTTCTAGTGCTCCTGCCAAAGCTCCCCAGATTCATGGTGCTTGCACTGAACACTCACAAACTGCACATTTGAACCAGGAAAAGGTTTAGTGTGTGTGTGTGTGTGTGTGTCACTTCATTGCAAAAGAGGAATGAATGTCTATAGAGATCTGGACTGCTGGGAAACATAACAAAACAGGGATGTAATTCATGCAAATAAAAGCACGCAATTGCTCTGGACTACTGTGAGGGCTCTTTTAGGTGCGGCTCCATGTGTGTATCTTGGACCCTGCTGTAGTACGTATGCACGAGCCGTCGATTTTTAGGCAGAGCAACTCATTGATTTCAACTTCTGCTCAAAAACTGTTGACACGGAAGATCTCAAGAAAGAAGTACACTTTCCTCAGTGCAAAGGTCCTCTAAGTCAGACTGTTCTCCTTTGCGGCCAGAAAAACTGACTGTGTTTAAAATGTAGCAGTCTTTCTGAAGCTCTTAAGTTTTACCTAAAGATGATATAAGTGAAGGTCCCAATCCACAGCTGGTAATTTCAATAGAATTGTGTCAATTTGTCCCCCCTCTACAGAAACATTTAGGTATTTATATCTAATATACACACACTGTTATACAGTTATGTCAGTCTCCGTTGCCTGCAATTATGTCTTTTGTTTTAAAGTGTGTTTTCGAGTAAGAGAAAGGTGAGAGAGGCTTGACAGTTGTAAAATATGTGGATACTGAATCTGGCACTTCTAAACAGGCACTGGACTTACTGTTCCTGCTCTCTTATGTTTCTATTCTGAGCTTTCTAGAGCCAATTGAATTCATATGTCTATGTACTATATTTTTTCCCAGGCTTCTGAGGATATTTAGTTCTAAATCAATTTAAATATGACAGATAAAAATTAGGACCTGATCCTGTAAATCCTTATTTGCTGGACTTGTCTTTACATGCCTAAATTTTCCCATTGATAAATGAATGCCTGTGCAGTGCTTTTGAAATATCTGAATGATTGTTATTGACCTAAAGTGACTACTCATGTGCAGAAAGGTTGCAAGGTCAGAGTCTTACTTTTTTTTAAAAAGAAACTTAAGTTTTAGCACAATGCACTATTTTTTCTGCATATGCGTTACACAAGCTGTGCTGAGTAAAAAACTAACTTTGCACAGCCAGTGTGTTTTTAGCTTTAAGTCACTGCATAAATGTTACTGACAGTAGCAAAACACTTTTTTATTTGAATGGAGAGTAAAGAAAGTAGGCTTGTAAAAACTATACTTTATCATTTGTTGGCACAAACTTCGAAGTTCCTCTCTCCCAGCTGCCTTTCCTTACTTCTGCTTTTATTTAGTCCAGAATTCCTGCCGTTTCTTAAAAGTGTGTTTGTACATCAAATGTTAATGTCCATTGAGTTGTTTGGGTTTGCTTTTGTTTGTCATGTTAATGCTACTGTGAAACATTCCAGTTTTAAACCTAAAGCCAATACATTATTCCAGGAATCTGTTAGTAAGCCTGATTTTTTTTTTTTTGAATTTCCATCTTCTCCTAGCTTTTTTAAAAACAGGCAAGTATACATAAAACTCAATAAAGGAACAAACCCCCAAACTTAAAAATGCACGTCTTCAAAAATGATTACAAATTCCACAGAACTTTGTCATGAAAAATCTGCTCCGAGAGACAGATAGAAGGGAGATGACAAGCTCCGAGATAAGCACCACAGATAAAGACGCAAAGAAAGCCGAAGGAGCCTGGCGTTACCTTTTCGGCTTTTTGCAAGTCAGTCACTTAAAGCTGGATTCTCAACTGTGTGTTACCCTCTTGTGTGGGCGCAGAGAGCAGGGACAGAGAGCCCTGCAGCCTCTGCGTCACTGAACTTCCTTGCTTCAGGGGATGTTGGTCAGGAGTGTAATATTATTTTCTGGCATAGGGTTTTCTCGCAGATGTATTTGGATAGTTGCACAGACTGTTATTTCCCATTGATGTCAGAGATGAGGAGACGAAAGGCAATAAAAACGAGCTAGTTCTGCACTGAGACAACATCCACCATAAAGAAATAATTGTGCAAAGACTTGTTGCCCTTAAGCTCTGCAAGTGGAATTCCTATAAAATTGAGTAAACATAAATATTACAAACTATAGCATGCATTACAGTTAACTACCCAAGCGATATTGGTAGGTGGGGTAAACAGAGCTATGCGTGATTGTAGGCCAAAGTCATCGCTAGGGGACAACAATTTCCTGGCTTTGTATTATTATTTCTGTCTGACATGCTGTGTGTCATCTGCATGTCTGCCTCTCATTTCCTATGACTGTTTCTTTTCCTTTTTGCTTTTGGCTTTTGCTTGTTGATTCTTTTTTTTTTTTTTTTTTTTTTTTTAGTGACCTGGATTCATTTTTTTAAAAAAAGGTACAAAATATCATCTTAAGACATGGTTTCTATTTTACTTGCTTTTGGCTTTTTTTCCTCCCACATTGTTAGTGCTTTTTTATGTCGTGTTCCAGAAAACTGTAATGAAATGTGTTTCGTATTAAATACCTGAAGCCTTCTTAGGTTCTTTTGTTATTGTTGTTGTTGTTGTTGGATTCTACTACGAGCGCGCATCAGAGACCAGCGACGGGCCAGGAACTTGTTCCACTAGGTGCTTTACCAATAGACGACAGAAGACACGTCCCCGCAGTCAAGCATTTCCAGCAGCCAAGTAAAAGAAAAGACAAGATGGGTGGATGTGGACAGAGGAGGGAGCACTAGGAAAAAGCGATCAGCATGCTGTGCAGTCAGTGGTAGAGCGCATCCCCAGACTGACCGCTGTCAAGGAGAGTTTTAAAGATGGGTTGGAAGGAGATTGAGGAATAATTTCACAGGTATTCATGGGTAACTTTATGGGCAGCATGCTAGAAAGTATGAAGATATGCTGGAACTGGGAGCAGACTGAAGGCACAAGGCAGAAGTCAGTCATTTGATAATGAGTGGAAATGGGTTGTGAAGAGCTATGAAAGTGAAGATAAATGGCTTATGTCTGACACTACAGAGAAAGCAAATGCACAAAAAAAGCAGCATTTGGCAAAGCAATGAATGAGGAAAATGTTCTTTGCAGCAGAGTCCTTTGGTTGGATATTTGTTGGTCAAAATTACCTTTGCTTTGAATGTACAGAAGCGATATCTAGGAAAAGATACTCCATTCTAAGTTAGGAGGTAGGAGATGACTGAAAAAATAGAAGTAATAGAAAAGGGGAGTCTTTATTTTAGCCATATTGAGATGATAGTGTATCATATCAGAGAGAATGTCAGAATGTCAGAATAGCGAAGCAAAATTTCGGTCTGGATGGCTGCTTTGGAGCAGAAAGGTAGATGTGTGTGTCAGCGGCCTGGAGAGATGGCATGCATTGTTTTTTAATGTGAGGATAGGATTGGCCAGTGATAAGGTGTAAAAGGAAGAGGAAAGGGAAATCAAGGATAGCTCCTGCCCAGGTTCTCCACAGAAAGCTGGGAAAAGGGATGAGAAAGCTCTACCCCAAAGGACAACCAAAGGAAAGGTTAAAGACATTAAAAAAAAAAAAAAAAAAAGAACGAGGTGCAGAGAAGCTGCAAAAATTAGAAGGATGAAAGACTAGCTCAGGATCAACTATGTCAAAAGCTGAATATATGAAGATGTCTTGCTGATTCCAAGATTTGTCTAGGAAATGCTGGCAGCTGTAATACAGAAGTTCTGCAAGACTTGTAGGAGACCACTTTCCTGACCCTATTTATGACCCTTTAAGGATATGCATACATTGAAAAGCAGTCAAGTAATGTGAATAAGCGTTATCAAGTTCTTTGCTTCTACAGGTGTCTGAAGCTCATACTGCAGGGACCTGTGCTAACCAGGTTAAATCAAACTCAGTTGTCTCTATGCTGCTCTCAACTTACTTCTGCGATTGTAATATCCTATGGCTACGAACGGGGATTGTCAAAGCAGTCAGGTAGAAGTTTGTGGTTATAATCTACTCTGAGCCATGAGAACTGATCCTGACGAGGGTAGACAGAACACTATCACACCCATTTCATCCTGGTGTCAAAATTGGAAAAATAATACCAAAGCAAAATAATTAAATGCTACAAGGGGTTATTATTTTCATAGTAATTGTCATCCTCCCCGCATCTTTCTCTTTCCCTTTCCTTCGTGTGCACCATCTGTCGACTCCTTCATGAACTCCTCTTCTCTCCAATTGACTTGTATCAACAACTCATTTTGTCAGTCTGTTTTCACTCCCTCTCTCTATATCCTCAGGTCTGATCTAGTCTAGGACTTTTACATCATGTAAGGATGAAAATAAAGCACTCAGAAGGTACTTTCAGAGCTTACTTAGGCTCCTAACTATCATTTGGCAATTAGACTGGCATCTGGGGATTTGGATTAGCGATGAATGGTGAAGAAGGGTGTAAAAAGTGATGGCAGAGTAGCAAGGAGACAACCTCAACTCTCTGCCTCTCAGCAGTGCTCTTGCCATTGCCTCCTATTGGAAATGAAATAAGGAAGTAATTGAGTAGGAACCGTGTATTCAGATGGGGTAAGATGTTCTCACCTTTTGCAGAGCTGATTTCAATTGAAATGAGTGCAGTGTAGTGACTCAGTCATTTGATCAATCACAACAGGTCAACCAAGCAATTATTATTCCCAAACCAAACATGTTTCTTTGCGTGCAGAAAAAAATACACTTTCTGTGAAATTTATTCTTCAAAAAAGTTAGCCAGCAACATTTTGGAGCAAGAATAGAGTACACATGAGCAATATCACAAATCTCATAGATGCTCTTATTTCTAAAACCACATTCAGTGGCACATAATAACTTTCCATTGGCAGATTTGCCCACTAATTTCCTAGCAAATAATTCAGTGTGTGTTTTTTTAGACACTGTGAATTCTTGTTTTTTCTTTAAAAACAAAAATGTAGCAACACCAACAGGCAAAAAAAAAGACAAAAACTGTCATTGCAGCCACATATCTAAGATATGCGTCCACCATGTAAATACATAGTAATTACAGGCTTATCTTGTGGGAGAAGGGGATGGTTACTATATGCAGCACTGTGATTAAAGCATCTGTTACTAGTCTGTTAAATTATTTTTTTTTAATGTAACTGTGGTGTACATGGTCTGCATGATTTTTACTTCTCTCAGATTCTCAGAAAGGCTGAAATGGATATAATGTCTTTTGAGTCTCAGCTTGGAATGCAGATTCAGCAACATTGAAGCTGGAAGAGAAATAAATGGTATTTAATACAGATATTGGAAAACGTCTAATTTGGAACCTATGTGATGGGAGTGAGTACACAGAGACACTTACTGGGCTAAGTCCTTCACAGGCATAAACCAGGTTAGTGTAAACTCTTGACTTCACACTTCTGATACTTAGAGATTTAATTGAGTTATGTCAGGTTATTCTCTTTCAAGTTCTGCCCTAAGATGAGTTGTTCTCTAACAATATAAAATTCTTTGGGTTCTTAAAAACTGAAAATGTGAAGCCAGCATAACATAAACAGAGGTTAATTTTCATATGTAGAGGAGAATTATAGTCCGTGTTGAACTAGTCACATCCCTAGTCAGTTCTGTTCCTCTTTATAAACAGTGTTACATCTCTCATGAAGTGATGAGGAAATAAAATGTAATATTCAGCTTGCTAAGAAAGGCCAAGGTTTTTTCTAAAGTCTCCCCCACTTCACTGGAAGGTGTAGGTGCAGTAGTTACAAATCCACCAGCTTTGTAATCTACACTCAAATGAATTTAGAGTGATGAAACTCTCCTTGCTGAATGGGTTGTTCATGGGTCCGGCACAGAAATAGTCAAAACCTCCCTCCTCCAAAGGCAAAAAGGAGAGTTGCCTGTTCTCCCATGCATTTCCAAGTCTGACACTACAAGTATATGTTTGCTCCTTTGCAGTTTTTAAAAAGGTATCAGTTACTGCTTCCGGCACGTGGCTATAAAGTGGGAGGCAGAGCCTCTGGTTCAGCTGCTCTGCCTTCCCCTCTGTCTCCTGATCCCTCGCGAGAAAGTGCATTTGCTCTCCTAGTTCATATGTCTCGTTCTGATGGCGTAGATCTCTTTCTCCTACTTTACATGCTAGTGTGGTTTTAACTGGCTTGTTTGGCTTGTTTATATGACAGCTTGTTCATTGGTTTGAAATTTTGTTGTATGCTTTATTTATGCAGTTGCCTGTTGGGGTCTGGAAAGGATTTCCCATAATGGTAGATTGGCTAGTCAGACTGGATTTTTCAGATTCCTCATAGCAGTGGTACTAAATGATAGTGATTAAGTATAACCTTATGTCAGATATCAATAACAGTAACCAAGGCTGGTTCAATAATATGTCTAGGGGACCCTTCCTAAAATAAATAAAACATATGGCTCAAGCCCATGCCTAAAGCTCCCAGGCTTTAGGGACTTAAAATTTAAGCCCTGTAGTCACCTTTACAGGTATTTCTTCCCCACTCTCACTCTTGGGAATATGAAACCACAGGCACATGGCGTAACACAGATATTTATATTAAAAATGAAATGAAGCATACCTTGAATAATGTGGTGGAGGCATGGCCAGCCTCTGGCTCACAATTATGTGCCCAACTTACTGAGACCTAGTCAGTGCTTCTTGTATCCACAGGATATTTGTACTCTTCTAACTCCCCTCACCTCCCCTTCCCCCTGCTGTGAATTTTGGCAGGCTCTGGGAAGCCTCGCTAGGCTGTAAGGGCTCTCCTCCAGCCCACGGGAGCCCATGGCAATTCGAGGAGTCCCCCCACGCTTTCCAGCCCAGAGCACCCAGCAGTTTTCTGCAGTGACCTCGCTGCCTGCCGGCTGCGTTAGCTGGTCTTGCAGCATCTCTTGGTGGTGACGCTGCTCCGCTATAACCCTCACTAGCGACATTGCTGGCAGAATTGCTCACTGTCCGGCCCATCTCATGCAGAAACAGTCCGGTCTCATCCGCATCAATTCTACTCAAGGGCCTTATCCTTACCTGCACCGCTGACTTATGTCACCTGCCGCTTCTTGCCATTTCAAGGTGGCCAGCTTTTTGCAGGGTATGTCTCTTGCAGAAATTACACTCTCCTGACTTCAGCGACTGTGCCATGCCTTCCTCAGCATTTATCCTAGCACAGGAGGTGTGCAAATGTAGGTATGCCCTGTTCTGTTTGCAAGACAAGTGCTCCAAAGGTAGCAAATGCCAGAATTAAGGCTTTCTTGTGTTTCACCAGAAAGATAATATCGTTACATATGTGATCACTCACTACTTTTTCCTACAGGATTCTTACTTAGTGCATAGGTTCAAATTTCGGAGTGATTAATTATCTAAAAGGTATTTATAATAAACCATGTTTGTCTGACTGTATCTGGAGGACCTGAAATCATTTAGCATTTCTGGTATTCTTGAATAAATCAAGGTAATTAAATCAAGGTAATTAAACAGAGTTTTTTGAAAACTGATTGGACTTTGTATTGAGAATACATTGATTTCTGTTGCTGTAAATTTTACAAGAAAAGGCAACCAACAGAACAGCCGCTTAAAACATACTCTGAGTAAATAATAGCATAATAATAAGCCAGTGGCTGTAAATGAATCATTGCAACAGTAATAGAGACACTATTTATCACTGCAAATAGAACCTTATTCTTTTCTTCCATCCTTCACAGACACAATGGCTGCATAATAGGAAAGCTACAGAACATTTCCATACACCACGTACTTACCCCTGAAATGGTGGTGTTGTATGTGTGGTTTCTGAAAGCTTTCCTAAGTTTATTATTTTGCTGATATGTGAGCATATTGACAGAGGGAAATACTCTGGCATGTATTTCATGTATCATAGTTACTTAACTTATTTTAAAATAAACCTGTCATTGTGGTTTGTGTAAAGCCTATGAAGTATTTAGGAAATATATGACCATATAAAATATTTGTTAATACAGTATGGCTACGATATGTCAGCCAACAACATTTAAGGCAGGTGAAGAAAAGATTTTTATTATATGGCAAAATCTTGTGACTTTAAACACTTCGGCTCACTTATGGATTTAATTCTGAGTTAACTAATTTGCAGTGAGCTTCCAGACCTTTGCTGAAGAGAGGATGTACAAACTTATTTATATGTGTGGGCAACATCACCATCATAAATTGCTTGAACCACTGCAAAACAATAAACTGAACATGCTTCAAGAGGAGCTAGTGCCTCTCATTGGTATTACCTCTTTCAAGATGACAGGGGACCTCAAGAGGCCTGAGAATTCTTCGTTGTATGAGTTTGTGACTAATAGGTGGTTTGATGGGACGAGAGCTGACTATCTAGGGAAATTGCAGCATCTTTAAGCTCAATACCCTTTGTGTCTCATTCTTTTGTAGGTTATTGTTGTGAGGCCTGCGGGGACCTCTTTTACAGTTTGCATCCACGGACAGTATGCGATCAGCAAAATCTTTTTAGTTTTACCGTTGTTATTGATCTGCTGCCATTCCATGCTGTGGCTAATTTGCTTGTTAGCAATAATTTTAAAAGGTAATTACAGTTTTATAGTCTGCCCAACTCTCATATATTTATTGCCTGCCTAATTAAAAGTTACAATCCTAGCGCAGAAAAAAACTAACTTTGTAGCAAAGGAGGGACAGTTTGTTTCATGAATTTTCATTTCACTCTTAATCTGAAGATTACTCTGAGGATAGGTGGAGATGACTGCAAGGTTTACTAAGACATTCATGTTCAGAAACCTGAGTCATACAATGGTGGCGATAATGTAGTGATTTACCAATGATACATAAGAAACTCTTGTGCGTGCTAAACAGAGTAATAGCTTATGAGAGACTTCTTACTAGCGTAGACCACAGACTGAGGAACACATCAGTGGAGTGTTTCAGTGTGCCATATATATTTTACTTGGCATCATTTAAGCAGGAGATAAAAAGGGGAAGAAATATGATGGCCAAAGTATATATATTTTAAGCTGAATTAAGCTCATCTGAATGTATTATGTAAATCTAGCTAAATCACCAGTCTTAAAACTGAGCTGGGATTATCACTGAAATTGTCTTTCTAATGGAGGTAAAGAACTCTTTGATTCTGGTATGTCTAGAAATAAACAGAAGTGAAACACATTTTGGAAAGGAACTGAGATGGGAAGGTGAGGGGTTTCAATATGGACGCAGAGGTACAGATTTAATCCTCCTCTTAGCCTCAGTCAGCATCTCTGTAAGTGAGCATTTGGGCTAGAGGGCCAAAAGCCTCTTCCACTGCTTAGAAGCAAGGGCAAGATTTAAATGTTTTATTCATACTAGGCCAATTCAGCTTGGGAAGGAGGGTTTTGTCCTTTAATTATGGTAGTTGTCTTTCATGAAATTCCAATTGCAATTCCAGTGTCTGCCCCTAACAGCAGTGGGAGCTGGAGTCCTCCAATTGTAAAAGTTAAGTAATTTTATTATTTGAAAAAGTCAGTTTGAATTGTGCCTGGGATTTAGGGGCATTTGTATATCATGTTTCACCACTCCCTGAAACCATTGAGCAGCTTCACAATCCATGCCATGCTAGGCTTTGAAAAGCATTCTTGCAGCTGCGTGAAATTATCAGCACAGTATCTAGCAAGTTGGTGTACGTTGCACCAGTGGTTTGATATAATACCACCCATTTTTCTTGTTTTGCTGCATTCGCGGCAAGCTCTACAAACTTCCTGCTTTGCTCCTCAAAACACTGATCCCACCAAACATCTGTGACCACACACATTGAACATACTTGCAAGCGCCAGGCTTCAGCTGGAAAGCTCTGGATTTGGTAATTTGCTGCCGGCAACCTACGTATTTGTCTTCACCCTTCCTGTTAAAGGCTCACTGAATTGCTGTGTTTCTTCTAGATGCAATTCTCCACAGATTTACCATGGACTGGTAAATTTTATTTGCCGAGGAGCCTGTCACAAAACATTGTGCTAGACAGGGTTACAGATTGGTAAAGATGAAAATGGAAACAAGTGATGACTGGAGTGACCTGCCTGAGCACTGTTTTACATGGCATTTGTAGTAATCACCAGCAGATAACAGAGGAAATTGCTCTAGCCCAGTGAAATGCTAGCAAGACTTGAATTACTCACAGAATTGTCAGATTATTAGAACATATATTTTATAGCTCTCTTAACATGCCTGTCAGATAGAGGATTCCTGTAAGAGAAGTTAAAAGCCTTCGAAAATGATGTGTCTACCTCTACCATTTGATGAAATAACGCGGAATGCCTGTTTGATACTCTCTTGCAGAAAGCTAGCAATTCGGCACAACGATTGGGAATTGGATACCACCGCTGCGACTTCCCTGGAATTTCAGAGGAGCTGCAAGATGCAGGTGAGGTAAATATTATTTCATGGAATTAGGAATAACTGTGAGCCCCTCTGAGAACAGCAGGAGCTAAATTAGTCAGAAGTAATCCTTGAGGGCTAGATAATAACCTTACAATGTGCTGAGCGTAAGGGTCAGGGCACTGTTGCTTTGCCCTCGAAGCAACCAGGCAGGGAGACGGGGGTTGAGAGCATTTGTGGAGGCTGTTTCCCTCCAACCCTGATAACGGAGATGGGTCAGTGAGACCTCGCATTGCTGTGTTTGTGGGGCTGTAATTCACTCCCAAATCCATGTCTTCTATTTATGTTCGCTTCCTGGGAAGTTGCCCTTTATAACCAATTTTCTTTAACAGCAAACTGTAGATACCTAAATACTGAAATAGATACTAGAAAAGAAAGAGCTGCAAAAAGGTACGTGCACACAGAGACCTGTTTGATTCTTTGGACTTTTGTCAGCCTCCCTGGCAGACTTCCTGGCTTTTTAATATGTGTTTTTACAACCACAATAGTGAGAAAGCTTAAAAACAGATATTGACAACAAACAAGCAGCCAAACAAGCACAGTTAGCCATTTTTAATTGCCTGCTGTAGCTGTGTTATTCTTTCTTAGTCTTTATCGGGCACTTGGGACTTGTTTGCCTATAACCAGACTGTTTGGGAAGTAACTGACAGGCAGCAGAGGGTTCTAGATGTCTTTTTTTCCCCCAACTTTTACTAAAATAAGGTGGAAAGAATAGTGCAGATCTGTATTTCAGTGCTGTTTCTCCTCTTACTTTTACGTGACGCTGTAGAGTGTTGCCTTCCTTTTACATTCCTTTTAAGGTATTCCCAGTTTCTTGATATCTCATTCTTTACTAGGTCTTAGTGTAGGATCCACTGGAGTCTGAACTCACTGGAAACCAAAGCCATTCTGTCCTACTCTAGATTTAAATAACTGGTACTCAGGAAATATAGTTAATATTCTAAATTTCCTGAGTGCCATTTATTTAAATTTAGATACTATGTTAAAGTGATATCTTGAGGATCCTCTGAATTGGATCCTGTGAAATTTGTGAAAGTTCTGAATTTCAGAAATGTTCCAAGTCTGCTTCAGTTTCCATCTTGACAGTCATTTGTCAAATTCACTGACAGTTGAACAGCTTTGATTTGTTTCAGTGAGCTGCTTTTGCTACAGATGTATAGGGAATTGTTTATGAATCCTGCAAGGGGTTACTTTTTTTGCTGCTGTGTTTTGGCATTGTCTCAATGAATAAGTGCTAATAGAGCAATAAAAATACATGCACTAGGATGTTATCATGGATTGTGGACATGTATTTCCCATGATCCTGAATTTTGAAGCAGTACGTAAGGATTTATCCATTCAGCTCTCATTAAAGTCAATGAGTCAAAGGATGCATAACATTTTGGCAGTCTTATCTCAAATAGCTCCAGGTTAGATTTTATGCATAGAAGCCGCTCAGGTGTTTCTGAGACCAGGACAATCTTCATCTTAAAAAAAAAAAAATCGCTCTTTCCTTCATATCTGATTTAATGAGACACAACATAGGTTGATTTAATTGCATATCTGACACATAACTGACTCTTCAACATAACAAGGAACAATTTCCCATAATGGATTTTAGAACAACCTTGATTGCCTTTTGGCCTGAATCACATCCCAGAGGACCTCTGGGTTCTAATGGGTAGGGCGAAGACTTTTCGATGAAGCCCCTATAGAGGACAGGGGTCTACTAAGAAAAGCTCTGTGGAGGGTAGAAATCAGGGGAGGATGGGGGAGATCCATAAGAAGCTGCCAGGAGCATAATCCAGCATCTGTAAATGTTCAAAGCCTAATCCTACCCCAGTGAAATCAATAGGATTTTGTCTGGATGAATAATAGCCAGTCCAATGATATTATTATGCTGAGTAAGGGAATATTACTAGGAAACAAAGTCAAAAGGATTGCTTGCATCAGTACATTAACACTGACGTTTTCAAATACACCAGCTATTAAAAGTTCCAGTAAAGCTGATAGTGTCTGGTTCTTGTTAATTCTGATTATGATAATCAAAAAATCTTACGGGAGGATTTTGGAAAAAAGAAAGTACATCATATCTGAAATGAGCTGTCTCACACCTCTGTATAATGTTTGCATGTACTTCATAGTATGTAAACTACGGTCTTGCTTGCTTGTGTAACCATACAATTTTTCTACATTTGGGCTGATGCTATGTTCCAAATCTTTCAATGAACATCAGTAAACCACTTGTCGAACCTTACTTACTTACTGCATCCATGAAGTTCAGAGGTAGATCAGAGCAATTGCAAATTCTGAGGAAGCTGGGTTTGATATTCTGATTTTGTGAAATCTTGTGGAGATGAACCAAAGCCACAAATGTCAGCCCACATCTAATTCCCCCAAAGTTCAAAGATTCAGATCCACTGGCTAGAACCCGTCTGCTCAAAATCCAGGCTGCTCTTTTATTCATATCACACTCCATAAATGTAAGTCAGAGTGGCAATTTCAATGTACTTAAATTAGGTATAATTGGTTCCTAAAGCTGCCTGCCACTGAAAACAAGCATATTAAATTCAGACTTACAAAATTCCTTATGTCCAATCCTTATTTAGGTCCCCCCCGCCGCAGAAGCTGTGCTGATGTTGGTTTCCTTTCCAGCATAGCTAATAAAGAGAAACCATTTTTAAAAGTCCAGGTCGTTAAGCTGTCAGGAAATCTATAAGAGGCATCTCTTCTTGTAGATCAGATTTAAGAAGAATTAGAACTGAAACCTTCATAATGACTTTTTAAGTCTCTGAGTAGTTTAAACAAAAAAAAAAAAAAAAAAAAAAAAGAGAGAGAGAGAGAGAGAGAGCGCGCACCTTTACAGGCACCAGCATGAAAACTCCTACCATTTTTTGTATCACTGTGTAGAATTCTGTAACTATCAAAATAATTCAAGTAGTGGAGGATATTAAAATTACCAGAAAATCTTATCTGAACAAACGGTCTACATGTTTTGTAAAAGATATATTAATCTCATCTCACAAGAGCTGCCACTGTTACAACTAACCCTGGAGCTGTAAAACGAGCTGTAAAATGGATTTGATTCTAGACTATTACAAGTTCTGTCATTATGGGAAAGATTAACGATATAGCCTGATGAAGGTCTACTGCTCTTAGTGATGCAAGTATGTCTAAGACAAGAAATGCTTTTGTAATTATAGCTGTCTTAGTGGAAATAAAAGGGCAAAAAGGGAGCACATTGGAATAATTATGAGTAATAGAGAGGCAAATGCTTTGAACAAGGTAGTAGTGAGATAATTTAATGAGGATGGGTTATAGAAAGGGTTAAGTCCAAAATAAGGTAGCAGCTTTAATGACAGAATAGTTATAATGCATTTCTGTCCTGCTGAGCGATAAGCTAGAGCATTGCATGATCTGTGAGATTCCTTGTCAGAGCTCTTAGCAAGATTATTGTGCAGGATTCTGTATACGCTCTATTGCCGCCCAGGCCTTTGGGACGTGAACGTGAAAGTATTTGTGTTTGCGGGCAGTGGGTTGTGCATCACGTGCGGGGCCTTTGGGAGAAATGTTATTTTCCACCTAGTTTCCATGCAAGCTATAGCATGGTTGTGTGTACATTACCTATATGAGACTTCCTGATATTTGAGTTGGTTTTGTTTATGTCAAATACTTCAGCATTAGTAATTTATCTTTGTATGCCTAATATGGATAATTTTCAACCAACTGGCTAAGCGAGTACCTAGTTGTTCTTTCATTTGCAATGGTGTAAATTGGGAATGCAGCTCTGGAAAATGGTTTAGGCAGTTGGCAAATGGGGGTCTGATTAAATGGACACTGGGTTCCCAACCTTGAACCTGCACCCCTGAAATGGATGGGCACTTTGCCTTTGACTTCAACAGCAGCAAGGACATTAGCTGTAATAGTTACCGGTGGATATTGCGATATATTCCAGAGACTTTGGTTGGGGCGTGGAAACTGCCCCCGCTAAACAGTAGCCTCTGTAACACAGTTTGGGCTCCCCAAACCTGAAATTCTGCTTTCGGTTATGCTCCTGTACAGCCCATTGACTTCCACAGTCTTAGGAGGGATTTGTCTGGAAGTGGACATGTCACTTGAATGAGACAGCCACAGGACACCAGAACTTGTAAATGGACTCCTGCCACCCACTCAGAGGTCAAACCGTAGGGGTGTAAATTAGCAGTCAACCTAGGCTACCTCTCTAGTCAATGGAAAGGAGGGCAACTCTGCAGGGCAAGTTAACAAACCTGAATTTTTTATTAACAGTTACCTTTCTTACCATTCAACACTGAACGTTGGTTAAGGTAACCAAGCTCCTAATCAACATCCTCAAGTCAAATACCTAAGGTTAGATGGAAGAAACCCAAGTCATCTAAAAATCTGAAAGTCACTTCTGTAAGAAAGTGTGAATTGATATTACCTCTCAGCCTCTCCCCATATTCTGTTCCCCAGTTTGCCCTGTGACAAAAAAGCAAGCAACTCACAAGAGCTGTTAACTGATATTCAGTTTTCCTATTATTAGGAAATTAAGCTGATTATTAAACAGAAATCAGCTAAAATTAAGAACGTAATTAATTATTGATTTTTTTCGCCCTTGAATATGGGGAAAGCATCTTCCCTGGTAGCCTTCAGAACTATCATGAAAGAGCACTCTGCAGTGAGGATATAACATGTCAGGTTATTTTCAAGTGCCAGCCTCCATTCAGCCTCTCATGGGAAGGCCCAGTGACAGGGAGAGAGGATCAAAATGAAATGTGTTTGGGACGAAGGAGACAGTGGGAGGCTGGATTAGCCATAGAGTGGAAAAAGCTGGGGGAACAGGAACTGCGCAAGATCAAGAATGGTATCAAGAGACAGAAGCAAAGGATTTGAGAATTGGGTTTCATATACATTTGTACTGGGGAAAAGAAAAAAGTTTCAAACCAATGAAAAGCATTTAAGATTATTTTTCTGTACTATATTATTTGAAATTACAAGCCAAAATTCACAGTCTGAGTTGTTACTGCGTTTCTTCTCTAACTTGATTTCTTCAGCTCCCATCAGGGAGACTCATTATGAGCCTCTTAGGAAGGAAGAACAGAGAACTAGGTAACTCTAGAACTCTACTATTAAATAATCAGTGCTGCAACTTAATAAAGCTTGTAGATGTTTTACCAAAGTTTCAGTTTCTCAATTGCTTTATACTGGAAAGACAGGGAGGAGTAGGATTAAATACAGAGCACTGTTATCTCCTCTTAACCATATAAATGACATTCATATGTTAGGCCTCTTCCTCTGATTGGACTTTTGCTTCTTTATTTAGATGTCTTGATAAAATGAAACAGGTCCTTAAAAAACAGCATTTTCTTAAGAAATACGGTGCTCTTTTCCTCTTGCTGGCTTTTTTCCCCTTGCTGGCTGTGTTCGTCTGGGGTTATGTCACTGTGGTTGGTGTGATAATGCGGTTCATTCATCTTCATACGCTCGGGTACTTACACATAAGTTACAAGTGAGGAAACCTCAAGTGTGTGGTGGGATGGAAAAATGTGTTAGCCACAAGTCTTCCGTGATCAGGTCCAATGATGCAATTTGGTTTTGCTTTTGAACATGGTGAGACGATAGTATATTTGAGAACATAAACACATTCCCACTCTAACATGCACAAATCATAACAGCAAATCCTAAAGAAGGGTTCCTTGCCAGAGGACATGTTCCCAGGTCGTGGCTCTGCGAAAAAATAATTCTTACTTAAGCAACTGGTATTGCATCAAAACACAGTGGCTCCATTGCATGCCATGATAGTTTGATAAAACCACTTCTAGTTTAAATTATGCTTCTGTTCTCTTTTGAAAAACTTCAATCAAATGAACTGAACTTTAATCAAACTGACTTTTTGTTGCCTGCAGCCTGCTATTGCAACTCCTTGCCACTGTCTGAAGAGTCTGAGGACCTTTTCATCAGATCTTTCCTCTCCCATTCATATTGGACTCTTCCTGGACATCTGCTCTGGGCTTTGTCTCAATTCTTATTTTCCACTGGAGATCAACCTCAGTGCCTGCCTTGCTTCAACAGTTAATGACTGCATCAGGAGCATGGACTCACTGCTTAGCCCACAGCCTGACACAGGTCACCCAGCCATGCTGGAGACCCAAGGTATGGTGTTTCCATTTCCTAGTCTTCTGCAGTGAAATTCAACCTGGTCTTCTCTGTTCCCTAGGATGAATGAAGGGATAACATGCACAAGAGGTGACCGTGATTTCCTCTGAGCTTGCTGTGCTCCATCTCTCTGATAGCTCAAATATTATTTGTTTCAGCCTCGAGCCTGACACCTAAGGGGTTCCCTTTGGCACTTCAGCATGCCTGCTACACACTCCATGATTATTAGGGAGCTCAGAGAGAGATGGAAAATACCACATTTAGTGGTGGATGGCTTTATCAAGCAGAACTTCATTACAAGCACAGGACCATCATGAAACTGTATGAGTCTAGGTTGTACTGGCAGTTCTGGTTCCCCTCTCATGCAAAGGTGCAGTGGAACTGGAAAAGGTTCGGAGAAAGGTAATAAGGACATTCACAAGTATGGGACAGTTTCGGATAAACCTCTCTACTAACGGGATTGTTTTGCTTTGTTCTATCTGCTTCTAAATTCAGAAGGGAGTTCTGTGGGTTTTCTGTTACAAAGTTTGTCTTTTTGCTTTTAGTTTTTCTGTGACAATGCGTGGTAAACGGGCTTTCTTCTTTTTTCCTTTTTGGAATATGAGGGAAGCCACTGGTCACTTTGCAAAAGAAAAAATGAAGTTAAAACAGTTGTTAAGGGATTTATGAAAAAAGCAGTATACTACTTTGTGTAAATGTAGTCTTAATCTAGAAGGTGGAAGTAACTATGGAATAAGCGTGTGAACACATATATTTGTGTGTGCACACTGGGTATGTTAGGGAGGGGAGGAAAGTTGGGCTGATTTTTTTTCCTGCTAGTCTGCCTTCCTAATCCTACATGTGCATGTGTATTTTCTTGAACATATGACACATCTAGTCCCCATCAGTTTCTCTAGGTTTTGCTGCCTGTTTCCATGAGTCTGGGATTTCAGCCTAGGATAGTCTTTAAACAGCAGGTCAGTTAATACCAGGAAGTCTGTGTTAATTTAAAATAACTCCTTCTTAGAGAACCACATTTGATTTTCAGTTTTCTGTAGACCAGCCAAAATCACAAATAGGTTTCGCTGGAGAGATGCGGGGAATGTCAGGAGTGGTACAGAGCATCAGCACTCTAAGAAAAGCTGATGGTACGCACACAAATCTGAAGCGGCAGACAAAAGGTGATTTTTCCCATGCATGTTATTCCATCAGAGAGGACTAGAGGGAGAGAATGTTGGGGTGAAGCTATATCTCGAATCAGTGACTACTGAGAGCAGTTTAATAACATTTTTGCTGTCACTTGTTTCTGTAGTCCATCCAGGTTGGTGTCTGGTAACAGGGCTATAATCTCTTCGAGCTTGCAGTCATTACATTGGAGTTCAGCTTTGCAATCTGTATTGATGTTAACAGGGATCACACAGCTTAAGAGCCGAGGCAGCATTGTAGAAGTGAAGGAGTGTCGTATTGCTGGATGCATCACTTGCCAGTTCTCAACAGTAAGTTATTATTTTTTTAATTGTCAGCTGTGACAGCACTGCTGCTGAAGGCTCATCGTGGCATGGGAATTAGGGCCACAGATTCAGTCATATTTGTTGATCTGCCAGGTCCAAGAGCAGAATGGAAATGTGAAATCTTAATACCAAAAAATATGGGAATTAATGAGAAACCTAGGAATTATTCATCTACAATATGTAAAATAATGCAGGATTAATTTCTATAGTGAAATAGCTCTTTCTGTAATTTCTGGTTCATGATTCTTGATGTAAATAACTTTTGTTAATATGGAAAAGAAGCCTATGGTTTTATTTTTTTTGGTGGGGAGGAGGAGGAGAGAGTATTTCTCTTTGGGACCAGAAATGCATTATGTGACCTGACATGAGATGTGTGTGAAGATAGGAGAATTAAATGCAGTGAAATTGTAATATTGTAGGTCTTAATCTGACTACTAACTACTACTAGGTTTTTTGGTCACATGGGAAGCTCTGACAAATATTAGTATGCACCAAGTGTTTTCAGTAGTGAAAACACTGATGCTGCCCTGCTGTGGTAATTTACACACAGTATACGGTGTAATGGACTTTGATTATGTATACACCTAATTCCCTCTCTGTGATGGACTGTGATCTGATCTACATTCATAATCCTTTTGTAATGCAGTGTGTGGTTGCCGAAGGTAAATTGATAGCAATTGACTAATAAGGTATTTTGCTATTGAAAACAGGTGGCCCTTATTTGGAATGGATGCTCTGCAGAAGACTGTGAGAACAGCTAAGTAAAGATAAGGTTTATATTTGGAGATAGGTGATTTAAAGTATATGCCAAGATGCAGCCCGTTGTACTAAGGAAGGATGTGTCATCTTCAGAAATCTAGATGGCTTGGTTTCTTCGGCAGACTTTTCAAAGCACAGATTGTTTAAAGGACAATATTACCTGAGAAAGAATTGTCATTAGTGACCACAGAAATGCAGAAAAGTAATAGGGATGATATTAAAAATTGACATTAAAGAAATGAAATTAACCCAAGCCATGTATAAACTCCACTGATTAAATCTTCTGTTTCTTTCTACCCCTGCTACCACGTCAGGATGATGTCTATGTGAACGGTAGGGCTGTCAGAAAAAAAAGAGTGCATCTCCATATGTCTGACGAACAAACTGAGTCAGACTCTTGCATTGCCGTAGACCAAGCTGGCGCTGCTGTCTAAAACAATCCTATCTAAAATACAACAAACACATAATTGAATCTTGTTGCCCTCAGCATTGGTGTCTTAACCCTCTACTTAATGTTTTAAGCTGTGAGGTTTATTTTAGAATCAGGTATGCAATTAGTCTGAGTGTGTAATTGTTGTAACAAAGCGATTTGTATGTGCTAGCCAAATTACTTTAAACCGTAAGCGCTTTTATTCATTGGATCAATGTTTGGTGTTGAATAATTATTTGGATATACTTCATTTTTAGATATCATGCTCTTAAACTCTTCAGATTTTTGTTTTCATGGTACCTTATATCTTTTACTGTACTTAATATACACTTTTCAGACATGAATTTTATCTAGACAGCTATTCCTTAAATATTCAAAACATCTGACACAAATGTAAGTATTTTGTATATGTGTATGAGTGATTAATTTATATTTTCTGACTATAAGGAACTTTTGATTTTTAAACCCAAATAATAGTAATTTGAGTAATTCAAAATCTTAATCCTAAGTAATATAAAGTCAGGAGAACATGTCTCTATACAAGGTAAAAGCTATAAATTAGGGAAGGGAGACCAATAAAATACTGTTTTTACATTTGTGAGCCTTTTGTAACTCCTTCAGAGGACCTTACAGGATTGCTTCATGAAAATATTCTCCATAAATCATTTTCATCTTGAATGTCAATGCTCACAGTTTTGTGTGTAACACACAAGGTCTAACTTTATTAGGAAAGTAATCAACCACTTTTCAGCTGTAGTTCATAGATGGATATTTGTGTTGGAAACAATTTGGGGTGTATGCATTGGAAAACAGTAACTAAATTCAATAGGGATCAACACGTGTGCAAAGGCACGCCACCCCGGCTGGGCTGAGATGCTCCAGAGAGCGCTGTGGCACATGGTAGTTTAATGTGGAAAAGCACGGTATTGCTGGTGCTCATCTCATCCCACCGCTGGCCAAAGATTGCTAGGGGCTGTAGCACCTATGCTAGCATCAGCGTGGTCTTCCTTTACCCAGAGTAGAGATGCGGGAAAAGATTCTTGAATTAAACCCCCAACACAAAAGCAATCACATCACAAATAAAGATCCCTCAAATATATTATGCATGGACTAATTAAACTGTGACCTGGAATTAACATGCGGAGGACTTGAGTATATCACATGCTGTATACTATCCACCAGTAGTATACAAGGGCAAATATTACTAGAGTAGCACCATGTTAATCTTATTAATTCATACCTTGTTTAACTAAGGGAAGGGCCTCCACTCCAGAAGCGGCTGCAGTTCCATCAGAATGCGTGTGTATAACCAGTGAAGTGTCTTATGGTCACTGGGATATTAAAACTTTGACAGTGCAGATTTACATTTCTGTTATCATCATTGACATCGGAGCAAGTGATTGTTAAGGTTTTGTTAATGGGACAATTAAAACAACCTCTGCCTTGGGGAACCAGGCTACATATAAGATTTAGAGTTCTCTGCAGGAAAAGGTGCAACCCTGTTGTACACTAGGCAACGTTACCGTAATGCTGCTGCACGTAGGGGTTTTTGGCTAGGATCTGGCTGGGAATAGTGGCCAGGATCCACTACACTAACCCAGACCCCATGGCCTCTGTGCAGTCCTGCAAGCACAGAGCTTCAAGCTGTCTGCCCAGCCAGAGCTTACTCGATAAGGGGATATGATTTTTCTCCCAACAGCTCAAGGGATTCCGTAAATAGGAAAAAAAGGATGAATATACGTTTGTCTGCCTGGCTCTGCCTTGCTCTCGGCAGACGCACCCACCAGAAGTGCTCTTCAGGGGGAGCTGCACCATGCTACGGCTCTGGGTGAAACCGCTACTGCTCTGGTAAGTGTGCAGCAGCACTGACATTTAGATAATTTGCTTTTGGATAGCTTGGCTGTATCTCATTTGTTCTAGGATACCTAATATTATTTTGGATTGCAGGCATTGCTTCCCTCATTTTTGTTCTCCACATTTTGGGTTGCAAGAAATATATTTAAGAAAAAGAACAAAATTAATTTTCACAGATTTTTCAGAGCAGAAATTTGCAAATGAACTCTGAGTGCCTCCTAACACCCCAGGCCACTTGAAGTAACTAAACACCTAATCACTCCAAATAAAACTAATTGCTACTAAGCAATACTATACTGAAATACCACGCTGTCATAAATTGATATGTAAACCTTGGTTGTGCCAACAACAGCTGCTTTATTAGAGTTATTGTGACCATCCATCAGGGCTCAATGTCTTAACTCTCTTCATGGATCATTTTTCCCTGGTCAATCCAGTTGAAAATCTCTGTCCTAGCTAGCAGCTAGTGCTTTGTTTTTTGAAAAACTTAGGTGCATTTTCATTTCTTTGCCACATTTCCATTTTTTTTAGGAGAATGCTTTAAGGACAGGCTTTTTCAAGCCTTTCTGGTTCAGGTAGGGGTAGGGAAGGAGAGAGAAGAGCATTTGATTATTGATTAATTCCGGCACTAGAAAACCCCAATATATTTTAATAAAAATTTGAATTTTTGGGGAAACTTAGAAAGGTTGGGAGTTTTTGACTGACAGGTCTGATACCTCAATTTTCAGTCACTGCTTTTTCACTAAGCCTGGCATTTGACAGAAAGTTCTTACCTGGTGCCCTGAGACTGTGGTGAGGGTTCAGCCCCAGTTTGGCTTCAGTCTCTTGTAATGGTGTCTGCCGCTAGTGCTTGCATTGCTCAAATGCCTCTATGTAAATTTTAAAGTTTCAGAAACCCTTTGCCTTGCTTCTTGGGTCACTAAGCAAGCCTGGCCATTTGGTTTATTTTATTTCTAATCTTTTTTAGGGTAAAGGTAAAAGATGATAACTTGTCCGTTTCTGGACAGTACTATTTTATTTTATTTTATTTTATTTTAGCTTGGAGTATAACCAGCACAATAAAGTGTGTTCCCTGCTGTTGACATTGCCTATAAACTCCCTGAGAGATGCATGGTTGACTCTGTTTCAGTTCAGTTTATTCAAGTTCTCCATTAGGATTTCATTTTTAGAATGTACCTGTGTGATTTCTAACCTGCAGCTGCAGTGGGGATTGCTCTGTTGAGCACAGTGCGAAGAAATACTTTGGGCAAATTCATCAAGGAGGTAAGATACAGACCTGTCTAGGTTGAATTCTCTGCCCTGGAAATTGAGTTCATCCGCACGTTATTAATAAACTCCGTATGACTCTCAATTTGGTTTGCCATTGTTCTGCACTCTTTTGTTGTGCATCAAATAAATAAGCATTGAATGAGGGAAGCTGAAGTTCCCAGTTTGCTACTTGGTTACAGTAGCCGGCATAAAATTAGATAACGAAGTTGTGAATCATGACCACTGTATCTACCACGCTGACTGTACTGTAATGCTGAACAAGGTCTCGCCGCCTTCATAGCATGCTTCGGTTTGTGTGACAGCCTCATGATTTGCCGGGTTGGTTGGTTTGGTTGGTTGGTTTTTGCTTTTTAGCACTGTGCTTCTCCTGGTGAGGTGAGTAACAGGGAGGCCTACTATAAATTTCATGCATCTCTGGTGGGATTGTTTAGGCCTATGGTCAGTTCTCCATCTTAAGGTATTTACTGGCACTTATTCTTGGGTAAACCAGATTTCGTTCTGAAGTGCCATCGTAACCTTTCCCCCAAAACAACCTTGCTTTCCTCCGCTGGAGTTTCTGGGTTTTTGGAACATCCGGTTCCTAGGAAGTCTCTTTTAAAACTTGCAGTGCTTCTGCATATTTTTTAGTCTGTTCTTGTTTACAGTTTGTGTGTCCCATGCTAGCTTTCTGATTATACGTTTCAGGATTGTTAGAACCTTTTTCACAGAGAGAAAGCTCTTATAGAGCGTGCAGGGGACATTCGTGTAGACAGTGAAAACTCATGGTTTCACAGGATCAGTGGATTCTGAGGTATCCTTTTTCCCAGGTATTTTCAGAGGGCTAACAGGGTAATGCTGAGATACTGATGGTGGACATAATGTGATTGTCAGGAATTGCAGATGTGCCTAACTCCTCTCATGTTATTAGGAGAGTCTTGCTTTTTTTCTCTTCTTTTTTTTTTCCATCTTCCCCTCCCAAAATATTCTTATGCAATGAATGCCCAAGCATGTAACCTAGATTGTGGGCTTTCAGTATGTGAGCATGCACTGGTGGTGGGGTTTCTGTAAAACTTGATAAACCTGTCAGGATTTTACTAGCAATGCATAATAAATGTGGTTATTATAGAAGATACTCCTTTTCCAACAGTGGCTATTGGATCTTTAGCAGGTTAGGAATCTGAATTCTTCTATAATTCTCTTTCTCTCTCTTCTCCTCACCTTTTCTATTCCTCATGGTTGATTAAGGGCTTCAGTGGATTGTATCCATCATATGTTTCAGCCTTTGGGTAGGAAAAAAATGCTGATTATAGATTAACGGTTTCTTGTATATATGGATTTGATTTCTATTTTTGATAAAATTAAAGTAATCAGACTCTATACATCTTGTGTGCTTGTTAGAATGCAGTTCAGTAAGTAAAAATGCCTGTTAATTAACCCAGGCTGTTTTTATGTTACATCACTTACTCCAAAGCCATCAGTCCTGACCTATACCTCCCCCTTCAACCTGTTTTGTTTCCAGGAGCAAACACCATCCTATGGGAGACCTTTGGAAGCTCTTTGTGCAGAGGGCTGCATTTTTCCAAACGTCTCTGGTGACGTGGCTGGAGGGATCAGGTAGGAAGCCACAACTCATTTACCCCAAAGACCTTCAGTAACACAAGAGCATGCATTTCCTGAAAGCCTCTGCTACAGTAATCTTCTAAAGAGGATTATGCATTTTAAACAGCCAATTAGGTGCGATTAGAAAGAAAGCCTCCAACCCTCCCGATCATGGGAGAGGAGGAATGCGGGCAAACTGACAGCTGTTAAATGGAGGAACAAAGTACCAAAAAAGGTCAACATGTTGAAAAAAGAAGTGGCACATAAAGGGAGAGAAAGAAATGGCTTGTCTAAGGTCACAGCGTTGAGTCAGTGGCAGAATCCTGCTCACCTGAGTCCCAGACCAGAGCATTAAACTCTTCTGTCTTCTCTTAAATCAAAGGAAAAACGCTTACTTTGCCGAGCAAATGGAATTCTTTTCTGCTGAGGGGTATGGGAGCCTTTTAAGTCATACATTAGCAATCGCGAAACATACATATTTTTAAATTTTTCTGCCCTTTTAACTTTGAGTTTTGTAGCATTTTCTTTCCTTTTGTTTCCTTTGTGCAGCTATATGGAAGTTGTGAAGTACTGGGCAAAGAGAGCAAAATTTTGCAGCTCCCCCTTCTCACCTTTATTACTACCAAGTGACATGCAAGTTCTCTCTCAAATTCTCTCTCAAAACAGAATCCTGCACATAAACCATTTGGAGAGCCTTCCAGGTGTATTTATAACTACTACTTACCATTTTATTTGCATCTAGAAAACTAAGTGTTCAAATGGTTATCTTTAAGTCCATTTTTCAGGTACTACTGAAAGTTTTCATTTGAAAGGCAAAGTTTCTATATTTTTCTGATTAATCTTTGAATAGAGGATACATCTACAGCTGAAACTATATCTGTGTGTAGTTTTAGTTGATCCTTTCAATAATTTAACTGAATATCTAAAGAACAGCATATTTTTTGCAAAACAGTATTTTCTGTCTATTTCATATCGTTTGAGAAGCAGCATGTGGTGTTGTAGTTGGTATTTGATTTTGTTTGGTTCTTTTTTATTTTTTATGGAAGCTAATTTCAGATTGGGATAGAGAAAAAATTCTTCTATTGCTGTTTGGCTGCTTTGCAAGCAGTAGAGATGTCTTTCATTTTGTCTCTGAGACCTTGACTGTTGCAGCTATGTATGTAACGCTGCTCTCCTGTGATATTGCAACTAATCTTCATTTTCTCTTCCCCTTACCAAAAAATAACTTTTGATTTGAGGAATTTGCATAGAACTGCATGGTCTGGCCCTGATAGACAACCTCTAGGATTAGGTCTCCTCTGGAAGCCAGAATCCACAGCTATCTTTTCTGTAACTTGTTTTAGGTTTTATTTTATTTTTAGTCAATGCATGCACCCACAGTTTTTGGTGAATTTGTAGCTCCTAGCTATTACCTGGATTTTGCCTTTCCTAGAGGAAAGTGTTTGAAAACTGTACTAACTGCAAACAAACAGACCAAGCGAGTAAAGCTATGCAAATGTGGTTTGTCAGATGCTTTTTAAGTTAATCATGCTAAAATGTACAAATGAAAAAAACTGGGTTCAGTAATCACCCAGGAGAAAGCTCATATGTAATAAATAATGTCTTTAATCATAGAAATTTAATTTCTAGAACATGCTGTACTGTTCACCTTTCCATTGAGAAAACTGTAAATTAAATTTGGGTCTCTGCTGAGGTCCTGGTTGACAGAGGTGATCCTCTGAAATCCATTCAAGGTACTTTTTTCCTCTTTTTCTGAGTAAATGTAAGCCTGATTGCTAATGCAGACTTCAGTGGCAAACATCTTTTTCTAAATGAATCCCACACTGGATTTCTGCACCTCTTCTCTCTGGCTACATCTCAACTTACATGATTTTATTACTAAAGCAGCACCTGTATTGTAAAACGCTAGGATGAAAGTCTATTAACTGAGGTTCTTCAGTGCAGGCTGTTGCATCCCAGAGAGTGCGCTAATGTCGAAGGTAGTAAATAAATACTCTTTGTATTGCTTGTTTATTTCTGAGTGGTCTCTTAAGAGTGAATATACAAGTAAGGTCATATTTTTGCCTTACTTGCCTTTTGCACCTTTGCATGTTGGCGATGGTTTTTGAGCTCTGAGGGACTCTGCTGGGGCCACAGCCATTCAAGCTTCCCAGTGTCGAGTTAAAACAGGAATGCGGTGACTTTAGTCTGTTGCTTCGCTACCCCCTCATCAACGCTGTTTTGCCATTGTGCTGCAGATATGGCCAGAATGAAGTCAGTCTGTGCCAGCTTCTTATCTCAGTTGACGTGATGGAAATGAGGAGAAGCTCTCCTGTCTGCTTTACCTACCACGGTACAAGTGAGACCCGAATCCAGTCCGTTCCGTCATGATGGGTCGGCCAAGACATAACAGTGCAAGTGAAAGGTGTGCAACTGCATGATCTCTTAATGTTTGTGAAGTATTCAGGAACGTATTATCATGTTGTAGGAATTTGTATTTTATTACTGAATAAAATTAATTTCTTAATATTAGTTTGACTAACTCTTGTCAAGTACAAAGTATATTCTGGTCTTCATAAAACTGGGGTACCAGACGTTTGAGTTTTGGTATTTGTTGATTGTTGTGATGGATTTTCTCTTTTTTGCGTAGAGCACAAATCATACATGTTGCATGTTAACTTAGAGTGCTGGTTTTCCACAGTGCAGTAAGGATTGCTTACTCTGTGATCTCTTACAAAGAAAATGTCTAAAGAAAACAAGTTGAAAACTTGCATGCCAAAAAAAAATCCAAAATATTGTTCATGAACTTCTGTATTTATGCAGAGCAATTGTTTGAGTTGCACATAAATAAGAATTTTAATCTCGAATGAAACATAGCTGACTTCTGTTTCATTCCTGGCCAATAGATGAGCTCAAGACGTACACAAGTGTGATGAACCCAAGGGATTTACACAGCATCATAAAAGCATTTTATTGTGTGCTCCAATGCTGTCATCCACAGCTAGCTAACAAATACGATAGGTTTTTAATATAATCCACCGTGTCCCTGCCAGTGCTCCTGGCCTCTTACGTCATCTTGCTTTGGGCCAAGTGCTTGTTTTCCCCAGATGGCCATCGCAAGGCTGCTGACAGGCCTTCTGACTGAGAAGCTGTAGCACAGCAATCTTGGAGCTCAGTTAGGACTACTGACAAAGGAAGAGCTGTTGATACTGCAATGCGAGAGCGCTCTATCAGGCATTACATAGTGTCTGTGTTCGCAGCATGTTTGGGCCGTGATAAGTCGTAGCACATGCTTTTGGACATCTTCCTGCCTTGCACTGCAGTGTAGGATTTCTTGGAGTTGAAACGGAGGTGGCAGAAAAGATGTAAAAAGCCAAGGGTGACATCATCAGCAACTGGTAGTGCTCGTGGAATCATAAATAATATTTGGTAGACTCGGGTGAAAAATAAATCCTCTAAAAGATGTGCACTGCGGTTCCGCTTGCCTCAACTTTTGCCCTGCGACGCGGCTGCAGTTGTGTGTACTTTTGAAATTGATATCTAACAGACCTATTAATATCCAGGGAGGCTGCTCTTTCCTGAGCGCATAAAACGTGCTCGCATTAGTCAGTAAGTGAAGTGCTTTCCATCTTATCCTATTGTATCCATTGAGTATGGGTGGATTAGGAAGCAGGTAAATGCCCTTTTTTCTGTCTCAGCCTCACTCCCGAGCCGGCGGGACAGGAAGAGGGAAATGCGCAGGTACTGCTCCACGCGCGAGGCTCCGGGCGACTGCGGGACGCGGTGCGAGTTGCTGCGTCGTGTAGCGCGCGGGAGGGCTGGGACGGCGCAAACGGCCCGTGCTCGGAGACACAGCGGGCCTCACCTTCGTACGGGGGGGCAGCCTGCTCCGTTGTAGGAAAATTGGATGCAGCTGTCAGGCTCCTGGCAGCTTGGTAGTGCAGCCTTTGGGTGGAGAGTCTGGATGCCCCTGATTCGTAGCTTTGGTGCCAATATTTATTTTATTACTTACTTGTTTTTTTAAAGCAATCTATTTTAAGTGATTTGCTTTAAGGTACCACAATCAACTTTTTTAAAAGGAGAAATAGGTGCAGGGTGGTTTTTTTTTCTCTCTGATTTGATCTGATCCATTAATGCACCAATGGTAATTATAATTAATTTAAAATCATTCCATTTGTCCTCGGTTACTGGCTGAAGGAGCAGGAAATACCCGCGGCTGTTCAAGTCTTCCACAAAAGGTCAGAAAGTCACTTTGGCACAAGTCACAAGTGGTCCTCCCTCTGGTAATCTGCCCACCACCGTCATTAGGAAGTTTGAACTGTGGCCATCAGCGCCCGTGGCAGCTCTGAGTAAGCGCAATTATTTCAACTGTGTTATTTCAAGTGGGATGAATCTTGGTGCCTGAGTTCAAATTGGGTTTAAAACATAAAACAAAAACGTAAAAATCAAGTAACCCTTCCACTTCCTGATTCTTCAACTTCCAAAACATTCCCACTTTCTCCCATCTCCAGTGACTATTTCCATGCTTAATATTGAAAGAACCTTGCAAATGACTTTATCTGACCTCAGAAACTGTTGTGGTGGAGTTGGCATATCTTCTAGTTGTAAGAAAAAAGGTCATGTAAACCTGTAGCATGGACAGCAACTCCAGGTGTTTCCTCCTTTTGTGGCTTTTTCCTTTGCTCTTCAAAGAGTAGAGTTTTCACCTTAGAACTGCACTTTTTTGAGGAGAATGATTAGGATGATGGAAAGACAAAATAACATAAAATGTGATTGAGCAAATGAGATAGTATGTACGTGGACAACCACAGACAATAGTAAGACCGTTATAGTCGGGTTCAAAAGAGGATTAACTAACTAAAAATTCTGTCTATGTCAGAGATGAAGTAGGAAATGTAACCCTGGAGTTCCCTCTCTAGGTCTATCTGTACTTGCTAAATATCCCTTTCTTTTTCTCTTCATTTTATCCTATAATTTGGACTATCTTGTATATAATATTCATCACTCAAATTCACTTTAAACTTCAGGGGAAGTTGTAGTTAGAAGCGTTTATCTGGAAATATATTCTTGTTTTTCTCTCCAGTTGTCTCTTGTGGGGCAGTCAGTAGGAGAATGGTGAGATGGCTTCACCGTACTGATTTTATAAAATGCAGGTTTCAACATGGTAACCAAAAGGAAGCTCACAGAATAGCTGTAGACAGGCAAATTTTTAAATTTAGATCAAGTTCTGAAATGAAGCAGTTGAGCTGAAAATAAGATATGCCTTTTTATTTCTTTTTCTTTTGCTTCTGGATGGATTGCTTGATTTGAGAAAATGTATTAGCAAATGAATTGCACAGAGCCATTTTATATTGGATACATTGTATTTTGAGACTTTTTTCCCAAGGAAATGTATTTATTCCCAAAATGTGTAAGCAAGCCAGCAACTGGAACTCACAACACTTACTTTAAGCAATGTACTCTTTCTTCAGAAGTATAATAAGACCCACTTGTGGGGTTGCTGCGGAAGACCTCGGCAGAATTTTTTCATCGACATTGGGGAACCCAAACTGTTTTTTCCTTATTCTAATACAGTTCCCATTTTAGAATAGTGACACATAATTGATTCTTAATGCCTCTCCCATGACATACAATGCAATGTCTTAAAGTTGCATTTTGGCCAAAAAAAAGTGGGCTTTTACCTTGCAAAGTTGTGACTAATGTAAGATTGAAAATGTTTCTATTTGTAGAATGTCTTATTAAGAGTGGACTTGTTTTGGCAGTGTCATCCTCACGGAGCTAAAGGCTACATTGTGATGTAAGCCCTTTGATTTTACCTTATGGCTTATATAAATGCAACACCAGGAACAGCCAAAATGTCACACACAGCGTTTGGTCCTGAAGATTGGCAGATATCACCTGAAATTCATGTTACATGAACATCATCTTTCGCTCCTAAGTTTTGAATTTTGAAAAGTCTGTTGTTCTTGGGTGGTCACTGTAGAGATAGCTTCAAGCATATAAAATATAAGAAGTATGCATGAAATATGCCAGTATATTAAATTAACATCCTGCAAAAGCTCCCTTTTTAAAATCCAGATGCTTATATTGCTTTTGACAGACTCTAGGCGGTAAAGTTTTAACTTTAAAGAAGGGGCTTTCTGTTTCTGTTTTCAAGTTAAAAATAATGAAAGGAAAACACACTGAAATTCCCACATTATTAAATAAAACATTTAAGTGGCATGGGGCCAATCATTGTCACGCCATGAACAAATGCCTTACGGTAATATGTTCCATAACTGTTTGCTAAAAACTACCAATTTTAACACATTTGCACATGATTAGACACAATAAAAAGTTACTTATTGAAGCCAGTGTCACACTAGTGTTACTCACGCCCAGGGGGAGGGAAAGCTCCTTGCAAACCTGAATGAGAGAGGTGGTGTGAAATAGGTTCCATGCTGTGAAAACACATCTGAAAGAGAGTTGCCAAATGAGCGACTTTGTTCTTATGGTCAGGAGTTCATAACACTGCCACTGTGTGACTGCATCGCTGGGGAACGGGAGGAAAAGGCTCTGCAACGGGGAAGACTTAGCTAAAGGACTGGCAGACTCAAGCAGCAGCTGTCCGAGAAGCACGATTAAAATGTCGCTTTGAAATACCTGTTCTTATCAAGGACTAGTTCACCAAAATGATGCATTTTAAAATGGTCTAGCTTTAGTGTTGTTCCAGTAAGATTTCTGGGTGCATTCCTATGTTTCTAAATAATCAAGAAAACAGCTTCATAGCTGTTATGTCAGTGTACCTGAACAACCAAGATGTGACCAACAAGAAATGGATCTCTCTGTTGCAGTGGAAGAAGTTCAGCTTTGCCACTTACGCTTTGCTGTCTGAAGTAGTGGAATAGCATTTTCACTATTTCAGAACAGTATATTCAAAGTGTAATTCTTCTACGTAAATTCATTCGAAATGCATATATATTCTGTGTATGTTCATTTAGGTTTCAACACTGATACCTTCTGTGTATATTCATTTAGATTTCAAACACTTTTATTGAAGGAAACAACAGAATTTAGGCCTGGTGATGCCCTTGTATAAACCCCACAGATCACCTCAATTTTGTTTTGTTTTTCTCTTTCAGGGCCTTTGGATTAAGAGCCCACTGATGCGTTTCGGTTTTCCAGAAAGCATGGCATTTCATGTACTCCATGTTCCTCTGAGGAGAGTTATCAAAACGGTTGATTAAAAGTAGGTGTAATCTCCACAAACAGCTGGGAACAAGTGAGAAAAAAGATAAATCTGCAGGGGAAAATTTTGAGTATATGTTAATGGCAACATTAGCAGAGATAATTTGTGCTTTGCGGCATCTGCACATTTAGATTCACAAAGGAGTTTCTGGCTACTTGAGATTTTACACATCTATCAGCTATTGTAAATCTGAGAAGCCCATGGAAACATTATATGACTCTGAGATTCACCCTTGAGAGCTTTGGACCCATAAAGTAATTCATGCATTGCAATTAGGGATAAACATTCATTTTGAAAAGAGAACCCCCTGAATCTTTCCCTACCTCAGGAACCAAACCAAATGCAGAACATATCCGAGGCTATAAAATATTTCATTGTGACCTTCCTATGTCCAGAAGGTGATAGGCTTCTTTGTCCCAGCTGCCTGCCACCCACTAGCTTTAGTTTTCTCCCTGTCCCTGGTATACATGTTATTCAAAGTAGTCACAGTAATGAGCAGAATGAACTCCTGGGGCAGCAAAGGTGGATTTGATGCATATGACCATGGCAAGAAGAAGCACAAAACTTGTTCTAGTACATGTCACTTGTGCAGTCTAGTAAAATAAGTCATCTGTATGGTGCTATTTGAACACTCCCCCATTCCTAGCAAAGATGCTGCTGGGATTTGGGAACAGCAGTTTCTCGAGCACTTCCACGTTGCATAGCACAAGATGCATTGGTTAGCAAAATCCTCTTGCCAAGGTAGCCAGCCGGCACGAGGGCCACTGCTGCTCCCAGTTGCTATGTAGGGTGAATTCTGTGCAGAACAGTGATGTTCTGACCTGAACACATACAGCGACAGAAACAACAACAAAAAGTAAACAGAGCGTTAAACTTAAGAAAGATTAAATAACACTTCACAGTGCTTTACAGTTCTCTGTGCAGTGTAAAATACTGCCAGCAAGACAGCAGGGCAGGCTATTTGTACTCCATTATCTAAAAAAGGTGGCAAGGGCACGGCGGGTCTGCAATCTTGACATTACTTCTTGCGTTTCCTGTTTTACACCTCTGTTCTATTTCAGTGCAAGAAAGAGAGTGTTTGGATTCATCTGTTTCTTAGGTGACAGAGGGGCTGAGGAATCAATGTTTGATGTCAGGCATATGAATAGCAGGTGTTTGCTTTCATTTAACAGGAGTTAGCCTCACACAACAAAATTTCATACAAAGCATTTGACTTCTGGTGCCTTACGTGCAAAGGCAGCACAACCTACACCAGAATCACACCTTCCATTTTCACAGGTCACTTTGTTTAGAACAAGTCAGGGGAGGGTTTATCAAAGGGGCTTGAATCTGAAAAGAAAAGGAGTAGAAGCTTTCCAAAACTGAGTGTGTGCAAACTCTTTCTCAGCATTAACCTTCCCCCTTCTCCTGTTTTTGTTTCAGTTGGCAGCAGTGAGGAGTGGAAGAAGGCATAACAAATCCAGCTCCTTCCCCTTCAGAACTCCAGCACTGCACTTATTTCATAGCATTTCGCTTAAAATGAGAATTTACCTCCCCCCCATCACCCGCATGACTTTTTCTCTCAAGAAGTCTTGCAAAGCAGGATTGCAGCATTATCCTCATGTTATAGAAAGGGAGGCAGGGGAAGGAAAATGACCACGGTCACCCTGAAAGCCTGCCAGCCTCTGTGCTGTAAGTAGCTTCTTTCATCTGGGATGGTCCAAGTGTAGTAATGTGTAGTAAGGTGCGAATTTAGTGTTATATTATCTGAAAGTTGTTACGAGACACATACCTGGTAAGTACCTTCTTTACAATGGTTTCCCAAAGGTATGTATGGGGCATGTTTTCTATTGAAAACTAGAAAGCTCTCCTACCACAAAATGCAACTGTGTATGATATTAGTGGCTGAAGGGCACTTTGAAGAAGTGAGTGTCACCAACAGGAATTAACCAACCAAAGCGATCCCATGTGTTTTCTAGGGATGCCAGAAAGTAGAGAAAACTGAGTGTGAATATTTTATCTACAGTCCCACTCATCTACTTATCATTTTGGACAACTGAAATGACAGCGTATTGAAGGTGAAAGATGACAGTACTGGATTTGAGCTGCTTACAAGGAACTGCTATGTTTGCTTGAAACTGTTTTTCAGCCGTCTCTTCATTGAGGGGAAAATTCGTTGCTGCTGAAGAGAAGTCTTCCACAAGACTCAGCAGTTGGCAGTACTCAAAGCCTCACACTCACCCACTGTAGGTCTTCGGGCAACACTCTCCAACGTCTGGACGCCTAAAGATATCCATCTGGAAAGGGCTGTCAGGAGTGTCTGCACTCCTTGTTTGTGGATCCTCTACTCCCACAGAGATAGGGGCCAGCTGAGCTTAGTAGTAAAACAAAACAAAATTTTATTCAGCAAGACTAAAGGTCGGCTTCAAAACAAAACTTCAGAAGCAAAACAGATAGGAATTACAATCCTGATAAGCTTATTAAGTAGATAACTGTCTTCTTGCTTAAGCTTTTTTTTCTCAGAACCATAGGTATAACCTGGCTTTCAGAAGTGGGATCCAGAATACTCAGCAGTACCTACCGGTGCATGCAGCCTCAGTCACGAATCTAAAACTCGCTGGAGGGGTTCAGGACACTTGGAGTTCCCTCCCTACTTCCAGTTTTCCATCTCTTGTTTATCAGCACTGATTGCTAGTTATCTCCAGATAGCTACTGCTCCTGCTTCTGAAAGCTGAGTGTGGAGGTGTCACATGAGATAGGAGAAAGGCCCAGATATTGGCGTTCTGGCATGAAAGTCATTTTAGGATAGGGATGGCTACAGCATTGAAATGTTTGGTGTATAAGGACAGAAAATAAGGATAACAATCTAAGAGATGACTCTTTCAGTGAGGCATGACCCACTCACATGAAGTACTGTGGGCCAGATTCTTAATGACACTTTAGTGTTAATTTTTGCAGATCTGAGCCTCAGCCCTAAATGCTCAAATCTGGGGGCTCAGCATCTCACAGAGCTGAGAATTAATTTGCTATTTCTTCAATACCTCATGAATTGTTTCTGTGCTCGCTCAAAGCATTTTGCACCAATTTAGCACTTTCTGGGATGCAAGTTGCAGCATGAAAGCTATCATGAGCTAGGTTTGAAACTTGAAGCTGAGCTCCAACAGGACACAAGTTAAATGCAGTCTTGACAATAAGCAGAAATACAGATTATACTGCTATTAATGGTTTTCTAGTTAGAATATTTGTCACTGCCATTGATTCATAAACTCATTGCCAGTTTCAACTTGTATGAACCTTTTGGATTAGCATCAAAACTGTAATGAAGACTAGCTGGTCTGAGGTGCCTCTTAGGCATACAAAAGCCTTACGAGCCTTATGAATCAGGAAAATCTATGTTCATCGCAACATACAAGAGCCAGGTTATTCTTAGCCTTGTATGGATTAAAAGAGGAGTAAACAGGAGAAGCATCCTTCTCCTCTCATCCTTGGATCCTGTGCAAGGATTAGTTACTCTCTGTCAGCATACAAATCCTTATGGGAAGGAATTTGGCAAAGCACTAGAGACTTACAAAAGATAAGAAGAAGAGAGGTCTTCCTTTTCATTGCATGGGCTTTCCTTATGCATAGTGGAAAGCTCTTCTAGGGTAAAGTACCCCATTGTACCTATGTAATTTAATGCACAATAGGGAGCTGTAGCAGGCTCTTGTGGATGCTGCCCTTTAGTCTATCCTCAAGTCTTCAGGTGCTCTTGAAGAGCATCACAGGCGGAATTCTCCCAGAAGAGGTTTCTTTTCTCCTCATCATTTAAGCAAAGCTTAAATAATTGCATTTCAACCTTTACTGAGTTTGAAGAGTCCAAACCTGAGTAAGACTGAGTGAGTGCTAGTCATTTTCTTGTGATCTTCAAACAACTCTGCAGTCAAGACAGCTAAAGACTAAAATTGTTCATGTGGTATAGAATCATCTCTGATTCAAAAGGATGTCAGCTTGACATGGAGAACAGAAGAATTGTGAGCTAAGGAGAATATCCCAGCACTGATTGTTTTTTAACTAACCAGTCAAGTGTGATGCTAAAGGCAGCTCTAATTAAGGGTGTGTGTATGTGTGTGACTCATTTAGTGACTGAGTAAAAAGTACAGAGAAACATGTCATCTCAAATTAGTGGGAATAGATGGAATCAGAGGAAGATTTCTGTCTAAATAGCCTAGATGTACGTACTTCATGTAAATATCTGATAGCTAGGCCTGATGAAATGGTTGTGAGGCCTCTTCTGGTGCATTGAGTAATTTGCCCAGCTGAGAAAGACTGTCTGTGTTGCGGTGGAAGGGTGGCTGCCCTGGTAATGTCTCTCCTGCAACCTGGGATGCACAGCTTCTTTGAGGCACTTGAACTTGTGCCTTTGGCTGAGAAGTATCTCTCATTCAGGAGGCTTGATGCAGCTCTCAGTATTTAAACTCTCTTGAGCTCAACTTGAAAGCACTGATAGTATTTTGTAACCTCATTGTAACTTTCCTGAATCCTCCATCGTCTCTTCTGCTGTCTGCCTGTGACAAAACATGCATTTATAGACCATATATTAATCTCTCAGTGAGCTACTATTTCTGTAATAGTCTGCAACTCCTACAATTATTACTCCTTGGTTCCTTCTCTTGGTCTTTAAGGTAGGGCTCACTAATTGATACAGCCAAATTTATTTGAAACGCTTGGAGAAGTTCGCCTTGATACTATCCATCTCTCTGCGACAACTTATTGTAATGAGACCATAGATTATTTTAGCTCTACTTGAGCTTATGTATTTCTTATTTAGTTGTCCCCAAATGCCTGAAACTTCATCAGCTGGTACAAGGTAATTTAGTTTGATTCTGGTTTTCTTACTCATTTTGAGGAGGAGCTTACTGTGGAAATCATTTCTGTTTTTAGTTGAATTGTTTGTGAGGTTGTAAATCTACAAAGCAGTGCATAGGAGGGGAAACAAAACTGCATTCTGACTGATCAGCATGCTCTGACATTTCCTTTTTTGCACTGACTCTGTACTGTGGGACCTCCAAGGGCCACCCTGTTCCAGCTGTGCCCCCAACCAAACTCTGCGTCCATGTTTGGACAAGGCTCAGATGCAAGCTTTTGCCTTTCCTTTTCCCTCCGTCCCCCATTTCCATGGCAGGACACCCAGCTGAATCGGCTGGAGGGAAGAGAGCCATGTCATGCTCCAGCAGGTCCCTCGGTCCCTGCAATTGGAGCAATGGCATCACAAGGTGCACCAGAGGGTTTGTTTGCAGTCCAGGGACGGCCTACGTGCCTCCTCTTTCCTGAAATCGTGGTCCATTGTGGTCTAACCAGACACCGGCAATCATGCTCTGCTGTTTGGAGCACTAGGACTCTGAACCTTAGAGGCTGCTTTAGGAGGAGTTTATTTAAGATGGACCTTGTTTTTCTCCTTTTCTGTTTTCTGCAATAATGCCAGACTCCTTTCTGCTCTGTGTAAACAAAGTTTGTGATTACTTTGAGGGAGATTGTCAAACTCAAAGAGAAGGAACTCAAACAGAAAAGTACTTACGAGAATGATGTAGAAGCTTGATTTCCAAACTAACAGCAGGTAATACAAATCAGCTCTGAGGACAACACTCCCACTGTCTCCAGTTTGCTTGCCTGCCGGGGCTGTGCATGCTTCTTCCTTGCTGATAATGTCTGGTTGTTGATAGATCATAAAATAGTCCAAGAACTCTCTTGTTATGACATGCTCCCACCTTCACATCCTGTTTTGTTTTCTTCAGATCGGGAGGAAGTGAATAAAAAAGTCAAAAATGTAATCTCCCATATGTTTGCCTTAACAAATCATTTTGCAGTATCGTTTATCTGGACATGCTCCTGATGTATTTCAATTAGTTTGAATCTTTCTGAATTTCTTTAGTCTTGATTCTCCATTTTTCTAATTATAAGAATGCCAAGACCACAACTAAAGTATTCTGGAAAAAAAAGTCAGATTTGTTAGTTAGGGAAACTTTTTTTTCCCTGCAAATAGAACATTCAGATTTCTCAATCACCTGTTCTGACCTGATATTGATTTCTTTTAGTATTTCTTCTTCCTCCTAAGGGAAATAAATCTGTTTCTGGTATCTATCAACCGTTCTTCCCTTTGATAAAAAGAATTCATATAATTCTTAAGTAATGCTAAATCTTCTGTCAACAAATTAGTCTTGTCATCAGCCATAAGGGGCCTCATGATCTTCTTGGTGACCTCTTGCTTCTAAAATACTTGGGAAAAAATCCATGCATATTAACTCCTGGCTATATCAGTAATGTTTATGCTTTTATTTACAGCTTTTTACGGTGTTGAGAAGCACGCTGTCTAGGTTCTTTTTTTCTCAGAACAAAACTGACAACTTTAGAAATATTGTGTTTGTGAGTAAGATGGCAGGAGCTTTAGAGACTGCATGAATATGTGTGTAAGGTTAATTCAATATGTGCAGGTTAATTCAGTAAAATCAATAATTTAGTGGTTAGAACGCTTGTTTGAGCTGTACGAGTTGTGTGGGATATGGGATCAAGTTTCTACCTTTGTCCCATTCCAGATAAATGCCCAAATAGGCTATAGGATCAGTCTGTCTTTTTCTGGCCAAATAACTATTTATACAAAGTTGATCGCCAGCAGAAAGGGATCAGGGTTAATACCATCCCACAATCCATGTGCATGCCACAACTGTTGGATTATTGACTCTTCTTTCTACAGTTTTTGAGGAAAAATTTAATCCAAAATTTTTTTATGGGTAAAAACATTTTGGCACTTTCTAACAAAAAATAATTTCATTGAAAATTGCACATTTTTTCCTGCTCTCCCCTTACCCCATGGCATCAATGGAAATTTGCTGTTGACTTTGAGTAGGCTCAGGATTTCACTCTTACAGTTTAAGGTGCCTTTCTTGCAAGTTGCTGTGTGTGGTTGGAGATGTAAACATACAGGACAGGTTCCATAGCTACAGCCATAGTCTGTCACTCCGTTACACGGTTCTTCCAGGATGTGCTGTCCTGTTAGCATTAATTATATTTTTCCTTTTTCCTCTGATTTCTTACATTTTCAACTGCTACTCAATGCACCACTCAGTCCTTGTCATTTTAAAGTGTGATCTTTTTTTTACAGTATTTTCCTGTTCCTTTTATATTATTTTTAACATTGTCATTTTTCATCAGTACGTTTTCCATGAAACGTACTGTTTGCTTCTAGCTAACATTTAACTGGAACTGTCATGCCTAATGCTTTAGTAATCTCTGAAGGCTCTATATTGGCCTGAAGCTGCTTAAAGTCAGGCTTTATTCTATTGTAAGAGTGCTGATGTCAGGTTTTCCAGATTTTTGGCAGTGTGAGTTATCAAAATTTACCCCTTTGTCTCCAGTCTGTGTCCACTTGATTCTTAAAAACTCTGTCAAAAATTGCTATTGTTTCACATATTATAAAGGAAAACACAGCTCTATACCATGTGCTCAGAGCTATTGCTTGATTTATTTCTTCCACTTAATATGCCCCAGATTATATCCAGTACTTGAATACTCCCATTTCTACTTTGTTTTCTGTCTCCTTTCAAAGCCATATTAGTTTATTGCTGCCTCCTGCTCAGTTCCATCTACCATCTTACTTCCCTTAACTTAGGTTTTGAACCTTGGTAATTGTAACCAACTGGTAGTGTCTCCGGGGGTTCCTGTCTCAGTAAATTTTACATCCGTTTAGCACCTGGATGCATTCTTACCCACTCTGAATAACAGTGCTGTGCACAAAAGAGATTGGAAAGGAGCAGGATGGGAAAATAACTGCTGCAACTTTGCTATCTCTTGAGCTTTCATGATCAAAATGCAAAATAATTGCATTGTGTAATTTGTGTACAATATCGAATGCAGACCCAAACAAAATTTTCTTGTTAGACACTTCCTGCTTTCTGAAGTCACTGTGTTGAGAAGTTCAGTTTTCCTGAGTTTTGTCCCAAACAAATGATTGGCTTTTCTTGATATTATGTGTGTCCTCTGATGGGTATGAAAAGACTATCCAGCCTTACTACCAGAAAAACTTGGCCACAACCTTTAAAAGTTAATTATGATCTATTTTTAGATGCCTAGTATGATTTAGTGTAAAAATGTAAAACTTTCAAAAACAGCTGGAGAGCAGTATTTATAAAGGTACTGAGCAATTGTCCTGTCCTTTGATCTGAATTAGAGCTGTTGGTGTTCAGCACTTCTGAAAATGTACAACTTACCTTACCTTACAAATCTCTGTTGTTCCTGCATCTTTAGTTCACTTTCAACCCACTTTAGGGCATAGGGCTATTGTCACTGGGAAAGTTTTCATATTGACTATGCTGAAACAGTCATCTGCCTATCTGTATAAAACACCTCTTTTCTTCTTGGGGAGGGGAGAGGAGGTTAGCACTAATTACAAGCTTCAACTACATAAATATATATATATATATATATATATATTTTCCCCCACAGATAACTAAATTGCAAAAACAGATTTTTGTTAAAGAGCTGTGAATTGGATTTTAGCAGTATCATCTAGTTTGATTTAAAGCATGTGTCATCATATGTCCATCAAGTAACTGGCTCGTATGGGAGCATGAATAATTTCATTAAGAAGTATTTCATAGGCTTGCTGCCTAGAAAAAAAAATCATTAAATCAGGAATCCATGAATTGCAGTGCACTCTTTCAGATATGTTTAAAAGTGTACATTAGTTATAGCTAATAAATGTAAAACATGAATCCTGTCTAATTAACTTTGGTGGTGCAGGAGAACTTGCATGTTAGACACTTGTCGTTTCCTGCTGTGATTCGCGGTCGTGATGTCATGAGTTATGAGCTGGACGCGGCAAGAATTTTATATCAGGAATTTAAATTATCTGAAGAAAAATTTGTTCTATTCGTCGATTTTTCTTTTTCAGTGCAATAGGCCCAGTGATCCTTAGCAACTCAGGGGCAAGGAGAAAGGTGCGATCAGGTGCAGCAAGTCTGCCGTGAAGGGGCCTTTCTACGGCAGAGGAGCCCGGGAAGCAATGCTTACCCAGGGCAGGAAGAAAGCTGCCAGAGCCTGAAACGGGAGCGCACCCAAGAGACTGCTGGGCACTCAGGCTCTTGCCTTCCCGTGTTCTCTGAGGTTTCGGGAGCATATGGACAAATCAAAATCAGACAGCGTGGCTCACAAGGAGGTGCAGGGAAGACAAATGTGTTTTCTCAGCGCTGCCCACCCTGATGATGTCTGTCTTGATGACAGCTGTGAAGAATGCAGGGGAGAGGCCGAAAATGTTGGAGGTGGAAGCACAGGTACTATGGAAGAGCTGCTCTCTCCTGAAAGCTGTTGCCATCTATCCTGTTTTTATTATGAAAATACATGCTGGGCGTTTGCAGGGAGCAATCCAGCTATCTGCCAAGCAACTGTGAGAAGACATGTGAGGAGGAGACTGCAAAGTGCTGGTGGTTGCAGAGAGCTGGACCAGGTGCTAGGACTGAGATTGGTGTGCTTTGCGGAAAGAATGACATGTCCTGGTGGCCTGGGTGAAGTGGTGAAATTATCTGTCGACTTGGCTAGCCATTGCACTTCTAAGAATGGCAGAAGTGAGTACGTCTGATGAAAACCTTTGTTCCTCTGGTCAGTCCTTAAGCAGAGACTCTGCTAGCAAAGACAGCCTTGCAGGCACGTGAATGGGAAGAGAGTCACTTCCAGACTTGTGGTGGATTTGTGATGGTGGAGCTTGCCCAAATGCGGTAGCTTTTTCCAAGCAGCTCAGAATTGCTCACGGAGCGGTCGCCGTAACAGGCGCAGCAGCGCTGCAGGCGTGTTTCTGACAGGTGCAGGTAACGCGGCATCTGCTCTGGTGTAATTCACATGGAGGCAGGTTGGAGAAGCGCGTTCTGGGAGATGAGTGCGGTTCAGTGGTACAAAGCTGTGCTCTTGCCACCAGGAATCTCATCTAGGTGTGAACGTAGTGAAATCTGAGCCAAGAAAAGACAATTTGCCTAATAAAACCTTCTGGAAGAGGTGAGGGCTCACTCAATACTGAACAGTGTTTATGTTCTGTTTTTCTGTTGTTCTAGTCTAGTCTAGAGGGTAATTACATTTTGCAGGGTTAACACGTATTAAGTATCTCATTGAAGGTCCAATAACAGTGTTTATAGCTGTCAAGTATATTGACTGAAAACACTGATTGCCATCTCCTCCACTACCAAGGCAGTCGGGGTCTCCAGTCAAATCATTACGGACAAGGAACATAATAACTGCCAGTGCTTGCGAGCTTCTCATCGCTGAGGGGGTGTTTTTTGCCTTCCTTGCAAGTGGATTGCCTCTGTGTTAGACCTGTGCCTTGGATATGGGCGTGAGGAGCTCCTTCAGTTAACGGCTTCTGTCTTGTGCACAGTGAGTTGATTTCTCTGAATATCCTTTCAGAGAAACAATATTTTGCAATCATATAAATGTTTACACTGAGCAAGTGCGAGGGGTGCAAGCATTGTAAAGGGAGTTTGTGGCTGCTGTGCTTTTTGCTTTTTGAACAGCTTTTCTTGGGTTTTGCAGTGTTTGCCGAGCTCCAATTGTGCTTTAATATTCCAGCGTGGGAAAATAGCTCTCTAATGTAGGAATGCACCACTCAATTGCTCTTTTCCCAACACACACACACACACACACACACACACACACACACATATATATGTATAAAATAAATGAAACCCTACTTTTTATTAGGGAAAAAAGATACTCTTGGCAACTTAAATTGGGAGGTAACTGGGGGAAAATGGCTCTCTTTAAGAAAAGTAAGCAAAGTAGGTGCAGGCAGTGACTTTAAATTGGACATTAAACTAATCCAGGGCTATACTTTAATAAAGGCTAGTGCTGGGAATTCTTATGGATTTTCTAGCTCATTGCTGGGATGACAGAGAAATACAATAAATGTTCTATTACTTACACAAGCTGCTGGTTTTCAGAAAATTAGTCACCAGTGACCTTTTACCCTTTGTCTTGCTCTCCTTCGCAGTAAAAGTACCTGATCAGAATCCAATGCAGCCCTGCTCCATGACGGCATCCTCCCGGCTGCTCTGTGCCGGTCCCAGTTGCTGTGCAGGGCTCGTCTGTCGCGCAGCGTAAGACTGGCTCGTTTTTCTCATTGTGTGACTGTAATATTTGCGGGGAGGGAGGGAGGAAGAAAACCATACCTTTGTCATTGATTGTTGTTTCTAACTGTAGAAGAAAATACAGACACAATTCTACATTTCTTATCAAGGAATTAAGCCCAAAATGTGAAATGTAACCAATCAAGTTGCTCAGAAGTAAAATTAAAATTTGAGAACCATGATATGGCTTGGTGATTTCACCTAGCCTTGCAAAGCATAAGCCTTTTTTGTTTGGTTGATATTTTTTCTTTTCCCTGAGTATCCAATGTGATGTTTATATTCTCTACAATGAGGCATAGACTTTTGCTGAGGGGGAGGGGGCTATATTATTTGGTGTGTACCAGCCCTTTGGTAGAATTATATTGATTAGTTTTCCAGTTAGCAGTGAGACCTCCTTCTGACCCTATTTTCAGGGTCAGTAGATCATAATGCAGAAGCACTAAGAGACCAGCGTCCCTCCCCATATTGCTTTCTGAAGAGTGTATGGACCAGAAAATCATCATTTTATATATATGTGTGTGTGTGTGTGTGCATGCGTGTATACACATAAAGTATATATATATATAAGTATATATATAAATAGCATGTGTGTATATTATATATATAAAGAGTGGGGCTGGACTCTACTCCACAAATGCAGATATACGTTACATATCAAGTATAATAACATATTGTTGTGGAAAGGAAATGAATGCAGCCTCTACTATACTGCTTTAAAACCTGAATTTTGTCCTGTACTATTGGCTTTTTGAAATAGAAAAGAAATACCTTGCAATCAAGTACATCAAGGACAGGAGCATCTTTCTGAAAGAGGAACACAAATCTATGTTTGAAATTGAACTATTTTTCTAAGATCTTTAATCTGAAAACCCTCAGCCACAAACACATAAAACAGAGAGCTACAAACTCTGCCCCGTTATCCGCACTCTTGGGATCTCTCATGAGCAATCTGTTGGCTTCCATCTTGTATTGTATGTCAACCATACATACCACTAATTAAACAAGAAATCATTTGTCAAAACTTGCTGCACTTTTCATATCCAACATTTTCCATGGCAGGTGTATAGCAGACAAAGAACAAGGACAAAATAAAATACCTAAAGAATGCTTTTAGATGCTATTTTTAATTGCTATTTGAAGCTTACATTTGAAATCCTGGGTCCTGTAAAAGGATAAGGACTGGAGTCAAGGACTCAAATGTCCTCAGCCAAACACCAGGACCTTTCAGAATGCCTTTGAACTCCGGTGCTCCCCGAGTGTGTTGTAATTGTAGGAGACAGCCCTACTGGTCCTGTAAGAACAGGAAGGCTTTTTTAATATTAAAAAAAAATAGCTTGACTTCTAGCAGCTGCTGCCCCTGGTTTTCTGTATTTCTTGAACTGAAAAACAGACCGTAAGGAGATAATTAATATGTTCCATGCTACTTGTGAAATCACTATCTGGGGAAAGAAATGACTGGAAATAACTCGAGGAAGGGGAGAAAGTGAGGCAGAGCACGGCAGGTCACACAGTCCTGTGGGTACCCCGCTAGCCCTAGAGCCCAGGGGAGCATCCTGACTCCTCGGGAGGGCTCACGTGGACAACTCTTTGCCTACAGCAGTATTGCTGAAATGTCCTTCTTAGAGGTATTGGTGCTCCTTTCCCGAGGCATCTTGTAAAACCAACTTCCCAAGTTACTATCCCTCTCCTTTCCCCCCAGCAACGGCTCAACAGGTCTTCCAGAGAGAGTACCAGCAAGTGGCATGTCTACAGCTTCATATATGCCTTTCTGTATCATGCTTCAACATTATTAAAATATAAGACTGTTTTTGCAAGCCTGGACAGTAATAGATAGAAAATGATTAGCATATAGATGCTGCTCTTACACTGGCTCTGAATATAAGCACTGGCTTATATTCACATTTTAGTGATGTCTAACAGAGATGGCAGGTATCATTTCTTTACTTCCTTATCTCATATTTTGACAGTTTTATGGTCTTGGCCATCTGTTTGATATAAAGCTCTTTGATTTGAAATTGAGGTATAATGCCACATTTACTCATTATAGCAATATTGTCCAGAATTTCAACATCTCTTCTTTGTTAAAAAGATTTTTGTTAACTATAAAATGGTCACGAACCCACCATTAAATGAAAAAGCCATCTTCTCCACCTGTTTCTCTGCCGAAATGAAGCAGCTTTCTTCTTCCTACTAGTATCTTAGCATACCTGGTTCCTCCGGAAAAATTTTGTAGGATTCCTAAATTTTCCCAGTAATGTCTAAACAATTGCAGTCGTGGCCTCTTTGCACCTGCGTACTAATCAGGTCAAATAACTTTCAGAGACAGTCAAATTTGTAACAGAAGTGAGCTGACTCTGAAGGACTTGGGAACTGTAGGGAGCAGCTGGTCCTTCTCCAAATATTCTGGAGCACAGGTATCACAGAGCAGGCTGTCATTACATCCAGCACGTGTGCCGGCAGTGTTGAAAACAGGCAAACAGCTGTTGGATGGATAAAAGTGAACATATTCCATGCACACACACTGCTTCATTTCTTCACCAGCTGGTACTCAAGGGACCCTTCCCTTTCATGATGGTCAATAGCCCTTGGCATGTCACTGAGTATGTTTATGTCCATGGTCACTTGGAAAAAAACCACGTTTTTCTGATGTATCTCTCTGCTGCATTTTTTTCTGCAAGGATCATGCAGATATTAATGGAAATATTAACAAATGTGCCCTTTTTATCTCCATTTCTGTTACAGAGAGGGAATTATTCTCAGCCTGTCTGAGGCATGTTGATTGAATTCATTCACGAAATTTTGATTTAGTATCTCTCTCACCAAGCATTTTTCTTTCCAACTTTCTTTTCCTATCAAGGGCTTGTGAACCATTCGACTAACTGGTTCCTCAATTACTATCGACTAGTGACTGTTTTAGGGGAAGCTGATGGGCACTGATGCCCCACACCTTGGCTACGGTGATACTTTCTGTCTTGGGATGGCTGAGCTCTTCCTCTAGCTGGCATGGTTGTGTAGATGCTTCTGCTTAGAGCATCAGTGTGTGAAATCAGAAATTCATCTGAAGCTAATAGGCAGCCAAATAGGCAACTAAATCAGCAAAGTGAGTAGTGTTTCTTAGCCTACTTCAGGCCAGATATCTCACTTGACTTCAGTTCATTATCCTTTTACTATGAGCCTTCTTAGAGCTGCAGTTAATTATGTTAATAATTTATCTCAAAACCAACCATTGTTTTATTTTTCAAGTTTCAGCACAAATACCTTTCCTTACTAGGAACCATACAGATGTTAAGATGGCTGCAAGGAAGGAATGTTTCTAATACATCACATTATAAAAAGAGCAAAATACTTTGCTTTCCTCTAAGGGAAGATACAGTTTGTTTTCTTTTGCTACTCACCACCCCAAAAAATGACTGAGAGGGTTATATTCAATCTCTTCTTCCTTTGCTTTCCCTTTCCCCCCTGAATCCCTCAGGGCAGTTATGATACATTTGAGACATTTCTCAATGAGAAAGACTAAGAGAAGATGACCATCAGTAACAGCAGGAAGATGTGAACGATTTAAAATGTCCACTTCAGCCCTGACTATAATGTTTCTACTGCAGGTCAGCTATGCAGTGAGCCATCCCACATATTCTCTTACCTGCATAACTACTATCAGGACCCTATTAGTGTCTCACCACAGGTGTACGATGAAACTTCAGTCTCAGTAAAATATTCTTCCTAGACTCCTTCTGCCATTAACGAAGGATAATTTAGAGCAGAAATCTCCTGTTAGATGTTTCAATTGTCTCTTTGGAGGAGTCCCGACAGCTCCATCATTTATGTAGGAAACCTGGCGCTCCAGGCAAAATAGGCATTTCTGGTGAATCCCCATGACGTGGAAGTTTAGTGCAAAAAGTATTTGTAGTTTCTACTGTTTACCTTACAACATTTCATTGCTATAATTTGGAAGTGTTGCTCTAGTGTGAGGACAGGTCTTTTTATCATAAATTCCCAATAACAACTTTCCTCACTTTCTCAGTTTTCTAACTCTGTAGATAATAGAGTGGCAATTATGGTTATTTAGGCCCTAAGCCTGAAAACCCTTAATCATGTGGATATTTATTGCTCCCAGTCTACCTATTTCATTGATCGTGCTAGTTTATTTTTGATAGGATCAAGTGAGCAATTATAAAACAAGTAAAAACCACAGAAAGGTGACAGAGTCCATTTAGAGTATAGAAAAGATGTTACCCCAAGTAAGAGGTACTCAATCATAATCACGTAAAAGGGCTAGTCCTTTAGAGGTTTGAAATGAGGTGTTTTGACTTCGGAAGCGTTTCCTCCGGTACCTCACACTGACTCGTTTGGTGACCGTTTCGCTGGTGAGTGTGGAAGGACCAAAGGCACCGGCTGTGGCCTGACAGCCGACGGCGCACGCATGGGCAGCGGGTTTTGTTAAATCACTTGGGACTACCGAAGGTGGGATCAGGCCCCTGCTGTTTAACGACTGCTAGTAGAAGGGGAGCCGCGCAGCCCTTCAAGCCAAGCCTGTTCAAAGACCAGGGACCTCTTTGCACCACACAGGCAGCAGGTCTCGGGGACCTTCCCTGGCCACCCTGGCACGGAGGAGCGAGTGCGGCTTGCAGCACACGCCTCTGCCCGGCCAAAATGCACGGTCCTGCAAAGCACGTGGAACGACACGGCGCGCGGGCTTGCAAACCAAGCAGTTAGCAATGGGTCCAGGCCAGAAAGTGCAAATTTGCACCTAAATCACAATCCAAACTTTCCCAAAAGGGATGTTTAGATTCAGGACCATCTCTTAAAATAAATAATGAATAAATAAGGTCCCGTATAGATGCCTAACTATGTCATTTTATTAACACTATAGATTTTTCAAACACGGAGGGATTGTAAGAATTACATATACATTTCATTAGTAGGGAATTTATGACTACAAGATTGCACTTAAGGTTTGTGCTAACACTTTATTCACCCTTTTGACCCGGTCCCTTTACTATATGCTGCCCCAATATTATTTTTCATAAGTCAGGAAACGTTTTCCATATGTTTTGCAGCATTATCCAAAGGGAGTTTGCAGCTGTACTGTTCCTACTTTATCATGTTCGTACTGACTGAAGTGCAGACCCCTCCTAGTGACAGTACCCATCTGAAAGATCATAACAACGCATTTTTGGCACATTATTGTTCTACTTTTGTGTCAAGCCTCCCTCACGGAACAAAATTGTTTCACAGTTTTTATTAAAATTTACTATAAATGAACAGCTGAAAAAATAAACAGAAAGGTCTTTGTGTATCTTATTTACTGTCATCACAAAAAGAATATCTGTGCGGGAACATTATAACATAACCTAACAGCCAAAACTAACTTACAGAAATAAGCAGAGACATTAGAAAGGTTGAAGGCCACAGAAGTTCATTATTTTCAGTAAGCTTAAAAGGCAACAAAGGGGGTGGGGGAAGAAGAAGAAAAGGACACAAAGAAAGTTATGAAGGTACGTGGGAGCAGGGGAACTGCGGGAGGGGGGAGCTAGGGTAGGAAGCTACATGGCAGCAGGCAAAAAAAGCAGTGAATGCACAGATATCTTCATTTTCTGCAGAGAAAAAACGCCACGGTGTTTAGCCCTCTTACGGCAAAATATATTGACCTGAAAAGCTCTAAATAAAAACCTGTCAGTGAGTTATTTCAGCTGACTGTGGCTCTCCACTGCCTGATAGCACCAGTCCCTGTGCGGGGGGCACGACTTGCTCCCGCAGGGTGACGTTCAGGAGCTGCGCTGAGGTCTGACGTGGAGCCGTTTGGGGCAGGCTTGTGTGCCGATACGCCACGGGCCGAGTTCAGATGTGGTCTAAGAAGCTGCATCTCCCCGGATGGCTTCGTGCCTCGCTGTGTTTGTGCGTGCTTGCACCAGATCTGAATTTGATCTGCTCTGTATGTTTCAGTGGAAAGAGATTTCTGATTGTAACTGGAAGCAGCTATAGCCAAGGAATCAGTTTTAGTAAATCCCGCCGGACTCTGTCATGGCAGGGAGACAGTATAAATGCTCCCCAGGAGCCTGCTAATGAAATGCCTGGCAAAGCCAAAAAGGGCAAAGAAAAAATAGAAATCACAGCTGCAATATCAGCTTGAATAATAGAGCTAGGAACCAGAGAGTAATAAAAGATGAGCAAGAGGTCAGAAATAACACAATATGAAGGCAAGAGGAAGGAGAGGAATGCTTTCCAAAGTGTGAGGCAGAGCGGAAAAGAAGGCTTCTGGGTCCAGCGAGAGGCTGACGTGGAATGAGTTAAATGTAGAAAACTAAAAAATACAGTGCAGACAACAGTTAGTTAATTACACGAATTACATGCACTGTAATTTTAACCCTTCTCAGCTTCATACTGAGAACATTTTGTGTAGAATCTGCTCTAGAGGCCAGATCTTCAATACTAAGTCCTAAAATGTGTCCGAAAAATTAACGTGCACTTAAGTTCTTTGTGATACCAAATACTGTTTTGCAGGCTCAGCCACCCCTTTTTCCCACCGAGGGAGGAACTGCGAGTCGCGGGAAAGGCGCTGTGCTTGCTGACAGAGGCTGGAGGTGGTTTCCTCCGTAAGATCCAGCTGCATAACGAGGAATTAATCAGGTTTTCTGTGAGACAACTGTAGTCAGTGCAAAATGTGTATTTTTCTACATCTCAAAAGTGAAAACTAAGTCTGTTCTCCTACAAGTTTTCCATGGGATGGCCTGAATTACCTAGCAAGAAATAGCGTCAGTCTCTCAGAGAGGTGCTGTTACCTTTCTGTTCTCTGTTTTCGTTGAGTACATTTGTATATTGAGCTCTCTTGCAATCGATAATTACTTACATGCCAGCCCTATCAGAAAGTGTGTGATCAGACTATGGAAACACAAGAATACTGCTCGAGTTGTCACTGGGGTTATAGAAAGTGCTGGTTATTCTGGGGATTCGCGAAAAAAAAAAAAAAAACCTATAGGAAATAATAGCCCAGAGCCTGAGAATGAAAATAGATACCATGATTCTCAGCTTCAGTGAAAAGGGAATTGTCCATTATTATTAGCTAGTCATATCCCATACGATCAATATTCTCTGGCTCCATTGGATCCCTGGGAATTAGTGGATCTTGGTCTTTCCTGTCATCTGTACTTCTAAACAGTAAATCAAATGTCAGCTGCTTAAGTTTAGTATTTGCATAAAGAGTTATTGTAGATTTGTGCAAAAGTATATTCCAGACCAAGTAAAATGAAAACGCTTTCTTTAATTCATAATTTGTAGCCACTGTGGAAATTATTTGTTCTGAAAACAGCAGAATTTTTATCTTTTTTCCTTCAAGATAAATGAAAAGAACAAACATAAAATGTCTGGTGAGCTGAAGGAAGTGAACGTTATAAAATGGTCTTCAAGTTAGTTAGTGTATTTTATTTCATCTTCTGTGATCAGCTAATCATTTCTTCATATTTATTCTGCATTTACAACTCAGAGGTGTTTGGGAGGGACAAAAGCCTAGAATTTATTTAAGGTTTTAAAGTATTATTTTAAATTTAAAGTATTATTTTAACTTTATTAACAGAATTTATAAAGAAGTTGTTTCTGAAGCATTCAGGTTTTTAACAGCAATACGTGAATGAAGCCTATTACAGAAAAAGAGAGAGTTTAAAAGCAGAAGGCTTCCCAACTTGGGACTTAAAATGAACAGACATACAAAATGTTTTATAAACATGTACACTGAAATCTGTGCATATCTGAATGTGACCTGCTATTCAAAAATACTGATTTGGTATCGCAAAATTATTGACTTCAGACTAACTTATAAAATTCCATCAGCAGATACCAGCTTGGGGAAACAGCTAGAGAAGGAAATGGGCTAAAAGAAGATAGAGTCTGGTTAAGATAGCTATTGCTGGGGAGAGCGGGGCAGGCGCGTTCCTGGCGTGGGTAAGGGCCCTCTTGTCCCAGAAGAGGGGAAGGAGAAGCTGGGAAGCGACTGTTTCAGGGAACAGTGACTCCCATTAGTTGTACACTGTGTTACACATCTGTTTCCAAAGGGAACATACAGAAACTGTTCTGCCCCTCGCTAGCCCGGTGTATTATTTTAATCCCAGGGAGCTACAAATACCTGCTACATTTAGGGCAAAGTGACTAATTCTTTTGGGGCAGGCAGAAGGTTCGCCTTTTGAGTTTTTTCCAGTATGCTATATATGATGAACCCTCTTTGCATTTAATTAGTGCAAAAGACCATGGTTTTGCACTGTATAGCTAAGGTAAAGATTCAGTACTTGGATTATAAAGAGCAAAAAGCTTTGTTTTTCTCATCTATCATGCCTTACAGCTGATCATTTGGGTATGGGTTCTTTATTTCTCTTTCGTTTTTATTTTCCCAATAGCAGGAATGAATATAGGATGACAGAAGTTCCTTTTATATGAATGAACTGCAAAACTTGTACATATGGAGTCAGGCTACCATACATACTTGTGTCTCTTCTGCCTTTATGTTATCAGTGTTTGTCTCTCAGTGTACGTTTGTCTACACATATAAAAATGTTAACATATCTATAAAGTACTGGTATGTTGTGTGCTATTCTGAATGCTATCAAAGTTTAAGTCTCAGTAAACTGCTTTAAAATCAAATCATCGTGCCATTCAAGCAGCTTTGCTGAACCAGGTCTTGGGCATGTTTTTTTTCTCCCTACTAATAACCACGTTGCATTGGGTGGCCTCCGCCTCCCAGGGACGCCCAGGGCTGGATGCCAGCCGGCGTGGTCACACTGCGACACAGCCCCGAGACGCTCCAGCAACAAGAGCTGCTGCTGAGACAGGTTTCTTTTACGTCATTTAAGCAATGATTTTTTGAGAATTTTGAAACTGTTAATAAGGCTTCTCAGGTCTAAATGTGGTATAGGAAAAGAAGGTATTCAGAGGTATTAGTGTACTATGTGAGTGGCTTGGAGTTGGTGTCACAGTTTCAGCTGTGGGCATTGTGATAACCTGAAAGCAGGTTATCAGAGAGTTGACGTGCCACGGGAGGTGTCAGGTTGGTACCTGTTTTTAAAGAGCCGAGTAGACAGCCTTTAGAAAAATACTAGCTGCAGAAACCCTACTTTTGAATGTTAAGCATGCCATGGAAATGGGATACAATGGAAGGCAAAATTATACAGAAATCTTGAGCCAAAAAGGAAAGAAAAAAAGAGTTTATTTAGTGGCCATGAGTCAATGCTTGGTATATGAACAAAAATGTAAAAGATCTTTATTACATCGGAGAAATCTGACATGGTTTTGAGGCTTAGAGTCTAAATAATAATCTGAAAGCAAATACAATACCTGATCCAAGAAAAGTATTTTTCATAGCTTTGAGGGAAATCATTTTAAAATTAAGGAATGGAAGGCTGTTCTGTTCTTAAATTGGATAAATAAATATCTGATCAATGCCAATTATCAGAAAACTATTTGGATGTTTTATTATCTTTGCATGACTAATCTGGGTTATGGATGTCATGAAAATTATGGTTCTTTTTTTACTAGATGGGGGCTAGTTTTAGCAGGTATTGAAGAATGGTTTCTAATTAGTATAAATACATTTAAAACAAGTCAGAACAATAAGAAATCATACAGATAACTCTTGTAGTGAACAGAATAGACCCATAAGTGGCTCACAGCTGAAAACTTTAGGCAGTGGTTTGAAAGCTTGTCTGAAAGGGCCTATTTCCATGTGCTGTACATTTGTGAAAAAACACACAGAAGACACAAAGGGGGTTTTCTTTTTTTATTTTATTTCTTATATTTGTTTTAAGGAAGTTAAAAGCTAGAACTGTGTATTTAATTAAAAACCCTAATACTGTAGACTTCATAGCCTTGTTACTCAACTTGGAGCTCCATGACTCAGTGCCAGGGCCAACACATAAAAAGGACCGTTTGATAGAATCAGAGGGAAGAAAAGAAGTGTATTATATGTGTGAAGAATTTGTGAACCTCCTCTTATGCTGTCTTTCAGCTAAAGGTCTACCTCAGCCAGCGAAGAGAGAGGCTGGTGTGGGAGGAGAGAGAAAAGGATGCTGATGGCTGCGGAGCAGCAGCAGGACTTTGTTTTTCCACTAGGTATGCAGTCTCAAAAAAGGCACTATCAGAGCCAATTTTGCAGGGTGCTGATTTAACTGGACCTTGAAAAATCCCTGTCTTCATCTAAATCACATACAGGGCAATTTCCCAAGCTTTCAGGATCCTTTTAGAGCCTGCTGACAAAACAGAACAAAACAAAAATGGTGCTTCATCGATATCATGAGGGACAAGACTTAGTGAAGATCAGGACAGTAATAATTATTCCCAGTGAAACAAACTCAAGTTTCAATATCATTTATTATTTTTTCGTAGGCTTTCTTCCATAGGCTTTAGCAGCAAGAAAGATGTCTGTTCTACTCAGAAAGGACTCCATGCCATGATCTTTGCAGTGTCCTGGACATACTGTAATATCTCAAACCAAGCAGTGTGCAAATGTATTTATTTCATTGTGTCAGTTAAGTTCTGAATCTCCATAATGTTAGAGATTGTCTACTCTGCTAAGTTTAGCATTTGACATTGATATGCTGGAAAGTGATCTTCTGCCATTGCAGTGTTTAAAGGAATCTACTTTGCTGCTTACTGGGTCCATAAAATAGGATCTTTGCGCGTGTTTGTCTTTGTAAAAGAAGGCACAAATTGTTGCAAAATATTATGCAGTTGGAGAAAATGGCAAATGCCTTATTTACTTACTCTCTCTGGGTGGAGGGTGACTTGGGGAACTTGAGTGGTTTCTGCCCACAGGTCAGATTTGTGTGTGCAGAGCTTTGCAGTTTGGAGAATCCTTCTGCTGAGCCAGCGAATGAGCTGTTCCCTCCAGAAGGTGGAATAAGCCTGCAATAAGGTAGTACTGCCTCGGTCTCAGCTTTGTTTTCTTGGTCACTAGGAACAGCAATGAAAGACAGCTGGTGTTCAAGGGCCTGGGCTGGTTGGAAGAGAACTGGGAAGGATAGTTGGGAAGGGGCAGGACTGACGAGGGAAATTTTCTCTGTTACCAGTTCCTTTAGTGCTGAGGTCCCGTCTTCTAGCATAGACCCTAGCATAGGGTCAGTGGTTGTTCTTTCCCAGACTTCACTGTTATTCTTCAAGGATACCATAGGAAAAATATTGACTAGATGTTCTCCAGAGGTCCCTTCCAACCTCAACCATTCTGTGATTCTGTGAAATATGGATAAGTTATTGTACCAACTTCACAGAAAATGTGACAAAAGAGAGGTACTAATATATGCATTTTTGAAACATGCTATTAAGACAAGTTAGGTGGCGAGAGCATAAACTATGATTTTTAAACCTGCAGATGCAGCTTCTAAGACCATCGGAAAGTGCTGATATTTCACCTGCGCTTTCAAAATGACCTTCGCAGGTTCTCAGATCGTGAATGAAGCCAGGAATTAATTCACAACAGAAGTCTGTAAGTTGCTGAACCAAGGTAGCTGAATGTGGGACACAGCTGGGGTTATCTTTTTGACATAGATGCAAACATATCTTTGTATAATGTGTTGGGTTTGCACACAGTATACTACACTGTATAATTATTTGGGTAATTTTGCTCTATAGGAGTTATTTTCTACTTTTATAATGAAAGGATGAGGATGTTGTAAATGTGTAACGCGTGTGTTATCACATCATGCAAGAAAACCTTCCACAGGAAGGGGCTGTAGCTCAGAGCATTTTCCCCTGGTTAATTCAATTCCTCTAAAGGAGATGATTATCTGCTCTCCACCTATATTAGGAGCTGTATTCATCCAGAAGAATGAAATGGTTTCCACACAGCATTACAGATTAGGATGGTTTTACTGGATATTACACATTACAAAATAGCTATGCCTTTTTAACAAGCTGGTGATCCTTTAAGGATGTAAAACCCTATCGCAAAAGCGCTAAAGCAAAATATACAGCAGGAAGACCACTGGGATTATCTTCTGAATGTTTAAAATGGATGACTGGTCTTACAAATTGTTTATGACTGTAAAGTCTGAAGCTATGGTGAAAGGCTTGCTGCACTAATTGATTTTTTTAATATGATTATATTTTGCCACTGAGTGATCTTTATTTGTCATTATGGTGCAATTCATTGGTATTTCATCCGGAACTATTACTGTTGATGCCTTTTATTACTTAAAGCTACAGAAGTAAAACTTCTTTTAAGGAATTTTGGTTTTAACTGCTATTGCAGTTTTCTTTCAAATACAGGGTAATGCTGTAGAAACCTCTGACCCAAAACAACAGGATACGGTGAAAACCACAGAAGCAAGCCCTCCAGCACCTCTCAGATAAACACTCTTCATTTGCAAACAGCAGCCTGTGAATCCCCATTTTTAAAACAGTACTTTAAAAAAAAATACATACATATATATATATATATATATATATATATATATATATACACACACATACACATACACATACGCACTAAGAACACGTAGAAGAATGGCTGACCAGCTACAGGGTATCCTATTGGCTTCATCCCACACTGCTTATACAGTGACTTCATTGGGAGGTATCTTGGTGTAAAAGACATGAAATTGGGCCCAAGGTAATCTTCAAGCTTTGACCCAAATCCACAGAAGTAATTACTAGTTGACAAAAATAAGTATCTGTGCTAATATGCTGACTTCACATAACTGGCTGCTGTGTGTTGGGGATTTTTTAGCATGAGAACATAGTACACCAGCGTAAATCTCTAGCCTTAGATATATAATTCTTTATTAAATATAATAATTCAAGCCAGGTGTCATCTTAAACTAAACCTGATTAAGAAGTTGAGGTCCTGTGCTTATTTCTTGCACTCCTCCCGTCTTCTCCACTCCCCACATGTGTCCAGTAATACTTAATGACATATGAAATAAATAGCAATAAGAGTTTGACTTAGTCCACAGAATCAAGGAAGTTTATTAAACCTGGAAAATCTGGACTGATGCCCTGGCTTTTATTCATGTTACTTTGCTTAGCCAAAACAGCTTCTTAATGCAAAAACAGAGGTTACAGAAGATCATGATGTAGTAGCATGAGCAGTTTGCCCGTGTTTCGCAAGAGACCTTTCCACTGCTTCAATTTGTATTTTTATGACTGACGAGTGAAAGGGCTGTGGTGGTGGAGGTCTTCTAGTAGATTTGGTCCTTTTTTGTCTGTTTCAAAGTATCAGAAGGTGCATTAGAGCTGAGTTTTCAGGATAGTTATACATCAGTATTTATTTCTATAGTACCCATAAAACACAGCCTTAGGGGCAAGGAGACGATTTTGCGCCCCATAGACAGCAGCAACAGCAGCGCCAAAACGGGCCCCACGTGCCTGCGGCACAAGCCTGCGGTTTCGGAGGAGCCAGCGCTGCTCCGCAGGCTTGGGGAGACCACTGGGGCCGTTCTGGCTTTCTACCTCACGGTAGCCACAAGCTGGCTTTCATATGAAAGGAGGAGGAGGGTGAAGCATTCGCTGTGACCCTTGGGCCGTTATGCTTAAATTTGGATGAGGTGCCGGCTCCTTCGTCCTCCTGCGGGTTTACGCCTGTGTTATCTGCTGCGGCAGGGAGGACGTTTCTGCTGTATTTCACCTGAAGCGTCCCCTGATTGCTGATGGGTGAGAAAACCCTGTCGGCAGCTCTATAATGCTTCCAGGAAGGTCTGGAGGAAAATGCAGAAAAGTTACCAGTGGTCATGTAAAAGGAATCCTGCTTCCACTGTACAGCAGAAATCACATGCCTTTATTTAGCAGATGAAAGGTTCGCAATAACAATGTGAATTTGGAAGGACAGCCAAGATGACTGCTAGGACAACAAAACACATCTCTTTTTGCTTCTGCCAATGTCCTCAAATCAAGAATTTGGGCCTGAAATTATTTCTAAGTGGATTAAAGATCAAAAGCATAGGTGACAGACTGAGCAACTGATGCAGTGTGGACAGCCTCTGCGTGGCCGTCTGACGCCTGGCAGATGTGCGGAGCCGGCCCCGAGGAGCTTGTGCAACTGCTTGCAGCGCCTGCCAGCACCCACGGGCTGCTGCTGAAGAAATATCTTCCACAAGTTTGGCATCCGTGTTCTGGGACAGCTCGGAGAGCGATGAGCTGAACTGGTGTCTAAGGACAAATTGCTTCTTATCGCACATTTTAAAGCAATGCGTAATTGTTTTATTTTGTTGCGGTTTTGTTATTGGTCACATCTGTCCATATTCCTCAGGCTATTAACAAACCCAACTTAGTACACACAAACGTATTTTCAGAAGGGCTGAGCAGCTCCTATCATATGGTCTTTATTTACGGCCAGATTTTCAAAATGTCTCGCCACACCAGGTGTCCAACGCTCTGAAACCTGTCTGCTCCCTTGGGCGCCCGAAAAAGAGCTGACAGTCTGCGCTCCGCTGTGATTACTGGGTCAGTCGAAAACCGCGCTGTATTGTGCAGCAGGCTTGCAGCCCTTTGTCCAGGCACACATCTGCCTTCCCTCCCCGTCCTTTATCAGGCTCAATAATGTGAAAACTAACAACATTTTATTTTCTTTCTGCTGACGTGGCTCACTGGAGAGAGTCAATGGACAAGCAGAATTTTGGAAGACATATGTAGCACCTCTGTCGTGCTTCTGATATTGCTCCATATGTTTTTATGCTGAGGTTTCTAGCTGTTTAGTGTAGCAATAACACAACTTGATTAGCCCAGCAGCTATGCTTAGAAGGATGATGACAGAAGATAGTCTATCCCAGCCTTTTCGATGACTAATCTAAACTTTTGGAAAGTTGTTTGGTTTTCCACCATGAAAGCACACAGAGAACTCACTAAATAGCTGTAAATTCATCTTAGATATAGTTGACATATATTTTGTGCTTCTTGAAAACTCACACTGGATAATTTGTAGCGAATGGTTTTAGAAATGTATAACAAGAGCAGGACTTGTTTCTTGGTTTGCTGCCTATTTTATTCATAGTACAGATATTTTCTTTTTCTTTCTTTTTCTTTTTTTCTTTCTTTCTCTCTTTCTCTCTTTCTTTCTCTCTCTCTTTCTCTCTCCCCCCTCTCTCTTTCTTTCTTTCTTGGGAATAGCAGCTAGTACATCTCTGTGAATAAAAAAATTGCTGCATAACAAGCATAGTGGATTACAAAGATTATGTTATTTCTGCAATTAACCAGCAAGGTCCTAATCTTACAGTCCTTATGGAAACAAAACTGCACTGAAAATGCCCTGGCAAAGGAAAGGCTGAGCACTGGACACGTATTAATTTGACTTAACATTTGGCAGAGGTTCTACCTCTCCGTGGTGTGTTAGTGTGCAAGACTGCCCTTGATTAATAAGAAATTGGTAAGCCCCACATGCAATACAGACAACAACATCTATATTAGCACATAGGCAACCTCTGAAGTATTTGTTCTGCAAATGAGTACTAAACCTTCAAACAGCAGCTTAGTGTGATTTTAGACAAAACAAGCATGATGCATTAAGTGTTTAACCGTATTAAATGCCTTTTTCTGTTTACATAATGATATGCTGTGTTTATCTTACAAGCACTGTAAAAATATTAGTTAGCTGTCATAAATATAGTCCTGATAAAATGATACTACTTTTCAGAACTGCTAATCTGTGTTAATGCCGTTTTGGTAAGGGTCCTGTAACAGCTGTTAGAGTTTTGTCCCCTGTAGGTCAGAGAGAGAAGATGGGAAAATCCTTAATAAAATGTTGTTAGAAGCTACAGGTGGGAAATAAAGAAGCTCTTGTGACCTGTAATCTTATTCCCTCATAAAGTCACAGAGTGCACAGCAGCTTCTGTGGCTGAAATTAGACAACACGCTAGTGGCTTTTCAATCTCAACTTTTGCAGTTCAGTTATATCATTTTCAGTGAAGAACAAATGAAGGATACAGCAAGCACTGCCCCTGACCTTCCTGGCTGTTTTTAATAAGCACATTCAACTGCATGAGCTACTCTGTCTTAAATGAATTACTATATGTCCATGTATTGGAAAGAAAATACAGTAATGTTTATCTTCTGTATACACTGCACTGTCAGATTTTAATTAACTCTCAGCCTCAGGTAAAGAAAATATGCTAATTTTAATAGTCTTATAATTACTGTGGGCCAGATTCCACCACCCAAATGCAGCCAGCCTGGTACCCTGCCTTGCAAAGAGCCTCCCTAGCTTCAATGGGACAAACTATAGAATAAGTGGCTACTTGCCTTAAATTTTATGTTCATAACGCAGGATTGCAGGAAGGAGAAGTGGAAAGGTGCAGTAGCCAGAAGTCAAGAACATACCAGTGAATGAATTATCTATTACCAAAAATTGATTATGTTATGGAAAAAAGTATATTTGTATGCTTTAAATACATTACTATGAGCCTCCTATGACGGGGCTTTATTTTTCTTTTTAAATGGCAGGTACATTCCATGCGTTTTTCTTTATATATTCAATATATGCTGTTTGGACGTTATGACTCTTCCAGGGATCACCTTTGCGTCCTCTCATTCTTTTCTTTTGGTATCGCCTTTTCCTTTCAGCAGACTACAGCACTGTGAAGTATGAAAATGAATAAATTTTTTGATTGCCTTTATTAAGCCCTCCCAAGAAACAGTTCAGGAGAATACATAGGATAATGTATAGCTCTGTAGACTTCTGCAGTAATTCTTATTCATTCAGCTGAGAGAGAAATATCTTCAAATTGAAATATTTGGGCTATCTGAATAAAACAGAGGTAAGGATAGAGCACGCATTTTTTTTTTACTTTATCAAAAGTACAAAGCGACTCATCTAAAAACGCTCACCTAATACGTTGTATAATACAATCAAATATTTGCAGCTATAAAGTCACAAGAATTTGTTTAAGTATAATTATGTGTGATTACTTATTAGTCAAATGGTGGAGGATTGCGGAAATATGATACCGAATGGTATAATTAATTGGCTGCAGATGCAGTGAGTTGTCATTTCTGAAAATTTAATGTCATCAAAGCTCTTTTTCTGATAGCACAAGGAGCACTATTGCTAATAGACTTCAGAGCTTGAAATAAATAAATCTTTGGAATCCTGTTGCATCTCTTGGGGTGTGACATTTGACAGTCTTTTATAGCGCAGAACGAAACAAGTTTGTGAGCTGGAATTCAATTGTGGTGTATTGATTCCTTGCATCAGTCATTATTCCCTGCTGATTGACAGCTGAAAATTGGTTACGTTAAGTATTTCATATGTTATATTGGCTGACATTTGCTTGCCTGCTCCTGTGTCAATATTGTTGTAAAGATCTCCAGCTCTATGAGATAGCAATATACACTGACTGTGGCTTTTGTGTGATGTTCCAGTGTTTTTCCTGACATAATTTAAGACATATTAAAAACCAGCAGCATCTTCCCTCTTGAGAAGCTTAATGCCAATATTATTGTCTTCCAAGGGAAGATCATGTATGCTCATAATCGGGTGCTAATTTCCGCCCATACGCTCATGTTTAGGCATTAGGCACTATAACTGTAAAACTGAGCCCGCTTGATTGATTCATGTCAAGCCTCATCTCGGCTCCTGCAGTGGAAGTCATCCCGCTGACCCTTTTTACACTAAAAGAAGAGATTTGTGTTCCTTTCTTTCACCTGGAACCATCAAATTGACTGAATAATCTGTAATACATTAGTGCTGACATTTGTTAGGCAAGAATTAAACAAGACACAGTAATCATTCCCCTGAATAAAAATTGTGTTTGATTTCCAGCAGAGTTCTATTAAAAGAATGGCGTAGTCCAGCTCCTCCAGAGTGGGAAATGGTGAATATTTTCTATGTTAATGAATTGCATTAACACTTTAATGACAGGTGCCTGATCGCTGTTTCCCTAGCCCTTCCTGACAAATACTGCAGAGGAGCTTTGGACCCGGCTGTCGCCCCAGTGCCCGGCCTGAGGACCCATGCGAGCTCTGAAGAAGTCCTTCACGCTGACAGTTAAAGGCATACATGGTAAAGTCGGACTGTTGACCTAAAAAGGGACAAATGGGAGAACAATAACATTTTCTACAACCGGAGCTGGCCAGGTACATGAAAGCTGGTTCCTGAAGGCAGAAAGTCAGAATTTCCTATTTGCTGTCAACCTTTTGTGTGTGTGTGTGTGTGTATATATATATATATATACACACACACACACACACATATAGATATATATATATATGTATATAAAAAATGGTGACACGAGGGGTGCTGATCCTCTTCTCATTTGCGGCACCGTGAGGGGTGGGGTATTGCCTTTGAAGGCAGCGCGGACCCCTCAATATGAGCTTTACATGACGAGAATGAGAGCTGAAGCCTTGGAGCCTTCAGCGCTCGTTGCATTTGGCAACGTGAAGCCACCTAGGTGAAGCCACGGGTGCTGCTCGCGGGCTGTGTCGCGCGTTGTCGGCAGAGGCCAGGTGGCCACGTTGTTGTTATCTTAACACGTGGCTCTCTGTTCAGGCCCAGCCTGCAAGCGTTGTTATCAAAAGCGCCATTTGGAGAAACAGGCGTGTGGGATACAGGGATGGTGTGACCAGCTCGCACGTCAGAGGTTCGTTTAGAAACAGGCTCTTCCCTTGCTGTGGGGCGGAGGCTGCGATTTTCTTGGCTGGGATCTTCAGGTGTGTAGGTGGCCCTGTTGTCCCAGCCCTATAACGAGGAGGCAATGTGGGGCAGCTGGGGCTAATTTGCCTCCCTGGGGCACCTGGAGCTCCTTGTGTGTGGGACGGGACGGTGCCTCTGGGGGAGGGTTTGAGGGAAGTGGCTGGGTAGTGTGGCTGCTTTGAGGGGTGGATGGGGCATGGCCTTGGTGGTGGTGTTGGCTGCCTGGTGAGGTGAGGAGAGGACTTCTGGATGGCCATGGATGTCGGGCATGCGAGGGGCCAGCGGAGGAGAGGCTGGCTGTGAGGTGAGTGTCCCCATGCCGGGTCCAGTGGCTGTGCGAGGGCCTGGTTCCCGCTACGGCCTCTGTGTGGCCCAAAGCTGGGCGGCACCTCTCCCTGGCGCACCTCGCCCCGTCCTCGTGGGGCACTGCCCGTCTTGCCCTCGTGGGTGCCCTTGCGTGTGTTGGGCTGCTCCGTCTGCGGCCGCCCGTAGCTGTGTCTGGCAGCTCCCACAGCAGCCTGTGTCAAGCGTGCTCGTGGGCGCTTCCAGCGTGGCACAGCTATTTTTAGCAGCTTTATTAAATTGTGGGAAATTTTGGCGGCTTGCAGCGCAATAGGGTGGCGTGGGTGCCTGAAAGTGAGGGCCGGTCTCCAAACGTGCGGCTTGTTTGAGTCCACCCGTGGTGTGGAAGTATCTGGCCCCCCAAACGTGAAATCTTGAGCGTTACTTGTTCTCGGGCTTGTAATTCCCCCGTTAAACTTGCAGTTACGGCACAAGGAGCGAGCGTGAGATCGCTTGTGCCGTACAGCTCATTAAGTGCTGTGAATATTTCATAGCCCCAAACTGGTCATGCTAAATCTATGAATATATTGTTATGAATAACTAATAGGTATATAGTGAAGCACGGCAATGACTTATGGAAGATTAGCCGATGCGGGGGGTGGGAGCAAGCTGAGCTTGACTTGCAAGGGGCGGGGGCAACGCTGGCGCGTTAGCCCTCCCACCCAAGGTGAGCAAGCGCCAAAATGAGCTTGCGCAGGGAAACGCTTGGTCCTTCAAAGCAGGTGAACGGCAAGGACAGCAAACAGCCATAGGCACTGACAAATTAACAAAACCCAGTCCTCAGAAAAGAAGTGCAAAAACTGCAGTATGGCGTAATTCGTTCAGAATTTAATGGTGATAAATATCTTCAGGTGGTGTTACAGAGGGTGAAGATAATACCAGTTACTCAGGTGGACTTTTTTTTTTTTAAATAGGGCTGATGGATGTTGGGTGTTTTAGCAATATGGACCTAAGTAAAGCGTTTATTTTATAAAGAATTTTTATGAAGACTTTTGTAGTGTAATTGTGCCCAGGTACGCCAAATCCAGTGGAGTGCTAGAAGCAGTAATACTAGCACTAAAAGAGAAGGTACTGGCAAAGAAGCTTAAAATTTATGGTTTACAGCAGTGAAAATACTCTTCTGGGACCTAGGTGTGTGGACTAAAGAAAAACTTCCCAATACTTTTGGACTGAAAGAGGAACCTCTAAGGTGTACAAAAATATCAAAAGGATATATGCTAGTTGCAGAGGTACCAGAAGTCCTGAATAAATAATCAGAGTAACATTGTACTAATTAATGTTGAGGGATGGCTTATGTATCTACATGCAGCTAAGCCGAATGAAAGAACAAGTTCTTGCAGTGAAGAAAGGGCTTCTGCTGGTTGGAGTATTTTACTAGTGTCTTACCCTGACTCCTCTGAAATGGTTTCTGCTGTCAAACATCCTTTGTCATTCTATATATCCATTCTGGCAGACCTAAGTCGAAAAAGGGATCACATTTAAAAATAAAATAAAATAAAAAAAGCTTCAGCAATCCATAGTATAGTGTGGATATAAACCTGTTCAAAATTGGGCATTAGTGTAAAAGGACTGAAAATAATGTATCTAAAAAAGAATTTGTGGTGTCTGGGTTTTCTAGCATTTAAAAAGCTTTACTAGTTTATGGTTTCTCATTTCCTGATACCTTCTTTACTTGGAAGTCATAATTTTGTGTGATAGGCGAGCAAAGGTAAACTTGCTGAGGAACCAGGTGTAAGAAATCCCTGAAGTGAAACAAAACATAAAAGTTCTTTAGATGAGGTTTTATCAATTAAGTCAAAATGATATTTTAATGAAGAAAAAAGATACAGTCATGAGCTGCAAACCTGTACTAGACTTCTTCTAAAGCCAGAAAAAGGAAAACTGAAACTACTAAAATAACTTCCCAAAGAAGTAAGTGTCCTTATGTAGTTCAAGAGAGCTGAACCTTAAACACAGCACCAATATAGGATGAAGGTATTTGCAATACAGTTGGTAATTTTTGCCTTAGCTGGAAGGACTCACTCATCCTCATTTCAGTACTAGTGTGACTGCTAGATAAATAGGAATAGGATGATGATGATTTAAAAAAAAAAAAAAAAAAAAAAACAGCTGTCTAGCAGAGGAATTCAGACCTGGCATCTCGGAATAGAAAAAACACTGGGACACAGAATTTTATTGTTCTTCCAAAACCACTGGTGTATAATATACAGAGAACAGATATATTGTTAATAATATATGATAGAACATTAGGGATTCAAACTTGAAAAGGTCACTTATAATGCTTACTGTTTTCCATCTTTTCTTGGCAGCATTTAGGAAACCTAGGCATTGCTACCCGAAAAAACATGAAAAACAATAAGCATTATAAATGACCTTTTCAAGTTTGAATCCCTAATCTTTGAAAGAAGAACAAAGTGATGTGTCCCAATGTTTTTTTTTGTTTGTTTGTTTGTTTTTTTCTATTCTGATAGCACCTATTGGGCTTGAGCCACGCAACGGGTGCCATGCGTATTGCCCTTGGAAAGCTTGCAGTGCCTCTTACGTTTCTTGGGACAGGCAGGAGTTAATAAAAGAGTAAGATAAATGGTGCAGAAAAATAGCAAGTGCTGAACTCGCCTTGGTAACATTTTCTGTAAGTGTTTATGTGTTTGCAAGAAAGTCTTTGCGGGGTGGCATATGCCTGAACGTATGCAAGGGTTCATGCCATAAACCTTTGCAAGGCACCCTTGAGTTCCCTGCTCCTGTTTATAAAAGGTTCAGTCAATTGATCCAGGAACGTAAGCAACAGTGTGTGTCGTAGGCAAAGTTATCTGCCAGACAGAACGTAACAAGCAGGGCAGCATCATAAGAGAGGGTCAGTCTGGGGTTACGTTGGGGTGGGTTGTTGGGGCGCAGACTTCAGCAGTGCGGAGCAGGGGACTGGGCAAGTGGAAGATTGCTAGCAGACCCAGGTTAGTCACATGCTAGCACAGAAAACTCTGGGTTATTTGCTTTGTTTGACTTTCTTCTACCTTTTGCTCAAATGGCAGCCTGCTGGGAGTAAGGTTTAATTTTTTCCGCAAAAGATATGCGTTCTGTTCTCTGAAATAGCATGTGGGTGACTTTAAATGAAGTCTTGGGGGATGTTATCTGAGAAAGGAGATACTTTGGCAACTGCTCACTTTCCTGACCCTTGTGAAGGCAACAGCAGGGCTTGTTTGTTTTCATCCACCGTGCTATGACTGGGTTCCCCTGACCCGTAACGGTGCCACAGGTACTGCCAGGGAAAAACAGGAGTGCTAGAAGAAGGGTGTGCCGTATATCCTAAAATATGTTTTTAATCATCTGGTATAACTAACCCTATGCCTCTGGTGAAACAGAGATACTCTTGGCTCATGCTGTCGGCTGAGTTCAGAGCCCTACGTAGGTAGCTCACCCCAAACAGTAAAAACAGTTCTCTGTGGAAGCAGTCCTGGGCAAAGGCTGGAGTTCAGGAGCTGTTTGGGAAGCCTTTATGCTGGCCCAAATTTCTGGGCTGTGCCTGAGGACCAAGAAACTCAAAGTTAACTAGTTACCTGTAGATCACACATAGTATCCTAATACTGAAGTCCTGTATTGGGATTGGCCCCAACCACGCAAAAATAGATATTCCAAACATTATGAATGACAAATTAATTTTCTTTTGTACTCCCCCCTCCCCCCCGCCCCAAACAAGTATTTCTCAACCAAAGACCGAGTATCTCAATATTTCAGCGTGGACAGGTTCACCATGGAGATGGTGAGCCCTAGCGTACTTGAAACTATGGGCCTGATCTAATGAATCACAGCTAGCCAGAGGAGAATGCCAATACTTGTGAGTCCCACCTTTAGATGTATCACCATAGGCAAGTAACCATTATGACCCTATTTATATTTCTGAAATTCTAAAAAGCATGGTCGGGCATTAAAAAAAAAAAAAAAAAAAAATCTTGCATGCAGCAACGCAAAGCTGAGTCCTAGGAGTCCACTCTTAAGCTGACGCGAAGGTCAATTCTGGGTGCCTATTTCATAGTACTGGCTAACCAACGCATTCGCCCGGTGAGGCTGCTGGTGCAAATTTAATTAGATTAAAGCTCACGGGCTGCCACAGGACAAAGTCGGCTCTGTAGCCGCGTTTGCACACATGCCGTTTCCTCGCTGGGCTCCCTCCACCAGCTGCAGCTCAGCGCGTGCCAAGGGCTCTGAGCGCAGGAGTCTTGGCGTGGGCAAAAGCAGCGCGGCTGGGAGAGGCGGTCGTGGACGGGAGAGAGGAGCAGGGGAGGGGGACGGTGCGGGGCAGGGGTCGTGGTGGGCCTGGCTGTGCGCCCGCTGTCTGCCGCTCGTAGCTGATGGCTTTTACAAGCATCTTTCCAGGAGCACAGAGAGCCTCCTGGCACACCGGCTATTTCTGGGTTTGATTTCTGCTCTGCTTCCCCACGAGGTGTTTGCTAGGTATGTACGTGTTTACAAGAGATGTGGTAGCACAGAGAAATCTGTGCTGGCAGCAAGGAAAATATATTTTTAAACACAGTTTTGTGAGTAGTCTGTGAAATGACGTACTTGGTCCAATCCGAATTTTAGTTCTGTGCTCTTTTAGTGGCGCTTTTTAGATCCAGTAACCAAACAAAACTGAATTCTGATACCTGTTTTCTCCAGGAAATATCAGAAGCTTTTAGTAACTCGGCTCCTGCTTTACACTTTAATCTCCAAAGGTTAACATCATTTTTCCTCATATTTTTGTCAAATGAGGCAGATCCCATCCATCCCCGCTTAAATAGCAAAATGATTTATTGTCGTGGGCTACAAGTACTACTCGCACCGAAGCTTTATCTTGTCGTCGGCTTGAAAGACTATTCCAATTAATGCCGCTTGCGCTCACCGCGTAAGCCGCCGAGGGCGGTGGGCCCGCGTTTCCAGAGCGCGCTATCTGATAGCCAGGGCCAGTCCCTGGAAACGTAACAGGTCATTCAATGCTAGTCAACAAAAGACCCATGAAGCCTCATTTCGCACTAATTATTACTTAGCATGTGTATACAAATTGATTTGAAAAAATTCTCAGGGACTTCTTTATGCTATAATCCGGCAACGTGTGCCCCTGCAGCCCGGAGGCCTGGTCTTGCTGCTGCGGAGGCCTCTGCGCGGGGCCCGGCCACCGCGGGTGCCGCTCACCCTCCGGGCTCCCGCATCGCCTCAGACCTGCCCCGCAGCCGCTTCAGCTGCCTCTTTCCAAAAGAGCACGCTGGCTTTTCGGCCAGACGTTCAGGGTTGCAAAGCCCAGCGGCAAGCAGGGACTGCCGCGCGCTTGCCCCCGTGCCCTGCTGCCACCCTCCTCCACCGTTTCGGCAGCGGTCTCCCTATCTCTTATCTTCTGCTCCTTCTGAACGCGCTGCTTTTTTAGCCTTGGCAACGTTTCTTTCTTTTTGCACGATGGAATTGTGTTGCGGCTGCTTGTTTAGCACCTCGGGTATTTTCTGTGTGGGAGGAGAGGAGGGATTTGTTATTTGTTGCTATCGATTTCGAATATAGCTGCTTAACTGCTAAGCGCTGGTCGTGAGTTCTTAAATATCCAGTGAAGTTGTTTTATTCTCTAGCTTGCACACATAATTTTAGAGAGAGTAAAGCTTTTTTTAAGAGCGAAATTCCTTTATCAGTAGAAACAAAAAACCTTCAGACAAAACAACAGCATGAAAACGCGTTTTCGGCCCTTTAGTGTAACTTTTAAACGGATCTCTAGAAAACTGGGACGACTGCAAGGGGCACATCATGCTTTATTCCTCCAAGGGGAGAATTCCTGCTTTCTTCGTGGTGGGTTTTCTCATTTCTGAATTGCCGTGAGAAGGAGGTTGCCTGCAGCGGCGGGCTGGCTCGGTGCTCCCCGTCAGTCTCCGGAGTGTCACCTGCGAAGGTGAGGAGCCTGGAAAAGCCCGGCCACATTATGTATGGGTGGCCTTTGTTTATGACAGACAAAGGCGAAATCCTCTGGATTACTTGAAGATATCATATAACACACAAGATGGAGTTACTATTATTCTTTTCTAAGACATACTGTGTTTCCCTTGGGCATAGAAAAGAGAGTGCAGCCAATCCTGGGAGGGTAGCTCCTATTAAAGATTTGTGCAAGCCTGAATTATTTGGCTTTAAACTTTTTTCTCTTTTTAATAAGAGGGATGCTTTCTTTAGGCACAGCATACTGAAGTAGATGGTATCACTAGTAATCCGTGGCTTAAGCACAGAGCTTCTAAATGGTTTGAATTAGGTAGAAGATGAGGCTGTTTGGTTTGGGTTTTGTTTTTTTTTTTTTCTTTTCTGTTTCTGCATATAAGATTTCATTACAAAATTTCCAACTGAAGTAGCAATTTGGCGGGTTTTTGCCCTCTGTGTAAGCTTTCTTTTAGGCATATTCATTCAGTGAAACAGCTTTGAAGCTGTTGAACTGTGTAAATGTTATATTAACGTTTTCTTTTGCAATTATAGACGTTTACTTGCTATTGTTGAAATAGCTCTTTCAAAGGAAAGGGAAGAAAGCAGGGAGCGAAAGTACACAAAGAAATGAAAAAGTAGCGGTGTGCTCTATTTAATTTTTGAAATAAATCATTTCAACTTCTAATTTACACTTCTCTAAGATGGTGGCTAAGGATAGATAAACAAAGAATACTGTGAGAAATAATTTCCATTTGTTCCTTTGTTACATTAGATCACTTAATTTTCACATGTTTGGTTTGCATATGGAGATTTGTCCAATGAGTCCTGCTCTCTGAATTTGTTAACTGATACCAAGGAAAGCTCCAGGAGCCTCATATCCATCATTCTTCAATTCACAAATTGCAGAAAGGCAAGCAATTGCCCAAATTAAAGATGACAAATAAATAATGTGAATTAGCCCTTAGTCCAGTGGTTTCCAAGCTCCTGTAGTTTGATTAAATTTAAAGTCTGCCACGCTTAAGTTCAAGTGGCAACTGATCCTTTATGAAGAAGCCCTATATAATCTAATACTAATTATAATCTTCTTACAGGTTCTTTAAATTATCCAATACACTTAATAGAAGAGGTTCTCTTTCCCGTGGTGTTCTACTGGCTGGCACTACTAAAAAAAATCTTTTATTTCTTAATAAATTGTGTGGGTAACTTCCATAGAACTCGGATTAATCTCTCCTAATTACTTTTCATAAAATACCTTATTGCATGTTTTCCATACCAATGATATTTATGCTGTTTGAATACATAAGACTATTGCATCTATGGCAGAAGTTCTGTTGGAAACGGTAACTAATATTTTAGTGTTAGTGCTGCTCTTGTGATGTGGCTTCATTTTTAGGTGGTTATCATTTCAACAGTGGGGTTTTTTTTTTCTTCTGCCAAGTCAATGCCAGGAGCGTATTTGTGTTGTTACTGTTGCTCAGCAACTGTGATCTCTTCACTAGGTCTGACAGTTGCTTTCTCTCCAGGAGAGCAGGGATGCAAGAAGGACAGATGCATTGATCCTCAACGCATTATCAGATCTTGTCACACACACACTTTCAAAAGCTGATAGCATCTAATAATCTTACTCGAGGCTCATTTTACACATCGTTGAGCTTTTACAGTTAAACTTAGAAAATTGCATTGTCCTGTTATGTCAAGGCAGGGAGGTCAATAATTAGGCCGCTTTTCATCCAAAAAATAAACTACATGCTTTTAAAGAAGCTTGGCCTATATAAAAGGGTATTTTTGTCCCATTTAGAAACTGTGAACACGTTAATGTCTGCATCAGTCCTTATCAGTTATCTACATTTTGATTCCATAGACTTTCATGTGACTCAGCTTCTGATCAGCAGTCTAAAACCAGGGTATCAATCAGAATATGAGTGATGTTGTTGTATGTTGATCCTGGATCAAAACTGAGAACAGTAATCACACTATTCTTGTAGGTACTTGCTACAGGTAAAAAGATATTCTTTAAACAGCTGAATGGATGTCCAAAAGACAAGAATACAAAAGAGCTTTAATTATATAAAACTAAAATGCTAGCCTATGGGAGACAGGCCGGGTTTTGCTGAACAACATGTGAAGTGACTAAAAATTACTAATAGTCTATTTCAAATGCCTTGACACAGAAAACCTAAAACCTGTAAGGCTGATCAATAACTGACGAGTAAAAAGCATTTAAGAATGAACTGGCTGTAGTAAAGAAAAGTGATGATCTATCTGAAGACAGAAGTTCCTCCAGAGGAGCTTGGCAATGTTCAGACCTTGGCTTTTCTTTGAGGAATAAGTTAGAGGTGCTGCTTCTGACTGAAGTGCCAGCAGAAGATTTTTTGGAACAAATCTGTAAAATGAGTAGCTGCAAATCACCAGGACTGGGTGGCATTTAGCCATGAGTTCTGAAGGAACTTGGTGCAAACTTGTTGAACTGTGGCTGGTGATGCCAGCTTTGGGCTGGCCTCGACGCCAGAGGCCTGGAAGGTGGCAAGGGCAGCACTAGTTTCTATGAAAGGATTTGGGCACCATCCAGGGGGTAACAGATGCTTAGGTCTGACTTTTGCAGAAAAAAGCCTGGTGCAGTTATTATGAAGGAAATTGGCAATTACCTTTTGAGTATGATATAATGGTGTTCACCATAGCTTCTCTACAGGAGGAAAACCATGCAGTATTAGTTTCTTAGAGGTTTTTTGGAACTTCTGATATAGTCACTTAAACTCTAGTGTTATGTTGTCATGATACCAAAGGGAAAGTTCTTTCATAGATTAATAACTGGCAGAGGTGGGAAAGAAGGGAAATGAAGGGTGAGGAAGAAATGGTGAGAAGTACAGAACCATCTCTGTGCATGAAAATATTTAGCTGGTTGCCATTCCTCGACTTGAAAGACAGATCAGGAAAGACACTATAGAAATTGGAAAAATCATGGGCTCTGTGGGAAAAATGGATAGAGAGCAGTATTTCTTATAACGCATGAACTTGGGTGCACCACTTATGAAATCACAAAGCAGTCAGTTTAAAACAGCTAATGAAGATGGGATTTTTTTTTATGTGCTGCATGATTAAATTATGAAACTTAGTATTACAGGATGTATCAAGAATAAAAGTTATGAAGGGGTTCAAACCCTGATTTGACAAAGTCTTAGAAGAAAGGTTGGTCAAAGGGTAGTCAGTGCAATAGGGTGATTAGTTTTTCTGTCAGGAGCTCCCAAGACTCATGTTTCTGGAAGCCAGCAGCATGTGTGTTACCACCGCGCATGTCTGGGAACTGTGGGGGGAAGCGTTCCTTGGCGCAAGCCAAGTGCGTGCTGGGGCCGCTGCAACTGAATCGCGTCTTGCAGTCCAGTACCTGGAGGTGTTCCTGAGCAGTTTAATTTCTATATGTGTAGCTGGAGATAATGAACATCTGCAAATAGTCCAAAGTCCAGTTTGTGAGGTGTTGACCCAATGACTGCACTGAGGCTGCGGCTGGCGCTCGGTGTTGATCACAGCAGTGGATGTCATCAGTAACTCAGGACTGACAAGTGGCAAAAAGCAAGCGTATTTCACAATCAACCATGGAGGGACCTATTCTAAAGTGGAAGATGGCTTTTATAGCTGACTTTCAAATTTTCAGTGCTATTTCATATACCTCTGTCAACTTGAAACTGCAGCACCAGCAGACTTGGTCTGTTCTTACTGGGCTCCTGTGCTGGTGTACGACAGAGCTGGAGAAGCAGCGGTAGTTCCTACTGTCTTGCATGTTTAGGCACAGGAGCCAGAAATGGTCTGACTCTAGAAAAATGATGTTTTCTAATAAGGATAAAAGCAGAGTGAACGTTGTATGAAACTTCTAGCAGGAGCTATTTCTGTTTGGTCTTATTCTCAATTTTTGAAACAAGAATTGGTGTTTCTTTTGCTTAAAAGCTACAAGTTCTATGCCTGCTTTTCTGGTGAAGTTAAGATATTCTCTTGTATTTATTACGGCAATGTGAGCATGCAGAGTGTTTACTATTAGCTAGGCATTCAAAAGCCAGCCTCACTAGTTCCTGGTCAAAATGTTGGCAAACTGCCTAAAACATGCTTCTGGCCTCTCGAAGGAGAAGTTTCCCTATAATCTTTCCCACTTCCATCTGTGCATCACTTCAAGAGTGTCATGCCTGGGCGAGAGCACCAGGTATTTTTTCAAAGTTGAGCTCAATGCTTAAGTGTCCAGAACAAACTTGTTATTGGCCATCAGATGAAGTTTGGTTTTTTTAATTCAGTATCTGTCATATATTGTATTAACCTGTAATTACTTGAAGAAATGCAGCTCCCTAGGTAGCAAAGGAGCAATAGCACTTCTCTTTGAAGCTGAGTTTTCAAATGTTTCTAAAAACCCCTGTTTTAGTCTATTCTGACTCTTCTTTTGTCTTAACCATAGAGCGCTCTCTTAGTGCCTTAAGCAACGCAGTTCATGTCAATGGTGTCTAATTGTCTTAACATCGCCGGGTTTTCTTAAATTGTTTTGGCTTAGAGGAGGAAGTTTTAAAGTGTCCAGGGCCATTTGTTCAAGAAGGTGTCCATCGTCGACCCAGTGAGCCAACTGCTTCACTTTTTTCTTGCGTATGTAGTTCCTCTGTGTTAGGAACAGCCCAACACCGCTGGGTAACTGGGAGGTCAGGCACGTTCATGTCTAATAGCAGGAAACAAATCTTGCTCTTTGCATACTGCTCCCAACATCCACCTATCAAACCAAACTGCTAAACATGCTGTACTTAATTCTTTTTCAGTGGTGTTTGGGGGGGGGGGGGTGTATCTTCAGTATTCACTGCTATCACTGCAAGACAGCGCCTTCGCTTATGCGTGCCTGACCCCAAACGAAGGATGGGCAGGCAGCTGGAGGATGCCAAGGGTCAGTGAAATTGGAAGTGGCCTCTGTACATGGGCAGCCAAACTTTTAAGTTCTTGTGTTGTCACCAAGGCAAAGCGGATGATTGGGAGGAAAATGGTGATACAGTTTTGGCTGGATTTCCCTGTCTGAAAGTTGGTGGAAGCAAAACGGAATTAAGTGTTGGTTTCCCTGGGTGGGTCTGGGCCGGCGAAGAGGCCAACTCCTGCTGACGACAGCCGAGCAGGAGGGTGGAGGCAGGCTTTCGAGAGGAATTCATGCGAAAGGCTGGCTCCTCAGAGCCAGCTTGCAGCGTTTGAGAGCGTTTTCCCCAGCGCCCCACTGGGCTGAAACCGCAAACATTTCAAATTAATATGGGAGCTGATCCATGAGGAAACACCTAAAATGTGTAACATTACTCACTGTTTGTGCCTAAACCTCTCTGCGGGGTCCTAGAGTTTGGACAACAGCTCTGAAATGAGAGAGCTGTTAACTGGGAACGCTTGCTTTCTGCTACTTTCTTTTTAAACCTCTAGGTTTATTATTCAGCCAGTTGCATATATGTTAGGTCAGCTCAACTTGTGTGTGAGCTCACCTGGCACCTGTTCAGTCTCTAACACCAAATCTGCACATCGGAAGATGCAGCACCAAACCCTCCTCCTGACTTAGGGGCATATCTTTAAGTAGTAATCTTTTTCTGAATTTGGCTTACAGGGAAGTTTCTGCTACGTGGATCAGCTGTTGCCTTTCAGATCTTGTAAAGGGACAACCACTTTTCCCAGGTCAAAATTAGTGTGGAAACAGTAACAGTAAGAATCCTTGTTTTGATATCAAGGGCTGAAGTATTCAGTCCCTCCCTTGAATCAGCTGCACGTTGCCCTATAACATCAAAAGATTTTCCAGTGCATGAAAGTGAAATACTTTAGATGAATAAACAGTTATTTTAATATTGGTGACATTCCTTATCAGACATTAAAAATTGTGTGTTCCTTTTCAGAGAATAAAGCATAATATGTGGCTACCAATATTCCACTTCTTAAATAGTTAATGTGTGCCTTGAGTCTTCCACACCAGTAAGCACAAATACTTAGAAAAGGTAAATGGAAGGAGGTGTTTTATAGCAGCAACAAAAAATCATTACGCTAGCAGGAGTGGAATAAAACATTAACTGTTTTTGCTAAGATATCTGAAGTGATGTGGGTGGAATCCTTATTCGCTGTGTTGCTCCATACAATGAATATTTTGTTTATTACAGTTTAAGGAATGATAGAGTAGCCCGTGATTGAGTCCTAGTGTTTATTTATCTATGTTATAATTTATTGAGGCATGATGTGGCTAGGTTTAAAGACTATGCTTAATCTGTGTTTGTTCTTTTTACATCTCGATGTACTACTCTACCTCAGTGTATTATTAGCTGATCATCGTGGAGTGTTTTTTATAGCTCGAGTCTTTCCACATTTCAGGTGGTTTGTCTGCGTTTCAAGGAGAGCTTCTGCTATACCGCATAAGCTTTTACTTCATTGAAAGCATATGTCACTGTGGAAAACTATATGCGGTATTATATGAAATAGGTATCCAACTTGTAGCATAGATATCCTAGTTTTAGAGGGAAACTGGTGAAAATTCCATGGCTCTATTTTTAGAAAAGGTGGAAAAATAGATGAGAGAGAAATAAGAAAAATCGGACCTAATAAAATCAGATGACGTTGCAGTGATCTCAAGGCAGCATTTGAAGCAAATCTCCGATGTTCAGAAATGTCTGGCTGAAAGCAGAATTTTCTTATCAAACGTAGAGAGGGAAGTGAGGAGGAAAAACTGCTGCATAAAGTACTCTTTTAATCCTTCTATCTGTTCTTAATGTCTAATAGGGAATTGCACTGAACTATTGAAACAGTTGTGCTCATTCACGTTACTGAGTGGAAGAAAAATTGTGTTAAATACAACTTTGACTAGGTTTCTATATCCCGCTCTACCTCTAGCCCCTAAGCACATTCCGAATCATAAGGAGGAGGCTCCAGCGTGTGCTGTTTGTGTTTCACGATTACAGGTTTCCCTGTTTCAATGTTGTTTTCAGGGGGCTCTGTCTGATGTCATCCTTCTCCTTTCCATCCCCTGCTCCAAACTGTGGTATAACGTTTTCGTACGCTAATTCCTTTCAAGGAAACAAATCTTTTGGCAGCTGAGCCTGCCTATTTGTAGTGAATAATAGGAGGGAAGTTCCCCAGCTGTTTGGATCACACATGCATCATGTTTTGGGTGGGGAGAGGGGGAGTAAAATTACTTAAAATGACGTTTTGCCATCTGTAAATAACTAGCCGTGAACATTGGTATTTTTTTTTCCTGTGTTAATCAGTTTGGGTCAGATCTCGCTGACTGAAAACAACAGGAGCTTCTCAAGGGTCCTGGTTTTGCTCCCCTCCGATGGGCTGCCTGCAGGCCTGACTCTCCTGAAACCTGGGTTAGGCAGGGCCGAGGAGGGTTAGGCAGGGCCGAGGAGGGTTAGGCAGGGCCGAGGAGGGTTAGGCAGGGCCGAGGAGGGTTAGGCAGGGCCGAGGAGGGTTAGGCAGGGCCGAGGAGGGTTAGGCAGGGCCGAGGAGGGTTAGGCAGGGCCGAGGAGGGTTAGGCAGGGCCGAGGAGGGTTAGGCAGGGCCGAGGAGGGTTAGGCAGGGCCGAGGAGGGTTAGGCGGGGCCTCCTAGCAGGCAAGAGCTCGTGCTCCGGGTGCTAACTCCTGTTACCGTGCTGCGCCGTGCCAATTCATTTGGGTTAGAAATGGATTTTTGTGGGAATGGAAATGACAGTATTGCCAGAACAGCTCATCAGACTAGCCCAAACCTGAAAAAGTCTTGATTAAAAAATGCAGTCCATAATCTCAGGAGGAGGTGGGGCTGTGCACTATTGCGAGCGAGCCGAAGAACGCCGCGGCGGGCAATGACAGCGTAGCTGGGTTTTCCGTGGTGTCGCGTCCATCCTACGGTGATGCCCCTGTAACTGCAAACAGGGTGCTGAAGTGGTGCTGAGATAAACCAGACTCCTGGTATTAAGGAGCCGTAAAACAGTAGGTGGATATGTTATTTGTAGTGCTATTTCCTTTTTAATAGAAGGTGTTAACACTGCATGTTAATGAAAATCACATTAAAGGTTTCTTCAAAGATGTTTACAAATGCATCACAAACTTAAATTTCCAAGGAAAATATTGACAGAGGAAACAAGAAGGTTGGCTTGTTTATTTTCTGGTGTCTCGAAGCTTTGGTATCGTGCTATTAGTTAGCTGCAGGTAATCACTAACATACGGATGCCTTAGACATCCGTGCAAGTGATGAAGGTGCAAATCTTATTTGTGTGAACAAACACAAATCAACCACCTATAACCATATGCGTCCACATTTAAAGAGTGAATAAATTCTTGAAAACATTGTTGCCTTAAATATGCCAGTGCTAATTAACTACTAGTTTAACAGACATGAAACATAAGAGCAAGTTATACATAATGTAAACACCACCACCAAAAGATTGGAGGGTAAAAAATATTATTGAGGTTGGCTTTGGTCCTTCGAGGCAGAAGCTGCTTTTTCCTCACATGACCAAATGCAAAAAACTTCATTTGTATTTACAATAACAGCTATTTTCTTGGCCAGTGGCAACTACTTGTATGGGGGTAGTGTGGCTTTGCTGTGGTTCCCTGTTGGCTATTAAATAAACACACCATGATACCAGAAGCTAATCAAGTCACTGAAATATCTTCCAAAGCATGGATTTCTGTTCCCCGTAGTATTTACACACATCTAAAGATTATTGGTGTAAAAGAACCATTTTAATTCAAAATTCCCATGCTTGTAAGCACCCATGTCTTAGCTGGGTACTGGGTTGTGTTTTTTTTTTGTTTGTTTTGGTTTTTTTTTGTTTTTTTTTTTTGGAGGGGGGTGAGACACAAAATGAGATTTACCTGCCACTTTATATCACTGAGACCTCTTGTTTGTTTATATATTTTTGTGATTCTGTTTTCAGAAAAATACCCTTTCCTGTGCTGAATTCCTGGGGAAAACATGATCAGCTAACTTGTCATGCATTCCTCAGGATTATTTCGAAGCAGCCACTCATTGCGGAAGGCTAGTGTGGTCAGGCCAGGAGAGATGCCCCTGGTAACTTTGATGGAAAGCATGGATGTTTCATGGAAGTTTCTTCCCCCATTAATCTCTTTACATGGCAATTTTACCAATTTTGCCAGTATCTGACTTGGTTAATTTTAAAAGCTTCAGCAGGCTCCCTGACCTCGGTGAGACGTGACAGAAGCACGTGTAGGGCTGAGGGCTCCAGCTATCGCGTGGAGGGAGCGACGTGCTGCTTTTTACGGCAAGCAGTGCTGCTGTGGCATCATCACCAGCTAAAAGTGTGCGCGTGTGGCGGGGAGGGTGCGGGACGCTGGGAGAATTACAGTCGAACTTAAGTAGGTGTCAGGAGGTTTTGTTTGGGCATCTACCAAAGCCATTGATTATGAAGAGATTTACTGTTCACGGCTCTTTATTTACAATATAACTGAAGTCAACTATTGCAGTCCTAAAGCAAGAACTGTGATTTTAGAGGTTTTTCATGGACTTCTGTGGAGTTGCAAGCATAAACTTTGAAATAACATTGGATAAGAAAGGCAATATCCTCTTCTTTCCACATATTTGTTGTGTGTTGCATGCTGCTCCCTGTTACGCTAAGCATAAATCTGGAGCGAGCTCCGTGATGCTCACAGCAGTGATCCCAGATATACGTGAGCGTAACTGACAGCCGAAGTGGGTCTAGAGAACTTATTAAACTGTTTAGAGGTTGAGTCAATCCTACCTGCTGCCGCCTTTTCAAGGTTTTCTTATTATTGGCTTGTTTCAACAGTGTCTCACGTGTCATTTTCAGTGCAATCAATCCTTTTTTTTCTTCATAGGGTATTTTTTTCCCATTGTAGGCCATACAAATGAGTTTTGCAAAAGGCAACATTAAAAACATTGGAAAAGTGTGCTAAATTCTTCAGATTCATATGAGGAGGAAGATAATGCTACCCTGTTTATGCTTGATACCCCTTCTCATGCTATCAAAATACACAGATTCATATTACAGATTCCTTGGGTTTACACTGCTCGCTCCTGGGGGCGAAGGGCTGGTAACAGTACTAGAGGAGAAATGAATGCATATAGCTGGAGGATAAATGTGGTTTGAACGAGTAGAAGAAGGGGCTGTTCCAAAATAGTATCACTGAAAGAAAATGCACTGATGAATCACAAACTCTGAGGATTAACAGGTCTTAACAGGGTCAGCCTGGCTAGGGAAGCAGGATCACGACAATGCTCAAAAGTGGAGTAATACAGAAAATGCAAAGTGGAAATATGCATGTGTATCCCAGGGTCTTCCAAGAGTCACACAAGGTGCTAACTATATCTTGAAGGTAATGTTTCTATCAGTTTGAGCAAGGTATTTTCATAAGTTCATGCATATTTTTAAGCAACTGAAATAAGTACGGTTTATTGACTAAGACTGCCATGAAAGCCCCCTTTCCCTTTTTATGCATAAAATATGTTAACCAGTTTTGGTAGACTAAAAAGGTCTGTGTTTTATCTCTCTGTGCCAGAGTTGAGTAAAGCAGGAAGAAGTCCATAAAATACAAAGCAGCTTCTGCAAATGGCTGGCATGTACATGAGGGAATGTGCCCAGGTATAGCTGCTACTCCCTTAAACACTGCTAATACTTTTCTAGCACAGCATTATCAGTTTGTGGTTTGCTAGTAAGATTTCCAGGCTCTCTGCAGGGGGAATCTCAGCTCTTTTTGCTGAGGCCTTTGCCCTTGTCTCTTATGCATAATTATACAAACCTGTAGATGGAGAATATCGTTGATACACATTTGCATACAAACGCATGTTACGTGGTTTATCACGCACACAAAAACAGAAAGAAGGAATGCTGTACTGAGGCTACCTTTTTCTCCTGATACTAATATTTGAAATTAAATTTAAATAATACTCATTGTTAATTAGTATGGCATGGGTAACTGCTAATGGTATTGCATTCCAGTTTAAAACTAGCACGCTGAATTGAACACTAATCTTAGTCGCGTCTTAGCAGCAAACAGGAGTTGCAGCTATGCAGTCGGGTGTTTGTAGGTCCTCTTTCCACAATAGCAGCTGAGCTGAAGTTAGGCTGGTAACTGCTTACCCATAAACCTTCTGTGAACAACGTCTGTGTCCTATGTCCAGTGCCCAGAGCGTTATCTGTGACTACAGCTTATGTAGGTAGCATCTGCGATGGTAGACACTTAAAATCTACTGAACTTGCATTGATGGGGGGGGGGGGAACAAAATGCGGTTTTTGAGTGAAAATGGGTGGTTTGGCTCTCACAGGTTTCACGATTTTCAGATAGGCGACGTGCTCCTTGCAATGAGTGCAGGAGTGTGGTCACGGGCTCCCCGCAAGGCTTGTGCGGAAGGAAGCATCGCGCGCCTGGGCTGGGCGTGAAGGTGCGCAGAGGTGCGTGCAGGAGGGTGAAATGGCAGTCGTTCACCTCTGCTTGCAAACAAATGAATGAGAAAGGGAAAAACAAATGCAGGAAGTGAGAGCTTAGATTATGTGAGAAAGTGTAGGAGAACCAGTGGGGAAAAAAATTGAACAGTTACCTTGTAAGAGTTTGCCCTTAATTCCTTTATTCCTCCACTTCTGTTTTTCCCTTATTCTTCCTCTGAAAATACTAACAGCTTTTTCTCTAAGTACTAATTTGTAGTTCTAACACTAGACACCTTTACTGATTGGTCTCAGCATGTTTAAGAAAGAGGGGAAACCCCCCCCCCCCAACTTTTACCTTGTGGTAGGTTACAGCTGCTTACTCAGTTCAGGTCACTGGTGACAAATATTACCACAGAGGAACTGGTAGCCTTGGCCTGGTAATGCGAAAAGTAAAATTTCCATAAAAAATCATTTATCACTGTAAGGCAACTTGGTGGCAGGATCAAGACCCGAATACAGGCTAGGGAAGTCTGAAGTAACCTTTCAAATTGGGAAGTGTTTCCCGGTAGAATTTCAGTGCATTTTGGAGCAACAGCATGGGGAACCTTGCTCTGCTGCCACCTTTGCAATTAATGCATTATTAATAAATTACCAAATAATAAATTAATAAATAACTTCATGCCATTGATCTGGTTTCTCTTAGAAGGAAGTTCTTCTGGCTTCTCTGAGCACAAGGCAAAGCAATGAGAACAAACCATCCTAAAATGCCATTTCCACTCCGCTTTTTTTTTTAATGCTTGGCAAAGTGGGAATGGCAATGTAAATGTCTATGAAAAAGGAAGGATTAGGTCAACGGGCTTTCTGGCATGGTGTCCTGCTAATGATTGGCGTGCCGATCATCTTACTGATGTGCAGACAGTTTAAACATTGGCTGTTTAAAACTGAGGTGAAACTAATTAAGCAGCCGCTGTCCCATGGTTCTGCATGGCCAACAGCTAGAGGTCACCCACACAGCTTGAGTAAGAAGAAACAATGCTTTTCACCCATAACTTATGGGGGGGGGAAGAAAAGTTTATATAAAAATCTGAGATCTGCAGATTAAAAACCCGTGGCTTCTGTTACCTTTTTAATAACCGCTGATTGGAGATGTCATTTAAAGTTCTCCTTTTACCGCACTGAGTTTTTCCAGCCCTGGTATCGGGGGAGGCAGCAGGGATTCTGGTAACAGCACAAGTTCCAGTAAATATCAGACCACCGGGATATGCTGATACAGGGGGCTGAAGGGAAGGCGTCCTGTGAGAATGGAAACGAAGAACTTCTGCCGTGTGGTCACACAAATCAACACGAACACCCCCGAGGTCTGAAAAAGAAGTAATCCTGTGCAATCAACAACTTTTTCTAGATCAAGTTGATCTAGACGTTAGGGGTTGCAATGTGATACCACAGATTGGACAGAGTAACTAATGAATCATGAGAGCTTAAATATACTTAGTTTGCCGAAAGAAAACAGGATAAAATAAATACTTACCTTTCTTCTTACTCAATCTTCCCGTGCAAAAATTGGTACCGGGTTACTGGTAGTTTGCCTAAATAAGGACCAAGTTATTTTCCCAAGTCTGCTGGATTCTTTTTAAAGCCATTATTTACCAAGGTAGGTAAGTAAGAGATGACTGAGAAAACAGAGATTGAAAACTGTTGTTTTGGGGTCTCTGAGATTTTTGAGAAATTTGGTATAGCAAAGGGGAAAGGACTGCTTGTACTGGACAATGATGATAAATCGAGAAACAGTTGGGCACAAGTTCAAGTGAAACCCAGCTGGAGAAAGCTGCTGGTGCTTCGCCGTGAATCTTCGCTCTAGTACCGCAGGCTGGCCGTAAGCGCGGCTTTGGCAGTCCCGGTCGAGCCGGCTTGCAGCCGCTTTGCGTCAGCCGAGCGCCGCAGGCAGTTGCAGCGAGCCTGTTGCAGCACACCAGTGAACCAGCCCTTGATATCGTTCTTCAGATAACGCTTTCGCCCAGTATATGGGCGGTCTTTGAACAAATGTGCGGGCGACAGCCTGGTACACGAGCACAATTGTCTCGCCTTTTCTTAAACCAGGCAAACCTGTGCGTGCCGCAGGGAGCCGGGGCCGCCTGCAGTTGGGTGCTGTGCAGATTTTCCCTGCTGTCCTGCCAGTGAAGCTTGTTCTGCTTCGGTCGCACTCGCGGAATAAAGGCGGCCGGGCATGTAAACATGTGCCAAACTGTAGGCAAGAGTTATGCTGTAGGCAAAAATCCAAGAAGGATCACAAGGAGACCACCAAACTACTCTTGTAACTCGCAGGAGGCTGAGTTCACATACTGAAGTCCTGCACGTTAGTGCGCTGTGCTCTGTCACCCAGGCTTTCGTTTGCTTTTTGCTTTTTTTTTTTTTTTTTTTCTCCAGACTTTTCAGAAGAATGGCATTTTTGTGCCTTTATCAGTTCCCTTGTTCCCCTTTGGCTGTGCTCTGGCACCTGTTTGACCCAAGCTGGCAAAGAGGTGAAGATCTCATATTTTTCCACATCTTATGAAAACGTGAGGAACAATTAAAGAATAAAACTCAAAATTTAGTACTGTACTTTCTCTTTAAAACAAACAAACAAAAAAACCACTCCTAGTCCCTTATGGGGGGTAGCTGCTGTCTAGTCACTGGACCCAGATTTGGCTCTGACCAGCCACAGCAGGGCAGTGACATGTGTCACTCACCTAGCCACCAGGTACTGCTTTTGAAAGGGAGGCGGTGGTAGGGGCCAAAGCTGCCAGAGGAGTCTGGGGATCACTGATGAAGGCCTACAGCACAAATACCTAGGAAACTGGGTTTCTTTAGTCCTGCAGATTATGGAACAGTTGGTTTCATCTACATCTAAAATGTTCTAGTCTTTGCCATAAGGGGTTTTAAGCCAAATTAAATTGATTTTTTTTTTTTTTTTTTTTTTTTTTTTTTTTTTTTTTTTTTTTTTTTTTTTTTTTTTTTGTCGGTCAAAAAGTCAATTGTGATGGTTGCGAATATATGTATCTCTCTTCCCTCCTGTTCCTTAGTTACTGCAGGTAGCTATTTCTGCTGTTGTGGTTTCAGATTTTACGTTGTGTTGCTCATCCTCAGTTGCAGAGAACAGAACGGGCACTGGGCAAAACACTGGCAGCAGAGCTCCCGAAAGCGGTGGAGGGACCGCGGCACCTTGCCCTTCGGAAAGGGCAAGATTACCCTGATCTTGCTTCAGTTTATTAGTACGGTGCTCAACAAGTCCCACTGTTACGGCAGAATAAGCAATTTTGAGATTCCCTCTTGCTTGTACAGCAACCTGTAGAGACCACCGTTGTCGCGTGCAACTCAGGTGAAGCCCTAGACGGTCGCTTAGATGTTAGCGCGTAGCATGCTGAGCATCTGCGTGTGTAACAGCCAGCAGCAGAAAATACCGCGTACGGAGTAGATCACGTGCCAGGGCAAAGGATGGGGGCGATAGGGCAATACGTGGTCTGACTGTCCTCGCCGGGTAATTGGTCTCTGGAGCAAAATACACAGCTTGCCTTTTCCCCAACATGGTGCTGAGCCTGTCAGAGGAGCAGGGAGATGTTACTGGCTCAGTGACAAGCCCCGATGCCCCTCAAATAAACACCGCTTTCCCCAGCAAAACCCGAACGCCCTCTGAGCTGGTTCTGCGCCTCTAACACGCCACCAAATTTAGCTTATCTAACATGAGCTCTTAAAGCTGACAGTAAACAAGATTGTAACAATTACTGGTGCAAAGCGGGCTGTTAGCACCGCGAAGGAGAAGTCAGGGAAGCATGGCAGATCATTAATTTTTCCCATGATGTTTGACTCAGCATGTGATCTTTTGGCCAGGAAAATGCTTGAAGTGGTGTAGTTAGTAACACTTCTCCAAGAGACTGTCATAACCATACTTTAGACACTGAGTCACAGATGTTTACTAAATCATCATCACACACTCTGGTTTCTAAGAATTACACAGAGATGGGTTCAGTAAGACTCATTTCTTGAATGGCCTCTTCTGATAGCAGACACCCCGTGTATAAATTCTCCCCATACATTTTCCTGCAGTTCAGGTTACAGTGCTTGATTAATTGATTTGACTGGGGAGAATGCACCAAGTAAAGTTCAAATGGAAAGAACAAGCAGCTGGACACATGTTCACGCTCTTTTGCAGCCTTGTTAGCTCGCTTTGGCTGAGGATTTCACGCACGCCGCGGTACTAAAGCGTGTTCACAGTGCTGTCTCACTGAACGTGGATAATGTTCTCATAGCTGTTGGAAGTGTGAAACAAACTTTGCGTAGGGCCAAGTTCTAGTTCTGTTGATATCTGTGGGAGAGTTGCTGCGCTTTCAAGGGGAGCGGTGCTTGGCCCTTGTGATGTCCTCTTTGAAAGCCTTTCTTCTGTCTTCTGCGGGAAATGGGCATTCTGAAAATATCCCGTGCATCAGAAATGTACTCTTATCCTTGCATTTGTAAAATTTCTCTCACCAGAATGACTTTTGGAAAGCTTGTTATATGATTTTTCTAAACCATTCATACGCAGCACTCGTCTGAAAAATGTGGCTTATGCTCTTCTAAGGGAGCGGGTGTCTCAGAATTTCAAAGGAGTGGGAGATGGGTTTTGCGCAGTAAGCGTAATTCCTTCTGCAAGGCCCACCCCAAAAGCAAGCAAAGCCTGGGGTATTTCCGTGATAGCTTGCTATTCTGTGCCTTTCATTGCGTGCTATACTCGCCGTCAGGAAGAGGAAGAAGAAATTCCCCCATCCTCTCCCCATGTTGTAGCAGTATTTCTTGTGGAGGTTTGCTTGCTCTAATGAAGTAGTGGTACTGTGAGAGCAAAAGCAGCGGGCAGCCACGGGCACCCGATCCGTGACGCTGCTGCTTCTCTTCCTACGGAGGCAAGTCAGCGCTGTGTCGGAAACGGCAGGGCTGTTCCTAGCGTGCCTTGCGTATAACCTTGTGTGAAATGATATGCGTATTAATTATTAATCTCAAGTGAGCTGCCAAGGCCTGACTGAACAAGCAGAGTAAAAGATGGACCCTACCCGCAAGGAGCCCACCGCCTACAGAAAATCCAGCAGCCACCTCGCTGCGCTTCCTCTCATCGCTTTCCAGAACTGTCAGTCGCCCATTTAGGAGCATGAAATGCATCTTCCCTGCAGTCCTACCACGTTGTTCCTTCACTATCCGACCGTATTCCTTACTGGGCATTTATTGTGGAAAGATGAAGGACGGTTTTGCTCTGAAGATAGAAAGCAGAAGTAGAAGTTCACCTTCAGGAATGGAAAGTGGTGAGTGAGGTTTAGACCACTAGACCACACCTGCACTGAACTGGTGGCTAAGCTGGAGTTTGTGTTGATAAAATTTTAAGAAATGGCCTATTATTGCATTCCCTCAGTGTCTCTCTCTCTCTCTCTCCAGCCCAAACTTTGATGGTAATGTAGATGTAGCTTGGGTTTGTAGATCAGCAAAATCGTGACTAAAAATGTTTTTTCTTTTTAAACAAACCTTGTACAAAGCTATTGTAGAACCCAGCCTCTGTGGTAGAGAATTGGGACTTATTTTAGGTGGTGTTTTCACTCTTCACCACATTTTTATGTTTTTATGACAGGAAAGAACAATAGGAATATGAAGGTTCATATTTCACTTCTGCATGCTTTCTTTCTGCAAAAGAGGAAAAAAAAATCTCCAGCTTCTCCTAGGGCGAAGAAAATAAAATAAAACATGTCAACACTAATTTCAGAGATGTAAAAAATAGTTGATGAATCTTGGAAAAGCCCACCTTCTGCACAGCCACCGTTGCAAACACAACTGGTCTGCACTGTGGACTTAACTCAGCCCACCTATGGGTACCGGGGAGCCGCATGGGTCCGCAGAGCAGATACAGGGCCACTGCTCCGAGGGTACTACTGTGCTCCTGCAGCGCTGGGTGCCTGCAGACCGTCGTTGCACTTAGCTAGAACATGTAGTTAGCTGAAACAAGATGCCCGTCATTCCTCATAAACTAGAGAAGAGACATGAAGAGTTAGGTTTAAAAAACGGTTAAAACACAAGTGAGACAAATCCCACTGGCAGTATGTATGTACTCTTACATGTCCATGGCCGGCCTGATGCAGCCGGAGATGGGGCTGCTGCAAAACTGCTGAAACTGCAGCAGCCCGAGGAAATGCTGGGCCGAACCTACTCCAGCACAGAATAAGAATGTGTAATAAATTAAGATTAGATACTGAGTACCTATTTTTTTAACGTAGTATGTCATGCTAGATTTAATTTCTAAATTGTGTTTCAAAAGTCACTGAGTAATTTCTTTGAAACACGCAAGTGTTTTCAGCCGGGCCGGGGTTAGGTGGCTCACCGGCTGCTCCTCGTGCAGGCCGCAGTGCTGCGGGAGGACTGGCAACAACCAGAAAGGTGGTGGCAACCTGGGCAGTTTGAAAGAAGGTATCTGAGCTCTTTATTAAGTGTGAGAAAAGGGACACCAAAACTCAAACATAGCATACTTGTGTTAGTCTTTGTGTGTCAGATCAAATAATATGGATATCTACAGATCTAAGTATATTAATGCCGTTGGGTTTTTTTTCTTTAAAAAAAAACTTTAAAAAAGAAAGATGACAAAAATTTGTACATGTAGCTTGACAGTATATTTTCTTTGAGGAAAATCTGGGAATAAAAGCAACATTTATGTACACTAAGCAGATGTTTATGATTAGTTCTTGGTTAACATCACCCAGCTGGCCATGGATGATTTTATGGAGGAGAGAGCATTTGAGAATGTCACATGTTTATATAAATCGAGACTATGGCAGTCATGATGCAGGAGTGAGTGTGCTACATTTCCCATTTTAGGTAACTTTCAAATCACATCGTATGAGTCTTCACTGTCATACACCGTCACCAGTGCAGTGTGTCTCCAGTTGCCTGTAAAGCCTGGATGCATACGCTGAAAGCAACTTTATGCATAATGGTATTATTCATAGACATGCAATATGTGCATCTATATCTATAAACATCTCTTGTCAACTTGTCACATCTAAGGATTTAATTCACATAGTAAGATACTAGAGGCATTCTTATTTTTTGATCAGCTTGTATTAGTTTAAAGATACTCGGTTGTAATCACACTGGCTTGAATATAACTTGCTGTAGGTAAGGCATAATCTTGATAATATATTTTAAAATCAGCTATTAACTCAGCAACTGATTTGTGTCACTTCATCATTTTAATTTCTATATTAACTTATTGAAGAATCACTTTGCTGCTAGTGTGAGAAGTTATTTACCATACTGCTGTTTGCATTTTTAGTGACATTTTCCAAAGTACTTTGCTATGGGAGGCTACAAAAGGGGAGGAGAATCTTCATCCTGAACTGTCCGGTTGGGAGCGTAGGGGTCTGTCATGCAGTGAGGGGCTGGAAAATTCTATGCACGTATTTAACATTACTCAGGCGATTAATCCTGTTGTGCAAATGAATACGTGGATGAGGAGAATATGGGAGCAAGCTTTTTTCCGTGCATCTTTCATACCATTGGAGACGTTCCTAAATATGATTAGGGAACACATGGTACAGATGCACTTGCACATCAGAAAGAAATGTCTGCTATGTTATATTAAAAGATTATATTATAAAATGTTTCACTGTAAGAGTCAAAATTCTAATTACTGCAAACATCTTGGCCTACGGTACCATAAAATTAAATGTGATATTTTAATTAAAGCTACGGGTTGGGGGATGAGCTACGATATTTTAGAAATGTGACGTGTTCGTCAAAGTGCTTTCCAAATGTTCTCCTGTTCATGGAAAACTTGCCTTTATCCTGACAGTTGGTTTTGTCGATATTTTTGGATTGCATGGGTAATCATCTCGGATGTAAATAATAACTTTGTCTGTGATATATCTGCCTTACAAGAGTTAGAGTTGCAGAGTGGAAGTTTTTACGAAGTGGTGCATATTTGCAGAAATAAGTGGCAAGTATTTAGTTCCTAGTTAACAGTAAATATTAAATCCAAAACTGATTCTACTTGTTGGGAAGGCTGAATGAACCTGTGTCACTTGTTGGACTTATTTCTTGATGAAGTTTAATTCTTCAAAACAGTGTTGTGCTTTTTCACTGTACATTACGTATATAAATGTGGCCAATTCTAATTCCAACAGATATAAAAGAAAGCCGAATAATTTATTTCAGTGGATTTTTGTCAGCTTTTCAGTGTATCCACCCGGTGCCTGGCTCTTCAGTTCCTACCTCAGTCCTTGCACTGGTGTTTCACCTGGCCTTGGCTCCTCTATCCCTTAAACAAGAGTAAGGATATTTTGGTAGAAGGCAATGTGCGTTGTTATAATGAAAGCCATTGCAAACACGATACGTTGTTCAAGTTAAGTGTACTGAAAAAGGGAAAGGGGAGAAACCTGTGTACTGTGAAAACTTTCTTCTATGAGTTCTAGTTCCTGAGCCTCTTTTGAGGAAATCAGAGGGAGACTGTTCATCAACAAATCTAAATCGAGACTATTTAACGTCTTTCGTGATTAACTGTGGCTGTAGTATTTCTAATTTGTTCCGTTCAGTTCTGAGGTGTCTTTCTAGTATGTTAGTGGAAATGTGCATTTTGAAAATATTCAGAGAGGATGGTATGGGGTTTTATTTTAAATAAAGCGCTTTGAACATTTTCTTTTCAGAGCTGTCAATTAAAAAAAAAAAAAAAGGAGGGTACAACACTTCTCTTTATTAGGAGACAGACTTGATTATTTGGTATCTGGTTTTCATTCCCTGAGCTTCATGAGCATGCAGTCACTTCATTGTGTCTTGTTTCATAAACTTGGAAACAGAGCTAAAATGAAGTAGCTCTTAAAAAGAGGAGCAAAATTAACCCGCAGAGCAGTCGCATAGTGTCAAGAGCCCTTTAGCCAGGGCTTGCTGCAGGCATGTGCATAGCTGGGAACAGCGGCAGTGAGAGCTGCCCGGGGAAGGGTGAAGGGGGCTTGCTTTTCACGGGGACAATATCTGAGTTTCTCACGTAAGCGTGGACTTGATTTGCTCATACGTAAAATGGACATGTTGCTCATGGGCATCTCCCTGTCCTAGTTCAGAAGGGATGGTAGGTCCAAGGTCATGAACAAGATGTTTTTGAGGGTTTGTGCGTGAAGTTAGCAGAATGAGAACAAGGATTAGAACAAGATGTCCAGCCCCCAGTAGGGAAAAGGTAATTGAGCTTTTTCTTGCTTTCCTGTTTTCAACAGAATCCTCAAAATCTGCCTGAAGTGTTTTGGTTGGCTTGTAATCCAGTAACCTTCACAATTAATATATTTAATATCAGCGTGCCTTTCACTAAGGCACGGGAACGATGTGCTCATCTGAGCACCACCCAGCACCCGCGAGCTGCCCTGCGTCCCGCTGGCGCTGCTCTTCTGTGCCGACGCTGTCGGGACGCTGCGGAACGAGGAAGAGCTGCTGGGATGCAGCTGCAGCGCGGAGCTGGCAGAGGGCACGTTTTGCTTTCAGCTACCCTGTTGTTATCTAGCGTGGCTCAAAAGCTGCTTCTCGGCATTGACCCCTTTTCAGCAGCATGATGCCACCACATAAAGCCCTTCCAGGAGAGGGGAAAGGTTAGTGCACAGTACCAAGATCCCGTTCTCCAGCTGAAATAAAGTTAAACACAAGTACTATCACTTACAAATAATACATTTAGCATCATATCACTAAGGAGATATATTTAATTTGATATTTAAGTTTACCTAAACTTGTTTTTTGTTTTCCATACTTAGTTATACAGCTACGTTATCTACTAATAATTTGCCTGAGCGAGCTTTTTACAGACCAGTAAAACTGGCCAAGTAACTGTTGCTCTAAAGCTATGCAAATGACGGGAATGAAACCTCAGAACTGGACCTGTCCACGCTGTGGGTACCCACAATGTGGAGGGAGTAAAATGATACTCAGAACTAAATTAGAATTAATATATAGCATATCCATGTTGTGCCTTATGGAAAGACACTTTTTGTCTAAACTGTGTTGGTGTTATGTTGTATAGCAAAAGTTAACTGGTTGTTCTTCGGGGCAGCTAATACTGTGCTTGTCAAGAAGACGCTAATGTCCTGAATGATGTTCGTTCTTCTGTGGTCTGATCCTGCTCGCCTGTGTCACGCAGAAGAGTGCCCGTCTTTCGCACCTACGTGCAGACTTGAGTGAACTTTGAAGGGTTATGACTATTGCAAATAAAGGACAGGAGTAGGTTAATGATTTCAGAAAGGAGTCCGTGTTTTCCTCTATTGTACAAGTGGTGCATCTAAAGGATATCCCAAAATATCTGGTTATGGAAGAATGCAGTTTATCCTTTGGTCTGGAGAAATGTAATTTACGGGTGTGTTCTTTTATCTGAACTTAGTAAAACCTCAAGGCACTTGCCCAATTGTTTAGCTTTGTGTACCAAAAAAATAAATTTAGGCCATTGCTTTAAAACACTTGAGAGCTTTGAGTGCATAGTTGTGGGAATGAAAAATCAATGAAACATAATAAATGGACTGAATCATAAAGAAATCTAATTTTACTTCAGTAGCCTTTCAAAAGTCTTCAACTCAGATATTTAAGACAAAAATCTGTCACTTATTTTTAAAACAAGTAATCAACAAGTGAATGCAAGTGCCGAAATAAAAGCCGAGAACCAGCAGTAAAACAGACTTAAAACTCAGCTGCTGAGCCCTTTCTCCCAGCTGCAAAGGTACAACATCAGAGTCCAAAAATGTGCCCTTTAGCTGAATCTCCCCTGCTTCCTTTTTTCTAATTTTAATGTGATAACTTCTAACAAGATGGGGTAAAACTGTGTGAAGTTATTGCTATTGGAGAGCGGGTCTGCAGAATACCATAGATCTGAGGAGATGTCTCGCTCGCTGCCAGGAATTTTGGGCTCCATAGTCTTCCAGCTTGGTTTGCTATTAGTCTGCTATATAATTTATTTCCACATTTGTAAGATTGCTCCGTGTTGATGTTTAAATTTATAGGGATTCTTCTTTCATTAAAAAGGAACTGCTAAGATATTTTGTGAGTTTTGCCCCCCTTAATATAGCCAAGTACTATTCGGTCTGAGCAACAAATCACTGTTACATTTTCAGCCCCTTATGTACCTTGTATTCAGCCAGCCAGTTACTGCTCAGCATGCAGAAACCAGGGTCTGGATCTCGAGAAATACATCCTCACGGCAGAGGCAGTTAAGTCAAATGACAATGACTCTTCCTTAGTGCACAGAGGAATTTCCACTTGTAAAGACGCCACCAAGCTGGATACATATTAGGATGACGAACAGAAGTCCACCTATTAAAGTGTGTTTTAGGTTTTTTGAAGTATATAGCTGAAAATGGCAACCTATTTCCCTAAAGTTCAAAAGCTTGTGTATTTTAAATTTCTTTGGTTAACTTCCAGCGCAAAATGAATAAGGCCAGGGAGACCTTTTTGACTGTGAGGTACGAAGATCTTTATGTTCAGTCCGACTCCTACCAACTCCTGTTTTCTGCTTTTCTGCTTAGTCAAAGACGCTCATGTCTCCCCTCTGAAATGCTCAGAGTTTGGGCTATTGGCCTCCGTGGCAGCAGGAGCAGACCCCTTGTCACTGGCATTTTCTTCAGGCGTTCAAGAAAAACTTTGGAAATGTTCAGAGCCAGTTGGCGATGTAACTTTCAGAAAAGTTTATATCCCTGTCGTAAATATTAATCATGGTGTAGTGGTTGGTCTATAATGTTCAACTGATGGGATTTAAGTGGCTGAAAGGAGTCTACTCTTATCTGTTTTGAACTGCTAATTGCTTTCCAAATTGTTTACTCTGTTTTATGGTAATTGGGTTTTAACACTCCGGCATCAGAGGTCCTGCGGGGCGTTTCTGGTTAGAAGCAACTTGTGCCAGTTGCCCCACGGGGGATCGAGGGCCCCTGTGGTGGGTGCCGGCCCCTTCCCCAGCCACCTCGGCCCCTGTGCTGGGCAGCGGCTTGGCGAAGGGTCCTCGCCCCAGCGCTGTCGCGAGGGCTTGCAATTCCCTTGCGCTCTGCAGGGGAAAACGCTAAGGGGGTGGGGGCTCAGCAAAGCGGAGAAAACTTGCTTTCCACTTAAACACAAATAAGCCCGTTCTCTCTGTTGTAACCCGGCCAGGGGCTGAGGCAACATCCGCCAAGGGCACGGGCTTCTGCCAGTTGCACTTGCTAAACCTGCAGTGAAAACTTTATTCTTTGGTGTTATATGAGCATTTGATGACAGAGTACAGGAAATGACATGGAAAGAAACATTTTGGGCTTTGGTTATGCAGACCGGCACAAATAGTCAAAGCCTGACGCTGGAGATGATCAAATCTGTTGCCTTTCCGAAGAAAGATCTCTAGACTTTTATCACCACCACGGACAGTGTACCGGTACCCAAAGAATAGCTGAGCTTTGTACCAGCACTTGCCTTAGGCATATACTCAATTTAGTGACAAAATCATAAGAGGAGATTCCTGATTTTAAATGCATTCCTGGAAGTCTGTGTATTGCCTGGATTTCAAGAATGCACCTTCTCATTTGTTAAGTTTAACAGCAACAGCAGTACTTTAAATGTATAACTGATTGATTTATTTACAGGGAGTTTCCATGCTCCTCTACGTTTTCTTTTTTTAATCTCTATATGATATGTCAGGATAGCAATGAATAATTTAGCTTGAAGCCCAGACCATACCCCCTGTATCAGCGGCTGTGGAAATTACTTCCTCTTCTATGTTGCATGGAAATCCGGAAAATCTAAACTGTGTTTGACTGTAGTAATCATCTCGTATAAGGTCAGTAAATTCCTTGCGTAAGTTCAGTGTCCTGGCATATGTTAATTGCTAGTCTAGTATTTCAGCAGTGTCTCCTTTCCCACTCTTGTGATGAAGGTCCGTAGTTCTCTTCTGAGTCTGGCTGAGTCAAAGCTATCAAAGACCAGCAGAGTCAGGATTTATCTTAAAAATGATAAGGTATCTGGTATTCAGTCTATGAAGGTTTTTTTCCTACACTAAAGTGGATGGGTATGAATTCTCTGCTAAAACATTTATTTCTTTGGGTTTTATGTATATATATGTGTATGTGCCCCATGTGTGTGTATATATATATGTGTGTGTGTGTGTGTATATACATATATATAAAAAATATGTAAATTTGTAGCAGACTACCTTAGCTAAAGTGATAAGTGCTTAGTACAAAAAATTTTGGTGAGTGATTCATCGGCTGAAAATGGAGATTTCCAAGCTACTGAGTCCTTTCAGAAACATCTCTCCGGACTTAAACTGTAACTCCTGCTACTTATTTTTTCTTCACACCTTCCTTAGTGTGGATGAGATGATAAATGCATAAGTTGGAAGAAGGTTTTCTGGCTCCTGTGTTCCTAGTGAGGATGAATGGTCTATTTGGGTGAAATGAGTATAACACTAACACTACTACGGCAGTCTTAGACATACTGTATGAATGAAAGTGATTTAGGCTTTCAGAGTGAAGTTATATAAATATAAGACATTGGCTTTTTGAACCATTTGACAGATATCTTCCTATCATTTCATTCTTATTTTATTCATTTCTTATTATCATTCTTATCATTCTTACCATTTGACAGATATCTTATGTCACAAGGTGAGTTGTTTTCATGATAACTAATATACTAACTCTAATGTCACAGATACAGCAAGGGACATCAAAACTTCAACACAAAATAGGAATCATTAATGTAACTCAGTGGCATAGAACAAGGGTGTAAATTTAAGTAAGGAAGAGAAATTGTTTTACTAACACCCTACATGCATTACTGCACATGAGACAGGTTACCTGTTGTTGAGTTATACCTCTGGGACTCATGGTCTGCAAACCACCCACGCAACTTCTCTTTTGCGTAGTTGAAGTGCTTGGTTAGACAAGAACCTCTGTGGTTTGGGGGCTCGTTGGTTTTTTTGCTTTTTTCCGAATGTTCTAATGTCTCATGATGTATTTAGGTAATCGATGTCACTTCTGTCAGGATGTGATATGCTTTACCAAGGAAAGTGGTGAAAGCTTCAGTTCTTGAATCACTTAAATCTGGATAGGAGTTCAGTCAAAAACAAACTTACACAGTTGGTATTGAATTTGGCCAGCGTCTTGCTTCTGTTTGTAGTTCCTGTGATTCTACCCTGTGAACTATTCTGTCCTCAAAATCAATATAAGAAGTTGCATGACCCTCAAAATGGAAAGGCATAGCTTCCTCGGCTGGAGTAGACGCTCGGTAGCCAGTTTTCTTACATTCCTCTAGCAGATGTTCCCCAGGGTAAATGAAGCTCTGAATACCTGGGTGTACCACTGTGTAAGTGAGTATACTGGTGTCCTGATCAGTTTTGAAGTCTGTGCGCCTTCAGAAGCTGTATCTGAGCACCACCAGCAGCGGCAGCTAAGCAGTCCCTTCGGGTGTTACAACTGCGCTACCTGACTGGAGGTGCCATTATCATCCTTGTGCGGGTGATGCCGGCACTTCTGCACCAGGCTTGCACTTCGTTGCTAGCCATGACTCTTGTCCCTTGTTTTGTCCCTGGAAGCTAACAGTTGCTAATATTAATTCCTATCAGTGCTTGCTCTATTGCAGAATTTAGCATGGCTGAAATAAGTCACTGAACCATGGACCGAGTCCTAGACTCGTAGGAAACTTTCTTTGCCCTTTCAGAGGGGAGATGGAGCACTACGTGTTTCTTGCAGGTTAATCTATGTATGTGCTAGCTGCTTTCATAGGTAAAAGAAAAGCCATAGGAATTTTCTGTGGCAGGAATAGTTTGTACATACTTCAGAAGTGCAAACAGAAAACAATCCCGTTTTCTGTACATCTTAATTGTACAAAAAGCTAAGTGTAGCTATAATATGTAAAGGATGCATTTGTGAGAGAAGAATGACTTTAAAGGTCAACGGGGTTTGCAGACATCTCTTCCCCTCAGAACCAGAAATGTGGCTACAGCTCTGGTGGGGTTTTAAGTCAGACCTTTCCATTGGTTTGAAGGTAGTGCTAAGGAACTAGGTTCTCGCTGCTGTCACTGACACTTGGCAGATGGGTTGCAGGCAGGATGAGTCATGTCTAGCGCGCATCAAATAGTGTTTGTCAAAGCCTTTGGCATATTGATGGTTAGAAAACGAACATACGCTAAAGGAATCCTTTAACGAAGAAAAGTGCCCTAGTGATATATGCCAGTTTGCTGTCAGCTTAAACTGCCAGATATTTAATGCTAACTGTGAGTGTGGGAGAGAAAGCAATTTTCAATAGTGTGTGTTATTAGAACTGTTCGAAACAGCATCCTGCAAAATGTTGTGCAGAACTACGTGAGCTATATTCCTGTTTAAATGTGGACAAGCATGCACATATTTGAAATTTTACACTTGCAATAGTTTCTTTAATCTTTAAGGTTCCCGGAGTAACATCCCAAATATCTAGGTAAGTTTTGCTCCTAAATTTTTATAGAGAACAGAGGGATCATTTCACACCATGCTAGACTTAACCTTATCCGTGTACAAGGGAGAAATCCATTGTCAGGGTCATTGAATAAGTGTAGTGTCAGGAAAGGTAATGGAGAGATTACTTCCTAAATGTCCCGAGTCTTCATGTTTCTTAGAGTAAGTTTTCTTGAAATAGATCTGTCTCTGAGATTGGTATGAAGATCGTACTAAATGATTGCAGAGGGAAAGTAAGCTGCTGATGCCTGCTCTCAGTCTCGGACAGATCGGTGTCATGATTTACTTAAATATAAAAGATTCTAAGTGTTTTTCTAATGTTCTCTGGAGATTATCTCAAGCTTTAGAGCTAGACATGTGACGCATTATTTTCTAAGCTCAATCTACTGTGGTTTTAAATAAATTACGGTGTTAAATTTCTTTTAACAACCTCGATCAAATACCTCAAAGGTAATAAAAGTATGGAATAATGTTTCTTTGCTCTCTGCCTAGCGAACATTCTTTCCGAATTCAGGCAATTATCACATTTACATTTGGGTGTGGTAGAAGGGATAGGGAATATGTAAGTACGGTATGGTATCTGTGCAAAGGTAAGGGCATAAAGCCTGAAAATATTGCTACATTGGTGTGACGAATAAGTGGCTTCTCATAGCGCTGCCGGAGCACCTCTGCACACTGGCAGGAGCCCTCCAGCTCTTGGGAAGGTGCTGCTGTGCCAAATCACTGCAGTGGTAGCTCAGTGCGAAGCTGGCAGACGCTGGAGACCTGAGTGGTGCTGCTGAATCATTTTACTCGCAAGTGGAGCAACGCTTGAACCCCCGGGTCAGCTCCTGGCCCCTGTGAAGTCAATGAGACTTTGCCATTGACTTCAGTGGAACCACGTTTCACCTCAGGTCTCCAGGTGTGAAGGGTTAATGCATTAACCCACTGCAGCATTTAGCTCCCCAGCCCTGATACCTATTTCAATATACTTTAGTGCAAGTCTGTAAATATGACATTCAGAAGTGGTTCCCGAGAGAACCGGGCACATCAGAAATGGTGCTAGCTTGAATAATGCATATCATGAGGATTTGTGAGACTGTCAAAACGGAGATGTGACTTACCCAGAGCTTGTGCTTGAGGCACTGTTGTAGGAACTGTAAATCGACAGAGCCTTTAAGAATTTCTCTATGCATAAACATTTGTATGACGGTGGTATCTAGAGTCCCCGACAGATTGTCAGGGCCCCGTTGTGCCAGGCACTGTACAAATAGAGAGTCTTTCTCCACAGAACTTGCACCATAAGCACATAAGATGTATATAGTGTTGGATAATGAAGTGTTGTTGCTGTTGTTGTAGAAATTGGGAACCAGGGCAGGGAAAGGTTAAGTGATTTGCCCAGGAGCACACAGGATATCTGTGGTAGAACCACCACCTGAATCCAGATTATCAGCTTTTTAATCCAATTCCTTAATGAAATAACAGTGCTTGATAAAGCATAATCAATTATCCTTACTCACAGCCCTATGCTAACACCAGAAGAGAAAATAAACATGATGGTTCTGCCAGTAGCATTGTGATTATCACTTAAAAGTATTACTACATTCGCCTCTTGCAAGTAGAAGCGATACACTTGCTCTTCTGCCTGCTTTTATAACTTTAGTCTCTTCCAGAAAAAGAAAAAAGTGGTTGATGTTGTTTTACACCAAACTGAACGGAAGCTATACTCTCTATTTCATTGCTTGGTTATCCCACAAGTGCCGAGGTTTTATATGGCACGCAGTGCCACGTTAATGCAACAGCAAAGCGTAAAACCCTGCTTGGATGAGCATCCCGCAGGTGCGCCTGAGGTAGAGCGAGCCTCCGACTTGGCCTGATCTAGTCTCACCAAACCAGCTTCCCTGGAGTGTTATGTGTATTTTGAGTGGCAAGTTGTGTCTTTGCCCGTCATCACCACAGGTCTGTGCCTTTGGCTAAGGAGCCAAGGACTGCTTCAGGGCCTGGTTAGCTGCAGTGCTTCAGGGCTGGGACTTCTCTTTTTAAGATTACACTAAACCCTGGAATCCACTTTATAACCTCTTCAGTTCCTGTTGTTTCCCTAATTTCCAAGGCACGGAAAGAATAAATGATTAATGCTTTCACTGCCTTCGGTCAGTGTAAATTGTGGAACAGGTGGGAGTTCAGTCTTACTGAACCTGCACACCTACCCTCAAGATGCAAATTATGCTTTCCTGTGAAGCTTTTTTATCCATTGGTGTTTCAGTAACATTGGAGATTTAAAGACGACTTTATAGCCATGAGACTTGATAGTAAGTTTTTAGATCACTGACTTTGCTTCTTTGAAACTTTATTTTTCCAAATCATTTCCATTTCTGCTTTTCTTCTCTCTCCTTCTTCTGTGTAAAAGACCACACAAAAGAAAACTTTTAAAAATCAAAAAAAGTTTATTGTAAAGTGATGGAAAGCACCTGGCCTGACTTTAAAGTCTGAAACTACTTTTTTCATATTTTGGTAAACTCTAGGTTTTGAGTTGACAGGGTCTCTGCAGCAGAGGCCATTGACCTGACAATTGTTTGGCTTTGTAGGTGGAAGAAATAAAAGAAAACTAATGATAGCTGAGAACGTGTAGTCTTTTAGCTCTAACAGTTACAAAATTAACAGTTAAAAGTAAGCCTACAAGAGTGTCCAGTTTCGCAAACTTTTGCGTTTGCATTTAACCTCACACCAACAAAGCTAATGACCAATGACCAAGAAACAGCAAAAGCTATAGACTGTAACAGAAAGTCTACAAAAGAGAATTCAAGTTTCTTTTGCATCAATAGTAGGACACCTCCCAAAAAAGGGCTTTAGAAGCAGCAAAAATTCAGACAAGACACTCTAAAGTTTTTAAAAGGCATCCGAAAGCTAATAATGTAGCATACTGAATCTTTGCTAAACTACTAAGGGTGGCCAAAAAGCTGTTATTTTAAGTGCCTTCAATGCAGCTGGTTGTGTGATGCTAATGTTTAAGGAAGAATTTTGGTGGTTGTTATGGACTGTTTTATAAACTGCAGTAATATGAAACGAAGTTTCCGTTCACGTTGTCAGAGTCTTAGGGTCTCAAAAGTTAAAAAAAAAAAAAACAAACAAACAAAAAAAAAAAGAACCATGGAATGCCAGTTATTATATCATGAAGTTCAGTTCACGTACTAAACAATCACTTTAACCGTTCCCCGGGAAAGTCTCCCATGCATCAAGCTCCCAAGTTTCAGCTGCCGCCCTCGTTGTTCGCGAGAGGTGCAGACGTGTATCAGGTGCAGCTCTGCCCCGAAAAATCAAGTCGCTCTCTGCAAATCGTGCTCGTGCTCCAGAAACCTGATGGCTGCAGATATAGCCATATCTGCCTGCTGGGAGAAAATCAATTCTTACCACTTTTTAATCCTGTTCTCCCTGCAAAGCCAAGGCAGCTATTTGAAAGGGAGTTCAGTCTCTTTGCACCATCAGTGCAATCGTTTTCTCATCTGCATTTGTTCCTGCCAGCCATGGATGGCGGTAATGTCGCAAGGGGGTAAATGTGGCCTTGTTTGGCATCTGAACTACTGGCACTCTGACTACTAGCAGCAATAGAAAGGCAAAGCAAACATTCAGGGAAATCTGCGGAGCTGACTGGGAGGAAAACAACAACAAAAAAAAACCCCAACAACCAAAAAGCCCATTTTCTACTGGGTAAGTGAGCACTTCAAATTGGAAATAGGAGAGACTGTGCACTGGGATCCGGCAATATCATTTTTATAGAGGTGAGAGCAGAGCTCTGAGACTTGCACACGATGAGGGAGGAAATCTAAGGTAAAGTTAGGATTAGTAGCCCAATCTCCAGATGTCCATTGCTATAACTTTTGATTTATCTTCCCTGAATGGTACCTCTGTCCTGGAAGGGGAAACTTGCTTTTTAGAGGATATCTTGGCTTGATTCTCACAGCACAGGCCATGCAAGTTCCTAAATGTCTTACCAGAGACTTTCAGCCGCAGTGTCTTTTCAAATCCGAGTAAGAAATTGTGGTTATTTGTTCTGTTGTTTTAAGATCAAGATATGAATTATGTTTAAGAGATCCTCAGGAGGGTTTAAGTCAAAATGTGTGTTACTGAATTTGGATAGGAATTCAAGCTGTTTTGAGGAACTTGCCTAGATGTGTTGCAAAATTCAGATATACAATTCAGACTGAAACCTCTTTCTTCAAAAACAGTGAATCATATCTCTGAAAACCTGAAACTAAGCCAAAGTAGATCGAAGCTCTTTAGCTAGCTTACACTTGTGTAATGCATGGTGTTTTAACTTACTGTCTTGGAGCATATATCCATACGTCTCATTTTAGTGGAGAGTTGATATCTGATGATTAGTAAATCCAGGAGATATCAACACAACTTGGAAAGAAAGTTCACAGTGCATTTGCTGCTTGACTGCTGGAAAAAAAAAAAAAGCAAAATCAAATGCATGGTTCTCTCCTCCTGGAAGAAAAGAAAATGGCTAGGGTTACTGGCTGGCACTGCGCAGCACGTGGAGTACTGTAGCTTTACTGTGTGAATCACTGCTGCAGAACCTGCTTTCAATTACCAGCAAGTCCCAAGTCTGCTGCTGACTATGTCCCAGACACAGCGCGTATAGCATAAAATTGGAGCGCTGCATAACGCTGACTGGAAGCTAAACAAGGCTCTCTGCGAAAGGACAATTTCCCACATGTTTTTAGTCTTCTAACCTGTGAGAAAACTTTCTAAAAACTTAAGTGTTAAGATAGCCTCCAACTTGAAGTCATTAGGCTCTGTTTTATTAATCTGGCCTATGTGATGCAGATCACTATCATTGTTTTTCTTAATTTATTTGTATTAAAGCATTGCCCAGAGGCTTCAGACCTGTAGAGAGACCTTTATGAGAAGGACAGGATACCAATGCCTACCAGTGAATGAAATACTTAACAGGAGCAAGCGGTTCACTACTCTTTGCCTTAAGTGGGCAAATGAAGTCTTCAAAGGATATGCCTGTGGAAAGCAACCTCCAAGCAGCATAAATGGAGCTGGCTAGAGGGAAAGGAAGGTAACGACTGCAAGGGGTAAGAGCCAGAGAAGTGGCTGGGAAGGACATTTAAAAACATGGAAGGAAGATCTTCTGACTAGTGGCAGAGACCATTTTATATCTATCTATATAATATATAGATAGATCTTTTTAAATAACTGAAGTGTAGCTTGGAGGTCAGTTGTGGTGGCTTCAGCCCTTCTAACGCGGCAGCTATGCTATGCCACTGCTGGTAACTCTGTCCAGTTGCTTTAACCCCAGTGTGACTGTGAGATGTTGTGAATTGCTGCTTAAAGCTAAACCGTATTATTGCACAGTTGGGGTGGACAAAGAGCTTACGTGTGGCTCGTCACTGCAGCTCAGCTGGCGCTACCTGTTCCTCCTGGTGACTTGGACACGTGTTGAAGCCCTGGGACACAGGAAGCACAGGGAGGGCTGAGAAAAATAATCCAGGAATGAGGACTAGTTTTGCACATCTCCTCCTCCTCCTACACGTTTAATGCTGCCGTCAGCTCTGATGCTACAAACTACTACAAATCTGAACCCTTCCTAGGCCAACAGATGTTGTTTTGTGCTCTCCTGAAGAGCTTTCCGTTTGTGAGGCCTCCACGTCCTTTCTTTCCATCCATTTTTCCTCTGTAGGAAATGTTCAGGAGGGGGCACCTTTTTGTCCGGACCCGTTTACTGTGTTACTCTGTGCTGCTGTATGCTGGCCACGACCAGTGTATCTAACAGTGGTATGGCTGGTATATCTAACCAACGTATTTCCGCTTTCTCTTCTGGATAACTTTGGATTTAAGGAGTTCTTAAGCTCTGACAAATTTTGGCAACAGCTATAAATCCATTTCACTTAATACCTGGTATTTCCCTCAGGCTTTTACTTTCAAAGGCACTTAGGCTCCTTTCTGCACTTTTGGTGGATTTCCAGCTTTTATGTCCTTACATTAAAATGGAAATAACACAGTTGGGTCTATATAAGTAGCCAGCAGTAATAACATATCAATGGAAACTTTGCTAAGAGAGCACCCTGTAAAATGCAGTTATAACAGGGCCCTTGTTCTGTCTGGTGCATTCTGCCCAAATATAGCAAGACTAAGAATATTGTTCATTTCTAGTTATTGGTAACTGGGCATGGGCCACCTCTACCTGAACCAAGCAGCTCAGCTGAAAAACGATACACGCAGCCCACGTACTGGGCTAAAAGCTAATGTACGGCGTACTGTAGAGCATCCCAAAGTAGGTAAAGTGGCTTTATACAGGGGGAAGGGAGGAGCGCTAAAATACGTAGTCTTTCCAATAAGAACCGGAGCTGTCTGTGGCGGGTAATAAGTGATTACAAGGCATCGCAGTGCTGGCAGATGGCAGTCGAAAATCTCTCTGAGCCAGCAGGTTTGCCTTTGTAATTGGTAAGGAGAGTACAGGTAAAACAAAAGGAGATTCAGCACTCTCCCTTTTTAGGGATTATAGGAGTTATTTCTGAATTAATAGGGTATTAGACAAGTATGAACACACTATAATTGATTCAAATATTTCCAATTGACTCTCTGTCAGGAATTGCTAAAAGTGAAAGTATATCCATAAAATTACCTTTAGGAAGCACTGCAATTGTTTAACCATAAATAAAATATATCAACTTTAACTTAAATGTGAGCAAAAATGACTAATAAGAGACACTTTTCTAGCACCTGAAAAAAAAGACATGTTTCCATTTACAAAAGAAAAGTGGTAACCAAAAATCTATTTGCTTAAAACCAAAATTAATATATCCTACTTAATCTATATCTATGTATAGTTAATACCGGCGAGAATTCTTCAGCCTTGGAATCATAAAATATTTCTATAAACAGGGAGTAAGTGATCTGACTAAATAGATTTTTTCCAAGCGAAAGTGGAATTTATAATCAGTGCAAGACTTATGAACTGAATAGGATGACTGTTTCTATGCACTGAATAAGATGACTGTTTCTATGCACCAGTTTATATTTACCTTGTTTAAGATTAATCTTTGCTGCTGAAGTTTAAGGTGAAAAATCATGTGTGTAGGCAAGAGTTTATTTTCAAATGGTGTCTTCACATCTCACACAACTCCTTGCCTCAGCTCGGCTTTCTGTTGCTCTTTGCACCAAAGAAAGCAGATTTTCAGTGCGGGTCTAAGTTCTTTTGAAGAACCAATAGTAACTTTCCAACATCTTCCCTATCCCGTAGCCAGTCTAAAAGTAATTTCTACTTAAACTGAAAGGGAATTGTTTTTTCTCGCAGTAATTTTGGGACGATTAACGTGCCGGCAGAACTGTAGCTGAAAGGGATCTTCAAAGGGCTTTTCTCGCCCTCAAGTGCTGTGCGCTCCCTCTGGCTACGGCGGTGGTAGGAAATCCGTAGTTTCCTGCGTTTTCCCCAGCCGACGGGGGGACCGTGGCGAGGCACCCGCCGGGAGCCTCCGCTGGGGCGGTGGGCGCTGTGTGTTTGGGAGGAAAAGTTTCTGCCTCGCAGTAGGGCATGCTCCTTGCCTCATGGGCAGAATACTGGAATCTGAATGTAAAGAAAGAGCAGAGGATGCTATTTCGGTGAGGGGCCAATTCTTCAACGCACAATCTATTTGCTCAGTATTTCTGGGTAACCTCTGCCTGGCACCACTGTAATGATGCCAGAAAGTAAAGGAAACTTTCTTTTGGGTGATTCTTGTTAGTATGTTAGCTGGGAAAATGTTTCCATCCATGTTTTCGAGTTCAGCCCTTTTCTTTCTTTCATGAGTCGTTGTGACAAATTAGGGAAAGTTCTGGTTTCAGAGTTGCCCCGTGCTTCTTGGGGAAAGAGGCTGCTGGCACAGTATTTTTTGGTCCTTCCCTAAAACACAAAGTAACCGGCATCTTATAAGAAGACATCTGAAGTGTGGTTTATGCCTAACTCTTCAGGCTACAAGAGGCTTGACTAAAACGTGGAATCCTGTCCAGTCTGCACGTCCCTGTCTTTGGAAGCTCGTGTTTGAGTTCAGATGCACAACACCCTGCTGTTTGGGCCAAAATCAAGGATAGCCTGTCCTGTCCTCTTCCCTTCGGAAACCTTCCCTGCAGCTGGCCTTGAGCATCTCGGTTACACTAAATATGCTGCATATCAGTTATTCTGTGCAGTGAAACAACCGCTGTAGGAGGACAAAACAAAAATGAAATTCGAATATAGTCCTGCAAATAAATCATAATAATGATTTAGTACCAAGGCTAAAAGCCAGCTGATGTCATTGTTTCCAGACGCAGGGAACGGAAAACTATCTGTTACATCATTACTAAGTGAGCAAAGCCTACAGGCTTTGATTGTCACTTATTTTAGAAAAGCCAGATTCTGAGATATCACATTTAAAAGGAAAATCTGAAGAAAAAAACATTCAGTGGGTATTCACGTTTTTGGGGTCTTTTAAATGGCAAGCCAAAAAAATATGGATAAAGCAAGTGCCCTTCTTATTCACCAGCCCAGAAGTGCTCGTATTTTTGTCCCATTTCTTTTGGAATCTTGAAGCCAGAGACGTTTCTGTGGTTGAATTTTTGGCTTTTGCCTTTGTTATGTTATTTTCACCCTTCATATGACTGGAGCTTTTTTTCTTTATTTTTGTGTAGAATTCACTAAAACCACAAGAGTCTTGTTCATAAAAATAGATATCTATTATTCAAGCAACTATCTGACAAATGCTGTTATTTTTTGTAAGCGTGGAATATGCTTGTATGCGATGAAATATGCTGGTTTGTAGTTCATTTAATCACATTTCCATTAAGTAGAAGTGGGAACCTCCTGATTATTCAGAGGATGTAAAATTTTAGTAGAAATCAGATAAAAGGAGGCACTGAAGTTCAAGATATGTGTATTCAGGAAACAGCAGAGACACCCCTCTCCCCTCCCCTTTTTCCCACACAAACTGAAAACCTTGGCTGGCAATAAACTACACAGAAGCAAATAACAATCTGTGAATCAATTTACTCAGCAACTGAAGTAAAATATACTAAGCTAGTCCTGCTCTGGCTGTAGCCTATACTTGATGCTTCAGTGGAAGAAAGTGGAAGCTCAAATAGGTGTGCCTCTCCAGTGCTCTAAGTACGAGATATATTATATATATATTATATATATATAATTTTTATATACATATATATATGGGGGGTGCTACTGGTTCAAGCAATCGGCACAATCAATTGTGTGTTATGTTAAACTGGTGTCTCTAAACAATATGAATATTCACAGGACTGAATTATTCTTTCATATGATGTAAGTTGGGGGTAATTTTAATGAATAAGCTTGTGCTGGTATAATTTCATTCAAGGTGACATTGAGAATAATTAAATCCTGGGTGAAAAAGAGTATGAAAAAACTTGGAGCACTTAATAGAAAAAGTGACTGATCCTATCACCCACCCTTATGCCTGAGAATAAGGCATGCTTAACTCTGTATAGTGGCCCTCTGAAGAGGTTAGGTTTTATTCAGACTGCTTTACCTGGTGTCTGAAACTTTTGTAGTTGACTCGGACCCCACCTCTCGTTCAAGCCCGCTGCAAAGCAGCGGCCGGAGCAGCGCGATGCGCGGTGTCTGCAGGGCCGGGGAGAGCCCGGGGCTCCCACGGCCTTCGGGGCAAAGCGTGCTCTGCCCAGAGCCAGGAACTGCACTCCTGTGCAATATTTAATAGTATTTCGCAGATAGTATATGGCCACGCATGTATAATGGTGTTGAAAAATTGCAGAGGTTGAAGAGGACGCAAAATTAAGAATTAAGGACAAAGGGAGGAAATGTGCTGCAGTGAGGGAATTAAGGAGCTCTAGTTTATCAAAAGGAACACCAAAATATTACTGAATTACAACATCTAAATGTCTTTATGGGGAGAAGAGGGCTGGATAGTAAAGAGTTTTTCAGTCTAGCAGAGAAGTATGACAAGAAACAATGTCCTTCAAGACAAGAAAGAAAGTACAAATGTTTGAGTGAGGATCATCAACTGCTGCGTGTAGAGGGGACTCATCAGCAACAAAGGGTGGATTCGCTCATTTTCTTCAAATTCAAGATGAAATACATTTCTAAAATGTATCCTGCGGCCAGATACAGACTTTGGGACTGAATGCAGGAACAGTCGAGTTATTTTGCTTGGTTTTTGGAGACAGGCTAAAAGACTATATGTGTGTGTATATACATACATACATATATTTTTTTAATTCATGAAATGAAGCTAGCAAACATGAGATGTCTTATCTGCATAATAGGCTTCAAAGTACTCCTAATATACTTTATCAGTATCTTAAGAGTTGGGGGATTTGGGCCGCCTCAGAATGATCTTAACTGAGTAATTTTAGAGGGTCTCCAAACTGCATTGTCTCTCTATGCTGGTTCCAGTTCTTTGAAATAGGGTTTTGTTGGAACTATGACACAGCAGTCACTGGGTCTTTCTGTCATGTATTTCTTGGAGAAAAAGATGCTTGAGGGAAAAACTAAACTTCAGCCTGCTGTTGCTCTTTCACTCCCAGATGTGAAAAGAACAACTCTGTGTACCATCATGCCAGAGGAGAGGCAGAAATTTGGCTGGATGGAAGGAGAGAACAGAAAAATCTGAGTGTTTGTACCTGGGCTTTTGCAGCGCCTTGCTTGGAGAGAGAGCCCAAAGGAACAGAGTGGCTCAAATCGAAAGTAGTAGGGATGTGCCCTAAGATCCCTTCACGGTACCCAAAGTCAGTATATTGGTAACACAATTGTATTATGACCCAGATACTACTAAGCCTTTTGGATAAAGGGACAGCTGGATTTCTCAGCATCACACAGAGGAAAGAGGGAATCAGCTTGTACATGTCTCTTCTCTGTAATCAGGGCCCCTCTCTTTGGGAGGAGTTTCCCTGGCAGACTCAGTTGGCAGCTGAAGCTCCAGTACAGTGTGGTGCTGGGAGAAGTTGCTTGGCTCATTTTATTCAGCAGATAAGGTGTAATGCTACTTCCTATTTGGGGGCTGGGGGGGTAATAGTTTATTAAACAGAGCTAGTAACACAGAACACTGTAACTGCAGGAAAGGCTTTGGGCATCCTATAGGGGTTCCTTATCTATCACGGTTCATTTTTTGCCTTTCCTTTTCTCTTCCCAGCTGTTTGACACCTGCTGCCACAGCACAATCCCCACCTTCAACACCTGGACCACAATGACCATAAATAACCCCTTATTTGTACTTTGCTCTGGCATTTTGCTGGGATAGAGGACAGGAGAAAGGACGCGTGTCCTGCCTCCAACTGTGTCCCTGTTACTAGAGCAAATGGCCAGGCAGGGTTCAGGTGGGAAAACAGGACACTAGTGACTGAGGAAGAGGCCCAGCAGGGAAAGGCTGGGCTGTGCGGGGCAAGGGAGGGCACAGAACTGGAAATAGCATTTGAGCCAGTAATTGTGATATCACTTTGGCTTGTGTATGTTTAGAAGCTCAGTATAACCGTGGTATTGGTATCAATATCGAACAAAAATAAAAAAAGACAAACCCAACCAGCCAACCTACCAAAACCCAGCGGAGATCCTCTTCCTAAAAATCAGGGCCCTCTTCCTAAATCAGGACCTGCTTCCAGCTGTGCCCTCCATCTAAAACTGATCACAGGATTTCTGTAAGCAATATATACAGTGCGAAAACATACTTGAGAACAGGTTTAGATTGAGAAACCAGAATAATTATGGCTCTATTGCCTACAAAGCATAGGAGCTCCACACACTGGCTGGCTTTTAGGTGTTTTGATGGCTCATGTCACACGAGCTCATGTTCCTACACTGCTTTGAATGAGACAAAAAGATTTTGTTCTATGGCTTTTGACCAAATTTCTCTTCCTTTCAAGTACAAGGGGTATTGACAGAGCTGTGTTTCAGTAAATAGTGCATGTGTCTGTTCTTCCTTACATTTGGGGGAAATCTAGAGAATTGTAACACCCCCCCCCAACATTGACTCTTCTGGGTTAAGAAAGTGAAAGAAGATAATCATTGCACTTCTTTTTTTTTCCTGTGAGGCTTGTATAGTGTGTGTGTGCATATATATATATGGTGTGTGTGGGTATATATATAAAAGGTGTGTGTAAATATATATATCCACCTTACATTTAAAAGCTGCATAATTTGCAGTTATTCCATCAATACAGCTTTTGCTGTAAAAACTAAAATACATGTTTCCTTATTTTTCTAATAAGAACTTGTTCAAATCAAAATTTATGTTGAATTCATTGATTATCTGTAAAAAATGACAGCCATTATCTTGTAATCATTATTTGATGAGAATGCTCTACTCTTAACCAGCATCTTAAGGATTAAAATTGTTCTCACGCATGCACGTTTCATGGGGGGAAAGAGTTATGATCAATTTAGGCGTCCTAATGGAATCAGCAATACCAATAACGATACAGAAAACAATGTGCTATTTTCCAATTATGTTTAAATGCTTAGATATTCATTACCTGTGCAAAATTATTTTTAAAAGGCACTGGGTATTGCAATAGCCTTAGACAGCTAAACAATACTATTGGTTAGTTTTAAGAACAACCACTATACAGCCTAAAATCAGCAAGCAGTTGCAGCTGCTTTTATTTTATATATATATTTATATATGGGTGTGTGTACACACACACACACATATATATATATATAAACTATATACTATACCCACTTGTGTATCCAAGTAAAACCTTTAATTCAATTGTTCATCCTTGTTTCTAACCCATTACATTGAGCATTAACCACTCGAAAGCATCTCTCAGCACAGCCCGTGTTGCTGCACAGCCACAAGATGGGCTTTGACCCAGGCGCTGTTGCCTTCGGCACCAGGGAGCAAAAGCAGGAAAGGGAGAGCGAGGGGCCAGGAATTGCAGTGCATCATCTGCTGGGGTCACTCAGTGTCTTGCAAGTTTAATCAGGCTTTCTTCATCCTCCATTACACTCATTAGGTCCTGTTAGGTTAGCGCTCACTGTTGATCGGTATCTTGGTCAAGACAATTGTTGCTGATTAACTGTAATTACCAGTAATGGTCCCAACCTGCTTTCAGGCAGGCTGCTGCTGTCATCTCGCCCAGGCCTCGGCTCTGCGATGAGCAGTCCGGCTCTGCTACCCCTGCGCTTGCTGTCTGAGCCAACAAGTTGCTGCTTGTGTGGCCTCACCCCCCACCCTCGTACTCGCCATCCGTAAACATCCCCGCTCTACCTGTGGGATATAGAAAGTAAAGGTAAAGAAAACAGGAATGACTGGTATGGGGTTGGGGGGAAGCAGCAGCAGCCGCAAACTAAAAACAAAATCCAAAACAGGAGGAATAACTAAGCAAAACGAGTGCTATGAAGCTAACAGAGACGTCTAATACTTCTGGTGCTTTGTAATCCAAGGTAATAAATTACAATACATGCAAACTAAGGCCCAATCTAGAAATATGTCTTGTGTGAATGATCTTTGTTTGAACAAGCAGTCCTGTATATTTCAATCAGATTATTTTGGGAATAGCTGTCTTTGCAATACAAAAAGCCTCATCTTATATGTTGTTTCAGGCAATTTTAAGTTGTGGATGGCTTTCTGCTTAGCCTTAGGAAAGGCTCTATATGCTTACACTTCACTACGACCATAAATAATCATGAGTCTAGTCAGAATTTATAGTTAATTGTGGTATGAATGCTGAGGTCATGTAAATGTTTATGTTCCCAATTCATAGTTACAAATAAAGTCTATTAAATTTCCAAGTGACTTTAACTACAAATAATTTGGGGAATGAAACTGAACCCTAGTTATTTGTGCCTCTTTTCTGCAGGAATCAAAAGAATATTTTTTTAGAAAAAAAAGGGGGGGTGGGGGTGCGCATGCACACAGTTTGGGCATAATGGTAGTGAGTAATATTCATGAAACCCAGAATTCAAGTGTGCATCCGATACTGCAGTTGGGAAGGTGAGAGGTGTCAGTAATAATACCTAGGAGGTGAATTTTCACCCAGGTCTCTTGGGCTAATGCTCTCACTTGCATATTTATAGACCAGCTTGTCATTGCACCTTGTGATAAAAGTTCTCACTTCGAGATGAGCAATGTGGACAGTGTAAACACGAGCTCCTGCAGCTTCTGCTATAAGCTGCGAGCCCTCTCCTGCCTCAAAGCTGTATAGCCACGCGAGCACAGCCCTCTGCTTGAGCTAATGAACTCCAGGAGACGGGGTGCATTAGCACAAACTAATAGGGCCATTTAACTCCCAGAGAGAAGCTGGCTTGTGCCTGGCCAGCCTGTGCCGCAAGTGGCAGAGCGTGTGTGCGTTGTGTTGGTCTGTAGCAGACAGCTCGGACAGGAACTGGGAATGCTGGAGTTGGATACAGATTGCTGCGGCTTCGTTGTGGGCACCTGACTACGCTTCTGAAGGACACTGTGGACTTGGTGTGAGGATACATTTGAAATGCTCAATTTTTATCCATTTATTCAATATTTGTCTTGAACAAAAATGCTTCTTGAGGATCAGAGAATGATATTTTGGGTGCAAAGTTATGCACTTGAATGTTTTATCTGTTCAGCATTAATTTTGCTGGTAAGTTCTTCCACTCAAAGCACTTTTTGAGGCACGGAAAATTCACGTTGTCACGTAATTAAAGAATATATTGTAGTTTATACATGTAAGACCAGAAGTAAAACTGATCGCAAAAATCAAGTGTTTGCAGGTAAGAAAATGCCATTCTAAATAAATCTTTTCTAACATATATTTAGTGCGCAACATGCTACATTTAAAGAAAGGAAAAACAAATTCTGCCTACTACGTTAGCAATCCAGCTATGAATACAATTTGAAGATTCTAAGCTACCTACATCCAGATACACATAGGGAAAACTGCCATTTTTTTTAAAGATGACTGTGTTCCTACACTGAGAATGCCTCTGGTACATTTTGAGTCTTCATGTGGCAAAAATAATGAAAATTAATACTAGTTTACAGCTGCTTTGCATCACCACGATGAGATTTGTATCTTCGAATGCAGCAAGATGCAAAGAAATGTTTGTTTGCTTTTTAAATAAACAACTAAAATGATTTCTCTGTAGCATGTATGGTATATGCAAGGGGTCTGATAACTTAGATCATCATCCATTTTTATCCGCTCAACTGTTGGATGAGCTAGATCGCTTCCTTTTAAGTAGCTTTCTTTAAAATACATGCTTCTCAAATTCATCATAAAAGAATCTTTTATACCACACTAATGGGCCTTCAAAACATAACATACACACATGGCATATCCAAATTTATATACTACAGTCATAGTGCTGTAAACAAATATCCACTACATAAATGTATATATGTAAGTAGTTCCACTTACAGGAGTATTTATGAGCCTAATGCATACACACTTTCAGAATCTGTGTATTTACATACCTAGACATTTGAGCATGATGTGTGTACGTATTTTATAGATACAGACATAAAATGCACTACATGCACTATGTAGTTTTATTTTTCTATTAAGTGCTTCAAATCCTTGTTGAATTGAGTATTTGGCCTGTAAAATTAAGTCAATTTCTAGGCAAGAAATAATAAATAAAACTTTACCATAAAATGATCTGATGGACACAGTAAATATATTCACATTACAACTGTCAAATTACAATTTATCAGGACTGTCCCATATTTCTAAAGTGTTGCCAATAGCTTTAAATAGGATTAATATTTATATATATAAATTCTTTAATTTTAAACTCCAAATCACTAAACCCTCTTTGCAGTTTATGGAAGGAAATGGAAACTTGCCAGGAAATCGCATCCCAGAAAGATCACATCCTTGTGACAATTTATCACCAAAAAAATCCCTTTTCTTTCAGTTGAGATGTAAAGCTTGTGGTCTTGTTGTTTGTGGTCAATGAAGTAAGTTGTTTGGGGGAGAAGGGGGTGCTATCTCTTGCAAGAACAAGCTTATTAGCCCCTGAAGTCTTGGTTACATTCCAGTTTTAATAACTGTAGGTTGCCTACATAAATTCCCACTGCAGCTTCAGGTGGATTGTGGAATTTTCTTCACTTCCTGTCATAAACTACTTGTAGTGTTGCTGTGCACGGTTTAACAGCTGCTGTATTCCACTGCTACTGTTTCATGCTTCTCCCTAAACTTCTGACCCTCTTTATTTAGTCTTACATCATCTTTTGTTGAGTTTGTACCAGTATTTCCAGCAGCACATACTACAAACCATTGCCAAATGAGAGCAAATAAAGAAGCTTAAATTATCATTTTATAGTTGTATCTTTTATATCTGCTTGACAGCCTACACATGGCCTATCAAGCATTCACACAAATTTTAAAAGCAAGCAGTATAGATTTTTAGGGGCCCTTCTTCCTCTGAGATTCTTGTCCATTTGTGAAAATACAGATTAAACAGCAATTAAATGCATTTCAGACAGGCTATGTCCATGTACTGTCATTAACACTCTTGAATGTGGTGCATGTACTTCTCTTGCAGAGGAAGCTGAAGCAGGATGGCAAAAGGAAGGTGTGCTATTTAATTTTTTTTTCCTCCTGTCCACCAAAATAGCATTACTTACTGGAATTTTGATCAAAAGATATTTAGGAATTTCACACTTTTCCAGTTTTGGGGAGCTTGTTGAGAGAAAGGATGTTTATTATTTATGCTTTTTCTCCACTAATTTAATACTTGACTGACCTGCTTTTTTTATATACAATTTGCTCCCCATTTCAGTTGACCTTTTTAGTTCTCATTTGTTCTTGGTTTTATTTAATAGTCAGAGCTGTATCTTTTTCTGTTTACGACTGATTGACAGTGGAATATTCTGGTTAGGAGCTACAGAGTCAAACCACAGACTGAGACGCTGTACAGACTCTACATCCTCAGAGTCTGCCAGCAGACTGCTCCTTGCAAAATACTACCAAGTAACTATGAATTCTGCAATAACACTTTCTTGGCTATTTGTAGCGACAATGTGGAGCGTAGTTGGTAGGCTTAGGTTTCATGTTAGAAAAGCATAATCTGATGCTTGTGTCGATGCATGAAAAATCCTTTCTTAGGATTATGTGTCAGTGGTGGTGTGCGTGTAAGAGGTGATTTTGTTCGTCAGCATACTCCGTGCTTTACATCCTTGCGGCATCACTGTCCCTGGCTTGTTGGAGTAGGGAAAGGAAATTGGGATGCTTTCCTTGCGGTGGCAGTGAGCGGGTGCTGGTCTCCGCACAGCTGCCTGCGCTCTTGTCTCTTCTGGCGAAACAGCACCTGCGTGAGGTGTACACATAGGATGCCCGCCACCACCATGTGGATGGACAACACTGAGGAAAAAGGGTAAGACTGAGCGTGGATCCTGCCTGCAGCAGGTTTCCCAGGTAGCACAGCCTGCTGTGCCAGGGAGGACGAGGACAGGGGCAGCCACAGCAAGCCCCTCTCCTACCCTACCTTGGACGTCGCAAGGCTTCCGTTTGTTCGCGAGCCACTTCTACCTACAGATTAACGAACCTCGTCTTTTAAAGCGCTGTGAAGATGAAAGGCTCTATAAACCTGCAACTATTTGTATGGGTAGTGTTGCTTGGTGTCATCTAAAAAAAACTCCACAATGAACTAAGTCAAACTATATCCAAAAAAACCTGAGCAAATCTGAATTACTTGTTAAACAGCTCTTGGTGCCTTGTTATTATAAATACTATTGTGATGGCTTTGTAGTCCTTAGTTTAAAGGATATATAACACTTATTACTGTAGTCACAGTGTCAGACAAAGCTGCAAATAAGTACTTTACAAAACAAGATAGTAAAAGCGAAAACACTGAAGCACTTAAACTCCCTCTCCTTGAACTCAATCCTACTGCCACTGAGGCCGATGGGGGGGGAGGGGGGGAACAACCCCTACCCCTCCCTGAGGGCCGCCTTTCTTTAAATGTTTATCCTCTTCCTAAATGCTCGCCCTTGCGAACGTTTATTTCGGCCACTTTCGCCTCTAGTTTGATTTGGGGGGTGGGGGGAGAAGGTAGGAATGTTTCTCTTTTCCAGGTGCGGCCCCCTGCGTACTTGCGAGCGGCATTACGCCCGCGTATCGCCCCAAACGCCCGCAGCGCCTTTGACCGTTACCGGGCTCAACCGCCGTTTCTGCGCGCGGCGGGAGCCCGGGGCGCGCGCGAGGCGTCAGCACCCCCCGGTAACGGCCCGGCCCTCCACGCCGCTCCGGCCGGCGCCATTTTCTCGCATTCCGCAAGCGGGTGCTGCCATCTAGTGCCCGGCGAAGGGCCGCGCTGCTTGGGGCGGTGGGGGGGGTCGGCGCCCATACAAAAAGCGGCGACAGTTTGAGAGCCGCGCGGACCTCCCTTCCTTATATATAACCATATATATATAATGTATACTGAAGGTGGTGTGTCCCTGCGGGGAGTGCCCCCGGGGCTGCGGCGGCCGCGCGCGGAGCCTAACGGCCGCGCGGAGCCTTCGCCGGCCGTTGAAAAAACGTCTCCTCCAAATAATTTTTGAATAGCGAGCGGACTTGAGGGCACGGCGTTTTATACGCCGCTAAACCGTGAGAGGAAAGAGGGGCTCCTTCATGGGAAGTATTTTTTCTGAGGTGTGCTGGCTGGAAGCTCTCTCTCATAAGAGTGCTTGTCTAAAACATTTGATAAATGAGCCGATTCAGAGTTATAGAAGGATTATTCTCTGTGCAATAGGAATTCTTAAGGTACAATTCGTGCTGTGGTTTTGCTAGTGTACTTTTGGTTTTTTTTACATATTGAAATTTCATATTGTGTAGAGTGCTTTTAATGTTTAGAAGATTGTTGCCAAGGAGCATTAATCCACCATTCTTTTATTTAAAAAAAAGGGGGCTAGAAAATGGGATATTGATAGATGTGTGTGTGTTTGTGTGTGTAATTTGCTTTTTAGGGTAGGGAAATGATACTTTGTTATAGTTCGATTTAGAATCTTTCCTGCTTTCTCAAAGCAGGAAAACCAAGCAGTGACAACCATAAGCTTAACAGAAATAAACTTAAAAAAAACCACAAACTTTTCCCTTTAGTTAAAGTAAGTGACATACAAGAAAGTAACTGAAAAGTAAATTTTTAGTATGAGATTAGTATAACTTAGGAATGTGATTATTAACTCAAGGAATAATATGTCATGCTAGTCTTTACAAATACATGATTAACATTGGACTATCTATTGATGAAGCTGCAAGTATGTTTAACTTTGAGGTGATGCCTCTTAATCTTTTTTTCTGCACCAACACTTTTGTCTGACTGAGAGCCTCTGATTGCCATGGACAGGCTTAAAAAAAATTTTTTTTCTCTCAGATCTGTGCGGCAGCTCTCCTTTCTAATATCCTGCTCTCCTGGGTCTCCAATGAGAACAGAGAGGAGAGTTTTGCCCTTGCTATTGAAAGGAAAAAAAAAAAACCCTATTCTTCCTACTGTGCACACTGAAGTACATTTTCTCCTTTTTATAAAATCAGATTTAGAAGCTGGGAAATTTATGATAGTGAATACTTTGTAGCATGACACATTAAGGATTTAGAAACCAGTTTCAAGAGGTTCTTTTTAGGTATTCCTCTTTATCTTTAGGTTAGTTCGAAATCTAATGCAAGATGTTTAGTTTTGTGAAGTTTCTGGAACACTGCTCTGATCTCCTCTTGATCTCTCTCCTTTCCAGCACATATGCTGGGGAGCGGATAGACCAGAAACCGGTGGAAGGTCAAAGAGGAATGTTTTGGAGAGAGAAGAGGCATCACCTGGGGTAAGTGAGGGGCAATGCTGGGGGAAGGATGAGGCAAGTCAGCATGACACAGATGTTCACTTGGAAACCACAGCAAGGTCTTCCCACTGCAGTGTGAGCCTCTTAAAAGCAAAATCCAGACAGAGTCTGTCTCTATAAATCTTCCCCCTTTTCCATTACTCGTTGGGTATTGTTGGCTCTAAGCCACCTGATTTTACTATGATTTATTAACTGCTATGCATTATATATGAGATTCAGGTTTACTGAAGAGTTACCCTTATGGTCAATGTTGCATACAAATCAGCTACTGTTAGAGAGGTTTATTGCATCTTTTTATACAGCTAGGAGTTTTGTTAGGTAGCATTAGAATTTGTGACTTGTAAAGCAATACCTCCAAAAAAAAATCTTCATCTGTGTTTCACATGGTGTGTATAATACATGGAGTGCATCGTATAGCCCTATTTGGGTTACAGCCATTCCTAAAAACTTGGATTCTCTGAGCAGGGTGGGGAGCTGTTGTTTCACAAGATTTCTAATAAACATATTACAAAGTCAGGGATGCAAGTGTCTTGTACCAAAAGAAAAATACTTGTAAGAATGAAATAAGGGATGAAGTGTATCAATGTGTGGAAATGTGGATTGGGAAGTACAGCACATTTGAGAGACGCTGCTGCCTAAAGAAGGTATGCTATTATGCATTGCATACCGCTGTCCTTTCACACTGCTTAGTAGAAGCTCTGCTGGAGAGTTTGGCCTTTGGTCATGTTCTTGCGTCTGATTGTTCCAGTGACAACCAGTGTCTCTGTTTCAACACTTAGTATTGGTTTCTTTCATTTTCTATATGTAGATATAGTTGTGCTCAAATATGGGTAAATTAATTAGACAAAAATGGATGTTTTTAAACTTGGCATAAGGAAAAAGTCTGAGCATGTTTTGATGGTTTGGGGATTTTTTGTGAGGGGTAGGGAGAAAGGGCAAGAAGAAGAAAGAGGGTGTTTTTTTTTTTAATAAAGTAATATACTAAGTTGCAGAGATAGATGTCTAAGGGACATGGACAGGATAAAAGGTGGAATACAGGGTTTTACCATGTCTGAAATCTTGCTGTTATATTCAAACTGGAAGCACTGCAATCTGTTTCAGACTGACACGTATTATGAAGCGTTTGTCAAAAAAAGAGTTATTGTTAGGTGAAAGCATTATGTCCCACCTGGAGCTAAGCAAATATTTCTGATTTTGATTCCTTGCTGAAAATACTTTCACTAAACTACAGAAATGTTTATAGACAGTATCCTTTTATATAAGTTTTTTATATTCTATTTCATCCTTTTAAATTTCTTAAGTAGTGAAAAAATAGAAAGAATTAGTGATTTGAATTAACTTTTTAGCAACTTGCATTGTAAATGTAGACACTGTTTTGAGAAGGCAGTTTGTAGAGGGCCAAGTTAAGAAAATACGAAAGACAGGAAAATTATATGGATATGAATTTAGCGTTGTTTCATGTGTTCCAAATACGAATAGCTTGGTGGCTTCAGGCTACATATAACTGACTCTGTTGCTATTTAGTGCAGTTATGGTGTTTCATATTGCTTTGGTTCTTTTCCACAAAAGGAAACACAATCTGCTGGAAAAGAAAGCTTTGGGGTGGCTCCGCAATGTTGCCCTATTAGATACTTAACTTGACAGAGATCATACGGAGAAGATCTAAGGTTACCTTTTCAGACTTGTTCCGAGTTCTATTTCAGACGTTTATAAATAATTCAGGCTTCTATGTTTGAAATACATTTTAATATATATTTTAATATATATCACACTGTCTTCAGAATCATCATTTATTTTATATACTGATGACATTGAAGATTAAAAAAAAAGAGATATGATTTGAGGTTGTCTTAATGCAGGGCTACTGTTGAAAGACATTTTTTTTCTCTTTCTTTGACACTTGGAACCTGCCCAAAGTCCTCTACCCTTGGCAAAGCAGACACACTGTTCTGCTGGCAAAACCTAATTAAACTGAGTGCTACCTGTGGCAAGGGCATTTAGCAATTCACAGAGTTCAGGCAACCAAAACAAAGCATTGGTTTTCAGTTTTCAGATCCATTCTTGATAACGTGCTGCATGAATCTGTTTTAAAATGAGAATTGTGGTCTTACAAGAAGTTAAGGATGAAGCAAATATCCCCATTGTGTGTCACTGTTCTTGTGTCTTTGCTGTGTTCTGTAAATTAATACTATTTCATACTGGAAAATCAATGAAGAGAAATAAGATAAAAATGAAACATATAGGTGATTATAATAACATTATTAGTCACTCAGTGATACAGCTTGATGAAATTATAGCACTGAGGCAATGTTTTGACTGACTTTTTCAGTTTCCTGTGTGAGTGACACAGCAAAAATTTCATGGCTTCTTACACTGGCATTTCAAGCACTCTTCATCAGAGTTAGTGAAAACACAGCAAGCTCTTGCACCCTTGCCATTTGAGTATAAAAGACGAAGCAGCTCAGTAGTTCATCGCTAATCTGCTTGCAATCCTCATCAACTCATTTGTATGTTTTTCTGCTTTGTCTGTGCCGAAGAGCAGAAAATGATCCGTACTGAAATATTTTGAAAAGAACATTTCAAGGACAGTTCTAACATTGCAAGAAACCTATTAGCTCTGCTGTGAGGATAGAAATACATATCTGTGTTTTTGAACACATTATACAGTTATTAGTATGTTAGTGACTGAATAGGAGGAAAAAAAGGAATGAATGGGTAAGCAGGGTGATACTGATGTGTATCTTATTATATGGATATTGAGCGTAGTCTTCTGCTCAGAGAATAATCATGAAGTGTTCCAAGATAATCTGAAGACATGCTTTTTAAAGGCAATGATATTGGCATCTGATATGGTGGTCTTGCGCCATGTTATCCTGAGAGAGGTTACTATGTAGCAACAGTTCAATATCATCCTTTGGACTTTTCTGATAGACCACTTAACTATCTCAGCTTTTCCAGTGATCATCTCATTTATCTAGGATTATTGCACTGAATTTACTGTTTGGTTTTCTTCCAGAACTGAAATGTCAAGTCCGGTGTCATGTATGCAGTAGCTTTGTGCTGTGAGAGCTCAACAGATCCACCAAAAGCTGCTAGTAGTTGATCTTTGGATAGAGCTAGAAATAAATAAATCCTCTTTAGCAGATCAATATTCATCCCATTTAATGCTTGATGTGAAACTTGTGGATTTGAAGTAGTAATGCTGATGTACAGCTAATCGTTGAAATGGGCATTAGGGCTTTTATAGCATGGCAACATATTGTCAGACAGGAAGGAGGAAAGTGTTGAGTGCATCCTAAAGGGGGGGAAACTCTGTAACAATATGTAATTTAATGCACATTTGTAATCCACACAGTGTCTTACATTGCAGTGATTTGCTAGGTTACAGACTAATACTCTACATCCAGTGTTTATTCCAGTTTACTTGGTAAAACAGATGATTCCCACTTTAGTGGGTCTTTCTGAGTCTAAATATAATCATCCAGTCATATTCCAAGAAATAATTTTCATCTTTAGCCCCTTTCCCATTAGTCACTTATCTTTCCAACATTATTTGCAAGTATGTGGAATGTGCACTTTATATGGTATAGAATACATTATTATCTAGTACTGAAAATGTGTATAGGTGTATGTACATGCTTATTACATTTCTGTCTACAATTTGTATCATACAGATTTCATAGAAACATGAAGAGAATTTCTAGAGAAAGGATAAAATATCAGTAAAAAGGTACTATGGCAGTTGAGTATATGAGACTTTTTTTTAATATGCAATTAGAGGAATTTTTTTTCTCCTTAGTCAAGTAGTACAGTAATTCAATATTTTAAGCTATTAGGTTCATTCTTAAAAATGAATAAATACAAGTCTTACCAGGTGAACAATTATGCTGGAGGAGATGAAGATAATATTGACAAACATGTATGTAGTCAAGGGTTGAATTTTCCTGTGCCAAAACTATGCTCTGATCTTTATTGCTGTAGTGTCACTGTAAGTAGCTTTGTAATATTTTGTCACATTATGCCCCAGCTTTCAAGTTCAGCTACAGAGTCTACAGATGTTTGTGCTGGCCAGCCTATACCTTCTTTAAGCAATAATGGTGGACAGTTACTGTAACATGGTGCAAACAAAGTGAGCCTCTCTGGAAGACTTCAGCCACTTGGCAATCGCAGAAAGTATCTCCTTTCATTTTCCTCAGACAATAGGACTTCCCTAAATTGAGAAGTCTCATTATCTTTAAAGGTGAAGCAAAAAATGCAGTTTTTGCATACTCTATATAAAAGACGCTAGTATATCTCACACATTTATGAATGTTGTGCAACAGGGCAGAGAGGGTAGATTTGTATCATAGTCTTTTTCTATTATCGTTAGCTGTTTTGCTAAGGAGTGCTTTAATCTTAAAACTACAATAAACATGTAAAGAAACAGCTGCTGATGCAATGCCTACTGAACGTCTACCACTCTGAAGACAAGATAAGGGGTGGTAGATCTGCTAGCTTCCTTTATAATAGCAAATCTTTATTCTTCTTAGTCTTTCCTGCAGGACTTCAGTTTGTAGTGAGTCCAAGTTTTTGCAAAAAAGGATGTGGGAGACGGTGGGAAGGATTAAGTTTATCTGCAAAACAGTAAATCACTAGGAAGGAAAGAAATGTCTAGTTGTATTTCATACCACAGAAGGAAGATGGTTTGGGTTTGGTAGGCACAGGTAGTGACAGAGTGAGAACTTCTGGGGTTGCTCTAGCCTCTGTCAGTGAGGGTTACATAATCTGATTAACACTCTTCTTTTATCATGGCTATTAAAACAGATTAAAAAGTGATATGGATAATAGGTGTTTCCCTGTGTTGAGAGGAAGGAATGGTAATCAGATTTTCTTATGTTCATCATCCTGTTTTTTCTGCTACCTTCTTGCATTACCTGCAGCAATATTATGTGTGTTGTTCATAAAAAATTTTTCAAAATTAAAGCCATTCCATATATAAATATTTTTGTAAGCTGAAAGACTTCAGAAATGGCAAGAATAACTGTTTTGCTTCCTAGCACGGAAAACCAAAAAAGATCAAGAAACTACCTCTCTATTTTCTGAAGGATAATGAAGGAAGAACTACCCTGTGACAGGAGCTAAATAGAATATTCTGGATTTCAAATGCTCCATTTAAGAAGCAGTCCTGTGTCTTGGGATCCTATCTTTAAAGAAGCTTTATTGTTATTAACTATATATTGCTGTAAAGTGTGCATGTACAACTTATTCTCAAGTTGTGTACAGAAATGTACTGTCTGGCATTGCTCTACTGTCATGCTCTCTTTCTATAGTATGAGAGAAGAGTAGGATGGTAATAGGGATTCTGTTATAAAAGTCTATGCTGCCATTCCCCAAATAGACCAGAGGTTTTCTCAAACCATGTTACTGACTTCTGAGGCATTGTTATGCCCTTTGTATTGTTTTTATTGGGGGTGGGAGCTTAGCCATATAGTGGCAATGCTTGCAAGATCAGTTGCATGAGTAGGTCATAAATTAGGGGAAGAAAAATCTGCCAGCCTCTCCATCATGACAGTGCTTTGCAGGAGTGCCCATGAGGTGACAATTGCTGGGTCAGTGCAGTCCATTTGCCCAGATACAGCTCTGGAAAACAAAGGGTTGTAGGATATGACCTATAAAGGTAATTGTCTGCTGGACACTTCTTTTGAAGAGTTCACTTATGGCAGTTTTAACAGTATGAAGCTAAAATAAGGGACAAGACAGATGCACAGATTCACACAGCCTTCCCTACGCTGCTGACCACGTGCACAGATGAGTCCCTCTGAGTTGGGTGGACTGTGCAAGCATGATATTCTCCAGCTTGAGTACAAGATGATCATAGCAGTCCCAGACATGTTGGTCAGTCCTAATTAAGTCTGTTCTTACTGAATGTGGTAGTAAAATCTACCAGTCACTTGTTCTGTATTTAAATAGATATTGTGAAGAAGCATGAATAATTTTGAAATGACACTGAAGATTTTAACTATGGAACAAAACAAAAACCCTTTGGTTTATTGTATGGATTTTTAGATCAGGTCTTACAAGGAAAAAAAAACACCCCAAAACAAAAACAGCCTTTTACCTTGCCTCAGTGAAGTTGTTTTAGCTCCAATGATACAAACCCTTCAGTTTCTCCCCAACACTGAGGAGAGTTGGAGTTTCCCACTATTAAGGGCTCAAACCTGATCCTAGAAAAGACCCTTACACTGTGATGAAGCCAAGGAATGACTAGGATTTTGCACTGAGCTTTTTTAAAGATTCTTTGAAGTCCAACCTGCATAGCAAATGTTTTGAGTTTGGGTTTTTTTTTTTTTTTTGAATACTTCTTCGCTGAATTTTTGTTTTGTTTTTCATTCTTCTCTCAGAGTGCATAAGCAGGTTCAGACAGGAAGTACAGCCTGAAAGACTAGGCCAAATCTGGAGGGATTAGTCACAGCAAAAGGCTGCTGTGTGATCCTGAGTTACTTTCTTAGTAGTATGTCAGAAAAAGAAAACACACACATTTTTGTGTGTGTCCTGATCTTTATGCAAAGCAAATCAAGCAGACAGATGGAAAATGAAGTCACCTTAATATGATATTTGGGCACATCCTTGTTTATACAACCGATGATGGAATCATCATCTTTGGGAGGGGGAGGGTTGGGGGGATTATATGCAGGTGATTTTATGAAACAATTAAATTAAAAGTTTCTATAAACAATAGCTTTCAGTGACAGCACAGCAGATTTTTTTCTACCATAGCTTTCAAAAAAGCTTTGTGTCTAAAGGAGAAATTAATACTTTTTCAAGTATTCAAGGTAGAAGTTCAGTGGCAAGTTTCACCTACTTGAAGCGGTGTTCAAAGTGGGGAGAATGTATTTCTTCTGCCCCCAAGCCCTCCCACTGATTTTGCCTAGTGGCCAGTGAAATAAATGTGTGGAAACTGCAAAGGCCTTAGCTTTCCCCATTCAGATACTTAAGTGAAAAAAGGAAAACTTGACCCTTGTAAATTTGCATGCATTTGCAGTATTTTGCAGCTCCTTAGAATCAGTCTAAAGAAGTCTCTGAAGTTGAGAAAACTTTAGATAATTCCCTATATGTACTAAAGATTTATAAAAAAATTATAGATGGGTTTTTTGTATGCAAATATTTCCTGTCCAATTTGTCTAAAATTTCAAGGATAAAAATAGTAAAAAATGACAAAGTTGTAGAAGGTTGCTTTAGATTGTCATCCAGAAGTTTAAAAAAGAAAATATGAGAAAGCTTTGGTCATTTGGAGGGTTTTGCTGTGATTGTTGTTTTGTGGTTTTTTTCCATTTTAAAAATAAAGAGGAAAGTTTATTCTTGATTATATTTAAATCAAGGTGACATGTGGCTGCTGTGCATTCTTCAAAATAAAGCTTGCTGGCATGAAGTCAGCATCCAAAGAGGTGTCACAACTGGCAGTGATTGTAAGGAGACTTTTCAAAAAAAATTTCCTTTATCAAATTGCCAAAGTGGCACTTTTGCTACAACGTGTAAGAATAAGGTAGGGTTTGAAATTACCAGCTACACATGAACAATATCATCTAATAATGGCATTTTTGCTAAAGATGTCCTTTTTAGCTCTTTTAATATAGCCATCTTACTGTATTTTTTCACAGTCTGAAGAGGACGTCTGCTATGTAAATACTTGTATATAAATACGTATGTATTTTTCTCAACGACTTATTTCATATTCAGAGATTAATCTTGAGGACGACAGGCTGAGTTGGCACAGAGGAGCACAAAAGAGAATTTATGTGATACGCTGGAAACATGCCAACCCCCCTCTCCCCTCCCTTCCCTTCTCCCCAGCAAAAGGTAATTGGCAGAGGAGTGAGTTTTTGTCTTGTACAGTTCTGAAAACAAAAAGAACAGCAGAGGGAGCCCCTGCATGGCTTAAATTGTTGGGCTTAAAGAAAGTGGAGCAAGTGCTTGCACAGGGTGATGAATCACTGCCGCCCTCTTTTGAGCCTTTTGCATAAAGCAGCAGTTGCTGAAGGCATGCTGGGTGGCCATCCCAAAACGCCTCCCTTACCTGTACAACAAACACAAGTTTCAAAGCAGACAGACACTGCTACTGTCATTCTGCTGGGGCAACCAATAGAATGCCAGCGTGTTTGGACTCGATGTAACCTGCAAAATGCTCCTGTGACTCACTAGGGTATTTGTCTTCTAATTAGATTTGATTGTGTGGTATGCTAAGTAAACATTTATAATATATATGCATTTAAATGTGTGAGCATACATATATATCAGTAGATACAGTTTTGTTTTATAGGCATCTCCCTTCTGTCAGCATCATTTGAAAAGTCATTGAATATTCTCCACCAACATCCTGTTGCACTGCATTCTCATGAGCAGTTTGAACCCAAATATGCTATCTTCTTCCCCTCCAGATGACTTATGGAATCATCTGATTGAACACTGGCAGTACTAATGCAAGCCTGAGCAGCAGATCTGGAACTAAAATATCCCGAAGTTCTTGTCTTTAAAGATGTGCCAGAACAGCCTTAATTTTTTAGCGACATTTCTAGTCCATAGTCCATGCAGTGTGCTGTTCCACAAATGAAAATGTACTTTAATATAGTGAGTTAATAACTTTTTGACAAGCTTTTTTCATTGCAGAATGGCTAATCAAGTGGAAAGCTCTCACCTAAACGTATTTATTTTGATTTTTAAAAGGGCTTTGCAGATTCATAATAGGCCTTCTTGTCAGAGTTGGACACCTCAGAACATAAAGCTACCTGGAGAGGTTCTCACATACCTACAATATGGGAAACAGCCCAAATGACCTTTTGGAGAGAGAGGACTTGAACATTAGTGCCAGTGAGTACCACTGGACTTTGTTTGTTTTTTATTCTTTCCCCCTCCCAAAACCTTTGAAAGGCCTTGAACCCATCCTGTTGTAGGTTGGGGAGAACTATTGAAATTTCAAAAAATTGCTAAGATGGGAAAGCTTTTGCTTCTCCTGGTGGATGCATGATAATAATGAAAAATTCTATGCAACCAGCCATCCTTATTGCCTCCTCCTTAATCGGAGTGAGAAACATGATGGCTCAAAGGACGTGTGAGAGTTAGGATCAGTATGACGTGACTGCTACACTTGTGCCTGCATTTAGCATCATGCTTGGACAGAAGCATAGGAGAATGCTTTGCTTGTGCAAATGAGCAGAGGACTATATCTGCGCAGTGTAACCTCTAGACTCTTCCCTTGCAGGCAGGTGTGTTCCTCCATCCAAGCTCCACACATGTTGCTACATCTTTCCATTTAGCAATTTCATTGCTCTGTGAGCACAGGATTTGCCAGGATCAGAGGTTACTAGCACACTGCCTTTACTGCTATTTTGCTGTGGCCTGTTTGAGTGAGCCAGTCTTGAAATCTGTCTTTTATTTCTCTTTTGTGTTATTGTTGGTGGGAGATTTATTTCTATCCTGTTGCTGCTGTCACTCTTTTATATAGGCTCTTGTTAGTCTTTTGTGTTTTTCATCTCCAGCCTCAGGTTAGTTTAAGTCTGATGGCTCTAAATCCTCCTTGCTTCAAATGTAGGAGAGCTACTAGTCTTCAGTTTCACCTCTACATCTGTCCTGAAACTGTAATTACATCAGACAGATTGTGTGATAATGTAACCACCATTGATGGTACAGATCTGCTCCCTGTCCATATTTTTTTTTTTCTTGTAACATGTTACCTGCTTAATTTGGCATTCTTCTAATCACTTCTAACTATATTTATTCTGATAGACTTATCTGTAGAAATTTACTTTGGGGGAATACAATTGCGTGTTAGGCTTTGCTTTGCCATCAGTCACTTGTCTATTTTTCCTTCTAAACCTGCCTGTGTTTTGATCTGTGTAAGACATCTTATTTCATTAGTCTGTGTATCTCATCTCTTTTGTACTTTGAATTAAATAATACAAATTATGTAAGGGATAATACGAATTATTGCCTGAATGATGGTTAATTTTGGAGAAGTATTTAATGCAAGGGCCTGTACCTTCAGCAGGTTTTGGAATTAACCCATCTGAACTTGTTGCTGTGTTATGTAGGTAAGGCAGGTCAGAAGAGCATAATTCCCAACTCCAACACATAATGAAGCAGTCAGTCTGCGGGTATGTCTATACTATGCAGTTCTCTGCCCTTTAGAGATCTAAATAAACAGGTTTTCTGTAATCAGCATAATAATATATTATCTTCTTGTACTTCAGGTCCCAGATGTGGTGGAGCCATGCTAATTTTTCGCCCAACCTAATTAACCCCACTTTCCTCATTCGATGAAAGCATCATCAGCTGAGAGTTAACCCACACAAAGATCTTGTGTTGGCTTTGCACAAGTGTAAGATGATAGGGATTTGTGCACGTGCTTAGCTTTTGGGACACGAGTAGTTGCACTGAAGCCAGTGGAACTGTTCATGTGTTTAAACACGTTTGAAAGATGAAATCCCTGGTGGCCAATTCTGTTGCTGATGAACAAGCAGAAATAAAATCCAGCCTCCACAGCAGAGCTGCAGGACTAGTTAGAATAAAAAATAGTAAATGTGTATTTTTATTACAAAAGTAGGCTTTTTATACTTGGAGTGAATAAGAAACTGCCTGTTGTGTAGGCAAATTTTTTTCAGTATGATCAAATATTAACTGAAGTTTACACAACAGTCATAGGCTTATGAGTAGAAATATTAAATAAATTACAGGTCCCGAAAGAAATATCTCAGCCAGCCTTCTATTGTCATTTCTGCTACTTTGCAAGTCAAGCCATTTCTGTCCTTAGAAGCATTAAGGAGCCTAGAAAAAAGCCCAGAAATGGGGCATTTATTACACTTTCATCTTTCATAAGGTAAAACAGGTTTGTGTCTGGAAGTCTATTTCCTCCAGTCAATTCCTTATCATGTGGTAAATTTCCATTGTGTTCTAGCTATATTTCAGAGTGCAGAATACCTTTTATTTCCTGGTACCATTTGTGATACCCAGTTTAATTTTTGTATGAATTTGATGCTCATCAGTAATTCATTCTGTGAGCTTTCTTTTAAAATGCTTCTGCTTTACCACTAAATGTGTATGTATTTATGAAGCTCTACTGCAAACAGATGCATATGCAAGTTCAGATGGTTACTTACAAAGCTTATTTGTCTATTTCAGCAGCAGGGATATCCTTTTTCAAATGAGACAAGTTCAGAATTTGAAATATTACTCAGATTTGTAAGAGAAGCATATAAACTTAAAATGTCATCATCCTAATAAATGAGGTTTTTCCTTTTCGTATAACTTCCTAAAACTTCTAATTGATTATTCTTGGTGTTAAATAAAAGTGGAATGCAAGATTTTCTACCACAGTTTAGACAGTACAGAAGTACTGGACAGGTTATACTAGCCCTCAGTTGAAAAAGTATTTACTACTTGTCATTCCTCCTTAAACTGTGTTTTGCTGTACTGAATACATGAAGGCCTTAGTGGTTTGATACTAGCTTTTTTGCTGTTTGACGGAATAGTGCAGCTCAATGCATCATGTACCATAAAACATCTCCAACATCAAAATTAACATGATTTTTCTAATCACCTGCTGTGTAGGCAATGCCTTGATTATGGCTCAATAAATACAACTCTTGACCTTTTATGACCTTAATTTCCTCAACTGGAAGCCTTATATTTTGCACATCTGTTTCATCTGACTATAAAGAGTAAGAGTACAAAATGTCAACATTTTGTTGCTCAAGGGTAACATGGAAATTAATTGTTCCAGCCACTGACCTGTTAGAAGCATTGGTATATCACTTCATGTCTTGTCTTGTTATCTTTATATTAATATGTTTATAAATTATGTATCATGTATGTGTATTCATAGTTATCCCCTGAGGATAACTAAACAATTACTTGCATTGATATATCTAACATATATGCACTGGAAATATGGAAAGTATTTTCACTCCATACTGCATGACCCAAGGTTTTTGAATATTGTAGCCAGGGAAAATATGACTTCATTTGGTGTTTCTTCCACTCTGAAGAATGAGTGTGGTTTAAAACAGCATTGTGGAGTTCCATCTTTGTCTCCAATATTTTCCACAGCAAAATTACCATGTTCGTAAGTAAAACAATAATTTTGTTTCCTAACTGCTGGTCATAAGAGTTCGGCTGACAATTTGGCATTCAGCCTGCTTTCCCCTCCTTGTAATATCATTAGTAATGATTCAGTCAGACAGACTCTTTGCTTGTATCCATGCAACCTTAATTTTTTCTGCTTACACCCTAACAGGGTCTATTTCTCTTTTACAGTAGCTGGCAGGGGACGTGCATTCTAAATAAAAGCATGACTGTCACCCTACCTAGCAGCTCCATAATCTTCAGGAAAAAAAAGTGATAAATCAGAAAAACTTCTGGAGTAAATTGTCTCAGTGCTGGTCATAGCATGGCAAGAGAATCCAAACAGCATGAAACTCTCATGTAAGGCAATTCTAATTCACACTCACCTATCTTTTTTTCTGTCCCTGTCCCAATCCCAGAAACAGAGAAATTGAAAACCACGCCCTTTCCATGGATTTAATTGTCTTATAGAATGGTACTAGGCAGAGTTGCAGTGGAAGGCAAGGCAAAATATAGTACCACGAGCTGGTTTCATGAGGCTTAAGAATGAAGCCATTCTGAAAAGGTATTTTGGTCCTAGCAGAGCATGTAAAAATGCTTTGACATTCCCAAAGAAAACCCAAACATCATTCCAAAATCCTGCCATTTGTTTTCATATGCGGTGCTACCTTTTCCTAAAACCAAAAAGTCCCATTTACTTTTTTTTTTCAAACCAGTTTAGCTTTACCATGGAAAACATTCAGATAAACTAAAAGACTATTTATGATTACTGAGGTGTCTGAGGCAAACTTTATCAGGCAAATACACTCTTTTTCAAATAAAATACTTGTGCTTAATCAATTAGGCTGAAATCTATGCAGTACTACACTTGTGACTGAAAGTCCCATGTGCTACAGCTGATGAAGGATTGAGTGAAAATTTTTATTACCACATCCCATCTGCTGCATCAGGAAATTAACTACGCTGAATCTGCCTATGAAAAGACGAAGCTTAAAAAAAAGTACAAGATGGGGAGAGGGGTTCATTTTGCATTCTACCCATTTCTATTCTGACTGAGTTTTAGCTAGAAGAAAATACTGTTCATATGCTCCCTAGGAGCACTGTAAAACGTACCCAAGTATGTGAACTCTTGTATTTTTCTTTCAGGCTGGTGAGAACTTTTCCCAGCCTCTCTTTGCAAACACTTCCCTGGGCCCTAGTGCCAAGGAGGAGCTTTGCAGGAGGAAAGCAGAGGCTAGTAAGCTCTAGGCAATTCTGATAGCCTCTCTGCTCGATTTCAATAGTAAAAGACTTGTCCTGATGCCTGCTCCATTCCAGACTGGATCACTGCACACTTTGTTGCTGCTCAGTTCTTATGTAAACAAAAACAAAATAGTCTATTCAAAGAATAGCTTTGTAGAGTCACAGAAACCTCGCTATTCTGCAGCTAACCTAGACATAATGGTAAAATTGCTATTTTTCTTTAACCTTCAAGGTTCATTAAGTCTTATTCTAGCTGATAGATTACTTGCTAGTACAAGCTCAGCTAAGTGACCTTACGAAGTCCTACAAATTCCTTCAATTTAGTTTTAATTTTATGATTATTCTATTGAATATTCTCTTGAATATTGGAAAGAAACTGGTAATGTTACATGTGGGTTATAAACCTCATTTGTGCCTTTATTTTTTACCAGATACTATAATAGAAACCTCATTTCTTCAGATACTAGTATTATAAATAGGATATACTAAAAGATGGGTACATAATCTTTTCCCCTTTTGAATATCATTGTTGTTCTAGCATCTTTTCCCCTTTTGAATATCATTGTTGTTCTAGCTTATCCATATTTTCCTTATCTCTGAACTTTCATTCCCTGCCTGTTACCTTTTTTCCTCATTTTCACCCCTATGTATCACAGACGTTCTACCATCAGCAGCAGTTCTTTTGTAAAGCGCTGCAACTCCACATATCCAATTCTGACACAGGTTGTGTCAAAGCATTCATCCTAACTGGCTGTATCTCCTTTTAATTCCACCATCATACAGATCCAAATGATCCACATACTTCACTACCTGGTGTAAGAGTATGTGAAGCTTGGTTTAATTGCTTACAGTTTGATTAGATCTGCAGGGCATCTCAATCACTGTAAAATAAGTTCCAAAGATGAGGCAAAGCAGCAGAAATGATCTGATTTTTATTCCTTCCATGCACGTACTTGAATGGTTTCTGTGGTGCAGTTTGAGTCAAACCAGAAATACGGTTCTCTTACGAGCCCTCCCTTTTGCAGAGCCATGCGCTGTGGCAATACTTATCATTGGCCCCCTCTCTCTCCTGGGCCAGTCACTGAGTCATAGCAACAAGCTGTCAGCCCTAGTCTACATTTGCTTTGCCTTTTCTTAAAGGTATGCTGACAACGAAATGCCCCTCTCTGAGTTGAGCTTATTCCCACTTAGGAACACACCAAACCTTAGAGGTTTTCTTTTCATTAACGTTTGATTATGGCCGTAATCCCTCAGGGTGAGAGGAAATGCTCTCACTCAATTCCTTTAAGATGCTAAAGTTTCCAAACTACATCTGCAGACATGCGATCCTATAACTTTACAAATGTGAAGATATGTTTATGGAAAAAGAAGGCTTCTCTTCCTCCTCCTCTGCCATCCCCTTACTGATTAAAACATCTAGAACAGAATAATAACTTCTTCCCATAGATAGCATTTGAGGTGCCTGCCTACCTCCATTTGCTTTGGGCTTCACACTGATACTGCTAATGATAACAGACTGACTGGCCTTTTCCAGCACATGCACCTGAGAAAATAAAGTACATCTCTTTTTGATGCAGTGCACTGGAGAAGTTAAGTCAGGCAAGAACAATTTCTGTCCTGAAGATCAGTAAACAAAACAGACCTGTGGTCAAAGTATTTTTGATTCCTCATGCTGATGATTTTTTTTTCTCATTTTAACAGTTATATTTAATGGAATTAACACTTCATATATATCCTCAGGAAGAGTGATGTTTATTGCTGCTCTCAGTGAAGAGAAATAGTCCTGTTTTAAATCAAACATTATATGAACTAATAGAAAACACCAGAATGTATATTGAACATAAGTTTGAAACACATGGACTAAATTGACAGTAAGAATAAATTTGTCACAACTATAAGTGCTTATTGGGCATAATACTTTTTTAGTCCATGATGGAAATACCAGAAATAAAAATCTGTTAGTTCTAGGAATAAGAATCATACAGTTTGCTATATGCATGTATGTATGTATGTGTGCATTATTTTGGAGGTTTGGAGGAGAGGACAGGAAAAGAACATTGCTTAGAGTACATTGCCAAAAGCATGCAGTGTAGCTGCCTTAAATTTAAAGTGATCTTTTAACAGAATATGAAAACGAGAGACTAGGAACATATGAAGTTACATAGAATTAATTTAAGGCGTGAGGGGGTTAATGATTTAGTTTAGTCCAAAATTTGTTTTGCAAAATTTCTCTTGCAGAATTTCTCAAGCTACTAAAAACTTGGCATATGTTGGTTAAACCCAAAGTACTAATTTTCTACACTTAGTTAATCTTCACTAATGTTTTAAAAGGCAATTGCAATACTTTTCAGAAAGAGAGGGCACTTGGGCAGCTGAAGGTTGAGAAGAAGGCAGGACGTAAAGGTATTTAAGCATAGTTAGAAGGGACAAGTGACATCTGTGTCAAATGTAAATATTATTTGTCTTGCCCTGGTGGTATGGTAGGGGCTGATGAGGTGTGACCACCCAACCTTCAATACACTATTGATTAGGAGGTGTTAGACTGTTTTCAGTTACATTTATTTTGTATAAATATATGTTTTCTTTTTTGTTTATTTAACTGGTGTAAGTATTGAAGGTTCCAGGGAACTAGTGATGAGCAGGCTTTTAATAGTTACATAATGCTTCATCTTTGTTCTAATACATATCAAATGTATCTTTTCCTCATTTTGTGAAACTTTCTGATTTTAAACATAGCAAGAAAGTTGCTATTTCAGACCATCTTCTACACTGCTCAGTATTGCTTGTTTTCAGCAAACCCAGAAATACTGACCAGTCTTCCTCCTCGCTTACTTTTTTGTAGCGTACGAGTAATTCGATCAGGGTGTGCCTCATGCATGGGCTTTTTGTACAGGTCTTCAACTCATCATAGAAATGCAACAGCAGGCTATAACACAGTAAGCCATTCCAGAATGTGCATTCGTTAGCTAATGAATATAGTCCAGCAGAGTGGAGTACTAAAGTCTGTCAGTCATGGATGGGAGTGTATACAAACATCACGAAAACATAGTTTTGTGACTATTTTGTCACTCAGGTTTTTCCTGGAACATTATGAAGTTTCACAGGTGTCCTTTGCAATACGGCCTCTTCTGTGAAGGCATCTTATCTTATGCTCTAAATTTCCTGTCCTTCTTAATGTTTAAAATATTGCAGGGGGGATTATGGGCAGCATGAGCACGAATGTAATGTAACAGTAGTGATTTACAAAACGTGTGTTGCAGAAGGTGGTTCACTTTAAGTTTATTGATGTACATTCTAGAGTGAAGATGGTGTTTATATTTGAGTATATGTGAGGCAAGATTATGCAGTGGCAGTAGACAGCTGAATCATTATGCCATCAGTTGTAGAGCCCATGGAACTTGCTCATCTTTTTCCATCTTTTAGGGGAATAAGCATCTATTTAGAAACATATCTGTATGTTCAGTGCTTATTATGGGTCTGTGCATGCCGGATTAACTGAGAAGAGTTGGAGAAATTTTAGAACAGGAATTACCTTCTTTACTACAGACAGAGCCCTGGATGTTTCTGGAATGTCTTTGTGAAAAAGCAGCAATACACTTTCCTTCTGAATTGGAAGAGAGCAGAGGGATCTGTGCATGAACAGACCTGGCTCCAGCTTCTTGGTCTCTACAGTCTGCCTTTCTACTAGTTTCTTGACAGAGTTCAGCTGAGGTGCTAAATGAGCACTTCACATTGAAGTAACCTTGAATGTCAGGTGCAAGTTCAGTAGTTACTAGTTTTGAAATGTGAATTAATAGTCCTAAGTCCAAACACTGCATACTGCTGTTGTTAGATATCTCTTATAAGGAATTGGAGGCTTGTAAAGTGATGTGCCCAAGGACAGAGATAGGTCATGAGGGAAGTGCAGGAGACTGATTCCTGATGCCTCATGTTAAAACACAAATAAGACTATGAATTACAAACACATGAGCAACTGCACAATATGCTTATAGGTTGATACTTAAAAATAATAAAGCAAAAGAAAATTTCCCTCTCTGTTGATTTGATTCTATCACTTCCTTCACTTTCCAGAACTCTCTTCTTGTTGTCTTTATTTCAGTGCCTGTTACCTACTTCTGATCTGATCTCCTTTCATGTTTAGCATTCTCTATCTCATCTCCCCTAGATTCTGCACACTTCATCCCCTCCTTTCCCAGCTCACTAGCTTCCTTTGTGATCCCAGTTTTGATCAAAATGATGTCACAGACTTGCTCATGAATCTTTGGCATATTTCAAACCTTTAAAAACAGAAGAATAGGTAAAAATGGGGGGAGGGAGGGAGAAAGTATCAGGAACTTCATGATCCTGTAAGCAATTCTTGCTAAGACAGCTGCCAGATTACTGTCATCTTTGACCTTGTATATTTCCCCATTCATTTATGTTCCTCACTCTTATGTGAATTGAGATTGTCCCTCTTATGTTTGCTTTAGTTTTTAGGTCCTTAGCCTATTTCAAAGTGCTTCATAAATAATACAAATCCTAATTACTCATAGTGAAGGTATAGTAAGTACATGAGAATGGGTCAAGAACACAAAGAGTTTGTGCACCTCTCTCCCCCTTTTCCTGTTGTTTCGTTGCCTGGCTCCTGCCCACAGTTAGAAGCAGGCAGAAGAAATTCTGAGCACAAATCCAGATGTGCATAAATAGGGTAAAAGATACCTTTCTCAAGTATGCATAGCATGTATGTTTCTTATTTAAGTGCAGTTGACCACTCAGGCTTTCTGCCTGAGACTGTTATGTTTTATTAGTGCTTCTTCTGTGTGTTTTACAGAGAGCATTCTTCAGAGAAGATAATTTAGGAGAGGCTTCCACAGTAAACCAAAATACATCACAACATTTGAGCAGTGAGGGAGATCAGTCTTTCTGTATCTGAACCAGTAATGATCAGCAGGAGCTCAGCTTGAAGCTTCGTAAGAGGAGTGTCTTACACTGTCAATCCTGATCTCTGTAGCACCCGAACCAAAGAAGATTTTTTGAAAAACTTTTAGCAAACAAAAGGGAGACTGTGTCTTCTGGATATCGGCCTTAAACAATGTCTCTATAGGCCAAGCTATTGCTGATAAACAGTAAGACCAAGCTATTGCTGATAAACAGTAATATTAACCAAACTGGGTGTCAGTTGATTACCAAATCAATAGCTTTGCTGAAGTTATAGATCTGGAAGCCATTGATCCCATTTTGCCACTCATGCAAAAATCAGTGCTTGCTTCCTATTAATGGTGTCAGCCTATGTAAAATTTGACCAACTCATTGAAGTTTTACTCCTGCATTGTTATAAAGGCCCTTGCCTTTGTATCAACAATACTGTTACTAGAGCATACTGTACTCTATTTGTTGAACTGTGCCAAGCACAACACTTGCTGTGGCTGTTATTTTAATTTTTATTACTCATTCGTCCATTAGGTTGGAAATCAGAAGCATGTTGCTACCCAGTAGGAGCTACTATATGAGGTATATTGATATAGTGGCACACACAATACATAAAAGATGTGCAAGATGCACTGTTGATTGTTACCTTCTCAGTCATGCCATGATATTAAAAACAAACAACCCCCCTCCAAACCCTGTAATTAAAAGTCAAGCTGCTGAACCAGCAGATCTGGTTATGTAACATGTGATGTTTAAATTTCCAGAAAATCTTACAGGATTATGCTTTTGTGGGATGTTTCCTAAAATATTTGGGATGATGAGGCAATTATATCTTTTGATTTGCTCTTTTAAAATAATTTAAAAACATATCTCTAGGCTCTTCTTTTATAATGTACTGTAGAGAAATTTGTAAAATAATCTCTCTGTAACTTGAACAGGTAATGATAATTGTTGGACCAGCTCATGAATTTGGTGCTATATGAATACAGAAGCCTTAAAATATTTATAGGGTAGCCTAATTTATTTCTGTTAGTGCAGTTCATTTCAAACAAGGGAAAACTCTACAGGAAAGAAAATAGAGATATGTTTATGTAAATTCTGATGTCATATTTTTAATGTGCTGAAAGTAAATGAGGCATTTCTAAATTACTCTGTATACTGTATTTGCAGATATTTAATTGTATTTTAGTTAAGTTTGTCAGTGTCTACTGGCATTTTTAATGACTACTATTCAGCGAGGTAAAAAAATGACAATGTTCACCTCAATCTTTAACTGAGGTTTATACTTCATAGTAATCTTTTCATAATCTTCAAGTGTGCCTATACATTTTGGTTCATCAATCTTCAGTAAAATATGCTAGTCATAAAATTAGTACGCTGCAGAATGTAAGCCTTGGAGAATGTCTTGCTTTTAAAGATCAGAGATATGATTCTTGTTCTCATTCTCTAAGGCCATTCGAACAAGAGTGAGACAAAGATTAATCATAGTGTTTCCACTGTTAAACCTCACTTTTCAGATTACACTAGTTTAGCATTAGAGCACTTAGCACTGCATAGTTCATATCCAAAAATCGCATTAATGCATGATTTAGGAAATAAACAAGAGTTTAAAATAAAATCCTCCAGGTTCTTCTGTTGTTTTTGAATCTAAAGGGCTCTATAATCCTTTAAACCTGTAAATACTAACAAAGAGACTATTGTCACTAAATCAAATTCATCTTTGCAGAAACAGCATGCTGCAGGGTTCCTCACTGATGATAAATGCTATTTAATGAGCCAGCTTCACCTCTAGTGTAACTGCAGTGGCCTTACACCAACCAATGATCAATTTGGCTAATATCTTTAAAATGATTAAATGTTTGTGAAACAAACAATGAGTTGGACACCTCCCAAATCTCTAGTTTAGCAGTTTTTCTTTATCATTTCTGTAGACTGTGTTGCTTTGTTTAACATTTAAGGTTACATTAGGTCAGTTCTTAATACAATCGTGTATTTGGCAAGAGTAGCTGAGGAGTAATTAGTTAATGTTTGCAGAAGACTTTGAAAATACGAACTGCTATAGGGCACAAATGACTGTATCTGCTTTTCTCTGGTCTTGGAGCAGGTGGCATCTGCAGCAGTACTATTCTCATGCTTGGCAAATGTTAACTTTCCAAGGATCTTACTGTAGGTAATTCTGAGTTTTAAAATTAATTGGTAGTTTTTAATCAGTGATTCATAACTCTTCTGGGATTGTTTTTAAGTGACCTCCAGAAAATGATCAGAAAACCAACAGATGTACAGCATGCGATACATTTGAAATGTATAAAAAGGCCCATACAGTCAATGAAAATATGTTAGGGGTCCTGAAATAAAGACCTGGAAATCTACTGGATGTATTTATAATGGGGAATTTAGGTTTTTTCAGAGGACATATAGGCCTTCTGTGGCATCAGATTATTTATGAAGCAGATATTAAAAAATTTGTAAGTTTTCTCACACTGACTTGCAAACATTACGTCTTCCTTGCAGTACAGGTTTCTCCCTGGTATTTAGTCACCTTCCTTCTCTACCAGTGTTATTTTGAGATAACCAGCTGAAGTGCTGGTGAGCTAAGGGGAGGTGGTAGAATTGACATCCAAGTGAGCCACAGAGATGTCTTCAAAACATAATCATCTCCAGCATCTCACTGACTGAACTAGCTTTAGCTGCAGGCACAAGGTGGAAGGCCATTGTGCCCCTATTTCCTGGAGACACTTGATACCCCGCGCTTTTCTCTTTTCCAGGACTTAGAATATACTCTGATGTTCTCAGCAGTACTCCCCTGTACAGGATTGTAAGTCTTCACATCTAAACATTTCTAAAACAGGCAAATGATGGATTGCATAGTGGACACTTTCCCATCTTCCTTTGAGGCTAGCTTCCACAATTCTACTAGCTTATAATTCTTGCAGATGAGATACAAGGCTATTCAACTGATGACAGCAACAGACAAGAATTTAGAGACAGTGAGATTCCTTCAAGCAGACATTTCCCAGACAGACGATAGCACTTCAATTTTTAAGTGACACCTCTTCTTAAAATCTCTCTAACAACAAGAAAAAAAAGGTATAGTATCATACAGTATCAGGTGTGAAGTAAAACGTGATTCATCTTTAGAGTTTGATTATTTCTCATTTACAGCCTATGTTTCAACAAATAGTATTTTTCCAACCCCTTTGATTTGGCAAAACATATAGATGTCTCATCTGTCTTCCCTTTTTCTTGTTGTTTGCTGACCAATCATTGACTGGCAGCCATAGATTTTCTTTCCTAACATCTCTTGGCCTCATATGTTTTTCATTATTTTCTGCTTTTTTTAGAAATAAATATCCCCTATTCTTGAGCCTCGACACCATTAAAGTTTGCAGTTAATGCTATATTCTGAATGAATGAAGCTCCTTTTATTAATAACAGCGTGTGTGTGAGGGGGGAGAGTGTCTTTTTTTTTTTTTTTTTTTTTTTTTTTTTTTTTTTTGTAAAGCACAAAACCTGTTAGCTGCAGAGTACTTCAGCCACACAGTATTTCACAGTAAAAATGTAGTGTAAAGAGCCAAACTTAGAAAGGGTAACTTCTAATCACTTATGGTTTTAGCACAGCAGGGAGCTCTGATCCTACCTAGATATCCAGCATCTTGTTGCTGCATGCAACAAATACCCTGTCAGTGGTTAAAAAGCTGATTCGATGTTTCTTCTCCCTTCCCTTTCTCATTTTAGATCATTTTTGAGTAAAGAAATCTAACAGTACTTTAATATAGAAAACTGTTCATTTCCCCTTGTCTGTAATGCAGACTCTTTTTGACCCACAGCTGTTTTTCTCTGAGCTCAATGATGGAAATATGAACAATCACAAGGATCAGTCAGATGATAAATGTTCGATGGGGGAAATCTCTTTGCATAAATGTTAAACAAATTAAAGCCTTTCTACAAGGGCATAGGCCCAGAAGTTCCACTGCTCCCTATAAACTGAAAAACATTCACTGCTTAATAACATCACATTAACCTAGAAATGTCCAGCAGTGCATTGCTGGACTTGATTCTCTGTTGTACTAAGTGATTGCCTCCTCCTGTCTCTGAGAAACTGTAAGTGAACAATTTCTTCCATCTGTATACCACCTCCTATTTAAAATGAAACAGAATACCTAGTCATAATGTAAGTTCTCTTTTTTAATCTCTTACCCCCACAGTCATACTAGAAGTCCCACATAAATTTCCCCTGATATCTGTTGGGTTTTCTGGCAATACCTGAAGTTCCATATGTAGAAATTTGATGTGCATTCTACCCTTAAAATTTTTTGAGAAAGCGGTTCTACATGTATTGCTCTGTAATAATTTTAGTGAATTCTACAAATTACTGAATGAACATATTTTTAAGAGATCATTTCTCCTTTTTTGACCCCTTTGAGGTGCAACACACACTGCTCTTGAGTGCAAGATTGAATAATGAATTTGATGTCAGGCATCAGTGTTAGCCCTGCTCAGTGACCTATCTCAGGGGGTCTAGGGAGGAGAGAGTAACAAAAAAAGAAAGTAGGAATAGTCCTAGTTCTCTTGTTAGCTTTCTCACTTTTATGGGCCCAATGTTGTTCTCTGCAAAGAGCTCAGACACCAGTTAACATATAATTAAACAATATAAACATATAATTAACATAAAGCTAATCCATCTTTAGACTTCTATATAGCTTAAGTTCTTTTCTGTTCCAAAGTTTCAAAAATTGGAACATGTCGTTCTGTTCTAACTCAGGTTTTCTTCTGCATTTAGGTATTCTTCAGTACAAGTGTCTTGTTACAATTGCCATCTTAAATACAAGATTTTTTATCTCTACATAAACTTACTGCTGTGCTTGTATATGTATTTCCTTTATATTCTATGCTGCAAGGTATTAATGCTGAATTTGATGTAAAGGTGATAACCTTTTCCAATCCTACTTGAATGATAAATGTTCATCTCAGATTTTCAGTGTCTCTTGGGTAAAGAAACAAGAGATCTGGATTTTACTATGCTTCCAATTCTGTAGACTCTTTCCTGTAAGTATGTCATATCCACAGTCCATTTTTGCTTCTGTGGGATGTAACCCTGCACAAATATTTGTTTGTTACCAGTTGAAGCAAACCTTTGTTCAGCTATACACTGGCAGTTTTAAGAGAAATTTGTTGATCAGAAAATGTCTATAACCAAGTTTTTCCTCATCTCTGGTTCTTTTCTGACAGTTAGGAGGATCAGTGTTTAGATTATTTCCAGAGAGGGGATAGACAGACCTTTTTGCAATGACTGGAAAATGTCATGGGGTCATCTGAGAGTGTATCCACTGTTGGGGCCTAGCAGCAATGTGTGGAGGTTGGGGGGGTGGTTGTTTGTTTGTTTGTTTGTTTGTTTTTTACTGAGCTCGTTACAACTTCTGGAAAAGTAGGGTGTTGCAGAACCGTTCTTTTAAGAGTGTTTTGAATCCGAGTGCTACACAAACTGAGCTACTATACTTGTGTCACAAAGGTCCCCAAGACCAATATAAAGCTTGTCCCAGTTGGAACCCTGAACTCTGCACTGGTGGGGGAGGAAGGAAAAGGAAAAGTACAAGATGAAAAATTCACATCAATCTGAAAGTCATTTTTTCAGGCTTCAGTTCTGCCTTTCTCTTGGTAGGGGAGTTATATATAATTCTGCGTGTGGACCTCTGAGGGAAGCTTAAATTAATTTGCTTTGCTGCGGTAACCGTGGCACAGCCAATGCATTTTAAAGGAGAACTCAATCCCTTTTGCTGTGGTTGCCACAGCAAAGCAACTCTCTTAAACAGCCATAGCTGTATAATGAAACATTAGTGCACTGACTTACCCTCCTTGTAGCCTTACCCTCTTGATTTCACATAACACTACTTCCATTTTTCTAAGTGTACTCTTTAAGCAGAAACCATATAAAGAAATGCTTATAAAAGGGGAAACAAGCACAAAACTTTCTGGGCAAAGGCAACAAGAATTGTGAGACCCAGTGATTTAGAGCCAAGAATGACTGATACTACTCCAAATCTTGTATCCTATTCTCTTCCTGCCTATAGAAACTTGTCTGATGAGGGCTGGTGTAGCTCTGCCGATTTGTATTGCATGCTGTGCTTTTCAGGACTCTGGTTTCAGTGCAGTCAATTAAAGAGCCTCTATTGCAAGCAAGACCCCAGGTCCCCTCTTAGCCTCGAGAGTTCTGGATTTCAGCTGGGAGTGTATGAACTTCAGCATACACAATGAGTAACGCCCATGCAAACCTGGGTTTGCAGATAGCCTGATGCCATTAACATCACCCTTGCACCCTTGCTTTCAATAGATTTTGAATCAGATACAATAGCTGACGTGCTGACCTCACTGATTATTGAAGTGGTGAGCAGAGGAAGTGATGTGACATAGCATAAAGAGCTACACAGTAGAGGTTTGGGTTTGTTTGTTTTTGAATGGTGTTACTTATCTTGTTTTTTTATCATTTTATTTGCTTACTCTACAGTGAGGGAGTGGAGCCATGGAAATATTATACCTCAACCTAGTCTGACTAGTATGGTATAAAGTGACAAAATAAGTCTCATATAAAAGGCTGTAGTTATTTCCTTCCAAAGCAAAGAGAGAACAGAGGGAAAAGGATTGTGAATTGACTGAGACTTTTGCTGCCTCTCTGGTCCTTAATCCAGGAGAGCCAGAATGTTCTGTATAGCTTCAAATCCCTGAAGCAGACAAGTATCTTCTGAGTTTTGTTTAAAAGTAGCAAGGTTTCAAAAGCTGAGGAACATAAAGTCAGTGGGTTGCAGAGGCAGAAACAGCATTTGTGTGTCTGTTCCCTGCTGTACCCAGGAAGTTTCATGATCTTCCAGTACGGTAAGGGGTGGTAATTAAAACTGAAAGCCTAAATGAATGAACAGGCTGCTTCCTCTATATAAAAACCTTTAAACACATACGCACATGCTGATAGAGGGCTTGAATCCCCACAAGGACTGAAAAGCCAGTAATAAAGGCCATAGGGTAGATACCCACGCTGTAGAAATTAGTGCAACTCCGTTGATATCAATGAAGATAGTTTCATACTAGATGGGAATTTGATCCCACATCAGTGTTAGAAGAGCCCTGGAAGGGTTGCTTCTGTATTTTAAGATACATAATAGATTAACCATACAATATTCCATGTTTACAGAGTGTAAGAAGGGGCGCAATTCTATTCTATATTATGCTTGGTACCATCCCACTGAAAGTTATATAAACAGAGGTCACGTACAAAAAACTAGCTGTAGAAAATTCTATTTTTCTTCTGTTTTCGCCTTTCCTTTATTCTCTCCAGCTAACAGTGATTTGTCTAAATGAAAAGCAAAGCAGGAGATTCCAGGAACCAAATTGCATGTCCCTGCTGGAAATCGTGATCAAAACTACTAACTGTTAATAATGTGACTTGTATCTCAGTGGGATGCCCCAGGAAATGGATTAGCATTGCTCTAAACATCGTCAGGGATAAACAACAGGAAACTGACCCTATTAGAGAGTGCCAGTGACTTAACATAAACTCCCATAAAGAGCTTCAGGGAAGAGCTGCTCTTAAGAAATGTCCCAATATTGAATCTGAGGGGCTCTAAACACAGTTTGCAAGATTGCCAGCACATGTAACAGTTCTTCCCAGGACCTGGCATTGCTGCAGCTTCACTCCAAAGAAAACAAACAGTAGTGGGCTGGAGAACAGCTTTAAACTTGGATTTAATTTCTTGCAAATGGAAGAGATGTGTCCTTTTGAAAGTTTTTTTCTTCTCATACAGAAGGACAAAAAGTAAAATTCTGATTGTTTCTCTATTAGCCTGGAGATTTTCTTGTTTAGATTAAAGGGGTTATGCTGTTTTTTTGTTTAAGGAGCTTAAAGTTGAAGAAAAAATTATTTAAGGGAGCTCATGCTTTGAGAAAGCATTCAGACTGGACAGGTAAAAAGAGGCTTCTAGTCTGGGTTCACCAAGGAAGCATACCCAAATGAAGCATTTCTTTGGCCTGCAGTTTTGTTTGCCTGCACATGTAGTGCATCCATTAATATGGCGTCTAGGCTGTAATGTCAAAGTTACTGGATTGTCCATAGAGAAGTAGCAGTGCATAAGTCTTTTCAGTATGGATTTTTGATGATGGTGTAATACTTGCAGGTGGTGAAGCCACAGGTGAATTATATACAGCATGTGGAAGCTAATAAAACCTTTGCCCTAGACCATAACGTTGTCTTTTGTATATGCCACATACATAACAGGATAGGAATGATTTTAAAACGCTAAAATCTTTTGTGACTATTTGGCGTATCCCTTCATCTAAGTAAGGTGTTCTAGCTATTCTGGCTCCAATAAGACAGGGATCAGGTGAAGTGTGGAAAAATGTGCAGGGAACTTTCTGTCACTGCTGTGAATCCCCCTGTCTTGGGACATTCAAGAGCTGATGGCAGGTGCTCTCTGTCAGTTGGGAAGCTCTCACGTTCCCAAATTTTGGTAGCATTTAGGTGTGTATAAATGGCAGCACTTACGGCGAGGCAATAATTAATTATGCTCCACAGTGAATTACATAAAGGTTGGTTTAAATTCGATAAAAGGCACTTTTAGTAATTCTGAACTCTGTTGATCTTTCCCAACCCTACCTGCCGGTGTAGAATGACAAGCCATCCGCTTGACAGAAAGCCTATGAAAGGACATCTGTACTGTGTGATAATGTCATGTGGAAGGATTACAGATTTAATAGAGTTGAGTTTTGTTTTTGTTCAAGCAGATGCATTTGTCAGTCAGGCTAAAAAGGGAACAGTGTTCTATGGCAATAATTTTCCCTTTCAAATTTCCATGCAATTCAGCAATAAAAGATAAAATCTGTAAACAATTTCTGCCAAATGTATGGTTCATGTAGCTGTTGAAAAACAGTAACTACACTTGAAGTATGACATGCATGACATTAACGAAGTATGACAGTGAGAAGTTGGTATATCGGACAATCGTATTATTCAGCTCTGTCTCAGACAGCTTCTAGGCACAGCTTGAAAAACAGTGTTTAAGAGATCACTTTCCAAAATAGCATCTCCTTACTTTTTTCCAAGCTTTTTTTCCTCATTTACTTTTTTTTTTCCTATATCACTTTCTCTACCTCCAAAGCCATCCTCCTTTTGGGTCCTTCCTCTTACTGTTGTTTACATATCTATGTGTATATACACAACAAATATTTTTAAACAAACTAAAAATAAAAATGGAATACTCTTACCATTAAGGAAATGAGTGACTTCAGACTTTCTTTGTATACGCTAAATATTTCACTCCAGTGGCTACAATATCTACATGTCCGTGGGAGTGGATATGTGATGATTGTCTTATGTATATGAAGTCCTTGTTGTGTGGCAGAAGGCTCATTTGTAGCCAGGTCTTTTGCTTAACTGAACTTATCAAAGGCCATAATATCAACTGGATCTTTAGAGGCAGTCATATAAACCTAGTGATAGTGGGAAACAGATGTCTCAGCATCTATTGCAGTTGAGAATTTTCTTTTTCTTTTTTTGGATGAAAAAGTTTCCATAGTTTTAAGATAGGCATTTTTTTGGTGAACTATATCATAGTTTGCCTCCAGTAATCTGTGGCTGTTATTTATATCTGCCAAGGAGAGCTATAAATTCAGCCTTGACATGGTTTCAATAGTGTGAACCTCCAGATCTGCTCTAATCCCAAGATTAGATACTGAAGTGCTGCTTCAATTGTGCAGTATTATCACATACTATCACTTGGCCCTATTTCAAACTGTAGCTTTATTGACAATACTTTCAAAGCTGTTGCTAAGTTGTGAGCACTCTGCTTTATCTGCTGCTGCTTTTACAACTTCAGCTAGGTATACTTTCTTGCAGGAAGCACTATGCTAATAATAATCACTCAACAAAATGATGATGCGTGTTTGGCCTTTCTTCATACAAGAGTCTTTGTTCTAATCCTAAACTTTTTTATGTCTTTTATGATTTTAATTGGTTTTGCCTTTCCCCCTTTTGTTACTGTTACTTCCACCTAGACAATTCTCCACAACAATCTTAAAAAGCTGTATGTTTATATCATAGCACTGGCTGGTCTAAGTTCAACATTTTTTAATTGGGTTGTTATTCTTCCTTTTCCCAAAAGTTATGACTCATTACCACCTTCAGCCAAGGCACTTTTTGATAAAGTGTGGTTGAACAAGGTTGTTTCAATTCCCATGTGTCATGCAAGGATTACTTACAAAATGTAGATGAATTAAATAGGAAATACATCCATTAATCAGGGCCGACCTACAAACCAGGCTTGAATGTTTTGTGTCTGCCTGTCACAGGTGAATGGGAGGGGCTGATGAATTCCTGTGCCAGTTATACAGAAGAAAAGTGTAGTTTATAGAATCACTTGGGAGCCTAAGCTAGATTTTGAGAACAGGCCTGGAAGAGACACTGTAAGGAGGAAACTGCTCATCCTAATGTCCAGTGTGAATGACTTCCGGGAAGAAACTTCTGACAGAGCAGTGTTTATTTTGGGAAGTTCTATTAGCTGTGTTGTTTCTAACTCACGGGATAGGTTACAGGAAATACCAGAGCTGCCCAGTATAGGGGATATGACACAGATAAGCTTCAGAATAGAAATGCAGCTGCACAGTTGCACCTTTGAAGGCTCAGAGGCAGTTTCATTTCTTGCTGCCATCCCTACACTTCACTTAGACGGTCTCTAACACAATTCTGCATATGTGCAAATAAGAAGCAGGAAAATAAAAATGGATACTGGGAGCACTTGAACCATCACGCATCACTGCTCTTCTTACTCCTCACCAGCAGGGTGGAATGCTGCCATCGTATGGGCTTCATGGAAGAGAAGTTTGCACAGATGTATGCTTTAACAAGAGCAACAGCAAAAGACTTTAACTGAAATGAAGAGCACTGATGCTGCATTTTTCTTTGCCAAATGCTTTAACTTGGTTTCTCCCACAATGTAGAAAAGTAAATGCTGATTCAGAAAAGCGAGACATCCCTGTCTGCACCTCTCCCACATTTTTGAAGGTCAGGGATTCTTACAATGTGCATTCTTAACTAGTGTTGTTATGCTTCTGCTCCAGTTAGTGTAAATTTGCATCATGTGACATACTCTTTTTTTTTTTTTACAAGAATTCATAGCAAATACTTAGGAAGTTAATTTTTAAGATTATGATATTATGATTTCACCCATTGACATATGTGGTGTTCTCTGAGGCTTTGAGCAAACAAACAGATGCCATTTCACATCCTGAAGTTTTTCTCCATAAACATAATGGCTGGAACCCTTGATACCTAGTGGGAAGACTGTTATATTCCCGTTTTTCCTCTGTACTCTCCTACCTAATAGAACTATTGCCAGTAAGCATAACCTCATGTGATACATACTGGATGGTTGGTATTCTCAAGGCAAGTAGTTTCTTTCTCTGATTTTTCTTCTATTGTAAATAATTGAATTTCTTACATATTTTGGTGAGTCTTTCTGTATTCTTGAATTTACAAACTTATCAGTACTATATTGCACCAGAAAAAAAATTAGTATGTTATTTTATAGAAGTGCTTCAGAACCATTAATTCTGTCCAGACAAAGTCTGTTCTGTATTTTCCTTAAAGTTTACAATAAAACCAAGTAACACAGAAAAGGTATGTAAAACTGAGTTGGTTATCAGTGACAAATATTCCCTTGCATTTTCAGTGCATATAGCATAAACTCTGTGAACAGTTGTTTATACCTTTGCACCCAAATATATGTAGAAAAGTCTAAACCCAAAGTCTTAAGCAGCCTGGTTTTATACATATCAAAGTGGTGTTTATCTCATGGGAAACTTGGAGGATTATAGCCAATGGGGCAGCTCTACCTTGTCATCTGATAGCTAGAGGATACAGTTATTCTGCCCCAACTATGGACTGGGATAAAAATATTCTTTACGAAGGATGAATTGTAAGTTTTCTTCTGAAAATACATCCTGAAATTGGTGAGGAGTATTGTTGTCTTTCAGGTGTATGATCTGATATTTGACTGTCTGGAAGTAGGTGTGGAGACTTATAAATATCCTAAGTTTCCAAGTATGTCTCTGTATGTGTGTGTCTTTTTTTAATACATAAAATCATACCTTTGTGTAGACTGTATTTTACTGCCTATTTTTGTTTTAGTGTGCTTTTACAAAGCTTTCTGTGGGCTGTGCAAGATGTGATCCTTCAGTATGATCCTCTTCCAGATGATCTAGTTTATGTGTTAAAGCTTACAGACTTGAGCACCTAAGGATATCATCCTGTATGAAACAAGTCCTTTGATTTTGCTGGTTGTCAGAAAGATAATCAAAGGAGATAGTAGCATGAATTATGCCTGGGGTACAGAGATCTGATGTTCACAAATTTCTCCAGAACACTGGCTGATGGTCACAAATACACTTGGCAATGTGGATTGTCCGAATGAGGTCAAACTGCGAGCTAATGTCATCCCATTTGCGACCTTAACATTAAAGAGCAGTGTTTGAGAAAAGGGTTTCTCTGTGGTCTGCAGGATGCTTCTGCTGTAGAAAGCGATAAACAAAAGGAAGATTGTCTCTGTTTTTACAGGCAGAGCATGTAGGATGTCACTGTTTAGGAAATCCTTACTTCACTGAAGGAGATGATCTGTGCATAATCTTAACGGACTGTATGATGAGAGTGGCAGTTGTAGAGAGTTGCAGTTACCTCAGATGGTAACTTTATCTCCACTTTTCTTTAGTGTGACTAATGTCTACAAACTTGGTCTTCTGTGATTCCATCAAATGATACTGTAAGTGGATAGCATCGCCATGCATCTGCTAATATGGATCTACTCCCAAATAATTCTGGAGTAAAATTAGACTAAAGCAGGTACCTAATGCTAAATCCATTATTTTTTCCTGAGTTACTCTGTACGCTCTATGGTTGCTTTCTGTAGCTTTTTGTTGTTGGAGTAACTCCCTGTACACTCTCCAGCTGTATGAGTCAGAGTTTAAAAAGTGGTAGCTGTAGACAAGATGCATGGAGGGAGCAGAACAGCTGGAATACTGATGAGAGATTGTATGAAATACTCCAGTCAGTAAAATGTTTAAGAGAGGTGGCATTAGTAGTTAACAAACCTTACGGGTCTTGTAGCAGAAATTACTGTAACTACATCAAATGCAGACCACAGGGTTTTTCTGTGGAGAACCAAGTGGATACCAGGAAGCATTTGACTGTGGACTGGCATGATGGGATGGATTGTCAAGGAGAAGCCTTTTGCTGCAGAAGGGAAAAGCAGGAATGAAGTCACACTTGCAATAGCATGCTTTCCTGAGAGACTTGGGGAAGTAGCCTGAAGTGGGGATTATGAGCCAAAGCAGAGAGATAGATAAGGAAAGGATAAAAGAGTGTGCGCGCATGCATGAAGCACAGAGGCCTGGAAAGAGAGCTGAACACCGATTTCCTGCCTACAGTCACTAGCTGGAACTTCCATAGCAGGTAGGAAGAAGTCTTGTTTTAAGAAAAATCAGTACAGATCTCCTAGCAGAGGGAAGAACTGCAAGACTGTTAAGTCTAAAGAGAGCAAGCAATTGCTGAAATAAGTCTAACTTGAATCATTTGGAGTTACAGAAATATCCCAAGAGCCTTTATATTTGCACATAGTGGGGAGAACTTGAGGTATGGCCATACTAAATTTCATGAAGAACATAAGTATCAAAGGCAATATCAGGTCACTGTAATAAGGACTCACTGAAGAAAAGATCTTGGTTTAGAAGGCAGATATGGAGAAGGGGATATATTGGAAATTTCTAGCTATGCCATGAAATGATATATTATTTAAAGTAAGAATGAAATGGCAGCAACATGAGATCCTGAAAAGAAATGAAAGTAATAAGCTCTGCTGTAATTCCACTGAAGCTCCAACAAGTATGTGAACTGTGCAAGCTGTGTAGCCAGGATTGTTCTCAATTCACAGAGCAGATTTGCAAAGTCTTTTCCAGCCTGCTCAGTTTACTCTTAAATAACATACCCTAGTAAAATAAGTATCTTGTCCTGTGAACACTTCCCGAGAGAGAGTAGTCATGCTTTATTCCCTGACACAAAAACGAGTATTGCACTCAGTAGTGTTGGTCCCAAAATGAAAAGCTCTCAACATCACACAATCCTTCAAGACTTAAGTAGCAGATTTCTTAGAGACCACAGAGATATTCCTTACTGATAAATTATTAACAGGGTATTGAACTATTGAGCATAAGAAGAAAGTAAATGCAACATATTTCCAAAATTGTAGCAAGAGGTTTACAATGCAGTAGCCCTAAAGCAGTGGATCTGTACAATTTGAAAAGTAATACTAGCTAAACTAGTCATTAGATATGTCACAAGGCTAAGAATAGCCCTATACTCATCATTCTGTCAGCATGCAAAAGGATAGGATTTCACAAGGTTACACAAGAACGTCCAGGAACTTCAGTCTAAGCAAGAAAAAACAGCACAGGAAGGTTCTGGAGCACTTGGCAAGCTTTCTGCTTTCAGGGAGAAATTTCCTTTCTTTCTTTATAATAGTACATACCATTAGTATATTAATGAAAACTTGGCAATTACTGTGAGCCTCTTCTGTAAAGGCTGTCTACGGAAAGGATGCTTTGTTGGCTTGCGAAAGACAACCCCAGATGACATCCTTGTAACATTCATCTGCTTTACGTGCCCCCCCCCCCTTCTGCTAGATGTCCATCTGGCCTGTTCTTGAGGACAGGCCCTGGCCATGACCCTGATGCGTCACTTCATTTTGCTCGTGTTACACATATACCTTCTACAAATGCAAGCGGCTATATATGATGAAGGCATAGGAATCCTGGCTTCTGTACATATAGTAAGATCAGTTCAGGGAGAGATTGAGCATTTGTTGTGTACCTATTTTAGATTTATTAGAAACCTGAAACTTCATATGGAACTGAAGAATAGAAGCGGTTGATAGGAGGTTGTAGGTGTTTTTAACTCTTGCTTGTACCACTAGATTGGAGCATTTTTTTTGCCAAAACTTCCAAAAGTCAGATTCCCGCTCTTCCCCACTCTCGCTACCTAGAGAGGATAAAGAGAAGGAAAGGGATCAAAGGTGATCTATTTTGGCCTGTGTCCTTTTTTATTGAAAAGGTAACTTTTTAACTCACCTTCCTCTGCTTCCTCCCGCTTCCTTCAGAGTCAAATAAAGGAAGATACTTTTTAGTTGCTCATGAGCAGGCTGGGAATTTCAGGTGGCATCTGTTGCTTTTTGAATGAAGGGAATCACAGAATGTATGAAACCCTGCATGAGAGGGATTGGTGTTTTTAATTTATTTTTATTTTATTATAGATTTTTCATTAGATTCAGTTCAACTCTGCATTTTCACTCTCAGCAGAATACACTAAACCAACTTTCAGTCTGTTGAAAGGTGAAAATTTTTTCAAATGTGCTATAGCTATTCGGGTGTTGGTTTTCTGTAGCTCATCTAATGATATGATTAACCTGTCTAGTTCTAAAATAGGTAATCTTCATGCTACAGTTTTTGCTTTGAAATCGTATTATGACATCTTACAGCATTTCTCGCTCCCAACTGTAATTATGTAACGATACCTCTTGCCTCTGTTTTACTCAGAGTTTTCAAAATCTGATTCAGGATTTGCATGGCTTTTTAGGCTTTGGTGTATAATTCCAGTTCAGAAATTACAAATTGATTTAGAGACTCCAGTGTCCATCTGTGTATTTTTAAGTGTTGTACTAGCTGAAGTCTGAGTGCTGTAAAACGATAAGTAACCTACTTACCCTTTAACTTTATTACTTTAAAAAATGGCTAGTGCTCCAGTTTGTGGGATGTTGCATAACATGAGACTCCCATGTATGATTTATAACATTGACATCATAGACTGCGCTGGTTAATGTCAGCCCTGGACTGCTGTTTTATATCAGCAGCTATCAAGCCTATTCATTATCAATAAATAAGAAATGCCAAATAGTTTCATTCAGCTTTCTTGAAAAATGTTGTATTTTTTTCTTTTGAGCTATAGGTATTAATATAGTTATCTGATTAAAAGTCAAGTGGGGGAAAATGAAGGGGAAAAAAAGGAATAGTGTTTATTCTCATTGGCAAGCTCTCTTTCCCCTTTCTGCCCCCACATACCTTCTTTTGAGGCTGAATTCATTCCACATACATGTGAGGACCCACTGATGGTGGCTTGTGCTTTTCAATTCCCGAGGTTGTCCTGTGTCATCTGACCCTCAGCACAAGTTAAAACAATTATTAGGGCCTCATGGAGATGGAGGAATAGTCCGTGCTCCCTTACGTCTCAGAAAGCTCTTCTTGCAACCAACTTTGCATCTGCAAATGTGCTCTGAGCCCTTTGGGGGCATGCAAGGAAAAGACTGCTTTGTGGCCGTATGTGAGTATAACATATCATGAATTCCGCTCCAGTTTATGACAGAGAGGTCTGGGATGAGCTGTGCTTAAAAGAGCTTCTCTTAATCCTGTCCCCAGTCCCGCTGGTGATTGTGGGATGACATCCTCAGGTCAGGTAACTTCATGCGTGCTTGCAAGCAGTTACCTGTGTTATGTAAGTTGCTACTTCTGTGTCAGCAGGGCCTTTCTCATAATACAATTTACTAGACTGGGTTTTTGCTGTTCTGTCCTCAGCCTATGTGGTTATCCTAAACCTTTCCATGTTGGGAGGGAGGAAATGAGTTTAGGGCTGAAGCAAAAATTCTTGTACAGATGAATAATTGTGTTTGGGCTTCTTAAAGGTTTTATAGGCTTTATTTTTCTATATATATAAAAGTTAAATTTATTTAGCTAAATAATGATGGATCTTCTTACCACTGGGCAGGTCTTTTATGGTACTGACCCCATGTTGAATGACTTCAGTTCACTGCCAAAATGCTCTGCAGGAGAGCAATGAAATGGAATTCATGGTGACATTTCAATTACTATTCTGATTTGGACTAGGGCCATTATATTAGGCCATGCCGAGATGCCCTCTTCTAAATCCAGCTAAATTTTGAACCTCATTTTGTTTTTTTAAAGAGTTTCTCTCTGAGGATTATTTCTGAGAAGGTTCTCATTTGGACAAACAAAACCTGCTGGTCTAACATAGATTATCCAGTTGTGAAATATAAGGAAATGAAATATAATATTATAAACGGGAGATATTGGTAGACCTTTGCAATAAAACAAAAATTTGTATCCCCAAACCTTTGTGATATCTGAATCTTTTTCTTGAATTCATGACACCCAGGCTGTAACAGCAGCTCTTCTCTGAAATTCTGTGTGAAATTAAATAATGAAAGTAATACTTTTCCTCAGTCTTCTAGGTCCAATGAGGTGTAGGACTTGAAGGACCCTCCTGGGCCACATGGTTTAGACCGGTGAATATATGCAAATTTACTTCTAGTTGAACTGTAATGTGAGGCCATTTTTCATGGTTATATTGCGAGTCTTTTATTTTCAATTACATAATGCCTGACATCCTAAATGTGAAAAAGTAACAGTCTTAGTTTCCTGGGGAGGTTTTAATGAGATTCTTCTGTGATTCAAATGGGATTTCAGTTCTTCACCAGAATGTGGTTTAAAATTCAAAACAACAGAAGACAAGTCAGAAGAACTCGAAATGCAGAGATAAAAAAATAACTCAGTGTAGGGGAGGTGGGCCCTGAGCCACCTGCTCTGGCTGCCCCTGTGACTAGAGACCTCCAGAGGTGACTTCCAGCCTCAGCCTTTTGGTGGTTCTGTGTCTTCTTTTGTGCGGCTTGAAGGCAGGGTATCAAAACCTGCTAAGCATTTCGGTTGTGATTTTTGTCTTCTGTCTGTGAATCACTTAAAAATTAGCCCTGATGCTCATGGCAGTATTAATTAAACAGCTTGGGTGAAGGTATGTGAATGATTCTTAGAGATCTATGTAGTGTTTCTGCTGTGTATTAGTTGACAATACTGAATAATGCATTACCACTCTTTACTCTGATTATGAGTGCTTCTTGAGATTAATGGTTAGAGAACTTTCTGGATCCTGACAATAAGCACTAGTTATCTGCTCACAAATAAATAAAAAGGCCTCTGAATAAGGATAGAATGAACTTGCCCTGTTATTCACAGATATTTTTTGTTCATTATTTAACCAACTTTAGTGTTAGGGATTTTCATAGTATAACATAAGGACTAGATCATGAGATTATATTTTGCATCCATATGTATTTATGCAAGTCCATAGGTCTATTCATGTGGACTCAATTGCTTTTAAAAATTTCTGGATAATATAGCAATGATAACAAATACTTTCCTGGACTGAAGTTTTTTAATTTTTTCAGCTAATAAAGAGAGGATTCGTTACCTGTTAATGAGAACCTGGGAGTTTTGTGAATAAGAATTAAAGTTGAAAGGGGTCGAAGTCTATAGCTTAGTACTGAAAAACAGGAATTGTATTCGAATAGAAAATCTTCACGCTATTTCTTGCCTATGTCTTCTTTTCTGTTCATGGTTTTACAGCTTCCACATAAGGAAGTTACTATGTAGTTAGATCAGCTGTGAATGGATGGAGTACCAGCTATGGTATGTTAGCTTCTCCACATACACACATAATAATAAGATTAGTTCCAGGTAGCAGGACTTATCCCACTTTCAAAACAGAGTAAACAGTGCTGTGCAGAGCTGCTCACACAGGAAATGTGTATGCATTACTGAGAACCCTGGAAAGTAGCACTGAATTCCTGCAAAATGAGTTCCCCATGGAGACAAATCCTTAGAGAATAGGCTCTGCAGCAAAAACCCATTCTTGCCTGTGAAATAGTGGAAGCATCTATTAAGTTTTGCATACCACTGACTAATAATTTCTTTTTCTCTACCTAAGTTATACTGCTATGAATTTTGCTATGCTTGCAACTATAGCTTTTTGCATACAGAGCTATTGTATTTTACATACATATCCACTGTAAAGTAATTTCATTCAGAAGCCTGTCACAGTACAAGATTATTGGAGTTGACTGTGAGATTAGAGCATTACTTACAAATGTGTGCTTTACTGTCACTGGTAATAGTATGCAATCATGGCTTAAAACTGGAAGCAAACATACCGAAATTATTCAGTAGATATGAACTAAAGCCAGTTACACAAGTTGCTCTTCATTTGTTTGTATGAAAAAGAAGATTGGTTAGAACTTCAGTTTTCAGCAGAAAAGGAGAATAGATGTGTGTATATATATAGTGTATGTAAATTGTAAATATCTATATATCAGTCATATAGCTATAAATTTTGTACATCCTTCAAATATGACAAATGCCAAAAATATTTCAAATTTAATTATAAATATGAACTGCCTGTCCATTGTTTATTATGAGAGATCAGTGCAAAATTAACATAAAAAACCTCCTGTTTACTATGGTAACATTTCATACTCGCTTTGTAGTGGTGTCTATCACTAGGAAATGGGGCAAAGCAGTGGGGAATCAGGCTTCTGGTGGGATTTCCTTCAACCGCTTGTTGCTCTTTTATAGGACTCCTTGACATGACTGTTGTCATTCAGAGTTTCCACATTCAAAGCACAGGTCTTTCAGACAGGTTGTGCCTTGCTGCAAAAAAGCTATGTCCTAACTGTAAAGATCCATCCCTAACCAGTCTGTTTTTCTGATGAGAGTGAAATACTAGTTTACAGATTTCACCACACCTGTTTGATTCATGGGGGGCTGTGACCTGGCAGTGAAATGTTTGACAAAGGCCATAATTCATTCAAGAGCCCATGCAGGTTTTGTTTACAAATGCTAGGTTTTGAAAGGAATTAAAAGGAGCAACCTTCCTAAATCATTTCTAAAGTATCCCATGGACAATGTTATTGAGTTGTTTTTTTTTTAACTGCCAGAAAAATATCGATTTGTTTTTACATGATTACTTCACTAGTTTGTCCAGAAAAAAAATCAGGCTTCTTCTATAAATTGGACATACTAGCTACTTCTGGCACAAATAAGAATGAACTTTTTTTTTCAGCCAAAACCAAAATGTCGTATTTTGCTGTTTGCTTCATTGACTGGATTTATTTAATAGTGTATTCAAATTTAAATCAGAAATTCAAGGTACTCTGCAATCTACCAACAGAAATGTACAAAAGCCGTTGGCAGAACTTGTTTCTGTGAGATGCTCAGTCCATAAGATGGACAAATGTCCTTATCTCGATACTTTGTGAAGTTAGCCAGGCTCTCAGAGTAAAATCAGCAAAAAGTCTACACAAATATTTTGTTACCACTCCCATATATGGTATTTTAATAGATATATAAATGTGCAAAGGGAAAAAACTAAGCACAAATAAATTCAGTAACCATATGAAGTTCATTGTGAAAACACAGCGTAACACTTAGGAATGAGAGAGATTGTGCATCAGCCTATTAAAAGCAATATAGTTTATTTAGCTCAGATTATGTTTGCATTATAAGAGTTTCTGTTGCCAGAAAGCTGAGTAAAAATATGGTAAGATGAAATTAATTGGCAGGTCTGAATCAGCTGATCTTTTACATTTATAGACCTTTCACAACAGACCTAACACAGTAGTATTTCATAGCAGCTCTTTTTCAAATATGAACAAAAGGCTGTGCAGAGGGAGGATGACCTTTTTATCTTGGTAGTCAAAAGCTAATAGATTTATTTTTAGACGTGATGCATACAGAGAAATGGCCTAAAATTTTCTCCAAGTGCCAGGTTGTGAGTGGTTCTAAGGAAGCAAGAAGAATTTGGTCAAAGGAAATATTGTGGTGAATACATGAAACACTTTGCTATTAATAAAGACGGAGGCGAGGGAGAAGGGAGGAGAGAGAGAAATGTACAGTTAAATGTCTCTGTCTCCTAAACACTCACGGAAGTGCTGTTTGAAATAGAGCAGAAATGGACAAGCCTCACATTCCTCCTGTGGTCATACAGCTTCCCACTCTTCTAATGCACTCCAGTAGACTTGCAGAGTTCAGCTGCCATTGCAGAGCTCATGTCTGGTATGGAGAGCATGCTTTAATGATCCTAGAAATAATCTGGAATACCTGCTTGCCTTGGAAGCAATTCCCGCTTGAGTCAGGGGCAATAGAGCCCATGGGCCATGCGGCAATGAGCCCCTGCAGTCCTCCACAACTGACTGTCAGTGCATAAGTGTTATATCAGATGTTGCAGCTAGTGTACATCCCCTGTGCATTTCTGTGGGAGTCTGAATTCTGTATTTTAAACCTGCAGGTTTCCAAGCAGGGCTATCTCCAGAGTCCTGGAGGCACTGGGAAGGGTGTATGTGTAGCAAGCAGTGTATTGCATTTGCAGTGAACCCAGTCTCCACCTAGCGTACTCAGTGATTTGCATGCCTGTGATCAGATGCAGTCTAATTTGGGGATGTATGGACAACAGGTCGAATACGGATGTGCCTTTTGGCATCGATAATATTCTTTTGGCTTTCTCACCTGTCACTGAGGTCAATGAGGGCCTGGTTCTGCTCACTGGCCATGCTGCACAAATACTTCAGCTTAGTTCAAACCATATTGCGAGGTGTAATTTCTAACAGAGGAAGTGGAACTGCACTATGATTGTTTAAATGCTGCTGAGTTCTTCTGTCATAAGCCAGGGCCTGGAGGTCTGTCAATCAAAATTACATTATTATTAGCATTTTAGTGTTGATTTTTCTGATTTATATGTTTAAGCTGAAATGGTGAATAAAGAAGTTCATGCCATGCATAACCGAGAAGCAGTTGCTTCTTAATTATTACATCTGTTTTTCTTTCTATTATTACTTCCTTTTAAAGTCGCAAAGTTTCAGATCCAGTGTTAGATTCAGAATTTGCTGGCCTCAAAGCTGGAGAGTTTTTGAGATACAGGTTTTGGATCACTTTATTCTTGCCTATAATAAAAATGCAGATTATGATAGGCATCCATAGCCAAAGAATAATCCTATTTTTTTAGCAGAAGAATACTGTATACTCGTCAAGCTAAATTACTGTCCCAGATTCTCCCACAGATCTTTAATGGAATCAGTGGCACTTCTTAAGTACAACTGAAGAAAAACCTGATTCTTCATTTACAAAATCAGAAACATTGATGCAACCTCAGATTTTGAAAGTGGATTAAATATATATATATTTTTTCAGGCCTATCTTTTTAAGTTTTGATGAATAATTTCTCATTACTCAGGAAGCCCAATTTTTCGAAAAGCTGATGACCGGCTTATGGTGATTATGACAACAAAAAAAGTGCCCCAAAAAAGAGAAAAACAAAAGACTAGGAGGCAGCAGGATGGCAAATTTTCACAGGATTGGGCCCTGAATTAGAAAGGTTCCACATTTAGAAGTGAATCCATCTGGTAGGCAGAAACAAAACCTGCATCTGTATTTGCCCAAGAGGACCTGAACTGAGCTTAATACATTCTTAGGCCAGTGATGAAATGGAGAGCTTGGACACAAAGAGGTTTGGCTTTTTTTTATCCTTCAAATAAGGCGGTTCAGACAGGGCTGCCCAGTCGAGCTACTGAAAAGTATGCATTCAAACCTCCTGTGTGGCTAGAGGAGCACGAGAGCTTTGCACTGGGGGAGGAAGGAATTCAGCTGGCTGACTTACTGCACAGCATGGCCCTGGCGGCACCTGTGGGGATGCTTCAACTGGGGATGCAAGAATGGCTGCAGTATGTACATCACAGCTCAGGACACATGGAAACAGCGCACTGAAAGGAGAGCTTGCACTTGTTTAGTGAAATTAGACCTGTCTCAGGCTGTCTGATGGTAATTTAGAAGGAAGGCTGTTCCTTCAGAACCTGCAGATTTGGGTTTCTGCTGGAATCTCGTCTGGTAAAGATTTAAACTTGATAGGGAGCCAGGGGGCAATCCTCAAGCTTTCCTCTTTCTCTGAATCAGTGTGGAGACTTGGATATTTTTATGTACCAGGGTCTTTTTCTACTGGTAATGCACAGCGATGTGAGAACTGCTCAAACTCGTTGTTGCCCATTCGATGGCCTTTGCTCAATGGAATTTTCCCCCAAAGTGGTATTACACAAAAATAGATAATGTCTCTCTGGAAGCTCATTTTGTGTGTGTTTGTCTATTAATAGCAGTTGCCTAGAGCTGAGAAGCTTGGGTTTGTTAATAGCAAATGGCCAGGAGAAAAGGACTGTTATTAGGGAAAGGATCATACGGGACTGGTAAGTTAATGTTTCCTATAGACAATTTTCCTGTTACATGTACTTACCGTTCTTATCACCCACAAGCACGTACTCATTAATTCATGTAATTAATTCATGACTCTTTGGTCCTGCTCAATGAAAGCACAAACTATGCTGTATGTAAGTTTACCATTCAAGCTTCTGCTCTCCAAATATTTTGATGAGAGGTTTAGGTGTTTTTTTGTTTTTGTTTTTTTCAAGGTAGCTTATACATTTGAGCCAAAAGATAAAAAAATATATCATTCCAGATGTTAAAAAAAAAAACTAAAATACCTTTTAGCCTCCTCCATACTAAACTGAATGACAAGAAATGTTAATTTCACTGAGTTGTATACAAAGGTAAAAGAAAGGCCCTGTTTTTGTATACCTTCTGTCTATCAGTTCTGGTTGAGAAACTGTGCCCCTACAATCTGAACCTTTTCTTTATCTATTACCATTAAATCTAAGAGCTATACTGCTAGAAATCACTTATAACCTCTAGGAGAGCCTGGGGACTGTTTGTTTATTCTGTCCATCCAATCACAATGATCTAGCAGCAGTCTAAACTCTTGGCCTGAGTCATCTCTTGGCCTGAGTCATATACTTCTGTGTAACTTCATTAAAAATTAGTTACTAGACAAAACCAAAAATTTTGCTAGAAAGGGGTTTTTACAATAGATGGCTTTAGTTTAAATCTGGTCTTTCTTATCACAGTTAAAGACTGTATAAAAGTTCATATTTTATCACTGTCTGTGACACAAATCAAACCCAAAAATTGTATTATTCAGCCATCTAGTATTAGAAATTCTTATACTGCATATTTTTTCAAACTGAAAGCACATTACAGGACTCTCTCCATTATTTGTAGCAAAAACTGCTTTGCTTTTTCAGTCATCCCCATCTTTTTGATTGGAATATTTGGGGAGAATGGTACCATCTGAAATTCAACAGATTAAATTAGTCTGGTTCAAAATACTTCATGTGGTGATCCACGTACTTTTAACTCAAAAGATGCAAGATGTCATTTCAAGAGCAAATTTCTGAATCACCAAAGTTACAATATTGAAAAAAAATTCAACTCGAAGTAGCATCTTGCGCAACAGCATATATTGCAGCCCAGTTTTCCTTAAAGTGTAGTAAATATATAGTTGTGTCCTTGATAAAGAAAGAAGGAAAGGCTTTGTTCTGAACTGTCAAGTTATTGCAGAAATAAACAGGAGCGAGGAGTTTTGTCCTTATAATAGATGATAGAATCGGCACCAAAAAAAAAAAATGAGGTAATAGGCAACATCCAATTCCCAAAGCAATAGAAACGAAGGAAGTGGAGCAATAGGCAGTGTCCAGTTTGGAAGCTCAAGGATCTTCCCTGAACTAAATGCCCACCTGCTAGTGTCTCAGAGCCAGCAGCAATGATTTAACTGGCTTCCTTACCTACTGCCATAGAATTCTTAAAAACTGTAGGGAAAGGAATAGCTGAAATTCATGTGTTATCTACTCCATTTTTTGTGTTTCAGCTTTGTTGTTCTTTCATATCAGTGATATTCTGGAAGTTTTAATCTGTGATAATTCCATTTTACATTCCTGTTCCTTTTCTCACTTCTACAGCTTCCACTGCCAACTATGTTTACTTTATAATTGTTTTTCATTTCTGTATTTGCCTCTATGGACTGATTAGCTTATACTGTTACTCTCTAAATGTATGAGAGGAAGCAGGCCTTTTGTTTGCTTGTTTGCTTCTTCCTCAATCTAATCTTGCGTCATCTAATGCAGCCCACGTTTCCCCCCAGGACGTTCAGTATAGATCCGTGCACCTGGAAAGTATACGGTGTGACAAGGAAGGGAGCGAGTCAAACCCAGTCTGCTGAGCACAGGCCCCTTTCCTAGTGGGGGAGAGGTTGGATTTTGTTGTTTGAAACATCTCCTTGTGGCTTCCAAGAAAATAGAGATTTTTGTTCCTACCAAGAGGTCGACAAAAAGAAATAAATAGAAATAAATGTTATATTGAAATAAGAAGATTAGAGTTAGCTCAAGTCCCTGAGTAAATATTAGATGCACCCCATTTTTTTGTAATTTACGTGCTACTGCAGGATACATAAACATTTAATCCCCATTTTGGGAGTAATCTACCTATTTTAATAACCAAAAGTATGCCTGATCTGCTAGATTCACAGATCTGAAATGTTTTCCCTTCTGTCTATTTTCTAAAATATTAATAGAAGTATTTCTAAATTAGCCCCACATCCTTTTTCACCTACTGTATCTAACTGCCCGGTCTTTAATGAAAGCATTATTTTGATGACCTATTCACTTATATTATTTTGTCCCTTTTATTATTATTTTGTTTTGTGGTTCTTTCTATGCTGATGTTTTGTAACATTTGGGTATCCTTTTATGATGATTGTCTTTGCAGCTATCATACTGTAGTTGCAAAATCCATCATATAAGCTAATATGCATGTAAAATATAAATATACAATGCTAGATGAAAGGATTGTGAAACAGATAAACAGAGGCAGATGGTGCAGATTTAATTAATAAAAAACACAAACAGGAAAATAAATCTGCTGCAATGATTTATGCCTAATTTAATTAAGAAAAAAATGTCTTGGAGTTTAGTTATTGTCAGGAAATTATATACTATGTTGTTTTCATTTGGAGAGAAATGGTTTGTATAAAACTTTACAGCATTTTGTCGTATGAAGAATGTGAACTATTCTGACTGAGTTCCAAGGAATTTTGCTCCTTGTAATGAGCAAAATTCAGGAGAAAGCAGGGAATGAGGCTCAGGTCCCTAGACTGGATGCACAGAGCTGGAGTTTGAGGCTGGGCTTTCAAATAGCAGGTTAATGCTATAGCTGTCATGCCACTTACTGTCTGCTGATGGATCCCCTGGCCCATTTTGACCAGAAGTTTAGGGTCATACTAAGAAACATTCCCCAATGAAAATGTTTTTGAAGAAGAACACAAACGTGGAACATGGGGTTGTTCTGCTAAACTGATGAATTCCTAAAGGGAGGGAGGGAAAATAAACTGTTTTAAAAAATTGTGATTAACTACTAGTCTAACGAATTTCTTAGATATACTTACAGCTGATTAGAAATACAGAAAGGGTTGTTAAAAAAAAAAAAAAAAAGAACTCCCCATTTGGTGGGGAGTTTTAGCACACGTAGTGGGGGAAAGAGTTGTAAAGGTGTGAAAGCTGTTTGACTAAAAGTCTGGCTTTTGGTTTCAGAATGACATATTTGCTTATGGTGGCTTAGCTTTCTGAAAAAGGGGTTAACATTGACAATCCCAAGCAGAAGAAAACAAGCAGGAACATTTCTCTTTTTTGTTGTTGGTGAATTAAACAAATAATTATACTTTGATTTTTTTTCCCCCTCAATAACATGAGGGAAAAAAGATTAATTTTAGGTTAAGCCAGGATTAATTTCCTTTTTATTTAATTTTATAGTCAGAGAAGCAAAAATAGCTATTTCTGCACTCTTTCGTGTTTCAGATGGACTGTTGGATACTGGTAGGAAAGAAGTTGCTTTACATTGTTACTTCCATGTACTAAAATCAGCTGAAGTAGTAACTGTGTTGAGTTGCCCACCTTTCTCTGCCTGCCCACCGTCTTTTCATATTAAAGCTGCACATCAGCTTAGCTCTATCTCCACAGCAGGAGGCACAGCAGCACTCCCAGATGCTCTTGAGGGCCTGAGAGTGACACAGGGACCTCCACAGTGTGCGACACAGGTCACAGGCAAACCCTGCCTGCAGGATGCCCCTCAGACGCTGCAGTGACGAGTGGCTGGCTTCTCCAGTCCCCAGTTGCCCAGATGCTCACAGTTTTTCAGGCACTGGTTATGTTGATCAAGAGCAGTCCCAAAGTGACAGGATTGTTCTTATCTGTCTGCTTTCTGCTCCTGTTCGCCGCACGGAAAAGACTGTAGCTGCTGTCCTTGAGTTTGCTGACGTCTCGTCACCGCAGCCAGCCCATCTTCCTGGTTAAGTTGTGAGTGAGGGCAGATTCCTGGCTCCGGGGGCGTTTTTAGGAGGGCGGCTGTTCCTTGGCACTTCCTTCTTCAACCACACCTCCTCTGTTTGCATCTCTGGGTGTAAGAGAGGGTGAGACCTTCTCCCTGGTTTGTATTTAGGTACACTGCAGTGATAGGAAAATAATTACGCCATTAAAAATTCAAGAGGCTTCACATTAATTTCTTTAAGTAATTTTACCATTATTAGAATATAGTTCTGGTCCGATCTATAATCCTTCAGGGAACCAAGCCTTTTCTTTGTACTTGCTACTCAGAATTAGTGTTGTGGAATAGATCTAGTGCCTCAAAATACTTCAAATGTTATGGGAGCTGCCTTCCTCCATTAATTATCCATATGGGTTATCTGTGGCTTTTATATTACTTTATATTGTTTTGTATGTTGTTTGTTGATGTTAGTCTTCCTGTATTAAAAAAGTCAGAAATTATCTTTTTATCTGCTATATTAACAAAAACCTCTTGAAGAAAATCCTCTCATGGGGCTTCTACTGATTTCTATTTGAATTTTAGTCCTCCTATTGTAAATACTGATTATTATCCTGTTATGGAACAAATTTAAGGTGATAGAAGGATTTGGTTTTCCTGCTGAGCTGAAAGGAGCATTAATTTCTTTAATTAATTGTTTACTGAAGAAAAAAAAATCAGAAATGAGGAACTAAAAATATAAGTTAGGATGACTTAGAAGGAACTAAAATAGATGCCAAATTAACCTGGCAAGATTTTAAAATTATCTTGATATTTCATAATTGTTTTCTGAATTTTACATGGTATTGTACTTTATCTGTAAGTATAGGAGATGAGGAAGACAGTATGGTTATTTGTGCAGATATCTCCAAGAGATGACTTATATTAGAGTGAACCTTATTTTCCAGCTTCTACATAAGCTAATGCTCATTTAATAATCTTCATAATATAAGCCGCTCACAAGAAGACCATCACATTCCTCATCTGCAACCATCTTAAAAATTTGTCTTGCTGTCAGGCTGTTTTAGGTTTTTAATAGGTGCATGAAATCTTACAGACTTGTAAATCTGCTAAAACATTTACATGAATAATGCAGAAGTTAAACTTCACATGGGTGAGAAGTTTCACAGATAAGAGACCATCTACTGAGAAAGCATGTGGTTGCCCTGTGAGTGCAATTGGAGTTGTAAACATTATCGGGTAAAAGTGAGGTTTCCTGGGGCTGCAGTAAGTAAAGCCTGTTACATCTTCTGGTATTAATCATAATAAGTGTTTTATCTTTCGCTGTCATGTTTAGTTTCTGCATGCAATTTACCTCTCAGGCAAGCTGTTCACAGTATCGGCCAAGCTTATCTCTGAACTTATGGTCTTCAAGTACCTAAATGTATTTCCCCCAGAGTTCCCACAGTTAATGTGACAAAAGCCAACATAAGTGCTATTTTAAGACTGCACTGCATCCCCTTACAAAAAATAGTGTTGCTTGTATTCTGATCACTCCTATCAACCAAAGGAAAGCTTAACTGCCTTTACTAGTCCTACACTCTACTGCAATTTTATTATGCCCTATTTTCAGATAGACTTTCTATACACACATAATTTATCTTGACTCCAAATGTCCCTCACACATGTTATCGTATATCCTCTAAAGTGCCTTTACTGCCACAGGACTTTGACATACAAAGCATATCATTATCTGTCAAACTCCAAAGGTACGTTTAGCAAGTTGCAAAAGCACGAAGGAAACGCATAGTCCCTGACCTAAAAAGTCTACCAGCCAAACAATCAAATTGCTTCAGGAGATCCAGCAATAGCCCTTTGGGAGTAAGGCAGGAAGAAAAAATGTCTTGAACAGTTTTGTGAGTAGCTCTACTTGTGCAACGATTCTGAAATGATATGGAGAAAGAGGTCAAAGATTAGACAGCTCTTAATATTCTACTCTGTGTGGCCCTGTCTGACTGCAATACTCTCATGATCTGCTAATAATCCTTTGTAATTAAGCTGGCAGCCTAATATTAAAATGTAATCCACATGAACACCTATCAGAGTATACAGCAAGGAGTGAACTGGTTACCACTTTGAGTTGTGCACGGCAAGCACTATGCAGTTTTAATTTAAAATCTTTAAATGGTTTGGCCCTTGATGTAAAGACAAATTAAGTTTCACTTCTGGTATACACAAATACAGTATAACTGATTTAGTTCAGACCTGCTGCTGTGACACTGCTGGCCTGCACAATGCTCACCAAAAGAATATAGGAAATACTGCTACGGTGGAAATGGAGACTGTGTTTGATAGCTACCTTGACATTTAAAAAGAGTATGCATGCCAAACAGATTTTGTAGCAGCCTGTAAAATGGCCTAGGGTCAGAGCTGGTACACTTTGAAGTTGGACTTCTGGATTGGGATTTATATGGAGTTTATATGCATGTATCATTTTAATCACCACCCCATGAGAATCCGTTGTTTTCTCATTGCACTACTGTAACTCAGCTGCAGTCACAGAGTTGCAGCAAATGCAACAGAATGCAGCATTTTACTTTGTTTCCATCTATTCCCTTGCCATTTATACTACAGGTGCTGTCTGTGGATTCTTATACCCTAACAACACTTTCAAGTTAGTGAAGCAATTAGTATGATTGGCTTATTCTGCTTATTAATATGGGTAGTTTCCTTTCCTCCTCATTTTCCCTTGCAGAAACCTATTGATCAGAAAATTCCACTGTAAAAATATTTATGTTTTGAACAACTTGCTGTTTGCTCTCAAAAACACAAGAAATTAACAGTCCAGTATACTAGACCAATGTAAGAGAAGCAACATTTTTTCTGAGTTGAGGTAAATATTTGGATGTGCATTGACTAAGCCAATGACTTAGTCTGAGAGATTCTTAAGCTAACTATTCCCATGTGATTGCAGAACATAAAATGGAAACTGAGCTGCAACAGTAAGAACCAAGAAGAGCTCTAGGGGAAAGAAAAGTGCAGTGGGTATATTTGCGCTTAGTAATCTATTGACTGGCTTTTTCAGATAAAAAAGGTCAATTTTAGCTTTATGAGTTAAAGTGGAGTAAGCCTCTTGTGAACTGTGGAACATACAGTGTTTCCATTTGAATAAAGCAGGAAAAAACCTCCAGTTTAAGATGCTGACAGTATTTCTCATTTCTTTAAAGAAGCTTTGCAAACCCAGCTAAAAATGTTTTCCACTGGTGGCACATTGATAATGGAATTCCAAACATCTAATTAGTGTCTAAAGATCTAACTAACTAGGAACTGCCAGTGATATGAATATCTAATATATACTGCTTTAATTAGCCAAATCCACAGGACAAAATTAACACCAATTTTCCACTGCTGGAAAACTTCATTCCAGAATTTGACACTTGGGTTCCTGCAGCTGCCAAGCAACCTCCGTGAATGGCCAGAGCAAAGTAAGGCAAGTGGGCGAAGGGCATGAGAATGGATATTGCATTCAGCAGAAAGACAGTTTGCCAAACATTGTCCGCATGTCATTGTAGAGTGGAATTGCTTTCCAATTTTGGAAGGAACAAGTTGTGACAAGAGAAGCTTTATGTCAGCAATGGTGAGGTCCCCAAACAGGATGCGCAGGACGTTTGAGAACAGAAAGGCACGGCAGAGAGTGGTTGCAGCATCTGTTATGGCTGGTTTCATTGCTTTAAAGTCAATGTGACTCCTCTCATGCTCTGGTCCCCTTTGATTTCAGGAGTAGATTACTGACATGATGATGATGGTTACTGTCTTTCAGCACCGTCTTTAAGGTTTATTATCTTCTTTACAAGAAAAGGAGCAAATACTGCCTTTTCTTCGTGGTAGGAGAAAATAGGCAGATGACAGAAAGAACACCCACTTACTTCTTTAGGCATGCTACTGTCTTAAAGGTTATGTTAAGATTTAATTTTGTTTCTTGCTGCTTCCTTCACTGCAAGAACTAGATGACACTGAAGGAAGTAACAGGAAACAAAATTAAAGCTATTTTTTGTTAGGAGGGGACTTGAATTAAGAAAGGAAGGTGGCCTGGCAAAGATACTTGAAGGAATTTGCATGAAGATGTTCATCTTTTATGGGTATAAATATGCTAAAGTTTTTCTGCTTTAAATATTCATACTACATTTACAAAGCAATACAATAAAATATATACAATATATTTTAATACCCGAGAGTCTTTGATGTTGGTTATTAATTAAAAATTGGTTAATTAAGAATTACACTGCTTGAAAAATGTGAAGATGCATTTTTCCAAGAACATGGATAGATCTATGCCATCACTTCATAGTGGCTCACTAAAACAGAAAAATAAATGGGTTAATTAATATTTTAGGTGTACCTTAATGTATTAATCTCATTTAAATAAAATAGCGTGTCTTTATTTGCTTAGTAAGTGACACTTCTGTGGTTGTCAGATGACGTATCACTTGATGTAGTTTGCTTTCACTGCAGTCAATGAAACCTTGATCTGAATAAGCCTAAAGATCATGATTAGTAAAATGAATTCATTTTGGTATATGTGCTGGGGGTCAGTAAGAGGTCGGAGGTTTTGTTAAATTTCAAGTAATCTCTAGCTAGAAAGCTGATTTGCTCACTCTGGATGTATTATTTATGTAAATCATAATAATGGAAAAAGTTGCAGCCTAATTCTTAATTAGATTAGAGAACAAAACAATAAATGCTTGATGCAGTGAGTTTGTTTCCCTGCCATTAAGCATGATCGAAAAAATATGTATGGTTATACCTTGTACCACAGTCAAAAAGGAACAAACTATGAAAAAGTTGGTAACAGAGAAGCCAGGAGACAGGTTTGGGAGTGGTAAAAGGATTAAGGGGATGGTCAAGTGTTACTGAAACAGTAAGGTTAGCTATGGATGCACTGGAAGATTATTTGGTTTTGGAAAAGTTTGCCACGTTTTTATGCTCATGTGCTGGATTGAACTGCAGTGTGCTGCGAGGAGCAGGCCCTGCTGATTCTTAAAACCTAGGAGACATGAAGTAATAATAGAAAAGAGAACAAGGAGAGTATATCCTTGTCTTTCCTTCAGTGACTAGTAAATCTACCTGGGCATAGTAACTGAGCAACCTGAATCTATTCATACGGTATCGCTGAGGAGAAGACAGAGGTGAAGGCATCAGGAGTGTGTCTGGATAAAGACTAGGTTAACAATATAGAGAGACTCAAGTATTAGACTTCATCTGACAAGCCAAAATGACCACTATTACAGACCTGACTTCTAGAGTGTCTCCCAGTTATAAGCCAAGCTTGTCCTGGCTTTGTGTTTAACTTAGCTTGACAGAGCTGTCAGGAAAAAGAATTATGGTTAAAAAGCCCAGATTTTCATTATAAAAGCTGGAGAGGGAAGTATTTCAGCTAAACCTTGAAAACTATTGCTTCTTGTATTACCCTAGCAGCTAGTAATGGATAGGAGGGGAGGAGAGCTAGACATAAAACAGAAGTGCTCCGAAGGGTGTATTTGAATGGGTGCAGACAGACCCACGCTTTTCTGCTTCAAACTGGTCATGAGGCAGCTGTGGTAAGGAGACATATGGCCGCATTACCAGAGGCCCGTGCCCCACCAGAGGGCACAACATAGTTGCTGTAGGGCCATGTAACACCCAAACCAGTGCTGCTCATTGCACTCATGTCCACAGCTACCTAGGTGTGCTGCGAAGGTGGCAGTTCAGCACGGTGAGCAGCATTCCCCAGTTGGAGTTGGGCTCAGTGGTGGAGCACTACAAGATGCAAAGCCTCCAGGAAGTCACGCTACTCTTATGTGGCTGCCTTTGTTTTTTTGGGAGCCTGGACCACAGAGCATTACTGGGTGCTGCAGCTCTGGTCAGACAGTCTAGTCTGCATAAACAGGGTATAGGGAGATGAGGCAGCTGAACTGCAACTCATAGGCATCCCTGTGGTGGCATTGACAGGTAGAAGTATTTCAGGTTTCAGCTGAAACATTTCGATAGTCAGAGGCATTAATTTTCTTTTTTTATTGAAATTTGAACTTTTGTAAAAAATAGATTTTCTACCCATGAAAAACAATGATTGGAATTAAATGTTTTTCTTTTGCAACAATACCAGGAAGTCCCAGAAAAAAAGAAGGGGCTGGGCACTGGTTCATGAACTGGCATGAAGAACCCGAGTTGCTGGTGACAGGATCTGGCCAAGGCTGATAAGGAATGAGCCCTGAAGAAAAAAATTGTAGGGAATCATATCATTATAAACTGCCTTTTAGATGAAGAGCTTGAATTTGAATATGTTATGTTACATTTGACTCTGCAACTTTAACTTCCTTTTCTTATCAGTTTATTTGTTAATGTATGTGTATTTCTAAGAAGAGCTGTACCAGATTTAAGCATTCATGCAAATATTTCATCTGGGAAGCACACTTCAAAGTAAATTTCATTCTGACTCTGCACTTGATAAGTAATATTAAAAACATACTGTGGACTGAAACTATAAATTTAATTTAGAGCTTTTTAAATATTTTCAACTGTTACTTAGTTAATATTTTCTGAAAACCTGAACTGAGATTTGTTCTGAGTTTTTGTGCTGAATTTCAGTCTGTAAGAAGACACATACTGTCTCCATTTTCTACAATTTCAGAGTTTGCTGCCAGCTCCTTGCAGAACTCCAGTCTGTCCTCAGAGAAACCACTTTGTTTATTTTTAGGCTTTTGGAACTTTCCTTTTGCTCAGTACATGATCCAGTGAACATTAAATCAATAGAAGGTCTTCCTTTGGCTTCCATAGATTTCAGACCAGGTTCCAAGTGCTATTTCATTGCTGTAAAATTTGTGCCTTTTCTTTCCCTTTCAGATGCCTTGACCAAAACAAAAATCCAAATAACAATGAAATTACTTTGAGTGCTTCTCCTCTCACTGCCTTACTCCCCCTTTTGCCCAATATCAAAAGGTTAATGAACCAAGTCCACACACTGTTTAGATTTTGTACCAAGTACAAAGAAATATGCTGTGAATAGCTGATAAGTGGCATGATCAATAATAGGGAAACATCTTCCAGCTGGTGTTATGTAAAGGAAAAATTATCAACAAAGACCCTGGCATTGTCAACGTTGGTTTGTAATATATTGATAAGTTACAGATTAGTCATTGCATTTTAAACAATTGTAATGTTGACCACTGAACAGTGTATATTTGGATTATCAAGCATCCTAAAACTCCATTTCTGAGTGTAATGGCAGACCTTTAAGTTGTGCCTAATGAGATTCTCCATAGCATAAACTTAGTAGCTTTCTAACGGACCTTTTTCAAACATTGCTTGCCATTACGAACCTAGTTCAAAACAGTAAGTACAAAAGCAAAGAGGTGTTTCAGCTTAAAAGCAGGCATTTCCTAGGTAACTGAGGTATGGTTATTTTAAAATACATTTGCTTAGTATCCCTGCAGCCTGAATGATATTTGGCAACCACAAATAAAATGCTTGAGCATTAGCTCTATAAGCTCCAGTTTAATTCCTATGTCATTATATTTTGATTAACAAACTAGCTATCTGTTGTTGTTGTATAAAGATTCTGGTAATATGTGCAGTTGATTGAGTCTAAGCACCCTGGCACAAAGCACATTTCTTAAAAGATAGGGTTTGGGGGAAGAACTGATATCTTAGACCAGTGCCTGTGGGTTTAACACTGAAATTTGTCATAAACGTGTGGAATCTTCTCTTTTGCATCAGTATTTTTACCTCCAACTTGTGCAGACATAAGTCTAAGCACACGTGTGTGCTTTCATGTGCACAATTTTTTGTTGTATATTGATTAATTATTTAGGAGAACTCATGCCTTCTGTGCTCTGGGTGCAGTCTTAGTCCTATGAAAGTCAATGGGAGTTTTGTAATGGACTTGCAGGAGTCAGGGTTAAATGAAAATGATAGCAAAAAGGATTGTTAGATGTAGGCTGACCTTCCCAACCACAATCCCAATTTCATCTTTCCAACTATGTTTTAACAGATAATGAATAAATTATTTGACAAATGTCTTGATAGGAAAGAAAACGAAAAGTAGTTCTGACTTCGAGCAAAATTATCTCATAGAGATATCTTTTAAACTACTGCCTTCTCCCTAACAAAAGCTGTCAACTCCCCAAAGACAAACTACTGTCTGAAACCTTGATGAACTTTTCTGTCAACAAAATAACTGTTGTTTCAAGATGAGCTGGGAAAGAAAGGGTGTAGATAATGAGAAAACATTAGCTTTAGTTATTTTTTCAGATCAGTTTATTTTAGAAGTGCCTAATATTTTTGGCAAATATTTGTTTCTGTATTGCTTAGGAAAGGGATTGTGGGGAATCTATAAATAGCAAAGAGGGCAAATTTTAAAGCTCATTAAGGAATAACATTTCTTTGGTATATAGAAAACTAGGAAAAGCGTTAGAGTGAGTAACACCTCTAGAAAGAATGGAATTTTTTAGCTGTATTTCAAAGCAGCAAGAATATTTTAAACATCTCTGGAATCTCTAACCTTTATAAGATCTATTTATTAGCTGCCACAAGCACAACACTTCTAAGAATGAATAAAACCATTTAAACATTTCCCAGGACTCCTGAGACCGAGGTGTGTGCTTTGCATGTGTATGTAAAGTATAAATATGAATGTGTTTAAGTGTGTGGGAGGGAAGAACATTTTCCCTTCTTACTCTCAAGAGAATGCCTGAAATTTAATTGAGGTAAAATAAATGTTCTTATCAGAAGTCACAATAGACCTTCCCAGTTTTGTTTGTGGCAGAGTTCAGGAGCCCTCCCCATGGCTTACTCTACCTTCCCCCACTTCAGATATTAACCTGGACATCATGCCTTCCAAACATTAAATGAGCTGTGCGATGTTTTATTACATTTCTCATGTGGCTAAGCTTAGTGTGGCTTTTAAGTGTTCCTCAGTATGCCGTGCTTACGCAAGTTATTTTCTGCTGTGGATTGTTGATGCTGCAGCAGAAGATAGAGTGATGTGCCTTGAATTCCAATGAGGAGAAGGTTTTGTTTTGTTTTGTTTTTTTGACTACAGAGTGAGTATTTTGAAAAGATTTGTAACTCAGATTTTTCTCTGTATTTCAGGCTTAAAGCATTAGAAATGAATCATTTTTAAGTGCTGCTAGGAAATGATTATGTATTTTTAGATAGTGAAGTTATTTTAAAATGTCATTATTTGTAAATTATGTTGATTACTAAAATCTGTTTTAGCTAGTGACTTGTATTACATTTAGTTGGGATCTTCACAAAATGCAAATGAACAATCAGAAACCCTAGAGCATTGAAAAGTTAATTTTTACGAACAGTGGGTAGAAAGTTTGGCAGCAAGAGCCTGAACTGTAACTGCATTAGACTTTCTTTTATTGCACTAAATTATTTCTGACCTTGTCATGACAATTAGGGAAAATTTATAAGCAATGAGGTGGGCAATTGAAGTGATGTGTGTATTTTCTCAGACTCCTTTAGGGGATTAAAACCTTTCAGTGTGTTCTATCCCTCTGCTTATTTAGTGCTTGTATTACTGGAAGCAATTCTTTCCTCTTCCAGCAGTGATGCTCAGATCCCTAGTTCTTAAGGGCTGTGTATGAAACAGATTTTAAGGGATCCAGCCCTGATTAGAACAGTTAGCCTGTTAACGTCCTATGTATTTACAGTGGATTATTTGAAGGGAAGCAGGGGTTAAGTCAGCAGGTCTCTCGGCTTCCCCAGGGGTTAACCTGGCAGCCTGTTTGGCACACACAGGAGGGCTGACAGGTAGCAGGATTTGTCTAAGCAGTGTGCATGAGAGCCAACAAGGAAAACTGAATGCTCTGGATTAGTATTGGATTATGTTGTCAGAGTGAAGCCTGATGGACAAACTGCAGAGGAATAAAATGCAATCTGTTTGGGGAAAGAGACAGCATGCATAGCTTTCATTTTTCAAGAAATGACAAGAAAAATCATTAATAATTTGTAAATCCATGTCCATTAACTTTTCTCTTTGTTATCCCAAGGCAGTCTTTTTAACATGATTTTGCCACTGTTCTATATCTGTTCTTTCTTGTGACAGATGGCAAGATAGATATGAAATTGCAATAGCGCAATGTAAACCAAAGGGAAAAATATCTAGAAATGATAACACCTGGAATTGCTTAAGGTGAAATGGGGGGGGGGCTCTTTTTTCCCATCTTTCTTTTTGTGGTGAAAGATAAAGTTGAATATAATTTACATACTTTTCCTATTCTATAGTTTCCTTTGCATAATCATAATTTATTTCAAAATGCTGTGAGCAACATTCCGTTATTTTCCATTAAAAGAATTGTATTACCGATATTACTAATGAAGTTAATTCCCTGTTTTTCTTTGTCTGGTTATTTCATTATTTTACTGCTTGAGTACTTAATGTTTTGTAAGCTCTTATAAGAGGGGGGAAAACATTAAAAAAAATTTCCCAGAAAGAATTACACCATTTTTCATTAAAATAACCTTTCTTCTTGCAAATTACATGTAATTTGTTAGCAATGACTTGTTTGGCTGCAGAAAAAATGGTTCCTGCTCGTGAACTTCAGTCAGATTTGATTTTCAGGAGATTACTACTAGTTATTACTTTATAATAAATAAGGAACACACAAAACGTAAGCATGCAAATAAACCATACTTAAGGAGCAAATAAAATTCAGGAAGGACTGTAAAAGTGTTGTGGACTTAATCTTTGTTAGTCAATTTTATACCAGACTTGTTCAGTTTTCACAAAGTCTATTCTTACTAAAATACTAAAACCATTTTATGGTGTCCTTCATACCAGAAAAAGTGTTTCATCAGTTAGTGCTGGTTGGACTGAGTTGTTCCTGAGGCGCTAGCAGAACAAAGCAATTCATAAATATATTGGGACTAGAATTGTAATAATAGAGCAGAATAATTTGCAGGAAAAAAATCATTTGATAGACTTTTTTTTCTACTTGTGAATTATGCAGAAGTAGAATCAATGTATTCAGTGTTTGGAAGAATAGGATAAATATTGTCTATGAATTAATCTTGGTCTGTTTCCAACTCTGTTCAGCTTTTTGTGGATATTTGGTGTATCAAATTTGAGGTGGGTTGGGTTCATTTTCACTGAGCATATAAAATGCAAGTTAAGTTTCTGCTTTCTAATCAGAGATATTTGTATTAAAGATTTTGATGTTAATATTCCCACTTTTATCATATTTCCCTAAAATGTGTTCTACCTAAAAGCAGTCTTTCTAGCAATTTTGTTTGCTCAATTATTCATGGATAGTAAGTAGCAAAGTGGTATGTGGAATTCCACAGCCAGCTTTTACTGACTAGTATAGAATTTGCTTTTGGTTACAACTCAGCTCTGGCTAAAAGTAATATAACACTGTATTTTTTCCTCATTATAGTGTGTAGATCTGAATGTAAGATATAGGCAAGGCAGCTCTATAGAGTCAGAAGATAGCATTTTTATAGGCAGCTGTTAATTTTCTGATTACAGTGTAGTAAATGGTTTTGCAAGTTAAAAGCTAAATTCCACTTGGCTAATAGCAGCATTGTTTAATCAGGGGGAAAAATAGAGAAATATTCCTGGGTTTATAACTTCTGGAGAGTCCCCCTTGGCTGAGGAAAAGGAGAAAGAGCGAGCTTCTGTAGAACTGCTCTCATGTCACAGTCTTCTAGTTCTCCATCCCCTCAATTTAATGAAACACATGAAACACAGTATCACTGTTTTAACATTAGATGCTACATATGTGTATGTGTATATGCTCATCTACTTATTCATAAAGTGATCTCAGGTTGTCATCAGTCATTTGCCTTACAGCTTTTTAGAAAATATTAGTTGGCTAGCTAGGAATGTGGGTCAGAAAGTAAGCAAGCGGTAGAACCCCCTCCTGTACAGTAAAATGTTTATGTCCAAACCCATCCTGAACTGCACTTGAGTTCCTGCTCCTGATACTTGCTGTTGGCTATCTCTAAACCTTTAGAAATACCTCCTTAATAGGAAACACCAGCACAGAGCAGAATTCAGGTTGGATTAATTTCGGCCTTGTTGCATGTCAATTTTTAAAACATTTAATATTCTTTTAATATTAAGCATATGTTTCATTGCTTGTCTGACTCAGGGCTGCCAGATTTGATCGTAGAAGGCACAGTTGCTGGTGTGTTTTATTCTTGCTTTGGACTGAAGGAATAGATTTTTTTAAAGCCCTGTAATAAGTCTGGGCTTCTGTTTTGCCTTGAAAATAGTAATAGAAACTGTATTTCGGAGAAGTTGTAGGGAGTGAAAATAGTGCATCATGAATTTTTCTGGATAAAAGCTCAATTTAATAAACTGCCCATAGTGATCAGTGCTTACAGTTAATCAAGCTTTTCAAAAATGGTCATATTGTACTTCCCTCTCTAAAATTTCAGTCCAGGTGACAATTTTACTGGAGTTATAAACCTTTTTTCTAGTAATGGTTATTCGTGAAGAAGTTTTCTACAAGTGTTTTTCAATTATTTTGAAATGACTGGACAATTAGAGTGGGAAAGCAATGCAGTGTGATTATCTTAAAGGTAAAAGAACCTCTGACAGTAGGGGAGGGCTGAGATCTGGAGTAGCAAAGGATACTTTTAAAAGGTAAAAATTTTTAAATGCTTTGTTACACATATATTTTGATTTTGTAACCAGTTTTTCACAAAAAGCAAAAAGCATTTGTTTTCTGATGTTTCTTGTACCCTTTTCCACCAAGATAGGTATCATAAGTCCAGATTTTAAACAATGTATATGGATTATCGACATTGTTTATATACAAAAGAACTGAGATGATTCACTTTACTCTGTTAACCTATTCCGGTGAACATTCACAATATCCACATTCGCAACTTTGAATAATTGAGCTAATGAATAGACCTAGGACATTTTTCATCCTGCATATTTCAAAAATAGCTTATAAATACCTCCACAATCTATAGCTGTCAAGTTGTTTCTTCACTTATTGCTGAACTAGAGTGAAAACTTTGCAAAGGTACACAACACTTGGGGCCAAAAGGTGAAGAAAACAGTAGAGATATGGGTATAGATGCAGTATAACTTATGTGAGGAATTTAATTAACAGCTATTCACAGTAATGTAACAGAATATCTAATGGTGAATGATAGCCAAGACTTCAGTATTAGTTTTCAGTGAAAAACCTCCGTGAAAGTGTTTTACTAGCACAGCTTTTTGCAGTATCTTTTAAATTAACTAGTCTCTTAAGTTTTCCCAGGAAAGGATACTACCTGTGTAATGGGCAGGAGCAACTACATGTTGCTATGGTTTGTCCTTTCTGAAGACAGACCTGTTCTAGTCTTGCATAACCTTTCAGAATTGATGGAAATCACATCACAGTTTGCTGTGGCTGCAAACCATTATTCCACAGGAATAAAAACAAGAAAAATGCTGCTAATTCTGTTATTCAGCTTTTAAAGCTCTCCACGTTGGGCCAAGTTGTCTGACCAGACTTGGATTAGTCATTGATTACTTTGTCATGAATTTATGGGAAGTGACAGAGAATAATAAAACACTTAAGAATGCTCTTCATTGGGATGTTAGTAATAGTAACTTTAGGAAAACTTTAATATCCTGTTCCCTTTTTCATATAGGAAAAGTTAGTTAGGCAATAATGCATAGAAATAACTGAAGTAGTAAATTATCAAGGGGCATACTGTTTTAATGGAAATAAATCCATGATACTCTCGCATATATCCTTCTGTTCCAAGGGAATAAAAGTCTACATGACTTATTTATATGAAAGCATTTGTTAGGTATGCACATTAAAAAAGACTTTTAGCTACTGAAAGAATACTACTTCTGTATTGTTAACACTGCTTTAGCAGGTTGTGGTGCAAAAAGTAAGTTTTTTCTTTGTGTTCCTTCTCTGTATTATCATGCTCTCTATCATCCTTGATTCTCTGAGATTTAAATCAGATTGTTAATTCCAAACTTCACCTCAAAAGAAAGTCCTTTCCCAATATTCAGTTCACACTGTCTATATCTCTGTCTCCTACTGACTTCTGATAGTCTCTTTAGGCAATTTTGGGGCTTGAGAATTTATTTCAGAACTGTAATTCTACTTTGCCATGTTGCAGGTTGTGTACTAACGCTGTTTTCATCTTTACACATATATAACAAATACAGTTATCAAGTATCCTGGTTTGCCTAGGAATATGGGGCATGTGTATTTCAAGGACTGATTCCTTGATGCTGTTTTGTCCTGGATTATTACGGGGGACATTGACTTTTGCCGGCTGGGACACTCACACTACTGCAGCGAGAGCTGTTGCATTCCCAGGGCTTTGGTAGAAGCACAGGAGAGAAGAGCCTACAGGAGCAGACTGGCTGTGGGCTGTCACATGAAGCAGCACAGGGGAAAGGGTCCCCTCTTGCTATCACTACTAGGTTGCATGGCCTAACGTGGGAGATGAGTTCCCAATATGTAACACAACAATCCTGTACTCCATTTTTATTTTAATCTGACTACCCTAAATAAAAGCCAGAGATGTTAACTCTTTAAGTGGCTACCTCAGAATTTTGTAGTCTCAGAATTAGCACTGAGAGCCATAAAAGAAGTGGAAGAGTATTTCATGTATACATGATGGTGCAGTGGGCTCTCACTCCCATTTGTAGGAAGAATTGCAGTCTTTATGATGCTGTGAGCTGGAAAGTACAGAGCTCATCTTTTCAGACTCCAGTGCTTTTCAAGGTGGTAAGAGATAGCATAGTTTTATCTGTGACAAGAGCCAGATATGAAATTGGTAAGAAAAAGATAGTGTGGCATAAAAGAATCACTTCTTACAGAGTTTCTCTCTCTTTTTCTCTTTCTTTCTCCCTCTCTCTTCTCTTCATCCCATTTTTTCAGAGGAATGGGAAAAGTGTGGCCACCAAAATACATTTCACAAGTTCACAGATTCTTCTATGACTGTACTCTAAAAAACACTTTGTCATACATAGCCTGAAATGTCACATCCAAGCATCATGCTATTGGAAAGAGACCGCCACTGTTCACACTCAGGTCAGTGCCACCAGGCTTCTCTAGGCTGCTGTTTGCAGTGTGTTTCTGGTTTTGAATTTTCCTGCTCTTAAGTCCAGGGGCTCCCAAGTGCCTCAAAGCCAATTTCATATTCTCTATCCTCTTAATGATTTACTGAATTCATGATGTGCTGAAGGCTTCTTTCCAATTTCTACTGCTAAACATAAATATACAGAATATATTTAGTATATAGAAGTTGATAAGTTGTGAGCGTGTGTGGATGATGCATCTCTACTTCCTCTCTTGGCTTCGGGGTACCCTTCAGTGTGTGCGGACCTGTTAGACTCTGAGTGAGAGCCCAGTGTTTCAACATTAGGTTTTTTTGGTTTTTGTTTTTTGTTTTTTTATGGCAGCCTTTCTGCATTTACAGGTCATCCAAACTCTGCTTAAGCAGTGACATCCAGTGCACAGGTTTGAGAGGGCTCGCAGGGTTAATTCTGTCATTACTGTGTTGACATGAGGCATATTACTGCTTTCAGCTGAAAATGTTACTTGTAATCTTTTAATCCCAAATTAGGTCAACATTTTATCAAGTTAATCTAACATGAAGATTAATTAGGCTAGTTAACACGCGCACAGAGGTTATTTGTTTAGAGTCTACATTTAATCAAGGAGTTAGTCCTTAATACAATACACAGTGTTCCCCCCGCTCCTCCCTCCAACCCTAGCTACAGCTCATTTCATCATTTTGATATCATGCCCTGTTTAGGACCTAAAAGTAGGACCAGACCAAATTGAATTTCTTATTCAACCCACCCATAAACGTAAATGAAACAAAAATAATCCTATGTAGTTTGAGGGAGATGTAGATTTTCAAAAATGACATGCATTTGCAAAATTAAATCCATCATTGATATTATCAATTGTGCCTTTAAAGTTTTTTAGAAAAACAGTTTGCCACTAACATTAAACTGCTCCAAAATTTATTTGGAAATAATTCTGTGGCATTCCAGGTTAATTCATGTGAAAATTATCAGCTTTTGAAATGTAGAAGATGCATGATGTTTTCTAAAGCAAGATTGATGCTGCCATTAAATCCTTTAGGTTACAAAATGCAGAATGGCAGAAATTAAAACTGTTGAGAGAAATGTGCCAGGCAAATGGTAGTTTTATCCAGAGAGTTTCTCAGATCTGCAGCAGAGTTTCTCTCAAAGTAAAAGACTGCCACGACAGCTAACACCATGCCTGCTATAGACCACTCACCTGAGAAATGAGAGCCCTGGTTCAGATCCCCGCTACTTCTGTTTTGCAGCAAGTTTTTGACTGAGTCTCCAAATCCCATGTAAATGTTAGTAGCCAGCAGGCTACTACAAACTATAAAGAAGAGGGACTTTAAAAGCTTTTTTAAAGTATTTGCCATTCTGGAAAATGTTTCCCAGCACAGAAGAATGCACCTTCCAATTTTCCTGATAGTAAGGAAGTGAGAGTTCCTGATAGTAAGGAAGGAGAGTGGGGTTTTTTGTTTGTTTGTTTTTTCCCCCCTAGGTCAGGATGTCTTTTTAATAAAAAAATTTTAGTTCTACAAGGATACCTGAAATTATCTGTTGCAGTCATGCTGTCTTTTACTTTTCTTATGTTTCCCTACAAAACTTGTTGCTCTTCACTGTGTTTTCAAGAGTAAGAACAATGGCATTAGCAGAATGGAAAACAGAATGTGGCTGGTTTCTTTGTTTGCCATTTTCATGCCATACTCCTTCCTAAAAATACTCTTTGGTATAGTTCTCTCAAATTAAATACCCAAAAGGAGGGGAGAAAGACGGTTTGTATAGAGGGAGATGGCATAAATCTGCTAACAGGGGTCATTAGACCGGACAAATGCCTTTCTCCCCTGAGTTTCCTAGATAAGAAGAACCTATCTAGTAGTTAAAAATTCCAAGAGTCATTCTGGATAGCATTACCGACCCCCCTGGGTGTTGCTGCAGAGTTCATGCCCTGTTTCATCAAATACATGGTGACATTCACCAGGGGCCATGCTAATTATAGGGATTTAGCAGACAATGTCTAAGAACATTTCATCACAAAATAGCATGTCTTTGTCTACAAGTATTGGTTTCTTGACGTGCTAAGTTAGCAAAAAAAATGGAGGTAAAATGATTCTGCAGTTTGTTAGTGTATCTTTACAACAACATTAATCAACGTATTGAAATGTTAAGATACAATCTCCCCTGCATTTACTGCCAGCAATATTGTGCTCTTTTGCTGTTATACAGAGGAAAAGGGCTCAAAGTAGCTTAAAAATTCATGGATTATACATCAGTTCAGTCTTCTAACCCAATTACTTTGATGAGCTACATGGTTGGTTCACTATGAAACATTTTTCTTGGGCAAGACTTAGATAACGCTTGCCTTATGCCAGGCCTATTCAGGAGTCTGAGTACCACTAAAGTGAGGGGGTGGGAAAGGGGCTTGTATATGGGTGAGGGAGGAAAATCAGACTCCAATTTTCCTTCACTACCAGTTGAATTGTTGTTTGATTCTCAGAGAGAAAAGCTTGTGATTAAGGAATGAAGTCCCTTGGGTCTTTGGAATCAGGGTTTCATTTTTTCCAACCCAGACTTCCTGTGTAGCCCTGGGCAAATCACTCAGGGCTAAATACAGAAAGGGGCTTAAGCAACATTGCAACACCTGGCTTGACCAGAGTGTAATCCATAGGTTTTCCTTGTGCAGTGACACACTCACAATAGCCAGTGGCATGGTGCTCCCTGTGCTCTCCTGGGAGCTGATAGGCAGGAGAGTTAAACGCGTACCACTCGGATTCTGAACAAGAATCCTGCAACTACTGTGTCTTGTACAAAATGTGCACCTATGCATGGCTGCTAGACTATGTATTTTCTCCATCAAGCCTGTGAGGAGATATATAACGGAGTGTATTAATGTAATTCAAAGGATTCTAGGCCTTATATAAAGCCTAATCTCATTTTCCATTTCCAGAATACTTCGTATAGTTTGTACACAGTGCAAGAACTTGAAATTACCAATCTCTCTCTCCCCCCCGATCCCCCTCTCTCTCTCTCTCTCACACACACACACACACACACACCTATCTCTATACATGAGATTTATTCTTTTTTACTGATCAACTTACAGTAGTTAATTATAATTATTGTTTTATTAAGCATTTATATGGAAATAATCAGATCAGACTCAGTTGCACAGGCACAGTGCAGACATGCTAAAATAAGCATAACTGTCTTTTAGTGGGAAGAATAACAAATATTTACTTTGTTAACAGAAATGTTGAAGTGGAATTTTTGTTCAAAATTAACTTCAATGAAAGCATATGGGCATTCAGGACTCTCGAAAATTAACTTAACTACTTAAGCGCCTTAGGAGCATAACTTCTGGCTGGCAAAAATCTGCCAGACATAATAATGATGATAGAAATATTGGTGTGATAAATAAGCACAAATGATGATGGAGAAGAAATTGAATTGGTAGATAGCTAGTGGGATACCAACAAAAATGGCACACATCATAGAAATCACTTATTGTTGAATTTCAGGAATGTGAGACACTACTTGTAACTCTGTCGTGATTCTCAGGAGACTGTTGCTGTATCTCCAACTTTTCTTGGACAATCTGTAAAAATATTTGAGTTCTGGAAGTGGGGTTCTGGGAACAGAAGAGGAGGTAGTTTTAATACAACTGTCAGGTCCATCAATACCTCATTTTTATAAAACAGCAACAGTGACGGAGATTCTTTTACTTTCTTTTTATTTAACGTTATTTTCGCTGTTTCCAGACTGACATTCATCTTCTTTGTCTTTACTTTTTCTGAAAACAATTTTGAAGAGCCACATTTGTCTCATGCTCCACAGAGTGCAGCATCATGGCATTTATCTGTGTATCTAAGGGTGTACAGGCAACACCATCCTCAGGAAGATTGCTCTGATCTGGAGTGCAGGAAGTGTCTCAAGCCATCTTGGGACTCTCTGGATCCTAGCTGTATCTTCCCTCAGGGTTGTAGTGAGAACAGCCCTTATGTCCTTCTTGTTCCCCAAAGCAAAGGACCTGTGGTTAGGTCTGGCTATCTGGTAAGGCATACCAATGGGGAAAAGGTTACTGGTGGAAAGGAAGGGAAAGCTTTTGGAACCAGCTCTCACTCCTGTGCATTCACAGAGGGCATAACCCACAAACAGCGTTTATTTTCCTAGTGATATTTTATGGTAGATGGCACATTTTTTTAAAGGTCTTCTGAATTTTTAGCCTTTTGATTAAATGGTTGGAAATATAAGATACTCAGTTCCTTGACGATTTAACTCTAGGGTATTTCTGTCTCTGTAAGAATTTAGCCTCCTCTTTAGAATCTTGTTGCAATATGTTGTTCTTGCAATTCGTTTTCTTTTTAACTGTGGGGAAAAGGTCTGCAGAGCATTTCCAGTGACCTCACTGCAAGCTGTCAAATAAATGCATTGGCAGATATGTTCATGTTTAATGGCTCCAGGAAGTGTTACTGACAATTCTAATCATACAACTTTTTGCAGATACACTCAAACCCAGACTATGCAAGGTCAGTTCACACAATCACACCAGGTTTCACTTTTTGCAGAGTGGATTTTTTGAAAAAAATAAGGAGCACATTTGCAGATGTAAGAGGTTATTACAAGTTACTGTGATTTTTTTTTTAAAATGGCACAAATGCAAAAGATCATCCAATGAAAAAGCTAAAAGCAGGAGGTAAAGAGGTGAGTTCTAGCATTATGATGTTGAGAAGTCTTTGCATTAGTTAATAAATCAGACAGCAGTTTGAAGATATATAGATTTATATTATTTGTATTTCCTCCTAAAATATTTCAGTATGATTGTCATCAGAGAGGAGAGCTTTTGATCAATGTATAAGTGATGAATTGCCCACAGTTTAGGTGAGGAATCAATATTGTATATAAATTTTATTCCTGAAGATGGCCTTAAGCGGACACACATCTTGTCATTATGAGAGTCTCAGGGAGACCACACTTGGTAATGTTCCAATCTATTGCAAATAGCCTGGTGCACAGGACTCTCTATAAAGAGAATTTATGTAATTTTATGAATGGGGTTTTTCCAGGGTGTATTAAAGTCAAGAGGAGTCCAAAACAAGTATTTAGAAAGGTAAGGAGAGGGAAAATAAAAAAGGATAATCTCAGAAGCCTCTCTCCTGAGGATATTTGTAAAGGACAGAACCTTGTCAAATGCTTGTTGTTACTGCACTCACCTATAGGATGTACATTTATTTTTTCCAAACAAATTTAGTGCTTCAGTACACATTTGCTTAATGGGCCTCTGTGACATGTAAGTGCTACAGGGACTCATTGTCTTCATCTCTTCCTGCTGTCCTTTAAGTCAATATTAGTTTATAGAGAAGTGCCACAGTGCAATTAATTTGTCCTTCCAAGAATTCAGATTCATAAATCAGCCTCTTTCTCCCCCTCTCTCTCTCTCTTTTTTCCTACATGCTTCATGCTGAGGTAAACATTTGCAACAGCCAAAACTCAAAAGGTTGAAAGGTCTAATTCAGAAAGGGCTCCTTAAGCGGGATACTTATCTTAAACATACAAATTCATCCAAATGTTTGCAAGTTTACGTTTTTCCATGTGCCATTATTTTTGTTTCTACTCACTCAGGCTGTGCTTCTTATCCTCATACTATTTTTTTAATGAATCTCATTGTGCAATGTGGATGAACTCATTTTTTAAAAAGCTACTCCAGTCTCCATTGTACTTAACAGAATGCAAACCATTTCTGGATTTATTAAAGCTCAAATAAATACCTTCTTGGCAGCTCCCAGCAGTCTTCTCATAACCCTCTGTCTTGTTGAAATCCTTCCCCATGTATGAGAAAGGCTGGCAATCTCCTCCATGCTGGCTACTGTCTTGAGATCTTGTTAGTTCTTGCGCACCACAGGGAGAGCCCGAGTAGTGTTAGGATGTGAGTGAAGTAGGCTACCAAAGAAGGTGACAGGTTGGAGACACGCGCTTCATCAGTCACATCACGCTTCAAGATCAGGGCATATATCAGGTCAGGTAACTGACTAGGTCAGCATGGTGTGGGGGAAAAGTGGGGTCTCTTGAGGTTCATAAGGAAGAAAGGAGAAGAATGAAATAAAAGTGTCAAAAGAAAGGTGTGTGGTGGGGGAGAACAGATGACTCAAAGGATGAAAGAAACAAATCTCAAAACAGAAACCAAACTTCTCAGAACTTGTCCAAAAATCCTTGACTCTCTCAGTGATCTCTACCCTTCATCTGCGATCCCTTTTTTTCAGCCTTCCAGCTGTCTCCAGCTACCTCCTATAACTCCAGAGAAACTTGCAGTCTGTTTTGGTGATGTTGGATTCTAAGTCTGCAATGGTGTAGGCTGGCAGTAGAGACATCTCACCATTTCTTCTCTCCCGCTTTATTTAGAAGAGAAAATAGTTTTTCCCTGCCTTTCATTCTTCCTGCCCTTTCTACCAGAGTACAAATAGAAATTTCTTCAGAAAGTAGCAAAATACGCCTGTATTACATTTCTGCCAGACTAGGGTTTTCATTTTCAAATTCAGTAGTTTTTTCAAGTCAAAGTGGTTTGGTCTGATTTGCTTTGGTTTTCTTTTGATGCTGCTTTCTGAGGACTAGATTCACAGCATTTCTGGGTGAGGAGAGGGAAGTGTCCCCTCCCATACAGTACCTTCGTGACTAGGATGTCTTATAGCAGATTGGGCTTTGTGTATTCCAGTTTGAATCCACTTCTTGGGCAGTTCCTTAACCACTGTGGAATAAGGAGCTGGTGATAACAGCAGAGACTGTTTCTAATACTCTCTGGTTGATGCTGCCTTCAGACTAAATATACCTGATGGAACTTCCTGCTCCACTGAATAACTCATTTTCTGACATATGTCATTGCAACCAGGCCAGAGTCATTTTCAGCTTTTCATACAAGAAATTTTGTCCATATCAGAAGCGGAAGAAAACCTCTCTTTAGTAAAATATTAAATGCTGGTTACAACAGTGCTCTGAAGATGTGGGTTCAGATCCCTTCAGGAAGATGGAAGACTGAATTAAGGTTCACAGATCTTTAAGGAATGCTTTACCAACTGCTTTTTCAGTTGCTAGAGAAAACCCAGAAGCAAGGATCTTTGCTTCCTCCTATTTAAGCTCAAATGAAGCTCATCCCCTTCTTTAGAAGAAATGATTCCTATGTGACCTGTCCTGAAACTTCTGAATGTTTTTGACTTTTTCAGAGCCTTCATATCCCTAAAGGAAAGACTACCTTTTAGTGATTGTATGGAAAGCAGTGGACATGAACAGTCGAAAAGCCCCAAGCCAGGCTGCTGATTAATCAGTTTCCTGTGGGACAGTACACAGGAAACTTAAATTTAGCTCCTCAAAGAGTTTGTGGAGACTCCCACTACAACAGCACGCTATCCACTGGCTGAAGTGAACAACTTATTATTCATTCATCCCCAACTTGGACATTACATCCTTGAACACTGGCCTCTTAGAAAGTGCTTTCCTTGTAGTCTTATGCCTTTTGTAGTGTCCTTGAAATAACAGAAACAGAGAGATTGCAAAGGAGAATGGAGACCATTACTTGTCTTGAACTTTAGCAGGGGAACATGAAGTCCCTTCTGCTGAAAAGCAAAAGTCAAACAACAGGGGAAAAAATGCAGAAGTGTTTGCTTTCCATTTGTTCCACAAAACTGTAATCAGTAGAAAGAGAAGCTTATATATGTACTGACAAATTTTTGTATTTGCAAACAGAAAAAACAGTTGCTGGCTTCGTAGCCTGGTTTTGTCTAAGTGCCAGAGTTCTGATTGTTTTCATAGTCTCTAGTGAAAGTGAATAGAAAGGTTTGGGGCATAGAACTGAAAATCACATCCACATCCCTTTTACATATATGCAAGCCCTAAAACAAAGGGAAATGCAGTCATAGTCATCAGAATTATTTCCTACAAGTATTAACATTCATATCAAGAGCGTACAGTCTATAAAAATCAAGAGTGCATGAGCATCTCAGTCCCACCATCATGGTTTAACCCAGGTCTTAGGCTTCTGAGGGTGGAGAATTAGTCTCTCAAAGGTTATTTCCCTGTCTGTCAATCACCCACATGGATGACATTACAGATAGTAAACTATGTCCTCCTGAGCACCCATGCAAAAAGGTGGTATTCTTGTTAGAAAGTTAGCTAGTGACATGTAAAAAAATTAAAATGACTTTTCATTTACTGCAGAATAAGTATGCATACAAAGTCATTACTGTGAAACAAAAAATACCTGTAAACTCACACTTACTTCATTGTAACTTGTTTATGAGCTCACATTGTGAAATCCTGGTTGCTAGTAAGTACCATATTTCATTTTAATTTTCCTTTAGAAAGGAATAAGGGATTGAGAAATACTTGTCTGAAGTTAGATCTGCACAGAAGGAGGCAAAGAAGGGTAGAAGTGGAAGAGGAAGGAGGGAAACAAAGTGAGTGCAAGCTTGAAGTGAACTTGGAGCAAGCTGAGGGATTTAGGAATATGAAAGTGTAGTAAAATCTGGTTAGTAGATTTACTAGGGCTGGTTGAAAACTGAAATATCTGACCTTTAGATAATGATGTTATTTTTATGTTTGCTTTTTTCCTGAATTAGGTTGAAAAAGCAAAATATCTAACTGTTTACACAATGCGAAGTTCAAAAAGCATTTCAAAATGAGTGTCAAAATCTTCCTTTTTTAGGTCAATCTGTCATGAAACTATATTTGTATGAATCGTTGCAGTATCTGTCCCTCTCTCTCACCTGTAGGCTGGGCTTTGCAGCGTAGCACATCTCATCTGATACAGCATGGCAGTTTAGGAAGTGCAGAGACTGCTCTGCATTCTGAACTTGTGCATCTGTCCAAGGAACAAGCCTTTTCATTTCTGTGTGATTCTGTTGGTTTTATAATTGCCAAAAACTTCTTGAAAGAAACTTCTACAATCAGTGGTCAGAAATGTATACCCTTCTTGTCGGATTGCTCCTCTCTTAGGTGTTTAACAAATTTAAAAAGTTAAATATAGGTGGGAAAATGTGTTGATCCATCCTACTATGAAGAAAAACACAGTTCTGGTAGACTTATGCTAGTAACTATTAATACTATCATGTAAGATAGTGCTGAAGTATACGCAGCTGATTTTGAATGGGGGAATTTGTTTATCCAGGCTTAAAACTTTTAAGATATCTCCCAAATTGATACAAATTTGTTTAAATGCCCTTGTAAAGATGATCATAGGGGTCCAAGTTGTTGTTATCCTTATTGGCAAGACATAGTACTGCAACTGCTACAATGAGCACGGGTTATTTTTTTCCTAGCTGAATGTTCCAGTCAGGCTGAGATCAAACTGCTTGATTATTGTTGGCATAAGACTCTCTGAAGCTAATTGAGCTATTCTGCAATATTACTTACTGTTTGGCTTCTGGGGACTTGCTCTGTTTCTACTGAGTACTCAGCTGGAACTACTTTCTAGGAATTTCACTGGAAGATTTTACTGCCAGTTTAATCTTTACTTGTTTCCTTTTTCCTGTTTCCCTGTGATCCTGTTCTCCACAATAGTTAATACACAATTTACTTGTTTTAATTTGTGTAACAGATATTCTGTAACCAATCTGAAGTACTGTGGTTCTATGTATATAGATCTACCTATCTATACATATCTCTTAGGGATGGATGTTAGTGCTGCATCTGGAAGTAAATTCATGTTTAGAATTGCTGCTTTATGAATCTTGCTGTTTGATACCAAAGGAGAAATCATTAGGTTTAATTTTACATAGCCTTCTGTAATGTTTAATGATTAAATTAAATGCCTTCTCTTTTTTTTCTTGTACCTTTCCTTTTCTTTCCTTTTTTAAAATCCGTAATAGCTGCTAGATAGCTTTTTACAGCAGACATTAATTATTTTTTCTTACTCTGACAAAGGAAGTAAAAATCTGAGCTAAATTCATTGGTTGAGCTGTGTTTACAATTTATTTGTGATAACAGATACCAAAATAAAAAACCTGTATTTTTATAACCTGGAGAAAATGCAGGTAGAATAAAGTTGGGTGACTTGCCATACTGTTTTGATCGTAGATAGTATTTGATGAAGTGATCTATAAGATGCAGGTGGGACAGACTGCTATTTTGCAGCCTACCACATCAAAGTGTAGCCCCTTTCCTCTCTACTGGTAGAAAGAACTGATGGGAATCAGAGACCGATAGACATTCTTCTTAATTCAGGCCTTTGAAAGTTAGATAAATAATCTCAACCTATTAATAAAAGAAGAATATTGCAACCATATGTCTCATCTGTCCCATATTTGGCTTCAAAATCATATGCTGGTACATGCACACACAGACTGCATTCATATATCTGGCAACTGCCGGTGGTCATAAAGTACTAACATTTTTCTTACTCTAAAATGCCACATCAGAAGAGGCTGACTACAGTTTAACAATGCCATATTTACTTGTTTGTTCTTACTAAAAGTTTGGGTGATTGTGGGTGAGATACCCAGACTTTTAGCCCTTTCAAAAGGCATTTTTCTATCACATCTTCTAGTTCTAGTTTTATTCTTATATTTATTTTGCTACAGGGCTGGCCAGTAGTGCTACTGAAGTGTGTTCATTTACAATAGTAAATAATAATTTATCAAAGTCTTATTCCAAAATAAATGAGTAGTCAGATAAAATCACAAAGGTCAGAGAATGAAGTGAAGCAGACCACCTGGTCCTGGGGCAGTGAGGGAGAAATGGTTCTCAGAGACACTTAAGGTGGGAATATGATGTTCCTGAACTGACTGTCAGTAGGACATCAGGGTGTTGTGAGGCTGTTGATGGAGATATTGCAGAGACAGGAGATGAAAGGGAGTCGAGTTACGCAAATATGAGTTGGTGAATCTGGACAGATGTGTAATGATACCGAAGAACCTGAACATAATCCAAGTTTTAGATGATTTCTGTGCAAATTGAGAGCATCTGTTGGTACCGTGCAAATCCAAAGACTGAGCTAGATTCTATTCTGGTGCCCATTTCATGAACAAAATAAGATGGGATTGACAACAAAAAATCTGACTTGAAGGGGAAGGGGTATCTTCTGGCATTAATTTGTACATGCTATGCCAGAGCTGAGCAGATACATGGGACTCCATTCCACCTTTACAGCCCTTCTTCCCTGATTCCAAAACGATGAGGAAATTTCTTCAATCTCTGATGTAAACTAGAGCAGGTTAATCACAGTTCTGCCTTTTCACTTTGTTTCATGTTCAGAAGATGGTTTTGTGGCCAAATATCAGCTAAGTAGTGGTTCTTTAAAGGCACTCATTCCATGGCCTCATAGTCAGAGCCAAACCTTAGGTAGAGATCTCTCTTGTCAACTCTATGTCACTTAGATAAGACTTGTGCTGGGGCAAATCCTTCGTACCTTTTTTCTCCTTCCTAATGCAGAGTAGTCAGAGGAGCACACAGCAACAGAATTAGAGCCTCTGATTTGGGAACAGAGTTCACTTGATTTGAAACTCCAGAGGGAACTCCACTCTAACATGATCATTTCAAGAATCACTTCTTCTTGAAAATTGTATACATGCTGCTTGTTGACCAGAGTATGATTCAAATATCAAGCCAATGTGTGGTTCAAAATGTTTGCCCTCTCACAGGGCTGGACATGCTGGAGCATATGCTCCTGGTTGTTACCTGTAATCTCAGTCAAGTGACTTCAGTTGGGCAACTATTAACAGGAAAGTGACATTATAAATTGACTTACAAACTTTTCTAGCTTTAGTTACAGTTATTGCATTAACCTTGTAAAATGAAGATGGTTATCCTGCCTGACCTTAAAAGCCACATACCCAGTCTTCATACAGCTGAGCTGGACTTGGGCAGGCACGTGCTTAAGGAGTGTGGAAAATGGTGATGGGTGCCCTGGTGTCCCACCAGCCCCTTTCGCATGTGGGAGTGTGACTAAGCCCAGCCTGACCCAGTAATACCAGTGTCTGCTGGCTCATTTCCTCCTACCAGGGAGAAATTGTCTGTTCTAGCACAGCTTTTCACTGACGACACGATCTTGTCTCAGCACAAATGTTATTTATGAATTGCTTACAAGCCACATGTGGCTCAAGGGCTACAGGATGGCCGTCCCTGCTCTACAAAAGCAGAAAAAGCCTCTGTCAAAAACAGAAGTGCCTTTCACTGGTTAAAAAAAGCAGAGCTTCACTTCTGCTGGGAACACAAATGTAAACATGTATGCCAATCATCAATGAAAGTCGAACTGTCAAAATCTTCCTTGAATAGAAATGCCTGGGAAACTATGCATTTGAAAATATGCACACTTTTCTTTTTAAGGGCCTCAAGTAGTTTTGTGTCAATGATGTCTTAATATTAAATGTAAAACATACTTATATGGCATAATATAATATATATATTTATTTTCCCTAAGACACTATTCGCCTCCCCTCCCCAAACAGATCTTGTCATTTAATATAATAATAATAACTTGTCTGTCAATAGGAGGTGTTGCCTTCAATCAGCTAGGAGTTGTCCAAGTGAATGGAAAATAGTGCTGTTTGACAACTTAAAAATATATATGATGGACAACTCACAAGCTATATTTTATGTTAAGCCAAAATTTTTTAAACTTAAAGAGGCAATTAGTCAACATAATTTATGGAGGAACTTATTAGCTTTTTAGGAGTGTTAAACATGTGCTGTTCCATTGGAAATCTATCAGACTTGTAAGTGATCAGGGCTGCTAAAAATTAAGTCCATACAGCCCTCTGGCTCTGAGACAATATATTCCATGCTCTGAAGAGTCTCCTTCTGGCAGGCTTGGATTTTGGGGTGGAGGGAGAGAGGAGAGGGCTGTTTTTTCTTTTTTTTTTTTTTTTAAGTCTTTGGAGAAAATGATTTATTTTCCAAGTAATGTTACATTTTTAGAATGTGCACGTTGATTGCAAGTAAGATTTCCTACATGAATCTCTTCTATAGAGACTGAGAATGGTTTTCATGAAGTTAAAATTTTTCCAATGCTATTTTTGGCATCTCTCTCAATTGCATTTAATAATACTAGGAATAATACGTATTAGGAAGGTCAAAGGCAAGGGGGAGAAATGAGACTTAAAATCAGGATGCTGGTAAACCATTCTAAATTGAATAGGAAGATGAAGGAATTCAACACATTATAGATAAAAGCTTTAAAGAAAAATGGTAGCTATAAGAAAAGTTCAAAATGGCGACAGATATAGTCAGCAAACACCAACTGTAAGATAAGATGGTGTCTGTGATATAGTGTTAATAGAATACACATTAGCTAATGCTCAGGGCTATATTTCACCCAGATCGTCCTTCACCTTCGTATACCTGTTTGTGTTTAGAGGGGGATAAGGAAATGGATTGATAGGTATGTGTATATGCATACACACATGCAGAAACATAATTCTGTACTTTTTATTGCATATGTATTAAAAACATATCCCTGCTTATATGTTGGGTTCCAGCAATGAAAAAATGCACTTTCCAGCCACAAAATGATTATCTTAAAAAATGAGAAAGATTTAGAAAAACAAAAAAAGGAAAGAAAAACAGAGTAGGAAACCCAGTCATCCATTATGTTTATTCTTGTAAGATATATGCCAGGAGTATATCTGTTCACCATTGTAATTTTCAATGTATTCACAAACTGTTGCTGTCTATAGTTTTGTTTACACTGAAATATCTGAATACCACCTCCAAAGATAAAACTGAAATACAACTTTCTTCCTATTATACATAGGAATAAAGAAATAGGCATGCTTCTCTAATTACCATTTACAGCAATTTTAAAACTGATTTCAGAGGTGAAAAGGATTTAGTTTTATGTGCACTGGATCTTAGAGTTATTAAAGAGTGTAAAACTAGAATTCAGAGACTACATTTTTGAAGTAGGAAGAAACGATATTTGATTTGATTTAGATGTCTGTAAAGCCAACTATAGCCACATCTAGCTTGAGAATTTAATATGAAATATTTTCGTTACTAGTCTAGTGTTGGTGGAAATGTTTTATGATTTTGGCATGCCTAGTATCAGATAAAAAGCTGTAAGATAGCAACAAGAATGGGTTTATTATTCTTTTTTATTTCACTCGCTGTCTATATGTGTCTCTTTTAACTATTCTCTTAGTGTCATCTACTTTCATCCTGTCTTTGATAGTGTAGTGTGTAACCAAAGATCTCCGCTTGTTTATTAAAAGCCCTCTTTGGTAATCAAGGTGAGGCCAAGTTGTCAGCTTTTGTGCTAACAGATACTTTGGGACAAAAAATTGAAAGCTTAGAATGTGAAATCCATTTGTTTTGTTGATTGAAGTCAAGCATTAGATCCAATAATCAGCGTATACATAAATGGCATGTTTGGCAGAAGATCTTGTAAAGAGCATGAAATGTATGTGACTGAAGATTGTTTGTTATCAGAACAGCAACCAGCATCTGGATAGGACAAAAGATATTCAATGCCAGTCATCTCAATCTGTATTTACCAGCCACCTCATCCTGTCTGTCGGTATTCCCACAGAGACAATTTCCCAGAAGCAGTGTTTTTCCAGACTGATAGTCAAGCATATACTCATTTATTTTATATAAAGCAGAGGTTCCCTTTCCAGAGGCTTATGATAATAAAGAGAAAATGTAGAGATATTCCTACTTAATAGGATATAGTGGATTCACCTAAAATGTTCTAAACCAGTCTCATCTCTGGCTCTTGAAATAGTGGGGGACTGCTTGACAGCATTACAGTTGGCAGCCATTGCGAGATTTAGCATGTGATCACTGTGTTTTTCATGGAAACTTGGCAGAATGTGACAAATTCCCTCGTCTCTTACTCTCCCTTCCTTTTTCCCATACTTTCCTACTGTACATGCAGTATCCCCTTTCAAAACAGCAGTGAGTCACTCCAGACATTTCTCAGGGATTATTGCACTTCATGGGCAGTGATATATCCAAGGCATTTAATAACTCCCCAGAAATGCTTTGCCTGAAATATCTTATTGCTAAAATGGGGCTAGCACTACTCTATTTCTCTTCCTACCCACCAAAACAGGCATAGAGCTATGGAAAAGAGGCAAGCGATAACAGAGCTGTTATTGTTTTGTTTACACTGAAGAATCAAAAAACCACACACTGTCTCAAAAAATAACTGAATCTGATTTGTGGGCTTGTTCAGTCTCCCTGAGTTCTTGTTGACTTTGATGTGGCTAAGAGTCATCCACACTTCACAGTGTATGGTCAGCTCCTGTCAGGAGCCAGCTGTAACAGATTATCTGTTGTTTGCTGTTTTGCTCTAGAGTATATTCAATGTTAAGACAAATACAAACCTCCATTTTACCTGCTGCTGAGAAACCATGAAGAGGCCATAGGTTAAAGACACTGATTTAAGCAATTTAGATTTTGGTCACATCAATTCATCAGAAATTCAGTGTAATGGAAAAGATTCGCCCTCCTCAGTTCTCTCCATTAGAATATTTGAAAGACTCCTAAAATGCCAGGATATACTTCAGGGGCTACATCTGTTTTAGAGAATCAGGCTGACTCTATATGGAAATGAGATGAGGCACATAGCCTATACAAGAGCTACAGCTTTCTGTGGGCAGTTCCCAGCATGGGCAATGACCAGCCAGAAACCCTGACCGTACAGCTTTGCACCCCAACTGTTACTCTGAGTTAACTCCTCTTCTGGATCCCTTCCTTAATTTTGGCCTTTTCCACCACAAGGATGTGACAAGGGAAAATCACAAAAGGTGATCACTAGCTGGTGGACAATCCTTTTTACTGCCATGCTCGTACTCATAGTTTTAGTGATGCTATATAAAATGTTGCTTAATGTGTTTCTTAATTATTATCTCAAACAGTAAATATGAAGTGAATAGTTCTATTATTATATCCTCCTTCCTCAAAGTAATGGGCTTGTACAGGTTTAAGTGGGAACAGGATTTGGCCCTGAATCAAAAAGTTTTTATTTTGTAAAACTGACAGGGTAAGGTTTGCGTATTTTCTCTGCTTGTGCAACACCCAGCACAGTGAAGACGCCTTTCCCTAAAGGCAATGTCCTAATAGAAATATTAAATAGCAGTAGAAGTTAGAATACTTTTTTAAAAAGTTGCAGGAAAACTACCTACCTGGAAAGGATTCAGTCACTTGCAGCAAACTGCCTAGGCCTTTTTTAAATATACGGAAAAAACAGTATTTTCTTGTTTACTCCTTGAGCTGCTGTAATCCATTGGCCCTTTCTTACTTTAATTTCATCCCTCTCCCAGTACAAATTCAGGTTTTTTGCTCAGACTCCACCTTGTCTTATGCTCAAAAATGCAATGCTTACCACAAAACTTGTGTAGCTTTGACAAACTTCATGCCCATTAGCTACCTGCCAAAGCTATAGTAACACTGAAAGAGCAGAAAAACATTCCTGTTTGACATGGATGTGAAAATAAGAAGCCAGGTTTTTATCCCACATCATGTTTTTGTGAAGTGACCTAGTCTTTTCTTATGGTTCCCTCCTTTGCATTTCAAAACTATCCAAAAATTGTCCAGACTTTGGCATGATGGTTTCCCTTTTATGCCTAGGAAGAATGGTCAAATGATACAGCAATAGTTTCTGTGTTCCATGATACGCTCTTGCTTAAGCACTTTATAATCATTTCCATGCCTTTAGAGATTCAGAATTTACATCGCAAAGAAAGACCAGCACCGAAAAGAGCAAATTAACCAAAGAATGCTCCAAGAGCCTCTCTGTTAAATTATTTAGTGCTTTATAGCTAGAGATACATTCATCTGAACAAAAAAGATGAAAAATAGCCCACTGTCATCAGCTCTGCATGGGAGAAGACCAGCTTCTCAAGTGGTTTCTCTCTTTGAAGACTCAGTTTTTCCGCACTGCTCTTTTTTGAGAGACCACTAACTTAAATGTTTAAAGTCCGTGTAAGGTGTCCTGGCCTTCTCCAGCACACCACGCTCTTCAGATGCCCATTGGCACTTCGTGCTCTTTCAGAGCTCCCCTAGAGCAATTTATTACTTGGGCAGCTTAGTATGTGATCACCAGAAGAGCATGGCCAGATAAACTATAAAATTAGTTTAAATCTCAATGAAAATCCTGAAACTTAAAATAGGAACTTAGTTAAACAGACTGACTCACAGGAGGAGGTTTAAATTTACCATTAAGTTCTCCTCTACATTTTCACTACCAGAGTAACTCATCCTTCTCCACTGACAGGAGCTGCTGTGGATCATGGAGAGCAGTTATTTGTCAGGACAGTTGCTGGGCAGACCTCTAGAGCTGCAGCTGAGCAAAGGGCTCAAGTTGCAGCAGTGACCTCCTGAACCACTTGCTCTTGTTAGGCAACAAGGATCACGTCAATCCTGTTGTTACTTGCAGAACCACTGGGAGAGACATGGACTGTGGTGGACTGTTTTTCTTACTATTTATGGGTAAAGGGATTGGAGTTGTCTTTCCGTATGGAGTATTAGACCTTTCCTTTAACATCATCCGTAAACACCACCCTTCATATAATGCACAGGTATTTTTTTGGTGTATCCTTTTATTGTTTTATTGGTTCTAGTGACTGCTATGCAAAGCCATACTATATATGGGAACTCTTTCAGAAGTGAGATGACACATCCAGTCTCATACAGGAATGCTGTGTGGTCGGGAGAAGAGAACCTATTTTGTCAGAGACAAGAGGCCACCATGCACAAGGTCAACATCGTGCCAGACAGACATGCAGATTTTTCCTTCGGACAAGTTAATAAGCCACCTAGTGGATTGGGAGCACACAGTCAGCCACGCGATTTTCTTGGCATCCTTTGTTTCTTAGCTCCAAGAGGAGCTGAAGTATTTCCGGCATAGACTATTAATGGGTAAAAAGCATGTGAACTTCAGTGATCAGTCTGCTGCATAAAGTCCCAGGGCAAAAATGAGCAAGGAGCATATTAGAAGAGAAAGGAGGAAAAAAAAAAAAGACAAATTGAGCCAAGTGGGGTCTGTACTTTGTTCTTATATTTTTACTGGCAGAAATGCTGCTATATTGTTTTGCAGAGCTTCAGAGTTCTCAATTTATTGTGAATAACTCTTGGATCAAGCTATCAAAATGCAGTTTTAAAAAACTCAAGAGATTCAGAATATGGAAATTATTATGGCAGATACTAGACAATCCCAAGATTTGTTTTAAAACTTCAGGGTCTTATAAAGTGACTCTTCTACATTCTTAATGTTTGTACTCTATAATTAAGTCTCTGTGAAAGATACGGGGCATGACTTTACTGTTTATCTGTCCTAATTCTTATGGGGCATGACTTTACTGTTTACCCGTTTTAATTCTTATTCTGCTTCTGCAATTTCAGTATCACTTGATCACTACAGTTATTGGTAAGCTCATGTTTTTGTGTAATCTTACATTCCAGTTTTTGCCATATGGACTGCCCTGTATTGTAAGTATTATTTTAGAGACAAGGAAGATAGCTGCTGAAAAGCAAGAACATTTTTTATACAACAGTCAAGAAGTACTTGGTGTATTCATTTAATTCTTCTATTTCATTGAGTGAAGATTAGGAAAAAAAGAAGAAAGTTTCTTCTGGTCTTAAGGAATACATAAAAGAGTGCTGGAGTTCTTAACTTCAGGTTGTGACTATGGTATAAATACTTGAAATATGCATATCAAAGGGGAAAGAACAACCCAGCTTCATATTTGCACTCTGTTAAGACTCAGGAAATTTGTTTTGATATTACTCTTTTTTTAAAATATATTTTTGATATAAATTTTTTGTAGTTTCACTTAAAGTAATTGAAAAGACTAGAACTAGAAAATTAGACAAAATGAAAAAATGTATGCATTTAATATCTTCCAGGCCGAGAGCCAAATAGCCATCTCACATATACCTATTCACACCATGAAGAGTTCCATTTAAGCCAATGGAAATACAATGGTGTGAGGTCAGTTCTTGATCTGTGGAGATCAGCCATCTAAACAGTATGTAAAAGCCATACATTTGCAAGGAAAGACAATCCCTTAATTGCTAGTGGAGGCTGGTGACATCTGAAAGTAGATAGGCAAAACTGTCATAGGTCCATGATCAGAGCCAGCTCAGAGCATCTGGTAAAGATCACAGAGTGTTAAACTCACGTCTGCCTATGATGCAGAGCTTCATGTGTTAACTGCAGTCCTGTGCACCAATTTGCACAAACAAATGCTGATTTTAAGATCACACATTACTTTGCAAACTCCATTCGTTAGGTGTGTCTTCAGCTTTAGCGCAGTATCAAACATTCCAGGGGACAGAAGGATACTCTGAAACGCTTTTACGTTAACTGTGTAAGTACCTTGCTTGGACTTTCTGCTTTACACTTTTCTTATTCAGCTGCATACAAAGCTCGTCTGTTTTGAGTGTCTGTCAACATAAAGACAGTACTAAATAAGTAAGTGTATATTTATATAATAAAAGTTCTCACAGTGTTCCAATAACTGCTAGTAAGTAGAGTTACTGGAAGGACTGGCACGCAAAATTATGAAACCATGCAAAACACCCTTGTATAATTTTTTAAAAATCTGATTTAGTAAAGCTAGATATAGATACTGCTAACTGATTCTAATGACTCCGAAGAAGAGTTTCCTGCATGTGAAGTGGGTTAGGAGATTCATAGCTGAGTAATATAGACTGCATTGTTTGTCAGCTTGGCTAATTCTCTTCCCATCTTTACAATTCATGTTTGTGTCAGTTATTTTCTAGTTAATAGAACCACACAATTCACAGACATTAAAATCTAGTAGCTTGTTCAGTTTATTCTCCTCTGAGTATAAAATACAGCCTCTTCTGAGACCGACGCCAACTGGAAATGAGGCAACCGAAGTTGTGTACCAGCATTTACATTCATTAATATGAGTAACTCTTCAAAATGGCACATTGCAATATTCTCCTAAGCAAGCAACCAAGATACAAGCACGCAAACCATGTACAGCAGTAAATAATCTCACTAACTAATAAAGCCTTCATCAGAGTTTGTGTTGAAGGTCTGCTCTGGATGCCTACTGATGCCAGGGCACGGTTTCAGCAATTAAACATCTCAAGAGAGGACACCAGGCTCTGGGGAGTTTTGTGCTCGTAGCTGAGTTGCGATCCCCGCTGTGGCTGGCAGTGCCACCGATGCAGGCAAAACCCCTGCAACCTCTGTCCTCCCTTCGACTTACGGGGCACCTTTTTGGTGGCATAGACTTAGGAGATGAGCCTGAGAGAATCCACTATTATTCTCAGCTCAGAGTAAGGACGCTTACCAGGCAAAAGCTGAGGCATGCTGAAACCTGCAAATCAGGACAAGAATTTTTTAGTTATCTGGCCAGACAGAATGCAACAATATAACAGAGTTAAGGCAGGGGCGTAGCTCAGTGCTGTGAGAAGCGGGGGTCGCATAGACAAAATTCGGCAGGCGTGGGATGCCACAGCGCTTAGTCTGACTAACTTCCTTTATGGTATGAACTGTCCTGATTAATCCAGCCAGTCCCAGAACCTGCCCCTGCGCTGAGGTCAGGAGGGCTGCCTGCCGCTTATTGCCAGGGCTGCCGGCCCTCCTTGTCTGCTGGCGCCTCGCTCAGACGCACAGAGACCTTCCTGTCCACTCCAGCAGATCATCTGCGCTGCAGAGGGGCAGGCGAGGCGGGGAGAAGGGGCACTAGGAATACAGCCGCTGTTTGATGTAAAAGTATCAGGCAGAGTCCTGAGAAACGGAGAGGGATTTTGGAGAGCCGGCGGAGGAGCGAGATAAAGAGAGAGCTGCACTCTAAGCAGATCGTATCCAACAGAAGTCATTTGTGGCCTTGATTTTTAGAAGCTGAAATCCTCTTGGAATTGAACTTATATTGAAGCTGCTTACTTAAAAAGCTGAAAGGCCCTGTCTAATCCTTTTGTTGCTTTATCAAGTTGTTCTGGGAAAACAATTGCTTAATATGTTATATGGAGATCAGTTTTGACAGTATTATGTTAATGTGGGTCTCAGGACAGATAGCAGCAGGGGCAAAAATGTTGCATAGGAAAAGTTACCTCATAACCGAGGTACATAGTATGTTTTGTAGTTAGATTTATATGCTGAGAAATCAAGTAATCACTGATGTTTCATGCAAGTGTCTCCAAAGCTTGGACTTAACTGGATCATATCAACTGAGGGAGAAGAAACAGAAACAGCCTTCCGAAGCTGGAAAAAACAGGACAGGAGTACAGTACAGGAAGAAATGATGTGTGATGCACATGACATCTGATTTCAATATGATGACTTTTTCCACCCTCTTTGAAAATGTATCTGGAGTATGCCATTTGTTTTAATGTCCATGGATTACTTGATTATTAAATTAAACATGACCTCTCTGTCCCTATCAACTTAGGAAAGAACTGCTGCTTTTGGAACTTTATAGATGGTTTTGTCAAGTAGATTTACAGCAGTCTGTTCAAATAATTCTTATTATCTTCAAAAGTTATTGCAATAAGTCTGGCACCTTGAGGTAGCTTTGTACCTTTGTTGTAATTTAAGTGAAGAGTTTGGAGGTCATTGTTTCTTTTTCTCACTCTGAGATAGAGTGTCTCCATCCTTACCCTTGTCTATTTCTTTCTTGGTATTTTGGCTGCCAGTTTTAGTTCCTTGGACAGCACTGTGGTCTTTGAAGTCAGAAGAAGAATATATCTTTCCACATGATCAATAGGCATTTGGCCACCAACTCTCCACAACACTATTTTTAAAAATAATTACAAAAGTTTCCTGAGAGAGGAGAGAATAAATTCTCAAAGGGTTAGGCATTCATCAGATGAGACGCAGATAAGCAGATAAAATAGGGAGGAAAAAAACCTGGATGAAACTGCTGCAGCATCAAATATTTATGCTTTTACTTTAAAATTTTTTGCTGGATGAGTTAACACTTGGCCCATTTGTAGTGTATATTTGGGGTTTTTTTTAACACTGTTCCTTTTTTCAGTTTAATAACAAGTAGTGGAATGCAATTCCCTCTCCTTAAATTGCCACACTTTTAAGACATGTGTACCAGTTGTGACTGGCATGCAGAACTTAGAGCCGTCTTGTCCAGGCGATTGTTGTGGCTTTGAGAGCATAGGATCCATGGGCTCAGTGTGTCAGCCTAGGTTAAACACTAATAGTCAAGAAGACATAGGAAACTAAAAGACAAATGCGAATTGGTGGGGGGAGTGGGGGGAGCGAGAAGCATGAGGAAAACAAAGATGAGACTCCAAATCTATAGCTTGCATGAACTTGGAGTATAGACAGAGCTGGAGGTGGAGGTCTGTCTGACGAACAGGTCAGAGCGGAAGAAAAATCTGTAAATGTTGCAGTGAGCATGCATGGAAAGCACCAAATAGGGAATGAGTTATGTATTGCTACTAAAAATTACCATACCTCATAGCAGTTGGTTCCTACTATAATGTATATGTAGACATGTAATATATATACTATACATGTAATGATGCACTAAAAATGCAGATTGATAATGACTGCAGTGTATCCTTTCAGGGAAGGTTACAAATGGACAAATTTAGTAGTGGGATGTACAATGCAGCTATGAGTCGCTTGAAAGCCAGGGAACACCACCTAACAATATGCTTCTCTCTTTTTATGAGTAGCATATATTTGAAAGAAATGCAGGAATTATACTTTAATTAAATTTCTCCCATTTTAGATAACTCGCATTTCTTTCATTTAATACAGACTAGAGATCACATCCTCACACCCCTACAAATGCAAAAATTAAGTACTGTTTTTTAGTGTAACTACTTAGCAGAAGTAAGAGGTCTAGTATGAATTACTAAAAGGATGAGTAACACTGCAGTAAAGTCTATCAAAATTTATAGTTATTTTTAATGATGAGAGAGCATCCGGAATATGTGAGATAGGGGAATAACATAAGAAGTGATATGACAGTCTACCCCACAATGTAGTTTCTGACTCTTAATTTGGCCTCCTGTTCTGCAATTGGAGATCTCTGTTTAGTCCCTGTAAACCAGCGAGGCTCTGCAACTGGACTAAGACCCTCCCCTACATGTATGGACTAGGAGATCAAGTCTTAGCAAATGGCAAATATCAAAGTTTGATTTTGAAATGTGAAGGTATGTTCATCCCTAGAAATTGGTGTGGCAACCTCAGGAAATCAGTCTTTTATAAATCTGATTCTTCGAGGGTCTGGATAAAATCCAGGAATCTGCAAGAACAGCATCTTTCACTATATTAAATTGTACAAAATATACAGAGTTCGGAAATTGAAAGCAAGGCTAACCAAACTGTTTTCAGACTTTAAAAATTGTTTCAAATGTGATTTGAATTTGGGGGAAGTTTTCAACTCTTTCATTTCAATCCATGCCAATTTAATATATTTTGCTTAGTTTTTGCATGTTTTATTCCGTTAATTAAATTCCACACTGTATTTTGTTTTCATACATGCAACTGCACTTGGATATTTAGCTTGTAATTACTTGTTCTAAAACAACAACTTTAGTTATCAGTGTGAGGAGTTATGCATGCACACTAGCAAAATCCAGCCAAAGAAACGGTGAAAAGTGCAAAAATCAAACTAAAGCAAATGGTAAGGATTTCCAGTTCCTCCCGAGTATTTGTCTTGGGCTATCATTCTTACTCCCATATGAGAAACGTTCACGGTAGGTGTAGAGGTCGTTAAGGCAAATACTGCCATCTAGAGAAGAACGGAGAGAAGGTGCACAATTTCTGTAGTGATAGGACTTTTATTTCCGGGGGGCCCCAGGAGAAGCTGCCCGAAGGGTCCACGGGAATGGACTGCAGTGTCAGAGGTGGAAGTCGTTGGCATGCCCCTCAGCCAGCTGTTGCCTATAAACAGTCAGGTAATTCCCACAGAGTTGGAGCATGAAACAGTGAGAAAATCCTCACAAAGGGTTTTGCGTATGTATCAGGGATACTGAATGGCTCTCCCTTAGCCAGTTAAAATTACTTCATGATTGCAGATTTTTTCCTTTTTTCTTCCTTCTTTTTTTCTAAGAAAAGCTTTTATTCTAAATGTATTTTGTTTAAAGGAAGAAGTGCAAACGAAGTTTGCATTATTTGCTGTCTATTGTTCATTTGCCTTTTTCATGTCACAAAGCCTCTCTCTTTACTCTTCAGCTGGTTTTGAGAATTAGGATTGCAAAATTCAAATAGAATGGCAAGCACAATGAAACCACTGAAAATACCTGAAAGACCAGAAAGAAAAGTGGGGATTTACCTTGTCTCCATATATTATGTGTACAGCTATATAAACATCCCAGGGTGTCCAAAGACTGAGCTATGTGTACTATGCTTGAATGGCAAAAATGTATTCTTGTAGGTACTTTCACAACTCTGCTTGCAGTAGCATTTCTCTGAGCATAATGAAGATGACTCATGAGCAACTAGTGAGTTAGAAGGAGCCTGAAAATAATTCTATATGTGCTTAGCTTTGTTATGCCCATGTATTTCTCTGAAATTATTTTGGACAGTTAACCACATGAGTGATTCAGAGTTCCAGTTTAAAATGTTCAAATGAATAAACACAGTAAAAGTAAGGAGGACTTAACACATCACAAATGTACTTTTGATCCAATATAGACAAATATATTTCAATGTCAATATGTAAAACAGTGTAATGAGTTAGCAAGTTCTCTCTAGGATATATTTTTAAATGACCAGTTTTCTGTAACCAGGTAAGTTGTTCATGGTGAACTATATTTTGTCCTGGTAATGATACAGGAAGACAGCATGTGAGAAAGAAAGTAAGGCAAATTCTTTGCCTGTCCTCTGAAGTACCCAAATAACTGTTGCAGTATAAGAGTTTAGGAGAGCTTAGATCCCTCTCTGTAAGTGCTGTCCTACAAATACAAAAGGTCAGAGCATGGGAGAACCATAATTTGTTTCCAAGTATATGTGTATTTGCTGAGACGTGTGCTACAAAGTGGAAGAGTTTGTATTTTCATCTGGAAACTGAAGGGGCTGGAGGCCCTTTGAAGAAGTACTAATAATCATTCCTATATTTTATATATATATTTATAACATATATAATGCTAGCAGGTGTCCTGTGGCTCAGCAATTGCTGAGACTGTGGGAAGGACATTTGTCTTTAATTTCCATACAAACTAAAAATGTAGAGATATAATGAGATGTAATGAACTCATAATACATCATTTTACAAAGCAATACTGGTTTTAAGTATTAGTTGATAAGTGGGACATTTTCCTAGCAGTGATATGTATGTTGATATCAGTACTATTTTCCACCTGGAAGTATTTTCATCCCTTATATTTCATATCCAACCCTTTCCTGCAGTATGATTATATTGTTAATTGCTTGAATATAATCTATGTAAAACAGGATGGAATCGGAGGAAGGCTAGCTCTGCCATGCACCTTAAAATTTTCTGGAGTCACAGAAGAGATTCTTTCTCTCTCCACACCTCTTCCTGGGCTTTTGATACTGATACTTGTATCCAAAAGCCTAGACAGATTAAACTTACTTTTCCTTTGTTCTTCTAGATAAGCTGTTAGTAGGGCTTTAAGTGTCAGGCAATAACTGTCGCAGCACAAAAGCTGTGTTTGCCAGCCATTTTTATTTCATTGATGAGGAGGCCTCAAGTTTGGAGTCATGATACAGGAAGCTCAAGCTATCTCTTTAACTACACAACAAGTACAATATGTTTTTTAATATATTTTATCTCTGGCTGCCATACAGGATTAGTGAAATGAAATATAGGTTTTATAGTGATGCAAAGGGTTGTTTTGAAATGACGGTTCCATATGTTACAGAAAAAAAGAACAGAAAAAATCACAGATGCCTAAAATGATGGAAAGCTTCTGAGTTTTCAAACACATAAAAACTTTCCAAGGAAGAATTCCCTGCTTTCATAAAATTGCCCACGACGCTTTGCTTTTTCTAGCATATGGTACTGTCTGTAAAGCACTTTAGCCTTCCGGAATGCCAGTGATGCAAACAGAATCCTGCATTCCCGCTATGGGATATTTTTTGCTCTTCTTTAGGTTTATTTATTTGTGTTGCCAGATTTTCTTCTCTCAGTTCTTCTGTTCAGTATGATCAGTGGTTTATTATGACTAGGGAGAGTGGTATTCCAGGAAAAAAAAGAGAGGAACAAACTTAGTTAAGATAGATTAAGAGTGGGTTTGAAGCAAGTCAAACTTCAAACTGTTTATGAGATTTTGAAAATTCAGTTAGGATCTTTCTTCTTCATCTTCATATTTAGTTCTAAGTGTCTGGACATTTTACCTCTTCCTAAGATCCCTGAAATTACAATTTGTGTTGAGTTCTTAAAAACAACAACGATAAATCCAGCACCTGTAGAGAGATTCCTTAACCAAGGCTTTAATTGCGATTTTGTGGGTTCTTCTTTAATTTGAAAGTTGGGGTACCATGTTTGGGTCCTTCTAGGATTAAAATCCTATCTGAAGGCATGCTTTTTTTTTTTAATTCTTCGCTCTTAGTGTATTGTTGGACTGGTCAGCATTAGGTATATTACTTTAGGGTGAAAACCCTTTTTGTTTTCCACTGGTAGCCGCCTTATTAGGGACTGGGATGAAGGGCATGGTGGATGGAGGAAAGGACCTAGATACAGAAATAGATATGGGTCCCTGAGCCAGTCCTAGTCACACACAATAGAATTGCTCAAGGGAGGCTGGAATTCAGTCTAATAACACTGGTGCTTATGTTGTAAATATAGTAACTAATATAATATTGTAAATATAATAACTAATAATGCTGTCTTATAGCATATGTGTGCATGTCTCTATTTTGCTGAGAAGCCTATGTAGCTAAAAAATGCATAATATACACTACAAATACATTTCTCCTTAATGCAAACACAAGGACAGCAAAGTTGCACAGATTTTGAATGCCTGAGATTCATCGGTTGCAAGACAAAAACTTGGTATCACAAGGAGTCTGGAAAATTTGTCACAGATTTAATGAACTACAGCTTCATTATCCAGTGGGCTTTTGTATTACTGTTTTCAAACTTATTTTGCAATAGCTTTCCAGACAAGCCAGTGTCATCTGGAATCCAGTTTGCACTAAAAACTGCCAACTTGAAAAGTCTTCTTTCGGACATCTGTGTACTGTTGAGGGAGTGGAGATGGCCCCAGATTCAGTACAAACTCAGGACTATATTTGATTTAATTTAAATTTTGCATAAATTAAGAGCTTAGAATTAAAAGAATTGTACATTCTATTTTAGAAATCCATAGGATGGTATAAAAAACACGTAACTTCCTACTAGATTCTCTGGGCATATCTTCAATGACTTTTAAGTGACCTTTTGCTAGAAATAAATGGGGCATATGGCAGTCCCTATATACAGATATAGGCCTGCACAAATGCACACATACATTAGATAACATGCAACTGTCAAATGTGTCTGATATATTTGGCATCAGCATCAGTAAGTTTTCTCCTGTATGCCTGCTACAGAACAGCTTACCACATCTAATGTCGAGCTCTTCCCTTCTCTTCCATTCTCTTCCGCATTTAGGGAGGTAGAAATTGTGTAAGGTCAAGTAGTGACAGAGAATTCTTCCAGGGAACACACTACATTTTGTTTTACTTTTTGCTGTTCAAGGTACTGCTTATTGTTGGGAAAAAGGACTCATCTTTTATTTACATTGTATAAATATAATTTTAAAAGTTAAAATACATTGCTAAAAGTATCTGTTTATACTTACTAAACATGGTTGCCTCTTACATTAGCAGTCCTAGGCTCCAATCCTGATGGAGTTTTATTTTTCATTCACTAATTAATGGCAGTATTCTTACTTTTTTTCCATTGAAGAAAACATACTAGCCCAGGATACATAAATTAGATCTGTTCATAAATATGAAACATTTAAAAACAGGTGAAAGAAATCAGAAGGTCGCTTTAACAGTGATTCATAAAGGGCCATTTTACGGAAGTATACTTTTAAGTGGCCATCTTGTGTACTAAAGTGCTTTTCTTCGTGAATATATTACAAAGCACAACACTCTCTGCAAACTCGGTGTTAGTAAACAGTGATGTGGTGCCACAAGAGCAATGGTAGTTTATATCTATTTTTCCTACACATCATAATTGGACAGTAATATAGCATTGAAGATATAAGTGAAACTGCAGTGAGCACTGAATTATGGCAGTAGACAGGATCTGGAATCTGTTGAAGACCAGATATAAAGACAACTTTGGAACAAGCGGTGCAGAATCCTAACTAGCTGGGATACTGATTTTATTCTGCCTAAAAGATGGCAATATAAATAGAATATAAATTCCTAACAGTATTGCAAATTGCTAAGTTCAATACTGACATTTAGGGAAATCATCCAAGAAATCAAGGCCAAGAACACCTGTCTTATTAGACATAAGCATGGCTTGTTTAATAACCCTTTTCAGAGATGTGGTTTTGGTCTAGTTTTTGGGCTGTTTTGTTCTTTTTACTCTATTGACCCTTTCTGTCTGTGCTAGACTCTTTGGGGATGTATAATCTACACCGTTGTGTAACAAAGTTATTCCACCCCATCAGATGCTGATTATCACGGACTGACCTACCACAAAGATTTGTGATAGGAGTTCTCCACCCCTCTCTAGAAAATGTGTCAAGAGGAATGAATTGTTGACAGGTTTCAAAAGGCTCCTCAACTCTTCTGAAAAAAAGATTAATCAGTAAAATTCAAAAGAATATTCTCCTTTCTGCAAACAAATCAGTTTGTCCTGTATCTTGAACTATGCCCCCCAGTCGTCCCTAAACCATTGTTGTTGCCTGATTTGATTGTCCAGTGACCTATGCTTGGCTTCTGTTTGTGCTGTCCATGCTTGATGTTTGGTTTCCATCTATCATGATTTTACCTTTCTCCTGAATGATAAACTCTGCATTCAGCTAATAGAAAGAGCTATAAAAATTAACCTAGTTAACTTTTATTAGCTTGTTTTGGTCAAATACAAACAGGGTGCGGCAAGATGCACCCCTGACCTGAGCACCTTCATCATCAACTTCTGTCATGTGACATGCCTTCCATATGCGAGTAGACAGGTATGGCTGATGTCTTAGTGCCATTTCAAAAACATATGAATAAGGCAGTGTCTCTCACTTGTAGTAAAAGCTTACCTGGATGTGAGTGACCTGTGATTTCCATACTCTACCAAGCAGGCCAGTCTGGGATAGCTTCCCATACAGCATGGAAGAGTGCTTTGAAGGAGCTGAACAACGAACACATTTCTGTTTGGACCTGTTGTCCGTTGTAGTCTAGAAGACATAATATTGCATACACACAGTACAATTTATGGTCAAATACAGATATCTGCATCTGAAATTCGGGCTCTCTGTATGCTCAGTGGAGAGTAATGAACGCGCATCAACTCAATCTGAAATACCTGTCTGAATTATATCAGATGAATAACGCATGAAGGTTACCTATAGCTGTTTATGGACTTTTGGGAGTAAGTAGGTAGTCTACTGAGACTATCTCCAGTGTGCACTTCTTAAATTCGGTGAGCCGAATCCTGGCCATTAAACCTTTGTTAGGCCTGTTAATACAGTAGCATCTCCAGAGACAATATATCAGCACAGTCGAATTAGCTCTAGAACCCTGCTACTTTTTTTCCTTTTATCAAGCTAAAGTGCTGGGGATGGGAGAAGTCTCTTTCAGAACATATACCATTATTTCTGTTTTATTTCTTCCCAGATACTGCCACCATATTTTAAAAAACGTAAATTAGAAGTGTTTTCAGGTTCCTGTGAAGTTGCAGAGCAGGACTGGTATGCAAAGAACAGCCTGTGATCTGTGGATCATTAAGCTACCTGCACATATCTTGAGTTAATCTCTGGGCAGTAAAGCCTAATCTCAGGGTCTGGCCCATAATGACCACTGTTTCTCGTGCTTCAGAATAAAAAGAAAAGATTTCCTTTCTACTTCTAGGTAAATGCTTGCTACAGTTACTCACTGATGAAGCCTGAATTAAGGGAATCACTAGAGGCAGGAAACCTAACTTTGGCAAAATGCAGGCAAATTGCCAAGCCCTTCCTCACTCCCTCCTCCTTGAGGCAAGACTCCCATTGCTGGAAAAAGGACAGGTTGCCTAAATAGGTGTTTCAGGGTTTGGTCACAGACTGCTGTCTGTTATTTGCAAATAGAAATTAAGAGATGAATGCTTCTGGTTCTAAAGAGAGAGAAACTAAAGTGTAGCTTAGCTTGTCAGGTGGCAGAAAATGCTGAATCTCGTTAAAGAGAGATTTCAATATGACATCCACAAAATTAGATAATGTTGCTTCTAAAGAAGTAGCTAAAAGCAGCAAAGATGATGAATTTAAGCAGTTAAAATATCAATATCAACCTAAAATATTGTTACTGCATTAGAGATAATACTACATTGTCCCTAATTATGTGTAAACTTCAGTGGAAGTAAACTAATATGATGTTACAGAGAAAAAAATAATATGCTGGGTTGGGGTGTGGGTTTTTTGCAGCTTTCAGAAATTCCAGGAGATTGGTTTAAAAAATTATTTCAGAATAAATGTAAGTACTGTAACTATTATTTTGATCCAGGTGGATGGATATTAGATTATTTTAATGTAACAGTAACTTTTATCTACTGCAGGTTGCTTAGACATTTTGCTAGTCAGTTCTGCAGTGAACTAATGTACTATTCTGCAAGCATAAATTGCTTAGCAAAATCATGGAGCTAGCATGTTAAACAAAGGTGGTTTTAACCTGACTCAGAAATAAAAAGTATATTTAAAGCAGCCTAATTTTTCCCTTCTGTTAAACAGGCAAAAATATGCAATTCTTAGAATTTTAGAAAATGGAGGTTTTGATTACAAAATGAGCATATACATGTGCAAAATTGGTTTGGTATTTTTTAAGGTTTGGGCTAAATGTCCCAGCATTAATGCATAGATGAACTCACTTATCTCACTGAATAACCCTATTCTCCCATTCCCCCCATCCCCCAACATTGCCAAATGTGTCTGTAGTTTGATGGCATCTTTCCAGAGAGCGATGAACAGGTCAGATCAGCAACCAACTTTTTATCCATTGACATACAGACTGACTGATGGAAACTTCTAACAGCCTTAAGACTTTAAGCCTCAGTACAAGAGTTTACATCAGACCCTTCACAGAAGGGGAAAGCCGTTTAATCCCAGAAACTGTTAAAACTTCCCACAAGACAAAATAAACTACTGTGGTACAGGGTTTGTGTATTCTATTTATTATTTCTAAACAATTCAGTATGAAAGATAATAAACTTAGATCTCTGTGTGTTTTTCCTATTTAATCTGGCATCAGTGAGCGTTGGTACTTGAGTGATCGGCTTCAGATGGCAAGACTTTTATTCCCTGCCACTCGTAGCTTTTCCTGTGAATGCCTCCACTTGTCAGATAGTGTTGGAAATCTTCCTCTCTCATTTCATTGCAAAAGGATCATTTTTAAAAAGCTGAGTAATTCTGTATTACAATCTGAAGTCTAATTTCCAACTAACACTTAAAAGATAAATTCCGAACTTATTTCCTATATTATTACCTTAATACAAAATTCCCCATGCAATTTCAAATCTCTATGTATTCAGTGAAATAATTTTACATTACAGTCTATGAAATCTAAGACGCCTAAGTGGGAACCCACTTGGGCAGCACTTATGGCCTGTTTCTAGTGAGGAGTGCAGAAGTTACCTTGCATTCGGCTTGTCACTCAGCAGCCACAGCCAAACCACTGCCAGCCTACAGTTGGTCACTGCTAAAAATGGACATGATTTTCTTTTTTTGCTTAAACTCAGTTTTCCCTTCCAAAAAGCGAGAAGAGCTTTCAGTACCTTAGTCCTAGGGAGTAGATGAGAGCATACCATTTCCTACAAGGTACAGACATTAACAGAAGACTAATTTTTGCTAAAAAGTTCATCAGAAGCAGGTGTCTTACTGGATGGGGAGCTGATCAATAAATTCAGATTATCCAGACATTTTTAAAGCCAACTGGTATGCATGAACTACTGAAACTTTTAAAAATCTTTATTAAAAATTGAAATTTTGTATTAGTCATCCACACATTCAAAAATGACAAAGCACCAAACCCTCTTACAAAATCCATCATTTGCATTAGTTTATAGTTTAATATAGAGCCGTATATGATTTGAAATCCAAGCAGGCGTACAGCGTCATTTGAAGGCCAATTTAACAGAACAGTCCGATTCTTGACATCTTCATTCTCACGCTAAGGAAATAAAAATATGTCTTAGATAAAGAATTTGCTGTCCATTTTTAAAGCTTTTTGTTTGTTCATTTTCACTCAGCCTAGGCCTCATTTACCACAGGATTTGTGCGGGATCCTTCTGGAGTGCCTCAGAGTTGTTAAGTGACAATCTAAAAGCCGATTTAGGATTAGCTAGCTTAACCAGGTGAACTGAGGGTTTCACTGTGATTGGGTAGAAAAGCCATAGCTGTGCTTGGAAGTCCATATTGTGATACTGAAGGGCTTTATCAACATCCTGAGAGGAGTGCATTCAGAATAGGTGATGATGCGAATCTCACTAATCAGTGAAGGATTATCTGAGGCTCAAAGCTATACTGCGTCTAATTCCTTCTTCATGACGCTGTTCATGCACTGCAAAATGATCTAGTGCAACACCAGAAGTATAAATATTAGATGAGACTCTTCAGTATCTTAATTAGCACTTTCTAAGGGAGCTGTTCCTGAACAGCCAGGGGTAATCAGATGGGGGTTTTTTAAAAAAAAAGAAAAAAGAAAAGAAAATCCAGATGATTTCATATGCACAGTAACAGATATCATGTCATGTGCGGCATATCTCACTTAGATTTTTAAAACAGTGCCAGCATAAACTATAATGCAGAATTATTTATAGGATATAGGGTTTCTAGTCACACCATCACTGTTTCAAAGACAGTGAGTCTGCATAATTCTTTTTTCTTTTTGAAATCTGTGGAATTCTCCACTGCCAGACTGCCTCTGTATGGTTTGGGAGTCTGCTCATGCCCTGCATGGTCATTTTAAATGGTTTTCTCTATACATGTTGTTTAGCAGAAAAAAACAGGGAGAAAATTCAAGCAGCACTGAATACAAGTGGTTTTTTTTTCCCCTCCCATGCCTTTAACATAGAGTAGCAGTCTGTGTAATGTGGGGCTAATAATAAAACAAAATAACCACTTCCTATCATGGCTCTGTCAAAATCTTGTGCTTGGCCTTATAGTAAATGACAGTTTTTTCGAATTGAAAAGTTATGTTTATTTTTCAGTGGAGCCCATTCCTAGTTTTTGTATTGGTAAAACAAGAGCTTCCCTAGTTTGCTTCACTGCACACGTTGTCAAAATGACAGAACAAGATATCTTTAATTCCTAACATCTAATTAGGTCTAGTATCTACAAGACCACCAACAGAGCAGGGCATTGCTTCCCAGCACTTCTTGTAGCGTTTTATATTCCTAAGTATCTGTGGCTTCTTACCATCCTCACTGTAGTCTGCTGGCCTGTAAGAAAAGAGTATTTACCAGGCATTGACAGCTCTTAAAACATGTTGTTTATTAGACCTCTTTCTCTCTCTCTCTCTCCCCCCCTTAATTTTAAATAAGATATAGAGGAAAGATGGGCCATGAATAAAACCCCAGATTTGAGTAATCCAAACCACTGAAGAAACATGGATGTGGCTTCTTGTTTTGCAATATGGGATCATCCATGGACTGTTTCCTTATAAAATCTTTCAGTGAATATCTGGAGTTTTTCATATTATGAATTTTTGGTTTAGTTTACTTTTTATGTAAATGAAGCTTAAAACAAATCTGTATTGTGATTTTACCAGAAAAATGGCAGTACTTATTATCAGATGCATCTATTTAAGGTCCAGAGGAAATAAAAATGAAAACCATCTCTCATAAAGAAGGTTTTAATTTAAGATTCAACTGTAATACTGAATTTAAGATTATGTTCCTATAGGTACTTCTGCTCACCATGTGAAGTTCTCGCTTTCAAATGGGCTTGCAATATTTCTGTGAAAAGCAATAAAATAAACATCTTAGAAATGAGGGATTTTAAACACAAGTAATGTATTTCATTTTAATACTGTTTTCAAAACCAGATAGCAAGGTTTTATCTCCTCCTTTCTATGATACCAAGAAAACATACATCCAGGTAGACTTCAGATATTGTGTCAGAGGGCTTCCATTTCTGTCACTCCTTAATGATGAATGAGGTGGTTCTTCTAAACAAATAAGCACTTCAGAGAGTTGCCCTTGACAGGGCTGTTAATCCTGGGAGCCTGCCTTATCGTTGCAGAATTCAAGGGCTGAAGTTGTACAGTATCGCTGTACTGCCTGTCTCTTACGCGGCTGCTCTGGCTGGAAGTTGGGACATAACTATTTCACGTCTTACACGGAAAGCCGTGCTCAGTGCTTCTGTTCTGGTGTGCTCGCAGATAGAGGGGCTTATCATCCTCGTAAGCACCGGGCCTCTTAATATCTGCCTGAATTTCTCATTTAGACGGATGTGGTACAGTGGTCTCCCTTCAGAGTTGTATTGTTTCCTTTGCAGTCTTTTTTCACCAAAGAAAATGAATTGTGGACTACAGTACAAAGCATACCTTGAGCATTACTGAGCATCATGGCAAGTCAGATCACACTCTCTTGTCACAAATAAATTGAAGATGTGACCCTTAAGCGCAACAGGACTTACAAAATGGCAGTTTTGAAGAAATGCAGAAAAACTTTCTGTCTTACAATTTTGCGTACCTGGCAGCAGCTATTATGCTTAATATCACCATTAAAACTATACAGCCTTTTAAAAATAAACTTTGTGGTAATATTCTAGTGGTATTACTGCGAGAATCTGGGCCCATTTTCACACGATTGAAAATAATTATCAAGCCCCCTTTCAAATGGCTTTCATTCCTTCTCTCCGCCACCTCCCAAATTCCCCTTCCCTACCACCTGCCACAGAAATCTGGAACACCACCAGGATCATTTGAAAATAATGAGTGAATATTTTTTCATCCGAGTCAGATTCCTTATCCCCCAGAAGGTTTAGAACAGGCATGTGACATCAGCTGCTGTTTGAAAATCAAAGCATAATATGTTTTCAGTTTATAAATTATAAAATATTCAAAAGCACAGACTAAGGAATTGGTTACACTGCTTGGTATCTAGAGCTGTTTGTTCCTTTTATCTCTGCTACTTCCCCCTCCCACTCCTTCCCTCCTTTTCTTCTTAAGGACAGAATGCAAAGAAAATGTAAATTTTATTGCCTTGGGCCTTGGAAAGATAGGAAGGAAAAAGATAATGCCAAAAAATAAATAAGGAGATGGGGTGAATAGAGGGTCTCTTTTGATGTGACACCAGTAGCTCCATTCATTAGTATCATTGCTTGTCCATCAAAAAGATCCCTAATGCAAAGTACCAGCTTTGTAAAGGCTTTTCTGAACACTGAGAACAAAACAGCACATACATACGGTAGTACCTTTCATTCTAGGCTCCCGAAGCTCTGCATAAATGGTAATTGTTATAGGTAACATGTGAGATAGGCATTTTAACACCCACTTTGCAGATAGGATACTGTGAGGTGCAAATAGTTAAGGAGCCCAAGGACACAGGAGAGCATTCCAGAAATGTTGAACGGAAAATGAATGTTTGGATCTGATCTTCAGAAGCGATTTTCCTTAGGGGCAGGGAAAGCCCTGCACACATGGCTAATAGAAAATACGCGTACCATCACCCTTGGCTGCCTGCAGTGAAAAAGACAAATCCTGTTCGATATAAAAGGTGAAATCCTCACTGAAGTGATGAGGAAACTCCCTGACTTGAATGGAGCTGAGCTTTTCTTTGCATGACTATTTCTGCTTAGTACATAGTTTGTCAGGGTAAAAAAGATGTCTTAGGGTGTAGTTTATTTCCGTAGTTTTGATAGTGGCAAAGCCCATATGAAAAATCCTCTCCGTCCTTCCTTCCTCTAGCTGCATAGGCCTGCATCACAGTGTGTTCCCTCCTCAGCCGTGCTGAGGGAACTGTATGGGGAGCCAGGCTATAAACCAGACCACTGAAATGATTGTGATTCATTTTTAAATCCTCAGTTTTCCTTAAGTGAGATGAGGGAAGAAGATTTAGTTGGGGGTGTTTTGTCTTTTGTAAACCTAGATAATTTTACTGATCTGGATGACAGCAGAACCAGCAAATAGTTGCAGCAAATGTTGGAGATGGAGGTAAACTAGACTGGCATTGCTGCTAGAGAAAATATGTTGTTGAAAAATGCCTCAAGAATCGAAAGCATTTGGTTGCTTCCTTCCTGCCAGTCCTCAGTAAGCCTCTGTATCTGTACAGATCCTAGGACAGTGAAAGCTTGATGCTGATTCAGGTCTGCAAACCTCACTCATGACCCTTTTCCTATTGCAAAATTTTTGAATGGAATAGTAATAGAAAGGTGTCAGGCTTTAGAATTTGCTGAATACTGCTGTCAGTGACAAAACCTCAGCTAGCATTAAAGAGACTTCTTCATAAATCTTTGTGCAGTGGTGGGCACATTACTTCTTTCTAGTCTTGAAGAAAGGCGACTTGCAGTTTTGAGTGCACTACACTAGACCTTGTTTGTTATGTCTCAGCTGACTTTATAACTCTTTATCTTTTGGCTAAGCAAATGCTTGAATATTTGCCATATCCCCAACATGATGTTTCTAAAACATATCAAAAGAAAAATTGCAAACTAGACACGAAGTATTTTTTGCTGCTGACAATTCTATTTGCTTTCTGTAGATATGTACCAATACAGAGGCAAATATACTTCTCCCAATTACTCTTGTTTTGTCTTCATGTATCTATTGATTAGGACATTTATCTAAAGAATAAACAACAGCATCTTGGACAGTGTTATCAAATGTGATGTAATCAGGGCATACAAAGATTTGGTTTTGTGTTTTCCTACCTTTGTTATCTTGCAAACAACATCATTTTCTATTTAATTCTAGTCTTAACTCTGCAATAATTAACATTCTTTATTTTATAATAGGTTAGATGTGACTTATTTTGATCTATTTAGCTTTCGAGTGTAATTGATTGGGATAAATGACACTACTTAACTGTCATTTAGTGGTTTGGAACCTGTGGGAAAGCATTATATTGACTGAGTTTTATTATAGGATGAGTATATAAAATTGATTTTGATTGTTACGAGGTTCATGCTGCCCATGTAGCACTTTTCATTATAAATGCCTGTTTGTGCTGCTCTACACTTTTTTCGTCAACCGGGCAGAAAATGTGTGTTTTTTCTCTTCTCTGTTTCCCAAAACTAAAGATTCACCCTGTAGTTAGAGTAGGCAGAATGCTATCCTGTCACATGTCTGGACTTTGAAAGCCCCAGGGTCTGCTCCAGCTCCCATTGAAGTCACTGGGAGTTTTGCCATAGACTTCAATAGGACTGGGAGGAGAGCCTATGTTTATCGTTAGCTGAGATATACTGAAGCTCTGTTCACAGTGAGTTAGAATGAAAGGTCTGAATTGTTTCAGAGGTTTATTATGTGCAGACTTCAATTCCAGAGAACCTCTGTTTACAGGAGGAAAAAAATTCTGCATTCCTTGTACAGTCAGAATTTCCACTGAAGTCGATGAAATCTTTGCCTGAGTAAGGATAAACACTTGTGACCAAAGTAAATGATTTAGTGAAAAGCAAGCATATTACCGAAGTGCGCCTATTGCCAATGTTCCTGTATTTTCTGTCATTTTGTTCTGTAGAAGTATCAAAGGAAAACTACTGGGTTTTAGTTACATATTTCCACCTCCTGATGGTCGCTTTACAGTTGGTCATGCACTATCGCCTTTCTTACAAGGAATGTTCATGTGAAAAGAAGGAATGGGAGAGGCTATTTAACTCTATTCTCAGAAGAATTGCAGTTGACTCGAGAAGTGTCCTGCCCTCATTTCATTTCTTGTTGGTTTCTTCTGAAACTCTGATGGTTGCACAAGATTTGCAGTGTACTTGCAAACTTCTGCCTGCCAGGGACTCAAGTTTCTGAACAGAGAGGACTTCAGTGTATTGTTCCCTTTGAACATGGGAGCAAAGTCAGCCATAACCTGATCCCAAACAATTTCCACCTATGAACATGGTGAACCCTTGGTGTCTTAACAGTTATATCATCACAGATTAACCTCTCAAGGCTCTTCCAGAATAAGTACTTTGTGACACATGTGCAGAGGCCTAGAAAACTGGGGTACCACAAATTTCCAATTAAAATGTGAAGGTTTGTGAGTAATTTTCTACTGAGACAGAAAATGAAAAAGGTACCTTAAATGACGCAGAGTAGAATTAAGGGTTAATCCATCTTCCAGATTAAACCTAAATCTTCAAAGGAAGTACAACATCTTAATTTACCTTATCTATATGTAACAGAGTTTTGAGTACCCTCTTTGTCAGGAGCTTAGCAGCACTGATCCCTCCATGTCTTCACTCTGCAGTGGGAGCAGGTCAAATTCTGTAGCAAGAATAGTGCAGTACGGATCTCCACAGGAGGTGAGGAGTGGGGTGGAATTACTCCCATGTGTCTCACATTGTTCCTCAAGCTTATTGGGAGATGATGTACAGGAGAAATGATGTTTGTAAGATGCACGTGAACCCTGGCTTTCAAGGCAAAAGTGAGTGCTTAGAATTTGCGGAGAAGCACTGTTTGGAAAAAAAACCCAAAAAACAAAAAAAGTCATTTCAAATTGAAGATGATATACTGCACACTGAGAATAAGAGATGCTAAGAAAACAAAGGGCTTAATTTGAAATACATTAATTTTTCCACAGTCTGTATTATTCTCTGTCAAATATACTGGGAACAGAGATCTGCATCTGCATTGATTGGATGAATTTCAAAGACCTTTTACCTGCTCTGTGTTTGTGTTGCCTCATATCTTTATGACATGGAATGAACTGCTTGGCGCCACGTTGCTGTTATCCATTAACCATTCCTGTTTTCCTAATCATCTTAGACTCCATCTTTCTCTGTCCTATCTGTTATTGTCTTCTGCAAAGAGATGTGATGTTCCTGTAGCCTGTTCTGGTTTGCATGACATGATTTGTGTTTCTGCCTACAAGGGTTTCTCTACTGAACCCTGTACATTATCTTCCCCCAGCCCCCCTCCTCTGTAACCAGGAGAGGAGGGTCATACATCTGTAAAATGACAGCACTTATGAAAAATGGGAGTTTGGTACACATGGCTCTCATCAGACACAGACTCATCTTCCATGCCACAGACACTACTTGTTTCCTTGCAATGCAGACTGTAGCTGGAAACACAGGAAACACCTAATAAATTGCTTGACCTATCAAATTAACAAGTCATCAAGAAACTATTTTGGTAATCAATGAGCAAAGCAGAATTGTTTGCTTTCTGGCAGAGCATGAAGAATGCATGGAGATGGAGCAAGTTTTTTTCTTCATCTCTCTCCTATAAACAGCATTTAACTGGATTATAAATTTGCTGCAGCACAGGGAAAAGTGTGAGAAATCTATTTTTAGAATAGAAAGAACATTTAGAGCTAGAGTACATTGGCCTAAGCTTATGGCTGAGTAAGAGCTCAAGGAAATTTGGAAACACTTGGACATTTGACACTGTAATTATGGCATCGCTATTTCTGGTGGTTTTAGTGCTGATAATAATAAATATACAACAGAAATGAAATTGTCTGTTGTTAAGAGTAGTATGAAATGAAGTAAGCCTCAGTGTAGTCCCTACTCCTGTTACTTACAGCCTAACAGAAGAACTACAGAGATATGTAAAATAGTGCAGCCTTCATCCAAAGCACCAAATCAGAATCAAAATGAGTAATTAACAATAAATCAAGAAGCAGCCATTTTCTTCTCTCTGATGTGGCCTGAGATGCAGAAGTAGGCTGGCTCTTACTTCTGGTTAGGAAAGGTGGATGCCTGGGGCTGCTGCAAATTAAGACTTGGTGATGGTTGTGGAGGCAGCTGCCAAAGATAGATGGAGCATCTACTTCCTGGATGGCCTAGGGCAGAGAAGAGCTGTTCCTGTGAAGAGAGTACAGTTCAGGGCATAAAAACACGACACAGGCTGGAAACTTGTAGTTGTTTAAGTTATGTGATTTCTATAACTGTCCGAGGATGTTAATGCACAAGGAAGACTGTTTGTGTTACAAGCTTAGTAGTAGACATCTGCATGAGTACCCTGTCAAATCATGGTCTCAATAATGATGAAATTATTTGTAAACAGAAATATTGTCAGTTACCTTGCTGCTACTCTGACATCCTCTTGCCTTTCTTGGGCCTTTCTATGGAGCTGTATTTCCTGTTGTAATAATGGACCTTTATTAATTCTCTATCAGATTTGTAGAGCCCCCTAGAAGTGTATGCATCATTCCAAATGATGGTTTACTTCCAGCATAGTTTGTTTTTCTTTATTAAATAGATAGTAACTAAGTTCTGGTTTTATAGTAAGTAGCGTAAGAAGTAAGTAGCGTATCAAGGTAATATCTAGGAATATCATTTTTCCCCTTTGTAAGGGTAAGGCGGGGGCAAAGCCTGGGCTCCTAGCAGGGACAGATACACAAACACAAGGCACACTGTGGTCAATATTGAGCATTTATTGCCTCTGCATCTGAGCAGGGGTTCCCCAGCGATTTCCCAATCGAGGCAATAACGGAGCGGGAGAGTCCCTGGCACTTCTGAACGTCGGTCCGTGGTGAGGAACGCCGGGGGGGCGGCCCTACGTGAGGTTTTTATGTACTTTATACATGTGCAGTAAGCATATTGAGCTAATCGCTAATCTCGATTCAAAGCCCAGGTGCAGCGCCACACTGGCACAGGCTCAGCCACATGCCTGTGGGTCACCGTGCCCTGTTGGTGCTCCTTTTCCCACGGAACGATCTGGCTAGCTTCCATCGCCTGTCTCCTCGACAGTCTTCCGCATTTTCCCATACACCCTTAAAGAAATTCTGCAAGTAGTTTTAATCTACAGTACATTACTGTGCATTTTAGATATTTATCCAACATATTGACTCCAATATGTGAGTCAAGCTTAGAACTTTCTCGTTCTTAGGTCAAAGAAACAGAGGCTAAAGCTAAATATGGAGACTGAGAGTAGCTTTTGAGGCATACCTGTATTAGGAAAGAATAGTAGCCAATCCCTCTCTCGTGAAGTAAAGGTATGAAAGTGGCTTTTCTGGCAGTGCCAGGATGGAAAGATGGCTGTTAAGGAGGAAGTGGGATTAGGCAGGAATCCTTCTGAAAAATTATAAATTCAGAAATTTAGAAATTTGCGACATGCCGCTTTTCTTCTTATTTTCAAAAAATTTTGACTGCTTTGAAATCATGTGTCCTTTTTTTCTGTCCAAACACAGTTCCTTTTCTGTGGCCCTAGTTCAGCATATGGACTTCAGTCAGCTTTCTCACATTTTAAATATGAGCATGTGTGTAAGTACTTCCTTAAACTAAGGCTAAAAACAGATGATAGGGTCCAAGTCCTTCGGTAAGCTGTGGTCAAACACAAGAAATCATACCTTGTATAAATATTATAACCATTAAAAGTTGCCAAAATGATGACTGGTGAGACTTAGCACTGAGTTCCAGAGAGGATTCCAGGATGATGCTCATTTACAGCTGCGTAAACCTGAAGTACAGCCGAGTCAGGCAGTTGACAGTCTCATGCTACAGTTGTTGAGCATTGTCTCCAATCTGCATGTTTTACTGTTAATGTAAATTCAGGGTAGAGTACTCGCTGTTTCGCAGTACTTCTGTTCGAGTAACAGAGACAGGATTGTGAACAGAATGTTTCAAAAACTAAGACACATTGCATCCTCAGGAGAAAATGACTAGGGTATCAGAAATCAGGCATGTTATATACTGTTGTAGTGTGAACTTGGATTTATTCAGGGAGAACTTAAATATTGTAGTGTTAGAAGACATAGACAGCACATTTAAAAGTTCAGAGTATTAAGAAATGAACTTCTTATTTTTAAGAGGAAGAAGCAGTGAATAGAACAGAACCAGACAGCCAACTGTAACATTTGATCAACTTTTTAAATCCAAACAGTTTAAAAGTAAGCTGCCAACATTTTCATGGTTTCATAGCTCTGAGTTATGTTAATAAAGTTTCTATGTGCCAAAATATCCCAGCCAGAAATCATATCTAATAAACGTCAAGGCATGAGAAATGCCATTCATTACTGGAATATTTGGTGAAGGTAGGATACTTTCGTGTGGTATGAATTAATATGTTTTTATACATTGATTTTTAAGAAAAAACATTTGCATCATAAAAATGCTAAACATTTGTTGCCTCCATCCTCAAACTCTAATTGAAAGGCACTAAAAGTCTGGTGGTATCAGAGCATATGCGATTAGATGATCAAGATTTGTCTTTTCTCTTTCAAATGTCTTTCTCCTGTATAAAAAAATCATGCATTTTCTCTTTTTTTTAATCCATGGAAAGATTGAGATATCTTTAGTGTTTTCCTTTAAAGAATGCAAACCAAAAAAATTCCCATTTTTACACTCAGTATCCTTCCATAGTTTAGAAATATTCCTACCAAGTTCTATCTATAACAATTGTAGTAACTCATTTATTCATAATTCTACATTTCAAAAAGACAAATGGCTCTAGATGAACTTCTCCTTACAGTTTCCTCAAAAAAAACCTTACTTACAGGTTAAGACATTCAATCTGCAATAACAAAAGTCTGGGTTAACCATATAAACAGCTGATAAAAGAGCAATGAAAATGTTAGTTTGAACTTGGCTTTACTTAATAATAACTGTAGTATCTGGTTGTTTTGTTTTTCATGTTATGTCACCATTTTGCTAAGTTTAATGCTCCTTGAATTGTGTCTGTTTAGTTCGTGGGAGTTTTATGCGTTTCTCAATTCAACTCCTGGTTTAACAGATGTTTGTTTTAAAAGATTTCCTTAGCAGAATAAATTATAGTAGATTAAATTGCTCATTTAAGGGCCTGACAAAGTGACTCTCAGAGCATACCCTGGTATGTGAAACAAGAAGGGTGAGTGCAAAAAACAGTGCATGGGTCTCCATGAAAAAAGTTCTCTTCCCATGTTTTAGAAGAGGACTCTGTCATACAAAAGTTATGCTTCCTGTTAAAGTAGTTGAACCAGCTGCATCCCATGTGCTGAAAATGCTCTTGTCTCTTATTTCTCCCGTTCAATTATTGTGTCTATAAATTGCAGTAGGCCACCTGTGCAATGCACTCATCCAGAATAGCCCCAGAGGAAGCATTAACATATCAAGGCTCATAAAGCACAAATCCTTAAATGTAAAAACTGACACTTTCATCCTACTCCAGCCTACATCTATATAGACATTAAAACAGAAAGGAATAAAGAGTATTTTACTATGCAATTTGAGGGCTCTGCTCTCCTCTTGCTGAGGTCAGCAGCAAAACTCCTCTTGATTTTTAGCTGGGAACAGAATCAAGCTATAAAAAACGTGAATTTTGGTTATGTATTTTAGAAACATATTCTGACTTCTGCCATCTATCAAGTTTGATGCCCTTATGTAAAGATAAAAATGGAGGAAGACTGCTGTTCTTGACTCTAAGTGTATTTTTGTTATTCCCAATCTAAAAGAATTAAATTAGATCTCTTTGGAGAAGGGTTCCGAGCATTTGCACTGACCAGAGGAAGGTGTCCTAATTAACAAAGCAATGCCGTGCTGCTTCCAGCTCTAACAGTCCCTCTTTAAAAGAGAGGTTTCAGAATGATTATCTGTGTCTTGACATGTCAAGGATAAAACAAGAAAACCTGAGACTGTTTTTTCCACCCCTTGGCAGAGCCATTGGCCATAGTGAATGTAAAGATGGCAGTTTTGCACTTACTGGAATCAGCAGCATTAGTAATGTTTGAACAGGGGCAGATAAAGGTGAGGCCAAACATCTTCAGTCAACTTGAGCAATTCCTGAGCAATGTTTTTAAGAAAAAAATCTCTTTGGAGGAGCAACCATCCTCCAAAAGTGTCTAAAAACATCTTTCTCTTTTTCTCTCTTTCTGTATTTATCCCTGGTGCATATATGGTGCCATTGATCAGCAAATAACTGTAATTTTATTTTGGGGACTGCTTTTCTCTGTTCTTGGCATAGAGTGGTATGGTGCCCTGCTGTCCACGTTTGTAAATTTAAGTACACTTTCAGTCAAGCCTTGCTCCAGGCCAAAGCACAGTCTTGTGTTCCTAAGCACCTCTTAGGAGAAATACACTACTACACGCAACACTCTTGTGCTTTGAGGGAATTGGGTTTGGATATAGAAACTGTAGGTCATGACTGTATTTACAGAAGGCAGAAGATCAGGGCAGGTACCTAAGAAGGTCGGCAAAGAATTGGGGAATGCAAATCTTCAGAAATAAAGGAAGACTCGAGGCAGATTCTTAATGCTGATAGCAAATAGGGGTTTTTGAAGCTGACCATAAGCACTGCATGCCTAAGAACATGAACCTACTCTAATTTCAGGTTAGGATTCTGTCCAAACCAGCTCTCACCTCAGACAAGTGAGCTGTCATTCTGTCAAAAAGACATCTTTCATTGACACCGTAGTCACATTTCTAAATTTTGTACATTTAAAAGCATACTGAAATGGCTGGGTGTTTACCTCAGCCCTTCCTAAACAATGCTCTCCTTCATTACCTTGTACTTTAACTGTTTGATTCTCTTTCTTTTTTTTTTTTTTTACTAATTACTAGCTCTAGCTCTAAGAGAGTTCCTAACACATCCACACATTGCAAACGTTTTCCTCTCTGCAGCACAATTAGACCCCTGACCTTCTATTCCCAGAAGCTAAAGAAATGCCAAATTGCCGCCAACACTTCATTATGTTTATATATTGGTCCTATGAGATTTGAATTTTCTCTGACTATCCACATCCCTCTTTTTATTTCCTGTTTACGAGCATCATACAACTTTCTGTGATATCTATTGCTCCCAGAATAAGATATATTTTTCATCAGATAAGGTTATTTGTGCTTGATGTTAATGATTTTCTTTTTCTGAAAAATGTGTTTGGAATATTAATTAGTGTGAATTAGTCAGTATTACAAAACCTAAAGAAAGGAGAAAAAAAGTAAAATCTAATAATCTTAAGCATGGCACAAGAAGATTTTGTGGGTTTGGGTCCAGATCCTGCACAAATACGTGCTCAACCTAACTCAGATGAGTAACTTCTGTCTTCAGTGCATTACTGAACCCTTCCTTTTCAAGTGCAGCCTTGCAAAAGCTTCCACAGCAAAAGCTTCCTAACTGGAGATAGAAAACCATCCACAAAAAAATACTTTTCCTCTGAAGAAGAGGGAGCATTAAAAGTCTTGAGGAACAAGCACTTTCATTCAGTAAAGGATTCAAAGCACATTCCATTGACTTTAGTACATATTGTCCCATGTTCTTCTAAATCAGGTCTACATGAGTAATTATTGTGGCTGTGAGGCATGTGAGATCACCTGTGTAGATCACCAGGATCATGATCTTTTTCCTTAACTCTGCCCTGAGGACAAATAAAAAACCTTCTTATCCTTCTAATATATTAATCTTTATGCTTGCTTCATTGCGTAAAAAGGTGACCTCAGCTATTGACATTAGTAGTTTTGTCATTCATTCAGTGAATATGGCACTGTTTCAGGATAGTGTTACTCTGGCCTCTGAGAATAAATCCTTTTTTAGGTTGTTAGTTCCTAAGATGCTGCCCAGGTCCATTTTTTTGTGGTCGTTCAAAGGCTCTACAGGCTCTGGTAGCTTTTTTCACTGCTCAGTCCCTCTTTCAATTTTTCACCTAGTTAAGAATAGCGTATGCAATCAAGCCAGACTGGTCATCTTTATGCAAAGTATACTGCAGTTTAAAAGCAATTTTGGGGGCACAAAACTGTGTAATATCCTGCGACCCTTACCAGAATGCAAGGTCAGATTAAGATGATGATAATGGTCCCTACCGGGCTTAAAATCTATTGATCTATTTGCATTATTTGTAACTGCATGAGATCCAGAGGTGTGTGAGCAGACATGGCAGTAGAATAATAGCATCCAGTTAGCTCAGGCCTATAGACATTTTGGACCAGTAGGTAGCTCAGCCTTCACCTTGGAGATAAAAATGGGCAACGTACAGACATGCAAACTCTGTTCTCAATGGAGAGAGTTATGGCAGAGGGGTTTTCCCACTGGTACACACTGTTTTTTATAACATTCTTTTAAAAGTCAGCCTACCTTTTATGGCTTACTAATAGCTGTAATAGTAACCACTGGCCTTAGGGGCTCATGAGCACTACAGGTAGGGTGTGAAATTACCAGTGCAGAGTGATGGATGGAAGTGTGTACATTTCTCTGCGGCTTTCCTCTGTGTTGCATCTGTGGTTGTTATTTGTAATATAGCAAAAACTTAGTTTGTGTCTCCAAAGTTCTCCAAAATTAGGTTTGGAAGAGAATAGGTTTGGAAGAGAACTTGGGCTTTCCCTTGACCAGAAAATGTTTAGACATCGTCTGTGAATCTCTTGATCATGTTTAAAAAATTTGTTGCTTAGCTGAGCAGAAATCCTTGCCTAGTAGGAAACAGATCATTTGCAAAACATTTATACTTACTATGATCAAACTTGCAAAAGTCTGAGCATTCTAAACCTCAGCAACATTTTTCAGGGAGATTTAGAACTCAAAACAGGCTGAAAATGGTGTATATGCTAACTACATTGCCTGGCAGTACTAGCAGTAAAATTACAGTCCAGTTCCATGATATCGTCTTTAGGCAGCTGCTGATGGAAAGCAAAGGTTTAATACATGGTAGAAAGATGTGTGGTATGAATAAATGTGATTTTAAGGAGAAAGGTGTAAAAAGTATTTATCTCTGTTTTGTATCAAAAACAGCCCAGAGAAAGTGTGAGGCATATTCTCATTTCTTGTATTTGTTCTTTTCAGGAAAGAAAAGAGAGGTTTTTTCCTGCTTTCTTTTTCTCTTTTTCTGGGAGTAAATAATAGGGGAGACATAGGGGAGAATGTCAGAGTGACCTTCTTGATTGTATCTTAATTAAGTGCATTCCATTTATGCAAACAACTGCCATATTTCTCTGAATTTCTTCTCTTCCCACAGTTTAGCTGTGGTGTAACGGGAAACATTAGACTTTCACCTAGATTTTTTTTATTCTGAATTTGCATTTTTTGTTTGTAACTGCTAAAGAAGTATTTCTGTGAATGAAAGCAGCTTCCCTCCTATTTCCCTATCCTACAGAACTGGGTAAAAAGATAATGTGCTGTCAAAAATGGAGTCAGTTCAGTGGCTCAACTTGCCAGACTGTTAACCTTCCTTACAGCTTAGTGTCTCAAAGTCAGTCACTTTATTCCCAGTATTGCCAGTCATGTCAGGACTACATGTTTCAACAGTCAGCTGCATGTTTCCTTCATCTTGGGAAAGGAGGGAGCTATGGGCAGTCATTATTCAGCACCATTATCCACTGTCGGAGACCAATGAAGCCACCTGCCAAGCCTAAGCCATTTAGGCAGCCGGCTTCTGCTCACCGCTCTGGAACAGCCCCATGCAATCCACAGTGTGGAGCATCGATACCCATTTCATCTGCCAGTGCCATTTGAGACTCTGCTGCCAAAAAGTCCAAATGCTATTAAAAAAAAAAAAAAAAAAAAAAAAAAAAAAAAAGAGGACAGAGCCTCATAACAGAAATGATGGCCAATTATAGATGGCTATGCCAAGCAGAAGTAACGCTGTGAGCGTACAGCACAGCAAAAGTGCTTGCTGGCCCTCTTTCAGAAAGCCATAAGGTACCTGTTTAAGCCACACGCATGCTGCACACACACAGCCTTTTCTCTGCAGCTGCAGGTGTTTGGAAGGAGCAACGAGGAGACAAACAGAAAAGGAGCAATAAAACAAATACAAATGTCCTTGTCTTTCCGATAACAGAACACTGCATGGATACAAAAATCACATGCAAGCTACCTGCAGCTTGTATATTAAATTGGAGAGGGTAATGACAAAAACCTCACAGAATGAAAATGTGGAGGCATCATTAGAATTAGAATTTAGTAGTAGAAGGAGCTTCACTGAAAATTGTGAAATTTTGTGAGTAAAGACCGGGCCTTAGGTTTTCACTCTGAAAATATCTCTGGTTTCACCCTTTTCTGCAAGAGACACTAGCTGACGTAACGAGAGGATTGTACTGCTTATTATAATATCCTGGAATAGTTGGGTCCTGGCAAGATTGCTGACACTGTGCCGTGGGGGACGTGTATGCAAATGCCATTATCGTTTTCTCCCAGAACGATATATTTGCTATGTTATATTGTGCTTATATTACCAAAAAAATAAGCTAATATCATTGGTGATAAGAATCAGGATCAGGGCAGGAGATTTTTGGATTGGTCAAAATAGATTCTCAGCTGCAAAAGCCTCATAGCCAACCCAAATAAACATTTCAGAATAAGCAGAAGGACCAGTCTTTGAGTAGCATTGGTGAGATGCATGATGAGCTATGGTAATTAATTATCTACATTGTAACAAAGAGCTGTCTTCAGTTAATATTACAACCTAAATCCAGGTTCAGATTTCCAGTACTCAAGTCTTTGGGGTCATCTAGAGCTCAGGCTATGACTTGGCTCCGCTTAATGCGTTCCATTTTTCTGTTGTTTCCAGTGGATTTTTGTGTATGCTGTTTATATAGATTTATAATCCCAGTCTTCCTTAGAACTGAGAGCTAATTTTCTTTGGTAAATAGTCTGTGCAATACATATTGTTTATGTGTCCAGTAAGTATTGCCTCTCTCTACTTTTTAGCACATTTCAGTTGGCGCTGAACTGGTCAGTCTCCCTGCCCTGGGATACAACCATGGGCTAGCAAGAAGATTGTCATTAAGAAGATTAAAGAAAATAGCTACATTTCTTCATAAGTCACTATAAACACTGAGCTGTCCCCCTGTGACCTCTAGCTGCTCTTAGTTACACATGTGCATGGAGATGAAGTTTGAGACAGAAATCCTCTTTGTAGCAGAGTACACCTGCCATTTCCATCATGCAGCAGCAGCAGCTCTGCAGCAAGCAGTAAATCTGTCAGTGGGACCTAGCATTGAGTGGTACCAGTGGTTTCATATCCAGCTATTTTGAGTCAAGCAGCAGAGTGAATTTTTCCCTTTGAAATGACATAATGCTTAGAAAACAAATTCATTTAGTCTTCCACCTGCTCTGTCCAGCCCTCAGCAGGCTTCACGTTCTGATTGTTTTCAGTTGGGATTTTATAAAATCAGATTTTTAAAAACAGGTTTCCCATTTCCCAGCCTGATGCCCCCAAAATAGATACCCCATCTGCTTTAGCCACTCTTTTCTGACATCTTCTGTTCTCTGAAAACTAGCATAGAAACCAGTGAGTTTAAACAAACTTCACTTAATGGAAATGTAAAATATCAGCATCTCGGAGAATCCAAAGAACTCCCGGCCAAGCACCCAATGAGTCCAGATGCAGTGAGGAATGTCAGAAACACAAACCTTATTGTGTCTTCACTAGCTTCCACTGGGCTCTTCCGCTCATCCAGAAGATGCCCAACAGTGGCACCAGTCTTAAACATGCAACATTTGATCTTGAGGAACAAAAGCAAAACACAAAAAAAGAACTGAGAAAAGCCTCTCTAAAATGGTAATAGGTGGTAATCACATCAAGATACAAAATTTCGCACAGCACCAAGCTAGAGATTGAACGTCTAGACTGCCCGAATATACCAACATTCTTTCATGTAGAGTGCATGGTAAAAGGCAGGTCACTTTATATATTTATTGTACACCAAATGCATGCTCTTAAAACTACGTTACGTATTTTAAAAAAATTTAAGTAAAAAATGCCAATTTAATTTAGTGACTTTTCTTCTGTAATTCCTCTCTACTCCCATTTTTCCAAGTGACATCATACCTTGGCTTTCTTATGTGACTAGAAAGATTATCTGCTTTTATTTTAAAAAGCTAAAAGGTAAACCTGATAAATGCAGAGATAAATACAGCTTCTGTATTACCATTAAAAATAGCCTAACATATTTACACAAGGAGTCATAAGCATTTCTCATTAACACTGGGATAAATATGATTTCTACTTACTGCTGTGAGCCTTTAAATTATGAGAATGGTGAAGGTGTTGGCTAGATGGGCCTTCTGTCTGGTGAAAGGATAATGTAGTATTTTGCATCCTCACCAGTTCTTAGCTAACCAGAGCCTTGGATGTTATCTGCTCAAGGGCTCCTTTAGTTAAATGAGTACCAGTCCACTAGCCACTGAGTTCACCTATTTTAATCAGAAATAGTCCTGCTGTGAGAGTTCCTCGGAATTCTTGAGGTAGAAGAAAAAAAAAAAAAAGATGGATTGATTTTTCTTATAAATGAGAGTTAAGATAGAAACTAAACAATGTAGTGGGTCTGTTGTAAGCATTTTAACGTATTAACCACTGTGAACAAAGAAAGCTCCCTGCCTAGGAAAGAATAGCAAGAAGAGTAAAAAGCAGTGTAAGAATAAGCAAGTGTTTCTGTAAGTGTTTTTTAGCTTATATTTTAGGGTTACTACTTGTAATATATATTTACACCGTACTGCAAGAGCTCTGATCGAGACCTCTTACCAAGGTTGTAGCAAGGTGGTTTAAACTGTTTTTTGCAACACTGTTCTGGCTATTGGCTGAAGAAGGCGATTTGTCCAGAAGCAGATGAAATGAAACTGTTTAGGAGGAGATCTTGTTTTGTTGATAACTTCTAATATGGTAGCAATCCAAAATTAGCTATGTTTTAAATACGAACAGTGTCTCATTTTTCAGTCACATAGAACATTATGAATTATTTATTTCATGTAGTTATACTGACCTCTCCATAGGAACAGAAAAGGCTTGGACAGCTTTAATTGCAGTCTTTCTTTAGACAGGAGGAGAAAAACATATTAAGAGTATTGAAAATAGTTATTACTGTAAATACGAGAAACTCTTCCATTCCTTTCTTTCATAATATCAGAGTAAAGGAGCTTCCATTGAATCAGAAGGCAGCAAATTTAGAACTAATTAAGTCTTTGTTTTTCTAACTCAAGGCCATAATTAACCTATGAAACTCCTTTCCACAAGACAGAAAGGTTATGAAAGAAATGAATAATTATTTGCATAACAAAATAATTACAGCTGCAGTAGTAAACATTTTAAAAAGACGAGGTAAAAAAAAACCCTGAAAATAGAGCTTAGGCATATGTTAACCTACTTGCAGAGAGGACAAGGCAATTTTCTATGGCAGCAGCTTATCTGTGACCACCTGCTGCTCCTTCCTCAGACAGAGCTGGTATTGACCGCTGTTGAGGGAAGGGCTCTGCACAGAATGGCCGGCTGATCTGATTCCGAACGGCAATTTCTATTTTCTGTCTTACACTTCCAGTCATTTTCTGCAGAGGGTTTGGGCAAAAAAATAAGTAAACCTCTAGGGACTGGGCTCTCTGTTGTCTCTGCCCTTGTCTCAAAGGTTAGATTTTCAAAAGCACTTCTACTGAATTTCTCAGAAATTTGTTTTGACAAATTTTGACACTGCTCAATACAGGAGTTTTTAAGAATTAGGCTTTTGCAAATTCATTAGAAAGTTGAACCATGGCAGAATGCAAAGCTGTGGCTAGGGTCTGGATCCCTAAAGTTCTTTCTGCGCTCTGATAGGAAATATCTCAGTTCAGCTGTGTGATCAGTGGTGAGAAGTCCACAGCAAGCTTCAAGGAGAGGCTATTCATGTCCACCACAGAAAGTCGCGTATAATCTGAGATGCCTGTTTTAGGTGGATGGTAGGTCCTTTTGGTCCTCAGGAGGACTGATAAAGAGAAGGCTGAGGAATATTAGCAGGCCTGTCTCCACAGACACCTAGTTTAAAATCAGGAGGTGTAAAAAGCCTTAGTGTCACAACTCTTGGCAATAGCACAAGGAAATAAGGCAAGAGGCAAAGTCTGATTCTTGAAAGGACGTTGAGACTTGAGGGAGAAGTTAAACCTAAGACGGTCAGAAAGGCAGATAGCCATCACTAGGAGGGTAAAAGAAGGTGAAATATAAGTTTTGCTGTAGTCGAATTTCTCTACATACCCCAAATCTGGGGTTAGACCTTCCATGTGATGCTGACTTGTATGCAAAACTGAAAGGATACAACTAGTTTTGGACACCCCATCCATATATGCAAACTGAAAAAAAGAGAGAGTGGAAGTTCATATATAGGGTAGGAGGCTGAGCGCACTACTAATAAGAACCAATAAGAGAAAATAAACTTCTCTTATGAAACCTATCATCATCATGCTAATAATTGTATGCACATTTCATCCAGGAAGCAGAATCTTAATCAAATAATAATGTGTATCCTCTTTGAAATGCCTCTTCATTTTGCTTTGAAGTGCCAGACTGCAACCAGAAGAGCACTTCTGTGTTTCTTACTTGACCTGCTCCCATCTGCTACCATCCAAAACCGACTCTCTCTCTCTCTCTTTCAATCTCCCCCTCCCTTCCTTCCTATCCTCCTCAAATATATTTTTAAAATGAATGTCTGACCAAACCTTCTCCATCTGAGAGGCAAAGACATGTCACCTGCATCAAGCTTGTGTGTAAGCAGTGCTGCCCCATGGATAAGACATTTGAAAAGTAGCAAGAAAGATAATCTCCCTTTTATTGGCTTCATTCATATTGAAATGTATGATCAGAGTCAAAGTCTTAATCTTCACCTCACTTCCACAGCTGCTGAGCTAACCCTAGTGTGTGTCCCAGCCCTCTGTGAGAAAGCAAGGCCCCTCTGATTGGATTAAAGGGCAAAGAAAGGGAATGTCTTGTTACCCCTTTAGGCAACCCGGGCTTTCAGAAGGAAGCTCAAATAACAAAAGGCAAGGAATCTGACCCAGCACAAGCATGGCAGACTCCAGCAGACTTCAGCCGGTTGCAGCGGCTACAATGAGGTCACTTTTGACACACTCTATGGGGTGACTTCTCAATTTGTACTAAATCCTCTTTTCTCTCAACAGAAGGCAGGAGTAGGTGTCTCCACATCTTCCTGCTGAGACAAGCCAATCAGCAGCCCAGAAGGGTAGACCAGAGCATTGAAGCTTTCCTTTTAAAGCCTCCTGTTAACGATTATCAGCTCCAAAAATGCAAAAATACTGACTCCAGTTCACAACACCTATTTATTCAACACAGTGGACAAAGAAACCTTTTCTGTTTTTCTAATGTCTGAGTCCGGTAGTGAAGCAGTTTTAAGTCTAAATGTCAGCTTCGAATAAGATATCATTTTTGTGTCTTCCCCATCACATTTATTTAGCTCCTTACCTCAGCAGAAGTTACTAATAATTACTAAGGGTATGTCTATTTCCAGACAAAAAAAGCTGGAAATTTGCCATCGTTCTTGATAAAGATGTGAAAAGGGAAAAAGATTCTGCGCTTACACAGACCAGTCGAAAAGATTTTCTCTTTAATTATTATATTTTCTTGAGTGTAAACTTCACTCTCTTAGCAGTAAGGTTATAGAGAAAGAGTCTTCAGAGAACCCACATTGACTCTGAGGCAAGGGGGATCAGAGTGGGGAGAGAGCAGTAAGAGAGAAGCAAGTTTTGGAGAATCAGCAGTAAGGATGTGTTAGAGAAGAAAAGGCTGTGGGGTAAACCCCCACACTTGAATACCCAACTCCAGTACTGCTTCATTAATTTTTTAAGAGCAAATCCATTGGTCAGACTCATAAAAACATTCTGTGAACTACTATGAACCAAAGAAACTATGAGCTGAGCTGCAGGTGTTTGCAGCAGCAAAGTGCCTTTTTTACAAAGATCATTTTCTGAATTAAAATAAAAGGAAAATGGAGTAAAAAGCAGAAAGTCTAAAACACCATGAAGCATGCAAATAGCACTCATGTTAGAGATGGACTTTACCTCAGGATCTGCTACAACGGCAATGTGAACTTGGTGAGCTTCTGCATCCATTTCAACTGGGGTTTGGGCCCACCTTGGCACTAAACTTGTCTGGGGTATGGCAGACACAGCACTTCAGTAATTAACAAACGTTAAAGCTGGTCCCCAGAATGAATCCTTGATTCAAGCACCTACAAACACTCCATACTGCAGGCCTATCATTACAAACAGATTTGGCGGACAGAGATGCTGCTCTGAATTAATTGTGTTCAGGCCAAGTCCTTGGACAGACTCCAGTGGCTAAATCCATTTTAACCAGCCATTTTCAAACCCATCCTTTGTTAGAGGAATCCTCAAAGGATGCAGAGTTGCTTTAATCCAGGTCATCTTGATTTCTGCTGTGGGTGGAGTCAAGGTAGTACCATGATTGGTGTGTACTGTGAGTCCCTGTTTGTTCAGCACCAAAGGGGGATCTTGGTCACCTTGCTATAAATTAGAGCTATCCTCCAGTTGCTTTGCTTTGTTGGCAGTTATTGCTTTGAGACTCAACAGTTTGCAAAAATGGTTTAAAACTACCCTTTTCCTCCACTTCCTGATCTTGTGTCAAATCTTGATCAGCTGGGCTGAGGGATGAAGTACTGAAGCCTGCTTTTTACATTCAGCAGACTTTACTGTCCTCACAAGAAACCTTTTTTCAGTGCTAACTAGAATGAAGTGCGATCTCTCCTCCTCTGGACTTGCACTGCTGCCCTGTAAGTAGACAAAATAGCCAAATGCAGTATTCACAGCTTCCAGGAGGCTGCTGCGTGGCAGCAGGAATGGAGATGTATTTAGTGACATGTCAATCAGCTCCCTGCTGCTCTTTTGACAAAAGAGACAAAGAGCCAGTGTTTATTTTCAAATAACATTTTTGCTGAGGTTCTAGAAAGATGGATGAACTGAAACCGACTTTGATTTGGAGCTAATGGCCCAAATCAATCACTGTAAGAAGCCGCTGCCTCACCTCAGGTAGAGACATGAGCTGATGGTGTTTGGGCAACATACAAGCTGACAGCCTTATATTTGCTGATGTGTTTACCTCAGCCATAAACAAACCTTCAGCAGATTGGCCTATTGATAACTGGATTCTCAGTTTATGTTTATTATGATAGTATATGTGTGAATAAGTGGGGAAAATCTTTCAAACCTAAATAATTATGATACAATTGAAAGAAACAGGGTTCATATATTCTGTAGAGGGGGGAAAAAAGGGTTTTAGTCAAGCACATATAAATTTATATCCTTTGCCGTGTGCTAAGCTGTAATATAGGCTTTCCTGCAGAAATGAATAATAGCTTTAGTCAGCCCTCTCTAGATTGCCCTAACATGCTGCAACTTGATTAAGGGCATGAATTCAGGGCATGAATCTTCCTGATATAGTGAGATTACTGAAATTATCCCAAAAGAGCATGTTTGCTGCTCTGCATGCAAAGATCTTCCATTGTCTCTTTAAGAACATGCAAGGCAGGTCAAGAGAAGCTTAATTAATATGGAATTAGCACAAGTCAATTTTGTTTTTTTATATTGTCTTGCCCTTTGTGGCCTTAGGGCAGCTGGCAGTTGGAGGAGATCATGCTCATATAAGTGTATTGATCAAACAGATTATTACTTAAAGCCCATTTGTGTGCTATCTTTAGGGTAGCAGAACAGGAATTCTATATAGCAAATACTGCTAGGCAGAAAGGACCAACAGGTTTCTGCATTTTGGCAAGTCTGATTTAGGGCTAATAAGTAGCTGAGCTCTTCAGCAGAGAAAAGGCAACGAAACAAGATTGTGGATTAGCTCTGTAGCTACATGCACTGGATTTCTCTCCTTGTTTAACACTTCATCTTAATCAAGCAGCTCCCCTTTCCAAACTAACATGCCTACAAAGGATCATTTAATATCTCTCAGTCATCTGCGAGGTTCCAGTACCCAGTTTGCAGAAATAATTGGGTTTCTTTAATGTCATTTGTTCTCAAATTTATTGGCAAGGATGAGCAAAAACAGGTTATTCATCTGATTAACTGAGCAGTGCTCTCTTTTAATATCATATTACCATTATGTTTAAGCTCTCTGGAGCCAAACTTAGCATTTGCCAAGAACTTATTTTCATTATTTATCCATGTTGCATGACAGTGCAGGGATTCAGAAAAGATCATTCTGTCATCTGAACTATTCATTTCTCTTCGTAGTTGTACCAAGTCCATAGTGAGGCGACTGAATTAATCCTCAGATATTTAATGATGCTGTGCCATGCACACATCTCATTAACTTAGCGGAACCCCTATGGAAGGTATTGCACAGCAGAAGGAATCTCTACTGGAAACATGCTTTGTCAGCAGTCCTTCCCCATGGCAGTAAAAACTCAGCACAGCCAGGAGCCTTGGAGACAATGGATCCATGTTAATTAAGTCCCTGATCAAATACTTCAGTCCATCCACACTTGCAGAAGGTTGCCACTAAATTTGCAATGGACACCAAGAGCATGCTCTTCCGTGGCACTGGTTGCCCTGCCGGGGACTTCAGGGATGTTCCTCAAGTTGTCTGTGGTTCCTCACTAGCTTTATTCTTGGATTTGGAAACGTACTAATCACACTGCTTTAATTTACTCTTATAGAAAATATTTTCTCTAGGTCATCAGCTCTTTGCAGTGGTTTTTTTTCATCACCAGAATCACAGAGAATCATGTTTTTTTTTTTTAAATAACTTTTTTTACACAATTCATAAGTCAGAAGGGAACATTTATCCAAGAAACCTCCAAAATATGTGAGGCCTTCTGCCACACACCTGTTCAGTTGTGTCTGTGCCCATCCAAGTCCCATGTCTCACCCCAATTTGGATTTTGGATTTTCTAGAGAATTTGTGGGAAGGAGGAGAGAGAAGAAGATGGCATTTGGGCTGTTTATAATCTTTTTTAGATAGTATAACAACTATCATAAGTCTTTTTCAGCAGCTGAGAAAACTGATGTTTGTACTTCTGAGTTCTTGGACAGGTTAAGAAGTCCCCTTAACATAGGATGTACACATATAGATATGCATGCGCACATACTTCATCTCTCCCTCTCCCTCCCTCTCCTCTCTCTCTCTCTTTCTGCTCTTTACATCAGTGGAATTAACATTATGAGCAATAAATAAATTAATTTGACAGTAAGCCCAAGCTTAACAATGAACTTCACATCTAAATCAGTTCTATGTCTCTCTGCTGTGAGTATATGAAATGCACACACGGTAGCCAAGAACTGCCACCAGCAAAACCCCTCAGTTTGAAAATTAAAATCCCTCCCCTCCTGTATTCTCATATAGATGATTCCTGCACATTCTTCCTGTCATTGATGGGTGCCTCTGGTCTTGTAAACTAGAAATCTGATCACCGTATGTTACAAGTTACCTGCATTTATTGTTATATAACAAATAGCAAGAAACAGTATTTAGAACAGAAAGAACTAAACCTCAATAAAGAAAAGGAGCTAAGTGAAAATGTCTAACAACAATCCATCTTTGATGTAAATGATGTAAATTAGGACAGCCTCCATTTCCAGATGTTTAGGGCTGTGCTGTATAAAGTTCTGTAGTGCTTTATTAGCACCCACTTCATAAAGTATTTCATAAAAACCTCATTAATGCCTCATAAGTACTTTTACTGTAATGATCACTCCCTGAAAACCAGTCAGTCATTTTCAAAGGGGGCAGTAACGAAACAAATTTTCACACACGTTATTGTTATTGAAGGCTTTGCTGCTGTTTATGATAATAATGGTGCAGGAGATGGCTTGATTCATTTCATATCACAGCTGTTCACAACCTTTTCATAGAGGCTTTTTTCCTATTTTTCAAAGCAATTGACTTCATAATCAGAGCAAAACTACTTACTCAAAAGAAATCTCTTAACGAAAGGACTGCAGTACCTAGCATGAAACAGGGCAGAGCAAGTCTGAGGCAGGAACGTGCTAAAATAATCAGTTTGGGTCCTCACTGGGATACTGTTTTATATCATGAAATGTTCTCATTCATTTTCAGGAAACACAGCTTATTTTTATGTTCCTGTTTTTTTTTTCTCCAAAGAGGTTCTATGAATTATCCCAAATAGATTAATGTGCTGACCTTTAGTCCCTAGAAACCAAAGGCTGGATTACAGCTGTGCACGCCTTGAAAAACTTAAATTTTAGCGTTCAGTTAAGATACGAGTTGCAAAGTTTAGAGATGCCCGAACTTGACCTTCTAAGGAAATAGAAAAATTAGCACAAGATTTTTCCAGGACTATTTACACATCTTCTGAAATAAAGAGGAAGGATGATCATTACCTTTGAAGAGTATACGCAGAAGAGGCATATCCACTGGTGTAGGAGAATAAAAACCTGCAGTCTTTCTTTGGGCTTGGGCTGCATGAAAGTAAAGCTCTTACAAATTTCCCTATATGTATTCATTCCGAGAATTTTTTTGAAAAGCCACTAGTGTCCTCACCAGTGGTCAGCCATACTGTGGTGAATAAGGGCCTTAACTGGTCAGCGTGTGGAAAAGGAATTAAAAAGCTAAAGGGGAAGATTGTGACTTAGTGTACACAGCTGATAGAGGTGTGAAAATTCCCCTTGCATTCACACGAGCTTTCATGATCTTGGGCATGAATGCAAAGCTAAAAGTGGTTCCTTTCTCTGTGGAGCAGAAAGTAGCATGCGAGTGAGCATACTGTGGAAATGAAGGAAGGAAGGAAGTAGGATTTAGCCATTTTAATGATAGTTACAAACTACTATACTTTTGGGAAAACAGGACTGGGAGGGTGGAGAAAAGACTGACAGTTCTGTTAGTTATTATGTCTCCCAGGGCTGTAGTAGAGCTGGTATAGCTAATACCAACATGTACAGTTTTAGGCCAGATTGAAGATAAAAACTTGTCTGCATAGGAGCAAAAATATGGACAATTTTTGCAATAAAACTAGGTGTGATTGGCAACTTTTCGTGGCAATTTTTAAAAAAGCTTCTGTAATACTTGTGACACCAAATAATAACATTTCTTGTGAACTTCATTGGTACAAAAATTGTGAACTGCACAGGGTTTTAGTCCCACAAGCCAGCTGAAAGGGCAGTGGTTGGCTCCTGTTTGCATTCCCTGAGTCCTTGCACAACATGAGGTGAACATTGTGAACTATGGTGTGTTGATAAGTGAATCATTTCCAATAAAATAAAAATTAGAACATACCTGTTCTAAGGCTGTTGTCTGGGCATTTTCAACTTGTCTGAAACCAGGAAGTGTCACAAGTGTTACAAGAAAACCTGTTCCTAAGACTTTGATTTATAGATTCCAAGAGGTTGGGTTGTGTTGAGATAATTATTTCGGTTTCTGGAAGGTGATCAAAATGAAACTTTCAAACATTTGGAGGTTCACCCAGTGCTGGAGGGTTGAGTGGTTGCCATTTCTACCATATGCACTATATCAGAGTTATTCATCAGCTGTCTAGTTTGATATATAGTGTTCATATGATACAGGGAGTTTCAGTTCTTGGTAAACTCCACATTCATTCATTTCATTTTACGGTACTAAATGTTCCTCAAGCATTAGACGTAATTGCAGAGAAAAAAATGACATTAAAGTATCACTTAAAAGAAGTTCTACTTACAGCAATCACTGAAAAATCCAAACTCCATTATCAGAATCCAGTGGAAAGCAATTACCCATATAGAAGTGTACAGCAGGGGTAAGTATGGGATTATTAAATAACAATTTTATATCAAATAAACCTGTGATAGGTTTTCATATTGCCTTTGGTTCAACAGTAATTTCAGAGTGTGAATTAGTTGTCACAGTTTAGGCTAAAGCTAGAGAGAGAGCAGTCCTATCCACAGGAAAACCGTGATAAAGCTGCCTTTGTGTGAGATTTTTCATAGATGACCTTCTACATGATTGCAATTAGAATTCAGCTATTTTTCTTCAGAAATCTGAAGTATATTACATAGAAGCATGCCTGACAGCTCTTTTTCTGGTGTTTCTGATAAGCACTAGCAATCCATTTTAACGTGAATCTCATGGCTAAGGTACAAACTCATTATCTCATTCTTTGCATTGTCCTATTTTGGAGTAATTTTCTCTCAAGAAAGAAATATTTTGCATTACTTCAACTTGATAAAATGCATAATTAATGTCAGGCTTGTTTGGAGAATTGTGGGCATACAGCAGGTATGGCATGATTATCAGGCAGATAATGCTGACTGTGGAATTGTGGTGGGTCACACAGGGAGCCAAACCAAGATGTGGAAGTGGGTTTGAGGGTCTCACACCGAGGTCCATGGCCAGCTTCTGAGTAAGCTGTACTTTTTAACTGAGGATTTCACCTTTACAATACCTTACCTAAAACTGTGATGAATTCTTCATGTGACATCTTTCCTTCAGGCTTGTATGTCTTATCAAACAGATACAATGGGCTGCTTGATCAGAAGTTAGTTGCTGGGTTGGTAATCAGGAGTCAATGCAGGGCCTCAGCCTGAAGCTCTCTGAAGCTATGTTACATTACCACACTATTTGCTGACCAGAGATCTCAGTCTAGGTCAAAGCAATCAGCCGATTGCATTGCAGAGCTTACCATCATGTCAGGCAGATGTGATGACAGTATCAAAGGAAAGCTATAGGGCTAACAGACTAACTGGCAGCAGGACGCAGTTAAAGTTTCTCTAAATTAATCTGTGTGGTACATTGGCTGTGTGTACGGTAGGCTTCTCAGAATAAACAGAGGCCCAGAAGCCCAGGACATTTACTTTGCTAGCACTGTAAGCGGTGCCACTAGGGAGTGGTAAAAACATTTCAGCAAATCAAAGTTAAAACAAAAATTGAGCTCCAGGCATCCCTAGATGTGATTTTGACCAGTAACAGTTTTAGAATTCATTGACAATCGTATTTATTTGCTTGCTTGTTTGCTTTTTGAGGGATAGTAGTCATATAAGAATCTGGTCCCTTTGCACTGTTCAAGCACTTCAAAGATCTAAAACTTGAGCCACTGTTTGTCAGCTTCTTGTTGTTACAAATCACAAGAGCCTGTTCTTGTACAGCTGCCATCTTTTATCCGGCTTGGCGCAGCAAGCGGCAACGCTGAGGGAGAGGAACAGAACTGCGCTGTGCTGGCCAGCCCTTGCCTTCTCAACCTATACCAAGGATGGGCAAAGTAGCAGAGCGCAGCGGGGTGGAATGGGTAGGAAGAGGTACCTTCCAGACTCCAAATCTGAATCCATGATGCAGCCTCTGTGTGCGTGTGTCTGTGTGCGTATATAAACATACACATATATATATTTTAGAATTCAAATCCAAGTGTTTTATATTTGTACAGTAAGTCATTCATTTGGTTTTTGGATCAGTAAAATATTTAAATCATACAAACCTTAAGCTTCTTTATTTTATGAATCAATTGTAAATAACCTTTGAAATGCATGCAGGTGATGAAACACATTTGTTTGTTTGGAAAAGGTAATTTTACCAAGCCCAGAAAGGAACAGCCGGTCTTTTCTAGTAAATCCTTTGAAATGCTGCAAGAAATTGTGGTCTAGATAGCTGGAGTGACCTCTCGTGGTCTTTACAGGAACTAAGGCAATTCATCCCCCCACTTTCTTTACCTGCTTTTAGCACAGGCAGATCAATGGCTACTAAAATAAGGGACCAGACGGCAAGGCTAGTGCATAAGCATCTGTCATGCAGGGCTCCCAACTTGATCGGTATTCTGAGAAGATCGTTTCTGCTCTTAAGTGTCATTCATCTGTGCTCAGAAGCTCAGAGAAAGAAAGGCTTTTCAGATATGGCAAGTGGGCTTACTACATCAGGCCTCATCTATCCCTTTAAATATTGGTAACAGTAGAAGTTGACATCTTCCCAAGCCACTGGAAATGGGAGCAATCAACTCTCCCTAAAGAATCAGCAGTGACACGAGTAGCTGAAATATCTATTAGATGCCTATGTTACCTTTCACTGCCATCTTGCTTTTATTTCACCATCCCTGTCAGATTCCTGGTGGTTATAAATAACAGTGAGAAATCTCCATCACACATTTCCAGACTGGGAAGGCCTGCACATGTTTTCACTCCAATATCTTTCTCTTATCACCCAAGGTTTTCTTTTGTTTTCTTTGAAGGTTTTTTGAGGGGGAGGAGGAGGAGGAAGGTTTCTTTAACATGGTGTCAAAGCATATCTATCAGTAATAAAAATGATTCTTTTTAACTGGAATTAATTTCACTTGTTAAATGTCCCCCATTGCTTCAGGTTTTCTTATGCCATGTATTGACTGGGGCAGTAGGTGCCTGGGAAACTATTTGTTTCTCCAGAAGGACAGCTATTGCCCTGGGATTCCCCTGCCTCTTCCTCATGTTGGGCTTACATTGCTCTGATTTAAAGAAAAATCAAGATATATAGTTTATGAATTGTTTTATATTGTTGCATATTGTATATCTGTATACATCCATATTAATTAGATGAGTCTGAACCAAACTACAGTTTCACACCATCTATTTATTCCTCAGATACTGACTGCAGTGTTCAGACTCCAAACCCAGATTCAGGTTTCACACTTTTCCCGTATATCTCTGTATGCATTCAGTAGAAAAATCCTTCTCTTAAACTTAGTGTAAATGTTGAACATTTGAAATCCAGATCATGATCTTAATCAGGCAACTTAGGTCTGTCTTTAGTATTGATAGCTCTTAGGTGACAGAGAAGAAGATAAAATTGCTGGAGCAATAATAGATTACCCCAAGCTCTCAGTGGTAGGGGATAAGGAAAAAATTAACAATAGTCTCTAGAGGCACAAACAAGTGTGCATTGAACGGCTGTTGGATTCATTCTCACTGCCATCTGTTCTTTCAATCTTCCATATGACTATTGCATACTGAAACAGCATCACTGCAATTGTCAGTCCTTTTAAATTTCTATTTTCCCTTATCTTTTTTCATGATTTTAATGCTGTCAGACTGACTTTTCACATTTTTCTTCTTTAAGTTTCTTTCCATGTGATTCTTCATGTGGTTTTTGTAATGTCTTAGCTTTCTCTTAGATGAAGTTCAGCATCAGTATAGTGAAAATTGATGTATGTATTCTTTAATAATGAAATAGATCAGATGATTCCATTTTATTATTTATAACTACAAGATCTATCCTCCTATTTTCCAGACTTCAGTCACATGCAATATATACAAAAAAAGATCAATTATTATCTCTCATTTCCATCTCCGACAGAATGTAGGAAAGTGTCCTACATTCTGCTGACACTAATACTGTAGCTTTTGAGATCTGTGTCCAGACATGTCAGACATCTTACTGCAGAGAACAGGATGTGCTCTTCAGTACAGCGCAGACTGTCTGCACTTACTGCCAAAGCCTGTCTAAAGTTTTGCAGAAGAACTTAAGTGAGCAGGATATGTTATTTTAAGTGAACAAATTTCAAGAGTTCTCCTAAAGCTCTGACCTTTTCCGCCAAATCCAGCTCTCAGTTAGAGGGGGAAAAAAACCATGGCTGCAACTCTAAAGGCAAAATTTCCTGACTGACATATCTTTATGGGCTTATTGCATGTAAATAGGTGGTAAGCCAGCGCGGAACCCTCTCGCTGAGGTCTTGTGGGGTTTCACCTACTCTAACTGAGGAGTTTTGCATGATAGGTATTTTCGTGGAGCTGTATGTGGGGCCAAATGATAGGACCCTGAAGTCCTCGTGGAATGCATGAGAAGGACATTTGTTAGGAATAGCTTTAATTAAACATTGCCCTGTCTTTTTTTTAGCGTCTTTAACCCCCATTGCAGTAAAGCACTTAAACATTTCCTTAATTTGTAGTTTTTCAGTGGAACCTGGTCATATGTTAAGTGATTTCCTGAATCAAAGCCTTGCAGTGTAAAAGATCTTATTCACATAGAAAGCTCACTGGTGTGTGGTGACTTACTGGTGTGGCGACTATTATACAGTAATACTTCATTACTGTTAGTGTTTCGGGCTTCGCAACATGCAGCTGTAATACTCCATGCAGGCCTTTGCAGGTATCTCAAAGGAAAGTCATCGTTAAGGATACTATCTGGAACAAATCCAAGCCCCAAATAGGGAGATGCCACCAAGACTAGAGAAGAAATCACTTTACAATGCCACCATAACAATAATATGTTAGAAGTAAACAGAAAGGCGTTGAGTGTTGCTTTCTTGTAAAGAGTGTAGAATTCCAGATTTGCAGCTTTTTGAAAGAAGTCGTGCTACCTGTTCTCTCTTGCCTGATTTTAGGTGGGTAGCAATTTTAGTCTCCAGTGCTCTCCTCCACACTGATATCACAAGCCGGTGATTCAGTGTCCTTTATTATTGGAGGTCTGGAATAAGGATAGTGGTAATAATTAAGATTCAATGCATTCTCGCTATGTAACACCGACTGTAGATCAGAGGTGAAAATATACGTACGTCTGTATGCACAAGATGTTTCACTGTGGTTGTCTTCTGTAGGTTTTTGTCATTATTATTCCTGCAAGTATAAATATTTACTATATATGTCTACCTGGTGAAATAGTCCCATTTTCATGCTTATTTAAAGGGACTAGCTTGGCTGCATTTGCAGTGCTTATTTTTACAGTGAATAAAAGCCCCCAAGAATTTGTTAACTGAAAATGCAATCCAAATGTTTAGCATATAGATGAGAGAAGACATTTTAGGGTCATTGCTTTGCTAATACAAGTCTTTCATTTCACATTATCACTCTGTTTTGAATTCCCTTCTTTTTTCTCCTGTTTCTTCACTACTGGGTGGATTTTTATGGCAGTAAATGTACCAAGTTGAACGTCACAGGTTTCTGTCACAAATAGTGGAAAAGGATGGAAAGTTCAAAGGCAGCTGATGGGAACTTTATTGGGTCTTCCTTAGGGAAAGGACATAGAAGTGGACTTGTTTCTGAAGGCATCTATTGCATTACATGGGAGAGAAAATAACACCTCAGACTGCAACAGAAGATGGAAACATGCCCATATGAAAACCTAGTTTACTTGCATCAGAGATGTATACTGTTGCAACAAAGTTAATTAAACCTTCAGCAATAAAGCAAATGCTCAAAATCTAATGTAAAAATAGTAAATCTGGTTAGAAAAAAGTAAAACTTATATTTTGCTCAAGTAAACTAATTTCAAATTCAGTATCTTTCCTGCAGGCAATATTTTGCTGTCATTGCTTTCTAAGCCAGTCACAATTACTAATTTTTGTAGGGATCACACCATGTACGTACATGCAGCTAAATTATTAGTGTAAATGAAATCTTAGTGTTTAAAGCAGTACTGTAACAACTTAATTGACTTTAATTATTTCAAGACATACCTTTGTGTATGTAAAAAGAATGTGTACAGTAACATAAGAATTTCCATTCTAGAATTCCTTTTCCATTTCTTGCACTGTCAAACTTCTGAGGATGGGTTTCTCCCCCAGCAGGAATTGCACTTTTAATTCTCAGCAGAAATGTCTAAGCTTTTTCTCAATATGAAATGGACAGTAGTGACGTCTCGTGGTTAGAGCTACAGGAGGGGATCTAATAAACCTGAGTTAAATTCCCACTTTTGAGGCTACTGAGCAAGTATGCAATCACTTTGCCTCAGTTTCCCCATCTATGAAATACTGCTGTCTTGTGCAAAGCACTTTGAGACCTCCTGATTAAAAAAAAAAAAAAACCAGAAAACTCTGCCTATTGTTGCTTTTCTTTACAAAAGAGTAAACGCACTTCTGTGATTACAAAAAATGTTCGCAACTGTTTTCTTTTGGAACAGCTCTGGTATCTCAAATAAGGCAGAAATAAAGCTCAGTCAGTTGGTGTTTGGTGAAATCCATCTAAGTTTATAAAGATTTTAGGTAACCTGGGCATGCGCCATAAATTTCAAATAGTAAAAGATATTTGAAAGCTATTTGCCACTACTCTACTGCTACGAAGTATGGAGAGTAAAAGTTCAGTGCTTACAGAGTGAGTGAGGCTCCAAAGGCCTTTGGAGTCAGTAGAAGTATTCCCATCACATTCAGGGGACTTCGAATCAGCCCGGTATGTGCATCTTCTTCAAGAGTGAGCGTTCCGATGCTCTCGCCTCAGAGCTAACCGATAGAATTTTAAGGGGATATTTCTTTTCCTACCATACGGATCAGTGTCTTTTTCAGTTTCTTAACTGCCTTTTTCGCTTCAAAAACCTAGGAAATAAATGACTTTACAAGGAAGTGTCAGATGAAAATTTAAGAAAAGCTGTAGTCCTTAAAACCTGACTTCCATCCTCTAGTATGTTTTGACACTGTCTTTATTCTCCTGTTCACTTTCTGCCTTTCATTAGAGCTCTGTGTCTGCAAATCCCATGCTGCAAAATGAAAAGTGAAGAGTACCTAGCAAACTACATGTGAAGCTGGAGGATCTGGAGTTCAGATCAAAACTGGCTGCAAGTACAGGATGCAAATCTAGAATGTCCCTGTGGTTATCCATAGACTTCCAACTCATTAGCTACAGTAACTGGTAGCACGCTTAAGAGCAGGATTAGGTACATTCTGAATGGGAGGAAAGGAGACTGCTGAATGGTGAGCTGGCTGTTCCTTTAGCACATAGAGATGTCTGCCCTATCTATAGGTGCCTACCACTTTCTTAAAACATGTCCCTACTTCCTCGCCTGATACCCCCAGCAACTGGAAATGTGGTGTTTCAGATTCCATTATGCTGCCATTGAAGCTGCAGACAAAACTTTCATTTATTTCAGTTCTTCATAGCCTGAGACATTTTTCATTTGAAATAAAGTCAACCATAGAAAATGAGGCATTCCGGATACAGCTTTGCTCCCACTGGAATTAATGGCAATAATCCATCTACTAAAAATTCTGTCTAGTAAAATTCACAGCTGCATGAAGCACTGAATAAGATCAGACTTTGTTGTCCTGTTTTTCCCTCAGTGATGTTCACTTCCTTTCTTTTCCAAAGACACAAAAAGTAATAAGCAGCTGGATGGACAGATAGACACATGCTTGAAGTCAAAACTACTTAACTAGATTAAGTGGTAATCTTTTAAGTGTATTGTCAAACATACCACAAAAAGATCTGAAATGGCTCTTGAGTGCAAAAAAGCTGATGAGATATGGTAACAGCACACCTCAAAATGTTTCTAAGTGAGCCTAAGACTTCAAAATGTTACTTTCATCTTATTAAAGGGTGCATGGAATCGCAAAAGGTTTAAAGCTTTTTTCTTATTCAATGTTTCCTCTTTTCTTTTAACTCTAGGCTTTTAATACCGGAATTTTTATCATAACGAAGAAACTCTTGCTTCCTCAAAGCAAACTCTAATAGATAAAAAGTCATCTCTAATCTATATGTATTAAAGTAAAACACTTTAGACTGAGTTTTTCATGAATTTCCAAAACAGGACATTTGCATTTCATGTGTTGTATTTCTCATAGCTTTGGGAATCAATAGCTTCTCACAGGCATGGAACTCAGCAAAAGGAGATGAAGAGTCTACCTAAAAACACTGATTTCACTTTTAAAACAACTGCTCTCTTTCAATGGCTTTGCTATTTTCTGTCTGGCTTTACTGGCATCTCAACAGGAATCGACGAGTAGCACAAGGTACAAAATATCTATCAAAGTGAATCACAAAAAACACATGAACAGTACTGATACTTAGACGCCAGGGCTTCTCATGAAACTTGAACTATAATTTCAGGCAACCAGCCTCATTCAAATACCAAGCAGTCAAATTCAGGGGTCAGTCTGCTCTGCTCTTTGCTGCTGTGCCATCCCCAGCATTATTCTTCACTCAGCTCCCTGTGTCAGTCAGATTCTGTTCCATTCCCTTACATTGAGGACACCTGCTGCGATTAATTTCTTCTTGTCTAGAGGGCTCTAGATGGCTGTAATGTATAGGATGAGAGGCTGAAGGAAGAATTAAGCTATACCAACTTAGTATTCCCTAGAATCACCCCTGGATTTATTCATGAGGGCATGCCTTAAAAAATATTAAACATTACAGAAAGGGCTGAAAGAGACAGGCTTTGGGGAATTTCCATGATTCCTTCATTGCCTTCCAGGAAGCAGAAAAAGGTATTTCATCCCTCTTTCACTTGCCTTTAAAAGCAGGTATAATCCATTCACATGTTATTTACAGACAGCACCAGTGATCGCTCATGTTATTTTTTGATTTACCTAGAGTTCTGGGGAACGACAGGCAAACTGTGGCGAATATCGCAGCCGTGGTTTATATTCCTGTCCCATTTTCCGCCTCCCTACCAAAGGCAACTCGCAGCCCAGGAAAGCCAGCCAAGCTGGCACCGCGCTGCAAAGTCCAGGCCTCCAGCTGAAAGCCATATTCATTGACAGTCTGAGCTAACAGAGCAGAGAGAGCTGAGCACTCCCCCTTCTGCTGGCTGAGCTGTGGAAATATAATAGGCAGCTGAGGATGTTAATGTCTTAAACTGTCTCATAAAATTTCAGTAGAGTTTGTTCGTTTAGGTCCTAAGACTTGTTTTTGCTGTTGGCATCGAACATGCCGCTTCCTTTTTCCATTGTTTACCTCCATCTTCTTTTCTCTCCCACACTGAGTGACCTCAAAGCCTTAACAGTCGAATGATGATGATATCCAAATTGAACAAAGGAGAAAATCATCCCTTTTATTACCCAAATCAGTATGTGAATATTTCTGCTAATATTCCAGGAATGCTGTGCTTATTGCTGTTGTAAATCAGAAAAAAATGGTAGAGATACACAGTGTACCCTGAGGTATTTTACCCCTTACCACTCTGCAAAAAAAAAAAAAAGAAAATCATCGTGAAATAGTTTCCACAGACTCCAGACACAGGACACATTCCCAGTCCCTCTCTCTAGTGAATTGTATTTGTTTTGAAAATTGTAAGTTAGTTCATTATTGCAAGGTAGAGGCTAGTAACCTTGAGCATCTGAAATTCTGCTAGCAATCTATAGAAGACCTTTCATGTAGAAAATCAGCAACAAAAAAACCAACACCCAACTTCCCACTGGGGTCAGAAACAGTCCAAGAAACCCAGTATAGCCATTTACATAGATATTCATAGCTCTGATTTCACTAGACCTTTCGTAGTTGGAGCGTATCCCCAGTTGGCTGTAAATTTCATCTTTATCATATTCGCCTTGTTAAATGAGCTCTGGCAGGACTCCTGGCTGTTTAAAAAAAAGTAGTAGTTGAATTTTCCCATTTCAAGGGAAATCAAAGGCTGTTGAATTTTCCACATTCTGTCATACCAGCTTCAGTATGATGCAATCAGGTGTCTGAAGGAAAAATCTGTGTAATTACTGTATTCAGTAGCTCATATTGCTGAAGTCTCTGAATAGTTCCGTGTGGGTAAGCGTTTCTTTGAACTTCTGGTATGATGATAAAAGGCATTAAAGCCTAGAAGTTAGAGTACAGGACGAGGCATAGTTTAGTGATTAGATGGCAGTGAGAAAAAGAGCTTTTTGAGATCAGAACATTAGAAAACGGTTTTGTATACTAGGAAGTGTGGGCTCTGGTCCTTGCCTCATCACTGGCTGGCTATGAAACCTTACGGCAAGGGTTGAGCACAGCACACAGTGATGTAATATCTTATTTTTAGGTGTTTGGTTGCAAAAGTGGAATCCAGAAGCCTGGATTATGCCACCAGACAATGGATGGTGTCCTGACTGGGGCCCACAGGCACTGATACACTGAGCAGGGAGCAACTTAAAGTCAGTGCCTTGAGCCTTTGCCACTGTGTCCAGGTGTCGCTGTGTCCCTGTTCTCCAAAGACATGGGAGGATCGAGTCCTCTCAGCAGCAGGACTGAATCTCCTCAGACTGTGGTCAGAGCTGATTCTAGGTCATCCGCCATCTGGACAAGGCATCTCGTTATTGATGTGCTGCATAAAATGGGAGCAAAGATGGCTCCTCCTGTAGCCGTATTTTTGGTAAAAAGTGGATAATGTTGCATTCTGTTGGAATGCCTTCTACAAAGGGAGCTGCTGTCTCAGCCTTTCAGAAATTACAGATTAAAAATTGAGTAACCTATACAAACTAACCAGTAGCTCACTAGGATATTGATCCTATTTACTTGGCTTTCACTTAATAACTACTTCAAGTATGAAAATCCTGTTCTGAATGAGGCCCATAACTTCCCTACATACCCCAATCTGTAAAACGAGAAAAAACTTCACAGCTCAGTGTTGTGAGGCTGTATTAGTGCTTACGAATCACTGCAAGAGCCTCTGCCTGTGTGTAAATGTCTGCAGGATCTGGGGATGTCCTGCTCCATTTTGGGGGGAATCCACATTCCAGTCCCAGAGAAATGAGTGATAAGATTCCCATGGATTTTAATTGTGCTGGTATTTGTCCAGAATCGTAAAGCATGTTACTTATTTACATTTGTTGTTGATAAAGTCTAAGCCATTTTCATAAGTTTCGGAAGTAATCTCTTTCTGGATATAAGCTGGAGCATATCTTCCAGTGTCTGTTATCTGAATCAATAAAATCTTAACTTAGCAAGGGAGTTGTGTGCTGACTACATACCATTTGGAAGCCTTCATTTTGAGAGAACTGTCACATTATTTTAGCCTGAAAGTGTTGTCAGGTTAAAATAACTGAAAAATACCACTCCTTCAACCAGGCCAAGCCAATGCCCCTTCTTATCTAGGAATGTGTTATGGTTATGTCTAATAAGCCAATTAAATAAGCACAGGATAAATTTAGTTTGTCAGTTTAATAGAGTTATGGCTCTTTGCATGTTTAAGTAATTCTAGATGTACGTAGATATAACTGAGGAGAAAAATCTATTTCAGACAGCATGTGCAAAGAATCTGTACGTAAGTATGAGCATACATTACAGCACAGCAGTGAACAGTCAGGAAAGACTCATGTTTATATACAAGTAAATGAAGTATGATTGAAACAAAATCTTCAGGTGTTCTGGACTGCTATGGGAGATGGTGGTTTATATGTTATTATATATTATAATAATTATATATTGCATAAACTGGAAAGTTTACTATGAACAGTTTTCTTTCATCAGAGGGAGAGAAAGAAAAAAGATTCAGCTTTAATTCATTCCTTTCTATTTGTTTAATAGACCCCCATCAGATTGTAGTTCTGCCTAATAACCATCATAAGAAAAAGGCGGATATCTTATGGAATTTTTTTTTGGAAGGGGTTCAAACATTCTGGGAACCGTGCTGGTCCTGTAAGTTGGTGGCTAAGGCACTACCAGGCACAGATGAACCGCAGTTGAAATTAGTGAGCTTTGTTTTGTTTTGCTCTGCATTCTGCGCAGAGGTATGTTCATTTGACCCTGAAGTCCCACAGTATTTATTTATATAATGGCAAAATACGGTGTTGAGGTCAAATAACAAAGTTCTCGCTACTCCAGAAAATGCACAATCTAGGCTCAGCATGACATCACATTCCTGAGTCTCACTGCTGACTAATTGTACAAAACATTTTTGGTGAAGAAAGCTCTCTTTCTGAAATGGCGCCACTTTTGCGTTCACTTCCCTTGTAACATACAAGTGATTATAGTTTTGTGGTGTGAAACATGATGGAACGCTACATTCACTCGCTTCAGCATTCAGCGATACCAGGTTTTAGTTCTGCAGCTGTCAGAAAAGCACTTACCCTGGTTGTTAAATGATGTAGAGAAAGGATGGATCGCAGACTTAAGCAACAGCGTCACTGCACATGCACTTTAGAGAACTGAGCTTTTAGCACTCAAATACTTGCCTAAGTTTAAACATGCAAATGCTCCCTAGAAAGTTGGTGAATGTATGCTTGCTTAAGTCAAATGCATACAGTGAATACTTGTAACACTGGGATTTAACAGTTATTTCGTAAGAATCTTTGAGAGAAAACGTTACTTTAACTCTTGAGGAAGTTCGTGAGCAGGTGTAATGGCCAAGGCCAGCGCAGTCCAAAAGGGGGAAAGGCTGTGTAGGAATGAATTCTCTGATGCTGCCTGAAATGCTCTTCCGGGGCAATGAAACCATTTTCACAGTTACTACAGAAGAGTTATGACTATTGAAACGGGGGGGGGGGGGGGGGGGGGGGGGAAATTGCATTGCGAAGTGTGAGCAATCACAACTATCATTTACGGAGCTGTTCAATAGCTCATATTTGGAATGATGGTAGTTGACCATTCATAGCAATCTGAGGCTAATGCACAGCATTAATAATCATTGTAATATATAGGAAGCTTAAAAAGCTGGCAGTCTCTTTACAGACACTTTGTGAGAGGAAAGAAACAAACAATCGGTCATATAAATTATTTGCAATCAGTTTGTTACAAAAGTATACTGTGCAGTATTTACAACAATTTGTACCTGAATTTTGTCTATCCAGATAGCACTAATAGTTCTGTATGAGTGACTAAGATAATTACACAAAACTAAACTGATTTTAAATATATTCATTTTATTTCTAAGTCTGTCCTGAAACAAGCCCAGTTCTTATGTTTTGCTTCTTTCACTATCATAACAGAATTGTTGAGGCCACTGTTGAAAAACAATAAATCAACTGTGAAAAGAAATCATGAGATGGATTTATGAACCTTTAAGGTTTGCATTTTCAACTTTTTGCTAGAAGCCTGAGGGCAGGAACTTGCATTTTAAAGTGAGAGCTAAGATTCTCTCACATTAGGATAGGGCTCTAAAAAAAGACAAACATTGCAAGAGGAAGTTGAGGAAGTTGGCAACAGCATCTAAATGTGTGCATCTCTACCTGATGCTGTTTCTTACAATTAACTGTTTCAGACTTGACAGTGGTGCTGTCTAGTCCTAAGAGATACTCTCTGGAGTGTCTAGGAGAAGGCCTGATGAAGCTGGCACTGACTGCCATGAGAAAGTGTTCTGAAGTCAGCTCCCAAATCCTGGTCATGGAATCACATTCACACCATGGCTCGTAATTATTCCTACCGGAGGTTACATAAAAATATAAAACTATTCCCTGTTACAACTCGGGATGCCATGATCTTTCTGTTAATCTAGAGAAACATTTGCAGTTGTAGGTGAGCAGAAGAAAAAAGCCTCTTTGCACTAGAAGGAAGTAAAATCTTTCATCCACTGTGTCTGAGTCATTGCTGGTAAGAAATACGTTTGCAACAGTAGAACAATCCCTGAGTGAATTTGATAAAATATTTTGAAGCTCACTCTTCCTACTTATTAAACTAATAGGTTTGGTCTCCACAGAGTAAAATTATTATTAGCCACTTATTAATAGCTGCATTTCTTTCAGGTAGTGAGACACAACATAAGTGTTTTTGCAACAGCTGTCACCCACCCTTACTATCAAGTAGCCTAACTAGTGTAGTGGTTAGTGGTTCACATTGCCCTTCAATCCTTCTCAAATATCTCTTCAGACAAACGGCAGTTACTCATACCCAGATTTTCTCACATACCGGTGTGTGACTTGGCTGCTAGAGACAGGGGCTGCTGCTTTATTTGCCACCCTGCGAACACAGCCACTGTCAGAAAACAGAGCTCTCATTTGCCACCCAACAATTCTACGTTTTTCTGTCAGGAGCCAACACACAATTTGTTGGCCACTGACACAGCCGAACATCCTATTATCTCTTTATTTCACCAGCTAGGTGGTCGGTCGAGGGTGTGCTTCCCCTCCGGGGAAATGTACCTGTTAAGGTAATATTTCTTTTGGCTCCAGTTCTAAGCCATAGGCAGAGGGATTAGAGATTCAGCTTTTAATTGTGCTTGCCTTTTTCTTTTGCAAATGGCAATCATTCCATAGCACCTTATGTGATATGAAAATAAAAATTGGATTAAAGCATATTTTTGACTCCTGACCAACCATTCTAGTCAGAAAGGCACCTTGTTTAAGCCAGTGGGTGGCTCATCACTTACCAGACAGTACAGGTTTTGGCAGCAGTGTAGTGTAGGCAAATATTGAGTAATTTCAAAGCAAACCAGGCTTCACCTCCTAGAGGAGAACACTAAGACTTGTTTTGTGTTTTGTATAGACAACACAAAGAATTATTTAGCATTGTTCATTTATTTATCAGCTTCAAATCTTTAAAGTTTTGACAGATTAATAACTTCCTTCAGGAGTTTTAAATAAACATGATGTATTAACAAACAGACTAAGAGCCTACTTAAATTGTACAAACATATAAAGCAGGCTGCCTTGTCTAATGAAAACCTGATAAGAAAAATATCTTTAAAAAAAAAGATTGTGTCTCAATTTCCGAGAAAGCAATTTATCTTTATATATCCACTAGAATAACAGATGAATGGAGTCAATCACAGTTTAAATAAACCCCAATTATGCTTTGCCTGATAATTTGATTTTATCGACACTGTATATATTTACTTATTGCTTCAATTATTTAATATTATAAATACGGTGTGTTTTGACAAACTGGGGTTTGGTTTGTCCTTTTTCAATTTAACATAACTTCTGTAGATGAATATAATACAGAGGAAATATTCCATGCAGAGGGGTTTAGAATTATAGCTTCAGCAAACCTTATTAGTACTGCAGCTTTGCTAGAGTCTCAGCACCAGAGGCTGTGTATTTATACAAGTTTAATTGGTTTTAAAGAACAAGCTGAGTTCATCTAGCTGTAGTCACTTAGCACAGTTCATACGTGAAATTGGTGTGGATTTTGGCCCAGGTGACCCGAATCTCCATTACAGAGAACCTTTTCATTTTATACCAACAATATACCATAGCGATAAAGCTGATGATTTTCAGCTCTTATGTCTGGTTTTCCAGAGGGAGAAATATGCTTGAAAGAGCCGCTGCCACACTATTTCCCTGCTGACAGTGTGGCAGGGAGAGCAAAATGTCACCGTTAAAACGCAGCTCTGAGTCTTTCAAACCTGTGCTCTGCATGCGTAGGCTGCAGCTGACAAGTGGCTTAGCATTTCTAAAGGGAGAATAAGCAGTGAATTCCTGTCCGCCTTTCCCGTTATAGCCTCCGGAAGGGCTCTGGGGCTCCAGGGCGCAGAGCGGTAGGAGGCGAGGCGGGGAAGCTGCGGCTCCTGCAGCCCCGCGGTCTTTCTCAGGTGGCCGCAGAGCCGCTGCAGGAGAGGGCAGCCAGCCGCGCGCCGGCCACTGGGCTTCAGGGCTCTCCGGGTTCAGGCATGCGGTGTGTATACAATCTTGGGTTTGATCAGTGGTGTTCTGTTTGCACTGGTCATTATAAAAAAAGACATGGCAAGGATTCATAACCATCCTGTAAGGAAAATTATTAGATTTTGAAATGTCTAACAGATTTAAGAGGGGAATTTCATAAGAGCAAGAACAGAAGGTGCCAACCGAAGGGATGTAATGGCCAACAAAACGAGTACTAAAACAAATGCTGGTAAATATGAAAGGACCAGCTCGTACAGGTAGAAGGGTACAAAGGATTCTAGAGGATCTCTAATAGCACAGTGAAATGTCTCTTAATTTTTGTTTGTCTAAACTGGTTAGCAGCTCAAAGAAATAAATATTTCTGTGTTACATGGTGAGCAAGAATACAAGAAAAATGAAGGGTGGTATTTGTTAGTGGTAGGTTTTGCAATTTGGCCCCAGCAAAGCAGAATGCTTTATGTAGATATACATCCCTGACATTGACCTGACTCTGAAAATCAGATGAAAACACTATTTCTGTCAATTTTTATATTAAAAAAAAAAAGTTTTCTCTCTTCCATAAAGTTATTAAATCATATGTTGCTGAGAAATCTCTTCTCAGTTTAGAGGAGACATTGTGTCTCATGGAAAACCTTGTTATGAAAATACCAGAGCAATGTACCTTTAAAATGTACTTTTTCATGCAAACGGCCAAACCCATGCTACTCACTTTATACTAGATTCATAATCCTGCTTTTTATGCAGTCACACTGTTTATATCAACATAATGGAAGTAACAGGAGAGAATGCATCATTTTATTCTTAAAATTATTGCATTAAATCGCTGGAAGGTGCAGAGATTATACATGTGGGTTTGCGGGTAAGGGCCTAAACAGAGTGAAATTTACTTCACAGCATTGATTTGAATAGTATTTGGTTGAAGTCTAGTATCTGTGTTTTTTCTACTCAGTTGAACTTCTCCCTTTCATTTTTTATTCACACCGTTTCATTGAGACACCGTTGTGTAAAAATGGCAAAAAGAAACTGCAAATTATAGGCCAAAGGTATTGTTTTTGTGAAGGATTTTCTCTTACATAAGTCCTCCTTACAGTGGAAATCATTCTGCATTGATTTCTTCCTTTCTTAAAAAATGTATCTGGACACTACTAAAAATGTAGTATTAATTTTATTTTACATATTTCATTTTGGAGCTGGAATGCAGCGTTTTCTGGGAAAATTGGCTCAGAAATAGGAACATGAGGTTGTTTGACACCAGAAGTTGTGCAGGGGCAATGGCAGAAGACGCAGGCATACCCATCTTACACAGAAATTAACATATCAGCAAGGAGATTAGAGGGATGAGAAATTTCGGAGACCTGAAAAAACCCGCAGTGACACCAAAGCGGATTTTAGCAGTGTGCTTCTTTTTCAGATCCTCTGTGGCTTGCTTTGTCTTTTGCTGTTTCTATTAAATTTGTCATTTCAAGTTCTCTCCGAATGGAATTTCGTGAAATCCCAGAAGACGACCAGATTGGTAAACCTGCTCTAACTGCTCTAACAATATCATGAAACCGAGCTTGAATTACCAATACACCCGGGAATTCTAATGCAATTATGAGTGTTTACTTACACCATGTGTTTCTCACTGAGCCTCGGCTGTATCAGGATAAACCAAAGGGGGCTAATGTTTTATGGATGGTAAGACTCTGTTTGTTTTCAGTAGGGCTAAGTCTCCCAAAGCACTCAGACACACTAATTAAAGTAAACTGCAGAGGCCCATAATAAAATATATGTGTTTGGAGACTGTGAGATGAACTCCACTGGCTTATTAAAAGTCAAAAGAAAAATATACATTATTTATGACTTCAAAGGGACACATTGTGAGCTCCGGTTTATTTAAAGGATTAACTAAGCATTGGTTATTGGTGACCATCTGAACAGCTTTCCTTTCACAGTTCATTAGTTATGTCATATATGTGGGAAGTCATAATTTGGGTTTAGATCAAATATTATTAATCAAATAAATTATGGAGGGTACACCAACATTATTAAATGTAATCTTTAGGAAAATAACACCTCACAAATCCACTTTTCTCCAGTTCCCAATTACATTTCAATACATAAACAAAAATCCAACAGATGTGTGGCAAGTTTTAGAGAACTGCTTATCTTTGGAGGTTTTTTTTTTAATCAATAAATACAGCACACTCTCAACATACCAAATGGAATTGAAAAAGAAGTGCTCAGTAGGCCATCAAGGGCTTAGGGAGTCAACAGAAATACAAATACAAATGAAACTAGTGTGAATACTTTTGTAATTTATCTAAAATGTTTAGTTTTAAAAAACTTGCCTGATATACAGGAACAAGGGGAAAAGTGAGAGTCCAAGTGAAAAGGGCATTTCTCCAGGAGACAAGATTTTGTTTCCTGACTTTTTCAGTAGCACACTCAGTGCATCATTTTTCTCATTTTTCTACTAATTTTACTTATCCAACTTATGAATGCAAAACTGTATATGTAAAATCTTTGGCCAGGCCAAGGCAAGCAGAAGGACCCAAACACAGACACACAATACTGGCTTTAAAGTGTTCACTGCCTGGAAAGATGCACATTTTCATTACATTCTTCTTTCTTTCCATCTTTCATGCTAAGTTTAATACACCACAGGTTTTAAGGAAGGTGAAAGAAAAAGGTCTAGGGTGTTAGCAAAAAAGCTTAAACCAAAGATTTCAATACATTTTATATTGGCAGTTAGCTCTGCTGAGTCTGCTGATATCTTAATTTAATTCTCTCTAAAAAATAGTGTTGTAGTTTCATTTTTTAAAGTGGCTGTTTAAATACCTTAAACTCATTTAAGTCAAGGTTAGGAAAACCCATTTATTCTTATGCTAAACATTTAACTCACAGGAGCTTTTTATGGCTGTTCATATTTTCACTGACATGACTAAGTAGATCAAACAGAAGCTGCAATTCCTTTTGTTTCGAAGTCTCAGGCTAAAGTAGTTTCTTAAATATTGCATTACTGTCTTTGTTTCAGCTAAACAAATACACCAGTCCTGCCTCAAACGCTTTTGGCTTTGTTTTTAAAATTTCAACTTTGTGGGGAAGGAAAATGGTTGCAACATGCTCTGCTGCCCAAATCAGCGTCGTTGTGCCCCCTTACGCCTGTGAGCACTGTGGAATCCTAAAATGGGTGGAGTGCTAGCTGTAGTTCTTGATTTTCACTCAGTGAATCAGCAGGCAGGCTGTGTTTCTGCAAATAACATCTCTTATAAATTAGCAATGAAATATTCAGCAGTGAGGGACTGTTTGTTGTTGCTTTCAGTTCAGTGATTTTGCGCAAGGTATCTAACGGCAGCAGAAATCACTTCACTGAGAAATAAATTCTGAAATAGCAAACCTTTGCCAAATAGTATACAGGCTAATGCCCTGCTGAGCAACCAGAATTCACAAATGGGGGAAAAAAAGAAGTGTGTGTTTATATACATATACGTATATCAAAAAAACTGTTCCGCAGGCCACATTATCCCATCATGTACCTGAAACATTTTACAAAGACAAGAGGAAGGACACCATGTCATACTGGTTTTCATCCTTCTTCCTGTGGTCCTCTCTCCCATCCTGCTTTCCCAATCAGCTGACATAACTGAGCTCACCCCCAGCAATTATCAGTCTGGGAAGTGAAGGTGATCGTGACTCCCAGCACTATATTAAGCACTCATGGGTGCGTGTCCATTTTGTATCGGGCAGCTTGCTCGTCTTGGGTATGCCTAACACCACAGTGCCCCTTCACAGATGATCCTTCCCAGGCTTGTGAGATCTGGTCTTTTTGCCAAATTTCTTCTCTTTCTGCATCGTAGGTAACAAATGAGCTTGCCTTTCTCTCCAGCATTCTTTTTTTTTTAATGAAATCTTTAGGTTTGTATGTCCTGAAATGGCAAATTGACCTAAAGTTAGAAAGGAAAGGAAAGAAAAGAAAAAAAGAGGAGCAAATCCTTCAAAAGGGTTGAAGATTAAATAAAGTACATTTAAAAAAATTATTTTAAATGGACAACACTTTATTTTATTGAACTGTTTGGGGAAAAAATCTGTTTTGGATTAACCTAAACTGATTATTTGGCTCAGCCAATAAACCAAAAGCTTCATCTTTCACCTCATTCTGTCATTCTTTTTTTCTTCAATATGAAACAGAGTTTTGAAAGTTGGACAGATACACTCTCCAAAACATCATGCCAGTTCTTCACCTTCTGGTATGGACTAATGTAACCCTGTATAATCAGAAGGGTTGTGCTCTTCCCCCTTCACAGTACTCTAAGCGATGATGCAAAGTGATGATACAGCTAGCCCTCGTAAATTTATGAAGTAATTCATTTACATCCAAGCGACATCAGACAAGAGATTCAACTTTGTGAACCTCATTGTGAAAATATTTAATGCAAATTAACTCCTAAACTTCATGAGTTCAGAGTGTATTTTATAACTAAAGCAACTGACTTGCTAGGTTAAGTAGAATAAAGAAGAACTGGTTCTAGTATGCAATATTTTGTCACTTAATAGTGCATCATTTATAAAGACACATTGTAAAATTATGAACAATTAATCTTGAAGTGGTCATTGAACTTAGAAACAACATTACATTTCAGAAAGTGTCCTTCAATAGATTAATGATTGGTGCTGCCCTTTTCTATCTCTGTAGCCTAATTTGTCTCAGGAAGGGTTGCCTTTGAAGTCAGGTTTAATTTACTACCTATGAGTCCTTTAATGGATGTCTCCTCAGTAGATATGCTCCATCTTACATGGAACAGGTTCATAGCTAACAGATAGAAAGAATGCATTGTATATACCCTTGTCATAAAACTGATAACTGCGGTGTTATGAGGTTTGTATTCTGACTTCCTTAATAGTATGCAGAGACAAAAGATCAAGGTCAATAGCTAATATGTTTCTTAAATTGTTGTTAATTGATAATTAAATTGCAATAAAAGTAATCCAAGTAGGCAGATGCCCTCATACATTTGTCTTTATGTTTCCCCTTGCACCCAAACAGCATATGCATAGCAAATTTCAATGGCAGCAAATTATACACTATATTTTTGCTAATATTGAGTTGTATATTTCCTTGCTAGTCCTTTACTTCATTTTTACTGTGCAGTATAGTACTGTAGATAAGTAAGATGAGCAAGAAGCAGTTAAGGAGGCTATTGATGGAAGTTTATGTTGACTAATGAATTTAGTTCCTGGTTTAAAAACTCAGTGTATGTGATTTCCTCTCTGTGCAACAGATACCATAAAAATACTCTTAGAATTGCTAGATTGCTAAATAAATGCAATATTCACTTATTGTATTTAAGGAAACTGTAGAATGCTCAAACACAGAGAGGGGGGAAAAAAAGGTACTCTTGGGTCTGGCATCTAAGTTGCTTTGAACAGAAGATGTCTACTCCATGGGTAAGCTAAGGATTTGATGAAGTAAAATTCTCTTCTCCATCCATTGAAGACAAAGAGAAAAACTTGTTTTAATTCTAATTTTAACCTACTATTCTCTCAATAAGGAATTGATCTTCTGCTTATAATCAAGGTATAAAACTTAGGTGATAATTAGTAATGATAATTGTTCCTCCGTGAATAGATGTAAGAATTTTGCTATATATGTGCTGCTGGAACAAGATCTGATCTAATGCTGGGAAATTTACCTTGATGACAGGAGGCAAAAAAGGGAGCAGTATCTTAAGATACAACACTCAACTACAAATCAAGAATTCTTTCCAAGCCCTTATTTACTCCAGATTATTTTTATCTGGAAGCCCAATTACAGAACCCAGCTGGAGACTGATTGTAATGTAGAAAACCTGACTCCATAGACACACAGCCCAGCAGACTGCAGAGAAGAGTAGAGCTTATTTGCTTTCCTAAATCCAAGAGTATTTGGGAGTATGGGGCTATTGTAACAGAGTAAACTGTTGCTGAATCAGTAGCTGAAGCTGGTTATCCAAACAGAATCTGGCAGAACAACCCTGCTGTGAGAACTGAAGATTAGCAGAGGTGAGCAACTTTGCCCCTTTTTTCTCCAAGAGCTGGCTTGACATGAGAATGCCATTTAGGGAAAGTGAGATTTAGGCAAGAAAAGGCTCTGAATCCTTCTTAGCCATATGTGCTCTAGTGGAGACTGGGGGACTGACTGCTATGTGCTTTCTGGGTTGTTATTTCCTCTTTGCAAGTATATGTGTTTGCATACAGAGATCTTGCATGCTTCTTTAGAGCATGTTTGATTACCCCTTGACAAGATTTTTGTGTAGTGCTATTTCCAAAGAGCTGCTAGTGCTTGGAAGTGAGAAAAGAAACAAGCTGACCAAAAACTCATTCTTTTATTTTTGGGGCCGGAATTAAAAGTTGAATTACTGTTGTAGTTCTCTGAAGTATTCCTTCATGTCCAAGCCCAGCTAACAAAAGTAAACAATGACATCTTGGCATTAAGCCTGGTTTGCTTCAGATGCATACTTGTAGATCCTGTTAAAGTGAGAGACTTTACTCAGGCAAAACTTCAGTGATCTTTTATGAAAGGACATCAGGTCTTTATGCTGAATGGGATTTATACATGCAAAACTAATGCCTTTAAAGAATATTCCTGTCAATACACAAATAAAAATGTGTTCATATTTCTTAGACTATATAAAAATGTAGACAGTCTACATCTATTTGCGTAAAATGAGTGCTTTTCTTCTACCTTTGAAGGTGGGCTTGCGAAAATACAAGCACCTTCTGGCAATTAACGATGATGTTTCTTAAAGGAATTCACAGGATATTCCTGTATTCCCAAAAGCTCCAACTTAATGTTTTTTGCACCTTCTATGTAAACATAGTGATATTTGGGGTTAATGCTTTTAAAGTAAGAAACACAGTGCTTTAGGAATGCAAAGAAGTTCAGTTTAGGCAGGAGAGCCCCTGAACCCTGAAAAGCATCACTGGTTATAACTTGTTTAGTTTCGACAAGGGCTATGTGAAGCGATAATATCGAGGGACTTCTAGTATCCAGTTCCGGGTACTTTTGAGATCATCCAGTGCTGCTCAGGGCACGAGCAATGCTCTGCCTGCGTGCGTGGCCTGGGCCTGCACTCGCTCTGTCTTCAACGTTAAGTCCTACTAATTTCCCTGAGGTGCACTCTGCTCAGTGAAGGGATTCCTTCAGCCAGCCAAGGAAAGCCATGGCAGACACTTAGGTTTTATTCCTATATAAGATAATGCTTGCTTTTTTCTGGATAATTTCTGATATTAAATAGTTGTTGAACTCTGATGATTGCTACCTTGCAAATTCATTACATGTTTTTCTAGTTATTCCCTCTGACTTTCCTATTACTAAGAATGTAAGTGAATTAATTATCTCTGGTGTATTAATGTTTCTGCCAAATGCCTGAGGAATTGCTAACTTTTTTGTTAGATTTGTTTTGTTCATAGTTAACGATTAACACCATTTTTCTTGAACTATAACATAGTTTTATGATCATTGTTTGTCTGCTGATTGTTACTTAGAGGAAGTATGTTGTCAGCTAAACTTAAACATTCCAGCATACTGCTTAAACTCGGATATTTCTCTGTTGTAACCATATACAGCTTTTCTCATAAGGTCAGTGGCAATGCCAAGCAGGAGAAGTGAGAGATTGCATCCTGATTAGCTCCTAATTGAGCATTCCAGGATCGTTGTGTTCCAGTAGAACTGGGTGAATAATTCATCATGAACAATTGACCACTATTTGCCTGTTTTTTCTAAATGGTCCACGAGCTGATCTTGTTTTAACAAAACCATTTCTTTAATCTCATTAGCTCTGCACCCCTTCTCAACATTTCCTATCTTCCAAAATGGAGATTCACAGCTTTATTGTTGCCACCCCAAAGAAATAATTGTTCTTACTCCATCCCCTTTCCAGATGCCTGTATCATGCCTTTCTCACTCACAGACAACAGTAACCAAATCAAAATAGCCCTTGAAAAAGGGAAACTAACTGGTGGGGAGTTCAGAATCAAATGCAGTGCCGGGTCATGCAAAGACACGAGTCCAAGCTGCCTTTTGGCAGGACAGACATTCCTACCCCTGGAGGATCTCAAAAAGATCCAGTCCCAGTCTCTTATGGGTATGTTCATCAGCATTATTTTGCTTTTCTGTGAGAAAATGCTCTCAGTTTTCAATTATACTTCTTCTTTCTGTCCCATCCTAACAAACACAGAATACAATGTATCTTCTTTCAGAGGGCAAAGGGACACTTTGCCACCCAAGTATTGGCAGGTGTTATGGCCCCTTGCTGGCTACAGCCTTCTATTGAGAAACTTCTGCTCCAGACAATCCACGAGAAGGCACACAATAAATATCAGATTTTGTGATTTCCCCCCCCTCCCCCCGCCTTGGTTAAATGATCAGGACTTTTAAGATTATCTGTTTAAAAGTCTACAAGCTTGGGGGAATCTTGTCATTACTAAGGTTTTCTTTTTCCTAGATCAATTATATAAATGAAATATGTAAACTGCAATAGAAACACGTACTCTTTTAATAGTATTACTATCAATGTAAAACCACTTCTACCTTCCAGAATGGCCTTATATTGAAGAAATATCTATGGTTCTTTATCTTGTATTGATTTCTACCAGAGAAAGAAAAATTAGTTTAGCAGAAATGAAAGTATTTTGAGAGGAAAAGAACTTAAGCAGGAAAAGAATTTAAGTGGGATTAAACATACAGAGGATGAGAAATGAGTTTTTGCTCATCATGAGTTTTTGCTGTAGAGAGAACTCTTCCTACTCAGTCCTGAAGTGTATGCTGCTTCCCCATTTTCAGCAAAATTCAGTGCTACATTTCTTGATCTGGAAGACCTAAACCACTCTTGTGTGGTTCTGCAGTGATCCATTCAGACACTAGAAACGGCTCCTTCAATCTCTTTTCTTTGAATATGATATCACTCTAAATTCATTCCTTGCCAGTCAGTCAAGGGACTGAGAAAATCAGACTGATTTGATCACACAGAAAATGACAAAGCAGTCATTTCTTGTGTAACAGCAGAGAATAACCATTAAATGTAGAAAAACTAAACAACAAATATATATTTCTCTACCACCATTAATGTTTTTAGTGGGACTCCATTTTTTTGAGGACATTGGGGAGAAAAAAAAGACTATGTAAACCATAAGCTAACCAAGAGCAATTTATGAACCTAGACAATAGGGTTATGCAGGCCTCTTGTCAAGTTTACTACTGCTCTAGCTACTTTGCCAGCAAACCCTTCAGGCAAAAGCTCCTGCTGTGTGGATGTAATAGGTCAGGTCCTTGCCCCAAACTTCTGAAATCACTTCATCTGAAAAAGGTTTCCAGCTTGAAACAAAAAAACACAATCAGGGCCAGAATGAAGGAAGAAATTCAATTGGTGAGGAAGGAGACAAAAACTGGGTTTTGGGCTTTACTCAGTAGTTCTTTTTGGTGCCTGTTCATTGCACATGCATGGCAGTAGAAGGAACATGGATTCATAAAGGTGTTTTGTGAAGTATTTTTTGTGTGACTCAAGATATGGCAGATTTGCTTGGCCTCAAGTTTTGCTTTGAACTTCTAGATCAAAGAAATAAGAAAACACTTCTGAAAATTGGACCCGAATCCACAGACTCCTGGGTAAATTTCTCCTACCTCATTCAAAACTGAGAAGGCTCACAAACACTGCCTCACTCCAGCTGAAGTTGAGGTCTGGTTTTGCATTGACTGTGGAACTGCAACAAAATCCTAACTCAGAGCACCTGCCAGTATCACCAGCATTCAAAGCTGGATCCAGGTCTTGTAACTTGAGCCCTCTCTAAATAAAATATTCCAGTAAATCCATTTTGCTTTCTTCTCAGAGTTCATAATGAGTGTTTCACACTCTTTTAGTACCAACCACCTCAGCCTAGAATGAAGTATGTTACATTTTATTCTTTGAGATGTAAACAGGCTCTTCCACTGTCAACACCAACTGCTGTTTCAGAATGACAAACACACATGCTACTACAACCACGTAGCATCCCCATGGCTGTCTTGTGCTGTGTAGTCCTTGAAGTATGTCATAAGGATGAGTTATCTGTACTACCTCCTTAATGGTGAAGACTGCAGAAATGGGTTAAGTGATTTGAGTAAGTTTGTGGAGGGACCTAGGGTCAGATACTATCTTGCTGAACTTGCTGTTCTGTGCCGGTACCTGTGACCATGCTGCTTAGCTTTACATATAGCACATTGGCTCTCATTTCCTGATACACAGTTCATACTCAGAAACAGCATTCAGAAATGGACAGTAAAGCAACTATATTTATATTCAGGGACAACCTACTCTTTAATCTCAAAGTTTTCCATGAAGTAACCTGATGTTTAAAATTTTATTCAGTTTCTCTGGAGATGTAGAAAAACAAGCAAATGGCCTTATTTTCTCTTCTCCTATCCCTAAACACACCATTTCCCCAGCCATTTATTAGGCCATTTCTGAGCTAATACATATAATTCAGTGACAAATCCACTTCAGCCTTGGTAATGCCCTCCGTTTTTACTTCAAAACATTCACTGACTCTCATGGATTTGTACTATTTAACACCCAGATAAAGGTAAGCTGTCTTTTTTAATAACGATGGATTACATTTTCTCGTTACATGCCCTGATGCAATTGGATTTTTCAGTGTGAGCACATCTATTCCAGAGAAAACAGTAATGTTGGTGTGAGAATAAGTGTAGTTATTAGAAAGGTAAACAAGATGAAACAAAAACTAACATAAATGGAAATTAGCTGATTAAATTACTGCTACAAAGACCAGGGTTTTTTTTTTTTTTTTTTTTTATTCCTTCAGCAGGAGCATCTCGCATTTTCCATTCTTTTTCAAGTACATTGTTAGAAACCATAGAAGCAGGTTGTTTGGTAAGACCTTGTGTACTAGACTGAGGCATTGCCAAAATCTCCCCAAGAAGGGGAGGACAACTACAGCTGCTGTCCACACTCTTCAGAATAGGGCTGTTCCTCACCAGTACCCCATGCGGTTGGAGTGGGAATGAGATGACACCCCAAACTCTGAAGCTGGCTAATAGCAAGCCAAGTCCCTTTAAGGGGACACTGAAGTGGATGCCTTTCTACATGCAGGAAAACTGCAAAAGGTCCAGTGACTTTCAGGCCCTCCCAGAGGTTCAGTGCATAAAGTGAAGCCTGATGAGTGGTCTGTTTTCCATTCCCATCCTAACAACTAAGTCTGAGAACTGACAAAACAGCAAAAACCAAAATAATCCAATTTTTAGTGATGCCTATACAGTTAGCTGTTGCTTAGCATGCTTCCTAGAGAAACTCCAAAAGAAGCCATTTCAAAGCTATACCTAGCTCTGAACATCCTGCAGCTCTGGGGAAGTTCCGGTGTGTACTGTGCAGTAAAGCATTAAATATGCATCGTCTTAAATACATGTGTACGTCCCTGCCCAATTAGCAAAATTTTTGACCATATACCTAACTCCCATTTATTTCAGCAGAACTTAAGCATGTAGTAAAGTTAGTGAGTTTCTGAAATGCTTTGGCTGAACTGGGGCCCTAGACATTCATTGTTTTTTCATATGGCCAAAATAGGTCAACTCAGTAAAACATGCACTTTAAGTGCCATCTACACTGAAATTCATCCCAGAAGATTTACACACACGTATATATTTTGAGATGTTCCTTTGGGCAGAATACCATGCAGCCTGCACACCTGTCCTGCTGAGCCAATGATCTCCAGGGGAGAAGAGCTAGTAAAGATCTGGGTATTTGTTTAGCCACCCTGTCTCAGCCATACAGAATGATATAACCCTGTTTTATAGGATTACTTTGCTAAAATAATATGAATATCACGTTTTTCTTCTCTAAAACATATTACAATATAGTGTTGTCCTGAGAGAGAAAGGGGGAAGATGTGCATGCAGCTCCTCCTGTTTCATTTCCTGCTTTCACGGATTGTTGTGTTACTAAAATATTTTTATTACAGAAGAACTTGAAGCAATATACAATGTTTGTCAGAGGATTATTTATAGTCCCTTTAAGCTGAATTTCTGTAATGAAATCCATTTACAGACATTCCACAGTGCCCTATGGTTACTTGCTTATGCAAATGAAATGTGACCCTTGGAATAAGCCTCTTGCCCTTACTGTTACCCTCCTTGGCTTCAAAGGTCTACAGACGATCACTTCTTAAGTGAATGGGGCTTTTTATTTGGTTTTGAGAGGAGGAAAAAAAAAAAGAAAATGAAAAAAGAAAAACCTTTCCATTGCATGGTATTCCTACACTGATTCATAGTGACTGACTGGTTGTCCATGTATGTAAGACAATGCTGACTTGTTTAGATGTTAACATACAAAACCTTTGCTCATAAGCATGCTTCTTAAATTAGACCCTTTTAAAGGGGAAATTTTGTGTAAAATTATCAAAAGTGTCCAAGTGATTTAAGTGCCTGGATTCATTTCTTTTCCAAATGTACTTTGGGCTCCTAATCAGGTTTCAAAGGTCTTTACTTCTAGGCTCCCAGATGTGCAGTTTCAGCTTGGCATACCTGCAGGTATGATTCTGCAGTGACACATGCAAAAAGTGTGCACAATTCTGCCCTGCAAGAAAGGTCTCATTGTGTGGCTCTGCTTGCAGTAACCTACACTGATATGAATGAATGGATAAAGGAATATACAAAATAGAGGAGCAGACCCAACTAATTCAAAAAGGTAGAAAGGATAACTTTTAATAAAGTGAACTATTTGGGATCTTTAATGATTATAGTAGTCTCTTAGAAAATCAAGAAATCATACGAAACCACAGTAGTAAGGGATACGCTTGTTCTTACTATCAAGAAATCATACGAAACCACAGTAGTAAGGGATACGCTTGTTCTTACTATCTGTGCAGCACCTGTTCTCAAAAGCATTCTTGGAAGCATTAGGATTGTGGCTTTTTGTTCAGCTGTTTACAGAGATAGAGCTTAGACAACAATTTCTGTCCCATTTAGGAATGCTGTGAAATTATGGCTGAGTGCTGTCTGTAAAAATAAATTTAGGGTTGGTTGCAGCTCCCAAGTCACCTTTTTATTCATGTTTCAGATGTTTCTGCAATCACTGGTGTCGTGTTAAAATTTAGCATGGAACATCATGGCACTGATGATGCTAGTTTTATGGTAGATTTTGAAAACATTCCTAATAGTTCATCATCTCTTAAATTAGGCAAAATGGTCATAAAAAAATAATGAAACTTTCTCTCTGCAGAGAGGTATGTAGGAATAGAAGGATGAAGGGGAGGGTACCTGGAGGTGGTTAGCTACATTTTTTTTTCCCCTCCTCCCCCCAAAGATGAATACCTCGACAAAAGCCAGTGGCAAAACCACTTCTTTCTCATTTTGATATATGACCAACTGACTTCAAATGAAACACTGTCCGTAATGACATTATCTCAGGAGCACACAGGGACTTCCTTATCAACTAGTTTATTTTTCTTTCACAGTTTCATTGTAAGTGGAAGTTGATTACCTGGAGGTATAGTCTGCTTATGGCAGTTATGGACTTGTGATTTACTTCAGCAGTATCAGAATACCAATACATGAGAGTATCAACAGCTTTTAGTGGATCTAGTTATTTATAGCTGATTCCAGCTGTTTTTAATTACAAAATATTTGTATCTTAAGGCCATATTGAAGATAAATAGACAGCCATGACCCCACTTTATCCTAGGCCTTTTGGGGAAAATGGTGCTCCCAAAAGATACAAGAGGGAGGCAACTGCTGAGATCCTCTGAATAGCAGTCTGCAGTCTTGAATATATTTTATGACCTGTGCAAGAACATGTGGGAGAAATTCTTTGACTCCATAGACTGAGTGGTTTACAGTCAGCACTAACTTAAGGTGCTTTTTCAGGAATTATATACCTGGGTTTCAAAGAGCTACATTGTAACATAAGCTTTTTTCCAACCCTCTGTGCTCTGACCACAAAGCCATTTCCTTACTGTATAGAATAGGCGGAACTTGTATAAGCCTGGCACACAGGTAGAGGAAATTATTACACTGATACTATGCAGCAGAGTTTCAATCTCATCCTTGGCAATCTGCTTCAAGCTGCTTCTCTCCAGAGCAGAATGGAATATGTAATAGTCCCCGTTGGCTATTTCTCCAATCCTAAAAGAAAGGACATGCTACTAGTGGTGTTATTAGGTAATCTTTTTCAAGCTCTTTTAAAGGAACTTTGCAATAGACCAGTACAAATAAATTGGCTAACACTACAGCAAATGAGACAATGACATGTGCTATGTTTCAAAGTGGAGCTGGAGACTAGACTTTTCACTCTGAAATCCAAGTGTGCCAAAGCAATGGTAAAAATAAAGATTTTGTGTGTGCTGAATCCATACTGCTAGGTTGAATTTATTCAAGCATCTGAAAATTAACAATAAAAGCAAAAAAAAACAAAATAGTCCAAGTTTTGCAATGTAGGCAAGGTTTTGTTTGTTTGTTTTAGTAGATTATTTACTCACTGGCTCTGTAATTTAAGCTATTTCTGTTCTGACAACATAATGCTTCAGAATGTCATCCATAATTTTTTAGCATCTAGACTAATGCATAGCCAGGCCCTGAGAAGGCATTCTTTGTACCCCAGACTCTTACTGGGTTCCTGCTGTCACCCCAGAAGCGCAATATGATGTTGCTGTATATCTAACACATTTTCAGTGCAGTCAGAGGAGGATATTGGGAGTAGGAACCAACAGAAGGAGGAGAGCTGGGACTGGCTGAGCAAGGACAGAGAGTGGGTTTGGGGACTAGTAAATGGGAATGTGAAAAACAGAGGCACTGAGTTCCTAGACAGAATTTGAGAATAAGTGACTGGGATTAGCATGAGAATCTGAGAACAAGGTTATTCAGGTATTTTTCTCACCAACATCTATTGAATAACTTTATCCAAGACCATTTAGCAGGAAAGTGTGTGCTAGCTCCAATTTTCCCAGGCCAGCATGCGGTTTTTGCACATGGTGATTGGTTTCTGAGGGATTAAGAGAATGGTAAGAAATACAGGATTTCGCTTGTGATTGCAGGGGGCATCCTATGTCTAGAGGTTTGGTGCAGTCCATGCAAAATTTACTCATGATCCAAATAGAGACCAAATTCAGCTATCTGAATAGACCTGCTCTAGGAACTGAGAAGTTTACTGGCAAGAGGTAAAGATAGAAGGAAAGATAAAACTGGAACAAGGATTGGCATTTGGGAAAGGAGAGAGAGGGTGAGGGAGGTTGAAGCAGAAGGGACACAGAGGCTAAATGTGGAAAAATGATTTGTAAAGGGAATGGTTTGTACCCACCAAAAAAGACTGGGCATTACAGAACCCCAGATTCCAGTATTTTACCATTCTTCTGCTTTCTTCAAATATCAATAAAATACACTTCTCAACTCCCTCTAATGTTGTTGTTTGATAGCCTCATCCAGATTCAGGAGTCCGCACAGAGGATAATAAAGACTTTGTCTGTGTGGTTAAGCCATGAAAGCCCCAACAGAAAAGAGGGACTTGGGGTTGGTGGTCCATTGAAACCGTTGAAAATATGAAATAGACCTCAGAGAAGGAAGAAATGAGTGCTGGAGTAAAGGTGGTTTTGAATGAACCCTTCATTCATTAGTCTTAGGAAGAAGTAAAAAGTGCTGTAACCAAAGCAGAGACTGGCAAGAAGAGGCAGGAAGATAATCTAATAAAGACAGAGAAATGCTGCCCTGGATAAATGAACTTTTATTTTTGCATCTTCCACAGAATCCTTCTGAAGGGATGTCTTAAAGAAATTTTAAAAGCAGATTTTTCTACCTGTTCATTCATTTTCTTGAGATCCAACAGGGAAGCCTGAGATCTGATTTGCAGAAGTAGTGAGCATGCACAACTGCATCTGAAGTCCTAGCCAGGCATGACAAGTATGCTGTGAAATCAAGAGTCAGTGCCTCTCAGACTGGATAACTGAATACGCATGTGAATGAGTATTGTTTACCTTGGTTCCCCAGCAAGAAAGTGGAAATTAAAACGAGAAAACCCTTCACCTCACTTTGCAATGACAGGTCAATGCTTGTGATACATCTGGATGATAAGACTACGACAAAATGAATCATACAGAATACATAGCGGATCAAGAATAATGTTCAGTAAATAGTGCCTAGAGCTATACACTGAACAGTGAAGCTAAGACTAATACCCGCTTTACAGTGGAGTGGTATTATCTATCAGATGGCCCCTGGAATACATGGTCTAAGTAAATACTGTACACCATATTGTATGGCTACAGGAGGGCTGGAGTAAAGCTGTACGAATTTTCCACAACTATGGAAGCTTTTGAGTCAGGATAGGGCTTCAGCTTCCTTGTCATATAAAATTCATGTAAGCATTTCCTGGTGAGTGAGTTGGCACAGTAAGCTTTCAAAGTCCTGCAGAGTGAGAATGCATGAAGACGTAGATCCTGATGGGCTCAGATGACTTTCTCTGTGTGCCTTTACTGGGGCTCAGGGGTAGGCGTATCTATGTCAGCGCTAGCACGATCTCCTACTGCTCATGGGCAGATCTCACTGGAATTACTCGTAATTTTAGTATGATTCCCATGTCAAGCGTTGTTTTCTTCCATTAAAAGTAAGACACCTCATTAATTAAGAAGTGCTTCTTTTTCTTAGTCACCCACTGAAGAGTTATGTCTCTTTCACCTAACTTTTCTCATCTGGGATTGCTTGCTTGCATGCAATGAAGTGTATCAATATGATTCCCCAGAGTGCAAGTACTTCCATTTAAGGAACTGTACAGATGATTTGAGTGTTCCTTGTCCTGGATGTTCATCAGTCTGAGGGGAGAGTTGAGATGCAAGCTCTTAATTCACATAAATATCCTGGTGTTTCCACTTGAGTTAGCTAGCTGGCCAGATGCAATAAAAATCAGAGTGCAAATGTTGCACATGCTTCAGCTGGCAACCACCTGCTTTACCACAGAGAAACAGGCTAATCCTTTTGTCTGATGAAAGTCCTCCACCACTTTCCCACAGTTCCTTTTGTGCACCACAGCAGCCAGACAAATTCTCCTGCAATCCTCTAAAAAAGATAATATAGACAGTCAGAATACAGCTTTGCAAAAAGCTGGGATCTACCTCCCAAAAGCTATAGCTGCCTGTAGGGTTGCTCTGAGCCCAGTGCAAGACAATACATACATATAGCTTTGTACAGCCATCTCCACACTGATGAACTCACTGCCCAAAGTCTAGAGCTAACCACCATAGCTAACCTTGCAATGAAGACCAAATTAAGAACCTTTCACGTCCATCTCCTTCAGGGATTGCCACCTCTAATCAAAGACTGCTCATAACGAACAGCACAGACCAGTATTTTTGGCATTTGTTTTTTGCCATCCCCAAATATTATGACACCTGTGATTGAATGACATCTTGGCAGAAAGATCTGAAATTCCTTTTTATAGAAAGTTACTTTTTTAACAGGAGGATTAGGAAGAGGAGAAAGAAAACAAGAACAGAGTCTCAATTGACAGAGGTGTAACAGGCACTCCAAATTACTTTTTTCTTCTTGTTCTCAGTACTCTTTAGTGCTTTAAGCATTGACCAGAGATAGAGGGTGTAAAACCAGCTGTGCTTATCTGAGTTCTGCAAAGTTTGGTTAGATCTAAATTCTTTCTACTGAAACCTACCCATCTTTCAAACATATGTTACTCCTTTTTTCAAAATATATGGTCTCACCCTAGCAAAAATACCATTTATGTGGATTGGTGAGGTTTGTTGCCTGGATAAGGACTGCTGCAAAGTTTTTGTTACAGGGAGTCCCGTGGAGCCATTTATGCAAGCAAGGACTACTTCCAGATAGTTTCCAGGATACAACTGCACTGTGAAAAGCATTGTGTAGTCTATAAAAATAGTGAGTATGCCTTGTAGTCTTCAAGTCCTCAGTATATTTGCATGGAAACTCCACTAGAGTCCTTAAACTGTTTCTTACGAGTTCACAGAGGAGTAGTGTATTTTCAGGAGGTCTATTCCCAGAGCTTGCCAGGGTCTGACATTTTAACTGTGAAAAGCAATTCATCTTATTTTCAGTATTAACTTAAGGGTGACTTTAATCATTTTTCAAAAATATAACTAGTGGTGCTTAATTACATGATTTAAAAACAAAGAAGATACGTTTAACGAAATGTAACTATACTGTGAAAATTACTGTAACGTTAGGATCATTCTGTTACCCTTGAACTGATTTGGAGATTTAAGACTGACCTCTCAGGGAGGCAGAGTTGTTCAGTGAAATACAACTTAGATGCCTAGGAACTTACATTTTTAAATGTTTTATCCCTGTTCCAAGTTATATTTTACCTTAGAGATTATCATATGAATTAACTACAATTATGAGGAAATAAGAAATTAAATTGCTATGCTCTAGTTTCACGGCAAACAGTCTCCATTTTTCAAGATCTTGTTCCCCTATTTTCCTGACATTTTGGGATCACATTCTTTAAGAATCAGGTATTTCCAGTGTTCCTTATGTGATACTTCTCAAATTCTCCTGAATGGAAAACGTGACCAGGACATTAAACAACATTACATGCACAGCCTTTATATCATTGCATTGATGTCTTCCGTAAGTACTTTTTGATTAAGAGAAAAAAAATACTTGGCTCCCACATATTGATTTGCTATAACCTAACGATATATGCAATGGGTTTTATATAACGATCCGTGCTGTGCAGTGTGTTGACTATACTAGTATAGTATTAGGACAATGAACTCTTCCACAGAGTAAAGCTGAGGACTAGTAGCTGTCAAGAAAATGCAAACCTTGGAGTATTTATTTATTTAAATAAAACTACAAGAAAAAAGTAAGGTATTTTTGCATATATGCTAAGAAACAAAATAGCACTTACTACAATCGCTCCCAACACAGAGGTGTGTTTTGCTATGTAGCCAGCCAAGGATATTACCAGATTTGGGGCAAGAGCCTGTTCGGCTGCAAAACATCAAGGGTGTCTTGTTGCTATGAGAACTACATCCGTTTGCGGTGTTAGCTTCTGATGTGCTTGCAGATCATGAGGATTTCACGTTGCTCAGTTCATTTCAGCAGTTATACCTCCCAAGGAGTTTGCGTATAGGTCTGAGAAAGACTATACTTGTAGGAGGTTTTTATGAGTAGGTAACACTCTTGCTTTATCATTTAGGATGATCGATTATACACTGTGTTTATTTGAAAGGATATTATTTACCTATTTCTCAAATTCAGACTGAGTGTCCATTTCCTGGGTGACTCTACTATTGCAGAACATTTAATTCCTAGTTACTTTTGCTGTATTTGAAGTTGTCCATGAGATGAAATTATTTTCTGCATTATCATATTGCTGTTTACTACTGGTATAAAATATTATTGAGATAGCGAAGGACAGATGACAGAAAATAATATCAAGACAAATATAGCCCTGAGAACGTAAACACATTTTCAATTTGAAAATAGAGCATTCTACACATGCTAAGCAACTTCTCTGTAAGGCTTGAATTCACCTCACTCAACTTCACCTGTCTGCAATAGAAGTATTTACATATGAGCTAGTTCTCTGCATTGCCAATAGGCGTACACTAACGGGAGTCAGTGAAATATATGGAATTAGCGATTTCATCCTAGAGCAGATTATTACATTTCACCTCCTTCCCACCAGACCATAATCTCTAAAAAGTGCACACCAGCTTTCCTCCAGTCAAAGCAGGAAAAGAGAGGAGAAAGTGCAGGGTGCTCCCTTTGCCAGGAGGAGGAGGAGGAGGAAGAAGGCCTGGGGCAGAGCAGGTCTTTCTCCTTGGCTCTCAGGGCTGCCCACAGACTGGGTCCAGGATGCCCTTCAGTCACAGAGGGAGTGTTGAGAGCCCAGACAGGACAGGGCAATTTTCTGCCATGATGGGAAGTGAGAAGCTGCGCAGAAAATGGCCCTGCCAAATGTCTTGCCCCTGGGCTTAGCGAGGTGTGAGGATATGCTGAGTTCCCCCTTGAAAAACCTACTGTGTCACCTCAGTTTTCTTTGTGGCTCCCTTCCCAATGGAGTGTCATGGTGGCGCCCCAGCTTCTACTTTATCCCCAACGCTAGTATGTGAACAACCTTTCCCCATATTCTCATAGTCACCAGATGGTCTCTACCCTGGCCTGAATTTGTGCTCTCTCCTCTAATGACACTCGTCTTTCTGCTCTGTAATACCTAGTTCATCAAGCCCTTGGCCTGTTCTGGCCTTACCAAATCCTAACTGTATCACTGAGTGGAGCAAAGGCCATTTGGCACACATCAGGTCCTATACTAATACTAAGCAAGTATTTAGTTCTGAGCTTGAATGGCCAATTTTAAGAGAGTAATATTTGTAACAAAATACCTAGTGGAAAAAAGAGTTTCCAGGATTTAGATAGCTCTATAATGAGTGAATTATTTGTGCTTGGGGTGTCTTTATATTTTTCTCATGACTATTACCAATAACAATCAATGACTAACAGAGAGCCCTTGAATAAGACTATATAATAACATGCTTATTAAAGTGTAATCTTCAAATTATTGGGTAGATTGCACAACAACATAAAAATATTTTTGTTAAGCGCTAATTCTGCAGAGATGCCTTTCCAAGGGGTAGTGCTTTTCAGTCACTTGTTATCACCTTGATATTTGACTATTACTTTTATCACTATATAGTGTTAACACTGTGTAGTTGGTAATCAAGGAGAACATAACTAGCCTATCTGATATAGTAGATATGGTATTCGATATAATTGGACATACTGTCCAATTGTTCTTTGTGCATTTTTGGTCAGTGTAATGTTTCTACAGCTTCCAGCCTCCTAGACTTTTCCCTGGAACCTTCAGACCTTAATCTCATGTTTCTAAATCAAAAATAGAGTTAATCAAATTGGTCAAATTGTTGACCCACATGATAAAAATCCTGGGGCTGTTCAGAACTGTAGAGAGAACAGTGGTATTAAAGTGTATGCACTGTAATTTCTATCCATTCTTAGCAAATATGGCTAATTAGTCATTAATCATTCTTTGATAACATATGGAGGATCTATAATTAAATATCTATTTTACAGTGCTGCTCAGACAAATAATAATGCAGATATTGTAAAAATAGCTCTCTCAAATTGTAGCAAAACAGGGCAAATATGTGTACTGTGGAAACTTTCAAGGGTTAAAATATCATAACGTATTACATACACATTTATACCAAAGGCCAAAGGGGTAGTAGTTGCATTTCATAATCACTATGGCATTTTATGGAACCTCTGCGTCCTTACGGTTTTGTGACCTCCCCCCAGTCGAGGAGGCCAGAATAAAGAAAGGTCAAAATAGATGTCAGCCCAAGCAATTATGAAAGAGAGAACTTGGACATGACCCTGAGATTAGAAACGGTGACCTGTCACAGTGACAGGGGATAACCTGCCATGCTGCCTTTTTGTCAAATACAAACTACCATGGCAATCTTAAAATGTACTGTCATTTATTTGCATTTTAATCTCTTTCACCTCTAATATTGGACTTTCCTTCTCATCTCCTCTCTTAGGACAGAAGCAGATGGCTCATATAGCAGAAAACAGGCATAGAGTTTAGAAAATCCACATATCCTGCAAAGAAATATCTTGAAAAATTGATCAAAAAACACGTTTGTCTGGGTATACAGAGCAAAAATAACCCAGCAAGCAAATTGTGAATTGGATATGAACACTGGCAATATTTTAGCATTCCTTTTAAGGTCAATGAGAGCTTCACTTCAGATACAAATTGTGCTCAGACACCGTGTAAATAGGAATGGAGGAAGAACATGAACAGAACAGGATTTGGAAGTGAAACTTGACTCATATTTTTATTTTTTGAATTTATTTAAGATTTAACCATGGTACCATAACAAAAACTTTTGCTATTTTTGTTTGTTCACAGAGAAGGTATTTCTCAGATTGTTTCTTTTCTTTAACATGGTTATTTGAATTAACCATTTCAGACTTTGGAATTAATTCTTTTCATAGAGGAGCACTGTCTCTGTAATACATCTTTTATTTCATGGTTGACCATCTGTAAAAGAATACTATGAGAGAGAGAGAGAGTTCATTCTTGCTGCTAAAGGATGATGACCATGGGAGTAGAACTCAGGTTTGGAGCATTTAACTGGGGCATGAATCAAGGATCTACCAGGGACACAGCCAGCTCTTGCAAGAGAACGAGACTTCCACGTGTTGCTCTTATATAGCCAAGGAAGGGCATATTCTCACAGGTCATCAGCCCAGCCTCTAAAATTCTGATGTGAAAAGAAATGAGGATTTTATATTAATGAGTCATCCTTTTTCACCAGGACAAAAGCTTTCATTTCTTTGCTATTCAGCATATTAAATTGTTAGAGCATCATTGGTCTTTCCATGCAACCTGGGACGTAGTTACAGCCTTTTTAATAGGTTTGTGGTGATGACACCTCAAAAGTTTCTTCTTTGCCTCAAGGCTATTCCTATGACAGTCTGTCTTTCCTCTCTGAACATTAGAAAAGTCCGTTTTTTTCTTCTGTATGTGCTTTCAATAAACAGATACTTCATTATAAATATTTTGTATTCTGGGACTTATGTTAATAATGTTCATATTGGCTTGCTAAATCTGTCTTCCTAACAACTACCCTATCATCAAAGCTATGACTGAGTAAGATAAGGTCTCTCCCCCTGCAGACAAGTGCTGTTGTTGCTGTGACAAGTTTGTGGCTGTTCAGCAAGGTGTGGTTTCATTACAGAAATTCTATTTATTTGCTGAAAAACAAATGTCTGGAGATCAGATATCTGGGAGTGGTATTCTCAATAAATTTAAACTTCGTGCTGCCAAGTCTGATCACAGGTGTATGTGACTACCTGTGGTCAGTATTGTTCATTTGCTCCATTCATGAATAGCTGCTATGTCAGGAATAGAAAGCAGGGGAGAATCTACCCACTGTAACAGAAATCAAACTTGGAGACATGAGCTAGGTCTAATGAAAGGTTAGAGAAAAACCTTAGAGAAAACTATAGTGGTTACATTAAGGTTTTTTTGTACGTGTTCTGCTGTTTTCCGGTGTTTTCCTCTAACTTACATTGTGGTAAAGCTTGGAGTGACTACTGAAAGTAAAGGGGCTTTTAGATGTGTAACCCTGCCAGCAGGGACTCAGGCTTTTTTCCTGTCTATATATGTGTTGCTTGCGAGGCTTCATGCATGAAAATAACATGCTGCTCTATGAGTAACAGGACAAATCCTGCTATCGTTTTTCAAAGAAAGTGAGGTTGTTACTTAAAAAAAAAATCTTAATTCTACCCTATACTTTTTGGCTGTCCCGGGCTTTTCCTAGAGCCTGAAAATTTGTCCAATGCACGTATCTACTGAAAATATTAAAAATTATGATGTAGAGACAGCTCCCTGTATCTGAATCAAAAAAGGTTGTTCAGCTGCACATACACTTTACAAGCATAAGACTGACTTCCCTTTGTACCTGCTGCAGTCTTGACTGCCTCTCCCTTCCTTCAGCATGTCACTGAAATGTTGGCTAGGAAATGTGTGTCTGATCCTGGTTTCGATCAAATTCTTCTCACAGTTGCCATCATCACTGTAAAATCACAGAAATAAGTATTTACATCAGTACAATGCAAAGAACATTTGAACCTCCATTTGACAGTGTAGATATTGCCTAAGGCATGCAGCCGAGATTCAGAGAATATGTGTTGTAAGCTTTTCTTTTTTGAGGGTATGTAAAAATGAAGAATCGTAAGGCCAGGGGATATGTAGAGACCATCTCGAAACTGCTAGCCTTACAGAGTTCTTCTAAGTTTTGACAGGAAGCTCTAGAATATATGTAAATAGGCATCCTTCCTAGTTGTACTGCGAGTCTGGAAATACACTGAGAACGTTAACTGTGATTTTCGACTGATGTTCAGTGGACCAGGAGATGCTCCCATCATTCAAGGGTGAAAATAGACATATGCAATGTGCTTCCAAACTTGCTGTGAACAAAGTAAAGTTTTGAAAATATGTACATGACCTTGCAGGTAAGGACTGAATCATATTCCATATAAAAGTGAATAAATGCAGTAGGTGATCTTTTAGGTTTTTTTTTTTTTGGCAAATAATTTCCTTTCAAAATGGGTATTTTTGCATGGACTTGTGTATAAAGAGATGGCACTTAAAAAGCTCTTGTAAGATTCCACTACTTTGAATCTTATCCCTCACTATTAAAACTGGGAAAACATTGAAAAAAATAAATACATATGCATGCAATTAAAGACCCTCCGATACTGCATGCTCACAAGGCAGATGAATGAATAGTGTGTGAGCATTTGGTGTTTACTAAATTTGGAGGAATTAACCCTGAAGTTTGAATAATCTTATAAGACAGTGTCATGGGTGTATCTGTATAAAATAATGGAGGTATAAAATATAATGACTACTACTTCTACCCTAAAAGAGGTTATGATTGCTTTTGAAACATGAGCCAAATGGGTGCAATTTTTTCTTGAAAGCTAAGCCTGATTTTAATCACTCATCTTAACCATGTTTTCCCAAGTAAATCTTCTACTCCAAATATGTGAGTTTAGCGGCTCTTCCAGGATGGGAATTCACCCATACTGATGTGAAATCCAACTGCTCACAGTACATATTTGTATCGTCACTAAGGAAACAGAAAGAAACAATGAATATACTAATCTCATATTCACGAGGTCTTATATGACATATACAATGGTTTGTAACAACTAGTTGTTCACAAAGCATTACTTTTCAGTTTTAATCTTATAAAACCACACAAACTCATGTGAAGTAACAAATAATTATAGTGTGGAGAGAAATGGCCATGTACTTTTAATACACAAGGTGTGTAGTGATAACTCACTAGAATCTTTTATTTCCCAACACTGATAAATTATGAATTTAAAGAGCAATATCAGCACAGTAATGATGTGTGGCGAGTCAGGTCTCCAAAGCAGCTTAGCAAATGACCTATCATTAAGTTTTGATAGCCAGTGGTCAAGACCTATTTCCTAGTGAAGAGGCTATAGAGCTATTGTTAATTGCATGACAGAAACAAGGACAAGTCTATGTGTTGCTCTAAAGATATGCTCTCCCAGTTGCTGAAGTTTTCTGGTCTGACACAACCATATGTTGTGTACCAACCTCTCGGTGTGAAAGCACAAACAAAATCTTGCTTCTATATTTGTTGCTGTCTATTCAAGTGTCATGCAGCTTCGTGCCCATGTCGCAAGGGCTTTGTCACTCTTATGTAGAGAACTTAGCCCTAGCTGAATCTGAGCACAGACAGGAGAGAAAGAGAAGTTCAAAATGAAGCTAAACACTGGGAATAGTTTTGTTGAGCAGGCCCTTGTCTGGGAGCAGTTGGAAGCTGCGATGAGTTATCTGAAGTAAGAAGCTAGTCTGGATTTGGTGGGAGATTTTAAGTAAAAGGTGAAAGAAAACCAGAGAGGTGTGGCTGTGGACCTGTCTGGGCTGGCTGGGAGAGCTGACACCAAGGACTTCAGATTGGCTTGCTGACTTAGCTAATGGCAAAGGCTGCAGAAGGTGAGGGCAGGATGCATAAACCCAGGTAGCACAAAGCCTTGCTGCTCTTTTCCCAAGCATGGTCTGTGCAGATGGTTTTGCCAATGTTGTTATATTGGCTGGGAGCGCAGAAAAAAGAATCACATTGCTTGTCAGATACGGCTCTTTCTGCAAAATGTTTGAGGTAGACATAGCCATACTGACAGAGTAGTGCCTTGTCACCTTAGTTTATGCTGCTTGGGGACTGGATACAAATCTGACAGAAGGAAAAAAACCTTGATGGCTGCATGATGGCTGCACAGGTGAAATGATGAGGCTGTTAGAGGCTCTTTGGTGGATGTATGAGCTGCACCAAACAGCTTCAATGGATGTGGGTGAGACCTCAAGGGGAAGAGACGGGTTATTGTATTGGTTCTCTGAGCCAGTCCCAGATGCACAAGGAGAATCAAAAAGGGACTAGTCTAATAATCAATGCAGGGAAGTAGAAGGTAAGAGAGCCTGTGGAGATCCCATTAAGATGAGAAGGGAAGGAGCCTATATGGAAGTACAGCTATGGCTGGTTGAATCTGGGGGTGGCAAAAGAGCCCTGGAAAGGCAGAAGGAGGAGATGGGCTGCTTGGGATGTCTGAGTACTGGCACTGTTAGAAGGTGCAATGTGAAAAAATGCCCCTTTCTGTAGCACAGCACCCAACTGGAAAAAAAGTAGCTGAAATCAGTTTGACTTGAAATTATATTCTGGCCAGTGCCAATCCTTATATCTATTTTAAATATATATATATCTATAAAATATAAAATCTATTTCTACTGGGAGTAGATTCTTTAATGAATCCTATTAATTACATTCTGTGTAAAGAATGAGGCATTTTACACAACATGCTGCAGGTCAGAAAGAAGTGTACAGTACAATATTTATTTTTGATTTTGGTGCATGGATACTTAATGTGCTAATTCCAGAACTCAGCCGTTCCTTGTGACTAATGAAGATTTATCTGAATTTAGCTAATTTCCTCTGTCATAGCTTTCCTCTCTCTCATCTTGTGAAATGATATATGGATATACATTGTAATATTTTGCAAGTTTAAACAGCTCTACCTAAATGTGATTAGAACAGTCTTTGGATAAATGCATATGGGAAGTAACTGCAGCAGCTTGCGATGGGCACATATGGAGGGATAGGTTTCTGTGGGGTACAGGGGATTCGGTTTTGCCCTGGAATGTCTTCCCTCAGAAGCTTTTACATATACGTGTCAATATTGTTGCTAAGTTTTTCAGGAGTGGAAGACAGGGGAAGGATGGCTAATTGCTTAGGCGTTAGCTTGTGATGCAGGGTTCCTGAAGTCAGTCCTCAGTTCCACCACAAACTCCACCACAAAAAGGGATTGACAGAAAGGGTGCAGGAAGCTTGCAAGTTTAAGGAAACTCTTTAGCCGAGAGAAACCTAGCCTTTCCTACCTGGGAGTCATTCAGTTTTTCAGCCTTTTTTTTTTTTTCCCCAACACCAGTAAAACAGTTGTAGTTTGACCAGAGAACTCACCTACTACCAGCTTTCCGCTAAATAATTTTCTCCTTTTCCTGAATGCAGTATATTGCCATGCAGGGTCTGGTTTTCTCAGTTTATATTGTATTTTGTCTGCAAATATTTTTTTCTTTTACCTTATAAAGACTCTTCAAAAATACTATTTTCCAAAGGTTTTTCTGCTAATATCAGAGAAATTGATGAAATCAATATTGTTTAAAAAAAATGAGAACTAGTATAGTACATGTGAAAATGCCACTTGTAATTTTTCTGGTAGAAAGAAATTTACTTTATAAGTATTTAAAATTTCCAGTTGTAGTTAAATGCATAATGTCCATCAAAGTCTCTTTCTTCTATAAGTTTAAGCTTTGAAAAGGCATGACTTTTTTTCCTGAGTGAATGCTGAAGAAAATAAAGCATGGTAAGGGGCCGACACTGGGTATGGGAGAGGGGTTGTCCCTCAGACAGTAAATTGTCCAGAATATTTGTCTAACTGGACTCTAATTAAGGAACTTTCATTAAAATAGATCTTTTTGAGAGAGGTCAGTTTGTTGCTAATTTTCTATCTGGCCTGCTTGCTTTCATTCATAGCTAGAGCCTCAATATTTCTTTGCACAGAAGATTAAATAAAGTCTTTAAATTTGAAAACCAATCATTGTCGCATAAAAGCTATTTTTTTCTGTTGCTGTAAAATAAATGTTGAATAGCCTGTTTTCTAGCAGGTAGAAAGCTCCCTAGAGGTGCAACAGCAGATATGCTTTTACATACAATGAAGGTTAAGAGGGAGTTTTGCAAGCTCGGAACTACACATTTTCCTCAGATGAAATCCAACTCTAGCAGTGACAGTTGTCTGATCTCTGGAGGATCTGCGAGCAATAAATTAAAATCTAGCATAATTGGCTATGTAATTCAACCCCCATTTTATCTTAGGTCTTTCCTACTGAAGCTGAATTTGCTGAACCGTGTCAGATATTGGGTTTGGGCTTTGAACTATGGATTCAAATAGTTTTCTAAAGGTACTTTTTTTTAGAAGCATCTATGTGTGAATTGAAACATAAAGATCACCAGGAGGAGCCCCATGCAGTATGCCGTCAGTTAGAAATACTCCAGATAAAATTTTCAGTTGATGTTTTCATTTTACTGGATTCTAATGCATGTCATGAACCCGCTGGAACTATCTACTGCTTGCTTTTAGAAAAGGGGGGAGAGGGAGGAAGGAAAATTGAAAAACTGCCAGCGGCTGTTATGTGTCATACGTCTGAGTACAGGTCTATCAGCCATGTGGGATGTCAATAGAAGTTCAGTGCTGAGACTGACACCACATCTTTTTATTTAGTGGTTCATTTGACTACAGACCATCTTCTTTGCCTACAGTAATGCCACTGACCTTAACCCTGTTACAAGGCTCACACCACACAGTTCAACGTGCAGTCAAGTACACCCCAGCAAGCCTTCAGTAGCGGGCAGCGTTGCACAAATAGTTCGTCTTAATGTCTATCTGATGAACATTTACAAAGACAGGGAATAGTAATCACATGCAATCAAGACAGACAGTTAATCTGATATTCTGGGAACAATAGCATTTGTTTTCTCTTTATAATTACCAGAAAATCTTACAGCTGCTATTGAATACATGACCAAGGAAATCAATGGGGCTATTTGGGATTACCCAGATTTCTAGTGTGTCTATAAGCAGTCTTTTTTCCTTTTCCCTTCTTCTCTCACATCACATATAATCTCCCAAGGACAACAGTTAATCAAACCGCAGGATATCAGTGACTGAAACAGGTTTGGCAGAATTACACTGTGTAAGAAAAATATGCTGAAGGAAGCAAATGAGATTTTTCAGGACTGTTCTGAAACATGAAAACTGAAAAAAATGGGGGGGGGGGGGGAAGGCCCAGGAAGGAAGGAAGGGCCACAGTAGATTGTTGATGTTATCTCTTCAATAAATGCAAATAATCGCTGATTCATTCATTAACTGAATGAATCAGAGCAAACGATCTCAGTGGTGAGAAGACAGGAGCAAGAATCTGTGAGACATATTAAAACATGCACAGAAGTGATCTCATTGCCTCCACCCAAAGGTAAACCTAAGTCTTGTCAACTTCCTTGAGAACATTGAGGATGGCAGGGGAAACGATGAAGTGAAACCTTTCCTTGCAGGCGTGGGCCTTGCTGCTGGGATCTGGGCTTTCGCTGCCTGCGAGACTGGATTCCCACAGCATGCGCTGCGTGGCTCTGCCTTAGCTCTGCACACAAAATTGAGCCAGACAAAACAAGGCGGCTGCTGCGAAGTGTTGCAGTAGCATGTGGTACCAGTTCTCTGACTTCTGTATTGTCTGTCTTCTCTCGGTAGGCCTCAAGCATTAACAGGTTGATTTATCTAGCAGTCATTCCTGTTGCTGTACTACGCGTCTTGGTACTGACAAATTAGATAACAGTAGGGAACCACTGCCAGATTTGTGTGAAGGACATTGGTCCGGAAAGTGCAACAGTACGAAGTGAAAGCTTAAGTGAACTTAGTCCACGTGGTCTTGCATAAAGCAGATTTTACCTTGTTAATGCTGACAATGCTTTGACAAAGTTAACGATTTATTATCTGACTCAGTTCTCTGGACATTCAGTATTGGTAAACGTCAGCGATGACCGCTGGGCCTTCTTGGTTCTGTGTGCAAAGGATGGGGCCCTGCTCCAGAAAAATGGTATTTGTAGGCATGTTTGATCCTGGTTACCCTCAGAAGTAAAGTACGTCCTAGGAGTTGTTTCTGCATTTGTTTTTATTTTGAGACTTGATGAAGCTTCAGGATTTAAGTCTGGTAATTAGACAAGGTGTAGATGATATTTTGGATTATTTATGCAGTGCTCTTTAGAAAGTTAAAAAAATTAGCTGACATTTTGCTCATATTCAGATATCTAGGTAAGATTAATTCTTCTGATGGCAGCACTGGAGCTTGATTAAAATATCTTAATTAAACTGGTGCAACTGAAAGAAAAAGGCAGCTTGTGATTGTGTGTATGCGTGCATGTGTGAGAATAGTTTAGTACAAAGCCAAAATTTTTTTCTAACAGCACAATAAAAAATAGTAAGTGTACATCAGTTGGATAGATAATCCAGGTAGATAATCTGCTTTAAATAAGTAATGGATAGAGTACCTTCGGGCAGCGCTTACATTGCGTGTCCTGTTGGAAGGAAGGTGAGAGCCCCATGAAAAGCCAATATTATAATAATTGCTGTCAATGAACCAAAGACAGTGGCTTTTCTTTGCAGGACTTTGGCAAAGTCCTTTTTCAAGTTTCTAGGAAGATATATTTGCTCTTGCAGATACTCTAAACCGAAGTAGAGACTATGTATACTGAATATGCATATAGTACATGCTCACGTGTGTACTTGGACAGCTTTTATAATTACGTAGGCCCTAATTCTTCCAAAATTTTTGCACTGTTTGACTTCAGGACATGAATCCTTCTTGCACACTGAAGGATTGTGAATGTCCACCAAAATAGAGTGTATGCGTGCACCTGTGGCCATGCTGAAAAACCAAATCCTATACAGGCATACCGCACTCTGGTTGTATTGAACCCCCTTTGCAATTTCTTCCTCATGGGGATGAACTTGCACTTGTAGAAGGCAAGAAAAGATTGACATCTGTAAGTGCAGATAGCAGCTTTTCTGGCATGATTAATGGAAAGAAGTCAGCTGTGAATGTGACAAGATGATAAAACCTAATCGATATGACCATGTGCGCATACAAATATGCACAAAATATGAAAAAATGAATAACTCCGTTTGGAGACTTTGGGCACTGTTAGAAAACATACTTAACCATCACACTAGTAAAAATACAAAACTCTAACAATTAACATTCATTTAATGTTTCATTGACTTCTTCCCTTTTGGAATGAAACATTTTATATAACTACTGTGCCTGACTTTGCATTTTGTGGAAAAAATTCTTCTATAGTATATCCCTACTTTACAGATAAATTTGTTATAGTGCTTAGGTAACTGGAAAATCTATTTCTGTATAATAAAAATAATTACATGGTTGTTTCTGTGAAGTTTGTGTTGCCAATAGATACGTTAGCTTTTGTCCAACAGAAGTTTGTAAACAGCTCCATCTTCAGGCATCACTCCCTGTGCTGAAAAAGAAAAAGGCAACAATTGTCTGCCACAAGCTTTGAAAGACATGTTAGCGTTTTACTACTTATAGCAATTTTTGTCATTTAAACCAATGTAATGGTCTTGTTTAACCACTTTCCACATGCATTAAGCTGAAAGAAAATCACTGGTACTGGACCGCAACATCTAAGAAATGAATTCTGGTATGGGTCAGTGGCAGAGTAGATGTATAACAAGATTACATTTCCCTATATCTAAATCAGAGTGAAACTGCATTACAACCACTAGAATGTCTTTCTGTCAGCAGATAGACCCAAAAGTGCTCAAGTCAAATCAATTTTTAAAATGTATGGGTGGCTAAATAAAAATAAACGAAGTGAGAGAAGCAGCACTGAGAAAATGTTAGTATGTGGGTGATGAAATATCTGAAATCTTGGAGGGGGTACGTCCCCCAAAACTGGGCCCACAGAACAGCCTTTTGAATATCATTCAGTGTGAGAATGAAAGAGGAAATTTTATATGTTGACAGCAGTGTAAATGAGATGTTGGATACCGAGGAGAGTGAAATTCTCTTGTCTGGTGGGTGTTTTTCTTTCCAGTGTCAGCGCCTGAATAAGCCAGTGAACTGGATCTGGGAATAGATTCCCTCCCCCCACCAACATGTTTGAGATGTTTGTTTGTTTTAATTTAGAGATGTTATGGAATATAGTTTGTCTCTAGAAGGAAGCTCTGTTTAAGTCATAGGGTATTTAATAGTGGATAATATGATCACTTTTAGAATTACAAACTAAACTCAATATTTCATTCTGCCACATATCAATGTTTGGCATTTTAAAATACAGTCTTTTCTCTTCAAAGTTATCGTCTGTTAATCTCACTGATTACATCACTGTTCTTCCAAAGCACTGTATGTGTATTTGCATATTAAATATGTGCATGTATGTGATGTGTGTGTGTGCAGAAATATGTGAGAGGTCCTTTTGTACCACCTAGCATTTTCTCCCCAAATTAGACATAAGGTAGATTTTAAAAAAATCAATACATTTATCACTAGTCCTTTTAAAATATGTAATGGGGTGTGATTTTTCTTGCTTGTTTAAAAGTTTTTTTTTTCTTGCTAAGTTAAAAGATTTAGACCTAAAAAAAAAAAAAGTAGAGCTTCCTAAATGCTTGTTAATAATGTATTACAACAAATATATCACAAATTCTTTCAACAATTTATTTGATGAGTAGCTGTAGCTCTGGTAAAATACACATTTTAAAACTGTTCATTGAGTAAATGTGACCAACTTTGACCAAATTTGACACCAACATAAATTTGATCACAGCTTTTGTGCTTAAAGCAAAAGCTTTTGGTATCTGTTTCCTGTCCGTTTGAAAATTAGGTATCTAAGAACTTCAGAGTGTTTAATGCTTTTCTGGACTGCAGTCATAATCCCACTGGGTTTATCTGAAATAAGTAGGTTTGATTTTTAACCCATCATCTGTCTGTGCCAGAAGCTATATTTATGTAGTGGAAGGTATTAGAGGTAGCAAAGACCTAACTAGCTGTGGGTCTGTAGGCAGCAGAAGTGTCTTAGGCCTTTGCTCTGAGTAATATGGAGGGATTACATGAGTGTAGATTTATTTGTAGTTGTACATTTATTCAGTTGGACACTGGAATAGTATGCAGCCCTCAGCGGCAAGAGGGAGGGAGAGGGGGAAAGCAGACTTCTGAGAGTATTCAGCTGATTCACTTTGTCTCCCCCCGAGTTGCAAGGAATGCTCATTTTTTATTTCTTTGTTTTAATATGGTGATAGGAAGAAGCTGTGTGCAAAACAGTTGTATGGAATCATAAGCTTTGTACAGAACATCTATGTAAGCGAGTAAACGGAGTTGAAAGCATACCATCGTGCTGCAGGAATACTTCGGAGAACTAAGTGCAAGTTGCTTATTGACACTTTTAACTATTTCAGAAAAGCCCAGATCTGATTTAGGGTCCAGTCCTTTGCCTTTAGATTTCAGTGGGAGCTTGACCGGACTCTTCAGTAGCTGAGAACACAGAAGATACAGGCGATTGCTTCTGTAAAACTGTCAGTGCACAAGGAAACATTTTCCTTTATTTAACAAAGGTTCTAATCTGACCGTCTGTATAAATATACAGCCAGTCCCACTGAATTAATGGCACTATTTGTAATCTGAAAATAGGAACATATTTGCATAACTCACTGAACAAATGCGGTATATTTCTCTCCACCACCACTACCAAAATACTGCGTCTGCTTCTGGTACCAGAAGCCAAGGAAATTGAATGTGTGTAGGACAGTACTGTAGCAGGTAAGGGATGTGGACCCAACAGCCTGTATGCAAATTTAATACATGCTTAGAGACATTATTCTAAAACCTAGTATGGTAAAACCCTGGCTCCACTGAAGCCTGTAAATTTCCATTGACTTAAATGAAGCCTGGATTTCCTCCACATCATTTTCATTCCTTCTATAGAAACTTTAACCAAAGATGTTGAATTTTAGAGGCTGAAAGTACTTCCCTAAGTACATTGATGGGATTACTGAGCATTTCTTTAAAAGGTTCTTCTGTAATAAAACCTGTAGGATTTTTACCAAAGGTAGTGGGGGAATTATATTAGCTTTTATTAAAACAAATACTGGATATGTTAGTCAAGCTACCTTGTTAAGAAAAAGTGTATTTTGGTCATTAGATAAGAATACCTGTAGTAAGAGTTTCTGATTTATACATCTAACTCTACTGCTGAATTGTTCTTTCGGGGAGTATCCCCTAGCCTCTCCTTGACTCATCTGCATTATTTGGGTAGACAGATAAAAGCCACTGTGGTAGGGTTGCTGAGCTGGTTGATTAAGTCTTTGTAGAGTGCTTCAAATATGGCATTGTAGATATATGTTGTAATGTTATTGTCGAAAGATGGGATAGGTTCCCCAGCAAACCAGCTGTCACATACCAGAGATACTTCTGCAGTGCCGCATGGATTTGTGGCCTCACCATCATTTAGGAAGCTCTGCTCGTCAGCAGAAGCAACAAAACAATTAATTATGGCTGGCAGAACTTTTTTAGACATGTGAAGGCAGTCTTCACATGTGAAGTCTCCAAGAAATCGTCTGTTAAAAGAAAAAAAACTTTTTGTGAAATGATTTGCTAAATCATCTACAATTTCTGTAATTTTATATTAATGTCTCCCTGAAATTATTCTCCTAAACACATATTTTTGATAAAAATTATGGTTCTGGTGAGTAAAATATTTCTAAAATCGTGTGAATATTCTTCCATATACTTGAATTTAAAAAAAAGTAAAGCAAATGGGATATAGATTTTTTTCTGAGCCCCACAAGTGCATTCAAACTAGTGAAAAATTTTTAACTAAAGTGGCTTTTGGTTATCTGAAGCCAGTAGTTGCTAGTCCTAAATCAAACTTCCATCAGTAGATACAGAAACTCAACATAAACCTTGCATTTCTTTGAAAATCTTTAATTTAGAATATTGTGACTGAAGGAATTGCTTAGATCCAAGACGCTGGGCTGAACCCAGCTCTGCTTCAGATGACTCTTCACGAGCACTCAGAGTTACTTAGGACTTGAAGACTTCGATAGGAGATGTATTTAATTCTATAATTTCCCAGATAATCTGAATAATAAATGTCTTTAAATATCTCTGTACAAGAGGAGTTTGCCTGAATGCAACTCCTAAAATTCCCAAGCTATGTGAGCTCAGCAGTTCTTTCTTCATCTCTCTCCCACTTACACTTTTGTAGCCTGCTGTCCTGCTTGCTTTCTCTCTCTTTTCTTCTCATTAATAAAGTCAGAAGTGGAAACTCGTCAGCCGTTCTCTCCACAGGCTTAGCACAGTTGACAGTATTCCTTTATAAATCATCCCCCTGTGTAAGCTTTCATTTTGGTTCCTTGAAGGGGGTTTTCCAGCAATTCTGGTGACACGTGGTGCATTGCCAAGCAAGAATGGAAATGAACCCATCAACTGCCCGTTCCCTTCCCAGGATAATCTGCCACCCCATCTGCACATTTGCAGCAAACTTCTGCTGTTGCAACATCTGCCTGACGGTTATTATGTGATCCATTTAATACATGCTAGAGGAGCCATGCCCACCGCTGCGCCTAGATGGGATACCCATAAGGCCTCGGCAGACATGCCAGTGCAGCCTCTCCAGGGGATTTAATTGGAGCCAGATTCACCATAGTCAGTTAAGTACACATTCCTTTGGTACATGTGTGGCTAATCTACTTTTAATTGCACTCTGTTGTTTTCATATATTTAGTAAACAAACGTGCATAGGTACCAAAGCTGCTGCTTGTTGACAACACAAACAGTATGCAGCTTGCGGGAGCTTTGGGCAGGCACCCTTGGCAGTAGCTGTGGTGGAGCGTGTTTCATATACGGACATAATTCTTTCTTTGTGCTTTTTTGCCTCTCTCCCTTTTTTTAACTTCTCCTGTTTTTTCAGTCCCTGCTGGCTATTCTGTGTGATGGTCACAGCTGGGCGTAGGTGCAAGCACAAGGTCTTGCTCCCGGCAGCAACGTCCGCGTGCCAGTGTTGTTAGAGGGAACAAACTGCTTTTTGTTCTGTTTTGCTCTCCCTTTTTGCTAAATATTAAGCCTCTTTGGATCGGGCTAAGAAAAGGCAGCGTTTTGGCACTGTGATGATTCTTTTACTGCCTTACTAAGAGCAGAAAGACACGTCATTCACTTTTCACCTACCTTGAAAAGAACAGGCCAACTGTATTTCATTTTTCCTATTTTTATTCAATGCTCAGTGTATGATACTTGGTGAAACCTTGAGCTCTCATGTCATTTGTTTGGTGTGTAGAGTGATAGTCGATGGCCAAAAGAATGGGATCGTTCCAAAACTGTGCTTAGACATCTGCTTCCCAGTTTTGGAGACGGTTCCAGTTTGCTTCGCCTTGCCCGTACGGTGCTCTGGGGAGCAGCGTCCAAGTCAGGGCCACCTCACCCTTGCCATTGCTGAGGGGCAAGCGATGTCTGGGGCAGCAGCTGGATGCGCACTTTGCTTGGATACGACCCAGGTCCTGCCGTAGCACCTTAGCCGTTGCAGGGAAGGTGGGTGGGTTATTTGCAAAGACAGTCTTCTCCCCACGTCTTCCCTCTTGAGCAGCACAAAAAGTTGCTGCTGGCTGCCTAATCCTCGCTAGCAGGCCTTTCTGGATGGCAGCTCTTCTCCTGGCAGATGGTTAGGTCTCTGTGATCAGTCTCACTGGGCTTAATGTACCCCGGTGCTGCACTGCTGCTGCAAGCGGAGAGCCAGCTCCCAGCCCCTGGGCTTGGCAGGGGTGCTGCATCCTTTCAGCAGGATGCTGCCCTTCATCTTAGCGAAGTCTCAAAGTGACATCTAGTGGAATACCTAGTCTCTGTGGGGAAATTTAATTAAACCACAGTCCCTTTATACCAGCACAAATATTGTGAAGGAAAACAACTCAACTCCTTTGACATTTTTACAAATAGGTTCTGTAGAAACTGCTGTGTTTACTTTAACTGACATTTGTTTTTTCAGTCAATTATCCCTCAGTCTTTTTTTCCTTCCATAATTTATTACATGCAGCTTAGTCATAATAATAAATACAAAGTTGTTTCCTTTTTCTCTTGTTGTCTTGCAGACTGTGTTACGAACAAGTGGAATAAAAATGGGTTCCCCTGACCTCCTTTGCTTTCTCATTTCTGTGATAGCCTTTATCTGCTTATTATGGACCTTAGCAGCCTCATATGGGGCAGAGTTTAATCCCAAATATGAGCAGAAGATCAGTCTGTAACTCTAGTATTTTTTCCTCCCTTCCAGAGTCCTGCTCCAAATCTCACTGAAGGCACTAAGAGCTTTTTGTTGACTTCAGTGGTCTTTGGAGCGAGCCCTTTAACCGTGAAACTTAAATACAACTTTCAGCCAGACCACATCTTTCTGACTTCATTGCTCCATCTGAACTAAAAGGCAAACACACCACCTTGATGCAGTTCTGCGTGCGCTCACTTTTAAATTTGTTCAAGAAGTCCAGGAAGTCTTTAGACTCTCCAAAGAATATCTACCCAAAATCCTATTTGTAAATGGAGGGCCATGATAATGGGGAGGTGGAATCACAGGCTGGACTCCTGGGAGTGTTTCCATTGATTTCAGTGCTTGGGCTGTAGCCAAAGCTGCAATGACAAATTATTTTTCTAGCTCTTCAATCAAAAGCTGCTGGAATACAGGAGAAACATGACTTTTTTTCCTTGCTGTTTGAGAATGAAAATGATATGTCTGCAAGGGCAGAGCATGTTCCTCACAACTCTTAGGCATGCAACAGCTGTGCTTTAAGTGATTTAAGAAAAAGCAGTGGAACAACAGAGTGCATTATGCACTTGTTTAATCCATCAGGTAATGTCATGCTGATGGCTTTCCTTGTGCACAAAAATAGTCTAATCTTTAATTAAAATCTTTCATGAAAGCAAACCAAATATTTTACAGCCAAAAGTCTTGAGCTGGTCAGTCCGTCTGAAAATATTTCCATTTTCCAAATAGTTGTTTTGCACAAAATCTTACCAGTAGAAAGCTATTTTTCTTCCTTTATTGTTCGTAATGAGCAAACAGAGGACTTTGAGAGCTACATAAAGTTTTATATTCCATCTGGGAAGCTCATCAGCCATCCACAGAAATGAAGTTATTTAAAGTAACAGTAAATAGAGATGTGAACATTTGGAATATGGAAAGCTGAATCCACTGGAAAGGAGTTATTTTTCAAAGTCCTTTTCAGTATGGCTTTTGCCAATAATACATTGAATCTGTTACATATTGGATGAATCAATAAAATTCCTATATGTTTGATCTCCCAAATAATCAGGCAAACAGGAGGAGAAGAAGAGGGCACTTCCAAAAAGGAGGAGGGAGGAAAAGAGATAAGAAATCAATTTTAAAAATTAGTATTTTTTAACGAAGGAAGTGCTAATTTTTTTTAATTCCTTGTGTTTAAACATTTACATTCATCTAGCTCAGAAATGCTTCCTTTCCATAAAATGCTTTACACAGGATTATTTGCAAAATCAAGTATGAAGAGGCATTTCCTTTCGTGAGCTTGACATAGTAAATTAAAGTCTGGAGAACTGTTAAGTTCGCAGATCTGTTAATTGTAATATGCTTGAATATGTGCTTCACGTGGCAATTGTCCGCATAGGCCATAGTTTATTTTGATTTCTCCAAGAAGTTCTGCAGCTGTTGATGGAAACAGTGCTAGATGTGGCTCTTGGAGGATCTGAGGGAAGGCAAAAGAAGAAAAATCAAAACTACAACTGAAGCTGCACTGAGTCTACCTTACTGAATGTCTTATGAGCCCAGTTTCCTGGCCTGATGCAAAACCCCTGTTATGTACCAGGCATGGGTAGAGAGCTTAACTTCTCTTACTCTTGACTGACTCAGGTAGAACTCTGAAGAAATTCTTTGATTTATATTAGAATGAAAATAAAATTAAAAGAAAATGGAGGGGGGGCATGTATATTTCTGTATGCTGTGCAGAATAGATGCAGTCATACCTTTGTTAATTCCTAAACCAATTTTTTTTAACTTTTTTAGTTTGGGAGCTGAACAAATGGTGTGAGTGCAGCTCAGTGCACAGCCAAAAGCTTGAGCAGGTAGTGCTGCTCGAAGGAAAGAGAGAAAGAAGCAGACCAAAGCCTAAGGTTGTCACGCAGGGCAGAACGCTGAAACAGAGCAGCCTGAGATAAGGAGGAGAGGATCTATAATCTGCATTACCGTCTTTTGTTTGACCTTTAGCACTTCTCAAATAAGCTTCTCTTCTTTTTCTTTTTTCTTTTTTTTCCTTTTTTCTTTTTATCCTCACTTTAATTTGGAAAAAGTGGGTCAGGTTTTTAAAGGTTGATTTCATTGGGAATTAAGCATTTGAACACCTCTAAAAATCTGACCCAGAAAGATCGCCTCCAGTGACATTGCAAGCACACCAAAATAGCTGAGCTATCCTGCTGAAGCTTTCGTGAAGAGATGAGTTTGAACTTTGAGAAGGGAATTGCTATTTCTGTATCAAAATGTTATGTAAAATGATATAACCATTTTATGAGACACTATTTGATGAGGATAATTTTATTAGTTTTAAGGTAATTTGACTGAATATATTCATTGAGATAGGATTTAAACATTTTCATTCCACGTTTCAGGTTATCTACAGAAATAAAGGGATGAATGATCATCACTTGGAATAGGGACACTTGTCCTAGAATAAGGGTCCGATCCTGCCAGTTCATCCCAGGTTAAAAACTAAGAACAACTGTCTGAGTCTGATTCTGGCCTTGGTATCAAAAAATAAAAAAACCTGACTGGAACAAGAGAGAGCTACACCTGCGCTTGTCAGTAAGAACTTTCTTCAGAGGAATTAGGCGAGCATGTGGCACAGACACTACTGCATGTAATTTCTAATTTCCTGAGAACCAGTTTACTTTTGACCACCAGCAGGGTTTCTTTGTTTTTCATTATGCATTTTATTAGCACATGGCTAGATCTCTCTATGTAACCATATCCAGATTGCTAATGAAAAAAATACTGTCTGGAATCACATATGTAATCTGGAGACTAGGGGTGTAGTGAAGGTAGAGGCGATGTATCGACCTGCGCATGTATTTATGGACTGAGCTTATTTGTTACCTGTATCGCTGCCATAACTCAACCTGTATTGTGCTACCTCCCTTTCTTTCTCAACTTTCCTTTTTTTTTTTTTTTTTTTTTTGGCAGATGTGTGTGAAAATCTGCCTCTAGGTGGAGTTTCCATAAACTAATGTTTTTGCAGGCTTTATTTAGGCGTTTCATCTTTTTTTGACTCAGTGCCCTGTCCTAACTACTGAAAGTTTAACTGGGTTCTGACTAACTTAGTGGGAATAACACAGATCCTCACGTTCCTTGAAATGTGATTCATGACAATCAAATTTCCCCCATTTTTAATATCTTGCACCAATCGCAAACGGTGGTCGTTCGTGCGCTGTAATATTTTTGATGAGGACTCTCAGATTCTTTGACATGGTTCTACGCAGGAAAAGCTCTTTTATAAGCCAGGCTGGGCTGGGGATAGTAACAGATCTTCTATCACTGCATATACAGCTGCAACAGCACAGTGTGCCACACAGCTACCAAACCAGTATGGTGCAAACATAGGAATATCCTCCTGAAACCAGAATGATGGTGATTCTGATTATCCGAGGCCCTCTGAATTCACTGTCTTACTATGAAAACCAAAGAGGCTGTTTCTGCTGTGAGATACGCCATGTGCTTTCAGAATGCTATCCTGTCATCTTTTTGCTCTCTGTTCTCCTACACGTTTCAGTTGAGGTTATATCCACAAATGCCTCCTTGCAGATCAGACTACACCTCATTTTTACGGTGGTGTGAGGTTGATGCTTGGGGCACAGGAGAGGAGGAGTGGAAGAGGGAAGCAGTTATTCTCTCCATACGTACACACTTCCTCCTTCTCTTCCACCCCTTAGAAGCACAGGGAGCTCATCCTCAAACCATATGGTACCTCGGGCTACGCTGTGCTTCTTGGGGGAATGCCAGCAGTACCCCCTGGGGCCGGGGCCCTTTGCCTCACCTCCTCTCCCCTGCCTACCCCAGCTCGCCGTGGCACTGTTTCCTTCGCAGGCTTCCTTATCGCACTTCTGCCACTGCGTCTCCTTCCTGGTCTGCAACACCTACACTGCATTACAGTGCAGAAAACCCTTCTCGCCCTGAGACAGGCAAAGTGTGTTTCATCTGTCAGCCTCACTCTGTTGCAGAAAAGCCACTGGAGTTAATCCACTATGCAGCCTTTGATAATCTGTCACTGAAAGGTTGGGTGGAGGTACTGGGGGCACTCCAGGAAAGGTTACCTCAAGGACTTTATATCTAGACTTGAATGCACCAAACTATGTTTGAACTGAGCATCAGAAATTGTTGCATTATTGTGATGAGCTGTTTCTAGCTCTCCACTGGCAGTGATGTAATCAAAGTCACTTGACTCAGAATTGGCGGACACACAATGGTTTGTCTGCTTTGGCATTTGTGATCCACTTTGTTAGGAGGACCTGCTTATAATTTAAAATATATGATTTCCTTCAAAGTGGCATAGTTTCGAAAAATACCATGTGATACACTAATAAATTATTCAGCCTTCTGAGCAGGCTACATGAAAAGCACATTTTTCCGTCTGCATCTGGCTAGGCATTTGCAACTGTTTCTCTTGGATCTGGACTGCAGCACACTTATCCATGATTTTGTGACCTCCAGAAAGGATTAATGCAATATGTTGTGCATGGGGCTGCTGGTGAAGGTCACTTGGAAGCATAGGCTAGTGCAACATGTGGCTGCCCACCTGCTCGGTGCTGTTAGCTGCAGAGAGCGTATTATTCTGTGTCTCCAAACTGTAGTGAACTTATGCGCTGCAAACAACAGGCACAGGGCCCAGTTCCCTTCTACCTTATTCCAGCTAAGTGCTGCACTGCTCAGTGCTGTGGGGTGCTGGGGTTATTTCTCACTGGACCAATAATAGAGTCTTCAATAGAGAATAGATTTACAGCTATTGCTATGCAAGTTGTGAAAATGAGAAGCTGGGACTGGACCCTTAAAACCTCTTCCTGTGGAGGAAAAGGAGAACCTGCTGTAACCACTGGCAACAGGAAGGTCATTTATCACCCCTGTCAGTTTATACATGAGGCTGGTACCACTCGCCTGGTAATACAAACTCATCCTTCTCACTTTGATTCACTCTGAAAAAGTCAGTTTGGATGAGACACTGCATCTTTCTGTGGCGGAAAGATGACATCAGCTGTAGGGTGCAGGACCCCAGTCTAAACCCAAGATATTCTTAGAGCAGAGGCACCAGGATGGTGCTAGCCCAAGGGAACTGAAACCTGTTAGCAGCTCAAGGCTCACCTTTTTGCTGGCAATTTTACCTGGGAAGTGGGGCTGTGCAGTTAAGATTTGAGGTAGGAAGAGTTATGATGCACATCTTTCTTTTTAGAGGTTTTTTTAAATTATTTTGTTCATTGTGTACCTCCCTCACTGCATTCACAGGTGTATTTCTTCAGTCAAACAAGAAGTAGCATTTTCTCATGAAATGCATGCTTGAGTAGTTTGCAACCACTTGCAAAAGGTTGAAACCCTCTCTGCACCCTTAAGCATACTGAATTTCATAGGTAGGCATACTCTGTTGTTAGTCACTAGCTAAACAACAGTGATACAGTTGGAAATCAGAGCCATGCAAAAAGTCTGTATTTGTGTGATTTGTAGCTCAGTGTGGCAGAAGTATAACCATGGTCACATTCATCTAAAATCCATCGGATTTTGAATACCATAGGCCTTAATTCTGATAAAAGACTTTTGCATACCACCAAAAGGAGAAATAATAAGTACTGCTTAGAGTCTGGCATCAGTCAGGCTCAAGATTGGTTTTTTTTGCCAAGGTAAACACATCCTTCATATCTGGGGATAGGCTGAATGTCTAATGTGTCTGTACTAGAAGAGAATGAAAATTGGGCATGTTTAGACTAACATCAGAAGTCTGAGTCCTAAATGACAAGAAAAATGTGCATATTTCTGTTAAATCTGACAAATCTAGGAAGTCAGAATTCTCATTACATTTAAGAATAAAGAGAAAAAAAATATTTAGCCAGATTATGCCCTCCTAGTAATTTTAATGTGAGATTTGGTAGAAGAGAGAGTAGTAACACAGGCATGAATGAATATGATGCAATGCACCTTGGCTGGACTACATCAGGTGGAGGTCTGAATGGAGAATGCACTGTCTCGGTACAGGTCTCACCTCTCTCTCCCCACCACACTGGGGGAAATGCAGACAGCATGATCAAGACTATGCAGTCATCTGCCAGCTCAGCACGGGCTGGGGACTAGGTGTCTCTCCTGCAGCCCTCATCTCCCTCCTTCACAGCACTCCCCTGCCAAGTGCCTCCAGCTCCAGGCTCCACGTCCATGGTACAAGAGGCTCTGCCACCCCCTGCTTCCCAAGGGGCACCTCTTTTTCAAGGAAGCTGCATGGAAAGGCATAATTCCTAAGATGCAGCTAGTACTAGTGTCCTCCTCTGTTACAGGGCCTGCCTCTTGATGGATCCATATCCAAGATCTCACGCATGGGGAGAGAGCAACATGAGCTGCCCAGTCGTATGCTCTTCCAGACTCTTCTGCCACTTCCGCTGGGTTGCACCCATCCATGCACAAGACAGTCCGTATAGAGAGAAGGTCTTAGTCCTGCTCACACACCCAAGGGGCATGCATTTGAGGTAGAGGTGACTGAAGCCAGGGGGACTTGGGAGTGAAAGCAACTTATGGGATCAAGACCAAAAAGGGTCTTACCAGTCAGAAACAGTTACTGCCTCTGTAATTTGGAGGGTGGGGAACACGACTTTTATTAATCCGATGTCATCTCCTGAGCAATGAAGCTTGCTTTGTCCATATCGCATAACTCGGCCCATGACTGTGTGTCAGCAGATAGCCAAAGGATGATATTTCACAGCTCCGCAGTAGCTAGGCTGACCTTCTGAAGGCTCTTAACCTTGAGCTAGTAAGTATTGTCCTTCAAGGGGTAAAGCTCTGAACTGCAGCTGTTTACTGTTTACATGAAGGGACTGGCACGTGGACCTTCCCGCCATGCAGTTTTGCCCGTTTGAGCTTCATTCCAAAAGGAAAGAGGGAAGAACCTCAGCTTCTATTACGTTTGCAACTTCCAGAGGGCAGACTGTCCTCAGCTGTCGCCAGCTAGCTCTTTCTTGAGCTTTGCTTATTGTCAGAGGCAATATTAGTTATTTCAGTCATTTTCTTTTCCATTTATTGTTCAACACCAAACATGAAAAATGAACACTGACGTAATGATTGATCATGAAGCTGGGGGTTGGAAGTGAAGGCTAGAATTGTTGAGCTATATATGAAAAGGGGTGGGGGGGGTTGGGATTTTTTTTTCCTGGATGATAATATATTGTTTGTGAATGGGTTATTTATTAGAGCCATGTGTAGCCTAAAAGGTTTGTAAAGATGATTACTAAAGCATATCCATATGTGGAATGTGTGTGCATATTTGTAAACTTGGCAATTTGTCCAGATATTTTTTTAAGGTTTACGGAAAAAAAGTCTCTGAAATTGTGTAGGGTTATTCTCTTCCTTAATGCTAAGCAGTATATTTTCAAAGCTATTGTGCTTTGCATAACTTATGCTTTCGTTCTGACATCAGATGCATATGTACTGTTATACATCTCTAAAATGATGAATAATCTACACGTTTGATGGTCTGGCATCAGTCTTAGCAGAAAATTGCTTTTGTATTCAGCAAATATTGTATTAGATCAGACACGGATTTCTAATGCATCTGTGTTTGAAGGTAACAAAAACAGGGCATGACTGAACTACTGTAGGAGGTCAGAGTGCTTTATCCATAACAATGAAAATGTTCATAGTTTTGTTAAATTTGGGAATCCTGGATGACAGATTTTTCTTGAAGATAGTTTTGGCCAGATCACGCTCTCCTGTGAGTTTTGGAAGTAGAAACAGTGAAGGCTCATACGATAAACAAATACTCTTGTTTCCTGTTCTCAGCTAGCGGGTCTAAATCCAGAGTCGTTTTGCTACTGTATGCAGAGAGATTCGGCAATAGCAGCGGCAGGGTCGAGAACAGGGCTTATCCTGTCGTATCTTCCAAGAGACTATAAATGTTAACGGGAATGGGTTCTGTTGGGGCTGACGGCATTAAATCAGGCTTTTGCAAGAGCTAAGCACTGTACCAAGAGGAACATCCTGCAAGGCACCTCAGAGGCAGGCTGGTGTTCATTAGTCTCGGTTTAGAGGAAACGAGGATAGCGGCAGAGACGGGTGCTCCCTAGCAAGTCAGCACAAACAGAAAAGGAAGTCCCTGAGCTGATGCTGCAGGGGGGAAAAGGGCTTGTAACACAGTGTTGGTGATAATCAACCAGTGGAAAAAAATTCAAGTACTTGTGTATTCAGCTGAATTCAGGTCCAGAGCTTAGTTACTACTCCCCATGCTGTGGAGATGAACAGTTATTTACGATAGTCTCCCCTAACTGCTGTTCAGAGATGTGCAGGTGTACTAGGCTTTTCTCCTCAAGGTGTCCCTGCTAGCCCTACGCTGTCACCCTGTGAATCACCCACCCTGTGTAGTCTGTGTGCTGAGATTTTTCATGAACATTTTCCAGTATGTTCAGAAACATCAAAGTAACAAAAGAAACAGGGAAGAGCTACTTGGCAAAACAGCCTCAGATCCCTGCCATATAATTCAGGGTTTATTTTCAGGAAATAGAGATGTGCTTAAAATTAAGCGTATGGTTAAGTGCCTTGTTTTATCAAGGCATAAATATTCTCAATATTCAGACATAAATGAAGGCAGGGATCATTTTAATTCATTTTGAAGTTGCCAGAATGCCTCACTGGTTTGGACTGGAGTTAAGAAAGGTCAGATAGCCATGTCACAAATGCAGCAAATATATAAAATGCTATTATTTTATGGAACTCCCAGAAAGACAGGTTTACTAGAGAAAAAGAGCTAGTAAACAGACTAATCCGAGACTCAATGAAGAACTTAAAAGGGATTTGGGAAGTCAAACACTAGAAGCTATGATTTGCCTCTAATGTTAAAAATAGCACCTCCTCCTTCTTAGGATCAGGCTTATTTCAAACAATTCTAGCTTATAGGGACTGTTCTATGGAAAACTATTTAATATATTAATTTTCCTTTAGGCAGATACTTCAACTGCAATAATAAACCATACCTAAATTTTATGAACTAACTAATTTTCCATCAAAGCTATGGTTCGTTCCCATATAGAGTTTGTGTTATAGCTCAATATGGAAAAATATTTAGAAACAGGGAAGCATTTATTTCCTAAAATATGCAATAAATGTCATTCAGAAAGGTATACAGTGTCTTGTCAGTGATATCATTATTTACCTTTAGGTAATTGTTATTTTGAAGAGTAATTTAAATATTTAAAATGAGTAACAGCAGTGTGTGGGTAAGTGGAATAATTACAGTATTTCATAGCTGAAAGTTATGAAAACATATAATTAGGTCCTGATTTTCTAGCTTAGTTTTAATGCATCCCTAATTTTGTATCAACAATTTTATGGAGGAGTTTTTCTTTTTCTTTGCAGTAACTGTGGGCATGATTGATGCCAGTTTAAAAGTCTTCAGAGCTGGCTTATTTCATTTTAGACAAAGATCAGCAATGGTTACATAGGGTTTAAACCATTGCTGAGTACTTAAAAATTTCTCTCCAGATGTCTCTATGATTATATTTTCTAGCCAGATGCTTAATTGGGCATCTAAGCAGTATCGATGGCCCTATGATTCTTTGTGTTCACAGAAATGAAAAGTAAATCCTTACTAAATTCATCAAATATACAGGTCTTATTTTAAATCCTTGATATATCCCATTGCTCAGTATCTTGCAATGTGGAAAATTTACCATTCTGTTGTTTCTGTCTTAGGTTATTTTTTCATCCATCATCATTTACTTTCATAACATTTTGCTTTGTTACTGTCTGGGACTTCATTAAATTCTTTAAAAGAGTTTGGGCTCCTTCCCATTAAATTATTTTGGCTGGTCCTTTGTACACTGTGATGTGGACATGCGCAAGAAATATTGGTAGCTACTACACTCTAGTACTTGATCAACTGTTCCTCCTCCAGGGCATCTGTACCTTCTGACTGAACTTTTATTACTGCCCATTAAATTATAGCAATCCTTTTAAATGCTAACAAACGTCTTCGTTCTCCTGGAATTCTCACTATATGTTGGTCTTCTCCCAGCTTCTAGTTAGACAGCTCCCAACCTTTGCCAGTTATCTCAGATAGAGGTCTGGCTTTACTTTGGTTAGATGGAGCACCAAAAATTCTCCAGCCCTGTATCAACCAAACCTCTCCGCCTGCCAGTATCTTCTAGGCCACACGTTAAGCCCCCATTTTTTCTTTTCTCTAGCTGGCCTCATATCCTGGAGAAGTGTAACAAAGAAGGTTACCTTAGAAATGTTTTCACAAATTCTATCATCAGCTGTGCACCTGTATTTACCATTGTTTCCAATATGGACTATAATCACTATACCCATTTTTCCTTTAAATACCACTCTTCCAACACAAATGTATTGTTTATTTTATTTGCTTTGCTGACAGTCAAAGGTTCTTGGCATTTGAAAAAGTAAGTGCTGGCATTCCCAGTTCAGAGATCTTCATGTGCAGGTAAATATTCCCCCGCAGAACTTTAAGGAGAGTTATGTTCCTCACTATCTGAGCTGTTAGGGTTGCAAATATGAATGCAATACAAATACAGGTTTTGAAAGCAAGAAGGAGCAGTTTCTTCCCTTTTTGCTTTCAAATTGAATCTGACCATGTCTGTCCTTTTGCAGGTACTTCTTGTGTAGCAAAGATCACCAGGAATTTTTCAGACAGAAATGATATATCATTTGGTTATAGCTGTCTCTACTAAAAGATGGTATCAGGTAAGAAATAACTTTGGGTAGTGTCATAATCACAGAGTGACTGCATAAGCATCATATTAGGTATATCTCAGAAAACATGACATGGTTGGTAGGTTGCCTTTGGACGTCTGCTACGTTACTGGCAGCCACCTGTCGTCTCTGTGTATCAGTAGGGATTCCCTTTTTACAGAACTGCATCTTCAGCAAGGAGTGACAAGCACCAAAACCAATGAAACCTGTTAAAACATGAGATATGAAGGCAAAGGTCTTCCCAGTGGATTTCTTTGCTCTCTGGAGCTATATTCTGTGCTGCAGGTTTGGACCAAAGTTGTGTGTCCAAGCTCTGCTCTCCTGGACTGTTGAGGACTGAGACCATTGTAGAAGCTAAAAAGATTGGGATATTTGGTTTCTGGAGAAGTTACTGCATTACGATTATTTGCTCTGGCAGGTTTTGTAATGGTCTTTGCAGTCAGTATAGGGCTTGCTTGGGTGAGTGTTAATGGCTGAATTTTAGGGCCACTTGGAAAGCTGGAGATAAGAGGGAGTGAGACAGGGGAAAGGAAGAATCATCCTAAGTCTGTGAGAGATGTATAGTCAACAACAAGCTGAGGAGAAAGGAATGAACAGTTATTTGATAATAACTAAGAAGCAGCATTTGGTTGAAAGCAGAGCAGGGAGGAAGTTTCTAACTGCTCTCCTGAAAGCATTTCCATGAGATCACACCAATGATTTGATAAACGCTATTCTCCATCTTTAGTGGTCCACTGCTTCATAGTTGCCTTCTAAATAACCACTGAGTGTGAACTGGTACTCGGGCTGCAACACACTAAGCTAGACGCCAAGAAAGGGGACACATAATGAGGGATTTGCTTGCTGGAATGGCTTAGTACTCCGACTGCATATATATAGACCAACTGGACTGAGAAACAATTGTTTACAGAATAAATGACTAATAAGCACAAGATATTGCTGATGAACAAAAATAATTTAATTGTGTTTAGTAATTCAGTAACAGTTCCAAAAGTGCTTTTGAAACAGGGTGCAAACAGGTATGGCTTTACCTTGTACCAATGAAGAACAGAAGTATCATCTTCTTTCCATAACAAATAGCATCCTTTTCACAGAATCACAGAATAATTTACATTGCGGGGGACCTCTAGAGGTCACCTAGTCCAATCCACCATTCAGAATAAATCAAAATAGCTCAGGTTACTCAGGGCCTTTTCCAGTTGAGGTTTCCTCGTACTTCTTTCCACACAGTGTTCCATGTCGCACCGTGGCACCAACTGATCTGCTTCTCACATGCCTGTTTTGCTCCTGCATAGCTCCATCCATGGCAGTCAAGTTATTCCTCTTCTACTTTGCTCTGAGAAGAGAATCACCTTGAGTGGTTTGCCATAACAGTGCACAGTCCCTCAGAGAAAACAAGGCTTGATGAAACTCTCACATCTCAGGGAACTTTAACTTGCTTTTCTACAACTTCTTCAGTTGAATGCTTATCCTGAGTAACAGAGTGTTTCATAAGCCCATAGGAGCCAGCTGCTTTGACTGTGATACGCCATAATTAGACCAGTTTCTTGTCTGTGTTGGATGTGGATTAAAGAAAATAAGGGTACAAGATACATTTATTAGGTAGGAGGAAGATGCAAAAGAAAGGAACAGCTTTGGTCTGTGAGTGATCTGCATTTGCCTCCATGCCATCCTTAGCTTAGCTCTGACTTGTACCCATGGTACCTGGCAGCCGGATGTTTCTCAGGAAAAATGATGATCTTTCTAATAGACTGAATCTCTGATGTCAGTGCTCAACACAGAGAAACACCACCAGTGTTTATTGTAACAAGTGGATACAGTGCTGTCAGCCTTCCTGGCAAGCAAAGTATTAATCATCCCTCCAATTTTGTTTCACATATTCTAGTGCTAGTCCAAACATCTCTTCTCCTCGGCTTCCATAGCAATAATTATCAAATCTTAGATAGGGCAAGAGTGTATCAGGCCCAAGCACAGTGCAAATGCTGCAGGGGAGAACTGGAGAACACCTGCATAACAGTTTTATCACTGAACAGGGCTCCTTGTCTAACCTGTTAATGACCCTGCTGGGAATCTCTCATTTTGACACAACAACGAGAGAACTAGTTTCACAAACGAATGTTCAGATGCTGAAAAAAAGCAAGCCCCAACTCATACACTCTGTATGTCACCTTTCCATTTAATGAGGTGTAATTTAGATGCCAGTTCAGTGGAAGTTGGCAGACATACCTTTGCCTCAGCAGGGAAGGGACCCTTGTCAGCATTTGCACACAGCCTGTGGCTGTCTGCAGCACATAGTTTCATTATCCGAGATCTCTTTTTGGTTTCAAAGCTGACCTTTATTCAGGTTTATTCTTGTCTCTTTACTTTTATTCCTCATTCTTCCACTGGCCTGCTGGTTGATATAGGGCAGTTTTTTTCACCTGCATATCTCAGTTTCCACACCTGTACAATAAGGATAATAGAACTTATCTAAGGATGCTGTGTCAAACAATGAACTTAGAAGAGGAAAGAAAAAAGAAAAGACCAGTTCTATTGAATTGCCCTTTAAAAAATCAAAATCTTCTTATAATGCACTTCTCTTCCATTTGAAGTGCATCTTAACAAGTGTTACCTAGAAATCATTATATGTGACTCGTCTCTTATCTACCTTATTTTATTTTTTTGCTTTATTTGAATGCAGAACAATTTGAATAGAATCCAGAGAATGCCAGACATTTGTTTCATCTGTCTCTGATATTGAACAGCCACATCATGGGAGTTGTGCTAGCCAACTATGAGATGTCTGTAATGATGACAGGTCCTGAATCTTTCTGAAAAGCAAGGTTCGCTTGTCTGAAACTAAAATCTCTGGCATCTGGCACCCAAAATTGAGAAACACATTGCATGTCTGCAAAACATATGTTCCAAATGAACAATCTTTAAGTGACCGGGCAAATGCATGGACTAACATAGACATTCTTCACACGTTTCAAATGCATAGACACTTTCTTTTATTTTTAATTTTTTCCTTTACACTCATGTTCATGTGGAAACGTCTCCAAAAGCTATATAATGCTGTGATACACAATGGGGAAATAGCACTGGCAGTGATTGATTACAAAAAATGGAAGATGTATTGTGTAATCATATTCTGGGAGAAGGAGCAGGCAACATGGCTTGGTTTCCATTTCAAATAAATAGACAGTGGAACAATCAAGAAACTGCCAAAGTAAATGAGTTCAGCATGGTTGGAACACCAACACATCGCAGCTTCAGAGAAGGTTTCTGTCACAAGTTACAGCATCAATGGTGAAAGACACAGGTCTTCTGTTTTATTTTTCACTTCCTGAACCACACTCTGCTATTATTCTCACTGACATCTGGAGGAATGCCAGCGAGTTCACTGAAATTAGTCTGCTTTTATATTATTGTAACATAGATCAGATTCCCGCCCACTGTCCTTGAACCCCTGAGATATGCAAAATGTGTGATGGACTCTTTCTCATGGGGATTTATAAACTGATTTAACAGTTCCTGACAGCTTCTTTACCACATTAAGAGCTTTAGGGGGAAAGCATGTGGCCGGGGGGAACCTTTAACTATGAATAAGTGACAGAAACAAAGAAAAATAAGTTACTATCCGTGGAAATTGTAAGACGTCCTAAGGCCATATTGGAACACATTATTTATATTCTTTTAGCTATCATCAGCAGTGCAGAACTTCTCTTCCATGATGTCCAAATTTGCATTAGATCTGGTGATTTCAGATATGTTTAATTAGAGGTTATCATACTCCTTTACTTTGAAATCTGTCACAGGGCTTCTTGTCAAAGGCTTTGATTTTTTATATGCTGAATATAAAGATTACACCATGCGCACCCTCTATTTCAAGACAAAATTCAACAGCAATGCATGTGTGTATGAGCAAAGAGTTACCAACATACTAGGCCATGCACAGCTTCTATCAGAAGCTCTCAAAGTGCATCATGATCTAATATCTGACATGCTTTATATGAAAGCAGGGCGCTCCTTCACTAGCTGAAGGTCATAGATTGTAATAATACTTGGCACTTACAATCTTGAAGATGTTTTACTCCATCTAATTAAATTTTGCAGATTGTAGACTTTTATAGATAGGAAAAGTAAGGTAGAGATTTCCCTAAAGGCAAGGATAGGAGAGGAAAGAAGACATAGGCACAGAATCGTAATTCTAGTTCAGTTCCTGAGCACAAGTCCCTTGCTGAGATTGCTGACCACGCTTCCTAATATTAAGGCAAGAAGGGAAATTTCATCCAAACAAGAAAAAAAATGAGCAATGAGTAATAAGTCTATGGTTCATGGTAAAACATGGCACAGTTTTTTTGTACAGTAAAGCATTTTTTTGGACATATTGGCAGAGAACAAAAATGCAACACCCACAGGTTTTAGAATTTACAGGATTATTACAACCCCAAGGTTATCCCTTATTTCTCTTGCTAATTCATTACTTCTTTCCCAGAGGAAAATCAAGGAGTAAATTCTAGTAAGAATACTCACTCTTTGGTATATGAGAATGTGTTACATTCATCTCATACAGACTTTGCATGTCAGTGCATTTCTTAAGCTAAAAGCCATAACATCAGTGTTTAGCTTACATTAACCAGGGAGGTAGAAGGGAATCCAAATCTGACCACTTCCATTTTTCTATTGAAGGAATTTTTACTCTCTTTCTACTGAATTCTACTAATATATGTATACTCAATAATGAAATATTTAGTGCTTCTGAAACTGCGTGAAAATACCTTCATTGGCCGTTGTGTGAAGTTCATTTCAACTTGGAGACAGCCGTCTGTCATTCTTTGCACTAGACTATGCGATGCAACTCTGAGAGGCGCTCCCAAAGGCCAGCTTCCTTGGGTCTGCCCGTGCTCGTTTGAGATTGGCCATGGTCATGTCCCAGTATTGAGATGCCAGCTGAAGAGACGCATCTCCTTTGCTCAGAAAATTCCCTGACATCTGAAAAATTAAAGAAAAATTGGATTTATTTTCAGGAGCACTTTGGAAGGGTTCTGCCGGTGTAGACAGACTCAGCTCTGCGTGGCTGGGTAGCTCCACTGATGCTCAGCAAGGAGCAATGCCCCAGGATTAGTGCTCTCAGCATTTGGGATACAACCCTACAGTGTATTTTCAGGCAAATCCCATGGAACTTGGCTTAAGAATGTAGGTTAAGGCCTATGTATCTTACTGATCAGTAAAGGGAGAGGCTGTAAATTGCAGAGTACCTGCAGTTGCTTGGCTGTAGCTTGCAGTTTATAAAGTCTCTCTATTGTTATAAAGTTATTATAAGGTCTCTTATTCAGTAAGGCAACATGATTAACTAGAAATACATAAATAATCACATATTTTAGTGTGTCTACTCTGCTTTTAAAATTGAACATATGCACAACTGTTTCAAAGAGTCTCTCCGTTTCTTTGTATACTGGTTTAAAGGAGGTCTTAGCATTTCGTAAAATTATCAACTTTTTAAACTATGCTTTAAACTCTTAAAGCACTGTGCAAGCATTAACTAGGGACATCTGAAAAGTACACAGAGATCAATGTTCAATAAAGTGCATTACATATGGCTTTTCTGCCCTTATTCAGTGGCTATAACTTCAGTTCTTGAGCTAAGGAAGAGGCAGAGCAGTCTGCCACCATCTCTGTGGTATTTTGTGGCTGCCATCTTGACTTCTTATGTCAAACTGGAGACGTCAGCAAGGTCATTCTTAATAAAAGCGACAACTATGGACAAGGTAAGTTGTATCAAAGAATTCATTTTTCAAGAAAGCAGACTGTTCTCACTGCCTCCTGTATTCCTCCTTGTGTTTTGAAACAGAGCAATACACTAGAATAACTTTTCTTGATAGGTTACATTTGCTCTTGATAAATTGAAAACAGTAAAAATGATAGTACAAAAGTGAAGTAGTTCTTTTCCCCAAAGCACTAGCTAGAGAAGATTTCATGTAACAGTGTGGAAGACATTTTCAGAAGATGAATAAACAAGTTCATTTATTTATACTGAAAAATTCCAAAGATTAGGTTTCTGCTTTTTAAAGTCTATGCCCTAAAAGGTATGTGATATATGTGTTCGGTTTGTTCTTTTTACATTTAACCTTTAAGTGCAGAGTGATAGCCATTTAGAAGGCACCTAGGACTTGAGTGCCATGTGTTTTAGCAAAGTTAATGAGCGAGAGATTTTAGATATAAGGACTAGTGTTTAAAACACACTTGTGAAATTGCTGGTTTCTATACACTGTTGGGAATCATCCTGGAATAAGGGAGGGGTAGAGCTGCAATACCACAGGGAAACTTCAGGAGTCTGCTCTCTGAAGCACACATCATGCCCACTTGCCTGATCTTTTTCCCCAGGTGGGGCCTACTCCAGGTGCAGAGAGAGGAACACACCTCTGGTTAGCTGCCGCATTCACCCAAGTCCAGGGATTGCGAAGGTGGCCAGGTCTTAAGGTACATTTGTGGCAAGAGCCAGAAAAGTCTCTTCCTGTCAGCCCAGCTAAGGGCGAAGCGCAGTTCAGCCCTGCCACTGTGATGTCTGGCAGAAGTGAGCCTCGCAGAAATAGGGTTAAGTCAGGGCCTTTCCAGCACTCATCAGGTCTCTGGAACTTTTTTCTTACTGGCTCTGAAGCAGTTGGATTTTGCTTGGCCTATCAGGCTCTTTGCAAGAGGCACCTTTTGGAAAGAGTTGTGTAAAACGTGAGAGTTTCTGGAGATGAGTGCACTGTGTCTGATTTGATCCCTTGCTGAGGTTTGACTGCAGTATTCATGGTGTTTGAGGATGCCTGAAGAAGTGGTCATCTTCTGTGTTATCATGTGGACTGGACTGGACTGGCACAGTTATGAAATTGAGGTGTGATGCAGTGAGGCTGGCTCGGGCCTCTGTGAGCCGCTGCGGACTCAGTGGGAACTGGTGGATCCTGATGCTTCTCAGGATCAGACTTGCATTTCTTTAGGAATAACTATTGCCCACTGAGTGATACAGCCTGCTCAAATTTCAAATGTATTTGCTCATAGTTTTGTTTTTTTTAAACCTGAGGTACAGCGAGAGCCTTGGCCCGGGGCACTTCCTTGCCATCAATAGGAAGTTGGCAAGAACTGGTGGTCTAGGGCACAAATTTGAAATATTAACCTCTGACTCTCATTAGTTCCCAAGAAATGCCTGGTGATCAGTGTTGCTTAATTAATCTGTAATGAACTGACAGGAAGATGTGGACCTCTTTTCTCCTAATTGTGTTTCTTTATAAATATGTCCTTTAAAAACCTCCTTCATGTTATTCTTTAGACTTTTGACCTCCCATTCATCTTTCTTATGCCATACAACAGATGGACTTGACTCTCACATGAATGATGTCAAGTCTTCATCTAGCAGTAGCTCTCGCCAATATTCATCCTAGCTGCTCTGGCTTGTAAATACTATGTTTCATATAGAAATGAGAAAAATGCCTTTATCCTCATGTCTCTGTGAAATACAATATATTTGGAAGATAAGCCTACACCTTCATGTTAAACATAAATCAATTATGTTTATCCTTAACCTAAAAAGCATGAAAATTCTTTCTTTCCTTATTGCAAAATCCAGTAGGATATTCACAGTAATTATGCCACTTTTTATATGAATCATAAGCTCATACTGTAATCATTAGAGCTACAGCTGAGTCGTCATCTACCTTAGAATATTTGAAATGTCCATTTCAATTGCACTGGAGATTTGGGAATTTATTTATTTTTAATAGATGAAGTAAATCCTTTTGTTAACCAGATTTCCCTTTTTTATCCCTCATGTAGCCTTTTGAGTTTACTCATTTTACACCATAGAATTCTGCATGCAGAAAGTGAGAAGGGAACTAGGAGGTTAAGCATGTAAAATATTATCTATGCCCAGTACCTTTGGCCATTGATTTGACAGATAAGCATTCTGCAAGATTGCTCCTTACACCTTTAGCCTATAAATAGATCATGTCAGTAAAGCTCTCCCCACTGTTTGTTATTACTATTACTTGCATCATCCAACATGCTTATGAAATTGAGCCCTCCTCTGTGTTGTGGGATGTACAAACACAGAGTAAAAGACCGTCTCTGCCCCTGACAACCAACCATCCCGACAGACTAGTCTGACAAAAAGTGGGATGAAGGAAGGATTCTTAATCCTGCTATATACATAGACAGTTGGGATACAGAGAAAATAAAGATACTTCACCATCTTCTTGCTCCCAGTTTTGGGGGATTTTTAGTTTTTTGTATTTACAGTGCTGTTCCTATATGAAACATAGAGGTTCCAGGTTACAGGAGAATGGGGAAAATGAGTTAATCCACCATCTGTAGCTTGCACATATTATTCTATTCCCAGCCATGTCTAAAAGCTGGCTAAGTTCATCATGGGCTCTCAACTCTCTTAAACCAAATTACCCCATGTGATACTGAAGTTCTGGTTTTGGCTCACATTGTGACTAGCAGTGCCAGAAAAATAAATCCACTGCATCTTGCCTCACAATTTAGTTGGCAAGATATCAAATAAACACACTTCTTTTTCTGAGAGATCACATTTAATTGTCAATGTCTAGAACTCAAGCACCTGAAATATCCCATTATTCTGTGTGGGTTATGAAATAGGTGTCAGGGACTCATTTCTCCTGTTTGTCTCAGACTCTGTGGAATGTAAGCATGATCTTACGGTCAGGCCCTGCTGCCCTTTCCACATTAAGTACTAAACTGTCAGAATGAGTGGAAACAGGTGTATGCAGAAAAAGAAAGATGGCTATATCTGAAAGAGTTTGATTCTGATTGCTGCAGCCCTGGGTGAAATTAAATCTGGCTGAGAAATGCAACCAACATTTTTCAGGCTCATTTGTTCACCATCCTGAATAGTGACCTATGCGCAGATGAGCAAGCAAGTAAAAGTCACTTCACAGATTTTCCCCTCACGGCAGTACCCACTTATGAAGCAAATCATTTCAGTTGCACATTTATCACTTCTTGAAAAGTTCTCTAGAATATTTTTGGCTTTGTTATCTCCAACTTTACACCTTTCTGTCCTCAGTCTATAGTCTCTCATTTCTGCATTGCTCCCTTAACGCTCAGAAAGCATTTTTCTTAAGAGCAGGAAGCCCATTCTATGCTAGCAAAGGGATCAAGTGGGAACAGCACCTAATTTGTCATGTTCAGTATTGCAGTAAATGCTTAAACGTGCCCTGTGATTAATTTGCCATGTAACGAATGATAACAGTGAATCAAAATAAATATTCCATGCAGTATTCCCGTGAAGTATCAAAGATGCTAAATCTGTCACTGAGAATTCATTTCTTATTTCTTGTTTAGCTTTTTAATAGTATGTATATATGTATGAGCTCAGTCCACTTTTTGGCTGCTTTTCTATCTGCCTTTCTGTGCGGAAATCCACACTTCCAAATAAGTAACAAGTAGGCCCAAAAACTTATATGCACTCTTCCCTTTTCCTTTCACTCCCCTAAAAATATGTAACTGTCAGTCCCAGTCAGTTTGCATTCAGTTGTCGGTGCTGGAAATCAGGCACCTGAGGTGTCCCATCATTTCGCCGTGCTCTGTGAGATAGGCAGGGAGACATCTGCTCTGCTTGGCTCAGGCTCTCTGAATGTAGAGCATGCTCAGATCACATACGCTTCCTTTGGGGCTGAGGCTATTGCTACATCATGCATAAAAGCAGCTATCTATGTCAAAGTGGAAGTATAGCAACTATTTTTACAGGATATATAGAGTTATGAAGCACTGAACTACTACAGAGGGGCTTAAATTGCCAGTTAAGTAGTCTTTTGTCATCATTTTGGAGGGACAAGGGGGACATCTGGTGGGTCTTTGTAAAAATTCAACAAGGCAGTTTTCTACTTGAAGCAGTAAGATGCAAATTCCTGTGGAAGTCGTATATTTTGAATATCCATTAGATTTTGCTTAATTTCTAACCTGGGGTGTTGATTAAGTAAGGCATATCAAACCCACACAGCAGAACATTTTGCTGTAGTGCATGCTTTAAAACCCTAACTACCCTTTTATCAAGTTTGCAAAGAAGTATAGCTAAGCCTGGATGAATGCCCAGTACCCTCTTGTAAAGAGATTTTCACAAAAGGTCTCAAGGACAAGGAGTGAGAGGAAGATGGATCCAGAAGAAGCACTTAATACTTTTTGCTGGTGGATAGAAGATAAATATTAGAAATCTGCAAGCATTGCATGAATACATAAGCAAGAAAGGAGTTGTGACAGCCCTGAGTGGGCATCTTCTGAAGAACTGTAACCCTTTTCATCAAGCTTTGGAAATGTAATGAGGCAGGAGGCAAAGTACAGCAGTACTTAAGCATGACTCTTCAAAATTAAACTGCAGCAGGTCAAAAGAAGACGATGTAAGAACGTGGCACACATAGGGTACAATGCCCAGTATGCTTTGGACTATCATATGAATAATAAGTACTAATTGCATTAATTGATGGGGAGGAGGAAAGCTACAAGTCTTTGTTGTTTTCATCTTCTCTGATCCTCTGCTAGCAATAATCAATGAGCTGCGTTTCGTAGCCTCTCTCTCATGTTGCAAACAGTCTACTTTGGAAAGCATCCTGCAAGGAGGCAGCCCTCCGGTGCCAGAAGTCACAGCATGAGAGCTTCGCTCTCACTGTGGAAGCAGAAATGCTGCGAGACCGCCGCCTCTGCCTGCACGGCTGCACCGGGCTGCGAGGAGAAGATAGCCAGCGTGATGTGAGACGGTGCCACGGCTGCTCTCCCCATCACGACTTCTCGTATTGCAGCTGTGCTTTCTCATGCCCAAAAAATGCCAGCGTGCTTCGACCCTCTCCCTCTCCCACAGTGGGGAGCCGGGAGCCCATGGGTCCCCAGCTGCTGCAGCGCTCCTGGCATCACTGCCGGGAAGGGCCATGGAGGAGATGGGCACGGCAGCAGCAACGCAGAGCCCCCAGCGGCAACGGGGTCCTTCACACCCGCTAGCTGCCTCGTGCCACCTCCATCACAAACCCCAACAGCTCCAGGGAACTGCACAAAAGGGAAGCTCTCACGTTACCCTCGCTCCAGGGAAGCTGATATTAGTTAAGACAAAAGTCCTGGGTGATACTTAAAAGAGGGGAAGAGGTTAATTACTTCACAAGGAGAAGAAAATTCAGTAATTTCTTTCTATTTTTTCATCTCACAAATTCTTGGTGTCCCTTCCCCCTCTTTTTTTTGGCTCAGACCCAGGCCACAAGCATTTATTTTCCAGAGGAAGAAATAAAAACTTGTGAGGAAAATTAGAATCACACCAAAGCGAGTGATGACAACACAGGAGTGTTCACAGCACAACCCAGCAGCAGTCCCGCTGTTGGAGGGCTTCTGAGCGAAGAGGCAAAGGGAGGAGCTGAGGGTTTACAGGGGCTCACAGGAAGGTCCTTGGGAATATGGGTTGTGCCAGGCATCTGAGAATAAATGAGTGGAGCAACCATTTGAAAAGAAGTCTGTGGAAAACAGTTGAACATCAGAAGACAGCCATTAATCCCAGTAATAATGAAAAGAATAACCTTATCATCATAATGTCATGAAAACTGGCTAGCACTGATTCAGAATATAGCAAGCATCCTTTATGCATCTGACAGCAGAGCCAGCTTCATCAAATCAATAGATGTCCAGGTTGACATTACCTGGATGTTTGAAAGGGAATTGCACAAAAGCATAATCTATAAGGTTAAAGATATGAAAAGATTCGTTTTAATCAATTAAGTATAAAAAGGATATTTTCAGGCTAATGCATGGGTTGTTGCTGTTGCCTTTTTTAATTCCCATATTCAGGATACGCCTTTTCATCAGAAGGATTTTCTCTTGTATACTGTGATGACTGAATTAGTGGTGAGAAATGTTATTCAAGTTAGGTTAAGCTGAGAGGAAGAGTCTCTATAGAGAGAAGTAAAAAGATAACTGTAAGGTGTACAAAGGCAAGGTGCATTTTGCCTGCTAAACCTGAAAAGTTTTCCAAAAGATCTGAAGAACACCCAGAGCTCCCACTGCCTTTGCCTGGTTTATGGCTATTCACCAGCTCTGAAAATCAAACCCCACTGTTCTTATGGCACATGCTTGCACATAGATTTTGGTTCAGAAAGGCTGTTAGGCACAGTGCTTACCTTTAACAGTGTGATTGAGTCTTACTGATTTCTTCATTGGCTCTTTTGGGATGCGCGTTTGTACGTTCTCAGATAAGCACCACAGTAGAGAAATCAAAACCAGCAGATACGTTTGACAGTATGTGCCTAAATCGCTAAACCTCTCATTTCCATGAAACTCTGTTTCAAACGAACACTTAAATATCTTTGCAGTTCTGATCCAAAGAATGCACGAGAGATCTGTTGCACGCTGGGAAATGAAGTGAGTGTACTTAATTCTTTTTCCTCTGCTGTAACTCTGTGCCATATTTCACTTCTTTGTCTAAAACATCTTACATTGTGTCCCAGGGCAGCATAATACAATTTTAGCCCATTGCTGTTACAAACTTAAATATTTTTTCATATTTTTCAGTTCTCATTAAAACATTCTGTCTGAGCACATTCCAGATTTATATGCAGTCTTTAAAATGCAGTAAAGGACTATCAATGCAGATAATTTATGCTTGCATTTGCATTTAAGTTATCATTAGCATAAGGTCTTAAATCAGATTATGGTTAGCTTGCTTTTGCAAAACTAAAGCAGAACTTTTTAAGATAAACTGTAGCTTGCCACTATCCAAGAAAATATTTCCATATAAAGTATGTTTATTAAATGTGCTGAACTGTTATATTGTTCCTTAAATTTATTAAAAGACTAAGAAACTGCTTGGCAAGAATACCTGAAATGACAATATATATCATAAATGCCTTTCATACTAAATAAAGTACAGCATGCAAAAAGAACAACTAAAAGAGTTCAGCATGTTCATTTATACTCCGAGTATAACGTAAGCCAAGCTGACCTCATTTTATATGAGGCCATCCTCTACTCAAATACACCACTAAGCTTCATTTTATCTGTTGTATTTTCATTATTTTTGGCCAAATCTGAAATGAGGGCATTCAGGCTTCTGAGCTGTCTGATAGAGAGGAATTTAAAAATGGAACAAGGTTCGGAACCGACTCCTCCAATGGATACATAATTTATTTTATAAGATACGCTTCTAAGCTAGCTCAAATAAGCGAGGCTAATGCTGGTGTCCTTTCTGGAATGTACATTTTAATTGTCTGAACTTTTACTGCAAGCAGAGTATCAATTCACTCTTAAAAAGTGGAAGTTCTCATAGTTTGTTAATTTTGGCAATTGCTGCCTGGTTAGTTTAGTTTTGTAATGCTTAACTAATGCAAGTTAAGCCATTAGGAAAATTATTAGAGCCAACTGCCCTTTTACTGTCAAACAATGAAGAATAAAATTTCTTGCACTGAATTTTCAATTCCCTGTGGTTCCTGTAAGGGGCTTAGATCGGTGATGCAAAGTCATTTGTAAAGGCGGGCTCTCACAGTCAATGGTGGATACTGAAGCAGCTCTGTGAAGCACCATTAATCAACAGTTATTGCACTGATGACTCTTCCAAAAGGTATGAGCTGCTTGATTAAGCTTTCTAGTTAGAGATGTGCCCAAACCAAATCTCTGGATTTGAATGCCCATTAATCAAGGAAAGAAGTTTTGGCATCTGAATCTGAATTTGTTTCTTGCAGTTGAGAGGGGGCAAAGGGAACTGCAGATCCTCTACCACTGAATAGCCAAGTCCTGCGTGGCAGGGAGGCAGGCAAGACTCCTGCCACAGCCTGCCCAGCCCACTGCTCCTAAAGAAACAGCAAATACATTGTCGAAGCCCAATCTTCATAATATGTCAAACCAAAGACCTGAATCCAAACTCCTTTATATTTGAAGTGTCCAAAATCCAGGCTGTGTTCTCATGCTTATCTCTAATATTTCTGCTATGTGGTGGAAACACAAAGCTAAGTGGAGGCCTCTTCATCTACTCTCCTTGCCATCTGCGAGAAGAAGTCAGTGAGTTTGTTCTCATGGGAAGTCTATCGGCTTGGCTGTGCAAGTAGATTTTAAAAAGTCCAATTGCCTGTAATCACAGAATTTAGCATGCTGAGCAAGATATTCGTAACTCAGGCATTGACACAGTATTTTCTTCTATTTCTACACCATATTAGGATGATGTGATTTTATACTTTTCTCTGGGGCACTGAATATTGACTGCTTGCTAGTGAAAAAATACCAGTCTTGATGGAAAAATGATCCGATCTGTAGTGGCCAGTCCTGCCTTTTCCTGGGAGCCGTGTTTGTTTAACAGCTAAGGTGAGTGGCTGCACTACTAGAAAGCTGCAGGCCAGCCTGAGGGCAAGCTAATGCTTGGGCAGCAAGAGGCAAGCGGTGCAAACAGGGTCATTTGGGGGAATTCCTGGGAGTTTCTTTGCAGTCCAAAATGGAAAGGTATGCATGAATGGGGGGGGGGGGGGGGGGGGGAGCGTATATGTTTTTTAAAATACCTTCAAATAATTTCTGTGGACATATAGCCATCTATAATCCTGTCCCTTGTCTGAGCAAAGCAATTTTAATTGTCCCAGACTCATCCATGAAATAAACTGGTGACTGAGACAAAGTTGCACTAGGGAAAAAAATGGTCCCTTGTAGTAACAGTTTACAGAGGTCTTCAGCACAAAAATAATTGGCAAGTATTTGCAATAGAAAGCTTATGCACATACATAAAAGATAATGTTAGTGGTTTGGGTTAAAATGGAAACTGAGTTAATGCCTACCCATTCTCTTCTCAGAAACAGTGCAATAAAGAAGAAATATCTATTCTTAATTGTGGTTTTCATTTGAATCCTGTATAAACAAATCCAAACTCCACTGAACTATACAAATAGAATCCATGCCAGATTAATTTTGCATGGTTTAGAGTTGCTTGTGAACATCATACACAGTTGGACTCTCTGTAGCAGACCAGCTCCCCAGCATAATTCTGTTGAATACAATTTACATGACCTGAAGGTCTTGACCAACATGTGTAGACAGCTGAAGATGTGTAGTACATGGATACATCCATTTCATTGTGAACTCTGCAGGGACGTATTTTAACTGAGTTCCATCTTTCTGGAAGATTAACACTTTTTCTTTGGCTCCAGAGAGGTAAAAGATGCTCTGTGGGAGAAGTTCAGAAAAGGAAGCATTCATTTGAATTGAACACACAGACAGGAAAATACATGACATTTATAGCACAGGAGTTTATTTCTAAGGGATTAGCTGATGAGATTTTAGGAATAAATACAATGTACTTTAGGTTTAGAAAAGGCTTTTCCCTAGATTACCATAAGAACATTATGCCATTGATTTCTGACACTGGATTTGTAAACTTAAAATGTAGTGCTGAATCAGTAAGCATAGCTTTTTTGGAAGTTAAAAATCATCTCATGCAGTAATTGTTTCAGCTACAGCTCCGACACTGGCAGGCACAGAACATGAAAAGAAGGGTGTAGGAAGTATGGTTTTTGTTCATGTAGTATGCATGAGTGGGCTAAATTTATTAATGTAAATGAAATGCTACTGAATTAATGAAGTAACAGTAGAAGAAAATGATTTTTTAGTCTATTGAGTGCTGCTTTTATTTTTGTGATTTGATTTAACTAAAGATACTATTTGCAAGATAACCATAGTGATTGCATCTATAAAAGCTTTTGCTAACTGGGCACCTACACCATATTTTTTACTCCTTGTTGAGGCGATAGAAATATTATAAGCAGGAGAACTCAAAAACAACTTTGAGATAGCCAGTGATCATCATTTGCCAGAAGCTAAAACTGACCCATAAGATTGTGAGAATGCTCACACAACTGTTTATGGAAAACTTCACTGAAACTAGCTTTAGGATTAAAGCTGGAACAAATGTTTGCAAACAAGTCTACGTAGAACATTTTAAGCAATCCTTCTTGGCAGAAACTGTTTATACTTGTTCTTTTTTCAAATTTTCTGTCTTAATGAAAATCCAGTTAGTTGTGTTGGAGTTTCATGTGGATATAGCAGTAACAATTAAGTATTTTTACTAATGCCAACAGCTAGGGAGACAGAGTCATGTGCTGATACTGAAAACTTTCTAGGCTTCTGCTTGGATGGGCCAGTGGAAAGATGATGCCAAAAGTAACACACGTCTCTTCCTGCATAAAAATTCTAAGGCTTTTCTTACTGGCCTGATTTGTCAGACATACCTAAGTTTTGGAAGAATATCTAGGAAAATATGCTGTTTGAAATCTTTGAACTATAATCATTCATTCAAAAAATCCCAAAAGTTTGATGTTTCCTGCTACTGCAAAGCCTTTATTGTCATCAAGTACATCTTCAGTAAACCAGAAACTGATCTTTTTTTCTGACATATTTGTGCTTCTTCCTTTCTTTCTGCTTCCTATTACTTCTCCTTTTCCTTTTGCCATTGGAGAAACATCTTTCTATATATTTATATGTACACATATATTTTTATGAATATATTTCTCTATAAACATATCTATATATTTAACTAACCCTTCAGAAGAAAACAATCACCATGAACCAAAATTCACTTTGATTCCCCTCTACCCTAGCAACTGTCAGGAAGAAGAGAAACTCAAAGCAGAGGGGAAATAACAGGCTCCTAGAAGGTAACCTGAGCAAACTGGGCCATTTTTTCACCCAAGCCCAGCTCAAACAATAAAGACAGAGAAAATCCTGAAATACCTGCCCTGCCTCAGGCCACCACCGGTGTTGAGAATTGTTATGACTTACCATTATATCATTTTGAAATATTTGTATCACAGTAGTGCACAGGCAGTCGCGTCAAGACAGGGCACTACTGTGCAAGGCTCTGATGTACATGTGTGTAACGGCATACCTGCAGCGTAGCAAAGCTCACATCAGTTCAGAGAGCCCTCAGCAGTGTCACTGCTGTAACAGAAATTATTCATCCTCCAAACACCAAATGCCTGTTAAGCTCTGAGAAGCGCAGTAAGACACAGAATCACATTTTGCCTGGAGGTGTTTGGACTCTGGGTATTAATAATTCTTGTAGAGAAAATCCACCTCATTCAGTTCTCACAGGACTCGTTTTCCGCACAGCTTCCAAACTGTCCTGTTTTCATCTAGAGATGTTGCTTCAAAGGGACAATTATTTCATGTTATATGCTGGAAGGTAATTCTACTTAACTAATTCATAAAGAGATAACAATGAACAGTAATGTTAGTGACAAGAACTACAAGGGTGATGCACAGTACTTGGCCTCGGCAGGCTGAGGAGTACATGCAGGGTAGCTGAGGAACTCTGCTCAGCAGCTCAGCCTTGGAGAGGCAAACTGTTTTCCAGGGACACAACACTGGGTCCCATCTCTGGCTTTCTCATCTGCTCCCTGTAAGCACTAGGGCCAGACACAGGCTTGGGGCTTCTCGCGTCTCCCACTCGTCCTGCTGCGAGGGTGAAGTACTTTCTCTCAGTCCATGGATCTGTGATGGTATAAACCCACTCGAAGGGAAAGGGAAATCAGGTTTCTTGTGTCCCTGTAGTTCAATCTCCCCTCTTTAAGATATTATGAGAAAATATTTATTGATATTGTTCTGATATTCAGATGTCTTAGTGACAGAGGCTTTTTACACAGCTATTTGGAAGCTACTCTTATGCAGGCTTTTAAAACTTACCTTCTTCGGAGTACTCCAGGGGTCTAGACAGATTTATTCCCTCCACATATGCTTTCCTTCTCGCTCGCTCTCTGCTCCTCCCCCGGCCCCTGTCCTGTAAAGCGTATTTACTCCTTTGCCCTGAAAGGTATTTACTTTTAACTTACTCAAGAGATGGTCCAGAAACTCCACAGCTACATGAATTAAACATTATCTAGTCTTTAGAGCTGCAAATGTTGCTATGTTACCTTGACTTTAGTAATAAGGGGTTTCTGAAAAGACCTTCCCCCTCCTTTTCAGTGCCTCATTAGGCATTTTTATGTATGAAATATCTCCATGCACTGACATACATTTTATGAATGGCGATAAATAAATTGAACAGGTACACCCCAATCAAGTAAGAAGAATGAGAATGTAGCTGATTCCTGGCTCTTGGATGAGATCAAAGACAACCATAATCAACCATTTTGGAGCAAGAGTCAGTTTGAAACAACCAACCCCTAAATTTTTCTTCCAATATATTTTTAAAAGGCAAGGAAATGCTTTTATTTCCTACCTTATGCTGTCTCAAAATTGTAATTATTGCACCACTTCTTTGGATTTATTTTTTTCATGATTTTTTATGTCTGCATGTATCTAGTTCATAAATTCCCAGACATTTTTCCCACTTTGGATTACATTACCTCCTTTTGGAATGGCAGATCTCAGTACCATGAAAGTAAAAAATAGCCTGTTGCAGAAGAGACTGAAAGATTGATGAAGCACAGGAACTAATAAATTACATGGAGCAAGGATATCCTGCACTTATTTCACATAATTCTTTAAAATTATTATGATGTAATGATTTTTTTTCCATAAAGAGGGCTTTTGGCAAGAACTTGCCCAGTGAACACATCCTAGCAATAAGCCTACACCCACACACTTTTTTTTTCTGACAGGAATTGGATTAAAAAGAACCCTATACCTGGGAGCAGGTCTGCTAGAGGGCAAACACCACTGTCTGATCTACATACTGCTTTTCTGGGTTCATCCTCATTCAGATAAAATGTATGCTAAGAAATCAACCCCTGTCGAGTTGTGCTGTTTAAGTTATTTGACTCTGGTGACTATTTCAGAGCGTTCCTCTAAGTAATTTGGTATCTTTCAAGCACCAAACCTCTGGTTCTAACAAATCCGATAAGAAAAGTAAATGGAGCTGTACTGGAACAAGACTCATGGGAAATCAGGAGTGGATCTCAAAATTTGTTTGTTTTCGGAAAAGGAGTCATCTGTAATAAGAAGTTAAATAAGACAATTAAGTGTCATTAAGAGATACTGATAGGTGCTACAAATGGTAAGAAAACAACAGTAGAAAGTAAGGCTGACTGGGCATCTTATTTTCAGTTGCACTTTGTGTGACTGTGGTTACATAAACAGTCCCTTTGATTTCAGGAGAACTATCTGAATTCTTCTGTTAAGACCGTGTACCGGGGCTTAGTATTGTTTCTGCTTAAAGAAGCTTCAAATACACTGTCACAAATCTCACCTTTGAAGAAACCATGCATTTAAAGGCAGGCACAAAGACCAAAACTGCAGAGTCCAGACAGGAGGTTTACATTGAATTAACGGTGGAAGTGTTTTAGGCCCTTCCAGAAGCACCATCTGTTTCTATGGCTGGTCATTGTTTAGATTATTTATGACCATAATTTTAGATTTATCTGGTTAACCTTTGGATAGCCTTCTAAAATAACTATTGACTCTTTGAGTTTTCAAAGTAATCTATTAAGATGCAAGGGTTTAGTGTTATTATTTTATGGAAAAAACATATAGAGTTTTTATGTAATATATCAGTACCTGCAAAAGCAGGAAAATAGTTGTATTATCACGTGGCAAAGGGAACTGCACCATCACATATTTGTTGTCCACATTATGACCTATGCTAATCGACATTCTTCATGAGAAAACCAGAAAATCATACTGCAGCATATTTTTTGAGAATTCCTTCCTCCTCCAGTTCTTATTGCAATACCTGTCTTCATGTTACAGTTCAACGGAGAGAGAGGAATAGATGGTATGAAGTTCCTCCAAAAATAATAAAAAAGAAGAAGGAAATGGGTCTAGAGGATTCATGACTTACATCAGGCTTAAAATGGATGAAAGAAGATGGAGAAAAAGTCTTTTCCATATTAGGTCTGTATGATCTGATCCTGCACTATTAGAAGTGCTGGGAGTCTTTCCAGTTTCCTTGAGGGAGCAGGTCCAATTCAAAAAAATGGCACTGAAATAAAACTGGGCAGAACTCTGGTTGGTTTTGCAAACATTCATCAAGGATGGTTCCAATTTAGGCTGAAAATAAGTTAGTAAAAATGAGCATCTGTGGGAAAGGTTTTGCAAGACTGAGGCAGTTTTACTTGGAATATAATTATGCCTTTCATGCTTGCTTGGTTGTGCATACCAATATACAGGCTTCAGTATTGAACAGCATGAACTTTCATGGATTTGTTTGTATTTAAAGAGCAGAACTCGAGTCAAATCAGAATATTTATAGAATTTGTTCTTCAAAAAGGGTGACCCCACATTCTCATGTAGCATTTGGCTTCCCTCTCTGTAACAGGCTGAACCAAACACCAAGATAAAAACACCTTGCTGTTTGGCATTGGACTTTGTGGCTTATGTCCAGTCCCAGTTTAAAATTCATTTCACAGTACTCTGAATCCATAAGGCACTCTACAAAATGCACATTGATAAGGATGTTGGCAACCAGCAAAAAAAAAAAAAAACTATAGTAAAATCTATTGCAAATGAGAGTTGTAGTCTTTTCTTAGCAAAGTAAGTATAAATTGAGGAAAATTTTTTAATTTGCCTAATAATGTATTCCCCTCTTCCTCCCACCAGAGAAGATATTTAAAAATGATGAAAATCTAAACAAGTCTTTCTTCATGGTGATCTCCCTGCATTCCCCCATCAGTAAAAAATAAATGCGAAAGGAATACTGCAGTTTAGTGCTATAATAAACAATAGCCACATGTATTTTAGAAGGAATTCTTTACTTGCCTGATAGAATAGAAACAACATTAGCTGAGGATCTCAGAAAAGCATGATTTCAGATCATTTTGGTGGTAGAATTTATTCCTTGTCCTTCAGGCTTTGCAGTGCCTTTCTTAAGGTATATTTACACATACCTAGGCATAAAACAGCCTCTTGTTATATACAATGGTATAAACAAGGAAGATTGAAGTGTATATTTATCTGTTGTCATTTTAATGTAAATTAGTTGGAAAGTTTTCTGTTTCTCTGACACTGATATTTACAGTGCTGTCATAGGCTGTCAAGAGCAGTAACAGGGAATGGTTCAAATACAGAGAAGGATCTATAACTCCATAAAAAAAGAAAAATGGAGCAAAACAGCATACTTGGGGCTTTGCCTGTCGTATTCTTTTTCCATTAGCTAGATTTTTCACTGACTGTGGCCCACATTCAAGCTCTGCTGAGGATCTGCTGGTAAAATAGCACAGAAATCACAGCTGCATATGTAACATCTTATTAGTAATTGCACATTTGAAATTGTTTTGGGCCAGGCAGGCACTGCTGCAGAAAGAGCTGATATTTTCATCTGTGGGAAAAAGAGCCGAAATGCTGCATACGTGGCCTTTTCATTGTTTATCCAAATTCACCTTGGCACAACCTTTTTGGCAGTCCGTAGAGGCAATCAACCACATTATCACATGAGCATGCGGAAGTCAAACACAGCAGAGGAAGTGAACCAGGCTGACTTACACCATTACAGCTGGGAGCTTCCCAAAATTCACTGAATACCATATTCTGCTATTAAAATCTCCTGTCGTCTTGTGTCTTCTTTCCTTTCATGCTTCTAACCCCATAAAATTAATTTGTCATATTAGACCCAAACTGAAGTTCCCATATTCATCTGAAACACTAGCAAGAATGGAAGTGAGAGACTCTGACATTTTATTTATGTTGCAGTTGGCACTTTTTGCTCTCAAACAACCCATTATCATGTGAGTGTGTTTTGCAATGTTGAGGTCTTTTTTTTCATTTTAAGAAGCAAAAGTCAATCAGCTGCGAAGATCATGTTATATCTTTCACTCAGGATGAGGCAGAAGGCTCATAGTGGCACATGTAGACTGTTCTTACATTTAGCATAATTCCATGTTATCGAAAATTCCTGTTAGGTGCTGCAAAATGAACGTAGTAATATCAGTCCTGGACTGGAGAAAAATGTCCAGAAGATAGAGACGATCCCCATTTTAAGAATTTATGATTAACGTTATTACCAGTCTTGGAAAAGATCAATGAAAAGAGGAACTTCAAAAAATGCATTTAACCCTTTGTGGAACTTTGTGAGAAGGATTTTTATTCCATATGTCTGATGTGATAAATAAGCATGAAAAGGTTTTATAGAATTTCTTAGAGAGCTGGTATGTGTTTGAAGCTTGCTATAAAATGAATACAAAACTACCAATTATTTTTACGTGACAATCTTATACTACCACCTAGTGGCTAAAATCTAAACAGGTTGTTGTACTACTTTACTATACTTACATATAGATATAGACATTTAATATTTTTATATATTATAATATTATTTTCATTCATTCATTTCTAGAAATAATATTATGTATATTATATGTCCACACAGTAACAGTGTTGCCAAATATAATGAAGACCAGACAAATTTTGATGTTGAAGGGCACTAAAATTCATGTTGAGCTCTGATAGTGATCTAATGCGGTCTTAATGTGAACAGGATCTTCATTTTAACATGGTTATTGTTTGAGGTAGAATTATTTATAAAATTAGCCATGGAGAAGGACTTCAGCCATCATGTTTGAGATACAAATCAGTTCTCATGGTTAGAAAGAAACATCCTTGGGGTAGAAGGTGTTATAAATGTTCACTGAGGAGTTTCTTGCAGCTTCCTCCAAATCTTTTGTGGTACAAACATTCATAGGGATGGTGGTGAATAGAGTTCATCTCATTCAGCACAGACGATCCAGATCCAGTAAAACCTCAGACATCTACTTCGCACTGATGTAGTTCCTGTATCTTGCTAAGATCACAGAATCAAGGCCATGTGTGTCCTGTGCTTGAACAAGCATAAATCACTCAGGTTCCCCTGAACTGGTGGTTCCCCCATTTTCTCCAAATCCCATGACACAGATTCTAGCAGCAATATACAGTTTAGCAAAAAATCAGGTTCTTGCAGAAGCCTTAGAAGAAAATAGCAGAAGTGTAAACTACTTCTGTAGCTGACAGTGACAACAGCTCCTTGGAGGCAAAGCTTCCTCCTCAGAAAGACGAGTTCCCAGCTTGTCATGCTACAGGACTTCTGTCTCCTGGTGCTTTCACGCTTGCCACATAAGCTGCTCCTGCTGCAACCGTCAGCATTCTTTTTGATCGCAGGAGCAAAGCTAGCAAAGAGTAATAGGTGTGGGGCTGGACTACTTCTAAAAATAAAATTAAAAAATATCTATATAGAGAGGTAGATATAGATGAACAGATTTAAAAATAATTGATTTGTGTCCTCCCTAGAGGCTTCTGTAGCTCAGATCTTGCTGGAGTGGGAAGTAAGAGACTTTGCCAGTGAAAGAAATGCAAGCTAAAATTCTGTTCAACAAGCACTGTTCCAGAAATGAAGAAGAAATTTTAATATGTGAAGTTAGGTATGAAACAGAAAAAAAACAGTACAGTTTTGTCCACCAGATGGCACTTTGTCACTGAGCTTTTATGTTTAAAAGAACATGGAAGACAAAATACACTTATTTTAGATTATCATTGTATCAGGCATAAACTATTATTGAGCAAAGATCTGTCTGGTTCTGGAAATGTACTCTCAACAGTTCTCTTCTGGGGGAATATTTTGGTCTTTTGATCTTGGCCTCAATTACATGAATGCTTCAGGGAAACAATCTAATTGCAGTGGGTAGGACAGACTACTTCTCTTTCATTGATTTGTTAGAAGATCTATATGAGTGATGGTGTGTGATTTACATCTAATGCAACAGAAAAGGGGAATGGAGAAGCAGAGAGTCACCAGGTGGTACAAACTCAGAATTGTGGATGATAAATAAGCCCAATAGGCAATACATTGCATTCTTCAAGAGCTTCCTGCATTTATGGGAAGCTTCCTAGTAGAAAACTCATAAACCTTTATTTTGATGCAGCATTAGTACATGTTAGTACAGCATACACAGTCTCTGATGTTCCTCTTCCACCATACCAGGTGGAAGTTAGGCTACAGACATCAGCATAGTGTAAAGCTGGGGTAAATGAGGGAAAAAAAGGGATTTCTGGTAGGGGCAACATAATTTTAGTTAGGAAACTGTGATTTTAAGAGTCACCTGTGAAAAAACTGTAGTTTAATCTTGTTCAGAAATGTTTTGTTCTGTTCATCTTGCATAATTAGGAGTGAATATATTTAGGTGAATACAGGAATGTAAGGTGTAGTCGACACGCATTATATTGACGGAAGTTGAAACTCTTTTTCCCCATTGGGAGGCATCTCACTCAGCTGGCAGCAGTGGGAGCACCCCAGTGTCCCCAGCCGGTACGTTCCCAGACAGATGTCCTCAGGACTTAGCCCATATCCTTTCAATCCTTCCCTGTCTTGGTAGCGGCTCTCTGACAGTAGTGCCTTTCCCAGAAGACACACTGAGGTCACAGAGCAGATCTGCCAAGGCCTTGGTGCTACGACAGGTCTCTCATGCTGTCTCCGCTGGTGCCTGGGGACTACAGGAATGGTACTCCAAAACTGAGGCTGAAGCTGCATTTTATCATTGTTGCCTTGGAGATTGAAACTAGGACAGTAACTATTTTTTCATTTTTTTAGCTCCCGTAGCTTCTGCTTCTGATATGTCAAAGCACTTGGTCCCTGGACAGGGATGTGATTAACTGCAGAATACCAAACAAATCTCTGAGTCATGGCGAAGAAGAGAAATCTTTCAGGGCTTTATGATTGCATCCCCAAAGAGGAAAGAGAAAAAAAAAGGGCAGGGATAAGAAGGTGCCCTCACTGACAAAGGGTGGGGAGGTGACATAAGAGTATAAGGACAAGGCTAAGACAGAGGCATGCAGAAACATTTTAAATTGATGCAGAAGCAGGCAGTCCTCCTACTATTTTGGGACACCTCCTGATGCTGCTTGGTGCCGCAATCCCAACCCAGTATCTCAGAGGAACACCAGCACTAAGGAGTCATAGACCAGTATCCCTGTTATTCCCTTCCAGGCTCCAGCTCAGAGGAATGAGAGCAGTGAACACTTGGTTCCACCTTCACTCCTGGAGCTACAGAGGTGAGTGACAATGACTGTGTTCGCATCCTACATCCCAGCACAAGGACTACAAGCAGACAGCTTATGCCTACACACACTTTTACAAGACCATAGGCAAGTCAGCACATGTGGGTTGGGAACTCGATACACTAGTAAGTCTCATATCACCTGTACTTTTTGGCCATGATTGATGTTTCACTGCTTTAATCGGTAAAAGGTTTCTTATAATGATATACACTATTTGATCGCTATTCTCAAGGATTCAGTGATGTTTCATAAAATCACACATATACCACAGTCATAACTAAACAATTGCACAAAACAATGAAAACCAGAATAAAAGTTCAGGGCAGCTTTTTAGCATGCGGCCTCATAGTTTTATACTGTGGTTTGCAGAAGTGCCTCTCTATTCCTAAAGTTAATCAAGCTGTAAAATTTCTCAGCTGACGTCAAGAGAAAAAGACAATCAGATCGGAAGGACTGTGAAGTCTAATTGAAAAACTAAGGATCATATAACTTGATAGCAAATTCAGAAAGAAGCAGTGAAGAAATTGATTTGAGCAAGTAATTTGAATTTAAATGGGGGTTAGTTTAATTTCACAGCACTTGCCTTTCAAAATGTAAAGATAAGAAGCTTTATTAGGTAACACTTAGGAACATTTCTGCATGACTATTTCTTAATATTTCTGACATTTTCTTCCTTTAAAAATACTTGCAAAATAAAGTATTTTTTGCTTTAGACGGTGTCAGGATTGGCTGCTTTCTGTCCAGCAGCAACACAAGTTCTTCTCATTCTGTTGCTTGGTCATAACCTCAACAGTTATGACAGTGGTGAAGCTGACTGGGAATTTCTATAGTCAGTGAGGTCAGGGTGAGCTTCCATAGGTGGTATTGCAGGTAATGTAACATTTCTTGAATAATCAGTTGCAATGTGAAGGGCACTGTCATTTCACATCAGACTTGGGTTGCATCTGTAGCTTTTAGTGCCACTTCTCCTATCTAACAATCCCACACGAAACATTTTTTTCAAGCTTCAAAATGTAGTGCTGTTGCCTAACTCTCCTCCAATTCCTATTCCTTCGGCCATGGTCAACCTTAGCAGCCCATTTATTTCTGGCAGCAGGCTTACAGGCCCAATGGGAACCGTGGTCAGAAGGAAAGGCTACAGAGTGCCAAATGCATCCAAGGGCTTCATACAGTTTAAACAAAACCTTGGATTAATACCCAGGTCATGTGTTTGAGAGCTTGCCTTCTCCGTGGGTAGGTATCTTGTTTCCATCTTTTAAAATGACTGCCCGAGTTTGTCTAATTTGAATAGCTCTTTCAGCACCTGTTAGACCAGCAAAGCTGGTCTGAAGGGCTTGTCTCCAAAAGAGAAGTTGGCTGGAATAAGCAATCAGACTATCAGTGTTCCTAGGGTGCCCACAGTGGGTACCCTATTAAAAACAAATAGAGTAGCTTTACTCAAGTACTATTACATTTTGATATGTTTTAGAATTAAAGACCTACATAGTAGTAGTGGTAATTAAAAAAGGAGAGATGAGGACATGGAAAAGAGCATGAAGCTTAGCTTTTAGAAAAGGTTTTTATTAACTTCCATTTTCCAGTGTGTCCCCTTAGAATTATTCATTTTCTTTCATCTTGCTCTCCTCTTTTTTTTTTTTTTTTTAATAAGCAAAACAGACATGTAGTGCTGGAGCAGATATATAATTTTCGATTTCCATAAATTTGTTACATTCTAGTTGGATGTCTCTCCTGAATATGAAGTACAAAAAAATCTGAAAAGGCAACCAATCCTGGGGTATCTAGGGTATTTTACAAGCTAAAAGGATTCTGTTAGTTTTTTTTGTGAACTACACCAGCTCTCCATAATTAGAAGATAAGTTATCTGGGCATGGTAAGTCTTTTCATTGTGTCCAAGTACAACATGTACTGAAGCTGAATCACGATCCCTGAGTGGCTCTTAAAGACTTAATAGCTATTTCTCTAATGTAAGTCTATAATAATCTTTTATACTAGATCTCCAATACTGATGCAGAAGAAAAAGTAAAAAAACTAGTAGGCATTTCAAAACAGAATTCATGCAATAGTCTCAGCATCTTAATAGATGTTACCTAAGCCAATTTGCTCAGGAGATGAGGAGCAGAAAATTTGACAGCTGTGAACAGCTCAATTATTTGGGATTTGTTTGGGAGGTTTTTTTTCCTTCATATTTCTGAATTTCTCCTTTCCCACTTACTATGTTTGTCTTTTGTTGCCCAAAGGAGAAACTGTAGTAGCAATAGTAACTTCTTTGCATTTCTTTAATTAAATTCTGGAAAGAGCCTATGCTTTTTTGCAATTTGCATTTGCAGTCTCCCTTTCCCTCACCCGCACTAAAGCACAGAGCAGTTAATCATACAGTAGGCTTTAGTTTACTCTGAACCCAGGCTGGGGCAGTGTTAATTAAGTCTTGCCATTTAGTTAAAATATAGCCTGTCATCACAACAGGTCTCTGCTGCATTGCATTGTATTGGTTTTTCAGTGCAGTAGAGAATTCGTGATTTTCTTTAGTGTAGTTTAAATTATTAAAGATTTGCTCTTTAGTCATTTCTGCTTGTCCAAGAACCAAGCATTATAATTTGGCTCTTAGGAAGGGTCTGGTTCACTATATGGAAATTCAGATAATTAGGGCTTGGAGAAACAGCAGGAAAAAATCAAAAGTTGATTGTTCATATCACTTTTAACCAGATTCAAAGGTTATTTAGGTGCCCAAAGATATAAACAGATGTTCGCTGGAATTTTCACAAACATCTCAGGACACTTTTAAAAATCCCAGCATGATATTATCTGCCTCCTTAGATGTCTAAACACTCTTTGGCTATGTTCTTGACTCTTGCATTCTCTTTCCAAAGTTAATGTAGTGTTAAGCAAGGCAAATGTTAGGCAGCTATTTTGACGTATATACTAGAAAGAGCCATTGAATTCACAATTGTTACCTTTCATAATAGAAATCTTATTCCAGTAGTCAGTGGCAACGTTTATGCTCTGGGACGCAGGTCACTTTGCAGGCACACCCACCCCTCAGGCTGACAGGATGACTTTTAGGTGCATATTGCTTTACCTTTTTCCTCCCCACACCTGATTGCTCTGGGGAGGAACTGCAGGTGCACAAGCCAGAAGGGGCCCTAGACTGTTCCAGCTACGGCCCCATCTGCGGATTCAGGCAGTCAGTAAACAAGAGACCCTAGTCAGGAAAACGTATGCTACTCTAACCTCCTATCTCACAAGATGACTGTCAGATGTTCAGGGGGATTTATTCATGGATGAGCTGCAGACCCACAACATTATCTAGATGAACAATTTAACAAATAATTTTTAAAAACTAATATATATGAGGAAAACTTGTTCTGCTTGGGGACAACTAGCAAAGAGAGAGGTAACATTCATCAAATAAATTATCCGTTGTGAATTATTCACATAATTTTACTAGAAACTTTAAATTAGTGCAAGGTAAGGATCCTAATTGATTACTCCCTTCCCTGAAGCATTAGAATATGTGAGAGCTTCAAATAGCTAGACTTTTTTAAAAAGAGATCTTTTTTAATTTTAAAAATACATCACTTAGGCCTTTCTGAGTCTTTAACAATTCACTTGGACAAACCTTATCTGATTTGTAGTTATGTTAACTTAGTTACAGAAAATGAAACCGAGGCCATGTAAACTGGAGCCATCACCAAGCACAGCCCTGACTCATCAAGCATAACTTGAGTCTTACACACATGCACACACACACACAGAGCTTTCTCACAGCTGCTACTGGCAGAAAATAAAATACTGTCTTTACTGCAGGCAAAGAAAGGCCCAGTCAGGCTGAAAACAAAACACAAATTGTGTGTTTTTCTAGTCATGCTTCTCCTGATGTCTGCTGTTCTGCCCACTCTGGGATGCTAGGAAGCTGTCTCAATTAAGCACTTTGAGTCAGGCCATTCCTCTTCATTTTTATCCTGTCTACTGAGTTCTATAAATTCATTGCTATGCCTTTGAGAATATCTAGTTTACCTCAATCCCTTTTGCTTACAAGGTTGCTAGGGATTTTCTTCAGTTAACATAATCTTCCCCAGTTTTAGCAGAAGGACCTTTCCTGCTGCCACACCCTGCTGCCTGCCAGCATCCCTTTTGCTCCTTTTGTAGTTCAATTTTATAAACTCAAATTCACTTGAAACCTTAATTCATTGTCTACATTAGATTTAATCTGCCCCTAACCTCCCCGCCCTGTATAGCAGACTGCAGTTCTGGCCTGTCCTTACTTGCACTAGGACAACTCACACTAATGACAACTCAAGGTGCAGCATTGAGGAAGGTTTGGGTCTTTGGTTTAGTCTAACAAATTTTGCATTACAAGCCCGTCTTTGTTAAAATGCTCCTAACCTCAGTGTTCTTGCCCTCAAGCTAGAATGAGAAAAAATGTGTTTGTTTCAAGTAAGCACAAAGAGATTCTTGGTGGAGGGAAGGAAGCAAAATCAAAAGTTGTGGCTGAAGTCATAGCTCCCTGATGTGAAATGTTCATACACAGCACTGATGCTGTATGAAGGAGTTTCCGTCTGCCTTCTGTTTCTCATGCCTCAAGCCTTTCGGTTCTGTTCCCATGACCCAAAGCACCATCCTGGTTTAGTTTCAACAAAACTGTTAATAGGACCATGCTGGGAACAACCAAAAGCCCTTTATAATGCTTGGCCAATATTTTTCCGCCCAGCCAAGTGTCTCCTCCACAGCACAGACCCCTGGGCAGTTTGTTGGAGCAGCTGTGGGAGGGCGATGGGCCACCACAGCTGGAGAGGGAAGGGAGAGGCAGGGAGGGACTTGCAAAACTGGTATGGCACACAAATGGGTTTGTGCTATACAGATGAAGCATCGTATTTGTGTCCTGTCAGACATATTTCAACTTGCAGCTGAACTGGGAGAACAGTTTTATTGCTATGGAACACAGCAAAAAGAATGCAAAAAGGAAAGACTGTGACTGAGGAGAACTGTGGGAAGCACAAGAGCTTTGTGAGTGACAGCAAGCAGCAAATTGGACACCAGCTTCCAGTGTATAAATAAATAAATAAATTAATTAATAAGCTGCTGCATATTTGGGCTTTCTATACATTTTCAAAGCATTTTCTGGCCTGCTTTGAGCTTATTTTGCACTAGAGTAAATGATTATACAAAGCTCATGGCAAGGAAAAGATCAAGCCCCTCTTTTCAAGTCCTAGCAAAGCAGAAAGGTCATAAACTAGGAAAGATCAGAGTGATTTAAGTGAGCAAAATTAAGCTTCTGTTTTGCAAACCTACTAACCTTAATAGCATTATTAGAGATAAATATTGTTCATGCAAGCAACCTGGGTAGAAGATAAGGCTTTCATTTAGGAGCATAAATGAAGCTAAACTTAATAATAGAATGAAACAGAAAGGGGAAACTTCTGATCTGATGCCAAAGGGGGAGCTTTTTGATAATCAGATTTTCTAGACTGTGAAATAATCTCCAAGAGAAATGGCAGAATTCACTTGCGACAGAAGAAAATTAGCCTGGCAAATGCATTAGAAGAGGTACTGCAGAAAACCACCCTCCAATGCCAGGGAATGCTCCAGGTGACCTTTTGTAATATATATTCTCTGTTGCTTTTTTGATTCTGTCTTTCTGAGTCCATATATATTTTTTGCCTTGTCTCTCAAATGAGATTGTATGATATATATCAACTGTTGGAGAATAGGGGTTGCTAATGGGGGCTGATCTTCAACGTCCTTTTATCATTATACATGGAAGAAAAAGGAGCAAAATTGTTTCATTTCGGTTTTATTCAGTATAATCTAATATATTTTCATGTTTTGAATTCCAGTTTCTCCCAGTTCACTTTGTAGCCAGTACTGGAAAAGCCATTTCTTGTATTTCCTAATATGCTTGAAGGATTTAAGGAAATTAGAGAATTTAACAGCTTTACTTCAAAAATCCATGTAAGAGCTACAATGACAATCATAAGCTGCGTGGTCATACTGGACAAATTGTCTGAGAGTTTAGAGAATTTACTTATATTAGCATCTGGAATATAAAGTAGGTAAAACCCATCAGAGAGTTTGAAATGTTTCATTCATTAGTAAATCCATTATACTGTACAAAACTACATTGACCCCTTCCCAGTTATGGCAAAAGTTTCCATTGCCAGAGGTTTAAAGAACCACTGTTTTTTCCAAGCCTTTTAATATTTAGATGAACTCTGGAGTTTGGAAAGATTCAGGATCAAACCATGCAGCCAACAATGTGGGTGGATCTCATATTGAAGTCAGTGAGATTTGTTAGATGCATATAAAGAGAAAAAATAGTCTTTTATTTCTGAAGTCCTTAACCATGTACTTATTAGAGGAAGTTAGCAAAGCAGCAGCTGGTAAGAGGTGGCAGGTAGCAGTTAAGGACACAGCACATCCATTGCTTCTTATCCCAGTCCTTTCTGAGCCCCCTCAGGGGCAAATTTTGTGTTAAAAATAACCCAAATGGCCCAACTTGCTCTGGAGCAGGTGCAGATACATAGTGGTGTGTCTTCGGAATCAGTTAGTGTATGAGGCCCAGTTTTGGGCTGGTTTTAGAAGTTCCTGCTAACTTTATGCTAGGTGAGAGAGAGGACAAACAGTACCTGCTCTGGCATAAGACCTGCCTATACACAAAGCTAAGCTATCAAAAATTTTTGACCTGTTTGAACCAGCAAGGTGTCTTGCTTCTCTGTGTTACATAGCTTTGGCCTTGTCCATCCGGTATAAAGAGCTCTAAAAGTGGTTTTACTGTATCATCAAACCGCAGCCTGCATTGGGGCAGCCTTTGCCTTTGCCTTTGCGTCCCAGGCTGGTACTTGGGATGGGAAAGTTCAGAGGGAGGGAGCAGCTGACATCCCTGAAGAGGCTGGCTCCCTGCCTCAGCCTTGGCAGCAGCCTGAGGAGCAACCAGGGAATGCCAGGGAAGACGGACACGGAAGAAAAGTGCAGGAGCAGAGGGACACATTGCTCCAGATCAGCCTTCCCCCAGGCGACAAGACCAGCATAAGCATTCGTTGTGACTTGCCTACATGGGATCCCTGTGGTAGCATGCTTTCCCTGGGCTGCCTTTGATCTCACTGTTGAAATCCTGCCCTCACTATCAGCTCAGTGCCTGGAATCAGGACGCCTTTGAACCATGATCACTGGGAGCCGGGAGAATAGTCTGGAGAGGTATCGCTGCAGCATCCCCTGCTTGCAAGGAAAGTTGCTAAGTTGTGGGGGTCTCCTTCGATCACGCAGCTCTTCAGCTCGTTCTTGTGATTGAGTCTACGTGAAGCCAGTTAGCCAGAGGAGCTCATCCACGCTCTTGTGAATATGTGGAAAGAATACAGCTATCATCAAGATTTCAGTAAAAAACAGTTGAAACATCAGTCACTCCGAGCAGTTGTGCAGCAGCTCAGCTACATTCACAGAACCAGACTCCAGCGCGCGCAGCACATGAAGCGTAGGAGAGTTTTTATAAGAGTTAGAGATCGTGATGCGATTGTGGCATTGCCCTTGCTGTGAGCGCTTGCTTTGAAGAGGAGCAGGTTTCTTTGAGGTTACCAAAGCTGCACGGGCTGTAACAGTGTCTGCGTCATAACATATCTCAGTGACAGTTTCCACATCTTCGTTCTTGCCCAGACACTGGGGCTATTGCCACCTGAGGCGTGCTTCCCCATGGACACCCCTGTCACAGAGTGCGCCAAGGAGCTGGAGGCCTGGTGCTCCAAGCACGAAATGTGCTGTATTGACAGATCCACATGGAAATGATAGGACTGCCAGACAGGTGGGCAGGAAGGGGAGGAAACTGAGAAGCACCAAGCCAACCAGGACATGCCATAGGACACCTGGGACAACAGTCACTGGTCCCCGAGAGACAGCAGAGATCAGATGCTGTGCTGTAAAGAAAACTGTGGCCTCTGCTTAGACTTCAAAAAAGATTTTTTTCTAATACCCATTTTTGTGATCTGCAAACCAGCAAAGGTTTATGGATTTGAGTGTAAAGAAAAGTTCACTGAATGGGGCACTCGCTGATCAATGCTCTATTTAAGACCTTTTTTCCCGGAGAAAGTTACTAAATGTCAGCGTTACTTACACAGTGTTACTACCACTGACAGTTCCTTTCTTTCCAAATAACCCGAGGGGTAGAGAGAGTCAGGGATGTTTTACAGAGCTTCTGTGGAGCAGTCACATTGTCTGCAGAGATGTATCTCCACAGCCCTCAAAGGTAAAGTCAATATAGTTTTTGTCTTATCATGCTCAGTATTTCACTGTGCCAGCTGTAAGGCAATGGTTGATGGCCCTACTTAAATGGCACTCACTCACACAGCTTGATATTTTTCCACACCTGTCCCCATTCCTGAGAGAGACTACTTGTAAATGGGTCATGTACCAAGCACTCCAGACAAGCAATTAGCTTAGTTGCAAGGGCAAACCACTCTCGGCTGCCTTGCAAAGCAGCAAGGTCCCTCCGCCTGGGGGAGCAGCAAGCGCCAGCTGCTCTGACAGGGACAGGGAGCCCGGAGCGGAGCATCGCCAGGCAGGCAGAGGCAGCGGCCTCTCCGAGCAGGGCCCTGTCCCACCACCTGAGCGTGGCAAGCAGGGCAGCTCTGGCGACGGTCACTAGGTTCAGCCAAGGGTCCTGCCTGCCATGCCAGACCGCGGTGATGAGGCAGGTGCGGTGTCAGGCTGGGAAGTCAAGTCAGCAGGCCAGGAGTCAGGGTGACCCAAGGGCAGGTGCAGACAGGGCCGTGGCGCAGCTGCAAGGTAGCTCGGCTGGGCTCGGCAGGAGAGCTTCAGCATTTGCATTTTTTTGCAAAAATACTTGCTTGCAGCCTGAGGATTTTACTACACCATAACAGGCTGAGTATTTCTTTGTGATGGTTTTAGGTTTGCTATAGCTACTGCTGTTCAGTGCCCAACGGGAATGAAAGGAAAAGCAAAGAGATTTTATTTAAGCACAAAGACTAACCCATCTATTCAGTACACTGAGCTGTTATCCATTTTGCCAAATTAATAGACTAGACTAGAAAGTCACACCTACATTGACAGATAATTTGGTATTACTTTATCCTCTGTGATCAATAAAATGAATTAGAAGAAAATTCACTGTGCAAATTATCTGCCTTGTCACCATTGCAAGTTAGGAAATAAAGCACTTGCTACAAGGCAGCAATTTGCAAAATAACAGTTTGAATGCACAGGCAACTTCTGATTAAGGACCACCAGATGTGGCATATGTCAGCACATACGTCATCCATAAATTCCCAGTTTCCTTTACGTCAGTGCCTGTATTGCTTATTAGGAATTGAAGATGATTGTTTTTTAGTCTTTGTGAAACCACGTCTTCAGCTTCATAGAAGTTTTACAGAGCACAACAGACCATAACGCTGTGAATATTTGTCACATTGGCATCCAAATAATAGTTGCAGGTAGCATCTTTTTACCTTCAGGCCAAGTTTGCACTTGCTGAGATGCAGCAGATGCAGCAGGCCTGGCTCCAGGGGCCGCAGCAGGGCGGGCAGGGAGGACCCCCCCTCAGGGGGGGGTCAGCTGCACCCATACCCAACAGCCAGGCCAGAGGTGGGGCCTTTTCTGAGAAATGTCTGATTTCCACAGAATCTGAGTGTTGTGCAGCTTGTCAGCACCCCCTGTAATTGACATGGAAGCAAAACCGTGCTGGCCTTGCAGGACGAGACAGTAGTACCTGTCACAGCTGATACACAAAGGGGCACCTGGATGAGGCAGGAGGCTACTCGGGGATGCCGCCAGCGGCCCCAACACACCTCGGCAGCGCCATGCACTGCAGTCGAGCTGCGCTTCAGGCCTGATCCTTGTGCCGCTCTACGAGGGGGAGCCGTACCCATACTGTGTGCAGGACTAGCGCTGGCGAGGCGCGAGGCGCCGTCAGGCCGGGCTACACGTAAACTGCTGCAGGTCACCAGGGGACACGTCTGCATCAGTCACATCGCAGACCTCTGCCCCCAGCGCCCTGAATCCTGTCATCTGGTCCTGCTCCTGCATTTTCTCCATCTTTGTATGTTTGCTTTAGTGTGTTTTACAGAAAACAGGGCCAGATTCCAACAGCTTCAGAAGAGCTAAACAAGTGTTTTCTGTTTTCTTGGGAAAAGAGCAGCTAATGCCCCACTCAGTGCCACCGAGGGGCTGCCGGGCAGGCAGTCCACCCAAGAAACGCAGCCGCAGAGAGCAGAAACAAGGAGTGCTGTTAACGCTTTGTTAAACACTCGGCGTTTCGAGCGTGTGCTCGCCGCTAACGAAGGGCTGGCACTCGAGGGGCTTCTTGTCGCCGGCAGCAGCAGGCGGCTCTGCGGCAGACAGCCCCCGCGACACTTGTTGGAGGCCGCAGCCGCAGACCGCAGCCCCCGCCGCGCGCCCCGGCTGCCCCGCAGCTGCCGCCTGCGCCCCAACGGCCGCCTCGCGCCCCAACGGCCGCCTCGCGCGGGCTCCCAACGGCCGCCCAACGGCCGCTCCCCTCGGACCTCGTGACAGCCCCGCCCCGCCCCGCGAGCCGGCAGCGGGAGGAGCCGCCGCCGCCGCCGGGAGCGAGCGGCTCCGCTGGGCGCTGCGGAGGGGAAACGCCATCGCCCCCTCGCCGCCCTCCTCCTCCTTCTCCTCCTCCTCTTCCGCGGGGCTCCCGGCAGCGGCCGCCCCCGCTTCGAGGACCATGGGCTCCGCGGCGGAGCTGCTGCCGCCGCCGCCCGGGGAGCGCGAGCGGGACGCGGGGGCGGCGGCCGCCCGGCACCGGCGGCGCCCGGAGGAGCAGGTCGGTGTCGTGTCGGCGGGACGGGCGCGGGCGCGGGCGGGTCCCCCGCGGCTCCCTCTGGCCGGGCGCGCCCGCGGCGCTGCGCTGCGCTGCGCTGGGCGGCGGCGGGCCGGAACGGCCGCCGGGCTTGGCGCGAGAGCCTTTTTTTGAAAACAAGAATGCAGGTTGTACGGCGCGTAAGCCGTAAAAAGCGGTTCTGTGGAGTCCCTGCAGCCGTGCCCCTGCCTCCCTCGGGGCTTCTTCCCGCTGCGGCCCGGACAGCACGCCGGGGCCGGGGGACCCCCTGCGGCGAGGCGGGCTCCAGCCTGCAGCCGTGGCGCGGGGTGGCGGTTGCCCGCTGCCCGCGGTTTGGGGCTGGGGAGCGGGTTTTGGGGCTTTCTGGTTGGGGGGGTGTTACGTAATGGCCTGTCTCGCAGCTCGGCTTGTGCAGCGTGAACTTGCCGCTCGCGGTCCCTGACCCGCCCCAATGGCAGATACCCGGCGCAGTGGTGACACTGCCGTGTCCTCAGTGTAACCGCTCGGCGGGTGTTGCTTCCTCCGAGAAACTTCGTGAGGAGCGCGTCTGCGCTTGATGCCGTTGTGACAAATGCGTGAGGGTCGGTCCTGCGCTGCCCCCACCTCTGCTGCCGCAGAGACCACCTGGGTGAACACCTCACTGACACTGCCTGGTGGTTCAGGTCTCTAAAGCGAAGCGATAGTCCTGTTCAGTCAAAAACTTAGGCTTTTCTTTTCTTTAGTACTCACGATAATTTACTGTATTGTAATTGAAACAATCAACTCTTTTTTTTTTTTTTTTTTTTTTTTTTTAAGTTGCCCGGTTTGTTCAGGGTATGGATCTTTACTGCGTGGTGGAAGTGGGCTACTCTCTTAGGAAATGAGAGGAGCAGTGTAAATTGCCCTATTGTTAATTGTAAAACGGGTTTCCACACACTGTTTCTGTCAGTGTTTGCTTTGCAAACGCCATTGTCTCTATGTTCAGATAAAGGCAGTGTTCTTAATGCACCTTTATTGACGTTTTGTTAAAAAAAAATCTTTTTCATAGTCAGTACTTAATGTAACAATCCATTATGAATGCCTGAGTGCTTAAGCAAACAGGGGCAGAGAGAGCTGCTGAAGTACATCTCAAACTAACTTTCAGACAGTTTGCTTTATTTGTTAATTATTTCTGTTGAAAACTTATATAAGATTGTCGTGACTGGGCTCAATCGTAACTGAATCTTTTCACAGCTGGAAATAGCTTAATACTTGAAAATATCTCACAGTAGTTACCTGACTTTAAAGATAGTAGATTGATGCCTCTTCTGAAGGAAACTGATCCTAGAGAATTCACTGATTGACCATTTACGTAAGGCAGTGTGGCTTTCACGTCCCTTTCGATGGAAAAATGGAACAGAGCAGGTGAGTGGCGTGTGTATGTGCGTGAACGTGGAACGAGGCAGGACATATTCAGAGAGGCAAAGCAGCTGCGTTCTGTGTTTCCTTCTTTCCCTAATGATAATGAAAACCCTCATGCAAGATAACGTGGAAGAAGAGTTGGAAATACTCCCTAGTTCTGGCTGCTATCTTCCTTCCCTGAAACAAGATGTCAAATATTGCATCAGATAATCTGAGACACTAATGCCCTCAAGCTGGTTGTAAATCCTTGCTGTGGAAGGAGCTCTCCAGAGGTTACCTCTGCTTTGGTCGGAGTGACCAAGTGTGTTAGTGGGGTTTCAGGAGCAACACTGCTAGGGGATGGTCCAGGCTGAAGAACTGCCTAGGGATGTTGCCTAAATACGTTTTAAAATGAGCTTGGGAAAGGTACTGCTTGAGTAGCCACAAGCACACTTGGCTGAGAAACTCTCTTCCAGCTCTTCTCAGGCAAAGGTGGTGATCATGGCCCTTTCTGATGAGTTGGGGTGTAATATTAGGGTAGGTAGGCAGTTTTTCAATAGGCAAAGAGGAAAAAAGGCTGCTGTGTTTTTATTAGAAATATTTTAATATTACTATGGAACATGCTGGTTTCTTTTTCCTGTGTTTTGAGGTGCCCATGTCTGGACAAATAATAGACCAGATCTGGAAATTAGGAATATCAGTTGCCTTAACAAATGGAGTGGGGAGAGAGAACTGAAGCCAGTTGCAGAGTTAATATAGAGGTATCTGATGCAAACTTTGGCAGAAAGTCCAAGATATAGGAATATAGTTGGGGGGGGGGGGGAAGGGGGGGGCTGCTGAGTCATCAGGTCTAGTCCTGTACTGTCCCTTTTTTGCTTTCATAAATGTGTTCAGATTTCCCTTGAAATAATCGGTGCCCTGCCTTCATAGAAAGGCTGCTGCAGAGACTTAGCATTTCAAATTGGAGGAATCAAATTTCCAGACCAGATACTTAACCGGAATTGGTTGTAGCAACCTAATGTTGTTACTGTGTTTGCTGATGGTGTTCAGACTGTTAACAGCTGGTCTTCAGCCTATGTTTCCTATTTCATACTCTGTCCTGAAGTATAAATGTTGGGACTTTACTGTGCTATGTATGATGCAAAAGAAATGGGTCAAATTCTGCTCTGACAATGGTGTAAACCCTTATTATTCTAGGCTGATTGAAGTAAAGAAGTCTGTGTAAGAGCAAATCCCTCTGACTTTTTGAGACCTTTTTAGGTGAAGATCTGAAGCTGATGACCTGGGGGTGATTTTTTTTCCATTTTCTCCCAAATGAACTCAGTTTGTGTAAGATCATATGTAGTGGTATAATGCTAAAATAATACCCTTCCTGACTAGCAGGACCTAAATAATAACATGTACGCCCGTTAATATTTCTTTAAATGAGAGTACTCTCTAGGAAATAAATCTATTTAAGAAATGCTGACCCCTTTGGCTTTAATATTGTATTTAAGTGTATTAAAGTAAGCCCAGCAAGAACCTGCTTAATGAAATTACTGACAGGTACATTTTTAAAAGAATAAAAGGATATGTTACTAAATGTAGTCCATAGCCTGCAGAACTCACTGTCGTAATGGGCTGTGGAATTACTTATTCTGATGGTCAGAGCACTTGAGACGTTCGTAGGGACTTTGAAAGCAAGTTCTGCTGCAGCAAGCAGGGCTTAGTTCCTAAAAGCCCTGGCACTGTGGCTGCTTTCTACCCCTTATTAAATGCTTAGTAACGTCCATAGTGGGAGATCGAGTTTCCTCAGGGATGGCTACACTGTTCTGTCAGTGAACTCTCAGGTTCAAAAAAGTCTTAGTTTGTATCTGTAAAAATGCAGCAGTAACGCCCTGTGCATTTCCGTTTCTGAGGCACCGCAGCCCACCTTTATGTTTGCAGCTCCAAGAGTTGAACTGCAAACAGAAACCTCCTAGGTACTGAGAGGTACCAGCCACCAGGGGCAGGTCACGTGCTGCTTTGCCCGCCAAGAAGTCCCAAGCTGTTGTTCTGCTGCTGGAGTTTGCAGAACATCTGGTGAAATTTGAGGTGCCTGAAGAGAAACCGTCCAGCTGGGCATTCACTGTGAGACTGCTAAGCTGTGGAAAACATAATATAAGTGTACTTTCTCACCCCTAACCCCAAAATTACAGTGCCTAGGATCAGAGTATTACTTTGTTTCTAAATGCTTAAATGGTTGCAAGAGGGGTTTCAGAAAAGCTGTTGTGATTTATTGGTAATACTCTAAGTCAGAGGTTAGAAGGCAATATACGCATGCCTCTTGGTCGCTGGTTCTACATGGTGGACAAAAAACCTTTTAGTGCAGGCAATGCACAAGAATTATGTTCTGTGTTTTTAAAACAGAGTGAATGAGGGTAACTAACATTGCTACACTTTTGTTCTCTGTCAGTATATAACAGTATACAACAGTGTCTGATGCTGCTAAAAGTATCCCAGACCTATTCTGGTCACACCAGACTCTCTAAAATTTTATCTTCAAACGACTTTGCAGGGGAAAGTGTACTTCCACGAAAATAATTTTTCTTATAATTCTGTACTGAAAGTTATTGTCTGTATAGGCTTCAGTGGGTTTCACTCTTACAATCGGGTTGAAACTCTGCCTACCTTGAAGGCGATGGCAAAATTCCAGGTTGCTTCAGTGAAGCCAGGATTTTCACCTCAAGTTCATCAGGATAAGTGCAAGCCAAAGTGCTGTCAGGCAGCTAAGCTAAAATCATGGTTTCCTCCCAGAAAATATCTAAATGGAGATTTAATATGTTGATAGATGCATGTACAAGTAAATAAATGCTCAGGTAATCACCATTTTATTAACCCGAGTTTGTAACTTTTTGGGATTCTTTTTTTGTTACTGTTTTGAACAGTATTTTATCTCTATAGATGCAGTATTTTATCTTCTCATAGATGGATTCAGAAGAGCTATCTAATTTTTTGTATTTTCCATTGAGATGTTTTTAAGAGGTATGGATGTCTTAAGTAAAGGGTTTGAAGTTCTAAACTTCTTGAATACATTTCCAGTATATTGTATTACTGGTATTTCTTCAGTATGGAAAGACTGAACAGAGACAAAATTATCCTCTGATTTCAACAAATTTGTGGTATCCTTCCTGTGAATGTTTTGTTGTTCACAGGGCTGTAGGACTGATGTATACTGTGTTGCCTGGAACTGCGTAATCTCAGTCATGAGACAATAGAGGCCAAGAATGCTTTAAAGTAAACTTTTATGCATGGAGACTTCTGTGCCTAAGGCTAGAAAGCTATTTCAAATTTATTCCACACCGAGATCATCTGAAAGTGGTAGGTTTCTCCTGCTTGCAGTTGCTGAGATTTGTTTCCAGACTGGTAATAGTAATATCTGACTGAGATGGCTTAGTACTAAATTTGTTCTAGATCTACAAATGATTTAAGTCTGTATTGCAGAGGCAGATAGCTATATAATAATACATGACCATAACTTTTTCTAAAAAGCATCACTGGGATTTCCGGGGTTTTAAGAGGAACAATCCCCTTCAGAAATATCTGTAGCAGCTACAATAGAATTGTATAGCATGCTTTGCTTTAATAATATGAAGATCATTTTCTTAAAGGGAAAAGTAATATTCTCAAGACAGACGTGAATAGAAATTTCTCCTTCTTGAGAGAAAAAATAACCATGGTTGGTTTTCAGCGTTTCAGTGGACTAACACCACAGGCTGTATGGTGCACTGTAATTTTTTTGCATGACTGAAAATGCTGCTGGGTCAAGCTGACAACTTTTAGTAGGGGAATTTTGATAAAGCAAAATCCTAAGGAAATGAGGTGTTGCAAGTATACTTTGTCACATTTAAGGAAAAGATTGATCAGAAATGACTCGCCCAAGTCTATGTAAACTTACGGCATGGATGGTATAACCTTACAAGGGCAGTAGTGGAAGTATTTTGCGTAGGTGAAGGAAGAGCACAGAGAGCAGCGTGAGACGGAGGAGAGAGACTGCGGCTCTTCCTGGCCGGCCGGGTTCCTCGAGCTCTGTCTCTCGGACCCTCCCAGGCAGCCTTTCCGTCCGTGGTTCTTTAGCGTTGGACGCAATGTTAGTGGAGGAATTTATTCATCTTCACTCCCTGTGTTTTGATATAGGCTAAGTTTAAGATTCCCATTTCTTTCTATACCAGAACTGAAATACAGGTTATCAACTGAGGACTGTGCTGCTCTCGAAGTTTGATCCACTCTGCGTGTACAGAAGTTCAGTATCTGGAAAAGCCTTTTCATCTCCTTCCTGAGTTTATCCACTAACCCAAAGTTGCTCTTGGCATTTCGAAGTTTGTTGCAGCAACTGTTGATTCTGAACTTTAGTTGTCATAAAAGTTGAATATAGCTAATACATAGCAGTTGCTTTTCTTATGTTGTTGCTAGTTTCTATAGAAATATCTTGTTTCTATTTTGTAAGCGGTGGCTAATTCTTGCTGTGAATATTAACTCAGTCTTCATTTTGCAAGTTTTCATCAAAATTTCCCATTTAACTTTAAGAATGTGACCTTTACTAGTATTTGAAAGTAGTGGTGATATTAACAATTTTATGGTTTTTTATGTCTTTTTTTTCCAGAAAAAGAAGTTAAACCTGATTTTTTTTCACTGTCTTGTTTTTTTTTCCAGAACTGACCTACAATTTTTCCCCATATTCTAGTCTATAAATCATTTAATATTTAAATGTCAGATCAAACAGTCTAGAGAAATGAGCCTAGTTGCTTTTCTGCAGGCAGTTTACATGAAGCTTGTTGTCTTAATATTCTTTTGGCAGAGTATCAAGATCTTTTTACTACTTACAGTTACAAGGTCAAATACTAATCCTTAGTTTCATGCTGGCAAATGATGCAAAGAGATACCACACTCTTCCTGATAGAATAGAAGAGGAAGAAAATGAGAAAAATCCCAGTAAACTTATTTGCTCTTCTTGGGCAAGTTTTGCTTTGGGGGGAGGCTCTTCTTGAGGGGGGCTTTGGGGGGGGGCTGCTTTTTTTAACATAAGAAATGTTCTTAAATATGAGGAAATGGAGTGAAATCCTGGTCGTGCTCCTTGTGGCGATGATTGGTTTTGGCGCCCTGTAATGCGCTGAGACTGTCGTTCATAGAAAGGGAGGCCACCACTAGCCAACTTGCAGTTGGCTGCAAACCTCCGCAGTCTGTCTGTGGCAACACAGCGGTTTGGTTATAGTCAGCCAGATGTGTGAGTGCAGGCAGGGCGGGGTTGTCCACTGCCCCAGATCTCCTGTTGCTGGCTGCGTAACTGTCAAACACGCGTGGTCGTGTGTTTGCTGGTAGGTGTCCCTGCCTTCGGTGCTGAACTCAACAGAGATTAGCCTCTTATTCTGGAGGGGAGGGGACTTGTGGTTGCTTCTGTCAGAGTCTCTGTCACCTGCTTTCTCGCTTCTCATATTTTTGAGTAAGTTTGAGCTTACATATTTTCAGTTTTACTTTGCGTCCTCTAAAAAGACTTTGTGAGGCTGCCTTATTTGAACATTAATGTTCTAGTTTTCAAAAATATTTGAGTATTTTTCAGTAAGTAAATGTGATGCTGATGTCACTTATTAGGGGCTTTTTTTGACATTTAAGTATGTATGCCTTCAACTATCAGATACACCACCTGTTCCCTGGTATAAAAATAACTGTGAGTGGAGTAAAATAGATTGTGAGGACTAAATACTGTAGAGGAAACTTTTACCTAAAAAGAGAAATGTGGGGGGGAGTGCCTATGTGATAACCTAGCATTTCTTGATAACCAATTTTTTAATGACTCATTTAGATATCTTTAAACATATTTATTATTAAACTCAAAAGGGGCTTCTTTTCTATCTAATTTGGAAATAATTCTCCAAAATATGCTTTTTTAACTGTAAATGTGACCAAGTCTGATCTGGGGCATGTCAGAAACAGTTCAGAGAGACTGCTGCTTTCCTGGGTTTGAGATGAACTCTTTTCAGGGGTACTGTTTTCCTACCCCCTTTCCTCTCCTTTTTCCCCCACCAGTCCATTAGCACTCTTTACTAAATGTGAAATTACAAGCTTTTAAGTCAGTACTGCATCAGAGCAGTTTGGCATTTTCCCAGTCTGTCAGACTTCTTTCGCTGCTGTTGTTGGAAGTCACGTTTGTGTAATGCTCTTTCAGACAGTTGATGCAAGAAAAGAGAATCTGATAGGATTGTGCTCCATTTCATTGCTACTGTTGTCAGGTTACGTGTGGAGTGGGAATTTTTTAAGGTGTCTGAGCAACAGAAAGGACTGTCAGATTTCCTCAATTCATTAATCATGAGAAAGGAGGAAGAGGGATGTATTTGATTTGTTCTGAATGATCTCATACCTTCAGAGTAGTTGAATAGGTTTTGTTTTGATTTTTTTTAAAGAAATATCCTCAGTTTTTAGGCAGAACAGATTCCTTATGTTCATCCACTCTCCTCCTACAGAACGTAAGCTATTGAATTTCATCCAATTGCTTCACTCGCATCAGTTACGATTTTTTCCACACAGCAAAGAAAAAAAACCTAAACAAAACAAACCATCTCAAGAGCCGTATGCTAAGTGTGGAAAACTTTGGACCAAGCTGCTGCTTCAGCAGATTGGATGCTTGGAAACCAAAACTGTAATTAAAACTGTTGCTGTGATTACAACTAGTGCTGTAGTGAACTTACAGGATTGAGAAATGTTACAGTCACTGTAGACCCATCCAATTTATGGTCCTCCTGGACAATTCGTCCAGCCCTCGGCTGTCTTTCCGGGTGGCCCCACAGCATTGGGCCCAGCGTGGGAGATGCGCCGTGGGGGGCGGGCGATGAGCGGGGCCGGTGGGAGGGAGGCAGCCGCTGCAGCTGTCAGAGCAGCTCCGTTGCTCCTTTCAGACCACTTTCTGTACCCAGTGGGAGCCCAAATGATTCCAGCAGGGGCAGCAGCCCTGGGGTGCACAGAGATTTGCCTGGGTGCAGATGCTGTGAAGCTTGTCCGAGGTGGTCTGTGCACGGTCAGTTAATCCATCGCTTCCAGCAAGTGTCGGACCTGCGTGTGGTAAGGCAAGTGTGCCGAACCTGGGTGCAGGCTCGATCGCGTGCCGAGGAGCCTGCTGCAGCAGCGCCTTCCTGTGCCCGTAGGAGATGCAGGGCCTCACCAGGCAGTGCTTGTTGGCGATGCTGTAGAAGGATGTCCAGTCTTTACGTAAAGATATCACTGCTAATGTGCTTCAGCACGGTAGAGTTGCCGATAACAGAAAAGAAGAGGAATGCTAAATCTGCGCTTCAACACTCGCTTTGGCTAGCAGCAGGAGAACTGAACTTCCCCAGTGTGCTGGGTAGGTACGTGTCCCATGCTGGCCCCGTTGTGGCCTGCATCCTCTGGGGGCTGTTCAGCGTGGCCTGCAGATTATCAGGGAGAAACAGAGTCCCCTCAGCGCTCGGAGGGAAAAAGGCCTTGGCGTGGATATGCTGTGCTTAGGCGATACAGACAGGTACCAGCTTACATGATTGTGAAAAGTTCAGTGCTATCTATCTCTGCTAGTGAAAAGAGAATGTAAATCGTTTTAAAGATGCTTTGTTGTGCGAGGGATTGTGTTCTCATGGGAACTGATGTTTCTCTGTATGTCTAAAACACTGCTGATGTAAAAGGACAAGCTAGAAAAAGTTACTGCTTTCAGGCTGAGGTGGAATGGCATCTGCTCGTTGCGTGGAAGCCACAAGGTTGTCATGTGCTTTCCTGAAAATAGATAGCAGTGAATTTGAATGAAAGTGATGGAAGTTTGCCATAAGCAAAGGTAGTGGTTGAAATATATATAATTTTCTATGTTATGCTGATGACAAACAACTGTTAACACCGTAGCCAGATGTTCTTTGGATTCAGTAGCTTGAGCTGACTTTACCTTTTCTGTCATTTTACCAGAAAAACAATTAAAAGAGAGACTTTTTTTTTTTTTCAAAAGTACTTTAGGGATGGCAGAGCATAAACTGGATTGAAAGTTATGGAGCACAGGTTCTAGCTACTCCTCTGTGTGCTCTTCAGAGAATTCCCTGGTTTTAGGAAAAAAAATGCATGTTCCTTTTGTGTTATTCTGTCTTCATGAGGCACATGACAGTAATTCTCTAAAGCATCTAAGCACAAGGCCTTTGACTGGGGAAACTTTGGTTACAAAGTTTCTGTAGGAAAGTTTTCTAACATTTGGACCTTCTAAGGATCAGACTCTGTCAATACATAGTGAGAAACATAGATGACAGCTTTACTGATGAAAAACGTCATTTTATAACAGCAAACATTTAAAAGACAACACACAGTGCTTCACAGGAGCCTCCAGGTGTTACGAGAGGCTTGTGAAGAGCATCATTTGTGTGTGCACACTGAACTACATAAAAGATCACAGATATTTTCCCCTTTTGTTCCATATGGTGACTCTATTTTCAACTTTAAATAGTTGTATTGAAGTCAAAAATAGAAACCAAATATTAAAAGGAGGAGAGAATGATTACACTATCAATTTGGAAGCATTTAAGGAATGTAAAATGAAAGGGGAATTGAGGCAATGGAGTTGTATACAGCGGTTGTGCATTTGAAATAATACTGAATAAAAAAACATGCTAGTGTAATTTGCTTTAAGGGGGTAGATGATCCCGCCCGGTATGTCCAAAACAACTAAAATCACCTAGGTCTAAAATTGATTTAAACTACAGTAAAGAATAATTCAACTGGATAACGCTAACTTGCAAAACAAATGCAATCAACCTTTCTAATACATTATGTTCATTTTCATTCGAACAGGAAAGCCCCGTTTTCTCTTCTCCTTCAGGAGTAATCGCGTGTGCGCGCGTGCGTATTCAGTTGAGGGCCTTTCTGCCAGCAGGAGGAGGGAGGGCAGAGGAGCTGGGAGGTCAGCACTGCTGTTCACTTTCCAGGAGATCTGTTGGATGTGCATCCAAGTATATCTCCAGCTGCACTTCTGTTCCTCCGTGCCCCTCTGAATTTCTTCATCACTCCTGCCTCTCAAACCGTGAGGAAAGGCAAACAAGTTACTGAGGATAAAAATGAACCTCTGCTGCATCCCCTGCTGCCTTTGGGCAAATGGGAGCCGGCCGTGCCCACCGCACAGCGCTCGGCAGCTGTGGGGAGACGGGCGACCCGGGGGGAAGGCCTTGAAAGCAGGCGTATGCTATGGCTGTTGCAGATAAAGAAATGCCTTCCACTCCTTCCTTATACAGAAAATGTAAAATAAGTTATGAAACTGAGGCTGGGTTGTTGATTTTTAAAACAAGTAGCAACTTTGAAACAGAAACTTCTTTTAAGTGGGGAAGCTTTGTTTTGTTTCATTGGAGAGAGGGGTCTGGTCGGAAGGCAACCTCAACGGTACTTTTTTTCTTATGCTTTTCTGTTATGGCTGTGTCTCTATAGCTTTAGTACAATTTAGCATGAAAACAGTTGTACGGAAATTAAGAGTCAACTGGAAACTGTGTGTTCACTGAAGACAGCCAATTTCTAAAAATGTGTAAGTCCGTTTGGAAAAAAGGAAATCTGTCGTTCTGTGGATCTGACTTGACAGACACTGGCATATCTGTGTAACTTTATGCTATTTTACTATCTCCCCAAAAATTAAAGAGAGAACTTCTAGCTGCAATGTTAACGTTTATTTAATATCTCTTAGCAATTTGGAGTATTGTAACATTATTGGTGTTTGCCCTAATGGTTCTATTTTCATTCTACCTCTGAAGAAAAGTATTTGTCCAGCATGTGAAATGATTACGCAGTAGTGAAGAAAAATATGCCATCTTTACAGTTGCCAACTTTACAGTTGATCATCTGTTTTCAGTTTCACTTGTTTTTTGCTGAGTTGTCTGAAGCGAGACATACTCGGCCTGAATTAAACGAAGTACCCTTTGAAATCTTGAGAATTTCCATGGCCATTCTAAGTTTTTGTAAGCTCTGTAAAATATTTGGAAAAATAACTGACACTTGTTTTGTCATTAAACACACACTTTTCAGTCTCTTTGTCTAGAAGGCATGTTTTGTGTAATTGCCTTAGGGATTCATGAATCTGACCTTGTTTGAGAAGGGGAGGGTGAGGTAAAGTCGTACTTCAAAGAAGGAAAAGAAACCACTAACGGTGGAATTTACACAGTATCCTGCTTAACAGAATATAGGCAGTTTCTTGCTGCTAGCTTGTCAAAGTAAAATGAGCAGGCTAGGGAAATGCTGAGCCCTACAGCTGGTCCTAAGTGAGCAATATTCAGAACGTGGGCATGAGCCCTACAGCTGGTCCTAAGTGAGCAATATTCAGAACGTGGGCATGAGCACATCTTGTGCTTAATCGGCCTGGTGGAGCGGAGCCCGTGTTCGTATGCCTCTTGCTATCCTTTTTCCTAGTGCCCTATGGTTCCTCCTCTGTGAGGAGCCTTTCAGCAGGCTGCTGAGTGCTATTAATAATCCCGAGGCAAAGAAGTGGGATTTTTTCTGTCCCTCCCCCCCAGTTGCTCTGACACCGCTTCTCTAGAAAGTGCAGCGATTGCGCCTGCATCTGTTGACTGTCTCTCGGAGGTGCTCTGGCTGCAGCCACTTGGTGAACGCTGCACTGTGACCTCCTCCGCGGTCTCATCGGCGTGTGCTCCCTGTGGTCTCCGAGCGTAGGAAGCAAATGAATTTCATTCCTCTTCGCAACATACCCTTTCTGTTTTCCCTAATTGTTGTGATTGATAGGCCGCTTAGGCTAATAGTATGGCGCTTCTCCTCTGTTTGTCTCCCTGCACTTAGAGAACAGAGGAATGAGAGTTCCTGTAATAACGTTTTATTCCCAGTGGCAAACACCTGGCCATTTGGAGTCTGCAGTGGCTCGCAAGAGAGGCTCTGCCTTTCTTGAAGAGGCTAATCCGGAAACATGGAAATTAAAGAGAAATTCATAGCGATTTGAATTATGAGCATAATTAAAGCTAAAATGCTGAATACTGGGGTTTTCATATCTATAAAGGGGGAGAAAAAGACCTATGCATGAGAAGCAAGCTGAGGAGAGAAAAGGAGGGTTGCTCTTAATACACTAAATTAAATGTTGATGTTTTCAAAGTTTAGACTCTCTTCTGTAGAACTGCATAATAATTAGATACGATTATGTAGGCTGCCTGCACTCCTCCCCTTCTGGGATTCACTACTGAATTTTAAAACAAAATGTGTGTAAATAAGCAAATAAGAGAAATACTTTACCCAAGCTAACACAACTGAAGGACAGTAGCTTTTTTTTCTTTCTTTTTTTTTTTTTTTTTTTAATCAGTAGCAGCTGTGGCTCTTTAGCCAGCCTTTATTCATTTCAGCCAGTGCTGCATCACGGCCTACACGTCTGGCTTAGGAAGTGTGCCCTTCCTTCAGCAGTCCTTGCAGGATGCTTTTCATGGAGTGAGAGTTCACTTTTACTGCCGGCTCTCTAATGGAGAACCCGTACTGCTGCTGGATGGAGTTTGTATTTCTTTCAGAGACTGTGCTGCCACAGGAGTAGAAAGACTTTCTCCCTTGAAGATATAATTGAAGATATGCCTTTGCTTTGAATCCATACCTAGGCTAATTGCAAGTAGGGTTTACAGACAATTTGGTGGACCTATTGATCAGTTGACTGGAATATTGAAGAGTAGCTGCCGCTTGTGTTTTCATTGCTACCTGGTGGAAGGACTAGCGAACTTAAAATTGTCACCTTGAAAGTGCACTCACCTTGTCGTACCCAAGCACAAGGCAATGAGGTTTTGTGCAAAGAAGCTCAGGATGCTGAGGAAAGAGAGCTGTAATTTTAAGGTCTAATCTGGTTACAATTTACGTGTCAAAATAGTAACTCCAACCTGTCTTATTTGCAGTGATGTTTGAACATGCGATCTGCACCTAAAGATCTGCTTCTGTCTTGCTCCACACTTGCCCCCCCCCCCTTTTTCTTTTTGGGAGTGCTGGGGAACTCACTTCCCCTCCGCCTTGTTTCTTCGTAGCGCCACTCGGCGCCTGGGTGGCCCTTGCGCTCTTTCCCTTGCGTGGCTTCCGTTGCTTTCTACCCCAAGTCAGGATGGATGTTTGCCCTCTACCCTCGTCTAATTCAATGCCCCTCTTCCAGTGGTGACAGTATCCCTGTGGGTTTCCTGTGTTTTGGTGGAAAATACCTAATAGTTTATGCTTAATTGTGCTTTACAGTTCTTGTGGTTCTGAAGATACTCAGGAAACAATTTATAACAAATCTACTTCAGTCAGATCCTCTCCCTGCAAACACAGACATCCAATTTCATTGTAGTTGCTCTAGGGTATCACTGGCATCCATGCTGGGCTGGCAGGTATGAAACAGGACCTGTGGGAGAGCTTTACCCCTCTACCGGGACATCGGGAGGAGAGACACAATATTGTGTGTATTTAGTATAATTCCAGATATCCCAAGTTTAGACAAGTGAGCCTCAGTCCCTAGTGTCATGTGTAAGTCACCAGGTGCATAACATTTTCAATTGCTAGATTTAATGAATAGCTTCATTGCATGTATATTCTATTTTATGCATTAAAGTAGAAACAGCTGAGACTTCTTCATATGAATCATAATAATAAGAACTGATTGTCCAATGTATTTCCTAATTTTGTCTTCTATTTGCAGATCCAGCATGAACAAAGAAACCACACCGCAGAACCTGTAATTGATGATTATAAAAAGATGGGGACTCTCTTTGGCGAATTAAACAAAAGCCTCATCAGAATAGGCTTCACAAGGATGTATTTTGGAGAACGGATAGTAGAACCTGTAATAATTATGTTCTTCTGGGTTATGCTCTGGTTTCTTGGCTTACAAGCTCTTGGACTAGTTGCAGTTCTGTGCCTTGTCATTATTTATGTGCAGCAGTAACATTTTATAGATGCCTGTTGGAGTCGGTATTACAGTGCTGTCACCGTTTCAGTGGATGTGTATGTTTTACTTAAATGGGTGCTTTGGATGCTTCAAATTGTATCTTGCTGAACTTTCAAGATTTGGGCTGAGGAGGACTAAAATTATGCATTTTAGGCAAAGTCAGCAGGCCTACTACATCTTTGCGGGGGGGGGAAATGTTTGCAATACAACATTGTCCAAAGTAATATGCTGTTTCCTGCCCCCTTGGGGGCTTAGTCCAAGTAACTGTCTTTCTATTTTTTTCCCTCTCTGAATGCTCTCATTTTGTACAGTGAAAATGCTCTGTCAGGTTTAAAGTGGACAGTTGATGGGAGTATCCTTGCTTATTGCTGGGGCTTTTTGTGTGCTGTTTGTTACCTGAATCTGCATAAATTGCTAGTTCATTGCTGAAAAGCTACATCTACAGCAGGGAGGTTTGCTAACAAAACTACAATGACAAAAGCCTCATGAGGTGGATGCAGCTTCCCAACTTGAAAGCATCTTTGGTTAGTGTGTTTGACAGCACGCTTTCCCCCGGGGAACGAACTATGCCAGAAAAATGCTTTTATATTGGTATTAATGACTTCACACAAGGCTTCTGTTGTTGTTTAGGGCTAGGGAGGCATTGCAGCCCCAGCCTGTTGGCCAAATGGTCAGACATAGGTCTGCCTTGTTTGTGAATGCGTGCTGGACTCCTGCTGCTGTTTATTTTTTTTGCTATTCCTCCCCCCTCCTTCTGAAGATAAATATTTGGATAATTCATGGACTTTGTAGATGGATACAGCTGCAGTGTTCGGCATTTGCCATTCTGGACGGTATATTAGAATATTGTCTACTTCCTCTGTGGTCTTCTGTGCAAGCGTGAAGTGTCTCAGCAACTAGGTAGATAACAGCACAGATCTGTTAATGCTCTCCCGACTTACTGCAGTGTGGACCTAAGACTAGGTAGAAGCTTTGCTTATATAAGCAAGTTGGGCCTCTATCCTATTGAAAGACAAGAATGTAGTTGAAATCAAGTAGTTATTTTATTTAGTAGTATTACTTGATTTGTTTCCAAACTAGGCATCAAAAATGTGTATCTATAGATGCATCTTATGGGCAAAATAGGTCAGAGAATAGGATATTCAGGAGGAGGTACAAAATACACTGTGGCTGCTAGAAGCCACTCCAGGGAAGTGCTGTATATTTCAGAATGAGTTGAAAGCATTCAGTTAAAGGAAAACAGTATAATGAGACAGAATCTTTACTGAAGAGGCCAATTTAATATTTGCTGTACATTACCGTTAGTAATACTTCATTACAAATTTGACTTTATCTACTGTAGAATTAAATTATACATTTGTTTAAAGGGATGTAATATGTGAAACTTACAGGAAATTACTTAAGCTTTTGCAGTGATTTTTTTTTTCAATCTTTTTTATACCAGCAGCGCTTAACAGTTCAAGAGTTTTTAGTTGAAAATGCCAAGTCTTTTCCAAAGACCTTTGAAGTCAAGGGAAGCTTTTGTATTGTCCCAGTCCTGCAACTGAATTCTCAAGGCAGATTTTATGCCAACGTGGATCTTGTTGGGTGCTGGGCTCTATTTTGAGGACCTTTGGCCCCAGTCCTTACAATCTTTCTTATCACTGAAATAATTGCTGTTCAGGGCAGTGAACGTGAAGGCCCAGCTCCTCTTAAAGTCCTGATGTGCCTAAATTTAATCTATAGAAGGTTCTTTCAGCTTTTGTCATGAATGGTAGGTGGATGCATAGTTACCTTCTGAGGAGCCAAGTCTCTTGTCCAAATCTTCAGATGCTTTCCGTGACGCTGGCCGTGCATCGGAGACGCGCTGCTGCATCAGCAGGACGGCATGGACTGGAACTGAGGCCCAGGTGTGCCTTTAGGTTGCAACCTGTGTTGACTGGCACCTAGTTAAATAGTTCTGCGGAAACCATGGAAATGCTTGACAACAGGAAGTATTCCTAGACACGAGGTGTTGTTACTCACCTCTGGAAGCGCAAAAGCAAAGATGACATACACACTGAACTTGGGGGAAGGAGATCTGTATTCACAAGTGCCTAAGGGTAAACTGTTTTTGTTTCAAATCCCTTGCAAAATAGAATCTCTGTTACACCTTTGCATAGTCGTATAGCTATAATGGTGATTTTACGTGTGTTCTTCTCCTGTATAAGGACCGTACTGCAAAAGCATTTTGTCATTTGGGGGGAAAAAAACAAAGCAAAACTTCCTTTCTTCCCAGAACCAACTTACAGTTCAGAGGATCTCCTCCAGCTCCTTTTGTCTTGTAGGAAAAAGTGTGTGTGTGATATCCTGCTGCAGTGACACCGTTGTGTAAAGGCACTGTATCGTGAGGAGGCCCATAGTATTGAAGTGGTGATTTTGCTCTGTACACAAGGAATTGGGGAACAATGAACTAAGGGTGTGGCTGACTAATTAGGCAAGGAAGCTATTTATGGGCATGTAGTTTTTTATTATGTGCATAACTAGGATTATTTCACTCATGAACAGTCATTGCAGTTACTCTTTTCATGCTCATGTCTGTAAACACATGAGCTGTGGATCTGGCTTTTGGACTAGGATTGTGTGTAATCAAGTTTTAAGGATTTCTCTTAACAGTAACTCAATCATTTTTAAAAACCTGAAAAAACAGCCCTCTTAATGGAGTTAGCTTGACTGAAAAAGAAAAAAAAATCGCATGGAAGATACCCCTCAAGTTCAGGTATACACCTGTTTTGTTTCATGCATTCCATTGTATATAAGAATTTGCACGGAAGCATCTGTCCTAATTTTCGTGCTATTGCTATACTTACATTTCCCTCTACTTTGCAGGAGAGAAAAGAGGAGTTAAGGGAAAAAGGGGACTGGGATACAATCAAGGAGTTGAAAATGGAATGCAATGAAATGGTGCATATATGTATCAGAAGAAATCTGATTGTAAATGTGCATCACAAATGAGGAGAAATGAGTGAATAGTCCTTGCATTGCTTTCTTCCTTCCATCCAAACGTAGTTTCAAGCCAAAGGAAGCACCAAGCATTCAAAGAATGTCCCTAGCTCAAAATCAGAAGGTTAATTTAAAAAAAAAAAAAAGGGGGGGGGACAATTTGTCTTCTATCTATATAGTGAAAATTGATAATGCTGTTTATATTGGTATATATGATTATTATTCTTGTTAAAACTGAAAGCACCTTTATGCATTTATGTGTAGAACTGTATGAAGGAATTATGTCCTCTAAACCTGCATTAAACAAGAAATGATGCGATTCCTGTCCATCAATGCAACATGTTAAAAGCTTTTTACATAACCTCTGTTTTTTAAAGGATGGATTTTTCAGTACTGTTTCACACTTGTCAAATGCATAGATGTTTGAACTACTGTGTACAGAGAAGAAACTTTACACATAGGAGAATCTTAGCCCCGTTTGCACTGAAAAATCATCACATCGAAATTGTCCATTTAAAAAAAAAACATGTTTCCTAAAAACTCTGTATTAATTGAAAGCACTTTGTTATTCTTTCTAATAAAAACTATTGTCATCAGTGAGAACTGTGAATTCTTTGTGGTGCTTTCTTCAAGGTTATTTGACTCCTTTTAAACTTTCATGGCAGACCCAGATGTAATATGGCAACTTTCAAATATCCACTGAAATCAGCTGATCTTGCTGCTACTGGAGAAATAACAGGAATCAATACCAACACTTGTGTTTGTCCATAAAATGGCTGAATTAACTATATCAGGTCTCTGTGGTTGCATTTGCAGTAAGTTGCACTGAATTTAAAAAGTAGAACAAGCAGATGTTAACAAATACTGGCCCCATTATGGTATAAAGTAGCTTTTTATCATGTAGCGTATCTATTCTGCATCCAGAGCAGCCTTTGGAGGAACCAAATGTGGTCAGGGGTGTGCAAAATGCTTTAAAGTGACAACTGTTATGCCCCAGAAAGCTTTTGGAGCTTTTGGTTGTTTTTTAAACACTCACAGAGCAACATGTGGTCCAAAACACCTCAAAACAAACCCACTTCAAACTGTTCAGTTCCCCCCCACCCCTTCATTTTGAGAGCTCTAACAGATACTTAAATGTTTGTTCTGCTCAGTATACACGTAGTTAAATAGTACAGGTTTTCTAAAAGCAGGCAATAATTCCTCTGCAGGAAAGTTGAGTTTTGGTCCTTCAGACTCCTACTGGTGGTCTTGCACAAAATAAGTAAGACTTGTGTTGTATGTCTGCAAGCTCAAGAACTTCAAGCTTTGAATCTAGCTACAGAATTTGCTGTCTGCCTAAATTCTGCAGCAGTGTCAGAAACTCTTACTTGATTCTTTTTGTCCTGGGCTTTAGTCTAGATTTTGGGCCTCTAGCCTCTCCACTCTGCCAGAACTGATGACTTCATCCCCTTTTTCCTTTCCCTTTTTTTGCTCTGTTCTGCTGCTGTCTCCAGGACTGTTCACTAGAATAGCCTCTCGCTGTGTTCCAGGTGCTGCTGCTGTTTTCTCATTCAGTCTCCTGAAAACATTGTTACCTAGGCACAAAGTTTGTTTTCATTTGGATTTTTTTGTTGTTGTACTTTGTGCCTGCTTAACAGCAGAGAAAAAGAACTTGGAGAGATTTTTAAAAAACGTTGGGGTAATCATTTTTCACTGTGCTTGCGTGTTATTTTAGATGTTGGTTAACAAACTGTGGTTTGCAATCCACAGTGGGTCCAGAGAGTTGCAAAGCTGTAGGGCAAAGGGCTATTGGTAGATTGACACCTGAATTTTGACAGTAGAGGGGTCAAGCAGCCTGCAGTTATGGTTGCCGCATGTTTACATGGGCCAGGTGGACTGCTAACTTCCCCTAACCCCCAGCCACAGTTCAGTTTCTCCAGAGTAATGCCTGCACTTGTGTAGGTTAATTATCAATATTCCTTCCTTACTCGCTCTGAAGAAACGGGGCTTTCATCAACCCTGTTTTATACGAATGAAGTATAAGGGGATGGGAAAGGAGAATTGGACTTACAGTAGTGTTTTTAACTTTGGTGTAGACTAGCACTCTTTCTGAACTTTGGTCTTGAACTATCCAGATTGTGTTCTTGGTATCTTATATGCAGTTTGATGCTGTTTCTTATCAAAAGTCTTTGCATCAGCTCCAGACAATTTTTTTTTCCTCAATAAATGCGGAACTGAAGCATCTGAGATAATATATCCTTTTTCCCACAGAATTTATTTTAACAACTCCCCCCAAAATGGCAATTTGGGTGCAAGAGGGGTGCAATTGGAGAATCTCCTTCTGATGACAGAGCTGCTCTTGGGGCAGCCCCAGATGAACCTTCCCAGAGCGCAGCCAGCTGTCGAAGTGCGGGGGAGAAGTCTCACCAGGCCACAGGCAGCAATGACATAGCAAGAGGTCAGTTGGCATGGGAGGGGAAGGGGCTGCAGTCCAAAGGATTTGGTCAGGTGATATTTGGGACAGAACTGTTCCAGAGCTAAGTGTAGTGTCTGAGTTTTATGTTCATTAATTGTAAATTAATTAAGCCGAATTGTTCTGTGGCTTGCTGTGATGCATCAGCTTGTGTTCAGAGTGAACACTGGTTATAACAAATGCTTCTGGAACCTGTCTGGGTCTCTCTAGACATAATTTACATGTACCGTTTCCTGTAGATTGCATTCTAAAGCCTTACAGGGGAAAAGGGGTTCACCTCTCAGTCCTTATTTGAAGGAGGGTTTAATATATATGAGAAAGGAGCCAAATTAGTCACTGAGAAACTGCTGATGGTTTCCTGGTAGAGGAAAGAGCTGCCTTTGCCATATGGGTGATGAAGGTACAAGAGATGTGGGTTTACATGCTGCCTAGAACAGGTGGAGGAAAACAACCATTTTTCCATCTTAATTCACAATAAATCTCTTACAAACAAATTATCTGTTTTCTAATATAGTGTTCTTCCTCTAGGTGTCTGGAACACACTTCCCAGATACAGTAAGTCCATAGCAAGGAGATGAATTATTAGGTTAAAAAAAAATCCTTTGGGAACTAAAATTCTGTTCTATCAAGTGACAGACATTGAGGAGCCTCTTCTGCACGTGAATGAGATTTGAGCTCTTAAGTGCCCAACATGTTTTTGAAATTTGAGTTTTGGCCTGTAAATTACTTTTTTCAAAAATCTTACCTGGTTATCCACTTAAATCATCTTTTCATTCATGTTTTTAAAAGCTCTTACTATCAGTCCAAAAATTTGGAAAGCCACTCCTCTCCTAATAGAGCAGTTGCTGGTGTGGATGAACGTAGCCTGTACACACCGAGTGCCAGGTCACAGCAAGAGGCTGGCATGCCTTTAATGCTATCTGGCCTGTGTCACAAAGTCTAAAAGCAGTTCTCCAACATTTCCTTTACTGTCGCGTTCTATATTCATGCATCTTGGAAGATGCTTAGCTGGAGCTGACATCAGCCACGTACCTAATTTCCTCAGGCATTTCAGTCTTCTAAGCTCAGGACTTTCTTTCTCTGCTGCTGAACAGATTCTTGCAGTCTCCGCACAGCTGAGCACCACATAACTGTCCTTTCCTTCTTGTTAAAGAGTGGAAACACGCTCCAGTATATTGCGTTCTTGTCCCGATCCTAATAAGATCAGGAAAAGCATGATGATACAGTTTTCCTAAGAGCAAACTTTTATGCCTTTCAACTTATCTCAGTACACATGTTCTGTGAATCTTGCTGTTGCAGAGAGGAAAAATAATGCAACATACTTGAGTCTGTTGCCCATTTTTGATGTTTGGTCAGATAAGAGAACCAAATGCATGCAAACGTTGGAAAAACTTTCTAAATTTTGGTTTCTACTTTCTTTATTCCATCTGTGATTAGAGGGAAAAAGATGAAGGTGTTTGACTACGCTGTATTAGCAACGAAGCTTTCCTTGTCTCTTCTCACTTCACAAATTATTACCCCAAAGTATTCAAAGGGTAAAAACAAATTTCTGTTAACAAATTCAATTTTAACTTTGTCTTCAAAGTCCCCATGTTTTCTTGTTCTAATTCATTAGCCATTGTCTTTGGGTATAGCTTTCTCCTGTAACATTTGTTCTGGGGAGAGCCTGTTTCTTGCTCTGTGTATAATTCAGTGGAGACCAGACTGTTAGACAATTTAGAGTTTTGAACCTGCACTCCAGCATGAGCTTTTGTCACTATCGAGACCTGCCTGCCATGTCAGCTGGGATATGACATTTTCCATCTTGAAATTTTTGGGCTTTACCTGGACTTTACTGGCTGGGGGAGACTTCTGTGTTTATAAGCAAGTAGATTTTACAGTTAAGACCTGAGATTAATCGTATTTATTTGTGCAGTGGTGGCTATCTGAATTTTGTCTGGGAGACTGAGCAATGTTTTGCAAAAAACTCTAACAAATAAGCTTAAAAACATTGTCAAAGGAATTCAGGCCTTCACAGGAAACTGTGTTTTGCCATGAATGCTCTGTTCTTCTTTTGTTACTAAAAAAGTTAATTCAATGCATTTTTAAATCCTCCTCTTAGATTTCCAAACTGATAACACAAATCTCCTTTGATGCCATAGTTCTCCCATCTTTTTCTGAAAGCTTCCTGATTGTCGCCTTTTTTGCCCCTCCTTGAAATCCCTATGAAATGCTGACCATGGAGGGGGGAAAAAAAAGTGTAGCTATTCTTAAACTGAAGATTGAAGATTACTGCTTCCACCATAGTGGTAGTGCAAGCCGTTTTCTCCTTTCTAAGTACTTAAGATCTCTCCTGGGGAAATTCAGAAAGCGTTTAACTCAGAATCAACTCTGCTTCTGTGTCATTATATATTCGGTTTCTTTTTACTTTTTTTTTATTACTACTATTTAAAAGCAGTTTTCTGACAGAGCTTATTTGGTCCTACTGCTGCTTCCTAAATAATGCCACTGAGGCCTGGGGAATTCCCTAAGGGAAGACTCTGTCCCTGCCGCCACATCACGCTGCTTTTAGACAAAGTCCCCAGAGACAAACTCAGATCTTGTTGGAAGGAGCATTTCCATCCACTGGCACAGCTGTTGGTCTATTTCTGACTGTTTTTGTCCTCTTTATTCTCCATTAAGACTCTATTGAGGACCCCCCCACCATAAAATTACAGCTAGGAGTTCAAAGGGGTTTTTCAACCTGTCACAACCTTCCCTGTAAAACCAAGTAGTCAAGAAGTGTGCCAGAATTAAGATGTTTAACTGTCACAGGATCTGCTAAGAAACAAAGGACCAGTGAAGAAATAGTTTTTCAGAATTTCCCATAAACATTCATTTTTAGTAGTGAAATCTTTCATTCTCTCCATTTCAGCACCATTACTGATTTATTTGCTATATGCTTGGTGTTTTTTCAAATTTATATCCAATAAACATAAGAGTCAATTTTTATGTCTGGATAACGTAGAGCTATGACATTTTCCACCTTGAAAATTTTTTTATTCAAATCAGGACTTATTCCAAACCTGTTGTAACTCCTGCTGAAAGCTCTTCAGATCCTGTTGTAGATGGGGGATAGAGGGCAGTGGCATCGTCCTGCCCCAAAAAATGTCCTTGTGTGTTCTTGGTGTGAGCCAGGGCTCCAAGGCTGTGTTTCAAGGCAGCACTTACACAGGGGTGAGTTTGAAGCAAAGTTGCATCCTGGCTTTTCTGCGCTCTGCGAAAAAGCCCACCTGGACTGTTTCCTGCAGGGAGCTGTTTGAACAGTTAATGTGTTTTGTGACAGAAGTCACCTGAGTCTCCAGTGACCTTAAACAGGGGAGTCACACACTGCCTCTCTTCTGTCCCTGTGCTGGTGCCTAGGCAAGGATAATTTTGGCTCTTCACAGGACTGTAAAGCCTTCGCCTAGAGTTCTGACTGATGGTTTAGGAGGAAGCCTTTGCCAAGTGCATAGTTGCATGGATTAAAATAGAACAGACTGAACTTTAACTAAAAACAAAAGTAAGCGTAGGCTTCTGCCTTTCTCCTTTCAGACTTTCTAAAGGAGTGTGCAGAATAGTTTCTCCTTCAGATAAAGAAGTAGCATTTGAACTAACCTTTAAAGGAGAACACAATGAATCCTTAAATAATGCTTCTCATTCCACCTCTCATGAAATCCTGGGGTTTCCAATGTTTTACGTTTGCCTGAAGAGCTGTGACAGTTGAGTAGTTAGGGGCTAGTTCCCGTTTCATAGTGGTGGCTGTGTTTCAGAAGCTGGGACACGATGCCAGTTGAAGGTGTGTGGGTGTCTTTTGTGTGTTTCTGAATCAAAGTTGTTTCATTGCTGAGTTCTGAAAAGCATTTCATCTTGAGGAGGTGTATGCAGTCACAAGAGTCCAGGCCGTTATTACTGTAAAAAGCACTGGAGCACGCCACTGAAAAATTAAATAGTTAATAGTGCCATACATTGTGATTATCATCTTTGTTCATGTATTCCTGCTTCAGTGATCTTATTATCGCAGAAACTTGCAAAACCATTCTAGCATTGCTGTTCACAGATGTACAATATCTATTACTTTCCTGTCTGGACAGTGAGCTGTCACACACACAAGAACTTTTGTAAATCTTGGCTTTAGTGCTTTTAGGAGTCTCTTCTTCCTAATCTGCTAATAGTAATACACAGATAAATGGAGGCTACTGTATTATTTGGAAGGTTGGCACTGTAGTTTGAAATGTCTTCACAGAGGGTTTAAAAAAGCATACTGCGTGCAAGATCTCAGAAAGTTTATGTAGTCTCTGAGTTGCAACATACGTCCTTTGTCACATGCACCTGGGAAGGCGACTTTTCCTTCCTTGGACTGTGCATGGCACTTTCCTGGCTCTCAGTTTAGATCCCAGCCCAGCTCTAAGTATGGGGTTGCACACTTCTTACTTCTCACACTCATGTAAAGCTTTTCTTGAAAAGTGACTTGCAAATGCAAAACAAAACTCTCATGAAGATGTGCATGATTTATTGAATGACTTTCAGGATCACAAGCAGGAATGTTCACCGATGAAAGGCAGTGACATCAGAAAGCCACTGGGTACAACAACAAACGTGTTGTCAGTTTAGAACAAAATCAGGTGTAGATGACTTAAAAGAGGACTGCAAATGTCTATGGAGTTCTGCATGGCCTGAAGAGCTATTCATTGCATAACTAAAGTCAGTTTTTATTTAGTCTGTGTATGTAAGATATGTTATGTACAATTCCTCAAAAGATCACCAGCTCTTCTCATCAGTGCATCAACATATGAAGGTTTGACATGTATAAGCCAAACTACAGATTTTTTCTAGTACCTTGAGAACTCTTTTAGTGCCTCTCTACCTCAGATTAATCAGAGTTTTCTCCAAAAATGAACAAGTTCAGAGCATTTTCGAATACTCTGGGACTTTTAACATACTAAAGTTCGTTCCTGCAGTCTCAGAAAAGCCATCTCTATTCCTCAGAGGGGCTCCTATTTGTTTGTTGTGAGCGCAGAGTAGGAACCAAGCTCTGCAATAGGATTAGCTTGTGCTAAGTGTGGAGAGTGTCATAAAAGGAGTTTAAATTATTTATGTGCCTCATGGCTCACTTTTCACCATGTCTTCAGCAAGCACAGCTTATTTGAGCCTGATGCTAATCAAAATGGGGCTTTGATAATCATATATGTGTCTCCTTTAAGAAATGAAACAAAAATAGCTTAAAACCTTTTCCTGTATTTGGCTTTTCCAGGAAGCCTAGCACATTTGTATCTATTGCTTGCGTTTCCTATCTTGCCTTTTGAACAATGAAATTGTTGAACCTCAGACTTAGCAAGAAGCTGCTGTGCTTTTCTAAAATTGCTTACTTGAGACTTCCCATACATGTGCCTTATGTATGATTTCCATAATAGAAAACTTATCCTTATGCATACAACTTGATAAAATACAATGTGCATTTATTTGCTAGAACCAATGTATTTTCAGTAACTGATTTCTTAGGTAGAAGAAATGTGGCAGATCCAGTCTACCTGTAAATCAGTAAGGTATTTATATAATACGGGAAGAAGATGCTGGTAAGTGAAACGGAGATGAGGGAAACAAAGGAAAACTATCAGACTGGAAGAAGTTTTATAGAACTCTTCAAATTTGGTCTGTATACCTATCTCGTTTATAGTTTCGGCAGTGATAGTGATACAAGAGTTAGGAACGTCATAAAGTTACAGAATCAATAGCAGGGAGTATCAGAAGGTTATGCAAGAATACCATGGAGTTAAGGCCTGGAGTTGGGGGGGGGGGGGGTAGAACACTGGAGGAGGAAATTAAATGTCATTGTATGATGTGCAGGATCATATACTTCTGAGTTCGTAAGAAGGCACTCTGACAACTCATCTGTTCAAAAATGACATAGGAAGAAGGATATCTGGAATTTTAGCTGAATACAGGATAAATAGGAGCCAAGACAAGCTTTCATAAAATATCCTAGGATATACTGGAAGATATATTTTTACAATAGATGATGTCATTGCACTGAATTTTGTTCGTTTTATTTTTTAAGAAAAATAACAGCTTAAACTGGGTCTGATACAGAGGAAAGTTAATGGAAATGAAAATGTTATGGAAGCTGGCTTATTTATCACAGTAAAATGAAGTCAGAGGACAAAGCACATGGGGAAAGAAACACTAGCAAAAGGGTGATGTTGGCTAAAGATTAATTAGGTAAAAACTGACTATTAGTAACTTCAGTCTGGGTATTAGTAAAAGATTTCAGACCTTCATTTGAGTAAGATTCTGAAGAAGCAGGATTACTGACAAGAAGAAATGTACACAGCTTTAGGATAAAGCTTGATTGTTTCCGAAAGGGTTTATATGAGATGGTTGCCTGCAGTAGGGGAAGCCCAGACTTTGACTCTGAAGCAAATTTCTTCCAGTTCTCTGCTACACCTACAACTAAAAACTAGTCTGCATTTATCCTGCGCTCTTCCAGAGAGGGCAGTGCAAGGTGGCAGCATCTAGAGAGGTAGTCCAGGGAGTTTGCCTTTCTGCTCATTTCCCGTATTCTGATAGTCAACACATTGCAGTACTGTATATCATGCAAAGAGATTATCTAACCTCATTCTTGCTGCTGACTTTGGTTGGTTTAACTGAAAGATTCATTCTTAAGATAACACAGTTTTTCATTTGCTTAATACTCATGTCTGTTTCCAAATATCTGATTTCTCCAGCTTGGAGCCAAGGAAAGAAAGAACGGTACTACTTCCTATTGAAAAACCAAACTGATATGATCTGTATTAGCATCACGAAAGTGGAAGGAGAAAAGGCACTGAAAGCATGAGGCTCTTCAAGTCCAGTTATTGCTAAATTGTGCATGCTTGCTTTTTGTTTGCTCAATAAACTGCACACTGTAGCAATGTGCCCCCAGCATACTGGGTTGGGCATTCAATTACTTGTGACCATAAAAGCTGATAATCTCTTGGCCAATGATGCGAATAACACTTCCCTTTTCAGTTTAACAGAAATTGCTTAACAGTTACAGAACTTTCCTCCCCTTTCATGTACAGTTCAGCAACCAATAGATAGATGCCTGGGTAGAAGAAGCCTTTCATGAGAGTAGCGGTATAATGAAGACCTTTTCAGCTCTTGTTTACCCGTTCAAATCTAACCTGAGTCACCAGGAAATCCACAGCTGTTATCACCTCAGGGCTTACTGTAGGCTTCTGCAATTGGACTAAATGACTTAAACACAGTTACTAGTCAGTAAATGTGTAATTCACAAAGTAGCTGTCATCTAAGGAGCCAAAAAACAAAGAATTAGGAAAACATGGCTCCTGAATTCTGGTTTAAAAGGAGAGATAGTCCAAAGACTAGTGCCAAAGGCTTTTTACTTTTAGATATGTGTATCAAATACCTCTGATATTAACTCCTCTTTACCTTTGCTGAGGGAGGAAAGCTTGGCTCTGCTGCCGCTTTAGTAAAGGGGGAAGGAAGACAGGCATCTATAAAATAGATTAAGTAAGGGAATCTCAAAGCTAAGTAGGGTCCCATTCCAAGACCAGCAAGTCTATACTGCTTCAACCTGCAAGTAGACGTTTTCCATCTCAGTGGTATACTTTTCTGAGCACACAGCTCTCTGAAAAACATAAAAAAGCAAGGCAGAACTGTACACCAAGCTTGTTGGCAGGTGTGGTTAAAAACATGTATGTATGCTCACTTTAAAAATATGTACATACCTTTTTTCATGGATAAAGAGATCCACTGAAAAGATGTAATTTAAGAAATTCAGTTCCAAAAAATGTACCAGAAGTATGATACTATGTCAACATAAGCAGTGTCATGCAGGATGATCAGTGATGTCCCATGTGGCACTGAATCCACTACCACAGAGACCTATTCATGATGGCTGGATATGTTATTATTTACTTTCCATTAGTACCTATAAATCTTTACACATTTGATGCTGTAAAACCACGTTATAAAAAGTAGTATCTATTCCTAAAGGCTTGTCGCTAAAGAAATGAAAAAAGACAACGGGTAGAAAAAAGTATTTTTCCTGAGGAGGTTTGGCCTTTGATCACGGAGAGGAGTCTGTGGGAGAGCTGAGAACTGAGCATTGATCTCCAGAGACCCGGTTTAGTACCTCAGCTCAGTGAGCCACGATCCTTTGTAGCATTAGTTTCCCACTCTTGGAAGTCTTCTGGAGGCTCAAACCTCAGGAGCTAATTTCAGAATCTGTGAAGAGTCTGCAGCGAATCTGAACTCAGCCCAGCAATAAGTTATTGGGCTCAGTTCCGATAAGAGGAATAAATGTTCCTGCTGGCATGGCATGAATATCCCAGGACTGTCCTGCTAGAAGACAGCTGCTCAGCTGCTGAATCTGCCGGGCATGTACAGCCTGGACTTTACCTGCTTGGGCAGTTGTGGAAGGACGCTGGGCAGGCTGCAGAAAGGAGCACGCTAGCATCCAACAGACGTCTTAGTCCTGTGCAGTTGGCTGTTTCAGATCTTCCAGTGGGAATACCTAGAAACGAGTTTTAATGCACTAATGGAAAAATCATAGTCTTGTGTGTGGGAGCCTTATTCAAAGATGCAGTTCTTGCTCAATAAACAGCCTTGAATCCCAAGACCTGGTATTAGGTAAAGCTGTACCCCCTCAAAGTATCAGCCAGTGGGATTTGACCCAAATAAATGAAGAAATGGTGCCAGAGGCTGTGATATGGTATGAAGTAAAAGAAATCTGACATAATTAACTGAAGAAACAGGTACTCTTTTCTAACTGATGAAATACAACAGGGGCTCGTTTTCCACAGCTTAGTGCTTTAGTGCTTCACAGAAATGTCATCACAACTGTGGCTGCGGTACTGTGAGTTCTTCTGTATTATCTTTCTCAGGAGAGTCCAGATAGTGTGATGGTATAGATATGGCATAGATAATGGCATAGATAACTTCCCAAGAGCTTGAGGTCCCCATCTAATCTGACTGTATGATCATATAAATATTTAATTAATTTATACCATCTTTGTGAATCTAACCATATCTGCAGTCATCACTGTCTCTAAATAAGTGATACCGAACATACTGAATATACGGCTGGAAGGACTTTTTGTCTTCAAAATGAATCAGAATTGGGAGAATCAAACATGCTCTCCAATTTGCATTACTATGTTTTTTTGACATGAGATACTGAAAGCTTGGTGTTTCTATGTAGGTCACTACATATGTACCGATAACACTTTTTTTTCACTCTGAAAAATACCATGTTGCCAAGGCATTTATAACAGAATATTTATTTTCTTTAGTGTTTCCCACTTACTAACTGCAAAAAGTGTTACTAAGAAGTAATTCTTATGCCACTGGAAAATCTTTAACTCTTTAAAAGTTACTCGTAAAAATCCTAGACATAAAGAACAAGGTATTTGTCCTAAGACAATTTTTATGAGAGATCTTTTTTCCTTGAAATACACTAGACACAGACCCTTTTCCAGGGGGACTTCGTTGCTAGGTGATCTGTCCCCTGATAAATCAGTTCTGGGAAGGAGATGATCTATTGTTTAAAGCTACAGCATTTCAGTGATAGAGCACTTAACTCAGTGACCAGCTAGTGTTTGTGCTTAACCACCAATCTTTATAATTCTGATCCAACATGCAAATGAAGGAGCAAAAGAAAAAGCAGAGCCCCACGACCACATCTGTCTGACACAGGCATACATAAGGCCTTCCCCGACACTGAACATCAAAAAGGATCCCCAGTGGCGCAGGAGAATCACAGAACTACCACATTCAGTGAGTTGTCCAGCTAATCTCCTCGTCTGACAGTGGCTCTCATTAACAGTTTAATAACCCTCTTGGATATTCTCGGGCTGGCAGTAAAACACTATATCCTGCCTTTTTTCCCCTCGTGACTATGTAAGACATGCATAATACATTATCAGATGCACAGATATTAAATATTTGTGCGTGTACTCCCTATAGCCTGTCTGTGGCACTGAAAATAACAATAAATTAATTTCCTTGTCAAAATAAACCAGACTAAAACATGCAAAAAAGCAAGAGGAGGTGCTCTTTGATGATTAGTCGTTCCACTCTGTTTGCCTCACTGATTCATATCAGCGCGTGCCAGTAGTCTCAGATACAAGTCTACTGGATAGTTATGCTGTCCAGTTAAAAAAAAATAAAAGCCATTTTCACTGTCACTGGACAGTGAAAATTCTCAGCTCTTCTGTTGCTATGATATAAATGATGCAAGTCTGGAGTATACTTATATTTAAATATTTGGAGAGCATTACTTTCTCCATTCTAGATCTTGTGTGTTGCTCACTTTCCACAGAAGGGCCCTAAAGGTGGCAGGTGCACAGTGCAAACACGTCAGCAGAAGCTGCATGTTGCCTCCTTTCATAGGACCTACTTTAAGCAATATATTCCGGAGTAAGAAGGGAAGCAGTTCATGCCAGTGACTGCTAGAGAAGTGCTGGGCTGTCACCAAGCTCACCGAAAGCCCTTAAGTAACTATTGTAAGACAAAGGAGAAAACCACAAAAAACGCTGTATCACATCTTTTAAGTGTGTCATGCCTATCCCCAGCTATCTAGTTGTGGGAGAAAGAATCTAAATGTGCCCAGATAGCAAACTTGCAATTTAAAATAATAAGTATATATGTAAGTATACAATTTAAAATATGTACTATATGCACATGCATATATATTTCATTATCTCCAAAATGGTGTTTTAAAATGAACATACCAAAAAGTACGCAAACTATTTGACCTGTCATACTGATCTCTCGTTCATTATTTAAGTGTCTAGGAGCCCCTCTACTGGAGTAGGATCCTATTGCACTGTTCAGACATAACAAAAAGAAAGAACTGAACTCAGATGTAGTTTTTGTTTTGCTTCGTTTGCCCCCTAGCACTGCTTTAAAATATCATGTAGCAGACTACAAAAGTGCTGGTGGCAATAAACAACTAGGTGTTCCAGTCCAGTATAGGCTTCTTTGATCTACCCTCTCTGTGCCTTCAAAGAAGGGCCTATCGTATTATCTAACAAGTGGCATCTCCTGAAAGAACAGAGAGCTTCACATTGGTTGCTTGTTTTGTGGAAGTTGTAACATTGTTTGCGTGGACTTAATTTAGAAAGCGTGGCTGCTGTAAGACTCCCACTGCCAACACTGAGGGGGATGCAGAGTAGTTGCCAGTGTGGTGTTTGACCTGATGACCTGCAAAAGAGTTGTCATCAATAGCATTAGTAAAACAACTATCCTGGGATCACTGTCTCACACTGAAAAGGAAATTGCAGCCTCCATTTTTACACATTCCAGCTCTAATGGCAGGTTCAGAAAGGCATCACTGCTGCTTTAGGTATGCTCAAAGGATGTTGTCATGCTCTAAATTAGGGAGGTGATGAATTATTAGAGACACTACACTTCCCGTTTTTTACCTTGGGGAATTTAACTGAATGAGTAAGTATCCTAGGGCCTAATGCATGAAGCCTAAAAATGATTGTCAAAAATGTAATATGTAGCATTCTTTTACATTCATTTTACATTAACTGCTTCTTCACAGACCATCTGTTATAGGAGTGCCATTCCAGCATCAAACCAGTCACTATGCAGAGCTCTGATTTTACATTCCACAGTAAATTTAAATTGCTGGGCTCCCCATTATGTACTCTGAACCGATAGTTCAGTCTTTTGTACATTCTTGCTCTGCTCTTTGTCTTCCAGATCTCAAATATAATGATAATAAAATAATAATAATTTGCTGTTGTCAGCACAGTTTAAATACTGGGGAATTCTATTCCAAGGCTGCTCTCCACCCTTAAAATTAATTTTCTTAGAAACATTTAATGCCAGTTTCTAACTGCCTGTAAGTGAGAGGTGGAAAAATGGTCCTATTTTAATCAAGACCTATGTCCATGGTCTTTCAAGCTCATACTGTTAGCAAAAGGGCTTCAGTATAATTCCCCACAGATAAAACCAAAGTGCATAACAGTGCCTTGAAAAAAATCAGACTTCACAATTAAGCCACAGTAAAACCAAGTGTTTTGACCGAAGCAGACTCCAGGTAAGTTAGGACAGCTGCTTGTTCCTGCCTCTCCCCGGCTCTCTTGGTTACTGCCCCTTCAATTTTGCTTGTTAAACTGTTCATGTGAATGTTTTTTGTGCTGATTCTGTGAAAGGATCCAGATTAATGAACAGCTGGAGATGATAACAATTTAAACCCAACCTATAGCAGCTAGAAGAGTTAAACTGGCCATCCCCTTGTGATATCCCTGATTGGCTTCCAAGATGATAGGGTTATTTTTGAATGTCTTGAGGAAATTCTAGAGATCTCAGAACTGATGGGCTCACCTTTTATATCCTTAAAAAAAAAAAAGGTAAAAAAATACTTGTGAGAAGGTTTATGATCTGCAAGAGTAAACATAGCCTGTGCTGGGGGTGCAGATGTGCAAGAGGAATTTGAAATGGGTATTTTTAAAAACAGGCCCAAACTCTGCTAAAGCTGCTCCCTAAAAATTGACAGACCTACTTCGGTTTTGTACTCAAACTGCTGGTTGAATGTGACCTCTCCCTTTTTATGTCTTTCTTCCTGGTCCCTAAAACTTCCTCTGTTCTTCATTTGCTTTCTAGAACAGTTGCCAAGGTATCAGGAAGACAGGAATAGCCACAACATAAATTGCAAGCTGATGGCGTAAGAGATGCCTGCCTCCTTTCTAACAAAGCCCGCTTATGAGAATGCCCAAGACGTGTCGGAATTGTACTTTGGCTATAATGAGTAAAAAGGCCTTATAAGACATTCTCTCCCGAGATTCTTTAAAACTGTGGTTTCTTAAAGCCATTAAGACGTAGAAAGAACAAATGACTAAGGAATCTTATCTTGGCAAGAAAATACGCAGTGGGCAGAGTGCCAAGATTAAAAAAATCAGTATGAATTCATTTAATGAATGTTCTGTATCTGAGTTGTGAGAAAAAGAGATAAAAGCAACATGAAGAAAAGTGTAGTTACAGACTAGCAATGTCTGTGCAAAGGACTGTGAAGCTGTGTAACTCCTACCCCCTTAGTCAGTGGGAAAATGTCAAACCCCCCTGTCATCATGCAGTGGCTCAGCTGCCCTCCTTTTCTGTTTTTCCAAGCAATTCTTAGACATCTCTTGCCTCAATCTGGAGAGCCTCAGCACACATTCTGAGGAAAGGTAATGGAGCTGTTCCGTGTTACTACTCTGCAGGGAGGGAAAGGACTGCTGGCATTGCTCCTCACTAGCAAATTTCTGCAAGACTGCCATCGTTTTGCATAAAAAAGTTATTCTAAGGATGTGTGGTGAAAGTCCTTGCTTTCCATTCTTATTATAGAACTGTGTATTATCTCCAAAGTCATTGGAATAACTGACGGACCTAGAATTCTACAAATTCTGCAAAGCTTTGACATTTTAATTTCAGGATCCGTGTTTGGACAAGGTGATTTTTCACTTGCTCTGTCTTTATATGAATAATATTTTGTTAAAATCTACAATCATCCCTTCTCAAAATTAAGGTAAAAACAAGATATTACAGTGTACATTACAAAGTTTATATGTTGCTTTTGAACCTTTTTTTAAGTTACCGTCTCTTTTTTGATGATAACTGATTTTTTTTTCCCAGTTGTTTGAATCTTTCCTCAGCCTCGTCTTGTTAGAACTTATCTCCACTGTGGCTTTCATACCACAGAAGAGTGACATTATTTTGATGAACTGGCTGTTCTTTTTGTTGCTGCTCTGTCAGGTGGATGGATGGACAGGTAACAGTCATGGGCTTTCTACAGCTCTTTTGGTTCAAATTAGTTAGTAACTGAGATTTGGCTATTATTACTGATTTCCTTAATATTTTTCTTTTTAGTAGGAGGTTCTAAAACCAATGGACCTTGTGTTTGTTTCATTATAATCCTGATGTCCCTGTCAAATTCTACACAGTCCAATATCAGTGTCATAGCTATGCAGTTGGCAGAGTATAAATGATATGGTACAAGACATAAGGTTGAGTTGTACTGTAAACCGTGGCCTATATTTCACAGTCTAGGGTAGTGTAGAAGAAAAGGTCTCCAATTGCTCTGAAGAAATTTAGGAATGCTTTTCAGGCTTGACTACTGCAACATTTCTCTTTTGAGAGGAGCTGTATATACCTCACCAAAACGTTAATTCCATGGAAAAGAGCATCATGAAGCATCATATATTCTAATAATCCTTTCTGAAGCCTATATCATATTTCTCTTGAGTCATGTTGATGTGCGTCATCTTCTGTAATTCAATTCTGATTGTTTTTATTTCTCCTTCACATTCATTCTCACTCCCTATATGCTGTCACTGTAACACACCCTTCAAGGCTGACCTTGTATTTCCAAGGAAAAAAAATCAGAGATTACTTGGCATTATTTTATTATATTCCTCCTACCTTCTACTGCTCATCATTATTGTAGCAATTGCCTTCTCTGGGTCCCGGCATCTGTTCAGCACTGCTAACAGACCCCTAACTTGGCAACCAATTAACTTTTTCATTGCTGAGATACCACTTTTGGCTTTGTTAAATGAAAGGTGCTAACCACAACCTCAGACACACAGTAGACCTCAAAAAGTCATTTTGTCAGTGCAGACAGTTTTTCAGTTTCAATTTTTTCTTTTTAAATCCCAGCAAATAATTCTGCTTCCTCTGCTTGACCTACCCCCAAAAGCTTCATCTGTAGCTGTAAATCCACATGGAGATCTTCCATGCAGTTGTTGCCCCTTCTAAAAGGATGCTCCTTAGTTGGTAGCATCTGCAAAGTACCTTCTGATGAGATACGTCTTTCCTCATGAAGAGTCACAGCCATTCCATAGTCACACAGGCCACGTTTGTTTGTTGTGACTGTACACTAAATATCCTTTGCTTGTTACGGAGAAGATAGGTACAATCACGGGCAATGTTGCAGGAAGAACAGCTCTCTCTTTTCTTTGTGCCTTCAGCTGTAACAATAAGACAAAAGCAGCTTATAAAAGAGATGACACAATGGCACTTGAGTGGCCTACCTAGAGAACGAGGGAGAAGCAGGAGAGGGATCGTTGGCTTTGTTCTCTGGGATTCCAGCTGAGAATGAGCAACTACAGGATTTTCAAGAACACAGTACTCTGGCACCAATCTTCTCAATTTATGGACTATTAATGAGATGACATAGGGTGTAGCACTACTTCTCTGTGTCCCGAGTATATGGATATGCCTGTCTTGTCCAGCTGACTCACCAAGATCCTCTCCTGTCCAAGCTGAGGCTGGTGCTTGTGGACTGGTCTCATAGATGAGATTGGTGGTGACTTAGCCTTTCTCACTTGTGGGCAGTGTCCAGTGTCAGCGGTATCTTCATTTATCCATGATTCCAGCCTTCTTGCTGCTGTTTGAGCATTCACAGCAGTAATACAATGTGTTGTTGGTTTGGTTTTTTTTTTTACTGTCAGCACCTAACTAGAAAATGGCAACAATTTATTTTGATTATAGTGGGGTTTTTTTCAGTGATCTTTATGTGTGTGTGGATCTTCACTGTTAATTTATGATGATGTGTTTCTGTGTGGTGCTAAAGCACAGAGACTGAAGGTGCTGAAGAATGAGTGAGATATCTCGCTAAATCACATAGTACCAGTGCTCCAGATATATTTGACAGCCTGTTGGTATCTGAATGACATTTACTGGGTTCAGTCTTGATACTTCGAGAGAAACCTTTTCCTCTTTTATAATGTGAGACTTGTGGCCAATAGGAGTCTTGAGTTGGATTCCTCTCCTCCAAAGAGTGATTATTGCTGACTGATTTTCATATTGGCCTTTGGAACCCTTGCATCTTTTTCTTCCTTTAAATACAGATTACTGTGAACTCTTCTGATCTTCCACAATGAAAGTAAGGGACATCCAACAGGTTAATGAGAAAGGGGAGTTTTAAAGTCACCAGCCTGAAGAGCTTTTTCTGAGAGTTAAATCAGTAGTCTTATGGTGATAAAAACATGTATCTAAATCCATATATATTAACTGGATAGGTTTCATTTTCTAAATATCTACAGTGTAAGTTAGACATTTTCAGTACTTTGAGCAGTTAGATTGATGTGATTTCTGTCAATGTGGATTTTGGATCCTTTGGATTTGGGGCAATTGCATTTCTTTTATATATCACTTACCCTGTCATACTAAATAAAGTGTGCATGTGTTGTGCACCCTCCACATCTTGTTTGTCTTAGTGTAGTTCTCATAACTGTTCCTCTAGAGAATGTCAACACAGTGACAGTTCTGATCTTGCTTTTCAACTTTGTTTGCCAAAAATTTTCAGACATCATAGCATCTGACAGAATCATCCATCATAATTTTTACAATTAATCCTCAGCAAGGCAAGGATAGCCCCCCTGTCCATTAGATCTTACTTTTTAGATTAGCCACACTAGTCATTTAATATCTTTGGCAATGAAGTATCCAATGACTTAGAGGAGTTAGGGGTGAAATAGTTTGGTGTCCTGAATGATCTTTCCAAGCTTGGAATTACAAAGCTTTTTCTTTTTTTTAATACGGAATTTTTGTTAACATGCAGTCATATGCTGAGATCCACGATTCTACAATATATCATACTTCATCACAAAAAACAGAGGAGAAAAAAATCACACCTGTGGTGCGTGGTGGTGGTGATAATTGATCATGAGGTGTTACTGCCTTCTGTCCAAGGCAGGGGCGTATCACTTTGCAGTGAGCTGACTTTTTTCATTTTGTTTTTACAGATGACAAAACCTAATCAACATTTGCTTCTCCTCCTAGAAAGGTATCACTTTTGTTTTATGAAGGGCTTTTCTACTGTTAGTTTACATCTGCACAAGACAATGCAATCATGTCTCCCTCACCTTGTCCAAAGCTATGTTTTTCAATTTATCCTAAATCTGGAAGGAAATAAATACCTTAGTGACATGCTTACAAAGTGTTTAATGAGAAGATCCTTCAAAATTTTTAAGTTTGCCAGGATTTTTGTTTTCTTTTTTTGCACCCTCCTGGCAATTTTAACATTTGAAAGAGTCAGTTTTCAGGAAGTTCTTCCAAGTTTCTTGAAAAACAACATCTGGCAGAAAAAGCCAGACCTACGTTAACTGCACTTCTGAGGGATGAATTGTAGAGTTAACTCAATGCTTTATCTGCTTGCATTGGTCAGCCAAGAGACAAGTCAGCCAACAAGTCTGCAGTGGCCCACGTGCCAACAAGCTGCCAAGAGCGGTGCGGCCCAGTAAATAGCTCATGGCTTAAACAGGAGCAAGAGTGAGTCCTGAGATAAGGCATGATGATTTTATAATGTGTGCATGCCCCACCAACGCACACGGAAGAAGGATCTGGAGTTACTGCAGTGCATAGGTAGCGTTACAAACACAAAGGGAACCCGGCTCCATTAGACCAAGCGCTCCTAACAGCTTTATTTGTTCCCAAGGTCTCTACTGTTTTACGGGAGCTTTCGTGACCAGCTCCGCGGCCGAGCAAACAGTACCTGCGCGAGCAACGGGAAGCCGGGCGGAGAGCCAGCGCCGGGCGAGGGAAGCCCCTTCTCCCTCGGTCGTGCCGCTGCAGCGAAAAAAAAATTGCTCCTTCTTCCGCAGGGGGAGCAGCCGGCCAAGCCCGGGACGGCCCGTCCGCCTTCCCCCTCGCCTCCTCCCCCCGCCCGGCCTGGGCTTGGCCACCGCCTCCTCAGCGCCTGGGAAGGGGCGGGCCGGGGCGGTGCCAGTGCCGGGCATGCGGCATTGCGCCTGGCGGGGGCCTCGGCGTCTCCCAGGCAGCGGCCGCTCCTCCACTGCTCTTCTTTTTCTGTTCTCTTCTCCCCCCGCCCCCGCCTCACTTCTAACGGCTCTTCTTGGCCGTTGATGCTGCGGCCGTTGGGCGGCTCGCGCGGCGCCGGGGCCGTTCGAATCCGAGCTGCGGGCGCGCGCGTGGCGCCAACGGCCGCCGCGCGGGGCGGGCGGGAAGGAGGGAGGAGCTGCGCCCCCCCTCGCCGCCGCCGCCCAGGATGCGATGGGGAACTGCTGGTCGCAGGGGTGCTGCGGGCTCTTCCTGCGGAGGGAAGCGGGACGGCTGCAGCGAGGCGGCGGGTGAGCAGAGAGCGCGGCTCCCCCCTTTCCCCTCCCCGGGGCGGGGAGGCGCTGGGCCCGCCCGGCTCCGCCCTCGGCCGCGGGAGGCCGGTAGCGGCGGGGCCGCGCGGGCGTCGCTGCCGCCGGAGCGGGGAGAGCGGGCTCGGCCCGGGGGACGGGGAGGCGCGGCGGGGGGGGAGCGGGCCGCTGCCCCGCGGCGGCGCGGCTCGGCTGCGGGTAGGGGAGAGGGAGGAGGTGTGTGTGCGCGTCTGCGCCGGCCGGCCGAGCTGATGAAACACCATTAAATGGTTGCTCTGCTCTGCGCGCTCATCGGGTCGTAATGCACTTGAGCTCTTTCACTGCGAGGATTCTGACTCATTAGCCCCATCCCAGGGTCTTTTCTCAAAAGAAAAGGCTTGCGAAGATTTTCAGACCAGTTACGGAGATCTGTGCGGGGTGCTGTGTTTGTAAAAAGATGGAAAAACGCCACGTTTTCGGGTCTTGTGTGTGAGTCAGAGGCTGAGACACAGTTGCGATAAAGGGTGACTGCCTTACAAAAGAGCAGGAATAGTTGAGATAACCTTTCTGTCGTGTTTCTCGTAAATGCACATAACCTGCCTTTTTCGATTTGCAACAGTGGGTTGCAGTCATGAAAAAGCAGCATATGAGCAGAGAAAAGGATGCATTCCCTATTCTAGGACTTGGTTTTCTTCTGTGCGCTTACCAGTGTTTGATACATAGGCATAGGCCGTGGGCGTGAAAACATCTGAAATGGCTGAAGAGCTGTCATTTAAGTATCCGTTTCTCGTACTATGACACGAGGAAAAACAGATAATTTTTGAAAGATATTTGCTTTACCATGTGTTTTTTTGCTGAGTTTTATCTTAACATTCTACAGGCTAATACCCTTTTTTAACATTCAAGGGTAATGATAGTAAGACTTCTGCAAAGTGTACTTCTTACCCTTTCAACTTTAAGTTTAGCTTTAGGTTTGGGGGAGCTATTTAGGGGAGGGTATTTTTTTTTTCTAATTTTTATTGACCTATGAGCCATTAATAGGAGGCAGAGAGCAAAAAGGTACAAGGTTGTCTTGCTTGTAACAGCAATTTCTAGATATGCTCTTATCTCTTATCTTTCCTTCAGCTTTAAAGTGACTATTACCTATTTTTTTTCTTCCATTTTCTTTTTCCTTCTATGTTTGCAGTACTTTGTTGCCTTTTTGTTTGCTTATCAGTGTTTACAGTGTCATCTGTTCTAGTATTTGTTTTTAGTTCATGTTTGATTCCTGAAGTATCATTCGGCAGCTTTCTGCCATGCTTTACCTTCTCATATTTTCAGCAAGCTGCTACAGAAGTCTGAGGGCTTACTTGCCCGAGTTTATTATGTATTTCAGTGCCTTTCATGTAACTATTGATTTACTGCTTGCTTAATTCATAGAGTGGCAAATATGAATGCCAATACACAGAGTTATGAAAAATGCCATTCTCTTAAAGGGTGGGGAATTCAGTAAGTCTGTTCCAGATTCAGGAACAAATTTTTAGGAGCATAACCTCAAAGCAGCAGTTTGTGCTTGCCATTATAGCTTAGCTACTCACATGTGCATACAGTCCTCCTGTTAGTCCGACATCAAACTGTCTTTATCAGTGAAACAGATCCTATTGTCTACTGTTGTGATCTTAAAAAATATTATATAAATTTGTCCAGGTGTTTGATTGCGTAGCCTGTAGTGGAAGGCTTTAAGAAGTCTTGAAATGATAGTACAGGAAATAGGCGTAGTCCTTGCAATTGGGAAAGTCTATTTGGATTCCCTTTTGAACCTTGAACCTGGAATATCATATGCAGGGATCAGATTATGAGAAAAAGATTGTCCGTGCTACCTCTTAGAGCTAGCCGGTATATGTCTCAATTGATCTTTTCCGGGTAAGCCGGTAATTTACAGTATTGGACTGTTGAGCAATGTAGGTATTTTCCATAACTGTGTGATGGGAGGTGATAGGGAATTGAGTTAAAAACAAAACTGTAAGACATGTCTTACAAATTCCATTAGTTTGAAAGTTACATTGTTACAACATTCTGCAAATCTGACTACTTCTGGAACAGCATAATGTAGCTCATCAAATTATTTGTGCTTATTTTAGTCAAACTCAGATCCCCCCCCCGAACCTACTACTTCATCATTCTTAGAGGTGCCAAGATTAAACTGTAAGAAATAAACTCTAGATTCAATAACTAAGTATACAATTTATAAAAAGTGTTTCAAAATCCTCTAGGATTCTAAACTCTGCTTGTAATTGTTTTTAAAAATTTAGAGATTTATGTGCGAATTGTTATAATGGTTATAAGGCTCATGCTGTGCATGAGTAAAGAGAAATGAATCACCAAAACCTTCAGTATAGTGAAAGTTCACCTTTCTGTAAAAATACAAACTTTTATTTTAACTTTTTTTTTTTTTAAGGAGTGTCCTTATTCCTCAGCTGAAATAGATCAAGAGTTTTGCTTGGAGTACTACAAGCTGCAGCCATAATTAGAAAGTAGGTCATATCTGGTTTGTCACTACTTTCAATCGTAAGAATTTCTCTTTACCCCTGAAGGAGTAAAAAAATATAATTTGTCTCCAGCTTTTTTTTTCCTATTGTGTAAAAACCAAAAACCAAAACCTGTTTTGTCACTGATGTGGAAAAAGTAATTAGTTTTTACTCATGCTCTTGTTTAAATAGATTAAATCTGTTAAAGATTTTTAGTGACATGGAGATGATTTTTTTTAAAGGTTAGTAACATGACTAGGCATAAAAAGAAATAACGTGCATATATATATATGTATGTATATATGGATTCTGAGTGGTGAAGAGTCAGTCTCCTTAATAACTTCAGAACTTTGAAAATTGTTTTGACAGTCTCTGTAATTTGTGTATGAGCTGAACTGTTTTTTCTCTAGTACGTATCAAACCTGTGCGCTTCTCAAGTCTGTTTTAGAAAGTAATGAAACAGTACAGTTTAAATGAGAATAATAAAAGCAGTAAACATTTTAATGTGTTATTACTTTATTTCAGTTGAAGTTGGTACATATGACAAGATGGGGATGGAATTGATGTGTTTTCCATTTCTGTCCTTCATGACTTAAATCTTCCATGGCTGCCATGGGATTTCAGGGCTCCAGCTATTACACAGAATTAGGTCTTGTATTATCAAGTCCCTGTTCAGGAAGTAGCAGAAAATGTAGGAGGTCTTCCTTTAAGTGTCACCACTGATACGATATTTGTAATTACATTCAGTAAGCTTACACTGTACTGTCTAACTTTTCCATAGGTTTACTGTTCAGTTCTTATAAGAAATCTGACTGCAGCTTACCTAGCTGTTTGAAGTTGAGCGTATTTTGATTAGCCCCCAGTGCTGTAAACTAGAACTGTGCTTTCAGTAAAAGCATACCTAAAGTTTCTTTCTTTCTTTGAAACAAAATTGTTCGAGGACTAATAAATTAGATTCTTAATGGTACTGGCTCCTGCACACGGAAATGTTATACAGGGATACAGTGAATGTATTTTAAGTAGCTGTGCCATATCTCCCAATTACACGGAAGATACAGTGCATGAATTGAACCAGACTTTCATCTCTGGTTTCATAGCCGAAGATCAATTAGAAGCAGTTCTTCTGTGCTGCCAACTATGCATTACAAGGTAAAGTGGTGTGTACAAGGAAAGGTTGATGAGCAGTCTGCAGTGAAGTGGGCTGCACAACAGGTTGCCAGGGGAGACATACCCCGACTGACTTCCAGGGAAAAATATGGAGATGAAATACGATGTGATTAAAATGATTGAGGCTTTGGCTGGCATGTTGCTTTTAGTACAGTAGAAGTAGGTGCTGATTGCAAATACAGAACAATCCACTTGTACATGCATAGAAATGCTTGAGGCCCTGCACTTCTTCCTGGTATGAGTGAGCACCTGCAACTGGAAACTCTCTGGTTTTAAAAAGCTGTATGAAGTGGACGTTTTTCTGAACCACCAGTATACATTTGATTGTACTTTGGGATGAGAGCCAAACTTCTTTCACTAGGTTAAATACTTTCAGATAACTTAATACTGTACTGGCATTGATTTTTATAGAGAACAACCTTAAGATAATTACAGAATCAAGGAGAAGACTGATTCCCAATACAAAATTACAGTCTATGAATAACTGTCTGCTCAGAAAGTGTTGTCTTGCCCTCTTTGTAGATACTTTCCTTTGAGGTGCTTAGTTGTTTTTTAATAATCAGTAATGTTTCTAGGTGTATGGGGGAAATAGAAGGTCAACTTTCTAGCTACGTCAAGCTGTCAAAATAGACTGTATTGTAATTTGACATTGATGTTGCACAAGATGCTACACTAGTAAAGAGTTGAATGTCATGATGAGCAATAGGATTTTCAGAAGTTATCTGGAGTACTCTCTTTTGAGAAAATTGTGTTTAAGGTGCCACAGAACCAATTCCAAATGCCAGATGGCCACAGAGGTAAAAAGTCCAGCAGCCTGATAAGTGATCTCCCTCATCTGAAGTGCTTGTCTCTTCTCCAGTTCTGTACCACATGTTTATAAGCTATTGCCTGTTTGTGCTCTGGCAGCAATGCAGAGCACAGGTTAACAAGTACTGTGTTTAGAACTGAAAATTATATGTTTCTTTTATTATTAATTTTAAATAGTTTTTGAAATATGTTAAGTATCAGGCTTGTTTTCCTTCTACTGTGAATTTGAAATGAAGAATATCATTCTGTAGTGTAACTGTAGACTTATTTTCCCAGATCAAAGTATTTTAGAACATGTTCAACGGGAGAACACTTCACTATAGAGGTGAGTGCTCACATTTGTAGCAGCCCTAAATGGGGAAAAAAGGCTGATTTCTAACAATACCTTTAATACTTTTTGCAGTTCATGTATAATGAAATACTCCAAGTTATTCCAGACTGAATTGATGCTTCACTGGATGCCAAGATATTGGTTCCTATCCTATCTTCAGAATATTAATACATCATCTCCCTTTAATCTGTAATTTGTGAAGACATAAAGTATCTGTTGTCATCTGATCATCAGCACCAAAGCATTCTAAAGTCTGTCTATTGCATCTTTCATCACTGCTGTGCTCGAGTGTGGGGTTTTTATTTTTTCTCTTTTTTTTCTGCCAGTTTAAGTGTAGGATATTTAGTTCTTGATTGCACGAATCTGATCTACAAAAAGCCACTCAGCTGAGGTTTCTTTATAGTTATCCACTTTGCTTGGTACAGGTGTCCTTTCTTGGCCACTGAACATCACCCATTTTGTCAAGGTTGCTGTGAGGTTAATTCGTATAATCTGAGGTACTCAGAATAACCTGGTTTACTTTCTCTGAATATTTCTTACGGTCTAAAAGTCCTAGACCTTTCAGATGCACCTCATTACTGAGGAGAGCAGTAATAATTGTAATTACTGCTTTGGTTTTCAAGAAAAGGGACAGAGGTATAAGGCTGCTTGAAATCCGTGGTGGTGGGTTTTTTTGTTGTTTGTTTTTTTTTTAAGCACACATCTTTCAGTGTGAGCGAATGTTGCTACAACAGCAATATGATAGAGAGAAGAAGGTTCTGCCTTCCCCCCAAGTTCTTATTCATACCCCGTGTACAGCAATTAGTTGGTACAGAGGTCAGTAAGGAGTCTTGGAATAGGTACTACCCTCCATGCTTGATGTATTGACAGCATGTACAATTATTATACTGGAAATAGTATGGAGGATTTCCATTTGCTTTGCTTCATTTTTATATGATAGTTCAATCTCTGCTGTAAGAGCTTGTGTAGCTTAGAATGCTTTTCAAGTATTTTTGACTGGTTTGGGCTCTGCATACTTGGCTTCTTTTCATAAAGCATTACATTGCCTTTATTGACCTTCAGTTTCTTATGTGAAAAGCTGTTTTTTTAGAATTCTGGATAGAAAGTAACCCTGTGTTTTCTGTAAATTAATAATACATCTTCAAATACTTTTTGATAACCACCACAGTTGCTATGTGAGGTAAAGGTTATTTGCATTGTGCCCATCAAATTATGTATGTTTTTAAATTAAATTGGTGCTTTGGATTATGTAAGAGTCGTAGCCTTCCTGCCACTACTTGTATTAGAATACATCAGATAAGGGCTTATAAGCTAATGAGACTTCACTGTTTATCAGGGCCCTCGCATGAGTTGTAGTGAAATATGTGAGGGTTTTTAATTTTGACTCTTGCCTTTTCAAGGAATGTAATGTTTAAGATGAGAAATCCTGGTGAGAGTAGGTCCTATTCCAAAAGTAATACTTGCTTAGAAAGTAGAGGCTTTCATAAATAGTATTGCGGTCCCAATATTATCATTGGAATAGTGTTTTTACAAAATAGGTTAAACATGTAATCATATTTATACTAGGTGTTTCGTGATGTGTTATACTGGATTGTAAAGATTGTTTACTTCTTTTTCTCTGCAGTTTGAGAACCTAGTGGAAAGTGATGAGGTAGGTACTAGGATCATAATGTGAAACCTGCTAGTACAACACATTCACTTAAAAATGATTTCAGGATCTTCCTCCCACTTCATAGTATGTTGACCTGCTTAGTCTTACATTGCTAGGGGGATTTACTTTTGAGTTTTGCTTGCCCTAGGAATAAATAATTTAACACTTTGGGAGAGATGAAGACCTGAGAGAAGAGAATCCAGTGTAGGGCAGCCTCGGGATATAGTCCTTTGGGGAAGAGAGCACTATGGACATTAAGAAGACAAAAACCAAAGATAAACAGAAAAAGAGGGACCTGAAGGAGAATTTGCTCCTTGTATAACTTGTATAAGATTCATCAAATGCTCTGTTATCTGAGCCAACACGAACATGAGTTGTCTTGCTAAAGAAAGTGTTGGGAGCGCTCTGTCCTGAAGATTGTGGGTAAACTGTCTGAAGCAGTGTTTAGAAAAAAAGAAAAGTAGGCCTTCACTGTTAATTTAATACACTGCTAATTTTTCCCATTAGCTTGATAACAGGAAAAAAGTGTTTTCAGTATCCTGCTCTGTATTTAAAAACATGAAGACTAATAGTTTGGTTCCTCAAGTAGAGCAACAGAATGCTTATTTTCATTTGGAAGCCCTTTTTTATTTGTTTTACTTACACAGTCAGCCAATTCAGCTGGTTACATAACAAGATCCTTTGAAATTCCAAAAAAAGCAATGTGTAAGGGAAGATTTTTCCCTCCAATTGTAAAACTAGTATATAGGGGAAATGGTAATTTCTTTTTTTTTTTCCCCCCCGTCTTAAAATTGATTAATGGGATTTTCAAAAACTTAATTTTTTTTTTTTTTTTTTTTAAACAGGGGGAAAGCCCAGGAAGCAGTCACAGGTAAGACTTTGAGATTCAGGACCTCTCCTCTCTGCTCTCCCATTGTGTTTGTTAAATTCCTGAGATTTCCTATCAAAACCCTTTCTGTCTTTTTAGTTATCAGATACGTGGAAAAAATATATGTCGTACTAACCTTAATGTTTAACTTTGTCAAAACATCTTAAATGTTAATGCATCTTGCGAAAACGATACATGACAGTCAAAATAGAATGCTTTAAAGAGAATCTTTATTCTTGTTCCCAGGGTCAGCATTTAAAGTTACAGAGATGTTAGAACTGCAGATTCAGTGGACTTTTTGTGAACATATTGATATTTCTGTAAGCAGCAGTTACTTAAAGGTCTGCTTGATAGGTAATGTGTGTTAGCGCTGAAGTGTGTGCTTTGGTTGCCTAATTCTAGACATCTTGTATTACTTCAGCTTGATAGTTCCTAAAATGTTGATCTCCAGCCAAGACTCCTGGAAAAGCTGTTGGATATAGCAGACCTTGCAATTACTGTAACACTTCTGCAGTCTTGTTTGTTAAGTATATGCGAAGTAGAGAACAGATGAAAGAGGAACAATTACACTTGGGTGATCAGAACAAATAAGAAAATAGTGAGATTTACATAACGATGACAGTTTAACTATTCTATTCCAGTAGTCCTTTTAACAAAAGATGTTTTGGGAACATGCTTTCTATAAAGATACAGAAAATGCTCTACAGAGAGGGAAGGAGAGAGAGTGAATTGTCTGGAGTAGACTGGAACTTCGACTCTCTGGGCTTAGGAGGGGTAAGACAGAAGCACAACTTGTTGAATTTAGATTAAAGGATCAGTCAAGAAAGGCTATATGAATATACTTGTTACTTTTGCAAGTTGGAGTTGTCATGAATAAATAATAGTTGCAGTCTTTTTGCGCTCCTCCCACGCTTTTAGGCCTCTGACTGAGGAAGAAATTGCTGACTTGAAAGACAGACATTATGACTCCATTGCTGAAAAGCAGAGAGCTGTTGATATGAAACTTCAGTCAGAGGTAAATGATGACTATGTGCGGTTTATGATGACTAGTGCGGTGCGGGGTAGTTTTTTTCTTTATCTTTTAAAGTATTCAATCTTAACCATGAATGCAGTGAGCTCTTATTCACATGAACAAAATGATTTGTTTGTGATCATCTCTTGGGTTTTTTTTAGTCTACAAGATACCCAAAGAGATTGATTGCTGTGAAGTTAAGTTTACATCAGAGATTATTTCTTTTCATCCATCTCTCAGATGACAAATTGAATAAATAGACTAGTTATTTGTTCATAATGATTAAACCATAATTCTTTTCATATAAAAGGCGAAACAGGCAGGATGCTTAATTTAGCTTTTCCTGTGGTTAGTTTGTTTAGAGCTTTTCTTAAGCAAAGAACCTAATTTGTCATTTTGCTTCAGTGTTGCAGCAATTAGTGGACTATGATGGGGAATACAATGTAGAAAGTAAGAATGATTTTTTGAATGAAGTACTAGTGAAATATGTTTCTGAAAAGTTTTAAGCCTTTCACTGTGCAGTTCATAATATAATGCAACCATGCATTTACAGCAATTCACTATTTTCCTAGTAATAATGTTTATTTAATAGGGTAATGTTTAGCTATCTACATTTCATGGGATTTTTGGTGGGGGGGGAAGCTATCAAATTCTGTTAATGAAAAAAATGTTTTAACTATAGTCAATTTTATTTTATTTTTATTTTCTAGTAGCTCTTCTTTTAATTTATTGGAGTTATGGTTTTATTCATAGGAAGATTAGATAGGTTCTACTTTTGTTAACCCTTACTATTTTGTTCATACACAGTTAGCCTTACAAGAGGAGAAGTTAAGAATAGAAGAGGAGGCTTTATATGCTGCACAACGTGAAGCAGCCAGGGCAGCAAAGCAGAAAAAGCTCTTGGAGGTGAGGGGAAAAAGACCCCAATATATATCAGAGCTTCTGTTCTGTTCTCGTGTATACACACTTTCCTAATGTCCTTTACATCTGAGGAAATGTAATGAGGAAATTGCTTTGGCTTGTAAATTCCAGTGGAGAAAGAAAGAGAAAGAAAAATGATTTGAAAGTACAACTGACTGGGACAACTGAAAATGAACAAAATTTTTTGAAACAACTTATGACACTGAGTACAGATCTTGAAGGAAAGATTAAAAAAAAAAATTAGCTTAACAGACATATGTTATATAGAAGTTAACTGCTCTTCATATAAAGTGATTTCTGACTGTCTTCTAATGAAAAAAATTGAAATTAAGTACACATTATGATGTTCTTACATTTATAAAATACACTTCATATATTTATATGCACTTAATTTTTCCCATTTTGTATGACTTGTGTTAACATGAAGAGAAAGTGTTTCTGAATCATCTGTATTCACTGTTGACCCTGCTTTGCGCCAGAGGTTGCACTAGATGACCTCTTAAGGTCCCTTCCAACCTGAATTGTTCTGTAATTCTGTGATTTTATTCATAATAGCCAAAGTTCAATAATAAGTACTTAACAGTAGCGGTGTGTTGTTTGGGGGGGGGGGGTGTTTTGCTTTTTGGTTTTTTTGAATACCTCTGTGTCTACTTTTAGATGTCTGGTGTCTATGCCTGTGGAGCTTGGTCAAGCAAAACAAAAGCCAAGTTATGTTTTCCTGCTTATTCAAAAAACATGTGCTGTTCTTTCTCCTGGGAGTATTTATGACTGAATTTTTTTCATGTTGAAGATTAAAGAATTACCTGTTTTAACCCCTGGTTATCAGTGCATTCAATATATTCACTATACTAATAAGACAGAAAAATACGTAGTCTTGCACAGATTTGAGGTTGCCAGAAATGTGCAAATTAAGAAAAAAACATTTTCAGAATTGTCACTGTCTGTTTATATATAATGTGTATGGCTGCATTTGTAGCATGTTCAAGGAAACAGTCTATGGGACATGTGGTATGTGTACGATTAAAAGTAATTTTTTTCTCAGTTCAGATTTACACTCATTGAAAGAAAAAGTTTCTGGAATCTGCAATAGCTATAGGGAAGATCCTAGCATCCTAGTATATTGTCTGTATTGAAAAGTGAATTAATTGAAAACTGTTATTTGCAGACCAATGTCATTACTCAGTTTTCATCTAATAATTATATTGCTAAGTGTAGCTCATGTCTTATTTCACATTTCTATCTTCTTGCCATTTGAGGTGGAGGGGTTAATTCTTTCTCTCTTTCTTTTTCTTTTTTTTTTTTTTTTTGCTTGCTTCTGTTTTTTTAACATATTTTTCCTCTATTTAAAGTCAGCAAAAAGAATTAATTTTACGCTTAAGACTTCAAGTGTTCTTTGTGGAAGTCCTGTGGAAGAAGTGCTGTTTTCCCTGTCTTCCCTGTTCTTAATATGCCTGCCTTTTAGTCAGGACCTAATACAGGCTATATTATAGAGATCTGAATTTCCTCCCCTTGTAGGACTAGTACCATTTATCTCCTTTACAAATAATCTCCCTCAAACATCCATAAGGATTATAAGGATTTATAAGGAAGCATTTTTGTATAAATATGCTAGATAAATGAGAAGCCTTTTAAAATACATAACTCATATCTTTGCTGTTTGTGGGCAGAAGTCTATTAAATGAAAACAGCTTTTTCATTGGAAAGATGGCATCTTCTTAAAAAAATATGGCTTGCTTATGTCGCCCAAATAATTGTCAGGGATTGTAACAGCAGAGAATATTAATACAGGTGTATCCTGGAACTTATAGTGCTGGATATTTGTATGTGACCTAACAAAATGTGTAGATAACTTAAATCTGGTATTATGTAGGTATGTGAATTTAAAAAGGAAACTGCTGCACACATCAGAAACTTATTTTTCTTGGCTTGCTTAACTATATGTTGGTGTCAGTTTTTGGGCTCGTTCTCCCTACTTATTTAACTCTTCTCACCTATAACTACTATTAGGTGATACTTCTACTTTTTCTACAACTTCTTATCTCCTCACCAGATTCAATCTGCTTATTCATACATAAAGTATGTTTAAATACTTAAGATGGAAATTGTGCCAAGAAGTGAATCCCAAGAAATCATCATCTTGGGATTAAAAATAGTTGATCAAATGCATTTTTTTCACAAGACTACCCAACTAAGAGCACTTCTTAGATAAGGTTTGAAATTGATATTGAAAATTCTGGTTTATTTATCCCTTTTTTCTCTTTCAGGGACAGATCTGTTAATGCCGAGAGTAGATTTTCAGAAAACATGGTAGCTAGATATGTCAGATTTGCTTATAAAACTAGCTTGTTCATTTTTTTTATGTTAATCTTTGCCATAATCGGAGTGAACAATTACTGTATCATAATGTTTTTCATCACATGGTCAATGTGCCCAGTTTTTATATTCTTATTTTTTCAAGGCAAGGAAAAGAAACTTAAGTCAACTTCAAACCCCAGAACTTCAAGAAGTAGAACCACCCTACTTCTGTGACATCTGTTGTTCCTCTTATGACTGCAGAATGCTTACATTGGCTTGTCTTGCATTTTTCACTTTGTTCCTGCCTAGTTTTGTCCCAGCAAGGCAATAAAGCTTTTATTAATGTAAATGAAGCACTTTGTGCTGATGCAGGCAACCAGAATATTCCTTTGTGCAGTGGTAGAGGGACCTGTAAGAAAACTTTCTTTTTAAATGGTAGACTTGGTAACTTGTTTTTTGTACGTAGAACAGAACAAATCCAACAAAACCCAGGTATTAACTGTGGTGAAAATACTTGCAAGTTAAGAGAATACAGTGCAGAAGAGGACAGATGCAGTCATGAATAAAGTGGTGCTCACATGTTTCTAGACAAATTGATGATTCTTGATCACTGTGCACAAAATAGGTTAAAATATTGTGCACTCTATTCACCGCACCTTCTTTTAAATGAAGATTATGATGCAGTTTCTAAGTTCTAAGATTGAGAGCAGTGCTACTTGTATATAATGGTCACTTCAGTCTCATTAAATTTGATCTTTATTTGAGTGAAAGTCAGTCTTCCCGTAAGCTATACTTTGACTGCTTCACGTTGAGAAAGAATAGTGCACCTTCTGATGATATCGCAGTTAAGAGAATGCTCAGGGCATTGAATATATTTCTGAGTGATTGTCTTCAGCAGTTTTCAACAGTTTATTTCTTTTGGTAGCAACATAGACTGCAAAGGATAACACAGAGAGCGCATGCTGTTAATAATGGAGAATATCAAAGGTAAGATACAAAATGTTAATAATGATAATCAAGAACCAAAACTGTCTTTGCTTCTGTTCCTCATCTGCCCACCAAAAACAAAAATCCATGCGCTTTTTTTTTTTTGACCCTTACAAATGCAGCATTCCTAAGTCAAATTTGTTTTTGTTCTGCTTACAGTTTTCTCCTTCACGCCAAGTAGTTACTTAGGCATACTCGTTGCTATTAATCTGCAAACATTGAGGGTAGATTGCGTTCATTCTGGTGTTCACGGGAGTTATTAGAATGGTGCATGCAAAATCGATGCTACAGCCAGCTACCATGTATATAAAATCTACTTTTATATTAGAAATTTATGTGTGGGGGGGTATGTATACGTGTATGTGTGTGTATACACACACACACGTAAAATCTTGGGCAATATAAATGTAATTTTATTATTCAGAACCATTTTTGAAATGCCCGATAAAAATACATGCTAATCAAATGGAGAATGGAATAGTTTATATAGTCTCCTTGTTTCTTTATGATATTCTTAGAATTCTTTTTATTCCCACTTACTTTATACAGTGTTAATAAAAATGTAAAGAAATTTACTATGAAACCTATTTTAGAGGAAACTATCAGCTATTTTTGAATGGAAGAGAGGGAAGAGAAAAGAAGGGGACAGAAAGGATATTCAGTGAGAGATGGGATGTGCAGTAAGAAAAGAAACTGTGAAAACTATATTGAATGAGTGGGAACTAGTGGAATTTTAGAAACCAAAGGACCAGAGTAACAGGATTTGATTCATTAGGTAACGAAAGGAATTGGAAATAAAAGCCGTATTACGTGTAGTGACAAAAAATGAGAGGGGGAAGAGTTGCTTTGTGACGGAAGTTAAGATAATTAATTTTTAATTGAAGTTACTAGTAAAAATTGAGCAGAGATTCAGATTGGGAGAGGGTTGATAAGTAGGAAAGGAAAGGAATTTTGTGGATCATTTTGTAAAGATTGTAGTTAAAGCTGTATGTACTTCGTAGCGTAGAAGGGGCTATGAACAGTTTCTTTAAAACTGTGTGAACAGCAGGACACCTGGATAAGATTTTTAATAGCGTCCTTAGAGATTTATAAAGCTAAAAGCAATAAATTTAAGTGCATTGTTTTTACAGTTCTGTCACAGAGGAAGATTTTGATTCCTTCTTGAGAAATACAAAATTCCAGTATGAAGCTTTTCGAAGTAGTAGTAAGTCTTTCTTTTTTATGTATGTTTTTAAATGCAAAGTGATGTTGAGGAGCACAGCATGTTTTTTTTTTTTTTTCCCCAAAGATAAACATCATCATTATGTACCTATTTCTGTGTTTAAAAAAAAAAAAAAAGTAATAATAATAATAAAATCAGGGAGGAGCTCATTTTCCGCTTGAATTCCTGATGCCTCATGGGCACAAAAAGCACAGCATATATAACTTGTCACAGCCATTCCAGTTCTCAAAGGCACATTCTGTAAGCAAACAAGTCTTTTGCATGGATTTCATCTTACTAAGGCTTTCCAGCCATCTGCATAGAGACAATAACACGCAGTGAATTCTTCTTGTAAAACCTAGGTGTTTTTAAAGATGCAAATATGTATGCATATAATTATTTTTTAACCATTTTTTAGCAAAATATACTAATGGTTAATTCTTTTTTCTAAGAAAGAGTAAAAGAGGATTTAGCTGTCTGTACTTAAACATTCCAATAGTACTATTGTTCCTATAGCAATTTATAGGAAAACAATTTTGTAAATTATCTGTAAGCTTGATGAGAGTACCTGATAGTCACAAGAAGTTGAGGACTGATGGTGGTTCTTGGGAAACACTGCCTGTAGTTTGTGTTTCTTGTTGCAAGTCTCTGTACAAGTCCAGCTTACTAAATTCCTCTGTAGTTCTGATTAGACTCAGTATTGCCAAGTGTCCTGTAATCTCTTAATGAAGTTGTATGCCATTAAAAAGCTGCTGTGTACTCTTTGAAGTTACAAATTTTTTTCAGATATTCTTGAGGTTTAAAGTCACAAAGCACAATAAACCTTTAAAAGTTTAGTTTTGCATGTTGAATCTCAAATCAAGTATGTTTGCGATTTGAAAATATATTTTTGATACAGGACTTTCATCTGACGCTACAGTACTGACACCAAACACAGAGAGCAGTTGTGACTTAATGACCAAAACAAAATCAACAAGTGGAAATGATGACAGCACTTCATTAGATTTAGAGTGGGAAGATGAAGAAGGTATTTATTCTCTCATTCAATTTCATTCTGAACCTACAGATCAAAAATGCTGACAGTTGTAAGTGTAGTGGTTGTACACTTGTCCTTTCTATAAGGGAAGGTGGCTTAAAGCTTTCTTCTGATGGCATTTCTTTCAAGTGTGTACTGATTAAATAGTTGTAAATGATTTTTAGTTAGAAAATTGCTTGTTTTGATAAATGTGGTCATCTGTCTAATCAATGAATTCATTTATTTGGACCCTTCAGTAAATCTGTTTTCATGCACATTGTGGCACCACGGCTTGTAGTAAACCCACAACAAAACTAATGGTAAAGAAGTGCTGCCCCCTTATGAGCCAGTAGCAACAGGAACAGCTTGTTCTTTGTTTTGCTATGTAAAGTCAAGAGTCTTTGAAAAGTTTCGGGAAGCACTGATTCTTTTAAACACTAATTATTTTTATTGTAACTTCCGCTGGAAACTTTTTCTAAAAAGTCTGCCTTCCAGGTGAGTACCCTAACAATCCCAACTGCTGCTGCTGTTTGTTAAAGGTGTTTTCTGTGCTCTTTGCAGATTTACTAAAAGCTCGTCTGTGTTTCAAAGTGCATCCAAAATTTTGAGACCCTGATGACTTCAAGGCTGCCAAAAATAAACGAAGATTTTTTTTTAACCCATACGTAAAAGAAATTATTTCTGCTTAATAGAATGTGTTTTTTCACAGCCCATGTATATTTAAAAAATCTAGCACTGTCAAGAAGATTAAAATGCTAGTTTGGAAAACCCAGTTTTGAAATACAGACTTTCCCCAGATTTTCCTAGAAATACCCGTCATATTTTTTAGGTAGTGTGTGCAAGAGCTGTTAGCATTGTAGAGGAACTGAAGCTTGAGCAATACCATATATATTGAAGTATACTGGATTTTACTTTGGGAGGAACTAGCACCAGTGCAGAAACAGCATTCTGGGAGCTCTTTCTCTTACCCCATACTTAAGAAATGGGCAGTCCGCATTCTTTGCTTTTTACAGATTGAGTTGTCCTCCCACTCCTAAGTGTTAGCTTAATGCAGTATCTTTCTATGTTACTACAGAAAAGTAGATGAAAATGAGATTCAGTCTTTACCAGCCATACCTGCATGCAAGATTTTCGTGTTCGTTTGATGGGTGAGGATTTTGTTGAGCATGGGCCTGTATTACCCTTGCCAATGGGGGACTCAGTTCTGTGTATAGAGTAATAATCAGTGAAGTTTGCTATTCATTGTTTTCTGCTTGATCGTATGACTTCCATGTTGATCAGGTAATGGCCTACTCATAAGCTTACATCAGGTTTTGAATAGTAAGTGATGAGAAGTGCCCAAAATGGCCTAAACACAGAAAACAAAACTGCTGCAGAGTTCTGTTTCTGATTCCTACTACCCCATGCCGTACAAGGGGGAAATAAATATTTAAGAGTTCATGTCATGTGACAGCAGCACATCACTTCTCCCTAGTAACTTCAAAGCTTGACCAGAAAGTATGGTAAGAGGACCCCTGCAAGACTTCTTATGCTTGAGAATATATATAGTCTTGTAGTTGTTTTCATGGCTGCAAAGGAATCAGTATGGTCATTTGAAGAAGTACTAGTCCTTATTGCAAAGGACTTTGAGTAGCCTTTAACACTTCCTTGGTAGATCTGGCCCAACCATCTCCCTGAATGGGTTGACTGCTTCTTAGGGTTAAGAGGTTTAGTTATTGCGTTGATTACTGTCAGAAAGCTACTGTAGAGACTGGACAACTCTAAAAAAGTAAGTGTGGGTATGTTTGGGCTTAGTGATCTGGGGTATTGATTATGGTCTAGTTTTACATTTTACTGTTAGTATGTTGTCTGGGCATTGAACGCAATGTAGTGGAAACCCAGGTTTTTTAAAAGGGTATTAGCCTTTTAACAGCTAAAAATAGGATAAGGACAGCTACAAAATATAATGTTGCTTGAACTGAAAAGTTGCCAAATTAGGAGGTTATTAACAAGAAATGCCTAGATCTGAACAAGGCATGATTATGTGCTATTGATGGTAGTGTATAATATACTACTAATGGTAGTACTGAAAGGGTCCTGTGGATTGGAGCTGCTTGAGCACAGCAGATGCACAGTTCTTGACCTGCAGTGTTATCTTTCTATAAATTATACTATATGAACTATAAAAGCCATGTGGATAAAATAGAAACAGTAACTGTTCTGACTTAAATACAGAGTTTTTGGTACAGTAATTCTGTTTTCCTTCTTTGGTGTCACAAAAAGAGAGCATACAAGGACTTTGTAGTACTAATGCTGTACTGACATATTTGGCAGTGAGGCTTATACGGTATCAGTAAGAGAGATGGACAACAGCTTCACTGAGCTATCAGTGCCAAAGGAATAATCAAGTTGAAAAGTAGCTGTATTTTAAAACACCCATGAAACATTAGCATAAAATCCATCACTTTAGAGTCTGGGGAAGGGAAATACTTGCCTCTTGGATATTTTTTTCCCAAGTTTTCCACCAAAAGTTACTTATGTAAGTGTTTCACTTGCAATATGTAAGTCCAGTTATAATTAATTAGTTAGCTAGTCAGTCTAAACTTAAAAGGGGAATTTACTTAGGAAGGTACGAGGAGAATTAAGAAAAATAATTAAGAAAAAAAGCATGCTCAGTCCTCCCCTTTTTCTGTCCAGCAGTAGAGATGGTGTTTGATACACCACAAGAAAGTCCCGCAACATACACAGTATCCCTAATGTCTTTGTACAGTTTTCTGATCAGTGTTTTGCATGAATTTAAACATACCTTTTCATAGAAATAGAAGATCTTTTCTATACAAATGCACCCAGTGTCTAAATTTTAGCTGCTGGTTAAAATATTTTACTTGATGAAGTTTAAGCTACTTCTCTGTAAGTTAGAGGAGTATTACAGGATTCCCCAGATTCTAGCTTTTATAGAAGTGGCACAATGCTGAAAATCTTCTAATATTTGCATGCCCTAGTGGAGGCCAGCAGGTTGAATACACAGAAGAAATAAATACTGAAACTGAATTGTTTCACAGTGTTCCGTGTCTCCCTCAGAGGTCTGTAAAATAACATCAATCGCTATTACATTTCTTTGGGCCAAATATGACTGCGAACTACTGACTTACTTTTTCTAGTATTATTCAAATTAAGCTGATAAGAATGAAATTACCAGAATCTGGATCTCTAAAGGATTGTTGTTGTTTCTTCTAATGTTCTAACTCAAATGCAAAGACACTTCCCTCAATTGTTTTTTCTCACAAGCATGTCTTAAATTGTAGGCATGAACAGAATGATTCCAATGAGAGAACGCTCTAGAACAGAAGAAGATATACTCCGGGCAGCACTAAAATTTAGCAGCAAGAAGACTGGAAGTAATCCAGCCTCAGCCTCTGATGACTCTAATGGTTTGGAGTGGGAGAATGACTTCGTTAGTGCTGAAATGGATGATAATGGCAATTCAGAGTATGCTGGATTTGTAAATCCTGTCTTAGATTTGTCTGCATCAGATGTAAGGATATCTGACTCTGATCAACAAGACAGATAGTGAAACTTTGTGGCTTCTGTTTATGACCAAATGCTTAAAAGTGAAAGACAAAAACATTGCTCTTTTATAAGAAAAAGAAGGGAACAATGTCATAAATTAATCAGCAAGGAATGTGAATGACTTGCTATCTGAATTAATTCAGAATTAAGTGCAATTTTATCATCTACCTTCTAAATTTTTGTGAAAACTAGGATGAATCTATTGTGTATATTTCTGGATATCTGGTTTAATATTATCCGCACTAATTAAAACTTTGCAGCTTGACATGTCTGTATTTTAACTAAGCTTTTTTTTTTTTCTGGATCATATTTCTACTGATTTGTTTTTAAAATTCATCATTGGCCTAATGTTTATCTCAGAAATAGTCTTATATAATTTATCTAATACTGGAATATGGAAAAAATTTTATTTGTCTTTTTTTTTGGCAGTATGTGCTATATGATTTGTTCTTTAGCTATTTAGGGGGCAAAATCGGCAATTTATTATGTGTGAAATTTGTTTTGCAATTGGCTATTTTCCCTCTCTAACTTACATTCTTCCTGACCTATGTTTTCCTCTTTACATTTTTTTTAAATACTAAGCACAATTAACCTGTATAAACATAGTGTAAATCATCAGGTTAGGTAGGATACTGTCTTGTATAATATGCCAGACATAGTGAGAGTGTGCTAGATAGAAAACAACTATACAAATTCTTTATGCTTAAAACTGGAAAATTTCAGCATTATTTAATGGAGAACTAGGAAGACCAAAGTTTTGATTCTCCCCTGCCTCCCCCAAACCCTGAAACAGATCTAAAGATGTTATTACACAGCAGTTAAAATTCTTAAGTTGTGGAAGACTTGTAATTCAGGTTGATAGGAACAGTTATTGAAAAGCAGCGTTCTCTGAGCAAACTGGAAAGGAGAACAGTTGCTCTGCTACTAGGTTGGAAAGAACAAGAATCTAAAAACTGGATTCCTGTATCTGCATAAAACAAAGGAAGAATGACTTTTCTTTTTCAGGTTACAAAACAGTGTATTTAAGTGCTTTAGCTTTCCTGTGCCTCTTAATTGGATCGTTAATTTTCCTAATATGGGCTGAAATTTAACAGGTGTTTAGTTACTGCAAATCTTGTGTAATTTATTGTGTGATCTTCCCTTTATTTTTAATATAAGTTTAAAAATTTTTTTTTAATGCTAACTGAAGAGAAGTGCAAAACAATTGTAAATCTTAAGCTTTCCCCAAAGTTTCAGTAAAGTCATTCTATTCTGCTGCTATTTTGTGTTGCTCTCTTGCTTCTCCCTAAATAAAGGGTTTGGGGTGCGACTTCTCCATTGTCGAATAAAAGCAACACAGTTAAGTAGTAAAAGCTGCATTGTCAAAGGAATTGAACATGCTGGTAACAGTTGTGTAACTGTTTTAGATTATCTGATCCCATATAATGTCAGGGTCACTATAATGTGGTCCTCTTCATGTTATTTTAGCTTAAATAAAAATACTGGATATTTGGATTAAGTATGTACATATATTGACATTAACAAACAAATCTTTTGCTGATAACATTCCATTTCTTAATTTAAACTGTAGCTATGTCACTGGAAATATTAAATGTAACTGTCTACATTTGCAGTGCCTGTAATATGCTTTAAAAAATTTGTACACATCAAATGTATATTTTTGGTTTGGCATTAGCTACTCCTGTTTAACTTTTCCTAACATGTATTCGTATGATAACCTATTGAAAGTAAGGCAACTTTCTCAACATGTAAATAAACACTTTTTTACTTGCTGAAACTGTAACTTACTCTGCGGTGGTCACTGCTTTTCCTTACCAGTGAACATGAGGTTAACTTGTCCTGACCATGCTTGAGGGAAGTAAAGCTGACCATCTTGCTTTGAAAAATGAGCAAGCGTTTGGCAAAAAGGAAGCTTTAACTTCAACTGAAGGTTTCTACTGTAATGTCTGTGTTCTGTGCCCGTGGTTAATAGCATTCTATTTCTCAGTTCAGTGAATCACATTAATGAGTGATTTAAGAAATTATGGTCAATATTTGCTAAAATAACAGTTTAAGAAATTGAAGGATGACATAAACTGCTTATGTGAAATCATGCAGCAGTACTGTAAATTATATATATCTGTACAGACTTAAAATGCTATAATTAAAGTAATTATGAAAAAAAAATCTTTAAATCAGGATGTGTATTATACTCATCTTCCATTTCCATCACTTTTTTAAATCTAAAGACAATTGATAATCAATAGAAGCACTTCAGCTGTTTTAGAGTTCCCCTTTCATTTGAGTAAGGTTATAATTTTATAGCTTTAATTTACCTTTTGCAAAAGTAAATTCCACTTAGCTTGGAAAAACTAGATGCAGTCTTTCTGTTTTGTCAGCAGGGACAGTATTTTGAGGGGGGGGTCTGACTAGAACAGTATTATAGCTTGCAATTACTATTAGGAGGATGACTAAGTGTCAGCAGTGTTCTTAAATTTGGCAATGTTCTCTCTGTTGCTGTTTTGGGACTCTCATTTCATATACAGTGAAAGATGCATATGAAGACGAATTATTAAAATGTAATCGAAAATTACCTGTGCATGAGAATTGCTAAGAAAACTTTTAATAAATGATTAGCTGTATCTTTACGGAACTCCATAGCATCCATTCTTGAGAGGTGTTGCTTTGGAAAGGAAGCTCTAACAAGCTGCAGTAATAGCGGACTTGGGGAACTTGGGAGTAGGGAGCCCTGCTATTACCAAAAACAAGAAGCTGTACCCTCGTAATGCAAAGGACAGAAAAACCTGCTCATGTAAGCTTCCCTGTCCTCTGACTGCATTAGCTAGTGTACCATTTTAATTGACGTAGCTGATTGTGCCTGTGTGTAGGAGATACGGTGTCTTTTATAGGAAATTATTATTTTACTTGCATGGAAAGAGTTTTATTGAGTTGTTCATGTACTGCTTATACAAACAAAGCTTTTATGCTAGAATTTTTTCTCTGCTAAGAAGCTTTGAGCAAAAGTTCGTCATCATTGAAGTTGTGCAATTGTCGAATAGAAAATCGTTTGACACAACTATTTGGGCAGTCTGTTCAGAGTTATTTGACCTAAGTGTAAAATTGGTGTTTCAGTGTTGTGTTTTAGTATTATAATTGTAAATACTAGGACAGCTGAGCCAAGTGAAAAATTATAAAGTGTTACCTATCCCATTGCATGTAGTATTTCTTACAATTAAGTGTGCAGTATATGAGTAATGGCAGTCTCCAGGAAAAGATCAAGGAGGCAGAGTAGAGAATTCACACTGATCATCTGGAAGATATAAAATGAGTACCTTCAGGATCTAAGCTAAATTCTGGAAAGCAGAAGGTTTCAGTTGTATTGCATTTCTGAGCTGCTTCAACTGGCAACCCTATATAGCTTCCTATTAACTTTACTGGCTTTGGCATCCTATTCCCAGGTGCCTAATTCTCCTATATTTCCTGTGTGCCTAAATTTGGAACAATACTAAAAATAATAACCACCTAAAAATAATACAGTTCAGTATCAGACTGCCTTCTTTGGATTAAAATCTTTGTAGACGTGATCTCCCCCTGCTTACTTTTTTTGTGGGGATAAGACCTGTTTCTATGAACAACTGAGTAAATTTCAAAACTTACACTTCATGTTATGGCAATTAAGTTCCCTCCTTGGAATCACCTTAAGCAAACTGTAGGTAAATTTTAATTGTAATCAGAGATGGCTGAGATGTTTTAGCCAAAGGTGGTTTTTCCATGAATTGATACATGTCAACAGTAAATTTGATTCAAGTCAATAGGATGAAATGAGTATGTGGTCAGTCTAAAGCAAAGTCAGGGCTTTCTGTTCAGAGTAGAGGGATTGTGTAATGGGCATTAAAATTGTTTTTAAAAAATGCTGAAAGAATCATTGTAAATTAAGGGATCAGGCCTAGGAGAGTATTTGCTGAGGAATGACATCAAATTATCCATCTACTTTTCTTAAATAAAAACATACATTTTCCTTCTCATTCTTTTACTTTGCACCATCTTTTACAATGAAATAGCCCCTGAATACATGGTAATGAAAGTGTCATAGATGATCAGAATGTACTTGGCTCATGACAACAAATTCTACTGACTTTTAGAAATCATGATAGTTCATGTTGTGAAAGTGAATCTTAGGTAAATACTTTTCTTCATCCATTATTGCAAAAATGAATGGTCAGATATTTTCTTAGTATGTCTCTGCTGGATATGTATCATGTTCAAAACTTCATTTTCAAAATGTTTCTTTTTAATACACAACTTTGTGTTCTGCTAATTATTTATTATTTGTTTATCTTAATGTATTAATATTAGGATCTCTGTAGAAATTATTCTTAATTTATCAAAGTGCAGCTAGTTGGTTTTTTGCCTGCATTTTTCATCTGGTATGTTACCGTGGCCTGTTCTCGCAGTATGGTTCATGCAAAATGCTCTGATGTGATTTGCAATGATTTTCATAAACTTAGTTACTGAGTTAGGCACATGATTAAAGCATGTGTAATAAACCTAGACTTGAAAGTGAAGGTTGCATCTGCTCTCAGGTTATGCACAATCATTCAAAGTAACCCAGACTTTTCTTAAACTGAGCAGCTGATTCTCCTCCACTGAAAGTTTATTTTTATCTGAAATGGTTTGCCTACATTTAATGATAACAAGGTTTGAAAGTTCATAGAAACAGCATGTAAATATTCTGCTCTATAATGCAGACAATGGAAATTGTGATAGAAAAGTACGTCATGATGAAAAAAATATTTTCATTCTGTTCTGTCAAAATCCATTCTCATCATGGCTGCCTGGTTTTGGTTTTGATTTTTTTTTGACATAAATGATTTTGTTCTAGATATGAAATTACATTGAAGAACAGCTCTAAGCAACAATATCTTTAAGGTCTTGAAATTACTTGAAAAGTGCCAGCTTAGTAAACTAAGAACATGTCACTGATACTTTCTTGTTAGCAGACAATCATTAACAACTAATAACTGTTAGAGGTATTTATCAGGTGCATGTCCCCCTTCCAGAATTTTTTGACTGACATCTGTTACAGAACTGATGACTACAATTTCTCAACTGTGATTGTTTTATATTTGTTTTACAGAAAATGATAGCATTCTTAAGGCTTTGGGAGGAATCATAATAAAGTAAGCCTTTTTATTATTTTTCTGTGATCATCAGTGCTGTGAGAGACTCTGCTGGGTTTCTGAGCATAGCTCAAGGCATCTGTGTGAATAGGCTAAAACAAGCAAGAAAGAAGTATGACCTTTATGGTTACCATTTTTTTTTTTTTTTTTTTTAGCATGAGTGTCTCTTCATCTTTTGCAGTTATGTAAGTACTAGACTTAAGGCTGTTTTTAATGATGATACAAATTCAGAATAACTCTGGTGAAGGCACCTTAAGACATATGCAAGAGGACCTTAAAGCCAGCTGTATAAATTTTCACGATTTCCATTAAATGCCTAGTCTAAACCCTTTGAAATCTGTGGGAACATTTCCAGTGAGCTGTTAGTCAGGCTCATAGGGCTTTCAGCAGTGGCAAAGTGAGGAAGGCAGTGTAACTTACTGTGAGACAACCAAGCTATAGGAAGGTAAGTGCTATAAAATTGGTACGAGTTATGCATCTGATGCTCTCCTTTAGTTAGATGATCCCTGACTTCCAGTTAAAAGCTGTAAACAGACAGTGGAACCCTTAAGAGCAGCTCAGCTTTGTCCTGTGTGTCAAAATGACTCCTGGACGAACTGCCTCAAAATTTCAACACCAGCAGTGCCAGTCTCTCATTTATCTAGAATTTTATAAGGTGCAACTTTCTCCAGGCATGTATCTCAACCTGTATGTGTATGGCTGTGCACTCATGGCCATCAGCTGCTCTCAGTGAAATGGTAGCCAAATGCTTGGAACAGCACAAAGATGGCTGTAAGCTAACACATCTGTGTAATGTTGTGCCCTCACTACATTTTCATATGCAGAAGTGACTGGACTTTCTCCTTACACTGCGCTATTTCTTAACATATTGCCATGTTCTTCAGTGACTTCTTCAGCGAGGACATCTAGGAAGTGAGCTTTAAAATGAAATACTTGATACCGATACTGTTTTCCTCTCTGAGTCAAACTAATACATCTGCTGTTTGAGTCAACATAGTGATAGGATTCTCCTAGGAGAGGAATCATTTTTTGTATGTATTTTACGGTTGGTTCTTACCCAACTAAATATAGTTTTGGAAATGATTAGGATTTGGAAAGCATTGGGGGGGGTTTCTGTTGTTGGTTTTTTTCTATTCCCAAGATGAGTATTTTCTCCCGCTTCCTGGAGATGTGTCTATTCAATGTTCCACCCTGGTTCTGTGGATGTCCAGAGTCCCTCTAGACAGCGTGAATGCAGAATGTACGCGTTGCAGCACTGTCAACTCTGCAGAACAGACAGAAGAAGATTTTCTTAGGTGAGTAAGTATTGTTTGTAGACGCTTCTGCTTATATAATGTGCTTGAAAACTTGAGATGGATGTTGTCATTTTTTCTGCAGATAATAGCACAGAATATGGAAGCAATTAATATGCCTAGTGGCATAGACTAATGCCCTATGTGACAGAGCCAGTGAATAGAAATTGCATACTACTACTACTTAGTGGTAGTTTTAGCAATCTGTTTTTGAAATCCAAAGCAGTACAAAACAGGAACTTGATGTCATTGCTAATAACTTAAGAGCGCTAATAGGAACAGCCCCATTTATTGGAAATGCAAAACAAACACTCCCTCCTCTCTCAGATGCCATGCATTTTATGAGAGGCTGATTGCAGACAGAAGCTTATATATGTATGAGCTTGTGTGAGACTCTGCTTTCATCTTGCTTTCTTTTTCTAGACAGCTTGTATTTGCAGTTATTTGCATCTCTGTCTAATTAAAGAGCAGGAAGACTCAGTTCAAAAGCATTTAAAAGCCAAGCAGCCAACAACGACTGAAAATCTGCAACCCAAAACACACATAACTGGTGACATAGCAAATCTTGCTCAGGTTTGTTAGGTTAAGCTGAGGGGTTGGGTGTGTGGTAGAGGTGGTGTTGAGATCACAAATGAATTGAATGGCACATTTAAGATGAAGACTTTAAAAGCTAAGTAAGCAACATCACTACCAGAGGCTGGCTCAAAGAGTAGAAAATATGGGAAACAAGGCATTTTGGGCATTTTTGGCAAGGGTGAGACCAACGGACTAATGAAATCCTACGTAAGCCTATGTTTGGGTCTCACTGTCTCTCCAGTGACTTGCTCTCTCTTCTAGTTGTTTGCCTTAATCTCAGGTTATGCTGTTTAATTCTCCCTTCAGTTATACTTCTGGCTTTCTTGCACCTGTAATAATTATTGTTGAAATGCATTCCTAATGTTTAGGAGGATAAAAGGAATACCTAAAATGTAAACCCTATCCCAGGATTCCCCTGACAGGTAGGTTTTGGATCATTAGAGATAATGTGGTTGAGGTAAACTTTTGTCACCTCTTCAATGCTGTACAATTGTGTAGATGGAAGTAGTTAGTGTATGGGGCAGGAGAGTAATATACTGCATGTTTAGGATAATTAAGTTATTGAGCAGATATAATGCTTGACGATAACAGGGGTAACTCTTATGTATGTTCTTATTCTTTCCTGTGTGTCTTTGAAACAACTTAAAATAACTTGACAAAACGGAGAGAAGCTCCAATTAAATGTTAAGCCCTTAACAAAGACATGCTTAACTGAAACAATTTTTGAGTAGTGCTGGATATTTAACCGAAAATGTTAACTGAAAACAAAATTGTAAGTGGGGTGGGGAAGGAGAAGACTTGCTGAAAGTGTTTCAGTCAACTCTCATCTTGGAGCAGTGGCCACTTTTAGGAAGTCCAGAATATTACCAGTAAAAATAATTTCTTCTCTGAATTGTCCTAAGAGCTATCTTACATAAGTGCTTTCAGATTATATTTGTAGAGGAAGACAAATTCTTACTGAGTAACCAAACGCTTTTACTGCAAAGTTTAGCTGGATATTCACATAACACGATCACTGACATTGTATGGTTATTTACATTAACAAGAAAAGCAGTTAAATTGCAAAAATATTTATTTTTTAATCCATTGTAAAAATGGAAGAGAAACTTCTGCAAAGTTAATAATAATAATAAAAAAAGATAAGTAAGTAAAAAGGATGATGCTGACAAAGTGTTTCTAAGCTGTAAAACCTGGGAAGTTATGATCTAGACTTGAAAATACTGATCAGAACTTAATGTCAAAAACAGCACAAAATACAACAAACGCAACAAGAGACTACATCCCTACTCAGCTACCCAGTGTTGGGGCTAAAACGCTGTTCTGCGCACTCTGTATGAGCGCTGTTGAATATATTTCTGGAGCATGTGGCCTGGTTCTTGAATTGAATCTGCTTCTGTGGACTTTCGTGGCCACATAAACTGGGGTCTCCCCCATGCTGATGTGACCTACAGTGGTGATGAGACAGCACACATGCCCGAGAAAGGACAGGGGCAGGAGCCTGTTTTTGTTGAAGCAACTAAGTTCTGGTGCACCCACCCTGAGAGCAAAGGCTAAGAGGACTGACATAACAGGAATAAGGACTACATGATTTCAGATCCTGAAGTTGTGCAGGTTTCGTATGTTCAAAATCTGATCCAGCCTCCTTTTCCCACCTAGTATGACTCATTTTCATCAATCTCTGTCGGGCTTTTGTCTTGGGAAAGAAACAAAGAAGGGAAAACGCCAGTCTCAGGTACAGGTTGCAGCGATGGCAGGCATCTTTCTTGTAAGAGTGGCATTTGAGCCAAGTGTAAGTAAGTCTCAAAATAATCCATAGACTCCCCTTCTTGCATCTCTGTTAAGATCTGGTAGTCCCCAAAACAAATGATGCACTTCCATGGCAGGTCAATTTTGTTCAAGTAACCCAGTTCTGTGTGGTCCACAATCAGCTTCGTTTTCTTGCTCATGTTCTTTATCTCAAAACAAAAGTCTGAGCTGTTAAGTTTTCTGTAAAACTGCAAAGAAAACTGAATCCGAGAAACACGAGAATCCATTAAGTTATAACGGCAGATGTTAGAATCACGGCCGAACTTAGCCATTTCATCTGCCCTGACCTGCTCTCGCTTACAGAAATTCAGGCAACGAAACATCATCTTGTCTTCTTGGCAAGGATGGTAAAAAGTCATGTGGAGACATGTTACTGTTTCTTCAGTTTCAGCTTCTTCACAAGAGGTCATGATGAAATGAGTCCTCGGGACTACAAGAAAGAACAGAGCATGGAATCAATGTGGTACCAGAAAAAAGTGGTACTACTTCAGACCGGCATTAAAATACGTTACATGCTACTGTTTAGTGCCTGTGTATTTATAAAGAAATGACAGCAAACAATGAAACTACTGGAAGAAAGACATGGAAGTAGAACATACCCAGTCCATGACTATCATCATTTCCCATCACTTTGCCAAAGACTCCACAGTGGTGACCACTGCTAAATGACAGATCACTCTGTGCTGAACTCTTGCCAGCTATATAAAATGAGGTTGACAGCCATCTCCTATCTATTGTGATGGTTTTCTACTCTGAAAAAATACATGACTGTAAATTGCTACCATCTAGTTCTTTGTAAGGATCTCACAAGTACATTTATCTTAGGAAGAAATATGTCACTTAGCAGGAATGAAATACAGTAAGACTTGTTCTATACACCTATAATAGAGCATTAAGTAGTAGTATTTGTGATGATGTGTGCACTGTTTTGCAGCATATTCCTTTGACTAGAAGGTATCAGACAAGTAGCTTTTCCAAGTGCAGTCTGACTGTACGCAGTAATATTTCAAAATTGTAAAAAGCAACATGTTGGATCTTTGGTCACATTTTAGCTCTTGTATAATACAAAATATAATGTTTAGAAATGACTGATGTGACTGTAAAATGAACACAAAAGCTGGAATTTCAGAGGGACCTAAAGCAGGAATTGCCACCAATTCTAATTATTTCACTTTTGGCTCACTGCCTATCTGAAAATCCCAGTCCCAGCAATGTAGTGCAGAAGTACCACAGAACTAACAAATAAGTTTTGTTGTTGTTTTCTTTTGAAAAGCTGCTCAAATGCAGCACGGAGGTACTTGCTTATGAACTCAGTCCTATTCCAAAGTCTGAGTTACTGCAGTGCATCCCAATAAAATACGAGAGACACATTAGAAAACATTGCAGTCTGGTGCTCTATACATGAATGCCAAATATTTAAAAGTGATAGTTCCTGGTCTGAAACTTAGTCTAAAAAAAGAAAAGACAGGGTAATTACAGTAGGAACCCAAGAATGAGTTGTCAGTTACTCACCAGAGAAACATCTCATTAAACTGTATTATTAACAAGTAGCCATTTAAATGGAGTCATACAGTGCAGCTGTTAGCAATGTGTTTCCTTTTAGATCTCAGTGAGTTCCTAACATGTCACACTGATTCTGAACTTTCTCACCAGGTCTGTTCAGTGAATCATTATGAGAAGCAATTTACAATTCAGTCTGTTCTGTTTTATGGTGAATCTTCACTGTTGTAAGTAACTTGTAACTTCTTGCTTTTAAAAGCTAACTCATAACAGTGTTTGTAGACTGCAGGCACAGTGAATGGTGTATCAGGGCACCTCTTTCTAGGAGAAACCTAGAATTCTCTTCCTTCTAGACTTGTAACACAGTAACAGCAGCATTTCGGACATGCAAGTTTGGCTAAAGTTTAGCCTACTTCCTTAAGTAGCCTACAACAGGGCTTCTACCAAGCTTAGATGATTAGAGAAATATCAAATTTCAGGTACATCTCGCTTTAAACCAAACCAGAAAATATCATCTATGCTTTTGACAAAAGCATGAACAAACACCCTCCTGGCAGGTTATTGAGGAATAACCATCATCTACAAGACAAGCTGCAGTGGCACAAGTCTTCATTACTCATTCTACTAGTATTCCTCAACTGCAGTTAGTTGGAAGAACCTTGGTGAGCTAGAGATTGACCCTTTAGCCTGACCTTCTCTGTGTTTAGTTCTCCACTTTCCTGTTTTGCTCCAGTGATAGGAAGTGAGATGTGTTACGTGAGGTCAACCGTGTTCAAAGGGGAAAACCAACTCATTTCGCTTAGTTCACAAAAAAGTCTGCAGAGAGAGTTTTCAGTCTCAAGACTTGGGCTGACTTTGATACAGATTTAAAAACATGTTCTGCTCCCATTAGTTTCTTTATCTATTTCTGAAGCGCATCATGGCTGGGCAAAAAACAGACAGGAATATAAAGATACATATTCTGAGGAATTTGCAGAGTACACAGCTGTATATAACATCAATGCAAAATACTGTCTTCCTTCAGTTTTTTCTAAATTTTACAAATGGTGACATGTAGTAATCACAGAAGGGGTAGGAACATTTCCAAAAGTGGTACATCAGGAAATGTTCAGTGGTAAATGCTGCCTTTCTGAGAGGCAAAGTGTCACAGACCGCTTCAGAAATACAGCAGCACTCATTGAACTGGGATCTCAGCAGCTCCTACACCACTGTTCTACTCAAGATCTACTCGTATGCCATCTCAGAGGCACCCCGAGCTCAGCTGAATCTTGTACTGAAAGTTTGTTGAAGTAGAACTGAACAGACTTTCACCTAAATCCTGAAGGAGTTTCCATTTGCCAGATTGTACTGGAGAACAAAAGGATTGTACTGGACAGGAGAAAGACTTCAAGAATTCCACCTGGAGAAGGAAGCTTTCCTCGCATTAAAATCAACACTCCTCCTGCAGCTGTAATGCAGCCCGCTGTCCTCATGTTGCCTGTATCTTCATTTGAGTCAAATGATCATGACCTCACCTCTTTCTCTTCTCTCAACATCCTCTCTTTCAGTGTACAAAAGAGAGAAGTTTGTTTTAGTGAGCGGACTTCAACATTAGTCTTATCAGCTGGATTTGTTGGGTAACTCCTGTAGACTTTATTAACTGAATGTTCTTGAAATACTCTCTAGAGATGGAGTTATATTATTTTTCTTCATGCTCTTTATGGTGCTTTTCCCTACGAAGACCTAAGTTCTTCAAAGCATCAGTGTTCAGAATGGGATTACTATTGTCCCCATTTTTTAGATACAGAAGAATGACACAGAGAAATAAGCACGAGGATACCTAACTTGAGACCCTTAGGGCTTCAACTTGTTTGAGTGTTTAACAAACAATTTATTCAAGAGTTTTAACTTTCTGCACACGAGTTATAATTCAGACTGCTCTGCCAGTTTGTTTCCACAAATTAGCACATAGGGTTTCAACCTGAATACCAAGAAAAAGAATAACATCTGTTTTGTGGCCACTTTTCATTTTAAGTGACTGTGAAGGTTGGTGGAGGGGAGGTGCAGAACATGATTTTCAAGGACATTACGTAATTGCTTTAAAGCACACAGCTATGCCTTTTGTCCTCCTGACATCCGACGCTGCGGTCACTAGAGTTATCTTCCACTGCCTCTAAGAGATTATGTAGGAGGCCAGCAGACAACAGCCTCTTTTACAGCCTCGATTCATCCCCAGGCAGGTTTGTCCTGCGCAGTGACTCAGGTGTCTAATGGAGGCAGCAAGGCATGCACACCTAAATGAACACTGTACCTAAATAAACACTGTACACTACACAGCTGTAAATGGAAAACTAGTGTTTCCTAGGCAAACTACTTCTGACATATCCTAACTTTGTAGTGCTTGCTTTCTGCAAACTTAATTTTGTTTGAAAAATAATCTTCGTTGTAGTTACACCATTTTTGCAAGAGCGTGTGGTCAAACTGTCATGCGTTCCCCGTCCCCGGTGTGCGCTAACCAGACCCCCCGAACACGACTCTATGCCGCTCTGAGGTATTTCAGCTGCAAAACTCGGGCGGTTTCTCATGGTGCCGATTACAAGTATTTGAAGGATGGAAACTTCCAGAAGAGTTCAGATGCCAACGCCATTACCCGAATCAGCAGTTCCTGGAAAGTCCCAGCCGACCTCAAAGCCTCCTCCCCTGCCTCGACTGGAAAAGCAGCCGCGGGGGTCACAGGAGCGGGGGGCCAACGCCTGCGGGTCCCTTCAGGTGCTCCGGCAGGCAGCGGGGACCGCGGGCCGTCCCTCCCCGGCGGCGGAGCGCGCAGGATCGCTGAGCGCCGGAGCCGCAGTCGCGACAAGCCACAGCCCGCAACGAGACGCGCAGTCGCGACAAGCCCGCGCGCGCCCCCGGGGCGGCGCGGCTGAGCGCGGAGGAGGGCGGAGGGCCCTTCCCGGCCGCCTCACCGCCTCGGCCTGCGCCCACGGTAACCGGCCCCGTCCCGGAGTGGCGGCGGCGGCGGCGGGCTCCAACCGCCCTGCGCTGCCCTGCCCCGCCCCGCCCGGGCTCTCACCTGCCCGCCGGGGGTGCGGGGTCCGGCGCGGCGCCTCCGGCCGCCTTCCGTCGTGCCTGGAGGGTGGGCGCCCGGCGCCCTGCGTGCTCCCTGCACTCTCCGCCGGGCCGGGCCGAGCTGTCAGCGCCGGGCACCGCCGCTGCGAAATGGGTCGTCAAAGCCCGGCGGGCGGGGGCGGCGCGGCAGGGGCGGGCGGAGGGGAGGGGAGAAGCGGGGGGCGGCGCGGCCAACGGCCGCTAACGGCCCCCAACGGCCGCGCGCAGCACAGGCCGCGTAGGAGGGCGGCGAGCTCAGCTAGGGGCGCTGGGGTCTCGCCCTGAGATGAGAGGGTGAGCTAGGTGATTCCTCGAGGTCCTTTTCGAAGCCTCTTGTTTATTTATCTTCGCCGTTGTTGTTTTTGTGGTTGCAAGCTGAAGCAAGCAGGCTGTGGGGTGTTAGTGAATGCAGAGCCGTGTGCCCGTGTTGGCGTCGCGTGGCGCCTAAGGTGTCCCGGGAAGCGGTGTGTGCCCTCGGCGGGGTCTCCTCAGTGCCTCTCCACTTCCCAGCCCGTGTATGCCTTGCGCTGTGTTTCTCACATAGGCTTCTTAACGCTGCAGGGGGTCTTCTGCCCAGTTTCACATTTGGGGGAAAAAAACTCTGTTCGCCAGGAACTAGGGAATTCTTATGTGACTTCTCTGAAAATACACAGTTGTTTTTCTATTACGGTGTATAAGTAGGAAAAATAGTCTCAGCACTATCTGGGATTTTATATAGGTGTGTAAAAAATCTTGCGTTTGTGAGCATTTTACTATGTGAGAAGTCGCACCGATGTCTCAAAGTGTGTGAGCCCGAGTGTGCAGCTTCAGATCCCAGGAAAATTAAAATAATTTCTGTTGCAGCCTCCCAAAACGTTAACCCTTTGAAAGGCAACAAGCACTAGTAAGCAGAAGAAGTAGAATGTTTTAAATATAGCACTTATTTGATAATGTTTTATAATCAAGAATAAAATAGTTACTTTGTTCTGCTTGAAGCTACAGCGGTTCAGTTTCATTGAACTGCCTTTGGTAAAAAATCTCATCTTTTCTTGGCTGTTTATCTAAGCTGAGCTGAAAACTGGCAATCCTAGGGCGCCTTTGCCTAATAGGCAATGTGTCTAATACGAAAAACGTACAATTCTCTCTCATTCAGCTGCTTAATTTTTCTTAATAACTAAGATCATTCCCATGCACATGCAAGAGGCAGAGTGTAGAATACACTTCTTGATCTCAACCTGAATCTTGGACTATTCTGTGCCCCCCATGTATATTCGTGTAGTGTTGGCACTGAAGAAGGTGTTGTGTCTTACTAAGTATGGGAAGTTTGATTGCTTTGGCACAGGTTATAAAGTGTTTGTGTCAGTTAATATAAACTTAATTTACAAGTTCCTTTTATTCAGTCAATAAACAGGGAAATTAGTTCTAGTTTGCTGATTTCTTTTGTCAATTGTTTTCATACAATATAGTCTGGGTGCAGATAAAAGCTCTCTGTTGCATATGTCTTTCTTCCTTTACATCTGAAAAACGAGGTTAAATTTTGTTTTGAAAGAAATCATTTTGAGAAGCAGATAATGAAAGCGGATTCTTTAAAGTTACTCACTTACCAGAAAGCCTTTTTTGCAGCAGCCAGGGCTGGCATGTATGTTCACACAGAAATGCTTTGCTTTTGGAAAACCCAGGCTTGTGCAATCGTTCCGTTGATTGCATACGCCGATTGCTGTAATTCCTCCTTGCCTTTCATGCGCGGAAGTAGAGCCTCTTTACAAGAATTCTGTGCTGTGAGAGAGCCACATCTGTTTTGATCGAATTATTTCGATACCAGTAACTATTGAGCTATGTGAGTACTCGTTTCTTTTTTTTTCTAGGATTACGTAACCTCATATTAATTACATATTTCTTGCTAGCTTTTGAATTAAATACAGCTCTGCATGACTTCAAATGGGAGGTCACAGGAATTGGATGTAATGGTCCTTTTTTCTGTGAGTTTTACGTTGGATGTAAAGCCACCAGCTTCAGGAAAATGACTCCAAGTTTCCCGTTGTACGAGAAAAGACTCGGGCTCTTTGCATTCATGCTTTTGGGTGTAGTCTTAAGCATTTCCTGCAGTAATAGTTACTTGGTTTACTAGAGTTCGTTCCTGTGGGGTTTTTTTATTGTAATTTTTCTTGTGTGCGTGGGTGGGGGGGGATTTCTTTAGACAAAAAGGGAAACTGCAAATAGATGCCCAAAGCTTGTAGGGCTGGGCGGCGTTGTGTTGTGCACAAGACACTGGGACTCGAGCCAGGTGAGCTGATGTCAACATTTACCTGGTTACTGGGGTGGCTCTTGCTGCTGTCCTGTTTCGTGTTGTCTGTGGAGGCTGTGGGGTGTCACAGGCAGAAACTGGCTCCTCCCTCCTGCTTTTTACAAAGCCTGTTTGGTTTTACCCACTTTACTTACCGGGAAGAAAAGGCACTTTCCTTCCTGGGAGATATACTAGCACCTCTCTCTACTCTAGCTTCCCTGGAGTTATGAAATTGATAATCGAGGTAAAATCAAGCCAAATCTGAAATCTCAGTTGCTTTGGGAATAGAAACCCGTGCAAGCCAGATTGCACAGCCAGTGACACAGCTTTCCCTTGGATTACAAAGGGTGTTGGGTGGGTGAATGAATACTGATGGAGCAGAGCCGTGCCTTCCATTCCAGCCGTCTTCTGACTGGCTCTGTTTTTAAGACACCTGTGTTCATTGCCTTGCCAATTGTAAGAGAGGAGGAAGTCCTAAAAAAAAGTAATGCCCATTACTTTAAATGGGTGTTTCCTCTGATACCAGTGTGCTGCGGTGCTTATTATGTCCAGTGTGGCTTCTCTGTGTAGATATTAGTGGCATATTAGAGATGCTAGCTGTTTGGGCTGATGAAATATTTATAGCAGGTGGTTCTGGTAAGCTCAGAGGTGGGAGTAGGGGTGGTTTTGTTGTGATGTTGTGCTTTAACAGCTTTGGTCTGATTTCTTAAGGCTTTGGATAACTCCAGATCTCAAATATATAAATCTGGAAAATTCTGCGAACTCCTAAACTGCTTTCAGTCATGATCAGCTTTGAAAACCTGAGAGTCACTGAAGGCAGACGTTTCTTTCTCTTTTCAGAAAGTTCATCATAAGTCATAAGAGTATTGAAATCAATAAGAAATAATAAGAAAGTGTATTCTGGGTTAGTGAGCGTAGGGACAGGGGTTTTTTTGTTTTTGTTTTATTTATTTATTTATTTATTTTTGTGACCCAGCTAATTCTTTTTGGCTCACTGAGCACAAAACTTCTCTCCCCTTGCCCCCTGAGTCACCCCATAGTCATTCTTTATCTGTTGTGGAAGAACATAAAGTTCAAGTGACTTTTGATTCTTTTTGGAGATTGAGTTTGTCGTCCCCGTTGCTTCGCCTAGACCATGCGGAAGGCTTGCTTCTGAGGCACGTGGGCTTTTTTAAGAGTTTCTCTTGTTATTAAGTTGAACTGCTTCCTCTTGATTTCAGTGATGTTCGTAGGACAAAGCTCTGTCAGTGAGTACCACAGAAAAGTCTACAGGCTTTAAATATTAAAGGTGACCGATGATGCATGCAGTAGAATGTTATTATTTGACAAATTTGCTTTTGATAAAAAACATGCCCATTTTATGGTGATTGAGAGGTACATTTGTTTTAACACGTCTATAAAACATTTGGTAGTTACTTGGCTGGCATTTCGTGCTGTGGCATTGATGGTCAACTGTTCCAGCCTACTCCTTGTGTGATACAGCTTCCCATGTAAAGATGGACAACTAAAGGAGGAGCAGCAGGTGTGGCTGAGTTTCCTGTATTTGCTAAGGAGAGTTAGTGGATTGCTAAGTTGTCTTTTTCAGGAGTGGCCAGTGACTTTACTGAACTGAAGTCAATAACAAAATAGATGAAACTTTAAACAAAACACCTCTATAATGGTTTTCTGCCTGTTCTGGCACATCAAGCTGTTGGCAAGGCTTTTAATGATCCACCTGGTTTATTTTAAGTCAGGAATTCTGTCATAGGTAATGTTTTTAAAGTATGTAGGAAACGTGTTCTTTTGTAGTTCTGTTCCTCTTGCTGTGTAAAGCCATTCTGCAGACCCGTGTTTGAAGACAAGGTGTGAGGCTAGTTAGTAGGTAGCCTGGACAAGTTTGACACTTTCTGCTTTTCTCTGCTATTTAAATGAGTATTATGAAAGAGTCTGTGTCCTGTTAGATCAACAGCAAGTCTGCCCTGATTTCAGTGATGTTGAGATCTCTCTGTGGTTCTTCCCTTCATTCCCAACGCCAGACTTTTACAGGCAGTTATGAAAACAGCAGATGTAGTCCACAGGTTTGCTAGCTGTGTGATAGAACGGTTTTGGGTGTAAAGGGGAACTGTGCTTGTAAAAGCTGTAGGTAAAATTAGTGTTTTTCTGATAACCCTTTTCCAGTTACTGGGCTTCTCGCTCCCTAGTACAGTGGCTTTGTTAATGGTGTCATCATGTGAACGCTGAAGTAGGAGCTGTGATCTAGTTGTGACCTCCTATGTCAAACTTTGCGTTAGAGAATACCCATGATGGATTTGAATGCATTGGGTTTTCTTGTTTTAAAAGCAAGTCTGTAGAGATGCTGCTATTTTGCAAGGTTGAACTCTGACCACAAGGGGACATGAGCAAAGCATTCATGTGTTGAATGGTATATGTGTTAAATGTCTGAAGTGCAGCTTATGTAGTGGGTTAAGTGGAAAACCTGTGAAAAATGTGCTAGCTGAGTGAGTTACCCCCCCAGCCCTCTCCTTATTTCCCTTGTTTGTTCAGCCCCTCTGGCACATCTCCAGATAGACTTGCAGTTTGTTCACTCGCTCTCCCCAGCATTATACGCCTTGCCTTTACCGCATTGCAGTGGGCACGTGTCACGCAGGCCCAGGCGTGCTCTGCAGCAGGATGCACACTGAATTGTACCTGGGTTGTCCCAGGGCCCCCGCCAGGCTCTTTGGGCAGCACTGAGGTGGCTCAAAATGGTCCTTCATGCTTCAGGGATGCGCAGAGCCGCAGAGGAGGAGCAGCAGTAGTGGTTACTGGGAGCTGATCGGTGCTTTAGAGCTGTAAAGGCCGGGGCCGGTGGATGTGTTTACTTGCATGTAGACTGTGCTAGAGATTAATGCTCACTGCCTAAGCCTGTGAATATCATGTGTGTTGGACTCAGATACCGACGTTCCCCCCATTCTGCTTCTCTCCCTCTCAGGCTATCCCACGTCCCGTTTCTTGGTCCAGTTGATGGTGCAGGAAGGCCGTCAGAGCAGAAGGCCGTACAGCTTTCCCGTTTCCAGCCCTGCAGTTCCCCACTGCCCTGCGCAGGGACCTGGGGGTGCAGTAGCCGGTAGGTGGCAGTGTCTGATCAGACACAGGGAGCCGCGGGCCCTGCGCCGCGCGGGGCGGCTCCGGGGCTCCGGGGGCAACCTGCAGCCGCGGCGCCGGGCGGAGCGGGGCCCGAGCGGCCCGTGTGCCCGCAGGCAGGGCGGCCGCCAGCGCCGGCGGCGGGGCCGGGGAGGGCTGGCTCTGCTGCCCGCTCGCCCCTGCGTGCCCCCGGTGTCCCTGGGTAGCCACAGGCACTGCAGCGCTCTGAACAGACCCTCTGCCTGAGAGGGGGAGGAGTCTGATTTTTTTTGTTGTTTTGGGTTTTTTTAAGTGAGAGTTATCATTTTGATATTGCAAGAGCTCTTTGTGGTACTTTAAATAAATGGTAATAACACCAGAGGTAGCTTCCAGGAGTGCATTTGGGAAAGGCGTAAAAGATGAAGCAAGAATCAGTAGCTAGGTTCTGCAGTTAGTTGTTACCACCTTACAGCAGCCAAGTGCCTCGTGTTTAAACAGAAAAGAAATATGCCTGGCTAGTCAAATAAAGATGGTATTTAGCAACCTGTAGTGTGTCTGTACAGAACCGCTGTAGGCACGCATACTCCAAATATAAAGCAAGACAGTCAGCTGTATCTCAGTGTGAGAGGGAGGAGATATGCACAAGGAGTTGCATTCACTGAAATTTTGGATCCTGCTTCCAAAAATAGCTCCACACCATGAAGCAGTTAGGAGGTATTCCAAAGGAAAAAGGGAGTGCAATTCCCTCTGTGTTTTATTTACTACTGCAGTCCTTCTCCTTTACTCAGGAAGAAGAATGCATCTGTTCTCAATCTCATCTGACCTGAATCAACTCCTGATGATGCCCCTTCTCTTGACTAATGGGGAGAACTATATCTTACAAGGTGGACTCTGTCTACGCCACTCCTAGTACTTTCTTGGTTTTTTTCTGTGTCGACATTACGGTCTGACTCTGGTTTTCCACCTGAACCTGTCTTGTTTTTTCCCTCTGTCTTCACCCCTGTGTTTCTGTGCTATCTCAGTTTCTCTTCTGTCTTCCTGCCCCTCTTGTTGGTGTGCTTCCCTCTCACTGTGCTCCGGATTGTTCTTCCTACCCCCCTCGGTCATTCTCTCCACCCTGTGTTTGTTTTGTCACTGGGGCCTGTAGAATGACTTGCAGGACAGTGAAACCACACTGTCATGGGGTGTCAAGGGATAAGGTAAACACCAGCAAGAGGCTGTGAGGTGGAACAGACTGATCCCTTTCGGCCTGCTGGCATCGCACAGCAAGAACCTCGGACTGGCCCAACAGTGAATCTTGAGCATCTCCTCCCTTATTCTGTCTAAGGGATGGCAGCCCTCCCTGTACATAACTGGTGGGGAGCCAGGGCAAGAAAGAAAAAAGGACAGCAGAGACAGTATGGAAGGAGGTGGAGACACTCCTTGTGACTTGGAGCCCCCTTCTACTGGTGGCTGTGACTTTGGAGGAAGGCTCATGCAGTACAGCACTCTGCGGGAGACAAGCTGTGTGTGATCCCAGCTTGCATAAGCAGTAGGGACAAGAAGCGGAAAAAGAAGAGTAAGGGAGGTCCGGTGCCATAGAACAGGTACTCAGTAATTGCTCCTTGCTTAAAATTATATGCAGATCTTCTTTAAACTCTGATCCATAAGAAAATTTGTCAACTCTTCCCTGTTGTTTTTTTCTGAAGTTGGAATGAAGACTGAAGTCTAAGCATTTTGGAGCAGAGCATGCTTCTCAGAGAAGAGCGTCGTAATGATTTTCAGTGCAGCTGAAAATGAGAAATCATTCATGCAATTTAAAGAAACACACTAGGGATGAGTATTCTCTACACAGTTGTTAACTGCAACTGTGCTTATTCCTCACAGCTGTAGAATAAAGGAACTCCCTCTGTTTTTTAAAAACAGAAAGCAGGGATTGATTTGGTGGTTAGCCCTACTGGAGTTGTCTTTGGTTGCCAATAACTGGGAGCCCAGCTTTCAGTCATTTGATGGTCTTCTCTCTTCAGCTGTATATGGACATGATTTACCAGTGGAAGATTTGATTCTCTAGTTTTAGGGAGAAGTATATGCCAGCTAGAAGTGTTGAGACTTGCATTTGTTATTTTGTGAGACTTCTCACAAATTAGAAGGAGAAAATACCTGGCATACACATTAGGTTTTTCCTTCTGTTCTGCTTAAATTCCAGTGAGTTTAAAAGCTAGTGCTTTGGGAATATCTGAGACATTCCATTTATGACTTTGGTAAATTAAATTCTTTTGTTTTCCAGTTAGTCTAGTTCATGTAAAGCAAGCTGTAAATTGGTTACACAGAATAAGGAAGACCTCTCTCTAGCTCCCCATTCATGAAGGGGACCTGATATCAGGAGACCTGATTGCATTCTTTGCAAGAACTGGAATGCTAGTGCAGGTTTCCTACTAAGATTATGCTTCAGGAAAGTAGCTTCTCCCCAGGTGACATGCCTTGTGTTGTCAGTTTGGTCCGGGGCTCTTCACTCTTTCCTCTTCTAAAGAACTGAGCTGTGGAAGCTGTCCAAAACTGCACTTCCTCAAGGTGACCTGATATCAGCCACCAAATAGTCAAAGGCTCAGTAATCGAAGTCATCACAATACCTAGAGTGGCTAGTGGCAAGTATTTTAAATACTGTATTGGGAGTTGATAAGAGTCTATGGTGAAATGTATTTGCTGCATTTAAAATTTGTTTTTTCTTGCTCTGAAGTAAATCCTTTGGAGTGTAAAAATTGTGACAACTGACCTAAAATCTACAGAAATGGTTTGGCTGAAAGCAAAAACTTCATGACTTCAGCGCACTTTGAAACAGCCTCCTAAATATCATTTAGATACTCTTTTACATGTACCACCTGGGGAGTGATACGGTTTTGTCTTCCAGCTATATAGTGGCAGTTTTCAATATTGTAGGCTATTCAACATCTAGGATGAAGTGCTTTTTTAAAAACAAGCAACTTAAACACTGCCTTCACAGGGGATGAGACTTTACCATAAGGACTGAGTCTGCTCACTCTCTCTGGTTCTACACTGTTTAAGTGGAGATAATTTCCTGTGTAAAAATGCAGACTGAACAGAACCAACCTTTACAGCTCCCTTCAAAAGCAGCGATTGAACAAAGAAGGCTATTTTCAAGAGTTAAAGATATGCCCTAAAATGAAGAAACTGTCCTTTGCTGATATATAGCAAGAATGATATATATCAGTGACTGGAGTGTTGTTTTTCTTTCCCCCTTGAATTTGTATAGATGTTAAGGTGTTAAGGATTCCACATTCTGTACTGTGTGACAATAAATACTATATTCCATTATTTCATACTTTAAGGGGTTAAATGGTACCTGTGTGTGAGAGGTGCACTCTGCCTTGAAGGTAGATAACCCAGTTTTTCTTTAAAGATATATATATATATATGATCCTGTCCAGAATAGCTTTACCTGTGATGTCTATTATGTTGCAGAGCTGACTGGCACAATACGACACTGTCAATTTTCCTCCGGTGTGTGCTTTAAATTCTGGTGAATTTAAAGTTTCTTGTGACTCATCGTGGTACTACTCTTACTTTCTAGCTGGCATCCTAAACTGAATGACCAAAAAATAGACCCGAACCGAAGACTGCTGAAATAAATGTGAGCCTTTCCACAAAAAGGGCTTTAAGGTGGAAGAGAAGGGAGGGAATCATGTTTTGACAAATATTATTACTTTGGCATCCCCTGTTTCTTTGCCACTTGGGATTATAGTGTCTGTCATCCTTTAAGACTGAGCCATTGTAACCTGCTGTATTTCAGAAGCCTTGAAGAAGTTGGACTGTAAGACAGAGCTTTCACCCAAGGAAGCTGATGCCTGGTTCATCTTTACCTTGTGTCATTCCAGTAACCCTCCCTTCGAGCAGCTGCTCTCTGATGATGTTTAGCAGTGAGGTGTTTGTACTACATTAGGTGCGTATGCTTTAGTTTGAAATCCTCACTGAGAGGTAGTGAGGGTGGCCTTGTATTTCTTCCTTCCTTTGTAGCCCCCTTATTTGGGGGCAGGGAGGTTCTAGCCCTTAAAATTCTTGGTGATGAAAACAGCAGGATTTCACAACACAGGGAGCATTGGTTTATGGGTTTGTGTATAGTCTCACAAGGGAACACTGTTCAATAGGCTTCAAAGTGATTCAGCCATGGCATAACCGTGGCTGTGGCCACATGTAATATAGCCTGTAGCTCTTTAAAGAGGATTAGCCTTAGATCAGGGACAGCATTCATTGCTGGATTTCATGTAAAGTAGAATATGCTAATGAAATGGAAATGTCTACAGCAAACATTGCATAATATTGCATACCCTCAAAATTGAGCTTTGTGTCTTGATATCTCTGCTGGAAGTTAAACTTTTATATTCTGTTTGCTACTTGGAGAAAAAATGAAGTTTGTAATATCACCACAATTTCTCTTTAGCAAAGCTAAAAAGATAACAAAAATTTGAAGGTAACTTTTCAAACGCTATCAAATGCTTTAATAATGTCACAACTTTCCAGCAGAGAAAAAATCCACGATTATCTTAAAATATATTCATTTGACTCTTCTGAAACCAGCATAGGCTTGGTTCGATTCTTTGTTCTTTCCCTTTCTGTCCTTCCATTGATTTAAAGGGCAGGTTTGGGCTTACAGGACTTTCAGGATCAGTCCTGCAGAGAGACAATATTTCTGACATGCGTTTCTGAGCCATTTCATCCTTTTAAAGCATCTTCTGTCTGTACATCAGCCTCAGTTGGCAGGATTTAGCTCTCCTTTTCCAGTTTTATGCCAGTCTTTTGAATTCTTGAGAACTGTGTGTGTGTGTGTGCGTGTGTGTGTGCGTGTATATGCATGCATATACATGTATATCCCTAAAACTTCAAGGGGATCAGCGATTTAAACTAACTTGAGAAGCTGTGAAGGATTTTATTTGCAGAAGGTCATAAACACCTCTCAGAAAATCATGTTAACGTGAGCACTGGGAAGTCACTGGGCTCTTCTGAACGCCTTGGGTATGGTGTTACGTGTAAAGGAACCCGTTCTTATCGCATTAGCATGTGGTATGTAATTAATAAAGATGATTCCAGGTGTAATGTTTAATGCCACTTATTTCACAGGAAATTTGCTATCCTAATGTGAAACCGATTCAGGGCCTGGACTTGAAACCTTTGCACATGGAAACATTTAGACCTACCACAAGTGATCTTCTCCCACAAGTAAGCAGGCATTCATGTGGGGCTCTGCCGTATCAGCCCAATGGTGTGCATGTGTGGCTGGGGTTTTGATGCCTGTGCAGCACATGCAGACAAATACTTGGTATAAAATATAGTGGACATAGTATACGCCAGTGGGTCATTTTGCTTTTTCATACTTACAAGTGAAGACTTTAAGTGCCTCATCCCAGTGTGCTGGGAAATATAAGTCTGGGAAGAAGATCCTTCTGGCTCCATTTCCCAAACGTGAGCTTTCATTACTTAGTAGTTTCTCACTCTGCACAGCCCCACAACTTAGGATTTTGTTGTTTGGGGATTTTTTTTTTGTTGGTGGGTTGTTTTTTATTTTGCAGTTTTGAAGGGTTTTTCTCTGTAGACATGGAGGGGTGGTGATACATATTCATGAAAGATAAGTCTTTCCAGCCCCTATTAGCATTGACAAAGACTTAGCTGTTTCACACAGCAAGCTGACTGGAATTGTGTGGGGCCTGCCTGACCAGATTAGAGCAAACAGCAAGCTTATTCCTCCAGTCCTTAGGCCTCGCCTTCCTAACAATTTCCCCAATTGTCATTTTGACAAGGCTGTCATTAGGTGATGGCTTCTTTTGGCCATTTTCAGATAAAGGTAATTTCCCTAACTTCCATTTTATTTGACAACAAGTAGTTTGGGAGAGAAAGGAAGTGCTTCAGTAGTTTATGGATTAAGGGTTTGTCACTTCAAAGGCATCTTTGATCTAAAAATATGTGCTGTACCAAATTCATTATGTCTTCCTTTTTTTTTTTTTTTAAAACTTCTTAATTTATTGATCTGCCCCTCAATTATTCCCTTTTCTACATCCCCTAGTGGTGCATGAGGTAGCAGTGATGAGGGGAAAGAGCCCAAATTGCCACTCTGAGAAGTCATTACTAGGGGAAAACAACAGGTGCTTTTGTTCAGCACCGAGGGCTGGCTCCATCACAGATCTGGTTTTAGCCAGAGATCCTGCCTGCTCTTATCCTGGGAGGGATATTTAGTTGGGTGTAGAGATGGGTTAAAAATTTGAGGAAGACAGAAAAATATCTAGGAACATACATTTCATGAGGACTGGCTTTTTAATGTATTTTATATTTGTCTGGTCACTCCTCTTAAGATTGAATGGCCTAAAAGCATGGATCTCATACAGGGAACACTGAGCAAAATGGAGCTTGTATAGTTCAGTGATCGATTTGACTCCCAAATGGTTTGTTCAATGAGCTCCATGAGGTGGCCAGTAGCCCTGTGTTTTTGTTATAAAGTTTTCTGTGGATGATCACCCCCTCACCTCCCACACCCATCCTTAAAACATTGCTGGTGTTACAGAATTTTGTGCAAGGAACATTCTCCAATTAAGGTTAGCTTCGAAATAAAGCTTCAGAGTTCCTTTTTTAAAAATGAAAATAATGAATGTTTTGTTTCTGTGCTGCACTAAAATATCCCAACCATCGTTCTAACAAACAAAAACATAAAAGCACTTTTCCTGTTCTGCTTACAACTTAGATGCTCTTCCACAAAGCACTAATCTCAGCTTTGGACTGGGTAGCGAAGGGCACTGTTGAATGTAGTATTTGCCTGGACTTTATCCAGCAGAGGAGGAGTGTTCTTAAGCGCAGAGCTGTACTGGCAGAATTTACATTTGGATACTTAGCTCACTCTCCTACAAGGAAAGCAGGATGTGGTGTTAGTCTGAATACGGATCTAGAGCTAGGCTTCTGCAGTGTTTGGGCTAGCCAGGTTAGGCACTGTGTTTCACTTCGGACCCTTCTCTGCTTTTTAACACTGGGCAAAACTTTGTTGTTCATTACATCAGTGTGAATCTATCATGGTAGTGATGTTACTCTAGCCTTGCGCAGGCTTAACTCTGATTGGAATTTGTTCTGTATTAATATTAATATCAGTTACATCTAATTACTTCAGCTTTTTCTGTAATGCTACCTCTGTAGTCTACCCAGCCAGATAACCATCTTGCTGCTGGAGGCTGTTTCTGATCCCATTTCTAAACAGAAGCACTTCTGCTTCAGCTCTGGCTGGGGTAGCTGTGCAGAGGCTGGCTTTTTTTCTTTTTTTTCTTTTCCTTTTGCCTGCTAATTGGCTGAGACCACCAGAATTTGGAGGACACAGATGTCACTGATAGTTTGCCTAGGGAGCACATTCATGCCCATCTGTTGCAGTCTAGAAGGCTGTTCATATATCCACAAGGCCTTCATTTAATTCTTGTCAGAAAGTAATGTAAATCCAGTTTACCTCAGAGGTCACAGCCAAGATTTATGCCAGTGAGCCCCCTGCAATTTACACACACTGTAGTTGTATAGGATGAAAAGAAAGCCTTTCATGTTGGTGCATATTAACAAGAAAGCTTGCCTTAGGAGAGGCTTTTTGATTGAGGTTCTTCCTTATTTTAATACAGCCAATGCCAGTTGGTGTATCCAGCTTTACCAAGAGAAAACATCTAATCTTTAAGCCAGAGAAGTAAAATAAATAAATAAAGCCCCTAGCAAATCTTTTTTTTTCCTTAACCATCTTGTCTCTTCCGTGTGGCAAAGCCTCCATGTACTAGAAAGAAAGATAAATGCTGCAGTAAAACACAAGCGTGTGTGTTGAAATAGGAAACTGAATTTACTTTCTGTGAAGGATGCTACTAACTCATCAGCTGAACTGTGGTACTTGCTTGTGGTACTAAATAATTCTAGATAGTGTTCTGCTTTTTCCTTTTTTATTTTTTTTCTCCCCCCACCCCACAGCTGACAAATCTGCCAGTAAAGTTGTGCCTCTTTTTTTAACACAGGTAATGGGAAAGTTTCCAAAGGGCTCGTGCTCACATCTGTGGGAGAGGGAGCAACTGAGGATGCCATATGACTTGGTACCTGCTGAAGGAAAAATATCGGCCTGAATGTCCAATTGCTCTGTTAGTGACAATCTTTTACATTTTCTTCAGCTTCCTACAGAAAGCAAGGTGAACCAAAATATCATGCATACTTCTGGAGTGGAGGTGAGACCATAATTCAGTCAGCTCCAAGGGGGTCTGCAGCAAAAACAGATCAGCACTGCCTTTCTGTTACAATTTCACCACTGTCCCTCTTATTTAATCAAGACACTATACCAGCTTAAAAATCTTGCTCAAAAGTTTATCTAGCTTCATTGACCCCAGGGAAGCTACGTGCAGTTGTGCCACGTTACTCCAGGAGCTGCTATGTACAGTCTTCTTGTTGAGCAGTTCAGTACTTGGTTAGAATAAGGAAACTGATTTTTACAGACAAGCACGGGCAAGTGTTGCTGTCTCAGCGCCTACTGAAAATGCTATACTGGCATGTGGCGTTGGCATGGCTAAAGTGTATGGGAAGGGAAGAATCATTCAGCCTGTTGAATTAAACCAGTGGGAAAAGGTAGAAATGCAAATGGTACAGACACTTGAGTTGAAAAATAGCTGTTAAAAATAAGTTAAGTACTTTGATATTAAAATTGCTTGTAAAAATAGATGAAGAAACACGTCAGGCAAAGATGAATCAGGGTGTGCAGGGAGAACACAAAGGGGTTTCCGAGGTGGGCGCCTCTGCTTCCTTAGGCCCAGTGTAGTTTGAGGGTGCTCTTTTCATTTAGTTCTACTTTAGGGAATCCTCTTCTTAAAGTTAACTCTTCCTCACACAAGCATAAAAAAACTCTGGCCCAAACCTCCTTGCTGCAGATGAGCAGCAAGTCTCTTCCTTCTCCTCGTATTGTCTGGCTGGTGGATTTTGCTTAAGCAAGTGCTTTCAAATGTGATAGGCATGAAGATCAGCATCATTTAAACTGGATCATAATGACCAGAGTGATTTGGGGTTAGGAGGGAGGAGAGCAAGGCGTAGTTGGCATCAAAATTAAAACAGGGCTCAAATTCTAACTTCCAGTGTAGCACTTAAAATAATTAAAATGTTTATTTGAAAGTCAAAACAGCCTCAGTCATAAATAACTATCCATTCCTCAATTGATTGTGCCGAGTCCCAACTGGGAGCACTGGGAATAAGGTTTATTTGCTCCCTGTTGGGATTAATCCATAAATGTAGTCTCCGCATGGAACTCATCAGGTCTTGGCTTCCTCTTCATTAGTCTCCCCGGAATTGAAGGGTAGCCTGAATAAGAGGAAAATTAGGATAATATATTTTCAGAGAGAAAAGGTCTGGCAATCTCTAATTTGCATTTCAGGACCATAATGCTGTGGAACGTTTCTCAAATGATGGTGTCTGAGAAGCAAATGCTTGTTATGCTTGCTGTTTTTGAAGTTTGAATGTGTCAATTAAATATCTCTCTCTCTCTCTCTCTCTCTTTTTTTTTTTTTTAAAGCTTCCAAAGCTAATCATAGTCTTAAACTAACTAGATTGACTTCCAGGCTTCCTTCTATCTACAGTGTAACTTAGAATTCCTTTCTCTTGACAGATCTTTTGGTCTTCTAGCCCAAGGGCTCTGAAATGTCACAGTATGGCCTATTTCTTATTAAAGAGATCATCTCACTATAGCCCACCCAATTACTTCCTCCCTCCCTCTGTTCTCAATCCCACCTCTGATTAGACATCATCTATAGAAATACACTTTCCCTCCCCCTGGGCCTTTTAAAATTTTTTTTCATGATATTTGATGCAAGAATGTTTTTTAATCCAGGCTCCAACCAGAAATGGCACAGGCTTTTTTTTTTTTCATCATTCGTGTTTTGAAGTGTCTAACAATTCTGTCAGTCTTTTAAGGTCACTCTTTGCCCATGGTTGTAGTCAAGGGGCTTTCCTGTCCCCAGAAAATGCTTAAATCCTCAATCTGATGTAAAATTGTTTTCTTAAGTCAGTCTTGATCTGTGTTTTGAAAGTAGTAGCTGAATTATTTGCTGGTGTGTCCTTAGAAAGCGTTTTTGTCTATACAGTCTTGCAGCATATCAAGCAATTTTTAGACCTCTTTTAGTTTTTTTTCACTTCAAAACTCAAATCACCTTTAAATACCTTTTGTTAAGATTTAATAGTACTTTAAGAATGCTGATTAAAAACCACTGGAAGAGTCACAAATGCTTCCAGAAGTTTGTGCAAGTACTGCCCTTTGGCTTTAGTCTTAGGTACTGCATTTGCCCCAAGTTGTAAGCTGTGTGCTTGGTTATTTGCATGTCCTAGCTGTCATTCAATACTACAGCTGTTACAAAACACACAGTTAAAGTGGCATCTGTAAAAAGGATGCTGCTATAGTTTAAAGCTCTTTGGTACATTTTAAATTGATTTTATGATGCAAATCATTGCCCTTAGTGATGGGTCGCAAAAGGGCATCTTCACTCTAAGTACTAATGTACCGTTTATTGCACTGATGTATGTGGTTCCATCGCTTTGTTGTCACTGCTGTTGTAAATCACTATTACTCTAAGTGTTCTCACTGTTTATTTAGCTTTTCGGAAAAATATACTTTAAGAAAAATTTCTCACTTGCTGAAATTCATACATCCTCATCATCAGTCTGGCAGCCTCCCAGTGAGGTAGATCCTTACAATCCTGGGAAGCCGAGTGGTGTACTTCTACACTAGTTTAGGCTTCCCCACAAAGCCGCATCAGTTCCTCGTGAGGCTCACACTCTTTGTGGCTCACAGAGCCACGGGGCTCTCCTCCTTACGGTAGAGACCAACATGATGTGCCGGGCTGCAGCCTTGCAGCCCTCCCTCCTGTCCACAAGCTGTGTTTTAGAGTAGTTCTGGGCTCTGGCAGCAGCATGCACAGAGAAGTTGGGGCATGTGTGTAAGCTCCCTTTTGACTCACTTGATACTATGCAATTTTTTGTAAAGGCAGGTGTCCCAGCACTTGTTTGCTTTAGTGCATCTTTATAGAAAATTTTGTTTAGGAACATGTGTCTAGTAGGGGTGGGAGAGTGACAGCTGAACACAGGTTTTCTTCAACACACTTCTGTGTGCTTGTGTAACAGTCTCCTCCTCTCTGTCCCACATTTTGTAATGGGGCTGATGTACATGTCCATGTACATGTCTGTTCTAGAGAGGGCTTCCTAGAAAACAAGATTTTTGAGAAATCAGTTACACAAAGGAATGGAGTCAGGGCCAGATGGCAGGGATGCTTCATCCCAATCTGAGAGGTACTCATGGGAAAGCCACACACCCATCCACACAGGGCTGTTTAATCAGATAAATCAATTAGCAGATGTCAGTGCAGTTAACAGAGCAAGCAACACTAGCGTGGGTGTGTTACTGTGATTACAGCAGAGAAGACTACTTTTCTTGGTGGAAACCCAGCAACTGGATCAGCTTTTCTAGAGCTGGCAGGGTAGGGAGGAGAGGACTCTGGTTGTCCCAAGGATGTGCTTTTTTTGGTGTTGTCACCAGGCTCAGATGTCTGTCTTTGCTGTCCCGGAGGAAGAGGGGAGCTTTGTGAACTAGGATGTGGACTAGGGACATCATGCTGTGATCAGATTCCATGAGTTCGGCTGCTTTTTTTTTTTTTTTTTTTTAATGATTTTTGGTGGTGACAGATAGTTCAACCCTAGGAGCATTTGCTTATTTTTGCGAGCTGTCCCTGGAAAAAGTGGTTTCTAACTCGTAGTGCAAAACGCTTCTTATTCGCTGGTCAACATCAGCATCCTGCCTGAGGACCTCTTATCTGTCGTATCTCTGCGTTGTACTGACCCAAACGAGGCGCTGTTGCTCAGGCTACATTCCCCGACGTCCCGCTCCCCCTGTGGAAGAGGGTAGGGATCGGGGGCCCTGGCGGCCCTAACTGCCCTGACCAGCCTCTCTGGGACCCCCACCCATGCCCCTTGGCCAGGGGCCCTGTTTCAGCTCAGCCTGGGTCCTTCAGTCCTGGCTTGAGCTACAGCACAGGGGTACCTGTCTCCTGGATGGACTTTGGACCCACGCTGCAGCCATGTCTCCAGCCTCGTCTCCAGACCCATCTTCTGATGGGAGCCCCTGGGTGGACCCTGGTCCTGGTCCGTGACCTCACTGTGCAGGGAGCTGTTGCAGCACCCCGTTACCAGTGCCCGGCTCTGCCTGCCCCGCTCAGACCCTGTGGGGCTGTGCTCTGCGTTGGGGTCACCCTCAGCTCCCAGCTTGACCCCCTCATCCCTCATGGGGGAGCCTGAATTGTGTATTTTATTCAGTTGTTTTTCCTGATGGGTTCATCATTTTAACAGCTTTCAGAGCACAAGTTTCACTGGATCACAGTCACAAATACAGTGATAAGACCAATGCTGTTCCTCAGAGTGCGTTCATAGAGTAGGCACCTCACAGAAGTGAGCAAGTTTGACTTCACAGCACCTGAGGTCTCCAGCTGTCTGTTCAGAGGCTCAGCAGACGGGCCCGATCTCAAGTGGGATCTCTGTTCCTCTTTGTTTATGTGATACTGGAAGGGAGAAATGAGAAAAAGTATGTGACTTGACAACATCAGGATGTCAACAGTAGACCTAGGAACTGAACCTAGCTCCTCTGTATCTGTCTGATGCTGTACCCTCAAGACTCCTGAATTCTTCCAAGTGGGTGCTTTGTGCTCTCTGAAACACTAAGACTACAGTCTGCTTTCACAGTTCGTTGAATAGCATGTCAGGACCTTTTTGTGTTGTGCTCCAGAGTGGAGCTGCCGTAGAATGAAGCCCTGCAGCTGTATGTGTGGCATGGCAAGAATCGACACCAGCAAAGCGCTACGTGATCGCAAAGCCAGACTGCAGAGCCTAGGAAATGTTGAAATTAAACATATTGGCAGTCTTAGCTTTGTCTGAGTTTTTACTGCAGCTCTGCACCTAGCTGATCTCTTCTTGCTTGTGCATCCTGCTCTCCAGTTGCTCTTACACTGCCTGTACCCCTGCCCTCAGTCTCCCTTTTATGGCTTTTCTCTGTTTCTTCTTTCTCTGACGTTCATCTGAAGAGTCAGGAGGGTTTTTTTCTCCCTTGTGTGGGTCCCTAGTTCTTTTTGCCGAGGCAGTTGCAGTACACAGTACCACTGACTGACTCCTGCCTCCAGGCTCTTTGCTGATCAATCCCATCGTTTGCCCTGCTCCACCTGCCCTTCCCTGGCAGGCTCTCTGTTCCTCTCTCCTTTCGCATGAGTGCATCTCTTTTGCCCTCTGCTTTTCGGTCTGGCAGCTTGCTCTTGCTTGGTGCCATTGAGAGCACAGGCTATCTGCCGCCAAATCCACGATCCAGAGAGCTGCAGCAAAAGAGAAAAAAATGTCCAGAAAGATAGCTGCTAAAAAAGTTTTTTCTAGTCAGCAGAGCAAACAGTGTTTGTATGTGTATTTGCCTGCCCTTCCCTTCCTTCTTCAGAGGCTTATAATTGGGCCAATTTTAGACATGTTTTCATAGGTTGCATTGCTTCAAAACATGGGAGTAGTGCTTTTCTAAGGGAAAAGGTCACCAAATTTGTTTTGCTATGGAAAAAAACCCAAGTATTTCCTCCATGCTTCATTTTTGGAAGCTGCTGAATTGTTTTAGCAGATACTGAGAGAGATACTGGAGATGGAAATTTTTTTTTTCTGAACTGCCATTGACAACATCGTAAGCACCTGAAGGTCTTAACAGTGGAAGAGTTATGGCAAGCCTAGTAAAGGTGTGTGCATAGGGAGAGCTTGGCCTCTGCTACCAGCAGTCCAAGCAGATGCTGGTGGACCTCTGCTTCTAGGGACATCCTCCAAAAAGTACTGTAGTAACTGGGAGGGGTTTGCAGCTGGTTCCCTGCACGTCGTGTACAAGCTGCCCCATGGCAACTGCAGCATATCCGGACCCTGCGCATGGGTGCTACCAGCTGATCCTTGAGGGTGCTTCTGGCCCCTGCTCTGAAACCTGCTCAGCAGCACACAACGCAGTGCCAGCACCAGGAGCGCTTCCTGCAGATGAAGGCGCAAGGTGGGAAGGCATGGAGACATGGGAGGCAGAGGTATGGAATCGGCATGGGTGGTGGAAAGGAGGGGTTAACAAGAGTTGAGGCCTTGGTTTGGGGAGACAGAACGCATGACAGAAAAAGCAAGAAGGCAGCAGGGTTGAAGATCACATTTGGAAAGTCTACTGCGAGAGAAGCAGCAGCTAGTCTCATTAGAGGAGGCCTGGCTTTGTCAAAGGTGAGCCTTGTGCGTGTGATAGGCAGACAAAAGCCCCTGTCCTTTCTGTCTGTCACAGAGCTGGTGAAGCTGTAATAAACTCCAGTGTTCGTCCTGGGGGCCTGTGACTTTGTACTAGGTTGGCTCCTGACTCTTGCAGCATCTGCAGCAAAAAGACTCTTAATTCAGGCAGACTTCTTGAAAAATAGACTGAAGGCTATTTCTGCTTGGCTGCATCAAACAGGCATTGGTAGTACTTTGTGTTGTGTGGCAGGACTGGGGACAGCACAAGCAGAGGTAAGAGGAGAGAGTGACATGTTCCCGTGCCCCTGGGTAAGAGGCAGTGTCCCCGTTTCCTCCAGAGCCTGGTAAGCTTACGCAGCATCCTCAGCAAGCGCTGAGCACGTACAGGTCTGCAACTCAGTCCATGCTGAAAGTACTTGACAGCACAAGCCTCTGAAATGCAAAGGGGTCCAGAACATCCCAGCTAGTCACTTCACTGCTTGTGGTTTCACAGCTCTATTGAAAAGCAAGTCCTTTCTCTTTGGCACCTCGGAGACGTGTGCCTTGCACAATTTGTCACAGAGACCCCGCAGTAATTTCACACACTCCTCTAATACAGTCCTCCGAGGCTGTCATGTATTTTCATGTATTTCCTCTATTATTTCTCCCTGCTTGAATCTTTCAGATAATTGATGATACTTTAGTTAATCATTTTCCCCCTCCTTTGTTCAGCAGGTACCTCAGCCTTGAAGGGATCCTTTTCATTTCGAATCTGTGTCTTCTCCTAAGTAATTGATCACTCTGCACCCGGGGACACCCAATTCACAGCGGAGCAGGATCAGGCTTCATGAATAATCAAAATGTTGTGGCCACGCTGCTGCAGGAGTGCAAGCAAGCTCTGGACGCGCTCCTGTCGGCAAAGTCTGACGCATGTGAGGAAGATGAGCGAGAATACCAGCGGTGCGAAGGTGAGGTCCCGAGGAGAGGCACCAGGAGCGAGCCAGCAGGTTGCTCTGTGCCTCAGCGCTGCCGTGACCGGTCCTCAGCCCTGCCCTATTTTTCTTCTCCTGGCAGATAAGTGTCAAGAGATGACTGGATTTGTAGGCCATGAATGGGATGTGGGCTACAGGCAGGCGGGGAAAGAAGCCCACTTTGTTGCAGTGAATTGCTGTCAGTTCTAATTTTAGGCTTCAGTAAACATGAGGCTGTAAGGAACAGTTTAGTTTGGGAAGAACAATGCCCGAAAGTTTGCTGATGCACGTAAATTTCAGTTATTAAAAAAAAAAAAAAAAGATGCAACTTCTGAATAAGGGCACATATTTCCTCTCCTTTCATAGGAACTGGGGGGAGGGCGTTTTCTGTTTGTCAGCTTCTCCTGATATATTAAAGAGCTCATTGCCTGAATCTTTATCTTGTAAAATGCGCGTGACCTCTGTAAGTGGTGTCCAGAGAAAAAACTTGCAAAATCCCTCCTGAAAGGAAAATCCATGCCAGCTAATGGCTGGAATAAATATCCAGGAAAGGATGCAGTATTTACTGAGGGCTTTAATAAAAGAATTCTTCATTTGTTTTAATGCTAGCATTAAATGCAAGAAACTAGTATTTATTTGGTATTGATTTTGTTGAGAGTGGTTTTTAAAATTTTTTATTACTACTTAATTCAAGTGGAATTCCAGTTCACATTAATTGTGAAAGGGTGTAAAACACGTAGTTCAGTTTTGTCTAGAATCAGATTTTCAGAGGGCTACACAGCTGAATCGTCACAGGTTTTTTACTAATAAAATAAAAGGCATGTTTGAATTGCTGAACTTGTTTGAACTACACTTTTTCTATACAAACTGGGGAAGTTATGAATGCTGTTCTGCAACACAGAAAAATAAAAAAAAAACTTAAGTAGGTATAGGAGATATAGTAAGGGATGCTGATGGAATTTCTGAGGAAAAAAAGCATTAGAAAAAAATCTGCAAATACTCAGTTCTACATGCTGGTTTTGTGTGGTACTATACATTTGCAGAACTGTCTGTTTTCCAGTTTAGTGTTAGTAATGTTTGGGTTTGCTTTGCTTGAATGACTTGGCCATAACGTTAATTTGATTTTTGAAATCCTTTGTCTTGGAGAGGAGAGCTGTTTAGGATATGGTTTTGCGAGCATCCTTGTTCTTGCTGGGAGGTCAGCTGTGGCTTTCTGAAGCACCCAAGTCTGGTTTTGAGTGCATTTGTGATAGAGGGTGGCATATAGGTTTTTGTTATGGATACTGGAAGATTTTTCTCTTCTTTTTTTGTTTTCAACAAAAGGTACTTTTTCTCATCACAAATTCTTTCAAGCTTTATTATCACCCTTTAGAATCGGCTCTTGAACTCCTAATCAGGTAGCACTTTTTCCCTTCATCCTCCTTTTTCCTTTTCTCCTATTAAATACCACAAAGTATGAGAAATAATCAGTTTAGTTCCAGATAAGGTAAATCAGTGCCCTTATAATCACTGAATTAGACATGGTCCTTCAGGTAAACTGCTTCAGGAAATGGCTGATCAGAGTGTGAAGCGGGGTGCAGGCTTTTCTGAGGAACCGTTCCCATGAGCTGGCTGAAAGCAGGAAGAAAATTACTTTGCAGCAGGGCAGTGACAGTGATATTAATACCTGCTCGCAGTTCCCGCGTGCGAGCGTGCGCAGGGAGGACGGAGCCTTGCAGGTTGGCTGCTGCCGGCTTTGTCAGCCGCTTGCCGCTGGCAGGTGGTTTTTAAGCAGCAGTAACAAGCGGCTTGCGCTCTAACGGCTTCGTCGGGCCCACATGTGCCTCCCGCAGAATGGCATTATTACAGGGTCACTTCTGGCAGCAGTTTGAGCCAAGGGGACTCTCTGAACACAAACGCGGAGGGGGTTTCTCCTCCTCCCCTCCCCCAGACATTGTCTTTGTTAGCTTGGCTTTCTTCAGACCAAGCACAGGAAAAACTGAAAGCCAAATACATATAAATAGGGGTGAGAGGGGAGAGGAGGAGCGAATCCTCATCTTGCTTTATTTTAGGAGACAGAGTGGGTATTAGATTGGCTTGCCTTTTTTTTTTTTTTTTTTTTTAAACAAATCTTTCAAGCTAACCCCTGCGTGGGTTCATCTCCTTTTCAACCCATATTAATTAGTGAATTTACATTGCTTGCACAGATAACGGCTATCATATATAAACTCTTGTGCTGGGAGTTGGATTTTAGCTGAAAACCATCGTAGCTACCTCACTGACTGTTCTGTGGGGTCTAGTGGATGTCCTTGCATTACAACATCATATTATCGTAATTAACACACTAATTGCATTTATTTCCACGTGGTGACAACTAGACACCACAGCAAAGTTTGAAGCTGCAGCTTGCTAGGTTCATACAAGGTCCTGTCCCAAAGGCAACTGATGGCTTCCAGCTCACTAAATCCTTCCAAAAATGTTACTGTAGATTCCTTTTCTAAGCAGCTCAGCAATGATGACTGCTAAGGATGACTCTTTAAAAATAAAAGTTCAGTATTAAAGAATTTGGCCATATTCTTTGTTCTTTAGTGCATCAGGTAAGATTATGGTTTAATTAAGGATAACACAGAAAACAGTAACAGGAGGATAGCAGTAATATATTTATGCACTAGAGAGAATATCAGCGTTCACATTCTCCCATGGATCTTTGTTTTATTGACACTTTTTCCTATTTTAGTTTTATTGAAGTAAACACGAGTTTTATTGGGAAAGACAGAAGAAGGAGGCAGAAAAGGAGACAGGAAGGCTTTCTGTGTAAACGTCCCATTTCTGTTTCTCTGGATTCCCCCATACACATCAGTGCTATGGGATCCTGTGAGGAGACGTTATAGAGGTGCTTGCTGTGATTGCCTTCAAGCATCCCTCATCTTCCATTGCGGAAGATTTAGGGAAACTCAGTCTTCAGGTATTAACATCCCTGTGACCACCCTACCTAGGGTTTTTTACCGTTGTTTTGTGTTCCCTGTGATCAGGTGAGCATCCCTGCTCCTGTGCTGATTTTTGCAGGGCTGCCACACTGCAGGAATCACTGGGATTGCTAGGCTGGGAACTCACGTCGCAGCCTCCTGGCCCCCCCAGCTCCTCCACTTGGGCACCTTCCCAGACAGTTGCTCTCTGCGCAGCAAGGAGGACTGAGCCTCTCTGGACACAACTTCAGAAAGCTGGGAAACATGGTTATGGGTGAAACTGTAGTGAAGTATAAAGGGAAGTATGTCCAGAACTGCAGCAACAAGTGAGAAAACTTTCCAACTTAGGTTGGAAAATGTGATACAATTTTTTATGGCAGCTTTTTGAAAATCTGGTGCTAGATGACAGACTTCCCACTTTTTCCTAGGAAAAAACACTGTAGTACGAGCACAAAATAAAATTTTATGTAGCATATTTTCTACAGTTGTCTATAAAAGATTCATTTAGAAATACATAGTAATGCATTTATTGCATTACCTCATTAAAGCAACGATGGTCTCTGAGCAGGGGTTTTCTAGGGATTAATGGCCAGAAGGGGCTAGATCTGCAGCTGATGATCACCATTAACCCCATCTGGGCAATAATCCTTGTTAATCCATTTTTATTGGCCAGAGAGTCTGTTTGGCCTAGTGGTTAGCACAGCACACTGAGGCTGCAGCTTCACTGCTATTTTAAAGAAAATGAAATCCGAGCTAGTGCTGAAAGAAGGGGACAAATTCAGGCCCAGATCTCCAGCTGTGTGTTCCTACTAGCAATTGCATCCTTAGTTGGATCTGCTTGGAGATCCAGCTGAAGCTAATCATTTTGTTTTGTAAGTTAGTTTCCAGCTGGACTCGGTTGCTGCTGGAGCTGAGTGATGGTTAGTGCTGGCGGAAGCAAAGAGCCAGCCCTGGGGAGGGAGCAGGGCTGGGGGTTTGGCAGCGGCCACGGAGCAGCCTAAGCTAAATGCAAAATTGTGCTTTTGCTTGGTGAGCCCCAGCACCTCTCTGGAGGATTGAACACCAGGCACCCCATGTGAAGTGCCTGGGAGCTGGGAGCACTTCACTTAGCAAAACCTACCATTTGACTTCTGTGCTTTGCTTTCCCAGCTGGGAGGTAAGCCATGCTTTATGTAGTGTTTTGAAACCCTCAGGTGAAGGCACAAGGACTGGGGTTATCAGAAGCACAGCTCTGTGCTGGCTGGCTGTCGGGCACCCCGGTAGTAGGAGCGTGCTGGGGCCAAGGCTACCCTGTCCTTGTGGCTTCTTTTTTACTTCTGTTATAAACTGTGAGCAAAACGCAGAAACTCAGGCCACATCCTCAGCTAGTGCAAATTACAGTTACCTTGGCCTCTAAGAAGATGTATTGCACAGTGACAGAGCTGGTGCGTGGATCTCTCATACGGGCAATGTAAGCTTCAACTGATGCCTGCGGTGCGTATGTAGAAAATGCAGTGTCGATACCGGTTCCCAGACACGTGGCCTAAGCAACTCTTCCTGCTGTAGAAGTAAGCTTTCTTGTGCTTCAAAGGTGGTGCTATCATCTACAGTTACTTCTTTGAGAGCACGTTGAATAACTCAGACCAACAACATTTTTGATTAAATTATCAGTCAAATAATTATTCTCCAGAACATACTGTCATTATATCCCTTTAGGTCTTTGTCTAATTGCTGTATACAGTCCAGGTTCGTCTCCCAATTTGGATGTGGCTTTTAAACCTTGTAACAGGCCTTCATTATTGGCACGAGCAAAATATTAAATACAGCCCTTAACAAAGGGGATGGGGCTTCTGCGCTGCTGCTTCATTTGCTCTGCCAGGAAACCTCTCCTCACGCAGGGGAAAATATTTCCTCGTGTCTGTCTGAGAGCAGCTCTTCACGCATAGCCGGCCACCGGGCTATGTTACTTCCTGCTAAAAACCTTTTTAATGGCTGATGGCTCTGATTTACCTGGAGGGCAGAGCAGACTGGGGTAGCTGGAGCCAGGCAACCTTTCCTTCCCTCGTGGTAGTTCCTGCAGCAAGAGCTGACAGCTCCTGGCTATTGTGAAAAGGCCTGGGCCGGGGGGAGGTATGCTTTTTGCAGGGTAGGTGCTGTACCATGACACTTGGGGCTGAATCCCCTGCAAGGCCTTTACCTGCACTTTGACCTTTCCAGCTTTGCTTCCCGACGAGCTGAGGACCCTCCTCGAGGAGGCAAAGGCAATGAAGTGGCCCTTTGTGCCGGAGAAGTGGCAATACAAGCAAGACGTTGGCCCAGAAGACAAAACAAACCTGCAAGATGTGATCAGCGCGAGGCTCCCTGATTTGCTGGTATGGAGTTCAACGCACCTGTTTGTAAAACATGCCGCTGCGGTGCTTGAGTAAGCCCTGGTGGGTGATACTGGGATTCCAGAGACTTTTTTTTCCCGCACTGTAGCAGTGACATGCTGGTTGGCAAGCTGAGGTGAGCGCGTCTCTGCTGGGAAGGGGCTGCTCCTAGGGGCCAAAGGGCCAAAGCAAGAGATGGGGCTTTCATTTGGTGCTCAGGCGAGAGAGGGGGACCCAGAAGCTACAAATCATTTCGGACTTTTTTGTTAAAGTTGTTACAAGGCGATCTGTGTGAATCGCTCTTTGTGAGGCAGCTAATCTCCGCCTCGCTTTGGCGTGTTCAAAGAGAATAGAAGGAGGCAAAAAAAAGATACTAATGAAAAGTGCATGCATACATTGTTAGCAATGCTAATACTTAGCCTGTCACACACAAAGCAATCCTCAAATCAAAAAAAACTATAGTGCCAGACTGCTGCCCTGAGAAGAGAAAGCCGTGAAAAATTACTCTGGGGCAGGGGGAAAAGGCGACAGAGCCTTAGGAGAGCTCATGGACAGGCTCTGCCTTGTCCAGAAGTGATCAGAGGGGTGTGCAGGGATCTTCCACGCACTAAGCACCTTACAGGAGCAGAGCTTTGCTCGCTGAAACGTGCAGCGATGACTTTTTTTATGCTGTTTCTACTCACTTTGTGCTCTGGCGACGGTAGGTTGGGCACTCGCTCTGTCAGTTCATCTAGGTCCACAGTGCAGCTCTGTTTTCAGTAACAGAGATGAATGTTTCTCTCTTCCCTGGAAATCTGGTGTTGAAATAAAACTAAAACGAGAAATGTTTACATAACGTTTTAGAAGACAAGGTTTTAGAAGATAGGATTTTTGAACAGAAATATGTGCATTTTTTAATTCAGGACTGCTAGGAGGAAGTGAGGATTACTTGTCTTGGTGGGATTTGTGTAATTAGACACCTGCTTTCTCAAGAAGATGACTTGACAGGATCCCTTTGGGGACCTAACCTGGCCGAAGGCAGGAAAGCCAAGAATTGCCTTATGCAGCTTCTCATGTGGGTAAAGGATGCTTGTCTGAGTGAGGAGCTGCAGGATCCAGATTGTGCTCGGGCATCCCATCATGAAAGTTGAGGAGTTTAAGATTAGAAAGCAGGAAGAAATGTTGGATTGCTTTTTGTCTTTCTAATTTTCTCAGATGTCAGACATGACTCGTAGCAGGTAGAGGACTCCTTTTTCAGTGGGAAATGTGATACCTAGCCTAATGAGTGTCTCTTTAGCAGGACGGACATAAACTAAAGATGAGGTGTTTAATTTTCTTATACTTACTGTGGTGCGTATCCCAAGCCAACACAGTCATGTTCCTCATGGGAAGGGGCAATCCGGCCTGAAAAGCTGGGGACCCGGGCAGGAGCTGGCCTCACAGAAATCAGGCTGCAAAACTGCTGTTAAATACAAGGGGGGACAGGAGATTTTGCCTGTTTCAGTGAGAACGCTGCCCAAATAAGGCCAGCAAGTTTTTTTTATTTGAGGACACTGATTATTTCTAACACAACAGCAATGAGAAGTCCAAAAAAAGGCCAACAACTAGGTTGTGATTGCTGCGAAGCAGATATTTCAGCCCGAGCATCCCCTCGCCAGCATCGTACGTTGCTGGAATTCTGAATTCGGTGGCTGGGGGGCTGGGGGGGGGGTTCTTCTTGGGTATTTATTTTCTTTTTCTCTTTGGTGTGTGTGGCCTTAGACAGAAATTTATGGCGGTGGTTGACCTCCTTTACAATCCTCGCACAGCGCTCTAACTTTGGAGCGTTTGTCTGCTCTCTCCCAGGATAAACACCTGCAGTAAACTCCCTGAGAGACCTGGATAGATGGGAGATTAATGTGGCTGTAATAGTGGAGCAGTGTTTTCAGCATTATGCCCTCTCCCCAGGTAGATGGATCTTTTCTGAGATGATACCAATTATTTATTGCTGAAACATCTGTTGATAACTGCAGCTGCCCTTGTTAAACAAAGCATATCATGGGGTCATAGACTATAGGGACCTAAAATCCTACCGCATGCTAGTTTTAGACTATTCACCAACACCCCCTGACGTCCATTGGTTACCGTTGTCTTCAATGTTCCATCATGCGGGTGAAAATACTTTGTAAACATTGTGCTGCCTTTCCCCATGTGCTTTGAAGTATTATTTCATCTTCATTGGTAATTTATATTCTAGTGCTATTGTACCATGGGAAAAAAGGGAAAACCTTTTTTTGTTTTCCATTTAAGTGTAGATAGACTGACATTTTGACCTGTATTATTAGTATTAGTCAGGAAAAGGGATTTTTTTCCCCTTCATCCATCCCCCCCCCCCCTTTTTTTAATAAAATTTCAAGGCAGAGCAAAGGCTGCTTCAGTGCTTTGAATAAAAAGCTGGGGGGGGAAATGAGGCTGAAGAGAAGTGATTACAGTGTGATGAGGAAAGATAAAAGTCTGAACAACTTTTTTCTTCTTCTTTTTTGTTTTGGCATGAGGGACAGAGGCATAATTTAATTCCCTAAAGGAAAAATAAGTCTTTGTCAACTTATTGTTCAGAAAAACCTTTAAAATTTTTCATCTGTTTATTTTAATTTGCCATGCTTAGAATAAGCTCATAAACCGTAATTCATTACATTTTAAAAGTGCTTTGAGATCCATGAATGAAAGGCACTTCATTACCATAACACACTGGCGCTGTTATGAGGGGCCAGATCTGGCTCCCAGTGCTCGTGATGAGGATGTTTTACTCGGTGAGTAGGCTGAAAAGCTCCATGAGACCAGCACAGGGAGTAAGCGGATTAGGCTTTGGCTTCAAGGGTTTGCCTTAGTGTCGCACTTTAGAAAGTGGGATACCCGTTGCTGGCGGCTGCATGCTAGTTTGACGCATCAGGAAGGCAAAGCCACCTGCACCTGCATCCTTTTAAAGTGCTCTTCTTGGCCTTTGCTGTGGGATTGTTACTTCTGCATGCTGGCTAAAGTAGGGGGAAGGCATGGCAAAAACAGACTGGGGAGGGGGGAGAAGTGCAGGGAGGGGACAGGCGAGCCAGAGCTGCTTCTGCTCTCTCGCTGCAGCCCAAGTTCAGCGGGAGTCACACTGCCACACAGAGTAGAGCTCAGTGCAGGGTTTGGCGAGATAAGCACATTTTTTTTTCTTCCTGGTCTCTCCAATATATAAATTGCCAAACCTCCCTAGGGATTTGAAGGCAGCAGATTTGTGGTAACACTTAGCAGAAACTGGCACTTCTGGTTTTACAAGATCTTTGCATCTTACAGAAGACTTTTCCTTTTATTTTCTTTTCTTTTTTCCCCCCCTGCTGCTGATTCACCAGCCAAAAAAAGACCAACCCAGTTCAACAAGCTCAGCATTTTAAGAGAACCTCACTGTTAGCTGCTATCAGCTAGCAAGCTAGGCCCCTTTGGGCAGCCCCCTTCTCAGCCACATCTCCCATTTGGTGGGAATTTGCACTGAGGTCCAAAGGGCGATAACCGGTATCTGTTACCAAAGCAAGAACTTGAAAACACTAGGGTTTTTTGTTTTATTAACAAGTCAAAGCAAAATCAGAATTGTCAAAGGACCTTGCTGACAAATGTAAAGGTAGAGGGATTACTTTTTCTCTCTTAAAACACACGTGTTCTGCGAGGTTAGGACTGGAGCTGCACTTCCAAAACAGAGGCTTCTAGTGGTTCCCCTCCCTGCAGATGTCCGGTATCGGAAGCGATAGCAGTATCCTTCTGCTCCGTAACCAGCCAACAGAGGGCAACATGCCCATGTACGCACAGGCTTGATCCGGCAAACCCTGTGGTGGGGTTTCACCGAAAGACTCCTGTGTGCACACGAGTAGTTCTCTTGTGGGATTATCCATGCAGCATTAATTTTTGTGCAAGATCAGAGCCCACGCTCACCCACCCTAATGACGGAGGACTTCACTTTGTTGTTAGCTGTCAGTAGCTACTGTGGCTGGCGCAGGTATTCAGCCATAGGGCAGGCTGTGCTGGGACAGGAACAGTGCAAACACAAAAGCAAAGTCCAGCCTTCAGTGATTTCATCATCTAAGGCCTTGCCCTTGCAAAGACACTGAGGAAAACAATTTGCAGTTCATGTTTAAGTGGGCTAGTTAAATGACCTGAAGTCTGTGGGCGACACTGGCCCCCGGATTGAAGATGTCTCCATGCAGGGGGACGCAGGGAGCCCTCACTTCGCCGTGGCGGAGGGGCTGCTGGGTGGGCACTCGCCCGTGCCTCCGAGGCTCCCCAAGAGCGGATCTCGTTGAGGTGCCCCTGCAGCCACCACTGGAGCCGTGCAGGCTCGCCCCCTGCTCCCTGCCTTAGACGGGGGCGGGGGGGACGTGGATATTCTGGCCCTGTTTGTGCAGAATCTCATTGAAGTTAATGGGAACATTGAAGAGAATAGAAAATAGGCCCAAGCAAGGGCTGCAGGGACGTTGGCTAATTACGTACTGATGGATTATCATTAGGGAAACCATTCTGAGGGAAGTACCCTAACTAGCGTTGGGTGTGTGTGTGGCACTTGAAAGCCAGGAGCCTTTGAAAAAGAAATAAAGAAGGGGCTGGGGATTTAGTTTTCTCTGCCTTGTACCTGTTGGTGTGGTAACAGGAGAATTAAAGCCCTAAATCTTAGTCCTGGGATCTTAGTTTTTCAGGCTGACCTTTTGCTACCTGCCTCGTAAGAGCTCTTCTTGGGTGATCCCGGTGAAATGAAGAGTGACATAACTGAGAACTGTAGCTGTGGGCCGAATTCAGCACAATTCGTGGCCTCACAGCCTCCCTTATGTTGGGCTGATCCCTGACACTTCAGGGCTTTTAAAATGAGAAATATCAGAGATGAGGTTCTGTAAGTGCAGGAGAGCAGCAGCTACCTCCTTTGTGAGTCACGATGGGCAGTGCTTTGGACACTGCCCAGGTGAAGCTGCAAGTTATTTGTCCTACTGGATCCGAGGGCAGCTTTACCGCTTGGGCGCAGGGTGACTACCCTGATGTTGCTAGCACACAATGCTGAAAAGCCTATATTGGGTACCTAGAGAAATGTTGGTTCACCTTGTTCATAGCTAGGATTTCCTTTTCTCAGATGTTGCTTATTGGAGTCTTTCCTCCGTAGAAGATAATTGTATTACTGAGATTGCTATGCTGTATTTTTTCTTGCAAATTAAATTACTTCTCTAACGGATTTATATTTTGAGGACACAGTTTTAAGAAGGAAAGACTCTTGGATCTTTAACTCTGATTATAATGGGCTTCATCCTGCCCCATCAGGGAGAGTTGTCACTGGCATTTAGCTATTTTTAAGTATTAAAATATCTCCTTTAACATACTGTTTTAACATACCACAGAGAATTACCACAATAGTTTAGACATAATCTTCATCTGGAGCACAGCAGGGCAAGTCTTAGGGCCAAAAACTGCTTGTTGCACCCATCCTGGGTAACAAGTAAAAGTGAGGGACTCCTTGGGATGACAGTCCCCCAGATCCCTGCTGCCTTGGCAAATATACAAGGCCCACAGGAACTGCTCGAGCAGTTTCCTCAGCGCTTTAAACTATTCTGCTTCTGTCCTTCCCCAAAATGCTGCTGTTCAGCAGCCTGGGCTGCCTGCTGCTTTCCTCTCTCCTGATACTGCTCAAGTTCATCATGCAGATGGCTTCCACTTGCACCCACAGGTAGCTGTGCCCCCATCGCTACCTCTACCTGCAAGCAGCATTAAGATCTACATGAAAACAGCAGCATGGTCAGGGATGGTACCTTCCTTCTCTTGCATTTACAGGGTGTGGGAGGCTCTCTCCATCCTTCCAAGCCTTGGCCCGCGTCACGGGAGCTGGTCCTACCAGCTGTACTCTGCAGACAATAATCTGCTGCAGCGATGCTCCTCGCAAAGAGGAAAGGGAGGATCATTGAATTAGAGAGGGCAAGCTTAGAACAGCAGATGGAACATATCGATAGTAATGAAACTAAATCATTGGAAAGTTGAATCGGAAAAAAGGAAGGGTCATTGATAAAAGCTGAGATTATTACTGCTGTAGCGCTTTCTCACTTGGTGAAGGAAAACTTGGTTGGTTGTAAAAACTGACCTATTCTGTGGTGTTTTGAGCTGCTAATAAGGGACCTAATGTTGCTTTCATTGAATAAACACCCAACCCTCCACTGCTTTGAGAATGAATAATTTGAGCTAATTAACAGCTTCAGAAGCTCAAGCCATTAAATTGTGTCCTCTCCTGATCTGAGCAGAGAGGTGAGTGTCCAGAATCCACTTATTCCTGAGACCACAACTGTTTACTATGGGACTTGACTGCCTCGCATTTCAAGCTTATCCATCTGCGTGTTGTGGACATGCTTTCTTCTGCCCATCACAGAGATGGTAGGAGGCTTAATTCATTGTTATTTGTAGAGTGTGCACTGATTGCCAGCTGAAAGGCAGAGATTGATAGAGAAGTCCCGTGCAGTGACAGCAGATTTGGTCTCTTGGAAATGCAGGCTTTGCTAACAGTGCATGGGGTAAAAGGGTGAGACTTCAGCTAAATCCATTGGTGTTTTGACTGTGCATTTAATCTGACAGGGGACGAATGTAGGAAAAAGTGAGCAATTTGTTAGGGTTCACGTATTTCAGTGATGTGCTAACTAGGGAGAGATCCTGAGAGAGAGAACTAAGGCACCTGGAAATACGTGCTATTGAAACTCCTGCCCTGTGCCCAGAATTAGAATTTCTTTGTCAACAGCTCGTGGGTTTTTTTTTTTTTTTTTAATTTTTAAACTTCAGCCACAGTTACAAATGAAATAAGGGCTAAAATGGTGTAAGATGAGTGAATATAAGCAAACACAGGAATCCAGACTATTTGCAAAGCTGTGGACATACTCTGAGAACTAATTGATTCTTGCCCCTGCTTTCTAACCTTACTGCTTGCAGAGGCGTTTTTCCAAAGGAGACCCTCCCCAGTCTGCACACTGCGTGTGAGGTTTGCCTATGGGATCCTCGCTTTATAAAGAGGGCAGAGAGAGTGGATTAAATCAATACTTCATATATTTGTGCTTGTAATTCCTCTTACATCAGCTGCCACATAAAGATTTCCCCTATTTTCTTCCCCTCCTCCTCGGCCTCATTTACTATGCACCAATAATTTCCCTTTGACGCTTTCTTGCCAGTTCTAGTGCCAGATGGCTCCGGTTCGAGCTTCTCCCCTCTCTTGGGAACGGCCCCCATTGTCAATGCAAAGGAGGCATCATGGCTTTGAACCCAAAGCTGGGACCCAAACTTCAGGCGCGATGTGAGGAGGAGCTAAAACGCTAATGCAGGAAACCATGCAAACAGCACACCCTCCCACTCATCGCCATTAAGGAAAAACCCTTCACTAAAGGCTGTTTTGCATTTTCCCCAATGGTTCATGTATAGAAATCTCGTGCAAATTTAATTCTGTCACCACCTGATTCCACTTCCCAGCCGTGAGGTTCCCTTTGTGTCATAAACTCAATTAGACATATGCATTTCACATCATGGACACAGATGTTAAAACAAAGTGTGCACGTACCTCTCTCTCTCTTTCTCTCTCTTTCTGTGTAGATGCGTACACACAAGCTTTAAAATGATAAAGAAAGTGAGTAAATCTGTTTACTGTGCTAGCCCGCTATGAAAAACAAAGTGCCCATATGTGGCGAGCAGAGCTGAATTTCTGATTGTGTTCAGCTAGGCTGTTACATCTTTGAAGTCAATAGAGTTTCCCTGGGTCTGCACTGGGTGACAGAGAGCCGTATTAGGGCCTCTCTCGCATTTGATTTCAAAGTGGCGAGGGGAGTGTCTTTGTGCGTGTTTTGTGTATGTGCCCAGCACGACAGTGCATTATCTGTAGGTGCTAAGGAATTTTACAGTCACACGATTTGGCAGTGAATGAAAGAAGTGGGTATTAATTTCTCGGTGTACTGCTTGGAACACGGGAGCATAATTGCAAAGACTGACATCAAACCATGTTTCTGTGTGCCACACAGCATGCAGCCCTGCCTTTTAAAAAAAAAATAGCGGAGTTTCTCTCCCTGGCTTGACTTTTCTACATTTTGTGTCCATTTGGTTTTGGAGAGGGACACAAGAGGTTTCAGCATTGAGCAGAGAGTTAAATTATGCAGCTGCAAGACTGCCAAGCCCTTCAGAATAGGATGCTTCGTTTAGATTTTCCACAATGCTATTGAAGTGCTTATTTTCCTCCTGAAGAGACACAAACAGATGCAAACTTCTGTAAACACTTTAGAAATGAATTCAGTGAGTTTGGCCTCTCAGCAGTGCTCAATAGCTGACAGAAAAATGTCTAATTAGTGCAAGTGGAAATAATAGGGCCACTTGGATTCCTTCCATCCTCCTCCAAGTCTACTTTTCCTAGGAACTCAAAGGCCCTTTTGTTTGGTAGGTCACCCTCTCTCAGGCTTTTGTGCTCCAATCTATTAAAGGAAGAAGGGGAGGAAAAAAAATAGATTAGGCGATGCTCTGTGCTTAAATATATGGCCTGTTCATGAGCATTTCGAACGGATAGTTTGCAGTGTCAGTTTACAGGTGCTTGGAGAGTGGGATTCCTCCATTGTTGACGGGCACAAGCAGAGCTGTGCGCACAGAGCTCCGGGAATCCTTTCAAGTGCCATCCTCTTAGAAAACTCAACTTGGGCTCAGGAAAAAAGGAAATTTGTACAAATTGGCCTCGCTGAAGTGCAAACAAGCTAGCAAATACTTGCTGCAGATCAGTACTGCAATCCGGCATTCATGTCGTATATTGTAGGCTCTTCTCCAAACCATCTGAAATAAGCTTTCTCCTGCACCTCAAAGGGCTCCGTGCTTTTGAAGCAAGTGGGTGTTGTTTGATCAGGCTGCTAAGATCCCTCCCCTAGATTGGATGCTGCTAAATGCTGCTAAAAATCAAGATGAATCAGGTTGTCAGTGAGGGGGCTCCGGACTAAAAGCAAAAAGAATAGAAATTAGGCTGGGGAGGAGTCCAAAGAATGGGCCCAAGTAACTTTAACAGTGTCCAAAGTAGTTAGCAGAAATTAGGTGTCTATCTGGCTTGGTGCTTTTAGGCCTCTGATGCTTCACAGGGAAGGCAAGTGAAAGAAACATGCTGCAGACAAAAATGGGAGATAGCTGCCAAACTCGATGTTTTAGCATGGACTTGTACAAAGTTTTCTCGCCAGTCTCTTGCTCTGTGGTGGTGCAGTGGGGCCTGCTTCTCCCTCCCATGTGTTTCTTTAAATCTGTCATTACTAGAGTTACTGACGTCAATAAGATAAGAAACACATCTTTTTCATGAAGAGACTTCATATGTTTCAAGGTGTTTTTCTGTTTTTTCTCTTGTGATTTACATACCCCAAAGCGCTACTTTAATATTGCCATCTCCAAGGTGTTAGAGCGACGCTGGGCCGCAGAAGGCCAGGCTCCCTGTAGACCACGTGAGGCTGTGGAAAGGCAGGTGACCAACAAGACGTGTCAGAGTAGGGCTGCGCCTGGCACCTGCAAGGCTCCCTAGCTAGAGATTTGTCTGTCGTTACAGCTGATTGCTGTGTTTCCAGAGCTGTGTGGTTCTCACCTCCACACCCTGGTTTTCTTCATACTTTGCAGCAATTGTGTGACAAAGAATCTATTTAAGAGGCAGGAGTTTAGAGACATCATTTCATATTCTTTGTTCATCCTGTCTTCTGTGCTATAGAGACATTTTGACACAGGATACAAAGGGGAGGACTCTGGTCACTGTTGTTAGTCATTCATCACGCCAAGCTGAAAACGGCTGCATCGGAGAGATGTTTCAGTGAAATGATGATTCGATTCTGCCCCCGCTGCCCAAACCTCTGAAAAGCGAATCTCCTAGCTGTTAGCGTGTGGAGCGCTGCCTTGCTCCACGAGCAGGAGGACTGCCCCAGCTCACCACGGAAAGGGCAGCGTTTTGGTGCCCCATCCTAACAGATGTGTGCAGGGATTCCCGGATACGCGCAGAGGCCGTGTGCCTCCACGCGGCTGCCCCGCCGGCTTCCCCTTCCCTTTGGCAGCATGCTGCCTCAGCGGCGCTGGCTGATGCCTCGTGTCACTCTGAAGGCTCAGCCACAGTGGGAGTACCGAGAGAGTTAATGCAGATTTAGAAATCATTAAAGATGACCTGCAAAGGAAAAACATTGGACTCCTGCCCTGTTTGTTCCTTTGTGGTGTACAAAGGAGCGTTTGATCCTCCAGTCTTAATGCTGCATTAATGCTGGTTGTTTATATTTAGGGCCTGGTCCCACAGGGAGCGGCAGGTCCCCTGGGAGTCCCTCATTTCCTAGGGGACTTCTAAGGAAAAAGAGGAAAAGAAAAGCTGAAACTAAAACGTAGTACTTCCACTGAAGTTAGTGGGAGCACCAGCTAATGATCAATAATGATAAATCAGACTAGGTAGACATTTACATGTTCATGCATATTCAGAGAAGTCTCATTTTCAGAAATGGTTTGAAAATGTGCTTTCTGAGCTGTCTGTGCCTCAGCATGCTTTATGTGCCACATGGAACGAATGCTCATTCCCCATCTCTATATGGATAGCTTGAGCTGCATCTAGGAAAATTGCTGTAGTGACCATTTCCAGTCTTTCCAGATTCTTATCCCCTTTGAACTAATTGTTGTTACTGCTAATAGTCTGTTGGGCATAATTTAAATTTGTTAACAAAGCAAATTATATGGTTCCAGATACTGCACAACAAATAGACCGAAAAAAAAAAAAAACCCAGGAGTGAAGGCTACAGTACTAACAAAATACCCAGCTGGAACCTTCCTATCTTAAAAACGAAAATATGACTGAAATTAGTCATAATTACAGATAATAATAAATCCTATCTGATCACTGTCCCCAAGGCTTTCTCCTATACATATGTGCCTAGGAATATAAAAACTATAATCTGAGCGTGGAGCGTTGAGACAGCCTTTTGGCTGCTGGTGGGTATTTGCATGTTATAATGATCAGTACTTCACTTGCTATAAAACCGTAGAGTTGCCTTACAGCAAATATTTTTAACTGGTATGTAGGCAGCACTGTTAGGCAGAGATTTCTTAAACCTGAATATTTTCCGTAAACAGCTAACTGAGCCTTTACTACTTGAGTTTCTTCAAGGCTGACTCATGATTTGGCGTTCTTTTCAGGTTTATTTGAAAGCCTCCATCATGGTCAAGGACTGTGTAACAGCAGCTGCTATTGTGTTTCTGATTGACCGCTTCCTATATTGGATTGATGCCTCAAGCAAACTTCTTCAGATTGCCAAAGGTCTGCACAAGTTGCAGCCGGCGACGCCGCTGGGCCCTCAGGTGGTCATCCGCCAGGCTCGCCTCTCTGTGAACGCAGGTAACGAAGCTCCCTCCCGTGCACTCGTCCCTCCGTTTTCTCAGCTCAGTCCCAATTAGGAGCTACTTGACTTTCAAGAAGATACTTTGTCCCTTTCTGGGGATGACATGCTCACGGTCCTGGTGCCATCTTTTCAAACGCACAGCCCACTCCCAGCCCCCTCGAGCCCTCCCAGCTCCTCTCACTAGCACAAAGGGGCTGGTATAAAGGGTTTCAGAGCCAAAAGCGGTAGAGAAAATTGTGAAAGGGTGTGGAAAATACTAATTGGAGCTTTTGTTCCTTAACAAATCTTCCCTGCTGGTTTCAAACAGGGGTATCTGAATTGCTGTACTTCTGACCAAGGGCCTTTAAAAAGTAAATTAGAATCCTGGCATATTCTCTGTACTGTCCCAGCTGCTTTTTTTTTTCTTCAGTAGACCCACTTGACTATGCAAACAATGCAGCTTACAAGTTGATAAAATTCGATTGAAAAAAAAAATGTCCATCATTCCTACAACATGGACAGCACCCGAAAGAATTTAGTGCATCTTCTCCCTGTGCCTTTGGAAAGAAGAAAACAAAAGCAAACAAGCTTGGTTTGAAAAACACAGTTTAGGAATATTTTATTTGCATAAATTAGTGAGAACTGAAAGTTCCCTCTATAGCCATTTTTATTTGTGACTGTGGACTTGTAATGTGCCCATTACCATGGTATTAAGGTACTGGCACATCCAATTTATGGGCTAGTTCAGCCAACACTTACCGTTGTCCACTGACTGGAGCAGCCTTGTTGAATGTGGTTGGACAATCATGACAAAAAGCAGGGTTCAGCATGAATAAAACTGATCAGATTAGTCCTTAGGCATCTCCTGCAGCCCATCAAGCCTGCCATGGATGATTCGGGCCACTGAAACATGCAACAAAAACACTTGACTCACTTGTGCTGTATGACAAGCAGCTGAAATGCAGAATGCCCATCTTTTGTTGCATCTTATTTACGCTGGTTTTTTTGGGTATGAATTCTGTGCTTAGGGTGTTTCTTAAAAGCCGGGTAGCAAGGGATGGGGAGGCAGCATAGCCCCTAGCTGTGCTTTCCGTGGTGGGACCTCAAGTTAGCTGACAGAGCTTCCCCTAATAGCAGGCTCCCCAAGGAGACCAAAATGGTTTTACATTTAGAAAAGCCAAGTTTTCTTGGGACAGAAACAGGCAGCTCTGCTGCCAAAGGAAGTGAGTTGGACTACTTTCTTCTGCAACAGAGAAAAGCAAGGGATTCCCAACCTAAGGGGAGAGCCTAAGCCCAGTGCCTGCCCCAAGCTTGTTGCCACCTCCCATGCTCTGAATCCAACAGCAACCCAATGAATGCGAATGAGCAGAGTGAGAAGCAAGTGTCTCAAGTCAAGTGCCAACAGCATCGGGCTTGTAGTAGCAGCTGGATTTACTCCAGAACCAGTGCACAGCCTTTACCTCTCTCATAGAAGAGAAGTGTCCCCTTATATTCACTTTACTGAAGCCTCGCTGTAAAATATGAACAACATGCACAGAAATTTGACAGAGATATGAGAGCCTGACTTGAGAAAACCTTTCTCCCTTTTTAAGGTTAAGCACTCCTCCAGGAATATAGTGTGTTAAGCAAAAAGAAAAATGCGCATAGTTTTATCTTACTGTGCAGCCACATATTACAGAATATAGCGTATGAACAGATACAGCTATCGACAGTAGCAAATCTATGTGCAATTGATTGCAGGATGTAATAGGTTAAAAAGCACAGCTTCTTTGTGGGATTTTCTAAAGCAAGTGTCTAACTAGAAACAGCTATCTCCTCAGCTGTTTTTAATGCAATATTTTTTGTATATTCAAAATAGCTTATATCAAATAGATTCCTGACCATGAGTTAAAATCTAGCAGTACATATTTGAATAGAAAGTTTAGAGTAAACATGAACACAATGACAGTGATGGGAAGATGAATAAAATTTGCAGGAGGCTTTCACAGATGAGTGTTTTTGTTCAATTCATGCTGCATAATGCATTTTTACATTCATTTTCTATCTTTGCTTTTTTTATGAGGTAAACTTTTAAAAGCTGAATATATCTTAAGCAGCCTTATTAATGACAATGGAGCAACAGGTATGTATTTCTTCTTTTCCAATTTCATAACCTTTATTTTGGTGGGATTTTTTTTATACCGATTGTAACAGTCGCACAAATTTCAAACATAGACAGTCAGACCTCAGTAGTGACCCATTACATCATGCTTCTCTTTTCATCAGCTTTCTTTGCTAAAATGTGGAAAGTGAGACTTTCTGTTTTAAAACTTTCACAATTCATCCTTGTGTATCTTCACTTGGGTGGAAACATATTTTGCATTCTGCCTTAAGAATTTTAAAATATAACCCAATTTCAAGAAGTTGACTGCTCTTGAAAACAAAGACCAAAACAGAAACCCAGAACCCAAACATTGTTAGTGTAATGCATATCCTCCAAAATCACACTGACTTTATAAATTAAATGGATACTTTATTCTAAGCCCGTACACAGACTGCAATATAATTATTCAGTATCCTTTAGAGTTAAGAAAAAAGAGTGAGTCCTGGAGCTTACAGCACTTTCTTCTAGTGCTGGATAGACATGCAAAACTGTACAAGGAGGAACACTCCTGACTGCTTGACAGTATTTTTAGAAATTAGATATTTTGCTTCACTAATCCACCTTCATTTTCCTTCACCAATTCACTAATCATGTCAGACAGCCAAAATAATTATTTAATTATGATTCTTGAGACAATATAAATTTTAGGTTTTTATATCTCTTATGTGTCTTGTTAGCCTTCAGGAATCATTTAGCCAATACATTCAGGTTTCTCTACAGCTGTGAAAATTAGGAAATTTAGCAAAACTATTCTGGTTTGTGTTAGTTTGTTTTTAATTTGAAAGTGAGATTCTCTTACATTTATGTAAGAGGGGTTTAAACAAAATGCCAGATATCAATGTTAAAGTAATACTGGCTGTGAGAAACACTGCATTTCAATTCTTGTGGGAATATGCTGGTTTTTTAAGGTTATTTGCATAATATTCAGTGATAACACTTGTTTATTTAACATTGAACATGCATTGTTGAACAGGTACTTCGTGTTGAGAACTGCAGTGAAATGTTCAGATTATTTAGGAAAGATTAATGGCTTGATTTCATACTACATTGAGAAGTTCAAGTACAGGTTTGACACCATATGACTTGATGTGTATAACTAATCATACCGTGTTAAAATGAAAACTGCTGGTTTTAATATATATAATACACTGATATCTGAAAAGAAAACACAGTTTAGCAATGGTTAAAAATTACTGTATTGTGCTCTCCTGTATATACTGATGATAACAGAGATATTCCCATATTAATTTTTTTGATTGATTTTTAATATATCTCTGAATAATGTTTATATAAAATGACTTTTTGTTATCTTACAGAAGAGTGGCACCTTTTATTTTTGTGTTGTTCTTATGTTCTGTATATCTATGATTCAAGTTACTTGCTTCTATAACTGTCTTGTTGTCTTCCTTAATGTACTGTCACTTTTGTCATCTGTCTGCTTCTAAGGCCTGTCTCAAGCCAGTTGAATTCAATGAAAAAATTCCTGGTGATTTACTGGGGTTTAGGTAACCCTCGGAGGTCTAACATGGCAGCAACACTTTTTGTACTCTACTAAATTTTTCAATGCTTTTCAGGTACATGGCGATATGCTAAGGAAAGTGATAGGACTCTTGTTCAGTCAGTCTGTTTGCAAATCAGAGGGCAGATTCTGCAAAAGCTGGGTAAGGCTCTTTTCTACAAACATCTATTCAAGGTTTTTGCTGTTTTTCTTTCTTTGCAGTCAACACTGAAAATGTTGAAATATGCATGTCATATGTCAAAGTTTTAGCTTATGTAAAACTTCTGCCTGATGTCCATAACACAGCTACAGAAGATGAGTTGTACGCATCTGTTTGAGGAAACAAGGACCTAGCACCATTTACCAAGAAACCACATTTTAGAAATGGGGGGTTTTTTTGTTTTTGTTTTTTACCAATCAGACCAGAAGTCAAGGAACATTTTCAAATGTTATGCCATATTTTCCTGTGCTATTCCATATTTGCTAATGCTTTTTCCAAATTTGCTATTCCCAAAGGCAAGCAGTAGCTTGTCATAGATACACTGCAATGGTTTCCTCTGTCAATACAAGAAATTCCCTAACTTTGAGCATTATGGACTTCTATATTCCAGGCTTGGTACTTGAGATCTGCAGCCTTAATTTTATGCTGTTCTTTTGGTGTGACCTTTCATTTTCAGTGACTGTTGAGCTGATGTCTTTTATGAACATAAAATGTGTGTTTACAGACAGCCAAAAGCTAAAGTAAACTAATAAATGTTCACTCTCACTAAAGCAAGAAGTTCCATGGTATGGTTTTATACTGTTCTGAGGGATCCTAACTCAAGGAGGTATAGAGTAAACTCAGCCTACTGAAAGCCACCTGTAGCAGTTATCTGCTTAGTGACTATTTTTCTGCTTTATTTCAGGGATGTGGTATGAGGCAGCAGAGTTGATCTGGGCTTCAGTTGTTGGTTATTTCAAGCTTCCTCAACCAGATAAAAAGGTAGGATGTCCTTTGCATTCTGGGTATCCTTGCCAATCTGAAAATCACTCCAGATTACCTTTTGTTTGCCTCAGTCATATCTTTTAGAAATAATGTTTCAACTGTTACGCCTCTCAGACAAGGTTAACAGTCAGGACAAATACTCCAGCTGAGGTCTGTATCATACACTGTTTCTGCATGCATACAGAGACTTATGGGAACCTTTCTTCCAGCAGAGGAGCAAAAGCAATAGTTTTCATTAAGCAGAATGTTCCAAAGTGAACAGTCACCTGGGATGTCACAGGTCTCTCTGACAAGAACAAACTAATCCCAGAATGCAGCCATGGTTATTTTTCAGGACTAAGGCTAATTTTTTTCTGGTAGCCACACGTCTGACTGTTGGAGTGTCCACGAGCTGCGCTATGCTTTCCTGGGTGGGTGGTGGATATTCCCTAGCACTGTAGTATATGAACACCTCACAACATCTAATGTGTCTTTCTTAAGCACCTTTGTGAGGCAGGGTCACACTAATTTTCTCAGTGCAGATGAAGCAACAGTCATGCAGTGTGTCTCTAACTAAATGGGAATGTGAACCTATGTCTGCCAAGCTCCCAGGTGATGCTTTAAGGAGTTTTGTAAGTGTACACTGGTATAGGATGTACCACAAACACAGATCTTGTCACCTCTTGCGCTACGTTAAAGCTTGACCTCCATCTCGGAATATTTCTGTGGGAGCAAAGATGTGAAGTGAATTTTATAGAAAGCATACGGATACTTCCTAGCTTTCTTAACTATTCAGCAGGGCAAGCCCTTAGCTATCATGTATAAATCAATGTTCTAGAAAGAGAGAATTTGCAAGTTCATGGATCTACATATTCATGTCTTATTTTTAATTGGTTCTTTAAAATCAATTACAATTACAGATTAACAAAAGAAAGTTATAAACCAAAGATTTAAACTGTTAACACTGGGAACTCTTGACTTTTGTCAAACTCTGTTTATTTGTTTTGAAATAGAGTAATAAGCTAGGAAAGTGTTTTGTCAGCACAAGTGGCTTGCTTTCCTAGGCTACACGTGATCAGCATTATTACTTCTATCATCTGTCTAGATGTCTTCACATTGGACTTTTTAGAAAGATTGGGATGTGCTAGTGAGTTTTTAAACACTGTTTTTGGCTTTCAATAGTCTTTTCTGCAAAACAATATAAACAAATGTGAGTCTTTTTTCAGAGGTGATTAGCCAAGGCTTAATGCAACTTTCGGTAATCCCACAAGACTGCACTTTATCACAAACGACACCTTGGAAAAACAGCTGAGGGAAATGCAATGCTGTTCGAGTTTCTGTTCAAACTAGAGGTATCGTTAATCCAGATAGCTGCCATTCATGAAGCCTCACATGTTTCACCAGGCTGTGTTTTCTGCACGCTAAATTAATAAAAGCCAACCAAGATGACCTTTCTGAATTTCTCAGCAGTGCTTCTCTTCATTGGCTCATTTTTTTTATTTCTAATGTGTCCTACGTAGCATCTAACGTATTATGAGCACTAAAAATCAAAATACAGGGGAAAAGCCCTACCTTATTCTTCCATTTCTTTTTCAGGGAATTGCTACTTCCTTGGGTATTTTGGCAGATATCTTTGCTTCTATGAATGAGAAAGATTATGTCCGTTTTAAAACCAGTGCTGAGATTGACCTGGTAAGATTTGCTATTTGTCTGCAGATTCTTCAGCTAAATTATCTGTAGTTGTTCCAAATTTATGCACACTTAGTCTGTTCTCCAGCTCTTCTGTTGTGCTGAGGGGCTGAAGAAAGCTCCATTGCTCCAGTGGGAAAAGTTCATTAGCACTTTGCTTCAAAGTAAAGAAACATTAAGAATATTTATAGGGAGTGTATGTGTGTGTAGGCTTGCATTCATATAAAATGTGATATAAATATATGTATTATTTAACAGAAAAAATATAGCATGTTTATAGAGCCAAAATGTGACACATGTATAGTGCAGCTGAGTAAAAAGATTCCTGCAGAACAGAAAATCTCAACAGACCTGGCTGATGATGTGTAAGATTTGACATCTCAAAAGTTTTGAAGGCCTCAGAGAGCTTAGGGAACCTACAGATCCCACTGGACTCAGGTGACCAAATGCCAGGCTGTCTCCCTCCAGTCTAACAGGGTTGCTTACCAGGTAGAGTCTTTTCTTTGAAAAGAGAGCCTTTAAGCTGAGGTTTCCTCTCTTGCTTTTTTCATTTTACCAGCGCCTTCTGGGAGAGTTCAGTCATCGCTTATTATCAGCTGCAGAGGCCTGCAAGCTAGCAGCAGCCTACAGCCAATATACCCCACTGTTTGTGCTCACAGCAGTGGTAAGTATGATCTCTCCTCATTCTCAAAGCGTCAGTTGTATAAGGGAAGAGTCCAGGTTATTAAATTTGGATCTAGATCCAGTTTTCAAACATTGCATTGTTCAGGACGTTCATATCTGTGTTGTGGATATGATGCTACACATTATACTAAACTCCAGCTGAACAGGGAAAGATGGGCAGAAAGCAGTAGAGTGAGGACCAGCTTTTAAGCTCACCAAGGAGTGCTGCTTCTACTATAACTCCAAATACATTTAAAAGGAAAACAAGTAAGATTATTTCCGGCTGGAAATAGAGCAGCAGGCAGCCCAAGCCACCATTTGCCTCAAACTGTATAAAGGAAAGAAATAGAATTTTTCCTCTTTTTATTTATTTGCAAGACGTCCAGGTTTATCATTTCTTGATCTTAAGTGTTTCCTCCCCCTCAGAACATCCGTGGAACATGTTTGCTGTCCTACAGTCACTCCGAGGACTGTCCGCCAGAGCGGAGAAGGTTCTACTTGTCTGAAGCAAAGGAATCCTTTGAGATTGGCCTCCTCACCAAGAATGAAAGCAGTCCTGTCACCAGCAAGCAGGAGCTCCATAGTTTTATTAAAGCTGCTTTCTGCCTCACGACAGTGCATCGATGGCTCTATGGGGAGAGCGAGAAGCTCCGTGAGGTCAGTCAGCTATGTAAAGAAGCCATGGGAAAACTGCATGCTTACAGCACTTCATTTACTGAAGGCGAAGACAAAGGAGTGCTTGCCAAAGAGATCATGTCTCTGATCACATCTGTTAAGAAGGGCTTGCAAGTGGAAAGCTTCCCTAATTCTGATGCCAGGTCTTACGTTCCAGATAGTTACAAAGGTGCAGTGGAAAAACCTATTCTTCAAGGGGAGGCAAACTTTGAGAAAATCCTTGCAGCGCATTCACAGCATCATCTGTCAGTGTGTGAAGTGTTTGAAAATACTTGCAGGATTCATAAAACCACACCAGGAGAAGCCAGAATGGGAGCTTGTATCACAACGTTAAAAACAGAAACAAAAAACATAGATACTGTGTGTATCACTGAAGAAACTGTGTGTAAGGGGAAAGACACCGCCAAAAGAGGTACTGCATCAGAAGCCAGAAGTAGCTCAGAGAGACTCAATGGCCAAACAAGAAATAAACACGTTGTTTCTGATGCGACAAAAAGCTCCTTTGAGGAGACTGAACCATTTGAAAGAGTGGTGAATGGTGAAAACAGTGTATTCAGCAGATGGGAAAACAGGAGTCAAACTACTCCTTCAGAGAGCTCTTGGTGCAAGCTGTCAAAATCAAGTTACTCCTCCAGCTGGGAGGAAGTAAACTGCAGTGGCAGCGAAGAGCCCCCCAGGGAAGGGCAGCAGCAGCGAAAGGGCTCAGCCGGGGAGCAGTGTTGCACGACAGAATCTGAGGAAAACGCTCCAGCCGGTGGCTCGCGCTCATCGTGTCCCGGAGCTCGGCACCCTTCTCCTCGAGAGCCTCCGCAGAGCTGTTTGGGGTCTGCTCAGCCTTCCGTGGAGGCAGAGGCGCCCCTGGGTGGGAGGCTGGTGGAGAAGTCCTCTGTTCGCGGGGAGCAGCTGTCGGCGGGGCGGCACGCTGGGAAGAGCGCTTCAGGCAGGACCGCGAGGGAGGCGGGCGGTACGGGCTTGGCGAGTAAGGCGGGTCCTTCCCTCCCCAGGCCTTGCCCTGGCCCTGCCGGGCCGGGGAGGGAGGCGGCCTCTTCCTCCTCCTCCTCCTCCTCCTCCTCCTCCTGGGAGGGGCTGGAGCCGCGGGGCGGGCCCGGCTGCAGCACCGCGGACAGCGGCCGCGGGGGGGGCGCCGCGGGCCGGGGGGGCGCCCGGGCCGGCGCCGGGGCGGAGACCGCGGGCAGCACGGAGGAGGCGCCAGGCGAGGCGCGGCGCCACGCAAGTGGGGTCGCTTCTGCGACGGCCGCCGGCGTCAAGCCAGGCGCCCGCGGCTCCTCCGTGCCAGACTGGCTGAGGAGATCTGCGGCAGCGGTGGGAAGCGGGTCGCTCAAAATGCCCGAAGTTGACCCCCAAGCAGAGACCGTAAATGACACTGACTTCGATTTCATAAATACCGGTAGCTTAACATACCGTTACGCTACGGAAACCGTTCCAAAGCATCAGCCCGCTCCCAGCATGCAAACGACTTCACCCTCAGTGGGACAGATGTCCGTAACTGACCACTTTGACTGTGCTACTACTGAGGAAGATGAAGAGAAGTCTCAGAATATGGTGGACAGGACGCAAGGGTCCGGCTCACCTCTGAGTCCGTGGCACAAACCAGCCCAGATGTCCCGGAGTTCCCCTGAGAGTGTACATCCATTTCTGAACCCAAGGGGAAGCGGTTTCGTCTTCGTGCCTGGGAGAATCAAGGAAGAAGTCCCCGATGCTCGGTTTCTGAAGGATGATGATTACTCAAGGCTTCTGTCGGGGGTAGGGCACAGCTGGCTTGTCCAGAGACTGTTGCCTACAGGAATTTTTAAGGCTAAACAGCTTCAGAAAGCATACTGTAAGTTTTTGCGCAGCAACGGGCATTTCCACATAGCAGAGCAGTCTTGACTCAGGCTTTTTAATGTAATGTTTTAATTATCATTTATTAGGACTCTTTAAATTACTTGTTGTTGTTTTATTGTTTTTACACAAATACTTTAGCAATAATAGAAGAACATTCCCTCAAACCATTTTCTCCTACTCCTTACCCATTTATGTATCAGTCACAGCTTCCCTTGATCGATCTCCCTGCCCACTCGGGCCCTCCTGCAGCATCCCTTCCCACAAAGCGTAACTCAGGCTGCTCACTTCCCTGTGCCAGTCCATCAGGCCCTTCTCTGCCTTTTCATCTGAGTCTCTAGTTTTGCCAGCCATACAGAGCCCATGTCTCACCACTGTAAGTTACATATCTGAGATAATGGTTATTAAACTAATCATGAATAACAGCTTATTTGCCATATACAGGCATATGATCAATAATATACAGATGTATGATCTACATACTAAGAAATACACAAGTCGCTATAGGATGCCTCAGTGGGTTCATTAAGTATAACCCCCCACCACCACCACCCTTGGGACTTCATCCTATCCTGCATGTTTCAGCCCTTTTAGGTTTGGGGGGTTTCTTTTGTCCTTGATTGTACAATGTCCAATTCTGCACAATATCTCAGTATCTCTTAGTATATGTTTTATAGCCCAGTATTTTGCTTTCAGAGGAGCCTGGATATCTTAGCTCCTAGGCACTCGTGTTTCATCCCTCAGCACAGGTGCAGAACAGTCCTTGAAAGACCTTGTGCGTTCTACCTGTGGGATTTTCTTGTTGCAGCTGCACTCCTTTTGAAATACTCAAAGAAATCAGGCCTCTGGACAGGCCAGGAAACAGCTGTATTTATCGGGGACTACCTGAACGTGGCAAAGGAAGGCAAGCAGAGAAGTGCATTTTGGATCCACTTCCTGCATCAAGAGGAAAGCCTGGGAAGGTATTGTTCAAACCAGTTTCTGAAACAAAATGTTTATCCATCCTAATTCTATATAAATATGAATGAAAACTGTCTGGTAAAATTTGACAGGTACCTGTGATTCAGTTAGTCCAGTGCCTTGTTACATAGTAGCCTTTATCAAGTGCTCTCAGAAGACTGTAAAAGTTTGTACTAAGAAAACTACAGAAATCACTGTCACCTTGGGAGAAGATTTTTCCTTTACTTTGGCTTGCACTTGGTTAGATTTTGACTGATATTCTGAAGCAAGAATGTTTTATGGCTTTTCCAAGCCTCTTGGATGTTTTGTCAATCCTTACTATGCTAGTTCTTCCCATCACCCCATTTACCTCTCTCCTTTTGTTTTTTGGGAAGAACAAGCTACTTCATTATTTTCTTCCGACAGCCATGTTAGTGTCCGTTTTCTCATTACATCTCTTAGGCCTGACTTCACTTTCATCCATGCTGGGATAATTGTATGGGACCTTAAGTGACACCTCTGTTTATCTGACTTCTGGCTTTGCATTAGAGAATTCTTGTTTCTGATATTCCCACACATTCAAACAAGGCATCCTTAATTTAAAATAAACTTGTTCTTTAAGAGAGTGTTGCCCAAATTAACAGTAATTAACCTAATGGAGATTTCAGAGTAGGCTTTTCATAAAACAAGTCCCTCTAATCCTACTCCTGGGTAGGAGATTTAGCGATTAGTAGTATTCAGCAGGGCACAAGCACAGGGTATCTCACAGTTGGAACAAACTTCTTGCTTGCCTTCATCTTCCTGTGCAGACACCAGCATTTGCTCTGGTCATAGTCCCACAGTGGCAGCTCCACACCGGCTCCAGTCTGAAAGTAGGCAATCTCGGTTAACCTGGTGCTGGGCCTGAGTTAGGAAGGGAATCGTGAGGAGCACGTCACCCTAGCTAGCAGAGCGCGCTACGATCCCAAGTGTCTGGCTTCCCCACTAGGATTGCTTGGCTGGCAACAAGCTCGTTCGTAACACAACGAAGGAGCAACACTACCTATGTGAAGAACAGGCACTTCAAGTGTGTTTCTTTAATTTTTAGCAGTGGGTTTATGAAATGGATGCATTTGCTCTCAAGCAGGTTGAAGACCATCCATTTGCTTCATATAGGCCCCTGCACCAGGGAAGCCTTGCTTGTTGCTTATCACAGATTTTGGATTGTTGTTGAAAGTAGCTTATGAATTAGTATGGATTAAGAACGGTATTTTAAGTACTTCTGAATCAGGTCTCCCTTCAGAGTCAGGAAGAGTTGTCTTCTTTAAACATTCCCAGTGTTATGAAACCCCATCCTAGCATTCGGTTAACCTTTACAGCATTTTATGCCTGTAAGAGGTATAAAAGAAAAAAACACAAATTTAATCACTGACACTTTAAATGGCACTGCCAACAGCTGGCTTTGCGTATGAACAGCCAAGCTCTGCCTTGTAGTGATGTTTCTGCATCACAAGCAGGGCTTTGCAATTGCAGTCTGATGCAAATCTGGCTACGCCAAACATTTGTCTGTTTGTTTAGGTACGTTGGGAAAGAATATAAGGAAGAAAAAGGGCTGCTTCATCATTTCAGTGACGTGGAACGACAAATGACTGCCCAGTACTACGTGACGGAATTCAACAAAAGGCTGTATGAGCAAAAGGTCCCCACGCAAATCTTTTACATCCCTTCTGCAGTACTTCTGGTAAGAACTCTCTTCTGAACGATACAAAGGAATTGATGTAAAGAGGGCTGTAAATCGATTTTGGTTTAAAATACAAATACTGAGGCCACCTCTAGCTGGCACATTATAAATCATGTGGTCTTACTGGGTAAATGCATTAGCTCATTTCAAGATATAAGACATCTACATGCAGAGCTGTGTCTTCTCCAGATAAAACAGACATGGGTAGACAGGGTGCACTTCCCAGCATGGAAAAGTTGGATCTGATACTCATACGCACCTTACTTAAATATTCATTATGTACTTCTTAGGGTTATATTCTACACTTTTTTGTTGTTTTGTTTTTCAAATACAGAGAGCCAAGTAGTTTCTCTCCCCCTACATGGTAGAGAGCAGAATTCTTTCTTTCAATATTAGTATGTACACTGTAGCATGATGTGCATATTACTATATCTGCTGGGCAGTCTGGCACTAGATCTGACTTATGCCACTGGCTAATAAGGCCTAATGAGAGCCTGGCATCAGTTCTCAAGTCTTTCCACATAGAAACTAATTAAAAAAACCACTGATTATTTGCACAGCTAAGATGGAACAGGTCCAAGTTTGCCCAAGGGTAATCTTTTCAGCTTTCTAGCTTGGTCTCTAGACATAGTCCCTTGAAACATGTTTCCCATTTTCTGAACAAACTGGACATTTGTAGAATTTGTTGCTAACAGAGTCTGGCCTGCCACGCTGATTTCACACTGTATCTCATACTGCTATTGCTCTAGTTAAATGTGAGCTCCTCTTCTAAACATGTGTTCTTGAGTCAGCAGTGGAATATGTACATTTTTTCCATCCATTTTTGATGGAAAGAAAGTTCTAGGAGGAAAAAGCAAAAATTCAGTTAGTCAAGATTTAGCATCCTTGTTTTCCCATCTCTGCTTGGATGACTAACATTAAAACTCTCCTTTCAGATACTAGAAGACAGAACTATAAAAGGCTGTGTGAGCGTGGAGCCTTACATCCTTGGAGAGTTTGTGAAGCTGTCTAATAACACAAAGGTAGTAAAGAACGAGTACAAAGCCACACAGTATGGGCTGGCCTATGGCCATTTCTGCTATGAGTTCTCCAATGGGACAGATGTTGTTGTTGATCTGCAAGGTTTGTATTACAGAGAGTTTCATATATTGCATAGCCTCTCCCATTCCAGAATATGCTATACAAAGGGCATATCCTCTCTAAGTGACACAAAGTGAAGGAGGTGCGTGCAGATATGCTCTTGGCTTGTGCAGTGCTCTTGCTCTCCACTGTATTACAGGAATAGCACATAAACCATGTTCTCCCTACTATGTCACAGCTTCATGCCATGGAGTAATCTGCACCCATTTAGAACAAGCCACTCTACAAAGATGCTTCCTGTGTAACCATCTAAAGGAGACCCATTAAAAGAGACAGCAGTTTTTGTCACCCTCACGCTTTCCTAGAATTGGCAGGCTTGAGCAAAGTCCCGTATTCAGCTAGTGGAGAACTGAGCTCTCTTTGGTTAACAGCCAAGGATACAACCATTCAAACTCAGCCTTTATCACATGGTTTCATTGTGATACTCATACACACCTTACTTAAATATTCATTATGTACTTTTTAGGGTTTTATTCTGCTCTTGCAGACATAGGTGTAAACTGGGAGTCACTGCACTGGCATTAGCAGAGCAGGGGGTGTGTGCCAAATGGAGAGAACCGAGTACAATAACACAAAGACTGCTGTTTGATACCAGGATGTTTCCTTTCTTCTACAGGTTGGGTGACAGGTAATGGGAAAGGCCTCATTTACCTCACAGACCCCCAGATTCATTCTCTCAATTGCAAAGATGTTTCACACTCCAACTTCGGGCAGAGAGGAATTTATTACTTCTTCAATAATCAACATGTGGAGTGCAATGAAATCTGTCGTCGCCTTTCTTTAACAAGGCCCTCAATAGACCCACCAGTGTAGACTCGTGCAAGACAGTCTAACAGAAAATGACCCATAAGACGGACAATATTTTATACTGCACACAACAGAGCCACTGAGGCAATACCCATGTGAGTCCAGACAGTCATTGCCTGAACAAGTTTGGAAAAGGTCTGGTCTTTGCATCCAGGCTCATAATACCATGTTACCGTCTTGTGTGCCATCTCAAATGTGTGTTGTTATAGCCATATATAAGAATTAACAGAAGAGCCTAAGAGGAGTAAGACTGCAGCCTCCAAAATTCAGAGCTTAGCAAGGGGTGCACTGCAGGACTGTATATGCTGCTGATCCATCTGCAGATTCAATAAGGGCAGTAGGCATCAGCTGCTCTTTGGAAATGGAATATGAAATAGAATGAGACAGAAGCAGAGAGTTGCATTTCAACCATTTTGGTTTAACTGTACTTGTAAAATTCTCAGCAAGTGCTGAGTAAGTGCTTCAGGGAACAAAAGATAGTATACTGGTTTACTAAAAAAATAATAAAATGTTTCTTTCAGAGGTGTGTGTGTTTATAGGTACATATGTGAACACACAATGTCTAAACAGAAGGAACTATGGTATTAACTGTAACAGCCAAGAAAACTGCTGCCCTTAGAGGAAAAAATACTCTCCTTGAAGCAAGAGATGTTTTACAAGGATGATCAAGGACCGCTGGGTTTAATAAACCCTCAGAAGACTTTCCTGTGAGTAGACTAGTTCTTATTTAGGGACAGCACATCTCTTCTGCCCTTAATGAAACTAGGAGCACCATAGATTGGGTGACTAGTTCTACAACTCTGATTCCCACAAATAATCTGATTGCAAATGCATGTAGCCACTTGTGCAACGGAGCGGTTCGTGGAAGAGGCCAGCATCTAGTGAACACAAGTGCTGTTACAGAGTTAGAGCCTCAGTGCCCCTTTAATTCCAACCGAATGGGCAAAGTATCTGCCTCTGGTCTAAGCCAGAGGGATTTAGTTCAAGCTTTCATAATACAGCTTCACAGAGCTAGCAGGTGCAAGGCGTTCATGAACACAAGGAGACTCTGCTCAGCCACATCACTGACAAGGCTGGGAAAGGGCAGACAGACAGAGACTTGCAATTTGCTGCCGATAGCAAGGAAGACACACTGAGCTGTGCCTCAGCACTGGTTGCTGTCCTCGTCAGTCTTGTCACTGACAGGAGCCACGCTGTCACTTTTGTCAACCTCAGTACCTGACAATTCCCTTCATGCAGGGCTGAGAAGGCCCACATGTGGTGGCCGAAGCAGCCTGAAGGAGCACAGGAACCACAGCGAGCCCTATACACGTATTTGGTGGGGCCTTAGCCCTAGAACAGAGCCTCTGCTGAAAGAAGCTTCATTTCCGAGATGCCATATAGCAGTTTGCAAGCTAATGCGCTAATGGGAATTTAGAGGCACCAGTCTAACTATCCTGCATGCATGTAATAGTCTGTATGCTTCCTCAGCCAGCACTGCGCTTTACGTGCTGCAGAAAGACTCCCAGTAACCTTAAGAGCCTCCAGCTCAAAATCCAGTTATCGTCACCAGCAGATCTGCCGTAGTTTATTGCTTACAGACCTAGTTTGGTACAACTGGCTTGCCAGATTACAGTTAATACAGCCAACGCTAGTGCACAGGGTATTTGATGTATGAGCTAAGCATTCATAAGTGCAGCTTAGACTAAGAACTATTCAGAACAGGTACTAGAGTTTTAAGGGGTTGCTTGTGAATTAAACACAAAAAAAATGCCCTATAACATTTAGATGATGTGTTTACACACTGTGCCTGTGAACAACCTGCACCAAGAGCCCTTATCCTCTCACCCCACCCCACTCATATGGCTAAAGACTTAATTTTACCCACACAATGAGGGTTTTCTTCTTGTCGCTTCTGCCTGTGCTGGGAACATACTTTACTATCACACGTACAAACAGCTGCAGCTTAGAATATGTCCTTTAACTCAAACATTTGAGCTGTATTTTGGTTATTGTTCATGGTTATAAAGTGTACTCAGAGAGCCCCTGATTTTTAACACCAGCACTCTTTGAACGGCCTGTGGTATGCATGCTGGCCACATGCTTCAATAGCGCTTGCCCGGGTTAGAGGCAGCTGCAGCTTTTTACTTTTTATGAAACAATCTTTTGTGGTTTTTCTGTTGTGTTTTTTTTTTTAAACCGAAGCTTGTAATTCATTCATGTGACCTCCTTGGACTCTTGTGAGCCACCACCTGGAGAACTGGAGAGTGTGAGCTGCAGAGCTATGCCGGTCGCTTCCCATAGAGCCACTGAGGGCGCATTCAAATGCCATCGAACGTCAGCGCTGCCTGCATGGGATGGCCCTTGCCGCCCCCACGTTTTTCCTGAGCACGGTCCTACTGATGAGCGCGATGCTGAAGACAGGGCTCGAACCACATGGGCGGTACTGCATCCTAAGAAGAGGCCTACCAGATACGGCAAATTTCAATAGCAGTAACCAGCTATCTGTCTCTGAGAGGCCCAAATAGTGGAGTTACACCATCACAGTGAATTTCAGAAGCAGGTACAGGAAAGCGGTTCCCATCCATTTCTACAAATTCTAGCTAAACAGCTGAAATCTTAACTTTTTCCTGCACAAGTTGCTTAGCTGAAAAGAGTCAAAGCAGAGCGCGTGGTCAGATAATGCTATACACGTACTGTTACGGTGCCTTCTCGTTCCTTGTGACCCTTTCTTCAGCTGAGAAAGCATCCAGAAGAAATAGCGGGGATGGGAGTTCCTCCCACAAATGCTGCGCCCCGTCAAGGCAGAGCTGAGCCGGCTGCAGCTGCTGGTTGAGAGATGGGGAAACTAAAAGTTATCGGAAATATTACCCGAACTCAGCCTATGATGAAAGAACCATTTTTCAAACCAAACATGCTGGCTAATGCATTTTAGTCCTGTAAAATTCAACTGTCCAGTTTAAGTCTACTGTGGGCAGAAATTTAATGAGCTAACTGCTCAGGACTGATGGGCTTCCCCCTTCACTTCCAGTGGGTGATTAACATCATGCGCTGACGGGAAGGCATTTGCTTCAGCTTTTGTCATGAACACATTACAGGTACGACACCCAAAACACACGTGCGCGTGCACACGTGCACACACACACACACACACACTCTCTCTCTCTCTCTCTCCCCCCCCATCCCCCCTCAAAGACCACTGGCGACAGGAAGGACCAGCATTTGAAGCAGACAAGAAGGAAAGGAAGGGGATTCACCTGTGCTAGTGATTTCAAAGAAAGAAGGGCAAAGAGGGGGACTGCCAGGGCTTTTCCTTTCTTTATACAGAATAAGGTGCAACATAGTTTTCAAAAGCCTTCCTTACTTGGAGAGAAAGGAGGAGGTATGTAAAAATTCTGATTAAAACCAGAGGGCCTATCTTTGCATGTACAGGTTGCATCTAAGTTCATATTGCAGATGGCAAGTGATCTTACAGTCTTTCAGCCCATCTTTCTTGGTGCTAGTCTCCTAACCAGGACGTGGAAAAGCTGCTTCTGCGAAATTTCAAGAAATGGTTTTACGTACTCCCTATGAGTGCCACCTGCGACTGGAATAACTTTCAGGAGTGGAGCTAACATTTGCTGCTGCACAGGAATCTGTCTCTCAAGACAAAAAAAAAAGAAAAAAAAAAGACATTTTAGTCTTCAAAGACCTTGCCAACACATCCAGAATTTGTGTTTGCACATGTGCTATGACGTTCTTCCTCTGCAAAAGGGTGTGTAGCTTTCCTGCTAAAGCTGAAGCTGAAAGCTCCCTTCCTTTAGAATTCCCCCTTTTCCTCGAGAGCCGAAACGTGCCCCGACCTTCCGTTGCCCCACGCCACAAAGCCTGCGATCGGCCCTCTCGGGAGATTTTCGTGGCGAGAAAGGGAACACCGCACTGAACTGAACTGCCACAAAAAGATGGGTCCCCAACACAGCGCTAGCCTTAACCAAACCATCAGCTTTTGTGTCTGCAACCAGCAGAGATTTTTAGGCTTTTGTTACCACTTTTTAGCTGTGCTATTGTTTTCTAGCTGATGTTTGTGCTGAGTTGTTTGGAGAGATGCCCTATCAAGACACCAAACAATTAGCACTAGGTGTAAAGAGTGAGCAGCAAGAGAGAAAAAAAATTAAATCTCTTTATTATGGTGCATAAACCTTCAGTGCTGGGCAGCTGCGCAGGAAGAAAAATGCATTCAAAAATATAATGCTAGTGTGAATAATCCTTTCCAGAATGCTGCTCGCAGGCTGCTCCAGCTTTGTCAGGTGAACTTGAACTGGGCCCTCAGCTTTGCTGCCGTTCCCATTGCACGCTGCCTATCACCCCGGGGCATTCACCATCTTGACTGTTGTTAAAAGGGAGCAAACAATCCATCATTGAGCTGCGGAGTCACTTGCTCATAGAAAAGTAAAATCGGCATGTGACGGTACACTCGGCCCCACTGTTTCGCAGATTAAAGTGATACATGAAAACTCACGTGTTACTGGGAAGATTAAGCCCGTTATCTTGTTCTGCAGCCAATAAAGGCCTGCCTTGTCTGCTGCGGGGAAGCGCCGGACTTAACCAAGTGACAGAAATTGGGCGTACGTCGGCTAGCGCGCCTGGAAATACAGCTAGAGACTCTGAAGAGGAAACAAAGGTAGTGAGCAAGATTTCAGGAATCAATAGGCAACAGAGGTGCCGCGTTAAAGCCGCTCCGCAGAGCTCTACAGAGCCAACTAAAGGCAAAACGAAACCTCCCTAACAATGTCTAGGGAACAAAGTGCCCTAGTACCCTGCGGGCACCGCCAGCGCTGCAGGGGCTGCTTCATCCCGCATTGCCTTTCAGGTACCCCCTAAAATGGAAGCTTTGCGTTTTGCCATTTATGTTTCTCATAATTAAAGAAAAAAAAAAGAAAAAAAAATCTATATTTAGCTATGCTTTTGAATAAATCTACATAGGGGAAATTTTAATATTTTTGAATTCTTCCTAATATTGCAGTATTAGCATTTGGCAACTGATTTCCTTTGTTGCTTTAGATAATGAGTTGTACCGTCACAGCTAAGTTTTTAGCTTTCATACTTTTTTGAATAAGCAATTTGAAAATGTTCATATCAAGTATGAGCTTGTCCAGGCCCCAGTTAAAGTCGACATCATAACATTTAACCTTGTAGCTTCTACTAGTATTAATCTTTACAGACTCGGACTCAGATGCAGAAGGGTCGATACTTCACGAATGCTGGCTCTCACCCAGCCCGCTGCCTGCATCCCATCCTTTAACACCGGTTTGAAGTCCTGCATGAATTGGTCCGTAACTTTGTCGCCTGAATTGCTGCTACACAAGCATCAGCGCAGCCGCTCCCTTCCCTCCCGAGACAGCCGGGGTTCCCGGCGTGAGCTGGAGCTAGCGTCCGCAGCCATGCCTTCGCAAGCTGCCACTTTTTTGCCTGGCAGTGCCCGGAGTTTTTGGCCCGCGCACGTGCACCACGCTCATGCTGGCGCCGAGGACATTAGCCGCACGGCTCCCCGCCCTTGCCTAAGGGGCCGCAGCCGCCTCGCCGGCCGTGCTGCTGCTGCTGCCCCCGCTCCGGGGGAGCTGGCAAGGCCCCGGGCCCCCGCGCCGCCCCACGCGGGCTTCCTCGCGCCGGGATTTCTGCCCGTGGGGAGATCACCTGGCTTGGACAACAGCGGAGCGTTTAATTTGGGAGCTGGAAGCCCCAGCTCAGCGCTGCTGACCAAAAAGAAACAACTCTCCCCTCTGCTCTCGTGACGTGGCCGCAGAGGAAAGGCCGCTGGCCAGCCGAGGCTTGGGGGAGGCCTGCGTTGGAGAAAGGCCGCCTTTTATGCTAAGTTACTTGCTGCAAACAGAGGTTTTGAGGGGGCTGGTTGGCTACAGCACACGCCAAAGCTCCACGTAAGAGCTCAGGACGACCATCAAGACACAGCGGCCCCACGGGCTCTGCAAAACGAGAGAAACTTGTGCCCGTACAGTGACATATTCACCGTGGGGACGCGAAGGCTGAGGCAGTATTCCCCCTCTAGCCAGAGCATCTGCCCCCAGGGCTGCAGCAGGGCCGCGCTCGCGAAGCAGCGCCGAGGCACCCGCGGGGCACCCGAGGCCGGCCGCTGCGCGTGGCCCCGGCCCGCTCCCACCCGCCAGGGCGCCGTCCCGCCACGGGGGCACCCCCGAAAGCAGGCGCTCGGGAGCCGGCGGCTCGGCAGCAGCGCTGCCCGGCCCCGGCGGCCGCGCGGGACGTGGGGTGCCGTGCCCTCGGCGCGGGCCGTCACGTTAATGGAGGTTGATTTGCAAACGGCGTCGCCCCCCCGCCCCGTTGCCTGACTCCCGCTTCCCCGCTCAATGGCACAGATGCTGCTTTGTGCTGCCCCCGGCCAGGCAGCTATTAGCAGCAAATCCAGCGAGGGAAATTAATGAAGGCGACTCCTAATAAAAGAGAGCTCAGGACTGCCATACCAACTTGCTCCGAGCAGTAATTAACTTTTTTTAAAACTCACGAAGGTAAATATGCCATCAGCTCTGGTCCGGCCGCTCTTCTTCTTAATAAAAGCCGGGGGGAGGGGAGGAGGGGGAAGGCGCCCGCCCGAGCGGCCGCGGCGCGACGGCTGCTCCCCGCCGGCACGGCAGCCCCCGGCGCGGCGGCCCCACGCACCCGCTGCCCGCGCGGGAGGGCCCTTCGCGAAGGCCCAGCCCTGCGGGAGCTGCCGGCACAATCCGTCTCCCCGGCGAGGCACTGCGGCTCGCGGGTGCCTGCACCTCTGCAGGCCGGTGCCCGCCTCCCTGCCAGCACGGCGCTGCGCGTGCAGACCGCTGCTTTCCAACCGTATAAACCAACGTTGCTCCTCTGCTCAGCCACGCGCTCAACCACGAATACCTGGCCGCAGGGCCGAGCCCAGCGCCTTGGCGCCCGGTGCTGCTGGTCTGGCAGCTAACGCTCCTGTTTCTGCGCAAAGTTGCTTCCCCTGTGTATAGAACGAGACGAGGTAAAGCAGTTGGTTTCTACCGTTGAGCAGCCTGCGTGTGCTGCTGAGGGCAGCTGCTTGCCGCGGAGCCAGGCTGCCCCAGACAAGCCCGCTACGCCGGCCTGCAAAGCACGGGCTTAGCTGCGCTTACCCGCCAGCCTTGCTGCTGGCTCCGGTTTAGGCCTTCACGCTGAGTTTATCTGATTACTTCAGCCGGGAGCAGACGGCCTGCCGACACCCCCGCGAGCCGGCGGTTCCCGAAGAGGCAGAGAGCCGGGGGCAGCAACCACCCCGGGTCCGGGCAAGGAGCCCCCGCCCCCCACCCCCCCCGGCCTCCCCCCAGCAGCCAAAGGCAAAGCTGCCCTTGTCTGTAGCGGAAAGCACAGCTCCGGGGGAGCAGGGAAGGCAGCGGGCAGGCCCTGGCTGGACCGCAGGCTGCCAGCAACACGCCTGGCCCCAGAAACACGTGGGCCCGTCGACTTAACCATGCTCATGGGAAGCGTCGTCGTGTCAGCTCTTCCCCTGGATTTGTATTGCAAAGTTACAGACGGGCAGAGCCAGTCAGCGGGTACCATCAGAGTGCCTGGAGGATACCGCACGGACACCTCTGTGTGTGTGTGTATATGTACACATATATATATATATATATATACACGCACACACGCACGCGCGTGGCCTGACCTCCTGGCGCAACCGCGGCGCGGGGCCGCAGCCCGGGCAGCGCGTGTCCCGGCGGGGCGCCAGGGCCTCGAGGCGCCCACACGCCCGAGCGCGGCGGCGAGGGGGCTCGCGGCCCGGGGCAGCTTCGGGGGCCGCAGCTCCGTGCCGCTGGCCACATCAAAGCGGTGATTATGCAAATGTGCCCACTTTTTTTTTTTTCCAGGAATTATTTATCACACAATAACCCCCCTGCCAGGGGGGGAAACAATAGCTCGGGCCAGATAGCCCTGCTCGCCCGAGGCGGTGGGGAGGGGGAGCGAACCCCCGCGCGTTTTATTGGCCTAACCTAATTTCACTAATTCTCTTTTCACACGTTTTTTTTCTCTTTCTTTCTTTCTGTCTTTTTCTCCCCCCCCCTTTGGGGACGTTGCTCTAAGGGCCGGGTTTCACGCTCCCAGGATCTGGGGGCACCGGGCAGATTAATGCGCTGCACATTTTATTTAATTAATACATTCAGGCGCCTCCGCTGGGTTTTAATGATTTCCAGGTGTTTGTCGCCGGCAGGGACCGCGGGCTCCCCGGTGCAGCGAGCAGCGCCTGCAGGGCCTCGATGTGCCGCGCCGTGCCGTGCCACGCCGCTCCCCGGCGGCACCTCGGGTGCGAAGGAATAAAATGAGGGGCCAGGACCTCGCCGCACCATTCCTGGAGGTTATTGCTTGGGTTTTTTTTCTTCTTTTTTGGCCAGAAAGGCAGCCGGGGGAGTGCCGCGTCAGTGCCACGGCGCGTTTGCAGGGAGGGATGCGCTGAGCGAGAGCCACGCACTTTCCTGAGTTTGCACTCTCAAATCCGCGCAACTCGGTTAGAGAAAATGCTTAAAATACTTGTTAGCTGTGATGAATCCCATCATTAAAGTGTGCTTGCTGTGCTACGCCTTCTGTACCGAGGGGCAAAAGGAAGCAGTCAGCACATTTCTGCTGAATTCGAGTAAAGTACAGCGCTTCGTGCGAGAGCTGCGGCCGGACCCGCTCGCTGCGGTACAGGAGAAGCGGAGCCACGAAACGGAGCCACCCCCGGAGAGACGGGGGCTGATTTCGGTGCACACGTGACGCCGCTCCCAGTTTTTGGGAAACCTTCCCGAAGTTCTGAGGATTTACTTTGGTGGAAAAAGAGAGCACTTCTGGCTCCATTTCTCTCCCAGCACCCGAAGACTGTGCCCCCTGGCCCCCGCCTCGGGGGCTAAGCTGGCGTCCCCAAGAGGAGCTCAGCTTTGCTTTCCTTCTGTGCAACAAGCTTGATTCTTACTTTTTAAAGAAGAAAAATGAAATTTGGGAAATGCAAACGTGTATCAGGCTCCTGGAAAGCGGCCGAGGCCCCTGGGCACCGCGAGCGCGCACGCCTGGCTGGTTTCCACTCCGTGGCAATTTGGCGCGGCGGCGCGTTTGTCTGCATTTTATCTGCATGAGCAGGTAGGCACGCGAGCGGCCCGCTACCGCCGGCGCTGCGAGGCCGCCGGCTCCGGCTTCGGCTCCGGCTCCGGCTCGGCCCTGCCTCGGCGGGGACGGGGACGGGGACGGGGACGGGACGAGGACACTTGCTGGCCCCCGGCACCTCGCTGGTGGGAGCTGGGCGAGTGCGGACAGATGGCTCGCAGACCGGGCGAAGCAGCGCACAAACAGGGCTAGGAAAATTAGATATTTTATTTATATTTTATGAGGCGAACGATGCCTTTGCTCTTCCGCTGTAAATACATACTAGAATAGACTCTGTAAATTATACAAAAAAATACATATTTTTCCATGAAATCTTTCTTTATAATAAATAAACGCGAACACGTGTGTGGCTGATCGCTGTAATGTCCCGTGTCTGTGTAGGTTTTCAGTCTGTTGATTTATTTTTAATCTGCTGAAAGAAGGGGGGAGTTCCTCGTCCCCTCAGAGGTCGAAATAAATAATGCATGAGGCGGTCCTCCCGCCCGCCCGCCCGGCCCAGGCCCCGCTTCCCCCTCGCGGTTTTTTTTCCTTTTTTCCCTCCTTTTGACAGCGAGTTCAGCCTGCATTTCCACGCTTGCATTCAGCCCTGACAAAGCCTACAAATTATACGGCGACTTCTAACCTGGCGCCCTAGCGAACCGAGTCCTTCCGAGAGGACAAAGTAAGATAAGACAAGACAGGAGCGAGCAGAGCACAGCGGCCCGGCCCCAAGCCCGGCCCGGCCCGGCCCCCCGCGGGGCTCCCGGCGCGGCCGGCGGCGCCCGTCGGGGCGGCGGCGCTAGAGGCAGCGGCGCGGCGGCGGGGCGCGGCGGCCGCCCCAGCCCTCGGGCTCCGAGGCGGAGCCGGCGGGGCTGCCGGGCGATAAAGTGCAGGCGTAGGGCGAGGCGGAGGGCGCGGGGCTGGCGGCGCCGCCGCTCCAGGAGGAGGCGGGCGAGGGGCTGCCGTCGGCGCCGAGGCGGGCGGCGCCGGCCAGGCGCAGCGTCTCGGTGAGCGCCCAGATGTAGTTGTGGGCGAAGCGCAGCGTCTCGATCTTGGTGAGCCGCGCGTCCTCGGGGAAGGTGGGCAGCACGTCGCGCAGCGCGTCCAGCGCCGCGTTGAGGTGGTGCATGCGGTTGCGCTCCCGGTTGTTGGCCTTCAGCCGCCGGCTCCGCCGCAGCCGCTGCGCCGCCTCCGCCGTGCGCGCCGCCCGCGGGCCGCCGCCGCCGCCCCGGCCGCGGCCGCGGCCCCGCCGCAGCGACAGCGACAGCGCCAGCGCCGCCTCGCCCGCGGGCGCCGCCTCCTCCGCCTCCGCCTCCGCCTCCGCCTCCTCCTCCTCGTCCTCCTCCTCCTCCTCGCCGGCGCTGGACGGCAGCGAGGGCGAGCGGGCGGGCGAGGCGCGGCGCCGCCGCGGCAGCAGCAGCTCCTCGTCGCCCGCCGGCGCCGGACTCTCGGCCGCCCCCCGCATGCTGCGGCGCGGCGGGGCCGTCGGGGCGGGGCGGGGCGCGGCGGCTGGCACGCGCCCCGGCGGCGGCGGCGGAGCGGCCCGGGGCCCGGCGGCGGCGTGTCTGGCACACGACCCGCCTTAACGCCCCTTATATACCCGCCGGGGGCCGCCCCCCCCCCGGGCCCCGCCGCCGCCGCCGCCGCCGCCGCCCCCCCCGTCGGGCCGCGCCGCGCCGCCATTGGCGCCCCGCGCCCGGCCGGAGCGTGCCGCTCATTTAGCGCTGAATGGGGGGTCGGCGGCCAATCAGGGCGCCCCGCGCGCCACGCGCGCCGCCGCCGGCTCCCATTGAGCGCCCCATTGAGGAGCAGCGCCCCGTTGAGCAGCGCCGCCCCCCTCCCCCCGCCCCGCGCGGAGCCCGGGGCAGCGCAGCCTCGCGGGGGGGGGGGGGGGGGGGGGAGGGGAGGCAAAGGGGAAAGGGAGTGACAAGTTCTTCTTCTTTTTGCTTTTTTTTTGTAGGTCGCCGCTGTCGCAGCACCTGCTGCGGGGGGACGCGGCGACGGCGCCGCGGGGAAACCCACCGCCCGCGCCCCGAGGGGGGCACGTGTGCGGGGAGCAGGCGCGGGGGACCGGGGCTCCGGCCCCACGGAGGCACCTAAGCAGAGCGGCTCGAGCGCGTCCGTCCGTCCGTCCGTCCGGGTGACCACGCCGCCAGCACGGAGCGGCGACGCTGCAGGAGCCGGGCCCCGCGGGCGCCTCTTCTGTATGAGCCCAGGCGCTAAAACGCAGTGGGCCCGCGGATGCTTTGTGAGCCCTTGCCTTTTTCCCTCCTTTTCCATCATTTCCGCAAGAACAAGCCTGACGCCTGAGAGGTACCTGCCTGACAGCTGTGTGTTCTCCTTCGTGAACCGTCTCCGTTTGGCGCACGGCAGCAGCCCCCACTCAGCCTCGTAAGACGTAACTCCGGGACACAGTACACGCTCTAGAAGACTCGAAAAAAAAAGGAAGAAAAGAAAAAAAAGAAACTTGCCAATCCACCGAAGAAGCCTCCACCCCCACCTCCTTTCCAGACCACCCTCTCGGGCAAAAAGCCCCAGTGAATAGACAGGCCCTGCAACATGCCCCCGGGGTCAACAGACTTGCTCTTTCTGACAGACCAACAGGGGAAAAGAATGACGTTAAGGACATATGAAATGAAAACTGCAGCGCGCTACCCTCCACACGCAAAAAGTCAGCGTTGGGGCAATTGCGGGGAGTCGGGCTTTAATACAGGATTTCTACTGATACAGTTTTGTGCACAGCTTGTGGAAAAAAGCCCAGAAAAGATAAACCAGAGCTAAAAATCTCAGCAACGGTCTCGTCAGACACACCACGTATCCACCCAGTCACATCCCCTTGCTTTCGCTGCTCGCGAGCGCGTGGCCCCGCTGCTGCTCACGGCGAGGGCAAGTGTGGCTGGGCTGCTTGGTAAAGCGGTGCTTCAAGTGTTTCCTGTGCTTGAGTGTTAATTTTAAAAGTCAATCTCTGTATCCTCTGCGTTATGCGCAGTTTTGCACCCCAGCTAAGAGCTGCATCCCCCTGTAACGTCGGCAACCAGCAGTTCATTACGATTTAGCCGATCTATTAGAAAACATCTGCGACTCCGAGGGATTTTCACACTTTTTTCCCCCTTTCAAGAGGAGGGAAACCCGCACGCTGCCCTGGCAGCACGGGGCAGTGCGACATGGCGGGGAGCTCCCTGTGACGGCTTCTGGTTCGCCATCGTCTGCCTTAAGCCGCGGGGCTTGGCGGGAGGCGCTTGTGTGGTCCCGGCTGCCGCGCGGGGCGAGGGCCGAGCCGCTCAGCCGGGGGCCGCAGCGGTGCCGCCGCCGTCCGCGGCGTGAACTGCGTCCCCGCGGGGTCGAGCTGTTGCGCTGCAGCCCCTTTGCCCGGCGCGATCCTGCTTTGCGGGGACAAAAGCCCGAAGCAGGCGACGACGAAGAGGCGGGAGCGCAGTGGTTCCAGCCTATCGCACAGCCCCGCAGGAGAGGCCGCGGAGCCGGCGCGGGCGCGGGGAGCCCCTCGGAGGGGCTTTGTTTGCCCTGAGCAGCTCGAACCCTGAGGCGACCCGGCAGCCCTCAGAGCTTAGGGCCCGTGTCACCGAGAGACCTTCGGAGCCGCGCGGCGACCTCGCAAGTCGCGAGGCCAAGGCGCAGGGGACGGGGCGCTGCGAGGGGCGCGTGGCCGCCGCGCCGTGGGGCAGGGCGAGCGCCAGCCCTGCTCCGGGCCCTGCCCGCCCCGGGGCTGCCGCGGGGTCGGCGGGGAGGGTCCCCGGGCGCCGCCGCCCCGCGCCGCTGCCGGCCCCCGGCGGAGCAGCCCCGCGCGGGGCCGATTGTTGCCGGCGGATTTGCATGGCAGGTGCAGGCCCGCGGAGCCGTTTCGCGACCGGAGCCCCCCAGCCCCAAAGGGGGTTTGCCCCCCCCTTGTGGAAAAAGGCCGCCGGCCCCTTGCGTTCCCATGAAGAGGGGAAGACGCTTGAGGATCGCGTGAACACGCTTCAGTTTTCTTATTCTTTTCTATAGCTGTGGGGAAAAGAACAGCCGATTGTGTGAAAACCCCGGTGCCTGCAAAAAGGGACATTGGCCGTCCAGGCGAAGGTGCGCGAGGGAGAGCACTAATCGCTGAACCAGGAGACAAATACGATTACCAGCTCCGAGCCTTGAGTCAGAAAGTCTCATAGACTTTAAGATGTTAATCCCCAACATAATCCTTCCTTTGGCGTGTAGGAATAGTGCAGCCACAAGAGTTGTTTTGTTATTTATATTGGCGTTTAATAAAACTCAGCCAGCGGTGAATGGGCTGCCCACTCTCCAATGGTAATTAATTCCCTATTTCAGTGACCCAATTGTGCTGGGATAGAGCAGTGGGACAGTCCCACTGCCCCAACCCGCCTTTGTGCGGCTACACAGCTCTCGTGCTTCAACAGCTATGGAAACTCGTTCTTTTGATGTCATTCAATGAGTTTTCCTTGGGCATCTTCTAAACTTCAAGGACCCTTTTCTTTCTCGAACGCATGAAAAGCAGGACTAGCTTGACCACCTCTGTAGAATTTAATGATTTGGTGAAAGGGCCTTTTGGGGGGTTTGTGTAAGGAAAGAGAGAAAGAAAATTTGGCAGGCTGCTATCAAACAGGGGCTATCCAAACTTGAGCGCACCAAACTCATTCAGCTCCTAATTTATACACGTCTTAAAAGCCACTCTTCCTCACGGCAGAATACTTCTGTGCTTCTCCCATCCAAGGCATTATTTTTATGAGGGATTTGCTAGAAAGCACATACCCCCCCCTTTTACATGCTTGCCACAAATCCAAACCAAGCTTCGGATGGGTGCGGGCACTGCTAAAGAGCAAAACAAATCATGTTAAAGAAGATGCTTTCATCCTCCGGAGGGCGAAAACAACTAAGGTCTCTGGAATCACTTGCATTATTGGTAAAAGTGTGTCCAGGGCTTTATATTTTGGCTCTTACGCGGAGCAGTAGCGGTGAAGTGGCTGCAGGAGGAGTGTGTGAAAGGAACATGTGAAGAACATGCAGCAACCCTGCAAAGCCGCCCCAGCCCCGGCAGCCTCTTCTATGTCTTTATACACACTTCCAAAAAAAAAAAAAAAAAAAAAAAAGAAAAAAAAAAACCCTTCGCAAGTCACAAACAATTCAGAATTCAACTAAGAAAACACAGAGTGAACCATATGGCCAGGGTGGCTCGAGTTGGCTGCATTTTCCCCCAGACAAAGAAGGGATTGAGAGTTGAAGGAAAGGAGAAAAAAACCCAACTTTCCGGCTGATGAAGCTGTTGTCTGGAGGCAATGATCCCAAATCTCAAGGCTTTATTCCAGGCTCCGACTGAGACGTGATATGTCATATGATTAGCATCTTTCATATTTACAAGAGTAGTATAGGCTGCCAGTCTTTAGAGAAAGGCGAGAGAAAGAAGGGGCATATGCTGAAATGGATTTAGCATTTGAAAGAGAGAAAAGAGATCGGATAAATACACTTAAACGAGGATTTAGTTTTACTCCCGTCGAGTCCTAATGGATTGTTGATTGAGATTTTAGGGAGCTGCAGCAGAGGTGTCAGCAGTAATTTAAAGGCGCTATTCAGGCCTCTACTGTTGCTTCTTTCTCCCCACTTCACTTCCACACGCCCGTGACGGCCAGCTGAGCCCCGGCGCCTGCAGCCCCGCGCCCCGCGCCCCTGCGCGCCGCCCCGCGCCCCGCGCCCCGCGGCCGCGGCCGGCGGCGCCACCTGGCGGGCGGCGGCGGGGCTGAGAGGCCGGAGGCCGGGGAGAGGGGCGCGGGGCGCGGCAGAGCCGCCCGAGTCCGGGAAGAAGGAGGGGACGCAGGGGCCTCGGCTGCCCGCACAGCGGGAGCGGCGGGACTCGCTGGTTGTATGCGCGCTTCTGCACCGCGCAAGTTACAGAATCGTTCTGAAGAACGGACAGGTCTCGCTTTGGTCTTAAGCCCAGCAGCCGAATGACTGAAACCAAGGTGGCAGTCAGACTCAGAGGTCCTCTAACTCGGGACAGAAAGAGAGGAGGAAGCTTCTGAAGGAAACAAAATCCCAAAGGATACTTCAGCGTTCACTGACTTACACCCTGCGGCTGATCCAATACAATACGGGTATAAAGCAGAGAGGTCTGTTTCTCTGAGGCATTAGCTGCCGGATATGCTGCTCCTTAAAATGCACGCACAGCCCCTAGCAAGACTGGGTAACAGCCTGAGAAAGCCGTCCAAAACTGACAGCTAAAAATACAGTTTCAGAGAGATACTTCGCAACATGGCTTGCTTCTTGTTGCTGCTTCTGGAAAGGTTACCGAGATGTTTTAGTTTTATTACACTTCTTTTAGCCATTGTACATTATGAAATTAATTCAAAGCTGACACACTCCCTTGTCTTCTGCCTATGGGTAAAGATTTTTGTGGCAGGTGGTTGCACTTGCTGTCCAGCAAGAATCGCTACTGCCCAGCAACAAGGACACGGGGTTGCACCCCACTGCAAAAGGGCAAATGCCACACTGGGAAGGGGAAATGCTGCAATACTGGGGCCTTTCTGGCCAACAGCAGCACAGTGCGAGCTTATGACTGGAAGAAGACATCTGCGTGGCACAGGCATAGACTAGATTTTTTTTTCAAGGCAGTGAACCCATAGGAAGCAACCATCAGCTTGGATCAAGACTGCAACCCATCTAAACTCCAGCATCCTCTCTCTTGGACAGAGCCATCAAAACAGCAGAAACAATTAAGGAACTATACAAGAGGATATATAATTTGTCCCTTAGGAAGGCAGCCCCCTGCCCCCTCATAGCCAGGTAGTGTTAGTTGTCCACAGCCTGTCCCACCCCACACCCACCTGCTCAGCTAGCAAGAATTTAATTCACTTCTTTGGGGTAAAATAAACTTTCCCCCTTTCCTCCTTATGTCATCCTGGGCTAACCAGGTCCACAGTCAGCTTACTGAACTACAGTATGCTTATAGCACGTTTCCCACCATTCTGATTTATTTCCAGAGACAACGACACAACAAGCTAGTCACTAGGCAGTTTGTTTCCAAGCTGCAGAAAGAAAGAAACCAGATTACTTGTAATAATTTGATGATAGTTTCAGTGCTGTTAAGATGCCGGTTCTACAGCAGGCCCTCCAGCGTTCCTTGGAGTCTTCTCGGGAAGAAATTTAACAACACTGCAGCATCTAGAAATTTTATGAGGTCCATGCTCAGCACACTTTCTCCCACAGTTTATATGTTAATCACTGAAGCTCCCTGTACAGGCTTTGAGACAGCCTACTGATTAAATTTTGGCCATGGTGAAGATACTGAACTTTGTTCCTTGTCAGAGAAAGTTTCTGACACAACAGTATTCTCTTTCCAAAACAAAATACTTGATCTTTTTAGTAGCCTCCAGACACCTCTAAGGGACCTTGTCCAAAACCTGTAAGAAGTCTAGATGCAGGTCAATCTCTTCTCATTTGCCTCTCTTGACAGTCAAAGATTTAATAGACCAAGGACATATAATTTTCTTCCAAAACAAAAAAAAAAGAAAAAAGAAACCTCCTTTTTTTTTTTTTTATTAGTCCCTTTTTAATCATGCTTCTAGATGTAAGGTTCTCTGATGTGTAAATACAGAATATCACAAAATTGTTTTAAGATACGCTGTTAGGTCTATATCTAACCTGAAGTATAATGAAACATGAATAATACGATCAGGTATAATAACTTAACTATAAAAGGATTCAGTTATCAAGCAGATGCAATAACTTTATTCTTTGTCTGTAGCCATATAAACAGAGGGTTAACACAGGAGTATCAGCACACTGAAGTATAAACAAAATTAATTATCCCACATGAAACAAATCTTACATTTGCTTGAAGAGCCCTAGTGATCTTTATAGACACACATTTTGTATTTTTTAATAAATAAAAATATGCACACATTTTAATTTTCCTTTTTCTTATCCTTTTCTTCATTATTTTTCTCCGAATAACACTTAAGAATGTTGTTTAGCTGCTGCTCACACTGGCTTACATGTTGTAATCCATTTTCCCAACCTAAAAGCAGCAATAAACAGGACAATTACATCTCATTTTACAGTATTCATCATGTACTTAGTATGTGGTGACGAGAACACCTATTTCCCAAAACCCAACAAAAGGTTATTTTTCTACTTTGAAAATTGTTCTTCACAGAGTTCAGCCATTAACAAGATGCTTCCTTTGATGTCAACCAAGTAGGTAAGTAAAATAATTACTCTTCCAGCACCCATCTCTTTGGCATCTTCTCTAGTGACTCTAAGACAAGAGATAGTGAATCTCAGCAACAGAGGCCAGGAACACCCTTTGCAGCATCTGCTAATGGAAAGCTCTACTCCTCTAAAATGGGATGTGCCCCTCTGCAAGGGTGCCTCCACGGGCACTGAGAAGTCGGATTCAGTCAGATTTTATTAAACCTATTCAGATGATCTGGATACTATTGCTTCGCCCATTCAAAGAAACCTTCCAAGGAAAGAATCTGAGATAAGAGGTAAATAATGCTTCAAGATCTGAACTGTCTCATTTCAAGGGGGATAATTCAAGTACCAATGAAGGGAGGAAATGCAACCTATTTTTCCAAAGTGTGCATGCTGTGGGAAGCAAAGATATATAGGACAAAGGGACTGTTCAGGCATTTTAAACACCTTCTAACGGAGTTGTAAGGGGTAACCACGAGGCTTTTTGTTTGGTTTTGTTTTTAAATAGGATTAACTTTCAAGTTTATGAAAAACAGAATTACAATAAACTTCAGGAAATACGTGGAAACTATGTGAGAAACTGATTTTCAAAAACCTGTATTTCCTTCTGTGGTCTGATGAAACAAATAGGTTCACAAGAGAGTCACTTGCAAACAAAGCAATGAGGAATTACTTGATAGAGCTTACTGATCTCCACTAGCATTTTTTTTTAAAGCAGATCAAAATTTATCTTCCAAAGATAACATGAGCCCTTATTCACAGAAAGGCCTCATGATTTTTGTTTCCTTTATTTAAATACTAGCTATTCAGATATTCTGCTATATAGAAGAATTTGTTTATAACTTGTTTCTGCTTGGGTCTACTAGGTAAAAGCGAACTGGAAAAGAGCTAGGAATGCAGTGATATTATGGGTTCCACATCTCCTTCCTATGGTGCTTTTTGTCTAGCTATCTGATGGCATCAATGAGGACTCGCATTACTGGATAACAAATAAACGTCAAGTGTGAACACAGTTTATAGATAAAATGGCAACCATTGCATGCTTGTAATGTACCTAATGGCAAGAAAAAAAATGATAAGCTACATGATTTTGAAAATAAAGAAAAAGAATATATTACCTTTGCAGTGATGAATTACTCTTCCCCACAGTCTGTTCTTACTTAAGCAGGCCAGATTTCCAACAATCAGCAAATGCCTCTTTGCTCTTGTCAGTGCAACATTCATTCGCTTTTCTGAATCTATGAATCCAACCTGTCTTGTTCTTACACACGACAAAACAATGATCTCCTTCTCAGCTCCTTGGAATGCATCTACAGTGGACACTTGGACAGCTTTAATTTCAAGAGCTTCAGAGTGTACACCACTAAGCAAATTCTGAATCTGCAGACAAATAAATACGGATCTTGATATGAGTCATGTATTCACAGAGTCAATCCCTTGTCTTGAGCAAAAGCAATCAACAAGTCTGAGTTTATATGAGATGCAGATTAAGAAAACAGAGAATGTAATGACAAGAAAACCTCAACTAACTGCTCTAAAAAAATCTGCAATGAAACCATATTTGACAAAACACTGGTGGCATTTGGTTTGGCAAAACCAGTGCTTTTGCTTAGTAATCACAGCAGCCCATGTCAGCGTTGGACAACCAGGTTAGGTAACCTGCAACCCTGCTAGATAGATAACATCAGTGTTATTGAATATAACAATTCTGTTCCTGTCATAAATACCAATTTGCAACAGCTCCTAATTCATTTGCGAATATTATGAACTGGTTAACTTACCAGTTTTCTGAGTGTGCGTTTGAGAGGGAAAGAAAAAGAAAAAGAAAAGACCCCCAAAATTATGAGGCAAGTTTGAATTAAAACGTTTTCTCTAACTTTTTAGAGAAATAACTATACAGATTTTTTTTTTTAAATGAGACAACAAATGCAATTTCTGCTTCACCTTTTCAGCACTTTTTTTTTCACTTCTACCTCAGTTTTTCTAGTTCAGATGAAACCTACGTTTATTCTAAAAGAATACGTTTAAGAAAAGTATTTTACTGAGGATAGATTATACAAACCTTACACATCTGTGATTTATAAAGAGTAATCACACCAATTGCAGATCCTTCTACTCCACTTGCAATCAGACACTGGATAAGCTTGACTGTAAAATGAGCTTCTGCCATATTATAAAAGCTGTTGTCTCTTTCAATCTGGAAATCGGGAAGAAGTTCTAATTTAGCTCTGATAACCAGCAGTTAAAATACATTTTGTTGCACAGTGACAATGCAAATGGAAATAGAATGGCAAAAAATGACAATATATTGACTTTTTATACAAGAAATGTTTAAAAGCTTACTTGCTCCATCCCACTAACACTATAAAAACATAGTGTTGGAAGCCAATCCAGTAAAGGACTTCTGTCTTCCTCTGAAACACCATTTATCAGAATTCCTTCATAAAACAGCTCATTGGCTATAGCACTGATAGCAGGGTGACATCGGTACTGTGTCCGAAGCAGTATTGCTTTATGCCCCTAAAGAATTAAGAGGCACAAAATGTGAATGGACCAGAGAATTAAATTTTTCACAATGTAAATTAGATGAAACAAGTAATAAGTGGAAGTAATTCCTGCAGTAAGTTGACTTTACTTTCATACGTACAGCTCAACAAAAGTTAAAGCAAATATTTTAGTTCCCGATTCTTCTACCTGGATTGGAAACTGTACATAAATATCAGAAGGTGGAATCTGTAATTGTACTTTAATTCATTCTTCTTTTACTTTGTATTTGTTACATTTTCCAGTTTGTGTGCTGTTAAAATAACATTCACGCAGAATTGCACCAAAATGGAATCTGCTTCATAAAACCAAACAAAAAAACAGGCTGAAACACTGACCCTTCTGACATCTAAATCAGGACTTTTACTGACTTCAGTGGCCCTGGAACAACACCTTCCATCCTGTTAAAGATGTGGCAGTAGTACATACCATTAAGGAAAGCCGATCAAACAGAGTCTGCTCCAATCCCTTTTCATGAACACTATCAGACCCTTGAATAGTTGGTGGTAATTGCTTAGGATCTCCAACAAGGACCAGCTTTTCACATTGAAACCTAAACAAGAAAATTAAAAAAAAATCCAAAAAGGATGATACACTGGTTATAACAGTTACAAAAGTGTGTGCTTTCTTTATATATCATAGATCACTCCATGGATCATTCTCTTTCCATAGTTAAAATAACATGATAACTCAAGGATGGCATCTAAGAGCAGGCTTCAATTTGTAATTATTCTTTTTGCTTTCTAAGGTAAGAGCTTGGAGCTCATGTTCTTTACAAGATGTCTAAGTCTGGCAATTATTTAAAGTTGTGTCACTGCTAGCTAGAAGTTATATCTCTGCTGAATCACAAAAGGATGGCTGTACCTGGCAATAGGAAGGAGAGAAGCAGGTTCAGTCATCTGACTGCACTCATCCAGCACCACCACAGGAAATTTAAGGGTATTCATACAAGAGAATGGGCAGGCAGCACAGGTCACTCCAACCACTTTTACCTTTGTTATTGGTGAGGGGGAGAGGAGTAGAGAAAATGTTAAGATTATGTAATAGTTTATCTGTATGCAGTACATAACTATAGCTTCAGCAGTAGAATACACCTACTTTTTAATTTTTTTAAGCAGTTCTACTGCATGCTATGCCATGCTCACAGAGCCTCAAAAATTAAATTCTAACTTTCAGTAAGAAGTATTGTGTATGCACAGAGATGGATCAAAGGTTGGCATTTGCTATGTTGGCATGCTTCTGTGTTAGAAGAATTCACAGATTCATGGATTTAAGACTGGAGCAAGTCTGATACAGCAAGAGTTACAACTATACAACCCTGCAAAACCTTTTGAGCCCCAGTGACAAAGGTGGCAGCGATGACTGCTAGGAATAAGCACAAAGAAGAAGTCATACGCACATAAGACACTAAGCTATAACCGTGGAATCAAACTTGCCCCAGTCCTAGCATTCATTTTATTTTTCAAAACTGTAGGAATTTGGTAGCCTTGGGTGTGAGAGTGGATCCTCAGTTTCCCTTTGCCAGGCCTTGTGGATACAGCATACTGAATACTCACTTTCCCATCCAACTACTTTGACGGTACCTGTTGCAATATAGCTTTGTTGGTCCCTAGTTTATGTTGCTCAATACTCTTCCTCACATAGATTCTTTCAACTGGAGTTAAATCTTCCTTCATGAGAGCAAGCAGTTCTTTCAATTGTTCATTTTCATTTCCTGAGCCAGCATGTAAACTTCAAAAACAATTTTTATAACAGGCATTACAATTACGGAAGATTACAGTGCTTTCAGAGTTCAGTGAACATCCAATATAGTAAAATAATCATACATAGTACACAACAGTACTTCACAACAATGTACTAACCCATACCAAATCCAGCTGAGATAGACTAGTACAACACCTGTTTTAAAACAGACCTTTATCGCACTAGCTCAGACTCACCGCCTCAACCACACACATAAGCATGGTAAATGACTTCTCCAAGCTATACAGTTGATTTCAGAGCTAGAACTGATGGGAAATACTTCATTCACCATTTTACACCTTTTATATGCTATTGTCACCAAGTAATGAAAATCTAATCTTTATTGAGCTTGACCTATACCTCATTCTCTTAAATTGTGCAAAAAGTACAATCTAGATCACAAACCCCATAACACTGTAGATTTATATAGCAAAGTTAACTTGGGTAAGAAGTATAGAATTAATGACTTGTTACCATTAATTCACTGAACATTAAATTTATGATTACTTCCTTCTAGTTCTCATCACTACAAATGACATATATCTATTTTAAGCCTGTCTTTTCTGCTTTTCCTCCTTGCATACATTCCCAAATCTCGAACTGGCCATTATTTTGATCTCTTCTACTGCATTCCTTTTAAAAGCAATAGCTCCATTCGGCAACAAATCAAATTCCCAAAACAAGATAAAACTCTCCACTGTTGAAAAAAATACTAAGATAGGCTTATCACATTTTGAATGGCTTCAGAATAGTCATTTCACAGCACTACATAACTATGATCTACCTTATAACCTCTGCAGATCCTTCAAAGATTAAGATTCTTACCTATAGGGAAGAATTGGTTTGGCAATTTTCCTAATACTTCCCACTCGGATAAAACTCTCAAATCCAAGATCAAGTAGACTTCAAAGAAAAAGAGATTATACTTATTACAAAAATATAAAAAGCAATTTTGAAACATTTAAAAATGGTTCTAAAGACACTAACAAACACACCAAAACACTGAAGAACACCAGCTTCTACAATTCACGATGTGAAGCAACTTAGAACACAATTAAAGTAAATCAAAATCAAAACAAATTATCTCATCATGATTTGTCTCAAAAGTGTTTTATACCTTTATAATTCTTTTCTCGTAAATGATCTTCCATTTGTACTTTCCCTTCCTCCCTTTACCCTTTCAAATTATGAGCTTTATTCCACGTTAACCTCTAATGACTTCTTTTTCTTCCCCTGTATTTGCTGAAGCTCCCTAAACCTTTCTCCTACTGCTACTTCCTAAAGCTTCTTGTGCACCTTCTGTGACTGGTAGTTTCTAACAGTAAATGTGATGAAAGTTGGGTTCAGTATTAGCCTTACACAAATTAATGCAGCCAGCCTTACACAGTCTTTTAGCATAGGTGTGCTATACAAAGGATCAAGGGTAAGATTAAAGTCCTTGCGTGATACTTCATAGGGGGAGAATGCAGTCTTTCTAAAGCTTTATGCCAGCAATATGAACACAATTATCCTTACCATAAAAGTGCATTCTCAACATTGGAACAATAGTCTGTAAAATTTTAGTTCACTGTAACCTACCCAAGCAGTATCCTGTCAACGGCAACATTAGTGGAGGAAGCAATCAGAAGTTTCCATGGAACTGGCCTTTGGCCATCCTTTGCTTCACTGCTTTCAAAGAGCTGTACTAGGAACAAGATTACAACAGACAGCAAATAGCTCTTTCCAGCTCCAAAAACACCTGGTATTTTAGAACAAAGCAAAAGTTAGGAATGAAAAATGTCTATGAGGTACAGTTCTGATTAACTGTTATAACACTAATTTATCTTCTGAAATATTATGCTGTGATTCCTTGCATATTGTATATTTTAAACGTGCTTGCTGCAGCAGCTCTAGGTTTCCACGGGCAACCAGTTGGCTTACACTTTGTATTTATTTACTGCCTGCAATGTCTAAAAAACTAGAGAAGAGGGTAAATAAGACATTCTTCCTAAATTTTCTGGTGGAACACATGTAGTATTTGTTAAGGAATCTCACCAAGACATTAACGTAATACAAACACAAACATCTACACGCGCATCCTCATACCGTGTCCTCAGGGACAAAATAAGGCATTTTAGAGATGATGATGGTTTTGGAATGTCTAATAATTATAAATAGGTTAATATGCCTGACAGCCTAACAAAACCTCAGGCAATTTAAATCCAGTGCTATTTGTACTAATACATTATTGTCAATGTATTTATTTTGACTGGCTCTAAAATTAGTGTTTATGGTAGCTGCTTCTCCATATAGATTTCAAAATCTCTTTGAACTAAGATATTTATTAGCCTTTTTGAACACATTGAAGAGTCTGGTAAAACTGAAAAAGGATAGAAGGAAATATAAAACAACATGGACAAATGCATAATAAGCAAGATATGACAATTTAGCAGAAACAGTACATCTCAAGAAAAATTAATATGAAAAAATAGGCAGAAGATGCAAAATAACTCTGTTTTGTGTACATGTCTGCTAGGAAAGATTTCTGCACTCAGGTAAAATTCCTACAAAAGTTAGCATGCAATTCAAAAATCTAAAGGTCTGTGCTGATAGAATGGATGCAATGATTATAGTATCAAGGTCATTACCAGAGGGGCCTCATGCAAGAAATGGATTTTCAGGAAATATGTGAACTACGTGAGGACAGCAGTGTTACAAAACAGTTGAAAAGGATATTACAAACAAAGGCAGTTTATTCAAGAGCATCTTTTTGGCTGAGTTTAAAATAAATCAATGTTTATCTAGTTGTAAGAATACCTCAGTCTGCCTGGAATTGTAATTATTAATTAGCACAAAGGAAACAAGTCTACTGGATCATCACTGAGAGAATTTAGGGATACGTCACTAGCACTGGCATTACATGTCAATTAGCATTTTTTTCATAGAAAAAATAGCTGTAAATCTAACGATTATTTGTCGTATACCATGTATGATTGTGATAGGGAAGATCTGCTGTTCTTCCACTGGTTTGACATTTTCATGCGAAGTCATCATCCCAGCTATCTGGATCAATGACGTAGCTTGATCTGGGTTCAATGAGAACGTTTGGATCATCTTCCTGGCTAGTGCCATTGTTATTTCAGGGCTGACAAGTCCATACATCATTGTGCATTTCAGGTTTGACGCTGGGGGAATAAATCTTCTTTTGTTGACTTTCTTAGTAGCCTTTTCAGAATCAAAATTCCTAAGAAAAACACAACAATCATAAAAAGAATGAATTCAGACCATTTGGTATGAAATGTATAATATTGCAAATGTACAACTTATATCTCATGGTTGGTTCTGACATTCTTACCTACCTGACATAGAAGTATTGAGGTTTTACAGTTAAGAGCTGGTGGAATTAGAAATTGCTGCCCCCCTAAGCCCTCAAATATAGCAGAACTTTATATTTTTGCCCCCTTATAACTTCCGTGGTTGAAAGGTGGATCAACCAAAATGGACTTTGGAGTTTTATCACTCTTGCTGTGAAGTTATGTTTTCAATCTGACTTATTCCAAGGCTGCGAGTTGGATAGAATTAAGAGTGGTAGAATCTCATAGCCAGAGGTAGCAGGAGTTTATATAATTACTTATTTTATCCAGTGAACCACAAGCAGTCTTGGAAATATCCTTATATCTCTCCGAATCTCCAAGGAAATATTTCCTTTTTTCCCCTCATTCTTATTTTAATTTCAACAGATTCTAAAATTTGTGAAAGTTGACAGGAAAAACAGTGTTAGTGAATTCCCATGAAGTATACACATTAACTTAGTACTGTCTCTGAACTGTATTATCAATCTCATGGCCATAAAGTTGCCCAGCATTAATTTCTAGGCTATAAAACGTGGGCTGCAGGTTAATTTTAGGAAAGATAATCCTTTAGATTTAAGCAGGGGATATATTTACAATTCTATGGAAGTGAAAATTACATTGTTACAGTTCACTCCTTACACTGTCTCTCCGATTTTCATTTTTCTCATCCACTTTTTAATAAGGCAAACTCGATGGAATTTTTGTTGTTCTTTCTCTACCTATTCATGTATTGCACGTCCACAGTATCACTGAAACAGTAACTTACATCTTTAGTAGATACGGTATTAGTGGTAGCGTAAGTGGATTGAAGTACTCCTCCATATTTCTTAAAGACGTAAGCTCACCACTAGCATTACAAACTAGCAAGGCATGAACAAGCACTGAAAAGGTCACAGAAAAATAAAATTAGGAAAATATGAAATTAGCCAAAAGTTCTTATCAGCTACAAAATACCAAGAGAATAATTAGCCGCCCTAACAGAAACCAAAATTACTATGTTGGACTGATTATTATAGAGCAAAGCGATCTCTAAGTGCTTCTTTTCAAGGTGTGTCATCTTGAGGTATTTGCAGTTCCAGCATTAGGATCCTTCTGGGATGCAAGTTTAGATAAAAATCTTTAATTGTTTAAAAATACTTGTAGAGAAGTATTTATAAGGCTTTGGCATTTAGTAGGTGAGCTTCATAAGTAACCCATCTGTACCACAGTAGCTCAAATTGAATTGTCTATCAATATTTCCATTACAATACAGGATGATTTCTGATCTGCTGAACAGCTGTGTTCTTACAACGCTCCACCCCCAAAACCCACAAACACATCTACATTGGGCCAGACTGAAAGTCCATCTAGCCTAGTGTCCTGTTTCCAAAATATCCTAAAGTGGATGCCTACAGAAGAGTAAAAGAACCAAGCATATATTTAACCATATTTTTCTGAATTCTTTGCCAGTATCCTAAGGTTCTGGGGCTCAGGGATTTCCTAAACAAGAAGAAAGAGGAAGAAGAAAGAGGAGGGTTTCTAATATGTTTAGCAACCCTCATACATCGATTTTAATGTTGTTTATAACGGGTAGGCATTATATATTATTTAAAGTTTTATTTTCATACTACTTAGTCTTTTAGTTTTGTAAAGCTCATAGAAGTATGAAATAATATCCGTATTTATGATCAGGAAGTTTCTGGTCTTAATCTTCTTCCTAAGAAAAAATAAACTTGAAATCCTGTAATCCAGCAAAGTTAAGACAGAAAAGCTAAACTCTCCCAGACCCTGACCGCTCTGATACCCCAGTCTTGCAATTTATACTCAGGAAAAAAACAAAACCAAACCTCCAATTGAATTTGAAGCCCTTAATTTTGATAGGAAGTATGGCTACACGGAACTCGTGTACCATAGTATTTTTTTCTGTATTCTTCAATCTCCTGAATGCAATTCAGAACAGGAGTTTAATGTAGGTGCTGTGTTTTTTGCTTTGCAGACACACTCTCCCTAATGAGTACACATAAAGCTTAAAAAGACTAGTTTGTTAACTTCAAATACCCGATTTACCTCCTTAGGGTTAAGTGGTATGAATACAGCTTCTTGTGATTAAGTGCACAATTTTCACATTGCATTAGAAAAAAAAAAAAAGGCTAGTAGATGTGTATTTTTACTAGCTCCAGTTTCTTATTCCTTACTTTATAGCTTTAATTGCATAAGTACTGCATTTAAATTACACTTTTGAACATACTTACAAGGAAAAAATACTGTGAATAAAATGATGTGCTAGATTTTAGAAATTCCCATCTCATCCTTCACCACTAGCCACATTTTTCCCCACAATGGTGGTTTTACTTAATGCTAAATTATTTGGTGTACAACTTACTATTTGTTTGCCAGTTTGAGGGACAATAGCCTTTCAGGGGTAGTAATTCTACTTCGTTGTTAGATGACGGTCCAAAGAAAGCACTACTTGCAATGAAAGTATCAAGGGGATCAAAGTTTAGAGTCTTCGAAACAACCCAAATATCATCTGTCAAAATAATACATAATTCTCATAAGCTTCTTCTACTGAAGGCTTTTAAGAAAAAAAAAAATCAAGCCAAACAAAATAGCCCAACATTTACTACGTTATAAATTAAACCATCACTAAAATGAAAGTACGTGGGATCAAAGTATGTGGGATAAATATGTTCAGTTCAGTTGTATGAGATATGCAGAGATATGCAATGACTATTCAAACACCAATTTTCATATAAAGTTTTCCCTACAGGTTATCTATCTGAATACTGGCCTGTCCTGAAACTTCACTGCTCAGACTTAATCTAGTCTGAGCCTAAGGACAAAATATTCATATTTTTCTGAAGATGTATTTAAATATTTACCAGAAAAGATGAATTAATGAGTTACTCTGTTGCCTTTCTAGAATCGGAATTAAATTACCAGAGCTGTCAAGAGTTCAAAAAGGAGGTTGAGATTTCTTTTTCTGTTACAATTTAAAACTGTAAAAGGTACAGCATGAATCTGGACATGAACAATCCTTGTGATACTCAGATTTGCTTACCTTTACTGTAGACAGAAGAATGCTCCTTTCTGCTCAGTTTGAGGTATAATTTGCTTTTGGAATCACCATCGAATTTGGCACGTGTATTCATAAATTTCTTTAACTTATTAAACTGTTTTGTTTGAATTTCAAAGGCTTTCCTGTTAAATTATAATTTTAAGAAAAACTGTTTAATCGATAGCACATTTTGGAATCATCACAAAAAATAAGAAAGCTCCAGAGATGAGACCAAATTATACAGCACAGATTATAGTGTTTGTGCATCTTCTTAAATTAGCAGGGTTTAAAAATATTTATCTCTACTAGCAAGTACTTCTCTGATAGTCAGCCAAATTTAAATTGTTTCTCCTATATTTAAGCAATGTAGAAGGAGAGCCTTAGACAGAATCTCTAATATTAACATCAGAATACGTATGTTGTGTCCAGCCAGGTTTTCCTGTTTCCATGAATATTAATGACCAAAGATCTTTACTACATGTCTACTTTGAGAAGTATCACTACGAGAATATATCAGACTCTGTCCTAAACTCTCCTACAAAAGATTAAAAGAATAGTAATTCAAATAGGACAGTCATAAGGGATTCCACTGAGCAATTGATCAAGTTGCTAGCAAGCAGTTTTGATTCTTGATGAAAAGAATACCGACCTGAAATGCTACTGCTGTTAATACTTCTCCTTCAATAATTTGGCTTTTACATTTCTACACAGAACTGCAGCCCTTTTAAATATAGTTACTGAATGTCTGTTAAATTCTACTGAAATACAGAGTTACTGGTATATCTATAAATCCCACACTTCACATAGCACTAGTGAAAGGTGTATAGTTTTCGGAATACCTCACCAAAAGCTGGCATCCCTCATAGAAAGAAATCTTCTGACTTCTGAGGTACGCCCCAATACTTTTTACATCATGAAGCACTATACCGGGTCTGGATTTTATCTGTCCTGGATTCACCTCTTCTATCCACTTGAAAAATGAACACTGCTCAGCTTTTGGGGCATCACAGGTATAGAACAAACGACCCTAACAGGAAAAGAAAACAACAAGACAAGATAGACCGTTAGCACTTTAAAACAAACAGAAAAAATATATAAAGCAATTGACCAGTACTAGCTGCTATATAATATAATCAGATAAAACTCCTGTGTTTTCAGCACATTCAACTGAAAAACCAAGCGTGTTCCCAGAATTCTCAGGTTCTGGAGCCACTCTGTAATCATCATTTACAGAAATCCCATACAACCTAGAAAATCGTAAATTCAAGTCTTTCTCTCTACATATATAAAACTGTTACCGTATGGAGAGAACTATTAGCTCATCAATTCGGGACACTGGCAGATATTAAAGCTGATCTCCATAACATATCACCTTAACCTGTAATTGTAAATCACATATAGAATCCTTCTTTAATTGTTCACAGAATATAATCTATATGCCAAACAGACAAACATCCCAAACTGTAAACAAACAAGGAATAAACAGCACCTTGTTCTGACCTTCTTTTTTAACGACAACAAGCTTAGCAGGAAGCATGTGATCACACAGTGGAACACGGCTTTCTTTGCTCCCACTTTGCCCATCTTTCAATGAAGTGTAAAATGATATATCCACTTTTGAAAGAGCCTTGTGTAATCTTTGTGACAGCTCAAATAGAATTATGTTTAAATGCTCTTGACAGAAAAAGGAGAATAAAAGAGCAATTAGTATAGCCTTAAAATGGTTACAGGAGTACACAACATTAAAACAAGTACATTTTCACTTGAAACTTTCAATCCCAAATCTAAACCAAAATATTTAATTTGAGTCCTAAAAGAGAGCATTTATCTTACGAGCCTGCAAAACTCACATTTTGCACATGCAATTGATTTGTTATAACTGCCTTACTTTCATACAAATCACATTTAAGTATATGGCTCCAAAAGATCCAAACACTAAATAACTGTACTTACAAAAAAGCATAGATAGTAAGGCTGATAACATAAAGACTGATAAACAAGCTTGTGGTTACACAGTTGAACAGAAGTGAACTGGTCTTTTGGTTTGTTTTTGCAACTTTGGGTACAGACTGAACATATCTGAGTAAATACATTTCCAAACCAAATGCAAATAGTTGTTCCAATAGTTGATGCTGATATCATCTCTCTACCCAACCAGCCTTGAGAAGCTTCAGAAATGTGTATTTTTAATTACGTCCTATTCACAAATGACAGCATTCTCCAGAGCATCATGTTAGACATACCTGTTAAAGCAGCTGTAAAAATCTGTTTGTAATGAACATGAGACTGAAAAACAGTCGGTATGGCAATCTTCCTTTTAGGAACATTAGCATATTTTACCTTATCCACATTAGGAAAGGACAACTCAGAAACTGTTAAGTCCTAAAAAGCAGAAAAATAAACCATTTAAAACTTGCAAAACCCTGACTGTACAATTCCTTAGTGGAATGACAAACATGAATGAAATGAATTTTGATAACTGGCAACTGGACAGGAATGCCAAAACTCATTTTCCCCTCCACCCCCAAACATTGTGCTCAGATCTGCAGATACAGCTAGCAGATACAGGACCTCATTCTGCAACCAGAAGTTTCAAGATGAAGACTGTCAAAGAAGAATCGGTTCCACAAAAGCAAAATATAAATCCCCTTCACCACGAATGTTTACAAACTTGGTTAACTGCAGGTACAGTTAACCAACTGCCGACTGCCAAAAGCAGTAAAATTAAGTACAACTAGAGCTATGGTACAGTGATCTTGGATTATTATTTATGATGGTCAAAGTTAAATTTGCCCCTGGACATAGAGCCTGCATTTTGAAGACCATAGGTAATACTTTCAAAGGCTTTAGAGTAAATTAGGTAATTCAGATACATGTTTTAGCCCTTCACACAAAGAAGAAACACATAAATCCCATTTTTAGCACCATTTCTGCACTGAAATACAACTCTTCAGACAAAACTACAGCAAAGGTACTACAGACTAGAGAAGGAAGAAACAGACTAGCACTTTGGGGAAACTGAGCCTACCGCCAGCCTCCCCTTTAGCTAGTCCCCAAAAAGCTTCCCTCACTCTCCTGCACTGCAGTGGATCACGGGCATAATAGTGATGACTTTCCTAAAAAGCTTTTTAAGGTCCAGTATATGTGGATACAGTATACATGTGCACACATACATAAGTATACACACACACACACACACATTATATACCAGTATATATGAAATACAGTAGTTATTTCAACACCTCCAGTTCATGTACGAGTATTTTACTGGACAAACATACTTTTAAAGAACTAGAAAACGGTGTACAGTACTTTTGTATCAAAAAAAGAAAAAAAATTACCTATTTTCATCAACTCTCAAGCATAGCCATGTGACAGCTTCTAAAATGTGACTTTTGGTTTCTTTCCAACACACTCCATTTGTTTCAGATCATCTACTATTCACAAACAGCTGTGTTAATTTTGGGTCCTTATTCAATGCCATAGCTTACTTCTCCATGATTAAAAGTGATGACATTTTAAATATTTAAAAATTATTTACTACACTGTGAAGCAAGATGTGGGTGTTTGTGAAAACAACACTGATTTCACAATTAAGAAAACCACTTCTTAAAAATATGCTCTTACCAATTATAATGACAAATCAGCCCAGCATCTTCATGCCATCAACATTCAGATTACAAATCTAAATCTGTCACTGCGTGTGCCAAGGAATTACCTCTATAAAGGATTAGTCACAGCACTGAAAAGTACATTAGTAGCTGCTGTTCTATCACTGAGACTCTTTTGTGTTACTAAATATACAGAAACACTTCATCCAATCATAGTGATAATATCTCACAGGAAATCAGATAAATGCAGTTACTTTGTCCGGAAAAAATGTGCTTTTGTCATAACTATATCTGCTTGAACAGTTACACACCTGGACTTCTCCTGTTACAGTGTGGCAGCTCAGATGGCTTAACACCTTTTGTGTTGCTTCAGCTAAAGGAGCCTGACTTAAGTGCAGAGAAAGTAACTTCCTCTCTGAAATTAAATCTCTGTTCTTGCTATTTGCACAACGTTTACCAACCATGCTCTTTGCCATCCGCAGACAGACAGAGCCAGGAGGGTTTTTATTCATAGCACTGCTCTGGCTCTCTCCTGTGTCACCCAGTGGCATTCCAAGGATGTTCTCAGCCCAGATGTCTTCAGTCACTTCCACATCATCGCTGTTTTGAGATATCAAGTCACACTGAGCACTGTTTTGGTATTTTAGCCACTTGCTTTGTCTATATTGTGAAGTCACATTAGGAGACATTGGTTGTATAGACTCCCTTTGTCCGTCTTCCGTATGCTCTTCAAACACAGAGGTTTCATAATTCCTGTCCTCGGGGCCAAAAGCACTGATAGGAAACACTGCTGACTTGTTGCGTAAATTGACTACTGAAGAGCCAACAGATTGCTGAACCGCATCACAGTCAGTCAGATAAACTTCTGCGTCAGGAATCTTCCCAGTGGCAGGAACAGTGACAAGTGGAGCTCGTGTTTTAACAGTGGGTTTGAATCTTGAGAGGTTGCATTGTTCTGGATAGCTGGATTCCTCCCATGCTGTAGGACAAATACATCTTATAAGCGACACTTAGCACTTACAGATGGCACATTAACCTCAGATGCACAAAAATAAAGCTGAAGAATTCAAAGTTCTTCCTTTTACACCCTGTCTTCTAATTGGCAAGCTCTTTGTATCATGCCATATAAAATGAGTAATTTGAACTATGACTCTTCTATTATTTAAATCCCTATATTCAGGGCACATTTTTATAGGCACACCACTTTTATAAATTCAGTGTTTGGCTGAAAATATGTAAAAGTTACTCCATTCTGGAGGTTATTAAAAAAATTTATGATATTTTTGGCTGTCACTACAGCTGCCAACTGAAAAATAAACCAACAACTTAAGATTTGTTTCCTTCTCCCAAAAATCACACACAAAATTGTGTAGAATTAATATTAACCAATATGGATAACAGGCTTCTAGCTTTACAAGCATCCTTTTAGTTAAACTAATATCCATAAGAAATGACAGACAATGATAGATGCCAATTTAATCACTGGAAGTGGGTCAGAAGGCAGCAGAATATGGAAGAAAATTAAAAGCAAGTAAATAAATGGAAAATGCTAGCATGAATTAGAAGCTTAGCTTACAGCCTGCTTTTTCCAAACTAAAAGCTAATTCTTCATAAATGGAATCAGTCTACTAAAGTTTCTTTCAGGAGAAAATAGTATTTCAGGTGGAGGGAAAACGGACCCCAGGCTAATTTAACTGATCTGGCTAAAGACTATTAAAAATTTCACTTTAAAAAAGTGACAAACATATATATGAACAAGGTGAAACAAATACAAATAGAAGTCTGTAGTTACCCAGACATATACAGAATCAGTCTATTTCAGGGGCCAGGGTAACTGGCTTTTTACAGTGGGACTTGTGCTCCAAAGAACCTCAGAGATTTTCTAGCAAAAATATTGTGAAGTGCAATTATAAACTACAATTTCTTACTGAAGAAGCATTCTGAAGGTTCTGTGCCAATTGGTATGATCCTGTCTATCAGAGGCTCTTGGATGTCTTCAATAGTTTCCTCATTTCTTGAAGGTGGACAAATCGGAGAGTCTGGATTAAGTGAGGAAGCTGGTGGTACTGATGAAATCATCTAGAGATGAAGAATTAACATGTCAAGTGAAGGACAGGGGGGAGAAAAAACAACCAACCCTGATTATAGCTCTTTTGTCACTGTTCTCTCTCTCATTATTCTAATTGAAATGTCTCTCAGTTGAGATTAGAAGGTACTAAACATGACATAAAATTGCTATCATGAAGACATGGAGGGGGACAAAAAAAAAAAAAAAAAAAACCTACAACAAAGTCAATTCACACCTTGGAAGGTTCCCATGAAGTCCACTGCGTTTGCACCAAATCAGAATGTGAAAGTGAGCCTGACATTATCCGTTTCGGAATTTCAGAATATATACCCAGTGCCAATGCTAGGAAAAATACGAGAAGGACAGCAGTCATGCTGAAAAATTGTTCTGAGACCAATCACTGCCATTCTACTTTTACTCTCACTTACGAGTTTCATCCATTATTGACTCTTTAATAATGTTAGACTTCTTTTGAAAATTCCCTTCTGCAGTAAAATTGGTATCATCTTCATGAAAATTTCTTGCATGTGGAGACTTTACAAAAACAGCATGAACGAAAACTTGTTAGAAATTGAACTTTTTTTAATCCTCTCTCTATATATTATTTTTGGATGAAGATCTTATTTCTAAATATAAATCTTCAGTATCTCTAGCACATTCTGGAAATAAAAAACATACATAATACTGATTTTCCTCCCATTTTTCAATACTGAAATGGATACTGCATTAGAAAAATAGTTTAAGCTATGTTGCACCTCATGTTTCATTCTCACTCAAGATGAATATTGTACTATTAACCCCAAGAAACAATAATTATAAAAGCCCTTTGCTACTTTTTTCTATAAGGAATTTCTTTGTTTAATACCACGTACTGCATATTTTTCAAAGTGAACCTGATCAGAGAGAAAAACAAACAAACAAAAAAAACAGGTTATGTCTTGCAAACACATACTCCTATGAAAAAGATGAGCAAAAATAATTATGCCTAATTGCAAAGTTTTAACCATAAAGTACTACCTTTGGTTCCTAATGATTTAGATATGATTACAGTGTTCCAACTGTGAATTCTCTTTTATCTTACATTTACAGGATACTGTCTTGCATTAAGGTTAGTAAGAATAACTTTGAAAAAAATTTTTACCTGTCTGCAGTCAGAAAGGATATAATCGCTTGAAAACAGGGGTGACAAAAATCTCTCAGCTGCAGACTCCATAGTATCTGGGTACTGGTGCCATCCTAGCTGCGAGCAGGGAGCTCTCAACATTATCTCACTAGCTGCTGACCCTTTTACTCTGTGCCCTTGAAACTCAACAGGCTACACAATATATTAGAATTATCGTTAACTGAAAACAAGAACTGTTCAGGAACTATCTGGAGTCAATAAAAGTATTTTGCATGCATATAACAAAGATCACCTGTTTAAAGCTGTAGTAGAGGGAAAAAAAATCTGTGCTTTTGAAGCCATCTTTCTCTTGCACCTCAGCAACTTAGCCACAAGAAAGTTTTGGAAAATCTCTATATCAACAGAAATCTCGTTGTCTGATGTAGTATTTCTTAGCCTTATCTTCACATTGTAAAAGCTGGGTTTGAAACTCTCAATGGAAAACAACCCATAGACAAATGAACTAAAAAGTGATCCATCTGAGAAGCCTATTACGAGATTGGTTAAGTATTTATTAGGACTTTTTGCAACATATTGAAAACAGTGAACTATTTAATTGAATTTTAAGAGACTGTATTTATTATACATTGATTCCACAGAAATTGTACCTTTGGCTGGCAGTCAAAAGTCCTACAGTCTCCTTGGCCTGGTGCTGCTGGCAGAATAGATGGTTTGGGTTTCTGTAATATGTTGTCCACACAGAGGGGCTGCATATAAAAGTACCAAAAACTAATTAATCTAACAGTTTAATAACCATTTAAGACAAGAATTTAAACTAATAAAACTTAGCACTTTTCCAAAGACCAAATGTATTGATATAGCAGAGAGCATTTTAAACTATATTCTTTTTATTTGGAAGCCAAAAAAAAAAAAAATCAATGATAGGTTAACGAACTATGTTTGCTGCTCAGATCAGCTGGAAAAAACAGAAGAATTCATTCTAAAATCTTCCTTTCACTTTGGAAGGGGGAGTCAAAAGAGAAAGACTAGTAACAGCATAGGATAAAAATCAATGTGAAGCATCAAGCACAAAGCAAAATTTTCCAAATAGATTGCTAGCATATCTCAACCTAAATGCTAAAGTTCTTAGGAAAGCGATGCATCCAAAAAGATGGTGAAAGAAAGAAAAACTAAATAGTAAAAGAAGATAGGATAGGAAAGGAAGTGCCAGATTTTATAATTTTATGATAAAAACTTAACTAGATATTACAATTAACATTAAGTTTCTTGCCATACTTTCAGTCTTATCAACATTTACTGACGATAGGGTCTGCAAGAAGACATCCTTTGTTTACTATCAGCTTATTAGTTGATATGGTTAAACAATTTCCATCTCAGTCACTATTGTTTCGTAAATCAGGAACTGAGTAAGCCCTGTGGAAAACAAGTTTATTTTGTAGAGATAGATATGTGTAGTCAAAAACTGGTTACCGTAAGGCCAGAAGAATCCAAGTATGAACAAGAAGATAGCTCTCTACTTCCTGAGTAAGACATTTCTGTTAATTGTTTTATAGCTACAAGAAATGGAAAAGTGTTATAAGTTGTAGTTCCAGTATTCATTTTATAAGAAAAAATCTGAATATTTATTTAGCTTGCAGGCCCTACCCATGTGAATAATTGCACAAGTGAAATTAACTGAATAAAGCAAACAGAGAAGCAGATTTTGAGCCCCCACTGGTACTTCAAACACTAAAAATTGCATAAGGTAATTTTCATAACATATCACTCCAAAAGTATGATTTCTGGATACAAATCATTCAGCAGGAGAGATAAGAGTACACAAGTCAAACATGTGAAAAGCCATACATAATATTCAATTTAAAATAGAAGCTGACCTAACCTTTGTCTCTTACAAGGGGTTCAAATATCTCTTTAGAAGTCTCTGCTTCATATAATAAGCTACTATTTTCCTGTATCTTTTGTAAGCTTTCTAATGCTGTGCTATGTTCAGTCAAAGCTCTTAAAAGAGCGATATTGTTTACCAAATCAGGAAGTTCTGATGAATTTTCAACAAATGCTGTGCATTTCACGCAATCCATTCCTATTCTTTCACCTTCGCAGGCTTCATGAAGGGAATTTATGCTCTCTATATTTTCAAACTCAGTTTCACCTATTTCTGTTTCCTCTGAAGATGAATGGCCTTTTCCTAAAAGATAGATAGCACTTCTGGAAATTATAGTATCTTCCTTATATGAAATGTCAAATACATTTTGCTGATCCTCTACAATATATTCGAATGAGCCACAAGAAGTATCAGATTTTTGCAAAAAAGCTGGGAAAGGACTACCTGGTTTAATGCCATCATTACTAGTACCCTGGAAATGTTCTAAATCTATGTACTGGGATTTTGTACATCCAAGCGGTAACACTTCCTCTGCAGTTCTTTTGTCCATTGCAGAAATCATTCTGCTGCTAGAAATACATGAATTACTTTCAGTTTTCTCAAATATATTGGTTTCAGCATGACCTTCATTAATATTTGTGCCACTAGGCAAAAGATCAGAGTCCTTGCTTTTTATCAACCCCTCATTAATGGTATTTGCTGCACAGTCATCAAGATCCTTCTTACAGGTGCTAGCTTCAATATTTAATCGACTTTCACTAGTCTCTTTTATTTTGTTTCTATCATCCAAAAGTTCCATTTCAATTCTGGTGGGGCTTACAGAGTCTTCGGCAGTTCTCCAAATGTTGCCAACATTGTTGTCACAAAGCAGCAATGGTATACCTCCTGTAGAGCGATTTCTATCATTCTCTCCATCAAATATTAAACCTTTGACTTCTTTTTTGCTGCGTGACATTACTTCACAGGAAGAATGAAGTCTCAACTCAACAGTTTGTGCTGCATCTTTTCCCTTTAAGCAAGCTGGACCTTGTGAAAGCATGTCTCCTTCAACAAGCTCTTTCACATCTCTTTCACACAGGTCTTTATTGTCTGTGTCATTAAAATCAAAAGCCTCCAATAAATTGAAGTTAATCTCCATCACCTGTTCATCTGGACCACTGTCTCTGCCATGTGTACCTAATTCCTCTTTTACAACTTCAAGTCCAGTCAATACTACATCTGCAGAGAGCTCCAAGTCACTAGACACTGTTTCTGAATTTCGTCTTGGCTGGAGTTCATTTTGTGACTTTACAGATGAATCCTCTATAAGACCATTGGCCACTGAATGCTCTCTGCATGTGGAGGGATTTGTCTCAGGGGCGATGGACTCAGCTGGACTTGCTGAAAAAGAAATATCACTTAAGGATGACACAAATTCACTGCTGTTCATTTTACTTATGCTGGATTCAGATAGGATGCAACTATTTGGTTGGTCATTGGCAGCGCATCTGTTAATTGATAACGGTTTAGGTACCCCTTCACTTCTAGAGAATGAGGGTTCTCGATATCTTTCACAAACCAGAGTGCATTGCCCTTTGCTGTCTGTTAAATTCATACAGGCACACATTTTTTCAGGATGCAAAGTCTTTGTACTGCAGGGATCTTGTAAATCTTGACTTAAGTTATTTGCCTTTCTGTCGTGCCTTTGTCCTGCAACTTCTTTATCACAAGGTTGTTCAGCAGAACTTAGCAGCATTTCAGCATTCCATTCCCTTTTATCACTTCCAGTTTCCTTTGTAAAATGTTGGTGCTGAATATTTTGAGTAAGTCCTTTGTCAGGGTTGCCTGAAAAGCCAGGTAGGGTTATGCTCTTTCGGTCATGGAAACTATCTACGTTTTCTGATGTCTGAAACCTCGAATGACATCCTGTGATGTCAGAAGTTGCTTGCTCTCTGCATAGCTGTGCTGGTTTAGACTTCAAAAGAGCTATTATCTGTGCCGTGCTCCTGATGTTCTGTGACACTGCCACATGACTGCTTGTTTTGGTGTGCTCTGTAATTAGAGGATGTTCTGGCTTCACAACAGACTGATCAGAGTTCCTCTTCTCTGTCTCTTTACATATATCAAGAAATGGAGCGGAAACCAGTGAGGTGAAAGACTCATGTTCTTTATCATTGTTTGTATATACATCTTCATGGAAGTTGGTAGACAAATTTGTGTCTGCATCCTTCTTGCAAATCGTAGAAAATAAGGGAGAGGTGATATAAAACTTAGATGGAAAAGAACCCTGACACTGCTTAGATAAAGGCAATATTGTTGCTTTTTCTTCATCTTCCTTTGTTGGTATTTTCTTTTCAACTTGGCGTGGCCCTTGGAAACCCTAAGAGAGAAGTTTAAAATTAATTGTACTGAGAAATCAACTTTACATTTTGTAATCTAAAAGATAAAAACAGGACATGCTTCATAAACTATACTCTGGCCAAATATCACAATGATTCTACACATGTACAGAAATAATCTCAAACGCTTGTGACTTTCACTATACCCTTGGCAGCAGAAATCCTGCTAAACCCAACAAAGATTTAGTAAACTCTGACCATATGTTACTCTAACCAGTAACATATTCTGATTTCCAGTTCCAAAAAAAGCAGGGAGACATTATCTGTATATTCACCGTTCATTAAAAAAATGTGCCCTTGGTGTTTTAAAATGCATGTTAGTGTCAGACAACTTGGGAAACAAAGACATACTGTAAACTTCCTTTTCAACCCAACAGGCAGGTGCCTTAGAGGCAGACCACCAGGCTTTATGACATTTCTATTCACTGCTGTAGTTTCTGCCTTCCTTGGCTGATCTTCAGAAGATTTTTCATTCAGCTTTACTGCTTCAACAGTGATCAAATAACGTTCACTTTCTAAATTATCTCCAGCGTTCACCTAGGAAAGACAAAGCAGCAGTGTATACATAATAGTGCTATGTAAGAAACAAAAACAGTTCCTTATAAATGTTGTGATACTTGCACATAGAAGAGTCAAAATCTTAACATTTTTCACCCAATATAACACTACTCCCCATACAAATTGCCAGACCAAATATAATAGAAAACATTAGCATCTCAAGTTTCAAGTCATGTTCACTTAATGTATTACTGTAATACACTGCTTTTACCCAAAATCAACACATTTCCATAAATTTTCTACATTGCTTCTGGAAAACAGTTAGTTTTAATCAATAAATGGAAGCAGCTTTAGCATTTCATTATTTGTATTACAGCAGATTTTCATAAGATATAAGAAACTGTCGGCCATATCACCAGAGGGAAAAAGTGGTACTACCTCAATTACCAAAAGAACAAGTTTGAAATGCTTCCTGAAGCACAAACCAACAATCATAAGCATACAAATAAAAAACTCCAAAACAAAATATACCTGAGATTTTATAAATATGCTCTCCAAACATTGTGCTTTATCATCAAACAAGATTGCCTGCAATAAAAAAAAAAAAATTTTAAATACTGAGTTTTATTTCACAGATCTACTACAATAGCACTGATAGTCAAACAGCAGCAGATGATATCAAACTGTATTAAATTTAAGTTGTTCACCTTATTTCCTCCAGTTCTAATCCTCAGAATTCCATCTTGCCACGTTTTTGATTTTTTCATTTTTTGGTGAGTGTACAATACCTGATTCGAAAGAGTAAATATTGAAATAATGATAAGTAAGAAAACATTTAAACAATACAGCAGCTACACTGATATTTAATTGATTTTGTTTACTCAATTGCATACAGTATTAAAAAAGACTTACAGTAAATTCTTGAGAAGTCATCGCTTCAGCAAAACAGTCATTCAACAGCTTATTCTGCAAATATTCATATCTTTATACAGCCTGAGAGACAGGAAATTTTTCAGAATTCAGCATGGTTGTAAGAGAAATGTATTCAAGAAAATAGATGTCAGTTCACGTATTTTTTCTCAAAGGAAGAAAGCTAGATGGAAAAAAGTCAAAAAACTCCACATACACCCTGGATCCCCACCTCAAGGTATACCTGATGTGGGAATATTAGCCCCCCCACACCTCAGGGCATACCTGATGTAGGAATTTTAAAGGCACATGTTGAAAATAATTTAACACAAAGCCTGCTGGAAAAAAAGGTGTTTTTATAGATGCCAACATCTATTTTAAATTCATTTGAATGAATGCCTGGCAACTCTGAAAACGCTATTGGTCATATTGCACTTTGAAATTACAAATTATCATAACTGTGTTCACTTGCAGCAAGAAAATACCATGCAAATTATTAACGGACTAATTTTGTCAAGAGTTTATTGACTTGACTTGGTCACGCATGCTTAACTCATATTAAAGATAACTGATTTTCGAAATCGGTTGCCCGTGAAGTCAAGCCTCTTTACATATTTAAAGCTGGTTCAAAATTATTTTTAAAGTAGCTTCTGATGATGAAAACAGGAAAAAAAAACATTATAAAAGCAACTCTTCTTCAGAAGCTGTGACTTACTGTACATTTTGCTAATGTTTGATCAGTTCTGTGATTTACATTAGTGTTTAAAGAGCAGCACTTAAGACCTTATCCAGTTTAATCAATTAATGTCATTGCAATGAAAATTGACCACAGGACACAGCATAAGATTTCCAGTTATTCTCACACGGCAACTTCGTGAGAAATACTTGATATAAAGTAGCTACACAAACACACACTCATGCTTCTTCTCCTGACACTGCTTTCTACAGCCGTCACATTCTTGGCAGCGCCCGGATCAGCACGTACAACGCTGTGGAGGGTGACACATGTAGAAGCAAGCACGAGAGACGTTTAGCAAGGTATAAAACCGAGGGGGAAAGCAGACACTCTTCAGGGATACAGAACAGCTCCTCCAGTTATTCACAGCAGTTGCAGCAATGTGAATACTTCCTATGATTTAATACCGGCCGTTAGCGACCGCCGCCGCCGCAACGGCCGAGCCGCTCCCTCAGGCGCGCGGCCGCGGCACCACGTCGCACCACGTCACGCCACGTCACGTCACCCCCAGGGGCTTCGCGCGGAGCTCGGCAGCCCCCCCGCCCCCGCCTACCCACCTGTCCCGGGCGCGCGCGGGGCCACCAGCTCACTCCCTCCGCGCGTTCGAAAGTTTCCCGCCGCCGCCAGCATGACGTCACTAGAGGCCGACAGCCAGGGAGAAAGGCCCCCTCCCCCGCCGGCGAGGAGCGAATCACGCGCCCCGAGCGAGGCGCGGCCGCCTCCGCCCCCCCCCCCCCGCCGCACTGCGCATGCGGGCGCGGCGCCCTGGGGCTTTTCTCAGCGAGGGGGCCGCGCGTCGCGCGGGGACTGACGGCCCGCGAGGGCTGAGGGAGGGGGCAGGGCTGCGGCGAAAGGTGGGCGCGGACGGCACGGCCTCGGTGTCCCCGTGGTCCCCGTGCGACGTCGCCTCCCGAGCCCCTACCGGCGGGCGCGGCGGCAGGTCAGTGGCGCGGGGCGGCGGCTGCCATCCGCGGGGGCCGCTCTCGCCGCGGTGGCGCAGGCAGGGGGCGCTGCCGCCTTTGGGTGCCCCGCCGGCGTCGTGCGCATGCGCCGGGCTCTCGTCGTGCGGCGGCCGTTAGGGGGCGGCTCGTGCCGGGCGGGCCGTTGGGTGCCTGCGGCGGTGGGCGCGCGGCGGCCGGGCGGGGGCGCCATCTTGTCATGTCAGAGCGGGCTCGGCCCCTGTGCGCCTCCCTCCGGTCGCGCCACGCCTGGGCTGTCCGCTGCCTTCTCACTGTTTCGCACACACGGACGTAGTAGGTCTGCGAGCAATCCGGGTAACAGCGCTGAAACCAGCGGTGGTCAATACCTGAATAGTTGGCAAGTGTATGGTGCTTGGCTTCCTCGGGAAGTGTCACTTTGCCAGTTGCTGCCGTGACAAAGATTGCATCGGGGCTAGGAAAACTTGTTTTATGTCGTGTCTCTCCCCTTCGAAGGAGAGAGAAGGTGGAGTTCCCATGCAGTTGTGCAGTGCCTCTGAGCTGGTCCCTTTGCAGCTGCTAAAAGGGCAGCAGAATGTCTTTGTTTTTGTAACCCCTCTATCCTGTTCCTGAGTGCTCATTCCTGCAGCTTCCCGTGATTGTCTGTGCTGCTCGTTAAGCCCCTTAGTGAGTTGACCTAACCCACTTACCCAGCAGAGAAGTAAGACTACAAACTAGTGACTTACTTTTCGGGTCAGAGACTTGAACTGCTTCATGAGAGGATGATATAGACTCTGAGGGAGAACTGTGTAGTTAAGACAGGAGCCAGGCTGCCCTTTTAGTGTCAGTGAATTGTTGGTTCGTATAGCTAAATCAGTCTAATTGCACTCCTTAATTATGCAACTGAAGCTAAGTTTATTCCACTTATGACCCAGAATGGCCTTTGCTAGTCATTGGAATGAAGGGTGGGAAAACGAGACTCTTGAAAAGGAGTTATGACAGTAGATTAATTCTGTGGTTCTCCACTTGCTTCAGTTGTGAAAAGGGATGATGAAACTGGTTTTGTTTACAGAGTTATTTGAGATCCACTGATAAAATGTCTTACTAGAGGTGTTTGTTTTCTTGTTATTGAAGTTCTCTTGTGCTGTGGGCCTGCATTTTATTCAAAACCTCCCTTTCAGGCTCTAGTGATGACAGAGAAAATGATGACCACAGCAGGACTAGCGCAATAAGGTCTGCCCATGTCTGGGACGGCCATAACAGCCATCACTGTCCTGTGGAAGCTGAGTTTTTCTGTTTGCGAGCACACCGGTCCTAGAATCTATACCCAGCATTTTATGACATCTTTCAAATGCCTTAAATGTCAGTTTTAAATTATCTGTTAGTTTCAAGGTTCAAACTGGAAAAAAAGCAGAAGGTTCTCTGTTGTTAGGTCATGTAGCAGATTGCGCTGGTCTTCATGTGATAACTTTTGTCCTTTCGTAGGATGTTTTCTGTATAATGAAGTTATAAGGCAGGGTATGCATTTAAACTGCTGCAGCTCTTCCTGTGTATGTTAGAATAAGAATACCCAACATGGATTACAAAATATTTTTTTTTAAGTACTGTAAGTTATACTGGATATCTGCTTTTACTTTGGAGTATGTGTCCAAAAGAGGAAACACTGACTATATGGAAAAACTTTCATAGTGTAAAAAGTATTTTGGATGATTCTTCCCCCTCTCATTTCTTGATGCTTAAAATCCCAAAAGCAAGCAAGCATGCATATTAATGCTTAAAATAAGGGAACTGGATATTTTTAAATTGGAACTGTATTTCTTGCAGACTCTGGATGACAGTTACGTTCAATTATGCTTTTCTAGGTGTTCTTGTAACAGTAGAAGTTAGGTTTGGAACTTGTTTCTGTACAAATTAGCACCAATTTGATTGCTGTTTGTCTTGAATGAAGTGTTTGGGCAAACTGCTAGATATTTGTGTGGACTTGCATTATTTTTATTTACATCACCTTTGTTTTTCTGGATTTCCCCCTTCTTCAACTACCCTGCCTACCTACTTAATTGTCCCTTCTTTTCCTGCTTTCAGTCTTGCATGTAGAGAATATGTGATTTTATTTCATTTGAGGAAAACTAAGAGAGGGTAGTTGTTCCATTTTAATAGGCTGAAATCTTGACTCTGCTTGTGCTGTCTTCTGTTTTTTTTATTTTTTAACAAAACGGTGCTTGCAGTTACAAGGCTGCCAAATTAGCAAAAATGCAGGCATGTGTTATGCCTTTGGTTTGCAGCTTTCATTGCTGAATTGAGATTTGCAGCAGTAATTGCAAAGAAAAGGAATACCAACAAAAAGTCGAAAACTCATACATTTGTTTATTTGTAAAAAATGTCTTATATTATGAATTAAACTCAATGATCTCTCAGGTATGAGTACTTCACTACTAAATGTAAAATTGTACACAAATTGTAAAGTAGATTCATAGCTGATATTTGCTCTGAGGCTTTGTTTCTAAGCTCCTCCAAAATCATATTCTTAGAGATTCATTCGTGAAGCAGTAGCGGAAAGGGAGTACCATAAAAAGAGCAGAATGTAGCCCACAGCTGTTTGTTTTTCCTTTAGGCTTGAATAAGAACTTGTCTTCTGGGAAAGAAGTCCCAAGGCTGAGTGACTCAAAATGCATGAAACACTTTAGATGCATCCTTAAACTATAGCTTTATTATGCATAATCTACAGTCAGTGTGGTTATTTAATACACTGTTCAGCCAATAAAAGTATCCTATAATATGCTTTACCTTAATGAATGCAACTACCTATAGCCTGCTGCTAAGTAGTATATTGTTCTACTGATTAATATAAATTAATATCTTGCTGAAGGACTTGAATGTAGCTTGGACTTCTGCTTAAGTGGGGAGTTTTACCTGGTTTATCTTTTCAAGGTAGTCGTTGACCTTTCACCGTCTTGAGTGGTCAGCTCACAGCAGGGAGAGAAACTGATACCTGTCTAAAGAAGCCTGATTTGCACAGTAGTTTGAAGACAATTTCCATTTTTATGTCATCCTGTTATAGAGATGGACTTCCTCTCTGATGGCTGTACTTGCCATTTCCTTGTATATTACATTACAGTACTAACCACTGGCAGTGAGCTGAGAAGTCTTTCATATGGTGATTGTTACATTAATTACTTCAATTTTTGTGTTAATTTAATTTCCAAAAAGTTGTCTGCTTTTGCCAGGCTGTACTTCTGGTTTGCATGGTAAAATAAAGTACTTTGGCAATTTTCAAGGACGGCTGACTTGCTACAGTGAATCGAAATGTCAACAACAGAAAAAAAGAATTGATGCATTAAGAAGTTCTAGTATTTTTCAAGGCAAACCTGTGAATTCAAGTCACTTCTCTCTAGTTAGTACCTACTTTCTAGGGGCCTGATTCTGAAGTTCTTAACAGGACTTGGTTTCCCAATAAAATCAGTGACCTTTAGTGGACAGCCCTAAATAAAGAAAGGAAAAATGTCTATTGAAATATAGTGCATACTGATTGCCACACAGACTTGCAAGAAGGATGGTAAGGAATGACCTCCAGAATGCAATACTCTGCATTGAACTTTTTAATGGACCAATAAATGTAGTAAGAATGTGTTGGATCATATTCAAAGGCAAGATTGGAAATTTTTAAATTTCTGCTCTTTGACAGGAACTTGGCATTGGCAGTGATAGTGGTTTTCATTTTTGACATAAAGGTAATTTTTTAGAACAAACCTCATTAAACTTACTGTGAATACCAAATGCCTGCTTAAATATATCTTGACATTGTCTTTATTTATAAGGCTTAATAGATGTTTCTCATTTGGCAGTAATATCAAATTTTTCCAGCTGCTGTATGTACATCAGTGTAACCCCTTTGCAACCACTGAACTTACAATATATGCCTGCTGAGGCATTGTCCTTTGGCCAGCCTGTTCAAAAGTCTCCTGTATAGCCTGACTTCTGTTTTGTTTTGTTTTGTTTTCCTCTCACTTTGTCTTCTGCATAAAAGGGTAGTTTCTGAAGTGTAGTTTTATGCTGTTTCTACGCTCTCCACTAGGAGATTTTAGGAATAGAGAAGCTCAACTTATGTCTTTTTTCACATCTGAGGAAATGTTTTTATTAGGAGGAACATTGTCTGCTTTTTGGATAGATTTTTTGTAAGCTCTCTCTAACAAGTGTTTTGCTCTTCTTGTGTCAGGGAATTTATGTCCTATTAAAAGATACTTTGTCCTGCACAAGTGCTTTAAACAATTCACTTAAATATATTTTTTGGTAGCGCTGCTTGTCTGATGACTCATGAAAGCAGTTGGAACTTTGAATCCCATGATTGTTACTGAAATTCAAAAGCTGCAGTTAGAAATCTAATGGAGAGGGCAGGCTTTGTTCATAAGGAATTCTGGATTAACGCAATAGTATCAATTTTAAATTAAAACCTCACTTGTCTGCAGTGAATCTCTGTGGCTAAATGGCTGTACTGGGAGCCATGAGACTGAGTTCCAGCTTAGTCTTCACCACCCAGTTGCCGCGTGACCTATTGTTCCTTATCTTCTCTGTGCTTTGTATTTCCCTACAGTACAGATAACAAATGGCTAATACTGCGGGTCTCACAGGGGACGTGTGAAGTTACATTCATTAATGTATGATAAAACTTTTGAAAATTACGGTATGGAAGGGATAGAAATGCAAACCAATATTTACTCCTTGCAGTAAAAATATTTTGATCTTCACAAAGGTTATGTTTAATTTTGAGTTGACAGAATGACAGGAATGGAGACCGAAGCTACAAGAGAAAAAGCTGTGGAAGAGGAAAGCACTGAACAGAAGAAAGAAAGAGAGAAAAAGAAGAGGTCAAGGGTTAAACAGGTGCTGGCAGATATAGCGAAACAAGTGGATTTCTGGTTTGGAGATGTTAATCTCCACAAAGATAGATTTCTCCGAGAACAAATAGAAAAGTCTAGAGATGGATGTAAGTTGGTTTTCAGTATGTTTCTGTAAACAGATACGTGTTTTTAACTTTGTTCTTTGGAATATTGCTCATGACATTATAAACTATTTTTAGGCACATATGTACTCCTGGGGAAGAGAATAGGTTCATGCTGGAAACCAGTGTTGGGATTAGCAGGTCAGAAGTCAGAACTTAGTACCAAATGTTTGAGAAATTATATTCATCCTTCCTATGTTCCTTTCCTTTACTACCAGCTGCGGAAGTAAGTTAGTCATCTTTAGGTACCTGTTGGGGGGTGATTTTTAACTTCATATAGTTTCTGTAACAAGCAAGCAAACGAGGATCGTATTTTCTCCTTATGCACAGTACTCAGTTTGTGGATAGCCGTATACCGAAATCAAAATGTCACTTGGACTTGCGGTCTGACACTCCTTTCTTTTTTCTGTGCAAGTTTGATATTAGTGTGGTAGTGCATTTTCATGTAGGGCTATTACTGGTCTCTTTTCTAAAGATTTTTTTTGCATGGTTGATTTGACCTCAGAGTAGGAAAATGAACTTTGTTCTGAAACGATTTGCCAGTTTTGAAGAAGAAATTAGTTTGCACATTAGTTGCAGTGACTAGTGTGCTTTTTCTTTAATAAAAAAAAAAAAAAAAAGAAAGAAAATGTGTGGTAAATACAGTGTCTATCAGTATAATTGTTGAACAGTGTTATACCAGATGGACTTAGACCTGCAGTATGTCTGTAAAATGGGGTGGTTATTCTCCATCAACTCCAACAAAATTGCAGGTTCCATAAGTGTTAGATATGGACTTAAGAACAAAAGTAATTTGAACTGTAAATCATGAATCCACTTGTGCTGTGTGAAAAGTCTGGTCTCCTAAGTACTTGGTATATCCTGAAATGTATTAAACTTGAAGCCGGTTTAAAAAAGGGCCTTCAGAGGGCCAAACTTTATTCTAAATTTTCTGGAGGTCTTTAAGTTTGGATGTCTTAAATTTGATTTAAAAAAAAAAATCCTTAAGACTAATATTGCATAATTTTCCATCAAGGTTTTAGCAGCATGACTCATCTCATCTGAAGTGTAAGCAGAAGCTCTTTTGTGTCCAGAATGTTGGGTTAAACACTTAATTGAGTGCTTGAAGGAGAGGCATGTTTTCAATGCAAATTGTTTTTGTATTGTAAAACTACATCAGAAAGAAGTTTTTCTTCCCTTTCAAAGACAATAGTTATCAGTGGGGAGGTGAAAGAATAGAACAGAATTCCTTTGATAAAGGCTAGCACAAAAAGAAAGTAAATGTAAGAGTACTTGAAACTTTAATTATGTTGGCAGAAAATCACTTTTCTCCAAAACGTTGACAGCATGCAGTACGGTTACAGGCTATAGTTATGACTTGCACATTATTTTACAAAAATACTAGATGAGTCTTAACTGTCAGTTTAGAACGCAACTGATGCTTCCTAGATTGTGTTAGTTTCATTGCTTGCACCTTTTTTTAATCCCTAGATGTTGACATTTCACTTCTTGTTTCTTTCAACAAAATGAAAAAATTGACTACTGATGGAAAATTGATAGCTCGAGCAGTTAAAAGTTCATCTGTTGTAGAAGTGAGTATTTAATGTTTCACGCTTTTGAATTTGCTGAAACTGGAGTAACAATAACGGTGGTATTGAAGTAGATAATAATCTTACAGAAAATGCATGTTTGATGTGTTTGTTACTTTTAGTTGGATTTAGAAGGAACTAGAATCAGAAGACGTCAACCACTGGGTGAGCAACCAAAGGATGTGGACAGTCGTACAGTCTATGTGGTAAGGTTGCATCTGTTACATATGTCATTAATCTGGTGGGTGCTCTATCTTTGTTATTACTAAGGTCTATAGAAACTCTTTTAAACTTACTTTCTTACTATAAATGCTTTTAGATTGCAAACCCTGCTGGGCATTGTCTCTTAGGCTATAAAGATCTAATGTTATTTATTATTACTAACAATATAACAGCGACATAAAGCAGACACATAGTATTACCAAAACTAGAAGGTGAATTTTCTTTAAGAACATTGCAGGTTTAGTACAAGAAATGCTTGCATGAGCTGCAAATGCTAATAGAATTTTTTTTTTTTTTATTGCAAAAGAAAACCACTGTGTGAGAGAGAAAAATGCATTATAAATGCATTAAACTTGTAATGCTTAGAACATTAATTGAAGGTTAATGTACAGATTTAATGCAGAAAATATTTTTATATGGGAAAAGTATCTGTGCATCAGTAGCAGCAAAGGACTGGGTGAAGGGCTGGCTACTGGTGCTTGTGCAGTGTGAGGAGAAGGCCGGGTGAGCCCTGTGGGGATGGCCACGGAAGGGAAGGGATTTGTTCGGTACCCTGATTCCTTGTACCAGCTTAAATAATTTTAAATGCTGAGCAAAGAACGATTTCACACACTAGTGAGAAAAAGTGCATTTATTTATGTATTTACTGTGCTCACTGGGCTTTTCTGGTTAGTGTCCTTAGAGAAGTAACACTGGTACTGTTTTATTTACACTGGTATTGTTTTATTTACAAATTACCATAATGTAGTCAAAGCTTTAGAGTAGTAGTATTAGTTCTATCTGAGAATAGAAACTTGCTGAGTTTGCAAGATAGTCTGTAAAGTATTCCTGATTGTCTGTTTACGAAGGCTGTTACAAGTGCTACTGATTTTGTAACGCTAACATTCTTTTAAGGGGGGAATGTACCAAAATGAGCTAGTCCTGTGTTTAGGGGCTTTTTGTTTTCAAAAATCTTCCTACTGCTATCACAGTATTCTGTGAATTTTTTGATACTAAACTTTAATGAAAATAGCTTGTGCTGTCAGAAAAACACTGTGCATCTCAATATGATATTGCAGATGTGTCAAAATGGAACAACTGTTACTGCATCATTTTGAGCCACTTTGGTGGTAGTACAGAAAAAGATCTGATGGTCAAACTGCCATTTATTTAAAATCCTGTATGTTTTTTAATAGAATTGAAGCCAGAGTGGAATTCCATTTGTCTGTAAAGAAAGCTTTTCATGACTAGCTTCAATTTAGGTATATACCTGAAGCTATCAGCAACTGAATTTTCCAGAAACCAGTAATTTCTAGTGTGCACCAAACTTCCAGTGATGGAAGATATGTTATAATCATGTCCCAAAGTGCCAGCCCATCCAGATAAGGAGAAACTGGATTATTCTGATCATTATCTGGTATTTCCCTCACATGATTGTATAGACTGCTCAGAAATCTTCAAATATTGTGTGTATATCACTTTTCTGAAAAGATATTCCAAATGTAATGAACTACATAACTTGTATATAGCTTAACTACATAGCTACCTGTTTTTATTATTTTTTCAAATTGTGCAAATCCAAAATAGGTAACTTATGTTATAGAAGTTACTGAATTCATGGAGATTATTTGGAGACTGTGTACAAATCGGATACCTTTTGTTACTACCAAAAGGGCGTGTTTTTTAAGACCAATGTGCATAGTATCTGTCCTTTATAGTGCAGTTATAGAAGCCTTAAGCCATGTTAAATGTTTCCCTTTGGTATTTCCCTGGGGGAGTTTGGGGGGGGCGGGGGGGGAAGCAGTTGTAGTCAAAGTTTTCTTAGTAAGTTTTGCTTCATTCTGGAGTAGGGGAAAGAAAGATTTCCATGTTTGATCAGTACAGAGATTACAGTTAAAACCTCCAATGGGAAGGAATGTCTCCAACATAAAAGCAGTAGTATATTTTCTGAATTCATGTAGGAAGTCAAAGCTTCATTTCTGAAATGAGAATTGAGCCTTAAAGATGTGTTTCTTTAAGGAGTATAACATTGTTACCCTACATGTGTGTGTATAAGAAACTTACCCTGATCTAAGTGAATTGTTGAAAATTTTCAGAAGAAATAGGGTAAAGTAATGAGTTCAGACACTTACCTAAGCTGCTGGATAAAAATTTTCACTTGTGCCCCAGCTGTTCAGCTAGCCCGTAAGTGCTAATCACTAAGCTTTAAAATGTGTTGGCTACTAGAATTAATTCATCGGTTCATTTGAGTAATGCTGCTTTACTGACCTACAGGAACTCTTCTTTCTGTGATACCTATGTTATGAACAATCAAATCTGCTGTGAGTAGTTTGAGACAATGCAGAGTTATGTTTGCTTGAAGGTCTTAAATTTACAAAGATATTTCACCTTGCAAAGTTACAGCTGCAGGTGAAGTTTTGGTATCTGTCACAGGAAGAAGATAGAAATATCTATATCAAATATGTAATGTGTTTGTCTTATATTTACGTGTCTGGTTAGAGATTCATTTTCAGATCATCGTTTACAAATTGCTACTACCAGGAATACTATGACTTCTCACCAACAATGGTTACTGAAATAAAAACAAAAAGGTTTCTCAAAGTTGTCGCCACGAATGTGAAAATCTCGTTTTTCTGGGAGGACTTTATATTTAGAAGATATGGTAACCAGTCTGATATAAGTATAATCTTTGTAAGAATATGTATATAATATTGATAAAATAAGTTGTTTTATTTTTTTAGGAGCTGCTTCCCAAAAATGTTAATCACAGTTGGATTGAGCGGGTGTTTGGCAAGTGTGGTAACGTAGTTTACGTCAGTATTCCCCGGTATAAATCTAGTGGAGATCCAAAAGGATTTGCTTTTGTTGAATTTGAAACTAAAGAGCAAGCAGATAAAGCTATTGAGGTGAGTAATGGTACCTCTGTTAACATTCCTCATATTTCTTGATCTAATATGGATAGTATAGTCTTCACAAGTTCAGTGGAAGAGTAGCTTAGTGAATTTTAGATACAGAAATTCCTGAAAATATCATAATTTAAGAACTAATGTATTACATAGTTGTTAGCAGGAGTTATGTCTCTGTTTCCTACCCCAAGACCTTCCATTAATTCCACTATTCATAAAAAGGCTAATCCTGTTAAACAAGCTGGAGTTTTAATTGAAACATGGTGGGTATGTTGGGGACTAATTTTGTTGGATACTGTCAGCATCTTTTGATTACAGAAATAGAGATTTCCATCTGAAAGGAAAATAGCCTATTAAATTTAATTGGAAGAGTATAGTCATAACAAGTTCTCTGCCTTCTAGTACGTTGTTTAAAAAGTTTAAAAACGTGCAGTTCAATATAGCAGTAATAGAAGCAAAATGTTGAATAAGCATGAAGACATAAGTCTGGTAGGACTGAAAAAATAATTTATACCTTTGGATTCATAGGGAACTGCATCTTTCTTGAATGACTGTAACACTACTGTTTTTAACTTGGGTGGGGATTTAAAAAAAGCAATAATTTCAAGTAGGCATTTGTTGATTTTAATTTCTTTTATCTTAAGTTTTTGAATAATCCACCAGAAGAAGCACCACGGAAACCTGGGATTTTCCCCAAAACAGTAAAGAATAAGCCTGTGCCTGCATTGAATACAAGTAACAGCAGTGTCGTAGGTAAGTGTTAATAAATTATTTGAGTCAAGAAACACTGTTTTGTGCTTCAGCTTCTGAAGAGAAAATTTGAGCTGCTATGTTACTGCAGCATAATCTCATGTTTCTTGAAAACCCTGTAAAAATAAGAATGCCTGCTACTGTTTTTTTTGGTTGGCCAATGTGGGTGTAAAAAATGGAATTGTAAAATCAAATGAATTGTAAAAGTGAAATATGGTAAGTTTCTGCCTTTTTGTTCTCCTACTTGGTAAGGAAGTTAAATTCTTTTTCTTCCTTTACCAGCTTCCACCATTAGTCATTGTTATGCCAGCAGAACAGCTTTCAGATTGTACAATTAATCATTATTTAAGCACTTAACATTAGCAAAAGACAAATGTGACCGATCGTTTTAAAATATTTAGTATTGAAAAGAAAGATGCAAACATAAAAGCAAATTTATGTCTAAATGTTAGTGCTGTTCACATGAGGATATGATCATCTGACGTGTTTCAGACCAAGCCTTCCAATATTTACTCTCCAATTAACATTTCAGCCTGATCCACATGAAAATGGTAGTTTTGGCATTTTTCTCTTTGGAACTTCGACTGTTTGAACAGTCTATGGGGGAATGAACTATTCACAGTGTATTTATGGTTCCAGCTTTCATGATTTACAATAATTACTGACAGAAACCTGGAGGATATTGCAGAGAAAAGAACCTTGAATTCAGCTGAGCACTTTTCCAGTAAATAGTATCTACTATTCCAATAAAAGTATCTGCTGAAGTTTGTCATGTTGTAACTTTGATCACTGAAGCATTTTTCCTCTTGTTTCTGATGAGATAGTACTCTTTGTTTCCTAGCCTTCAGACATCTTCCCTTTTTTTAAGCATGATGTTGAAACATTTGTTATGTTCCTCATTATCACTGGTTCTTTGTTAATATATCTTTGATTCATGACAGTAAGTACTAGGGCTTATTCAAAATGAAAGAAAAGCATGCTTTTCCCACTCAAGATCCTCTGCTCCATAATGCATCCTGTGTATGACAATTTTGAAGCAGGCGAACAATTTTGGGAATGAAATGTGTGGGTTTTCTTCTTTTCGTTTTGGGGTTTTTTTTCAGATTGATAAAAGTTAAGACAACATCATGTAATTCAGTAGAAATACAGTTAGTATAAAAATAGTGTGATAGATCCATTGGGCTTATGAAAGCACCTACTGAATGTATTCATCTAAATGTTGAGTATCCCCTTGTATTGTTCTCAGAATACAAGTCAGCGGTCTTTATTTGCTTGGTTTTGTGTTGGCTGGCCTGGAAGGAAGAAGGTATCTCTTCTCGAAGGATGGTGTAACAAAATATGTACATACTGTGAAGAAACAATGAGGAAGTCTAGATCCTTTCTTTTTAATTTGAGAGTAAGCATTCCAGGAAACCTGTAGTCAAGCTTCACATGTGACCCAGGGGTCTTTTTGACTTTGAGAGACAATCTTACCTATGTTTTCTCTCATCTGCCTAAAATGCTTAGGAAGAATTTCAGGACAATGTTTTGGATCTCAGACGTGATAGACAGGCATTTTATTTAATATCCCAAATTATAATGATGTGTGATAGTAATATTGTTTAGTTAGATCGGTTAATCTAATCTAGTCTTTAACAGTTGGCAGAGTTTTAAGTATTGTATTTCTAATGCAGAGGAGAAGAAAAAGAAGAAAAAGAAGAAATCCAAAATGAAGAAAGAGGGCAATGTACAACAGGCAGCTGTAGAAACAAAGGAATCAAACATAAACACTGTGGCAGAACAAGTACCGAAGTCAAAAAGACATAGGACTTCATCCGAGTGTTCAGAAATGGAGGCAACTGAGGCCCACAGGCAGCCCTCTAAGAGAGAGAAAAGAAAATGGGACAGAACAGAAAGCTCTGAGGTGCCTGTGGAAAACAGGCCAGGGAAGAGAAAAAGAAGCAGCTCTGGAGATGGTGAGGCGTCAAATGCAAAAGTCAAGAAAACTGTTCAGAAGGAAGAAGTTCATTCTGTTAAAGAGGAAACAACAGAAGCTCAGAAAGATATCAATGGTAAAACATGTTGCACATCTTTATAGTATTGTATCTTTATTTGGAGGAATAAAACTGAGGACAGATCTTTCTGCTACAAATGGTGAATGGTAGGCTTAGGAATGGGGAAAAAGCATGGATAAGGAGAAAAGCTCGAGTCAGAAAAATGCTGTTCTCTTTGCAAATTGCAAAGTTAATAGGATTTTTGAAATGCTAGTAGGTAACAAGCAAATGAGGAAAGGAGAATTGTTAAGCGTATGGCTGGAAAGCAGCAAGAAACTTAATGACTGTAATCTGTGTAATATAAGTGCATTAGTGAACTGACTTTAGGAGGCTAAGAGGTTTACTGGTTTGGATTAAAGATTGAGTAAGCCTTTCAACTGCTAGTGACAGATTCAAACACTGAATGTCCGTCTTTGAAACAGTGAAGACTAACTGCTAAAAAGTTGTTCTGCTTGGGTCAGTAGGTGAAAAATGGATGATAATAGCGGAGGGATAACATAGTCAGTTTAGGAATATACGGAGTCCTGCAGTTAAATTTAAACCTAGTAATGAGTCATTCCAAGGAGATAAGCGAGATGGAGAATAGGAAAGAACTTTCAACACTCAAGTAGATGAATCTCATCAGAAATAAAAATTGTTTACAAAGAAGTTAATATCAATGGAACTTCAGTGAAGTAAAGTATGGATTAAACAGCCAATGCAAATGGTGACAGTATAAGAATCTAGATAAGTAAGATTAAAATACAAAAGAAAAAGCTGGTGATCCTGGTTTCTTACATGAGATAAGACAAAAAGCAATAGGTGGGATTAAAAGCCATATTGCAATCACATGTGGAGTTGACAAGGATCTGTGATTAGAGGCTAGATTCGGGTAGCTGAGAAAGTGGATTAGAAATAAGTAGTAGGTTCTAATTCTGTGAAGGAGTTTTTTATTCAGATTTGAGTCAAAGAATCAATGCTTTCCTAAATAAATTTTTGGAGGAAAAATGGGGGAGATGTAGTCAGGATCGCAGTTGGTCACTGTTGTAGTTTTCCAGTGGTTTTACTATAAAGATGAAAGAACTAAGAGTTAAATAAGTAGAACTATGCTATTTTATGAACTGTCTACTAAAGCTGTAATTTTATTTCTAAGTATCTATTAAAGTTAGGACTCAATTTTTCTTTTGAACTTTTTCATTTAGAAGTTGCTTCAGAGGATGCCAAAGAGGCTGATAAGAAAGACACATCCCTTTCAAAATCTAAAAGGAAGCATAAGAAAAAACACAAAGAAAGGCACAAAATGGGTGAAGAAGTCATTCCACTCAGAGTACTCTCAAAGTATGTTACAAAACTAACTAGCTTAGCTTGGTAACTAGTTTACACGGTATTTTTAGTAGTACAATAGTATTTTCTACAATTCTTTGCAGTTTATTCACTGTCTGATGGATGGAAAGGTGTTTTTTTAAACTAATTTTTAATTGCTACAAAGCCCTTTACTTAAGATTATAAAATATTTAACTCATCTTCTGTTCTAACTAATATTTGCATTTCGAAGTTTCTGATTAGCAGGTAATTTTACTTGTAATAGTACTGCCTTTAAGTGCTGATTTGGAGGAATTTTTTTGCCTGTGTGGTGGGTTGCTGTTACAGCATTAACATTAGTTAATGTTAATTATGTTATGTACATGTTACAACATGTGCATGTGTCAGCAGAAAAGCATCTTAAAGGACTGCTAAGAAACTCTTATTTCTATAATGAAAGCCACAGAAAAACTGATGGTTCCAGTGAGGTGTACTGTTTCCCTGCTTTCACTAGTGCTTGCTCACCTGCATGCTGCTGTTGTGTTTATTCTGTACCCTTCTTCACCACAATCTGTTTTTTTTAAGCCAGGAAACAGCCTTGCAACTACTGCAGCTGGCAGAGACCAAGGCTAACAAGCTCAGTTGGTTCCATGTAACTTTCCATTCATTGTGTCTTTACTGCACCACTTCCAGTCCTGGATTAGGCACAGGCTGGACTCCTTGTGTAATTTTTTCACTTTTCACACGTTGGGAATATCATATGCAGTTCATTACTAGGCGGTTGATGATCAAGACAGATTTGTCATCATACGAGCATTGGTATGTATTAGGGAATTGCCATCCCAACTATACCCAAGAATTTCAGGTTGTTAAATACTTCAATATGTATTGATGGCATTTTGACCAAAGTAATCTTTGCAATTTGTTAGGTAACTACTGGACTCTAAGTCTCAGCATTGCTTTGTTATTTTCCTGGAGTATGTATTTTTATTTTAAAGTTTAGTGTATAGTTACAGGAAGCATTTCCAATAGCCACAAGTTTTGCATACTTTATTGAATTTTACTGCTTAACAAGCTTACATTATGAACAATGATTTAATGTTTCCAACCATCGGAATTTTATTTCAGTACTTCAAATATTTGTCTTTGTTTTGTCTTACAGTCCATCACCATTGCTAAAGTGCAATTCCAATTTTTATACAACAGAGTTGCATATTAGCAACAGTATTAGCCTGTAGTTAAAGTACAAATAAGTGTTAAGGAACTTTGCAAAAAAGATCGTTAAACTGAGGCATGTTTTTAAAGCTCGTAAATATGTTATCAAACCTTCTGGATTTGTTTTACATAGAATGTGTTTCTTATAACGTTTTAGAAAACTGTTTGCACCCTGTATGACTGTCCCCTGTAATGAATGCAATATTCAGTTCTACCCCTATAATGCAGTTACTCCACAAATCACCCTGTAATTGTTTACACGTGGTTTCTCGTGGGGAAGAAAAAAAGTGTAGAAATGTTTAAGTTGTGCCATTCCAGAAATTCTCTGTAATTGAACCTCTAACTGTTGATCTTTTAGGATTCACCACAACTAAAACATGGAAGCACTTACTTTTTCAAGCATCCAGCAAGTACCTCCATGTTAAAGTAGAGGGGGTCCTTTGCTGTAATGAGACCATCTTGTACTGTGACGAGTTATTTTATTTGATCTTGTGCTTCATATTGAACAGGGATACCATGTACAGTTACTTAAATAGGGTAGAAAATAAAGTAGTCTTTACGTTGTGGGACAAAAATATTAACTATCCCCCTGCACAGAAATTTGTATTTTACCCAGGAAAGAGTTGCATTGCTGTACAGTAAGGGCATTTTTTTGTTGGTGGTGTCCCTGATTCCAGTCCTTTTAGTTCTCTTTAGTTCCTACATCCAGTTAAGCTTCCTAGGAAGAGAAGAGTATTTTCAGTGTTGAGAATATAGGATTCACCATCACTAAAACATGGAAGCACTTACTTTTCAGGAACAAAACAAGTACATCCACATTTAAGTTGCGGGGATCCTTGTAAGTGGAGACTACTCTTTTCCCCTCCTGCTCTGAAATTGTTACTATAAAAAAATACTGGGTTTTAAAAGGAAGATATACAGAGTTTTCTGATAATACAGTAATAAAACATGCAAACACTGAGGCTTTGAGCTGTTGTTAATTTCTAGAAACACAAGAGACTAGGATCCACCACCACTGAAACATGGAAGCACTTACTTTTTTTAGGCAGCAGGTACCTCCATGTTAAAGCAAAGGGGGTCCTTTAAAATTGTTCCGTGTTGAAAATACTACTTAGAATTACTTAGAAATATTTGGAACATTCAACGCTATGCTTTTAATTCTGTTTCAGCCACAGTATGCTTTTATTTGCTTACTGAAATTTTCTTAAAGGAGGCCTTTCAGTTTTAGTCAAATCTTGTAGTAGTGTAGTGTAGAAGAAAGGTGGTTTCTCAGCGTGGATGGTATTTCAGGATTGAGAACAGGATTCACCTCTACTAAAACATGGAAGCACTTACTTTTTTTAAGTCACAGAAAGCACCTCCATGTTAAAGTAAAAGGGGTCCACAGAAACTGGTAGTTAGTAATGACTCTTTGTCCTCTTCAACCAGGATACTGAGACTACTGCATCAGATACAGGAGGAAAAAAAAAAAGTATTAGTTAACCTTAGCATATAGCATAAGCATATAGCAAAGGGGGGAAAAAAGTTCAAAAGAGCATTGTAAATACTTGCCTGGCTCATTCCCCATGGTCTTCTCTTCCTTCTCTTCCTTTCAGTCAAGTTAGCAAGGAGTACCTCCTTGAGCTTGTATTTATACCATACCTTCCTATGGAATGGTGTTGCCTTTTTATCTTGAAGAATCGTTACGTGGGTCTTTTGTTATTTTAATGTCTTTGCTCTGTTGAGAATGTATGATCCTGGGTGAGTCTGGATGCTTTTTTGAAGTATACAGTTGTCAATGTTAACAGCTAAAACCATTACCACAAGATATCCTCCTCTTTAAAAATCCTCTATCAGCTTGTTTGATAGCGCAGATTAGGGTAACAATGAGTCGTTCTCACAGTGGCACTGTAGGCATTGTGTTTCTGTGGAGCAAAGCTCTAGCTGTTTGCAGAAACATCTCCATGTTAAATGTATGTAAATATATAAATTGCTTCCATGTGGTGTTATTTTTTAACTTAAGTGCATTTGAATAGTAAGGAATGTTCTTATCTCAGTAGGTTTTTGGTGAGTTTAACCAGTTGTTGATTTTCAATCAATGATTTTTCCAGAAAAGAAGTGACTGATTCTTAATATAGTAACACACAGGAGAGGGTTCACTGATTTTTTTTTTTCCAGAAAAGAAATGACTGATTCTTAATATGGTAACACACAGGAGAGGTTTCACTTGACTAATTCAGTGAATTCAGAGTTCACTGTGAATCAGCTCTGAATGTAGTGTGTGTGCTCTGTGTAGTTCCAGTGGAAAACACTGAATCCTAGTTTACCAAACCATTTTAAGTGTGTTTTGAAGATGTGTAACAAATCTGGGAGTTACTTTGTTTGAATGATGGGTTGATCTTGTTATCTTTTAATATTCCAAGTAAGTTATAAAGCAAAATTATACAAAAGGGAAAGAGACTTAAGGTTCAAGATAAGCTAAAAGCAAGGAGATCTCTAATAGTAAGAAGGGTCTCCAAAGTACACCCCAAGTTCAGCTTAAGCTATTTGTAAGGTGTTTTGTCTTAAGCTTATGAACTTCGTTTTTGTTTACTACTGACCTTCTGTTCCTTTGTATCTATAGGAGTGAGTGGATGGATTTGAAGCAAGAATATTTGGCCCTTCAGAAAGCCAGTATGGCCTCCTTAAAGAAAACAATGTCTCAAATCAAACCTGAGCCTACCAGAGAAACGGAAACAGATGCTTGTGCACAGAAAAAGCCTCAGTCTAAAAATGGGAAATGTAATGCTGGTTGTAATGTTTCCTCTTTTGTTTTCATGGTGATTTTAATATGCAAACATAGTTAAGGTGCTTTAAGACCTTGGTTGTCCAGAAGAATTGGAATAGTTTTAGATTCTATAATGCTGGTGCTTTCTCTGAATGCCAAATATTATGAAAAACAAGCTCCCCTCATTCAGGTTTTGGACCAAATAATGTGGAGTAAAGAATAAATCAGTGATTTAAGAATATTCCAGTAGCACTTTTTAAACCTCAAGATCATTTTAGGTAATTTTAATCATAAACACCTTGGGAAATAAGAATCTGCTTCTTGATGATGTAACCTGGGCCTGATTTACTTTGGCTTAACTATTCTTCTACAGAGGTTTTCAAAGCTATTGCTCTAAGTAAGGAGTTTATAAAATGGCTTGTAATCAGGTTAACCAAGTCTTGGTTAAATTGATGCTTTGTGTGTGTGTAACACTCTAACACTCTAATTTAGGGTTCAACTATTACTGAAGTCAATTGAATATAAAATATTTTTGTTGGGAGGCACTCTGAGCTCTTTGTTCTCTGTGTACATCACACTGCTTATTGGTTTTTGTAGTATCTTTTAGTTTGCCAAACTGTTACAGGTACAATTTCCTTATGTTTCTTTCCCTGCTCTTCAAATTAACCAGCCACCAGTGAAGACCCTGCCCCTTCTGCCAAGGCTAACACAATGGGGCCCCAGTTTGTGAGTGGAGTAATTGTGAAGATCATTAGCACTGAGCCCCTGCCGGGCAGGAAGCAGATCAAGGTAATGTCTTTGTAACCTCAGGGTAGTTGTTAGCCTTTCCACTTACAGTTCCCCCAAAATGAATATGGAATACCGTGTAAACAATTACTAAATTTTTGTCTGGCCTGTAGCTGTGTACAGATTCTTCCATAGTACCTGTTAATATAAGATTTTACAGAGGCAGAATCAGGTAATGTTTTAAAGGAAAAAGTAGCTGTTAGAAATTGCTTCAAGCAGTGTCAAGTTTACAATGAAAATGACAAAAGCAATGCCCTAAAGGGTGAGCAGTTCTCACCTCCAGCCCCTGTTGCTCTGTCCTTGCATTTTCAGCATGAAAAACGTGGCTAATTTTACATTGTTAAAGGTAAATGACTGTTGACATCATTCTTACATTATGAAGAGTTAAAGTGGGTGCAGCATTCTTTATTCATTATTGTGTATTCTTTACTATCCAGGAATTTTTAATAGTAACCTGGTGTTTTGACCATTAACAGGCATGTGGGGGCAAGAAAATGCTCTTTGTATGGGAAAGTAACCATCCTTTTCAATAAGAAATTCACAATCGCAAAAACTTCATTGAGAATGGTGGCATTAGAACTTGTGCAGTAATTCATTCATTGATTTTTTTTTTTCTCCTATGGCAAATGCTCCATTTTCTCAATAAAAAATAAGGACAAAAGTTTTAGGAGAATTTGAATTTTAGGAGAATCTGAATTTTCTCTTATGTCATATATGAAAGTTCTATACATTAAGTAGTATATTTTCTTGTAAAGATAACATTTTTAAGCTGTGTCCTTTTGAAATGGAAATGTTGAAACAGTTTTCCAAAGGAAATAACAGCATTTTTTTCCAGTCCATGAATGTGACAAGGGACAATTTTTCCTGAAATTGTGTTTTCGAATGTGTAACAATTGGAAATTTGAACAGCTTTAACTCTTATTGCATTAAATATTTAGACTATTTAAGACATTGAGAGAATAATTTAAACTTAAGTTCTGAGATGACTTATCAAACTACTTATGTTTACAACTCTGGGTAGTCCATTTGAAGTCACTGTGGCTGCTCTCAAGTGTGTGAAGTTTACCATGTGCATAAATCTAAGCAAGATGAGAGGCACATATCTCTCACTGAAAACAAACTGTTGATATGGTTTCAACTTAATCAGTCTTATCTATTTAGGTATTTGCAGGCAGTTGTCTGAGCATTGGAGAGACTGGGAGAATGTGACCCTCATATTAGTTGTCACTGTAATAAGTGAGGGCCAACTTAGAGTGGCTGCACTATACGTTTTATTGTGTTAGGTTTGTGTTACAAAGCAATATATTGTATTCAGGGGGAAAGTTTACTCTTCCCAGAATAGCTGAAAACAAACTTAGCCTGATGTTTCCACGGACATAAATTTTTATTCTTTTGGTTTAGTTGTAAGAAAGTCTTTCAGGGAAAGTTAATACTTTATGAAAGTAAAGGGAGGCAACATATTGCTATTACATCTTTGATTACAAGAATAAGCAGGATAGGCAAAGTATTTCACAGAAATGTTAACCAAAAAGATAAGGCAAGCTTTTAATGTTAAATACAATTGGAGAATACAACTGTAGCTGGAAGAGGTGACAAACTTTAGGATGTACCAGCTCTTTCTCAGGTCTGAAAGCAGCAAACTGTGCTCAGTGTCTATTGGATTTTCTTTTCCAACCACACTAGCTGGTCCAATGAAAGGTGGAACTCTTCCCCTAAACATTGCTTTGCCTGTGTTCCTGGACTGTCATAGCTACAGCAACACTACCACGAAGCAATGCCTTTAGTGGCCCCTTAATAAAATTATGGAAGTGATCTCTCTCTCTGGTTATGTGCGGCAAGCCTGAATTACTTAGCACACACTGGAAGGATATTTGCCAAATAGTTTTAATGTTTTGACATTTAAAATTTGTACTTCAATATTTCCATATTCTGCTATTAAATATGGTGTCTCTCAGAGATAATCACACTTGTCAATACAAAGAAATGGCTTGGGTCTCTTCTGTGCGAGTCGTATATGGGATGTTAGATTTTAGTGGAAAGTAGGTTTTTTGGCACTCAAACGATCTCAGTAGTCTTGGCATTTACTCCCCACCACCACCACCATCCCCTGTTTTTAAGGTTGTGCCTGGTAGTGGAGGGTTAAAAGCAGTGTGTAATTCTTGAATAAAAGCATCTTGCATCTTGAGCTGCCTGCTGTGAACAAAATTGACTAGGAATGTGTGATCTTAGTTAATTTCCCTAACAGCAGGTATTACAACTAAAGTACTTCATCTGAAAGAGCATGTGTGACTCTTCTTCAGCTGCCGGTGAAAATTTTTAGGCAGAGGTCATTTCATAAAGAAATGAAGGGCTGGTTTACTGTACTGATTTCTTAATTTATCTGTTGTGGTTGAGCTTCCATTTATATTTCATGGTCCTATGTTTATGTATGTTCTTCTAAGAAATAAATATTTTTATTGGACTGACATATCAATGTTCTATTAAAAAGGGGGGGGAGAAAAGTCTCTGCAAATACAACACTGAATTCAATGGAAGATTACTTATGGCTCATTAGTAAAATTATTCTTCTGCAAAAATATCTGCAAGAATTAGCCGCTCTAAATTCCTCTTGGATGACAAGATGAGAGATTAATTAGATGTACTGAAAGTTAGGGCTCATAACTCAGAATTCAGTAATATCTTTGTGAAAAACAATACGTGAATTCAAAACTACTTGACAAGAGATTTGTTCATTAAATGAAAAAGTTCACTGTTACTTCGTTCCACTTAATGACCTTTTTGAAAATACCAGTGATCCTCTGCAAACTTGTATTCATTTTTTTTTCAAGTCTGGTTTATGGTCTGTGTTCTCTCGCATGCTTTGATAGGATGCTTTGGCAGTGATGGCTGATGTTGCTTATGTTGACATGCTGGAGGGAGATACGGAATGTCATGTCCGTTTTAATACTCCTGAAGATGCGCAGACTGTTATGAAATCATACAAAGAAATACAGATTAAAAACAACTGGAAATTTGAAGTCCTCACTGGTAAGATTTTTTTAAAAATTTATTTTTAATGATAGGTCAAGAGAAGACTTCGAAGTATTATGAGAAGGATGGTTATTGCATGGTAGCTTTATGGAAGGTATTGATATATTTTCATAGTTTATGTGTATGACTGCTTTTATAACTTTATTCCTATGAGTTTTCTCTATTTTCAACTGTAATTAAATTGTTAAAACACTAAATATTTTAAGCCACTGTTCAGACCAAAATAATGACTTTATTTGCCTTGGTGAACTTAATTCTGTTCTTTTAAGATTGTTTGTTTTTCATTTATTGTAATAGTTACACTCCTTTTACTGCCAATGAACAACAGTACTTAATACACTTTTCAACTTTCAGTATAACATTCTGATGATTCTAAAGAATTGGAAATGAAGATTTTTCTTGTGAATAGTAATTTGTTATATGTGACATAATGGGACAAGAATCTCACAGCATGGGTATGGTTTTAGTGGTATTAGCGCTTACATTCTAGTTTATCTTCTTTCAAGATGTTGAATAGCTTGTTCCCATGTAATGCTTCACACACACACCCTTTTTTTTCCCCCTTTCATCTGCATTGGTATACCTGGAGCTTTATCCGTATTTATTTATATATGGAATTGCTCTGCTGTTCTAAGTTCATATCTTGCCTTGGATTGGAATAGTTTTACATGTGTAAAGAAGCCCTTTATGGAGCGGAGGGGTAGAAGAAGAAGAGTCTCTCAACAAACTTACTGTATCTAAATTTGTAAATGTAGACTGAACAAACAAAAACCGAAGAGAGCAAAAAACAGACTAAAAAACAGTGCTAATAATTCTCTCATATATGCATTTAAATACTTTACCACAAACCTGCAGTAGATCCTCACACAGGGCCCAGATAGAATATTTTGTTCCATGTATATGTTGATGTAAACCCACATAAATCACAATTAAGGACTGCAGAAAGAAGAGCTATAATGGAAGCATTCACCTTCATGATAAAAACAAGCAAAGTTAGTTAAAGATTGGGACTCACTGAATGCAGCTAATGTCATTTTGAGATAAAAAAATTTGTCTCCAAAGTGTTCTGTGTTCCAGAGATCCAGAAACAACTTGAAGAAATACAACTCTTTAGAGCTGTGCACTCTGTGTGTATTTGTCTCTATTTTTGCTTCCTTATGTAAGAGTATAGTAGTAGACTGGGAGTAGGTAAGTACTAGATTGTAGTATTCTTCCATTCATGGTTGTAGGATTCCCCTCCCTCCCCCGCCCCCCCCAAGACAATCACTTCATTGAAATGAAAATGGAAAGGCTTCTGAGGAATGTAGAAGTCACAATAAGGATTTCAGCTTGTCTTGGTAGGGTAAGATGAACAGAGAATAACAATAGGGAAAGAGTCTTTAATGTTCTGTACTGAAGAGAGAAGCTTTACAAGCAATATTTTACTTTATAGAACTTGACTTTGACTAAGCATCTTCAGCTTTTCATCTGACAAAATAGTAGACATCTTTAGTAATGTTTAGATGTTAGTGTGACTGAACTTATAAATCATGTAGTTAAAATGTATTTAAAATTGTTCTCAAAATTATTAATTCTGTAGCTCTTGCAGGCACAAAGATCACTTGGAAACTTGCTCACAACTAAAGACTTCCTATGAGACCATGCACCATTACATTACAAAATTCACTATCGTGATAGTTATGGTGAAAGCCAGAGAAAACAATGGGAAACTGCTTCTTATTGCAAAACAGCCACTGAAGAAAACTGCAAAATTAATTCCACTCATATCCCCCTCATGTTCAATTATTCCTGTGCTGCCCACAAAGTCCCCAGAGTTTACTTCTAACAGTGGTTTTAATGAAACAAAATCTGCATTTTTTTAGAGTAACTTATTTCACTTTATAGTCGGTTCAATTGTTTAAAATTAGTCAAAGGTTGAGTATGTTAGTGAAGCAAACGGCCTCTGAGTGCTGTGATGAAACTTGTTTCAACTAAAACTGAGGTCCTTCTACTGCTTCTATATATACAGTGCTGTTTCATACTTCCTTGTATCTTTTTGTTAAGCTTGTAAAACTAGTTGCTTGGGGATACTTAGTTAGCCCTCCTGACAATATGTTCCTAAGGCTGTTAAAGTGACATGATTCAGGTCTTGCCCAGTTTGCATAGAATGAAAATCTTACTGTCAGCTTGAAGTTTCTTCGGACAGAGGATTTTATTTTTGTTCACTCCTGTGTGTGTTGGCCAGATGTTGCAGTGCTGTATGACTATAAAATTTAAGACTAATAGGAAAGAATTGACTATAGTGTACATTTGTGCTCAATGATCTGATTTTGAAACTGGCTTTACTGAGATGAGCAGAGAAGATTTTTGGAAGAATGGAGTTGTTTTGCTGTCCTAATAAAAGGTTGTTCATGTATTTTGACAAAAAAATCCTTTTCTTACTAGAACTGAAATTTCAGGCTTTCCTAGCAAATGTTTTAATGTGTATGTTCCTGAGCTGAAATAGATTCCTAATCATCAGAGATGAAATACTGCATCTACTTATATTGGATTGTTTTGTTCATGTACTGTCATGTTAACTTGTGTACCAAGGTGATCATGAACAACGGTACTGGCAGAAAATTCTGGTGGACAGACAAGCTAAACTTAACCAGCCTCGAGAAAAGAAGCGGGGCACTGAGAAGGTAAGTTGCAAGTCAGTTTTTCTTTCCTCCCTGTATAGCCATGATTGAAAACATAACTATGTTTCTATGTAGGTCTGCACTTTCTGAAACGTTGATGTTTGGCTCCATATTTAATCCAGATCACATTCTAGGGACTTTGCAGCAGGCATGAGGAATCCTGGTATCCTTTAGGTTCTTAAGTTAGTCTGACCCTTTACCTGGTGGAGAGGGGCTGAAGACACATTTTGTTGCTAGGTTTACTTTACGCATCACAGGTTCAGAGGTTTGAGTTGGCTTTAACCTAAATCTTTATACTGTCACTTGCAAAACTTGGAAATCACCTGGCCTTAATAAGTTTCTAATGACTTTGGAGACTTTTAACACTTCCTGTTAAGATTCCTAGATGCTCCAGTAATGCACACAGATAATAACAAAAAGTTTCCTAGTTTTTCCATACATAATTGAAATACTACATTTATTTAGAGAAACAGCAGTTATGCAGGTCTAAACCTTGTCTTGTACAAGGCATACTTTTGTATGTATTACCCTGTTTGTCTGAATTTTCTTTTGAAGATTGCATAGACACATGAATCTAGTCCTTCTAAACAAATGCATACCTAAAGAGTTTCCCAAAATGACTGATTCACTTTTCTAAAAGCATAAAAAAATGGTATTATTCTTTAGTAAAAGCAGGAGACTCTAAAGCTCTATGAATGTGAAATCCATATAGTGTTTTACTGATTGTTGCCATTTTAAAAAAATTTGCTTTAATTATTTCAAGCAAAAGGTATTTTGCCAGTGACACCTTTGTCTTCATTTAGGACTGTAGATGCCTTGCTCTGAAGTTTCTAGGTCTTCATCTTCTGAAGACAGATTGGTATTTGTTGACCAAATTGGTGCAAAGTGGTCGGTAATGTACCTCACCTAGGTTTGCAAATACAAACTGCCTTAGTTCTGCCTAACAAAAACAGCAGCAAAGATGCAAACTCCTACTCCTCCCCCTTACCCATCATCACCTTACAACACTGGGAGGTGTTAACTTCAAAGCTTTGTGAATACTATTTAAATGCTAACACTGTTAAGCAAAACATCAGGAGAAGAATGCTTAGCTGTAGTGAAGAATTCTTAACCCTTTTGCTACTTTTGGACAGTCTATATTCTAAATCAAGAGAATTATTTAGAATTTAGCTGTTAAGAGAAAGATATTAAGAAAAGCACAGTATTTCTTTACTCTGCTTATTAATAATAATGTTAATCTTTTATGTTGAAAATATTTCCAAGCTATTCGCAAGCTGACTTCTTTGAAGGTCACAATAAAAGCAAGGAAAATTTGTAATATAATTCATAATTAAATGTGCACAATTGAAATGCCATTAATATATCTTTCACCATAAATATCTGCAGTTAAGGATTTTTAAATCAATTCATTATGTGAGGTACAAGATCTGTCTTTGAAGAAGAGCACTTATCTATTAACTGTTTTATGCTATATTAAAGACAATCTTATGAAGATACTTCATTTCAATTACTGTGTAAATGTAGGTTTTAAGTTACATTTGTATAAGCCATGTTGCTGCAGTGATGTCAGTGTAAATATAGTAATAACAAGCGTTCATATTGTTGTATGAACTGTATCACGTTATGAACCACACAGCAAAACAAAGCACACTTGTGTAAAATTAAAGTTGAGAGCATCTCTCAGTTCTAGAGATTGCTTCTTTTCCAAGTGTTCTAAAATGTATGGGATTACTCAGTTTTCCTGGAATATGGTGGATGTTTTGGCATGCCAGGATAAGGGCTAATGAACACTTCAGCAAGTGGTTCCTGAGAGAATGCTTTAAAAAAAAAAAAGTGGAGATTTTACTTTTTCTTGCATAGTTTTGATGATACACAAATGTCTAAAAAAGCCTAAATAAAATAACCCAAGCTTTACAGTAAGTGGTGAATGATGCATAGCTGTCATTTGGATGTATATATACTACATTTTTATATGTAGTGTGTGTGTATTTTTATATATATATTTATATGTATATCTATATATATTTATAGATACGTGTATATATATATTGCCTTTCCCCCAGGCCTTGTTTCTTGCCACTTCTGTGCTCTCTACATCTCTTCTCAAATCCATGTCCTCTATCCTTTTCTGGAACTGCATGACTGAAAAAGTTGAGGAAGTGATATAGATTAGAAGTCTTTTTTCCAGGGTGGCTTCTTTTTAGGGCAGTGCTACTTATGCAGGCCTAAAGCATTAATCAGACTGCAGCCTTAAGGTCTTTTAAAATCTGTAGATTGCTTGAAGCTGTCCATTCACAAAGCAAGCTTGAGGGCTTGAAAGTTTTCAGCTCCTGTGCTTGTCTTCTAGAGGATGTGCTGCTGAAGGTCGTTTGCACCCTGTGCACTCCTTTACATAGAAAGGTGGAGTTCTGTGAAGGTGGGAGTGATGGTGAAGTGAAAGGCATTTGAGGAGGAAGTGAGAACTGGGTGTTTGTGAAAGGAGGAATAACTGGTTAAAAAAAAAAAAAAGGCGGGGGGGGGAAGAGGGATGGTGGGAATGCCCAGGAGCAGCCCACATTGTTCTTTCCTGATTGTATTAGGGGGGAGAGGAGGAAGAGAGGTACCACTCCAGAGCACATGTAAGACCCTTTCCCTGTCATTCCACCCAAGTTGATATCCAGGGAAGGGTTATGTAGCTGCTTGGTGACAAGAATAAGTGGTGTGCTAAGAAATAGGTGCTGATGCTGGATTGATGAGCTGAAAATGGGAACGCTTGAGGCATATTGCATATTCTCAAGCAGAGGTGCTGAAGTGGAAACACCCACTAAGATGAATTAGGTAGTTCCCATCATAGTGCTTTTGTTTCAACATTTGTGCTTCTCTTTGTGATACATTGAATGAATGAGCCACTGTACTCCTTTTCCTTTTAAAACTTCACTCTTAATCCGTTCTTCAGACACCAGGGAGTGAAATTAACTTTTGGTTACATTTTTAGATCAGTTTTACTTACTGGAGAATGGTTGAGGGGAAAAAAGTTGTTTACCAGAACTTGAGTTCTAATGCTGTTGAGGATACATGGATTGCCATCTACTTCAGTCCGAGCCATCGCAGAAAAAAATGGCGCCAGTGTAAATGTAGTGCTGTAATAATTTTGCAGCAAACAATGGAACCACATGACATCAGTGTAGAGTGTAATTCCTGGTGACTAATCAGTGCAGCAGCACACCATGCACTTTAATGCTGTGTACAAGATGCAGTGTCTACAGAACATAACTACAAGCACAGTCATATGGATAAGTGGTAAATAATTAGATTTATGTGATATTTTTCAAATTTGACAAAATCTTTGCTGAACTGCCTACTGAGCAAGTTCCTGTTTCTCTCAGCACTAGCTAATACACTTTAGCAGTCTACATCAGATAAGTTAATGTGCATTTATGATGGTGCATTATAGATGTGTCTAGGTTCACAAGTCTCATCTTTCTGTTTATCCATGCTAGAAAGTCTTTTAGCTGCTTGTTGCTTACATTTTGTTTTAATATATTGTTCATCTTTGCCATGTAGTAATTAATCATGATCTCTTACTATTAAGCAATTATAATAGAGCATCACAGAGTAACAAAGCTTTGCTTTTTGATATTTATATGACTTGCCTGCACTAGTAAGGTTAAATCAGTGAATGTTCTAGTATGGATGCTTTAAAAACAAGCATGTTTTTAAAGTCAGGATCAGTGTCATTCTCAGCCTGAAAACACAGTAATGAGAAGCTGAAAACTAGCGGGTGAGTCATGTTCAACAGAGCTTTTCTGATTCCTCTGGACTGGGAGCAGCTGACTTTCTCATTTGCCAAGAAATGGCAGTGTTTTGAAAACAAAGGTTTTTCTTTCTAGTGCCTTTGTATTTTTAGTCTTTGCAAGGAAGCAAGACGGCTATTTGACCTGCAGATGAGTGTGATATGATCTCAGTAGCAACTCCCTCATTTCTTTAAGGTAAAAATGTATTTTTAGAGGATCCCAGATGGCCCAGTATCTCTAGAGTACCAAAGTCTGGATATAGTTATTTAGATTTGGCCTACAGTAGGAAGCTGTGGGGGTGGGAAAGAGTCTCCCATCCCAGGGAAAAAGTATGTTAAGACAGTCCTCTGAACTGATGCGAATCACCACTTGTCGGGGTAGTGGTGTGTGGAGGATGTCTCAGCTGGTCATCTTCTGCAAAGCGAGTGAGAAGAGCTGTTTTGGCAGAAGGGAGAAGGAGGAATATACTGCCACAAGTGAAAGGCTTTCCAGCCAAAGAAGCACATTGCAAGCACCTGTAATATTACTGAACTGAGACAAGCAGTTTCAGTAACACCACAGTTCACCTATGGCTTCAAATTTGTCTGGAAGTATGTGGTCTCGGGCCCCTAGTAGTTTCAGCAATATCCCTAAAATGCCACTGAAAACAAGCAAGTCACTGATAGGGCAGAGATTTGAGTTCCAGATTCCTAGCACCCATATCCCTCTGACTCATACAGTTATTTCTTGAGATAATTCTCAGCAGGGTTGTGATACTTATTGCTTTGTTTTCCCAGCTTGAAGGATGGCCCCTGTCTGGATTTCAGTGTTTATTTTCTTTGCCAGCTGATTTTAGAAAATGACACAACCTTCTTGAGGCTTGATTTTTTTACGGTTCAACCTTGTTTTTGTTACGTCAATAAGAGTCTGAATCCAATAAAAGGATGGGGTTTTTGAAACTGGTGTATGAGACTGGGGATTTTTGAACTTTTAATTTTGTTCCATTCAGCCATTTTAGGAGACAAAAGGGATGGAATAAAAAGTTGCACTGTATAGAAATTGGAGAGATGCAGTACTATTTTTAATGTTTCTGAGGTACTACTGAAATTTTTTTTTAGTTGTATATACAGATTTGTTCAAAGGCTGGCTTTCTCTTATGAGGTTTGGTAAATCATTGACAAAGTCATGGTTGTGAGATGAACTCATAATAATAAACTTTTTTCTAATATTTGCTTTAATTTTTTTCTGTTCACAGCTGATTGCCAAAGCAGAAAGAATGAGACTTGCAAAGACTCAACAGGCAAGTAAACATATTCGCTTCTCTGAAGATAACTAACCAAGACTGACTACACTCTTGAAAGCAATTTAGGGGGAAAAAAACCAATACTGGCTACAGCAACTAAACTGTTTTCCAGAAGATATCAAAAACTGGTCCGTTTGCCTCATAATTCTGCAGACTGCAAGTATGAATCCCATTTTTTTAATAGGCTGAATGTTTACTGCTTCTGAGCCGTTAGGTAAAGCTTTCTGGGGGAAAAATGTATTAAGAGATCTTGCTTTAGTTTCATTTCTGAATTTTTGTATGTTGACATTTTATACACTAGGTTATAAAATAAAATGCTTGAGAAATTTTCGGTTGTGCCTCTCTAATTCTTCAGTCTAACAGTTCTATGACACTATAAAACTGATTAATGCTAAATAAACCTCTCTCTAGGCCTCTGTTTATTCCATCAGACTATAGAAAAATACAGTAGAATGACTGTAGAATCTTCTGTGTTTTTAAAGTGGCTAGGGTGATCTGAGTATCTTTGCATCATTGAAGTCTAGAAGAAAATTCTGCTTATGTGAAGTGCACACAAAACTGAACTTGGTCACTTTTTTCATAAGTGTCTGTGACAAGTCTTAACTATTTTTGAGGATGGCAAGTAAGAACTTTTGGTACATCTGATAATTCTAGCTCTAGAGAATTCTCATTCATAGATAAGTTTTATGCAGTTCACAAGTTAAGATAGTAATCTAATGCACTTTAAATTACTTCATTGTAGACTGATAATATAAAAATACATACAATAGACATAAAAAACTGAAGGTTTTGGAATGATATAAAAGGATAAACTTCCAAATGGCTAAGTCTTTGCCTTTGTAGTTCTCTCTGCCTTAATGTAAAGAGAAATTCACATGTTTATTTGTGAATTTTTTTTTCAGTGAGTTTGGTTGCAAATAGAGCAGTAACACACTGGTTTATAGAAGTGTGAAGTTTCCTTATAAATAGAAGGGTGAGCCAGTTATTTTGAAGCTAGAAGTACATTCCTAAAATACCACCACAGTCTCTTGAAAGGAACTGTCAGTGACATGAGTTTCTGTGCCTATAGATTTTGCTGGTAATGTAGGTTAACATTATTTTAAATTCTTTGCTGTCAAACTACTGGAGCAGGGTAGATATTTTTTAACAATATGAATTAACAAAACAAAGTTTGATATTGGTATATTTCTGCTATCTAAGAAAAAAATTCTGCATTTCTGCTGAATTCTTGAAAGCATTGTGGCTGTAATACCTCAGCTAGTTTTGCAAGGAGAATAAGAGGCAAATGAGAGAAAACCAAGAAAAATATTTCTAAAGAGATTATACCAAAGCACAGTAACTATAACCAAACTATCCAAGACAAGAATAACACAGTGCAGAGAAACAGAACAGTGAGAGCAGAGTAACATTTATGGAGCACCATTTATGTGCTAGTTCTTGTGATGTCTCCTAATGCAGCAGAAATAGGAACTATTTATATGTACAGGTCTGTAGGTTCAGGCACCACTGGCATAAATCTCCATCCTTTACTCCCACAAGATGCAGATTACTACTGGTCGGCTGGTGGCTCAAATGCTATATCTCTTTCCTCAGGCAGTATGTAAGTGAATGGAGAGGATTACCACAGATCAGTGGAGAAGGTATGACAGTGATCAAACTGGAGATAGCAGAAATACAGTGTGTGTGTGTGTGTGTGTGTGTGTGTGTGTGTGTGTGTGTGTGTGTGTGTCTAAAAGATAAGAGACAAACTTTCAGAGGGGGGGAAAAAAAAAAAGGAACTTGGTAACTGTCCCTGGAAATTGCATAAGGACAATTCATCCCAGGGAATTCTGGGGAAAAGCAGAGGAGAAGGCTAGGAACTAAGATATGCAATAGGATCTCATGTGTGGCCTTCACCAGTAATCAGGTATCTTGTCCAACTGCAGTTTTTTGAATCTTCCAGTGCTCTCTTATACTAAGCGGGTAAAATATTTGATGGCGTAATAGAGCTGAAATATCTAGCTATGAAAAGAACCAAAGTGATCAATAAAATGTTTTGTACCCATACTGCCTGAAAGATAGGGGGGTTTTTTGTTTCTGTGATTGGAGGAAAGAAAAATTACAGTACTACTATGAATGAAATATATGCATTTGTTGTAAGTGAAATGTCTTTTGGACTTTTCTGCTGAAATTTATTTAAGCCTAAAATTCATCTGTTACAAATGATTCAGATCATAAATGATTCAAACTTATGTTTTGTGGGGAGTGAAGCAAAGTAGCTTAAATGTTAAGTTTTGCTGCTTTATTAATAATTCCTAACTTGAACACATAGCAAGATAAATCATCTTTCTGTTCCTTTCCATATTTATATAGGTTAAGTACTTACCATTAAGTAGGAGTTTTTTCTTTCTCCTCTCTCAAACTAGTGGAGAAACCAGCTTCAGTTTACCCATAAAGCAAAATCCATCCATATTGAAGTTGGTGGGATAAAATGTACTTGTTATCTCTTTGGGAAGAGAGAGTGAAGGATTGTGTCTAGTCAGACTCTTTCTGAAGACGTTAATAGAATTTTTGCCACTCATTTCGGAGTCCATGTACATGAATTATTGACTTGCATTTCTGCAAATGAAGCTTGTATTCTTAAGTATGTCAGAATGGTTTACATATTTTTTTCTTTAAATATACTTAACAGTTAATATCTGCTGCTATCATTCTTTATCAACATGTACTATGAAGTCCATCTGTTGAGTTTTACCATCCCAGGAGAGTTGCAGCCCTAAGGTATTTTGGTTTTGACCTTGGACATTGCAATGGAGTGCACCTTTAGCTCATTCTGGAACATCTCTCTGCAGGTTTTTTTTTCTTTTTGTGCTTATAATTAAGTGTTCTGTTCTGATGTGTTTTTCCCAGGTTCATCTACTTCTAGAAACTTCCAAGATTGTATTGTATTTTTAGGCAAAAATGCAGGCTTTTCTTTTCACAAGAAACACCACATTTTGATCTTTAAACTAAATAAATAAAATCAGTATGATCTTTGACTGCAGGACTGCACCTCTGATCTAACTGAGGCCTTCAAAGCCAGCAGAACATTAATAATTTAGGCCTTCACTTCCGAGTGAGTGCTCTGGGTTTAAAAAAAAAAAAGTCATCTTTGAAGATTTTTAGATCCTGTGGTGATGACTTGGAAGATTTCTCTCTCTAGAGATCATTTACTGTGCTCTGATCCACCAATCTGATCATGGGTGCTCTATACAGAAACGCTTCTTTTTTCCCTATCCTACTCCTATAATGTTTCTTTGGTTTCTTGGCTGGTGTAACATTTCCAAGTTTAGAAACTGGACCTGTGAGTATGGTGGCCTTTTAGCAAGGACTGTGTATTATGGCTAATTTAGTGGTGCCAGCTGGCTGACTGAGACTGGGGGGACTCTGTTATGCTGGGCTTTGTGGAGAGAAAGAGGTTGGAAGTAACAGAGACAAGAGGAGGAGGAGGAGGATGGGGATGGGGATGGGGATGCGCATGCACAGCATCAGTGGGATGGCAACAAGCAGCAGAGGCAGAGGTGAAAGAGGATCAGCTACCCAGCAGAGGCAGAGTAGAAAGATGAGGGGATCAGAGCAGGTGAGAAGGTGCAGGAATGACCAAGTGACAGATGGCTGAAAATCCAGGTTGAAGACATTGGAAGAGAGAGCTCTGTTGCAAATAATTGTTACCTGTAGGAGAGGGTCTCAAAAATTCACAAGTATTATCAATATCTGGCCTGGATTTAATCTGTTTTTGCAGATTTTGCAATTGCCGTTTTGACTTCACAGTAGAACTAGCAGCCAAAGTCAGAAAGCCCTGTTAACTATGTATGTTTCCTACCAAGATAATTATTGATAGATGGTAAGAAAATCCAGTATTTGGATTCACAGGCCTTGATGGGAGTGTTGGTTTAGATTGCTGTTGTAACCTTAAAATATTGTAATCTATTCTCATCTTGAACTCATAATGAAGCCATTGTTTTCCAGAAGGAATGCCACCTTTGTTCCACTTCAGCCTTTTTGAGAGAGGCCCTCCTGTGCCATATGTGACGTTCAGGAATGCCTTTGACCCATCATCCTTGCAGATGCAGGGGGTTTGTTACTGTGTGCACTAATCCACCCTGCAAGCAAGCAGACCACAGCTCATGCCTTCACAGCAAGTAGCTCCCCCTCATCCTTTCAAGCATAACGAGGGCCTTTCCCAGTGTCCGTTTGAGTCATTTCTACTGAGCAGATGGAGAACCTTGATTGTACAGAAAAAGAGCAGCACAAGAAGGACCTCCTTGTTCTCTGAGCCCCAGAGCTGCTATGCAGCTCTAAGGGACGTTTGCACTACTTGTGTCTTCATATATGTGTCCATCCATTGCATAATGGCCTGCCTTGCACAAGCACAGCTTGTGCAATACACAGGCTGGAAGGAATAACATAGCTTTAGTAAACCACCCACACTCAAAAGAAGCAGCCTGATGTCCCACAGTTACTGGACCTGCTGTTTTCAGTAGCCAGTGGTTCACCATCAGAGCAGGTATCCCAGTGTCTGGATCAGGCTTGTATCCTGTGTCCTTTCTGTTTGTCCTTGTAGAGCAGAAGAAGTTCTTTACCTTCAGTTTTTCACTTAATGTTAATTTTGAAGCTTCTATTACTGTCATCTGGAGCAAGCAAGAAGTCTGAAAATTCTGCCTACTCTGTAGTGAATTTGCACTGAAGAATTGATTCCTGCAGGAGGTTCCCTCTTGAGGAATTGTGAGATTCTGAAATGTACTTGTCCAGGGCATGAGTATTTGCAGTAAAAGGACTTTCTAAATCTGCACCCTCTATTTGCATGCTGTATTCCCAAAGACTATGTCCTTCTCTGTATCTCTACCTAATTCTTTCATTTTTTACAGTCTGAATGAGTCTGTTTTAAGATTGCCTAACAGTGGTGTTCTATGCAATTTTTTTTTTCCCTGAGATGCGCTGTGTGTCCTAGTTTAAATCAGACTTTAAGCTAGTCCTTGAAAGCTGGTAGGTAAGTCAATTATCTTTTTCTAGAGAGGCTCTAAATCAAATTTAAAAAAATTACCCTCTGATGGATGTCAAAGGCACTTGCCTGCCTAAGCCCTCCTAGAACTTGGGTCAATGTTGTAATTGTTTACTTATGGTACAATAGTGTCTAATGATCTCAGAGAGAATTAAATCATGAGAATAATACTGCATAATGTTGTAAAAAATAATTAGATAAGGTATGCTTGGGTGACTTTGAAATGTGACTGAGTGTGGAGGTAATATGGTTATCTTACCTACAAATTATCAAGTTCCTGTAGATGGTATTAAAAGTAATTCTGTACCAAAACTGGAATATTCTACCTAACACTAAATATGAGATTCATGACAATTGTGACCCTATAATGGAGGAATGCAGCTTTTTTTTTAACCTGTAGCGTTCTGGGTGTGAACTAGGTATACACTTACTAATGGTACTAAATCATTATATTCCTAATGCATTTTTTTTCTTCTGTAACACTTCAGAAGTTTGGTCTTGCAAGTATTCAAGAATGTTTATCTTAAATGCCAGTACATGGCTGCCATGTTTTGTTTTTTACTACTTAAATATGCTAGAAGGTGCTTTGTCAGTGTGTTAGAGAAATGGCAGGGAGAACATACTTGATTAATTTTACAAAGGAAAAATACTGTATTGATAACTGCTTTTTATTGTGTTCTGATTATCAGTCTGTTTCTTGGCAGTAAAACTGTCTTAGAAGTTTGTCCTGTCTCCCACCAGGGGCCACTCACGCTGTTCCTGTCATGCAGTTCATGACCCTGTGGGTTGTGCTGATACAAGTGTCCGTGGGCATCCACTGTGAAGTGAGTCACTCCAGTGGTTTGAATTAAGAGGAAAATCCCCTCTATAAGGAGAAGCCAGAATGTGCAGCTGGGCAAGTAATGGTGGGAAATTTTAAGCTGACTTCATTGCTGAAGAAAATCTAAAGTGTAAACACACACAGTGTCTGACTGATACACCCCTAATTGGTATACATTACCCATCATTAACTAGAAGTGCTGGAAATAAGCATGTGCTACAAATGTAGTTCTTCAGTTTGGCAGAAAATAGCAGTAAGTAACCACGTCCCACTGCACAATAGAAATTATTGCTGCTCAGATACCAGTTGAATGTGCAATCAAACTAATAATACAGATTTTCTAATTGAAACCTAATCCTCAAAGGGTCGCTGTCTAATGGAGCTGTAAGTGGAAGAAAATTGCAAAGTTGTGGACTCGTGAACTTCCCGTCAAAGCGCATCTTTGCTGTTGCAAGGGTACGTGGCTCCTTTGCACTAGAGGGTGAGCTGTTGCCAAGGTGCCAGGCACTGCTTTGGGGACCTTGGTAAGCCACAGGTTTCTGCCAGTTTACAAGCAGAACCAAGCCAACTTCTCTATTCATGCCATGTCTGTTTGCTGGAATCAGTGTTGATGGCATATTAGTATGCATATCTATTATCCAAGTCATGCAAACCACTACAAAAACAAGAGAAAATGAAGGTAGAAGAATATTGGAGAGCATTGCTTGCTGTTGCCAAGGTAACCAGTTTTAAGCTAGATATACACACGTTCATCACAGCTACACTTTTACTGCCTTATGGCATTTTGAGAGTGGAACAAAACAAACACATGTTGGTGAAAAGAAGTGGGAGAAAGGTAAAGGGAAGGGACAAAACAACCCCAGTACTTGAAAGCAAAAGACAGCTGTGTAGGCCATAGTGCTGCATTTGTGAAGCGGAGTTTCTGTGCATGATGTGTGTCCCAGCACTCTAGCTACTCTTCAGTGGTAGATGGCTGCCAGTAATACAATGTGATTTTGAAATGTATAATTACAGTGTTCAATGATAACAATTTGTGCAAAAGAAGAGACCTGGAATAAAGTTAGGACTCTGAGTCTGATAAAAGCATTCCAGTATGGTGTGATATTACTTATGATTGTTTAATTTGATCTGTTTCTCTCTAACCTTTTACAGGGCTGGGGCAGAAGTCAGTATTTCAGGGGGAGGGGATTGCGGCTGCATGAAATTTTGAATTTTTATTCTATTCTTTTGGTAGCTTTTTAGTACAGCTTGTTCTGATGATGGACACTTTCCACTAACTCTTGAATTTGAGATCAAACAGACTCAAGTATCTTGGTAAGTTTCAGATGCCTTGGTGTAAGTGGGTAGATACTCAGGATTTTCTGCAATTTGGGATCTGTCAGTGGTGTCACAGCTGAACACTCACAAGGAGGTACTCAAATTCAATCATCTCTTTGCAAGTGCTGGTCATGCTATGTGTAAACAGATCTTGTGTGAGTTGCCCGCAGCCTCAGATTGTCAATCTTTACTCCCTTGCCCCATGGTTAACTGGTCCCATGGCCCACGAAATGCAGGTGGTGCCAGAAGCTTTTGGGGCCCCCTCACTCTGACAGCTTGAGGAGCAGCCCCGGGGTTCAGGGATGCTCAGGGCAGCAGCAGCAGCCCTGAAGCGGTGTTGGCACAGCCCCCCCCTTTCCCTGCACTAGTGCCTGGGCCTCTCCCGGGGACCCCATGAGTGGCTCTGGCCAGTAGAGGGCAAAACTGCTACATGCTGCCCTCACTCCAGAGGCAAAACGTAACGCTTAGGTCAGCTTTGCATTAAGCACATTTTGCTATGTATTACATCCCAGCTGATGATTGCGTAGGGGAACCTACCTGATAACTTTACTTGGGGGGGAAAATTCCCCTCTGTGAAAGTCTGCCACCTTGCCAGGTAGCTTAGAGATTCTGTGGCATGCCGGAGTGCCCCAGAAGTTGGCTACAAGTGCTGACTCTCATCTGCTTTTCCAGTAAATCCAAGAGAGGTTTTCATTAAGTGGAGAAAGGGAAAATACTTTTCAGTAGATTAGCCAAAACTTGCATCTGGGTTTAATACCCAGCTGCCCCAGATAGCAAAGCTATCAGCAGAGAAATGTGGGTAATTCAGCAGACTACCAAAAACAAGCTGGGAATGATCATGTTTAGAAAGAAGCAAGTCCACTGTTCCATGGGAGAAAAAAAATCTCCGTTAATTCATGCAGGTGGAAACATATATTGTGGTATGTAGTATGGAAGTTATATGCTTGCTTGCTTGTTGCCAAAACTGAAAAGGCATGATTAGTATGAAAGTATGTAGTTGTCTTGACTCCTTGCCTCTGTGGAGGGAGTAACTTCTAATTCCCCCATCCCTTAGATAATACATAGGACTGACATGGTTGAATACCTTTTTGCCTTTGTGCTTTATACAATTCTCTCTCTTATTTTGTTTTTCCACCGCAGCTCATATTTGTTTTGCTTCCCTTTTCCTTTCCTGCTACACACCGAAACACAGTTTTGTTAAGAAAAGTGGCTTTCTCACGCGTTGCATTCTTGCCTTTTTTTTTTGTTTTGTGTAGTATTGGTTTGGTCAGTATTTTGGGGCTACATCCACTACTTCAGATCTTGCTTATCATATCAGTGTTAAATAACCACAACTGGGCATCTTGCAAGGTTCATCTTTAAGCAAGATTTTGCTGCTGTTGGAACAAAAGGACTAAGCAGTGCACACAGGAGAAACTGTGCTCCGTGTTGCCATATGGGCCTCACCGTGCTGACTATAGCGCTCATGTTGCCACAGCTTGTTACTAAAACTTTCTTGGAAGGTGCTAACTGGGGGGGGGGGGGGGGGTATTTTGCTTTGTTTTCCCCACACACATTCCTCACAAAAAATCTACTTCTGAGGTTATGCCAAAGTGAACATTTTATGAAATACTGCATATAGTAGGTGTTTGTTCTCAGAATAGCTTAGCAAGTACCTCAGTAGGTAACTTCTTGCAATGTTTAGCTTAGACTTTTCCCACATGCACAAATTAAACGTATACTTGACCTGTTGGCTGAGTTTAGTCAGCCAAATACAGTTTAAAAAACTGGTTGATACACTGGCTGTGTTCATCTAGTCCAAACTTCACCCTAATCAAAAAAGGCCTTATTCTTGGTAATAAAAACTGAAAGTCCTGAATTTCCTCCCTTTGTGGCAAGTAATATATATTAGTTATTCTTATATAAAAATAAATTCAATTTTATTGCAGGTGCGAATTTTCTCTCACAGTTAATAAGCTAAAGTTTGTCTTCACTGTGTTTTTTACGCAGCATAGCCTCAAGAAAACGTGGCATTTTTTCCAGTGTCTTTACACATGGATGTGGGCGGACATGAGTTCAGCCATGCTAGTGTGTGTCTTCATTCATGGGCCTTTCACTGCTGTAAAAACAACTTCAATTAAGATGAATGAGTGCTCCATCCTTTCTCTTATTTTCCCTGTCAGTGCAGAGTGTTGATAGGAGACCCATGTTTGGTAGTGCTCCGAAAGCAAAGTTGGGTCACTATTAATGAAAAGACAGAAGCCAGTTTTGTCTGACTTCTTTTGTACTACTTTTTTCTTTGTTAATCTCCATGTTGGTGGCTGTAGTATCTTATTGCTTCTAGTTTCTTGCATTGTGGCAGATACAGAAGCGTCCATCCATTTATTTGGTTAAAGTTTCAGGAGTAACTAATCTCTTTCATATGATGCTGCTTTGATATTATAAATCACTCCCTTTTTTATTCTGACTTTTATTATGACTGAACACTGGAAAAAATCAAAGCTGAATTTTGAATTCACTGAAATTCATTAACTTGCACTGAAATATCCACTGGAAAGCTTATTATCTACCCTCCCCCACAATTTATCTGCAAATTATTTTCCCCTATCTTCTCTCAGCAATAATTCTGACATGTTTTCTGTTTTGTTTTGGATTCATCTCCCATGTCAGATGCAAAAACACGCATTAACTCCAGATCTAGGACAATGGGGAAAATACAAAGTAACCAAATCTCATGCATTTTCCACTTGATTGCAGTTTATTTTGATTTTGCAGCATGAGATGATTGTGGTGAAGCGGAAAGTAGGTTTACTCGATGTTTTGCGCTTCTCCTAAGGGCTGGTCTTGGAGAATGTGTAACTCCTTTCCTTCTAACATTTCTGATGGCACCTCCTTACAACAAGAGTGTCTGAAATCCTGCTGTTCTGTAGCAGACCCATCACAGTCATTTCACGTTGATGGAAAAAATCTAGAGCAATACAATTTGAATCAGACATAAAATGTTTAAAGTTATTTAGGGGTCCAAAGATGCAGCTATGTAGTCTAATTTGGTTTAGATGCAACTATATCTAGATCTAACTACAGTGGCAGAATGGGTTGTCTGCAGCTTCCAGCAAGGAGAAATGCACAGTCACTTCTGCAGTCTTGAAGCATGAGCGTGTCTCAATCCCCTGCTTTGAATGCTCTGATTATGACTGGGAATTTTTTTGTTGTTGTTAGCTAATGCTGAATGCAGTCACTTAATACATTCAGATGATAACTTGGCCTTCAGAAGTGAGGCAGCAGTCCACCTGGAGAAGTGGAGGAATTCATGTAGAAGCTGGCGGTAGGCTATGGGAACGTAACACTTTCTGCAATGTTAGACCAGTCTGCTGTTCTTCAGGACAGAAATAACTGTACAGTGAACTAGTGCCAAGCAACGGGGACATGAGGCAGACATCCTGCTACACTTTGAGAAAGACAGCTTGCCCAGAAAAATTTTCTTCCTCACTAGCAACACAAAGGCCACCTGGTGACAGAGAACATGTCACACTACATGGATGTACTTTAATGATCTCATGTCGGCTGTTCTGCTATTGGGAACCATCCCCTTTTCCAAAATAGTGATTGCTATTTCATCAACTATTTTGCATGTTTGTAAAAGGCACTAAAAGACTTGGAAAGAGATGCACAGATATCATGCTAGCTGCTGCCAAACAGAACAGAGTTGGATAGGCAGTGAAGCAAGTCGCATCAAAAATGAAGATGATAAGCAGAGAGTTTGCAATGGAAAGTCAGAGTGCATGATTTTAAACACTTTCTAAAGGTAATGGCTTTTCCTATCTCAATGCTACTGCAAGAGGTAAAAAAGCAAACACTCATGCTTACATTGTGTGCGGGTATAGATCCAAGTACTGCACTGCCTCTGTTTTCTGTTGTGAAATTTTCTGAAGGGTGCTTGTGGATCTGATCAATGGAAAACAAAATCAGTGTGCTGCTAGCTGCAGACAAAAAAAAAAAAAGCAATGAAATCATTGTTCAATGTTCATTGAATTGGATGGTAATAATCATGTCATCTGAAGGCATATATATTATTCCTATGTTTAAAAAAAAAACCACAGATTGAGCATAAGTTTGTTTCTTTGTCATATGTAAAGATTGTCTTGTAGGTTTGTTTAAAAATTAGCAAGGGTTTAGAAAGAGACAGAAGACTAGAGACACATTCATGCTGCCACAGTCAGAAAAATGGATGGAAATCCCCCAGTTGCATCAACTTATGTGCACTATACTCATCACAGTACCTTCTCTTTGGGCCCTGGGGAGGGAAAAAGGCAAGTTAGAAGGCAGTCGCGGAAAGGACAAAGTCAATGCCAGAACTGCCTCTGGGGAAGCTCCTCGTTCTCAGGAACGAATGCCAGTAGACAAGAGGTCTCACGTGTCTCCTCAGAGTAAATGGATACTGGATACCTGTTAGAGCCTGGGTGAGAGTTAGAAGAAACTCACAGATTTTTATTCTTTCTTCTCATTGACATGTAGCAGAAGTTTTTGTTCTCCTGGAGTGCTAACATAAGACCAGAGGCTGTTGGAAAGAAATGCAGAGTACTGAAATTTGTGTGTGTGTATTTAGCTATCGATATGTATGTTTGCTATGTAAAGGGGCCTAAAAGTGGGAATGAATGGTATTTGTACAAGGTGTAGAAAGGACATGAGGACATAAATGACAATCAGGCTGATGGTCTTTGTGGAGCCGGCCCAATAAAGTAACAAAACGCCTGGCTGCTCCTCCTAAATATATGGGGAGCCCAATTCAAGTGAAGGTTTTAAAGTAAAGCATGTGCTTGCATATCCTGTATTTGGAGGCTCTGTGCACACACCACAGCTAAAGCATTCTAGTGCCCCGGGGTGCCTGGAGCTCTCTTCTCATCCCAAGGTGGGAATTGTCAATCATTTCTGGTGGTTTCTGGCTTTTGAATATACAGGGCAGGATATTCTTTCTCCTAAATACATGTTGACCTGCCTGATGCAGCCTTCTGATTCCTCAAGGTAAAAATTTTTGTCTTGTTAAATCGGACCAAAAAGAAAACCCTGTCAAACTTACTATTCATCTGTTCCTAGTGCTTTGTTTCTTATATGTGCTAGCGAGAAACTTGCTTTCTAAATCTGTGGTTCTGATGGACCAACCTGAAGCCCTGGCTTCATTGCATAAACTGGCAGTTTGAGAAGCCAGCTAAATACGGGATTATTTATGCTTGTTTTATAATGTACAACACCTTATTTTTTAAATTGCTGACTTGCTTTGGGATTTTCATCCCCAATGTCATGCTGTCTGGAGCCCATGAGCACTGTGCAGGTGCGTACCCACCTTGCCTTCCTTGGGAAAGTAGCATTTAGGAACCAAACTTGTCAGTGCTACAAGAGGCAGGGTGAGAGAAGTAAACCTGCACACTTGGTGCAGATTGCAATATCAAAGCAATTGCCAGGCCACTGCTAGAATGTCTCAACCTGGGTTCAAACAGTTAATTTTAAAAGTAGCTTTTTCACATGTCTCAGCACTGTCTAGTTTCAGCCATGATAGGAATTACAAGTGACAAGATGCTGCAGGGAAGCTGTTCTAATGGTGTTTGGGTCATGCCTGAAAGCTAGATGGACCAGAAACATCTTGAGAGAGGCTGGTTTATTAGATCCTTGGACTATTCAGCCGACACCAGAACGGTTTGGCAGACCATCTAAGCCTCCAAAGGGGGGAAAAAAAACCTTGAAAGCTTTCAGGCGTTCACTTATCTCTACTTACCAAAACCTCTGCTGAGCTGGACATTGTAGGGAAGGGAGAGCTGGTCAAACAGGCTCTGCCATTCCCCCAGCAGAGGCTGCATGATTGCTTCCTCTGTTGACAAGATCCCCTTGGAGAACAGGAGAGAAAAACTGGAATCAAGGAGGAGGCTGGGCCATGCTTCCCAGCCTTGGCGGTGTCCCCAGACTCACGCTACAGCCACTCGCCATGCGAACAGCGAATGAGTGCCGCAGAGGAGCGCCTGCGGACCAGGGCAGCGACCAGCTGCGCTACCATGCAGCCAGGAAGGGCGAACAGCAGGGATGCAAGAAGGAAAAATCACATGCAGAGGATTGTAGCACCAATAAAAAAGCCCAGGAGCTGACATCTAGCAAACGTGTTGCTGATGCCACTGTGCCTCCTGGTTGTTTCCTGTCTTTTTGTATATCTATAGGGAAGCGCTGGAGGTGCCGCGTGGCATGGAGGGGCAGGACTGACCTGTCACGGGTGGCTGCACATGCTGTGGCTGGTCACACGGGAGCTCAGGAATATTCCTGGCTGCAGAAAGCTCGTTTATTTGTGTAACTGCACTATCTCTTGGAAACACCCCATGTCTGCTGTGGAATAAGTGAAGAGTGTTTTTGCCAGAAAGTAAAGAAATTGTTTTTTCAATAGCATTCCTTTGCTGTGGACGCTTAGAGGATAGCTTGCAGGGACCTCTCAGACTGAAGGGAGATGTCAAATGTGCTAATAGGGCCACATATTAACAGGCACTTCCAAAATAATAAGACTATTAGAGAATCATATGCAAGATAAGCAAACTAAAAAGCACATATAACAAATCTAGCATGAAAATACTCGTGCTGTCAAAGTTTTAGGGTTTTGGACTGATTTTAAATGTAGTGATTTAAAAGGCCTTTTTTGCGGAGGATAACTCTCTCTGACTATGTTGAAGCTAATCACAAGAAGCTGATAGTCACAATGTGTAGGTGCAGCTTTTTAAGCGCATCTTCAGCATAATATCAAAATCAGAATGAGGATGCTTACATTTGGAGAGGACAAGACAAAAGGCTGCTGGAACTCTAAAGATGTGTGTCTTTCAACAGCAAAATATAAAGTCCAGAGTTATATGACACTAATCTATTCAGTATCACAGGCAGCTTGATGCCCTTAGGGTCCATGTAATGAGGTTCTGCCACTGTCCCATCTGTTTTGTATTCATCTGTCACTGACACTCGGAGCCACTGAAGAGGAAGAAGGACTGCCAATTTCATACTGTGGGTTTATGATATCTAGACAAGCAGTATTGGAATTGCTGGTAGTGGTTTCCTCATACTTCTCAGGTATGTGGTAAACACTGAATTATCAAAATGTCATGTGGGGAAAAACCCACAAGATCTATAAATACCACATAATCACCCACTTGCAAATAAATACGACTGACATTCTTCAGTAATTCTGTACCTAGGACAGCTAAAGCTACAGCATTAATGGTGATACCACATTTCACTGGTTCCTAACAAAAGGTGACACGGCATATCACACTTCACGTGTTGGCTGCCAGCTGGTACAGCCTGAATCCTGCTGCAGCCTGTACTACAACCACAGGACAAAAAAGATATAAGTACAGGCCATTAGGTGGAATAAGTTGATTAGCTCCATGCAGTTGTCTTAAAACAAATTAGATCAAGATTTGGCTAACATTGGATGTGAAAAGGGAGAGCCAGGAAGAACAGCCATATCCAGTCTAGCAGCACCAATAATCAATGCACAGGTAAAAGCATAAAAAATGAAAGCATACACTGTTACTTCCCTGAAATACCTCCAAGCCTCCAGAGAGCAAATTATTTCTCTTAACTCCTACTTTCTTACCCTTCTAACAAGCTATTTTTCAGTCCTATGTGACACCTACTGAAGAATAAGTGTTCTCACCTTTCTCTATGTTTCCATGTTTCCCTATTACTGCATCATCAACTCTGGGATAGAAAACGCAATCCTGCGCAAAACCAGTATCTGCTTGTTCTGATTCCTGGTTTGTTTTTATCAGAGGCAAGGAGCAAAATCCTGACCCCACAGAAGCCCTCGGGTGTTTCACCGTTCCCTGCAGCGTGGCAGGGGCTGCAGCTCTGGGGAGCTCAGCAAGGCAAAGGTAAGGACTTGGGGCATGTTTCGCAGGCTGTCGCACAACTTGCGTTTTAGGCACTTTTGTTCTTGCACGGTTTCCATGGAGCCATCTCTTTGTCCGCAAAGCTGTCTGCGGCAGCACCCGTCCGTCATGTGCCGTCCAGTGTGGCTTTCCAGTGCAGCGCATCACGCTGCGCCGCAGTGCTGCAGAGCAGCCTGCCAGGCATCGGCTGCTCCCGGTACCCTGTGGGCTGTCTCACAGGCACGACGTTTGCAGAAAGGATGAATTAGCATTGCTTTGCTGAAGAAAAGGGAGCAATATAGATTATGCTGCCTGAGGATCTAGTTCAGCCTTTAGCTTCTCATGTTTGGCAAATGAAGGGAAGGAGAGGAGGGCTCTTATCCAGAAAGACTGTCATTTGCAAGGTAGCGTTGTGAGGGAAGAGAGAGAAAACGTAACAAAAAGTGGTGGCCATGCTGCAAGACAGTGCAAATTCAGTCTTCACCCCACGCTAGTGTGAAAGAAGAATATCCTTATTTCTAACACAGTATCACTCTCCTTGCATAAGGACTGGCAAGAATGACATGGAGCTTATTTATCCCTTACACAGTTGCTAATGCTCTGCTCGCTGTTCTGCTGTCGGAGCACTGATGCTGTGAACTGCCTTCGGCTGGTGCTGGGGAAGGCCAGGTTGGCTCCTCATGGCAGGTGTGAAGCCAGTACCCCGTGCTTTGCCTGCTGTACCAGGGGTTCAGCACCTGCCCTTGTGAAACCCTTGGTTTGGAGGGACAGCAGCGGGTCAGAGGGGATGTGCAGAATGAGGAAAAGGAGGAGTAGCAGCATGTTATCGTGCTGTCTGCGATTAGGTAAATGCAAGGGTATTGTAGTGGTAAAGGGTGATAACTGTCTGATACTAGAAGTGTTTCAGGAAGTAAACTGCTGATGTGACTCTTGCAGGCTGCTCATCCAAAATGAATTGAAGTGTAAAATCATTGCTCAAGTTAAAAAAAAAAGCAGGCAAAATGGCAAGGCTGTATTAATTGGGAGATTTTAACTCCCAGGCACAGTGGAGAGTACAATAAATGGTGGAAATAAGACTGGAGATCTTTTAGACTGTGTACAGGAGTGTAGTTTAATCCGAGACATGCAGATACTAATAGGATATGGGACAATCTTCGCAAAAAAGTATAGAGAGAATATAACTAAGGGCATAAGGGCAGGTTAGAAATAGAGATGTCTTAGTCACAAGACTCATTACTTGGACTGGAAAAGAGGTTTTCTTCATTAGAGTGAGGCTTGTACTGTGCATTGAGGTAGAACAGGCTGCTCCCCAAGGTTGGCCATGCAAATTAATGCTTTGTAAATCTTGGCAGAGATTTTCAAAGATGCTTGGAAGAATTATAATGCCCAATTAAGTAGGCATTGGTCATCCAAACCCCTCAGGCAGTCCTGAAAATCACAACCACTCTACATTGCATCTACTTTGAGTTAGATTTTTCCTCTCTGCTCCGATCCACTCTCCACTTCCAGCACCATCCAGAGCTCCCGCTGCCGCAGATGTCATGGCAGAGCGTACATCCAATAATAGCGCTTTCAAAGACAGTATTCAGGCAGCCACAAGTGGAGGCAGGAGAAAAGATTGTCCATCCCTGCTGAGGCAATTTAGCACAGAATCTGTGGGAGTTGTTACACATCAGCCAACTACTATTTTTCTGCCAGGAAACTCCCAGTCACTTTTGGCCCATATATGTACCTCTGATATGGAAATACAAATCCAGATCAACAGCTAAAAGGTGGGCTATGCTCTAGTGATGTTAGTGAAAGTGTTATCTATTTTAAATAGCTTCTTATTGGCTGATAATAAAAATCTTACTTGGCATGCAGTCCAACATGCCATGCCCCTGATCTGTTTGGTTACAGCTTTTGGACTACATGTCGGGTCTCTGTGATTTGTATGGCTGATGCAGGTGATCAGATGCATTCCCTTTAAGCAGGAGGATTCTTTGCAAAATGTAATAAGGAAACAAAACAGCATTTCCTGCACTAGCCTCGGTGTTATGTGAAGGAAAGTGCACACACGTCCTGTGGAGCAGGACACCTGGAGGATAAGGAGATAATGCAGAGAGGAAAGGCTCCAGCACACGCGATCTTCTGCTGAGGGAAGATCCCCATGGAACTCTAACTGACATAAATGAATGTTATCCAGTTATGTTCTTCTAAATTATTCCAAAGCTGAGCAGCTCTGAGTCACTACCCGCATCAAGGTCAGCCCTCTTCTTCAAGCAGAGCCCAGGCTGACTGCGAAATCATGCCCAAAGCATTGTTTCAGCCAAGGCTGTTGCAGTAAGAAAGACTGCAGAGGCTGAGGCTGAGAAAACTGGATCATTATTTGTACCGTATTTGTATTGTTTCACCCTATCGGCCAGGGCTTTCTACTGGTCACCAGCAGGACGTGGCTGGTTTCCTCCTCCCCTTCTCACTGCTAAAGGCGCTAACTGCTGTCCAGGACTCTCTTTTTTAGCCTCCGACAGAGGCACTGAGGTTTGTCACAACCGTAGCAACAAAATTAGGACTGGGCACACTGGGGCTCTAGTGAGCTGTCCCCACGCTCACAGTTGAACCCCTCCAGTTTACGCAGAGGTTTAGGGTTAAGAGAGCGTTTCCACAATGCAGTGGTCCGTACTGGTAAAGACAGATGGGAGTTTCTCTGCATCAGGTTCACCTCCTCGGGCCACCTGGGAGTTTTACTGAATGAGCAGAGCCCTTCACCCCTCCGGCTCTGGGAGGGGGCTGTCACTCTTTGCTGCTGGGGGATCCTTCTGGTTACGACCTTTGGCAGAGGGGTCTCCTGCTGCCTCTTCTGGATAAATGTGTTCATGTGTGTTCCCAGGACTGCTTTCTTCGGTTGCACCCGTTCATGCTGTGTTTGACAGCATCCATCTGCCTGTTTCTTTCTTTCACCAGCAACCAAGAGCAAGCCAGGGTTGGTGCCAGCAGCAGCCTGGAGGGGCCGGAGGTGCTGCCGCAACATGACGTCTCCTGCATCTCATGACAGGCCCAATGTCCTCTACTCTCCCCAGCAAACCTGGTCCAGGGACGGCCTGTCCCGTGCAAGGAGGTGAGGGAAGCCCCCCATCTGAAAAATGTTTGGGAGAAGGGAAAGGGGGGGGAAGTTATTTCGGAAGTAAATGGTAAAATAGACTAGCAACAAAGCAAGAGGAACTGAAAACTAGCCACAAATGTGGAGTTATCTATCACAGGAATGATATCACAATCTTCCTTAAAGCCTCTGCTCTGATGAAAGCTGCAAATTTTGGTCAGCATTTGGGAACAGCACCTCTTCCTCTTTCCCTTGAATTGTATTTGTCCTGGGTTTTATGCTCCTCTAAGGCAGAAATTCCTTTTGTACATGTTTGTAAAATGTAATATATACTTGCAGGGTTCCCTAAATAAGTTTTCCCAGTCCAACAACCAGTATCTCAGGTGCCTTTCTCTTGTCTAGTAAAAGACATGCCATGCGTCATGGAAAGCTGCAGTCCTCCTTTCACATCTGTATCAGCAGTTTCCAGTCTATGTTCAACTTGCAGTTCTGAAATACAAAGACTATTTCAGTCTTTTGTTATTAGGTACAAAGCACTGCTTAAGTAAAGATTACTACACAAAGCCACAGCCTATATGATAGGTAAAAACTAAGTATAAGTGAAATAAATGTAATAAATTTACTGATTATGGGAGAAGTATTTCCAAATATGTCACAACCCACATTTAATAAGTGCTGGCTCTCCAAGCTAGCTGAAAGACATAAAATTATTTGTAGTTCCGAATGGGTTTTGCCCTGCGTAGCTGTCCATGTGGTACTTCTGCAGCTAGGAAGATGCTGTAATAACTTGAAAGACGTTTCAATGTGATTTCAGGCAGAAATAGGCAAATAATATTGAGTAAAATAAAAGTAAGGGCAAAAGAACCCCCAGAAGTTTGAGGTCTGATGATTTTTCAGATCTGGAGACCTGTGAAGACCTTAACAAGCCACCCAACTGGTCCCACCCGGCCCTGCATTGGAGGGGGGATTAAATAACTGTGCTAAATCCTGGCACAAACAAGACTAAGTAGCTTTAAAATTAATTAGCTACTAGAAGTGATTTTAGCATGTTACCTAACACAATAAAAATCATGGTGATCTTGGAGACTGTGCCACCAAAGAGCAGTTTTTGGCTGGTCACAATAAAAAGCAGGAGAGGCAGTAAGATTTGCCAAGCTGGAGAACGTTCTCCGGGTGAGGGCAGGGCTGGAGCCCAAGCAAGAGCAGAGCACTGCCTCTGGTTTGTGGTTTGCCTGCACTTTGCCTTAAAGAATAAGGCTATTCTGGGAAAGAGAGTTGGGTGCAGCAGTGAATTTCTTGTCAATTGAATACGGGGATAACTTCTTTATATGCAAGTGGGTGGATGACTAGACTCATGTAATGGTGTTTTGGTGAGGAGCTGTTGTGTGGCACCACAGTTAAATAGAAGGGAGCTAGAGTTTCTCTGGCTGAGCACCAGAGGCATAACAAGCTCCAGTGCCTAAAAGCTGAGGTCTGGAGATAAGTGAGTATAATTAGCCATCGGAACAACTTGCCCAGAGACAAAACGGATTCGTTTTAACGCAGTGATTTTAAATCGTCTTTCTAACATGTATATTGTAGCTCCACCAGCTGTTCGGGGTTTGCTGAGGGAAATTGTATTCCCAGGAATTCCTGTCTTCTGATTACAGACCCCAGTGGTCTGAAAACATCTGAATGTGGGCAGCCGGGAATAAGTCTCTGCCCGTTATGTCCCCCATAGATAAGGGCCAAAAGGCGTTCAGCAATCTGACAACCCATGTGTGCTTCTGTGCAGTCAGACGGTGGCTGCTGACGATAATCACACCTGAAAAGATCAGCATCTTTCGAGACCCTAAAGCACAATTTTATTCACATATTTTAAAACCTGGGGCCAACCGGAAGATGTAACAAGGCCTCCTGTAACAGAATTAAAAGCCTTTGGAAACGAAGGTGTGTGAGGGGAGAGGTAGGGAGCGTGCGGGTGTGGGGGGGGTGTGGAGGGATGTGCATGGAGTGTGCGTGTGTGTGCGCATGAGGTGTGCACGGAGTGTGCGTGTGCAGGGCCGAGGGTGGGTTAGGGGCGTGCGTGTGCTGGGGAGGTACGAGCGGTGTGCGTGGGAGGGCTGTGCGAGCGGGGGCATGTATGGGGGCACGGCGTGAGTGGGGGCGAGGGATGTGCGTGCCAAGGGGGGTGTCTGAGGGGTGGGGGGGTGCGCGAGGGGGGTGTATGGTGTCGGGGGGTGTGAGGGGACGCGCGGCGTGAGGGCGGCATGGCGGGTGTGCGTGCGGGGGGGTGTGTCGGTGTGCGGGGGTGTGGGGCTAGGCGGGCCCTCGGCCGGCGGCGCCTCCCGCCCGGCACCGCGGTGCCGGCGCTGCCCGGGAGCGCAGCGGGAGCGCGGCGCCTCCCCGCCGCCCGCACTCGCTCGCTCGCTCTCGCTCTCGGCCTCCCGCTCGCCCTGCGGCACCGGGCGCGGCTCCGCGCCGCCGTCCCGCAGAGGTGACCCGGCGGGGCCGGGCCGCGGCATGGTGGCGGCGGCGGGGCGCGGCCGGCGGCGGGGCTGAGCGGCGGCGAGGGGAAGGGGAAGGCGGAGGAGCGGCGGCGGGGCGAGAAGATGGCCGCGCCCGCGCCCCCCGCGCCGCCCGCGCCGGGAGGCGGCCCCTCGCCCCCCGCCGGCCCGCCGCGCCTTCGCCAGGTGGGTGCCGCGCGGCCACGCGCGCGTCCGCGGCAGGTGCGGCGCGGGGGAGGGGGCGGCGCGGGGGCCCGGCCCCGCGCGTGGGCTGGCGGCGCGGTGCAGAGCGCGGGTGAGCGCTGCGGCGGCGCCCGGCTGCGGGGCGGGCGGTCGGTGCGCTGCGCCTGCTCCGCGCTGTGCTCGTTCGCTGAAGATCGTTCGTGTTCCAGCTAGGTGTGCTCGTGCAGTCGCGCCCACAGCGGGAACCGCCCGCCCGCCTCCCCCTTGAAATGGTCGTGGGTAGCGGGGTGCGCTGCAAAATGCGCGGTGGCGCATCGCTGCTGTAGCGGGGCGCGCCGAGGCGCTCGGATAAAACCTTAACTGGTGTAATGCAGCGATTTCCAAGCTGCCCTTCCCGCTCGTGTGTTATGCAGCGCTTCTCCGCTTGTCTCTCCCCGGGAGCTCTAAGTTGCAGTGGCTGGCGCATTAATTTACATTTTCAGTCGTGAACTTGGTTGCTACAGTTATTTGTCATTCCCTACCTGGCTTGGTCCCCATCCGCACCCATGGAATAGAGAGGCTGCCAAGTCGTGAGCTGCTGGCAGTCTAGTGATTCTATTCCATACGTGCTTTGTACGTCCTTGAAAATAGGATAGGTGGAAATGGAGGTATAGTGCTGACATGTTCAATTTGCTTTTTCGCGTTGAAGCTTTAATGTTATCGTGGTAAGATTAATAAATAAAAAGCTGTTGCAAAAGAGGATTCCTGATGAGTAACCAGATTAGCATACTATGGATGTGTATTCAAATATACATCCAAATGTAAATTCCATCCTGCTCTTCCCCCCTCCCCCATCTTTCACTGACAAACTGGCTGTATAGCTAACGAGGAAATCTCAAGGGTTTGGAGTTCAGAGAGCCATTTGAAAGTTTGGATGGTTATCTAAACTTGTCAACTCAGTTATATATCGAAAGGTTTGGCTGGAAAACTTAAGCTAAAAGGCCTTTGTGCAAGTTTTCAAGATGCATTTGCTTCCGACCCCAGCTGGAAATACCACAAGAAGTGCCTCAGCCCCTCTCACCCCAAGTATTTTGGCACTTCTTGCTCCATTCTCAGCTGGAAACTGGAAAAAGAAAGTGTCCAGATTTTAGTAGCCAAGTTTGATTTTAGGAAGGGGGAAAATGAACAGGAGTCTCTCGAGTTTATTGACAATCTTAGTACTAAGTTCAATCAACAGTACAAACAGAAAAGATGAATAGCATTGGGCAGGGGAAAATGAAGTTCCAGGTGGAAGAGTCACGGAAAGGCCTGGCCCCGAAGACTCCAGACATCATCTTCATGAAATCTGGCTTCTGTTTGCATAATTTAGTCAGCATGTTTAATGGACCCAGATATGCGATCCTGTTCCATGTAGTGACGGCGACCCTCTAGGACAGCTCACTGTCTGTGGTAATCCTGCTTGTTTCAAAGCTTCAGCTCACTCCTTAGCTTGGCAGTCAGCATCTGCACCAGCAGCAGCGCTGGAAACACCGGGTTTCCCGTTTTCCCGCCGGGCGGTCCGCAGGGCGCTTGGAGCGGCTCCTTGCTGGAGGAAGGCTGTACCCGTTCCTAAGCAGACCGTAGGTAGTTTCCCGTGTCGCAGCTCCTCTCCAGATGATGTCCATGGGATATGTGGGCAGGGGCAAGCAAGGTGGGATTGGCACAGCCCTGCTCACCAGTGGCTCCCGAGGCACAGAGCCGCTTCTTGGGGCTTTCAGCAACCAAGAGTAACAACAAGAAACTTCAAACTTCTATGTGATTATTTCTGCTTTCCAAGCTGGGGCTTTCTAGCATTCTCAATTGACTTCTGATGACATTCCTCATTCTACTTGAGAATGAAATAACAATGTAATATCCTGAATATGTAGAAATCACTAATGGGGGAAAAAAAAAAAAGACTGCTACAACTGTTTTATTGTCTTACTAGGCATTTTGTCCACTCTGTATTTAGAATTGTTTTTAATTGCATTTAGAAAGAAATCACTCAGGAGACATGTTTCTGAACTTTGGCTATGGCAGAGTCTAGTATTTTTATTTGATTTTTTTGCTATTCTTCATTAAAATAGCATGCATACAGTTTGTTGGCTGACCTTCACAAGAATTTAAAAATACATGAATTAATAATCAGAGCCATTCAAAATCAAGTTAAAAAAACCAACAATGACAAAGTCGATCGATTTTTCTATAAATCACTAGCAGCTTCCCACACTACAAAGTGTCTCTTGCATCCTTAGGAGAGGAGAATGGGAGACTACAAAACAACAGGGAAGTGAATACATCTGCTTCAAACTGTCATTCTGACTGTATTGTTATCACAGTGCACTTACCACAATAGCCCTGGATGAAACCTGAAATCAATAACATGCTGAATTCCCACTACTTTGGGGCCTATCAAGAGTCCTGGAAACTGGTCCTGTCTTTCAACTTGATATATAAAGACCACGGAAGAAGCTGTTTGAATTGAAGTTTTATTTGCGGAGTTTTTACTCTCTCTTTCAGTTGATTTAAGAGATCTTTGAATGTGTCCTTTAGATTCAAGGTATATTTTGGGATGCTGGCAGAACTGAGGCCGTTATTTGCATCTGTTAGCTATGAATCTGATTTAGCAAGAACTGTATTTAACCTTACACTCCTAAGCTGTACCACTTAATTTATGCTTAAAGTACACCTTGCTGAGCCAAGTATTGCAGCCAAGTACTGCAGTCAGCTACTGGTGAAATTTATTACCTAAAGCCTAAGAACCTACCCCCAAAAAAGTGAAGCTTCTGTAGACTGCACCATTAGAGACCGTAGTGTTTGGAAAGGGATGGATATTGTTTCTCTCGTTAGTAGTCACATGAGTTATTTCTAGCAGGTTCCTTCCAGTTGTCAAGGCTTTATTTCTCTTGTTACGAGAAAACTTAAGCACTTATTCTCACATAAAAAATACAAACATATTAATAAACATGACATTTACAAACCAAGTGTTACTGTCTTGTGTCAGAACATTTGATCTGTAGAAGAAACAAAACAACAAAAAGAGTATCAAAGGGAAACAGCAAGATATTGGGATGATGTCCTGATAGGGATTCATGATTAAATTAACCCTTTTGTGGCTTTCCCATTGCACTTTTGGCAGACAGGTCCCTTCTTCCAGATGCTGTGGAAGCTATTCCCATGTGTGGACTCCGTATGTGCAGCAGGGTTAACAACACTGGATTGTCCTCCACAGCCACCACAAGCATATATACAACGTGCATTGCCATTTTCAATTAACCTCCACACTGTAAAATCAACCCAGCTTCAAAGAAACAGTTTCTGGTTATTGTATTAGTATCTGACTGCTGGATTAAAAGTTGTCCAGACAAAGAAAGAAAGGACTAAAGGTACGAAAGGATGGAGATCATGCTAGGATTCAGTTATGGTTCTCTGAAGAACCCAAGGATTCAGGACGAATCATCCCTGATTTGGAGTTAGGATTCTGTGTCAGCGTGTGTCTGAGAGTAAAACAACCCTCTTTTACTAACTTTTCTAGGAAATATTTATAATCCTTTGAAATTGCAAACTGCCTAGCTCATTAGCAGAAAATATGTACAATAATAATTATAATATTTACAGGGAAATTTAAAATTAAGGTAGTTAAGTGCTTTGGATTTGAGCTGAGTGTATGTATGGTTAAAGAGAAACAGGTCAGCAATAATAAAAAGTGTGAAGACTGTTTTTATGATTTAGTGAAGAATCTAAAGAACAGCTTTACCACAAGAGGTGGAATACCCTCTTACTAATGCTGTAGGTTCTTTGAAGAACCAAATTATATCTAGTGACTTGGCTGCTTTCTAAAATGGGAAGAGAAAATTAAACTGAGGCAGAGGCATCCGGATATATTATACTGTGCAAATACTTCAGCATATAGATAGCACAGAAACGACATCACATCAGCAATAGAAAGAGAGTCAATGGTAAGGCTAGGCAGGAAATAGTTTTTCAGTTTTGTGAAGGTATTACATGCTCCAGAGGCCGGTCTGCTGCTCCACATCCAGATGAACCTTTCCACATTTTTAATGAGATAAAGATGCATAAGCTTATGTTGCCCATCTTGCCTGGCTGTGAAACACTGAGCTGTAAGTGTCTTTTCAGCCTTATTTGGAACAAGAGACTGAAATGGAGATTCCCACATTACTAACCCTCAGACTGCTCTGGGGTCCTTATTGAAAAAACAGTTCTCCTCTTTTAAGTGTTTCACTTTATGGATCTGCCGTGGCACATGCATACTGCCATACTGCTGTGCCTCTGAGGGTGAATGAATAAATCAGTGATTGTAATCCATTGTCTGATATCAAAGAAAGGGTATAGAAGTGTCTTTTATCATGATTTAATTGATGTTGGTCAAAGTTGCTTGTCATCAAGCAACATACAGCTGTCACGTGGTAATTTTCCTGATGCCATGCCATTATTGATCCCCTGAAAACCCTTTATGCCTTATTATTCTGTTGTGGTAAAAGAACTCTCTGTAAAATTACGCCTAGAACCAAAAGTCCTCTTTCTTCCTGTACCAGCTGTCTTGTTTTTGAAGATGGTTGGATGTATTTGTCCAAAGGACATTATCATTCTGGGATGCCACACTCAATGGATTGGAGGTGAGACTCAAAACTGGAGAGAGAGACCCCACTGCTGTGCTTAGCAGGAGAGTGCTGGCGTGGATGCGGGAGGATGCAGAACAGAGCTGTTGTCCTTCTGTTTCCCTAGGGATCTTTCCATAGTGGAATTGTCCTATTCTTGCGAATCAGTGAGGGCAAGACTTTAGTGTGAATATTTAAGAGAGTGGAATATGAGGTCCTTGAATTTTATCCAGTACCTCCTGGTTGGAACTAGCAGGACCAAAGTCATCAAAAGCAGTTGAGATCACTGGAAATGAGAACTGTATCTGGCTTTGCATGTTGGGCCAAACATAACTCTCGGATACAACAGCAAATCATCTCTATGCTCAAATTATACTGCTTTGCAGTCTGTCACATCCCATAAACTCTAGGAGACGGGGTCTAGTCAGTATTAAGGTATCCACCTAAGGGCTGACAAAAATCTATTATCTGGAACAGTTTGAGATGGTGTGTGGGACTGCCATAATGAGTTTTGTTCTTTTTGTTTTCTTTTCTCAAGGAGTTTCTCCTTGCAACTCTACTGGATTCTATCTCCTATCTTTTATTATGTTTGTCATGTACAGGAGAAGAAAATTCACCCTTCTAAAAACTTGTATATCACTGCACTATTAGAGGTGACCTTCTGATGACTATTCATACTGCTGGTTATTCAGAAATGTACTACTTGGAGTGCTTTGGCGCTGCCTGTTCCAGCCCAGTGATCTCTATCGTGCTCCCCAGGCTTTTGTGACTCCAGGCTGTTCTTTGTCCCCTACTAACAGTTGGTGGGATTTGAGGATGTCTAAAACCTCTAAAACCACAGAAGGGTCTGTGGGTGGTTTGGGCAGATGCCCCTCTTAGCTCACCCTTGCCATAGCTTTGCTTAGGACACTACTTTGTTTGCCTTCACTTTTTTGTCAGCAGGGATTCTAGTTCCATAATTTCAAAAACTGGCTTGCTTTCTATTTCAAGGATTCTTTGAACTATAATTTGATTCAAGCTTATCTTTAATTTTGCCCTCTACTACTATTGAAAATTAGAAATGATTTGTTCAAAACTTGAAAACCAGAATAGTGAAATACACACTTAAGCATCACAGCACTGAGTAAAGAGAACATCTACCAAAATGAACATTTTGACTGCAGTGAACCATATGTGTTGTATTGAAAGAAAAAGTATGCTAGAAAATGTCTTCTCACCAATTTGAAATGATGAAACATGCATAATGAACCTGTTGCATAATAGATGTAGACTAATGTAGGGAAAAGTAATTACACTTAGTGCCTAAATGACTACATGTATCTAGATTACATACAAAATTACTATGCTGCAGTGTTATTTAGGTCACAAAGTCAAGTACTGAGAAGTTACAAGCTAACAGAATTAAGCGCTACACAATGTTAATTCTGTCCCCTTTTGTATCTGTCCTTTACCCTGAAACAGGCTCTGGAAAAAAAGTCTTAGGTGATCATATAATTAGAAACTGAATCACAATATAGGATAACATGCTTTAAGATAACAATCATACTTTTGCCATGCTGCCAGTTTTGTTTAGGCCCAGAGTCAAGACAGGAGAAATGGTAATTTTTGAAAGTTTGCTCCCAACCAAATCCAGTGAAGAGAATATGCTAGCACAGATTAAAGGTACAGCTTCAGCTCCAGGTTTTTACCTCTGCAAAGCTGTCCCATCACCTGAAGGCTGGGGCTCAGCATGTGGTTGGACTGCATGAAGAGTAATGCCTGGAGGAGGAGTACAAGAGAGGAGAAAACTTTTGCAATGCTTTCATTACGTGGCACTGAGTTTGGGAATCACAAATGACTGTGCTCAGAAAGAGCCGTGTTGTAATGGACTGCACACAGAGCACATACAGGGAGGGTGGATGGGAAGTATGGCCAAACTAATTCCTGGTGCTGTCTGAAGCTAACATTTGGCATAAATAAAGCCTGAGGGGGCATATCCATGCCCTAAACAATTCAGAGTCTTGAGGCAGACTACAGAGTTACTAGAGCCGTTAAAAAAGGAGCAGAAATTCTTCATAATAAAAATCTGGTATATGCAAAAATTACAGTGAATATTAAATTACATTTTCATGATGTAAAATAACTGGAAAGTAGAACTTATTAGATAAAATGACTTTGGGCTGATTAAATTTAGTCAGAGAAGTGCTTTGAAATTCTGAAAATTAATAGATCCTTTAGAGCACGTAGAAGATTCTAAATTGAGGGAACTACACTGACTTGTCCTGATTTATGCAGAAAGCGCCTGCACAGATTTATCACTGTCATGAAAACCAGTTTAGGCTGAACTAGAATTTTTAGCCTGCTGTGGAGGGGAAGCATTAGTGTTTGGAAACCCATTTATGTTCCAATCCAGTCTTCGCTTGGTTTATAGAAAAGAGCATGGACAGGTAGAAATAAATACATAAACAGAGTCTCAGGGCACCGTCTGTCACAAAAAACAGAGGCTGAGAGGATTTTCAGGCATCCCTGCAGATTTTTTTGCAGAGCCCCTAGGGCTTGGGTCTGCATGGTTTGGAGAGATGCTAGCTAGAGAGGGAGCTGTTGGGTAAATATGTTTTTCTTCCCCCCCACTCTTGTTCTCATCAGTCTCTTATTATGTCTTGTTTGGCTTGGCCTGGTGTCTCACCCCTCACAGCTGCTTCAAAACTGTGGGGATTGCTGCTAAGGCAAAGCTGCATTATGGCCTCCCCCAAGCCTATTTAAATGCCATGGTAATTGTGCCCTGCTGCTACTAATTGCCAGCCAGGCCCACCAGGATGAGGCTGTGCAGCTGGTCATCTTGGGCTGCAGGCAGAAGGTGCCAGGAGCAGCCTGTGTGTGGAGGCTTTGAGGAAAAAGTGGCTCAAAATGTTGCCTTAGTGGAGCTGTGGCCTTTTGGTGCTCATGGGGAGGCTGCTTCAGGCTGGCTACTGGTGACTGCTCGCAGAGGTAGCGGTTTATTCCTTCCTTTTGCTGTGAGTGCTTAAAAAAGAAGGAGTTGGGCTAAGGATTTGAATTTGATAGTGGTTTCTGTGCCAGCACCATTATATCTCTTGCATCTGTTTCTGATGTGCTGTGGTTGCTATGAAGTTTCTCTGCAGAGGCTTGCTCCTTCCTCGGGGAGGTTCCCTTGCGTGCGAGGCTTGTGTGTGAAGGTGTCACTGCGGTTTTGGCTGTTTGGATTAGGGGGGTTTTGAGGGTGTGTGTGTGTGTGTAGGGGGGCAGTAGGGGTGCAGCTTCCCTCCCTGCCCTGTGGGTCTGGAACCTTCTGCCCACCTGCCCTGCCCCCCCCCCCCCCCCATATGGATCTGGAACCTTCTGCCCACCTGCCCTGCCCCCCCCCCCAATATGGATCTGGAACCTTCTGCCCACCTGCCCTGCCCCCCCCCCCAATATGGATCTGGAACCTTCTGCCCACCTGCCCTGCCCCCCCCCAATATGGATCTGGAACCTTCTGCCCACCTGCCCTGCCCCCCCCCAATATGGATCTGGAACCTTCTGCCCACCTGCCCTGCCCCCCCCCCCCCAATATGGATCTGGAACCTTCTGCCCACCTGCCCTGCCCCCCCCAATATGGATCTGGAACCTTCTGCCCACCTGCCCTGCCCCCCCCCCCAATATGGATCTGGAACCTTCTGCCCACCTGCCCTGCCCCCCCCCAATATGGATCTGGAACCTTCTGCCCACCTGCCCTGCCCTGCCCCCCCCCCAATATGGATCTGGAACCTTCTGCCCACCTGCCCCTTCCCCCCCCCCCCCCCCGTGGGTCTGGAACCTTCTGCCCACCTGCCCTGCCCCTCCCCCCCAGGGTCTGGAACCTTCTGCCCACCTGCTGCCTCCCCCTCCCCTGTGGGTCTGGAACCTTCTGCCCCCCCGCCATTTTGCGCTGCTGCTTGGCCTGCATCGAGGCCTCAGCTGCTCCCTCCGCGATGGGAGCGGAAACCAATAGTTCAGCGAAAGCAACCCCTGCCTGGTGTGTGTGTGTTCGGTAGGGTTTTCTTCCAAACTCCAAATTAGCTGTCAGGTATTTAAAAAAAAATAGTCCTTTGCAGTGTTTGTAAGGTGAACGCCTTGTGAACTTCTCTGTGCTAAATAATGGTCACTGTGTGCGTATTTTGGAAATGCGACTTGTTGCTCTTAATGTCTGTGACTTTGTCGCCTCCCATGGCTATATCTTTGTAAGGTAATAGTGGTGCTTGCTGTGGAAGACCAAAAACATCATGGTGAATGTGCTGCACCTGTATGTAAATTCTTACTGTAAAATATTTATAATGAGGTGTTCATTTATACAAGACTTCAAACTTTATATTAAAGCGTCTTCTTGTGCAACATTGCAACCTAAAACTGTTTTGGGTAGTCTCAAAAGCTTTGCCTGTTTCTGGTTATCCTTAAGGTGGTATATTTTGGATGAATTTGGGGTGCACGGGGGCTGTCTGGCTTTGAGCTGCTGGAGAGCCACTCTTGGTAGTGACTTGAGGTGAGCTGTGTGTTACTCCCTCGCCTGAGAGTTCGGCTGCTTGTGGCTCTCTGGAAGCTTTTGCTGCCAGAAACTAGAAGAGTGCCCCATGAATGAGTGGAGGTACTGTATGGTTATCACGCTATGCTGTGATGTATCACTGCATGTGGTACTGCTGTACAGTGTCATAAATGAAGGGGCTGGTAACATGGTAGCAGAAATAATTCTGGCATCTGAGTTTACCCTAAGGCATCAGTCTCAAGGTATATCCACTGAGAATATGCCGCCCCCCCCTTTTTGTTATAATCCATTGTTGACACAAAGATTTTTAGACCAGTATAAGCAGGTGTCTGAAAAAAATCTTAGGCACTTCTGTCAGAAAGCATTAGTATTGAAAGCTGTATTTTATTCACTGAAAGTGTCAGGAATAATGTATAGAAAATGTGTAAAAGGTGCAGTGCTACAGTTTTTCAGAATGGAGAATGCAGTATGAGGTGAAATTTCTATTTCAGTTTAAGAAAAATTATTTATGCTTTCTTTTCTGATCCTCATTTTAAAGGTTTTACTACCAAAGCAAATAGTATATTATGAACAAGTAATGTGGAGTGCTTAAATTTCTGATGTTCTGATAATTCATTTAAAATGCAATCTAGGCTAGTGGTTAGTAAATCCTCAATGGACAGACAGCAGCAATAGTATGACAGCTTTGCTAATGAGATTACAGCAGCAATGTCCGAATCACACTTTACTCTTCCCTTGCCTCAAAACACAGTATTACAGCTCTGAGATCTGAAGTGTTCACTTTGGAGAATACTGATTAAAAATGTGCTTTCTGTAAGTCATCTAATACCACCACAGGATAATATTTGTATCTATTTTTTCCCCTCAATCTGTGACAAACTGCTGTTACCAATTATGTGCAACGGCTCAGCATTTTTGCATGTAGTCAAATTAAGGTTATAGTCAAGTTGTACATCACAGCTGAGATTCCCAACATGAATAAAAAGGGACCATGTCAAGCTGTGGGGTTGCGCAGTATTTAAAGCACCATTTTCATTGTCCCTGCTTTTAGAGCTTATCCTCCCTCCCTTCCCGCCCCCCAACTGTCTGGCTTTAAAGTATTTTGGTTTATCTGCAGAACTTGATTGCTCTTATAGAGTACTCTGAGTACAATATATAATGGGGTAGTTACTTGTGACTTCCTATATTAAAGGCACCTTTGTTTATGCAACAAAGATTCATTCATTGAAAATCCCTGCAAAACATTTTGGAAAAGTGTTTGCTGTATTAACTCTTTCTATTCGGTTTTACTGGTGCTTGTAGAACGACAGCTATGGCAAATGAAGCTCTTGACCTCCCACATTCAAGGGTTCTCTTCTAGTGATATTTTGATAATTGATAACCTGTGGAAATTAGCCTTGGCTATGTGCTTGTTTTGGCTTGAAGCTCGTGTTTGTTGACAACTAGTAACAGGCTTTATAAAATGTATTCATTTCTTAATAACTAATGTAATTGCTCAGATTAAGATAATTTGGGAGTTTTAAGACCATGCATCTGAGGTAAGAGTATGGCCAGAGGCATCACTGTCGTCTTGCAGAGCTGACACAGCTCCTGCTGTGGAAGTGGCTGGTTCCTGTGCCATGAACTGCTAGTGTGAAGGTCCCAGCTGGTAAAGGCATAACTGTGATGCTGTACTTCATTGTCCCTGATGCATTTGCTTCTCTAGGTATCTATTTAGTTCTGCTGAAATCCTTGCCTCAGATGTTACTTTCACTATAGTTAATTTTAAATGCATTGAAGCTCATGAATGACATGAGAAATGGTATTTTCAGAACAGGCTAAGTTGTGGAGAGGCATTTGGTCTCTCTGGTGATTGTTTTTTTTGCAAGGCTAGCTAAACATGAACGTGTGCAAGAGTATTTTAATGCAACTGTTTTAAGTGATAGGACTTCCTGTAGTGTATGTGGGGCACAGATTCACATAAAGGAATGGTGTGTGACCTGAAGTCCTTGCAGTCTAGTGAAAGGTATGAGAGAGCTTATTGTAAGCTGTGTGTGCAATTATAGAACTCATCTCTTGGGAAGTTACCAGGCATCTCATAGATGGGAATGCACTTCAAGCATTGGGTTTGGCTGGACTCAGGCTGAGGAAACAGTGCTGTAAGTGTCTTTTCTTTCCACTTATGTTGGGTCAGATAGTGAAGTGCTGTTTTGTGAATTAACCTCTGAAAGGGTCTTAATTCTGAAAATCTTCTACTGTGATCTTAATTCATCTTCTCCTGCAATCTTGCTAAATGTTGCAGGTTTTTTTCCACTTAAAATATGGAAATTCTAGAATGCTTACCTAAATACCTTCTTACCTTAAGAAAATATCAGGCTGACAGTAACTTCCATTTTACAAATCCTGTGCACCCAAAACCTTCTGTTACAAAAAAAAAAAAAAAAAAAAAAAAAAACCCAAAACCCCCCAAAAAACAACAAAAAAAAACCCTAGAAAATCACCTCCCACCCCCCCCCCCCGTCTCAAAGAGGAAAAAATCAGCTTTGATGAAATTAACTTTGAACTAAGTTTGTTTGTAGGTTCTGTTTTCTTTCTTCCTTTTTTTGGTATATGATGGAAACTAGTGTGCAGAATAACTGACTGATCATGTGACCAGAACTCTTCTGAAGTACCCTTTGTATGCTCTCTGGTGTGTTACAGCTACATGAATCCTCTGAGACTTTTGTTTTTTACTTTTTCTAAAACCTAGCTTTCTCTCTTACTCCTGATGTAGAATGCTTGCCAACACTTGGTCATCTGTGACCCTCAGCAGCTGCTGCTGCTCTCAGGAATGCATGTTTTGTTCCAGTAGCGGTGGATGACTGAGACTGTGATTTCCTATTTGTGTACCATGTGTGTATACGTGGGTGGTGCAAAAGTTGGCAAAAAAAGGGGGGCAGTACTCTGTCATGAGTAGAAATCTCTTGTGACTCTGCAAGAGCTTTCTGGGAACTTGAACTTGCTCTGGCCGGATGCTAATGTCCTGGCCTCAGTTCAAGATGATACTCTAGTTCTTGCCAAGCACAGCAGCTGGTCAGTGCACAGAAGCAGAAGCCTGTTGGTTTGCCTGGGATAGCATACGGAGGTGTCACGTGCCATATGTGTGACTCTTGGAACTCTGTAAACTTTTGGATTTTTTTGGATCCAGATCATGTCTCTCATAACTTGATCTTGGATTTCATACAAATAGCTGCTTATATCTGAACCTGTGCTTTAGTGAGACCATTTATGAGAATTATTTCTGTAGCATTTCCAGTATAAATCTGATTGCTCTACCTTGAATTATTGCTGGGCTCATTGTTGTGTTCTGGTATGCATTCTCTAGTCTGCCTTCTGGCAGCCTGGTGTTTCACCAGGTGGATGTTTCCAGCAATTTTGGGACTCTAATATGAACTACATCAGAGTATACTTGAGAAACAAACCAGGGCTGATATCATTCCTCCTGGTCTATTTTTGTAACTTTGTCCCTCATCACAGGACTTGAAGCACACAAGGTTTTCCAGGTAATAGTAATAGATGGAAAGATGCAACTGCAGCCCCATTTTTATCTCCTAAGTGAATATGTGCCAGCAGAATCTTCTGCAGGCTTCAAGGAAAGCAAGAATGGGCTGTTCCTGAGGATTGTAATGTATTGGAAGTAACGGGTAATAGACTCTTCCCGCTCTCCCTGCAGGTCAAAACCTTGCATCAGCAAAGTGTAGTTCCAAGGCCAAAAGTTTCAAAATAGTCTGCAACTGAGCTGCCAAAACAAACTGTCTTATGTGTTTGATTTTTTTTTTCTTCGTAAAAAGCTGTAGGAATCCAGCAAGATCTTTAGAACAAGAGCCCAAATTTCTGCTATTTGAGCTCACATTTCTTCACTCACTTGACAGTAATAGTAAGCTGATATGTTTGGGAGCTTAACATTAAAGGGGAAACTTAATGCTTGGTGAACTTTTGCTAAATATTCATCATCACATTGGATCAGTTGCTGAATCATTAGGCTTGTTTTGTATTTCCTTGAGCAAGGATGTATTTTGTTTTGTGTTTTTGATTACAGGAAATATAGTAATAAAGTGGTTAAAATTTAATTTGCAACTTGGAAATTCAGACTCTTGAAATTTAGAGACATAAAATTAAATATTCCTGAGAGCAGCTGATAACTTATTCATGAGTGTAGAAGGCTTTTGCATTACTGCCCAGAAGTAGGGATGGTTTTTCTTTTTTAAAAAAAAAAAACAAAAACAAAAACCCCAGCAATCTTTATCTCTAGCCATTCTTTTATACTAATTACAAAGTTCTAAAGATGCAATTGGAGAAAATTATTCATAGAAAAGGGCAAGAATGGTAGAGATTGTTAAGCTTCTGTGACACTAAAATGCAAAAGCCATATAGTTTTAATAATGACAGTTGAGTAAGAGCAGATAATGAGCAAGAAGAGTTGAATATAAGCATTATAAAGTAAAAGTATCTCTGCAAAACTGCTTTTGGTTCCAGTGGCTGCTGGTTCCCCTTCAGTTTGTTCACCTCTAAGAAGAAATTCTATATTTAGTAAAGTAAATGTGCATGAAATCTATATGCAAGTATTTAATCTGACAAGTTTTTGTGTTTTTAAGACTTGGTAAGTCAATGTGCAGGCACCACAGAAGATTGATTGTTACTCTTCTTGTAATATGAAGTTCCTTATTCAACATATGCTAATGGGTGATAACCTCTCATCACCCACGCTAATACTGTTCCTAGCAACTGATCTATTTGCTCTGGGTCTTGGCACCTCTGTGTGAGCCATGCTATTGCCATGCCCTTGAGGCTCTCCATCTCTGTGACCTTAGTCTTGGCGTGCTCCTAAGGACTTTGTAAGAACACTTGATTTGGAAGGCTGGGGAATCCTTGCGGAGGTCTGGCTCTTCCTGTGCGCTTCTGTGAACATCTTTGGATGCTGTGGGTGGATCTGTGTATGGCAGCACACCCATCCAGCAAGGCCTGAGTGTTGTGCAGAGCTGTGTTACCCCCATGTATTGCTCAGGTCTCGATGGCTCAGGTGCTTAAAGCCCCTTTGACTGGGGCTTGGTTTTGCAGCATTTGAGTTGTCTTTTTGGGTGACAGCCAGATGGAGGGATTGATATAAGAGCATGTGAAGTCACTGTTAAGATGTTGCATTTTTGGCTGCACTTGATGAAACTGAGGTCTGCTTTGTCTGTGGTGGTATTTTAAGAAATGCCAGATTGTCTTTCAGATAGTATAGAAGTGAGGCACAAACCTTTCCTTCTACAGGTGGAATAAAAAAGCACTGGTTAGATGTAATGTGACCTACCATAGCCTTCACTGCAACTAAACGTAGTTTGTTATTCTTTGCACCTGTCAGTCTAAGTGCTTGTTACTGTGTCCATTTTTAAGTGGGGGTGCATATAAACCTTGACCTTTACCTGGAGTCAACCTCCATGTATGTGAAAGGCAGAGTTGGCTTGCGTTTTTAATTTTTAAGGTTTGCTGAGGTAAAATTATTGTAGCCTCTCTGAGGAACTGTCCTTTGAGGCAGTTGGAAATTGGAGGTAATTGACCTCTTCCTTCTATTGTTCCACTGAGCTTTGGATAGTGCCTGTTGGAGCTTTTGACACTGAACTTTGCTGATGCATCGCCAATATGCAGCAGTAACACAGCATGTACATCTCTTCCCTGTAACTTTTTCTTGAAAGCTTGGGTGTTTTGCATCTGAAATTTTCCAGGCTTTCGTAGACTTGGTGAATAGCTCCATCTCAGTCATAAAACTTTGCTGAGCAACAGCATTATTTATTATTACGGAGATTAATAATAGAATGGCCTGCTGACTCTTATGCTAATTTTGAACTATCAGTTCTAAATGTTAGGATTGGCATGTACTGTAAAAAAAACAAACAAACAAAACAAAACAAAAACCTCGAAGCCAAATCCTTAAGGTTGCTACAATGCTATTGCTGTGGCAAATAAACCAAAAACATGTAGTAGTTGGCTATCCAGCACTGCTGCTCTTTAGAAAGGAATTGAGTTTGTCCCCTTAGTCTCAGCTACATCTTAAAATCCCTTATTAGTTTGTGCCGCTTATGCAAGAGTCATAAAATGAATATTGTTAAGAGCACTGTTATGATGTTGGTCCATAACTATGTCAGATGAGCAACTGCTTGTGCATCTCTGCAGGTGGAATCTGGCTTTGTGTATGACAATGGCAAAAATAGCATTGGCTTTGGTGGACTGGTAATATCTTATTCTGACATCTTTTCTTTCTGCACTTGCCACTTCTATAGCTGTGTGGTCAGTGTAAACTGAAAGAACAATTTTAATTTAAAGGCAGCAGATTTCAGGTCTGGTTAAAGAACATGTTAGTGTTGTGTCCTTCCCCCCCTTATATGTGGAATACACTGTCAAGGTTTGGCTGGAGTAAGAGGTGTGAGCTTACATTGCAAAACAGATCTTGATGTAAATGGAATAAATGTAAGAAGTGTGGAGTGTCTCACTGCTGCAGACTACATAGTGTCTTTGCTAACAATTCCCAAGATAAACTATTTTATATACACAAATGTTCTGAAGCTGGCTATTTTAAAACAATGATTCAGCTATAAATTATACAACTGTATTATAAAAAAGGATGCATCAGTCTTGTTCAGAAGATCATAATTCTTCTTGCTGAAAGATACATGAAGGCTTTCCTGAGATGTCTATTCTTCTGCTTTGTTAGTTCATATTTTTAAAGATCCAGTATGAAGCATATGCATCAAAGACTTCCATATTTAATGAAGAAATTGCAATGAACCCTCTAGACTTAATTTCTAGTGAAGAAACTATAGTGGGACAGCAATGACACTTATTTGGAAGAAAACAACAGAAAATGTTGGCTCAGAGTACATTCTAAAGAAAATGGGGTTTTTGTGTTACAGAAAGTTGAAAGAATGGGAACAGGAAAAGTAAATTATTGTGAAATCAAAGATGACAAATTTCTTAGAGTAAATCTGTTTCTTTGAATCTTTGCTCCAAACTCTTAAATTTTCTTTTAATATTAAATGTAGTTGTGATAAGATAATCCTAGACTAAATACAATTATAAAGATGGATGTGTTTTTAAAAGCAAGCTTTCAGATATTAATGGGAAAATAATTTTTTTCCTTTAGAGATGACACTAAAATGTGTGGGTTTTTTGGTTGTTGTTTGTAGGAAGATGGAATTATGTATGGCAGAACACTTACTGTGGTAACATATAGTCAGATTATGATGGGTGAGCCACTGGCTTTTTTTCTTCCCCCCTCCCCTCTTTTTGTTGACTTCAGATCCAGCAGCAGCCAAGGAATAACCATAGAAGATGTTTCTATAGTATTTTTAATTATGTTAATTACTATGCACTTCACTCAAAGGTGCCAATTTTATGTATAATTAAAATAATCACTTATGCAATTTAAATGTCAAATTTAGAGTAAAAATATACATATAGAAGTCTGTATGCGTTTAGAGAAATCCTTCTCTTCTAACATGCAAGTGCTGAAAAACAATTTGCATAGCTTTTTTTGTCACTTCTATGTATCTAATGTACATGAAATCTTGCCCAGATTTAGCTGGGGATAAAATGTAGACCTTGATTGTAATCAAATGTCTCCTTTGAGGATTATGCTTTGCCAGAGGCAAAAGTATTCTTGCATCTTATATTATTTGTATTAAAACACTCATTAGTCTAAAGACTGTTTCCCTTTCACCATGTGGCTATATAAAACTGCAGTGAAAACTTTACATTGGTGACTTCAACAGCTGGAAAGAATGGAATCTTCTCTCCTCTTTTCTGTGCCTAAATGAAATGCCCTGGAGCACCATGTGGCCAGGTCTCCGAGGCTGTGGGTGGATGGGAGAGGCACAGTTGGGGCAGCTATGGTATTATTTCTGACAAATGTATGGGAATGTTCCTGAGGCAGGAGGGAGGGGGTTAATGACAAAAGACATGGTTTTAACGTGCTTATGCCAATCAAGATAGTGCTTTCTGTTAAAGAAGTCAGTGGAGAAAGTCCACAGACTTGTCTTGTTCCTACTGTACCTGAATAAATGGGAGTTCAGTCCATGAGGTCAGAAGGGTTGGATAGAAGCAAATTGGAGTACTGTGAAAATTTGCTGTACGCAAATCTAATGTGTGACCTCTATGGGTGCCTAAAAGCACTTCTGGAGCTAATTGTGACTTACGTCACCTAGGCGTTTCTGACCATTTTACCAAACATCCGGAAAGTTGGTAGTTGTGCCCCATTTTAGGATTTTTTAAAAGTTAGTGGAAAAACCTCTACAGAGAAACTGGCTGACTGGATTCTTGGCTGTCTGAGGTGAAGAAACTGAAATGCACATGTTTTGAGGACATAGATTTGTTGTCTGTCATGGGGTACCACTGCATATTGTTTGTTCCTCCTAGACACTTACTAGTGAACCTTATCTGCCTTATTAATGTTTATTCTTACCTTTCATATAGTGCCAAATTCCAAGCTAGCAGTGGAGAGGAGTGTGGCTAGAGTCTGGCTTGTCCACTCTGTTTTTCTTACTTGATATATTAGCTCCCTAAAGAAGCCTGTCTTTCCCTGTCTTCTGTCACTGTTTTTCTGGGGGAAGGGATCATATATGACTTGCTTTGAAATAGTGAACTGTACAGACAGAATATTTACTTCATTGACTGTTGTATGAAACTCCTATCTTTGAAATTCATGTTTCACTTGCTGGAAAACATTGTATGTTTTTCTGTAGCTTTTCTGTATGCTTTGGAAACTTGGCTTCTAGGAGGAACTTACCAGTTACATATGAAGAATAATGTGCATATACCACAAGCTGGAACAATGTTCCTGCAATACCTATTTTACAATAAAATATTACTCATGTTTTGAAAGATTAAAAGCTTCAGTACTCACAGAATTGCTCAGTTTAGAAGTGACACCTTAGGAAGTCACCTCTGGTCCAACCTCCTGCTGAAGCAGGATTGAGCTATGAGCTCACACCAGGTTGCTCAAGGCTTTACCTGGTTGGATCTTGAAAATCTCCAAGGATGGAGATGATTACAGCCTCTCTGGGCAACCTTTTCCAGCTCTTATTTTATTGAAGGCAAGGTTGTGATTGCTTTCGTTATTATGGGTGGTATTCACTTCTCCAGGTAGTTCCACTGAACTCAAGTTATTAACAGAACCAGATGTTGAGATGCCTGCCTTACTTTTTTTTCAGAAAGAATTTACAGTCATACCTGGTAAGTAAACTTCTGCCTGGAATTTGAGTTCATCTTTGCAGTAAGTTAACTTTCTATATGGTGATATATCAGACATTAAAGTTCATTTCCTAACTTCAAATTTAATCAGAAGTACAGATACCAAACAGCTCAAACAACTTTAAAATAAATATATATAATATATATATTTTCTAGTGTTGGAATAGATAAGACATTCTAGAATTTTTGAGAAAACCAAATCAGCTCTATGGATTTCAGACTGTGCTAATAACTATATGAAGTATTGCCTGTATAGCTGAACCAAAGCTTTTGGGAAATACCCAATACTCAAGAAAAACAAGCTTGGACTGAATAGAAATATTACTGTTGTAATAATAAACACAATTCTAATTAATATTCTCAATGTACCATTTCACTGGAATTAAACTTTGTTCCTTGTGTCATTTCCTATATTCTCTAGATTGCTTCCTTATGCTCTGTGTTTTTTTAATCTTACTTGGTTATTGCTCATGTGTCCCCCCTCCCACCCCCCAATTTTTTCTCTTTTGGTGCCAGCGGTGGGTTAGCTTGTCTCTAATGGGGAAGATATGCACAGCACTACTGGGGAAGGATGATGCTCAAGAGGACAGGGCAAGACAGAACTGTGTACATATTTGTAAAACCTCTTCTGCTTTCTCCTGTCTCTCAAACAACTCCAGATCAGAAGGTCGGTGTGGAATTCCAGTGGCAGCTTTTTTGCTATGAGGAGGAACTAAGCTATTTCTACAAGAAGTTCCTTTAGGCTGTTGTGTACTCCAGCTGGTCCTTTTCTCATAATTTTGCATGTACTTTAACTGCCTTTTTTTTTTTAATAACTAAACTGTTTCTGAGTGAATACTTAGAATAGAATGAAAAATAATACTACTTTTAAACATGTTCTTCTCTTTACAACAATTGTGTGTGTGGAGGGAACAATGGCAAACTTCAACTTGTATGGAAATGTGTGTTGGCAACCGATATATTAAAAAGTGATAAGTAACACTGCAAACATTATTTGAAATCAAAAATCAACTTCCAGGCTAACTTATGAACTTCCCCTCTCAATAATAAATGAATATGTAACAGACAGTGTAGTCTCCAATATAAAAATGTGGATTTTCATTTCCCTTTGGTTGGGATATAAAGATATAAATCTATTACAGATGTGTATATGGAGTTGCTCTTTAGCTGAGTTAAAGCAATACAGATCAGACTTTCACTGCTGAATATTCTCATGAGTGAGGGGGGACCCTCACTTAAAACATTTTGAGTAAAAGGGTGGCTAGCTTACCATTCTAGTCTCATTGGTTTGTTGCTTGTTAGTTACTTCCTTTGCTTTAGCAGAGCAGGAGGGAAGAATTGTGTGAGAAGGGAAATGAGTCCTAAGTGCTGTTTTGGTTTCTAAGTGTAATCTGACAGAGGAGTGAGTCAATCTGAATGAAATCTGACATGTATTATGAGGGACTGCAGGAGAGGGAAATGCTCTCTAAATTTGAAACAATTGCTGGTTTGTTAGTTTGCAGTGGGAGTAAGAGGTTGGTTACTGAGTTAAGTCTTGAGAACTGTGTTCAGCTAAGGCTAACGAGACTGAATTTTTAGGGTGGGCATGGGCTGTTCATTTGTTTTTTTGAAATGACCTAAAGAGAGGCACTGGAAGTCCTTAGTATTTGAATTCTTAAGCAGTGAAAAAATGTGGGAAATTCCTTTTTGAGTGCTTTAAGAATAGAGAATTTGATTTATAGCCATTATACTGCAAGGCAAAGATTTTTAGGAGCATAGACACTTAGACTGCCTCTTGCAAGTCACAGGTGAGGTTAACTTTGGTCTTGGAAAGGTGAATGTCAGGCTTTTTTTCTCTGTTGTGGGCAATATACACAGAATATAACAGATATAATCTTTCTTTAAAGGGCAGAGCAGCATCTATTTAAAAGCCTAATTGCAGTCTGTTTCCATTTTTGAGATGAGGTGTCATCAGTCATGATTCCTTGCCTGATGGAAATTCATAACTTGCCTGCTATTAAAAAAAAAAAAAAAAAAAAAAAGCATTCAGTAATGCTCTGTTTTACCTGACAACCAGTTTGCTCAAGTGGCATCAAACTGCTGCTCCAAAAAACAGCAAGCTAGGTGTCAAAGCACAGTCTGAAAAGTGGAGAAGAGCAGCAGGTGAGTCATCTGCTACTCAAAATGCAAGCTCTGCATAGTTTTGTTGTGGTTGATTTCATTTAAAAAATAGTGATGAAAGACCAGTTAATACGAACTTAGTGCTCTGAATACAGGAAAAACTGATTAAAAAAGTGTTTGGTGTTACCAAAATCTGGTATTTAACTGTGTTGCCAAACAAAAAAAATATAAAAACTGGTTACTGGTGTACGTGATTTGACAAGACAAATACTTCAGTTCTGATTCCAAATTTACATTACTCGGATTGCTTGTGAGGACTGTGAACATTGTAATAGATATGGAAAACAGTTGTGTGTTTACCCAGATGTATGCACTTTAGAAGAACAGTTGTAGAACTCAACTAGCCAAGTATTTGAACAGTGTGCATGTTTAAGAAGGCACTCCTCTAAATTAAGTTTTGGATATCTTGTACACAAATATATTTCATAGATTTTATGTTCTGTGCTTTCCTCAGATCTTTTACTGCCCTTGCAAAAGAAGGTCTGTTGTTAGATAAGCAGCTCTGTTGCATGAAGAACCCTCTAGGCACATGTGCAAGATTAGTTTGTCCATGTAGCTGGGCAGTCTCTGAAGAGATGACTCAGTAGGAAAAAACATGTTCAGCTACTGATCTGCAGAATTATTACATTTGGCCATAAGTGCTTTTTAATTTGATTTGTTTTGTGTTTCCTATGCCTTTTCATATATAGGATATTCCTATGGGAAGAAGAGGCTTCATTTACTCTAGTTTTGCCAGAGCCAGCAAAGTTTTAACCTATTAAACCTATATGAGAAGGCCACTTGGAAAATGAGATCTTGAAGTTGGTGGTGTATTCTTTATTGTTGGTGGAGTGGCTTTTTTGGTTTATTTGTTGGGTGTTTTTAATCTTATGAGATGAAGTTTTGGTTTCATATTTTTCTCTGCAGAACTTTGTCAGGTAGACTTCTATTTTCTCGCACTGAGGAGAAAAAAATGCTACAGCTAAGATAATGTAACTTGCTTTTTAAAACTTTTGCACCTTGGCTGTATTCTTTTCTGAGTGCCAGTTTGCATCTTTCTCAGCCCTAGAAGGTGCTCTGGTTTGTTTGCACATATGCTTATGCTGGAAACATGGTTAACTTTCATGTGCCACTTCTGAGATGGAAGTGAGATTTTAAAAAACAGATTTTGTTTTTAATCCTGCTATTGTATTAATATCTAGATCACTGAGGTGCAGGAGACATTTTAAACAAGTAATCTAATTATAATTAAAATGAGGGAAAAACTGGAAATACGCAGCTTCCAAAAGGTCAATGGTACCATTTTCCGATGGATCGCATTGCTGAAATACTGCTTATTTTAAAGCTTTTGTAGATTTGCTACATATAACCATGCAATTTGCTCTATTACTTTATGATTACAAAACTTAAGTATTCAACCACTCATACAAAGAAAATTAGATAGTGATTGAGAACTTCGGGTGAGAAGTCTCAAGCAATATTATTTTGCATGACTGAGCTCCCCCATATAGGAAGAAACAAAGCTCATTCAGCCAACAACTTGTTAAAAAACATCTGATTCTGTTGGCATATTCTGATTTCTGATATGATAGACTGGTTTTCTCTACTTTTATTTATTGCACACTTTAGGATAATGTTGTTAGTTGTTCATGTAAATGTGTTCAGAGGAGAAGCTTTAACTGAAGATACTTCCACTAATAATTTTCTTTTCTTGGAAGTGCTTGTGTGGCTGTTCCTTATAGACCAGCTTTGAATTGCTTATCAGGTAAATCAAAATAACGCCTGAAAAATGCACTTTAACTGTGTGGGTTATGCATACATGCATGCTCTTTCAATCAGAAAACAGAGAATCTCATCAAAGCACTTTCATCTTGAAATATTCAATATTGTGAAAGATTGAACATAATGTTTCTGGAGGAGAATTATGATCAAGTAATAAGGATTGCTGAGAGTTCATCAACAAGAGATGAGAGAGAATGGAGCGTATCTGTAACTTTTGACCTTAGTCTAATGGGAATGGGTATGGAAACAAGAGCCTTGAGGCCCACTTACTGTGGGAGACAGTTCAGTTGGAATTTTCTCTTTATTAGAGACCTGAGAATTCACTGCAGTGTTTTCCCCTCTCCCTCCCCCCACATGTATTCTCTTAAGACTTAAGAGATGAACTAGCACTACAACTTCATTATATTTCAAATAATTCAGGCAGCTTCTGGCCAGTTCTGGTGGTTGCAGGACTGCTTGTTTTTCCTCATGTTCCTTTTAATGCTGCAGCAGTTCAGATTGCGTTGGAGCATAGCCTTATGAGACATACCAGGTCAAGATACCATCGTGATTCAAATGGCCATCTCTGTCAAAATGATGTGTTCATTTCAAGTGATATTAAAACAAAACTGAATCCCAGGAGAATCAGTACAGGAAACCAAAATTAGAATATCTGGGATTTAGTAGATGTCAGCATGCTTATATTTTGCAGAAAATCTATTCTTACTTGCCAAGCAGTGCCTCTTAGAATGCTGGAATCATGGTGAGATATGACTCTCTCGGATGCTTTTAGCAGGCACAACTATTGTATATCCAAACTTTCTCACTATCCTCTCTTATTTTCTGGTACTGCCGTAAGGAAGACTGAGACTTCAATGTAGAAAGTATCTGATTCCCATTGAACTCCAAAATAGGAGACTTCTGATGGGACAGCCTGTTAGTTTGATCACAGGCATCATGAAGGAAATTGAACACTTGAAGTGTTCTGTGAACAGTATAAAACTTGTGACAAATACCAACAATATAAGTGCAAAACCTGCAGAATAATTTTAAAAAGTAACTAGTAAATACATGTCTAAAATTCAGAAAAAGGTTTTCTGATTTTTCCGCATAGCCATGTGTACTGAAAGGTTACTTACAAGCATTAATGAAAGCAATACTTCTTATAGAGAAGCCAGGCATAAATGCATTTAATATAACTTAAAACAGTATCAAAAGGCAAAAGATCATCACTTCTCTACGAGGAAGTTGGGGAAATCCCATTTAATTCCCATAAAAATGAGAAGCCGCATGGGGGGAGGGGGAGAGAGAGAGATTAGTAAAAATCTAAAAGTGGTAGGGAAAGGGAAGGAAGCAGAGGTGCAAGACAGTGAAAGACACTGAAGAAAGCAGAACATTCAACTTCATCCAAAAATTTTACAAATATCAAGCACAAACACCTTGTACGTGAAGGCATAGTCGTTTAAAATACAGAGTTCTCTTCTATAAACTAACTATGCAGAAATGATACTTTCTTAGTCAACAAGTAAAGTTTGGTAAGGAAATGAGTCAGAGTAGCTGACTTCATTCACAAAAGTATCTTTTCATTGGTGGAGATCCAATGAAATTCTATTCTTGGGGATCTTGCAAAGTGTTGAGATCTGTGAATAAGTTGCAGAATGAAAATATTTTTTGACAAAATGGTCTTTGTATCTTGTATACCCTGACTATAGCTTGCCTGCCCTTTTTTGTCTTACTGGTGGTGGTAATAGGTTGGTATATGAGAAGAAATGGAGCATGGACTATTTTGGCTGAGACTACAGGGTTAGCATCTTTGCAACACATCTGATTCCCAGTGTGGTTTTGGCATTAAATGGCACAGTAAATAAGAACTCCACAATGCTGTTTTTCCTCAATTACTATTTCAGAGTAGAACTATTTAGGATTTGACGTTTTCCTTCAACCTTTAAAATTTGTGTTCTCAAAATACTGGAGCATGAACCTCGCAAATTCATGGCGGGGGGGGGGGAGGAGGAGGAGGAGGAAACCCTGTAGGTGTGTATTTAGGGAGAAATGTGGATCTTAGGGTCATCCTAATATATGTCCAAACTACAAATGGAGGTCATATAGGAGGAGAAAGTCAGAAGTAGAATTGTGATGAAGTTACGAATTTCTAGTCCTCATTTGTTTCCTTAATATAAATAGCATGTGTTTTCAATCTTTGCTATTGCTTAATACAGCTTTTCTGGCTGGGAATACAAAATACATTAAGTAAAATAAATCAGATGTGTGAAATGTTTGCTGATACAGAAAGCATTTCCCTGGGGACATGCAAAGTTAGCTCTGTTTGACTACTTGGCCTTCATCCCAGGCTCCTGCAGTGTCCTGCAGTAAGCTTTGAACATGGCCATCACTTCAGCCACAGTGGTTTACCTTGAAGTGTTTGTGTGAATTGATGGCAACCTTCACTCTTACTAGAGTACTTGGTGTGCCTTTAAGAGTCACTTGAGTGAGTTTGCTCCTACAGTGCACTATGCATTCTTGCTCCTTTATTTCAGTCCCTTCAACAATTGCAACCCAGCAGTGTGTTCAGTGGAAAGGGGAAGGCTTGAGATTTATTGTGTAGTCTGAGTTTCTGTTTTCATAGAACAGGAGCTTTCTTTTAATAGTATTCAGCAAGTTCCCTTTCTCACAGGAACTGTGCCAGAAGATGGCATTGCTGTACACAGAGCACTCATCTCCATTGCAACAAGTCATTAAGAGGAATGGAAAAACTGCAGTTTGAAAGTCCATTAGACTGAGTCAGGCTGACAGGAAATGAATTTACCTTCATATCATACATCAAGGACAGTTCCTTTAAAGAGTTCAAAATATATACTATGCTGAGGAGTGTGGCATCTTTTTTCTTGTTGTTTAATGAAAAGTTTGTATTTAAAAATATAATTCAGTATGTAGGCTGAGTGGATGTCTCAACACTGAGAACTCTTTTCAGGTAGAAATAGAAGATGACATAAAATCTTCCCCTGCTCACAACACCTTGTGCCAGAACCTTACTCTTTGGCTTCAGAATTGCTCATTTTCCTCAAAACACTTTGTCCCAAATGTCCATTAGGTGTAATGAAAAAGGTATTGAGTAAATCATGACTGTTTTGGTAAGATGTATCTACAAGCAAATAGTACTTGTTGCACTTCAAAGTCTTCTACAGTGAGGTTTATTCTGAAGGATATTAAGCAGCCCTTGGGGTAAGTGAAATGCTGGGGAAAAGCTGCTCTAAACTCAACTCACAGAAAAGCATTTTTCCAACTTTACAGCAAGTTTTATTTTCCCACTGTACCTCTGATTTCTGAAGTGTGTAGGGTAACTTGATGTGATAGCAATTAGACTGTAGTTGTTACTGGAAAAGCTGGGATCTAAGTTTTGCTGGGTATCCTAGAATAGCAGATCCAGTCCAGTCTCCCTGGATCTGTGTTTTTGTAAGATTACAATGTAGTCATCTTTGGGTGTGTTGGCAAAAGCTATCTGCTGTGGTTCTAGCTTCTCTGGGAATTGTTGGATTTGTTTGAAAGCAGCTTGTTGCAGCCATGAACTTCAGAAGATCTTTAGGTTGGCTTCTGCGGGTGGCTGAACTGTATGAACCAACTCCTTCAATTATGCCTCAAACACTAAACAGATGCACAGAAATTTAATTAAAAGGGCATAATGCTGGAAATTAACAAATACCAGAGAGCTCGCTTTTGACTACACTGTAAATGAAGCTAAATACCTTTATCAGTAAGTCTTTGAGGAGGAGGAAAGGCAAGGCAAATAACAGTGAACTACAACAATACAGAGAGTATATAACAATTTTTTAATGTTACCCTTTCAGTGAGAAAAGTGAGTGCCTCTCTCCCATCCATTAAAGTTGACCATGTAACATTTCCTGATTCTTCTCCCTCCAGAACTACCAGAAAGAGGCAGTGAAGGACATAGGCAGCATTATTTCCTCCCCTTTCCCTCCCCGTCTCCATCACCTGATGAAGGGTGCTCTGTGGGATTTGGTTTGGGTGAGCAATGGGTAGATAAGGTATAGACAGGCTTGGCACTGGGAAATAAGTAACAGTTTTCTAAGGTGGGCCAGGTCCAAAAAGGCAGCTAGATCTCATCTTGCTCTTTCTGCAGGTGGAGATCCCCCTGGGAAGACTATGGATCTACTATTTACAAAAACCTTCTGATCGATGCCTTTAGCAGCATTTCCTTTTGAGAGATCCCCAAGCTGATTGGTGTTATCTTCATGAAATAGTCATAAAAAATGAATTAAAAAAAAACTTTTGAAATATCAAACTCTGATGTACAGTGATTCAAAGCTGCTATGTAGACATAGGCTAATGTACCTTTTGCAAGTTCATCCTAGTCTCTGTGGCTTGCTCTACCAGGAAGTGAGAATTGTCATTAATCTAGTGGTTTCAGAGATATTACATGAAGGGCTCTCTCTGGAGTTGGCCTTTGTTAGCTCACTTCTGCAGGTGTTACTTCTGGAGAAAAATATTTTATTTTAATAGTTTATTATTATGCATAAGAAAACTCTCATTATTTGGTGAAATCCTCAAAGTATTCTCCAGCAGGAGAACACTGCACTGCATTCTGCTTGTTGTTGACAGGTTTTAGCCACTACTTTTCCCCTTATTATGATATAAGGAAGACTTTAAGTCTGTGGTGAAAAGGCATTCCAAAGTCAGTGAATATGAAACTCTTCTTTGGATAGTAACCAGATTTACACCACCCCCATTTGCTAGTGAGCAGAGTTGCAGGTTATCAGCCTCAAAAACAGTCTCTGAGCTCTATGGCCTGGTCAGATCTGCTCGTGATAATGGAACTGTGACTGAGGGAGACGAGCCTGTTCAGATGTCATGAAACAGTGTGGAAGAACAGTTCTAATAATCAGAAAGTGTAATGCCTTGCTTCCTTTTTGCAGGAGAGAAAGTCTCCTACTCAAGCTGTTTTGATACCATAATACGGTCCATTGGGAAGTGTTAAAACACTGCTGTTTTTCCCTATCCTTTCCAGAGTCACAAAATTTATGTATTAAAAAATAAAAAATATATGGCTGTGCTGGGCCTACTCCAATGTTCCTTTTATACTTGGGATTTGTTCCTCTTGAACTCGAGGATTTGGATATGAAAGGGACGCAGCATTATGCTGAACTCTTTATGTACTCAGAGCTAAAAGCATTATTGATTTCATTTGCTATGAATGAAATGATTTAGCTGTATCTGGAAAATGAAGGAAGGAGGGATAGGGAAAACAAATTAATGTCTGATGCAATACATTTCAATGCAATAATTTCTTAGCTTTCTTCATTCCTAACTCCCTTCATACCATATTTGAAATATGTTTTGAATCCTACAGGATCCTGCCTCATCAGGCTGCACCAAGAGCACTGCCAGTTGCTTTGCTCTCAGAACAGTTGTAAGTCACTTCGTCAGTGATGTGGAAACAACAAGATTTAATTAAAAATACAGGAAGAGATCTGTTGTTTTTTTTAAAAAGTGATTTATGAGTTCCAGCATAAATATCTACATTTACTGTTTCAATGAGTAACATTTAGCACTGTTAAAGCTTTCTCAGAATCACAGTTCCAGATACCATTCACTAGATGCTGAAAAACAGAGCTAATGCATAAAGCATTACGAATTGTTTCCTTTTATTTTTGCATTTCTTCATATTTCCTGTTCTCCTTAACCCTTGCTCCAATCCTTTGATTTTTTTTAATAACATACACAGCCTATTTTCTGTTAATTTTTGACATGTGGGTTAATACTTAAAGTATCAGGTCTTATGTGACTAAACAATTCAAGCTTCACAATCCATGTGTCCGGACTACAAGATTTTATGTACTTAACACAGAGCTTTTTTGCATTGTTATGAAACTATACAGCTGGGGAAAATACCTAGTACCCTTCACTGTTAGATTATGTTGTTATAGTGAGGTGACACTATAGTTGTTATAGCACTTGGCTTTGTGTTATGCTGAAATGATTAGGTATTAGAAGAAGGAGAGGTGCTATTCATAATCTTTAAACCATATCATAAAGAATATTTTTTTGAAAATAAATCCTGGCATTGCTGGCCTAGAGTTCTTTCTTTTTAGGAGTGACTGTTACTTCACTGATCTGCTTTCCTCTCCTTTGTAGTAATAGTCTGTTGCCTTCTACTATATTGAAAAAGGAGACTTGCATCGGGGCTTGTAATATGGAGGATCAGATAGTGTGGCAAATTTACCTGAAAATCTTGTCGGTTACTGTATACACAGTGATACGAATGTGACCCTGTGTGAACCTGGTAGAAAAAACAACCATTTACTTGCATTAGATGTGGCTGGGTCTCAAAGGAGAGTTTTGATGCAAATCTTTGTGACCAAATTAGTTTCTGCCTTCTGGTATTAAACTTGTTCATTGAACTTCACCTTAAAGTTAATTTTGGGGGGAAATATGTAATCTATAGCAAGGCGTGAAGGCGGGAAATCCACTTTTTAACGAGCCATTAATATCAAAAAGGACTTTTATCAGTACGATTCCCCCGGCGGCGGGGGGAGCCCGCGCTCTCCTCCCCCAGTGCAGAGCGAGCCGCGCTCGGCCAAGGCTGGTAGGGGCCCGGCAGGCGCGGGGAGCGCTAGGCTGCGGCGCCCAAGAAAACTGTTGTCCGAAAAGCGGATTCGTTGCCCGGTGTGCAATGAGCCAATAATTACACACTCAGGAGAGACATTTATTTATTTATTTCAGAGTTGCGCAAGCCTGGGTGCTTGGTGGTCTCCCACAAATCAAGCACACCCCCCCAACTTTTCAGGTAGCATTTATACAATCAAATTTGCCATATTTGTGACTTCCTTCCTCTTATTGCCATATTTGTGACTTCCTTCCTCTTTCACACTGATTGGTTAATGATTTCTTCACATTTCCCTGGGTCCCACCCCTACTTCTCAAGGTCCTGATCAATTAATTAACACTGCCCCAGCTGGGTCAGTAGGTGTTATCTTCCAAGGCCCTGAGGAAGAAGACATAATCCAGACCCCTTAATCATCACTGTTTTAACAGTGAGAGGAAGCTTTTTACTTCCCAAGGTCCTGGCGTCCAAACAGGCCTTATTTCTCAGCCTTGGCATCCTCCCTTCTGGAGAGTGGGGCACAGGAATGCAGACTGCTTGTAACTCCCTTATCTTTCCAGCCTGCACCAGCTCTGAGGCCTTTTCTTAACGAACTAGGAGCACGGCCTAAGGCTTCAGCAAATTTAGCTACTTATGCTAAGCAAGTGTGCGGCTACTCATGCTAAGCAAATTCTATCTAAGATAGAAATTATCCAAATCTACCTACTTCAAACATTCTTTCTGAGCTTCTCATGGTTGTCTTGTAACAATTCCCCCCTTTGAGACTTATATGATCATTTTCATATTAGTCTCACTCTTTTAAAATCTTTCCCATATTAGTTTCATATAACACTTAGAAATACATTGAATCACTACATAAACGCATACAAAAATTACTAGCATCAATCCTAGAATTGTTAAACATTTTTTGACCCATGAGCTCACATCAGGGAACCAGGAAGTCAACCATTTCCATATTTCTTCAAATCCGAAAGAAGTATCATCTTTCTGAACCTCATGTAAGATTTCAGTCTGCTTCCAGATTTCATTTAGATCGGTAGAAATTCTCCCGCTTTGATCCACATATACACAGCAACTAGTATTTATTACTGTACATACTCCTCCCTGAGATGCCAATAACATATCTAGAGCCATTCGGTTTTGGGTACTTATTTTAGCAATTTCTGAAACCTCCTCTTGTAAAGCTGCAATGGCATCAGAGGTTTTATTCCCTATTTTTTCAATAACTGCTGAAATATTTACTATTGCTTTTTCAAGTTCACTCACTCCCAATTGTGGAAACAGCCACCTTACGAATGACTGAAACCTAGTAGGTCGATCTATTAAAGGATTATTGACCCTCTTTTGTCTCCTCATGAATGTTCTTAGCCAGGATTTTTGATATTTATTACTCAGTTCTTTTCTTATAGTAACATTAGGGATTATTGCCCCTAAAGTACATGCCCCTGACCAATTAGGAGGTAGCACTTTTCGTGCCTTGTTCCCACACAACCAATACCATCCACTACCTTTCGGAACATGCCACCCATTTAGTTCCTTACTTGGCCACTTATAACCTATTTCAGGTATATGAGAGCAATTTTTATAACCTCCCACCTTAATGGCTCCAGTACAGTTGATCGGTTGCTTTCCATAGGGTACAGTTTTTTTCCCACCATCTATTACTATTATTACATCTTCGGACACATTGATAATAATCTCCTGTCACACTCTGGACTTCCCATTCCTGTTCGGTTGTTTCATTATATTTTGTTTGATCGCTATCATTTCTTATCTGTTTCATAAATTCCATAAAGGAAAAATTAAGAGGCACTCCAATTAGGGGGAAGCCCTTTTTGGAATGTTCAGGGAAGTGGGTACACACCCAGCAATCCTTCTGGTTAATTATCTTCATAGATTTCGTAATTACTTCCAAATGGAGATTATGGCTCCAAAATCCTTCCTGGTTCCCTTTAATTGTTTGGCTCAGGTAACTTAGAAAAACTAACCACCACATTTCTCTCCTGGTTATTTGGGAGAACATCATTTTTACACAGATACCATAGATACCATAACAACAATATTAACCCTATTCCTAACAAACAGATTAAAGCAATTCTTTCCTGAATACAATCTAAATTTAAAACCGATTCGCTTTCAATACAACTCATATATCTTTATATATTTTTAACTTTAAAGGTTGAACTTGTTCAGCTTTCCACGTCTCTCGAGGTACTGCTTTCACTCGGGTGTAGTGGATCCAGGAATCAATTCCCTGCAGTTTCACAGCAGTATTTGTTGTTAGCAGTACAAGATACGGTCCCCTCCACTTTTCTACCAATGGCTCGTCCTTCCAGGTCCGAAGATACACTTGATCTCCTGGCTGGAATGAATGTACAGGTGAATCTAAAAGTACAGGAGATCTTAACTGGATGTACCTACGGAGAGAAGTAAGAACCTTTGCCATAGACAAGAGATAATCACTTAAAATTTGATCGCCCTTAACGTGCATTTGAATTTCATTTCCAGTTAAATTTACAGTGTAAGGTTTACCATACAGAATCTCAAATGGACTAACTTTCTCCCTAACCCTTGGGGTTATTCTGATTCTTAATAATGCCAGAGGTAAAACATCAGTCCATTTCATCTGAGTCTCCTGACACAATTTTCCTACCTGTCTCTTAATTGTTTGATTCATTCTTTCCACTTTTCCACTGGATTGTGGCCTCCAGGGGGTATGTAAGTCCCATTTAATTTGTAGTATTTTTGAGATTTGCTGTACTATTTCTGCTATAAAATGAGGTCCTCTATCTGAAGAAAACCCTTCTGATACCCCAAATCTTGGTATAATTTCTTTTAATAACATTTTTACTACCTCCCTGGCCTTATTGGTACGGCACGGGAAAGCTTCAGGCCATCCTGAAAAGGTGTCAACAATTACCAACAAATATTTATATCCATTACATTTTGGTAATTCAGAAAAATCAATTTGCCAGTAATCCCCGGGCATAAAGCCCCTTTCTACTTCCCCTGGGGGGGGCTACTTCTGAAACACATTAGTCCATTTTCCCTCTGATAATTCCAGAGCCCAGGCTAAAGCAATCAGTTCTGCTTTCTGGGCTGATGTATTTGCTGGTAGTGATCTTGCTTCGATTTCTCCTTCCAAAGTGATGACAGCGTATCCAGCCCTTCTTTCTCCCTTTATTATAAATCTGCTCCCATTGGTAAATAATTCGCAGTCTGGATTCTGCAATGGAACATCTCTCAAATCTGGACGGCTGGAATATACTCGCTCAATAGTTTGCAGACAGTCATGAGCCAACCTCCCCCTTCATGAAATGGTAATAAAGATGCCGGATTAAGGGTATTAGACACCTTCATGGTTACATCTTCTTGCTCAAGTATCACTGCCTGGTACTGCACCATCCTACTCGGGGATAACCAGTGATGCCCTTTTTGTTCTAAAACTGCTGCAACAGCATGTGGCACATAAACAGTCACTTTTTGTCCCAACGTCAATTTTCGTGCCTCTTGTATTAACAGCACAGCAGCTGCAACTGCTCTGAGGCATCCTGGCCACCCTGCACTCACTTTATCCAGCTGTCTTGAAAAATAAGCCACAGGTCTTTTCCAATTTCCTAAAGTCTGTACAAGCACTCCCAAAGCCTGGTGCCCTCTCTCATGTAGTTTTTTTTTTTTTTTTTCTTTTTTTTTTTTTTTTTTTTTTTTTTTTCTACAGGCAGGATTGGAGTATTGTACTCGGATTGACATTCTCGCAGCAGTCCATACTTTAAGAAATTATTAATCATAGGCTCCAGTCCAACACGGGCCTCTAACTTCATGGGATACTGTTTTCACCTTACCGGTTTAGCTCCTTGTTTTAATTCCACCTTTACCGGTTCTGCACATCTGGCTCTTCCAGGTTTCTCCGTTGCCCACACAAAAGGGATTACTGCGTCCATTACTTCAGAGGGAATTTCACTTGGTCCATCCTCCACCTGTTCGGAATCCAGTGCTTTCTGCAACATATATGCTTGTGCCTTCCAGGCGTTACTTTGTGGAATGTGCACCTTAACTTTGTTTTGATCAAAGGTTATCTGTGCCCCCAGTTTATTCAGTAAATCCCTCCCCATTAGGGGTAATGGGCATTCTGGCATGTATAAGAATTCATGTGTTAACACTTTATTTCCTATTTCACATTTAATTGGTTGACAGAAAGGTTTGACCTCTCGCTTTCCCGTGGCCCCAATTACTGGCATAGAGAATTTACTCATTGGTCCCTTACAGCTATTTAGTACTGAGTATGCTGCTCCAGTGTCTACTAAAAATTTAACTGTTTCGTTCCCCAGCTTTACTGAAACCAGGGGTTTGGCTGGGGAATCCAATTCCTCAACCCCCGGTCCCCATCAGTCTGAATCCTCTGTACCAATCATGAGCAAATCTGCCTCTGGAACAGATGCAGACTCAGGTTTCCAATGATCTGTTTGTCTCTTCGGGCACTCATTTTTCCAGTGCCCCTTCCCCCTGCAAATTGCACACTGATCTCTCCTTAGCGGAATTCCATCTCCCAAATTCCCTCTTACTCTATACCCTCTTCTACGTCCTTGTCCTTTCGGAAAACTCCTTCCCTGAGAGGGAGTTTATGCTTGGGCAAATGCAGCTGCCAAGATTGCAGCATTTTGCCTCTTATCTTTCAGTTTCTCCTTTTGTTTTTCCTTTCTCTCCACTTCTTCCCTATTATTGTACACCTTATATGCAATTTCTATTAATTGCGATATCGACATCCCCGACATACCATCTACTTTCTGAAGCTTTCTCCTTATATCTGGTGCTGATTGTCCTACAAATAACGTAGTAAAAGTTATTTTATTTGCTTCGTCCTCGGGATCCAAGTCTGTCCATTTTCGGGCAGTTTCACATAACCGCTCGTAAAATGCAGAGGGATCCTCAGTCTTACCCTGTGCGACTTGATATAGTTTTGCAATATTTGTGGGCCTAGGCACTCCATGCTTTACCCCATATAGTATTAACTGTTGGTACTGTTTAGTCATTAACCTGCCTGCCCCTGTGTTTTGATCCCAACCCGGTTCCCGGGTCGGCATAAAACGGTCTGGTCCGTCTCTGGCATTTTGCCTTTCATTTTCCTCTTGAGCTTTATCTAATACCATTCTTTTCTCCTCAGGTGAAAGCAAAGTATTTAAAAGCACCTGTAAATCCTGCCAATCTGGATTATGATTTTCAATTATCATTTTAAAGGATTGATACATTTTTTCTGGATTTTCTCGGTACGACCCGGCAGACTCCTTCCAATTCATTAAATCTGTAGTTGACAAAGGGACCTTCACATACACAGGCATCCCGTCTGGTCCGACTGCTTGACGCAGCAGGGCCTGAATCACGGGATTTTGTTGAGCCCGAGTGGCCCGAGTTCTGCCTGCAATCGGGCTACATGCCTCACTTCCCTTATTTCTGCTATTAACACTATCTTGATCTCTTTCAGGAGGGACCAATAATTGTACATCCTCTTCCTCATCACCCGCTTTTAAACATCTTTTCCCAATGCTACAAGCAGAGCAACACCGAGACATTTTCTCTTTGTTTCCCATCATCATTAACACATTTGAATCAGAAATCAACAGCTTACATTTTTTTCTAGTTTCATGATCATTTCTCAGAGAGAAGAACAAATCTACATATGGGACCTCATCCCATTTGTTCTGTCTTCTGCAAAACAACATAAGTTGCAAGATTGTATTATAGTTTAGCGTTCCCATTTCTGGCCATTTTTCCTCATCCTCCAGTTTATACATTGGCCACCACTGAGTACAGTATTCCTTTAATTTTCTCCTTGTTAAAGGATTCCCACCAAACTTACTCCAATGTTTCAGGATGCATCCTAAAGGAGAACAGGAGGATACCCCCACAGATTGTCCTGTTCCCATATTACCACCCTTAAAAGAACGTTCTTACCAATTACGCTTTCGTACACTCCAGTCGTCACTGTCCAAACGTGTACAAAGCTTACCTTTGGTTACCACAACCAATTACCCTTGTATCATACCCTTTATGCAATGTCTCTTAATAATTACTGCGTTGCACCTTTGAGTCGCTTACCTGTTCCGACCAGGGAGGGTGCTCACGGAGTCCCCGAACAAAACGGTCGGTGCGCGCTGGAGTCTGATGAGCAGCGTCTCCCTGCCGGAACTGGCAAGACGATCCGGGCAAGGCTTTACAGCGAGGGTCCCACCTGGGTCGCCAGAAAACTGTTGTCCGAAAAGCGGATTCGTTGCCCGGTGTGCAATGAGCCAATAATTACACACTCAGGAGAGACATTTATTTATTTATTTCAGAGTTGCGCAAGCCTGGGTGCTTGGTGGTCTCCCACAAATCAAGCACACCCCCCCAACTTTTCAGGTAGCATTTATACAATCAAATTTGCCATATTTGTGACTTCCTTCCTCTTATTGCCATATTTGTGACTTCCTTCCTCTTTCACACTGATTGGTTAATGATTTCTTCACATTTCCCTGGGTCCCACCCCTACTTCTCAAGGTCCTGATCAATTAATTAACACTGCCCCAGCTGGGTCAGTAGGTGTTATCTTCCAAGGCCCTGAGGAAGAAGACATAATCCAGACCCCTTAATCATCACTGTTTTAACAGTGAGAGGAAGCTTTTTACTTCCCAAGGTCCTGGCGTCCAAACAGGCCTTATTTCTCAGCCTTGGCATCCTCCCTTCTGGAGAGTGGGGCACAGGAATGCAGACTGCTTGTAACTCCCTTATCTTTCCAGCCTGCACCAGCTCTGAGGCCTTTTCTTAACGAACTAGGAGCACGGCCTAAGGCTTCAGCAAATTTAGCTACTTATGCTAAGCAAGTGTGCGGCTACTCATGCTAAGCAAATTCTATCTAAGATAGAAATTATCCAAATCTACCTACTTCAAACATTCTTTCTGAGCTTCTCATGGTTGTCTTGTAACACAAGCCCCGGCGTGTTCATCGCGCCGGGCTCTGCCGCCTTGCTGGGGCAGCCGGGAGCTCCTTGGGGAGCGGGGGCGGGTGTCGGCAGGGTGCCGGTGGCAGCGCAGCGCAGCCCCCCGGTGAGCTGCGGGGGCGCAAGCGTGCGGCGGGAGGGTGCGCGGGGCGCCGGGAGCTGCGATGCTGTCATAGCGATCATGTGGGGCGGGGCGGGCGGCGGCCAGCAGCGGCATTACAGTAAGCGGGCTGCGGCCGGCGGGGCTGCGGGAGCCGGCGCTCCGCAGGGTTGACTGGGCGGCCGCGACGGCTCTTCGCAGTGAGTAGCCGGGGCTGCGGCGGGGCTGCCGTGCCTCCCCGGGGGCTGCGGCGGGGGCGCCCGGCTTCTCCGTCCCCGCGGTGCTGCGTCGCTGTGCCGCGCGGCTTGCTTGGCTCTGGGGTGGCAGCTGGGGTGCGGGGTTGGGCTCCGTACCGTTTGCGTGCTAGTATTTCGGACTGGGGACCTCGCGTGAGGTGGCTTTGACGTGCTGGGGGGGAGGGAAGGCTTTCCTGCTCTGCGCTGTCACTTCCAAGAACCAGTGGGAGACAAGCTATCTGGACCCGCGTTTTGCAGCAGCCTGGGATGAACGGTTTTATGCAGGGAAGCTTTCTAAAACGTGTTGCTAAAAAAGCAAATACATGGGTGTGTAAGTGATTTGTGCCCGTTTCCCTTCCAGAGCAGTTGTAAGGGTTTTTTCATTGTTGGCTGTATTTTCATGTGTTCCTTTACTTGTCAACGTCAACCACAGAACTTGTACTGTGTAAGACACTATTGAAATAAATAGCAGGGAAGAATAATCGGAATGCTTTTCAACAGAAGCAGGAAGGCTGCCTTCTGGCAAAGTAATCTGTCAGGCAATGGGGGCATCAGATAGTAAGCCCCCCATTTCAATTACTAGATGCTTAGAGATTTTTCTGTGATGACCTGGAGGAGTCCAGGGACAGTAAACATAGATGCACTTGCTGTGCAGGTTTAAAACTACTGAATAGAAGGGGGACTTGCCTCAGCTGTGCCAAGTTTTGCATTTCGGTAATCTTTCTACAAGGATGATAATCGTGATTATTGACAAGAAGCTCAGAGATTTGTCAGTAATTCCTGTATCACTTCTGTAAAGAGTTGTCCAAAAGACTTTTTTGTGATGGGAGTGGGTTGCTAGAGGAAATCAACTGGAATTTTGTTTCTCCTCTTTAAATGAACAGGAGCTTGAGGGAAGCAAAACTCCCACAGTTCCTAAGATACTCTTTCTTTCTTGTTCCTTAAGGAGTCAGAACAGCAGACAAACATGTCAAATCCCTTGCTTCCTATTTCATTTCCCATGTAATATAATGAAGCAGCACTAGTTCACATTTCTGGCATTTAATGACTGAGTTAAGAGACTGTTCATGTGAAATACTTTATCAGATGATTTACAGGCTTGGGGCTTCATTGGAAGCAATATGAGGATTCTGACTGCGCAAAAACTGGGGCTAGAATATTGAATAAGGCCCTTGGGCGTGTCAGCTGTTGAAATGTTTCAACATTTTGTTTGTTGAAACATTTGTTTTAACCTTTTGCTTTTGCATCTGCTTTCATATTTTTCGTAGGAAAAAAAAATCACTAGTGATAATAATTCATCTTTCCTAGTTTAGTCTCAGTTATGCCTAGCTAGCTGATGTGTTTTAGTTTATTTTTCTTTTTGATAGAATGTTAAAGAAGGAAAACCCTAAGGATAAGCTTAAACTGCTATAAGTAATTTTACATGGGATTGTGCCTATGAAATACTCTTACTGCTATTTACTTCTAGCATTTTTGTAGGACTGTGAAATGTACTCCATCTCTGTAGTTGGTGCATTGGGGATGTTACTGTGAGCAAAGTAGTGTGTAGCAGCCGATGATAAGGGTGCACTCAGAGATTGCACTTTTTGTTTAGGTTCCTTCACTTTTACGGATAGGACAGGTTGGAAGAGCCAGTTAATATGGCAAGGTGCCTAAGCAATCAAACACTTGAACAAGCTCTTTTGCTAAACTGTGTTCCCTGTGTTTTTTACTGCTTTGTTTTTGCTTCGTGTGTCAGTCCTATTTACATATTCATTTTAGAAGGCTAGAGCCAAAGGGTGGCACCTGATGGAAATTATCATATGAGTTTAAGAGAGAACACAGTATTAGTCAGGTCAAGCCTGCTATCCTGGGGCTTGTTCTGAAACCCACTAAGATCGATTAAAAAGCATTGTGTTGATCTGGATAGATTTTGGATCAGGTCCCTAACTACCCATATGTGTAATTAGTTACTGTGGATTCCAGCAGGGTTTCTTGATTAAAAAGTTTATTTCTAAGTATTTACAAGGAAATTTAAAAAAATCATATCTTTTCTGTTATTTTATTCTCTTGTGGTAAAAACAAGGTGTGGTTTTATAAATTTTGCTTATGGTTTTGCCAGATTATTTCATTAATTTGCAGCAAATGGTGGGTAATTTTGTGCTCTGTATACCATCCTTGACTTGTCTTTTCAGCCTGTGCATTAAGCTACACTGATACGGTCAATAAATTATCACTTGCAATGCTGCTTGGGTGTTCTGAGTATAATTAGACCTCTTCTAGGCCTGCTACATTTGTAGCTCTAAGAGAAGTAAGAAAAGCCTCTCATTGTTGCTATTGAACTGTACACTCTTTCTCTGAGTGATTTAGTCTAGCATCTATATTGCCCCATGGAATCTGTAATGGATTTAAACAGTAGAAAGAACAGAATTCTCAGCAATTGTGCTGCCATTCTCCCTGGCAGTTTAAATCAAGGATGGCTTCACTGTTATCAATAGGCATACGGATGTGAGACTGGAATCATGTCAATCCATTTCAGAAGCAGCAGGAGTGGACTGAGTTTCTAAAGTTTTACGAGTCTCTTTTTGTGATGGTTTTGAGTGTAAATCGTGACAACTGCGTGACTGGAAAAGAAAAAGGTAATTTTGGCTGGAATGCTTTAGAAGAATAAATGCAAACTAATGCTTGCTGTATTTTGTCTTGGAAGCTTTTGTCTCATGTTGTAAACTGTTCTATAAATGCTGTATTTGTGTCTCTTTAATTGTTATCATTTAGCCATAAAACATAAGCAGATATCTCATATAGTAAACAAAGCAGCAGATTTAAGTTAATGCTAATGTGTTTGCAGTTTCAGCCAAAAGCTTTTCAGGGTTGTTATAACATGCTGGGCATACAGCCCATCTATCTGAGTGTCTGAGGGAGACAAAAGTTATGGATTGACTCATTGTACAAATCAGCTCATCTGAAAGTCAGATTTTGCTGTTTGTTGCCATCAGTAATTTAGTTGTATTAAGTATGGCTGAGGATGGATGGCAGTGTGGTTAGAATATTGAGATGGGATTTCTGAGATCCCATGAGCCATTCCCCACATCATCCCCACAGATTCCCTGTGTGACCTGGGGCAAGTCATTAAATGTTTCTGTAAAATGGGGTTAATGATGCTTCCTTTTTTTCACAGGACACTGTGAAGATTAATGCGTAACAACCATTTATGAGGGGACAACATAAATACAATAGAGTGCAAACATAAATACAATAGAGTGCAAAATATGTTTGGAGAGTGGATTTTCTATAATACATGCATTACAAACCAAATATGCTTCATACTGTGATGTACTTGCATGTAAGCATTCATGACTAAAGGTGCTAATTTTTAATTTTGTTAATAAATCCTGAGTATTGATTTTGGGGCAATTATTAGAAGAGCCTCTTTGTTCATCTTGTATTTAAATTATAATCTAGTGTCTATACAGTATTCCACTTGTTGAATGTGACATTGAATTTTGCTGTGTCTTAACACTGGCAAGATAATGCAGACTTTGACAAGGTCTTGAATGTGTAATTCCTGTGTATTAGGGATAATGACATGCAGACTTCTACTTCTGTGACTGTTCCTGTTATAGTCTAAAACTATGTAGATATTTAAGTTTTGGAAGATTTGACCCTGAAAGTAGCTCAGTCCCATTCACTGGGACTGCTCAGCCAAGTGGAGAGAGTCTGCTTATCTTGAACTATACAAAAAACCTGATGTTCAAACTGATGCATATATAAAATGTTCTGTTTTAAGCTTAATGACCTTATTAGGTGGATAAATTGGCAGTATAGTGTAGATCTGTGTGATATCTGTCTTGAAGTGAAATATTTGTGTTCTCATAGAACAACTTTAACAAGATTAATTAAACAGAAAGTTATTTAAATGAGATGTAACAACTTTAAAAACTAGGCCTAGATGATGATGCATGGCAATCAGTCATAGATTTCTTAAGGATTCTTTTCTTTCATTATAGACAATATCACAGTTTTGCCATCATATAAAATAAAAACAGTAACAGAATCATATTTAATGTCTGGTATGTATCTGTTTTTCTGTGTGTATTCCCACTTTTGTTATAAAGCTCAGAGGTTGACTGTGTGGCTATAAGTTGAAGCCTCCTCACAGTTTGAGTTAATGTTAGCATGTGCTGGGCATTTTGAGTAGGAGGTGAAATGAATACCAATACTGTCTGTTTGCATGACAGTCATGCTATTGAAGTATGATTCTACCCTAGTGACTGCAGCAGTGTGTGGGGTGTCAAACCTTCCCAGCCTCCCATGGCAGGTGCTGGCTCTTCAGTGTCCTTCGCTCCCCATAGACATAAAAATTGGAAGAATTCTACCACCTTAGAGCTGAGTCTATCATCATACAGAATTAATTTATTCTTTTTATAGTTCTCTTTGAGAGAATATTGGCAATTTGTGTAAGATGCTTGGAGCTCCACACTTCTACATGGTTCGCTCTGCCGTGTGTTCATCTAGCTGTCAAGCTCCTTTTGGGCTTTTCAGCAGAGCACCTGTTCCGTTTAGAATGGTGCTTTTTGCATCCCCTCTTCTACATCCAATCATCAACCTTTACAGTGAAACCAGAAACTGAGATTTCTCCTGGACTTCCTTCCTATGTGCTGACCTTCATCTGGAGCCACAGGTTAAATTTCAGGGACCTTTATATCACTTCTTTTAGATTTCAGAAGTCTTCTTTAATTTAACTAGTGTCCTGAAAACGCTTTTCATGTTGTTTCTAAAACTTCATTTTGGCTTCTTTTGGAGCAGCTTTGTCCTCTCCTGCTCCTTTTTTTCTGACAAAATCTCTCTCTTTTATACTTTTTCCCAACTTTCTGATGTAGTTTGGAGAGAAGCAGCGAATCAGTTTAAAAAAATATATATGTATGCATGTGTATATATACACATACACACACATATGTATATGTACACATATATATGTACACACACACATACATAAAATAGAAAATTTGACTTGTTAACTCTGCAAACTCATTTTAGAAAGTAAGGGAGAGAACTTTTTAAAACAAAGTATTTCACTTAAAAATGCAATTAATTTTGAATGTTTTCTACAAAATTTAAAAAACTTGAGAACTTTGTTCATGGACAAGATTATTTTGAATTAAAAAACATTTTGAAAAGCAAAAGAAGATGACCACTTAGGTTTATTTTGGCCTACGGTGCACTGATTCAACAGACTGTCGAAAATAGGCAAGCATTAAGCTGTGCTGTGACTTTTTTTTTTGTAGTAGTTTGGTAGACCTAGTATAGTTTTTTAGTTTCATTGATGGCAATATAATTTGTACTTGCATAAGAAAGATGTTCAATTTTGTCATCTGTAATTTGAAGTTCAGGAGAAGGCACTGATATTGTTTAATCTTATTTTTCCTGGGAAAAGGTGTAGGGGGATAGTGAGTTTCTAACACATGCAGATTACTTGAAATGAATCAGTTATGGTTTACCCTTATAATTTACCTAAAGGAAAACTCCAAAATGAGCTGCAAAGGAATTTTGCATATTGTCCCTTGTGAAGGAAATGTAGTTTTTAGGGTGTCTTTAATATTAAACAGGAACCTCCTATTTATAGGAGCTCCTATTTCTAAATATTTATCTGAAAGAAAATCCAACCCTCCTAGAAATAAAAGTATTTATCAATTTTTAAAAAGATGATTTGATTCAAGGGTTGGTTTGTAAACAGAGAAATCAGTTATGATTTGAGCTGAATTTCACATACAGCATTATGGGCTCTTCTCATTTCTCAGTCTTTTTAAACAGTGATAGTAACTTAAAACCTCCATTGCTGCCAGCTATAGAGAGCTCCCATTTGTAATCTGTGCTCTAACCTGCAGAACAACTGGGATTGTTTCATATTGCATTTTGCTTTGTGGTTCCGATCTTATGGGAACAGTAGTAACCCTGGAGTCTGTCTTGCAGCTGATCATAAAGACAAAAAACTGTAACAAATCCTACAGTATTGTACTCTGAGCTCTAAAGCCAGCTGCTGTCTTTTCTCTATCTGTGTGTCAGTTCTCCTTGCTGTGTGCTTATTGGGAAAAGTACAGTCTCCACTAGATAATCTGCGTGTTCCCTCACAGAAAATCTCACTGTCACCTGAGGGAAGTAAGTGTGCAGAAGTACACTCTGTAGCAGTGGTGTGTGGAGGTTGCGTGCCTGGACAGGAAGGTTTCAGTTAGAATCCTTTCCAGGATACTCCTGAACTTTAATAGACATGCTGCTTTGATTCAGAGAGACAACAGAAATTTTTATAAATACAATTAAATCCGTAAATCAAAGTGCTTCTTTACATTAGCTGCATTTGTAAGATTGTTCTTTCAATTAGTTATCTCCAGTGGCTTCTTCCTTTTTCTCTTTCATTCTACTGGGTGCTTGCCCTTTCCAATGTTCATAGAATGCTTTTAGGGTTCTTACAATTTACATATTAATTTCTTTGCTGTGCTTAGTTTATGAAGATAAAGCATTTCACGTCTGTCTTTTTTTTCCTTACAATGCATTTTAAAAGGCTGATAGGCAACAGATGGAATGGATGAATTTATGAAACAAAATTATTATGTGTTATGGAACAAATTATTTGATTTTAATTTTGAAAAGGGAATAAAGGTGGACTAATTTTTAGGGACGTGAGCAATGTTCAGCTGTTAGTGTTCCATAATAAGCTCAGGTAATGGTGTACAAGCACTTAAGAGAAAAGGTTTCTATTTCTAGTCTTTGAAATGACTCACTAATAATGGAGAGTTCCAGCTGCTGGAATTCTTCTTATGGCATAGCACATGCCACTCCAGAAGGTGATGTCCCCTTTTGTCCAAAGCGATACTGAAAGATACTGTTCTTTCACTATTGTGACTTTTAACATAAATCTTCGTATAAATGTATTTATATATGTTTATATATTTTTGTATAAATATAAACATAAAATATAAATATTTGTATATATACATATACTTTGAGGGTGCATAACAAATGAGCCCTTCTTAAATTACCCCCAGGCCTCCTAACTCTCATTCTGCCATCAAGTGCTAAGTATACTTTAGATACCTTTGGGGAGAATCTTCAGCAGTGAAGTGCAGTTAATACAGGCATGGCTTTCAAGATCTTCCTGTCCCCTGTCTCTTTTTTCCTTTCCTCACTTCCCTATTCTCCTCAAAATAAATTAAAGAGAATGATCTTTGGATAGCAAATAAAGATGTTTTTGAAAATATTTTACTTCAGAAACTTTTTTTTTTGGTAGCGCCCCAAAGTGCACCACTTCCAGTGGCCTGGAGAGAATGCTTGAATTCACTTACCCTGATCCAAAGAAGCACGTGCTTTAACTGTATCGTATGGACAAGCTTACTGACTGAGTGGGATTTCAAATTTGAAGTATCTGATTCTTAAGAATTTCTGTATCTGATTCTTTATTGATTCTAATTAATTTTGCTGTTTTTTAGATAAGTTATGTTCCAGTTATCTAACAGTGGTAGTAGACTTTCTCTAAGAGTTGTATATTTTACCGTTTATAAAAAGAGGATGAAACTGCAAAGAGATGTTGTATACTTTAGGTCCTCTGTCTGAAGGAAGAAGTGTGAAATTGAAGGTCAAAGTTACAGTGCTTTAGATCACAAAAGACTGTTGCTGTGGTCACTAATGATGGTCAGAACATTTTAGACTAAATGCATTTTCTTGAAAATTTCCCATTTCTACTCACTGTCTTGATTCAAAATGAAGGGTTTTGAAGTCCAAGATGCTCTGGTCTCAATGAAAGGTGGGAAAATCCTCTAAACATGAGTCTCTTGGTTTCCCTCTATTTTATGGAAGCAAAACTTGATTGTGTCCGTGCATAGCTGCTGTCTAAAGGGCTTAGTATCTGGTCAGTTCTTTGCCTGTCATTCTTGTCCTCTGGCTGAGAACATCTTGTCTCAATGTCCTGTACATTGTGTCCTAACTGATGCAGCCTATGCAAAAGATGAAGAATGGTGGTAAATTATTGCAGGCTACATTCAGTATATCCATCATAGACTCTTCCATTGTGTAGTTAGCAGCTTATGACTGTCTATAGGCAGTTTCACTGTTTTTGCAGTTGGCTATAAAGTTGGATTTTAGTTTTGTTTTTAAAGGACTTTTTTTACTTGAGTGAAGGGAAAAATATTTTTGGACAATATGATAATAAAATTTCATGGTAAAAAGGAGAATTAAAAGCATGCATAATTCTTGAAGTTACTTTTAACACTTTTAAACTGGCTGGATAATAGATGAATTGCATCCTTGCAGTCCTTGTAGGATGGTAAGCAGAGATAGCCAATGGATGACAAACCTGTTTCGCGACAGCTTCTGAGGTTTCAAAATTTGGTTTTATTTTGTAATGTTTTTGCAACCTCCTGATAACACTAGCTTAAGCTAGGGAATAATTGGCAAGATGGCACAGGCATGTACTTGGGAACATGTTTGCTGTTACCTCGTAAGGAGCTGGAAACTACAGTCTCTCCACTTATTTCTCAAGTAGGAGAAATATATATATTGAGCAGTAAGATGCAAAGTTAGTACTTTATTCTCTCTGTGCACTCTTTTCTCTAACCTCCTGTTTGCAAAGTTGGCTAACAGACCTTATGTATGTTGTTCATGCTTTCTGTTGCCATAAAGGGAGTGTACTCTAATGCATCTGAACTTGTCTTTCTCTTGTATGAACTGAAATATTTGTCTACTACTCTCATGTGACCTACTTCTTGGACTACAGAGAAGTAGACAACTTAAAATTTTATTCAACTAAAAATATGTTGGATTTTTTAATAATTCTTTTTGCTTTAAAAATATTAAACTGTCAATTTTTTCCCCCCATATTCTCTGCTATGAAAATTAAAAAGAACTATTTCTGGCAGTATGAAAAATTGTTTTAAATTAAACACTTGCACCTGCTTAACCTTACTGTGTCAGACATTTATGGACCCAATTTCCTCCTATCAATCTGAATGATAGTACTGGTATTTCCCTATATTTTAGCCTGTTGCATCTCTAGCAGTTTCAGAAGACCTTAAAAAAAAAAGCTGCTTTCTGAATGTATTAAACCTAAATGTGCTGTTCAAAAATCTGCATTTCATTTTTTTAAATCTAGATTTGAAATCTTCCATTTTGCAGATGGAAGGAAGAAAAGGAAAAGAGGTAATTAAATGTCACAGCATAAGCAGAAGTGAGAGATTGGTTTTCAGATTTTACAGTGTTGATATGCCCCTGGAGCTTTGCGGAAGTAAATCTAATAGGGCCTTTTTTTCTTCTGGGTAGAAAACAAAAGACAATTTTAGCATCTTAAAAAAAAGAAAAAATCACTTCTGTTTTGAGAAGTCTTTCCATTGTAGAACAGAGGCAATGTATTATTAATATGTTACTCTAAACTTATTAGTCTTAAACTGGGGAAGTCTTTTATAGAATAATAAAGTATTCAAAATCACTTAAGAGATTCAGATGTGCAATTTGTATTTATTTAAATAGGAGCTGTGTGGGCCTTAATTAAGTAGCTTTGACAAAATGGACCCTTCCTGTATTATTTCTCCACAGTAATCAATGTTTATAGTCTACTTTGTAATAGATTAGAAATTCATTTTAATTTTATTGAGAACATACCTGAGACTGTAGAATTGGCATTTTGCACTTAAGTAGTATTATGAAAATGTAAGGTATTCTTTAAAATCGGCATTAAATATTCATCTAAAGTGTTTATTGAAATATCTAAAGGTGGTTTGAAAATGTTGAGGAATTTTGAAGTGTAAAAATAATTAAAAGGTTGTAAGGTTAAGCTTTTATAGCTCATATGGGAGTTCTACAGATATCTGTAGAATTTGGATTACTTTTGGTGAAAAATGCAGAAAAATCTGTACATTTATTAACCCCTCAATTTCTTTAACCTGGGAAATGTTTTGAAATAGTAAGGTCCTGAATGTAAGATCTTGGAAAGTGGTCCCTTGTGGGGGTGGAGGTGCCTGCATATCCTCAGTGACAAATTCAGGTTCACAAAGGTACCACGTAAAAGGACAGTAAGGCATTTTGGGAGAGTGGTGTAGCACTGAATGCCAGAATGACAGCCAAATGCTGTTACTGGGATTGTAAAGGCTGAAAGACAAAAAGCAAGATACAGGGAGAGGCAGCATCCTGGTGGTTTTTTTTTTTTTTTTTTTTTTTTTAAACCAACTTATTCCATTATCAGTGAAGGCTTCCAGAGGTGAATATATTGATGCAGAAGGAGACAGTTTCCTTCCTGGATGCTATTATGACAAATTTTTAAAACCAACTGGTGATATTTTAGAACATAAATCTTTGTGAATTTTAATTTTACTTTCAGAACATTTTAAGTTCTGTCCCAGACTGTTTTGTTAATGTTAAAGCAAAATTATTTCAGGTTTCTTATCAGGCCTATCGGCCTGATAAATTTCAAACCTCAGTTTACTCTTACATGCTAATCATATACAAGGAAAAAATAAGAATGGAGGAAAAGATACAGGGGTAAATTTGTATCTGTATCTACTAAGAAATGACAGTGAGATTAAGAGACAGAGCTGGATAAGGAATGATTTTTGTGACTTCAACTTTGAAAGTTTCCCAAACGTCTCTTTCAACCACATGTTGAAGAGCAATGTGGAATAGACCTGGGAGACGGATTCCAGAATAGCAATGTAAAGATCAAAGTTAGATCTCCCACGCTCTTGCAAGTGGTTGCTCTATCGTGTTGCTTCTTTCTCTGTACTTTTGACCTGAGCTTCATTCCTGAATGTATGCGGCCTTTCCCAATACAGTCATTGGGGAAAAAATGTTAGTTTGGTTAAACCTAGAAGATCTTCATCTCTTGTTCTGCGATTTTGACAGTCAGAACTTCCGAACTATTTTGTGGGGAAAATTCTTGGTCAGTTCTAGTGGAAGTCTCTTCTCAATGAACACAAAATGTGTTTAAGAAAGCTAGCTTAAATGTAAAAGTAAAGCTATTGTCCAATGTGTGAGATAGTGCTTCTCTTTGCTGATAATGAGATGATCTAGAAGATGTTTGAGGGATGTAGGTATGTTTATCTAAGTGGCTACAGACACCCTTTAGAAGCATGTGCAGTCAACTTTCTCTGTGATATCCTAGTATTCCCTTCTACCTGCAATAAGAAATGTTTTTTCAGATAGGAAAAGGTTGACTTTTTGCATGATTGATTCACATGACAAGATGACATTAATATATATTCAGGGAAGCCTAGAGTAGGTGCAAAAAACCCTACATACTGAAAATGCAGTTTAATGTTATTTTGACAGTAGTGTATGTCTGCTGCAGTCTGATAGACTCTTGCAACCTTTTAGAACATTTTGGTAGCTTAGGTCCTTGAGAAGGAAATACAAAGTGCAGGTAGTCTTTGCATGTGCTGGGCAAGATTTTTCAAAAGCACTTAGTATTGCTTTTATTTCTTACTGCTGTCTGTCATAATTCTCTTTGGATCAGAATGAGGCTAATGCTGAGGGCTTTTCAAAACTCCCGTAAGTTGATTCCTTCCTCAGTAACAGGAGTTAGTGTAAAAAGAATTTTTTAAAATAAAAATTAATATTCTGATTAAGAAACTAACAGGGAATATAAAAAGAGAGATGTATCTGAGAAGAGATATGACCATTTCTTGTGTTTCATTTGTCTAGATAAAGGTGATATTTGGTTATTTGGGCAGTTTTCCAGGCCAATGCAGATTAGAACTTGAATTCATGAAACACTGACAAAACCAGCTGTATTTGAAAGTCCCAGTTGTTTTCAGGCTGCTGAAAAAATGTATCTGAGAAATAAATATTGAGGAAATGGCAAATGAGCTTTAGAGGAATAATCTCCCTTCTTGGTTTTAAAAAAGTAATCTATTTTGGAAGTATTTGTTTCAGTTATGTTTTTGTCTACAGCATAAATGTTAGCTTAAGAGTTTTCTTAAGATTTTAGTCCAAAGATCTTTAGTGTGTGAAGTAAATGGATTCTTTTTGTTTGTTTGGGGAAAAACATAGAATAAAACTTTTGCCACAGGTAAGGCAGGAGCAATCCATGCCAGTCTCGCAAGGAAAGTGTGCGGTTCTCTTGTCACTGCAGTCAGTGCACATGTTGACTCAGGTGGAATTGCTCCTGAATTGCACACCTAGAAAGGAAATAAAAGTTGTACTTATAAAGCTGGCAAAGCTTTGTTTTTCACTCCCTCCCCCCCAGTACTGTGTTTCCTGTCTGGCCTTCTTTCCTCCTTGGTTGCCATCTTTGCTTTCATGTGCCTTCCCTCTGAGATTTCCCTAACACTGTCCCTTGCATTTTGGGTAGCCTTCTGAAGAGTTATGAGGCTTCCAAAATTCTGCTGTAAAACCTACAAAAGCTCACCCACTTACAATTCATTTTGTCTTTCTTTGTCACTAATTTAGATATTTGAATGCTGTGGAGTGGTGTGATTTCAATAGTTACCACCTTATTAATGTTATTCCTGCTGTCATCACCTCTCCTATCCTCTGTCTGATTTCATATGTTAGCCAATAAGGTATTTAGAGATATGCCTGCTACTTTTTTTATTTTTATTTTTTTATTTTTTTATTGATGCCACTTTACTGATGATACAAAACTTCTGGAAGAAGTTCAGCTTTTAGTCTAGTGGGGTTTTTTTGTCTCTAAGCCAGATGTTACTGTCTCTGGAAAGAAGTTGGCTTTCAGAAGCCTAAAAGTTGATTATTAATGTAGGAACTTTAGAAACTTTTATCTAGATGAAAAAGAGATACTGGGAGGCTTACAAATGAGTATTGGTTTATAACGTAGCAGAAGTGAAGTCTACTGTTTAAATGTTATGTCAACCACCCAAGTCATAAAAACTAAGATGAATTAAGATGATGTATTTTAATGTTAGACATTTTTTATCTAAACATTGGTGGCATTCAGTTTATTAACCACTAATCATTAGCTTTCTGCATTTTTAAATGCAGATGTAATAAATTGTCTTAATATTCAAATATAGTATACTATTTGAACTTATTTATAAAACATATGCAAGCCAAAAAGACTACATATTTTGTATGTTTCTTGTAACTTGCAGCTTTTGAGCATAAAATTATTACTGGAAATGTAAAATCAAGACTAATCCATTAAATGGGAAATTAGGTTATTAATCTGAAGGCATTAATACAGTTTATTTCATGATTATCATAACTTGCTGGATATCCTAAAATATAAATGTGTGCTTCACTTATTTTTAAAATGCTGCTTAAATAGTGGTGCGGGATGTGATGCTTCTGTTAGGAAGAGAATGTTACTGAACAGTGGTGAGAGGTTTCACCTGCTTCAGCATGCAGTGAGGATAGCAGGAAAAACTATTGACAAACTATTGAAAAACTATTAGTGGCAAGAGGATCAGACCCTCAGATTAGTGCTAGTGATCTTCTGATCCACCTGCAGCTAGGATCAAAGAGACACATGGCACTGCACAATGAGAAGTGCAGCAAATATGTTTCTTGGATGTAAATAAAGCATGTGGCTACTATGGTTATGGCACCATTCAAGAACACAGATATGTTTTCCATGTTTTTTTAAATTAATTTAAAAAATATCAATTTTTTCGGTGGCTTTCTCACTGTTCAGGAAAAATTAAGTGGCAAGGTATTTCTGAAGTAGTTCTGACATTTCTCCTAAAATCCAATCTCTCAAATTTTAAATCAAGAACTATAGAATTTGCTGAGCCTGTTGCAATATGCAAGTTGGGAACTGTACTAGCCCACAGTTTTCTTCACGATATGTCCAAAGTGGTGTGATCAAAATTTCAGCGGTCTGATTTCGGAACCCTAAGGATTTGCAGTTAGGTCCTGAACACTTAAATGCTGCGTCTAGATTCTGTAACAGATTTTTAAATGCACACTTTCTGGAAGTCATTTTGGAAGAGTTAGGTATTTGTGTTCTGCAGCGTACTTAAAGAAAATCTCTGTCTATTTGGAACGTGTCAGGTTTTTCAAATTTGCCTAAAGTCAAGGCAGGTATCTACAGAAATTAGTTGACTCTCTGATACACCACACATTCATCAGCTCCTCTAATTCCTGTAATTCCAGTCTGCCTGAATGTGAGTGCCTGTAGGTCCTCAAATTAGAAAAAGCTCATAATTCTTTTTAATTTTAGTAAATCCTAGCTAGCATACAACCCTGTGCTCAGAGGTAAGGATCATCTTTTGAGAGGATCTAAATATCCTTGATCTCTGTCTGAGTTCAGCAGAACTTGAGGACACACTGCACCTTTCCAAAGGCCCTACTTTGTTCAAGTAGCTCTGTAATTAGCGGAAAAAAGCAAATAGGAAATTCCTTCAGCACAGTTGGAGTGAATGTTGAAACACTTCATGCTGGGCTGAATTCCAATTCATTAATGTGCTGTAGGCAGCTTTCAGTATAGTAATGCCAAAAACTGGGCTGCTTTGTGCCAAATAACCAGCTATACCAGCACCCTCTAAACAAAATCCATGCTTCTCTTTCTCTGGCCTCTGTGGCAGTCAGTTAATTAAAACTTGGGGAGATTTAAACTGTCACTTTAAAATGATGCAAGAGACTATGAATGGCACCAAGGCAACATTGTCACAGTGTCCATTCTATTGGAAACTAAAAACACAAGACGGTTTCTTGTTCTGTCTTTGCATATGTAAAACTCTTAATTTTCACAAGTTACCGAACCTGGGTGCCTTTTTTAAGGTTCTGTCTCTCACAACCTGATTTTCAGGTAAGTGTTGTTTCTATAGGTTATTCTTTTATTTTTAAACATATCGTACCGCTTCTAGCTAACATTTTTTTGTTATGACTTCTAAGGAATTTGGAGTCATAGTAGAATACTTTGAGGACAGTCCCTACAGTTTGAGGACTCATCCATTCAGATTTTTTTTTTTTTCAGCTTTATTGCTAAATGTGACCGTGTTTCAGATGATGCTTATTCTGGAGATTTAATTATGTAGCAGTAGAGCACAGAGCATAATTCCTCCAAGTTAGTAACATTTTAAATTAGACAATTAAGGTATGCTTCATGTCGTCAAAATTCTGACAATGCTGTTGTCAGTTGGCAGGGCCATCCTGCTGGTCATTTAATAACAGTTATGTTCTGGCTTAACTATAATGAAAATATTCTCCTGCACTCATTTTCTTCTCATCTTGAAGTTCCCCCTTGTGTGTTCATAGAGATACACTGCTGCTCCCTGCCCAAACTCCCAGAGAGAGAAATCCAGCTTTTGTTCTACCAAATTCTTTCAGTCTGGCACCTACAACACTAGTGGCCTCATCTGATTAAGTCTACTTCACTGCCATGCAATATGACAAATGCTTTTGGTTCAAGTTGAATGGTAAAGCTTTTGCAAACAGAAAAAAACAGTTGTCAGCTGTCACTGTTGTGGTACCAAACATGTATTGTGCTAGGACAAGCAGACAAAAAAAAGTCTATGAGGCGTATAGCAGATCAAATGGAAAACCTACTTAGGGTACATCCAGTTCTATTAAGACTAGAGTGTGTTTTTATCAAGGCTTGTTTAACAACAGAGAGGAGAACATCTGTCAGCAATTCAGTGTGGAAAAATACTATCTTTTCCTCTCAAGAAGGGCCTAGGAATTGCAACATTACATGATACTGTATCATTTTAAAGGTATGAAGGTTTAAAATTTATCTTGCCTCCAAATACAGGTTTTGTTATCCCTGTTGGCAGAAGAGATATTTAAATTTTTTAAAAGGCATACTTAAACAAAAAAAAGCTTTGTTGAGCTGCTCTGGAAAGAGCCATTTGGCTGCAGAGTGGTGGCTCTGCTTCAGAAAGCAAGGTATGAGGGGTGAAATGCAGTCAAAAGGGATGTCTGGGTGTTTGTAGTGACCCTCGTTATTCGAGAGTTTCTTGTACGTGCGCACATGCACACACACACTTATTTTTAAGGCAATTATATATCTGCTCAGATAAGCCTCTTCTAGGTAGTGCGAAATGTTTGTTTCTGCTATGTAACTAGTACATAATTCAGATGTTACCATACATTTCTGAAGGTCTGCTCCGGTAGGTAGCGGTAGTATTGTCAAATCAAAGGTCTTTGGGATCATCTGTTCCAAAACTCTGAATCAAATCTTTCTAGGTTCTTCGTATTCCTATTCTTTTTCGCTCTTCTCCCCTCCTCTTGGAGAAGAAAGAGAATTACAGAAATTCTGTTTTTTACAGGACATGTGGCAATTTAGTGTCAGGATGTTTGAGTTGCACTTTTGAGGGAGTGAGGGGAAGGGTTCTCCACCATCCCTTGCTTTTATTGCTTGAATATTTTTTTTAAAAAGGAGCAAATACTAGTTTTTTTTTTTCCTTAAATGACTTGCATATAAAAAAAAGTAGTTTCTTGTCTTTCTAATGAATTGGGGCTTGTTTTGATCTCTTGAATCCAGAATGTCATAGGCTTAGCTTCACTGCTGTGCCAAATTTATGCTTAATCCTAAACAGAGGAGATACAGTTGTGCATCTTATTCTTCACACAGAAGGTCCTATGGTACAGGGCATGGTCACATTCTCTTTTAGGGCTATTCTTGCAGGTTATTACTTCAGTCAGTTTGAATTGAAAGCAAGCAAACAAAACACTCCAAATAGATCAAATTCTAACAGAAGTTTCTGATTTAAAACCAAGTCAAGCAGAAAACACTTCCTTGTGGGCGGTTTTCCACCAACTTTGCTCCAGATTCAGAGATTTTATATCTGGAAGAAGAAACAAACAAAAAAGCTATCCTTAAATTATGGTAATCACTCTGAATTTGGCCTTCAAAATGTAGACCCAGAAATTATCTGTGTAAAACTCATTGCTGTGCTGACCAATTTGCAAGATGAGACTCTGGGTATGTCTGTGTTGCCATTTACAGATAGTCCTGTGCTCACTGTTCTCTGGGCTGGCTGGACACAAGCCAGTTCTGACCAAAGGCATATCGTGCAAGCTAATATAGTAAGTGTTGCTGAAAGCACAGAGTAACCTAATGAAACTTGCATGGCTTTCAAATTGGAGCTTGTTGCTGTGTAGGATGCTTCAAAAACAGGGGTGGCAGGCACAGTGCTGCAGATGCACTGCACCTTCAAATATGACAGATTATGTGCAGTTTAGTGGAATGAGAACTCCTTTTTCTAGAATGCCAGATCTAGGAGAAAAATGTGTGGCCTTTGCTCAAGCTGGTAGCTCCACTTAGATTCTGAGAGACAGTTTCAAGTAGCTTGAGTTTTCCTGACAAGCAGTTTGAGTTTTCCCCAAACTTTAATGGGGGCGCGGGGGGAATGGGGGAGATAGTTTTGTTACCTCTCATTCATATCTTCCCTTTTGCCTTTAGTTTTCCTCCTCATCTCAGTCTCAGGAGATTTCATCCTCCTTATGCCCTAGGAGGAGCACAAAATGGAAGAAGCCACTGAGAGTTTGAATCTGAATCCCCCCCTACTTTATTTTTCTTTTCTGTTTTTTCTTATTACTGAAGGAAATAAGAGTTTCTATTGTCCTTTGGGGGCTTTTTTTTTTTTTTTTTTTTTCTTCTTACATAATAAAATAATGAAAGAAGAGTGGGTGAGATGATGATTTAAAAAAAAATTAATTGTAATCCCTGGTTCCACTCTACGGCAGTTGCTCTTTACAATTCCCCAGACTGTAAGGATGTTTCCTCATCAAGTAACAGGTTCCCTGGGCCTGTCATACTTATCAAGGAAATGTTCACATGAACGGTCACTAGGGGCTTAACCCTCAAACTGGGTTGGATGGAGCCATCCTCTCAAGTATATCTGATAATATGCTAGTGGCTTGGTAACTAGTGAGAGAAAGAGTGAAGTATCTACGCCTGTCAGCTAAAGAACACTAAAAATGCTATTTAGTCCCCAATATAGCACAGTACAGCAAGTATGTTTCTTAACGACTAATATTCCTTCCTGAGCTAGAGAGCTTTGTGACCTTCCATTCCATTCATTTTAGGTTTAAGCTGTTCAGGAATTGTTAGAGCTGCTAGCTTGGGAGGAATTGTATGACTGAAATAAAATAGCTATTTCTGCCATTGTCTCTGCTTTCCTCCCTTGGGTGCCACCCCCCCCCCCCCAAAAAAAAAAAAAAAAAAAAGTTTCTCCTCATAGAACAGGCAGTAAGTAGCAAGTCTGGCAAGGGTCAGTAAGGAGGACCTTTTCCAAGCTACATTTCTGTTCTGCTGCTTTTAGAAAAAAATTAGATCATCATCATAATCTGATTTAATTAAGAGAGGCTAGGTGAAGCCTCTTAAGCATGTAGCATAAAATGAAGGGAGAAAACCAAGCAGAAAGCACTGCTGGGCTAATTTCATCTTGCAAGTTGGGGCGCCAACCATGTGTCCTTCAGCTCAGTTTCCTAAACTGTGTATTAAAGTTCAAAGCTGCTTGGCACCCGGTGAATGTCACAGTAATCTGTGCTATCTCCCTTGAGCTGAGGAGTCTGTCCTTTGTGATATCGGGAGCAGGATCATCAGAAGACACATGTCTTGAGAAGGAAAATCTTTGTGGGTAGGATACCGAGAAAGCTAGTGAGATGTCTCGGAAGATGTGTCAAAATACATTAACGCTAAACGACAGTATAAATTATTATGAAATGAGTTAGTCATTTTTGATAAGCTTTTTTCAGATGTTCTCAGAATTAATTGTACTTTCCTCTCAGTGGAATCAATGACGTATATTTATTCTGGTCAGTTACCTAATCACTGGCTGTTAATGCATGTCTGTAGTCTGCTTAGAGATGTGAGGAGTGTCAGATTCATTGTTCAGTCTATTCTTTGTCATACCTTTCCCCCTCCCATTCAGTATTACAGGCCAGATTCTGCACTACATATTATAGGCAAAGAAAAACACTGCTGCATCCATGTTTGAGATACAGAATGGCCTTAAAGAAATTGTAGAGAATCTTCTCTGTGTGGGATTTGTTTTCTGGTATGACTGCTCGGGTGATGAAGCTGGCATTACGCCACTTGCTGCTTTTCAGTTGGGGAGGAAAGTCAGCTTGTTGGCTGTGGGACAGGGGCAGGACTTTAGTAGGAGAGGGGGGCATATCCAGTATTTTACTAATATCCTCTGGCACTTCCCCATGTTATCTGACTTGGTAGCTTTGCAGAGATCCTCTTTTGGATTCATGTTTTTGTAGCTATTAGCTTTGATGTAGTGAGGAATGAGACCTCTCTCTGGAATGTCATTTTTGGAGAGAACGTGGCGGTTCTAGGTTTTTGATATTTTAAGGCCAAAGGGTCTAATGATCTGAGGAATAGCTGCCAGTTTTGCATAGTCCACTTTCAAAACCAAGCATCATATGATGTGGAGACCCGAAATGCATGGAAGACATTGAGGCATTTACAGTGTTGTGTCTCTAGTCCAAACTGAACTTTCCTGTCACTTACTGACACCTCATTTAGAATTAGGTTGTCATATCAGCATGATGTAAGAAGATATAAAAGCTCTACTTTATTTTCTCTTTAACACTTTCCAGTTATCCATAATAACTCTGTTCTGCCTATAATCAAGGCCTGTAACTTGAGCACATCCTGCACAGGGGGGATCTCTGTAGGTGTGACTCTTCTAGTGTCAGCATGGACTTAGATGGGTTTAACCTAGTTGTATGACCAATGTCTGAATCTCTTGGATTTCTCCTGCAACATGTTTTGGCACCTGCCTTTCCCAATCATCCTCACAGCTTTTGGTCAAGTTGTTAACATGGTGATGAATGTAATAGTTGTCTTTTTGTCTCTGCCTTATTTAGGCTTTTGCCATGATACCGAAGTAAAATGCTGCTATGAAAATAACTTTTCTACTCTTGCTTTAATGACTAGTGGCTCCATTTTCCCTCTAATATGAAATATAACACACTATTATCACTTTCCGTGTTCTCCAGAGCTTCATCCTTCCCCACTTCAAAATACCACCCCTTGTTTACTAACAAAATGTTGATTCCTGTACAAAGTCATTTCTTCATTGGCCAACGTTCTTATCGTGTTTTATCATGATTTCTACAGAGCGTGCTTCTCAGTAAGTCTCTTGTGATCTTGCGTGTTGAGCCCTGTCTGTTTGTCATGATGCAAAACAATGTCTCCTTGTTTCCTTGTACTCTCCTGTCATTGTCCTGTTCAAGTCTAGAAGCACTCCTGGATTCTAATCTTCCGGAGCAGAGAACCTTTTCTGTCATATCTCTGTTGGGCGTGATATGGTGTTGGCTGTTACCTAAGGCTTTTGGTGCAATGCTGATAGGATAAACTATGGCAAGACCTGTCTAGTTGACTTCTATGTACCGTTACGTTATAAAAAAACATGATAAATGAAATGATGATGGTGCAGGTGCTGTAAGGAGGATATCTTGCCCAAGGATCTTTTTCTTAAGGCCTATAAAAAAATTCATCCTGAGGCAGGAAAAATAAGAAATGACTTTGAATTCTTTGCCTAATTCTGACAGAGAACTCTGGCAGTGAGGTTTTCTGTAACTACCCGGTAGCAAGTATAAGAATACTTGTTACTTAGTACTGGTTGACTTTGTTTAGGCTATCTCTTTGCTAATGAAAGCTTGTACTGAGATGGATCTGCATCATACAGCTGTACTGCTGTTATACTATATTTACTTTCATCAGAATAAAAGTAGTATTAAAACAAATATCATCTTAGAATGTTTGACATCGGTATAGCACTTAGCAAGTAGTTTCTACATTTTTCTATGAAGTCTTTTCTATTCAGTGTATAATTTTCATTAGGCCAGTCTGAATTTAATTAAAGTGCAACTTCAAGTTAAGGGCAGAAATTTCAAATGATTTTTCCATATATTAGTTACAAAAAGAGACAGTATGATGGGAAACTTAGAGCTGCTCTGAAAAGAGGGATGGCATGAGCTCCTCTTTCTTTCTTATTCTTGTTTTTATGTTGGAGAAGCAGAAATATTCTCTCCCCCTTTCTCTAGAAGATTAAGTAGATTACTTTGCCATTAATGCTTGGATTTACTTCAGTAGGCACCTTGGAGCCAGATAATATATGCTTTGTCACTTTAATGCTTTTAAGAAGATTGGTGTAATCACAGCAAATGAAACCAAATGCAAAATACTGCATCATAACTTTATAAACAAAAAAAGTTACATAGGGTTACCCCCCTTCTGCCACGATGTTATCAGAGTTTGCTAGACTGTTAATTTGCTGTTAACATGAAATTAAATCTCATGATGTAAGGTAGAGCACTATAAGTCCATGGTGGACTTGAACTATTAAAGAGCTATTAAAATATCTTTTGGAATGCTTAGGAAAAGGAGGAATTGAGAGTAAACCTCTCTTTTGACCCAGTAGCAATTTTTATGCATAGTACCAACGATTTCAAGGAGTTTGCAGAAGTGGGCTCTGTAATCTTAAACCTCCAGTTAAACGTAAGAGCAAAGAAGAATTAAGAATTTTTCTTTTCAGTAACTTTTTTTAACCGAAAACATTCAGAAGAGCTTTGGACTTTGAGAGCATATGTCAAAGTGAAGGAGTTCATGATGTCGGTGCTTTTTATTTTGGACATACTGTGTAATTCACGCTCTCCCTAACTGTATTGTATTTGTGAGTTGAACTCTGTGCGTTCCAAGAAACCTGCACAAAGGCAGCATTTGTTCTCCTTCTCTGTGACTCCGCTGACTTTGTACCCTGCCAGTGTGCTGAAACTTTTTGCTACAGAAAAAAAGAAGCTGGCTTTGGAGGTCTTGAAGAGTGTGCAGAGGCAGTTGGTCTAAAAGTCCTTAAGCAGAAAAATAGGTAGCTTTGCTTTTAATGTATCTTTTAATGTATGAATTTTAACATTTTGAGAGACTTGAGTTGACCATGCAAAATAGTCTTAAGGATACAAATTAAAATTTATATTCAATGTTTACTAGTCTGTAGGGTTTAATATTTCATGTTATATGTCAGAAACAAGAATCAGCCTCTAACCAGAATGAGCTTGGGTGAAGAACTGGGCAACACTTCAAAAAGATCTCACTAGCTATATTTTTGTTTGGAAAATAGGAAGCAAAGGTTCTGACAGCTAATGGATCCCTCGTCCTGTGTATTTGATGCCTATATAGAGGAAAGCCCAAATAAAAGATAAGTCCATCAAGGACCATCCATTCGGTACCATAATTCTATATGTAAGTTTAGAACACTGTTCCTCCTGGTAGTTCTAGCAGTAAACTGGCTCTTGGTTTGGCTTGCAGCTTGCTTCTGTGTAATGGCACTTTGGAGCGAGTCAAATTGGCCTTGCTGGAGTTAAAATTAAGGTGATTTGAATGAATTCATTATTGCTGTAGTTGCTATAAGGTGGTGGAAGGTTTACTTGGATGTGATCTTATTGCTATGACAGGAGTCATATAGCTTCCTGATACGTAATTGCTGGCGCTCTTATCATAAGTATGGGCCCACAGTTTCTTCTCTGCTCCTTTTCTTTCCAGTCAACTAGTGCAGCTATCTAAAAATCTATGCTTAAAGAACTGGTACAAATTTTGACTTTGTGAACTAAGAATGCTATGATGGTTCTTGGTCTAAAGCTGCTAAAACCATGTTCCCATCCCAGGCATGAACACAGGAGAATCTGCCATGGTTCAGAGGTCAGCATACTAGGATCACTCCTGTTGGTGGGGAAAAAGCTTTTCTCCCAAGAATGACTCTCTTGATTTGTTTTTTGGTTTTTTTTTGTTTGTTTGTTTGTTTTCTCCTGATGGTTGGCTCATATCATGTCTTGAAAGCTTAAAACTGCAAAGAGCAATCGGAGTGTTTGAAGCTTCAATCTCCGTTTTTAAGATACGTACGTAAGCATGTTTCCTGCAAGTAAAGGGAAAGAGTGGGACAAATGAACCAGCAGGAGACAGGGCAGTGAGGCGTCTGAGTACTGTGAATGTGGGTGAACTCCTGGGCCCTCAGCAACATTCTCTGTGGCCTCTCTCCTACACCGTGTTGTTCCAGGCCAGTTCCTTCCAGACTTCTCTCCCCCAGCACCCCAGTTTCTCTCCTCATCACAGGAAGCTAGTGCTGATACTACATGCAGTTTTGGAAAGATATGCGTATAATGTAATCCCACATGTTAAGGTGTTTAATAAATACGTTATCTCACTTAGGTAGTGACTCTGTTCTCACAGTCTTAATTTCTTCTGTTCCTCAGAACATTTCATTCTTGGGTGTTCTTTACCTCCTCTCTTATGCCTCCCACCTCCATCAAGTCTCTCCTGTTCCATCTTCACTTTCTTGCTTGGATATCTCCATCCGAAGTTTCCTTTTTGAGGCATTCTCTCTGCCTAGATTATGACACCTAAGAGCAGGAAAATGCTGTTAGACTGATTACCTGCTTCTCCCTGTTGTGTGCCATTCTCTCTCTATCCCAGTAGCCATAGGCAGAAGGTTACTGTTGTAACTCCAGAGACCCTGCTTCTGGAAAGCATGGGATGAGAAAAATCGGTTAACGGGATTGTTGTAAGACAGTAGTACTTTACCATCCACTGCTGACTCTTGGAATGAGTACAGCAGAGGTAGGCAGGTTCTTATTAACCTAATTCTGTGTACAGAGTTCCTGAAGGAAGGAGACTTGTCATTGTTTCACACAGCAAATGGTAGCGAACTATTTTTGTTTTGAGCCCCCTGCAGTAGTAGGGGAAAATATGATTTCAGCCTCATAGCTATTTATATCTGTAATTGTTGGTTAATACAATTCCAGTCAGAGTTTTTGGAGGATCACCTCTAATTTTTAGACAGACAAGAGACAGCTTCATCCATTAGCACTAATCCTATTTCACAAGAAGCTCAATGTTTAAGCTGTTCTACTGTTTTCCTCCCTGATTCATAATAGCTAGTTGCATCTTTATGCTCCTCATTATCCATCGTATTTATTGTGTACAGTAGCATTTCTGAGTTCTGATGTTGGTAATATGTTGGAGTGGTATTGAGAAAGGAGGAAGAGGGAGTGTGAAGAAGACATGACTAGCTCTTTACACAAATGGTGGACTTCAACCTTCAGGATAGTCCTTATAACGTCTTTTACCAGCACTACTAGATGCACTTCAAATACCTAAAGACAACGTCTTCAAGTAATGTAGTTTTTAATGGCTCATCAATTACTCTGATCTCTTCACTGTTTTCTGATACACGTTACGTATTTTCTCTCCCTGACCCAATAAATATTTAACTATACAAAGTGGAGCAGCTCCACAGAATAAACCGAGATGCCTATCCAGAATAACCCAGAACTTAGTGATCAGGATTCTTGCATGGTGCGTTGAAGTTGTAAGCTTAATGCTTGTTTTAAATGATTCGGAGCAGGATTTTTAATCTAGTTCCTGCAATCTGAAGGCTGCAGCCTTTTTAAAGGATGAAATCTATCTTTACCCAATTAAAATTCGGAATGCTACCCAGGATCAAAGAAATCTTTCCAGGGGCTGGGGGGAAGGTACTCTTCAAGACTTAAGTATTCTTGGAACACTCGTGTGCAAATCTGCCATAGTCCTCAGCACAGACTGAGTTACTGAAAGGTAGCCCTTCTGCAGGGTACTGCACACAAGTTTCCAGAACTTCGGCTCTAGGTTGAACATGAGCTTAACTTCTTTCTTGAACAAGGACTGATTTAAAACCATGTCTGTATCCCATTTAATCATGTTCTTAAGTGCTATCCAGAATCGGGTTACTTTCTCAAGTCAAACTCTCTAGCTATTGCCCTCAGCTGGAAGGAGTGAGAACTGCAAAACCTGATAATGCCTGAGATCCAAGGACCCAGGAGCAGTGAGCAATACCTGCCCCTCAAGCAAGTAAATCTCCACCTTGACTGTGGCTTGGTGCTCCCTGAAGGAAGCAGTCAAGGCACTGAATGAAGTGTAACAGCTTGCTACTTGTATCTGTGCAGAACAATTCCCGAATCAGTGCAGTCTTTAGATATCTTAGGTTGCTAAGGCACAAAAGGGAGGACATTAGATGAAAGAAATGGTATGGGATTCATTATCTGAGTATGAGTCACCTTATCTGCAATCTGTCTGATTATTGTTTCCCATGTAAATACTCTCCACTGGTAAGAGAAACATACGCTCATTTGAGTGGAATGCCTGTGATCTGGGGCTAACATGGGCAAAGGACAGCTGAAGTATGCATGTCCTTGATGATTACTCTTAATGCACAACAAGGGGTGCTTGTGTTGATTTCAACTCTTTTAGTATAAGCCCCAGGCAAGTGATTCAGTGTAATATTTGCCAAATGGCAAAGGACAATTTTTTTTTTTTTTTTTTTTATTTTTTTTAAGTAAGCTTTAGATGTGGTACTTGAAGTTTACCATGTCTTTGTGGTATGGGGCCCTCCCAACTTTTCAAACTGCGAAGAAGGCACTGCAGAAGAACACTCAAGTTTTTGTTACCATTCTCTTCATCTGTGGCATGGGTATTTGGGTCATCATCACAAAAAACTATAGAAGAACTAGCAATGAGAGCACCTCTTATGAGAAACAGGATTAAATTGTTTTCTTGGTAGCCTTGAGGACTACGCTTCCCCTTGAAAAGAGAAGGAAAAAAATTAACCAAACCTAAAAAAACCCACGTTTTTATCATCAGATGGTTCCTCTAGTCAGATACCAATAGCACATTGAACTGTCATTTTAAAGACAGAAGTACAAAGTAGTACGTTTTAAATCCAACTAAGTACGTCTTGTAGTTAAAGTACCATTGTGTTAAATTCTGAAATGGACCTGTGCCCTGGAGCAGTCTGAATTGTACCTGGCAGTTGCATTTCTCTTGAAAGAGACTAAATGTGCATACAGACTGGAGGTCCACATTTTTCTGCTTTGAAAGGGGATGAGTCCTGCCAGAAAAAAAAAAGCTCATTCAGAGGCATAACAGAGCAGCCTGACAGGAGGTGGAAGCAGCAGAACTTGTGCAATAGATGTCTGAATTTGGCAGTGATTTAAAATCTGGTCTGAAAAAAAATTGCTTGAATGCAGACAGAATTAGTTTTCAGCCTGTACACTCTGTTCAACGTGAACACATTATGTGAAAAAGTGAACTCCACCACAAATTTTTCAGAAACCTTGGGTTAAGGATAGTGCTGGAAAGCATGGGCTTATGAATTAAGAAATTCAAATGAGGTTTTGGTTGAATATGAAAGCTGTTTAGTTGGTGGGAGTTTCATGTACATTTCTTACCATTCTGAACCTGCAGTACTTGTTAAGAAAAGGTCTGGAGAGCCAGCATATGACAAAAATAATGGTATGGGACCAGTATGAAATATTTTCTTTTCAGAGTGAGTGCTTCTAAGGATATCTTTTAAATAGTTTAAGTATCATCTAAGACAATTATGCCCTTGATTGGATATATTGTAAACTTTTTGAATTATATCCAGTCTGAGCGTAGAAAAGAAGGTAATAAATGCAGCTCAATCATAGGAGAATGATAGATGAGGGGTATAGATGGGAGAAATACAAGTTGAGATTCGTCCTGGCTGGAGAGTGTAGTCCTGTTACTGGTGGTGGTGGGGTTACATGCTCCAGTGTCTTCCAGATCAAATTTAAATTTAGTATTGCCATTAGTCTTTGCTGGGATTCACCAGGTAACTGATAACACCGTTGCGTCTTCAGCTCCCAGAAATATATGCTTATATTGCGGAAGTTTTGATTTTCTTTTTTTTAGGTCCATTTTTATCCTTTATTACTTAAGAAAAAAGCCTAGGAGTCATGACCCTCATAAAGCAAGGAAGGAAACAGAAGCCTTAAACATTTTTCAAGTCCCTTGATTCCAAACCCAATTTTGTAACTTTGCAAACCTACCCACTATTTGAAATATTAGAGGCAGGGCCCTAGTGGGATTCCTGCTCAGCAAATAATACACACAGTCAGCCATTTGTTTTTGTTGTTATATATTGCTTGCTAGTGTTTCGAAGTACTCCTTAAAAGCTGTCTGTTCTATCACAGATAGGATTTATTTATCTTATTGTCTGAGCAAGTGTGATGTACAATTCCAACCATTTGAGATAGCTTGAGCTTAATCACTTAGAAGCTGTAATTTTCAGCTATTCCTCTATGTTGGCAGTATTATCAGTAATGAATCTGAAGTTTGGAAGGGAACAGCCTTCTATTCAGTCATTCCTTTCTAAAATGAAGTTGGGGAAAACCAAGTTCTGAAATGATTTTGGTGACTTGGGAGGAAAAGGGAAGGCTGGTAAGGAGGGTAAAATTACTGAGTAGTGAATGAGTGAAGAAACAAACATTGTTGACAGCAAATTTTCTTCTACTTTCTCATTAGAAACTAGTTCCTCAGACAGGTAGTCTATGTTGTATAGCCTTACTTAATCTCCAAAGCCTCGGAGAGCTGGATAAGGAAATACCTTTCCATTGCCTTTCAGGTGAGGGAAAAGAGAGATGAAGTGGCTCGGGGTCACATGGGAGGCTGATGGCAGAACTGGAAAGAAACTCAGTGGGTAGAATATTGGTCCTGTGGAGATTGGTGGCAAAGCTGTACTTGAATTCATAGAATCAGTCTGTCAGATGGAGTCTTGTGGCGTGCTATTTCTGTGCTCTGTCCATTCAAGATGTCTTTTCTTGCCAGTAGCTGTTAAGAGGCTGCACAAATTTCTGTTTCTGTTTTGAAGACCATGCTGGGGTACTTTTGCCGAATATTTTATATTTCCATTACTGCGATTACAATTATGGCATTCTCCCAGAGTGTATAGACTGAATATGGAAAGTGAATTATTGAGGGCATTAAGAAGCTTTTATTTAGATATCATTTACCAGGGGGGAGGGAGGGAAGCAATAACAAGGAAAAAAAAATCTTAAATTCAATTACTGAATGCTTAGCCAAAGCAGAAGTGGAAACGTCATCTAAAACTAATAATATAACCAAAACCCATTACCCTAATAGTCTTACCTAATTTGTAACTATTGAAAACTTACGGGGGAGGAGTGGAGGGTAAGTATGTATTCATGATAGATTTGAGAACATGCAAAATGAATATTTTTTTTTCTTTTTTCTTTTGTTTTTTAGGTAAGTAACTGAAGGAGACATGAAGAATTGACATTTAAATGGCCAGCATGTTGCAAAAGGTATTTTACTTTAGACTAAAGAGAAATGCATGAATAATTCATTTGAGTATATATTTAAAGAATATTTGCTCTGTAAAAAAGAAAAGATTAAAACCTCTTGTTTACTGAATGATTGAAAGAAGTAAAAATTCGCAAGTTCATTTCTGGTGTTCATGCTATCATTAAGGGACATTAGCATATAAATGAGAAACAGGATGTTATTCTCTTAATTTCTTTCTTTTTTTTTAAATGTATATAACTCATATTAATGGCTCAAACGCCATCCTGTGTTAGTCCTACCTCTCTTCGTTTGCACTGACACTGTTATGGATTTCTGCCAGTGAAGTGCTTGTGGTGTGATGGGGTGCTTAACTAGCAGGTCACAGGTTATTTCAAGGTCACACATGCCGCACTATTCAATAATGGGAAGTAGCTGTAGGCAGGGAGGCTTGTTGAACTCTGCTTGCTGTCCCCACATGGGATATTTAATCCTTCTTGGCTAGCAAATGGCATCTAGACTGGCAGAAGATCCTCACTATGTCATTGCAGAGAAAATAAAAGACCCTGTTTCTAACTAGTTGATCAAAACTATTTAACTTGCTATATGCTAAAGTAGTAGTAAAAGCAATAACATGATGAATGGAATACATAGGTATTATGCTTGAAGTCTTTTTCTGTCTCAGACTTTGCCAGAGGTCAGATGACGTATTGCTAATTTTTCTGTTGGTCACTTGAAGTCTGTTTTAGATGCTGATCAGAAAGTTCACTTGTGTGTCATGTCTAATTTTTAAGAGATGATGTCACTAAATAACCACAAGAAAACTAAACCAGTGTCTGATTTCTAAACAGACACTGCCTTGCCAGCCAGATGGTTATGGTAAGTATGCAAGTGCTTACCATGCATTGGGAAGAGGTATCTGCAAATATGCTGCTAACAAAATTCTTGAGCTTGTGCTTATGACACCCACACAAAAGCTCCAAAGCACGCCTATATTTTTGTTTGCAATACTCATCCTACCAATTATTTTTTAAATCACTGATAACTGATTATCATTTTGTAGAATGCTGTCAAAAGCCAAAATCTGTGGAATCCTTGAGAAGAATGTAGGTTGATGGGAAAGCAATGTTTACATAAAGTAATGCCAGTTATTACCTATTAGGGATGGTAATGCACTGTTATTTGGAAGAATCTTCAGAAAGGCCAACCAAAGAACACGAATTCTGTTTTATAAAGGTGTCAGTGCTTCCTAATTATGCCTCATTTTGCTTGGAATGAAAATTATACCTCTTAATGTTTTTGATAGAAGAGCGAAAAGAAGAAGATACATTCCCTAATCAGAAGGCCTATCTGGGATATGGAAGACTTAGACTCAAATTCTGGTCTCAGTAAGGCAGAACTGAGGTTTATCTCTGAATTTCCCACTTCTGAAAAGGATATGTAGACCACTAGGTTTTTGGCTGTTCTGCACTAGGAATTTCCTTTCTTAGTTTGGATCAAAACCAAAAACTCTACTGGACACGAAAATTAAGTATGCTTTTTAGTGGAAAATTTCTGACCAGTTTTGCCTCTTAGACTTTCCAATATTGCCTGCCTCTACTTTATTTAGCAGCTTTTTCTGCCACTCCTGGTTTTCTTTTCTCTCTTTGTGATTTTACTGATGTGAAAGTGTTGTGGAGAAAGAGAGCTTTGCTTGAAGCTGACTTGAAGCTACTGGAGTTGCTTTTAGGAATGTTTCAGCTTAAAAATCTGCCCAACTAAAACGTCAACTGCACTGACCAATCTTTGTTCCTGATTATTCTGATTTGCATATTAAACAATAAGTACTGAAAGATGGGGTAAAGTGTGCACAACTGAGCAAGAAAATGAGTCAACTTTCTCCACTCCTCAAGCTTGTTGTGTTTTTAGTTGCTCGAAGATCCTTCTGAAGTACAGGCATATCAATATGTAAAAGGTAGTGATGATAGAGTTCTGCTTATCAGTGAATAAATGCCTTTGCAGGAACTAAAAATTCTTTTAAGCTCCAAAGGAATGTCATAACATTGTTTTAGCCTTTTAAAAGAGAAAACTTTTGGCTCAAATTAAAACAAAATGCTGCTAATTGTGTTTTTTTTCCTCAGTTTGAACAGCTCAGCATTTTTAAAAAACCCTTGAGTTATAGATTAGAGGGAGAGCTTTCAGTAACTTGGGGAAGACTGGAAATGAAGAGTGGAGCCTATAGTGTTATGTAGTTATTGTTTTCTGAAAACGGGGTTCTGAGCACCCCAAATCATTCATTATTCATGATGTTTACCTTCCCTTGTATATGAACACTGGCTTGGAGGACTATGTACGTGATGCAGTACTGCCCAGGACTGGTTTCAGGTTCTTTGGCCTTTGAAGAGCTAGGGTGCAGAGTTCAGAGCTGATTCTCCCCATGGGTGAAATGCATCCTACTTCAGAGTGCTTTGCCTTTGAATCCTGAACTCGCGTCATGGCCTGTAGTATAGCAGAGAAGGCTTCATGGGGAAATACAGTAGAGAAAAACTTTTGCATTACTGTGATTTTTCTTAAACATGTATTTAGAACTGATAAAATCTATGTAAAAATCTTCATTAATTGTGTGTTAGTTCCATATAACAAGCAAAAATATTAGCACTGATATGATGCTTACATGTTGAATAACTCTTGTATTTGATAACTATAAAATTAATGCAAGTTTATCTTGTATAGATTTGTCTCATGGCTACATTAGGATATATTGTGGGGAAATAGATATAAGGTTATATAAAGATGAAATTACAGTAATTTGTTTCAAGCAATTTAGCTTATTACATTTGACATGTTATCAGGTCTCTGAAATGTAGCTAGAAGCTTCCTCTTAGAAACGTGTCTTGTCCTTTCTTAATGATCATTTGCAGTGCGTTATTACTACTTCATTGTAGCTTTGTGCTTTCTGTGTAAAGCCAGCAGAGACTTTCTGCTGCTGAAGAATAAAAAATTCCTTTAATTTTTGTGGAATTAACTATCAATTTTTTATACTATGCCTTCAAAAGTTTTCAGAAGTAGTCCCAGTGTACTCTGCATCATTTGAACCATGGGCTGCATCACCTTGAGCAATCTTTGTATTGGTTCTTGATGTATGGAGGCATGGTTTTCTTCCCATTTTGTCTGTTACATTATGCTTTTGTCAAGCAATATACACAAATTTAAGCCATCAATAAAGGACTTACCGTAAACCCTATGCTAAGATTGTTCAGTTCCTTTAGGAAATGCCAAATGTCATGTTGTATGTCAGGGATTCTCAGAAGTAGGTCAGAATCCTCAGAGATTTCAGTGTCGCTGTTCTCTAGTAAATTTTGCCTTGTTCTTTAAAAACAAGTTTCTAGCTTGTATGATTGTAGAGATAGCAGTGGAAATGTAAACTGTGTTCAAACTGATCCATCAGTGCTCACCTGAGACTTCCTACTGTCTGAAATAAAAGGTAGATGCTCTGTTTTTCAAGACACTAAGGACTCTGCAATCACAGAGCTGTATTTTTTGGATATCAGAGAACAATTTTTTTTTTTCTTATTTCCAGTTACAAGGTGGCCAGTGTCATGCTGTACAGCAGGGAAATACTACCATGTCTTTTACTCTTCAAGCTTTTGATAAAGGGGCACTTACTGTGTTTATGGCACATGTTTTTCCCAGTGTTCCATGGAGCTGGAAACCAGGCCTGATCCTTTCTTTCTTTTCTCATCCCTGGCTCTGCTGCTAATGCCAGATTTTTCTCATTGGTGATGCTGAATGGGACAGCACCTGACAAGATGCTGAGATATGCAGTGATTTTTTGGAAAAAAAAATGGTCGACTGGTGGGGTATTCAACATCCGTCTTTACAAGAGGATTTCTGAAATCTCTTAATGTCTTAATGGACATTCAGCATTAGAGAACCAGAAATGTGCGTGCATGGTAGCTGAATGGCAAAATCTGCCAGATCGCCTAACTGGGAGACAGTGATTGTGCCTTGTGGTTTAGAAATGACTAAAATGTCTCTTTGTGTCGACTCAGAGCACTTATCCTTTCCAAGTGATGCAGTTACATGTTGGATATGTCCAAACAAAGAACTACTGAAGTTCACTGGATTTATGATATTCAGGGATATGAGAAAAATGGGGATATGAGGAGTTTTGCATACTCCTCTAAGGAGAATAAATTTTATTAACAGTACTATATTTCTGGAAAAGGCAGTGATTACTGGATCTTCACTTCTCATAAGTAAGTTTACATAGGTACATCTGAATGCAAAGGGACCACTGTGAGTTGGTTACCATGAAAAAATATACAATTGTAAAAGTGGTCAGCAGGACAGCAGAACTCACTGGAGTGGCTTTCTGTCAGCAATTTGTTTTGTTCTGCTCTGCCAGCAAATACAGAGCTCAAGATGCAAAGGAGAACTTGTAGTGTCCATTCTCTGACTTCAAAGTGAAGCAAACACCATGTTTTATATTGAAAATCTGAGGCTTGTTGTAAAAAAAAAAAAAAGTCTTGTTCTGGTGAGCAGGAAAAATAAGAGTGAAGAAGTTGCATCTTTTTCTCAACTGTAGCTTATATTATTTTGATAGAGATCTGTTGAAGAGTTCTGCTCTATAATTGTTTGCTTTTGCAGGCATACTAATATTTGTAGAGCTGAGCAGTGACACTAGAAGGCAGGTGAATTTCTGAAAAGAATTTATTTTTATTGTTTGTAACTTTCCCAGCTCTAAAGCTAGGCAGTAGGAATTTCCTGCTGAAAATTTTCCAAGATAAATAGAGAAGACATTATATGCTATGTTTCCATTAAAATTATCTCTATTCCCCCAACCCCTATTTCTTTCCTTTTGTTAGGCTTCTTTAATGACCGTATGTATTCTTTTATGAACTAATGATATAATTTTGTGTAGCAATTGCAATGCTATCATACTAAGCTAATTCAGTCACTGATTTCTGTTCCACATTGATATTGTAATCTCTTCATCCACTGGAAGAAATGGTATTAAAATCTAGGCAGATCAGATCTAGCAGGAAGAGAGATCCCCTGTGTGGTTTGATACTGAAATACACTGGTACAGATTTGATAGGACAGCCATAGCACAAAGGTTAGGTCAGAAGTCCCAGGCAGTGGAATTATCAGCCAAAGGATCTTTCCACAACACAAGTTACAGCTGTGTTTGGATTGTCTTTTTGGTTTTTGAAACAGCTGGCAAATTCCATAGTTTGACTGTTCATGTTAACTTTATTCATGTAAACTTTTAAAAGATGATTTGGTGCTTGTAATGTGCTTGTAAACAATGGAGGTTCACAAGTGCTCAATGAGAAACAGAACAGTTCGTTGCCACTTCAACAAGTAGCGAAGACCTTTTCTTTTATACCACTCCGCTGCTTGCCAGGACTGGTATTCCACAAAGTAATGGTGATAGGTAGGTAAGGAAGCTGGCTGAGGAAAGGAAACTTGTTTTTCAACAGTGTGAATAACTGTAGTCTTTTTACCAGATGTTTTCGAGCCTGAGATGAATTCTAATCCAAGTTGATTCTGAGTATTTAGCTATGGATTTGAATCTGTCGTACGCTACTGGTAGTGTTTTCCTGTAGGTAAGTTCATTCTCATATTAGTGAAAAAGGCTGTTAAATGGAGAACATGTATGTTTGTATTAAGATTTTTACAGTGAGCAATGGAAGTTTTAGAATTGACAATCATTTTATGTCTGCACCTTATCTTTTTTTATTTTGTAATTTTCTCCTCCTTGAAAAGCAGTTGCAGCACTTCAGGATTTCTCTTTGTTAGCATACATTAAAAGTTAAATTACATCTTCTGAGGTCTGTAGCTGAAATGTTTGTATGCACAAACACAAAACAGTGATAGTTTTTAGATGTGTTTCTCCTTGCCTTCCAGTTGCGTTGCTATGGTTTAACTTTTATTTTCCTGCTGTGTTTAAAAATGGTACAAAATGAATATTCCTAAATTCTGTCTAGATATACAGTGAGTTCAAGCTGTGGCTAATTTCTGTCTGCCTGTTTGAGGTTTTTCAATGGACAGATACCTGCATTTGAAAAAATAGTGCAGTGTTTCACAGTAAAAGGTACTGTTGATAGCAGCTTCAGGGGTCATGAAATGTTGAATGGTTATGATGAATAAATTACCTTTCGATTTTAGACTGTTCCTTCAAAACAAGAAAGAATCGGTGTGTGGTGAGTTTGCACTGCTTTTTGCCTTGTAATTCTTTGTGGATATGCGAGGGACTCATTTTCTTCAGAATTATTTTAATTCAGCATGGCCTCTGTTACAAAACGTAGGGAAAAACATTTGCATCATAAGCAAAATGATGAATCTTCTCTTTTCGGTCGTCTTCAGATCTTTGACTACAAAAATGAGAGAAATGCCAGAATCTCTATGAAGACTTTCAAGTATTTCACTTTTGCTATTGATTTTTCTATGGCATATTTTCACATGTTGGGGCAATTAGTGGCTAAGCTAAATACAACCGAAGAGGGACTGTTCCATCAGAAACTGAAGCTAATGGTCTGTAAAGGCGCCCAGGATAACTGGAGTGCTCAGCACTAGGTTTGAACCTAAATTGCCACCAAAATGAGTGGGAAGCTGGATATGTGGGCCAAGGGCTGAACGATGCACTGTGAATGAGTATTAGCTGTTTTAAGATGTTGTGTAGTCATGCTTGAAAAAGCTTTCAGTTTAGTAGCTGGGAAGAAAGTGGGTGCAGTAAGCATCTTGCTTGGAGCAGTGATTGTTTAAAAAGCAGATTGTATATGGCCCTTCTGTGGCTTGTTCTTTTCTGATTTTTTTTTTTTTCCCCTGTCAGAAGGAAGAAGCAATTTCAAATGGGTTAAAGCCACAAAAATGACTTTTCTTTATTTAAAAAAAAATAGCCAAACAACCAAACATATAAATCCCGAGGAAAGAGTCTGATACGGTCCTAAGCTTTTTTATGGCTCATTTTCCAAGCACAGAGTAAAATTCCCCATGTGAAGCACTGGCTGCAAAGAGCAACAGGTTGGCGGCCAAATATTTTTGATCTGTCTTAACCTTTTCCCCAAACCTTATTTATTTTCTTTCTGCTACAAATATGGCTATCAAAAGGGCATTATCTTTTTCCAATGTGAGAATGGATGTTTCTTGTAAGCCAGACAAATTTCTCACATTCCATTTATAAATGTGTATTGAGAAAACGCTATCTGTTCAAATACAGCCTTTGCAGTTTCCCTGTTGTGCGAGAAGAGATGAAAACATAGGTCTGGCCACTTTTCAAAGCTACTTTTAGAGATATTCCCCTGGTATTGATATTTCAGATAATTATAGGCTGCCTTTTCTTGCACTCAGTTTGCAAAACCTCTCATGTATGCCAATGTCTATTCAAGGGCTGTTGGTAATCTTAATTTTTCAAAGGGGCAGCTTTGGAACAGGCTTTCTATTAAGAGATGAATAAGAGCAGGCAACTAAACTCTCTCCAAATGCTCTGACAAATTAATTAGATAACAGCAGCTTTTTGCTAATCTCCATTTCCTTTACATTTAAACAGCAGAGCACCACCTTGACAACTAGTTGTGCAATCATATAATGGTCATCCAGCAGCATTAAAAAAATTGTCTACCTGTAGCACTGAGCAGATAAACTTGGTAAGTTAAGCAAGGATATTCTCGTATCCAAATGCTCCCATCTTTGAGAACGTCTCTTCATATCCCTGCAAATGACTCTTGATCAAGTTGAGGAACAGGTTTCCCAGGCGCACTTGCTAAAGTTGTACTGATTCACTGTTACAAGTCCACTATAAATGAGAGATGACTGAATCCAGTGTCACAGCCAGGGGAGAGGTTTTTATTCATGTCAGCCTTCTCTAGATTAAAGCAGAAGTTATTATGTAACCAGTTTGTCTTTCTATTTTCTCCAATAAAGCATTTTTGCTTTTCTGGCGGGGAGGGAGGGACTTTTGTAGGAAAGAGATTCAAGCTAGCATTCCTGTCTGCCTGACTATGCTGCACTGGTGTCTTTTGGAAGTTATGATTCAAGTATTTTATGCTCTTGTTGTCTCCAATTGCTCTGTTCTGTAGCTGGACAAAGTCCTGCAGGAGGCAACACTGTCTGTTCTGCCTGTTAACTGTTGGCCAGGAATAAAAACTGGGAATGTAGTAAGAATCTTAGATAAAATGTAATTGCAGAGTACTGTTGCTTCTGCTTTTCTTCAGTGCTCTATTTATGGCAGAGGTCCAAGTTAAAGATGAGGCCAATCTATAAAGCTTGTGTCAGGGTTTCAGATACCACCAAAGATTTGGGGGTGGCCAAAGTCATCCTTTTAAGCTTGTGGCTAGCTTCACATGTGTTTGTATCCTACAGGACTTTCACTTTTCAGTCTTTAAGTGACACTTAAAAATGCACATCTAATCTTCTGTCAAGTGTTTCACTAATGTTCTCTTCTCTCTAAAGATTATTGTTTCATTGGCTGTATTTCAAGAGCCAATGTGAAATCAATTGAAAGTGAGCTTTGTGTTTTAGCCAGCCAGAGGAATAATTTACGTTGGATATAAGTGTTAATGGTAGAGAAGTGTCTATTGACAGTTGAGGCTAAACCAGTTCAGTCTCATCGCTCTCTGTGCTGTGATGAATAGGTGAGACATTTTACCTTCACCAAAATATCAGTTGCATACAGTTAATCTCTCAGTTTTTATAAATCATTGGCTTCTTCAGGCTACTTTAGAAAGGTATGAAAGTAAAAAAAAAAAAAAAAAAAAAAAAAAAAAAAAAAAAAAAAAGAATTACAATACCAAAAACTTTTCTCCTGTTGAAAGTGAGCAAGCAGAGATTAAAAAAAAAAATACTGTTCCCAATGTATTCTTGAATTAAGAAGCAAAGCTTTCAATGAACTGTTATAGAAGTAATCTGTACTCTCCCTCAAAAAAAAAAAAAAAATCTATCCCCCAAGTTTATATTGCATGGGGGGGGTAGTAGTCAGGCCAACATTTATTGCATATATTCTGAAGTGATTGAAAACCTGCTCTGTAGTTTCTACAGTGGCCTGTGGGTGTAATACTGGTTCAGAGTCCTGCACCCCTGCAGAGATGGGGGAGCAAAGGGTAGAAGCTGAATGTACTTGCATGTCTGTGGATTTGCCTGTCTGGTACCTGTCTCTCAAACACTCCGCATAGCAAGGATTTCTCATGGCCTCTGCCACAAAAGAGGAAAGTGGGGGGGGGAAATCCAGTACTGCATTCTCAGGAAGAGCCATCAGACTTGTATGCAGAGCCTTTCAGCTAAAGCAGCTGATTAAAGCTGGGCTGCCTTCTCCTCTGCTCTTGTTTTGCTCAGACTGTAATGTCATAGTAATTTGTCTCATTAATTTGTAGCCATGAGAACAAATTATGATCTGCTGTAACAGTTAACTATATTAACTGAAAAGGTCATAAAATGATGGGGAGGAAGTTGTGTTTTCTAAATATCAAAGCAGTAAAATTAGTATTTTTCCTCCAAACACTTTTAATTAAAAAAAAATCATATTGAAGTTTGTGTGTGTGTGAGGGAGAGTATAGAATGTATGTTAAATAAAACAAAAAGCATATTCATTATTTGAGATTAGCAAACACATTACTACTTAGCTGGGAAAAAACCCTATCTTGGCTTCTCTAAAATGAAGTTGTCACTTCCCAACCTAAATTCTCAGAGGGGAGTTGGCTGATGTAATTGAGTTAAAAACAAACAACAACAACAAAAAAAACCCACTTGAAACACTTGGATAAAATCCTGCACAGAAGTGCTTAATACTGTAATATGAGCAAGAACAAAAACAAAACACTGAAGAAAGAAAAATACTGTGTATATGAGACAGAATTTCTTGCTCAAATTGCTAGGCTTTCGAGTTCTTGTAGTATCTGAATGTGTCCAGTTGTAAGTATGGTTTTATTAATAAAATTTTAGTTTTCAAAAGGAAGCCATCAGGTTGTATTCAGTCGGGTTTAAAAAGTGAAGATAAAATAGCAAAGAGCTGCTCTTACCAAGGAACTCTATCTGTTTTGTGTGCAGAATGTTGTAGGAGTTTTGTGAAAAAGTATGTGGTGATTCTGTAGTTAAAGACATTAATATACACTGTTTTCTTATTTCTGGCATGATGTTTGAATCTTTCATTTCAAACACTGAAAATGTTTGAAATTTTTTTAGCTTCCTGTTATTTTAATAACCTTTTTTTTAAAGGGTGGGAGCTTAGAAAATGCACCAAAAGGGGGAGGAGCAGGGATCCATCCCCTGAAACCAAACTAATTCCCTGTATGTAGGTCCTTAGGAGGGAAGGACTCTTCGGCAGCATAGCACAGCCTTTTGCCACCTGAACTAACAGCACACCTGGGAGCCCTGGGGCACTTTCACCCTGTCTGTGAGCTTGCAGCACTGAGGGGATAAGACAGGAACCCTATACCAATTTGTTTTGTAGGGGAATGTTTGATAGCCGTTATCCATGTATATATCTTATCCTTCTTGCTTCCCACCCTGCCCTGCTCCTCGCACTTTGCTTGTATGTTGCTCTTTTCCTTCTTCTTTTCACCCCTTTGCATTCAGGTTGGTCTTTCCTTTGCCTTGATGCATAGAAAATGGGAGGTGTATTGAGAGAGACCATCTTTCTTCTTCTCTGTTCTGCTGGAGCCCGGTGCCGCAAGAAGCACTTGAGAGCCGTGTGGAGTACTTGCAAGGGGCAAGTGTAGTGATAGCACAAGTACGGGTCAGTAATTAGCAGGCATGGAAGGGGACAGATCATGCTGGATGCAAACAGAATGTGTTTCAGAAAATCATTATTCACCTTTAAAGTTCTATTGAATCTCCCCATCTGTTTAAATAAGTAGCGGTATGATGGCAAAGTGCTTTGAGAACTACCGATGTAAAGCACTATACGTAGGAAAGGCAATATAATATTAAATTAAGTTTAATAATGTAATGCAATGTAAGTTGCATTTTTAGAGGCTTGTGAATTGTTCAGTTTTGGATGCATTTTCATGGAGAAGACAAGAAGCTTATCCTTGACCTGAAAGCCAGATTTTTTTTTTTTTTTGTTAGACCATCTGCAAGTGCTGCTCTCTGCACTGCAGCAATTACATTGATTAGTGTAATAATTTGGTCTTTAAAGCTGTAGATTTATAGATTTTTTTTTTTCATGCATTTCCTAATTCTGATCAGGAAGCTCAGCTTATTTCCCTTACATAAAACAGAGTATGTATTTGGCACAGTGTGTGGAGGATATTAGAAGATAATGGTGATCTTGGATGACATGTCTGTAGAAAATTAACCTCCTCCTAATGGTGCTCATTAGAACTACCAGAGTAGAGTGTAATTCCAGTCCGTAAAAGGAAGAGTAGGAAACATAAGAGGCAATCTGACTGTAGGGCAATTGTGGTGTCATATGAGGTCTTAGTGACAACTTAGATTTCTGTTTTCTGTGGCATTTGCTATAAATTTAAAAACAAGTAGCCTCTTTCTTGATATGAATAAATAGAAAAAATGGCATCATTTCATACTACTATTTCTTCAGTTGTCTAAAAACACAGCTTTGCGTAAGAACTTAACAAAAACTGAGAAGACGTTTTCTTGCAGCATTCTGTTCTGACATATAAGAAAACTGATTTTTGTTTCCAATTTACTGTTAACTTATGTCTGAAAAACAGAAAGCTTTAGGTTCTCTTGTCAAATTACTGTGTTACTGAAGTTGAATATAATATAACATGGGTCCAGTAGCTGGGTGAGACGAAAGAAAACTGAAATTAAATCATGTTTTAACATCCTATTTTTCATTCCTATGTTGGTACAAATAGGAAAGAAAATACAGATTCTTCTAGTGAGCTGAGGAAATAAAGCATTCTTTGATTTGCCTTAATCTTTCATAATTTGGTATAGCTCTAGTAATTGATTTTAAGATCAATTTGATTTGGAATATCAGACCAAGAGTGAAACACCCCAAAATAAACGTCAAAAAGGCATTGCTTCTCAGTCATGTTATTTACGTTATCTGTGTGTTTGGCTTATGTGTTATGGTTGATAGCATAAACATTTACCCATATATGAACCTTTGCTTCTAAATATTAACAGATCACTTTTTAATGTTCAAAGGTAGTAATGTGTCCATATATGATGATGGAAGAAAGTGTCTGTGGTCTTTGACCCTGTGGTAGTCTGTGCCGATCTGCTCCATCTTCAAGGGGAGGCTGGCTTTTCCCAAGGAGGAGTTGCTGCCTCTTAGCTGCACCGAGCTGCAAGTGGAGTGGGTGCGATACTAGCAGGCAAGGGAGGCGAAGACTTCCTCCAAGAAGTCTTTGAGAGAGTGAAATTGAGAAAGCACAAGTAGATGTTTTTGTTCACTTATGGTTCTTTTGATTCTTCTCCTTTAAATCTAAGCCTGAGAAAGGGGACGTATGACTCACTGAAGCCTGGTTTATTTTATATGGGTTGGGAGCATAACATCAACTGCGTGTGGTCTTAGATAGTAACTGTGCCCTGTCTGTTAATGTCAGTAACAGGTTTTAATGTCACATGTTATGTGGAGGAGGAGGGGGAAAAAAAAGCAAACTTTTATTTCTCATTGTCCATACGGTGGTTTTAACACGTTTGGCAGAGAGTTTGTCTTCATAGTCAGGATCTTTTAAGACCTCATTGAAATAATTATCACTTGTAAAACAGAAAAAAAGTGAACATGCCTCTTTTTCTCCTTTCTTCCTTCCTTTCCTTCCAGTTGGATCCTTTGGTTATGAATTTCACGTGTGTTATAAGGACTGCCCTCCAAATACGATACACTGCAGTTTAAATGTTAGCACATAGCTTGAAGCATGTACCACCAGGGAAAGTGTATTACTGCTATTAATATTTCTCTTAACAGTCTGAAGTTAAGTTGCATGTGACCTGATATGGGCATACAGCTTTCAATTAGCAATCTATGTTTATTTCCTCGATAGTGTTCGAATTAAAAAGTTCTTGCTGATAGGTTTTCTGGCATTTTAAACTGATCAGAAGATATTCTATCCTTATGTCACCAAGCCAGGCCAACTCACTGCCCCAGCAGAAAGTAATCTAACGAAGAAGGCGAATAGCTTGCTGCATAGTCGGCTCAGCAAAGGCGGCTGGCGGGGGTGTGCGGGCAGAGCTGTGAGCAGGCGGCAGGGGCAGGGAGCGTGGCTGCCCTTCGCGCGGCGCCGCTCCGCTGTCTCCCAGCACCTGTCTACTGAGGGGCAACCAAAGTAAAGGTCAAAATAACGAGAAAAGATATTGTTGTAGGCTATTAATTTTGTACATCACGTGCCCTGTTTTCAAATATCGTATTGAGACATTCGGATGTAAAAATATGAAGTATTTCCAGAAGTATGAAATCCTTTCAGAGAGATGTGTGAACCAGGGCCATGAAAGAAGTTCGCTGGTGCGTTTATGCTAACATTTATACTACTCATTACTCCTAATCCTGCAATATGCTTAAAGAGTCAGAGTTGAATCTTGACAATACTTACAAGAGTGTGTGTGTGGGAAAGTTTAGGTTGAGTTAATTCTAGAAATTTCAGACAATAAAAGATTCCAGAGTCAAAAATGCAAAATAAACAAGACTCTGTATCCAGAAAATTTTTTCTCACTTACGTTTTTGATTAGAAAAGTCACTGTTATGTATACATTGGTTTAAAAAAGGAAACAAATGGTATCCTTGAAATATACTTTAAAAATGTGGCATAGTATTATGAGAAAGTTGCTAAATCTAAACAACTTAGTGTTTAAAAAAGAAAATTATGAGTGTCCTCGAACTTGAAATGTCATAAATGTCATTAGCAGAATGTGGAGTGTTGAGTGCTGTGGTGTCTGAGGGAATGCACTGAATTCTTTGTTTTGCAGAAAACAAAGTCAAAAAGCCGGGATCCTGTTCTCTTAAACACTGATTTTGTGAAATACATACACTGAACTTGGGCTAATTCTCTCCTACCAAAGTGCTAATAAAAAATAGATCACGGGGTGTGGGGGTGGAAACAGGTTTTCATGGCTTATGAGTATGTGCAACTAAAAATCAAATTCTGTTTATATTATTGATACTTGATTGTACTACCTGGCTATTTCTGTATGTTTAAACAAAGGAAGTGCAATCTGTATGAAATGTATTAAAAAAAAAAAAAAAAAAGCCGCAGTTTGCTCTTGTTTAAACAACTTCTACTTCAATTACAAGTGGGAGATGTTTTGAAAATGTGGACAGCTGAACTGATATACTGACATCATGGCAATTCTAGAAGGAAGCAAAGCACAGTCAATTAAGCTCACATCTGGCCTACTGGATTGCAGTATGTTCTCAATAGTAACAGTGCAAATGCAGTAATAAAACTTTTATTTGTGTATGAAACTGATCTTTTCTAGATCTCATTGGTGATGCTATAGCAGTGTTAGGAGTTGCTGGGACCCTGCTATCCATACGGCTCATGGAGCGAGAACCTCATCCAGCAAAACAACTGGACACTAGTGTTAGTATGAAATAACTCTTGTTTAAATAGTTTGCTGCACCAAAATATTACTGCTCTAATAAAATAAATACTGCCAAAAGGCATCCGTATAATAACAGGAATTGAATTGGAGTCCTATATGACAGTACCTTTTAAGGTCTGTGCAGACAATAATTTGCAAGTCCATATATTTATGTAAGTACTTTGTACACATGAAAGTATTTACTTCGTGTGTATTGAGGATAGATGTCTTTGACAGTTCTCCCATTACTGTTCTGTTAAAATTTGTGTTATAAATCTTTGGGATCTGTTCTCAAAGATGAATTGCTCTACATGCACATCTGTTTCTTACTGTTTATTTTTTGTTATGTCATTGATATAATATCAGCTTGAAAATAGTGGTTTTCTGAGGTTGGAGTGGGCAAATGTGCTTACTGGATTTATTTGGGGAGTGTTTGACATTTTTTTCATGGCATGTAAATCAATTTTAACTTATTGAGGAGAAGCGGACACAGAAAACTAAGAAAAATCTGTTTCAGTAATTAGTAATTCTTTTCTTTGTTTAAAGAAATGTCCTTCCCATCTTTCTTACTCTTTTTCATTTTGTTTTAATGTATTTATGCTATTTAATCTACTTTACAGTTACCAATGACTAAATTTCTTACCAATTTTTTTCTCTTGAATTGGACTCCCATATTAAGGTAACTATAGCATGTAACAGATGTAGTTTATACCCAAATTGTATCTAAGCCCATGTTTCAAGGGGGAGCAAAGTTATTTATGTGGGATCCAAGTGCAACATTTCTTTGATAGAGGGCAGTGCTCTAGAATGAAGGTTAAAATAGGAATGACAGTTCCCTGCTAACTTGTCAGGGAATTGGGTACGTGTAGTTTTGTCACTAAGCCAGACAACAAGCTGGGACAGGATATAGCTTCTGAGTAATTTTTTTTTTTTTTGTCTGTAAACCAGTCAGGAAGCTGTAGTTGTGATAGCAGTGAAGCTAAGTTTTTTAAAAACACTGATATTTAGGAGAGTAGTAAGTGTTGGCTGCTAGCAAAGCATCCATGGCCTCTCTGTGCTATGTAGCTTACTCTTTAACTACATCTTTTTTAGAATATCAGTATTTAGTGAGTAAGATCCATGTCCCTTGTATTGCATTTTAGTTGCCTTGTCTTGCTTAGTAATAGTAGATTACTGACATTTAAGTAAATCGGACTATTCGTTGTTCAGAAGGTATCTAGTAATCTGATTTGCTGGAAAGGGGATCCTTATGTCCCATGTTTCTTAACTCCTTATCCTCAATGGAAGGAGTTTTCGGCTGGATGATGAAAACGTGGTCTTGAAATTATCTATCTGTATGAATAATTTCATATGAGTAATTTGTTATAATTTCCTGATGCATATTGATTTGATTTTTTTAGTGGAGATTTTTATTCTTTATTTTATGAAACAATATAAGAAAGACAAGGTATTTTATAGATTGCAAAACTGGAAAGCTAGACTCATTCACAAAGAATGAATGTGCAGAACAGTTCTACAAGGAAAAAGTTCAATATATGTGCTTTGGGCCAAATTCATGGAGCAAATACAGCAGCTGCCTTCTATCTCCTATTTTCAGAAAATTGATATGCTAATAAATTAGGTATAATCACAGAGAAGACTGCAGTGGGGTAACAGCAACTCTGAATTAAGAGTCTTGAAGATACTGTAGTGGCAAAATAGTCTCTGAGGATACCTTAAAAAGGTGCTATCACACATCTGAGTGCTCAGCAGTGACAGCTTAGCTTGAAACTGTGGGTGCGATGAGTGTGCGGTGCATCTGCTGCCTGGCTCCCTGTCCGCCAGGCACGGCAGCTGGGGTGCCTGGGGCCGCTGTCCTCGGGATGCCTCCCCGGGCAACGTGTGCCTGTGGAAGCATGTTCTTGTTTTGGTGTTTGTCAAAGCTGAAATTGCAGCTGCTAGCAGAAATATTTCTTTAAAATAGTATTTAGCAGAACACTGCTCATGCTAATGCCTTAGTTGAAGCTTTATAGGTATGTTAGTTTTCCTTCCAACAGTTGCTCTGCATGGCTTATCATGGCATTTAACTGGCCAATTTATAAACTCTGCTTCAATATTAAAATACTGCTTTGAAAATTATTTTCAAGTACATTAGGCAGCTAGACACCAAAGCAGTTAGAGCCTTCCAGTAATCTGCAGTCTTTCTTTTGAGGGTCTTATTCACCTGCCACTTTGATAACTTTTTGCTAGCATTATATTCAAATCTGGTATGCTTTTTGGAAGTTAAGTATTTTGACTATTTCCATTTGTTTAGTTTGTTTTCTTAAACCTGATCTATTACAGTAACGTACAGAAAATAATGTATCTAGGAATGTATATACTGATGGGTTCCCTTTCATGGTGGATCAAGGGTGTATGTATTTATAGCCTGGTATTTACGCAGTCCTGGATTTGGCAGCGCTGGGGTGCCGATACTCACGAACCATTAACACTCTTGTCACAAATGTTTACTTATCATATTTTAATCAGTGTGAAAACATGTAGGAACACATAGTTCCTGCCCATTAAATACCAGTTTTCAGTCTCGGAGGACTGATCCCAAGAACGGGAACGTGCCAGTCCCTTGCAGTGGTCACTTACTGCAGAAGTGAGAATTTCACTCCAGTTTTACATCTCTGTTCTCCGCTCTGTTTGCTGTGGCGTAAGGGAGTTAAGACGCTGACCTACTGTAGTCAGCCTGGTTTCACAGGTGGTCAGTGTGTTTTGTAATGTTTGTTTGCAGTGTAGTAATTGTGGCCAACCTGCAAGGGGGAATAAATAAATGTAACTAAGATACATTGCTTCTTTTTCAGTTCGTGGTATTTGTAACATCAGTGTTTAAACCTAAATAATTGTTAATAAGCATTGTTCCGTAGAATTTATTTCGTTCGATTTGTTTCTTGGGGGAAACTTCAGTCATTTAAAACCGTCAAGACCTGACAATGACACGAAGGGGTTTTGGCAGTGTGATGAGCAGGTACTGCCACCTTGTGGGCATAGGGTAGGGGAAGCGGAATACCGGCTCTGAGGTGCAACACTAACGATGCTTATTCGCCTTTTTATGCGAAAAAGAATAACTTATTTTTTCAGTGGCTTGAAGCTAGAAAACTTATGCAAAGATGCAAAATAATAACGTCAAACTTAAAAAAAAAAAAAACCTTTAGAAAAACAATTTTCTGAAGCACTTCAAGATCAACATTAAAAAATGCTCTTTGCTTGCAGTATAAAATCTTACATCATCGAAACGTTGCAACTGAGAGACTGTTAAAAATAACTTGCTTCTGTCACGTCGTTTTATTCTTTTGTATTTTTCTACATCAGAACTGTGTAAAAATAGTAGTTGCTTTCAAATTGTAATCTGTTTTAAGGCTGCATGTGGTGGCTCTGCCCTTTTCACAATTCCTCTGGCCAGAAGGGGGAGGTCTTGCTTCCCTCCCACCCTCCCCTCTCCCTGGTAGGGGACAGGTTCTTCCTTGTCCCTGAACACTAGCACTTGGTCTCGTTGGCTTTCTTTTGGGTCAGTTCGCAGAGGTGCCCAATAGCACTGGTTTCAGAGAGAACAGTGTTTGTCCTACAGGAAGGACGGGTTCAAGAGCTACCCTTACCAAGGAGCTCTGCAGTGTTTCCAAGAGGTCTCCACTTCTGAGCTGTTTGCTGAAACGGGCAGTTCTGAATCTGGTGGTTAACTGAGGTGAGATCCTCCTTCCTTTCCAAGGAAGAAAAAATGTTGGTATTTTCTATATTTGGTTAAAGATATTGAGACAACCTAATTTTAATGAAAAGGGGAATTTAAGATAATCCTTACTTATTTGAGAAGACTCTTCACAAGTAATATGAAATAACATTCTTTTGGTATTGAAGGGGCTGATGTTCACAAACTTAACTACAGACTCCAGATGAGCTTAATTTCTGTATGGTTACCCAGCTAATTAAGTGTTAAACCAAAATATTTTTAATCAGGGAAACAGTAAATGAAGTTTTCAATACATTTTCCATGTTTGCTTGTAAGATGACTTTTTAGAAAGGAAGATGGATGTTACTGTATAAGATATAATAGCATATTTCAACTCTATCGTTAAGATAGGTGTTTTAAGGTGCGTTAAGATTTGGCTTTTCAGGTGGAAATACTTAGGCTTATAATAACCATTTGTCAAAAACTGCATTAAAAACCTATTTTCAGTATTTTTCTGGTATATGTAGGGAATGTGTAGGCAACATACTGAAGTGATTACAAGTCCCGTGCCCTGCTCCTGGGGTAGCTGGCATAATCACCTTTCTTATGTTTACTCTTACCCAACAGTAATATGCCCATAAGAAATTCATGCCTAAATCATGCTGCATTTTCAGTGGAGGTATGACCCAATCATATGCATGTGTTTTGTCATAACAGCAAGCATTTAACTACAATAAAACTTGTTACAAGTTTTGATTTGGTACTCCATTACACTGTCTACCCATACCTCTTTCTATTACTCTGGATACACTGATATGTTTTACTAGGAGACTTGCATTAAAGATGACATTTGATTATACAGTGTTTTAAAGAAAGAGCGCCAAAAGGAAATGTTAGTTCCTCTTTTGAACTCTTGAGTGTGAAGCCTTGGTTAAATAATACAAGGAAAATATTTTCCATAGGAAAATGAAAGATAGTTTTAAAAACTTCTGAAAATCAAGACATAAGCCATTTCTCTGACACTGAGTAACTTGGTCTGACTTTGATTAGCTTAATAGCTCATGAATCACAAACTGAAGCAGATGATATTTTTGTATTGCATCATGAATCACAGAATTTGAGACTAATTTAAACCTTTGAACATTTTTATAGGGAATAGAAGCAATCCTAGTATTGACTACTTAAAGTGTATTGAGCTTTTTTTTTTTTTTTTTTCCTCTGAGTATTTTCACGTGGTGGACTCTAGAAAGTATGCCCCTGAATGTTTAGTCTGCCAGCACATCTGACTTATTTATGGCCCCAAATGCTGGCTTTAATTCCTCCTGTTCCATTAGGAACTCTATTCAAGCAAAGTAGAATAAAAGTTTTCAACTACCTTGCAATACTATTAGTAAAAGTCTTTCCATTTTAAAATGCTGGAAATAGTGTGCAGTTAAATTATAGTCAAAGGGCGTATTAATCCTTTAGTAAAATTCATGATTCAAGGGGAATGGAGGGAACTTGATGGTATTCCTAACTAATATTTGTGCCTTGGAAAATCAGATAGGAAGAGGAGCAGTCTTGAAATTTCACACATCCTGAGATTGTAGGAAAAGGAAACTTTTATCACTTTGTAGCAGTTCCTTCTCCTTCAGCTGTTTTGGCAGGGCTTGCTTAGAAGCTACACTGATACCAAATTCTTTTTGTCTGAACCTGCTCAGCACCTGCAGTTTCTGAGGTTAATGAATATGAAATCAGAGCTCTAGGAGAAAATAATACTGTGAGGAACGAAGGATCTGAATATCTTTAAAAATGTATGTACTATGGAGAGTAGCAGGTCCTCAGTGGTATCATATTTTACCCATAATTGCAAATAGTGCAAAACTGTTTCTTCATACTAGAGGGGAACGTGGGAAATTTGTGTCATTGCACGTTTTTTTTTGGGGGGGGGAGCTGTTTTAGCAAGTTAATTAGTGGATTTAAAGTGAATGCTTTGCGAAGTATTTTAATAATATGAGTAATGTTGTGCATGGCAATAGTCTTTCTCCCATGCTTGCTTGTGATTTGATGTCTGGATACTTTGATATAGCTTGCCAACCTTGATATTAAAGTCTAGAAAGAAGATTTGTTTCATCTGTTGCACTATGGTTTAAAATTGCTTAAGCCAGCTGGCCACTGAGCTCTGATACATTAGTGAGTATCTACAACTACTCAGACTATTGTGTGTAAAACACAAATTGTTATTCATTATTTGCTGACTTTTTTTGTTCAATTTGCCTTCATACTTAAACAGAAAATGGCACTATTATGGACAGAAGAACAAGACTAGTGCTTCTTTACAATTTTGAGAATTATGAAAAGTTAATAGGATCAGCATTAAAGTAATCTCTGTTATTTAGTGGGGGGGAAAACAACAAACTTTGAAGTCTGATCATACAAGATCTTAAGTATTCTCCATTCTTGTGGAGCTTTGTCTCTTTTCAGAGATGTGTTTTTCTTACAGTCAAGACAACATGTTATTTTACAAATTAAATCTGGCATTTGCTTTTGAAAAGGTTGGTCCTCTTGTAAACAGTGCAGGCAGGGTCTCTGCATTCACCTTCATATTGTTTTGTCTAAATGAATCTAAGTTTGAAAGCTTCTGTGCAAAAGCATCACATCTGTGTAACCTTCTTTTTGCCTGAAGTTGATGAGGTTTCTAGCATGCACACAACGTAAGTTCTTTGCCCGCTTAGGACTGTGCTTGCTTTTGCCTGGACAGAGTCTTGTGGCCCATATGCTGAAAGGGCTGCAACATGAATAATGACGGGCACTGGTCTATGGTGATCATCCACAGGCATCAACAGGTAGGTATTAAGTTGTTTTGACTGCAAGGACGGCACAGTTACTGATCTAAGATAGATTATAACTTGTTATCTTGCAATGACTTATTCCTCTGTTACAAAATTGGTGCAGAACAGTTTAAAATCCATTTGAAATGAGTTTCTTTTAATTTATTAGTTTAAGTAAACATAACCTCTTAAAAAATGTCAATACAAATGCCCATACACATGATCCTGACTTCTGCTTCACTGTAGCAAGCATAGAAGAGCAGACTTTTAGAATTACTTCCGATGTCTTACTTTGAGCACATACAAGTTTTGTACCAATAGTATTAGTGGTAATTTAATCAAACCATGCTTTTTCAGTTAGTTTAAGTCTGCATTAGTATAGGCAAGATATTTTTGTTGAAGATCTTACTCTGCAATTCTCAAAGATTGAATTAAGCCGTGCATGTCTGTGCTCACAAAGGATTCTTGGGAGTGCTCCCACCAAGCTCTTGTCATCTCGCAGCCCTTCAATTAAACAACAGTTTCGATATTTACATCATGTTTTTCCTTCTTCCATAACTCCCCGGAACTACCTGCTGTGTCGTGTTCCATCCCTGTCAACACTTGGCTGTTGGCAGAGTTCCTTCTTGTAATATGTTAGACTCTACAGACTTTTCTTACGTTATCCTTTGCCTATTTTATTCTATATCATCTTAATGCTAATCCAGTGCTGGACAAACCCTTTCTCTTGCATGGGGTTATTGTCACTGTACTATGCTACTGAACGTATCTGGTAGTGCCCATGTTACTAGGTTTTTCTCTATGGTTCTAGCTATCTGAGGGAAAAACAATAAATGTCCAAATGAGCATAATCTCTGCTGTAGTTCTTCTTTCCCCTCAAGGCTTTAATATGAGAGGTTATTAGCTATTTTAATTTACCTGACTCTTTTATTTTATTTTATTTTTTATTTTTTTTACTTAATATTTAGCCAAAACAGTGAAAAGTTATCTTCCCCTTGTTCACATACAGGTTAGTGACTGTGGCATCCCTAAAATGTGAATCAGTGCCAATGAGAAAGGAAGCATGAAATCTTTGTGTCTGTACGACCTCCAGCATGCTGTGTTTTGAATTTTTCACTTTAAAGGCTCATTCTTTATGGGAAAAGATCTGCTAATCTAAATGATAATTGTTAAATAGTAATTTGTTTCTCTTTATTTCTTTGTTTCTATTCTATCGTAATATGGGGAAAACTATGTATCCTAAATCTGGGCTAATGCCCAGTTAGGTCCAGCTGAGCCTTTAACTGGAAGTTCATTAGATCTTTGTCATATAAATAGGTTGTTTTTAATGACATAAGGCTACCTGGGTGCTGCAGTTTTGTAAGCAATCTTCCTTTCTCTGTGCCTTTATAGCCTTTTCTGTGACATGATTTTACGTGTCTGCTTACCTTGCCTGTGGCATTTTGCCAGTCATCAGATGCTGGTATTCTAGAGGGGGAAGAGTCCCATTCCATCAGCCGTGGTGAATTAGGATTGCTTTTTAGCATATGCCAAAAAGAAAAAGTATTAGCATTTTCATCTTATTTCAACTTTTAATCTAGTATTGCATAAAGTATTTAAACTGCCGAGCTGAGCAGAAATTCTTTGTCATCATTAACATAAGAACCAAAAATGGTGATTAGCAAACTTTGGTAATAGTCTTTTCAGCCACAGGAGGAACATGATTCTGTGCGGAGCTCGCGAGTCAAGTTTGTGGCAATTCCATGTGTAGAGCAGCAGGTTAGACCAGCTGGCAAAAAGCTGAAGTACTGACACAGGTCAATCTTTGAATTTAGGAATAATGTGGTTATCTCAAAATATACACATACATACATACATACATACATACATACATACATGATAGTACCAGCCCTAGAGAGGGGTTATGTTAAGTTCTTTGGTCAGGATTCATAGGCGAACGGATGGGTGCTGGGGAGTGACATTGGCCACTGGAAGGCTTCTCTTTCCTCTCCATGGGAAGAAAACTGTGCTGCAGTTTCTAGTGCTGCCAGTTTTCCCCAGTGTGGCTGAAGCTTCCCTCACATGTTCTGGTGCTGAGGAGGAAGGAAGTGGTGGCTGTGAGTCACAGTGGTTACAGAAACGTGCTAATGAGGTGGGGAGGAAGAACAATGCTGTGTAGAAGGCAGGGGAGGAATGTGATGTGGAACCAGCTGCTAGTGGGAGGGAGGAGAATAGGAGAAGCTGGCTGAATCCTGATGATGCATCTGGAAGCTAAATTCTTATTCACACATAGGATTTTAGAGTTTCTCTAAACCCAGCTCTTGTAATCTCTTTGCCCTCTGTTTGGTGCAGATCCAGGAAAACAGCACAGGGCACTGTTTGTGGGCTGGCTAGCCACAGCAGAAGCCACATGGTCACTCTGTTCAGTGGTGCTCAGGTGGAGAGGCCCACCAGTCGTGGATTTATAGTTCTCAGTTTCCAGCAGTAGCTCACTTAATGGGCTCAGATTTGTCCTTCTGTTTGCAGAGAACTCAAAAATGGGGAAGCTCAGAATCCCTCTGAATCTTCAGTGCACACTTTGGACATGTGGTCCTCATTCAGAGTTATTTCCTGTGGGTTACTTTTGCACAGCTTCAGAACACTTATTTTCCTGAGACTAAATTATCAACCAGATGCATTCAGGCACAGTTTAAAGTCATGCTTATAGCTGTGTATAATTCAGTGAAGCTTTGCTAGTCAAAGTATCCTTTGATAGACGGGGCTTGTTGGGTGTATTTCACTCTGAAGGCCAAATCTCTTTAAAATTCAGATAGAACCACAAAATATTTCTTTTTCTGAAAGTGAAATTCCTTGCATAATACTGTGCTTTATCTAAAAATGAGGAGCACATGCCTATTTTTGTAGTACAGGTGGGATTCTGAGGTTTAAGAATTAGTTTAAGAACAACAAATACTATAGTATCGGTCCTGAGACAGATACGTCAACTCTGTGTGTTTAGAGTGTGTGTGTGCACCTATATATGCAGTTATTCATAAACAGGCATCCTGAGCACCCATAATTCAAGCTGCTTTTCAGACAGCCCCACCAGTGTCCAGCTATTCTTAATCAAGTGGTGGCATCTCAAAGAGCAAAAGGGTAGTTCAGTTTCTGTCTCTGAGTTGAGAGGACAGATAATGGTGCCAGTTAGCTTTCTCTGATTCAGTGTCTGTTCCCTAGGAAAGAATGAAGGTCGTACTTAGGATGGTGAACAGCTCATCAATGGAAGAACATCATCCTTGCTGCATATGTATATTTTTTTCTTTTGTATGGATTTTTCCTCTCTTTTTCCTATTTATTTTTACATAAGGAAAGATTATTTACTGAGAAGAGGATAAATACGTAGTACTATATAAAAAGTATTTAGTATAAAACAGTAACTAGTAATACTTGCATCTCAAAGACTGTATGATTACATCCCTCTGAACATTCATCTGTTGAGAATGGACTTCAACTTTCTTCTTATTAGGAAATGTTTGGGTTTGTGTATTAGTTATCAAAATATGACTGTAATGTCATAAAAAGGAGTTGCTCTTTGGCTTTTGTTGCTTTCCTGCTTGGAAAACTTACCTTTGGCATTTCCTAAGTTGCAACTTTTGTAGCTTTGTTTTCATTTATAGTTCACTAGACAACAGTCCTTTAAGTATCTTGTCATGGCACGTTTCCTGGTGAATTTTATTTTGAAATGCTCTTCTTAACACTTAAGAATTGCAAATTAGGTTAGGCCAAGATTGTCACAAAATGTAAAATGACAAGGAAATCCCAAAGAAAAATCTTAGTTTCTGTCAGAGTGTGGATTTTATTCACATTATATTTTACTATTTTTATTGGTTTTTTAGTGTAGTGTCAGCAAATGTATTTAAAAACTGTCACTCCCTTGCAGCTATTTATCAGGACAATCTCTGTTTCAGAGTGCAATGAAATCCTGACATTTAGTCAAGCTTTGACATTTTCTGTTAGACCAGATTAAACCTTCCTTTGCAAAAAGGTGCATGTCAGTAGACCAGAAAACGGCAGTCAGAGGGTCACTTCTGATGTAACTTCTGACTTTTAGTTGACTGAATGACATCAGAATTGAACTGTGTCTCTGTGGAGCTTAAGGATGTGCCAAATGCTTTGAGCTATACGAAGTCCAAAATGCCCTGTTAGTTTTTAAAGTTCCACGCATAAGTTCTTGCTGAGTCAATTCTATTAAAAAGAAGCACTAATTTAGTTATTTTGGGTACCTAATATTACCACCAAAGCTATAGAAAGAGTTCTGCAATCTATATCACATTTCATTTTCTTCGTGTCATTGATTTATTCAGGAAAACGGACCTGATTTATTGGAAAGTATCTGTTACTTAGAGGGTAGGCAGAAATTGGCTCTGGGGCAAATCTAAAACTGTAACAGCCCAGATTGTGGAATGACAGCTCTTGGGGTTATGAGTTCTTTCATTCTTGCCTCCTACATCTTTGCACAGTGGCTAATTTACTGATTGGGTTCCACATGCTTTACCTTAAAATTAGGAAAAAGATTTCTGTTAGGAGACCTCTGAGTTGCTTCTGATTTTTGAATTTTTAAGATATTTTGGAAGAAGTCTGCTGCTGCAGCAAGTGGACAACCAGTATAAGAAAAATTCCACAAAGATCTGAATGACAGTGTATCTGCCCACAAGGATTTGTGTGTGTGACTGGTAGTTATTTTCTGGCGTACTAAAATGTGCATTAAGCCATCTCTCTTTTTGACCGGATGAGCTCACCCTTTATTGTGCATACAGTGCTAGCATATTAATATGAATTCAAACACAGCAGCATACTTTGTTCATCCATATATTTTCCTGGGTTCACTCTGTCTCCTTGCATGTTGTTACCTTCTCTCTGGATGTCAAGAAACGTGAATATTTTACCTCATAAAGCATACAGAACAACAGAGCAACATCTGCTTCCCTTCTGTGCACTGAGAAGAAGAGTTTTCCTAATCGTCATCTGCTTGGCCTGTTGTAATGTCTGTGGGCATATTGTCTTTTATCATTCTCCTGCAAGCACAATGTTCCCTTTGAATTGTTCCATCAACGTTGTCAGTAATCTAGAAGAAGCCCTCTGTCTTTGCTTGCTTGGACATTTTCATGGGTTGCTTCTGAGTGATCCTAAAAGGTTGTCGTATGATCATCTAGGCAGAACAATCAGGGATTTAAAATTACAGAATCTCTTTTTTGCACCATAGATAAAATTATATTAAAATGAAATCCCACGGACTTTGAATTAAGATTTCATTTAGGAAGCAGAGAAGGTAGCAGAGATGCTGCTGAACTTTTAAGGCTCTGTCTCTGGGAATCTGAGTGCACGCTGCCATATAGAAAATTTATATTTAACTTTACTATCTCAGCATTTTGGGCATTCTTTTGTATTATATTTGCTGCACAGATAAACATAATTGGATTCCATATCTTACTTCCCCAAGGATATAAGGAGTTCACTGTATCTGCTGAGGATGTTCTCTTCCCTCTTTATTACAGTGGGAGTTGGTCTCATGCATTTTGTGCACGGAAAATGAAAAAGTCAGAGGAGAGGGCATGGTCTTGGGCCCCCTGCCCAAGAAGTATCTGTGATCTGCAAAACAGGATGGCTGCCTTTTCAGTGTGAACTGAAATCAGAAGCTGAAGTGTGAAGACAGAGATAGCTGTTTAATGTTCTGGTGCGTTAAGCCTGAACAGTTGGGCTCTAAAAGGAGAAACCGACATGTGGCATTGGTACACAACATTGCTGACTTCCGAAGAGACTCAGCCAAAAAAAAAAAAAAAAAAAGGCAGGGCAGCCTGCGATCTGGCACAGTTCAGGGCCTGGGCCAGGTCTTTTAAGAGCTGTCCTGGAGACTGAGTCTCTTAGTCCTGTGCTCAGATTCCCAATGGTAAAACTGAAGGAAAGTGTGAAGCTGCTACAATTAAATTCATCGATGTTGATGTTCAGATATGTGTATTCTGTGTGGAAGCCCTGCTTTCTGCCTTGTGTATATCTCTGTCTTCCGTGCCCCCAGTTTCCTTCTGGGAACTCTCTACGTAGGGCAGTATAGCAGCCATAGTTGCACGTTTTGCTTCCCTTCCTGATTTACTCTACCTGATACTGCAGTACTGCTTCCCACATATGCAATGAAAAAGATTCTTTGGCTGAATGTTAGCTTTCAGCCTGTCTAACAGGAAAGAAAATGCCCTCAGGATACTGGTCATGGATAGCATCCTACTACATAAAACACTTCCGTTAAATCGAGGCCCTGCTAAAGTACAAGAGAGAACATTCAGGATAGTTTTGTATCAGTTGCAAAATGAAACATTTGCTTGGAGTTCTTGAGTAAACCAGTTCTAAAATAAAGCAAGTTTGCTGCATTTGTTCAGGTTTTGTCTTAGGTAGCACTGAGTTGGATATGTTTTTGTTTTAATGGAAATCATGGCATAGATTCTTACCGCCCATAAGAAACAATGCAAGAAATCTTGAAAGGAGTGTCCATGTCTGGTGTGGAAAGCTCTGCCAAAGGATAGGTGTGAACTGCTGCTCGCATTTTCCAGTCTGTGCACTGGGCTGCTCATCACGTTATTGCTAGATCAGAGGGTAGGTGGCCATTGATGTTCAGACTGTCTTTGAACATCCCTCTGTAGTTAACTCTTCTAGAGCTATCCAGAGGAACAGTGTGGGTACATAAGGGAACAGGCTTTCTTCAGTGCAGCCTTGTCATCTTTTGGCAGAGAAAGCTATGACAAATGGACTGCTATGTTAGAGCTGCATGTGACTTGAGTGTGGAGCTGGGAAATGAAATAATCAAGGAAAAGATCATGATATTAAAAAAGGAAGAGGTAGAAAGGATGAGAGTGGGATGGGAAAGAGCGAAGGCAAGATAGGAGGGAAAGGAAGAGAGGAAAAGAGCTGTGGGGGAAAAAAGGTAGAAAAATGTTACAATTTTGGGCCTTTCTATATGAAAAGTAATGAAAGACTGACTAAGGCTTATCCTGCCTACTAATATATTACATAAGGGGAGTTGAAGAGGAAAAAGATTTAGAGCCCTAGGCTAGGTATGTGCTTTATTCTTAAAGGAGGAACAAAACCCGGTGTAATATACACTTTGGAACCGCTGCAGATTTGCTGTGGTGTTTTGGTCTGCATTTGTTAGAATCCAAGCTTTTTCATTGCGATGCTTTTCCTGACTGCTGGTCAGTGTGTCCCAGTTAAGCCCATGTCTTCATAGCAGTGGTAAACACTAACCAAACATGTGTCTTTGGGAAATTAGCGCTATGGATAATAAATGAAAGAAGGTTGCTGGGAAACTGACCACAGCAAACACAGCTGCCACCAGCTATTAGAGCACAAACCTATTCCCTTTTGCTTTAGAACAAGCACTCTTCTTTTCCTTCTGTGGGAGACAGGGTCAAGAAGATTGCTCCCTGTTTTGACAGATGGGACTCCCAAATTGATTGGCAGGGTTGAAAATCATATTGTATACTCTTCTGGGCAATTATAGACATCCATTAGGAGGCTCTGTGTAATCACGCTGCATTTGAGTTCTCTTGTTTTTTAACATGTCCAAGTGGTCATTCCACATCTATACCTGTGAACTTTATATATTTTCTAGAGACTCAGAAAATGGCATGTCTTAGCATCTGTTTGAAATAAGTCAGTGTTGTGTGCTGTGATGGAGAACCAGTATCTCTTCAGCAGCACGGGTGGGATTTTTCAGTACAATGTTTTGAGCTGTAGATGGTTTTCCATATTGTACTGTAGCTGTCAAAAGCGACGGTAATGAGTCTGCAGCTAATTAAGGAGCTGCAGACAGCAGGGGAAGAAAGAGTTGCATAATTTCATTATACTTAGTTGCAGAGAACAAATGGTTTATAACCTCCTCTCTTCATTTGATTTTTAATGTATCTGGAATCCCTTTGTTATATTAGACTTCAGCCAATTGAGAGTACCCCTTTGAGGCTCTATTAACTCAAATCTGAGCCTGGCATAAAGCTATACATAATTCCAGGGGTCATAATCCCAGCATATCTCTGCTTTTAAATTCCAGTGTAGTAGTAGTCTTTAATTGAAGAAGAAGAAGTCCCTAATCATAAGGTTGTTGCTATTTTTTATCCTTTTCAAGCCAAATACACTTCCTTCCTATCAGTTTTAGCTTCTTGGAAAAAAAAAATGCTTGACTGCTCATTCCAGAAACTTAATTTTTAATCATTTTGGAGTTGTTCTTTACATTATAACTTCAGTTCTGCAAGCCGAGAACATTCTTTTCTGGGAAGGCTGTTGACTGTCTATTCCTGCTAGCTCTCTGCACAAGGAATCTGGTGAGGTGGTAGCTTTTACTATCCTGTGGAGTTATTTCTGAAAATAGTATGGGGTCTGGTCCCATTTCATTTAGGTTAGTAGTAAAATTCCTGTTAACTTCAACAAGGAGGTTTTTTTAGCTTTTTTTCCTGCTAGCTTTTGTGAAAACCTGGTAGTTCTACAGTGTTGATACTATACCCAAACTAAGATCTACAGAGGTGTATTCCAAACATTTTACACTTCCTTTCTCGCCGTGGTGGAACGTACATGTAACAGTATTATATTCAGACTGTTCTTACTGCCTGGCTGTGCTCGTGTTGGAATCCGGAGGTGTCCTAGCATGGGTAACTTACTGGTTTAGCTGTATTCAGGGGCATTATCAGTTCCAGTCAGCCTGGCTCTCTAACGGCATTCCTACACAGAGGTGAATGGGAGAGCACTAGTTGATGTCGTAGCCATTGGATTTGCTTATAGAGTTCCCACTGGCATAAAAAATGCGGGAGCAAATACTACACACTCTCTCACACCCCAAGCTCAGATCAGCTTTCACAGGGCACCAGTCCCTTCCTGGGCAGGTGGACAGTGAGGGCATAAGTGTGGAGAGAGATGTAAGCTGGGCCAGAAAAGTTTTGCTGTACAATGTGGAATAGTTCATTCTGTGGACTGGATGTGGACAATATAACTGCACAGTCCCTCATGAAGGGCATATATTCCAAGAGCTAGTGTAGCTTACCGCTTTTATATAACTGGAAAATGAAATGCTGTATATAAGATGAACACATTTTTGCAGGAGAAAGTGATGTCATCCAAGAATACTGAATCTTTGACTTGTTTTTTAAATTATAAATAGACAGTATTGTTAGATTTGAATGGAAATCCTTATGAATATATTTAATTTTAATTGAAGATACCAGAGGCTTACAGAGATACAGAACATTCTATGTAAGTTAACTTTTAATCTAAAATTTATTATTAATGAAATACCTATATTAACAAACTGCATCTTTATTAGTTTTTTAAAGATTATGTTATTAAACTTTTATGAGTTTCTGTGTAAAACTTGTGGTCAGGAGATTGCCTGCTTGCTGGCTTTGTTCTCTTTAATAAAGTAAATTTCCTTTAATAAAGACATTTTTTTCTCTTTTTTTGGTCTGTAGTGTCTCAAGTGCTTCTGACTAAGGAAAGATCTGTTTATTAAGGTTATGCAAGGGCATAGACTTAATTTTTCTTGCTTTCTGGTTTGGAGCAGGAGATGCTTTAGTAATTTTTTTTTTTAAAGGAGCCCTGTATATATATAAAGCCCGACCCTTTGTGCTGCTGTCAGCCTCCTAATAGAAGGATTAGTTTACTCGTATTATGTTGTACTATTAAGGATCCTGATACATTTTACAAATGTTATCTTGGCTTTGCTCTGTGCTGTCTGCCAATTGATATCTCAAGTTAAGTAGGTAAGGAAAGAAGGATGAGGAGATGTGTCTGTATAGTATCAGGATATTAGGCAAAAATGCAAGATCTTTATCATGTAAAACTGCTTTCATCACAATAGTCTACCAGTTTTTACACACACACACACACACACACACACACACACACACACACACACACACACACACACACACTCAGTCTTTCTCTCTTTCTTACTCTTGCATATTTGCATTCTTTTGCTCTCTTTTTTGCTCTTTCACATGCTCTCTCTCAAAATGTAGTGTGTGTGTATATATATACGATTTTTTTTTCCTCCTATGGTTCCCAAGTAACACACAACATGTTCCAGATTAAGCTGCAAAATCTGGATCAGTACCTCATCTTGGTTGAATTCAGAAGCATTTTTCTGGTCAAGTTTTAGATGGGTAAGGTCTGAACAAAATGAAGAGGCATAGAGGTGTGTGTCCCAAATGCAGATGCTGTTTTTGGTCTCGGTGCACTTAAGAGACCCTTTGAGGAGAAATCTCATTCAAGGTGCTGGAGTTCATTGGTCCCACTCACTGTTTTGTTAGGCTTTACATAGATCTCCAAGAATTATTTGAAGATGTGACTATAGGAATGATTTGTTTTTTCCTAAATGATATTATTGAAAGGTGCCAGTATAACTCAATTACATGTTTCTGTTGTATTCAGTATCATACCAGCCCAGGAAGAAAAGCAGATGCTTTCTGTGGCAGCTGAGCTAAAGTCAGTGCTGATGCTCTTGTTTACAGCATATTATCATAGAAACAGGTTATTCAAAAGATTTCTTGTTTGTTTTAAAGTCTGATATTTGAAGTCTTAATTGTCATTATCTTGATTTTGAAGTCTCAAGATAATGGAACAGTGTCAGTACTGACAGTTGGTGCTAATAAAGGGTCACATACTGTAATTACTTATACAATTATATGCAAAATAATCACTGACCAGAAAAGTCTAATGTATCTATGGTTTTAGAGGGTCTTTTTTTAAATGAGCTTAATTTTTTTCTTTCAATCCCACTCAGTTTGAATGCAAGATGACTGCTGTGGGAGGAGGTAATGGGAAGAACAATAGCATCTGCATTAGTTGCTAATTTTTACCTCTAGTTATCTTTTCTCTCAGGATGCGCTATGCAGACAGAAAAGCTTGTAGGCGAGTAGAGAGAAAATGATTTTCCCCAAGTAAACTAATTACATGCCAGACATAAATGATACTGCTGAAGTGACTGATCTCTGTTCAAAATCATTCCAGAAATTTTTCAGCTTCCAGAATGGAGTCAGTCTGGTAGTAACTCCGCTCATGTAAGCTATGACTGAATCTGAGTAAATATGATAGGCTTGAGCCTTTAGTAGATGTGTGCTGTTCTATATAGTGCCAAAGGCATTTTGAACACACTTCTAGGAGCACGCCTTCTTTTGAGAAGCTGAATTTCTTTATTACTAGAGAGCCCAGGCATTGTAGTATTAATTCCATGTATAATGTTCCTACATTAAATTTACATTTTGGGAGAAATGGATAAAATAAGGAATTGGTGCTAGGACTTCATAAAGTTTTTTACCTCATTTTACAGGTGCCCTGGTTATATTAGTGATTAGAGCTGGGGAAGACAATTTTCAATAACAATTTGCTTGATGAATTAGCTTTCTTTCTTGATTGCAGATTGTCTGCAAACAGATTGCAGTTTCAACAAACTTGTTTGCTATTTAGAATAATTTTGTGAATAATCATTTTTTCCCTGAAGGCTGCTGTTGGTTGTAAGATTTACTTTGAGGTCTTGAGAGAGTGCTGAGAGCAAACTCTTCCCATGAACAAAACATCCATGATAATCAAATAGAAGATTGGGAAACACAATTGAAGCAAAATCACATACAGAAATCTCTAGGATGTTTGCATATCCTTTTTCTCATTACTTGTTCAGCTGTAAGAGTGAGGGAAAATTGACACCAGCTGATAGCTGCTTACTAGTCTGTGTAAAATGAGTCTGATGGACTCAGGGGAGTTCCCAGTAGATGTATCCCCATCTCTGAAATCACCTCTGCAGTTCATACTAATTGACAACCTCACTGCTGCTAGCTGCAGCGAGATCAAGTAATGCATGGCTGTGGAGTCTGAACAATGTTTTCATCCCAGATTTGGTTGTGCTCAGAACTCACCTGGGAAATGCTGCTGGAACAATATAGAAAGGTTTATGATACCACTTTTCCTGTTATGCCTTATATTATTGCTGATAAAAAAAATGTTCTGTTTTTTGAGAATATTAGTATGATATCTTTCATTCTTATCCATACTTTCATACATACCATAATTTTATCTTATTATGTAGGTATTTCCTAGACAGAACCATATTTCTATTGTCTGGTGTTTTTGTTTGTTTTTTGCTTTAGGAGCAGGGGAGAAGGGAATACTGTGATTAGAGTAAATAGTACATGGCAACTTCATGGATGGTCTATTATGACAGCAGGTAGCACAGGCTCTAGCTTCCTAGATAGGTTTGACTTGGCAAGGCTAGCAAAGAAGTGAACAAGCCATTCAGTTCTTTCATGATCTTCCTGCTATGGTTGCTAATAAAGACTGTAAGTGCAGTGGTATTTCCTATGACAGAGTTACTTGTCTAGGGGTCATTAGAAAGAGATCATTAGCTTGTCACAGAATAACAACCCTGTTTCTGCACTGCTGAAGAAGCTTTGATCCAGCTATCCTTGCGTAGGCAATTCTGTAGCCAGTCACAAATTTGTTGAGCTATTGTGCATCTTACTTGGAGGGGAAAAGAAAAAAGAAAAAAAAGTTGTATTTAAATACATGTGTGAGAGTCAGATCCATCCAAAGGTACACTAGGAAACATTTTATTGTACTTCCTTCCTCGATTCACAGTTTGGGTTGCCTTAATAGACAACATGAAGCATAGACTGGAAAGAGGCCAGGAGACCCATCTGCCAGAAGAGAGAGATGCCTTTCTAATTGCAGTCTAGTAGGCAGAGCCTGGGGATAATGACATACCTTTCCTCCTATGAATATTTTCATGAACTTTGCCTGTCTCAGGAGATTCCCTCAGTGCTATGCTAAATTGGGTCATTTGTGTGTGTACAAAGGAAAGGACAAAAGATGAGTATATGTCCCAGTATTACCATAAAACTCTACCTTCTCATCAGTTAAGAAGAAATCCAATTTATGTGCAAAATAATTACTGAAGGTCGGGTCATTTCCTCGTTCTATGCATGTATCTGTGTGTATGTATTTTAATGCTTTGCAAATTGGATCTGAGAAAGGAAGTTTACTGCTCAGAAGACTTCTTGCTCAGAAGACTTCTTGCTTTAGCTGTTAGTTTTTTCAGTAGCTGTATACAGAATCAAAAAGCATCCTTCCTGGAATTACTACTATTGTGTTCTACCTGCTTATACTTTTCTAATTTATCCAGCTCATTACGATCTCTATGTCATATGACTTCAGCTAGTCTTGACTTTATAGCTTCAAGCAGTTTCTCAGTTAAGAAGCATAGGCATTTGAGCAATGGAGTTTTTCTGCATGTTGGAAAACTAGTCCGAACTGAGATATTTATTAAAAATGAAAAGGGGGATTGCAGTGTGTATATCCAAGTAGCCTTCAAACAAATCCACGAGAATTCTTTTTTATTCAGGACAATCAATACATACTTAAAGATGCATGACTACATGCACTCTTTAAAGAGCAACCAACCACCAAAATAAAAAACCCAACTGACAAACCCAACTGAAAAATAATCCCCCAAATTCAACCTTGCAGTTCTACTCTTGTGACCTCTGTGTTTATCGAAATTCTGACTGCCCTGATTCCCAATGCTCATAAATATTTTAGTACATCAGTGACACAATAGAAATTCCCTTGTAGCACTTCACATAAAGCCCATGTTTCTTATTAATTTTGCATAAATAACCTTTCTCCTGATGATGAACACTAAATGTAGTAACTCTTTAAGCACTGTTGTTTTGACTGATTCTCTTGGTTTCCTTACTTTGTAACAAGATTAATGGGCCAGTTAACTACAATGGTTCCCCCAGACCCTGTGTTAGTACCAGCTCTCTTTTTACTGTGCTGCAGTTCCACTTGTAGCTGATCACTCAGAGATCAGCTGGAACTAACCCCCCAATTTTTTTATTTTTATTTTTTAAAGGGGGGTAGAGTCACAACTGTAGCATGGCAATTCCTAATCTATGTGCTAATGGATCAAATTCTCTAGATATAGAATCAAAACAGCTAATCTGCCCTTGCAGCTTGTGTCCTCTGTATGCTTGCTGTGTTTCGTGACTTCTTTGGTAGTATCTAGTCCTGCAGGATTACTCACGGAAGTGTTTTGACGGGTTTCTTCTGTCCTCTTTGTGTGGAGAACAATTGTGCAATTAGAATACAAATAAACTAATAAAATGATGAAAAATACATTTCAAACACCTATCCTGAACTACTTATTTGTTTAGTGATTGAAATTGAAAGTTTCCCTTTTAACTCAAAACTGTATGATTAATAAGATATTTTATTTTCATCTTTGTTCTTCTGTGTGATATAATGTTGTCACTTTAAGTTCTTTCAATTAAGGTTTGCTTTGGAATTATAATTTAATACAAATTTTTATATTCTGTTGTATTTTTGCCTCATTATATTATTGTGCTGTTGCAAATTCTTCTAGAAAAGAGGCTCTGTTCAATAGTAGCAGTGCTAAAACTATTTTTAGATCTTTGGCATTTTAAGGAAGTACCATTTAGTTAAAACTTCATAGTTGACCAAAAACTACATTAGAGGCAGTTACACATTTCCATGTGCAGAAATAGTTCAGGGTTGTTTGTAAGCTACACTTCTGGGGTGCTAAGGTCAATCTGCGGAGGGCTTCTCCCACATGGAAGCAGTAGCTCAGATCAGCTCTTGTCGCCCTCCATGTTCCATAGTATTTACTCGGATAAGTAATTCTGCTGGAGGCTTTTAGGGTGAGTACTATTTAGTGGTAATAAGATGTGCAGCATCAGGCTCTGAGCAGCACCGAAACTACAACTATTTATTGCTTATAAAGAAAATTAAGCAAAGGCTGACTTGTTTTGAGCTTTGTGCTGTTTGGCTCCTTTGCTCTCCTTATTAGAAAAATGTTTTCTGTCAACTTTAATTTTCACCATTAAAAAAATAGTGAATTCTTCAGGGCAGGAAGCTCATCTTTTTGTTTATTCTATAGCAAGCCAGCCTGCTCTCAGTACTGTTGTGACAGAAAAAAAGAGAAGAAAGTTGAAGGCATTCCTAAGAGCTTTTATTTGCATAGAAGGAAAATTAGTAGAAATTTCAAGTTTGGGCGATTATCTTCAAGAATTTGGGTTGAGGTACATATCTCACCTTTATCCAAAACCTGTGGCAAGTAGAGTTTAAGCAGACTCTAAACACAGTGTAGACTTGTCCTCATTCTTTCTGAGAGCAATCAGTGCTTGTGCACATGCACTCTGTTTCTTCCCTTTTTTTTTTTTTCAATTAATAACAAAAACAGATGCCTCCTGCACCAAGTCCAGGCAAAAGAAAACCCTTCAGCTATGAACCTTTGCTAAGATGCCCACGCAGTTCCTGCTTAGGCCAGGCTTGCTGCTCTGTCAGGCAGCAATGCTTATCTGCCCTTGGCTCTTGTTTTTGTGGGTAGTTCACAAGGGGAAAGACGCCTGGAATCGCAGGCTGCAGAATGCTTGCCCTCTGAGCTCGGTCGCTGGCGCAGAAATGTTTCCTAAATAGGAGTGTGTGACATGGCAACCACTGCATCAGTCTCGACGTGGTTTCACAGAGAGCCATCTAAAGCATAGCAACACTATTCAGTAATAGTAATAATAACGAGCTGTGCCAGTTTGTTTCAATATATCTAGGATGTTTGACTGTAACTGGAATGCCAAAAATGTTACTATGCAGTTAAAGGGTTTTTTTTGGTGTTTGTAGTAATAACACTTTACAAGTATGTTATTAGTGAAGAGTCCATACCACTGCCATGCTGCAGCTTAAGGATATTTATCTTATTCACAAGGATATTGATGTAGAGGTTATAGACATTCCTCTTCTACTGCGGAGGGAGTGGCTGAGAGCTTTGGGGTTAGAACCTAGCCATTCCTGCATTTCTGGACCACTAGCCCGTTCCTCAGTCACCTGCTGGATAACATTTCTATCAGTAGAAATGAACAGTTAGGCACTGCTGGCCTACTTTCTGAAATGCTGTCAAGAGCACACCTCTCTACTGTTCCTAATTGTTGTTTTTGCCAGTTTTTCTGTCTATTTTATTGGATTTTTTTGTCACTGGCCTCTCTAAAGAGGCCTGGTGCAGTTTTAATCTAGTGCTATTGTTGCAGTAAGATCCTGTTCCTTGTCCTGGATTGAAATTAGTCATTTTTTCAGTAGACCCTCAAGTGTTACTGCAAGGCTATTTAGTGACCTAGTTGGGAGCTTTTCTTGTGTGCTTTTTAGCCTTATTTTAGATATCTGCTGAAATGAAAGCAGGGGATGAAGGGGAACAAAAATTGTAGATGTTCTAGTGGGTTAGTTGCTTGTTAGGAGACTCAGGTCACCTTGAACATTAGGTCTGAGTTTTTAAAGTTTTTAAGGATTTGTTAAAAGTCAATGAATCTTGCAAGTTGGTAACTTTATATATATATATATTTATTTAATATATATATATTATTATTTTTATATATATATATTATATATATATATATTTATTTATATATATTATATATATATAATATATATTATATTATTTTATATATATATATATATATTTAAAGGGTTGAATAATGCCCGTTTATTTTGCAATTGAATTGATTATGTACGAGACTTCAAATTGTCAATGATCATAGACCAAGATGTGTAAGAAAAAAAAAGTATGGTGATGTTGTAGCTTAATGAGATTCTGTCTTGTGTTATAAATAAGTCATGTTAACAGCTGATTGTTCCAATCCACAGTCACAAAGGGATGAGCCTGTGACCATGGGTTAGATTAATTCCATGGCTTGCAAAGTTCAGTTTGTGGGTGTGAAGAAGGCAGGGGGGCTTCGTTGTATGAGCTTGTCACCCATGAGAGGGAGCTTTTGTCAGCTGACTACTCAGCTCTGTGGGTCTATGAAGCAAACATAGTCTAATCCTTTCTGTCTTAAAGGAGTGGGAATTTCTGATGGAATCATTTGCTCGACATTTTCCATAACCAGTACAGCAGGGCAGATGCATCAATTGTATAAAACAAGCCAGCACCACCACTCACCTCCAGTAATTCTAATTCTGAGGAACGTGATTTCTAGTGGTATGTGTTTTTGAATTCTTAAAAAAATGACCTAGATTATGGGTTACAACAAAGGGTGGTATTGAGTTGAATTCCCAGTTATATCACTTTGGCAGATTTTTTTTTAACTGGTGTATATAAAAAGTAAGTGTATGTATTGAAATGGAAATACAGGACAAGCAATTGCACATATGGGAGAGTCTACAATCCAGGACTTGCCATTCCTGTTCTAAAGGCCCACCTCTTGAGCTTTTCAGATGCTTAAAGAGCGAAACTATATTTCTAAATGGCCAGTGCCGGTAGACAAAATGCAGCTCTGTTAGGCAATCTCTCTCAGCCTCAGGAAAAATTCAATCAGTAGAAAGGGCTTAGCTTTGCTCATTTAGCTAGATTTTAATGGGACACTTCTTTCCACTGTGCACTTAGCAGTGTCATGAGGTGACTAGAAGAAAGCAAATACTAGGTCAAGGAGCTCTCTCTTTGTTTTAATTTGAAACTGTAGCACCATCTAATATGAGAAAATTAAGCCTAAATTTGACAGCCAAGAGAAAAGGATGTTGTTAAAAGCAACATGGAACAGCTAGATTGAAGTGTATCAGCTCTGAATATTCCATGACATGCTGGTGCTTTTTGCTGATCATTTTCTGAATTAATGTGTGACATAATGGTTTTAGTGGGTGCTCCGATACTGATGTATCAGACAGACATAAAACTGCTTTTTGGTATTCTGTCTTTGCATTTTTGTTAGATAAATAAGTATTTAAAAGGCAAATTTAATGTGTGTGGGTGTATGTTAGACTTTTCAATCTCAGTGTATTGTAAAGTATCTCACCATGGCATTTTAGAGAGTTTTTTTGAAGTTATTTAAGCTCCTAACTGCCATTCATTTCAACTGTTAATACAGTATGTGCACTGGCATATATCCAATAAGTACAAAGACAAGGCATTGAATTACAACCCAGTAGTTTCTAATGACTTTGTAGCTGAGTGCATCTACTCTGAGTAACTCATATTAATTCATCAACTTAAAAATTAGGTCTGACATGCAGAGTAGACTGAATATTAAGATTATCTGTTAATAACACACATAATTTTGAATTCAAATTGTGTTGATTAACGTTGTTCAATGTTGTTAGTATCAATTAAAATGACAGAAGAAGCATATTCTGTCATATGTCATCTCCTCATTTTGGTTTGGGAGGCCTTTCAACTTGCAGGAAAGCCAGGTCTCAGGAGTCTTTTTGCAGGAAATCAAGTTATTTGTTTATCCAGAAAATCTACTTTAAACCTAAATAGCCCTCTCCTACATTTTGTCATCTAATCAGACTGGTTTGGGTCAATCACTATATAATGGACTCAACAAATGTGAAAAAGAATCTTTACCTTGCTGATCAGCAATCTTGCTCCCATCCATAAGCATTACTTTTAGCAGGTTTTCAGTAATATTTTTGTATTCCTTCAGAACACTTTCGAAGCATCTCTGAGATCAGGTAGCTATGTACATTAATTAGACAAATGTTTGTGTACTGTTTGCCTCAATCCACCAGTGAAAAACATTTTTAAAAACCCTCAAAAGCAAAGAAATGCAATGCAACTTTGATATAGACAACATTTCGACACTGCTTCAGATGGTTTCATTTGCTAATTTGTTGTGGTATGTGTGATTCAAGTCCAGGCTTCTAGCCTTAGTTGTGGAATAATGATGTTTTCTCAGAAACGGTACGTTTTGTCCCAGGAGGGAAGAACAGCAGCATTAAAAGTTCTGCCTCTAAAATCTTTTCAGAATCCAACAGCAGGCTGAAGAGTTCCTCTTGCTCAAATTTAGCCTAACGCTTGTGAGCTGCGTGGAACGTGGGGCGGCAGGTGTCAGGAGGGCTTGGAGGATTTAGCCCCTCCAGCAGCTTCCAGACTCTATTCCTCTGCTTTGCTGTTGGTGCTACTCATGTTGTACTCGAAATTCTGCAGGCGGTAGCTTTGTTCTGTGAAGCTCTGGTATGCCTGCTCTGGCCACGGCTGAGTAGCATTTCCTCCACCGGCTGGGTGTGAGCATCTCCCGCTCTTTTCCCTGCATAGGTTGTGACCAGGTTAGCATCCTCGTAACCCTTCAGTTGATTCCTTAGAGAAGGAATTATGAAAGAAAATTGTGTATATGCAAGCGTGTGCGTGTGAGCGAGAGCACACACATATTAGTGCCATTTTTAAAGGAGTATGCAGGCACCTAAACAGGTCCATGAGACTCTAGGTGCTCCATGGAGAGATTTCAAATACTCTGCAGTATTTCCCACTAATTAGCACCAGGTGGCTCCTCACTCTTCGCGTGTGCTCTCTGGATTGCGCGTCTGTGTGGGTGAATTTGACTGCTGACTACAGGCTGGTTGCTGAAGGACTGAACCCTGGCTTTGGATTCAGCCAAGCTCAGAAGCGTCATGGCTGTTCTTTGGGACCTGGCCTCCACACCAGGTGCCTACTGGAATCGCTGCGCTAATGAGGGAAATGGGGTGCCATTTATTTATTCCTAAAGGTGTTTTGGTACTGGCAATAGTTCTAGTACAGATGCAGTTATTGTCATAAAATACTTAATTGCATAGCTTGTATTCTCATAGATTTTACTGGAAAATACACATTTTTAGTGGTGTAAACTGAATCTAGATTAGGAATGCTTAGCAGGTGTATAAACTAGATACTACATGGATGCGTAGGAAAGGTGCTCGATGGTAGTAATGATCAGTGAGGATTTTTTTATTTGATCTCATCTGCATCTATCAATGGCAGTTATTGGGGAAAAAGTTGAAGGGTTTAGTGCTGTACTGAAATGCCTGAAGGCTTCGAGTCATATCTTTCTTGCCTTTCTCATATTCCTTCAAATATACCTCCTGCTATTTAGAAAGTGGAAGAAATAGAGCATTACAGTGTAATGAATGTTCTGTTCTCTGTGTATGTGTGTAACTGTTCCACTCGGAAGGTGGTGGTACATTTGGCCTTTCTCATGATGGATACTAGATTGCATCTGCTTTAAGAGGGACTTGCCATACTACTGGCTATTTGTTGCAGTCCGTCTTGGAGACAGTCGTACCACTTTCCTGATCAAACATTTCTTCTACTGATACCGGACTCTACTGTGGTACAGTACTAAAAATCTCCCTATAAATTCTAACAACCAGTTCAAAGCACAGTACTAGTTTTGGCAGGCTCTCTTTATCTATTAAATAAATCACAAGCCTTTACTTCACATAGCTGCAGCTGAAGAAGTGGTTCAAAACAAATGTTTACAGCACCCAAGTATCAGCTTTAAATATTCTTAGTTACAATCAGAAGCAGTGAATATGTGGTTCTTAGCTTTACATACTCACCTTTTATACCTAGATTGCCTAGTATTAGGTGCCCTGCAGCCAAACTCCTATTGCAGATATGTCACTTCATAGATTCAGTGCAACAGTTTTGGTTCTTAATTTACTCTGTATGTAAGCATGTGAATGCCTGCTTTGTGGCAGCAGTAACCCTTGTTGTGCTCTGATAATGCTGAGAGGTAGAATAGCTCCAGTCTTTCAGGAGCTTGATTCCTACTTTTGCGTTTCAGAAATTGGGTGCTAGTCTGTGCCCTACAGCAGTATGGCATATAGTAACTTGCATGGAAGTTTAAGTAGGAAACAAAAGCCTGGGCACAGCATCCCGCCAGCCTCCCCAGGGAGGCAGGCTCTGTACCTCTGGCAGGGCAATCTGCAGTTGCAACCTCTCAACATATTTCAGTCCTTTAAGATAGTTAGCCAACACTCTGCTTGAATGTGTAAATTAAATGTTTCTAGTTCCAAGACTACTGCCCCCCCCCCCCCCAAAAAAAAATTAAGAGAGAAAAATGTTTTGCTTCCTGCCAGCCTGCTTTTGCAGGATCAGGACCAGCTTCTTCACCTACTGACCTGTCAGCAGTTACTTAAACTGGCGCATGGCAGAGCTGTCCCTGGTGGGCGTTTATGAGAGTATAGCCCTGGCTTAAGCTCGGTTGATGGCTATGGCTGCTTACAGAAAGAAAACTGTTTTGGCTGAGAAATGGCATTTTAACACTCCAAGAATTGCTCCTGTAGTTTGCAAGTTTCCCTTGGTATTATATCATCAGTAATTTAATTTAAATAGTTGGTGAAACTTTTGCATATCTCTCGTGGCAATAGAAATAATTTCAGTTTTGGTAGACAGACCAGAGATGTTGATTTTTTTTTTCTAGTTCACATTTTTATCAATTAAAATAGTTAAACACTTTCTTAGTTGTTAGAATAATGAAGAGCGGTTCCTTCTGAGCTCCGTGCAAAACTAATGCATCAATTTTCTTACCCAGAAAGAAGTTAGGCATTTTCTGATAGGTTTTGTTTATGGGGTCTAGCATTTCTTCTGCCTTAAAACTGCACTGTATAGCTCATCTTGGTTACCAGGAGACTGCACCAGACTGGCTTCTGTTTGTAGACACCTCACATTTGTCTCCCTGGCCCAACGTGAGCCTGATGCATGCTAGGAAAAGCTGAACTGCACAGGCTGGACCGGATGAAAGATGAGGGGAAAACTTGCTTTCCTGCAGTGTTGCAGGAAAAAGGTGCACTACTTAGGGGGAGTACGAGGGAGGCTTGATCTTCCTGTCAGTTAAGTTGTCCCACTTTTGGGCTTATGTCTTACTGTACTCATTCTGTGCTGTTATACTCAGTTGATCCTTGTCATGAAAAGGAGGAGGGGGCAACTAGTTGGGGGGTTGCCAGGGACTGTAGATAGCTGATGGTTACCTTGGTCTTCAGAAGGAATGTAGCTGAAAGACCATGCAGGCATGCCCTTTAAAGGTGGAGATCTGCCTGTGCATAGACACCAAAAGAAAGTAACAAGATTTATCTCTTAATTGAACATCTGGAAAGCACAAAGACACAAACAAAAGGCACAAAGCAAACAAAACATGTATCAGTCAATGATGCGCGCTCCTGCATGCTTTCTGTGTAGAAACGTCCCACGCTTCCAACCTCAAAGAACTGGTTTTGTGAGTGACTGGACGTTGCTGGTTGGGAAGAAATGTAAAATGTTTCAAGAAGGCACTAGAATGGATGACAATGATAATTTATGTTAAATGATATATAGTGGCATTACATAATATTTTCTCACTACTATTTAATCTTGCGTATTGAATTTTGAAATATTGCTATTCTACTTATTCTAACCTATGCTGTATTTTCTTATTTTCTGTGTTGCTGTTTCATAGGTTTATTGTCACTATAAATGCCTGCTTGCTGTTCTCTTTATGAGCAGTGGCAACAATGACTCTGCAAAATTAACTTGGACTTGCATGGCTTCTGACATGCCTTTGAGTTTGGGTATTAACTATACATTATTAATATTCCCAAGGCTTTTATTCTGGATTTTTTTAACGTGGTCCTACTCATTTCATGTTCATCACCTCCCCCCCCTACCCCCCAGAGTTTCCAGGGTTGTGGAGGACCTCTTGAGATAGATAGATGTAAGAGAGGGGTGTCTCACCCTAACATCAGGAGATACCCATTAGTATGTAGGTGTCACTCCAAGGGAAATGAAAATTTAATGAAGAAATCTTTTGACCTACACTCAATTTGCTTGTGAACCCAAACTGAATATACCATTTATCACCATTTGCCTGTATTTTCATCAAGCCTTTTCAATGTCTTGGCATGTTAGAGTGGGAAAACAAGGTCCTATTCATTTCTTGAATTTCATTTTTCTGCATATTCCCTTTTTTTTTTTTTTTTTTTTTTTTTTTTTTTTAAAAAAAGCCATTACCTTGGGCAGGGTGCGGAGAAGCTGTTTTTCTACATATGGCAGGACTGTGGTACTCTTCACCACAATTAATACCTATGAGTAAATTATTTTCATCTTTATTGGCATATTGGGTTGAATGATTAGAGTAAGTGGGGCCAGAATGTCAACTGGTTTAAAGTAGCAAGGGATTTAGTAGACCCACTGTCTCAATAGTTTAATATAGGTCCAGGGTGAAAGTAATTGTAACTGCTGGGGCAGGAGAGCTCTGATGCTCCCTCCTCCTGCGCTGTTGGGGATGTAGCAGCTAAGCCTTCCCTGACTTGTATTGCTGCACTGCTTCTGCTTGCTTTTGCCTCTAAAATAACACTGCAAAACACTGGCATTTCAGCAGGATGTGCCTGCAGGGCTTCAAGCTAAATGAAGCCCCAGTGTTAAAATAACATCAAGATTCACTGGCTTCATGACAGATTTTATTCTTTTTCTACTGGAGTTCCAAGTAGAACAGCAGGCAGTTTCCCATACACAGTAACATGATGTTTATATGATTCAGGTGACCATATCATTAGCTATATAACTAATTTATTGACTAATTTCCCTAAATATGCAAATAGTAACCAATTAAAAGAATCAGAAAGAGCAGTCTAGTATGAAGAAAAAACAAATCCATCATGAGGTTTTGTTTGCTGTTGCATTTTTAGGTCATTCTAGTTACTGCACTCTGACAATAATACTCATGTTAGTTGTTCTCATTACAAAATGTTTAATAGCATAGCATATTTATGTGGTTTCTTACAAATTTTGCTTCCGCTGAGGTATTTGTCATATAAAGAAAACTAAAGGCAATCCACTTATGTTCACTTTAATGAATTGAATTAATAGGTGGAAGATTAAAAAAAAATTGCTGAAGTGATGAGTTGTTTGTATGTTTATATATAGTTACAGTTTAATAAGAGTCTAGCTGGTATCCTGAGAATACTGTCAACCCTGTTATTTCATAACTGTACTCTCTGTTTCAGTCTCTAATGTTCTTTTTTGCTTGGTAGTCATCTAAGTACTCCACACAGATATTTTTGTCTGATTTTCTTTGTCCTTTTAATAGGTTTTCCTATTCTTATTTTTTTTGCAAGGGTAAAAGGTTGCTATGAGTTTCTGCTTGTCATTGTTGACTTCAGAGGGATACAGGTAGTATTGCACCTGCACCCTGCCAGTGAAGAAGAAGAATGGGATTTGCATCCAATATGAAATAATCCAGTACATAAAGAAATCTACTTGAATTTGGGGGAAAATTTGACTTAGTAACCACATTTTAATTATATTTATTGTTTAACATTAATAGGGCTAGTAGAATTTGAGACTACAAGGAAGCACTGTAGGGCTGTAATCTGATCTAGTATGTAACACAGACCACACAGTGGTCTTTGTATGATGCTCACCATGAGGCCAGTGATTTGTAATTGAACAGGCACATGTCCTTTAGATGATCTTCACATCACAGTGAAAAGATAAATGTAATAGTTGGCTGTGTCTCTTGCTATGTTGTTTCAACTCCTAGTGACCTTTACTGTTAACGTATTTCCATATTGAATTTTTTCCAGAAATGATTACGTATACTATGCATGTATTCAATCTTAAATTGCATAGGGATCTGCCTTTGCTGGATTCTTATTCAGAATTCACCAAATAACCTTTAGTAGGAAGAGTATGCTTCATTGTATTACGCATGAATTGTTAAAGGTTTGAAAATCTGCCCTCACTCATTTGTGAAAATTCTACTCTATTGCACAAATAAAACTTGCTTTTAAGAATACTAATAATACTAGGCCTGACTTCTGCCGGCAATAAATGTGCACTCCTTTGAGTGAAGCTCAGGGCAGCAATGTCTATTCACAAAAGAAAAACTGATTGTGCAGGCCTTGTTCAGAGGAAAGGTTTCCAGAAACCAAGTTTAATATTTTGATCACATGACAGGCTGTGCAAGCACCCTCAGTTTTAAAATCTGAAATTAGTTTATTTACAGTGACTTAAAATTAAAGAACCATTGCAAAATCCCTGCCTTTTATCTGTAAATAATAGCAAACGTTGCATGTTAGAAGAATTAACCTTTTTCTCAAGAAAAAATATGGACCAAAATAACTATTCTAGAGTTACTGCAGTGTTTTCACAGCCAATTAATTTGTGCTGTACACTTTTTTTAAACACCTGCTGGCAAGTAAGCTGTGATTTAAAAAACAAACAAACAATCAAACAAAAACAACACCCCCCCCACTCCTGTAAGACATTTTTACTATATTCTCTATAGTGAGCTATGTATGTCTGTAGCATAGTTTCCTGATATCCCCCCCTTCCGTTCCTTTTGTGGCAGTATGGAATGTATGCCAATTAGTTCTCTCTTTCTGGTGCTTTGCCATTTGCTTCTTGGAACTTTTTTTTGCCATTCATATAGTGAAATTCAGTGGATCATGGCAGTGGTCAAGTGTTGGAAAAGTCTGCCCAGAGAGGCTATGGTATCTCTGTCCCTGGAGATGTTCAAAATTCAACTGGACACATCCTAAGCAACCTGATCAAGCTGTTATTTATTGGTGTTGCACTAGATGACTTCTGGAAATCCCTTCCAACAGGAGTTGTATAATAATTAACAATTTTACTATTAACATTATTATAATTATATAGAAATATATTGATTATAACATTAATGATACTGATTAATATTCATTATATTTAATAATTAATGAATATATCATTTTGATTCTGTGCTTCCTTTGACTTGGAACAAAATTCCCTATGCTTTTTCATAGATCCAAGGTTTGATTTTTTTTCCTTTACTCGACTAGTGGGATAATTAATTTTAATGGAAATAGAATATGGCTGGAGACTTAGTTGCTTCAGATTTATACCAGTGAAACAAGGGTGGAATCTGGGCCACTGAGACAGCTGCCGTGGTTCATTTAAGTTCAACATGGTGTACAGTTTGCATCAAGTTAACAACTGTCATTTCTGTGTAGTTTACTTCCAGTGACCTCTTGCAAGTCAGATATTTGCAAGTGTTTTGAAGTCACTGTATGCATGCCGTACATAGACTGCAGTGCATGAAAAGGTGACAAGTTTCTCCCTGTGGTGCTGATGATCTATGGGACCCACCAGAGCCCTGATTTGAAAGAGTGCTTTAGAGCTGCACGTGTGGAGATGCACTGATAAGCTCTGAATTTGCTTGAGGAAATTCTCAGGAGCCTCAAGCATGATTTCTCTGTGACCATTTCTGTTAAAAACAGCTCTTCCTATGTTCCATGTAAATATTGCCAAGAGTGAGGGGCCAGGTTCTGCTCTGCTTTGAAGTGGAATCGCCTGGCTGTCCTAACTGCAATGACATGCTGAGGCAGAAAAGGCAGGACACCGCAGGTATCCTCCCTGGCCATCTGCGCTGGGATGGGGTGATGGCAGGCTGCGGGGGCCCGGGGCAGAGGCCTGGCCAGGAGGTGGGGGTTGCACAGGCACGCCGATCCCCTCGGAGCGGGAAAGGGCAGGGCTCAGGCGCCTGGCAGGGATGAGGAATAACTGCAGGGAAGAAGTCACAGCTCTGATGCTGGGTGAAGATGCAAGGAACAGAGAAGAGGAGAGAAAAGAGCCAGGAGTGGAGAAAAGAAACAGGGATTGGATGAGAAGTCTCCTAATAACTATATGATTTTACTGAAAAAATACTCTCTGTATTTGCTAGCATCAAAATACATATACACGAGACAGTAGATTTAAGTCATGTAATTCTACTGCTCCTGTCTTTTGAGCATTTGGATTAACAAACATTCTTTTAGCACTATTTCTTTCAGTGCTATATATGGCTCACATAAGTTTGTGTAATGCAGCATGCACTGCTAATAGAAAGCTTTTAACATTTTCTCACCTTGAAAAATAAAGACTCATAAGGAGATTACTGAAAGTAAGAAAGATAAGTTGTCTTGGGTGGATGGTGGCATCTTCAGCATTTTTGTTTAAAAATACTTAAAAAATGTTCAAAAAGGAAAATTAGCTGTGTTTCATATGAAATCTCTTCACCTATTCAGAATGAAAATGACCTGAATAAATTATATAAGAGTTCCCACTATGATGCTTCTGCCTCAGCAACATCAAAGTGACATAACTGTGAAAGCTTCTGCCTATTGGCATTTCTTTGTGTTTGAAAAAAAAAAAAAAGCTTTCTGTATTTAAATCAGAAACCACAATGTATGCAGAGTGTGCTTTGATTCTAGACTGAGAATATATTAACTCCAAATGACGTGATTAACATGGAGTGCTACATGGAATCCCTGTTTATTTCTGGATTAAACTGCAAATACAATAAATTGGTAACTGACCTGAAGCACTGGTATTTCTAGCATTTCCCTTTCATTATCTGTACTTAATTTTGTAATGGAAAACAAAGCACAGTAGCAGTCCAGTGCATTGTCAGAGCACCTGAAGCACAGGGCTAGACTGCTTGTTCTTTCCTGTGGGAAGAGATCTGCAACCAGTGCTTACCGGCAACTGCTGAGAAGAAATCTGTATCAGCTGTGATTTTACTTTTCTAGGCTAGAAAGAAAAATGATCAGTTATATTTAGCACACTTGAAAGAAACCACAAAATCTGTCCAAGTAAATACAGTGTAGTTAGGTGCTTTGCAACACCATGTCTCACATCCTCCTAGGACCCATCTGAAGAGAGATGTGCAGGAAATGAAAAAAGAAGTACTAGCTGATATTTATCATATCATCTGTGAATTAACTGAGCATCTGGGAAAATTCTGCTTCATTTCCACTTGGTAAAAAGTAGCAAAGCTGAAATGTCAGGCCTAATCTTGATGTAATTTATGCATCCTGAGTTTCAAGCTGGTATGATTCTAAAAAGCTGATAAAGGCTGCCTTTGGTATATGTTGGTATGGGATCAAGATCAGGCTATTTGCCTCTCTGAAGTTGTTATTCTGTTGCATTTCTTTCAGGCCATTGCAAATTTCCTGATGTTAAAGCAGAGGTACTTATTACAACGGACAAAACCTTTGGAGATTTTGGTTTAGGAAAAGAGACAGAAATTTATCAAGATCTATCTTGTCTTAGAAACACTGTGACATGACAGTGTCTTAGTAAATGCATTTTGGACCCTGATCTTAGTTGGAGCTTGTAATTACTATAGGAATAGAAAAAAACATTAATATGACAATGGGAACATACTCCCCTAAAAAATTCTGTTCTTTTGCTTTTGGAAACAATGCCAAAAAGGCCTTCTAAATTATATTTCTTGCAGTTTCATGCTTTTATTTCAGAATGTGCAGTTAGGTAGTGTTTTCTGTTTTGTTTGTTTGCATCTTGCAAGCTTTGTGTTTACCTTTGAAAAGATCTCCTTGAGGCCCCCTTTCACCACATATATGTTTAGTAATGTATTATTTGGTTTGAGTTGTCACAGGAGATGCAGGTCTTTTTTCTTTACAGGTCTTTGTAAATGATACGTAATGAGTGTGGTTGGTCCCTCAGGCCTTGTAGTACAGCTGTCTGTCTGTCATGGCAAGCTTACTACTCTGTCAATAAGGTACCGGCTAATATTTTTAAAAGTAGCAGATCCAGGTTTGGTAGCAAGTAGTAGGTCCAGATCTGTTTTTAAGTAGTAGCCAACCAATCCATTTCACTTTTTCCCTCCCTCCAAAATGAGTACTAGTTTCTGCTATTCCCATTTTCATTCCCAGATGATGTCTCTAAAACATCATCTGAGCAAAGAATTGCAAATAAGTCGACTCAGTCATAAACTGAATCAGCATGAAAACTGAGATGATATTTTGGGTCTGGGTACTCGCTTTTACTCTTTGTCACTGTTGCACCTAATGAAGAGTGGAGGGAATCCCATGCATAAGTAGTAGTGGCAGCGCGCAGCCCCCAGCGGTATGTGGAATTGAAGACAGTTGCCAAACACAGCATATGTAACTGGAGTAACGTAGGTGGTGTGGATTGCCTAGTTCCTGATTTATCTTCAGTTAGCTTAAAGGCAGGCTTGTTAATACAGTTTGCATAGTTCAACTACCTGTAGCAGTTCAGTGGGAAACAGTTTTAATAGTATTAGTGATGTAGTGTTAGTCATTAACTGCTGCTTTACTGTATGGTATAAAACCTGAGATGGTGTCTTGCATGCATCTTCTTGTCATTGCAGTGATGCAGCTTCAAATACAATTTTATCTAATGCTAGCTTAGCACAGAAGAATGATAGCAAACTAGATATGACTGTAAAAACAATGAGGTGGATTTTTATGCTATTGGAACCTCCCAGAGCCTCACTGCTCCCCTGCTCCCATTCAAAGCATACCCTGGTGAGGCGCAGCACGCCTCGTCTGGCTCTTTCCTTGCGGCAGTCAGCTAGGGCAGGGGGGCCTTGCAGCAAGTCCTGCTTGTTCACCTTCACCAGTGAGTTACCCTCTGCACCCACGGAAGAGCTTGTTGGAAAGGACACGTGCGCTTCCTGCGTGGGGCTTTGCGTGCTCCGCACTACTGGCCAGTGAGCTCTGCGCTAGAGAAGGTAGCAAGCCTGATGTAAGGATCATCCTGCTGTGCATTAAAATGTTGCAGCTTACAGAATTAATGGTAAATGCTAGAAACGCTAGAAGGCTTTTTCTAGCCCCTTGCAGGATATTGCTGAATTGTATGAGAAATATAATTAAAGCTAGTCAAAAGGAATTCTCAGTTTAGCCACGCAAAGCTGGAACTGAAAATTAGCGTGGTAGTGGTAGTAACTGTCCCTACTTAAAACAAGAGTGCACAACCGCCCCCCCAGTGACCTAGTGTATTTAATTGGTAACAAATTCAGTATTCAATTTCGCTCAAAGACAGTGCACTGCATAGATTGCAGTGTTGCTGGGACTCATGTAAGAATTTGATGTTCACATAAATGACATCCCTTCAAAAGTGAGATGAGATTTAGGATCCTAAATCACCAAGGTACTTTTGGAAATGCTAAATGCAAGCCTATTTTTTCCTATGCAGTGTCCAAAAGCCAAGCTTTTTTTCCAAAGCAAAATGCAAAATGTGTTTTGTACTAGCATATCAGATGACATGTATGGTATTTGTGGAGAAGGCACTTCAGTTCATGAGCTCGTGCTACTCTAATCATTCTTCCAATGGTCTTCGATTTTGGAAATCAGGTTATGCAGCTTAGTTTTGGAATAAACCACAGCCTGCTGGGGAGGGAGAATTACGAGTGGTTGCTAAGAATATCTGATGAGATAGGATTGCTATAGCAACAGTGTTGCCAGGATGAAAAAGTTTCACTGCAATAGATTTGAATTTGTAAGTGCCATTGTCTACCTATATAGCTTTGGAAAGTGAATCTGAATTAGCTAATGCAAAACAAATCCTTTATTAAATCGTTAAGGAACCATATTGCCTATTTGCTAAATGTTCTGATACAGAAGTGAAGACGAGCATCTGTGTTAAGTAACAGAGAGCTTAAAGGGACAGATCAGGTAAAGACATTTACAGATGTCACCATGTGAACAGTTGGATTGTGTTTATGCTGGTCAATGGTTTAATGTTTACGTTTTTCATTCTAGGTGATGAGTTGCAGTAATCCTCTTTCAGTTTTGGACCAAGGCTTGTCTCTAACTGCAAATTCTTTACAGTCAATTTTTTCAGAGTTTCCCGTATTAGTGTAACATTGGAAGACTTGGATTGTGATCATTGGTGGGGATTATTTAATGAAAGCAAACACACAAACTACAAGATGTCTTGTTATTTAAGAAGTCATGTTATTCCTACTCAAATTTTACTGCTCGAATCATTTAATCCTGTTTTTAAAGGAATTTAATTTAATGAAGAAAATGCACTTGAGAATTTGTAATGCTTTATCTGCCATAGTTTGACTGGCTTTTTCAGCATATTTTGCTTTTGAGACTGAAGTTAATCATGGCTGATGTTTGTTAAATCCCTCAGATTAAACAATTACACTACTGGTGAAACTTTTCACATCGTACAATCAATGCACTGCTCTGTTTTAGGCCAGTGACCGCAAACTTACTGACACTTCTGAAGCTCTTAAGCACATTGGCATTAAACTGATCCTCAGATATCTTTAATTTTGGTATAAAGAGAAAAGGTCTCTTTCAGGTCAAGTCCATCCACAGAATTTGACGTGGCTTGTGGTCTGCATCACATGGACAACAGGAAAGCTTGTTTTAAAATAAACACATTCATTTGCCTGTAGCTTTAATATTCACCTACCCATAAATAGACCAAAGCCTGTTCTTAGCATCAAGCAGCAGCTCTGCTTTGATCAGCATTAAAGACCATCTTTGCTTTCGAAAAGCGCTTCCAGCTAGGTCAGATCTTAGAATTTGCATTACATGAGAAATTCCAACGTTTTATCATTTGTTATCCTGAATTGGCACAAAATTGCTTTAAAAATTGTGCACAACAAAACTAAGCAAAAACCAGATCTGTTTGATGAAAAAATGCTGGTTTCATTCTAATTTGGAGTCTTTTAAGTGTTATAATCCATATAAATTTTAAAGTGGTTAAAATTTATCATGTGCTAAATAAATAAATAAGATCAGAACTGTCCAAATACTGTTAATCTTTAAATCCAATCACAATGAGCAATTCTCACGTAAAGCTTTTGTTTCAACAGGTTAGCGTTTTCTTACAAAAAACATTTAATCAGAAAATCTTTAAGCAACAACCAGGCGAACCCAGGCTTCAGTCACAGCCACCGCCGATGTATACAAGATCTCCTCTATTTCTGCCTCGTGTAGAAGTAGAAATTTTCATTTTCCAAGTCATTTTTTTCCAGAAGTGTCCTTTTCTAGTTGTAGATTAGGAGTAGGTCGATGGAAATCTTGTTTGCAAGTCTAGTTTCTAATTTACACTTCCCTGAGGCATATTCCCAAAACAGAGGTTGCAGATACAAGCTCTGGTTTGCCACTTTTGACTGCTGGTTTGATTGCTTTGGTGATGGTTTTACCCCAGTGAAGGTAGTGACCTTTCCAACAAAGACAAAATCTGATCGGTCAGGTCTGAACAAAGCGCACGTTATTGCTTCAACAGCAGAAAACTGAGCTATTGAATTGCATACAAAACTGTGGTGATATCTTTCTGTGCCAGCTCTGTGCTTCTGCTGTGAATCAGCCCGTGTGCTGCCAGCCACAAAGGACTGGCACTGTTCAGCTTGGAGTAGCAGTTCAGGTTTTATGGCGGGTAGTACTGAAAGCCTTCCGGCAAATTGCAGTTCAGTATACTGTGACCTTTGGTAAGGAATCATTTGCAGGCACTTTCAATGAATGTACAGGTCAAGGCAAAGATTAACTATAGCCTAATTGCACACTTAGTAAAGCCTTTCATGAAATTAGCTAATTTTCAGGTGGCAGGTGGAAACTGTTGTCCAAGGTTGATAAGTGATTGTCATAACTTTGTATCAGGTTTCAGTACTCAAACAACAACTTTTGTGGATGTTTAGCACTGCTTTTAGGGCTGAAATCTAAAACTATTTTTCTTGGTTCTCTAAGGGCTGTGGGTCGTTTTGAGGCATAAAAAATAGCTTTTGTACAAGCAGGTTTTAGTCTGTTGACAGGAAAAGCAGGTGAAGTAATAATTTTGACTTAATTATATTATGCAGATTTACTGCATTTCAAGTATCCTGTGTTTTGGAAAACGAATAGCATCCATTTACTGAGGTGTTGTGGTATTTTCTGACTGACATGTACAGTTATTACTGTAGGAATTAAGGAATGACATAAAGTGTGTTATAATATACATCTGGTCTGAAAGACAGCAGCGCATTATTTGTAATGAGATTTTATGTGCCTTCAGACTTTTTTTCTATTTCTGTCCTTGGGCATTTTTCTTAAATGGATGCGTCCAACTATTTACTTAGCAAAAATTGGCTCCGAAAATTGCTTTAGACATGTCTCATTACTAGATGTTACATGTTTCATTATCAGTTTGTTCCAATAAAACAGCTGTGTACCACTGAAACATGGATTTTTGATTTCTAAAACTTGAGAGTTGAGAATGATTTCAGAAAAGGTAAAGGCCAATGAAGAGAAATGGAAAATTTTCTCTCCTGTTCTGGTCCATCGCTCTTTTCTGTTGCGGCTTCTTCTGGGCTCAAGTTGTTCCCAAAGCTGTCCAAAATCCGTTTAGCTGGTTTGGAATTCTTCAGGAGTCAGTGCTAGCGTGTACAAGTCAGAGCAATCCTTCACACTTACCCACAGCCAGCTAATTTCCCGTTCTGTTTCCTTTTCTCCGGTATGTGTCCAGGTCTGTTAGTTAAACAGGAAGATGAGTGTAACCCTCTGAAGAAGATTGCCACAATCCTTGTGCATTGGCAACACAGGAGAGAACGTTTGTTCAGACTATTTCTAGTTTAGTAGGCCTGGCAGTAGAAATAAGATGAGGGTGGAGGAGCTGGTGGGAAGAGTCTAATTTAGACTCTTCAGTTCAAAAATTGCTGGTACAATTTACTAATTTGTAACCACATATGAAAATTTTTCTTAATCCAGAGCTGCTCTTAAAGTGCACAGTACAGAATTTCAAAGACTGAAAAATGATTTGGGGGATTATTTCATAAAATACACTACTGGTTTTACATCAAAGTTTACTTTCTTGACTTTCTGTTGCTCAAAATATGCTTAATCCTGCAAGGTAGCAGGACTTTGCCATTAATCCAACATAGTACTCAAGTGCCTACTTAATGCTGCAGGGACTTGCCAACAGTAGATTCCTTTGCCTAAGGTTAAACATATGCTCAGGTTCTTAAGGCTCTGTCATTGTTGGACTGCCCAGGAGTATCAAAACTGATGTGCATGTGCATAAAGTGAAAGAAAAAGGATCGGAGGGATTTATCTGGAGATAGCCTTGAAGAAATTTTTTTTTTTTATTGTTGTGAAAAAGTGCTGGTGTACGTATTGGCTTTCCTTATTAATTCTGTCGACGTACTTCTGTTCCAATTCACAAATTATTCCTTGTCCTCAAATTCAAGGCATCTGTTGAACACAAATTTCTTATCAAGCTGAGTTGTGCTGAGTTTGGAGTGTGAGTAATGCTTATTAAGGAAAAGTTTTTATTGCAATTGAACTAGTATTTACTTTAGAGGGATGCTAGTCACTGGCCTTTCAATCCACCCCAATTTCAAGAGTGTGTGCTGCAGTCAGTTTTATGGCAGCAACACCAGTACAAATCAGTAACCCCTAAAAAGAAGGCTTTGCTGAAAGTCATAACAACAGTTGCATGGTGAGATGCTCTATTTATGTGTTAAATGAGAGGTTGAAACATCTGAATGAGTTCATTAATGGAGCAGAGCACTGGTAGCACGAATAAACTGTAAAGCTTGTTCTCAGTTGGAGGAGGACATTTTGGATTTTCTACCTACCAGAAAATGAAGGCTGCTTCCTTTTTCTTTGAGATATTTTTACTCTCCTCAGCAAAATGGTTTCTTACTTTACTGATTTAAAAAGAATTTTTTTTTCTGTAGCTTGATGATGAAATTGTATATTATATGTATATGATGAAATGATAATGTTAACATATTTTCTCTATATTATTTGAAGTTCATTATGGCTTTCCCTTGGAAGCCTTTGGTATAATTAAAATAAAAAAGAGGGCAATGGATGTGGTAAGTTGTGGTGGAGAGAAGCTTGGGTTCATTTTAACATTGACACTGAAAATGTAAGAATGAGGAGGTGTTTCGCTTTTTGTTTCTTCATTAGATGAGTCATTATTAGAAGGTACCCTAACCATCAATTAGTAAAGAGAGAGTGTAGATAAAATGCTCGCAGGAATTCTTAGTTTTCAGTCATTTGAGCAGCCCAGTAGAAAGCTTGTTTTCACTAAAATTCTGAAACTGAAGGAGCAATGATGTAAGCCCTTCAAAGGCTACAGAATAAAAGGGTTTTTTTTTTTTCATCCTTTAATGAAAAGAAGCTTTTGTTAGTGAAGACAGAATTCAGGCTGTCCTACAGTGTCCAGAACATGTCATTCTTTCCATCTTGCTGCCGTTGTCCTTTCAGCAGGGTTTGGATTTCAGTTGTTTTCTGTTGTATGTGCGGCAAGGGCTCAGTTTTCCTCAAAAATTGCATGTTAACATCAACAGCAGTTTTACAGGAATTACAGGAATTGTGCATATTATCTAAGAACAGAAGATACATATCAAAGACACCAATTTGGGGGTGGGGTGGGGTATCTGTTTCTGTTTTAGATGACATTTGGGGCCAGGTGAATGTGCAGAACCCATTTGGGTTGCTGTTGTGTGCCACGCAGTATACAGGGGCCAACCTTGCATTGCAATCAAAATTGGCTGTACTTAAACTTGTGCAAACAGTATCTTTTTGAATTACAAAATCAAGGGGTTGGTTTGTTTATGCAGCTAGAAGTTGTACTTAGTTGGTCTTCATATAGAATATTAAAAAAAAAAAATTGAGAGTTTCTCTTGTGGTTTCTAGCTCTGGAAAAGGGTACCGTTCTGTGTGGGCGTGCTTTCCACTGCTAGGAATCTCAGAGTAGCATTTGGCAGTAGCTGATCCACAATAAAAGATTTTACATGGAGTTTCTGTTTAAAACACAAAGCCTGGTTCTGTCACGCCTGCTATTCAATGTATATTCGAAGGCAGCTGTAATTTTTAATCTCAAGGATAGAGGATTAGAAACACACAAAGCAAGCATCCAGCAATCGAGAAAATGGAAAAATGAAGGCATTGGTGGTGATGTTATAATAATTAAGAATGGGGCTGTATGTGCTAGGCACTGTATGAATTCAGAACAACAGGCAGTCCTTTTCCTGAAGAGTTTACAGCCTAAAAGGGTGATTCACACGCAGGGCAGCAGAAGGCCTAGAACAAACAAACTGCGGGGTGGGGGTGGGGGGGGTTGGTAAACACTCACAGCATGTTATTATTAAACATATATATATATATATATATATATATATGTATGTTTGGGTACAATTTAGTTAAAAAGGAATTTGTTAAGTAGAAACAGATGATGGAATGAAGGGAAAAAGATGGAGTTTATAGGAGGAAAGGAAAGGACAGAAAAAAGTAGCATGTTGGGCAGTAGGAATTAGACAAAAGTCAGAAGACTTTAAAAGACAGACAGGAGTTCAGCAAACAGCTGGATGCTATGCTTTGGGAAAGAAATATCAAGACAGTTTCCTTTGGACAGAGAGCATTGGGCGCTGGCTTGGGTACCCCACAGAATGCACTGACGCCAGCACCGGGAGCCCTGCTGCTGGCATGAGAAGTTATTTGACCTCACCTGCCTGCTCCTTTTGGGAATCCATATTTTCAAAATCCATGGAGTTCATGAAAAGGTGGTAGGGAACAACACCAGTTCTAGATTTGCCCTTCAAAGTTGAGTGGTGTGAACTGTGGGAATAGCTAGCCTCGGCAGACCTCAGTTTTTCCCCTCTGCACTCAGTAAAGCAATGTGTGCTGAAAATGGCCTTTCTTTCAAGAGCTCTCATGTCTACTAAATTTCTAAATCCTTGGTTCCATTCTCCTAAAAAGCTGATCTTCGGATCTGCTTGACCTTTGCAGCTGCGGTAGGAAGACAGATCTCTGGTGTTTCTGAAACACGCTGTCAACTGGAGAGAAAAGAAGCATCTCTAAGGGAAGGAGCCCTGCTTTAGTATAGAACTGGAACTGGGAGAACAAACTCGTCGGTGCTTGCTGTGGGAATCTGGTCAAATCATAATTTGTTCCAGCCTCTAGTAATATCAGTAGTATTTCAGTCTTTGACTCATGTGCATTAAGATGCTTAAATGAACAGACAAGAGACCAAAATATCTAAGAGTAAGATTTTTATCTGTCTTCAAGAATACACCTCCTTAAGGTGCCCTTCTGAGGAATTTCAGTGAAAGGACTTGAAGCTAAATTTACTGAATACTATTCCCTGGCTTCACTGGGATTATATAAGTTATGAGATCATGTACAGCAGCATATGAAAAATACAGAGGCCATTTTCATCTGTGATCCATTCAACAGGCTATACCCAATGATAGAAATGACCTTTTTTAAAAAAAACAACCACCATAACAAAAACTTCCCCAAGGCAATATTTAGTGCTGTTATGCCCCAAAATTATGTTTAAATATAGACTTTTTAAAATAAGCGCATCCCCTCCTACAGTATAAGCAATATATTAATTATTATTTTCACCTGTTGGGATTAATATAAAACTGGAGTAATACAGCAGTACAGGTTAAAACCCAAACTGATTTTATGTTTTGTCTTTTAAAAATGAAATAACTTGAAATTTGTACTGAGAAATCAAGCCTACCATTTGCTTTTCACCATTTACATTCTCTATTTTATTATAATATTCTCTATTTACATTCTCTATTTCATTTGGGTATGTTTTTAATTTTTTTTATTTATTTTATACTATATACATATATTATATAGCTTGCATGTCAACAACAGCAGCAAACATTTGAATGAAATGAAATAGTTACAAAATTTACTTTCTGGATTTCTCAAACATTATCAAAAACGCCAAGTATTTAATGTTACAGAGGCAGAATGGAAGTGTTTAAATAAAAAGTAAACTGCGCTATCCAAATGAAAAATTAATGAAAACATTTCTGCTGAGACAGAATCTGTGTGTTTGAAGAAGATTTAAAATGCAAAACCATATACTTTGGGTGTAAACTCACCTTTGTAACTTCTCTTTTTTATATTTCAGATAAAATTCTGTATTTAGAATCTTAAAATATTTGTAAATATTGGCTTCTTAATCTTTCTCCAGTTTGTTTAGAAATGAAGGCTTCCTTTGACAGCTGCCAAGGTTATTAGTCATATACGTGCTTACATAGGATTGAAAGCCATTTTCTTGTACTGTATTCCGATTCTCATCTCATGTGGTACAAAGTAAGAATGCATTTGTGAAAAACTAATGTGAGGTTAGATTCAGTACTGCTGCAGTAAGAAATGCATCCTGCAGAAACTGATTGTGACTTTCTGCTGGATACAGAACTAAAAAACTTGAATCACCCAGGAAGTGGGAAGATCTGTCTTGAGAAGGCATTGCGATTGCCGGGCAAGGTTAGTACTCTTCCATGCTTCTTAATGCTACCACACGATTAAGGATCATTTTCATTCATAGCATGGTGTTCTCCATATTGTGAGGGCATATTGTGCTTTTAAAATGTATCTTAGACCCTTTAAATTTGGTGAATTTATGAAAACAACTTTTAGGTTTGACAGTATGGCAAAAAGAGATACTACTGGTTTTTCTTGCTATGAAAGGCTTATCAGGAAGGAAATGAAAAACCTGTGGCTACCACTATGTGCACTGATTTGCAAAATAACTAAAAACCAGACTATTTCTCCTGTAGCTAACTGTTCCCAGCTGTTGCTTCACATTCCAAATTTTATGAGTGCTTTTGTTGGCAACAGAAAGTATTTTTTAAGTCTTTGCAGTGTAAGACATCCATTTGTTTATTTTACGTAAAATGTTTTGTGTATCTCTTCTGATTATCCTCCATGTAGAAAATTTGTGTTTCCAAAATGAAATTCTCTAATTACAGTTACAGTCAGTCACAAATAACCATTTTTCTAATACTATACTAGCTCCAGTGTTTAAATCTGGTTGTTGTTTAACTGGATTTGCTATTGTAGCTGGTTTTCCAGGAGACAAATGCTAATGATACTATATGTTTTCTATTCTCATTAAGAATCCTAACTTTAGTGCAGAATGATAAGAATTCCTTATTAATGAATGTCTGTCATAAAAAATGCAACAAAACATGTACTAAAAGTTTATTGCTCATTTCAGTGGAAGTTCCTCTTTAATACTATAATCCTAATTTATTTGTTGGCCTGTTATGGCCTCCTTTAGTTGTGTTCAAATATTTCAGGCTTTTTTCTCACCTACTGCATGTGCTAGTTGCTGATCGGCAAGCAAGCCCTGTACTTATAACCCACAGTTTAAAGACAAAGTGTCTGTTGTGAAAGTTCCCTAGCATCACTCTAAGAGTTTGTTCAACACAATTATTGTGAGAGTAGAACTGTCTTTAGTTTTCTTTGCTTTCTATTTTTCTTCTCTATTTCATCTGCTTTCTTTGCACCAGATTTCTTGCTGTGCTTGGGCTGACACCAGTATCACTAACCCTCTTCTCCCAAGGTTAAGGGGAGCAGAAGTTCCAGTGGTTGCAGCCAAGCTGTCCCTCTTCTGTAAGGCACAGTGACTGGCACTTCAGATGGTTCTGCCCACATCCGGGCTTCAAAATATGAACTGCATTTTAATGATTTTTCCAAGTTGGACTTCTAACCATGGTATAACCCCAAATGCCAGCAAGTTTGCAGTGAAATCGTTAATATCCAAAAATCATGTTTATGGAAAAGTAACTAGAGTACTTTACAAGATACTGATGTTTTGCCTCCGTGATTTTTTTTATTGATCAAAATATTTTGATGACTAGTGCATATTACCCAAAATGGTGTGGATATTTTTAAATTTTATCCAGAGCTATTCATAAATGTGAGTTTAGCAAATAATTTTGGAGGGAGAGAAAACATTCAGGATATGATTCACATAAAAACGGTGTAGGAGGTCTCCTTCCCTGCTCCTTTATCCAACCTCTAGATGTGTAAGACAAGGACAACTTCCCTCCATTTCCTAAAAGATTTCGTGCTCACATCAGGGAAGTCATTCATCACATCAAGGAAGTGATGTAATTACATCACTGCTGCATTTTCAAGGATGAGGATTTTCGTGATCATCTGGATCTTTCGTGATCTTATTGTTCATGCCATGTTCCACTTGGCATCATTGCATGCCTTTTCCTGGGAGCTGCCAGGCTTCATGGAAATTCTTGCTTTTGCTCGCAGGTTCCCTTGGCTTTCTAGCTATGTAATACAAGAACAACTGTTTTGTGAATAAGAACTGAGGAAGGCCCCACCGATCTCAGCATCTTCTACAGACCAGTGATTTAAAAAAAAAAAAAAATCACATAAGTGGTAGAAATGCCAGCTGCAAGTCAAAGACAAGATCAAGAAGTCTGGATAGCATCAGCTTCTTACAGTTATTCAAATGGTGTTAGCTGGCAGAAGCTTGTAGTTGTGTTGAATCTTAAGAATTTTCATGGTGAGATGAAGTAACAAAAGAGACTTCTGAGTTTTTTCTGTGTCAGTCTTTCTGGATATTCATTGTTCTTTTATAAAAATAGTCTAATCTGGCTAATTTCTCAGAGCCTGGCAATGTGAATCATAAGTATACACCGATAGGCAGGTTGTGGTGGCTACAGAGGTAACTCTCGATTTGTAGTTCTTCACCATTATTTAAGTCAAAATTGCAGAGGTGTGCATGCTGAGGGGGTGTGAAATTTGACTAACTGGAATCTGCAAAAATATTCCTAGTGTGATCAGTCAGTTGCTGAAGAAGGATCCAGAAAAAATTTTTGCTGAAAAAGTGATATCTTTTTATGCCAGAAGAATGGTGAGCTGTCAAAGGACACCAAATAAGCTATGAACTAGTAAATGTGCCTCCATTGGCATCAAAGCCATTGAAAAATTACTGATTTAAAAAAAACCTTGGTGTTGCAAAAGCATCAAGTCAAGATTTTCACCTGCAAGAAATTTTTGCTCAGAATTCGTGTCTAGAAGAGAATCTGCCATACTTCAGGATACGGTTCTGGTAAGAGTAAGCTTTTTCCTAAACTCAGTCCTTTTCCTTTATGTCCTCTAAACAAATGTAAATTTCAGCAGAAGTTTTGAATTGGTTTGGCTCTTCGCTCCTATGGGGAAATGTTCTCCTTTAAGATGAAGAATGGATTCAAGCATGGACTTAAATCAGGTTTTTTTTAATAGTGGGGAAGAACATTCTGCTAATATGTTTTCAAGTGCGTTTCATTGGTTTTGCTGTGGAGTAAAAGGGTTTCTACCTCACAACCAGTAATTTCAGAAGAGCTTCTCAAGTCTGCTATCTAAGGATCAACTCACTCATTTTTTGTGCTCTCCTTCTCCCTTTCCCAAGAAGAATGTCTCAAACCATGAAGATTTTGGACTTTTCTTATGATCAGGTTTATCATACATCTTGTTCGCATCTGCAAGCTGGCCTTTGTCTTCCAGAGCTTTGTCAGGTTAACGGTTCTGCAGGACTGTATTTCTATTTTTTTAAATCTAAACTGAGCTCATGGTGTGCTGCAATAGAGTCTAATCTCTGCCTATTTTACACAACAAGGAAAACATTTCTCCCGGTTCCCAAAATGATCAGATATATTGGGTTAGGTTTGCCATGATGCGTCTTATCTCAAGTATCCTTGTGGGCAGCAATCATTCCAAGATAGCTTATGGAGAGAGCCCTCTATTGAGGAAGATGATGTGAAAATCATCCTCAGTTGCTTGAGCGGGCTGCTCCGAACATCCCTGCCTCTGAGCCTGGCCCCTGAGCCACCCCAGCAGCCACAGCTCCAGGATGCACGGCGCTCCGGAGTTGGTCATTTCTCTTTGTGGCTAGAGTTTCCCTATTGACGCAGGGAAGGGAGTCAAATAAACTCATTCACTTCTATATATGTGTTGGCTTAAGATACATTTGAGCTTAGAATAAATCTTCTGTTCATAGTATTTTGACTCTTCACAGTATGGCATATGAAGAGAAGACTATTTTAAGGCAGAAGAGTATATACTGCAGCCATTTTCCTTGCATATTTTTTGCTACTGCTAGAATGATTCATCCTTTTACTCACTGTAGGAGTGTTAATTGCTGTGTTTGAAGAGAAGTGCGCTCTCTTTAAGGTGAATTCAAGGCTATAGGGCTGCTACACAGTGTACTGACAGTGGTGTTAGAGGAAGTGTGTCAGTTATAAAAGGTGGTCACTTTTAATTTGTTTCAGGATTCAAGCTTTGTATTGGGAAATACATTCTATTGCTAAAAATGATGTTTATGCTGAAGACTCATCATCCGTTTGATTATTAAAGAATAATTCACTTGCAAGTTACTATGTATTATGGGCAAGTCCTGCTTATCCAGTGCAACTTAGAAAATGTATGACTATTTTATGACACAAATGGCAATAATTATATAATCACAAATCACATTAGTAAATGTCCATTATCTTTAGCAATGGAAAGCATTGGTTTCTTAAATCTTTGGGAATTCTGACCTGAAAGATGTATTGTTTAAAGATGATTAAATGAGGTTAAAAAAAAAATACAGGTCTGGTTTTTCACTATTTTGTACTTTAATTTGTGGGATAGATAAGCCTACAGCCTATTGTATAAGGTTTTCTTATAATTACACCACTTCAACATGCATTTAAGATCATCACAGTATAGAAAAGCACTTAAATGTGATTCAATGCCTCACTGAATTGGAACTTCAGTAAACAATGCACTCTATTGAGAAGAGAACTGTAAAAGGACTGTCTGAAGCTCTGTTTCTTCCATACAATTTGCTAGCATAGTTTAGAGCAGCCTCTGGGACCTGCGGGGTCCCTTATGTTGACCAAAGATCACTGAGGCATGGAGAGCTCTGTCTACGTCCATTTGCTGCAACAGCACAAAAAGCACCACAGTTTGGACCTGGGTTTATTCTCAGGCTTACACCTAAGAGCAAAATTGGGGACTTGCTAATATCTATGCACCAAATGTCATACCTGAGTAGCAAGGGAACAATTCATAAGTAGTATTTTTTCTAATATAACTGTAGGTTGTGAAAGAGGTTCTTGTTAAAAGAAATTTTTTAATTTAATACAACAGCTAAGGATGAAAGTGGGAAATACTTCTAGTTTTTTTGCCAATGTATATTTCATTGAGTACATACAGGTACAATTCCAAAGAGAATATTTTCTAAAAGATGATTTTTCAGTCGGAGAATGTCAGATTGACATATTGAAGTGTTCTTCTACAGCAAGGAAAGAATAAATTATTTGTTCAATGATACTCCAATTTTTGTTGCTAAATATAAGCATGCAATTTTTCACTGAAATTTGGAGGAACTGTTTTTTTCTCAAGGCAAGAAACTGTCCCGGATATGTGATTAAAACCACTTCAAAATAGAACATTGTGGCAGGGAGAATGGGGTGCAGGGAGATGCTAGGATAGTCAGACATAGAGTGGAAAAGCTTTTTAGGGGAAAGCCATCATTCAGTATCAGTATTTTGTGACTCAGTGATTTCACTGATTAAGAAAACATCAGCATTTTCTCCCACAGCAGTTAGTCTTTGAAAATTGCAGCTTGAAGGGGAGCTCATGCGATGGATGCTCAGATGCTGTCAGTTCCATTTACAGTAGATGCTTACACAATATTATCTACTTACTCCTTGGCACAGAGAAGCGTAATTGTGGAATAGGTTGAAGGAATCTATCAGGGCAGTCTGTCCTTAGCAATAATAATTGCTGAGACTAATACCTCTTGAACAGTAAGTAAATTCTTACAAACATTCAACTGGCTTAGCAGAAGCTCAGTATGTGGAGCTCAGTACTATAACTAGCTGGTCTGGTCTTGATCACTTCATCTGCTCTTAGGTGGACTCAAACTCTGGTATTGTGTCCTATTAACTATCTCATTCTCTGCTGTGAGTAGTGAGGAGGCTTGTGTGTGTAGTCAGCAGTTAGGTTTCTAATGTGTCAGGGATTTGCTCTAGTAGTGATTAATCAAAGCCAAGGCAGCTGGTGTCAGTGTTGGGATTAAATCAAACAAGCTCATGGTTCCTTATCTTGTATGTAGAATATATATTTTCTGTTAATTAACCTTTTGTTTTCCTTCTGAAATCATTCTTGCTTGCCCTTTCCTGTTACGAGCAAGTTATTAATGGTGGATTTGAAATCATAAAGTGAAAGCTGAATACCAAAGATCCAGTATTTGGGTCCTTATTCATTTTTACCTATTATATGTAAAAGCTATGCTGGAAGGACTTCACTGAGATTGCAAAGTTAGGAAATGCTTTTGCAGCCTTTGTCATGTGGGTACATCATGATGCTATCTTCAGTTACACGTGGCCATAACACTTTTTCCACCAACTGCTGCCTTATTCAGTGCATAATTTAGACAGTACCCGTTTAATGAACAGCTATTCAATATCTTGTTTACTCTTCATTGTTCAATTTGTGGCCCTGGGCCTTTTTTACAACGTGGTATTCAAACCCCACTTTGAAGACAGAATTATTATTCCCTTAGGGGTTCGTCTGTGTTGCTCATCAAAGTAATATCCAGAGTGCTTGGAAAACAATTAATTAATTTTCATTACATCTCTGTTAAGTGAAAAGAGACAATTATTCCTATTTAATAGATGGGATGATGAAAGAAAGAGAAATGCTAGTCAAAAGTTATGACTGCATTTGGGTTCTTAGTTCAGGAAAGCTGAGACTTTGTTTTTCAGAGTAAGTGTATTCCATCGCATTGATTCCAGCCATAAAAAGTTCTGTTGACTTTGATTTTGGCTAAGAGTTTTTAATCAGTGAAGAAAAGACTACAGGTTCTCTGACAAGTATCCAGAAAATAAGAAATGTATTGGTGAGCAGCTTGGTTTTGAGCACCTCTCCTATATAAAGATCTCTGGGACAGAGGTAGCAGCATGAATCCTGTTACCTAGCGTGAGGTTCAGTTGCTCTAGCTGTGAAGCCGTCCTTCCTATTCCTCTAGCTCCCGAGAACACGGCTTCCAGCTTCTCTGACAAATCTACAAGTCAGACTACAGAAGCCTCCAGTCTGTATCTCCTGTTGATCCCTGGGTGTATCCATCTGAGCCCTGACTGCAGCAGGTGGATCTAACGAAGTAACAAGTATGCAGTCAAATGCTTAATACAGGATGCGTTAATACAGGTAGAATTAAGGTTATGTGAGTACCACTGCTGTTTACTTTTCCGTACTTCTGGCACAGTAAACAAGTATCTGCCACTTCTTACTTGTAGCAGCAGTAGCTTCTTGCCCTGCATGTGAGTCCCTACACAGATGGGATGTGTGCTTTGTCTAATGAGGTTTCAAAACATTTGCTGACTGTAGATCTTAAGTTTTATTTCTAGCTTTGGAGGCCAATTGGTTTTAGGAAGCACTGACTCTTCTGTCCATCCCCCTTTTTGCATTGTTCATCCATCTGATAGTGGCCCCGTCAGGGGTCACCTCACAGTATAATTTGCCTGCGACATCTTTAAGAGCTGAACTCTTTCAGATGAAAATTTGCAAAATAGTTCCTGTTCAGACAGTCAGTGTAAAAAATTTCAATGCAAGAGGTCAAGGTTTGACCATGATATTTTACAAGAAAATGAAAACTGTACCTTGCAAGAGAGTATGTTGTATATAAGAATCATTTTAATTACCAGCTTTACCTATAATAATTTCAACCTTACAGTCTCATTCAAGTACCTGGCAAGAAAAAAACCATTGCTTATTATTTTGTTATGTTCTGTTGAAAATATATAAGACACATTTCTCTTGCAGTTTGTGCAAGTCAAATGATAGGAGACGTTATATTCTGTAGATCCTATGACATAAGCATTTCCCCCCTCATTTTCTGTCTATATTAAAACTGTTTTCTGATTTCACTTCTAGTAATCTTTGCCTTCCCAGATGAACACAAACAACTGAACTACTTTACCCCCAAAATAAAACATAAATTAACAATTACCCAAAGAACAAAAATTCAAGGCATTAGGGAGGAATGCTTCCAGTTAGAAAGTACATATACTAGGTGTCTGGTTACTATAGCAATCACCATGGAGCATGTGAGCGGCATGATAATTGCAAGGTACTTGAGAGCCTGTTCTCTTGCCTGAGTTTGATGTCTTCTAAACAGAGGTGTTATGTGAGGTCACATACGTTCAACTGTAACTACCAGATGGATGGATAATGCAAACGATCAATTTGCAGCTCCCACTGGGCAGAAAATGGTGCATTCAGTTCATAGATTTTAATTTATTTGCTCTACAGGGCACTACAAGTGCAGAGAGGAATTTCCTCTCTCCAGTCTAACAGGCTTATTTTTTTCATGTGCATTTTCACTGCCAGCTTGTACACAAATACCTGTGTGAGTGCTTTGCAGAGCTCTTTGAACAATTTGGCTGGCAATTATAATGCAGCTAATGTTAGAGGTGTAGTGTAATCACAAAATAGGAGGCGTTAATACTGAAGGACAGAGTAACTTAGACTTCCATTAAAATAACCAATTGCTTCAAAGTTGATTCTTTCTTTAGTTACTTAGTTTGTCTTGTGAATCTCGTGGCTTGACTTCTATAGCGCACACCATTTCTAGCAAAAAATAAGGATATGGTGTCAATTTTGTATACAGCATTAACTACCTTGTAATGGGTATTTGAATAGGTAGTCTCATATTTATTACAGTAAATAGCACTGCTGATTTGACTTTCATCTGTATTTAAAGGCTGTTAAGAATCCTATTTAAAAAATCTTATATATTGATAGTTCCTTGCCACTTCCATGTGGGTCTAACCACTTCTAGTGGTTAGAAACAACAAGAAATGGAACCAAGTGATTTAAAAATAAAAGTACGTGCATGTGTATTTAACACACATACAAGTCATTGACAGTATCAAACCCAGAAGTGAATTTTTCACAATTTGGATTTTATTTTCCTTTGATGGAACTTTTTCTGTGATGCATGTTTTTAATATTAGTATGCATCATAAGCTATGATATATTTGACTGATGCTAAGAGAATACTGGCTTATTGTTATCTTGCACCAACTACACAGAGATAGATGATGTCTTTGTTTTGAGATTGCTACCAACAACAAATACTCATCTGGGAAAATGAGTCACCCAAGTGGATTTGCCACAAAAACATTTGGTGTCTTTCTGCTATGTTAAAAAGAGAAAAGACAGGCTTTTCTGCTGTGCATATTGTAGGAGGTTTAAGAAAACAAAGCAAATGAACAGAACATGTACAAAATTGTGTAGAAAGACAGGTTGGCTTCATACTGCTGTCCGTTGCCGTAGGTGCTGAATTTTGAAAAGGAGTAAAATGTAGCTTGGATTTTATCTTCTTCTTTTAAACATGATTCGTTAAAAAAAAAAAAAACTGGGGAGAGTCCATGTAGATATCAGCTGTATTTCTTGGAAGATAGTGTTGTATTTCCTGGCTATGAAACTAACTGTGATTTATTATCCTGAGCAGATTAATGATTAGGTCAGTAATAGCTACATGGCACAAATCCAGATTAAAGAAAGATCCCTTCATGTCACATGCTTTAGGTGCAAATTATTTAACATTCCAGTTTTTCTTAAATGCAACATGGTAGGTTATTTTTAGTGGAAAAGTACTACACATGTCAAAGTGGGCATGTTCTCCACAGGAAAGAAGGATCAGTTTTTCAGGAGATAATCAGAACTGCTAGAAATAAGCAGTGGCCCACATCTTTGGTCATTGTGCTTTTTTTTGTTTGTTCGTTCATTCATCTGTGTTTTGTTAGTACTGTGGTATACAACAGGGACAACTGGAAGATAATGTTGGAAAAAGTTATATGAAATTTTATATGAATGACCAATTGTTTGGTCTTTTCATTGCTTCACTGCCACCCCCCACCTCCAGTCAAGAAATGAATTCTTTCATACCAAAGAACACACAGAACTGTGTGGAGAAATTAAGTCACATGTACTTTGCAATTAGAAAACAGTAACAGAAATTTTCTGTGGTCTCTGAATAAATTTTTGTATATTAAAAGCTGCATTTGGTCATTGGATAAGGATGATCGTTTTATTAGTGGGAGAGATTTTTGAGTGTAATGGCAATGGTTGCTTGGTCTGGATGAAGTCAACAAGGAAACTTCCTGTGTTGTCTTCAGAGCCAGGATTTTGCTCAGGATATTTAACAGAGTAAGCTATAGAAAGAATTGTGCCTTCCAAGTTAGAAAGGAATTATTAGATTATCTGTTAAACAGGATAAAAAGAATCTTTTTCTTGGTGTCTCTGTTTTTTCTTGGCTGCCTCTTTGTTTCTCTGCTGCTGATTTTGTTTGTGCTGTATCCACTGAGGAAGGAACGAGTAGGAACAGTTATATAACAGTGTGTAACAGCGCTCATTTCTGTGATATTATGGTTTATTTAACTTCATGCTTCATCATAATACATTAAAAACACGTCATTTGTTCAGACTTTGAGGAATAATTAAACAAATACGTATTTTAACTCTTTTCTATTATGGTTTGCTTGGGTGATTTTAATGATTAAACCATAGGTGACTTTTTTCAGCCTCATCTGATTCACTCTATTGTTCTTTTCTTATCAGGGTGGGACAGATGGAACCTAAGGGTTCAACTTAAGGTAACCAGCAGAATCTCCTCTAGTGGAGAGTCAATAAAATCCCAGATGATCATACATAGCATACTGTTCGATACATACAGAGCATTTAGTGCACGTGATAATTAGTGATTTTTTTATAATGCTAAACACAGAAACTACTGATAAAATATACATGTCACCATTTTTAGAATAACAATATTTGTAATTAGGAACACCTAAGTATTGTTACTGCCTTTAGCTACTACTAAAAACAAAGCACTCTTAAAATAGCTGCAGAATCAATGCTCCATATTCACAGGATCACAGAATAGCTGAGGCTGGAAGGCACCTCTGGAGATGGTCTTGTCCAGCTCTCCTGCTCAGAGCAGGGTCAGCTCAAGCAAGTTGCTCAGGGCAGTGTCCTGTTGGATGTTGAATACCTCCAAGGATGGAGACCACGTAACCTCTTGGGGCAACCAGTTCCTTCACAGTAAAAACGTGTTTTCATGCATTTAAATGGAATGTCTTGTATTTCAGTTTGTGCCTATTGCCTCTTGTACTGTCACTGGGCACCACTGTTTGGCTCAGTCGTCTTTACTCCCCCCATCAAGTGTTTATACATGTTGATAAGATCCCCGTAGTCTTCTCTTCTTGAAATATGGAATATGGAAACAGAAAACATGGTAAAGTGTTCTGATTTACTGACTTTTTTTTAGTACAAATAATGCATAATGTGAGATAAGGTTAAGGTGTAGAGAGAAGTCTGAGCTTGACTATAAGATAACTTTCTAATTTTTGTTGTTTTAATGGTGCGATTTTAGACATATTAAATTTAAATGCATCTGTTGTTGTTGATTTCAGTGGGAGTAGATGTGGCCTTACAGAATTAATGTTTTTTTAGTTGTGGTAGTACCCAGGACCTACATCATAAGGAAGCACTCTGGTGTGTTGTTAGCTGTTTAAACATGACAGTTGGTACTTTTTTGAGGAACTTAAAATCTATGGTATACTGAGGTAGCACATCAGGAGAGGGCAGGTATAAAACTGTAAGCTAGGCAATAAAAAGAATAAGGTAGGCATAATTACATATTTTGAGCATTTGCCTCAGAAGAAGAATTAGCTGTCAATTTTTATGAATTATGAATTTATTTTATGAATAATTAGCTAATTAAAGGCCAGCATAGCTATGTTCAATTATTTTCTTTAAAACATAAATCCTTGGTCTCCTGTCATAGATCTTGTAAAGTAACACTATCTTATATTACAAGGTAGGCTGAAAGGCAAACTGAAGTCCAAATGGAAAACTAACTTTCGTTTTCTGTTTAGTTTCCCTTTAGTTAGATTTTGTTAACTAAATTCTTGCTCTGTTCTGGTCTTGGCTGCATTAGTTTCAACCCTGTAATGGTCATTCCACGAAACACTAATGTCACTTAGGCTGTGGGTTTTGACATCAAGTGCTTGACAGCAATACTTCTGTAGGCTTTTACCATGCTGTGATCTGCCTCTACTTTTAATCGTGCCAAGACTGCTGCTGATGTAGCCATGCTGCAGACAGATTTGAGGGTTTGATCTGACTTAACCAAATGAAACCTTCACGTATATTTGGAAGAATTTTTTAAGCAGAGTCAGTTCCTTGGTCTGGCTCACAGTGTAGCTATGCAGGCTGCTGTACTGAAGCAGCAGGGTGAGTGGGGGGGTAGGAACCAAGTGGTAGCTGTTACTACTTCTAAATTGTTTCTATCATAAAATCACAGACTTCATTTAGTGGGCAAATAAAGTAAGTAGGGCTGTTTGATGGAAACATTGCAGGAAAAATGTAATTGCTACTAATTTGCCAAATAAGTAGCTAAACTATTTGTTGTGGATGTGTTTCAGCTTTTTTTTCCTAGTTTGCTGATCATATAAATAGCCAGATGGTTTATTTTTTAATTAAGAAGCCAAGGCAGTAGTTGGGAGGATATTGGAAAGACTTAGGAAATGCAGTGTCATAAATGGTTTAGTCTGAGGTTTTCTACATGATCATATTGTAATCTCTGCTGTCTGGGCAGTAATGAATAGTTTGAATGACTTAAGATTTGGGCTGTACTGATCCCTGAAGATTGACCTTCTGATGTTTATCTGTATTGTCTTAAGCAGTGACATCCATTATACTCCACATGTTGATTGTCCTTGCTGCTGTCACTGTGCTACAGTATCAGCATATAAATTGCCTTGTGTTTAAAGGAGAAAGAAATACATGCTGAACCCAATGACGATACTGTTTTCAGAGCGCAAGGACAGTGGTTTCTTAGTTTGAGGGAATGTCTGACATGAAACTAAGCCTGAATCAGAGGTGACATCCCATCGTGAATGTCTGATGCACGGGCAGTGTGCTGACCTTCTCTTGTAAGGTGTGACCCAGACCTGTATGTGATAGTCTTAATGAATGAGGTTTTCAGCTGCATGCTGAAGTGACTAATGTGGCAGTGAGCATGCTTGAGGCCTAGCATGTTAAAGAACTTAGCAATAATAATTTTTTTTTAAGTTGAACTGTCAAATGGCAGATTGAGACATTGTTACTGTCATCATAAGTGTGTCACAACCGTCATCATAAGTGTGTCACAAGTATCATGTCTTTTTAAACCATATCAGATTTTGATTGAATGGAAAAAGATGATTTTCTGCTAGGAAAGCATGACTTCTATGACAGATAAGGGAAAGCCAGTGAGTGCGTGATGGTGTAGACATGCTTGAGCTAGTTATAAGCCCAATAGGTTAGACAGCAGCAGTAATCCAGCTGCAGCATCACAGAGCTCAGTGCAGGCTAGTGCAATCTGCCAACAGCTGTAGAGAAGGCAATCTCCCTTGGCTTTGGCTTAGATGCCTAAATGAATGCCTTTGGGAATGAGGGTCCTAGGTCCATAAAACACCCAAACCCAGCTCAGAAAGGAAGCCTTTCCAACTGACTGCGCTTACTCGATTGAAGGGATTGATTTAATACTGCTGCCTTTAATGATAATGTACTACAAGAAGCTTTCAGAGCGGCTGGTCAGCACCTTGCTAAAGAACTTTTGGGGGTTGCTTCACACTTTTAATGGGGCTTTTGGTGCATAATTTCATTTCAGTTCCATAAAGAAAAGTTTAAAAAGGGTTGAACCACCTTCATCGACGTTGTATGAAGGGAGATAATTGTATGTTGTTCATCTAAAAGGTTGTTCAGTGGAGTGCGATTCAGATGTCAGGTGGATTAAGGCACTTCCGCTAAGCACCTGGACTTAGGTGCTTAAAACTGCATAACTGGCCAGATATGTTGGTGGGAAGTTTCTACCCACTAATCTGTCTGAGCATCCAAACTCTCATTTGTGGGAACTGCCTAGTCTCAAATTATTAGCCATTTATCCTGCCCTAGGTCTGTGTGTTGAGATCGTTTTTATAAACTGCTGAAGGATCATCATGTATGTAATTGCAGCCCTGTGTTAAGTCAGTTAAAAATTAATTCCTGTGCAATATCATTCCCTGTACTAGAAGTTTAACTACATGTACATATGATTTTCAGCTAATTGATTTTGTTTTGTGAAGGGAATAAAATCCACGTACTATAATATTTTTCCCCTGTTTTGAAGTGGGAAGAATGCTTTCAGCAGTCTTGAAGAATATTGAGACTTACTAGAGTGTTTGGCATTTCTTCCTTTATGTAGGTACCTGAGCTTGTGGTGTTAGAACTATTACCAATTCACATCAGCCCACACTGCACTTGAATCCCCAGCTCCCTTTTTGGTTAAGTTTTATGCTGAATTTCTGGGACTGTGGGATATCAGGAGTACTAGCATGTTGTTACTTAGCAATAAAATTTGTTTTCTATCACTGCACCTAAAACTGTGTTGCAAAAGATGAATGCCCAGGATTTGGGGAAATGACCAGCAGCTGCAGTTAAGATTAATGAGAGTGTGAGTTGTGCTGGTATTGTAGCTCTTATTAATAAATATTTGATAGCTATTTGTTTGTCATAACATGCCTTTCTAGTATTTTATTTGTGGGCACTGTCACAGTATACACTTGATTTTGCATGGAGTTATGTGGTACAGCTTCTACAGACAATTTCTGGCTGATTTTTTTTTAATGAGGGATCCTACTTCTGGTTGTAATCTAGCTTTTTATTTAAACACAGCTTAATTCCCTCTATATTTTTAACCTAGTGTGGACTTACATGAGGGTGGAGTATGAAGAAATAGAAAACTTCAGTAATGAAATTGAAAATCCTGGAACTGTGTATTTCTCTCCCATTTCTTCTTCACACTTTAAGGCCTGCACTTAGCACGGGGCTGCTTCCTGGGGGTACTGGCCTTTTGCTGCTCATGTTGGCTCCCAGCAGCTTTTCTCTTTCACAGGCATCAAGCCTTCAATCATGAAAGTCTCTCAGGAGAATTTGCTTCTCTTCCTGCTGTCATGGAATTCTCCTGCGATCCTGTTTCCTTATTCTTTTCCAACTTGGAGATCAAAATAAACACAGAAGGAAAAATGTAGTGGCAAGTTCCATCTTTTAGGGACTGAGGGACAAAGCAATTGATGTGGCTGAGAGTAAGATACTGTGTTCTTTAGCCAATTTACATCACTGCACTGTGACCTTTGAGTTTTCAGCAACCTCATTTGTGATTTAGCCTTTCTTCATAATTACATTCAGAAATATTGGTGTTTTTTTAATTTCGTAAGAGAAATTAATGCAAGAACAAAACACAAACATCTCTGCTGCAGTCTTCAGTAATATGCCTTAACCAAGGATCAGTTCTTAGTGGGAATAAACCACAAAGACTGTAACAAAGGTTTAGTTTTGTAAGAAAATTGTGTGGGGAATGAATTTGGCTGTGCAAAACTTGACTAAAATGCAAAAAGGGGAAATGTTTTTAAAACCAGCAGCATTTGCATGCAGAACCAGCTTGTTTATAAATTAAAAGAATGAGCACATCTTTACAGGTTTCAGAAATGATGTCCATGCATGTCTGACACGGATAACAAATGACTATTGTATGTCTTCCCCAAACACACCCTGTGGCAGATTCAGCTCTAATTATGGCCTAACGGATACAGCGTTGTACGGTGCCTGCCCTCTTCAAGATTTGTTCCTCTCGTTACTTTTACCAGCGTTACTCCTCATTTTGGTGTAGAAGTTACTTCTGGGAACAGTAACAAAGTCATTGCTCTTAGAGTGAAAAAGGACTGTCAGCCTGTGGCAGGGCGCTGCCCTTGTCTCTGGGCCGCAGCTGTTCCTTGCGTTAGCAGCCCCGGCACTCGCGGGACGGGGCCTTCATGCTTCATCGGTTCCTTTCCCCTTTCTCAAACCTCTCCTCCGCTGAGGAAGCGGTTAGAGTGACTTTCCCCTTTTGTTTCCCTAGCCTCAGTACTGTTCGGGAAGGGAGGGCAAGTTACTTTTCTGTTTTGTTCAGTTGCAAGTGGAACAGTATATATGTTTTTTCCTTGTGGTAGTGTATTCACCAGAAGAAATAAAAGAATGCCTCTGCGATTCTCGCAAGCATTTGCATGTGCATGTTTCTGCGTTGTCCTTCCCAAACAAGGAGGAGGTGATCTATTTGAGCAGCACAAACCCTCACGTTGCACAGTGCCAATCACGCTACTATTGTCTGTTTTTAATACTGGCGATGAGCCGCCTCCTGCTCTGGCAGTCGCGGCCCACTACCTCGCTGCGGCGCAGGTACGGGGCCGGGGCCCAGGCCGGAGGGCGGCGAAGCGCCCCCGCCTCGGAGGAGGCGACGAGCCCCCGAGGGCCCGGCCTGCGGCTGCTGAGGCGGGCGCAGCCCTGCCGCCGCCGCTGCGCCCCCGGCCCTGGCCAGGCCAGGCCAGCCGTGTCCGTGCCTGCTCAACAAGTGCCCCCGAGGCGGGAGGCCGCCCCGAGGCGGGAGGCCGCCCCGCGCCAGGCGCTCGCCCGCGGCTGCGGCCGGCCAGGGCTCGTGCCGGGGCGCTGCCCGGGCGGCGGGCGCTGCCATGGCGACGCCGTCACGCCGCCCCCGCGCCCCCCCGCAGGCGGCGAGCGCGGCGGGCGGGCGGGCGGGGCGGGGCGGGGCGGGGCGGCGGCGGCGGCTGATGGCAGAGCGCCTCGGCGCCGCACCTGCTCGCCGCCATGAGCGAGGAAGCGGCCCCGAGGAGCGATGGCGGGGAGAGGTGCAACGGCAGCAGCCAGAGGAGGAAGCGGCCCAAGAAGGTGACGCGGGCGGCAAGGGCGGGACCGGCGCGCCACGGGCTCAGCGGCCGCGGAGGGGCTGCACGGCGGGCTGCGGAGCCCGGCGCTGCTGCCTGGGCGGCTGAAACGCGCCTCGAGCTCTGCGCTTTCGCGTTACTACGAGTAGAGCAAAAGCAGGTAGCGCAGGCTGCCGCGCAGCTTGGGGTAGGGAAGGGTCGCAGCCGCCAGGGGCGAGGCGGGTGCGGTGCGGCAGCGCAGGGCAAGCGGCGGGTGCGAAGCCGGAGCAGGGCTTTGCCGTGCGGCCGGGAGCGGCTCGGTGGCTGCCGGGGGCGCCCCGCGGGCCGCCGCGTTTCCCCGGCTTGGCCGCCGGACCAGCAACGTTGCGTTAAGTGAACCGGGCAGCTCAGCGCAGGGCGCTCTTGGCAAACAGCCGCCTGTTATATTGCGCTCAAGTTGGCTTCGGCGGACAGCAGATGCCTCTTAGTGCAGGTTTCCCTGTGTTCCCCTTGAGAAAGAGGACAGTTTGTTTTGACAGAAGAAACGCAAAGCCGGCATATGATGTCATTGACTTAACTTCTGTGCTGCTGTCCCATTGTCTTGGAGCAATACAGATCTGGGTTTATAAACCCTTAATCTAGCTTGTCCAGAAACATTTCTCAGATTGGGTTGTGAACAATCATTAAGAAGTATGTGCCAGATTTTTGCACAATCTGTACTAATTCAGTGATATTAATAAAAAAAATACTGGATAAAAATGTAAACCATACAGCCACACCCAGTTTCCAGGACACTTTCCCTCTGTAAAGAGTCTGTCTCTCATGAGAGGTTGATTTACACAGTGTAGTACCCAGGGCTTCAACCCCATTCTTGATGTAATTTCTTTTTAACAGCTTTAGTTGCAGGTAATTATTTATTTCTGTTTATTTTTCCTCTTTCCTTTAAGAGGGAAGATGTCTGTGGTTCTGCATAATTATAAAATAAATTGGTTCATGGTTGTCTTTAATCTCAATAGATACAACATGAGTTACCCTGCTGAAATGTGCTGGACTACTTGCAGGGTGAGGCATTACTCCAATATGAGCAGGAATGTAATTCATAGAAAAGATATTCACTGACGAATTGTACAATCCCTCGTTTTGTATAGAATTTGTGTTTTAGCCAACATTGTACATGGATAAGATAAATTGCTAGCAACTGAATTTGTTACAGAGAGCTGCAGACAGAGGCTTATTCAGAGACTTTTGCAAGGGCTTTTACCTGGTGAAAAAGCTGCTTTGCCATAGATGACACTGTTAGGCCCCATTTTATCATAGAAGGAAGATTCTGTGTGAGTAGCTCTAAGGAGGTGTGATAATCCAGTCTAAGCAAGAAAACTGAACAAAAACATCCTCACCCCACCCCATTGTGCTTGGAATGTTGCCTGGATCTCCACACAGTGGGGGATTTTATATAGCATGTTGGCTTTATATTTAAGCACAACTGAGCAGCAGAAGGAATGTCTGCTTCATCTTACCTCTGAATGTTAGAGGCGGAATCTGAAAGGTTTATTTGTGTGTGTGTGTAAAGCTATATGAGGAAGCAAAAATCAAATGAACAAGTGCATACTCAGTGTTTTGATTTGACTGTTAAATATTCAGGAACAATCTCATATTAGTGGAGAGGTTTGGAAGATCTAAGAAATCTGAGTGAGTGTTTCCATCTCTAAGTTTTTTTCTGTGTACGTGTGGTTTCTTGTTTTGCTGCTGTTTTTTTAAGTTAAGTGTCCCAGAGCCTTTCAAGGTTAAAACACCAGTATTTGCCACTCTTCTGCTGAACGAATGCTTAGAAAGCATCTCTTATATTGAGAGTCTGCATATTCAGAGTCTTCCAACAGCTGATGCCTCTCTTGCTTTCATAAATGTAATAAATGTTTGGGTACCTTTTTAAAGTAAACTTTTACAACAAGAAAATATTGGAGATTTTCAGTTGACCCATGTACAACAAAAAATTCTTAATCACTCAGTTTGGATGCAGTAGATGCTGATGCTTCAGCTCTGGGAATGACTTGGCTCTCCTGAAGCTTTACGCTTAGAGACTTCATGAAGGAGTGCAGGTTAAGGCTTGAATATTCATTTTAGATTGTAGGAATACTTTCCTTAAAACCCAGAGCAGTCTGATTAAAACTTGTAGACAATTTTTCAGTGAGGAGAGACCCCAGTGTAGTCGAGAATACAAGAAATCCAGATTCAAGTTGTTTGTCTGAATCAAAAACTGAGCACTTGAACTCAGCTCCTCCGCACTCTAGCTAGGTAGGCACCATTTCCTTCTTGCAGAACGTGTCTACAGCCGGCGTGGGCACCATTTCCTTCTTGCAGAACGTGTCTACAGCGGGGGAGCGGAGATGAGTGTGCCATGTGCAAGAGCTCCATCATCAGAAGTAGCGTAGCCTGTTTTCAGGTCCTGAACTACTTTTGCTGAACGAAGCTGCATTGCGCCATCCAACATGCCCTCTATCTGTTCTGTGGAAGTCGATCTCTTTTGTGTAGGTAATTAAATATTAACTGAGCTGGATGAGCTTGATCTATGTACTGGGAGAGATTGAGAGAAATGCATCTCAGACACAGCATTGAGCTGGATCTCCTATATTCCAGGAGGGTGTCCTGGCTAGCAAGCGGTCTAAGGTTTTCTCTAATTTTCAACGGTTTTGTTGTATACACACACTTCAAAATGAAAAGGCTTCAGTTTCATACTAATGTAGAACAGGAAAAACTTAATGGTTGAATTTTTCATAAAATGCAGAAAATAACTACCTGCCCAAAAATAAACTTAATCAGCTTGGATGATGGTGTGGCCTTCTGAGTTCCAGTGAAATCAGCGGGCTACCTTAACAGGTTTATGAATCCATATCCAGGTTAGGTCCTTCTTTTCTCTGCTACTTCTCCATACTATATCTGGGATATGGTGAAAGTTATATTCCTAGAAAAAAATAATACTAGATTTCTGTGGTCATCTAGTTCTAATGTCAGAGAGTACAAGGTTTATTCTATTGGAGACAGGGACAGTGTGAACAGAACTGTTCTGTTGCTGGCGTTACCGTGTGGAAACGCAGTGCGGAGCAGCACTTGGTGTACATTGGTCCTGCGTTCTTGGTATCTGATGTACCACTTGTGTTGAAGAGTAGCTTTGTAAGTGAATATGAATTTGTGCTACATTGTCTTTTCTGAGGCCTCATTCTGTATTTTGCTGAATGGACTGTGAAACATCCAAGTGCCCCAAATTTCTCTAATTCCTCTCAAGGATGTTTTTTCACTGGAGAGCGCTTCAGATTTAAAAAAAGAAAAAAAGAAAAGAAAAACCGCAGTTGGTCATAATGTGGAAAGCGAAACATACTCGTGTCCAGTACTAAAAGCACTGATGGCAAAGGGGTTTCCATAAGCCACACGTTCTTGCTCTGCTGACTGTAAAGCACACGCCATTGACTGATGCAAAAATATTCCATCTTTGTTTATTAAAGAATTATGCTCTTGACACTTTTATTACTCATTCTTTAAGAGAAATTAGTTAAAAGCTTAGTCAGGCTGATACTGTGGAAGACTTTGAGAGAGAAAGTTGTAATGCTGATTTAAAGGAAGATGCATGTGACTTCTTTTCCTAGTGTAAGTGTCTTCTATTTTACATGTATCTATAGAAAAAAGTTCAATTGCATATATTAGGTGAGGTATTTTCAGTGGAGAGATGGAAGTTGTATACTAGCTAATGGAAATCTTCATAGTGTACAAGTGAATATTTTTAATTACTGTAATTTTGATTATTTATGGCTGTACTCATTCCATGCATAAGATACTTGAGACCTGTTTTGGAATACAAGTACAATTTTGGTCACCTATGTTCAAGAACAAGAATGGGTACATGTGCAGAGAGGACCTGCTAGAGGAGAGCCTGTCTTATGCAAAAACCAGAAGAGCTTGGCTTGTTTAGCCTGCTAAAGCAAAAGGCTATCTGAGGGGAAAAAGAAATGAGGTTATGCAGCAGCCTTCTAATAGGAATAATGAGGTAAAGAACTAAGAGAAACCTGATAAATTATGAATGAGATGCTCTGTGATTTCTCTGATGTAAGAAGGGACTGGATTCAGCTGAAGGGGATCCCTTTCACTCCTATATTCCTGTGTTTTCAGTTACATAATTTACAGTGCTGTAACAACGTTATCCATCCATTTCACTGATGGTAAATATGGCTGTTTAAATCTTTGTTTCACAGATTATTTCACTCTTCCAGTTATCCCATTTAGGGGAAAATTGAATGCCACTAGAAGAAAAATTTGAATTAGTGTCCATCTCTCTGTAAAATCAGTATGGAGACTTGTACAACAACACTTTCAATCCGCTGTGTGGCATTTCTTCTGAATTGCCTTCATGTTGCCTTTGCAGAACCCCACCTAGTCATCTTCAGTTGCTTCCATTTCCCTGCGCTTTCCCATTATTATTGGTCATAGACAAAAAGCTGGCAACGCTTTGCTTTACTGTTTGATCCATCTGAGTATGCCCTCTCTTCTGAGAGAGAAATCATGTCCTCTAGTTTTAGAAGAAAGTGGATTTTTGCTTTAGATGATACTCTGTGGACTGAACAGGCAGAAGGAGCTAATGAACAGCATTCAGGACAAGGATATCTAAAGGGCTCTAGCACAAAGCAAAAAGTAAAAGTGGTAGTTAATGCAGCTTATTAAGCAAGCGGGCTGGTGTTCAATATTGTTAGTTTTACTACTAACATGACTTTTGCAAGTTTAGAAGATTTTATTCTCCATTCAGCGGAACCGGTTTTAGAGAACCGGAACTGTCTTGCTTTCAGTTGAGTTAATCCAATTTACCTGCAAGTAAACAAGCAGAGAAATGGCTCTAGAACTTGCTCTGGAAAAACAGAGAATAGAAGGAAAGAAAGACGAACCCTATTTTTAGGTTTAGGAAGTGAGAGATGTTTATAAAGATTATTGAGGATCAAATTAGCTGTACTTCTAAATATTTGCACATTTCAATCTTACTTGTGCTATTGTAAATCAGATGCACCTCTACTGATACTCTTGTACTATTGAGATTGGGTTTTGCTTGCTCCCTTTACCTTTTCTTCCTATGACAAAACTTCCAGCATATTTTAAGCTAGGTAAAAAACTGACATCATAGCTACAAATGCTATGACACATTTTTTTTTCTCCTTCCCTGTCTGCCCCCTTTAGCTTCAGTTGCTATGTGTAGTGATAACAAAACAAAAATGACTTGTATTCTCCTCACCGAGATGTTAAAGCATCTTAAGTCTGTGTCACTAATCTCAACAGAGCAACCATCTCTGTTGATGGTTGCATCAATGCGACTCCGTCTGTGCTTCTCTCATGACAGCCCTGTGGTGGGTGATGCTCTGGAGAAATAGTTTCCATCTTGAGCAATGAGCCAGGGAAAATAATGATGGGCAATATAGCTGAACATCCAGACGAGAGGATTTTGTGTTATCATGGTTGTTTTTCTGGCATCGTGAAGTATATAAGGCAGACAGAGCAAAGGGTATTAGCCATACCACTATGAACCTTGCTTTTATAGGCCTTTATGTTCTAGTGTAACAGCATCACTTCAAGCATTATTGTACACTGTTACACTGATAGAAGAAGTGATGAACAAGTCTTAGAATTGGCACAACTGCTTGAAAGTTTTATTCTTTGCACATCCTAAAATTAACACACATATTGCTCTTAAAAATTGTTCAGTTTTTTAAATAGAGTAATAGGAAGCTACTAAGGAATGGAGTTATTTTAGCATAATATTAGCAGATCTGTGAAGTGCTACACTTCACAGATTGAATACTATAAGGATAATGAGGAGGAAATCATCTGGCCGGCTGTATGTCTGGGTAAGAGTAGTGAGTTTTGTACAGAACCGCATGAAGTGTTGAGCCTGCATCCACTTGATGTGTATTCTGGGCTCCCAATTTATTGTTCACAGTTCTTGCTCATTTTCTCAAATGTTTGGCAAACATCAGTTGAGTCAGAGAAGCAAGTCCTTTTTTCCCCAGCCAGTTTCCCTTTCTCCCTTTAGGATGCCAGAAGCTGTCAAGTATCGCACATAGTGTATCACGTTGGCACACCTTGCTGCCTTGTCACGCATTCCTGCAGGCCAGTTGTGGCACCCAGGGAGCTGGATTTCAAGCAGGAGTCTGAAGCTGCCTGTCCTGGCTCCCCAGGGACGTTGCAGTCCATGCTGGAGGCAGCCACGTGTGCTCTCTCTACCTCCCCTCCTGCTGCTGTTCGTGAATGATGGAAGAGCATCTGGGAGAAGGATTTTAGCAATAGGATGAGATGGTGAGAAGGTCCGACGCTTCTAAATATATCCTTAGGGAGGTTTCTTTTAGAGTTTGGGGAGTTGTGGGGGTTTTTGTTAGTTTGGTTTTAGGTCATATGTACTGAGACAACACCTTAACATTTCTCTCTTTAGGCACTCTCCATTCAGCACTGTGTGTACCCAAGGCTTGTCTATTTATCAGCTGACTTGAGCAACAGGCCTGGGATATATCAGCTACCTCTCTTACTTGCCTGCCCCTATTGAAGATGCCATATTTTGTGCAGCTGTGTATCCCGGCCTTCATTTGGGCATGCTGTGTTGAGGCTTTAGATGGCATTTCTGGGCAGGAAAGTTCTTCCACTTTACAAATTGACACTGACATATACAGCACACAGATATCTAGGCTAGAGACTGGGAACCCTGGAGCTCTGAAATACAAGGAACAGAGGGAGGCCAAGAACATAATAAGATGGCTGAGAGCTCTTACATCCTTGTTTATGTGCAGGAATTAATTATTTAAAAATATTTATGAGCTGATTAAGTGGGTTTCTTTTGTCTTGGTGACAGAATTTGCTGAACTGAAAGACTGAACTTATTTTGATTATTCCTACATTGTCATGCATTTCTGTATTTCATTTTCAGTAGAAATTTACTGTATTGATATTCACTCAGTGTGACCCCAATACTGAATGGGTTGCATTTTCCCTGCTTATTTCCTTCTCAATTTCAGTGCACTCTGGTGCCAAAGGGGTGGTGGGGGAGAGAAAAAATGTAGTCGCAGATGGGCCAGAGTTTAAAGCTGCTTCAGGGTAGTTTCCGAAATTGCACAAATAATGTTTGAATGAATTGCTTAAGCTCACATTTTCATAAACTCTTCATAGCTAAAAATACATGTAATTCATTTTCAAATTCACCTTTCCCTTTTGTAAGTGTGATTTTGGAGGATGGAAATGTAGTGTTACTTCTTTGTGGTTTTTAAGAAGTCAGTATATGCTCCAAAGGCATTGTAAGTCAAATGTTTGGATATTGATTAGCCTTCCCCAAACCTTCTTGAAATAAAAATTCTTCCAGAGCAGAGAGCGATTTAAGGAATGAAAGTGGATGCCTACCCATATTATGTCACCTTTTCTGTGGCCGCATCCAGCTGGCTTGCAGCTGGGTTGCATGCAGTTAGACAATTTGTAACCTACTTATATTTTCTCTCAATTTAGCTGGCACACCCAAAAACATTTAGACCATGAATGAAATGCTCTCCAGAGAATAGCACAGGCTTCTAAGGAACCGATAGAGCAAACTACAGTAATTGCAGTTTGAAATGATTCTCTAGGTTAAACAGCATATAGGTTTCTGCCACAGGCTAAGTATTTCGGAAGTGATTGGTTTCTTTTATTTGTTTTGTCCAGTCTTGGGTGGCTTGCATTCATATTATGCTACAATACTGGATCTGAGCAAGGAGTGTGTGTGGACTTATGTGGTGTGAAGAGTGCACAGAGTCCTGTAACAATTTAGCTTCATGGTAAATTAAATCTGCTAATTGTTCCACTCCTAGGCTTTCTGTATAAGGTAGCGTTTGAAGTACACACTCACCTATCTCAGTCAGTGAAGAATATAGGTGATAGTTTTGAAATACATAAATGGAAGAAAAATCTGATGAAAGATGAAAAACAGTTCATATCTTTTCTTTCATACGATTTCTTTCATACGATTCTGAACCTTTACATGGTTGTCTCTTACTGTATTAAAAACTTGTGCAGCTTTATAGTGTCCAAGAGGCTCTTCTAGTCCCTCATTTTTTGTTATAGGTTAAATATTTAATACATCTGGCAGCTTTCTCCATCAGAAAGCAAACATCAGCATGTAAATGTCAAGAAACAGTGGCAATTATTTATCATGCACGCAATCATAAAAATGATCTGTCTGACGGTCCTGGTACCTATTTTACTAAGATCCTATTGAAAACCAAATGGATAGACATAAGCAACAGGAGAAGCAGGCTATGGGTTGTGTGTGTGTGCATTTGTACGTGTGTTGTTACGCTGTATCTCAGCCTATTTGTGCACTTTTTTTCCCTGTGTTCAGTGCAAGGCAATTGAACACGGTACGCCATAGTCTCTGCTGGATGTCAGTGTGGATTTGTTACAGCCCATGGGGACTCTGCCAGCTCTCATGAGCTGAGGATCTGGTCTCTAGTTGTTGTGTACCTATGCAACAGAGTGCAACGTGGTAAATATCAGAAAACAGAAGCGTTGGAAGGGGTACAGATTTTCCAGTTGATCTATGATTCATGCTCATTAGCTTTGAAACACTAAAGAAAGGCGCTTTATGAGCTGTCATTTCCATTTGTGCTTTAACTGTTTTACTCAAATTGATGATGCTGTGATGACTACAGCATTCTCAAAAATAAGTGAAAGAAAAAGATGGGAAATGCCTTCTGTGCCTTCTTTTTAAAGGTCACTGCCCTGCTAAGGACTTAATGTTCCAGTTAGAGAATGTGGCTCCCCATTCAGTCGTTGGAACTATCGATATCAAGTTATTTTGTATGAAATGTAAGTTAAGTGAATTAAGTGTAGAATTGAGTTACCCATGTCTGTGGGTGCGTCTCAGAGGTAGGGAGAAACTGTATGAAAATTCTTCCCCTTTATCTTGTGCTCCCTGCCCAAAGGCCAAACACAACTTTTGTTGTTGCATTTATTTTCAATTAACTACTTCTAATGGTGCAGGAATTGTTTTCTGAGGAAGCCCCAGCAGTTGTAGAGCTCACAGTCAGTCTGACGGTCTTTGGAGCTATAAGCGTATGGTGGCTTATCATTAATTATATTTGACACTGTGTATTTGTACGTGCCTCTCTCCCTCTTAGTCCTCAGTGTAACTGCTTTTTTCACAGCAGTGTAGGCAACAGAAACAGCAGGCAACGGCTTTGAATTGTAAAATAGCTGCCATAAACTCATTATGCTCTAATGTATACTTTAAGATGCAGGACTGTTCCTTTGCAGTGTGAGCTTAGGAGTGTGACCCATTTGAAATATAGTTGACAGCAATTAGAATAGTGATATACAACATGCTAATGTAGTTTGTGCAGGCCTTGTAGCTCCTGAGATATGTTGCCTTTCTTAGAGATCATTGTTATATAGCAGTTGCTTCCAACCTCTAAGCGGAAGTAATACAGTCTGGCTCATATTTAAACAGCAGTTACCGGAATGGAAGCCCAATTTTTCAGTGAACAGACAAAAGAAATCCTACTGCCGGATATCTCTTCTGCGTGATTAGGCTTCGTCCAAATGGTAACCAAATGCATCTGGTTTGAAAAAAAATTATGAAAGAAAGCAGTAAATGCAATTAATGAAAATCACCTTTTTCATTGCTGTAGTTGAGGCAACAGAGATATGGTTGCACAGCAGGTGCGTGTGGGACAGTGTCAGTGGAGCTTTGTGTTTTGGGTGTTGATTTCGGAAACCGAAGTGAACGTTTAGGCTGAGCTGGTTTCCAGTCTCAGAAGTCCATAATACTGTACAGCTGTGACATTTGTAACATTGTTTAGGAATAAGCTCTGAAAGAGATGGGTTAATGGTTGGCGTTTCTTTGATTTTTCTGAAGACTGAGGCTGTAGTTTGACAAGCAGTACAAGCTTGCACTGCCGCCTGTGGGGCCGGGCCAGACTTTTTGTTCCTCTGAAGCAGGTTCAGCACCTCGTCCGGGTTTGAAGTACCTCCTTGCTCTCCGCAGAGGAGACTGGATGGCAGGGCCTGAAATGGGCACCTGCAGAGAGAGGCAACGTGGAGCTGTTTATTATGTGGCCAGTTTAAATGCTCGACTCAGGGAGCATTCTAGATCGTTTTCACGATGATGTGCTTATAAAAACTTTTATGAGAAGCCTATGAAAAAGCATAAAATCGGTTGGTGCTTTTTTCTGTCTAAAATGTGATTTGTAAGAAAGCAAGTGAAATGTGTCTGCGATTTACATCACTGTAATGCATGGCTGAACCAGCTGAGATTGGGTTTCCATTCTCTTCACTGCTGTATCAATATACAGTCATTTTCTCAAACAGCGTTTTTCATCATTGCAACTACTAGGCTTTACAGAGTAAAACTGGTCTCACTGCCTCATGTTACAAGTGACCTCATGCACCAGTGCCAGAACGAGCCCTCGAACCCAGCGGGCCGTAGCCTGTGGCTTACTAACTAATCTCACTGCTCTCTAAACTGTCTCTTGCAAGCTAAATTGGTAAAACAAAACAAAAAGCCCCCAGCCTCCTAAATTTAAGTGTGTGAAAGGTATATTAGATTTCATTTACAGCAGCATATAATTCAACGTACACTCTCCTTCCTTCTTCTGTAAATGCATCATGAGTTTTCCCTCTTATTATTTCCTTTCACAAAAATGACCGTCAGTGCCCGGGTCATATGAGATCTTGCTGGGGTGTTCACAGAGAGCTTGCTGCCTTCTCAGGCTGTGCGTGCGCCAAAGCAGGAGGCAGCAGGCGCCCTGCTGTGCGGGACCTTGAATGCGGCTTGGGTGGAGGGGAGCAGGTTTTCCGAACAGACAGGAGATCTTTGCACTGAGTTAGATTCACGCTGGGATAAAAATTGTTAACATACATTTGTGACAATCTATTTTAGTTCCTTTTGTATTTTTTTTAACAAGATAATCAGACATTCTGTTTATTTTGAATGGAAATGTCCAGGGTTGCAGTATGGACCCAGCTCCATAAGCATTTGGGATCAGTGGGAACTGGGTGCTTAAAATGCTGCCTGAGTTGCAGCCAGGCTGTTGCATATCCACTAGTTAGACTAATACTCCTGTCTCTGCTCCATTGCTAAGGAAGAGCTTCCTTGGCCTTTATTTTCTAGGGTTGTTTCCCCTCATACCCCCCCTCCCCTTTTTAATGTCCTGCCAGTTTGCTTTGCGCCCTGTGCCCTTTACTTTTCACCTTAAGACATTCTGAGCCCGAAGTTGCTAGTCTTTTCTCAGAGGTCCCAGAAAGTATTCAGGGACTAGTTCAGGTTGATTTGAGTATTAATATCTTGAGATGTGTCCTGGAGACCAATTCTTCTGTTAGCCATATTCAGAAAAAAATCACAAATCATTTTTAGAGCCTGAGCCAAAGCTTGCTAAAGTTAATGTAAAGATTTCCATTGACTTCAAGAATTTTCAAAGGATGCCTTTGAGTGGCTTTGGAATGCAGCCTGTCAGGACCGAGCTGTGTATTTCCCTGTTTACCCCTGATGTTTATAGCCCATAGCTACATTAACAGTGAATTAGGGCTATTTTTCACTATACTTAGAACTAGGCTTGATACATCCTAGGACCCAGTCTTTAATCCTTGTTTGGGAAACTACTTCTTGGTACTTAGAGTTACCCGGATGATTTTATTGCAAAAGTAATCGCCACTGTAAGTATATACTGCTGTTTGTGGAAAAAATATAATATCATCAGTCCTTTTCCAAGCTTGTACCATAAAAATCAACAGATAGCTGCAGAAACATACATATCATGTTGAAGCATATCAATTCACCTTTAAAACAGAAAAGCAGGGCTTGACCATGACCTAACTGAATCACAGCTGTAAAGACTGAATAAGTCCATTTTGTGTAACCTTGAGATGGTGCAATATATAGATGGATTATTTATGCCAGACGGCATTAAAACACTTTCTTCTGAGGACAGTTGATTATTTTCATTGATTTTTAAGAACAATACATCAAGCAGCTCTTCTCACTTTTAACTGCCTGTCATCAAGTCATTTTTGTATTTCATTTTATGTCATTGTCGAGACCTGGGAATATGTCCCTCCTGCCTCCTTTGAGTCCACTGTGAAGCATGCCTCAGCTGTCTGTCACATGTGGGACTGAAGCATCCTGCTCCTTTTGAAGAGGACATTAATCCTGTAAGAAGTGGCAGTAGCAGAATTTTAAACTCCAGTTGTGACTGTTGCTGGAGCTCTGGTTAATGATCAGTGAGAAGAAAACTGGGATTAGATACAAGCAAGCACATTGATCAGCAGAGGCATTAGTTTGTTGTAAGTGCAGTTCTTTTATTGCCCAGTGTCGTTATCTTACTTATTGGCACTGAGGTCAATATGTGGACATCTAATTTTTTGGGAGGTAAGGGGAGCCCATGTAAATTTGTAAGGAACACTGAGATTTGCCTGAATGAGATAGGAATGGAAACGTGTAGGGATGCGGACAGGTGTGCAAGCACCAGAGGAAACAACAAAATAAAGGTTAGAAGAATGGCCTCTGTTGGTGATGAAGGACACCATTCCCAGCAACAAAATGGAAGAATGTGGTGTTTAGGTCAAGGCCAGAAGGACTGTGCTCTGAAAAACCCACTGCACAGAGGACTCATCCCCAGAAACCCTGTATCCATCATCAGGAGGATGGCAGCGGAGTTGCTGCAAGTCCTATCTGCTGCTCCTTTACCTGTTAGCTCAGCAGGAAAGCAGACCTGTATTTCAAACAAGTGAGGAAAAGCAGATGATGAGCAGCAACGCCTTACCTTAGATTTATGGAGACTAAAGTAGCAAGATTTTGCAGCAGATCACCACCCCATAACAACAGTTTGACTTCTAAAAAGTATAAAAGATCTCTCAAAAGCTAGTTCAGCATTGCCAATAGAGTCATCCATGGAGGGGGTGAGAACTCGGTAACCAGCCTCCCTTGTCCTTTGTGTTGCGCACAAGTGATGCTGGTCAGGCTGCACTGCACGCCCAGCTCGGTGCTTGTGAGGATGTGAGCATAGAAGTATAAGGGCAGGGCAGTTCTAGGCGGCATCGGCATGAGGGGCAGAATCAACATCGCCTTCCCCCCCGTGACGTCTCACCTGGGGTTCTGCTTCACTGGTTTCCTGCAAGCCTCTTGGTCTTGCTTGGAAATGAGGAAGAGTTTTAGGAAAGCAGGCTGCTTGATTCTGTCTCCAAAGTACAAACTGAGGTGCCTATTTATTGCGCTTGAATTGGAAAATTCTGGCACCTTCCTGTTAGCTCAGATGGAGCTCCCAACCAATAAATGTTTCAGTTTTACTAGTTAGTTTGTTTCACACAGTCAAAATGTGACTTAAGCAAAATTTTATTCCATTCTGCATTATTGAAAACCTTCCTCAGAGTTTTTGGTGTACAGATACTGCAGTCTTAAGGATGATCTAAAATGCAGTACATAAAAGTGATGCTGCAAGGACAATAGGAAGGACATATTCATTGTGAGAAGCATTTGAAACAGCTTCACTTATCACAGAGATTTCACTTTAGGAAAGATACAGTGAGCTTTTCTCATTACAGGAGTAATATCAAAGGATATGGCTAATATCTCCTGATGCTTGTGCTAACAGAGAACAAGGCTTATGTTTCACTGTAGCTCGGAAATATTTTCCTGTGGTCACTGTCCAAAATTTCAGTCTCACGGTGGCAGTGGTTGACTGCAGTGGGAAAGGCGAACCATGGGTGAAGGCGGTTCTCAGCGTTGCCCTGCAGGTGAGTGGAAAGCAGACGAGCCCTTCACCCTGCCAGGTCGTTGCATTTATGGACTGAGAATTACGTCGGGGTAGTGGTATCCAGTGGGATTTTAACGAATGAAAAACTCTTAGGCAAATGACTCGGTGTACCAATAACTTTCCTTGCAAAATGGATAAATTTTTATTCTAGCGAGCATACCATCATTTATGAATTTTGATTGTAGTTATAAACTCAGTCGTCTGTCTTTTTTTCCAGACCAGTAGAGAGTATATACTTTTCAGTGTGTTTCAAAAAGCTCTCAAAATCTTAACAGGAAATGTCAAAATACGATCCCTTCACTCTTTCAAATTTATTTTAAAAACTATTGCTTCTTTTTTGGTCTCATAAATATTCTGTTACTCCTAGATATTGCTGAAGAAAAATTTAAAACAGTATTTTAATTAAAAGTTTATCTTACAAAGCATTTCAGAATAGAAGTGAAAAACATATTTTCTTTATATTGGTCTAATTGAGCATCTGTTAAGGATAAAAGAAATCTTCAGGCGTGGTGGCCAAGTAGGTTCTGCTGCTGGCAGAATACCTGTGTGCGCTCCATCCGTGCGGCGTGGCACTCCATTAGTACTCAGGGAGTTGTTTTCTTGGGTTGCTAAACGAGTTCAATGTATCTGTCTGCTTGAGTAAAGAAATGTTTTTTTAGCCATTCTGAACAAAGAAATGTTTCTGTAGCCTTTGGGAATTTCATAGCTGTTGAGGGTTCACAATTGGGTTGCTGGCGTGTAATATAATTTCAGAGAAATAAAACGGAGGCTCCCAGAAAAAAATAGTGGACAGGTTTTTAGGGTAGCAACTTGAAATCCAAAAAGAAGGAACAAGCCTTGGAAGGGAGTCATATTTTGTTTCCAGAAAAGTCATCTTTGTCAGCAACTGTCTGTTCTTTTAAACATCATTTTGAAAATAAGATTTACACTCCCCTTTCCTTCATCTCTTCTCTTGATGGTTTTTTTCAGGAAGTATGCCTAAAATCTCCATCTCACTTGACCAGGCTGCTAGCCAAGCATTTAGTTCAGATTTTATTGCCGCTTTTGTCCTTGCACGAGTTGTGCTGCTGCCCCCTTCGCAGGTGCAGCGCTTCCTTGGCAGACACAGAGTGCAGGTGGTAGCAGCCTGGGCACTGCCAGCCGCACCGACAAGGCTAGCGAGCGGCAGCTCCGCCATCCACTGCAGCTTCCCCATGCACCTTCAGTCCGCAGTGCAAGAGGTTCCCTTCCCCAACCTCTTAGCAAGCCTGTTATAGAAAGACATGTGCAAATGTGAAATCTCTGTTAATTTCTGCCTCTTCGATGTACGCATTGAAGTGCGCGTTTCTTTACTGATTATGAAATTTTATGCCATTCATATAGAGCACACTAGTCTTGAACAGTTCAGCATTAATTCTGAGTATAAAAAACATAGGTATAACATTTAGACTGTATACTTGATTTTTCTTGTAATTTTGATACATACAGAAACCACAATAAAACTATTAGTAGTGTTAAGTCATTTCATTTATACAATAATGTTAAAACAAGTTGTAGATGCTTTCCCTTTTGTAAGAGTTGCATTAATGCTGGTGAAGTGCCAAGGAGGCAGAACAGCATGATGGCTTTTGTTACTTGAAGTTTCACTCCTTGCAGTCTTTAAAATCGGGGACTGATCTACTATGATGCTGAACGCTTGCTTTCCTGCTGAGAATACTACGTTGTGGATTGGTTTTCAAACATCTCTCAGGATAAGGGTTTAATTACCCATGTCACTATTGGCATGTATATCAACTATTTATAGAATGCAGCGAGTTTCCAGCAGGGTATGAAAGAGTTCTTGGATTTCAGGGACATCAGCAAATACAGTATTAAAAATGTACGTGTGGTTTCCCTCACCTTTTCAAGGCTTCAGAGTTAACCTGTTACCGAGGGCAAATTGCAGAGGTCTCTCAGCTGCTAGGGCAGTGTCTCTAGCTACAAATATTTTCAGGAATGTCTTGTATTATCCTAACCAGCTAGTGCAGATGGGACAGAGCAACGTTGCAGACTGTCACAGATGAGACCACCTTTTTTATTCAGCGCTGTGCTGTCTGAGGGATAACATATGAGTACCTTTCTATCTATTACATTCTGGCTAAAAAACAGAATTTTTGCTCCATTGAAATTACAAAAAAAAAAATCTCATTTTGTTTTAGAATAAAAAGCGGAAATTTAAAAACATATGTTTTAAACCTGGGAAGTCAAAGTTCTTCTTTCCTTATGGCAGTTAGTGACTGACAGGGAGCAGGAGCGATGTCAGAGTTGACCTCTGAGTTTGGAAAGCAAAATTCCCAGGACTCCTGGTGTCCAAAAGAGGATATCCTGAAGCTAGGAACTGTAGTCTTTTGGGCTTCACAGCAGCCATGTTGACATAGGTAGGAAACAAGTAAGATTTGCCATAGTTTGACTAGAAATCAATGTGAAAGGGACTTTCATGATTGGGAGATTCCCAACTAGCTCTGTCTATAACCCAATTTAGAGATAAAAGCAATGTATCTATGTTTTCATGTTCAGTCTAAATATTTCTGCTGAGTTTGATAGGAGTCACCACTCTGGCTGCACCAAAAGATTGACTTCCTCAGAGTTTTATTTTTGGAAATAAGTTCATTTTGACATGAAGTAGAAACTTGGTGATGAAATCTTAAGGGTCGAGGAAGGTGGAACACAAAAGAGAAATTACAGAGAAGGGATGAAATGTACTGGTACAAAATATCAGATCATGCAGTTAATGAGATTTTCTGCTACAATCTTTGATCTTAATGTTTGGAAGTCAGAGGCGAGAAGGACCTTAATATTAGTTGATTGCAGGATAAAGATGAGCCACAAATCTGGAATAGCCGTAAAAAGACAACCCTATGATATAATAAATATAGACTTTCCAGTAGAGATGGTGAATGTCATTGCCATTGTACAAAACATTGGTGACATCTCATCTGTAGTAATATGTAGAATCTGATAACCCAGGCTTTGCAAAGATGACCTCAAATTGGAACAGGGAGAAAAGGCCAGTGAGAAGACTTGGAAAAATGAGACCATTTGATATAGGAGACAAAAACGTTGGCACAGGTAGTAAATGGATATAGATTTTCTGTGATTAAATTTATGTCTGTAGTTAGAATGTTTGTAACCATTTGAGTGATGAGGTTCTGGAGGAGCTCTCTGGTAGTACAGCAAGGGCAAGTAAGTACAGTATTTAACATAAAATCTAATACATTTATGGCTAGGATTAGGTGCTGTGTTGCTTGCAACAGCAGGAGGCTGGAGCTGAGGACCAAAGATATCCTCTAAGTGTGAAGTCAGAAATCCACTGGAAACAAATAGGTTAGAGCTGATTTCCCTGACTAGAAGAACTATAGTTCTTTTTGTTGTGGCTGTGAGCAGCAGCAGTAGGCAATACAGTGTTTGCTTTTTGCAGGTTTATTGGGAGACCTAATCCAAATTTAAAAGGTTAAATTTTAATCAGCACTAAATTCTAATCTAATCAAATCTAATTATTTTATGATGATACAGGATCTGTCTCAGTCTTGCTTTTGAGTGCTTCACTTTGGATTTTGATATTCAGGGGGTGTAAACTCAGGTGAATAGAAAAAGTAAATGAAACCAGTGTTAAGAGACCTAAAACTGCGTACCTACTCTGTAATACGCAGGCCTGTTGTTACCTCGGCAGCTGTTGTTCCTTTCTTTGCTTCTCTGGGTCATCAAGGCCAGACCAACCCCAGAAAATCTCTTGAGGAAAGCGGGGTTGTCTCATTTGTGTTGATCCAAGTGTGGATTTTTCTACATTTGGTATTACATTTCAAGTTGTTGTTTGAGCTTGCAGGATTTAGAAACATACCATTTGCTATTTTTTAAAATACTTTTTCTCTCTCAGTTGAGAAGAGGTGGCTGTGTCTGTAGCCGATTTGTAAAACTAGAATTTCAGCTCTTCCGTAATGAGCAATATAATTTCAACAGTGCTTAATTAAGTCAGGTGTTGTTTTATATGATGATGTGGCAAACAGGGCAAATACCACTTGAATTAATTTGAATTGATACGTTAAAAAACAGGGAGGCTATAAAACAGCATGGTGTTTGTGTAGATGGATTAAAATGTAGCTAATTCTCTCAGGGTCAATAGTTTTCTGTACTTCTCTATTGCAGGCAGCAAGGCATTATTGTTCAGAGTAGTTTAGGCATGACTTTACAGCTGCTTATCATCCACTCTCTAATTGTATTTTTGTATTAATTTGAAACTCTATACACATTTAATTCTCATGTTTAGCCTGAAAAAAGTATTTCATGTTTAAAAGGCCTGCAAGAAGTCTAAAGCAGGGTTTGTATCAGTTTAGCTCCATTTATTTAAATATTCCTTGGAAGCTCAATCAGTGCTTATTTATGTGTATATATCACCGCAGAAATAAACTGTTAAGAGTGTTGAAACTATTAAGTCAGGATAGCCTGCTAATCACACCAAGTTTAAAGGATATTATATCACTGAAGATTTTTCTTAAATCCTAGGCTGCAATCTTTTAATTCTCTTTGGTAAAATGGTATTTAAGTGATTTTGCTATGCCGTTTTATCATGAGGAGTAATAGTGTTTATAAAAGTGCATCTTTGAGACAAACTCTACACCTTGATAGTGGCTTAAAATCACGGTGGGGGATCTTCTGTTGGCAGTTTCATTCAGGAGATTTCTGCAGCTGATCTGCTTTGGGATCTTGCACCATTTAAAAATGTTGTTTTAAAATATGTGCCCTGTACTTTTCCATAGATGTTAAAAGTCTATATTAAGCCTTCCAAGAGGTGTTGAGAAACTAGTATTATCTTCATTTCTGAGATGAAGTATTCCATGACAGGGAGCCTGGGGTCATGACTTAGTGAAATGCCTCGTTTTATTCTCAACCTGAAAAGATACAGGGTACGCCCCTACCTAAATGCTTTGCTGAAGGAGGACAGAGCAGCTCCTAGGTGAATATGTTATAAATCAGCACCAGCATCATACGAGAAACCTGTAGCAGATTGGGAAGTGGAATTCAAACAATCTCAGTTCAGTCAGTCACCATTTAGTTTTGAAGACTTGTCGTCTTCAAAATGCTACTCCTTTCACAGTGCAAAAAACTTCAATTGCTATCATACAGCCACAGTCATGCTTGCACGTGTGACTAGTTCCTAAACCCCTGTGACCAGCAAGAGGAGAGCAACTTAGACGGGACTGCCTAGGAAACACTTTGCTGCCTGGTGTCTGTTTTGGTAACGGCAACGAACAGGATTAGATCTATTCACAGCCTACAGAATAGCCCGTAAATTTAGGGAGAGAAAACCCTCCCCTACACAGTGCCAAGGGAAATGACTATCAACAACTCTCTGCAAAAGACTTGTGATGCTTATTTACTTTTAGAACTTGCATTTACTTTTAGAACTTGCTGTGAGAGTGGTGACATGCTAAAATTGTATCTCATTTTTCATTCCCTGGATATTGCAAGACATTTTGTTTGCTACTCTGTGACAACTCCTGAGGCATAGGCTGTTGTAGAAGGGAAAATGAAATATTTCTCTCCCATTTTATTGCTTTTGAAAAACAGATAAAGTTTAGGGTAATAAATATTCAACATAACAGCATTATGAGTAGCAATTCCTAGGAATAGCAGTTGAGTAACTAAATCTCAGTGGCAGGGATGAACAGTTTATATGGCCTATGAGATGACTGTCCTTTGTCTAGAAAAACAGCCACTGAACTTGGTAAGAATTTTGCCTAAATAAAAATGAGTAAAGGATCAGGTCTAAAACATCTAAGTATTAGCATGTTAATGCAAATGTAAAGTCCAATCTAAACATTTTTGTAAAGCAACACATCGGGTTCAGTGAACTTTAGACCGTTGCTATACAGCAGAATTGGTTTCCTTCTCCAAACATTTTTTCAAATATGGTACCATTATCGTCACAAACCTAAATTGCTAACAGAATTTGGGAGTACTTAACTACAGAAATCAGAGAAGTATAGGGGAAAAATAGAACAGGAACATCCAAAAGGGAGCAGTTTAAGATATTCTTATTGCAGAAATTAGTAAATATTTCACTAATTTATAAAAGGTCTCAGCTATAGTGTTACTACTGATATCTCAGTAAAATTCTCTCTTGCTGTTGGAGAGATACAGTGGCACATAAATGTATTATCTCCTTCTTGTGTATAGGAGTATTTAATTATTTTTCCAGGGAGAAGCCAAGCTCCCAACCCCAATACCTCAAAGTAAAGTCTCCTCCTTATGAATTTTAAGTTTGTCTTTTACTTACCCGTAGCACCTAGTTGTGCATAGTTATCATCACTGGGATTCTGTAACAACCTGCTGATTTGGATGAATTTCAGACTTGCAGGCAACTGCAAGTTGGTCAACACATTTACATGTGTGTATTTTGTAGAAGTGCCCGTGTGTGTGTGCTTGCTATAGACAAAAGCATTGCTTGCTGTAAACAAAGCATTGTGTTCTTTCTACATACAACAGCTGAGAGCACTAAATGCAGAAAGAAAGGAAAAAACAGTATACGAGCTGCTACGTGATCAGAATGGGCATTGGTGAGCTTTAAAATGCAAAAATCTCTTGGCAACATGGAAAAACACCACATGAAAAGGTGCAGCTCCAAGGGAAAACAATATTAAGTTGCGCTTGAAAGAGGTAGTTAAGATGAATAGAGAACAATCAATAAGCAGAACTGGTATGACTGAAAGGTGGAAAACACTTCTGAGAAGAGCACTGATTTCAAAGGCTGTTATCTCGTAGAAAATTCATACCTGAGTATGAAGGATTTCTAATTATGAACAAGAAAGGTAAACAGTCTTATATGATGATCTAAATTTAAGTGCTAGACCAGATACAGAAAGGGATATTAAATTCTTACACAGCTTTGTTTAGTTCTGTCTGTGATGCTGTTAAGATTTACATGGACTCCTGTATGTGTCACGTTCATCCCCTCTGAACATACAGCCTGTGGAGTTCCAGTTTCTGAAGGGGCAGAAACGTGCAGGGCAGAGGAGACTGCAGGAGTGTGTACTAGGGTAAGCTCCTTCACCCTGGATTCTACGTCGGACAGCTTCCTCCAGCTCGCAGCATGGGGGCTGCACCTGCCGGGTCCCCTGTGCGTTGGTGAGGTAGTGGAAATAGGGCTAAAGAGTCAATTTGGGTGTTGCATCTTGGCTCATATCTTCCTGGCCAGTTTGTATCTTAGGTCTCCGTTTCTCCCTCCCTTAATAATACGTCATGGTAATGTTAGCATTAAGAATATAATATCGTAGCAGAAGTTATCTGTATATATTCAATGTGGCACAGTGACCCGTAGGCTCTGTGGATACTCAGCAGAGGTCGGACGGTAGTCTTGGCATTTGTGCTCTCATACAATTTAACACTGCTTATAGCATTCTTCACATTATTATGGACGTATGTACTTCTATTTTTTTCAAATGTTAGCTTTAAGAAGATGAAATCATGATAATAGATGTTACTGCATAAACTTTGCTAATTAGAGCTAGAAGATAATGATTCTCAATAGCAAACCACCTTACGATTCTGAGCAGTGAATATGTTAGCCAACTATTTATGGAAAATCAACTCATTCCTGTTGATTTAGAAATGACAGTTGGATAGCCCTTATAAGAAGCTGGTTTCCTACAGTTAGTTTGCTATGTGCAGTATATAACTTCTATCAAGTGTTCTGTGAATTTACAGCCTGGCAGTCAAACTAGCTTGCAAATGAATTTAATAACTGGCCACAAACCACCATTGGCACAAGTTTTATTGAACTGGGTAGGAGCTAGTGATGCTCACCTAAGGGAGCTGGTGCATGTGCCCTGGCCAGGAGGAGCTCTGGTGCTCCAGGGCAGAGAAGTGTGTGAAGATGGAGGGCAGGAAGGAAGGGGTTGTTTTTTTGTTGTTTATTTTTGTGTTTATTCTTTAATGTAAAACGTTGCAAAATATCAGATAACCAGTTCTCTTGCCCGCACTGGGCCATCCGTCCTCTCAGTCCCTCTCCTACAGATTCTGCAGCTGTTTCTGTCCTGCATCTCTGTGAGCTGCTTCATGGAGAATGTTAGATCCATGGGGCTGCTCATCGCCTGAGGGTCGCTGGCTGAGGCAGGTTGGCTTTTGAAGAAGCATCTCTCACTACTGCAATTTTTGCATGAACCTCAATAATATAAGCCACATGGCATACTTATATTAATCATGGGGTATTTTAATAATGTGAACAGAATTCTATGCAACAACTAATTTTATATAGTTTTGACTCAAGAATTATTTAAATCTTATCTTTCAGAATAGGAAGGATCACTATACCACTAGGCTTTTTGAAGCAGTAACCCATTGCAAACTGAGTCACTGAATTTTTTGCACCTTATGTGTATTTAACAGTATGTTAACAAAGTGATTATCAAATTGTATACTGTAGGGGAAAAGCCACTTTAGATGGTAACAAAATGCACCTAGCAGAAATGATAGCTGGTTCATCAAAGACATCAGCTGTCACTTTGCAAGCCATACAACACAGAAATTTGATGTTCCAATTAGAGATAAAGGAGAATAAAAACCAGAAATATTAAAATTAATATCCTTTGTTTTATCTGTGATAATTGCTGTATTGTATGTTAATTTTACAAAAACAAGGGTCCAAATCAAGGGCAAGTCTTCAAACCTAAGACTTGCACTGTAATTAGAGTATCAACAGCAAGCTTAGAATTTTTTTCCTCTGATTATTTTCAGAGGAAGTCTTTTTATTTTTTAAAACCCTAGACAATGCTTTTGAAGAGATAAACAGGGTAAGATGATGTGTGCAGTGTATTTATGTTGGAAAGATCAACTAGTAAAATTAATGATTACTGCATAAACACTACCAATTAGAGCAGAAGAATATGTGGAATCTGTATCGCGGGGAAGAGTGCCAGTGTAGAGCCATATTTCTGTATCATCCATACTAGCATAAAACGAGAGAAAGCTCACCGAGGTTGACAGAATTATTTCTTGATGTGTGCTTGTTTTAAAGAAACTTTTTTTTCCTAATTTTGCCTGGTTCTTAATTTTGAAACATAAACCAGCAATGGAGAAGCAGCTCAGATATACATATAGAAGTTCTTGAGAAGCCACTTAGCAATCTTAATGACTCCAAATTTTTGCAGTATGATTAACAGAGTAAATTTTGTTCCATTCCCTGCTTTTCTAACTGATAGAACTTCCTACTTGTAATTGCAACTTCTAAGCCGTTGAAATTTCTGCAAACTCATAGTCTTTACTGAGGCTTTGCCCATGGTTTCTGACACTGACCCTGTTCAGCCTTGTATTTATGCTCACAAATTCCACAGAGATCTGTCCAGGCTTACGGGATCCTCTTCTAAGGCAGTGTATGGTACAATATGTGCTTTCTGCATGCTGTCTTCCATTGCTGCCATTCAGGTATTCCAAGTGCTTTAAAATACTTCCTTTCAATTTGTGGGCTATTGTTTCTGTCCAGAAAAAATGCTTTATTGTGATTTTTCAGGTTCATTAAGAAGAAAAGTCTCTTAGGCTGCAGGATGCGCCCAAGTCTTCAAGTCCTCAAGATGTGCAATAGTCGCATCTCTGGTGAATTTGTTAATCATGTCTCTATTGTGTTATACACTGTGTTTTGAAATGAAGTTTGGGCATTAGTTCCAGGGAACAGTGATTAATTTTTATAAAACTCTCCTTTTGAAATATTTTTTAAGCTAGTGCGTTTGCTCTACATTGTATGTATTACTGAGGAAGTCCATCCACTAAAAGAGCTGTGCTTTAGAATTTCTATTTAGCATTTTTATTTTTACTATTCTGTATTTGACTAGTACTTTGAAATTTGGTGTTACTGGATAAATAGGGATTGTAGGATTATTACCTTTCAAATGATTTGGTTGGATAGTACATCCCTGTATTTTTCACATACCAAAAGAAGTTTAGACTTACTCTCTGAAGGTTCAGAAATTCTGTATGTAATAACTTCACACAGCAGATCAAAGGTCTGTTCAATCCAGTGTCCTGTCTCTAGCATTAGCCTGTAGTAGACGCATAGCAAAGAACTGTTTCTGCTAGTCCACTATCAAACAGCCTTATTTTTAGTAATTTTATTTCCATGTGTTCCACTCCAGTTTATTTATGAGGGCCCATTTGGAATGTTTTATTAAAGTAAAACAACTGAAAAAAAAGGTAATTTGACATGACTCGTTCTTGACAAATTCATGCTGGCTGTTCCTTATGATCGTTATGTCCAGGCTACTCCGTTGTTATTTGAGTCCTCTAGGTAATTTTGTGAAGATTATGCAATTTTTACTGAGAACCAGTCAGAAGGCAGCTGTTTGCCAGTTCCAGTTCTGCTGAGCCATGCAGGTATCCTTAAGCCAGCTTTTGAGCTGCCTGGGAGGCCAAGGGCACAGTAAGAAATAGAAGGTCTTGCAGAAGTGTAACAGTCACCAGGTACTTGAAATTTCAAAGGGCAAAACTGGCTTGAGGGAAGATCAACAGGGCCTTGGTCGAAATCCTTACAATTTTGGTCTTAATAATTTTGTTTTAGTATTTTTTTTTTTTATCAAAATTTTGGCTGACTGGTCAAGAACTCTTTCTTCTCTGCTTTTATTCAAGCTTGGTGCACAAGTCTGTTTTTCATCTCCTTACTTAAAAATTGAAAGGGCAGTGATCATACCTAATAAACGTTTCTGTCTTGTCTTGAGGAGGTAATATAAAAATATTAGGGTTTACTTGCTGCAAAGGAAGATTGTGCTAATATTGTAGGAAGATTTTGTAGGGAGGAACCTGATAGCTGATGCAGAGAACTTCTGACTTCAGACATAATGCAGTTCTGGCAGTTTTTTCTTTCTTCTGGGACTTTTACTATTGATTGCTGGTACATACAGATCAAATGACCAGACTGCAAATTTTCCTGTTTTGTTAAAGCAAAACTCAACCTTCAAGATATTTTATAGCTTTTTAAGTATAGCTGTCTTCTACACATCTTGCTTAGCAATCTATTTGATGAATTCCCTGCTGGTATTCATAGTAACTGAATATAAGAAAAATGAAGACAAAGGAGATGACCATTAGTTACAGCTGCTGTTACTGAGCACACCCAGTTTATCAAAATAAAGAGACTTTGTCCCTAGGCTTATTGTCACTCTGTCACCAGTTCCAGTCTCTTGAGATTTTGCCCTATCAGTAACACTGTAGAGGATTATAGTAATTAGCCCAGTTCGTCAGAGAAAATTATTCAGCCTCCTAGAGCAGCTTGAACAAAATTTAGATCAATGATGTTTTCTGTATAAAAGAAAATTACTGAGATGATATATTTTCATTTGTTTTATACATGACCAAATGTGACTCACAGAAGAATAGGGCAGTATCTTTCCATACAGTTTTAAGTACCACATTCCTTCCACCTTTGGACCACTTTAAAGGATATATACCCATCAGGCTTCAAACTTTTAACTTCTTCAACAGATCCACATCAAATGATAGCAACAGAAGACTGGCCTTTGGTGAATTCCTGGTGCAGTGTAGTTTTGAAATAAAACAAACATGTGTAATGCTAGTTACAGTAGCTCAGACTGTAACGTTTACAAATGCGTTCCTACTTTGTAACTACCTGAGGGTCCATCTTCACCTTCGAATAATTTACTTGTTAATTCTAAGTATACTGCAAACTTGATTCTTGCTTAATGTGCCTTTAGTGGGAAAACAAGAAAGGGGAAAATGGCTTAGCAGTGATAACTTTCATACTAGTCCTGCAGTGGGCCCACGGCTTGGCATAGGCACTCCTATGTATATCTCAATTGCTGCACATGCAGTGGGGTGTTGGTTTTTACTTTGTGTGTTATGAGAAATTTGAACTGAATGTAAAAATACAGCAGGTTATCCACTGACTGTTGTTCTTTCGTCTCCTATGTGCATCCTTGTTAGAGGAGAGGTGGTTCGGGCATTAAGGTGAAGTCAGCTGTTGCATCTTGTGTTTTATTTTGCAGTTTGAAGGTTTTCATGTCTGGAAGAAAACCAGATAGTTTGTTGTACATTTAGCCTTCATCTGGAACATGGCACAGTGGTGCATAGCTCACCAGAGGTGTGCGAGTATTTACAAAGTGGCGTGCTCATTGGTGTGCTGCACTTCTGCCATTTTGAGATGTGGTCCAGTCAAATAGCTTGATATAACCAGGATTTTTTAAAACAAGTGCTTGGACAGCAGACTATAGGTGAAAACTGTGAGTGGCGAAGAGATGACCAAAGTCTTGTGGCTCTTCTGTAAAAGCAGGAGCTCGCTGGCCGGGTGCCCAACGGTTAATCACACTCTGTTGCTCTAACATCACCCTGCCGCTGCAGTTGTTCAAGCTGCTTTTACTTTTTGTTGCTCTGTGCTGCAGCTGCTTAATGTGTTGCTGCTTGAGCCATTCAAAATCAAACTGTGGAGTGTCCTTGGGAGTGTACTGTAGGGAAAAATTTTGAGTTGGCAAAGCAGGCCAGGATGTCTTTGTAGGCAGCTGTAAACACGTTAACCTACAGCGATACAACGAGGACGCCAAATGCAAAAAGATTTCTTTTAAAATGATATAGAAGATCTAAAATATCATGCAAATTTGCAGTAATAATTACAGTCAAATATTTGGAATGTTTGCGATATATGCGATAAATATCTTAATTCCGTGATAAATGCAAAGATGGCAATGTATTGCATCTTGTATCTCAGGATGCCTTGGCAGGTTTATTGGTTTCACAGGTAATTCCTTGGCCTCATGGATCTGAAGAAGACAGATTTTCATTTGTCTTTAGTGCACTGGATGCCAGCAGCACAGCACTGAACGACTGACTCCTTTGCTGTGCCTAATGTCTTAAATACCTTGGCAATTAGTAATGTAACACTGGCTATATAAGTCTTTCTCCATGAATATAGTTTGCCAAACCACAGTATTTGGCTTTATGAAAATGAGCAGGAACTATGTTTCTGTGAACCAATCTTTTTTTGTACTTCAGTGAGCAAACAAACCTGCAATTGCCTTGCCCAGGATCCATTACCTCACCAAAAAGACCAACTTGCCCGCCTAAACCCATCCTAAACCCACCCACTAAGCTGTATTGCAGGTGTGCAGAGTTTTGTTCCTTACTCGGATACTCGTTCTGTAGCTCGTTCTAGTGATGGGTGTCCTGGCACTTCTTGCAAACTGGAGAACGTTGCGACGGGGCATAACGAAGCACTGAAGGGAGCTTTTATAAAGTGGTGTTTGCAAAAAGTGAATATGTCTCGGTTCCTAAATACATCCAGGCAGAGCAACAGAGCTTGAGGTTTATTTTTGATAGAACGTGTTCAATGACCGGCTTCTTGCAAATATTGAAAAACAGTCTGAAGACATGCACATCTTGAATTGTTTTCAAAAAATTTTGGGGGCCAAAAGGACCATGGTCCACAAATGCATGCTCATTGCATGGTGATTCTATGGCAAAGTATGGCAACAGTTTTTAGACTTATTTATGGAAAAAAAAAAAAAAAAAACAGGAAAACCAAGGTAAAACAACAAAATGGGTGATATCAAAACCAGTAACTTAATGAGTATTAATCCACAGGTAGATAAGTAGATTCACAAGCTGCGTGGCTGTTTATGCCCTAGCGAAGGTTGCTCTGAGGGGCACTGGGTAGTTCTGGAGATTAGTATCCAAATATAGTTTTTTGTTTGGGGATTTTTTTTCCACTCCTAGGTTCCTCATTAATTTCCAGTCCTGACCGGCAGTTGTGCTGTTGTTATTGAAAATGAGTCTATTTTTCTCTGCAGAAATGTTTCAGAAGGGAGAAAGATATTTCTGTGCTGTTTTTTCTCTCTCTTTCTCTGTTTCTCTCTCTTTTTTTTCTTGTTTCATCTGTAAGCAAAGCCAACTGTAGAGGTTTTGTTTTTCAGGGAGAGCCAAATATTTTCAGGAAAAGTGCTAAGATGCCTCATTAAAAATGTTGTATTGACAAGCCATTTTCAATAGGAAATGTTTCAACAGAAAATTTTTCAAGCCATATAGGGATGGTTTGGATATGGACATACTGGAAGTTATTTAAGAAGATCTGGAGGTTGTATGTGAAACGGTTTGCCGATCTCATTCCACACAGTGCAAATATCCCTCAGAAACACTAGTCCTCCTCTTCTCCCGAGGCACCGGAGGGCCGGCAGAGCTCCCGTTCCCCTTCCTGGCTTGCTCAGAAGTGTCGGCCTCGAGGCAGGCTGGTGGAGCAGGCGACGAAGGCACTTATTTCTGGATCAGTTCTGAGAAAAATACTTCTGTCTGCAGCTGTGTTTTGGATATAGGGTGGTCAGTTCATAGGGCTGTGGGTGCCTTTAGCAAGCAGTCAAAGCTCACAAATAAAAAATATTAATTTGAGCTAACCTGGTTCCCACACAGTCTTGGTTATGGGAAAACTGTGACTATTGTGTTAAGAAAAGTGACCCCAGTAAAATGGATCGTAGTGAGGTGTAAATCGAGTGCTTTAGTGTCACAGTTATTTTGTACCCACTAGAAACTGCTTTTTTTTCAATTTCTCCATTTGCGGTTTAAGAGGCCTCCCAAATGCAGAGATACCACTGAGCCGTGGCAGTACCAATGTTGTGTTGTGTCCTGAGGAATACGGAGGCTCGGTCTGAGAGAATTTGGAATGTTGGCTGAAGCTCCCAATGAGGACACGTACATTTACAGAATATTGGTCAGTGTGATTATTTATGTACTTGCAAAATACGGATATTTTTTAAGAGACCATTGGTGTCTGGCTGACCTATGGTAATGGTAAAGAATATTAGAGATAGAACCTTTCTTTTAACGCTGAAGAAGGATCTCTTTTACAGTCCTGAAATCAGTGGTAGCCCTGGTGTAATTCCGTTTGCTCTGCACAGCAGATCTGTGCCAGCTCCTCCCGCCTGCTGCCTGCTGGCCATGGCCATGCCGAGTAGTGCGTATACCCTTGCAGCAGGCAGAGACTGAGCCAAGCCTCCGCTTAAAAAACAAAACAAAACAGTAGATTGCTTACTGCAACAAATTATTACCATTTGTTGTTTATATACCACCCTCGTTATTGGGAATCAGTACAGTTTGTTTCTGCTAAATAGAGGAAATGATTTGAGAATAATTCAGAGTAAAAGTTTGGGCAAGGTCTGAACTGTAGATTTCTGGCTGCAAAGCATCGGAATAAGCTGTGTCTGGAGCTGCTGGCTGCAGAGGGAAGAGCCCGAGACCCGGTAGCAAATTTTGGCCTCTGATGCAGAAATCTATTCTGAGGGCCCCATGATCTGCCTCCAAGTCATGTGATTCAAAGCCCAGTATCCTGATGTTGGCTGCTACAAAATATCCTTGTAAATTAGCGTTTTTAAGAGTTAATGAAATTTATATCACACCTATTGTTATAGACACAATAAAAAATTCATATTGACTGCTTTTGTACTTAGCATGTAAGAGAAGTCTAGAGCATACATTTTTAGGGTATTTTAAAGCTCCATGTGGTTCTCCGAATAAGCAAAAGGCAAGACGACTACATTCAGCCTGAAGATGCATGCAATTAGCTTTTAATTCTGTTTAATGGTCTCAGCGTTGTACATGTATATCTGAGATAACTTCTTTGTTATTAACTGAAAGACAAAACCAAAATGGCTTGCATACAGTATCACAAAATGCATAGAAGTCTAGGATAAACATGACTGTTGCAAGAACCTAGTTAGCTGTTACAGTTCTGTGTTATGTAGTCTATTGCCATTAGTAAAAATGATTGATTTCATTTACAAAACTATTTCAAGCATTGCTCTTTTCATACTGAAAAATTAATCTGTGAGGCACTAGCACTGAGGCTGCTGAAGTGCATATTGAGGTACCTGTGTTAATGTTTGAATTAGTTAGGCTTAGGCAATGTGTTCCTGTTAGGAAAAGATAACGTAAGCTAACTATTTTGGGGAGATTCTCTACACCAGGCGAGTGCTATGGTTATGCAGTGGCAGTGCTTGACCGAGCTACTTTGGGATTAACTTTGATTGATTATATAACCTCCTGTGTCATTAAGGACTGTGAAATAGTTGCATGTTACTCACTTTTTGCTGCTTTGAGTGAGCTGTCTTTCTTCTCTCTGCTGTCCTGGTATACAGAACAGTGTTATCAGGATTTTTCCACGTGTTCATGTTCTTGTGTGGATTTGCACAACACGTTTGCTTTAAGCAAAAATGTATGATTTTGTTCTGAGTTTGGAAGTTGAGTGTGTAACCATTCACTTATCTGTGATGGTCAAGAAGGATGCTTGAGAGAAGTTCCTTAATAGAAATAACAGCTTAATATAACCCTGCCTGCCGCAATACGTTTGCAATGTTGTGAGTTTTTTGCAGACAATACTCCTGTGAAGGCCTTTATAAGGGAAAATTCAGGAAGTTTCTCCGTGATAGAAAATCAGCTTCATATTCTTCCTTGGCAAACACAATTTCTGTTGGCGTAAGTGAGAACTATGCAGAGATTCTCCAAAGCCTTTTAAGTTTAAGCCTTTCTTTGACTTAGTAGGTTTTTAATCTGTAAGCATGTAAAATAGGTAAGAAATCCCTAATTATCCTTCACTAATGCATTTTAAGGATCTTGTTATAGCATGCTTCTGTAGAAATACAGTTTAATAGAGCTAGTAAAGCTATAAGGACTCTCTTTTTTCTGATTTGAATCCCTGGTCAATTAGAAGTAGGCTGACTCCTCTACTGTTGTACCCTGTGGCAGCTCTCTGCTCCAGCTGTGCTGTTCTTGAGACCTCTTTCAAAATTTCACTCTCTGATGGATGAAGCAGTAAGATTTTGTAGAACTGGGTATGGCAAATCTTCCATTAGGCCCATGATATGAGAGAGTATCCCTGCTGTCTGCCAGGAACTGAAGAGCTTAAGCCCAATAGGACATCCTTCAGAGGTTTCTGCATTGATCCTACTGCCGTTTTATTCTGGTCAGTGTCTATTTAGCAGAGATTTATAAAGAAGAATGATATTGTTTTAAAAGACATGAGGACCTTGCTATGTTTTCATGGTCCTTTATTTAAAAACTGAGTGATAAATGACATACTCTTTTGTGTAAAATGGGAGGGGTTCATTCAGCAGGTTGCCAGCAGGCATTTAAATTTTAATTATACATAAAATAGCTCTCATTAATATTCTGCAGCATAGTATGTTAATTGGATTTGTTTTCACAGCATCACAGAAAGTTGAGATTGGAAGGGACCTCTGGAGATTATCTAGTCCTGCCTATGAATGGCAGTGCACAACCAGCTGGTGTTTCAGCTACTCCTCTCTGATTTGTATCATCTGCAGACTTGCTTAGGGTGCTCTAATCCCATCATCCAGGTCATTAATGAAGATACTAAATAGTGTTGGCCCCTGTATCAACTGCAGGGCTACAGCATTAGTGAGCAGCCTGCAGCTGGACTTCATGTCACTGATCACAACCCTTTGAGCTCAGTAGTTCGCATTTTTTAAAATGCAAAACTGATGAACACTGACTTGGGAATTGCTATCAGTGTTTATTCAGCAGTGGAAAAGAAGCATTCAAATGTCCTTTGCAACTGAACCATCTTATCCTTTTCTTTCACATGGAGTGTCTTTTTAAATTAGTGTAGGTGTCCTGGTGAACTGTGCAGCTGATTTCATATAAATCGATACTTGATGCTGTTACATCAGTCTCTTTCTAAGTTCCTGTCCATTATTATTGTTTATATCTAAAAAAAATGTTTTTTGCACGCCTGCTGTTATCCTATGAATGCTGTTCTCCAGTTTTTCCTGTCCCTGGACTCAACTTGCTTACATATTCAAAAGGGAGTCCTCAGATTAGGCTTTACTATGACATTTAATGAATCACTTGATGTTGCCATCTGCCACATCACCTACTACAGTTCAAATTGAGAGGACACGTCTAGGAAAGCATACTATCAGATATAATAGTAGACCAGATCCCTAGTATCCACAGCTTTTATAGGCTGCATGAACTCTACTTAGGTATGAGCATAAAGAGTTTGCAGAGTCCCAGGACACAGCATCAGTGTCAGTCAACACAAGCTCTGTCAAGCGATCTAGCAAAAAGCAGACCAACCCAGGATGCCCATCATGAGAGCTGCCATGAGGGGTATCCTAGCTCCATTGTCCCCACAGGACCCTCATTGTGTCATAGCTCTGAACAGGACACGAAAGCAAAGACCACTGTATTAGTCTTCTCATCAAACATGAAAGTCAAGAAAGATGCTTCAGGTTAGATCGTGTCTTTTGAATTGATTCCTATGACAGCAAAAGGAGGCACCAAAACTAACAGATTTTATGGTCATTTGTGATCTAAATAACTAGTGAAGTAGTTCACAGAAACCTTCCTGAAATGGTGGTGCAAGAGTACGATCTTGTCATTATAGGTGAATGCTATCCACCTGCTGATTAAAAGGATACACATGCGAAAATTAAAAAAACAGCATTTCTTGTGCTGCCTCTCCAAGACGGTTCTAGATTATCTCTAGTCCATTTCTTTTCAGCAGGCAGGGTTAAAAACAACTTGAAAGCTTAGGTTCTTTCACTGAAAGGTGAATTTCCCAGCAGCTCGTCTGGCCAGAGAACGCACAGGACCCCAGTTACGATAACCATCTTCCAGATAATTGGACTCTTTCTTTCTGCTGGCTCCATACCCCGTTCTCTTAAACTGTTTTGCATGTCTGTTTTGGTCTTTTTTTTACATCTTTATTCTAACAAGACTTTACTGACAATGTATTGTGATTTAGTTGCATCCATTGCTGTGGCTTTGTCATCTAACATCTGTCTTGTATTACTGTTGTCTGTGAGAATGTGGAATCCTAGTTCAGTATTTTAATTTAGGCTATCATGGTTTTGGGACAGTAGTTGCAATATTTGCATTTTGAATAGTACCTAACAAACTGCTAATCCACCATAAATAATTAATTCTGCTCTTTTACTAGTTCCCTGTAAATCTACTTACTCAATGCAGCTTATTCTTATGCAGTTCCGTATTCCGTTGCTGTGTATGTAACGCTTTGCTGTCATCCACTTGCTAATGTGAACGGGAATAGAACAGTTTAAAAAAATGCAAAGATGTTAGAATCTGTCACACCTGAAAAAATTACTAATTTTATTTTTCTGAGCTCATAGTCTATTAGACAGCACATACTTAAGCAGTTATTTAACTAGGTCATTTCATGAAAATCATTAAGACCATCAGGATCCTTAAAATTCAGTATTTGCCGAAGTGCATTGCTGGACAAGGGGTTTCTGTGTATTCTTTATTTTATATTGGGGTTTTTTTGTTTGTTTTCTTCATCTACTTATCAGTGTGCCATTTTCTAAAATAGTATAGATAACCGAATTATGACATGAACACTCCTGAGAGTCCTTCACCAGGATCCTGTACTTCTTACTCAGCATCACCACAGAGTTGTGCTAATGCAGCATGGGCTATTCAACGTGCTACAGTACTATTATGCATCGAATGTTGAATTTTATCCAAGTTTTTTCATATAGATGCATACCTATGCATGTGCATAGAGAGACTGAGACAAGCAGAAACAGGCTTCTGTGGGTAAAGAAACAGAATAATTTATATAATATATTTAGGGCACAAGAATCCAACCTGCAAGTGCATTTTTAGTCAGTGTATATTAAACAGGAAGTTTACCAGAATTTGCACAGCTTCCATCAGCGGGGAAAAAAATGTCTTGTCTTGTTACTCAGTATGTATGAAACAATTTGCTTTATAATTTTATAAATAATAGCTACATGAAAGCTCAGAGCTCAGACAATGAGAAAATAAGCAAAGCAAAGGGAGAGAAAAATGTAAGCAGAAAAAAGTGTAAATTCAAAGGAAGAGAGAGATGACTGCTGTAGAAGAGTAGGAAAGAAAGCAAATTCAAGGGTTGTTTGCAATAACTTTGTTACACTGTGTATTTGTTACAGTAAGTATCATAATGTTCTGGATGGTGTGGGACATGGGAAAACACACTTCTCACAGGATAGAGAGTAAGAAAATAAAGGGTAGTTGGAAGTGGAGGACTGTGCAAAAAATTAATCTGCATGGTGGTGCATGAAACTTTAGTTTCAGTTCATATCTATGTGCATTAATATAATAATGCACCTGCTGTCAAATAAATATTTTTTACATTTGTAGAATGTTTGTCTTCTAAAGTTCTCAGAATGCTTATAAAAGCCACAGAGGATGTATCAATATACACATTTTTACGGAGTTGAAGTATGTTATGCTCAAAGGCAAATAGAAAATTGGCAGATGAGGCAGAAATATACTGTAAGTGTGTGTTCCCGCCTCAGCTTCTGGACCACAGTCCCTCCAAATTGTGTTTATAGTTCGTACTATGTCAGTGTTTGCTGTGAGAGGCAAACTTGCAAAATTTGTAGGAGTGCAGCATATTGATTTAGCAAAGCAGTTGTTAGTAAGTCCCTTCACAAATTCATTTGAAAAAATCCTGCAAACCTCACTCAGCGTGTGCTATGGGAAGCCAGCAGCGTTCACCAGGAGTCATTTTGCCCAACTTCGGGGTTTTGCATGCAGAACTACATGCTGCCAGGGGAGCGGGCTGCTCGGTTGTTGTGGAAATGGTGCCTTTGCTGCAGTCACAGTCGGCGCTGACTTGGGTTTCTGATGCTGCCCGAGCAGAGCTGGGCACGGGCAAAGCAGCTGGAGCCCAGGCTGCCGGGCGTCTGTACTGGCCTGTATGCCAAGATGGACAGCAGTAAGTGCACGGCGTCTTGGCCCACACCCTCTTGCCTTTTGTTGACACGTTTGTGCAGCGTAGCAGCTGTGACAGCCTTTCTGCAGGCCCCCGGGTGCCTTGGCTGGAAATGCTGTGTGTTGTGCTACACGGCACGCCGTGGCCTGCTGCTGCCTGCGACCGCAAGGTGGAAGGTGTTTGGATTCAGGAAGGGGGAGCCTGAGCAGCCTTGCTAGCCAGCTGTACACTTCCTACGAGATGTGAAGTGCCACCTGGAGGTGGATTCCTCAAAGCCGGGGTGAGGTGGGGACGCCTGGGTGGAATGGGCTAGAAGAAGGGGTGTGGGGAAATACTGCCGTGTAGCAAGGGTAAGGTGTTGAAGAAGATGAGAATGGGTGCCAAAAGGCATAAGAGGATATTGATAGATGGTTCCTTAATCCAGGAGCTTTCTCAGAAGGATCGCAAGGAATTGACGTTACCTACGGTGATCACTGGAAGGTGATTTTGTATGAGAGTTCAGAAATACTGAGAGGCAGAGAGGAACTTCAAGAGATCTGTTTTCTGCCAAACATATGAATAAGCAGAGGCCTAAACTACAAAGTCCATGTGACTTGCATAGGATGTAGGTCCCATCTCTAATGATGGGAACATTAAATTTTCCACGCATTTGGATCAGGAAGATCTCTTTTTTTCTGAGGTAATTAATTGTTAATTAGGGGAAGTTATCTTCATCAATATATGTACTCTTTGTACATATATCACAATGAATAACATTTTCAGGGGAATCCAAGAATTTGCACCTAATTTGAACCAACTGTCTGCATACATAAGGTTAAAGCCCTATGCAGCTGTTAAAAAATATAACCTCATGCTGTACAGATTCTTTCTTCCTTTCAAATTTCTTTTAACTGTCTCATCAAAAGTGCAGTCTATATTTTAACAGTGCTTGTGTGTATGTGTTTCTATGCACGTGCACAAATGCTAATCCGGCTAGTGTACAGTATCTGGCATGTGCACTGCTAATGGGCTGGTATTATGGTAACCTGACACTTTGTATTTTCAGTTTCGATAGTGTTACTAAGCACTCAGTTATTGCCAAGAGCAAGGCTAAGGAAAAATACTTAAAGACTAAGAAATGCCAGAATTAAGATGCATATATTCTAAGACACAGATTTCTGATGGTGGAATTGTGTGTTATTTTTCCATAACATCTTTGACTTATTCAGAGCACAGGCTGCACCTGATTTACAGATGAGTCAGAGTTTAATAATCAGGGCAGAGCAGGATTCTCGCTTGAGCTGTGTTACAAGTAGTAGTGTTTGTGCTAAGATGAGGGATTGGGGCAAAAGGAGAGAGCTGGTGATCTGGAAATTGAGCGCCGTCCTGGAGATCTGGGTTCTGATTTTATTCATCTCAGAGGTCCTGTGTGATGCTGCTCAGATCAGATAAACTCAGCGTTTCAAGGACTACCAGCAGCTATGTGTTCCTTCCTTTCCCTGACTGCCTGACTTCTGATTCACAGTCTACTTGTAGAAATGTCGAGCGCTCATTATAGCAAATGAAGTCAACGGAAATGTCACTTTTGAGTATAAACACTACATGTAATGTATATGCTCCGAAAAATAAGATTCAAAGTGTTTCTGATTGGTGCAGCCAAAATTAGGGGATACATTTAGCCTTTGTAAAGTGAAGATTACGTGTCTTCCATTTTACAAAGCTGTTATTGAAAATAAATAGATTAGTATTTACTACAGATACATATACAATAACAGCAAGAACTACAGAAAAGCCTATGAGGAAATTAATAATTCCATCTTCAAAAAGCAGGTTTATCATAGAGAATAAAAGTCCTTCTGCCACCCCTTGAGCATCAAGGAGAAGGGAGTGCTCAGATCTCTGTTTCTTAAATGCATGCTGTCTGGGCCTATTCATTGAATGAGGCAGAGGTCTCATGAATATATAGTATGTGATCATTAATTAAAGGCTATCTTATGATGCATACACATGAGGGGGTTGAATGAAGATTACAGTCTTAATTAGGAATTTCTTAGGTTTTAAGTGCTTGTCTTTACAACCTGCATGTTCTTATAATGTATTTTTCTGCAATATGTGATGTTTTATACACATTAGGCTAGAGAACAGATGTTAAAGGAATCAGCTAGAACATTGTAAGGCATTTTCTACAAATTTCGTCTTGTGGAACATTCAGACTTTCAGTTCTGTTAGTGTCTGAATTAGTCCAGATCAGCAAAATCAATAGCAGAAGAACTTGTTGTTAACAACAAGCTTTTCTAACTAGGCCCTTCATAATAGAGAGGCATACATGGAGTTTGGATTTGCAGTAAATCAGAATTTTTGTTCTACGTTTGGCTCTTTGCACTTGCAAAAAGGCTGTTAAGACAGAACAGCAAAGAGTGACCGTAGGAGTCTGGTCATGAAGCCTCTTTGCTCTCATTTTTCACAGTGAACACCCCAGTGTTGTGCGCCCAGGGCTCTGGGGTTATTATCCAATTCAAGCCTGTAATGATGCAGAGCTGCCTGAGATCACACAAGAAAAATGGCTGTAGGCGCACCTCTTTATGCGCTTTAAAATTAATAGGATTTTGTATAGTGTCCCATGCGATACAATTTTCTTCCACAGCCCCCTCACTCTTCTCCTAGCCTACCATCTGCATCTGCCCCCATGCTTCTCCCCTCTGTTGCATTACTATTGTGGTGCTAGGTTAAGTACATATTATGCAATTAAAGATCGTGTAGGAGGTGAGACTGTACATAGAATACTGCCAAATATAATTTTGTTTTTATTGCAGAAGCTCCTGCTTTTTCCAGCCTAGGAAGAGATAAGATAGCAGCAATAAATGAATTGGGGGAATGAAACCAAAGGGCAAAATAACAATAATTAGATTTCTTGTGCTCTCCTATACAAAATGACTGCTGAAGTGACCATTCCCACGTACAAGCCCCTGTGCAGTTCTGTGCATGAGTAATTCAGAATTAGTCTCCTCGTACAGGAATGCACTGTAGCAGCTAATCTAAGGTCACACAAAGCAAAAGCCAGTTGGAACCTTTTCAAAGGTTATTGCGGTTTCCCCTCTGTCCTCACTGGGCACTGTTTTCTTTTTGACTCTGGGAGCTGGTTAGGTTATGGTTAAAAAGGTAAAAAGGTATTTTGTGTTTGAAAGTGGAAGTTTTGCCCTTCCTGTGTGATGGAAGACAGCACTAAATCCCAAATGCATTGGTTGGCAAGAAACCTCTTGCTGTTCTCTCTCATGCGGAAACACCTGAGTTGAATGCTCCTCTGGCTGCTCCTTGAAGGCTATGTTCAGAGTTAGGCTGTGGGACATATGATGTGCTCTCCTTCATTCAACTGTAGGGAGTTTGGAGAAATGAGAGAGGGAGGGTGGTGCAAAAAAGCAGGAGATATTCTGCTCTTTCCTGGTGGGTGCAGGTGGCAGGGTAAGCACGGCAGTTATGCTGAAATGGGAGCTAAAGTCGTAGCTGTCTGGGTCATATGATATATCTGCGTTTGTGAGCATCTGTGCTGTGAAACAAGGTAAACACAAAGTTAATTAAAGGGGAGGCCGTGATGAGCAACACGCCAAGTCCTTGTTGCAGTGCAAAACCTTCAGAGGCTAAGTGCAGGTGCTTCCCCTGGGCAGGGTGGCGGGTGCCTGCTGCTGCTGGGATGCTGCGTGGCGAGACAGGCCGGGATGTCTGCAGCACTGCCCACAGGATTTTAGCAGATCCGCATGTTTAAAATACCCCTGGTGTCATCACCGTTTCCTCTCTGTAGCGTTAGGGCAGACTTTCTGCGAGGAGGAACTCGAAGTTTTACTGTTCAGTTTTCCTTTTCCTGCTCGTGCTCAAGCAAGAGGGGAGAAAGAGCTGAGACTATCTGAGCGTGCCCGTCTGCTGGGAACCGTGCCTGGAGGACTACAGCAATGTAAGGATTGTAGCAACTGCTGTAGGCAGGCAGAACCGCCACCTCACCGCCCTGCACCAGGCAGGCTGGAGGAGACCTTTCCCAACAGAAGGTTAAAATCAGTGAAAAAGCAGTTCAGTGTTTTTTTTTTTCCCCCAAGCAGCAAAAATCAGTTGCCCAGTGGACTTTTTAATGTAGTCCAAGCCTGGCCGGAATGTTGGCATCTGGAGATGAGGTGATCCTTCCCCTGATCCCTCTGTTTTCCCTGGAATGATCCCCACATGAGCGTGTCGCGGGCAGCGGGGCTTAGGTGTGGCTGCTGCTCCGGTGCGGGGCAGCGGCGCCCCCGTGTGGTGGTCAGCAGGAGCTGGCGTGGTGGTCGGGAGCAGTACTTCGCATGGCAATTTACTGGGGCAGAAACACGATTTAGGAATTACGATTTGAAAATTGTTGTAGACTTTTCTTAAAGTGAACATTGACTAAGCTACTAAAGAAATGTAACTTTTTGAAGTAACAGGCAAACAGGAGAAGGATGGAAGAAACCAAAAAAGTGTCACAGATCAATCTAAGATTTAAAAATTACATTGTACTGCCCTAAAATAATATTTCTATTACTTATTTAGTGGGACAACAGAATTTTTTTCATCCCTCAAAATTTCATGGTATGCCATGTCAACCAACAGCAAACTGCAGAAATCCACGATGGCTCCCTATAGGTATGAAGATCTTTTTTGGCCTGAATCAAATATCCTGTCTCAGGCTCCTCTGCCCATAATTACACTTTCAGGATGAAATAGGCCTGCGACAGCGAGCATGGATGCCTTAAAAATACAGTGTAAGATTATTTAAAAGGGCCAAAACATTATTTGAGTGTCTATTGCAGAAATTCTTGTTGAATACTTACTTAAATTGATTTGCAGTTCCTCTGAGGACTCTTCTGTATATGTACTGTAAATAAGTAATTAAGAGATGGAGGTTTACTAGCACAAGTAGTTGGGGAAGAGGCAACACTGGCTATATGCAGCAGTGATAGGTGAATGATAGTCTCTTAAAGAAGCCAGAAGTACCTTTCAGGTAAGGCCATATAGGCAAGAACAGGAAGCTTAAAAGTCTGGTGCAAAAAATAAGGTTGCAGAAAGTTTTTTTGTAAAATAATAAACATAAGTACCAGTATTTAGGGACGTGAAGGCAGATTTCTTAAATAGAAATGAGGGTCTAAGTGATGAATGCACAGGATGACAATGGTTACTGCCTGAGAGTGTCTAAAGGTTGCACATTTGAAATGAGTAAGCGTAATGCATGTTAAAAAATAAATATAACACACTGTTAATTTTTATTTGGTAAGACTTTAAGACCACTTCAAAATCTAAAATTCCTGGTCCTAAGATATGGACCTAACTATTCCTATGTAAAATGCAACAGTTACTATAGCATTGCTGTATATGATGTCGTTTTCTGCTAGGTTGCCACACTCCTCTGTATCTCTTTTTTAGTTTTAATCATAATTCTACCATGTGATGCATATGCAGGGATGACATAAATGATAAATCTTTTCATTTTTAAACATGACTTGGGGGTAAACTTCTTGGGGGAGGAACAGAGCGTGTCCAAGATGTGCTTCTGCAATTCTAGTTATTACGAAAACTCTTCATACACAAGGACACCATTCTTCCTCACAAACCGCATCTCTTAAGGACATGCAAGTTCTATTTTAGCTGTGGAAAGATGGAGGTGAAGCTTGCTTTCCCAGGACTAAAGACAACTTGGAAAGCACTGTTTAGTGGAATAGAGACAAGCGTTGATCTGAGGTTAGAATTTTGCTTAGCCAGTTAAGCTCACACGTCCCTTGCACCTGCTTGAGGGTGAGGCTCCTTCCGCCCGCCCGCATGGCGCTTCTCTCTTGGTATGAATGCTGCAGTGCAAAGGTGCACTCAACTATCCTGAGCCAGATGGAAGAACATGCACTGGCTCTGAAATGCAGAACAGGAGAAGTGCCTGTGTTTAAGTACACAGTGATGTTTTTCTATGAGTTGATATTTTCTTAATCTCCAACTTGGAAGATATTCAGAATCTTGATATTGCTTAGGATCGGAGCTGACTAGTGTTACGCAAATGCAGTATAGTACAACAGCCTAGTACTTGAGTGCTTACCGTTAATTTGAATGTCATTCAGTTTTGGCCAAAAGTGAATCTCCTGCTCCTGCTCAGCTGATGAATTAAAGACTGGCTTTTATAAACAAAATACTTTGTTGTGTATCATGGGGTTGTTAAAGAGAAGAGATGGCATTTGAAGGAGTGGAGGGACTGGTAAATGCTCTTTGGTGACTGGCTGCAGTTAGAGAGGTGAATCCTAGAGATGATGATGTTCTATTTAAGATTTTTAAAAGTTTACAAATGTTTCCTTTGGTGCTCAAAAGACAACATCTTGGGACATCTCTGCATTGTGCAATGGTGGACAGTGCAGTGACCTTCAAGCAAGCACCAAGAGAAGCAAGACAAGCATGTGAGCCCATGGCTACAAATTAACCCAGCTAAAAGACAGAGCTCAGTAGCTGGGATGCAGCATGATGCTGATGTGTCTTTCTTACACCTCACCAGCATGCTCTGCCATGCAGGCATATTGGCTGACTCGGTATTTTTAGTGTGCTCCGCAGCATAGTGTAGAGTGCCCGTGGAAAGACCGGTGTTTAGGGCCTACTTGCATATTTCTTGATTCAGAGAGGTTGCTCAAGTCTCAACAGAATATATTAGTGCCTGACTAGTTTATCCTTCCTTTTTTGGAGCTTGTTCTACTTTGCATAAATAATAGTGTTTTAATTGGGCCTTTCACTCAATGAGATGATAGGACACCCGGGATTTTGAATCTAGGTCTCTCATATCCTGAGCAATGGACTAAATGTTAGCTAGCGTCAGTCTTTGTTTTCTCTCACTGGAAAGTCAAACTTCTGCCTTTTCCATACAAACCAGTTAACTCTCCCTTTAAAACTCATTATCTATTATCATTAATGTTATCAGAAGAACCTGCATGTTTAGAAAGATACCCTCAGTCTGGCAGCTCTGTGAACAGGAAGGGTAATAGCCTCTGTTCAGCACTCTCATGGCAGGGAGTCCTGGAGGGATAAACTGGCAGACTGAAATTGAAATGCTGCCTATAATCCAGTGCTATACATTGTGGGATACGAGCTTGTTTTGTTCCGTGCAAGAGCTTAAGTGATGGCTGATATATTGGCGTTTGAGGGAAAGCTTAGGATGGGGTACTTGCTTGATCGTGACTGAGGCATCTGCAGCTCTTTTTGTCCTCCTTTTTAATGTGGAATCTCTATTTTCTATTCTCATCCTTTTCTAATTCTGGCAACGTAGACTACAACCTTAACCCATGCGAATAAATCATCTGCCCTTTCTCTGCATATGCATGAACTGGTATGACCAGCTCCTATTGGAACTGACCTGGCATTTGGGGGTCAGTTTTACTTAGACTTCTGCAGAATTATTTCTTGTCCCTTCCAACTATCAGCTTAACTACAATAAGATAAATGCCTGATTTTAAAAAAAGTATTCTGTGTCTGCTCTTAGGAGCATCTCATTCTGCACATTGCAAGCTTAAGGGTTCCAAGCAAGAGCATCGTGTTTCTGACATTCAGAGTAAAGGTGAAGGAAATGGATAAATTACCATACTGTTTTTCATCATTTTTAATGCTACTGTCTTGATGAAATATAAAATTGCTAAATACACAGTGATAGTCAATGCGAATCATTTGGTGAACTCAGCTGAGTTTCAGTAAGGCTTCCAATTATTTGAGGCATGTCAAATTACAGTATACTGTTGCACAGATACATTTTTTGTAATGATCTCTGCAGTGCATTCTCAAATCTCCATAACAGCAAGAGATTGTTTGGGAAAGTGTTCAGACAGGTCCTTTTTAAAAAGATCTTTATTCCCAAGGCTCCCCAGAAATCACAAAATGTTTTTCAGAAATTATTCCTTTTAGAAAGTCCCTGGTTTTAAAGGGATGATGATTAAATCAGAGTGCTGCTTTTATTTTAGCTATGAATTGGGACCCATTCTTGTTAGTCGAGAAGGTGAGCTCTTAATCCTCATCTTCCACAGGAATTAATGGAAATTGAAGGCAGAAACAAACTGATGGTAATGTATGCATTTCCAGCCACTTCTCTTGATTCTGAGGGGGCACCCTGTTTCCCATAACCAAAGTTGTAATGTATGGGCAAGCTCTCTTACCAGGTGGGGCAGGTTTCACGCCAATAGAAAATGCTGTGCATCACAGCTACAGGAAATCACTTCCTGTATTTAGCTTGAGACATGTAGCTGCCTGTGTAAACTAGCTTCAGAGCTAGAAGGTTTTTGTCTTTAGTACAAATTCAGAATCAGACCAGCCACTTCAGTTTGATGTGAACACAGTCTTGGGCTAGCATACCTATGCAGACCGCTGATGGCCATTGCTCAAATCATTTCAATTTATCATTGTAAGAAAATAATTTACACACACTTGTGCTTTTCAAGTGCAGCACTGTGGAAATGATCTGAAAGCCCCTTTGAGAAGAAGCCAACTGCTTCTTGACAGACCATTCAAAATGATACCAGTAAAATTTCCTAAAGCTAGAAGTGGTCTCTTAAATGTCTGAAAGCTGGAAAAACATTAGCCATTAAGAATCCCGCTTAAAGATAAGTAGAATCCTAGTAAAAATGACCTCTGTAGTCCTCAAAATGCCCTCAATATTGGAAATATGTATGATAGCAGTGTTTTCATGTGCTTCTTGTGTGTCCATGAGGAGTTTTTCATTATAAGGCCCCATAAACAGGGATCTGGAAGTTAACTATTAAAAATCATATTATAGCATTACTTTTAGGAAGGTAAGACTAAAGTCTTTTTTTTTAAGTGAGATCTGCATGATGTTTTAAAGTCATACAAGTGCAAAAAGCTAGATCACCTATGATTTTTGAGTAATGTATACCTTTAGCTGACTCAGAAATGACTTTTTAAACTGATATATAGAAAAGATAGCTTTAGTAGGTTATGAAGTGCTTTGTAAAAGCTCACCTGGCAGGTGCTTACTGAAGAAAATAAACTATTTGTCCAAGACCAGCAGAACTCATGAGGCAGTGCCCATCAGCGGCGGATTGCATACTGGTCAGACGCCTATTCCCTGTCACTGGCTTCAGTCTTTAGACTCTTCAGGCTGCAGCCAAGGAGGTCATGGTGAGTGTGGTACAGAGGACACTTCTGTCTTACTCCGAGCTTTTTTATCCTAATTGCTTGTAGAGCAGTGTAATGGAGGCAGAATTTGTACACTAGGACCTCTCTCATGAAATTAGTCCTTTACCTTCTCTTAGTAAATGGTCTCAGGGTATCTCGTCTTGTTTTCAGTAGGATGTTACTGTAGGGGCATTTGCAGGCGCATTAGTTAATGAGATCTGCCTTCGGTAAACTGTTTCAGAGCTGGCCAGAAAATTGCACATGAAGATATGACAATGGATAAAGATTACTGTTGAGATCCTGAACAGAATAAATATTTTCATGGGCCTGCAGCACTTGGATTCAGAACAATGGCATATTTTAGCCATCACTAAACTTTGTATGTAAGCTGCTCTAATGCTGGAAAGAGCTGTCTTGAAATGTGAGCCGATGGCTGCCTTAGCATTACTTGGCCAGGAGAGGGGGATCATTCGCCATTTGTTCCCCAGGCGCATGGGGTTGGAAATACAACACAAGGCTTGTGCACTTCTCTGACTCCATGTTTTCAACAGAAATTAGTTTATGCCACAGTAATTTGATCTGGCTTTAAAGCACTTGAATTTTCAGCTGTTTTGGCCCTAGGATTTTATCCCAAATTTACCTTTTGTTTTCAAGAGCTATCATTCAACACTGATCAAATGTTTCATTAGAAATGCGAAGCTGTTCTGCATCTCTTTGGTCTTTGCTGCACCGACATTGCTTGAGCAGAGCAGTTGACAGGTGAGCAGGACCTCAGGGTTGTTAGCGCACAACAGCACTGCCTGCCATCCATCTTTGCTGTTGGCGCACACGTCCGATCTTTACATGCAGTAGTAGAGTCAGACAGCTGCGCGCAGACTTAAACATGAAATGGGCGCAGAACGATGTCCCCAAAGGTCAACCATGGCTACAGCTTCAAAGTATTTGTTTTTGCATTCTCGATATTCTTTTAAACTCCATGTTGTTTAACAAATCTTCAGTTACAAAGATTGCACCCAGTGGGTCCCTTGCAGCCCCCCTTGCAGGGGGCGAGTGAGGGGAAAGGGGAGGTGGAAGGGCCGGGTGCTGTCCGTGGTGCTCGCGGCCCCGCTGCCGGGCAGCGCCCTGTGGGCACGGTCCCGTGTCCTGGTGCCTGCTCCCATCTCCCCCAAAACTCAGAAATACGGTTCTGGAGTGCGCTGCCGGGAAGCCCCGGAGGAGCTCTGCAGGAGCAGGAAGCTTTCATCCTTGGGATTCACTCTGTAGTAAAATCCTTCCATCGTTTTTCTACTCTTTCCAAGGAAATGTTGTGTAGTAAAGGCACAGTTCAGTTATGTACATGTAGGATAGAGGAGTTCAGTACACTATAAACAGCAATTCTGTTCTGTGTATTGGCTTGGTCAGGCTTTGGGACATCTCTAGTGAATGACCCTTGGGGGAAAAATAAAAGTAAAGGAATCTCAGCTTGCCTCCTTTTGTGAGGAAAAGGTGAAAAAGATCTAGTTTAAAAAAAGGATCAGGACTTTGCTCTTACTATTTGCTATGCATGTTTAGTATGACTGTTAATATGGGATGTATCTAAAAATTGTCTGGAGAGCTCTTCTGAGAATTCTTAATGTAAAATTTTCTCCCTTTTTATAAACAAATGTCAAATACATCTGCTGTTATAAGCAGTGGAAAAATGTGCTTCAAAGACATCTTAAATGATACACCTGTTTTTGCCATAAATACTCCATGAAACAATACATTATCTAACTCTTCTTTCTTTATGTTATTGTAACATATATATATAACATACGTTATATGTATTGCATTCAACAGGAGCATAAGAGAAAGAAAATAATGTTACTGGTTTTAGATCAGGCATACTAGGCTTCTGTATGTTATTACATAAGACAGTGTTGCTGTTGTATTTTAGAAACTGTGTGTAGTCTGAATCTTTCTCATGAGGTAAAAAAGAGTAAAAAATTATGTTGTTCTTGTGTACCCAGTCTATTTTTGACATACACTCCCACTACTGTGGTCCAAATACTCAGGCTGCAAGCCAGTGGACTACAGATAGATAGGTGAAATCCAGCCTTATCATTGGTCCTACTGGTACATAGGTGATACAAGTGATATTTTAGATACATATATGTAGTAGACAGAAATATGAGGATACATCATTCAGTCATACTGTTCTTCCATATCTTGCAAACTGAAATAAACAATTATCTTTCATAGTTTATTTTGTGTAATCCTCATTTAATTTTGGTATGCTCAGATTACAGGTCAGACTGTAAAAAGTATTGGCCTAAGCAGCACGTACTTGCATCTCTGTTCTGATAGCTCTAAGGACAAGGAAGCTTTCAATTCAAGGTAGATAGTGCCTATTGAAATGTGCACGTGTGACTTGGTCCTGTACTAAAGCACATGCACGTTTTTAAATGTACCATCAAGAATGCTTAAGCAGAGCTGATTATGTGCAGCATCTAGGTTGGAACTGAAAGGATTTAAAGTGGATAAGATCTGGGTCATGTTGGCTTAGAGGCTTCTGAAGGTTGAATGCCATGCAGCGGCAGTGAAGTCAGTTTTCCTGTTATCTGCCCTTGTTTCAAAGGTATAGTTCTTTTTTGGTATCAGTGCCATTCGTAAACTTATCTTTATTTACATCACCTTGAAGGGAAAGAACCCTGAAGGGGAAGCACCAGCTTTGAGCTGACAGAGTTCTGTTTCCGGATTGGAAATTGTTACTTCTTAAATTGGTTATACTAACTAAAACACTGTTGTCCAAACACAATATTTTAGCAGGATAATTTCTGAATATGATGAAGTATTATAGCAAGTAAGTCTGTTGGGTTAGAACAAAAAGATACTCTTTTTGACTCTTTAGACAGCTTAATGGAAAGACTTCCCTGGTTTCTGGAAAAACAAGTAAAATCACTTAATCATAAATGATAGGAACGATCAATCAGTGATACAAGTGAAATGTATATACAAGTACCTTTCAGCATATAACTTGCTTTCAGTGACTTTTCCTCAGATAATTAGCCTTGAGCTTGAAGTATGCGCTGTCTGTCAGAGCTAATGTAATTTGGTAGGATCTGGCTGTAATGCAAGTGTTCACCAAAAAGGGTTTTGTTTTTTTTTTTAAAAAAAAAGCCTTCTGAGAACAGATCAGATCATTACGTTGGAAAGCATTCAAGCAAAAAATTTTAAAACATTTATTTTTCATCAGAAGAATTGAGAGCTCTAAAGTCTTAGCTACTCCCTTCAGCTTTCTCTTCTTCCAACTGAGACTGCATCAGGTCACGCACAGGAGGCAGGCATCCACCTTGTAGGATTAAAAAGCAGCGTTCCCTCAGAGTGTGGGGCCACTTGGCCGTGGCTCTAGAGCGTAGCTGGGGAGCGGGCTGGAGGAATGCAGGCTGTTGCGATGTGCTGCACTCTTGGTTGTGGTTGCCTCTCTTGCATTGCCGGCAGAGCAGAGACTGGACTGGAGAGCTGCACCTGGTAAGGACGGGGCCCTGGGTGAGTGAAGGGGGGAGTCTGAGGAACGCACAGCACATTTTGGGAATGAGGCACAGCAGAGCTGTGGCACCTTCAGGATGATCCCTTGGTCCTTCTTAACATTAGTAGCAGCTTCTGCCTCTCACAGGACCAAATCTGAACTCCATAATCAAAGACAAAAGAAGGTGGGGCAGAAAGGCCAAAGCAGGAAGGAAGGTAAAAAGTCACATTGCAGTGTTGAACTGAATAGTTGTGGTCCTGATCCAGAGTCCATTTAAATCAATAAAATGGCTACTGTTGCCCTTACTGAGCTGTGGATCAGACCCAGTTTGACTTGGTTAAAATAGAATGTGCAGTCAATATTTTCAATCGATATGAAACCAAAAATACGTTGAGAGTGATATTTAGAATTAATGCAATTTAGCTGTCGTCAGAAAACTGCAAATTGAGCACTATTGCCAGAAATAAAAGTCTTTGATTTATATAGGATTCTGAAGAAAAAAAAAGTCTCTTGAATTGCCTCCTCCTGCACGGCTGAAATGTCTTTACCTCGTATTTGAGATGTTTATGTAAAGTGGGGGCACCAGTCTCTGAAGGGCTTTTTTAAATCTTGGTGTTTAGAAAGCTAGTGGAGTGTGCAAAGCATTGCTTTGTCATGGTGCAGCTTGGACAGTAATCAGAGATGACTGTGAGGACCTTGATGATTAGAGAATAGCAATTATTGTGTCTTGCCCTGTGTCTGGTTTGTAGACACCTGCCTGTGACAATGGGACTTTGAATATATCACTAAGCTGCAGAGCCCTATGCCGTGACAAGTTGTGGATGCTGGAAGTTTAGAAAGTTTCAGGGAGAGACTGGAGAAGTTCATGGAAAGCTCAGCCTGTGAAGATTGCTAAATAAATAGAAACAACTAGCACAGGTGTCCATTAGTGACAAATGACTGGAAGCTGGAAAAGTGCTTGTGGGAAGCATCATGCACACTTGCCCTTTTTTACTCTTTTTTAGGTATCTGACTTTTGGCCACTATTGGAGAGAGAAGACTTCAGCTTCATCCCACAGTGACTGCTCTAATGTTCTTAGGAACAAGCATGTAGCCATACTGTCCCAGTTTCTCCATCTGTAACATAGGAAAAGATGCTCAATATACTTCATGTTGTAAGAGTAAAGTAATATTTTAAATAACTCTTTCAAGATGAAGATAGCTAAGCAGGATCTTTTTCTGGTGTGATTATTACATCAAAGATTTCTGTCAGTATTGAACTGAATCCCGTTTGCAACTGCAGATACTACTGTGTGATCTGTAGTATGTTTTTAGTGCTGACCACTAAAAGTGTCAGTGCTGTGAATTATACCCAGGTGGTATCATAGAAAAGGAAGGAAAGCAGTTAAGACTAGGCCAATTTATGCATGTTAATATATACATAATATATATACATATACATAACTTGCCCTTAATAATACCTCTTTCATTTCATATTCTGTATTGTTTTTCTTCAATTAATAAAATAGGTGTAGTCAAGGTACAGAAGAAAAGTCAGATTGTAGTTTTACATGTAATTTTTTCAGTACCAATTCAGTGATACTAGCTTAAAAACAGCACCATTGCTGTGTATAAGTAATAAATAAGAGCATAGATTAAACAATAAGTGACGCAGGAGGTAATTTATAAATACAGTATATATTTTCAAAGTTAGCTTTGTGTTTTTACTTTCCACAAGAATAATTTTGTCTTTTATTCTAGGAATATGTAGTTTTGTAGATATGTAAATAACTGAATATGCTGATGTGTACAATCCATCTGAATCAGTTTAAATAGGTAAATACGTTGTTACAGCATTCTGGGTCTCCAAAACATTTTGTCCCGATCAAAAATACTTTTTCTCTGTCTCCCCTGTACTCATTCCTCAAGAGGCAGTGTTCCCAGAGGCATTTCCTGATCACAGGGAGAAGGATGTCTGTCTCTGATGCGTGGAATAACCGCGCTGAGGACAGGATGACATCTTTGTTTGTGGGCAGAGGTGAGCTAAGCCTGCAAGTGAGCACTCACTGGTTCTAGGCCTCTAAAAGCTGCGTGTTCACATCTCCAGGCTTGATCTAACATACATCTTGCCTTTCAGCAGGGAGGATAAATCACTGCCCAGTTTGTATGGACAGAGGTTGGCATTGCAAGGGGGTAAAATAACATGTAGCTGTGCTTATTAGATATCCTCACAAGGTTTGCATTGCAGCATACTTTGGAGGGAGTCTAAATCCCATGAAGAATTCTGTTCTGCCTTTTCCAGGGGGGTCTTCCTCAATGCTAGAAAAAAAGCTGTGTTGTCCAGCTCTTGTTCCTACCAAACTACTCTTTTTTTACGTTGGAACATCTCTTTTCCCTTGTTAGCTGTTGTCTGAAAGCAGTTTTGTATTCCAGCCTACCTCCTCAATGTGCTAGCAGCTTAGGATTGGAAAGAATGGTCTCCGTTCTGGCTTTGAGGCATGAAACGCTTTTCCCATTACATCTTTTCCTCCCTTCTTGGTAACTCTGTGAAATGACAAGAAAAGGTTTGAGTCGCTTCTCCTTTTTTTGCATTATTTCTAGGCTTGGTATTAATTTTCTTTTTGAAGTGCCCACATGATTTATGTGAGAGAACTTCATCCTTATGAGACTAGCCCCCTCTTCGTAGATACTTCCTCAAGAAAGATAATCACTTGTTTACATCCTCCTCCTCTTTTACTCTATTAATGCTGGTTTTTGTCCAGTACGTTCCTATAGACAGAAAATGCTAGTCTTTGTGGTCCTCATGTCTCTACCTGGAGGCTGTCAGTCAAAACCAGTGCTAATCGTAGCTGTGGCTAATAAAGAACAGCAGCGCAGCTGCAGTGGGTCAGGTTAAAACAGCAAAACCAGGAGACTGTGAAATTAAGCGATCAGGTCAGGAAGTTAATGATTTTTGCCAATTTGTAAACCAAGCAAATCAGAGCTGTAACGCTTAAGTACCCGCACAACTGTTGGTCACCTGATGAGGTTAGTCACTCGGAGGCTGTTCACAAATCGTGCAGAATACTGTACAGGTTGGACTCTAAAGGCTTCATTATCCCAAATGGGAATCTGTTGAATCTCATGAGTTATGTGTTTGGTTTCTACATTCAGAGTTAATGATGATGAATGCATTACAGAAAAAACCCACCCTTTCTTCTGATGTTGTGTTCTTTTTATGTTGTTGTGCATCTGCCCACTCCCCCACTCCCCTCCTACATACCGTTTGTGGCAGAATCGCTGGGTAGCCTGCTTCCCTTATGCAGGAGCTCCACAATGCTTCTCCTCTGTTTAGAGGGAAATTGTGAGCCTCCATATTTATTGAACAGATCCTGAAAATTCAGTTTTCTGATTGATGTCTGCAGAAGGATTTTGTTTTGTTAAGATCAGGAAAATGCTGTATGCACAGGGCAGTGACTAGTCATTTTCTACTTTCATTAGGGAAATCTCTCCATCTTAAAACAGACCATTTCTTTACTGCAGGGGCAGTAGCTGTGTCAAGTATAAGTGATACGTACTTTGTTTTTCTCCCCAGATTGGCTATGTTCTTTCTAAAATAATCTATTGAAAGATTTTTTTTTTTTGGCATGGGATAAAAAATACTTTTATGCCTCTTTGAGGTTAGGGGGGAAATGTTTATGGTATGTAATAGTGAACTCACAGAACTGATCTGAAGTCATTCTTTGTCAGTGATCTTCTGAGAATATTTGCTATTTTATTTTATCTTTCTTGGCACCAGCTGTTCAAATCACTCATCTGATTTTTTCCTCTCTTGTAGCATTGGGTTATAAAGTACATCAAGTCCTTCATTGACTTCTGAGTAAGTTTTCTGAAGAAAAAAATAATTATTTGGGCTGATGAGCATTCAGGGTATCTATTGCCAAAAGATGACCAATTGTTTAATGAATGTAACTCCTATAAACCTACCTGTGCATTAAGCTCTACTATGTGCTCTCCATATCAGGATTTATGCATTTAGGGGCTTAGGGAATTAAGGAAACCCTAAACCATGATTTAGGGAAATCATAAGACTGGGATTTTTAAGAGTGCTGGCCTGTGACTTGGTCTGTATTTTCAGATTTCCTGTTTAGCAAAAATGTTGTTTTACAAGGAATGTTTTACATTCAAAATTTGCTGAAATCAGTTCCCTTCCCATAGTATCATCCTTTGAGCACCCCAAATCACTAGTCAAGTTGTCCACTATGGGCATTATGTCTGTGGATCAGTTTGAATAGTTAGTAGCCTAGTTTGTTTTATTTTACCTTTCTCTACTTTGGTCTTTATTTTATTTACAGTACATGTGTTGTCAGTGAACAGGTCGTAGCTTGATATATGTTTCTGAACAAGCTGCAGATGTAGGAAGATGAGTGGTTTCTCATTGCGTCGGGAAAGTGGAGTTCTAGATTATCAGCTGCTCCATTCTGGTTTAAAAGTGAGGGTATCTTTGAGCTCCCTCAAATGATAAGAGGGGAAGGCAAGCTTCGGTCCTAATAAAGAGTCCATTTTCCCCCTTTGTTTTGCCCCTTTAGTTGCCTCCATCTGTCTCACTTTGCTGGTGGCTGTTGTTGCTGCCACTACTTGCGTTCTAGTCATTGGCGCAGTGTAGCCCGGTTTCCTGCAGATGGAAACAACGGTGAGAAACCGAGCCTGTAGGTACAGAGGAGCTGAAAAACAGGGTGGCTGATGCTCTGAATCCTGCGTCTGTCGTCATCTTCCATTAGAGAAATATATTTTAGATTGAATGCACAGATGACTGGGTCAAACATGAAATAGATGCCTGTTTTAGATATGCCTCTATAATGCTTTGTAGTTTTCATATACAAGTACTTTGTGAAAATTTGGTCTTCAATATTTGTGAAATTCTTAAAGGGAAATTTTGTAGAACATCACAATCCGTAATGATTTGTTCCCTGGGAATAATAAATGGCGTTGATCTATGTGAACTGGTAATACCCAAGTTCTATGGATACAAAAATACTGGGAGGTGGGATTAGTCCCAATCTATGAGCCCCTGTCACATGAGGAGCTCCCAAGACATCTGTTACTCTTTTGGTGATGGTTCATTACAATGTAATCCACGGTGTTCAGCGTTAGAAGCCATTCAGCCAAATTCTTTCTGAAATCAAGAAATATATTGCAGAGATAAACCTGGCTAGGAATAACTATTTTTTTTTGATTCGGTAATTTTTAACATTGTCATCAGCGAGTTGTCATATCCCTCGCTTCCCTGGGGTGGCGAAGCCAGGGCTGCAAACATCTCTGCTGCACCCGAGCGCAGCCTCCTCTCCCCCGGCTTCTGCCGGGAGCCGCCGTGGCCGGCGGTGTTGGAGGGAGCTGAAGTGTGCTCAGTTGTCCAGCAGGGACCATGGGGAGAATCTTTTCATCTGCGTATGTCTAGCAGTTTTAGGGTGTCCTATTTTGATAAATAAAAGCTTAATGCTAATTGTGATAACAGAGCTACCCAGGGAGGTAGAGTGCAGCTTTTCTGTGCTGGTTTTAGCTGGGGGATAAGCAATGAGGGAATGACAGTCCCATCTGTCTCTGATATTAAAGCTATAAATTTATGTCCCAAGAACAAATGATTTGGGGGAGGGGGAGGCTAAGATGTCGTCTCTGTCTGCTTGGTCTCTCTTGGTCCACAACAACAAATGTTCTCCATCTTCAACCCAGGGCTTCATAAGTTGCCTAAGCAAACATCTGAAAGCAGCTTCTGGCACTGAATAGCAAACAGCGCGCTCTGTGGTGCTGTTTTTCCCCCCGTGGAGTTCAGCCGCGTGGGGCAGGCCGAGCCCAGGTTACGCTGCGCGCCCTCCTCAGCGGCGTCCCCCCCGGAGCTGCGGTTGCTTCGCTGCTTAACGCAGCCCTCCCGATGCAGCCTCACGTGGCTGCATCGAGGCACAGCGAGCGCCTGGACCTCGCAGGCGGCTGCAGGCTGCCCCCCCGGCGGCGCGGCGGCCGGGCGCTCGCTGCCCGCAGGTGCGCTGAGGCGGGGCTCCGCTGAAGCCAGCAGCTCCTGCGCCCGTTCCGCTGCCAGCCGAGCTGACCATACGGGAAGGCGGAGAGGAAGAAAGAGCAGGGAAGCATATGCGGGGCTGTAGCACAGACAGCCGCAGCAGCAGCAAGTCAGTAAGTCAGACTGCACCATTTTCTTCTCACCCTGCATAAAGGCGATGTGAGGAGCTGAAAGGAGCTGCCCCCTCCCCCAGCTGGGGGTTATGCTGAAGTGGATCCTTCCTTCTAGTCAGAGGACGCAGCCTGTCTGGAGGAGTCCCAGAAGACCTTTCCAATTTGGTGATGTGTGTTTAAAGGCCGTTTTCCTTTATTTCTTTCTTTTTTTTCCTAAGCCTGAAGCTTGTCTTTGCTTGCAGTCACAGCCAAGCTGAAGAGGTTTCAGCCTGCTACCAGATATTTGCTAGCTGCTCTTGGATTGTGAGTGTGTGTCTGCGAGCACTTTCCCACGTTGCATGCGTGGACGTTGCTCTGATTTGGAGCATGCTGAAGTTGTGCTGAATTATGGGTGCTGCAGAGGCTGGAGCCGAGCCGTGACCTTCTCTGGGCATCAGAGGAGCCGGGGTGGATTGCCCAGCAAAGTTCTGGCTGGTGGCCAGCACCCTTGCAGAAAAAATAAACCACTTGGATATCCGAGTGTGGTGGAAACGGCTTCCTTGGAGCTGGTGTTTCCTTCTCCAACATGGCTCATGCAGCCGCTTCCATTAAAAAAGTTCGAGAGTCTGAACTTGAAGAGAGGGAGAGAAACCTTGAGAAGGAGAGGAAAAAGCAGCGGAAAATCTCTAGGGCAGATCGGAAACGCAAGGTATGAGGCAAAAAACAACTCCCTTCTCCCCCTCCCTTCTCTATGTGTAGCACTTCACAGGTGTTTATTGCCATATAAGTAATGCTCTCCCCTTTATTTTCATTCCCTTTCATATCATGTTTCCCATATGCATCCTTTCCATCATCTCTCAGTCCTACCGTGGACCTAGCCTAGCTGCAGTGAGCTTAAAGTGCTGCCAGTCATGGCAGTCCATAGCTACACAGGGAACATGCAAATAAAGATGGCCATTGGCACACCAGCGTCGCCTTCCTCCCTTCATCCCCAAAAGGGCTAGAGATGAATTTCATCGTTCAGGAGCCGGGTTCGTGCCTCCAGCTGATCTGAAGTTGTCATGGAGGGAGGTGGCTGGTTTTGTGCTTTGCAGTGTGAGAGTGCGTTTTTGTGTTTCACAGTAGCATTTTCTCCCTTCTGTCTCCCATTTTTAGTTCCTGTTCCCAGATCAGTACCTAAAAGTGATGGCATCAATGCTAAATGCTGCACACAGACCTCTCTTCTGGCAACACTCTAGCTGAGCTCCTATTGAGTTAGGTATCAGTGACGGATACTGTGTTACCAGCCATGATTCAGTGTATTTGCACTGCATGCTGCAGGTGTATTTTTCTAGCTATGGCCTGAAACATAGGTCTGCAATCTGATGTTTTTTGCATCAGTTGCTGGTGGCAAGCTTGGATTCTGTTAAGGCATATCTACTTAGATGTTTCAGGTTTTCAGGAGGTTTCTTCTAATTCATAATTATAGTTTTTCTTATGTGTTAGAAATGCGGAATGAAATCTCTGCTGGTTGCCTTGAAAAATGAAAACAGAATAAAAAAAAACTATATAGGTGATTTACTTTCCAGATGACTGTATAGTTTCCAAGGGCACAAATAATTACAACAGTGGAGAAAATATTAAAAAAGCTGAAGCATACCTTAACAAGTTTCTGTTAAGGATAGCTTTAGGACTAGATTGCCTTGGGAGTACCTGTGTTAATGTCTGCTTGTTGCCATTTCTTTTTCCCATCTCAGTAGTCTCTAGACTGTGGTATACATTAACTCTTTCACTGACACCATGTTTGATCCATAAATTTCTTGTGGAAGCTTAATATCAAGAGCGATAATCTTTGTCCTTTCTTTCTTCTCTATTACATTGCCTGTAAATACAGGCCGCTCTGTAAAAGGAAAAAGAACAGAATCTAGCAGTATAATGTTTGAATTTTCTGATCTTTCTGGCAAATCTCTAGGATTCAGAAGCCATCTGTTCCCTTGGCATACCTGAGAAAATTTTGAATTCATCTTATATTCAGCCTTTTGGATTTCATGTTTTGAACTGCATGAATTAAATAAAATTAGCAAGGCTGTTTGATACTTGTGGGACCTTTTGATATGATCTCCCTGCCTTTTAAAAGGCTTTGTTTACAGAGTTCATTAAGTTGCATTAGAATTCTCTTTATCAGAACCAGAAAGTCATTTCTGATGTATGCAGTATTCGGATGCTGGGACAGAGCTGCTTGGGGCAGATTGTGATTACTATACTAATCCCCTAAATGGGACACTGCAGCATAAGGTAGTTTTTGCAATTACATTTTTGATTGTGGAATTCTGTCTAAAATAGCTTTTTTTTTTTTTTATGTGTGTTTGTCCTTGCTAGAGGGTCTTTTTCTCATGCTCGCCCAGCCGCAGCATGTGTTGTTTTTCCTGATTTGCGTATATCCTGTTTTATAAATGTGTTTGATTCAAACATGTATTCTACTATTTTAATTAAAGGTTAATAGAATTAATACTGCCCCTTCTGCTATCTCCTTTACCAGAGTGCTGCATACCCCCGCCTTGAAGTAAACAGTCTCAGGCTGTATGCACGTTAGTAATAATGTATGGTGATGCAGGCAGCTGACCAGATTTTCAGATCTAGAAAATGCTAGCAGTCTTCGCTTAGAAAATATGGAGAATAATGTTTGCTTTTATTCCTTTTTAATATTCAGCCGCTCACTGTTGGCCCTCACTGCTGTCTCCTTTTTGCTGCAGCTGAATGCTTGCTGTTATGTAAGCAAGTGCTTGGGTTGCACCCTAAACTTGCCTTCGGGTGGCATGGGGGTGCTAGGGCAGCCAGCCTCTTTCCTCTTGCTCCTTCTGCATGAGACAGAGAGCAGCCCAAGGAGGAGTTTGTTTATATATATGTATATGTGCACATGTGCAGAATGCATAGTCTAGAGCAGATTATATATATTCATGCACACACACACACTCACACGCACGCACACACACACACATATATATATATGTATCAATCACTTACATTGGTAAAGAAATACCAGTTTTCTACTGTGAAGTGTGACCATCTCGTAAAAGGTGCAGAGCCCTCTCAATTTTTGTTGACTTCCTTGGAAAATGGAGGCCATCAACAAATTGTAGGTGCAGGCCTGCGGGAAACAAAATGTAAATAAACAATGTTTGCTTGCTGTCAGCGCTTAGACTCTTTTAACATATAGGGAATATGGTCCCAGCTCTGCAATTGATTTAAAATCTATTGCATTGCAGTGGTCAGATTTTCAGTACAACAGGGATCCATTTTGTTTGTAGGAACAATAGTGAGAGAGTGAATATGCTAAGAATGTATTGTGAACTGTCTTTTCGAAACCTTGTTCAGGTACACGCTATATCCTGGCATATGCTGGATGCGTGAGGTGCTGATGATTTTGGCTTGAGATGGCAACTTTTTCTCTGACCCAGGAACATCTTGATAATGCAAAAGAGGAAAATGCAGCATCATGCATTTAGTGTTTTCACTCTGCCAGCATGTTGAGCATCTATTAGTACTGTTCTGCACTGCTTATAGCTTTCAGGGCTGATGCAAGGTGTGGGATATTTGTTGCTTTACCTCTTCCCTTGTATTTTATTTAATGCTGTTTTGCAGTATGATTGTATTTTGTCTTAGACAGGAGCATTACAAGCCATGGCTGCAGCTCCTGTTCTTCTCAGAATCATCTTAAATGTCACTAATTCTGCTACTCGACAGAGGTCTGGACAATAACAAGTACCTGGGCATTAGCAGAGTCAGGAAAATGATGTGCATCAGCAGCATTCTTGTTCAGATGTTGTCTTTGCAGTCCTTAGATTAGAAAGCAAATAAACAAACATTTACAGTTCTTTAGAATTTAACAGAATAATTCCACCTCCATCAATCAGAGGAAGCTGTTTGCAAGCTGAAGACAAATTTCACGACCCTCTCATGTATTCTATCAGGGACTGACTTGATTTAAAAACAGCTGATGAGAGTCAGCTCTGTTCATCTTGCATCCATATGAGAAATTTTCACGTTTATGCATGCAATCTTTTCTTGCGGTATTGGGGGAAAAAAACAAACAAACCCATACTGATGCAAATACAGCACAAAGCATATGTATGTAAAGAAAAAAGCAGCAGTCTGAATAGTTACACAAGATACCTGAATGTGTTAAGAGCATTAAAAGCCATATACCAATAGAAGAAATGAACAGATTAAGACACACAGTTTTTAAGGATGTTTAGGAAGGAACTTCTTTTGTATCTTCTTTTGTACTCCTTTTTGCCGTGCAGTGTCTTTGGGAGGTAGCTGAGTATTGTCCGTCTTTGCAGGGTGAGGAAAATGAATCAGTGGGATGATGTGATGGTCACTCGCTGGGATTCTGGCCTTGGAACCCAGCTTCCTAGCCCCGGGCAATACCGAACACACGCTTGCTTTTCCTTTTCTAGGAACTTTTGATAGCAGACAGAGCTTCCTGTCTTTGCATGTGCCAAGTGTTTAAAAGATGAAAAACAAACAAACAAACAAAAATCAAAAAAGGTGTTATCAAAAACCAATTTTGCTGCCAAATAAGATTGGTTTTGAATGTACAAATATGGTAGCTGATGTCTGTTACTCTTTTATCATCAGTGATGAGGAAAGAGTTTGACCTCCTGTCTCTACTGTCACTAAGTGAATATTTATTTAGTATTTACATATACTTTTTTAAGTTTAAAAAGAAATTTAAGTATACAGTTTTTAAAAAGCCAGCTTTGTTAGCTCAGCATCATTTAGCCACTTAACCTAAAATCTTCTACAATATCTGGAATATTTACCATTGCTGGCAAAAAAGAAATTGGGAAACAACAGTAGGTCAATGAATTTTGTCCTTCATTTGACACCCTAAGGATGGACAAAGCTCATATGGAGTTGCTGCTGCTTCTAGGCAATATTTGCAGAAGGACAAGGATGGAGGGAGAAGCAAAGAGCTGCTGCTGTCAGCAGAATTCAGGAGTGTGGGGAAGAGTCAACACTGGATGGTAAATGTCTTCCATTGAGTAGCTGCAGAAGACAGAACAGCTGAGTTTTCTTTCTTTTCCTTCAACATCAGGCCATTTTTTTTCTCACCATCATCTCCTTTTAGATGAACTGAATATCAGAAAGAAATCTCATGTTATGAAATGCATGTAGAAAATGATGTCACACTTGTCTCAGAAGCAAGTGGAAAAGCACATTGGAAATGCAAACATGCTGCAGGCAAGAGAAGTGGATAATTGCTATGTACATATAGGCTGTGTGCTGAGGCCGGTAGGCACAAAGTTCACCCTTTGGGAAATGGCCAAAGCTTCAGAGAGGAAGGGAAGACATGGAAGAATTAATGAGCATGCTAGAAAAGGATATCGCAAATAGTAAATCGTGTTCAGGAACAGCTCTTCATTCTCGGTCGCTCGTACCTCAGTTCGTGGATGCCAGCGTCACCTCAGGTGTGAACATGCTGCAGCATCAGCTTGTTTATAGTATGTATTTGGCTAAGGAAGGGAAATCATCTCTCGCTATTTAACCTTAATGTGCTTGAAGCTTTAAGGCTTATTGCAGTTTTAACCTGCTGTTTTTTCCTTAACACTGAATATGTCTCATTTATTCAATGTTCTATTCGTTGTCTTGGCAAACATCTTTGTGATTCAGTAGGATTTCTAGATGTTTCAAGTGCTCCTTCAACCACAAAAAAGAAAAAACTGAACTTTTTGGTGTTTCATAACTGAGCGTTTGTGTAGATGGTGCCTATTCCTGATACCTTTGAGCATTTACCCTCTATATCTCAAACTTCTGCTTTCATTCTGTAGATATTTTTTGGGATGAAAATAGTACCGCAGTGTTTGCTTCCTTCTTGTAAAATGGCGCTTCTTTTGATGACACTGTATTTCATGATAAATTGGTAGTTGCTGCTTCAGTTTATGGGTGTCCTATTCTGAGGGGTGATCTGCATGTGACTTCCGCCTCATTCCTGGAAGATCAGTGCCAAGGCTTGCAAATATCTCTGGTTTGCTAGCTATATATTGAATAGTTTACCAACCCACTATTTTATGAAGTTTAATTTAATCCTTTACAAAAGATTATACAATGCCTATTCATATACAACATTTTTGCTATGCAAGCACTCTCACTGCATTTATCGTGAATGTCCTGGTCTGCGCATCTTTCTCAAGCAGCTTCAGCATGGCTTTAATGCAAATGAGCAAAACCAAGCGGGGCTCTAAAATGATTGCTAACTAAGCTCTGTTCAGCTCTCGGCAGATAGAGAGTGTTGCTGTAGTGCCAAGTATCGTTATTGTTCTACTCTGAATTTTTCTTTGAGAATTTTGCAGTCTGCCATAATTAAACTGGGAACAAATATATAATATTATGAAATAGTAAGCCGGCATGGTAGTAAAGGCTGATGATCGCCAGTTCCCTTAGTTCTGATGAGAAAGGAGCAACCTCTATCACGAGTTTGAATTTCTTGACTTTTATATTAGTTCGTTGTCTAACCATACCATGATTTATATGTGGCTTTTAAATTTAATTGCCTTGGTAATTTCTAAAAGGCAAGATATATTCAATTTTAATAAATCATACATTGATGGTATTTGAAGACAGATCATTTACCGAAATGTGGTTTCAATATCTTTTTTGCAGCTTTAAATTTATCTGTATCTGGGATACTTCAGAAAATACTGTGTCAACAGACAGGTTTATGGAGTTGAAGATTAGTAGATAGGTAACATGGGCTAAAGATAGTGGTGATACTCATCTCTTCAGTATTTAGTGAGGAGAAATGTGCTTGGCTCTTGGGTACAGGCCTTGTACAGTGCATGTGTTGCGCCCACTACCAGTGCTTGTCCCTGCTGGCTACTGGCTGTGGCTCCTGGATCCTCTCTCACTCCCTCCTCCTTGTACAGCGAGGTGTAGGATGGAGGGAAATCAAGCTACATTTTAATCCTTTTGTAAGGTTTGTAATAATTCTCCCCACTACTTCGCTCACAAGAAGATGGGGCAGAAGAAGTACTTGGGTGGGGGAAATCTGATTTACTGGAGCTTCCGGAGCTGCTGCTGCGCTGGCAGCTCATGCACCGCTCCCTGCTGATACCTGGGGCTACTATGCTCATCTAGCCACGCAAGGCAGAGTGATGCAAGTATTTGGATATATCTCTCTGTTTCTTTCTCCCACCTCCCCTCTTCTGACAGAAATATGCCGTGGGGCTCACAGCTCCGTTGTGTTAGATACTGTACACAGGAGGAGGAAAATGTGTTTCTGGCGAGGTCAGTCTGTTCCTTTGCATTGTCAAGCTTGCTTGGTGCAATCCCACTTAGTGGCATACACTGTGGATTTTTCGGCTGGATTGACCTATAATGTGATTGTTTCCATAGAGGTATGAAAGTGTCAAAAATGCCAAAGTTTTCATCTCCCGCTCCATCTATTTCAGCAAAAGAACTTTTGCTGAACTTTGAAAGAGCAAATAGCAGGAGAGATGCCAACACTTGCCTCAGGTGACTACATCTATCCTGGCTTCTAGAAATTTATGAAGTATGGATTCTGTTCATTGGAAACCATGTGAGATTAAAAAAAAGAAAAGAATAAATTAAGAGATGACATTTAGACATTGAAGAAAATTATCCCTGATAAACTTCTGTGGCTTGTTTTGGTTTTCACTTCTTGTAAACTGTCTTGCTGTGTCCTCTACACTGGTGACATTTTCTGCACCACTGGAAGAATTTTTACTTTACATTTGGGAAGTTTTGTGTTACACAATTAAAAAGATGTTCTTTAAGGGGATTTTTACAAATGGAGGCCAAGATCTAAGAAAGAAATGTAGGTGTCATATGTTAAACTGTGAAACATCAAGCTTTTAGGAATCTGGTTTCTATAATTTAGTTCCTTAGGCTTTGCTATAGAACTCCTAGGAAAGTTTGGCACCTGATACAATTGATAGCGGCATATGGACACTGAGAGATCACACTTTGATGGCAAGATCTGGAGTCCTGCTGTGGTACATATATCTGCCAAAACGTAGCACACCCATCATCTGGAAGCAATGACGCTGTGCATACGCACGATAGCAGCCTTGTTGTCGTTGCAGCAGCAGTTCTTTCCCTGGGGGCTGCCGTGCCCAGCAGAGGCTGGAAGCACCACTGGCGCCTGTGCCTGGGGCTCAGGAGTACGGGAAGCATTGTGGACTTCAGCTGCCCTGTGATAGAAATTGCTTATCAGCCTTTTCTTTGCAAACATACAGATCAGTATTGCTTTATAATTTAAACCAATACATTTTTATAAACATGTATATTTGAATTTCTTCCTTAAGTGTTGTTCAGTCAACATAGTAAAACTGCAAACAGAAGGATTCAATATACAGCTTGGGACACTGTCTGATATTTAACTCCTGTGTGATGACTTTAAAGCAATTTTAAAGCTACTTTGGTGCTAATGATTTAATTGAGTGAGTTATTGTGTAAATTGGAGGTTAAGGAGATCACTTGCAGTCATCCCTTCAGTGCCCGGTCATACTCCAATAGCAAAATACAAATTTAGAAAGTAACACTCATTAGACACACAAAGTCATGCTGAAGATAGTTTAGAAACTGGACTATACAAAGGATAAATCTGCTATCATAATTAAGGGTTTTGTAGGCTAACATGGCAGAAGTCTTTCCCCTTGAAATATTTTTCCATGCTCAATTCCAGTGAACATTTCTAGAACATGTTTCACAGTAAAGACCTGAACTTATTTTTATTTAGAAAACAGTCTGCTGATGTCGGGGAGAGTTGTCAGTTGCAGGTCAACAGTATCCGTCCTGTAGCATCTTCCAGGTGTGACTGAAAACTACTGTTGCCACAGTATCTATTCTTGTCCTAACAAAATGTTGCACAAGTTCCAGAAGAAAATTTTTAATTTTTAGGAAATATTTTGCATTTTTGTGAGCTTATCCTCAATATTAGTGCAGTTGTTGCTTGAAGGGTGTTTTTTAATAATCCCAGTTCCCTGCCTTGCTTGCAAGCAGTTGCTTTGGCGCAGTCGTTGAGGCACTGGGCAGTTTTGTTTGAACTTGGCGCAAGATTCTTTTTCCTGACCGGAAGCTTGTTATTTCGGGCAACAGGCACCATTTGCAGGATCTCTGGAAGGTGTTCAGTTCAAAAAGTTCATTTGCTAAATCACCTACACCATCAGTTTTGTTAGGGCCAGAACTAACTCCCGTGCTTAACTAGCTCTTAATGAACACTCCTGTCAGCAACCTCATTTAAACGAAAATGGAGCCATACACAGCTAAAATCAGTGTTTTTTCTCGCCAATCAATGAAGTTGTCCAGGTGTAAGTAAAAATAGATATTCCACACACTTACACAATCATATTATGTGCTCTAATACTGCGTATAAATTACTGAAATCTGCCAAACGTAATCAAGTTAATTTCTGCTGGTTCCCAGAGATTCATGTTTACACTGTACAAGGATTTACTTTTTGGTAATTATTCATAAAGGTTCCATATATTGTAAACACATTTTGTGTTTTGCTGATATTTTTCCGGGGATTGCTTCAAAACTATGTTAACACTTATTCTTATACTAAGACCTTATACGTGCAGATCAATAGAGTTTAATTACGAGCTGCCCTTTGACAAGTGACTAAAAACAAAGGCTGCAATTAAAAAAAATAGTCATAATTGCCCTCTATTTGTTAATGCTAATGAAGAGTTTAGCATGTTGACCTCTTCAAAAGGCAGCATGTTTATTAGCATCTTAGGGCTTCTAAAAAGAGGTAGTTTTGGGGAAATATGCTCAGCCTAAATGGATTTCAGAATATGTTTCCTACAAATCTTGAACCTGTGTAGCATATTTGGGAGCTCTTTTATTTAAGGTCAGCTTCCCGTCATCCATCAGAGCACTGACCAAAGCTGGGGGAGGTGGTGTTGCAGACTCTGCCCCCTTTCTCATGAAGGGGGATTAAATATGAAAAAATGGAAAGAGAGTGGGGAAGAGAAGGAACACTGGATTTTAAAAATTCTCTCGTTTGCACAGGCATTGACAAAGTCAACAGAGGTTATTGGATGAGGCCATGAAAAACTTAGTGTTTCATACTTAGAAAAATATTAATGCGATGGTATTATCGTATCAGATCTGAGGAAGGATGTTGATTTCTTTTCTGTGTTCATTTTATTTCTATACGTAAAATAAAGCTGGAGTTGTGAGCCGGTGTTCACCCCAAATGGATGAAGCCGTTCTTTGTCTAGGCTGGTAGAAGATGATTTCAGCCATAGAACCGTAATGACAAACCTCTCTGTGCTGTTTTACATTTAATAATTTAGGTTTATTTTAAATTATTTAGGATTATTTTTAATTATTTACTATTTTTGGATTGTGTTATGTCAGGATGTCCAATAAAAAACATGCCGCTGCTCCAAACCAGGGAAGCTGACAACGCAACAGGAGATTTGAGCAGATGAAAGCTAGTTAGGGCCTCGCTGTGCAGGCCATGATTTAATCGGGGTGGCTAGAGCTCGTTCAGCTCCCTTACTCTGGTGCTTTGTTTTAAGACACCAAAGCAGCAGAGGGAAGAAATTGCGCGCAGTCCGTTGATAATGCTGTTGCTGCAGCAGTGCTAAGAGGCAGTAACTAACATTCATCAAACAGCAGAACCTCAGGCCCTGATGAGCTGAAGGAACTAGTTTTGCTTAGCAAGTACCTTTCATTTTTGCTGACGACTGCAGTACTTGGGGGAAAGCGGTTGCTGCAGTTGCCCAAGTTTTCAGGGTGTGTAGACTGAATTGCACTCAGCTAAGTCAGGTAACGGTGCAAGTTATCTGCTGCATTAAGGCCAAGGTCCGTGCTTTAGTCTCTGCCCAGGGTCCCCAGATTTAATATTAGCTCTGTTAGTCACTGTTGGGAAGAGGTTACTGAAATGAGACTGTTGATCTATCCCAATATAACACATTCCTGCATCAAATGAAAAAAATACTTTAGGTACCAGGAAAAGAAAAATCATCCGTTTTCAAATTTTTCTTTGCATGTTGATGATGGAAAAGCATGCATGGTTAGATGAATTTTGGAAATATTTTGGGCCTAGCATGATGTGACTTTGCAGGAGTAATTCAGTAAAATTCAAGATGCTGATGTGATCCTTGAGAAGCTAGAAATAGTTGACAGGCCTAAATGCTGTGTGCAGGGCCGACTTGGCTTTAATGATTATGGAATTATTTTGGAAATGGCATTTGGTATTTGATAATTTTTTAAAAAATGTTATTTTGAGTGGTCAGTGGCAATTGCAGATGGTGTATAGCAACGAAGTTTTTCTGAAGTGATGCACGGAGACTCCATAGCAACTAGATCAAATGCATGTTATATTCCTAATACTGCTGCGGTGTTTGCTGTGAAGAAGGCAGCCTTCACCCGCTGCTGGCACACTGCCACCGTCTGTTCTGTTCAGCCTCCTTGCATTTGCTAAATGGGAGCTTCAGAGAATGACCACTGTCTTGGGGTTATTTTTAGGATGACAGACGATTCCCTGAGTGGTATTTTATTTCCTCCTCTTGATTATCACAAAGACAACACAAAGCCTGCAGTATTGTATGAAAGGCAGATAAACCATGCAGTCACTTCTGCAGTAATAATTTATTTACTAACTTCTTTTCCTCTGATAGAGGCGCTAGTGAGATGTACTTTCATAGAGCTGTTTCCCTGAAGTAGTGCGTGGTACGAGCTTTGTTGAATTACGAGGCCTTGAAAAAGGTTTCCCAAACAAATGAAATCAGAAATAATTAATAGCCTTACACAGCGCTGAGGTCTGCATTGCAGCAGGAGAACGCTTGCAGGCTTACGGAAGTGCCGGCTTCATTGTGCTCCCAGGGTGTGTAAGGAAGGCTACCCCTTAACCCGTGTGCCATAGTAACCAGTTATCTGGCATCTCCCGGTGATGCGGCATTGCTGGTGAAAATACAAGCATGGAAGGAGTGCAGATATGGTACAATTACTTGAATGTCTAAGGATCTAGGATAACCGATACAGGGCTGTGGACTTCTGCGGAGTTAGGCAAGTTTGCCTTAGAGTTACACTGAGGATTTGCCCCTGTAGTACTTGTTTTTAACTTTTGATACAGTAATCTCATTAAAAAAAAAAAAAAAAAAAAAAAAGCTTAAGCATTGCTAAGAAAAAAAAACATGCTCTAGTAACTTCATTGAAATGCAGGAAAAGGGCAATTCTGTAATGGCAGCTTAGGGGGAAACAACTTATTGCTTCAGTTTATGTAGGTAGCAGAAGAGCCTAATTAACATCAGTTTTCTATTTATTGCAATTTAACCATGTTTGTAAGTCATCTGTAGTGAGTACATCTTTGTAGTAGCAATCCTCAGTCCAGAAGCCTGAAATATAGAACAAGGTATCTGAGCTTTTTTAAATAGCTGGTCAGACCAGGAAACTGCAGTCAAAGGTTAAAAAGAACACGTGCTTTTGTAAAAATATAGAGTAAAGGCTTAGCTCATTGAAATCCCTGAAAGATTTCCTAATGATTTCAAGAGATTTAGGATTTTCCTGAGAAGATTTCACATGGAAGATAATTCACCTTAAATTGGGTAACCATCTTAGTGCTTTATGTTTTCAAATGTCATTTCTGAACATTAGCTTATGTGGTGGATGGGTGGGTATTTATGGTGAAAAATAACATCGAGCAAATATATCTGCATGGTCAAAACGTTCTTTAGGTAAGTCTCATGCTCTGTAACCTGTCCTGTTCAAATCACTAGGTTGTTAGCATGGGGAGAAGTTTAGTACTCTAAAACTATATATAAAGTTAGTAGTTCCAAAGCTCGGAAACTACAAATCGAAGTAGAGAGATGTGCAAACACGGAGGAAGAAAATGCAGGCAGTTTTGAGCATCAGGAACTACAGCTGTTCATATCCTGAAAATGTAAGGCCTTTCAAGAGCGCTGTGCTAGGTTTAGCCTTGCAAAGAAGGGTGTTGCAGCTGTGTATGTGCTCCAGTGACACGTGCTTTGTACAGAGAGATTAAAAATGATACATATTTTAGTTCTATCTTACCTTTTGTGCTGACATTATTTAAACTGTATTATGGCTTCTTAAATTGTTATGTAATGTTTTCTATCTTTGAATTCCCTGAGGCTAGTCATGCAGAAATTCCCGGTACTTAAATCGCACAGGGGGGCTTGGGGGTGGGGGCCGGCCCTTCTTGTCAGTAAGAAATAGAATTAGAGACTCAACAAAACCTGCGCTTCCTAAATATTGCTTTAGTGGCTTTGCCTACAGTATTTGTGCATGTTTTAAAAATATATACATCTTCAATGCGTAAAGACAACACAACATCAAAGGTTGCTCACTGATTAAACAGAAAGAATGGTCAAAGTTTTGCTATGCGTAGGTAGTTCTGCTTCCACGCATGCATGCAGAATGTTTCCATAGAACATATCTTGCAGTGGACACATGGAAGAATTATTCTAGTTGTATTTAAAATTATTACTTTTTTAAATAATATCTTTAGCTTTTTTATGTATGTGGATATGCAGAGGAGCCATGGAACTGTTGAAGTGTCTAGGTAAGAAATATTGGGAAAGTGTCTGATTTCAAAAAAGCAATTAAGTAATTCTGCAAAAGCTCCTGTCCTAGTAGCCTAATGTTAAATATGTATGTAAGGGTGTTGTTTAGCCCTTACACAACCAGAATTTCTACTATGTAGAGTGAAAGTTTGACCTTGTGGAGACTGAAGCAGTTACTGAGTATTCGTCTGTACAAAAAGTGAAATACAGTCCCCACACTCCAAAGCAATTGCCTAGTCCTCCAAATTGGAGCCATGGACATTTTCTTTTCTTTCTAGTGGAGGAGATGGAGTTCTGGTTTTCTGGTTGCTACACTTTCAGTCCAAGTCTAAGAACTGCCTGCCCCTCCCCATGTATGTAAGAAAGGCATGATTTTTAAGCTTTTGCTTTCTTGCATTTTCTCCTACTATTCTTTTATATAATAAAAATATTGCACATTAGAAGATTGAAGGTTTTTTATTACATTGTATTAAAAACTGGTGCATTCTTCCTTGTAATGAATACATGACTTAATTTTGTACTATATCTTTTATGGAGGGAGCTTTTGTTTTGGAGGGAGCTTAAGAAGAGAGGGAAAAATTCTCTGATTTAAACTGTGCCTTAAAAAATAAAAAGCGCCTATATTTAAAACATCCCACATAGATAGCAGTGTTGATGGCTGCGCTGCTTCCAAGGACTGAGGACAGTTGACAAGGACTGGAACTGGGCTGGGGGCTGCAGAGAAGCTGGCTGACAGAATAGCACAGAGTTTTGCTTCCTCGCTTTTTGTTCTTCTGGGTCCTTTAGTGAACAACTGAGCAAGAAGAGCCTGGCCAGGGCTCAGCGGATCCTATTGAAATCCAAAGGCAAAGATCTTGTTGACTTGAGTGGGTGTTGGAGCAGGCTCACAGAGAATGGATAAGAATAGCCAAATATTCACTTAATCAGACAGCTGCTTCCCATGTATGCGGTGTTGATATCCTCCCATAAATGAGTCATACTTTGCAGTAATAAAAAAAGAACTTTTGTTTGTCACTTTGAATGCCATAGGGCTCTTCAGAAGTCTTGCGCATGATCTGGGGTCTTTTACTTAATATTTTTTTTGCCTGAGAAATGTAAGCTCCTTAAAGTATTTTATTATATGAGCTTCGTTCCTATGTTAGAGTACCACTGCATAATATATGTACTTTTACTCATCTGGGTTCTTTGGCTACTGGTTAACATGCTGTTTAAAAAACTATTTTTCTGTTATTTTTACTTGTTCTGAATGTAAGATGCAAATTCAGATGGGAATTTTAGTCTAACAGATAAGGCCTTGGATGAAGACCTGGGATTTGGGGATTTGCTGGTGACCTCCTCCATGACCTCTGGTGCTTACTGAACCTGGCTAAACTTTGCCTTCCTTCTACGTGAAATGATAATAATTGTGCTTATTCTACTTTGCAATATGATTTATAACAATAAGCCAAGTATTATGATAATGTTAGAATGCCTATCAATATTTATTAACTTTCACAATATGTTTTGCTTAGGAAAAAGAGCTGCTTTACTAGAAATCTGGCAAACGGGTATTAGTCAAAATTTACAGAATAATGAATATTCACATCCAGTGTTTCACTTTGTCACTGTTGATATAAATTATTATACTACTGAATTTTTATGCTACTGAATTTTTATTTTTATTTATATATCAGATAGATACGTATTTGCTTTTGTCCTAAAAGATTATCTGGGTTGAGTTCCTGAAGGTCCTGGTCTCAGAAATGCAGATGTTTAGTGCCATATTCCGCAAACAGGGAGTTGCTTCAAGTGAAACGGGCATCTCAGCCCCTCTCCTCCAGAGCTTTTTAGTTTAGTGTAATCCCAGACAGCAGGGAACCTTACAAAGCACAACACCGGCCCAATCTTTTAACCAGTAAGTACAGACTAAGGACCAGGTCGGCCCTATTGCTTCTGTCGGTAAGCACTCAAACAGAAAAGCCCGTGGGCTGGGCCGGCCCTGCTCAGGCTGGGTACAGGAGGCAGCGCTGCTCTCTGAAGGGAGGGCTAACACAGGCCAATTCCTGATAAATGGGCATCTATTTCCCACCCTGCCTATTAACAATTGCACTTACCTCATTAGAGACACATTCATTTTCCATAGCATGGGATGGAAATTTTGTCTTGCTGTCCCATATGGCATTATAGAGATCCTGTCAGAGAGAAAAGCTGAAAAACCAGCGTTGAAGGAAAGCACAGGAGAGGGGAGCAGTCTGTAGAGCCTTGTGACCTATTTTCCATCTTGCAGTCCCCTGTGGGCCAAATTTTGGTGCTCAGCTGTAAAGTCCACATAAATAAGCTGTGAGAGTGACAGAACGGGACTGGCGAGAGGTGATAGGGATGTGCAAAGCTGGTCCAAACTGGAAGGACGCTGGCCGTCGTGAGCGACATGTAGCACAGCTGCGCGATTCGAGCTACGCTGCCTCCCCGGCACCAGCCGCTCGCGCACCCGAGTTGCGGTGCTTCGTCGGGGCAGCGGGGAAAGGCTTGGCGAGCGGTCACTGAAAAGGATTTCCCTGATTCTTGGCAAAACTGTAGGATCTATGGGATAATTCAGTAACATAATTTATTTAGGAATGACCTGATATTACAGTTGTGTTACAGAAGTTGAAATGCTACTATCACTTTCCTTGCCATAAGTCACTTTCATTTTGAAAGAAAAGTACAAGCTTTGCAAAGGGTCATTTTGCAAATTTTTCTGGTTCTTGCTGGCAGTAAATCTTACTGTGGTTGTTTGTGTGTTTGCTTTTTTGTTCATTTTAGTTTATGTGAGTTCACAAGCATCTAATTTTGGTTCTGTACTATTTGATGAAACTATAAACCAGCCATGACTCCTCAAGGTCTGCACTGTGAAGTAGCACAGATTTTTTTTCACATGTATTTTAAGATCTGTAACCCTGGTTTGACCAAATGTAATGCCAGTAAATCTGGAGAAGAAAAATGTTGATTTACTAGTCAAGTTCAGCTTTGAAGGAACCTGACTAAAGGTAATGTGTTTTCTTTATGTGTATCCAAGAACAGAATTTGACTTTGGTTCATTTACTCTTTGACAGTATCATGGATACTTTAAATCCTAATGTCTGTTAATGTTTAAGGTTGAAGCAAGCCAAAGAAGCAATCAGCAATTGTTGTGAGGAGTTCTCAGTGGAAAGAAACCACAAAACCTAAATGTAGGCTGCAGAGTCCTATGGTGCTGTTTCAATTAATTAATTACAATTTGATATGTTTCTGGCAAATATAGAAGATACTGCTATATTCAGCTATCAAGCATTGGTTTCAAATGCATGCATGACTTCCTATTAGATTTGTACAACTCAGTCCCCATTAAATCTACTTAGTATGTTTACATACAGACTTAAAGTGTTAAACTTTTGTATAGTTTAGTAGTCTAGACCATATCTTTTCTCCTGCAGCTGGACTATGTCATTTGTACTGTCTGTTCTTTTCTGGTTGTCACCTCTGTTACTTTGTCATAGCCTTTCAGCGCACACGGTCTTCCTTACCGTCATTGCGTATCTGTGAAGGTACTTATATGGGTGACTCAGTGTTCGAGGCTTGGTAATTACCTGGATTTATCAAAAAACATATATTCAAGAGATCTGAAAATGTCAGTCCCCTTCCAGATGCATTATTATTTGTTATTATTGTTTGGAGAAAAAGTAAAAAGCTCCTCATGGAATAGGCATCACATGGAGGAAAGGAGGGAGGGGTGGAGGTACTCTGCTCTGTATAATTTTGCCTACAGTACTTGCAGTCCCGGGATCCCCTGTGTGCTCTGCACGCAGCCCAAGTGTGCAGCTTGCTTCTAAATCCCCAATAATCCAGTGCGAGAAGAACAAAAATAAAACTGATCTCCCTTAAAATAGAAAGTGAAGCAAAGTCTAGAAAATGGTGTTTGTACACTGGACAGTGCATACCAAGTCCCTTCAATTTCTCAGGCGCTTTGAATCTTTAAAAGTAGTTAATATGTGCATGGCAAAGAGTCTACTGGTTTGGTCGTTCTTAAACACAGGATTACTGAGCCACTGAGCGAGACTGTGTGGGTGGCATCAGCCAGGGAAAAGGCCTGGTTTCTGGTACAGAACATGAGTGTTGAGTCAAATGAGAGGGGAGACAAGAGAAACGGTTTGTAAGAGTGGTAGCTGTGTCGGGAAGGAGCGGAGCAGTGCCGCGCACGGCCGTCAGGGGCTCGAGCAGGTCAGGAGCAGAGCACGCGTTCTGGTTGTAACTGTGGTTCTCCTAAAACCGCAGATCAGCTCTTGAGAGGATCCTGCTCTTGTGCTGTGGGGCTTCTTTAAGGAGGAGGCTCCATGTTCCCTCTGCATCGCTTATGGCTTTCCTGCAATCCAGATGAATATTTTCCATCAGACATTAGGATCTAGGGATATTAGGTAGCTGGTAACTCATGTTTGTCATATGGTTTACAAACCTGTGCATCGAGAACACTATTTGTGCAGCAAGACGATTCCTAGAGAAGTAAAAGGACCTTGAAAGTACATTAAATTGGATACATCATAAAATACATCCGTTTTATAGTGTCCTTCTATAGAGGCTGCCACGACAGTTAAACAACGGGGTCTGCATTACCCTGCAGGAGGCCTCTGGTAGAAACAGTAGCCCCGCTGCCTAAGGGTGGCGCAGGGCCGCTCACTGCATGCAAACCCGGCTGCTGGTTCTGCTGCGCGCCCAGCGCCGCTGCTCTCCCGCGCAGGGCCGGAGGGGCTGGCGTTGCCTAAGCACTCAGTGAATCTTCCTCATGCTAAATAAGAGAGAGTGTTGGCATGTGGGGGTTTTGTTGCTCTAGGAGGGCACCGCTCCTGCAAACCCGAGCTACTAGGTGCTACTACTGAACTGCAGGATATGTCTGTTAAGTAGCTCTTGTTTTTTAGTTCAGGATTTTGTGTTGTTATCTTTTAGATATTTTTTAAGAACAGAGGAAAAAAAGTTTTATGTGAAAGGCTTTGTCCCAAATCCATACATTCTTGAATTTGCTAATGTTTTAAAGTATTCCAAAATTAAAATTGATTTGTCTCTATTTGTTTCATTTACATCTCATAAGAACACAGAAATCATTATTAAAATCTTGGATGTTTTACCTCATTTTTAATAACCACAATATGTGCACCATTAATATTGTGCATATCACAGCAGCATGTAGTATGAATGACAACTGAAGAAAGTGTTATGCCATTCTTAAGACATACTTTTCTGCCAATACATTTTTCCAGTTTTGTCTTTGGGCCATCTTCAGTTCTCTTTAATTCGTGTTTTGCTATGTTATGCTGTTTTTAATTGTCCCGGGAGACTGCATTAGGCAAAAAAATGCCTTTTATCTTTTTTTTCAGTTGTTCATAATCAGTCTCACAATTTTTAATGTATACATAATTCAAGAAATTCAGAATCAGAATTTCTTAGATGAAGACTTGGTTATAGATGCTACACATAGCAGTTTGTCCTCTGGTGTTTATATAAATTATATGGATTTTTTTCTGGGTGACATGTCTAACTGTGATAAACTATGTAAAGATATGTTTTCGATCATAAGATCTCAAACTGTATATTTAAAAATGTTTATACATATGTAATAATGTAAGTTTATTCAGTTACATAAATATACGTATTTGTCTTTCATGCTTTTCTGTCCCTTGTTTGGATGGTTTATATAACTAGAAGACACAACTGCTTATTTACATATAAAAAATAAACGTCTTTATTGTACTCTGTTAAAACACTTTTGATCTTACAGAATTGCTTTTGGAAGATTGTCATCCTTTATGTATTATCTATCACAAACTATTTCAACATGGGGAAGGAAAAATGGTTATAGAGGAGCAATATAAAATCAAGCTTTCTCGTACTGTTTGTGGACATACCAGCATGGCATAACTATGCATTTCATAATTGACTCTTTCTTCAAAGACTGGAAAAAATAAGCCTTTTAGAGTTTACTCCACAGAGGATGCCTTTTCATCTGCACAGAAGCAGTATCAACTTGTTAAAGCCAACGACTCGGAGTCAGTAGTGCTATGCTCTGTTTTGGTTCTTCAAGTAGCTAAAATCGTGGTTAGTTTAGCACAAACACTAGCTATAATAGAATAGAAAAGGCGAATCCTTGTTTTCGGCATTGATACAGATATGTTCAGTGTGTGTGTGTGTGTAGGTGTGTACTGATTTGTATTACTGTGAATTTGGGGGGATTAGCATATTTTTCTTTCAGTAGTGCTAGCTATTCTTTTTTGATTCTAGTTTCATCATAAAGAGCAATATACTAAAATAAATACTTAATATTCAAGATAAAAGTATTTTCTTATGCACATTCATAAAAATCCGTGTTACACTGGATGTATTTAATGGGTCCTGAGATCATAGGTGGGCACAGGATGCAAAATAAAAAAAGCAGCTGTATAAATGAACTACTGCTATGTACTTATGAAAACATGTAATTTTGTACATTCAGCAACCATTAATTACTATGGGAGAGTAAAAGCTAGAATCAGGGGTACAATACTAACCAAAATTTTTCATTCAGTGTTGAGTCCCTAAGAGTATGCTTCTATTTTTTATTTATTATTGACAGGTTTAGAAATGAAAAAAATACTGCATATACATCATATCTGATCCTCTTTCCTTCTCATACTTAAGCTGGCAGGTGACTTTAAAACCTGCATTTCTGTGTTCTCTGGTTTTTCATTTCTTGGAGCAATTCTTAGGTAGTGAAGGCCTTAGTCTCCCTTGTTCTGTTACCAGAATGTATGCCCAGACACTGGTCATCTCTGAGACAAGAGTATTTAAAAAGAATTATTTTACACAAACGCAATTTTGAAATATTTTTAATATTAAAAGAATTTATGCTATTTTTACTGTTTTTAAAATTAACTTATTTCCCTAGTCCACAAAAGGTCTGATAAGACTGTATCACTTTTGATTACCAATTATGGTATATTGCATATGTCAGACTATAAGTAGGTTTTGTTCCTTCTCCAGGGAAGATCATAAATTCATTACAGATGGTTTGTCTCTTTGAAGATTTAGTGCAAAAATAGTCTAATTTTGTGATGATGTAACTTTTAAGGAAAAAAACCCTTCTTTTTTAAAATGATAGTATTACTTTCAGAATAAGGCAATGTTTAGTATTAGGGAAGTTATCAGAAACAGGACTTCTTTGTGTTCCAGATATAATATTTTGTGGTATTTAATATACATGTGGTATTTTTTAAAGTAATTTTATTCTTTTTCTTCCATGCACATTAGATTAGTTTATTAACAAAATATTAAAACTCAGACCAAAGCAATTCCACTTGTTTCGTATTCCTGTTTTGCTCCATCTTATTATAATTGATTAACCTTATTATAATTGATTAACTTTCCATTAGCAGCATTGCAGATAATACAGAAATAGAAGGCAAATTGACATTTAGGCAGAAAAACATTTAGACTGTAATAAATGTTGGGCCTTAGCCTAAATAAGTCTGTTTTAGTGAACGCCAGTGAAAGTTAAGATCTTTTAAAAGGGAGAATTACTTATTTGAGATTGTTACCGTTCATTCTTTTAAACTACAGTAAAACAAAAGATGCATCATATGAAAATCCTGTTATATTACATACATATGTGCATGTGTAGGGGTGTGTGTATACATATATAGACATATACTCTTTATATATGAAACACATGCCACCTTCCCATATATGCAGTATGCACCTGTGGAACATAGCCACTGTGTGAGAATGAAATTCAGGACAGATAAAGGTGAGTTTTACACTCAGGCAAAAGTTCTGTGCTTAGGTAAAAATAACTCTTTTGCTTCAATATCAAATGGGGAATGACAGGCTGAGTAGTCATTTGGCAGAAAATTCCCCAGGGCACGAAGAGGCTCTCATGCTGAATTTAAGTGAAGCATGTCCTGCTATTGCAAAAGGCCCGAGCGTGCTGTGGGACACATGTGCAGAAGGTTCTCAGGGAGTCTGCGAAGTTCTGCTTTTGCTTTTGCCTTGCTTGGATCTGATGAGGCGTCAGGTAGAGCTACGGCTGTCACAAATCAAGAAGGTGGACCAGCGTGACAACAGCAGGAATGATCAGATGTCTAGAAATGAGGATTATGAGGAATGGTTGAAAGATTGCTGTTGCTTAGTCTGTAGAAAGCAGAGTGAGGAGCAAGTAGATGGTAATTATAAGGGGGCAGGAACAACAGTGCTGTCCATGTCTAATGTGGGCAGATCAAAGAATAATGATCTTAAATTACAACAAAGAACACTTATATCAAATATCAGGGAAAGGCTCTAGTGTTAAGGATGGTGACGAAAAGGAATAGAAAGCCCAGGTAGAGCCTAGGCTCTGCAGGACCAGGCATTTCCAGAGCAGTTGTTGCAGGACGGTTTTTCTTCATTCTGTATTTCAGTGACAAGGATTTAAGAGACTGGGATTTTCAGAGTCAGCAGGGATCTCCTACTGGTTTATTCAAAAGAGAAGATCGGATGATTATCTTTTGAGAAGAGGATTGAGGCCTTGCTTGGATATTCCAAATTCTGAGTAAGATAGCTTGAAGAAATCCTACAAGATGGTTTAAGGCAGAATTAGTATACTGTCTGTGTTAAGGAACAAAAAATAGAGCTAATGAAGGGCCAGATACTTAATTTAGATTTAGACTGAACTGCCCGAGACAAATAGATACCAATTAGGGCTTATTGCCACAGAGAGCTGTACCAACATGAAGTTCTGAAAAAGCATTTTACTTCTGGAAAGAAAGCAAGCTGTTTGTGCAGCGCACAAGAAGTGGTGTTATATTTTAGACATATGTCAGCAGGGGCGAGTCTGAATGGCATTCTTAACCCTTTGCGCTGAATTTCCCGTTTGCTGCAGTGGAAGCTTTGCTGCATCCCTGTTCCTCGATTACTGCTTCTAATAAGATCCCATAGCGTTAATCGAAGTGGAGTTGGGCTCATGCAATTAAATTGAGCAAAACGCTTCTCTGTGTTGTGTAGTACAGTGAGTGCATTTGATACTGTGGCTTTCCATCATTTTCCTGCAAATACCATGTTTATGCTGAATAGCATATGAATGTATGTTTTTTAATTAGCGAACAGCTGTAATTTTATGAACGCAACTGCTTTTCTCTGTATATCAGCAAACACAAATACTGTTATGTGCTCAAAGTACTTCCCTCAGTCTGCAAAGGAAGGGTGCCATAGATAAAAGTCTACAAGAACAGCAAAGGTCTGCATTGGAGTTGAAATCAAGCTGGTTTTAATTCTATAATTCACCGTCATGCTTAGATACCAGTCTTAGAACTGCCTGCACAATCTAACATGTTTTATTGCCCTTGCTTGAGACAGCTGTGGTCAGCAAATTACACAGATTAAGGCCGGCTGGTAAAATTATATTAAATGTTTTTCCTTCCATTGGTGTGATCCAGACTTTCACACTCAGCTGTATTTTTATAGTTTTGTGATAAGTCAGTCCTTGTAATAGATTTAATATTGTATTCAGTATTTGATGTTAACACATATGTTTCATTTCCAATGAATATTTCTCTTTGGAAATGGGAACAGTGAAACAGGACTGAGAAAGAAGAGAAATAAGCTATTGTAATTTTTATGAGGAAATATATATGTTTAATATGTAAACTACTGTGCTTGTTCCATGGAGTTAATCCTCACAAGAGGATATGTACTAAATTGTACTAAACAGACCATGAAATTTTCTGTCACACCTCTCACCCACAAAACTCCAGTAATTTTACAGCCTTCTAGTAACTCTGTAATAAAATAAGTGCATACCACACTCTTCTAACATATTGACAAACTCAGTCAAAAAGAGAAGCACCAGCGCAAAGAGCAGGTTGCGGGCGTTTAGCCTGGCCTCGTAGCCGTGCTAAGCATACCGGGGAGAGTTCTGGAGCAAGCGCGTAACAAACACACTCGCTTTTATATGCTTTGGATCCTTCAAACGGGAAATCATACTGTTGAAGGCCAATAAAAAGCTTTATCAGCAACTTGCGTATTGATCATCTGATAGAGAATCTCTAAAAGGGAAAATTGTTTGTTTTTTTCCCCTAAGTAATTACCTCGTAACTCATGTGAGCCATTTTTTCTCCTCTGTGAATAGTTACAAAAACAAGTAGGAAATAAACCAGTGTGTTTTGAATTAGATGGAAAACCAAAATATTAAGGCTTTAGTTAATACTGTATGTCTGTAGATTGCCTATTTAACAATATGAATAATAGAATAATAAATTTTGCACTTGCTTGCGCTATAACTTAGAAGGTGTATCAGCCAGCATACTGCATGTTTGAATCGTCACCACTTAGATTTTTCCCTTTGTCTCGACATTGTTTTTGTTCCATGCATTTTATCTATGAAATGCTGGAGGCTCAAGTGGCTTATATTTGGAAGAAGGTCCCTTTAAATTCATCAGGCTCCCATAAAGATCTCACAATAACAGAGATTGTGTGATTTTTTTATTGTATAGATGATACAGATTTCCGTTTTAAACTTTCCTCTACATGAAGCAATTTTTCTCTGGTTCTGTTATGCCTGTGCCCCTTCTGTACTACAGTATGTGTAGCTGCAGTGGTTGAAGGGCAGACTCTCTGTTTCCACATTCTCATAGGGATACGAAGACATATGGTACTACTTGGATTAAGAGCTGTCTTTATCTCTGCTCCTGGCCAGAGAGGATTGTTATGCTTAATGTATTGAATGATTCACCATCTAAAGCAGTGCACAATGATTCTTCCTCTTCAAAATGGCTCAGAAAAGATTTCTGCAATTGATTGGGCTCCAGTTAGTTAAGTTGGAAAGGATTTGCTGCTAGGTTCACGGCAGCTGGCAACTGCCTTTTCATGAAGGTTACTTGGTCTTGGGAGGTACTTGTTGTGGTCTGCGTGACCCACAGACCTAAGGTGGATGCCAGGAAGAAGATAAGGCTGAATCTTTGGGAAAATAACAATCACGCCAGTGTCGTTATTGTAAAATGTATGAGGCTTAAATGGCATGAGGGCATAAATTATGAGAACTTGTGATCTGCATGAGCTCAAGATCTGATCCAGAATAATTTTACAGAAACAAGTGAGCCACGTTGTACCTGACCTTCCCATAGAAGAATCCCTAGGAGTGGAAGACTTTGCATTCAGGAACTGTTTCAAAGTTCAGGAAATATCCTAGAACTATACAGGTCCCAGTACATTCCCTCTTCTCTTTTTTGAATCAGGTGTGTTTGACCATAAAAACATAACAGGAAGTACCTCCTTGGGGAGGATGATTCTACCTGGATAAATTTGGGGATCTTTGTCGCTACCCATATATAGGTTGTGATTTGTCTTTATATTTAGAGCTCTTCCCTTGTTCTCCATTTTGTCTTTTATTTTGCAGTACTTGATATTTATACAGTGTTTACTGATTTGTTATTTTAACTTTTGTGCTACGTTAGGGCAGAATTGAAACCTCTGCTGGCAAAGCAAGCTTTAGTAGTAATAGCTAAAAGGACGAAGAAGAATTCCTCATAGCAGAACAGTTTGGCTGTTTTGTTGCTGTCAAGGTATGTGTGACTGTCCCCAGCCCTATTTAATCTTAACAGGACACAAGCTTTGCCATGCCAGCACTGATGAAGGTATCCCGTAGAATTAAGTCTCCATCTGGAGATCAGATCACAGCCTTGATTTCCCAGCTTCTCGCTTATGATTCTTCGAGTTGTCAGCTGAGATTCTGCAAGTGGCCGCCTAGCAGCTGTTCTGCATTGCCCTCTCTTTCTTGCTGTCCAATAGTAGGAAAGCCAAACTGTTTAGAAATGACTCTGTTTAGTAAGAGGATCTCTGGAAAAGTGAAAATGGAAAGCAGTGGCAGAAGAAATAATGTAATTAAGCTTTTGTTGGCAGTGTTACTATATTTAAGTGCTTATTTTTATTTTTGTTTACATTATGAAACAGAAAATAAATCCTGTATGATAAAAATGCAGTATTACATGTGCAAAAACATTCCTTTTGTTATTTTTTATCTTTAATATTCATCTTTTTGATAGTAAGGCTTCTTATTTTTTCCGTTTGTGTTTTATATCATCTCAGGCAATACTGTCTATGTTTGTCTTTGGGTTTTGTTTTCAACTTTTAGTGTACAGTGCTTTCCAAGTGCTTTAGTTATATATTTCAGGCCTAAAGTAGGTTAAATACTTTTAGATATGATAGAAGCTTCAAATAAACCAGACCATAACCACGACAAATATAAGGTGGTATTTGCTTGCCAGCAGAGGTGGTAGCTGTTTTATCAGAAATTCTCTCCTAACATTTAAACTAAGCCAGCTACGTATCTAAGAAAGATATCTTTAAAATATCTGATACCATTCAGAACAAGCATTGTATAACATGCTAGACTTCACTTCTGCAGAAAAATGTGTGGGCGCTCTGGAAGCATTGGTCAAGTTTAAAAATGAGTATCTTTACTGAACTGTATTTAATCTTATCCACAGCTGTGTCTCTCCTAAATGTCATGATTAGGAAAACTCTTGCTGAAGTATTAAACATAGCAAATTATGACTCCTGCAAAATTCCTTAGTGGCTGTCTGCGTGGAACTTGAAGTGTATGTTTTTCTGTACTTAATGCAAAAGATCTTGCAAGATGAATTTCCCAAAAGTCTGAGGGCTTTGTCATTTTGTGCACTGGCTTTGTGTTGCTGAAAAGATGAGGATCGTGCTGCAGGCTTAGAGAGAGTTCAAGTGATGAAAACAGAATGTTTCACAAACCCTATAGCATTATTTGAAATGGAGAAGGCATGCTGAGAGTAGTGTCCATATGTTTCTGTATTTTTTTCAGAGAGCCCATTATGCTAGTGATGCTCTTTATCAAAAATTTTGAATTTACTGATCTGCGTTTTTTGGTGTACTCTGATTACTTTGTGTTACCTGGGTGGTACAAAAATTGCCAGTGGAGAATTCTCCATAGGGAGGGAATTCTCCGCTAAACGATAGTAAATGGTAGTACTGGAGCGAGTCACCACATCTCATAAGAATCATGCCACGAGAAGCAAAGAAAGATGTTCTGAAAATTGTGGTGAAGCAATGAGTATTATGACAATTTTCAGCAAAAGAGCTAGGGCAGTCCCTTGGTTGTTCTGGATGGTATTGATGTTCTTTGGCCTCTTCCCCATTTTCTCGGAGTCAGGCAGAATGCTGCAGGCAAAAACTAAAGCCTGCGTGTCTTCCAAGACTGCCCTTGCTTTTTGGCTGTTCTGTGGGGTCTGAGTTTTAGGATCACAGAATAGATTGAAGCAGGGAGCATGAATGAGGAAAGGATGTACAATGATTCTTAAAAGTTTCATTTTCGTATGTCAAGAGCCAAAAAGTGCCTGCCTCAGAAGGATTTGGCCCCTCTGTTAAAAGTTAGATCACATGGTGCAGTTTTGCCTTAGTTTCTATGCAGTATGCTAGACCTGGGCTCTTCAAGGAGAAAACAGAACAAACCAAAACAAAAGAATTAGAATCATTTCTGTGGCTTTCTGGTAGCTCCACGCAAATTTAAAATTTTTATCTCTACTGAGCTGAACCTGCAAATGTGTAATAGAAGTCATATTATACTTACTTGCCCACTTATATTAAATCTGGTATTTGTTGCATTTCCCTAGTGTTTTTCAGGCTTTAACATGACACACATTTTCAGTTGAGAAGGATTAAGTTTATTGCAAAAGAGAAAAGAAAGTTAGACATATGGATAACTAGTATTTTTGATACTTAGGATGGCAAGGGAATGTAGGAAGAATGGGGTTTATGACAGAAGCACGTTACCAGGATATTTCTCTTAAAAATGAAAATACTGCCTAGGTTATTGCAGCCAGTTTACAATTCTAACTGCAGGGAAAACGCCAGGATGAATGAACCAGTTCATACATGAGTGTATGGCAAAGAAGGGTCAGGTCTAAGTCAGCTGCCTGCTATTCTAGCATAAGCACCGAAGTCTAATGTATGAGTTGCTGTGTTCTCTCTTTATTACCAGACACTCTGAAGTATTTCTGAAGGTTTTGTGGTTTAAGGGAATTATTAAGGTTTGTTAGTGTTTCTAAAGGGTTTGTAGTGCTGTTGAAGGAGTAAAGGCCTTATTTTCAGTAAAAAAAAACTTTATTACCTGGTATCAATGATCTTAATGTATGTTATAGCATGGCAACATAAGTGGACTCAGTGAATTACCTACAGGAGGTTCTTTAAATTGCAGTTCTGCTCTCTGAAGAGAAGCAACACGGTTGGCTTCAGCGCAGTTACAGCAGTGTAGCAAAGGGCAGGCTCTAGCTTTTTGTTCAGAGAGGAGGACTGAGAAGGTTAAGTACAAGTTTAATGCGTGGAAACCATGCCTTTGTGCTTTTTGTTTCTTTGCTGCTGCCTGATATGATAGATTTGCAGCCCAAACAGCAACAACAAAAAAGAGCATGGGAACTTGCAGAGATATTGCAAGCATGTTCCTCTGCAAAGGCTTTGAATCCTACATCATAAGACATACACTTTGTTTGAATATTATGCCCTAACTAAGTCTGGCAAAACATGAAAATGTTTGCTTTCTGAGTAATTTGCCCTAACGACTTTGAACCGTTTTGACAAACAACAGTAACATTGTTAAAAGACTCTGGCAGAAGGCTTATCCGTTGCTCTCCATCAGATGTCTTGCACAGATCATAGCTTTCGGCCAGCATTATTTCAAAGGAATGCATGCTGCTTGGTTTTTGCCTTTCCCCTTCAGTGGATACCTTGTTTCACCGCCGTGTCTATCCATTTCCTGTTTTTGTAATAAGTTTGTCTTGCATTAAATTGACTGCTCTATCCGAGGATTTTGAGTTCCAGTTTATGTTGGAGCCTTGGTTCTGTGAACTTGGGTTGAGTCAAGCGTTTGGTGGGATCCCCTCTTGCATCCTTTTATTTTCGAACTACATGAAGAAGTTACGGCACTGTATATACTTTATTGCCACCAGCTATAAAGCCCTGGAAGAGCTGAAGAAAATCAGCAAGAACAAGCTTAAGATAATTGTGAGTGGGTTAACCTTGCACAAAAATGGCTCTGAAATAGTTAGAAGCACTGGCTGGTTGCATGATGCCATGGGAGGGAGCTGAACGCCAAACGCAGTTGCAGCTGGTGGGCCCATAGTCGTTCTCGGTGTGGTCAGTTCAGACCTGAACCTGCCCAGAGCTAGGAAGTAATGTGTGAATGCACTGACTTTTATAATAATAACCTGAGCTGAAACCTTTATTTGTCCATTGATCATTTCACATTTGAAGTTCAGGTTGTTTGAATTTGAGATTAAACATTCCATCACTTAAATTATTTGCCAGTTGCTGGCAAGATGTTGTTATCAGGGTCATTTTGGTGCTCAGGTTTTACTCAGTGCTGAACAAGTATATAATTTCATAACCAAAAGTGACAACGGACTTAGCTGTTTTGTACATGTGTCTATGCAGCATGTACTCACGCTCGTTATACGTCATAGTGCCCAAGGCTTGTCAAAGGAGCTGAATAATGCCATCATGGAACATTTGTCAGTCAAGGAAAAATATAGAGCCATTTTAAATCAACCTCACAGTAATTAACATGAAAGTGAACCTTATACTGATCAATAATCCTGGGGGAGAGCCTCCCGGAGAGAGCTCGCTCTCTGATTAAACCTGGCACAGCTGTGAAGGGTAACTGATAGATAGAAATCAATAGGACAGTATGGACATCTGCTTTGTACTGCAGTACTGCAATGGTTTGAAACTCCAAAGAGAAAAATGTTGGCTAGATGTTACACTCCTTTGAGGATTGTTTTGTTTCTAAGGAATTTCAGGCTTAATTTTTGAAATGCATGTCCGGGGCTGCATGTGCAGCGCGGTGTAGGTCCATTCTGCTGGACTCCATCACCTGCACACAGACCGGTTCCGGAAGCATTTGAAAACTGCTTTTTTCTCTACTAACTTTGTTTTTTAAATTCTGCACTGGATCTCTTCTGGGATAACGGGTGGGTTCCAAAAGGCAATCCTCAATGTGATTTTTATCCTACTGGGTATGATCACGGTAACTAACTCAAACCTAGGGGGAATGTCTTTATTCTCAGCTTATTTGTTTTTTTTTAATTATTATTTTAGCTTAAAAAAACAAATAACAACAAAAAAACAAAATCAGACATGATATAGACAAGAGCTACAGTGATTTAGTGTAAGAGATTGTCCTCTTTGGATATATTTGAGCTCCTCTGAAATGAAACCTGAGACCCAAATCAATTCAAAAGCAAAGCCATAAATGAACATGAATTACTATATGGATCATTATAAGAAATGGTGATGAAAACTGCCCTCACACACCTTGGTTGTCTTGCTTTTAAAATATCAAATAGATGCAATGTGAATTCATCTTTTTTGAGTTTGGACCTCACAAGGCATTAGCAGCATTCCGAAATTTAGTGCTTTATGTAAACACATGGAGACTGCGAGCAGTAGGAAAAAATCAAAACATTCAAAGGCATGCAACTGGGTAATTCAATAACCCTCACATGTAGAGGCATTTTGCACAGTGGGACTTTAACTTTACGTGGTAGGCAGGCTGGCTGTGTGCTGGAAAGCAGCCCCCCCCCCCCCACCTCCATTTACATGCATAGCTGGCCTGGTAGGTGTAAAAATAGCCAGGCAGTGCCTGAATTGGAAATGGTCACCAATTGCTGCCTGCAGTTGCTGGGGTTTCGAGTTCTCCTCAACACAGGGCAGCCGGCAGCCAGGGAGCCCTGGGGAAGAGGAGCTGGGGGAGCAGAGCAGAGGAGGAATCCTCCTCTTGCACCGCCGGAGTCAGCTGTCCTTTGGGAGCGCGGAGCCCAGTCCTCAGTGCAAGGGCAAACCCACTTGTAGGAGTTAACAGAAGAACTGATATGGGCAATGCACCTATTTGCCAGTCGTGTCATTCAGACAAAGGAGTAAGAACGCAAGGGAACATACAGGATTTGGATAAAACCCCTGACTATTATGGATGCAACAGTGAAGAAAGTAAAGGTCCTGAAGCCCTGGTAAGTCTTGGCTTTGTATAAGTCTTGGCTGAAGAGAACAGGAATTAAAGGAACAAACTGAGGTGAGACTTGTGGCTGTTAGATTTAAAAAGAATCTCTTTGCTCAGCCTGAGTCTTACTTGATAGCTTGCAGTATTAACAGATCTGCTAACAAATCTGCCTGTGTTCAAACCTTTTTTTCGTTATCGTGGCTGTAATTAAAAAGCAGCTGTCACTACGCTGTGCAGTACCTTAAAAATACTGTCAGCTACCAAGAGGTTTAGATATATGAAAAGGGCACACTGTTATTGAAGAGGAGTCTTTCAAACGAACGGATGTAATTGTCCTAGTTTACATGACTACCATAAAGGATGCTACACAGATCATTTACAAAATAGAGCTTGGAAAATTACCTGGTTTTCATTGTTATCTATACAGCACATTAGCTCTGGTTTTCTGTGTCTACAGTTGAGACCGAGCCCCACAGATCTTTGCACAGATGAGGGCTACAGTGAACGGGAGCAGGCACACGCAAGGGGGTTACACTGGTGACTCTTTACAGGACTGAGAGTTAGACATGCAGTGAGTGATTTCAACAGTTATGCAAGCATTTGTTCTGTAGGGAGGCGGAAATCAGTGAGATGAATGTTTGTATAATGTCTACAGCAAATTGTGTCCTTTCTTCTGCCCCCCCTCCTTGGAAAATTTGGTTATAAGATGGTTATTTCAATCAAAATTGGTGATGGAAGGGGGCAGTACCAAAACTGTTAGCAGAGCGAGAAGATGAAAAAAGCTTTAATTAAATTTAGTGTTGAAAGGTCAAAATATTATGTTTTCCCATTTTGAATGAAAATAAAATTGTTCTCAGGTCAATATTACCCTTTGCACGTGCATAAATTACTGCAATGCATTATAGGAAATGTAGTTCAGGTGAATAGCAGGGTTTATGAGGGAAGACGGGACCTGCGACACTCCAAGCAGCAGCTTGCAAGAAGGTCTGCTTTGGTGCAGAGGGGAAAGTAAGTTTGCTGTGTTGGCTTCCTGGTAGGAAAATGTTTCGGCTGAAATCTTCTGACAAGTTCTACTGCTTACTTCACTGACAGGGTAGTTGGACACGTTCTTCAAGTTCCTTAGAAATACAACTTCGTTTCTGCTAAGCCATGAAATTAAACCATTTCTTCGAGCTTTCAAACAGGTTTTTCACCCTTCAAGCAGTTTTAGGTAGAATTAAATAAGCTCTGGCATTTGTCGTGACAAACATGCAAGCGGGAGTAAGGAAACGGGAAGTATGGAGCTTCCCTGGGGGGTGCTGGGCCTGCTGCCATTGCTCAATGTGTGTGGGGGTTTCTTTTCTTTTTGGACAGGCATTAGAATATTTCCCTTAGAGTGAGTGGCCTGAAGCTCTTAGACAACGTATGGAGGTTGCCTGTACTAAGAAGTATACAAAAAAGCAATGCAGTAATAGTTCTCTCTCTTTGAATTTGCCGTCTCCAAGCTGTCCTGCTACTGCATAAGGTCAGGTCTCTGAGGAGGCAGGATTGAGCCAAATGTAGCAGCACGCCCTCTTTGCTGTTGTTTTTGGTTTTATTTTTTTGTTTGTTTGGGTTTTTTTTGCATACTTTTCAGTCAGGCTTTGGAGCTTTTCATAGCAGGCCGAGATCAGGCACTTTGATATGGCTTTTATACATTCAATCATAAGGTTGTGGTTTCATGTGACCCCAGTAGGGACAGACGTGGTTGCTTTAGAGGGTCTCTCTTGAATCTGATGTTCAAGTCTGTACAGTGTTACAAAGGAAAGTTGCCTCATTTCCCTAAGAACCTCATTTACAGAGTTTCATTATATTTATTCTTATGATGCCTTACAAAACTGTAAAAAAAAGACTGCAGTAAATTTTAGGTGTCAGTCAACTTTGGTGCTGGAGGGATAAACAGTGAATTGTTTTTTCCCAAAGAGGAATACAGCACGCAGCATAGTAGTTTGTTATCTATACAGGCCCTGTGCTTTTATGTAGCTGTAGCTGTGCTTGCTGTCTTGGTTCGTCGCACCTGAGCAAGGGTGCCACGTTGAGCTGAGTGTGACGACTCCATGAATCCCGTACCACCTACAAGGCTCAGAAGGATTTAGCTGGTATTCATCCAGCTCAAATGGTAAAACTGTTTTGCATAATCTCATCTTTTCTAAACTATAATCAAATATAGCCTGCAGCTTCAGGCCCATCTTGCTCAAGAAACCGGAACATGTTTGTTTGACTATCCCGGACTGTCTGTATTATGCTAAATAACTCTCTCAAGTGGGAATCAAATTTTGGTGCTGAGTTCAAATTTGAAATACCAACATTAAAAAGAAATTTCATAAACATATTTAATTACTTTTGTTGTTTTTTGCTGCACTGCTATTTAGAAAGAGATCTCAGACTGCACAACACCGAAGTTTGTAACATTCACAGTACGTTATTCTCTCTCTTTACTTTAGGTATTTACTTACCTGTGTCTTTGCTACTGAAAGTATATGATGCAGTGTAACTTCATCAGCATCACTGTGCTGGAAATGAGGCCGGAGCACGTAGCACCACAGGCACCGTCACACAGACTGCTTCCCAAGGGTCAGGGCAGGGCCCTTGCCAGCGCCTGCCCCACCGCTTGAAGCAGCAGTTCGCTCTCCTTGATCGGAGCGGTGGACTTGGCAAACGTTTCTTAGCATCATACAGCACAGCAAGAAAACCGATTTAGGCAGCTGATTGTAAAACAATGATAAAGAGAATTATTACTCCCCCTCCCCCCCTTGGATGCTGTAGGTGGCCCAGGTCACCTGCTGGGATTAGCGGTGTGGCTTTTCCATAGGCGAAGTTAGATGAAACTGATTGCTCTCCCTGGTGCCCAGAGCTGAATTATTTGAAATTCAGCCCCAAGACTACAGGAGGTTCGTTGCACAGGTAGCGTTACACTGGGGATTAAGGAGAAACGATGTCTGCCTAGTATCATGACTGCGATCGGTGTACAGAGCAGATGTCACAGTTAATGCAGAGGAGGGGTTTGTCTGCTGTAGATACGCTTCAGGTGTACCTGCCAGCTGATGAGGAAGAAGGTAATGTGAAGAGACAAAAGGCAATTAACTCTGCTGGGTACTGGGCTATTTGCATGAATCCTTAAAAAAAAAAAAAAAAAAAAAAAAAAAAGTACTAACTGAATCCTGGTTTCTCTCCACAATGGACAGGTAAAATGTCATTTACTATTTCGGTATCTGTTTTACCTTTCTATATAGTGAAGTCTTTAAGTCTTCTTTGCAGAATTGACTTTAAATTAGAAACCGTTGTATTTTCACTAATAGCCGTTTTGTTTGCATCTATTTTAGCCTGTCTCAAAGGAACATGAAATCCTTTTTTCTGTTTATAGTACCAGTAAATTACTTTGAATCAATGGGCAATCAGGCAATGGTGTTTAAGTAAGTTAAGTTGTTTGGTTCTTTGGTGCTGTTGGTGTTAACACGTTTCCTTTTATTTGAAAATGTCCATTTGATGATAAGACAAGATAGAAGAGGATGAAAAGATAATCAGAGAGAGAGAACTCTCTCTAACATAATCTTTCATAAACTGCATTTACAGGCCAGATTTTTGTAAAGACTGGTTAAAAACACGTTTTCTGTTGGATATTTTTGTCATTCTAATTCTCTCTAGAAGTCTTCTAACATTATTACTTCTTTATTTAGGGACATAATTAGTAATGGACACTGTTGTCATGCAAACCATTTAAATGCCTGCCAAATTCTAAAGTTGTTACTAACACCTCAGAATCTCAGTGCATCACGTCCAGATAATCCTAAATGTTATTCCTCTAATATTATTCCGTTCTTTTAGCCAGAATCTTGGTTCTCTATCAGTGTTTAAAAGACTTCAGTAAATCAGTACCATTAAAGAGAGCTGAGATTGCTCCTGTGTCTCACTGGAACCTATCAGCAATCTTTGTTGTTTTGGGAAATGACTAAATGCTACTTTCACACAAACTTGAGTTTAGGGACCTTTTCCACTGAACAATAGAATTAATCATTTCTGTTCTTAGAGTAGCTTAAAAGTCTTAGGAAAGATTTTAAGATTTTTCTAGCTTTTAGGATTAGTCAGACTATGATAAAGCTTTTATTCTTTTAACCCAAATCCTTTTTTTTTTTTAATCCATGCTATGTTTTCCAGATGCTCTTGAGGTTCTGTTTTTTACAGTCACTCTAACTGGTATAATTCAGACTTGCACACATGATATGCAAGCTGGGACTTTAAAGAAAATGTTTGTTTTTTAAGAACATGAATAGCCCAGTGGGATATCAGGGATTACACACGCCTGAAGTTCTGCTAGTACTGAAGTGTCGTTCTGGGTTAGGACCCTATTATTGATGTTGCTTTATATTTTAAAATCAGTATGGATTATTTATAACTTCTGTCATTTCAAATATGGTCTTTGGAAGGATGATGCAGCTGGGTAAAAGACTTTTATTTATACTTTTCATAGAAAACTAGGGAGTTTTGCCTCTGTTCTCACAAATCCTTCATTGACATAGTAAAAGTCAGCTGGCAGCAAGTCCAGTATGTCAAATTAATGAACATAGTGGGAGGGCTCCTACAGATGTCTGTGGCAGCTACGTACCATAAAGGGTTTATAGAAGACATTTGGTCCTTGGCTGAAGTGAGGGTTGATTTTTACATTAGTGTTCTCTTCCTCTTTTGCTGCTGCTGCTGTTGCTGCTGTTGGCCCAAACTCAGGAAAACAGTTAAGCATGTATTTAAATCCATCCTTTAGCAAAGAACTTAAGCACATGTTTAATTTGAAATTATTTAGACCTAAAGAAGGTAAGCATATGCTGAAATGATTTGCAGAACATGGTTATTTATTCTTCTTTTGGTCAAAAACAAAACAAAGCTGATTTAACATTTGCACATTCCGGTGGAAAGAAAGAGCTGTTGGGGAGCTGCTATTCTGCACTTCTGGAATTTCAAAAATGGGTTTGCAAAAGAGTCAAAGATATAGAAATATAACAAAGAGCATAAAATGAAATCCCTTAACGATGAATAATTGGAAAGTTTCCTATCAATATCAAAAGACACGATAGCTGAAGCCTGACTTTTCCCTGAAGCGTCCATTAGGAAAAATTAAAAGGGTCCATAGGCTTACAGTAACTTTCACTTGAGTCTGTTTGGAGCAATCTTGTAACAGGAACTGGTATTCAGATAAAGCTGTTTGCTAGGCATAGTTTTCTACTTTTTACATTACTAAAAATTGTATGTTTGTCAGGGATGGGTGTAACAGCAATAACAAGAAAGTTTGAGAAGGTTATATGCAGCTTTCTGAGAATGCTTTTCGTAGGAAAATATGAAACCATTAAAAGACTGGGCTGACCTGCTATGAAGCTGTCACTTGTGAATATTAAAGTTGGGAAGAAATCTTGGAAGAAATCTTTTAACTCAGCAGTTATTTACAATTATGTTGGAATTATAATACCATATAGTTACATGACGTATGTAAGTCATTCCTCAACCTGGTTTTATTTTCTTAGCTCTTTTTTTGCAATGGCTGTTTCCAGCTCCATTCCAGTCACCCTAATGAAATTCATTTCTCAAGGACACACTAAGCCTTGAATATTGTTACACGACTGCAGCTTCTTTGTCCAACATAAGAAAGCCTTTACTAGTATGTATAATAAATGCAAACAACATTAATCTTCCCACCTACTTTGGCACTGTATAATCTTGGCTCCTACACGTCCCTTAGCAGGTCTAATGAGACGGTATTCATCTTGAGGAACCTGGAACATGCCGAAAGGGGAAACCTCTGATTCCAGTCACCTCTCTCACAGGCACTTGCATCAGGCTGTCATTTTCTTTGTTTAAAAATGTGCAAGCTAGTTTTGATTTGAAGTCACTGAATATTTTAATTCTAGGTGAAATACAGTGTAAAGCACAAAAGCTGTTTCTTTTCTTACAGCTGTTTCACTGTCTCGCTATCACAAAACGCTTTTTGTTCTACGTAGCTATAGTCTTTAGCCTGAAGTCTGGGCCCACGTACGCACTGGCTGCAGCGTTACGATGAGGGCAGCTCCGGCCACAGTCGTAGTTCAGTGCCACAGAAAGCAGTGCCAGCTTCTCCATCGCCTTCCTGACATTCCAAGATTAATTGGTCTAATTACTCAAAGCACTTGATATCATTCACGTGCATACATTTTTTTTCCCCCCACTTATAACCATCAACTCCAGCCTAGACAGATAAGTAAACAGAGTAATTATTAACAGCATTGAGATTAAAATAATTGGTGAATTCTTTACCATTCAGCCAGTAGCTAGGTGCATTAGCTACATCTTGGTAGAGTATATTTGGCTTGTTAATAATCTCTTGGCTTTGAAAGCTTGTCTTCCTCTTTACACTTCATGGTTCCTACGATTCAGCTTCTCATTTCTAAAAAAACCTTTTTTTTTTTTAAGCAGGTTAGTTTACAATAAAGTTGATTGCGGCTTTCTCCTGTACAAGAGGGATGTACAAGAGGATTATGAGGGATATATATGTATTTGTTTAGTAAGACCACTATTTCAGAATTGTGGGTTCTTTAGTTAAAGCGTTTATTAATAAGTTCTATATAACCAAAGGTATATAGCAGGTTGGATTTTATCTGATACAACTGTGCATACTTGAATGGGAAAAGTCATGTGATGAAAATACTTTTCTGAAGTTGCAATATGAAAATTGTGCAAGTTGTTTATCCTGGGACTTGGGTTCTGAAATTTCTTTAAGATCTGAGGCTTAATTGGTCTTCCTTCATGTCTCCTTGTAAAATAAAGGAAGGAAAACATGCATTTCTAAGCAAAGGAAATGGCTTCGAAATTAAAGCACTGTTGTATTTCTTTTGTTTGGGAAGATGCATGTTACTTCATTAATAGCTAGGAAAAGAAGTTTCCGTTATAGATGTTGTTACCTCATTTAACGCATTTACCAGCGCTAGATTACTGAGCCCATGCTATTGCAAGGGCAAGATGTAGCTCACCTTCTGGCATGCAGTCTGACACACTGCTGTGATAGTTTAGTAAAGAAATCCCTTTGCCTTCCTGCTGTCATAGCTGCATCTTAGGCTTGCTGTTCCCGGGATTACTGTTGTTCTGTTCGGTATTTGGAGATCGTCAGCATGTTCAGATCGATATAAAAATTGTTGTGGCAAGGTTTGTAGATGCTGTTTCCTGAGAAACAGTTCCTTTTCAAGTCCCATCTTTTACATTTGAATGCTAGTATGAAAAAGGCTACCATACTGGCAAAAGATACGTATGTGACAAATGAGTTGGTTAATGGTAACACCTCATCTGTGCTTCTCGGTAGGGTTGCGGCCAATTAAATGATGCCTGGTTTTGAGCAGATGGTTTCTGAAATCAGAGAATAACCAAGCCAATTAGGACAAAATTTAGTGGTTGCCTTAAGGGTATGAGCGTAAATTGACACTGTAGAAAGTATGGCATAATAAAAAATTAACGGAAAGTGTTTACATTGCTGTCATTGTCTTTCTTGCTCTTTTAACGACTCAATAACATCAAGAAGTCATGGAAACTAGAGTTTAGATTATGCAACTTTATTTCTGTGATGAGCTGAACTCTCAATTACAGGCATTACCTGAATATATTAATGTGCTGAGCCACCAGTGAATTAAGAGCTTTTTAGTGAAGAAAAAATAGTTAACAGGCACTCAGCATTTTACTAATTATGGAAACAACTGTTGAGCAATCACTTTCTCACTATTCTGAAGATTGTAAATGGCCGTAACGCCATCAGATAAAACTGAAGGCTGCCACATCGGTAAATTCTGTCTTGATACTGATTTTATGTACAGTAATAATACAAGATTCAATTGAATGGTTTTATGACTACTGATGGTTTGGGTTCCTTGGTGTGTATATATAGTACAAGCAATCTACTAGCAGGTTTTGCTCACCCACTGATCAGGGCCAGCTTCCTCCAAAGTTACAGTCAGTTCAGTTTTCTCCATAGACTCAAAGCAGTATATCACAGGGTGGGCATTTGAAAGGTAATTACAAGGGTTATTAGTTTTAAGATACACACTTTAATGCGCATGCAAACCAAAAATGTTAATTTTAAGTGTAAAACTACTGTTTGTTTATTATGCACCAGTTTTGCATTCTGTATTTTCTGTCATTCAGTTAATAGACTGTATTTAACAGGAGAGAATTGGTTGCTCTCAGCCTCATTGCTGGACTCCCTTCTGTCACAGGAGCTGTTTCTGGTTACGGGCAGGCCGGGGGTCATTCTTCTCATTTGGGGCAGGAAAAAAAAGGGGGCAGAAGAAGAGACAAAAGAAAAAGCCAACTTGCAGGAGGGATTTTACTATGGAAATGACTTCAAAGAAGTTATTAGCGGGTTTGGATAATGACATTATGAGAGCTGTCTTTTAGTTATTGAAAACCGAAACCTGCTACTCCCCCAATCTTTCCTTTCTGAGCGTGAAGCTGATTTTCACCAGCTAATGTCATTATGCTGAGATATTCCCATGGTTTTTATACAGCATATGAGTGTGTATCACAATGTATTTTTACACATATCTATAAAATGCCTTTGAGAAATAGGGACATGTTATGTGCTGTGAGTGATGTGGTATGCTACAAGGCAGAAAAGGCATCTGGGGAGAGTACAAAGGACCCAGAAGGAAAGTTTCTGGCTATTTGAATAAAATACCGATTTTCATATATGATTTAATTACTGAGACTATTTCAAATTCAGGCAAAATTCTGGCACCACAGTTAGCAAGAACATAGTGGAATCCATTAAACAGATATGCTCGTTCTGTCCTTCCTCCCTTATATCTTTCTTATGTAGTCTGACAACTAGGTACCTATAAAGACCTTTTTTATTCTTCTGTGCGTGTTCTTTGCATTGATGTACTTCAGGTTACGGCAGTCATTTCACGTGGTAGCTCATTTGTTCCTAACAATGTGAAAATTCCCATTCTGGCTGAGATTATTTATTCTCAGTCAAAAGTTAATAAAGAAAAGTTAAAAGATATTCAAGAATTTTTTTATAGGCTTCAGTAACACCAAATATTGCTCACAGACCCACAGTATGTATTAGACTTGCATTGTAAATAGAGTAAAAAAAAAAAAAAAAAGAGTTATCAAAGTATAGTACTTTCTCACTGATATGCGTTGGAAGCTTTTTTAAGACTCTTGTCCTACTTTGTGATCAATACTTGGATAACGGTACAACTGCAAGTAAATAATACAGATTTGGTCACAGTTGCTGTGAAAAAGAATTCCCTATGGAGCAGTCAAATACTTTTGTTTAGCAGTGTGTTTTTCATAGAAGAGCTTTGGTACCTCAAACTAGTACATTAGAAAAAGCTTGTTGATTCAGCCAGGTTGTCAATTTGTCTGACTCTATAAAATACCCACTAAGTAGTCTTCAGTCCTTCGTATCTTGTTCTAAGAGTATGTTAATAATACCTTGCTTAGATTGCAAAGTCTTAGTGGCCGCATGTGAACAAAGTGATCCGTAGCTCCGAGGGGCCTGGACGAAGAGCGCCGTGCAGAAATGCCAGCTGAGACTTTGCAAATTCAGATGTCAACATCCGAGTTTCCCAAACCGCAAGCTTCTCGTGTTAGTAGCCACAGCAAGTGGTTGCTGGTAGCTGCTGAAGGCACACTCTTCTCTTCTTTTGTAACCTTCTCTTTTTCTTTTCGATGGAGCGCTTGCTCTTGAAGCGGAAGAGAGCATATGGGTATGATCTGCCTATATGTGCGTACCTCTTAAAAAATCGCAGAGGTGCGTTCATAGGAAGAGAGGGCGTGCGAGTATCGTGTAGTGCAATGGATGTTCCATGTTTTTATCTTCTTTCTTGTAAAGAAAGTATCTTTGAAAGACAGTTTGTTGATAGTTTGTTTTCACCAGTCCAAAAACTGGTGAAAACCAATATGGCAGCTTCTGTGCTACTGGAATGCGCTATCAATTCCAATAAAAATCCACGTGCAAGGAAACAAAATACTTCATGAGACTGAATCGACTGGCAAAGTCTGCAGATCACAAATCATGGTTTCATAGAGTGGTAAGGCTACAGGAAACTGCTGTTATTTACTAGTGAGACAGTTTTCTCAAGATCGATTTGAATTTGAGTGTGTGCCAAAGTAAGTAAGTTGCTGAGCCAGCAGTACTGACAGAAAAGCTTTTTAAAGACCTTGAAAAAATGGGGGAGAGACTGCCGATGGGCTACTGAAACACTACAGAGTTGACAAACAAAACCAGCAAAGAAAATGATGATATTAGTACTCCACTTTTAACTTCTGGGTTTCCTATGCTTTAAAATGCAGTGCTGAATCTCTGAAAGCCCCTTTGGAGAATTTCGTGGACGAACACACTGGTATTTGTATGTGAATAAAAAAAAATATATAGTCTAGTTTGGCTGAACTGCTGCTTCATTTCTGTGAGTTGTATGTTCAAGTTTGATTTAAGTGAAAAACATCATTTTTGTATGGAATAATACGATGTGGCAGACCAGAGTGGTTAATCACCTTAGACGCTATAGCAGAAATGTCACGCAAGAAAGAGAATACAAAATACCAGGGTTGGTCAGGCTTGCTTGTTTCCTCTGCCGTGGCTTGGATTTATCAGGCTTTTTTCCAAGTATATTTGCTAGTTCTTAGAAAAGTGAAAAGGAGACAATCTTTGGGATTTGATTTGAGTTGCATTGACCATCTCTGACTGTTAAGTATAGCAAGGCTCACGGGGTGGCTGCGCGCAGGTGCACGCTGATTTAGGCAGTTGCCGCGTGCGTGTGGTCAGTTGTTTTCCTTGTGCTTTTCGGATGATTCTGTGAGGAGCTATTGTGAAAAGGGAGAGGCAGCACTGTGAAGAGAGGGGTGCGATTATACTCATATAGTATCAGATCACGTGGGCTGGTATTTTCAAAGGAATGCAAAGGAAGCATGAAGTTCTTACTGGGATTTTAGCAATCCTGTTGCTCTTCTCTTCACAGTCCACTGCCATTGCTTCAAAATAAGAACATACATAGTAAGAGATGCTTCTGCAATAAAAGTGCCTCTATAGGGAGTTAATCATGAATAGTTAATTCATAATAACTCTTAATGTAGATGAGAAGTACATATTCTGCATTGTGATCAATATTCAGATGTACCTAGTGTATCATCAAGCAATGTGTGTTGCACTGATTTGATTTTGAGATAACAAAAGTCTGAATAAAGGAAATGAGAATCTGGTTTGGAAGAGATGCTTGCATCGTCTTAGCCAGAAACAAACGAAATATATTAGTACTGTCATAGCTAAAACCTGTGATCATCCAACAATAATTCTAGTTTCACATTTTAGCCTTTCATGCATTCCTCTGTGTGGAAGAAAAACAAGAAATGATGGATTCGTCTGTAACAAAAGAGAAGCTGTGGATGTTTGTTTTGTCATTCTCACTTAATACCTTTTCAGAAGTATAAAAACAGATGATTGCAGCCTTGGCATGTTAAATTATTGTAGAAGTATTAAAGCATGAATAAAAATGAGGAAAAAAGCAGGTAAAGTGTGTGTCCTTTTGAAGGTAAAGATACTTTTCCCATGGATTTCAAGAGTGCCAGGATTTCACCCCTCAGGTGCTTTAATTTTTGACCTACATCAGTGTTTTTACCAGGACGTTTAAGCATTAGAATATGATTTTGCTTTTTGTGCGTGCGTTCACAGCGTAGGAGATGGAGGGGCTAATAGCTATCCTTTGATCTTGCATGAGGGCTCTGTCAGGCACCCGTCAAAACCTGCTCCTGTGTCAAGCCTCATCCAAACACTCGACTGACTCGAGCCTGAAGCTAGAAAAGGGTTCTGTCAACGTGAATTCCTGTGCTACCTTCCTCGTCGCCCTTCTGTGTGTTTAGAAAGATGGTCTGTTTTCTTAACGCTAAAAGATGTGGAAAATGTGCTGAAGTTTGCTGACAGGAATTTAAAAGGAAATATTTTTGTCTTGGCATGTAGCACAGTTGTAAGAAGAATCATTTTGATGACATCCATCTGTTGCAGATTAAAATAGGTTGGGATTCATGATTGTAAAGTGAGTTAGCACAGTGTGAGAAGAAGGGTGACTGAAATAAATGTATCGAAATGGATTGGGCGACTGAAATAAATTGCTTTGTCGATCAGTATTAAAAAGCTGAAAGTGGGAGGCTTTTAGCATACTCTCAGGGTGTGAAAGAATGGTTTCACCTGGTGTTTCTGGCGGGGAGGCGAAATTAGATGAGAAATGCATTCAACCCAGTTTGGAGGTGTTTTGGTGGAACGCTAAGTACCAGCCCAGTGGCGTGCATATCCTTCTGCATCTCTAATCAGGCCCCCACAAAACAGGCTTTTACAGTTATTTATCTGCTTTCTGAAATACACTCCTACTCTATTTATTTAAGTATGGAAATTGCTACTGTCTCTATGTGCAGCCCCAAAAGCTTATTCTCTTTAAATGTTAATTCTGTTGCACGATGTTTTTTCTGCTGGTACCAGCAGTTGCATTAGTAGTCAATTTACCTGAGCGTAGGTTCACGTGTGGGTGAACATCAAAGTGTGTGCTGGTTTCCAATAGCCAGTGTAATTTCATGTCGTAATTGTAGATAAAGGCAAGAAGGCTGAAGAATTTCATGCTGCCTTGCTTAACCATACCTCTCACAATCTAGCTGAAAAATAAAACATTGACTTTTTTTTCCCCTTAATTCTACCCATAAATGCTAATAGGGCTTTAAATGTGAATATGTGAGTACAGGCAATTTAGAAGCGAGCATGTTTGCAACATTATCCTGGATTTAGGTACTCAGACTTGAGCACTTCATCCGCTTTGTTGCAGGGTTAGCAACAGTTGCAGCGCTGCCCAGTTTTTTGGTTTTTATTATTTCCTTTATCATGCTGCACTTCTGTGTCACAGCTGATAAAGTAGATCCCTAGGACTGCTTTGCTCTTGGAAATCTGTCTGTCTGTAGTGTGTAACTGCGCTGTTGTGTGTGCACGAACATAGGTTGTAGTCACATAACTATGCAAGTATAAATCCAAGGCCAATGCATATTTTCTTCAAGTAGCATAGCCAATAATGTGATTGGTCACTTATTTTTGGAAGTTTCGAGCACATATATAAAAGCAGAAAACTATTGCTAGTAAGTCAATGCATTTACTTTATTTCACTCATTATTAATACTAATTACTATGACTTCTCTTTTCTTGGCTCTTGCTCACTTTTTGAACTTGAGCAATTACTGGACAATTTTTGCTTGGCGTGGCAAATCTATAGTTCTTTTGTGCCTTGTATGCATATATTAATTAGTGGAGATATAATGCAAAGTCAGTTTTCTTCACAGTTTTATGCTTCTGCAGCATCAAATGTGGAAACCTTTGATTGTGATGAAGTTGTGGTCTCTTTTAACCAGGAGCTAACTAGAGGGTTTTTTTTTCTTATCTTTTTACAGTCTGACAGCAATGCAAGCTTTCTCCGAGCTGCAAGAGCTGGCAATCTGGACAAAGTAGTGGAATACCTGAAAAGTGGAATAGACATTAACACATGTAATCAGGTAAGGTATTTGAAGGGCGGAAGTTTGCAACAGTGAATTCCAGAGACCTTCCCTCTCTGGGTTTTTAAGGCTAGGATGTTTCAATTTATCTCAAGGTGTGTTTTCAGACTTGTTCTTCAATGGCACCCTTATACAGGAAGGTGATAGTGCCTGAAAAATTTCTGTGTTGTTTTTAGTAAAGCTTTATATAAGCCTTTTGGGGTCGTCTTTCTTGCTAGTGTCTTGCAGGTTTGGGTATATAAAGTAGTGGAGTATCTCTATTCAAAACTTAAGTTATGCATTGATAGGCCAACCCTAATGGACCTGCTGTTGTGAAGTTCCAGTTTTAATTGAAGCCTTGAGCACTAAATATAGCTGTATTCTTCAAAATACTCAAGCCATCATAAAATTTATGTTCTAGCTAAGGAAATTATTATACAGTATCCTTTGGATGCAGGTAAAAAATATGATAAAATATGCCAGGATATCAAGTTGAGAGTTGTCAGAATTTCTGCTGAGTTTCTTTGCAGAGGGCTGCTTCTTAGGCGTTGCACTGCTACAGCTGTCTTCTGCAAAATCCACCCCACTCTCTCCAGCGCCTCTTGGTTTTATATTGCTGTGAGAGAATGCGATTGAACAGGAGCCTCGTAAAGAAAGCTGAGCCTGATGTGCCCACTAGGCATTCAGTTTTCATTCCCATACTGATGGTCTGTCATTCTTCTATTTGTCTGAAAAAGCTGTCTGCCAATACTTATATTCTTTGCTCTCTGTTAGACGTTGTTATTTATTAATTGTAACAAGGCATGGGTCCGCACGGAATAGACACTTGCCATTTTAATGAAAGACAATCTTTTCTCCAGAGAACTTGCGTTCCAAATATGGGTTGAGAAGCAAGAGGTGTTACAACAAATTGACAGATGAGCAGATGATGGCAGTGAGATGACTGTGATTAATAAATTTCACAGCATGCCAGCTGTCAGTCTGTAGCTGTTTCGAAGACATCTTTTCTGATATCCTCACAGGTGTAGGGATAGTATAAAAGAAAGTTGCAAGAGTCTTGTTGCGAGCCTTTGTCCAAAGGATGGCGTAGATTGGTATTGTTGGCAGAGCCAAGAAGGAAGTTGAAAGCCATGTATAAAACCTGGTATCCTTATGCGTACCCGTGAAAACATTGCTTTGGAGTTTTAAAGTGAGGTGTGCTTGAAGGAATTGGAAAAGAGAAGCTGATGGAGACAACGTATTTCAAACAGCAATTTGCAAAGATGACTGCGGTAGAGTTTGAGTAGATATAAGAACTGAGTTGCAAAATGTTCTTTAATCACCTAATGGAGTTTCTTATAGAGATCACTTCTTTTCATATGCATTCATTTACTATCATGCATTTACTGTTACATTTAAGCTCCATAGCACAGGGACGTTTTTAGAGTCTGTGGTTCCTATCATATCTAGAACATGACTTCTCTTCTAGAACTCTTTCTCATTGATATTATGATAGTAATAACTTAAAAAAAAACCCTACAGGTCTGAATTTTGAAAAAAATTAGAATTTTGACTATTCTGAAAGAAATTATCTGGGCCCTATGGCAATATGTTGGTATACATTTCTTCGGAATAAAGAAACACAGTCTGTGTTTTCAGTTTTATGCTTGGTTTTCAGCTTTTTTTATTGCTTGGATTGCTCATTAAAATAATGTGAATGCTGGGGGAGTGCGATAGCAGTTGAATAATTTATACCAAAAAAGAGCAGATGTTAGCCAGATAAATTTATAAATTTGCATGTTATCTGTGGATTTTATTAATGTGTGTTTTAATTCAGATCATTCAGTTAATGTTTTAGTAAACACATTTTAGAAACCAAATATTATTTGCATATACACAATACTCTATACAGTATGAAAATTAGTTTTTAAAATTCTTTTCTATTTCCTGGTGAAAAGTATCACGTAAGTATCACTAAAATAACTTAAACACAGAAAAATGGTGGAAAGTATGTGCTGTAATGAAAAAGAGAAAGACCATTCCATTGTGAATCAAATCCCTCATCATTCATATCACCTTTGTGTTCTGATTTAATCAAGAACACTCCTTTTTTTGGCAGAGTATTTTTCAGGTGTATGACATTTGGAGCTGCTCTGTCCTTTAGGAAATGTGCAGAGATGGAATATACTGGTACTAGATAGTGGAAAAGTTGGAGCTTTAGCGCAACCAATGGAGTCAAAGATATTGTTTTAGTTTTTGCATCAAGGAAATGCCCATATTGTCTTATCTTTTGTGATCACTATTCAGATTTTCAAGATAAGCAGTAATCAAGATTTTCCTTACTGTGTCCTGAGACAGGTTTTATCTGAAAGATGTTGCTGCTCCTAATGTAAATTATGTCGAGGAGCTGAGCTGATAGTTGCTGGGTACATGCATATTGTAAATAAATAAAATATTTAGGATATAAAGCTGTATTTGTTTTTGGAATTAGCAAAGAAATTATATTATGATTTCCTTGCACTCTGACAACTAATAAATTTCTCTCCAGGCCCGTTAGAAGAAAGAAGGCTATTGAATCAGCATTTCTAATCTGGGGACAGCTAAGGTGAAGGGTGTGTTTTCCAAGGCAGTTGTGAGAGTGAAAGATAGAATAGTGCTCGCTCTGATATGAACACAGGCTTTCAAAGCTGGATCCTATGGATTTTCTTTGGTAGCAAGAGCAAGAATCCCTCATGAAATTGGAAGTTTTTCTTTTTCTGAATGAGTTTTAGCTAGGTCCTTTGATAATATGCTCTGGACTACTGTCATAGTATTTGAGTTTCAATTACTTTATCTTTGAATCTTCCTTGAAGAAACACACCTTTTGTCTTCCTCCTTGATATGAAAATGCTTTAAAAAAAGTGTAATGGGATTACTGTGCAGGGCAGAAAGAGTAGCAATAAGTTTTTCAAAGGTAGTATTTATGCATGTTTTTCTCCCTCTGGCATATTTGTGTTATGCCCTCAGCCTGTTATTATGAGAAACAGCTCTGTGCTAGTTGCTTTTCTTTTTCTCTCTGGTGTATTTGTGCTATATCCTAAGCCTATTACTAGGAAACAGCTATGCACTTTTTTAACCAGTCTCTTTTGCACTTCTGGTGCATCTTGGACTTTTTTGCTCTGATGAAGACTTGCTTGGCTCTTTGTTTTTTTGAATTCTTAAATTCTATCCTGGCCTTCAGAAAATTTCAGAAGGAATTTTTTACGACCGTATAGTCGGGGCATGACCTGAGGTATTTTCCGTGGCTTGTAAAACACTTCTTCGTGCTGGGAGAGTTTTGAAGTCGAAAGGAAGGAGCAGGAGGGTGAGTGCTGTGCGGTGCCCCTCTCCTCCCGCAGGAGCAGCTGCTGGAACCTGCAGGTTACCGTTCCGCCAGGAGGGAGATCAAAGTCCCGTTACAAAATGTACATTCACGTCATAGTGCACTAGACAGTCTGAGCATTAGAGAAACTTCATATATCGCTTTATCACACTGGAAGCAGTACGGTCAGCCAGTTCGTTTTCCTCAGCTCGTAAGTACACCATCCCACACACAGCACCTGATCCCCAGTGACCTGAGGTGCGGAAGTCTGAGGTTTCCCATGCTATTTTTGTGAGATCTCAGCCTGTAAATAAACGTTCGGTGGGTGGTGTTTTTAGCTGACTAACTAACTTGTGTCCAAGCAGATAAGAATCTTGTGGCTCAGTCGCAGCATCTCTAGTCAGATGATAATTAGCAACGCAATTCTGATTAACCTCAGGTGGTTAGAAAGTAGCTACCTTTTTTACACTTTTTAAATAGTTTCAGAAAGTTGTAAACTTAGAAGGGTTTATATCAACAGTCAATCTTCAATAGAAAATGAATTGTTTTGCATAATGTTATAAAAATGTAGTTATCTTTGCTGCTTAAGGTATTACCTCTTTCAGAAAAATTATTACGGCTGTAAAAGTACGCTATTACTACACTGTTAAAGTTTCACCATTGATCCGATGTAATACAGTATGGTGTGGCTCTTTCATAAATCTGTTGAATAAGTCTAATTACTTTTGCTTCATAATCTAGGGACATGAGTTTGCAACACTTATTTAAGTGAACAGTACCATCAAATTTAATAGGACATAAAATAAGTGTCTGCATCAGTCCTGCAAGATCTCTTGACATTCTAATGAAGTCAATGGCATGTCTTTGAATGGGGATTTGAAAGCTCAGGCTATGCTGTGTCCAACTTTGTGCTAGCTCTTAGCCAGATTTGATCAAAATGACCGCTCACTGGACAATGTGTATGAGTTTGCAAGGAGAAAGTAAAATTGCTTGAAAATTGCTGTTAGACAACATTAAAGCCAGTAAATTGTTCAATAGAAATTTCACATAGCTCTGTTTCATAACTAAGGCCTTATGAGATGGACTAAAATTTCAGTGCACAATCTCAATTATACCTTGAGGTTTCTACTTCTTTCATAGACTACAGCATCAGGTTCAGCTTGTTTACAGCACAGTTTATTCTGTGTGGCCCCAACAGTGGAAGAGCTGTAAAAAGGGAGAGTTCATCTGGAAAAAAGATGAAGGTATTTGGGGAGAGTTTGGGAGCACAGGAAAAGGCCGGGAACTGCTCCTGACATTGCTGGACTGTCCTGTCCCTCTTGGGCAAGGGTTCTGGGAATGACTACTATTAATGAAACACCTTTGGTGTGGTGCCCCTTGCCTCTGATTATACTCATATCCCTGCACATAACTGATTTATATGAAAAACTCCTGTGTTTTGGATATGTTTGGGGACATAACGAGTCTGTCTGTGTTGTTAAATAACTTATCCTCCTCAGTTTCACTCCTGAATCCTGGTTCCCTAATCATCTGTGCTGTATGTATGTGCATGTATCTCAGGCTCCTTGTAGTAAAAAGCAGCTAGTTCCCTCTGCGATGAAACTTGTGAGCAGTCAGAGGGATGGTTTAGTCCAGGGCCTGCTTGCTTCGGGCAGCAGGAAGGAGGAGGCACCAGGGCGGCATTTATTCCCTGTAGTTCTCCAGTACTGTCCTGGCGAACCCTGGTCAGGTTGTGCCCGACGATGAGCGTGGCTTAGTCAAGGTATCATGCTAAAAGAATAGCCTCTTCTTTGATAGCCTGTGGCACAGAATTCATGTTTTTTCTTGTACTTTGACCTGACAAAAAATAGATGCAGACACACACACAGGCGCGCTAGATCTTTGGGACCTGATGCACCACATCAGACCAGGAGGAGACCACAGGCAGGTGGTGCGTGGTATGGGGTGGCTACGCTGTTCTGGGGAGAGGTAGTGCAGACAGCGTGGACGGGAGCCATGCTGTATTTCATGGCCTGGGGGCTAGGGCATAGGTGCACAGAAATATACAGGCCTAGCATAGGAATTTGGGGTGTGTAGGACTAGAACTTCATCGTTACATGGTATTCTTATGATCTTGAAGTCCTGCATTCTGTCGAAAATCATTAACAGCATGTCCAATTTTAAAACTGCACTTAAATTCTGTTTAGTTTAAGTATGCAGCTAAGTGCTAATCTGAAGAAGGCTATTTTCCTGAAATGAAGCTTTATACTATCCGAATGTTTTCTATATCGAGCGACTGAAACCTTCTGATACCACCAAGAAAGCCTCAGTAAAATTTCTTGCTCCTTTCCTGGTACTTCCATGCTGGCATTCAGACTAGAAAAAGTCTGGAGGTTTGTTTTTTTGTTTTTTGTTTTTTGGGTTTTTTTTAACTGTTGGAGAATGTTCAGCTAATGCTGGCTATGATCGATGGTAAAATGCCAAAACTAATTAAAAAACCCCCATAACTGCGGCCACTATTTTTTTTTTAAAGAATGGAATAATAAGAAATTAAATAATCTAAAATATTTTGAGGCATTATCTTCACTGCTGAAGAAAAGCTGCAGATGATTAAAGCAGTCATGTGTCAAATGGAAGTTAGGGTATTAAAGTGAGAAATGTTCTGTTGCTGTCTGTGCCAAGGAATTTAATGAAGAGTAGGAGAAAACCTGGGGCTTTCCAAGCTCTGCTTATTGAAAACATACAGAAAAAGTCTTGTCTTACTGTCTAGAAGAAAGTTTCCTTTAAAAAACCTACTGTGAAGAAAAAGATGTGTTATATGGGACAGAACTTGACAAACTTCAAGCTCCCCAATTAGGAGAGTGCAAGTCTAGACACAAGTTCGGATACTCATATCTGAAAAGTACTTCTCATAAATATTTTCAAATAGATCCAGCAAATTTTAGTCTTGATAATAAAGTACAATATTCACAAGAAGGATCCTCCACAAGACAGAGCACAGTTAATACGATAACCCCTTGGAAACATTGATACCCCCCTGCAAAATTCGTATTCTCCTGCTCACTGTGCGAGGAATACTCTAGGGCTAGGGTGGCTGCAGAGTCATCTTCTGTAGAAAGTACTCCTCTTCTGCAACTGGCTGCCTGCAGTTCCCCTTTCATAAGAGCATCTTAAAAATATCATACAAAGCAGGGGCTTCTTTTTCTATTGGCATTGTGTATAGATGAAATCTGAATCAGATAAATGAAAACTTCAGAATAGATGCTGCTTAATTTCTTGGTTGCTTGAAGTAGAGTGTTCCTGGATGGTACCTTGCAACACCACCAGCTTTTGCGTTCTGTGGTTTTGCCCTGTTGTCAAGATCAAAGCTGGATTTACACTTGCGCATGTTAGGGTAAAAAAAAAGGTTGACCAGTGTGCAAAAAGAATCCCCCATCAACATGATTTAATTAAATTACTAATTTTACCTGATGTCTGGGCTGAGTTAACTCAGGAATTTTCTAGATCATATGGAATATTTTGAGCTCTTGGCAAATAGTACAAAGCAGAAAATGCTGAAGTAACCTTTTCAGATCTATGAATAATATTAATGTCCAGTGTGGATTGTCTCAGCCCCTGGAAGCCAGGAAAAACTCTTGTGTGTACTGGATAATCTCTTTTCCTGAAGACATCGACTACTCTCTGGCACTGGGACTCCACAAGTATGAAGAAGAACTGCGACAGGCATCCGACATAGTCGGAGCTACTGAGCACAATTTCCTAACCTTCGCCATTCCCTTGAGCACATATAGTCATTTCGGCTTCTTGCAAGCTCATATTTTGGTTTCATATAAAATTCCTCACAGAGCTGTCTAAAGTGGGTTCAGTTAGCTTTTCAATAACTAAAAACCTCAGCTTCCTATCATTAAGCATCAGCATTACTGGTGTACTGTGGCTTTTATTAGGAGTGGGAGGGTAGGGAACAGGGAATGAGGCAAGGCAGCTCCTTCTGCAACCTGAGGAATCATCCCTCCTTCAAGGGATTTGAATGGGGTGGCTATGTGGTTGTGCCCTAGCTGTCTAGGGGAGGAAGCAAACACAGTCTGCACTAAACACAGGGAATATATCTTATTTTAGAGTGAGCTATCTCTGTACTCTTTCAAAAATGAAGCTTCATATATGCAGTTTTATTTTTTCAGCAAAATGCTGTTTCAGAATGGATTCCAACTCAGAAAACAATACATAATGTTAGGAATTTGCTTTCCTGCATAGGGATAGATGTAAAAAGATGCTTTCTTCAGTTTGAGCAGTTCCTTCTCAGGTCCTAAGTTTTGTTATAGACATGTCTTTACAGATAATCAAAGCATTTGTTCTGTTTTAACAATTTGCAAAGTCTGACAAAATGTAATGTTTCTGCATATAATGAAAGCAGGGATTAGTTACAGTTTTATGGTGCATTATTGCATCCTACTTCCAGCTCATAACAAGTTAAATTATTATGGAATTGGTTCTTTTAATCTGAATTCAAGCACCATCACATATTCCGAAAATCATAAATCATTGGTATTTCTTTATTTCTGGAGAGAGATTAAAAAATGTCCATGGACAAAATTCCACTGTTTTAGATTGGTGCCTTTTAACAATCTATTAGTTTTTTAACTGGATAAAAAGCTCATAGACCTTGGAAAGTTCTGATTCTTTTAAAGCTATTTTCCATGTGTTATAAAACTTTTTTTTTTGTTATTTAGGATTTTGTTGCTATTTGTAGTTGATGTAGCCAGAGAAAATGACTTACTTCTGAAGTATGTGAATCAATGTTCAAAATGTTGACTAGCAAAATGAGCTCTAATTTTACAGTATGCATTTGTACAGCCTGGCATTTACTTTGGCAGCTCATCGTTCCAGCAAAAGGTGTGCACACAAACCTGACAAGTCTAAGTGTTCGTCAGCTGCCTGCCGGGTTTTGAGAGAGAATTGATATTCCAAAATGCAGTAACGTTTCCCTGCTTTGTCTTTGGCAGTTTGTCAGTTTTCAGAATATTAGAAGTTACTTACTTAGAAGGAAAAATGTATGAGGGCCTTTGGCATTTGTTTTGATGCAGTCTTCTGTATTCACATGGAAAGCGTTCCAAGTCTGATACCTTGAACAGAATGGGACCCAAATATAAGATATTTTGGGGGCTATCTCAGAACTGTTTGGCTTTTGCTTTGGTTTTGTTAGTTGTGTTATAATTTGGTAGGTGTCCTTACTGCTTGAGTTACAGCGAGACATAGGACCAGCTACGAATTGCTCCCTGATTGGGTCCAAATGGAAAGCAGCTAATACTCCCACTAGTGCTAACTATAGACTTAAGTAGCACAGTAGTCATAATGAGGTTGCTGATCTCACACGTTGATGATAACTCAGTAGGTTAATTCATTTTCATGAATTCTTAGGCTCTAAAGCAACTTAAAGGGAGAATTTTCATAATTGGAAATTATTTTTTCTTCTTTTGCAACTTTCTCCCCAAAATATCACAAAGAAAGAAACTTCAGCACACTTTTGGAATCGAGAAGGCCATGCCCAGCCCTCTAATGTGCCCTTTTCCAAATCCTTCTTGAAAAGAGGCTGACCACATGCCTTTTTCACTTCCCCAACAGATTTTTTCAGAAGAGAGAATTTACAGCCACCATAGACTGATATCTCTTAAGGAGATGGAGAAAAATTTCAGACTTTAAGAAAGACTATGATATTGCATTTTAGTCTCGGCCTCCACTGGTGAGTGGAGATGCCCTCTTAACTCTGTCAAAGCACATGAAGGAGCTAGTGCGACCATGCGGGGTTAGTCACAATAGCTTTTTATTTTTCCATGTGTTGATAACTTATGCTTTGTCACTGACCTGTTAGTATACATGTTGCCAGCACGTGGCTTCAAGCCCCGGTCTGTGGGTCAGATCCTTCAGTGACTCGCAGTAGCTCCAACAGCAGTAGGGTTTCTCAGGCTAGAGCTCAAAGACAGACCTGGTTCACTCCCACTCTGTCATTCCAGTACTACACTAGTCATAGCTCTAAAGGTTTCAGTAGAGTCACACCTGAGGAAACCAGAGGGGTGGTTGTGAATCAGAACAAGCATCTTTCGTTTTCTTTTGGTCCCAGAAGTTTGAATTGAATTAGCTCCACCAGATAAGACACTGACTTTTTAATTCTATGTGCTTTCACAAAACAAAGTTGTGTAGCAAAAGGTAAAGCCCATGTTACCTGATCTCATGGTGCTTTCTGGGCAAGAACACTCCATGGGTATTCTGAACAGAATATCAAGCACAAAACCCAAATTTGTTAATAAATAATACTTTAACGATTTTATTGAGTGTATCTAGAATTTGCTTATAAAACAAGAATCTTCCCCAAATCTTTACAATAAAGAATTTTCCTCCTTCAATTTTATCAATGGGATAAATAATATGGAGGAAAAAGAAGATCTTGTCTAAGGTAACAGAGTTTGAGTACCAGGTATGAGAGGGGAGGGGAAGGGAAGAACCTTTCAACTTGCAGCTAACAACTGCATTTTTGTGTTTCCCTCTATTTGGGGGGGGGAAAAAAGGAATGTATTTTTCAGATCTTGCTCCCTCTTCTAACTAGAACAAAAAAATTTTAATAACAATGAAGCTTGTAAATACAGCATCAGTGGAACCGACTTGATTAAAGTTCATTGTATTTTGTGCTTCAAGCAAACGTCAAAATGTTAAAAAAAAAATCAATTTTGAAATTGTTTTGTTTTTTGTTGACTTTCACAATGCATGTTCCGCAAGTTGTTTCAATGTCCTTCTGACCTTGTGTGGCAAAGGCAAGAGTAATTAGAAACTCAGAAATTTGGAAAGTGTTGCACTCCAGCTTCCATCGGAGTTGATATGGTTACAAGTGCTGAGACTCTTTAGCATAAAGAAAAGAAGAGGGTTAATGCTGTTGATCTACATTCTTGCTTCCAAATGTTCTCAAAGATCTTAAGTGCTTAATGAATACCTTCAAACTAAAATAAACTTCAGGGAATTAAAAATGTTAACAAAATCATTCTATTTCACAAAATTTGTTTTCTTTTGTGCAAAGGTCAATATATACTGAAGTAACACAAGTAAATATTCACTCATATGAGGGAGTTTTTCCCGCTTCCTTCAAACATGTTCTTTCCCCCACCCATACGTTTCCTGTTTTATTTATACTTCTCAGTAACTCTCACCAGCAGAAGGTGAGTAAAGCTTCTAGGACTAACAAGTTTCCATCTATACCTGTCACAGCTAAGCTCAGAAAGGAATGTGTAAAAGCTTGTACTGTGCCCTTATTGCAGCTTTTGTCTGCAGTTTGTCACTGGAGCTGCAGTAATGTTAAACATCTTCTGGGGCTGTATTTTGTCACGGTTTTTAAACTGGCGTAGGTCAACACTGCTACAGAAGAAGTGCTCGTGGCCTTGCTCGAGCCTCTCGGTCATGCCTCCATGCGTTGGGCTCTCCTGTGCTGGCAGAAGCATTTGCGCAGCCTCATACTGAACTCTTCAGGGACCTGATCTGCAGCCAACCCTGGCAGAAAGGTGGCTGGGGATAGAAAGGAGCTGAGGAGGGGACAGGAGAAGCAGAACTGTTTTGCCTGGTGGCAGTGCTGCCTTCTCCGACATAGTGTCCTTGGAACTATAGATTGGTCTAATGCTCTGCCAAGACGTTGCTTTTCTGTGGGATCAGTTTGCTCTGGCATGGGGGGGGGGGGCAGGAACGGTATAAGCGGTTGTGGCTGTTGGAGGTAACACCAGCCTGAGCGGTGGGCCAGAAGGAATAAACGGCTCAATAGCATTCACAGTGTGCCAGGCAGCAGCTTAAGGAACTTGTAGTCCATAAGGATCCAGTCCTACTGCAGTTTAATTCAAAGGCCAAAGTGCAGTGGACCTCCTTGGGTAATTTTCAGACAATAGTCGTGAGACTTAGTGCCAATCTTACGAAAAAAGTGACTGAAATTGGAAAAGGTTTATGACTTCTAGGACTTTACAAGAAATTTGTGGGCTTTTCTGGTATGGTGAAAATATGTAGACTCATAGTATAGTAAGTGCTGTGAGCAGTAGTGGTATGTGTGTTTGTAGCGCTCCATGGGATGTGAAGTGCTGCAACCTCTAGCTCAGTAGCCCAGGAGAAAAAGAACTGAGGAAATAGGTCTTCTCTGCAGGAAGCACTTGAACGACCCAGCTTGCAAGGCTCAGTATTGTGTTCCTTTATGAGTGCTAGAATTACAAGTGAGCCTCTTAGAGAAAGGCAGTTATAGTGTGTGTGTGCTTTGTGAGGAGCAGCAGTCCAAATCCTGTACGTTTTTGCTTAGCAGAAAATTAATTTAATCTCTCCCCACCCACAGCTTCTTGGTAGGGGGATGTGAGAGAGAAGGGAAGTGTCAGAAACCGTTGTTGTTCTAATATACAAGAATTCAGTTGGCAGGAATGGGGGAGTCGCATTGATTTAATCTGAACTTCCACCATCGTAAGTGGCAGGAATCAGCCTTGTGGGTTGGGAAATAATTGCAACTTTCTGAACGTGGAGTAGCAAAGCTTGCTTTAAGGCTGTACTTGTGCTGGCCCTTAGCATTTAAAGTACAATGCTTGCTTTTGCTATTTTACTTTAAAAGGTAAGAGAAAATACATGTAGTTACAGTATTTGAATGTGTACAGTAAGAACTGCATTTAGGCTGTAATTTCTTTTAATCTTTTTACTGAACCTCATTGTATTAATTTTGCATATGTTTTAATGAATCTGATAAAAATCCCATATTGCAAAAAAATCACCCAATCTATGCGACAATATTAGCTTCAGCTGCTTAATGTGGTATCATTAGATATGCATTTTAAAGCCATAAATACAAATATTTTAAGAGGTTGCTACTGTTTTAGCACTGGGACAAGCCTTGCTTTCCTCATATTCTGCCACATGCTAGATTAAAAAAGAAGCTTGTTCTCCAGATGCGTGTGTGTGTGTGCACACAATTTATGTAGGCACATTGCACTTTGCAGGCTTGCTGTCCTCCTCCCATCCAGTAGTTCAGTTTCTGTGCTGTTGCCTGTGGACTTCTGTCTGCTTAAAAAGAGTGAAAAAAGTTAATACACTTCACAGAAATACATCAGCTGTGTACAACTGTAAGGAATCAAAACTTACTGTTCATGCTCTCTCGGAAAGCGCTGATGACTGATCTATGAGATTAGATACACAAATAGTTCTTTCTTCTCAAACAAGGAGAACGCTGTGTTTTTTCCTCACAAAATACTATTTCAAAACTTTCAACCACTCTAGGTAGTAATTATGGTAACTTAATACTCAGCAGAGATTAAAAAACAAGATTAGAGCTGGCTGGAATGTTTTCAGCTTGCAAAAAACTCCCTGACATGTCCAGTGTTATACATCATGATGACTATGGCCGACCTCACCACATGATTTTGGCTAAAAATATTTTTTTGTTCAGGGGTGTGCCACTGCTGCCATCCCTGGATTCTGCCGCTCAGCTGTGAGAGGGCTCTTCTAGGGCAGGAAGAATCTTTCCCCGCATGATGGGATTTGAAACCACATTTCTCATTAGCATTTCCTAGCTACCAGGCTGCATAGGGTATTTTCTTTTGGCAGCTGGAATTGAAGGAATGTATCCTTCCTTCAGTTTCTTTGCTCTTCTCAGAGTTGTGCTTCTGAATCTGACCGCAAAGTATGTCATGCTCACGTGAATGCAGAATTAAATGGAGTTACTTCAGAAATGAATTTGGATTGCTGTGTCTGTAGCCATTGGACCTACTCCCATTAAATGTCTCCTGTGAAGTGCTAAGTGCTTTAAAATCCTACGGGGAATTGCAAGCTTGAACTGCCTATGAGGATGGACAAACAAAAGACCAGAAAGCTGCTTGTTTATTACATAATTCAAGTGACTATGAACTGCTTAGAGACTAGTAAAGTGATAAAAATTATGCAATACTAAGCTTGATGCTTTTATTTACACACACACACACACAGATACCTGAGTATTATTTATGATGTTTGCAATATGGCAAAACAGCAGAATGCTTGAGGGCAATGGCAGTATCTGTTGCTGTCACCTGCCTGATGTACTGTGAAAAACACGATGGGATTGTGAAAAATAGGTTGGCAATTAAGTTACAATGGAGTGTCATTTTATATTTTCCCTTGGGTGGAATAGGGATAATAGGATGAGGAAGATGCACAGTTTCCATGGCTGGAATTTATAAGATAAAGTATCCTATTCCATTTAATGTGAAAGGGATTTAGGGTGTCTAGCTTCTTTGGTTGTTTTTTTTTTGAAAATCTTAGCTCATATTTCATTTTTTTTTCCCCTTTATGAATGAGGTTACAAAACCTCAAAGTTTAGTGAAGACTTGTTCATCAGAAACCATTTGTGTTTGTATTAAGTCAGTGGTTGCTATAACCACTTTATGGATGGTTCACAAACCATCCATAATCAACAAATAGTTTGCTCTACTCTAGTGCTAGTGGTCTTCTGATTGATGTCAGCTGTCCCAGAGGAAAGGAGAAGAGTCCAGAGTTCAGGACAGCCACATCAGCCTGAAATAATCCTGATTCACTAGATATATCCTGTGTACATTTGGCTAAGTCCTGTGATTTCTCTGTGAAGATGATATGTCACTGGGGTAGATGAGATTACAGTAAATAGAAGTTAGATATGCACTCAAATTTTGAAATAATGGGCTCCATGGTGATACCTAAGATAGCCCAGGGAAGTGTGAAACGATCAAAAAGGAAGGAATTTCTTATGGTTATTTGCTTGCTGCAAAATACAGTTTGTTTTGATGTCTTTGTTGCTATGAGAAAAAATGTTATCAGAGAAGCTTTGTGATGCAGTGCCTTGGCTCAACTAGCAAAGTCCAAAATATCTGACTTATGTAGACAGCCAGCTAACATGTATAGTATTCTAACTGCTAATCTTCTTCTTATACCAGGGTAAGGTGGGAATGTGTATCTTCAGAACTGATATCTGTAACTGATATGGTCCTTGTGCTTACAGAATGGACTCAATGCTCTGCACCTGGCTGCTAAAGAAGGGCACGTGGGACTGGTACAAGAATTACTGGAAAGAGGGTCAGCTGTGGATTCTGCCACTAAGGTAATTTATGCATGTCTCTAAGTTTATTCACAAAAGGAAATGTGAAATAAATGGGAGAAATTTAGAAAAAAAATAGAAGTACAAAATAAGATAAATACCCCATTGGTATTTAAAATGTTACTTCTATTATGATCTGTGAGCCTATGTTATTTGCTGAGGCTCATCAGTAGTAAATGAAGATGGAAAAATTATTGTTTATGCAATCCGTTCACAGGGAGAGCATTAAAAAGTTTTAGCGATGCCAAATATTTCATTATTTCCAATGACAGTTCCCCATTACAGTGAGAGTGAATATAGCTCAAAATAGTAGGCTTTCTCAAATCTGCAAAAATTGGTGAGTGATTGTATCATGCCCGCAGCCCTTTCACTCAGGGACACAATGGAAAAAACCTGCAGGATAATACATTTTGCCTTCCGCTCTTCCACACGTAGGTACACACGAGGATGTCTGAAACATTCAAGCAGTACGTTACGTGTCCATTGATGGTAGATTCTTTGTGATGGGCTAGCTTGATGTAGCGGTTGACTCCTAGTGTCTTTGCCCAGCCCAGGGTGGGACTGCAGAAATGGAGGTTGCGGTCAGTCCCAGCAGTTCCTGCTTTTAGTTCTGGTGTTGGGGGCTGCTGCTCTGTTCTCTAGGCAGACTGGCTGGGCCCAGACTTTGTGTTTAGTTCCCACATCTCTGTTCCTGCGACTCTGTTCTGTGAGGCCTGATGCCTGGGATCTCCCTCAAGGCTGGTCCTCAGCTCAAAGAGCTTCTTACTCCACTTGTGGTTTCTATTACCGTTGAGAAAATGAGGTTCTCTCCTTCAAAAATGTATTTAATTCACCCTGCAGTGTAGCTATTGGTAGAACCACCAGCTTCCAGGTGGTACTTTGGAATTTTGTTTTGTTTTTATGAGTCTTTAGGCATCTGGTCTTGTTTGTTTAATAAAGCCCTTTTAGATAGTGTTTCTGGGGTTGAGAGACTGGCCTGAAAAAATGGAAGCCTCTTACAAAAGCAGTGGTCTCACTGCTGCTCTTTGTGAGAGGGGGTTTTAATGGAGCACTTCATCTACATTTTCCTAACCTATTTGCAACCCATCCAAAAGTCGAGGAGGACTCTTCTCAGCGTCATGTTGCTTCTTGTACTAATCAAAAATGGCCATTTGTGAATATGAGCAGTTCCCCCTGCTTTTTTTGCATATGCTTCTCTTGTGCTTCTAGTTCTGTTTTTAGAAAGTTCTTAATTACTTACCTATAATATGCATTTAAATTTTATGCCAATTAGAGAAGAGGGAAAAAAATTGTTTTTCTTCCACATTTAGAGGGTTCTCTTTTGCTCCTTAATACTCAGATTTTCCTTTTAAGTCTTGTATTAGGAAATTTCACTTTGCATGTGATACACAGCTTGAATTTTAGGACTCCCAGATTTCTGCTACTTTCTACAGGCGTGATATCTGGAGCTGAAGAAAAAAAATGTCAGCTCATGTTAAACTCTACATAGAACTTTTTTCCATGCCCCAATCAAATTCCAAAATCGCACTCAAAAGTTATGTTGGGATGTTAGTGTTACACAACAACTAAAGGAATCTCCATTGCTGCAATTACCAATTGTATCCCATACGATGTTTATAGAACCTCATGGTACTGTAAGGTAAAACAGTATTCAAAAAATGAAGGCCTGTATGCTGAGTATTATAAAGAACTGCTGGTTGAAGTGATTCATAAAGAAAAATAATGTAATAATGTCTCTCTTTCCCCCCATAACAGAAAGGGAATACAGCCCTGCACATTGCATCCTTAGCAGGACAGGCCGAAGTTGTCAAAGTTCTGGTTAAGGAAGGAGCCAATATCAATGCACAGTCTCAGGTATGATGCTATTTTCACTTCTCTCTTCTAAGAGTTGTTTGGTGAAGTTTTATAAAATAGATCTGGGAAGTTAGGCAGTAATTCCAAACCTTTTCTTTAATGCCAGCCCTGACAAATCAGTCAAATTGAGGGTTAGATGACATTTGCTGGTATGTAAGTAAAGTAAAAATAAATGACAAATTGAATCATCAATGTACTAGTTGTGTGATATATAAGCTTGCATTGTTATTGATTGAAATCTCTAAGAATATCTCTTCCTAGTAGGCTTTAAGAAATTGGTAGTTTCAAAAAATTCTGTTAAGTGTAGAAATGTTACATCATATGTTTGTCTTGAATTTGATGAGTGTTAAGAAAATTTATCAAAGATTTGATTTATAAAATTGCTTTTCATGGTTATTTGTTGGTTTTAAAATGTGAAGACAACTTACTCTAGGCTTCTGAACTCATTCTTATGTGATCAGAAAGAATTTACATCAAAGAGTGGAATGTACATTTGATCTTGGGGAATTCACCTTGTCCTGGCAGGCAAACCAACTGTAAAAAGAGCTCCTTTATTTCCACTGACATGAAGCTTGTCTGTTCTTCCAAAATGTACCAGGGAACTTGGTGGCAATGTTGCAAAGACTGACTGATGGCCAATGCTGGAAGAGAATCTTCTCTCTCCAGTTTGGGCAAGGCTGTAGTGGCAGCTGTCTCCCTGCCGTGATTTCAGACCTGTAAACAACATGGGCTGGATTCGCAGTGAACAACAGGCTGCAAACCAGCTAGACGATGGTTTGGTTTCAGAGCCAACTGCCCATATCTCCTCTGCCCTCCCAAGTAGACACACCTATTAGCACCACATAGCAATCTACCACATTATGACTGCATATATTGGAGATATGCGTTATTTCCTCTGTTCAGGATTAGAAACAATTTATCAAAAGAATTATTTGGTTACTGTTTGTAAATTCTGCATTCCTAACTGTGGCAACTGTCTGTAGCTATGGAGAACTGAGCAGATGGTATGGATGAAGTTCTACTATATGATAAAGAAACTGCCATATTTATTCAAACAAGATCTTTCTGAAGCATCCCGTCAGCTTGTGACATTCTCAGAAGTAAATCAAGCTAACTAACACTGTTCATACTGAATCTGGGTGCATCATTTGATGACCACAAATATGATTTGTACAGTAATGGTGTAAACTAAGACAATGAGAAAAACAAGTCATGCTTCAGGAGTAGATTAGTTTCAGATTAAATTTTCTTAGCACTTACTGTCTGTGGGCAATATAATGGGCTTGTAGCTCTTCTTTTTCTGCGATACGTGAGCAGAACAAGAAAAGAGTGATCTGATTAAACAGGGCAGCTAGGAACTACCTTGACAGAAGAGAAGTTCGGGAAGCATAGCTGGGCCTGTGTGAGCTGCTTTTCTCAGCCCTGTTCTGCAGAGTATTCCCTAATCACTAGGAACACAGCCAAGCTGGTGAAAGGATGCGTCCACCCCAAATCTGACTAGCTTAACATCTTCCTTGCTGGGGTTTTTTGCTGTTTGATGCCACAAATACATGGTGGACAATGTAAACTAAATAGAAGGCGACAAATATATGATGGGCAAGGTAAAGTAAATAGAGGGCACTAGATGAACCAATAGAATGAACCAACTACAAAATGAACAGGTGTGTCTATGCCTTTTCTATATTTTAAGACAGGGAAATTGAAAAGATCTTTAAGCTGCCTTGAGTCCAAGATTTCTTCTTATTATTATGTTTTCTGCCTCCAAGCCTGTGCTAAAGAGCGCTCTCAGGACAACTGATGGTTGGTTACTCCCCATGCCCTACTTCCATTTAATTCAAGCTAAGGAATGCTGCAATTCCATTGCTCAAAAATTTAGCAAACGCCTTTCATAATGTCCTAATTGGATAATTTCTGCATATGGTTTTTCAGCTTCTTCATGTGTATAGGAAGATAAAGTGATGTCTTTAATGTAAGAGTTTTGATAGTGGTAAGAGAAGTCATCATAAAAATGTTACTTTCATGAAGCATTATCACTCAAAAAGTCTTCATGAAGGCCTTTCCTTATGTTGGAAAAGAAATAATGTTTTCTAAGTATGGAAAAAAAATCCTGCCAAAATCAGAAATTGTTTTCACTATTATGATTTTATCTGCTATTCTAGTTTTAAACACATTTATTGGTAGCACTGAATGTTCTGTGCACTGTACAGAGGCCTGTTAACAGGTATTTGCTCCTTGAATTATCATCCAAGTCGAATTGACTCAGTGGATAAGAACACATAGATTCACATGATGACAGTGGGCAACCTGGTGTAAGCTCTTACATCCTGTCCATGGAAATCTGTATTTACATGATAGGAGTTAAAGCCTTCAGAATAATGGGGGAGAGATGCAGTGTTACTAAGATATTCAACAAAGCATCTGAAAATTAGGATAATTTTAGACATGAGGATGTAATCTTAAGAGAAACCCCAGAAGAGAGATGTAGACTTGACATCAATCAAGAAAGATGAAATGTAGGACTTTGATTAGTGTTTATAAATTAATTATATCTTAATAAATAAAGGATCATAGCATTTAAAGTAAATCATTCATTCTGTTTCAGGTAACAGAGGTTCTTTGCCCACCACTGTAAAATTGTAGAGTCCCTGGTAGTGCATTACCATCACTGGTAGTCCATTATTTTCTTTTTCTCCCAGGAGAAGTATGTGCAGAGGACTCATGTCTGTGTAGTACAGGGTTATATGCAAAGCCATAACGAGGATCGGCTGTCTGCTGCGTTCATGCAGGGATTTTGTGATGTTCTGCAACCCTGCTTTGCTCAAGGGAGTGGGGTTTAAATGGGAGCCAGTCCCCCACCTGCCTCTACACCTAAACACTCTTGGGAATATCCCTTAGCAGCACCACACCCGCAAGCTCTGGCTAAAGGGGTCTTCCATGGCTGGTTATGTAATTTCTAACTCAACCCCACCTTGCTGTCCCAATTCTTGCCTGCTTCGTCCAGGCCTTCTTGGTGTAGGCTCTGGCACCAGCTCAGACCAGCAGAGACCATGTAGGTTTTGATGAAACTCCTGGTTCAGATTCTTGCCATGTTTCTGGATGAGTATAATGCACATTGCTGGCACCTCAGTTCTTGTTGTCTAACCAGTTCACCTTGTAGCTGCTGGTGGATATTGTAAATAGCTATGGAGGGCCTGTACAAGTAGGATATCATCTGATGGAGGGATTTTTTCCCCTTTCTGGCCTTCTGCCTTTTTTGTGAAGAGAGAGAGAATAGCTGCTTGAGCAGCTAAAGTCTGGATAGCCAAATAGTTCCTCCAGTGCTTGCCAAAGGGATCTGCACAGCAGCTGCTGCTGCCGCCATGCAGGAACAGCAGGCTAAGGTGGAGCACGGAAGCCTTCCCAAACTCCCTTTCCCAGTAGACAGTTTCTATGTCAAGCCTTTCTGGCCTGGTCTTCCGGCCTCTGCTCCTGCCTGGGAGCAGTCTGGCTTCCTGTGACAACAGGCTGGAGTCCAAGGCTCTTGCTGCTGCTGGTGAGGGGTAGTTTCAGCTGGAAGGTGGGCCTTTCATAGGGGCCGTTCGGTCATGTCCGTTTCTGGGCAGAACGTTGCCAATAACACAGCAGTAAACTGCAGTGCACTGAGAAGGAAATGAGCTACCTAGATCTTTCTTCTTTCTAGTAAGCGTTGAATGAGCTTGGGTAATATCTCTGTTCAGTGCTTTAAATACTCTTGGTGTGTGTGCACATGTTTTCATTGACTTTGAATATGACTGAACAGATACTGCCTAATAGTGGGTGGAAAGGATGTACTGTTTTGGTCAAGGCTCTGAACAGACTCCTGAAAGCTTGATTCCGATTTACCATTTAATCTCTATGCCCTGTGAATACAATAGGGATAATAAATGCTGCCTTTCTACTCAAGATTGCATTGATATGCTCAAGAATGATGTGCATCATAGACAATAAATAAGGAAAAAAAGCAGAAAAAAATAGAAACTTCAAAGTTAATAAAGAATAGACACTTGATTTATGATAAAAGATAAAGATTAAAAAACAAGCATACTTTACAGCTGGTGGGAAAAAAATATAAAGTTATAAAGAAAAAAAAAGAATGAAGAGAATGTGCATAAATACTCAATTACTACATTTTCTGTCAGGAAATATATCACAGATGGACAAATGGATAAAAATACAAAATTAAAGGTAAACTTGGAGAAAAAAGTAAGGAATTATGACTGAAATGCTCAGTTTCTCTTTCATATATTTTATCTCAATTCCATTTTTAAAAATAGATGTTACATTGTCACTCTTAAATCTTTAAGAAACAGTTGCTGATATTGAGGGTATATTATGTCCTCTCCTGCGTATCTCTGTTATTTCACACTATTTTTTTCAGGGCCCTGCTAAATGCCATTCAGTGGTAGTGATCTAATGCCAGTGAAGTACTTAAGTTGCTCTATAACTTCCTCTTTAAAGAACTCAATATCTGTCAAGGTCGTTCTCATTTCCAGTGATAAGAATTTGCCATGGTGATAAAATTGCTTCACTGATTATAGACTGATAGGTAAAAGATCTCAATTCCAATTTGTTCAACTTACCATTTACCTTTTCTTTTTCAGTTAAATTGCATAAAACATTGCCCTTTATCAAAACTTACCAGAAGCAACATCTGAAACACTACACTGATTTTCAGTTCTTTAGACCAACGAAATAACAGAATTATCTCAGAAAATGCTATTAAAAATTTGCAGCCGCTGAGATTACAAAACCCATCTGTGCTATCTGAGGCTATTAAGCATTCAAGGACTTTGATTTTATGGATTTTGGTTTTTTATTAATATACTTTGCTTTGCCCTTCAGTTTTCTGTTAGTCTTTCAGAGCTGTTATTTTGTTCATCTTCCTATCTTTTTAAAAATGTGTTCCTTTCCAGCTAATACGTCATCACTGTTATTTTTAGAAAGTAATTTCTATTTTGATACAAAGCCTAATTGCGCAGTGATTGCTAATTGAATGACTCCACTTTCACCTGCATGCATATAATTTGCGAGCTGACATCTTCCTTGAGTATGTTTCAGGCAAATGCTGAAATGAGGGCAAACCCAGAAATGGCCAGAGAGATCTGGAAATTACTGCGCCTTTTGGGCATATCTCCACCTAGAATTCAACAAGTTTGCAATTATTTGGCTCAGTTAGAGTTGCCTTTTGCACAGTGCTACAAATAATACTGGAGAAAATACATTTATATGATGAATATCTATAAAACATCCACCTGGTTGATTCTGCTTATGGTTGAGGGAGCAGTTCTAGATGAGCTTCATCAAATCACAAATCCATTGTAGCTGCAATTTGTCTTCTCGATTTGACCATGTTTTCATCATGTCCAGATCTCATCATGCTGCAGTCACTGAGAATATAAAACCTTGTCTAGTGACTGGATGGTACAAACTATAATGTACCATGGGTAACCACAGATTTACTGTGACTTTTTCAAATATGTTTTATCCATGCTACTCTTCTGAGCTTTGATTATATTTCCTTGAAGAGCAGAACAAGGTCATCCCATGATATAATGTGACCTTTTGCAACATGTATTCCCTTGTGCTGGTGATCCTCTAGATACTTCTGAATTTCAGTGGTGAATTCCAAAAAAGTGCTTAGGGGCCACTGAAATGTTTCATTGTCCAGAAGCAGGTAAGTGGCATTGGCTGCTCATCACATGCACACACTTTCCACCCAGCCCATTGGTTTCCTTCTTGCACAGCTGGATCACTTGCTTACCTCCAAACCTATTTTTAATTATTGCTTGTGCATTAGAACAGGATTTCTTTTCTCTAATCTTTCTCTCAATGAATATCTACTTTTGTGGCATATTCATTGGCATCAGTTCTGATGCCAATTCTTGATCTTCTTGCCAGGTGGACAAAGCATTGCCTGTTTCAGTCAGTCCAACCCCTCCACTTGGAAAATTAAGTTTATCTCCTGTTAATTTCTCTTAAAGTCCAGCTGTATCATCTGACTCATGCAGAGGGGGCAGAGATGTCTGATAGCTAGAATGTTAGTCTGCCAAATGCGACAATAGCCTTACTGCAATACTCTTGATAAGTAAGTCTATCTGTAGGCTATCCCCTACTGCAGTAAAAATGATGTATTCTGACCACACACGTTATGGAATGGATATATCCTGACCTTCATCCATTCCAAACGAGGTTAAAAAGGTTAGCCTAGTAAAGAGTCGTACCTCATAATATGATATCTAAAATGAAGAACTTAGGCTTGATAAATATCAAGTAATTGAGATAAAAATAGCTGAAAAATTAAAGCCAAAAAGAGGAAGTACTGTTCACTCTCATTCAGTAACTGCAAGGGAATTATTGTATCTTGGAGCCCATTGTTTAAGGAAGAAATGCTTCCCTTCAATTTTAAATTTTCTGCAGTTGAGGTTAGAAGAAAATGAGTTCCCTAAGCTGCTAAGGTTGTGCTTTGACCAGTGCTTCCCTTGGGGGCCCTCACAAAAGGAGGAGCCTACCTTTTAATCATCTGATTATTTAAAGTGACCCAGATACTGAAAGCAAGGATTAGACAAATCAGTCCTCCCCTCAGCTGATCTTGTTATTTAAAAGCGCTCTGGTTTCCTTTCCTCTATATCCTTCTTTAAGCTCATTGCAAACACATTAGCCAAGAAGTATTTTCATTTACATTTGTTCCTGTTACGGTGCCACTTCCTCTTTCAAAAAGTAGGAGATGCTGCTATTGTGACCGCTGCAGTATTTTTATCTATACTATTCATGAGGTTAAAGGAATCCTAAGAGTAGCACAAAATTTTCAGCCTTAATATACTTTCCCAAACAGGAGTGATAAGAGAGCTTTTTGAATGCCTGTGTTCAGTGTTCCTACCAAGCGAGAGGGAAGATTTAGATGATTCTTGGAGAAGCGATGAGCTTGTCTGTCTCAGGATATGTTGGGATTTGCTTTACCACAGATTGCTCTCCCTGTGGTTTGTAAAGATGTTCTTACTTTCAGAATGGACTGTATTTTGCAGAGTATTTCGTACCCCACTAGGACAAATGGTTTTAATTCCACCAAATGGGCATTCTGCTCTAGTATCAGCACAGTCAGAGTCAGATTCTGAGGTGATGTATATCAAGATGAGTCCTTTGCTGCAGTTCATCATTGTTAATGTATTAAAGGATCAAGCCCATTATCTCTTCATTGGAGAAAAAAAAGGAAATTCCTTGTGGTGGATGGATTCAGCGGATTTTGAGAGATGTAACCAAAGGTAATATATTAAGAATATTGAAAGGACAGATGTCCTTATTCATCCTCCCTTAAGCTAGTCCAAGTTTCAGCTGCCTGTCTCTTACAGTAAGCATGAACATAAAATAATGACTGTTGATATCACATGGGTCATTTCCAGTTCCCAAAATCATATAGTTAAAGGAAAAAAAATCATGAGGATGCCCAGTTTATGATGTTATTTACAGAAGATGCAGCATGGTGATCTAGAAATGTGGGACCAGTTGGCTTTCTCTAAAAGGATCTTTTCTATTTTCTTTTCTTGGGTCTTTTCCCTCTCATCCTTTCATTGTACACTTCCAAGAAAAGACTGGCTGCATCTTTTCTATAACCACCCATTAGGTAGTTGAAGGCAGTAGTTCAATACCCCTCCTCCAGGCTGCACAAAAACCTGGTTCTCCCAGCCTCTCCCCATATGTCAGATGCTCTAACCCCTTTACTCGTCTTGGTGGCCCTCCGCTGGACTCGCTCCAATTTGTTAACAGATTCCTTGGTGGAAGCCCAGAACTGGACATAGTACTCTGGATGCAGTTTTACAAGTGCTGAACAGAGGAGAAAAAGCACTTCCTTCAACCAGCTGCTATATTTATTCCTGTTCAAGCTTAGCTAGAGAATTTATTATATATAAGGTCAAAATATGGCAATCTGGCCCTTCCTACATTATAAGCTGGTATTCTTTAGCTCTGCATTGTGCCTGGAGCAGTGATATTCCTGAGGCAACCTTTCCTTCTAAGAGAGGCAGGGAAATGAATCTTCTTTATTCTACCTTAGAGTATCAGGGTCCATCTTAGAACACCATAAAGCAGTGACATGATATCAAATATGTTTTGGTGCTGTATCATAATGCAGCTTGCACCTGTGTTATCTTCAGACTGCCTACACAGACATCACTGCATCAGACTTGGGTTAGATCACATTTTCAAGATTTTCTAGACAGACAAGAAAAATAGTAATGTTTTGCTTGTCTGTAGGAAAAGCTACCAGCAATGTTCAGTTTTACTTAAATGACCATTTTTATTATAACATCTAAATTTTGTTTTGATGGCTTTTAATTAGTAGATTCCAGTGATCCAAAGCAAAATAATATCAGATCTTGTCATACATGTCCCTAACCAACACAGGCTGAAAACAAACTGAAAATATTCACAACATATGTCTTAGTCTATTTTGTTAATTTACAGTAATCCCTGTTAGTTTAAGTGCTATAACAGGGTCTAATATTAATGGTGCGGGTCAGAACCTGAAGAGTTCAATTGAAAGGAATTGTATTTTTTTGCATAAAGTTTAAGAGCCTGGAATAAAACAATGTATCAATCTGAAGGTAAGGGTTAACCAGACCAACATGCCACATTTCACCCTGCTTCACTGATGCAAACTGAGATGATGAGAAACAAGAAATGGAAATGTTATTAGCATGTATTTGTGAGAGTGCAGATATAGCTGAGTCACAACCAAATAAATTTTATATATACATATAAACATTTATAAAATATATAAAAAAATTAGATATAATGTGTTTATTTTTATATAACATATAATATTTTATAACATTTATATAATATATTACTATATAATATTACATAGTATTACCGAAAACACAATAGATGTGTTTTCTTCCATCAAGCCCTCCACCATAAGCATAAAATAAATTGTTTTCAGTATTGACCATGGACAGAAGGCAAAACCCCAAATGCTATCCTGGGACATTGTCCAGAATTCATATGCCAGACTCTGCCCGGGCTAAGCTTTTGGGTGCTAAGTTACGCCTGGTATCAAGGTCATGTTTTCTTTTGCATGACTAATTTATTCTCTTCCCATTATTCTCCATCAGCACAGTTTCAATTACAGGTTCGTTCTTTGTAAAAATGACATATTTTTCAAGGCACAGAACATCTTGATGTCTGCCTGGCTCTGTTTCAGACTCCGTTGTTACTTTGCTGTTCTTGAGAAAATCGTGATATTCGAAGCTGCTAAAATAGCATCTTTGTGCTCTTTAGTTTGACATATAAGCTAGAAAGTGACTTACAGTAAAATACACTTCCGAGGAGAAGGGTTCTTGCATCTGAAAGGCAAAAAGTGTCATGTAAATGGGGTTGCCTGAACCTGAACCACAGTTGGGGTGCTGTGTGACGTCTCATGAATGAACTTAGTAGGCTGATCGTAAACCCAGACATTATTTATTCATAGACATTATAGTGCAGTGGTGTAAGTATAGAGTGGAAAGCACTCATGCCATTTATATTACTAGAGAATTAGTGAGACAGCTGAAGGGGTAGTATTGCTTTCTATATAGCCTTCTGTGTCACTGCATAATTATTCTTTTTTAACAAATTAGTTTCATGGTCTGCCATCTTAAACAAGTAAATAGTATTTTATTGTTCTTTTTGTTTATTTGGCCCAATAATTTACAATCACCAGCCTCACTAAATCCAGTAATCTTAGCTTTCTTTCTTGTATGTTTTTCTCAGCTTTAATCCTTAGGTTCTATGGGACTCAGGCCACAGAATCTGCCTGTGTGAATGAGTGTAAGGATTGTTGCCTAAATGATTAGCTAATGCTGGCTAGGGAATTTCACTGTAGGTCAAAATCCAGCAGCTCTCCTGTTCCTGTACAGACACACCAGTTTACATGGAGTAATTCTAGGCTCACAAACTTGAACATCTAATCTGTGTCTATTTACTAGCACTTTCTGTTAGTGCTAATTTTCTGTTAACTTCTATGTTACGAAAGGAAAAGATATCCCAGGAAAATGAATGTATACTACTGTGCTGTGTTCTGCTTGCTTTGAAACCCTGGGAAAACAGTCTAGTCAGGAAAGATAAGTTGCTCTCATCATTAATGGATATTCTTTAAGAAATAGTATTCCACAGTACTTTAGCAAGTTTTATTTGGAAAACCACCCTTCTACAGTATATAATTTAGCTGGTTGTTGATGAATCCAAAAGATGTCTTTACTAAATGCATCTCTCTCATAAAATGGGCCATAGACAAAACAAAACCTTTCTCCATGAAGGGGCATCATCATCACAACAGCGCAGTCAGAGGGTGCAGGAGGACAAGAGGTGAACCAAGCACACTCTCCTCACCAGTCTCCCAGGTTTGAGCCAGATATGAAGCTGAAACAAATTCCTGCTGTCAGAACAAGGAAAGAGCTTTGAATCAAATTATGCATCTCAAAGGCATAATCTGTTTTTTGCTCTGGTCTTGTGGTGGTAGTAGAATCAAACTCCCTGCTAAGGCAATCAAGTAGAACATACAGCCAAACATCAAAGCATTTTCTGAGCATGGCAATGGCACATTTTATGCAAATAGATCTTTTTATGATAAAGCATTCAAAGATAAAATCAAGCAATATGTGGGTAGTACATGTTGCACCTCAGCAGCACTGATGTGAATGCTCGGTAGGCACTACAGGCTCACTGCAGGAAAAATGTGCTGTAGTTCTATAGGAGTTTTAGTAGTTTGGAACTTGTGAAAACCTGCTTCTTCATTTCAGTTTAAATATAAGTGTTTAGTTTCGGAAAATCAATTTAAAAACTTTTTTAAAAAAAAACCTGAATATGTTATTATACTGTTAATCCATGCCTAAAGCTCCAGTTCTGACAGTAAATATTTTTGGCAACCTCATATTTAGTCATAGATCTAATCGAGGGTAGTTTCCTTCATCTACCTTTACCTTCTCAATTTCATGTTTCTCAAACAGTCAGCTGAGAGAGATGGGCTCCTGATTCAAATATTCCAAATCATTCTCTGGAAAAGCCTCTCTTTGTCTTGACTATAAAGCAAAAATAGACTCTTTAGGCACCTTACGTTTGTCAATTTAAAATTAAATGGTGTGAATTTCCCTTGGGTGTATCTTCAAAAATTCAACAACTGCATATTTGCCTGAATATAAATACGCATGTGCTAGTCCAAATATTTCCAAGATTTTTTTTTTGAGTGAGAATATGGATTATATGGTTATTTTATGGAAAATGTATTTTAATGGAAAAGAAAGAAGAATGTGAGTAAGTGGTAAAGTTACTGGTATATCATACTTAAGATTTTGATGTAAGCTAGCAAAAAACTAGAAAGTTTTAAAAGTTAAAGCAGGTACCTTAATTCACCCTTTCAGGCAGAGAATCTCTTGCTTGCTAAGATAAAATCCTCTTATGAACGGTTTATTTTTAGACAGGCTGAAAATAATGCTCCGAGCATAATGCACAACAAATTTCTCAGAATTCTGATATTGTTGCTTCTTCCATGAAGCCTTTTGCTACCGATTTCCTGGCATTATTCAAGATCTATTTTTTAATTTAGTTTATAGTGTTGCATTTGTTATTTATATACTTCATTGATTAAAATCTATTAATTGCTTGAATTGTTAGGAGGCAAAATAGCCTTTGCTGGACAGGTTATTTCCTCTCCTGTGGAGGTTAATGGAGACTGGGATAAGGAGAAGCAGCTGAAGGTGAAGGCAGAGCTACCTTCATCTATGTGCTAAGGTGGGGTGTAGATATCGGTGGTCTAGGCTAATGTCTATGGAAGAATGGGAAAACCAGGGAGTTGGAATGTAAGTCACTGAATAATGATATAACTCAGGAAGTTACATTTTTGTTGGTGAAGTCAAGCAACGCTTTGAAGGGTAGAAAAAGCCTGACACAGTTACTGAACCTAAAGGCCCCAGCAATGATCTTACTGCCAAAAGGCTATGTTAACACAGGAGCATAAATCAGAAGATCTTACTATCTACCTGTGTTATTTCATGAGTAATCTAAGCCTGTCTCATCCTTGTCTCATTCCTGTCTCATCCTTAGTGCTAATGTGTGTTTTTTTGAGGGGACTGGACTGGCTGAAATTCTAACAAGAGTAGTAAAAGAAGGAGGCATAGGAAGGAAGGTAGAGTGACTTTCAGAAAGATCTGTGCCAGGTTAGTTTAAGTGCCAGGTCCTATTGAGGAAACTCTAGAGTAACCCAAAAGAAACTGACTTTTTATATGGACAGTATTTTGTGCACAGAATCATCTCTGAATGTTGCTTGAGAAATACAGTTATGGAAGTGTAATAAAGTTTTTTTGTTCTACTGAAAAAGCCTAACTACTTTGGTTTTCAGTTGTGACCTTGACTAAATAACTTTTTGTTACCTTAATATCAAGCAAAATTGGGAAAAAGAGGCCCACGAAAACCCCAAACCAAAAATCCTTGCAGTAAAATGGGGAGGCAGAGGAGACGACAGGTCTGGGTTGGGCATTCTGCTGATTGTGTTGACCCTCTGATTGGTAATTACATCCTGAAGAGTAATTACAAAGAAGTGTTTGCTGTATGTAAACAATTGCATTAGATGTCAGCCATCTCGTCTTCCTTGGTAATCTCAGTGATCTTCTAATACACTCTTAAATAGTTCCTGGAGGCTTCTAAAGTAAAATAGATATGTTCCTTTGGATTTACAACATGAGATTTTTCATTAAGAGAGAATGTGGTGACTCTGATGCATCATCTGAAAGGAGACATACTCAGGAAAGAGATAATACATCTCTGTTTTCTCCATTTCCCTCATTAGCATGTGTATAGCTATATGTGCATATAGGTATATGGATATTAAAGGCTATGCCTTCATGGGCAGGTGTGGATAGGCTAGTGATTCAAGTGGACTGGGTACTAATCACTTAGAGTTTGGAGGATGTATAGTTCTGATCATTGGTACTCCATGCGAGGAATATGGTTCCTTGAAAGCCTGCTGTAAAATAAGGTTAAACCAAGCTATGTAACAGTTTGTTTGGTTTTCTAAGTGCTCTAATAATCCCTCTGCTTTTTAAAATTGTGTTCTTCATTAGGGCTGGGCAAGATTTAATGATACACATTCTGAGTCATATAAAGACTCGCCAATTTGCATTGATAGCTTGAAGAAGCATTGAGAGCTACTCATTTTCTCAAATTAGCAAGTAAATCAGTGAATGTAGTAGAAAAAATGGAGTATGAAATACACTCTATTTAGTGTTATTTCCTCATAATAACTTTGTATTATAGCAGTAAATATCTTGCAGTATACATTTGTGAGGATAATGAAATCTGAGTGCTCTGTCCTCAGTACAAGGACTCTGATGAAATCATTGTCTGAAAGTGGATGTCATATATCATTATGAAATTAATTTCTATTTTTACAGATAATGCACAAAATCTGAATGTACCGACACAACATAAGAACAGAGCCAGGCTTTCAAAAAAAGCAAAATAACGTGTGTTTCTCATATTCCAGGTCGCCTTTGTATACCACAGTTGGTATTTTTGGTCTTCTGAACTGTGTTTATACAGTATGGGGATCATAATCTGGAGGAAAAATTATTGAAATAAAGTGTTTTTTTTCCTCCTAATAAGGCTGAATAAACCTACTGTATCCCAATTAACATCCTACAAGAAGGAGGGGAGAGGTCAGTCTGCTTTGCAACATATCTGTGGAGAATCATTAACCAGAATGTCTTGAATTCAGTAGAAAACACCTTGGGCTAGTGAAACAAAGGTCTAGGGAAAATTTGCTTTCTTCACTCTGCAGAGATCAAAAATCTAGAGCTCTGAAGTATCATCTGTAGAAGCAGAATGGAGAAAACAGGTATTGGTATAGGTCTTTGAAACTAAAAGATGAGGAATTGGGAAGGGGACATCAGAGTCAAGGATTAAAAGAAAGGAAGGGAAGGATGTGTTTTTGTTGTGGGCATTTCTCTTTAACTGTGGGACTGGCCGAGGAAGAAAGAAACTTGCTGTATAGGTGACACACACACCATGGCTTGTCAGAAAAACTGTGTGCAGGATTGGAGAAGGCAGGAACATCCTGGTGTCCAGCAGACAAATGAGAAGGAAGAGCTCCAGCAGGGCCAACAGGTAATCCTACTGGGTTGTGCTCTGCCAAGGAGAACTGTAATATTGGGAATCCTAAAATAGGAGTCTCTGGCCAAGAACCAGAAGTGCTGAGGTCAGGAAGATTGCAATTAGAATCTCTGAAACCAGTTATTCACTGAGAAAGTGAGCTTGAGCCTGCCAGGGGAAAATTCAAGCTTGACCTTGCCAGGGGAGAAATTCAGGGGAAGCTTTTCAGTCTTTTTTGGTGTAGGCATTTCTTCATATAGAAATCAGTATGCCATTGCAGTTTCTAAAATAAGCCAGCTTTTAGGAAAATATGTACAATAGGTTAAAACTATAAACAAAGCTTGAAGAAGAAAAAGGTTATGGTTTTATATGCAAGAATTACCCTACCTACAATTGCTGTAGTTTCAGCTATGATTGTATCACACCAAGAGGGTTTCCTTGATGTGATGGAAACTCACTGGATCAGTCAGGATTGTAAATGCATGGAAATGCATTTAGTATGTCTTGGTACTAAATGTTCATAAAGTCATATACATATTGCTTACGGTCTCATAATCCAGGACTTATTGTCCTGATCCTATTCCAGAACTAGGGACTTGAGTTGATTAAAAAAAAAAAAATCTTCTAAGCTTTTGAGTAAATTGATTTACTCTGGTTTGAAAATTCTCATATTCCACCCATTTCTATTAGTGTGCATGATCCTAGTATTCAGCCAGATAATATTCAATACTAGAAGGATTTTACAAATGGCACATAATAGCCATTTAAAAAAAAATGCTATGTTAGATTTGAATATTAAAATACCAGTCAAGGATGTGGAAAATTACCATTAGTTATACCTAATACGTTGCCACTCTGTTTCATTCCAGGATGGGAAGGAAAACTGAAATAGTGAGCCAACTCTATTACCTGCAGTTTTTTCTGTGCTATTCTGTCTAAATATAATAGAAAACAAACCAATCTGTTCATAATTCCTACTGCCAGCTCACTCCCTCAGCTAGGCAATCCTCTTTCCTTCTGCATCTTCCTAATTAGAACCTTCCTTTCATTTTACATTGTGATGAAATCTCTCAACTGTTCCCCCCCCCCCCCCCAACCCTGTTAAAGAGCTGTCTCAGGAGCAGCTAGAAGAAGAGCATACATCCAGATTCGCTGGCCTCCCAGCCTCAAAGTGGCCATGGAAGAGGCTGGCTGGTTTGCCTAGTCTGTGCTTCAAGTTTGTTGCCTAGTTTTAGCAGTGATTCAGAGGGAGGGGATCTGCCCATCAAAATGTGATGCAGATTTACCCAGCTGTTAACAGGCTTTTCTCGATACCTAACCTGAATTTCCTTTGCTATCACTTATACCCATTACTATTTTTCTGAATCATCATGAACACGTAGAACAGATCATTCCCCTCCTCTTTGGAGACACCTGTTACGTATTTGAAGATTGTTGTCTTGTTTACCTTCGATTTTCTTTTCTCTAGGCTAAGCAACACCGATGATTGTAATGTTTTCTCAAAGAAGTGCGGATATATTTTATTTTTACATCTATGTGCAGTGGTTGCCTTTATTGCAACAGAATGACCTCCCTGACCAGTGGCCCTCCAGTAGACCACTGTGACCTTCTTCTCTAATTAGTTATTCCCTATTTGTGCAGTTTGTTATTCCTGACGAAGTGTAGAAACTGGCATTTGTCCTTACTGAATTACATTTGCGGCCCATTTCTCCAAGGTAATAGGAACCTTTCACATTATGATCCTATTTTGTGGTGTACTTGCAGACCAGCCTTGTTCATGCTGTCTGTAAGAGTAATAAGAGCACTCAGTTCCATCATCCAAGTCATTACTGAGAATATTGAATAATACCTGACAAAGGCAGAGCCCTGTGCAGCTCTGCTCAAAATAAATCCAACCATTTTGGCAGGTGAACCATTGTTAACTATTCTCTAGGTGCAATTTTTTAATTATATGTCCCCAAGATTGTTCATGCTAGAACATTATGCAACACAGAATTAAAAGCCTTGCTAAAGCCAACATATGACATCTCTTGCCTGAGCAATCTACATTTGGAAGTGCAGAGGGGAATTGTGAAGGCATCAATTCTACAATCATATGTATTATGTAGTGACTGAAAAATTAGATTTTCATTAGGAAATTACTGAAAAGTTTCCATGACAAGTTTGCTAGAAAGAATAATATTGGCTTCTGTGAAACAAGGCTCAGAGTATCACAATATTTGCATTAATCCTAATTGTTGGTGTAAATGCACAAGCTTGTGATGGCATGCAACGTTAAAAAAATGCATTGTTGAAGTCTGGTTTATGGTTTATGTTCTAGCTAAGAGTGCCATTCAAGGACAGAAGAAATTTTCCAGAAATTTGGATGATCATGTCATTTTACATTACACTGTAATTTACAGAGTAATTAAGAAATGTCTAGGGTCTTTTCAACAATTCTAAAAGTATTCAGAAGAAAGTTATTAATCAGCAATAGCTCACTTTCATGGCTTTTGTTCATAAGGATTTTGCAGCTATTGTTTGCATTTAAAGTATTTTAAAGGGAAGAAAGGGCTTATGTTTCTAATAATTTGCCTGTAGTTTGATTAAGTTGGAGGAATTTTTTTTTAAACTACTGTATTATCCAAGGCAGATTCTTTTAACGACTCTAGGACATTATAAAGAGTATTTACAGTTAAATGATAGACTAACTTTTACTGTATGCTCCGAAATGCAGTCATTACTTTGCAAGGTTGATTTCCTTATGTGTGATGATTTGCAATGTATTATGTATTACAAAATTTTATGTAGTATGTTAAGCCTTTGTCATCTCTGCTCAGCTTGCCTTGAGGTATGGACTTTGTGGTCTTCAGGGAATTATGTCTTTGGTTATGTAAATGGAATAAATGGAGAAAACTCTGGCTTTCCTGTCAGTTTTCATAAAACTTTACTGTCAGCTTTACATTCTCTGAGCTATTATCAGAGAGAAATAGCTATATTAATGTTGTTGCCCTAAAATACATGTCTAAAGAGAATGAGTGTGAAAGCAGGTATAGTTTTGTGAGCTTAAAAGATATTAAACATTACCACATTAAATTAGAAAATGTTAATTTGTTCTACTTATGTACTTTAACATTTTAGTTTTAAAAAAAGGCATAAATGCATTTTTAGCTGTATATTTATTCAGGATTTGTTAATGTTAGTATATTCTGTTTTCTCATTACAATTTTTTCCTCATGTGTTCTGCCCAGAATGGCTTCACTCCTTTATATATGGCAGCTCAAGAGAATCATATTGAAGTGGTGAAATATCTCCTGGAAAATGGAGCTAACCAAAGCACAGCTACTGAGGTGAAGTATATTGTTTTTTTGGTTTTGTTTTGGGTTTTTTTTTTTGAAGGTCACTTAAAGTCAGAAGATTTTCAAACAATATTTTGAGAATTTTCACCAGTTCATGTCACTGAATTGTATTTATGCATCTTCCACACATGGGAGACAGGGATGAACTGTTCTGGAAGTTATGAAAAGTCGAGGAATGAAATCCTGCCTCATTCATTTAACAGCAAAACTTCCAGTGAGCTCAGCATTCTCACCTTCAGTGCGTGCCTGTTTCCTCTATCAGCTTCCCAGAGAATTTTCTGAAAAGTAAATGAATCTTTGAAGGGAGGACCCCAGAACTGCAGAAATTATAGGAGGGCAAGCTTGGCCCACTGAAATGGGATTGCCAGGGGGATGGACTGAAGAGTGGATCATAAGCCAGGTGAAGACGTACATATTTTGTTCAAACGGACTTTTGTCTCTGGCAGGTCCCATGAAAACTCAAGCATCTAGAAATGCCTTCACTTGAGCAACAGTGCTAGATTTGTCTGTGCTGCTTTTCGTTCTGCATAGTAACATCTGGGCAAAAATTGGTGAATAGAATATTATGGCATGTCTCTCCCACTTGCCTGTGTAGCAGGGTTTTCTGGGGAAGGTAGTCTGGAGGCTTGCTTCAGCCTTTCCTCAGCCAGAGTGTGTGGTCCATAATATGCATTCTGTAATTAGGACTATGAGGGCCATGTCCAAAAGTGTGTGTGCGTATAGTATAAAATGGTAAAAAAAACCAATTAGTATTAATAAGGAATAGCAAAACAACTTAGTTGTTGACAAGCTTCCTTTTAGATCTGGTCTTGAGATTTAAGCCGAGTTCAGAATATTCTCTTTACAGAGTGAAAGGGTGAGAAACAAGCAAGTATGTGCACAAAAATATTGAGGAAAATAGATATTCTGATGGTCCTGAGTTCACAGAACCATTCAGGTTGAAAGGGGCCTTGGGAGGTCTCTTACTCCAGCCTCCTGCTCTTGTTCTCCTAAGTGTGGAGCAATGGCAGCTTGCACCTCTGTGACCAGCTGTAAGACTGATTCTGAGGCTTGTCTGTGACTTCCAGAATAGCCTGTGAATATTCATTATTTTCTGTGGTTAATGTAATTTGGAAATCAAATGTCTAACAAGGATCAATGAGCTCACTTAGCAACATACTGCTTTCTCCTCAGACAATTTATTTCTACCCCCAAACCACATCAGCATAAATATGCAAAAGGATAGTATTCATTGCTAGGTTCTGAGCTTAACTGCAGTGCTGCAAACCTGTAGTAACTTCAGTGCAAGCAGCACAGACGCCAGCATAACGGTGACCAGAATCCATCTCAAGAGAAACTGAATCATGAGAACTTCCTTTGGCAAATGAGAGGATTTCAGGGCTATGGGAATAACTCATAGATAATAAAGTCTGTGCTTGTTCTATTTCCTTTTATTCTGCTTCTGCCAAATGTTCTTTTATTCTAGGGAACTAGTGAGCAGACTCTGTACTGTAAAGTGCTGGCTTCTCCTGTGTTCTGTGGACATGCAGTATTAAACAGTGCTCTTTACCTTTCCCCAGCCTGTAGAGAAACTTACCTGTTCTGGCTTACTTTCATGAACAGATGAATTTGAAATGGTGGTTCATTTATACTTGCTTTCCTTTTCTTTAAACTGAACTTTCAGTGTTAACAGCTGCTCTACTATCCCTTCTTTCAATGGATACTGTACCATTTGATGACAGCTCTTAAAATAATCCTCCTGTGGCCTGCATAGATGGAGATCATGTTACTATTGCAGCTTTCTGAAACATGAAATGCTGTGCAATTGCCAGGCAACTTGGCAGAAACACATCCTGGTGAATTGGTTGCAATGCAGCTTTGGATCCCCAAGACCCAAGGCCAGATAGAGCTCTCAGTCACCTGCTCGCAGTTGTTCACTGAACAACTTTTATTGGCTGTGATCAGGCACTGGGAGTTCATTCATTAGTTTACAGGAACTGTGAAGCTGATACGGTTATAACTAATGTGGCCGCTCCTTGAACATAAACATCCAGACAACCCTGGAATGTATAGTGTATTCTGATTAGAGAGAAAAAAGGGATGAGGGGGTGGAGGGAGGAAGAAAAGCCAACTGCCTCTTACTCCAAACCCAGTTCCAGATCCATCTTCTGCGATCAGAAAGGTCAGCGCTTACTTTTGTGACCCGCAAATTAAAGCTTGACTATGCCCTTATTTCTCAACTAGGTAAGTTTGGGGTTCAGATGTTACTCAGGCGATGGTTTCAATGATTTGAGTACTGCTGAAGGATGGACAGACTGAGCAGCTGTCTGCTTTCATATGTGCTAAGATTTAGTCTGATGGATGGAATGAAAAAATAGTATGTTAAATAAGGTGGGATGGCAGCCTGAACTGAAGATCCCACTGAAATACATGGAGAAGGACATTTTGTTTGACATGAAAGATTGGCTGTTCTCATGGTGGGGATGGGGGAAGTGAAATGCCTTCTCAGGGCTCCTGTTAGCCATGCTCTCTACGTGTAATAGGAGAGGGAATGCAGAAAGGCTTGTGTCCTTTTAGAGCAGGATGGAAGATAAAGTAGTGCAGATCAAATAGTTGTTCTTGCTTTGAAGATACGAAACTAGCACTGCGTTTGGATGTATTTTATGTTTCCTCTCACTCTTATATATACATATATATATAAAATGAGAATAAGGTTGAGCTCAGTTTCATGTGTCCTCTAATCCAGGATTTGTTCTCATGTTTCCAGAGGCGAAAGGCAAGTGCATTAAGCTATTTCAACACCTAATGTAGCCCCAATCTGAGAATTATCTTTATAGTTCAGCTGTTTCATCAGCTGTTCGCCCCTTTTTAATTCACTGTACAGAATTTATTCTCTATTACAGAAAGAAACTATGACTGTATAGCTATTACAGCACACCTACCCACAGTTCTATGCAAGAGGGAGTGAATGTTATTAGATTACTAAGGGGAAAGATCGCTTTGGCAAGACTGCACAATTCCTCAAATGTTTGTCTTGACATATGTTGGCTCTCATTCCTTCCTAATTTGTCTTTTGTCATTTTAGCATCTTCCCATTTTCCTATTCCCAGTCAATTCCTGATCTTTCCTATGTCTTTTACCCTGTGTCTGAGTCAGTCTGCTCACTTTCTGGCTGTAATCATCTCTCTAGTTGTCCCTTCTGACCTAGATGTAGAATGCCTTGTTTTACTCCTTTCCCTTTTCATTTCATTATTATCCACCATGCCTGCTGGTCACAGACTCAAGAACTGTTTTTCATGCATTATCTGCCCTCCAGTCTAAGCTGTAGTTGCAGCACCTATATGCCATGCTTGAGATAGATTTAGTTTCTACTAAACTAACAGATATGTGAGCAGGTAGTACTTCAGTTGAGATAGCAAGTTGTGATCATGTCAGCCATGTTTATGCATTGGCAATCCAGGGCACATGTGGAGGAGCAAGAACTCTTGAAAATAAGTTAAAAACAAAGCTAAAGATATGAATGAAAAATAGATTTTTCTGATTTGTTTTTTCCAGAAGGTGCAAATACTGTAATGTTTTGCTGCTTAGAATTAGAATAAATTAATAAACATCATCTGGCTCTCTTGAGTCATAGTCCATGTCTAACTTAGAATGGGAAACAGCAGTAAATGCATCTGAAGATATGCTTTCTTCTCCCAGAAGATGTAAGATATTCAGTAACAGGAACCATCTACATTTTTCAGAATTACCCTATTCAATGCTCACCAGTCCTTGCCAAAATGTTGCTTAAAATACGCTTTGTGGTCTCTTTTAAGATGAGAAGTAGTTGGTAGAGATAGTCTAGAACAATCCCTTGCCTGTACTTGACAGGAGATAACTTTGAAGGGAAAAAGCATGCTTCTGAAATGTTTGAAGTCGTATCTGGGAGGACAAAATGTTGTGCCTCTGATGTCATTTCATTGGAGACTGTGAGGCAGAGGTAGAAAACAGCTGGTAACGTGCTTTTCAAATTTCTCTGTGTGAACAGTGCTGTGGTACTCGGTGAAGCTATATATTCTTCAGCTTACTGAGTACGTTTTGCTTTCTTCTCTGCCAGGATGGCTTCACTCCATTAGCTGTTGCACTGCAGCAAGGGCACAATCAGGCAGTGGCCATCCTCCTGGAAAATGACACCAAGGGCAAAGTGAGATTACCAGCTCTGCATATTGCCGCTAGAAAAGATGATACCAAATCAGCAGCGCTCTTGCTTCAGAATGACCATAATGCCGATGTGCAGTCCAAGGTAACATGATGCTGTCTTCAAGGTAACAGAGTAGTCACGTGGCTGAGTGCCTATGGGCAGCAAACTTTACTTCCTTCATCTTAAAATAACAGTTAAAGGGAATTTCTTCTGTGGGGAAAGATAAGTTGCCAGACCAGTATCACCACTAATATATCTACTTTTGCACTGTTTAGCTACCTGATAGTCAAAAATTACACTTTTTTGTTTTGTTTATACCTCCATGTCTTTGGTAACTAGCTTTCTCTCATTATTTATGAACCAGAAGAAACAAAAATGGAAGCAGAATCACTGCTTCCCTGTTAAATAGGATACTGGTTTATTGCCCATGGGAACGTAGCTTATATTTAATGTTACTGCATGCTTGAATGGCTTTTCCCATAATAACAGCATAACTCATTTCAACAAGCAACTTAGTTCCTCATTTTATGGCCAGTCTGTAATATCTTTCCTCTTTTTCCCAAAACATGCTGCATCAGATGATGGTGAATAGGACGACTGAGGTACCGAGATCAAAAATTTTTAATTACTCTTTCTGTTATATATAGTTATTTTCTTTTCTCTGTGGCAATATTTCTTTATTATTTAGCACTAAAAGTTAAGTTATGACTTTTTAAATACATAGCAATTTGTGACTCAGCAAACGTATTTTTATTCATCCTTTGGTTTATAGTTTCTTTTTATTTGTGAGTGTTACTCTATTGAAGTAAACTTCAAGAATTGACATTCAGTTCAAAGAAGTCTGAAGTAAGTAATGGAGTTAAAGGAATAGAGATGTTTTTCTAATTCAGTTAAATTAATTATGAAAATGCACTCACTTGGCGTAACTAAATTAAGGTGTCTGGCTTAGCCAGAATCATGGTAAAATTCATTTTCCTTGTATTACAGTAGAAAATACAATTGAATCTGTCAAGGTAAAAACTTGTTCAGAGCATCTGTTTATTTTTACTGTTCTTATTACAGTCTTTTCAATGACGTTTTCAATAGTCCGTAAGGGATAGCATATAATCAGAATTTACCTTTTTCTTTCAAAAAAAGAATTATTTCCAGGAACGCAGTCATTACGTTGTATATTTGAGTGCCTGTTTTTCAATAATAATAGAGTTTGCCTGTCAGAGGGAGGCATGGCTTTTGACCGCACTGGCACGTGTGAGCGCGTTCCATGCTTGTGCGTGAACACGGGAGCAAGCTGCCAGCAGGCAGCCAGGGAGGTGACGTGAAAGGGCAGCAGCTTCGCCCTGGCCTCTGCCCGTGTACGTGATCTTCGCTTGCTGTAAATGTGAAGCAGTTTCTCTCTCCTTCACTCAGCATTAGATTGCCTCTAAGTATGTACCTTGCATTTGTCACAAGGTAAATACGTGTCTGTGAAAAGTTAGCTGTTAATGCAATATAAATTCATCCTGTCGTTTACCACGGTATAGTATTTACATGTCTATAACCTTGCTAGACATTTTCCTGGTAATTTACCGCAGCAGCAAGGCCATGAATTTAACGAGCGTTTCATTCTGCTTTGACCTGGATCATCTGTGGGCTGACATGGAAGTAAATGGAATTAGGTTAAAATAATGGGATGATTGCTGTATCTTTTCGGAATAAAGTTGCTTTCAGAGTGCAACATCTGCCTACATTTCTTTGTTCCATGAGCAGTTTAAAATGCTGATCCATACGCTGAAAGAAATGAAACCTAGCTCACAATATGGTATGTGCCAGAAGATCGAAGCGTTTGTCTTTCCTGCGACTAAAATTAAGATTGTAACATTTGATTAAATCAGTGTAAAGCTCTTCAGGAAAACCTCCAAAACAAGGTCCTTTCTACCTGAATCACTTACAAGACTAAAAGCTGGCTCTGTGTCCTAGTTTCTGAAAAGTTAATCTTTTTTATGTTGCTGTCAAGCATTCTGTATCTTGTGCCAAAGCATGTTTCACCTTCAAGTGCTCAAGCAGCAGTAATTAAATTGTTTTTTTCTGATGTGTAGATGGCAAAGTTTTTTTCGGGTCCTTTGAGATCCAAGTTGTATATAAATGTAAATTATTATAGCTCTTACACTATGCCGTCTACTGTGTAAAGTTGTCAAAGTTAGTAATTCTAAGAGAAGATCAGTAAAATAAGAGTCCAATAGCTTTTGTAGTCTGTTAGACAAAAATAATAAACAGATGCATCCAAAAGTCTTGTGTTGCTTCTGAACTGTAATAAAGAAACTTCCTTTATTTTCTCTTATTACTATTTTCTAAGATGAAAGCAAGTCACTTCTTACTGGCTGGAATGCTGAATCACAGAATGAGACAAAGAAACACTCTTGATAATCTCTAGTAAGAAAACTGCACCCTCTGCCTGCCTGAAAGACTGTGCTATATTATAAGTGAACTGGATAAAATCAATATAATATATTTGTTTGCCAGAAACTTCTGAAATCAACTTCTAGTTGAATATTGTGTAGGTTGCTTTGTATAATAAGAGCTGTTTCCTTTTGTAGAGCGGCTTTACACCTTTGCACATAGCTGCACACTATGGAAATGTCAATGTGGCAACACTTCTGCTAAACCGAGGAGCTGCAGTTGATTTCACAGCCAGGGTATGGAGGAATCTTTTTGTCTTTTTAGATGGGATGGCCCATGAAAGTGGGAGCCTATCTTTGTTTAATTCCTAGTCAAGAGTAAGTGAGAAGCAAAGTAGTGCTGAAATTCTGTTACGTCCAAAGATTTTTGTGTGCGTGTGTGTGTTACTTCCTAAAGGTTGCCTCCATGCAATGCAGCAGTCCTTCGACGTTTAGTGGCAACCATTATTCCCAGTTGAAAGAAGCAGGCTCCTTTGAATAATTCCAGAGCACCAATATTCTCATCGCGTGTCAGCGCATTTTAGCTTCCCTGTCACAGTTAGACATATTCTAGAAGTCCATGTCATAAGTATTGGCTTTTTCCTGCCTGTTAAGGATTCAGTATTTACTATACTCCTTTGACTTGATATTTTCACATATAAACATATTTTGAAAAAGTAAAATAAGGTATACTGCCATTATATAAATACAACAATGTAAGGACAAATTAATCATAACTTGTCTTTTTATGGTAAACAACTGCAGAACTACATAATATAGTCTATTGCTGTTGTGTGTTACATAGTTTGAAGTATGTCACCTAATATTCTGAAAGCCTCTGGTAATCTGTGTATTACCATAGCTACTGGATCATGACTTTTCTGTATTGTTTTGCATTGCCAGACACACCTCAAATTACTGTAGCATTCTGCCTTTCAGACTGATTTCCTCCTTTTGCTGGTCTGGAATAGCAGCTAATACTACTTCTTTCCCTTATCCAAGGCGTTTGGAAGGACTTTCAGCCTAAAGAGGACCTAGGCCTTTACACTATTTGCATTACACTAACGAGATTCCTTTGTGCAGGAGTCACGCGTTTGTGTGTTCTGTGTATGTTGCAATGATTTAAATGCATCTGTGTGGTGTGAATATTGACTTACTAGGACTCTGTCTGATACATGTTTGTTTATTTGTCTGACTCTGGGACTGTGATGTTTGCTGCTTTGGCAAATGTGCTGCTTTGTTATCTAAAGAAAAAGAAAAAGAACTCAAACAATGAATAAAGATTCTTGCTTAAAAAGAAATTACTAACTCTAGTTTAAGTGGTGTGTGCCCAGCTCTGATGCTCAAGTACGTTTTGTTTATTCTCTATAATGTAGTGACAGTCTCATTTTTGTGATCCAAACACAAAGTCGCCACCATCATACACCTTCAAATCCATCATGCTCATTGTTTTGTTCTTTTCATGGTGTAGAATGGAATCACCCCACTGCATGTGGCTTCCAAAAGGGGAAACACAAACATGGTGAAGCTCTTGTTGGATCGCGGAGGGCAGATCGATGCCAAAACCAGGGTGAGTGTTTCTGTTCCCTGAATATGATGTTGTCCCTTCTTGGGAATGGATTGGGGTTTTTTGCTTGTTTGTTTTTGTTTTTTTAGCCAGAGACCAGGAACACCTAGGAATTTTACTTAAGTAATTGTTTTTTTCTTGTTTTCTGTTTTTAAAGTGAGATATTAGATGCAGTTGCTATAAAAGTTTAGCTGAATGCAGCTCCAAAAATGTTAACATTGCCTCCTCACAAGTGAACTCATTTTGAAACTTGGACCAAATTTTCAATGGTAACTCCAAAAATAATTTATAAAGCAATACTTTTGTACTGGTTTCATGTATTTGGAATCCTACTTTTTTCAGGTAGTTTTCAGATAGTTATGTTTTATGTAGACTGTTTTCTATGCTATCAGACTAAAGAATGGCTGGTATTTATAGTAGGAAGCAGAGAAACTCTTTTTCAGTCTCCTGTATAGTCTACCTGCATCACAGAGGAAATACAGTGGAACTCGGCTCTTGTTGAGGAAACAGTTAAGCCCGTTAATCACTCCAGTCGCTGTGCTGCACAGCAATGGGAAGTGGAAGGTCTGTGCTCAGCTAAGCCTTTCAGTCCCCTGACTCTCATATATTTGTGCTAGTCATAGGTAGCCTACTGAGAAGGAAAACTGCCTCAGTGGGCTGGCAACCACTTTATACTGCAGAGTCAACACTAGGAACAAGTAACCTACACTGCCACCAGCAAACCACCTCTTCCTCTGTAACCACAGAGAATTAGGTGACTCTCAGTGGCTTCTTCCTCCCAGCTGTGTTATTGAAATGCCACAGCAGTACTTCACTCTTTATTCATGGGTCGTTTTGCAGTTGTTCAGGACAAAAAAGATGCATCAATTTATATGGGTAGGGTTAATTTTTATCAGATTTTGGAGTCACCTAGTAAAATGTGGTCATTCATGCAAATGGCACCGTACAGGACTTGTTCTTGAAAGATGCTGTTTTTAGGCACTGATCTGCAAACTTGTATCTCCAAGTAATAGTGGGTGTTTCAGAACACAGTGCTGGATGTAAGAGTTCGACACTAAAGCAAAGTGTAAGGCTTTTGTTTAACAAGGTAGAAAGGTAGGAGACATTATATTCAACAGCCCCTGTGGTTGATTCAGCCTCCTCTGTTACTTTGCTATTAATTTAATTAACCATTTATTGCTTCATAATCTATGAAGACAAATCGTGATTAGGATTTCGATTTCTGATTATGGAATAATGTCTCATCTTTGTTATTTGTTTGTTTTTTAAAAAACTTGTGATGGAAAATGCTGCCCTTTACGAAGGTGTGCAGTAAATCATTCCTGGCCAAATTCTCCACAATGTGTGCCTAAAATCTAATGGTAAAGAGACAGGAAATATAATACACCACAGTCAAGATATTCCAGATACTCATAAGCACAACAGTCATATGGAAATGGTCTGTCTGGCTTCTGGAATGACAGTATTGAATTCACCTATTCACCTGCTCAGGATTTAGATACTTGTTTTGGAAAAGTTGGCCCAGATGATTGTCAAGGACTTCTTGATTTTTATGAGGTCAAGGTGTATTCCCATCCCCTCTCAGTGAGAAAGACTGGGATGTAGTTGCGAATGACACTGAAAGAACAGGGCTTTGTCCAGTGTCCATGGAAGGCTCTAATTTTAGAGGAATGCCCACTGCTATGGCTTACTGCCCTTCAACAGCTGGTAGAGTAGCTCAGACACTGTCAGCACAAAGCTACCAGTGAAGCCCATTAACGTATCCTAAAGCACGTATATTCCAGTTTGCACAGGCTCAGCAGCTTCTTCTTGCTTTCATCCTCTACATGCTCTCTGCTCAAAGGTGCGCGGTTGCAGTCGCTGCGCGTACTTTACAGTGTGGGAGATTCCAAAGCTTTAGTTCTGTTGTCAATGTCTCTCTGTGGCGTGATAATGTCTTCATGCCAGCTTTTTATATAGTCTCGGTGTCTTTTTCTTTTCCCCTTGCTTTGTCCGCATGCCTTGTGCTTTGCTATGGCCGTGAGTATGTAGGGTATTGAAGAGGTAGGTTGTGTGTTGCATGCCATGCATACATGTGTTTTGTACTTCAAAGGAAAGACTTCTGCCTTCCCCCCGCTTGGTACTAACATGCTTGCCTTTCCATACTTGCCTTGTCATTTCTCCTAAGGAGCATTTACATTTTTGCAGGAGGTCAGAGCCACTGAAGCACAAGGGCAGTGGAATTAAATGTACTGGGATATTTTATGTCTGGTAGCTTGGGCTTTTATACTTGGTTTCCATACCATATCAAAACAAGCTCTTTGGTTAAGGAAGTATTCATTGCTATCATTCATTTTATTTTTAACTTTATTACATGACATCTGATCATGCATAAATTAAGATGAGAAAGCTGATTTTAAAAGAGCCTCAATACTTTAATTTTGCACATTTAACCTGTGAAGTCTTTTTATGTCTGAAAATGTTGCATTGCAATGATCTATTAAGGGTCACTGTATTGTCTAAAAAAAGTAAAATAAAAAGTACGTTCTTCAAAGTGAGTAATTGAAGAATGTGTCCTACCATTGCATAGTTGATGTTGCATGACAGAGCAAATTCTACTTGCTGCAGGATTTAAATATTTTTGTTTTGTGTACATTTCGTAATGTATACACTGAGATTTTATGGCATATCTCGCTAGCCCATAAAGATGTAGAATTGCAAGTAAATTTGCTTGCTACATTTATATATTTTTTAAATATAGTATCTTAAATGTTTCTAGTAAACAGTAAATACTTAAATAGCATCTTACTTAAATATTTCTGGTAAATTTTACCATTTTTTAAACTAACTACTAAATAAGTTCCTAAAATGTGGAATTCCACTTCTCTTTTATGTTGTATCTAAAGCGAAATTGTAAACTCCATTCCAAATTGCATCAACAGGATAATTTTATTCATACTATTTGTTATATTTACATTAGTATTAGTTGTATTTACATACAAACCTCATCTGGAGGTTTGTTTGCTAAATGAATAACAGACAGAATTTCATATGATAAAATGTTTCATATTTAAAATGTTAGTCAACCTGTGATCTCTAAAAGTTACCTGAACAAGAATGTCAATGACGTATAGTTGTTTAAAATCTTAAAAAGCAAGATACAGCCAAACTTCTGACCTCTAAAACTTACTATGGTAGAGCAGGGGAACTGAGTTTCAGAAGCAATTGCAGACTGTGACTTGGAACCTGGGTCCAAAAATTTGTTTTCTAAAAGGTGATGGCAACTTCAATTTATGTTCAAATCGATGTCATGCAATGAAAAGTAAAATGGCAGTTGTCAATTCTCACTCTGACGGAAGGAAAGCATTTGCAGCCTTCCCAAAACATAGTAAAGATTATCACAGGGAAGATTATTTTAGCATTTAAAAGCAAAAAAATTTCAGCATAGTCAAAAATATATTTCTATTAAAAATATTTTTTCTGATATAAATGTATAATAGCAGGAAAGATATTCAAATGATATCTTCATCATATTGAAATGTTACTGACTTTAATAAAGCTTTTTAGCAGTGTTCTTGTGAGTACAATTTGTATAATATCTGTTTTTATAATCTCTATTGAATAGCATCTCTGCATTTATACATAGAATGTATAAGAAAAAAGAAATAAGAATGTGAGACTTGCTTAGTTTTTGATTTTGCTTTCTTACCTTTAAAACACCATGTTACTCACAGCCCTCTGACACCTTACTAGCGCTTCCAGTTTTTGCGACTATGCAGACACTCTAGGAAGGTGGGGAGCAATGCATTCACCTGTCTTAGATGCTGAAGCTGTCACGTATTTGCATTCTTTCTACTGAACGCTGCCACCATTGAAATTCAAATTTTCTTGCCCTGGGACTGTTTTAGAGTCCTCTTGCAGGCCCTTGTCCAGAATATTTAAACTTGAAAAAAAGCCTGGGATGAAACAGAGATTCTAGTCTTGGAATGGAAAGCTGACTGTGCTGGGAAGTAAACATGTTGTGTGCCTAGAGCTTGGCCGCTGGACTTGGAGCGGGGAGTAGAAGTGATAATGCTGGGGAGAAAGTCTGGTGTGACATTTGGGTTGGGGAAAGGCCACAGAAGAGAAAGGAAGCCCAGCTGGAGCTGAAAGAAGGGGGAGGTCAGTCACAGAGATGTGTGATACCAATGGGACAAGAAAAGGAAAGAACCTGCAGGGGGTGGAACTTGGATTTTTTTTTTTTTTTTTTTTTTTTTTTTTTTTTTTTTGTGAATGAGCTTCAGACACCCTGTAACACTGACTTTGGGAACCTACGAGGATTTATTCATAATAGTCTCTTCTTTTGTGCATCCTGACAGAATGAGTTTCCTATCGTAAAGCCATTATAACGGGACCCTAACACTGTCTTGGCACCATAGTACATTCACAGTGGGATTTTTTTCTGCAGTAATCCTGCTGTGACATTTTCTCCTAGTCCTAACACATGGGCAGAGCACTAATAATTTGCTGGCAGCTTTTGCCATTCCTAAAGCAATGTCAGATTATAAATAAATACCTAATCGCAAAGCAGATATTGGATATAAAAAAAATGCTAGTGGGTTTACATAATGTTTACAAGGAAAGGGGAGGGAATGTTGCACAGATTATCTATGTCAGCGAGCTGTATAAATTATTAGACTATTATTTAGAATTCTTTAAGTTAATATCTTATTACTCAAGCACACCCATGGGATATTTTTGCTGTATTTTTTTAAATTTGTACTCGGAGTGGCATTCCTGGAGGAATACTTTAGAGTGTGTTTAATTATGCAGATTCTTAAGAATCTAAAGATTCTTAAAGCTTAGAACAAGAGGTAGAGTTGCCTTGTTCATTTTTAAAGAAATGAGGTTTAGTCGTAATGCAAAAGTGAACAAATGAAAAGACCTTTATTTTTCAAGGAAATTTGTACAACTTTGCACGTATGTGCCTAACGTGTATGTGTTATGCAAATTTGATTTCACCCTTATAAAAATGAGATTTTGCAGGTGCAGTTTAGAAGAATTATTTGATAATTTGGCTTTTGATTTTTATGTGCTATTGTTAGTTTTGATTTCGATGAGCACCACATGTGTGTAACTTCCCTTTCACTGAGACACTACCACATAATTTCCCATTAAGAATCTCTCATAAGCACAGCTTTTTGTTATTTCAGTCTCTTTGGTAAGCAAAAGTAGAGCATTTTAATAACTATGAAATGACCTAATAATTCATCTTCCTGAACCCTGTAGTCAGGAGCCATGCAAGGAATTCAAAATTAATTTTACAGGTTAAGAAATGATCAGTGATCTTCAAGAAAAGAAGGCAAAAGTTGATGTTCTGTTTTGACAGTCATTTAAGAGGAAAGTAGAAGTGATGAAATTTCATGGCTTCCATACGTGGTGGCTGGTAGTGTATTTTCTAACAGTGAGGCACCTGTTGGTTATGTTACAGGCAGTGTGCTAGAAGAGTACCACATACAGGAACAACAGATTAGAGGATACAGGATATTATTCAGTTACTTGGAAGCTGAAAACATTTAACTTGCCATTATGTATTATTTTGGATGAGGTAAACATGGGACATTTAAAGATATAGATACGTTGGACTTCTTGTCTTCTGGAATGGCAGCCTTTGTGCTCCCTGGGTGTCTGTTATCTGTACACCAGGCGTGCCTCTCTTCGACCCAGTGTTGTACGTCCTGTCAAGTGACGTTTGGTATTTTGGTCAACACATGTTCTCCAAATTACATGGAGTACCAGTTAGCAATGGAATGATTAAAACAGTATGTAGGCCACCTCCAGCAGTAGATTTCAAAGCATCAGGTTTGTTGTAAACAGATAGTGGAGCAAAAGCATATTAATGTGGTACACCAGTGTGTCTCTCAATCTTGGTTAATGTCAGTTTGTCCTCATTGTGTTATGTGTTAATTCTTCTACTACCACAGCTCTCTCTTTTTGAATTCCCTCACCTTTCAATAAAACATAAGCAAAAATACAATCTAACGTATTAAATATACAACAGTTTTAAAATATACATGCTGTTTTCCCCAGGACAAAAGGATGGGAGAGGAAAGAGTTATATGGGAAGAGGCTCCAAAGCACATTGCTTAATTCACCTACTGAAAAGTGCACAGACAGTAAATGATGGTTTTATAAACACTAGGACAAGATCGGATACAAAACAAATTTTTATCTCTATTTTTGTGGGGACTTATAGATAAGAAAATCATGCTTTTTAAAGATTCAGTTCTCATTTATCATTTAACTAAACTTTCTTTTCTCGTGTTGTTGAGGCATCTCTTGGCTTGCATTGCTCTCCTTTTTTCTCCCTCTGGGGATTTGTCCTGTTTCTTTTCAAAGTGTCACACAATTCTGCTTTTCTTTTGCCATTTTATTAAACAGAATAACATAAAACTCACTATGCACGTAAGGAAAGTGAACCACCCACCTTGACTAAAGTGTAGAGCACAAAGGCTGGAAACTGAGGAGAAATACCAGAAAAATACCTTTCCTGGATTTATGTTTGGGATATATTCTCATCTTAGTAATGCTCATTGGAGTTAGGTGTATGAACCCCTCTGGTAGTGAGATGAAAACATACTCAGTTGTGCCATTAGAGAACTGATATAAGGTACTCTGAAGTTTCAGAGCATATAAAAATAGGTAAGGCAGTTATACTGGATTTCTTTATGATGACCCGATCTCCCAGGTTTTGTTTGAGGGCGTGATCTTGCATCTGTGGAATTTCACTGCAAAGCTCCCATGAGATTTAGTGACGCAGGAATAGCCACTGAGACAGTGAGAGTCACGGCACACCTAAACTCTCTACATGTTTCTGAAAAATGCCTGGTAACAGTAGGTACGTAAGGGAGAAAAATTCCTCCCTACAGATTTCAGTTCCTCACTGAAGTGGAGCTCTGTGCACTGCTACCTTAAAAAAGGTGTTGCCTGCTCTGTACTTCTAACTGAGGGTGAAGGAGGATCTCGTACTTGGACCTACCATTGGGAGAGTATTAAAGGGCTATGTTTATGTAGTCAAAATGGTGCAGCTGTAATGCAATCTGGGGCTACTTGTAATTCAGAAGTGTTAGCAGTAGAAGGAAAATATAGCAAAGTAGACGTTTCACAAATTCTAGCAAGGCTATCAGTATATCTTTGTATGGAGGAGGATCGCTAACTCATACTTAAGGCCATATTATTGCATTTTCACCACTTTTGTAATCCGTAAGTAATGAATTTATCCAGCTGAGCATACGAATCGTATAATCATGCTGTTACTGGATTCCTTAGAAACACCGTAGAAATAACAGGATCTACCTCCATCTAAGGCAAGAAGGTTGTCTGAAAGGGAGCAGGGCTTTTTCTGTGATTAAAAACCATTAACATATCACCTTTATAAACCTCTCTGCTGAATGAATATTGATCACTTTTCTGAGTGCATGCCAGAACAGTATCAAGGTCTAATAAGAAGAAAGCTTGGGTTGCTATATCATATTAATTTTCTTTTTTCTGTCATTCAGCACTAATACTCTTTTCCAACAATTTTTCTTGCCTCAGATTTCCTGTTTTTTTCTCAGTATAAAGGCCAAACTGTAGCAGCATTACCTAGAATGCACTCTCCTGTCTAAATGTTTCATCGACCCATCTTTTGCTGCCACTGCTGTGTTCAGTGACTGAGTAGCCTAAGCAAGTGCTTGGAGACAGGATGTTCTTCTGCAGCAGAGAACATATTGCAAAGTTGATGGTCTCACAGCATTTTTAGCAAAGAATTGTTAGCTTTTTGTTTGCCTCTCAATCTCAGAAACAAAAGGTGTTATTCTGTTGGTTTTTCTCTCTTCCTCTTTTTCTCTCTGCTTTAAAATCTTTCTCCTGCTGCCTGTTTAAAAAACCAATGTATTCTGGAATAAATTTTCTAGCATGGACTTTTCCTGTTTCATCCCTGCATCAAAAGCTATCCAAAGGACTAGGGTTGATTAACAAGTATCCTCGGTCCAGCACACGTTACTGAGGGAGAGGCAATGCAATCTCAAAGCCATGCAGAGAAGGAGGGGAGGATGCAATGCATGCACATACTGTCTTTGATAGTAGATTTCTATACACAATGGGCTTCCTCTCTGAAACTGTAACCTTAGAGTGTCCTTCACTAGTGCAAGGAAGGATGGGGGGAAACTTCATGCTGGTGAGGCAGCTTCAGTTAGGGGTCAAAAAAGGGAGCTTTTTCATACATTTGTGGGCTGGTTTCCTGGAAATGTATTCCACAGAGTGCCAGGGTGGACAGTTGGGGGATGTGTTCATTTACTTTCCCTTTTTTCACTTTAAGGATGGACTCACCCCACTTCACTGTGCTGCGAGAAGTGGACATGACCAAGTTGTGGAGCTGCTTCTGGAACGAGGTGCCCCACTGCTTGCGAGGACCAAGGTTTGTGCCTTATTAGAAGAATATGTTAACAGCTCTATGCAACTTGCCAAAGAATTTTTAATGTCATTGAAAGGACAAGGAAGAAGACAGGAACATTTCTGTTCTCCCAAAGGAAATATATTAATGGGTAGAATGATCCAAAAGTAAGGTTTTCTTATATAATAAGGGACTGCCCTTTCCCAATATCTCATCCCCACCTCTATAATATAAGACTAAGCACTTGACATATAGTGCTGTTGCAAGTACTTAACTTTTGTGGCTTCCTAAAATCACAGGAAACAAAGATTGGAAAGTTGGGTCAGGTACTTCTGCGAGATTCCCTGTATATATTTTCTGATCCTTCATATAAGCTAGCTAGATGCTGTGAGTTACAGCTTTTCCTGATTATTTTAATGGACTGTTTTGCACTTTGAAAATGATTTCAGTGTTCCCATTAATTTTTGAAAAGAGTGCATATACGATGAATGCATTTACTAGAAATACTGTCCCTTAAGTCAAACCAGTGAGAAGGACATTTGTCGTATAACACCAAGCCCTAATGTCAGACACTTCACATCAGTAGGTTTCAGAGTGCTTGACAAAGGCAGCCAGTATCATTAGCTGGGCAATGTGATGTAGAGTATTGAAATTGTATGCCTGAGGTCCCCTAGAAGATCAAGAGCGACAAACAGAATTTAAATATGTCTGGATGTCCCCACTGTGTTGAAGTCTGAGCAGATCAGAACTGTTGAGTGAATAATCCCTCCTTCCAGATGACAAATAACCAATGAGTTTGATCAGACCAAGTCAGTTGCCAGTTCAAGTCTGTATGTTACAGTCTATCTTTAAATACGCAATTTACAATCAGATACTTTTAAAGTATCTGATTGCATATAAAATGGAAATAGATTTTAAAACAAATTCCCACTGAAACAGGTTGTTCCAAACTGGAGGCAGACAAATATGTAAATAATGAAACTAATTTTTTTTGTTAAAAAAACCCCAGCATCCACAGACTTCAACATTTACAAAAAGATCTATTAAAACCAGACAATACTTTAAAACTCTCTCTTTCACTGACCTTCAAGTTTTGTGGTTTTAACAAAAGATCTAACTATGCTGGTAGTTGAAAGTATCCTTTCCCATAAGTTAGAAGGTCAGGTTTTGCTAATATAATTTGTTTTTTATTGAGCACTGAAACAAAAAATATGTTCCTTAATAAATATGGCGAGGGGTAGATGTTCTTTCTCAATCAGCAGGCAACATATGCCATAGCATTATGGTGAGCATTGCCAGAACTGTCTTTTAAGATCAGAATATGTTTTATTAAATATCGAATCATGAGATGACCATTAGATTTTTTTTTTGCTTTGATTCAGTTCTGATTTTAATTAAATATATGCTGTTTCTCTAAATTCCCCTGTATTTGACAAAAGGGGCAGGGTGGCTGTAATAATCTTTTTCAGTTTTTCTTCTAGTCTGTAGCTCAGATGCAGCCCTGTTTCAGTGATGGGAGTACTCTGCAAAACTCACAATGGAATTCTTTTAATATGTATCAGTATATAAGGAAGAGGTACTAGAAATTACTATTCTGTTTTCTTTTGTCACAGAATGGACTCTCTCCGCTTCACATGGCGGCCCAGGGTGACCATGTGGAATGTGTCAAACATCTACTGCAGCACAAAGCTCCTGTTGATGACGTCACGCTAGATTACCTGACTGCCCTCCATGTGGCCGCACACTGCGGCCACTATCGTGTCACCAAACTCCTTCTGGACAAGAGAGCAAATCCCAATGCTCGTGCCCTGGTAAACCTCTCCCACCTGTGTAATGTAACCAAACTATGAAGGGGGGAGATGAGTAGCACTTACTAGTAAAGATAAGTGAAAATTCTGTCAGTGAACACCAGCAACGCTGAATAGTCACCGTTGGAGGGGTTGTCGTGCCTAAAGGCTACCAGTATTGTACCCCCATATCATTAGGGGTTTGTGTTTGTAGTATCAGGTTTGGAAGCTCGACACAGTTCTTAGCATCAGCTAGAAATGGTTCTGATTTTAACTTGCACACTGGTATTAGTTTTAACTCAGTTTTTTATAGTGTGATATGATACACAACTTACTTTTCAAAGGTTTCAAATGAATCAGTAAGCTAATTGTCATGGAGATAATAATTTTTAAAAAACAGTATTTTTGCTTTATCAAATTATGACATTCCTGTATGTTATGTACCACTCTTCTTAAAAAAACAATTCTGATGCTTACAGGAAAACAGGTCTGATTCTTTCACTCATTGATCTGACCATTATCTCCAGACTGAGAAAAATACCACGTTTGTCTTTGGGAACATATAAAGCTTTCAAGAGCCTTTAATCTCTCCAAACCCAGATGTGATTACAGTTCTCTCTAATAGGAAGCATGCCCATGAACTGTTAGCTGGAGAGAACTTGAAATAACAATATATTACAGTCTCTGGGAAAGAAAGAGACTATGGACACTTAAGATACTTATGTATGGCAAGAACTCTGCTGTTGCCTTCTGTGTTTGGTGCTTCCACAGAGCTTTCACTGCAGGCCACTCTGATGTCTTCCCCACCCTCTTGCCTCTGATATGACCTTTAATTTTTTTGTGAACTGTCTCCCTATCACAAGGAATTCTTACTTCACTGCCTGCTTGGAATTGGCTTTTTACTGCCCCAATCTTCTGCCGTGTCATTTTGTTGGCCTCTCTGTACCCTCAAATTCCCTAACTCCTCTTGCATCCTTGTCTTATGCTTTTCTTGGTCAGTCTTTTCTGTACCATTTTCACTTGGTTGGTCTTTTTTCGTGCTGTTTTCATCCATAGGTCTTGTTTTCCTTGCCAATCTTTTGATCACCTTTAACTGTGCTTTCCTCAGCTACCCCCCCCCCCACATTTGTATGCTATCCCCCACATCTTTATTCTTTCCTTCCATGACCACAAAAACATCTTCTGTTCCTCCCCCTCTCTCTTTCTTTCCCTCCCTGAGAAACATTTATCCTGAAACAAAAGGAGAACAATCTCAGGCTGCTGCCTCCCTGCTCTCCTGCCTCAAGGCTCTTTTTGTTTTCTGTCTGTCTTGTTCTCTCTCCCATCAGTGACTCTATGCCTCTGGCTTGTTTATGGTATTGAATATATTAAATGATGCTCATGATTTCTGTTACTAATATGTTTCTTCTGTCTTCTCCTTTCCCTCTCCAAACTGCTCCTCACTTGAATAGACAGAGCAAAATGAAATGAACTCAGGCAATAAAATTAAGTGAACATATGGAAACTTCAGAAACAGTAAAACTCTCCATGAAATACATCGAGAGTCATTGTGCAGGAAGTGGAATACCTTATGGTTTTGAATACTTCTTAAGAAATAGGGGAGGGATAATAGTAATAATATTCAAGAGAGAAGTACCGTGATGGAATAATTTTACAAATAATTCATTTTCCGCTACCTTTTTTAAAAAATAATTATGCTTATAAAATGATTTGAGGATACAAGCACTGCATGAGTTCTCAGCTTTTGCAATTTGTATATGTTGTAAAGCACCTTCAAATCAACTACTAATTAACATTTCTCTTAACAGAGGTTGACTGAGGAATAATTTGGCACTATAGCAGTTACTGGCTGTTTCCATGAGCTAAGATTTCACTGATATAAGTTCATTTTACTCCTGGTTGAGTGTTTAGCAATATTGATCCTTTTCATTAGAAAATACAGCAATTATTTAACAAAACGTTACCTGTGCTTTTCACAAAAATGTCCACATACAGAGGTACTGAATTTTGATTTGCCGAGCTTTTTACTAACAGCTGAGAATTGAGCCTTTCAATTCATTTCACTTAGAAAATAATGTGTTTGCTTAGCTTTTTAGGTACATGCTTAACCTGCATTAGCTATAATAGTACATAAAAACAGCTGGAAGTTGAGGATATATTGTAGTATACAGTATGAAGACATGCTGTGTTGAAAAGGCCTCAGTCTTACTGAATGAGCATTTCCAAAGAAATCAATCTCTGCTGGTCGTATGTTGTCTCACAATGCAAAGTGTTATGTTGCAATCCTGATTTAACAAGTTTCTGTCCCCCTACCCTTTCATTCCTGTTCGTGCTCCATTTGTTTTAATCCAAATGGGTGCTGATATCTTGCTTATGATGCTTTATGACTCAGCAGGGCAGGAATAAAGGAAGAGGGGATGCAAATACTTTAAGACCAAACACTTTGTATAATGAAACCACAGCTGAAATAGTGATTATTAATTTAAGATACCTCACAGAATACACAAAAATGCAAACACTTATGCATAAAGTATACTAAAGATTGATGCATAAATATAAAAATAAATAAATAGATGCTTAGCTTACAAGATCCTCTATGAAGTCAAATAAGAAAGCAAGGCAGCATCTGGAGGAAATGTTTTGTTCCTAGAGAGGGATAGAATATGCTCTGTGTGTTTCAGGCAAAAGATGCTAAATGAATTTAAAGTTATCACTATCATTTCTTCTATTTTCCATGTGTTGAGCAATCTCCAGAACCACTTTTAAGTCTTAAATGGATGGTACACATACATGCATGCAAATGGACTCTCACAAGCATGTATACACACACACATACACACACACACGCACGCACACACGCTTGAAAGTCAGAACAGGCATGCCTGTATTTGGTTTCCAGAGATGGAAGTTTGATTTCTCTCCAGTATCTGAGAAGAAAGCAGTGGCACTGCTGTGTTCTGGCTCACACTACTGGGAAGAGATGTCTGTAATTCATAACCTGTAGTGCCTCTAAAGAAGAGTTGCTTCTGATATTCTAACACTTCTGCTTCCAGTGTGCTCACATGGAGCTATGTGGAAAGTGTAGCTGCATGTTTTTAACTAACATGACTGTCTTTTGCACAGAATGGTTTTACTCCACTGCACATTGCCTGCAAGAAAAATCGCATCAAAGTCATGGAACTCCTGGTGAAATATGGGGCTTCAATCCAGGCTATAACAGAGGTAGAAAAATGTTTCATATCATGAAGAAACATTCCTTCTCTCTCTTCCTTTTTGCTTCCTTTTTTTCTCTTTCTTGTCATGCCTCATTTTCACTCATATTTTATTTAAACAAAGAAGCCCCTCCCCTATGCCCCACGCAGAGGAGTAAAACTGCTCTTGCTTTGTTTCGCAGTCGGGCCTCACACCAATACATGTGGCTGCATTTATGGGCCACTTGAACATAGTCCTCCTTCTGCTGCAGAACGGAGCCTCTCCCGATGTCACTAACATTGTGAGTATGGCTTTGACTAGAATCATCTGTGCGATAGCTCATACAGAAAGCATCTGACCTCTTCTTTGTTCAGCCAAAGGTCACATTTTAATCATACTTAATAACCTTTTAGGACAAATTATCCTAGCACCTTTCCCAAACCGTAGAAGAGGGGAAAATGGCTATTGTATAGGCATTATAAGCCATCTGTGGTTTCATGTGTTCTTCAGCAGTGCTTGAATAGATAAAGTTTCCCTTAAAAACAGGTAAAGCTCACCAAATGCATCAAAACTCAATATAAACCAAGTCACACGGAAGATTGTGTTTCAGTTTTGAATGATGAAATTTAAATCCAAATGGTTCTAATTTCTGCTTGCGCGGCTTCACTGGCTGCCATGAAATTGTGTCATTTGTATTAGTGAAAGTGTATAAAATGCTTAAAACCTAACAAATAAGCAAAAAATAAAAATGTTAAACTCAAGATGTTCCTTTAACAGGAAGTTCCAGGAATTGGTGCCTTTCTAAAGAACATATTTAAGTCTAAAAAATGTGACCTTTGGGAGGTAACACAAAATGCAGGACCTGACTTACCATAGAAATCAGTGTTTGTATACGAACAGCCTAGTTACCAAGAATAATAGTAATAAAAAGAACATGATGGTTTCTTGAGTTGAATTTCATAGACATATTGCTGTTTAAATTTGTTAATATAAACAAATACTTAACTTATGACTATCTTGAATTTCAAGGGAGTTTTTTTTTTTCTTAACCAGTAAACAAAGTTAGAAATAAGTTCTCACAAGAAAACAAATTAGTGATTAATCGAGGTACACTGGACCTATCAGTTTTTCTCAGTTTGAAAAATCTTATCTGTAACCCGGTAACAATGTTCAACAAAACTATGAATTACTTGCTTGAGTTACTAGAACAGACTTGTCTTGACAAAATCTGTTTCTGCTTTTATACTTTTTAATAGAAGCAATCTTTATATATAAACTTAATTGATGATATGGAAATGAACAAAAAATTCTTGTGGAAGCAATAAAAAGTATTGTAGTGGTATTACTGGACATTTGTGTGCAAAGTTTAACACTTCATAATTTATGGTACACAGGTGTCTTGGCTTTTACTTGGTAAGCCGAAGTTCCCTGTTGAATTACTGTTTCCAAAGGCTAAGTTGCTTTGCTAATTTAAGTACAGAGCAGTCTATATAGAAATTTGATTGTTAAAGTGTATAAACTGTAAAACTTATTCACATTTTAAATAATTCATTCTCCAGGTAATAAAACTTATATAGATGAAATTCTGTATTAAAATTTGTAATTAGGGCTGTGGGATTTTGTCTGTTACCTACTTACTAATCAAAGCTGGTAATACAATATTAATTTTAAAATAAGCATAGATAAACTCCCTGGGAGGAGGGTTTGCTTGAATCAAAATTTCGTAACAGGGGCTAAACTCAGGTGGCTTCTTTTGCTACATCTGTACAGAAGAAGGACAAAAAGTTGATTTCTGATTCTGATGCAAAAGATCTTGATGATGGTGTTGTTTTGGTATTTACCGTTTAGTTTGATAGTCATGGGGGTAAGAGCCATACAGTAGAATATAGCCCAGCTCTAGAGCAAAGAGATAAACTCTTCAAACAAAGAAGTGATCAGTCCTGCTGTGTTGTCATAACATAAAAGATAAATAAAGAGCTCTTGATTGTTGAACTGTTCCAGTACCTAATGTATCAGGTATAGGTGAGCTGCACAGGGACTTTTTTAGTCCTTTGATTGTCCTTTGAGGACAGTGTCCTCAAAGAATGTGTTGAACAGTGCAAAATCAAGCTAGGAACTCCATCACCAAGGAATGCTCACTTTCAGTGTTCTTTTGCAAGCCAATGCAAAAAATAAATTCTTTGTATCATCCGTACTTCATTATCCTGATCTAAACTTCTGAATCATGCCAGTCAGACTTCTTATATTTCATATTCCCCTTCAAATTCTGTGGGCTAGAAAAGGCTTAAACCAAGATTTATGTCGTAGCCCACAGACACAGCCATGCTGCTGAGCACAGATTTTACACATTTCATATGCTGGCTCAGTTGTGCGCAGCCGTTGCAAGGCCTTTTAAAGCTGCCAGCTTCTCACAGTGGGCAGGAAGAAACCATCTGGAAAAATATCCCCTTCCATCTTGAGGCTCATGTGCCTCACATTCCCTTGAGAGAGACAGGCTCAATATACTCTTCTCTCCTATGTGGCACACAAGCTGATGTGCTGTTACGTAGAAGGCTGAGGAACATATGTGAGCAGGGAAGTCCATAAGGCAGAATTTTCTTGAGAATAATTGGGGCTTGAATATTCTCTGGTGGGCTTTATTTTTGCATCATTTTCACATTGTAAGACTGAATGTGAACTTGCATTTCCACTGGAATTACTGATTGTAATGACTGCAGCAAAGCCAGAATTTTCATTCTGACCCTCTGTAGCAAGATCACCCTTGCCTGGGATCACAGAGTCTACAAACCATATACTACCCAGGCCTACTGACGTGTATGCGCACACTCTCCTGGACTCACTGTTACTAAGCATGAACAGCCAGATTCTCAGCTAGTGGAAGTGAGGCTTTCTGCACAAGTTGAAGTGGGTGGAATTTATAAAATCTGAGCTTTATTTTTTCCTGGAGGTTTAGGACACTGAAACATTTTTGCTTTTCTGCAGCGCGGAGAGACTGCACTACACATGGCAGCGCGTGCTGGGCAGGTGGAAGTAGTTCGCTGTCTCCTGAGAAACGGGGCCCTGGTTGATGCCCGAGCCAGGGTAGGTGTTCTCTTTGCAACTTCTTTTGCTTTCTCAAAAATGTATCTGAAGCAGTAGGGCTAAGAAGGAGCAATTTCATTTTTATTTGATCTGTGGATTCAACACTAAGCACATCTGAATACCATTCCATAAGATAACTTATATGTGTATAGCTCATCCAAAAGAAGGTGTCTGGCTCAGAACAGTAACAGCTATTTTATCTGAGCAAGAATTGTACAGGAGTGTCCTAAAACCAAACACTGGAAGTTCTGATAGCAGCCAGCTCAGAGTGCCAGATTTTGAAACCAAAGGGACTGTTTGTCAAGCAAGGCGCAGCTGTCTCAGAAAAGAAAAACAATGTTTTTCTGTAAAGTTCCTCTCTTTCTGTTCTAATAAGATGTTGCTGAAGCTAGCCTTATAAGGCCAGAAATTAGCCTTATAGGTTGCTCCTTTAGTCCTTTTTTTTGTTTTTGTGCTGTCGCTTATTATGATTTCTGCAAGACAAAGGCATAGAGAGATCTACTGGGATTAACCAGAATCTGATGTTTGGGGTAATTCTACCTGTGGTAATTATCTACTCAATTTGAGTTGTAGGAAGAACAGACTCCACTGCACATTGCCTCTCGCTTGGGTAAAACAGAGATCGTCCAACTTCTGCTACAGCACATGGCCCACCCTGATGCTGCAACAACTAACGGATACACTCCACTGCACATTTCTGCCAGAGAGGGACAAGTTGATGTTGCATCAGTTCTTTTAGAGGCAGGTGCCTCACACTCCATGTCCACCAAAGTAAGACAAAATGCTTTGTGTCTCACACTCCATGTCCACCAAAGTAAGACAAAATGCTTTGTGTCTATGCTCTGGTATGCAGTGCCCAGAGAGCAACCTCTTTCATGATGAATGTACTTTCACTGAGAAACTGAGCTAGTTGTGGTTTTTGTTTTCTTCTTGTTTAATCAATAGTGATCAAATTGACTGAACAAATGTATCAGGAATTTATCAAATTTTAACATATTTTGCTGTCATCTGAAGCTGGGAGTTTGGTTCCCACTAGGGCCAAAAGCAGGTCATGATAAATACATGCTCTCAGCAGGTTTAGAATGTACGTGAAATCCTGATTTCTCTCCTTCCCATTGTGTTACAGGTAGGCCTTTTTCTTTTTTTTTTTTTTTTTTTTTTTCCTTTTTTTTGCCAAAAGTTTCAAAATAGAAAATGCAGATATGGAAAAACAAAGCTAAATACTTTTGTATGAATAGGCCCACATATTTTTCAATACCTTTTTTATGTAAATAATTCTGGTTTCTACTAGCCAAAAGGAATATTCCCAAAACATACAATTCAGGATCTGTTCAGTCTCAGCTAATGGTGAATCTATTTTCAGTGATTCTATAAATGAGGTATCATATGACACAATAGGCCTTTTTTTTTCTTAGGGTTATAAAAGAAACATTCTGTGGAATTATTTTTGTTTTACATTAGCCCAACATGGTTACCAACACATTCCCAACGGAGTGAGGAGCACTTAAGAAAACAGATACTGTGAATAGAACTGTGTGCCAAGATATCTTTTCCAAATTTATCACAAGTGATTTAAGTGATTTTCACTAGTTTTAGATCCAAAGATCTAAAACCGATCCCTGATTTTGTACCCTTGATTTTACAATTGGAGCTTAAAACATATTTTGAAAAATGGGATGTCTTCCAGGGTTTAGAAGACTAAACCTGTGATTCTCAAATTCTCATTCGTGGATTACTGGGAATGCTTGCTGTTCTTCTTTTATCCAGCTGTTAAATCATATTAAAAATGGCTGAAAATACACTAAGTACTTTCCTAATTTTTCATATTGCTTTATGGCAATAGCTTTAGTTACTGCAGGAACTTTCTGTAATTATGAATAGGGAAAGATGTAGTCCACTGGATAATCTCTCTATTAAGCTGTGATTCATGAGATGGAAATGTTTGAGATTCCCTTACGTAAAACTCTTTTAAAGTGGGATTAATTGAATAAAATGACAATGAAAATAAACACTACACATCACTTATATGTCAGGCAAATAGGCCCTGGTGACTCCCTGGGATTATTGTTAGGACAGCAGTGTAGTCTGCCACCTACTGTCTTGCATCCATGAGTTTTCCTTACCAGCATGATTTTTAAAACTGAAGTGGTAAGCAAATAGCATGTTAGTTTGACACAGTCTTAGGTGTGTGCTTTACTGACAATCATTATTAAAACTAACAGAAAATGACTCTTTTAAGAGACACTAATTTTAGTCTTACTGGAGTACCCTTCAAAAACACTGCCCTTGAGTCATGCATGACTCTCTTCACCTGAATTTCAGAAGCTGCAAGAGAACTTGGTGAGTGTGTAGGTATTAAGTCCAAATATAAATTATTCTTCAACAAACTCACTAAAGAAGGGACACAATTTCTGGAGCTTTTCTCACTGAATTTAGTTGGTGTTTCATTGTAACTGGCAATAATTGATACAGGAAATATTTCTAAAGCTATCATTATGAAACTGATTTAAAAATGCAGCCTGTTCTGAGTAGGTATTTGAATGAGTGCCTTCGTTGCCCACACAATGTGTTCTGCTGATGAAATCTGTATCAGATAAAATGTCTGCCAGCCTGACACCATGTACATATGCAAGAACAGAAGAGAAAGGTTTGTGTGTGAGGCTTTTTTCTTTTTTTTTTTTTTTTGTGCATTACACTTTTCAGCATGCTTTCAAGTGATAATACCATTTCTAGGTATGGCTATTGATTCTGAATAAAAATGGCAGTTAGGACATAGGTTAAAACATAACCACCTATAACATTTACTATCAGGAGTACATGTGGTTCTTAAAAGAGACAAGTCAGCATAATTTTTAACACGACCATTTGCTTTTCTCTCCCGACATTTCTCAGAAGGGATTCACGCCTTTGCATGTGGCAGCCAAATATGGAAGCCTGGAAGTGGCGAAGCTGCTTTTGCAACGCCGTGCCTCTCCCGATGCAGCTGGCAAGGTACTGGCTTGGGCGCTCAGAAACACGAGTCAGCAGCCATTCCGTGTCTCCTTTAGGAAGTAACTGTGCAGAACAGACATACAAAAGAAGGGTGCAGCTGCTTTCACATGATCACATTAGCTTTATTGCATTCTCCCAAGGCTGATGGTTATGCATGTTAGTTTTGGAAAGTGCATTTACAGTATTTGTTGCTTTTCTATATTTTTACCTTCCTTATAGATGGGAATGCTATGCACAGTTGTAGGGCAGATATGTTTCTGTGGCTCAAGAAAAGGCTATTCCATTCAGCTGCTCAAACTGTAAAAATTGTAATTCAAAAACAGGAGGGCAGGCTCAGCTTTTTTCCTGTGCCGTGAGGATTGCTTGTCACAGAGTTGCAGGGAGCTGGCGGCCCAAACCTGCTGTGCGCCCAGGGAGTAGTCAGGTAGCAAGGTCCGCTCAAATTCATCCTCCGCCACTTCTCCTTCCTATTAAATACAGCCTACTAACCGCTGGCTAAATGTTACTTTTGGTCCACGTTTCTAATGCTAAAAAAAAAAAAAAAAAAAAAAAAAAAAAAAAAAAAGCATTTATGGTTTATGAGTTCGGCCCCGCCGTGCGCTGGCTAACCTGTTAACGGTTACTGTCCGCGCCTAACGCAGTAACCGCCCTTTGCAGAACGGCCTCGCCCCGCTCCACGTCGCGGCGCACTACGACAACCAGAAGGTGGCGCTGCTGCTGCTCGAGAGGGGCGCCTCCCCGCACGTCACCGCCAAGGTGAGCCCAGCCCAGCCCCGCCCCGCCAACCGCCGCCGCCAACGGCTGCTCTCCCTCCGCTGCTGCCGTCCTTTCCCCTCCCTCCCTGCCGGCGGGCGCGTGCGAGGAGAGCGGGCCTTTCTCTACAGGAAGTGGGGTGACATAGTTCCCCTCCAGCTTTTGAATCTGCAGCTCATATCCAGTGGAGGGGGGAGCTGTCGGGGGAGAGGGCTGATCGCTGACGGGCGTTGTGTTTCGGGGACATGCTTGTACCTTATCGCATCATACTCGTGCCTGTCACGCGCGTTCCTTTTTGTTGAAGACTAAGGACTCATCAGGTGTGATGAGACAGGCAAGCAGTCCACTCTGTTAGAAACTGTACAGCACCTTGTTTTGCAGATGAGTTGCTGAATCAGTACGTATTTATGGATTAATGGTTTGACTTTTATTCTAGACTGATTAAAACTGTCTGTTTCATCTGGTGGTTTGCCATACAGAACCCAACCCTCCTCTTACAGGCAAAACATAGTAATTTTACGGAGAGCTGCAAGTGTTACATGACTGTAAAACTCATGTGAGAGAGAAGACTGGTTTCAGCCTTTCTCTGTACTGCACACTTACTTGCTAGCTGGGCACACCACATACCCAGCATGTGACTCTCAGCTCACACATACCTCTCGGAGTCTGAAAGCAGTGAGCAATCTCTTCACCAGATGCATACGATACTGCAGTACTTGGTCTCTGAGGGGGCATAGTAAGAGGTGGAATAATGCTTAACATGGAGACAGAGGGCACACAATGTCTCGGGGCAATAGGCACAAGTTGCAACACGGGAAATTTCAGTTAGATATAAAGAAAGAAATCTTCACGGTGTGATTGGTCAGACATTGGAACAAGTTGCCAGGAGGGGTGGCCGAATCCTTGGAGATGCTCAGAATTTGGCTAGGCAAATTGCTGAGCAACCTAATACAATCTGGGAGTTGTTCTTGGTTTCAGCTAGATGATCTTCTACATAGATTATTTTATGATTCTTTTGGGCCTTCTTTGGAAAAGAAGAAATAAATGTATGTATGTATGTGTCTTGTCTAAGTCCACTTCTGTGTCCATGAGTTTTAATCATAATTGGAACTCACTTTGGTATTGTCTCATAGTAGAAACCATTTAGTAGAAACTGAATAGGCATGTGCAGGCTTCCTTCTGGGATTAGGAGTAGTATTATGTTAGAGTCTCACTATGTTAGGCAAAGGCTACTAAAAGAGAAAAGTAACCAGAAAATTCTTCCTGATTTCAGAATGTTCTGACCGGTGCTGTTATATATGGTGCTAAAAAGAGGTGGCCTGTCTTTTCAGTGAATACATTAGAACTGCTTTTTCTACTGTTATGTGTGGAGAGTAGCAAAAGCTGTAGTTGGAACAGGATAGTTTCATCATGCTTGCCTCCCAAAAATACTCCAGACATACTCCAACAAACCAAACCCCTCTAAAGAGGCTGTTTCTTATAACCCAAAATTTTCCCCCGTAGTGCATTCTAAAGCAATTAAAAATGGGAAGTTGTCTTCTTGCCCAAAAATATGTCTGCTTTGCTAAAGTGGTTAATTTGAACTGAAAAACACTCCTTCCTATGACTGTTTCCAGACAGTAATATGACTGACACATGTATCAAAATTCCATATGCAAACACAGTTCTACCCACACACTCCAAAAAAGCATAACGCAGTAAAGTGTTCACCCATCACTTTCCACAGAGAATGTCACTTATCAGTCAAAAGTGAATATTTACAGCCTGGGAGATTTAAAATGTAGGTGTCAAAGTCAGGATAATTTGAAGGTATCAGATTAACTGTACTGTCAGCTGAAGCTTTCTTCTAGTTTGGAAGGAGAAAATACAGATGGCTGAAGCAACAGAAGAGCCAGACCACATGGGAAATGTTTTGCCTTCAGAATATAATGAATCTCATCTCTGGGATAGTGGGAAGCATACAAAAATGTTGTTTTAAGGTGTCTGATTTCATACACTTCCATGGCTGTTGTGTTAACTTTCTTCTCATTTTGTTTTCCTGACTGGTGTTAGAATGGATACACCCCTCTGCATATTGCTGCCAAGAAGAATCAGATGCAGATAGCTACCACTCTATTGAACTATGGAGCTGAGACCAACATTTTGACCAAACAGGGAGTGACCCCGCTTCATTTGGCCTCCCAAGAAGGTCACACTGACATGGTGACCTTGCTTTTGGAGAAAGGATCTAATATCCATGTGGCAACAAAGGTAACTCGCAATGGGAGGCAAAGTACTATGGTGGGAGTATTCAGTGAGATGTGAAGTGCCATGTAGGAATGATGTCATGTTCTTAGAAATTCTCCACTTCCTTATATATGTTTCTGTGAATTTCTAGAAGTGACAACGGGTGGGTGAACAGTAAAAGTGAGAAGAGAATATCTAGGACTGGCAGATAGAGATTAACCAGTTAGCTTATACCCGTATCATTAGCAGCTGTGCTGGGTGACACTCAGGAGGAGCTGCATCTATTTGCCATGACGAGGAAAATGATGCAACACCTAGCTCTGGTAGAGAGGTTACTTTAGACAAAGAAGAGAAAAGACAGTCAAGAGAAAATTGTTTCCAAGTCATTCAGGAACGTGGGACAGCAGTAGTTTTGCTGTGCTGCAACCTTGCCATCTCTCAGGTGTTTCACATATGCTTCCAAAGGTTCACATTAGATGCAAAGGTTGAGGAATGTAACATTCTGGAGTTTGTGGGTCCCTGGGTTGATTTAACAGCATGTAACAAAAACCTGAGAGCTACAGTCGAAAATAGTTCAGTCGTTATGCCAGCAAAGGCACTTTTGCTCATGTATTTAACCTTTGGCCTTCTTGCCCATGAGGAAGAAATTAGCAGTGTCCAGCAAAGAATAAAACAACAATGTTACTTGAGTAGCAAGTAAAAAAATCCTAAAGAAGACCTTTCTGATCATGTGGATTTTCATGATTGTACGTGACAGCTACTTCATAGAAAATCAGTTGGTTTCTCAAAAAACACCCCATTACCATAGGTCTTCGTAGGTCATTGGTTTTATCCAGGCATCTGTATAAAACTTAAGATCAAAAGCCTGCAGCTTTTGCTCAGACAAGTGAAAATGGAAGCTCAAGCTCTCATTGTCTGGTGTTAATGTAATATCCTATCTAACCAGTGAGAAACAAGGTGTTTTTCATTTCTCTTATAAAATGTTTCATACCTTGTTCACAGGCAAGTACCATGTGCATCACTGCAAGCTTTTACTGAAAAGTTGCATCCATTTCCTTGGAATTTTTGAATGGGATCTATTTTTGGAGTTTTCTTCTTCTTTCTGACTCATGCCTGCAGTCACCAAGGTTCCCTCTCCTGTCTGAGAAGTGGGAAGCACAATGAATGTGCTTCCCACCCTAATTCATTAATGGGTTCCTCAGCTTCCCCAGTGATGTTACTGTGTAAAATCCAAGCATGATCATTGCCTGAGAGGGTTACCCTGTGATTATGGTAACATGATTGCTTTGGAGCTGTTTGTCAGTCAGAATAGGAGGAAGATCAACTCTACATTTTTTTTAAAACTCATGCTTAGAAGTTGCAGTTAGGATCTCTTGTTTTAAACATGAGAAAATTAGAAAGTCTAATTTTATTTTCTGGTGTAAAGTAGGTTTTAAAATTATTATTTATTTGCTTGTTTTTTACATCTCCAGACTGGACTGACATCTTTACACCTCGCAGCTCAAGAGGATAAGGTGAATGTAGCTGAAATACTGACAAAACATGGTGCAAACCAAGATGCTCAGACAAAGGTAAATCGTGGAGTGGCTACTGTCTCCAGTCTGCCAATGGATGCTATGATTGTAAAGGAATGTTCCACTGAGCTTGCAGTTTTACTTATTCTGTTCTTTTGTTGTAGCTGGGTTATACACCTTTAATTGTGGCATGTCACTATGGAAACATCAAAATGGTGAATTTCCTTCTCAAGCAGGGAGCGAACGTTAATGCTAAAACGAAGGTAAAGAGTTTTTTGTTGCTTGCTTTGCTCTTTATTAAACTTAGTAACCCAGCAGTACTAATACATACCACTAGGTGTCCTTTTCACTAGGAAATCTATGATTATTCATGCACCGTAGGTGTCAACATCTGTTGGATTTTAGTGACAGTGAAATGCCTTCTCTCTGCTCCATCTCGGTGGGTAGCGTTCACTAAAGGAAGTCAAATCAGTTAACTCTTTGGGTGTGTGTAAGAGGGAGATAGAGAATCCATTTTATTTTATTTTTATTCTTACTTGTAAATAACAAATGCAAGTTTGTTTCTCATTTCATTTACACATATTTTTCACTAGTATAATCACTAGCGTGCTGCCAGACTAGTAACTAACAATTCAGAGACTTTGGGAGTGATGCCAGATTTTCTCTAATCTGATGGGGAGTGGAGTGGGAAGAGTTACAGCCAAGAAAAATGTGGGTGGCATGACTTTGGGAGAGGAGGCAGCTGCAGTGAGGGAATACAGCTTACTGAAGACAGGTTTGGGTCTTGGAGGGGAGGGAGGGAGGAGCTGGGTATGCTGTTACTGATCAGTTCTATTGAACTGGACCAAACTGCCTATAGGAAGGTCTAAATGTAATCCACTGACCTCAGTAGTTTCTTCCAGTATAAACTGGTGTGTGCAACAGCCACATGTGATGCATTTTGTATCAAGAAGAGTAGATCTCCTGAGTATACACAAACACTGAGGTTTTGATGACTGTGATGGTGTGTTGCATCCCAGGTATCATCATGTCACCCTATCAGAAAGAGAAAGCTAACTCAGGGAGCTGCAGGACTTCAGATTAGTTAAAGCTGGGATCGGGCAATAGCTAGCTCCTCACTGTTTTCTGGATGTCTCAGCTTCATTGTGAAGGACTAAATTCGTTGATAGTTCTAGTGACACACTTAGTGTTTGTGAGTCCATATCAAAATAACAGACTTGCAGTCTGCTGAGCATTCCAGCCAGCTCCTCTGTCCCCAGCTATGAGCTATGGGTTTGTTCTGTTCCTCAGTGTAAGACTGTTTCATCACAGTGGTCTCAGCTGAATATGGTAAGCCACAGTTAGCAAAATAAATAAAAGTCTTGACGGGAGTAATGCTGACCCATCCCTTGTGCAGTCATCCAAAATCAATGGGTAAAAACCAGAGATTCCAAAAGAAATGGCAACACTATTACAAAAACAGCTGATATGCATTGATAAAGCAGACATTAGCAGGATCCAAATGGTAGCTGCCAAGACATTCAGCTGAGTTATTTAGTGTCTAATTAAAGTGACATACTTGCCTCTTTAATATTAGGCCTTATTCCATGACTAAGGGGCCACTGGACACAATGGACCAGGTACCAACTCCAGTTCCCCTAGGTATTCCACTTGGTTAGAATAATTTCATTAAAATCAGCAAGTTTGTTTATATTAGCAACAGAATGGCAGTGACTGATATGACAGTATGGTGCAGTGGTTCTCCAAAAACCCATGTCAAGGGTACCATAAAAATCCTGGCAATCTGTCAACCAGTAGTGTGGACTCAGTTTAAAGAGCAAATCCATCCTGGCTGGATTCAGGATAGGTGTGTTAGAGAATAAATAACTTCTATTGCAGCCAGTTCTTTAAAGAGAGGAAGCCTGCAGGATGCTTTGTGCTGTCTCCAGTGAAGAATAATGTGTCTGAACTCTGTTTTAAAGGACTTTCTTGATATTTAAGTAACGATAATAAATTTACTATGCGCTATAGCCTACAGTAATATCCTGCATTGATTTCCTAGTAGTCCATGCATGTGTACTGTAAATGTAAGAACTGTAGCAGTTCTATATAAAGTGGTTATTTAACTAGTTGAATAACTATCACCATTTAATTAGTAGCATGAAGTGTTACTTGCATCCATCCATTCAGCTACAAAAGAGATAAATCTTAAAATGTGTCACAGAAGCCCAGAAGACCAGTATGAAGCCCTCAGGCTTTACATAAGTGTACAGTGAAATCAATTCGGTGTTTTCTTCCCGTTTATTCTCTGCTTGCTTTCAAAGCTAATTGCAAATAATGTTATAAATGAATTGCCTGACTGGACTTACACAATACCATCTCTGATCCACTAGGTGAAGTTACTCTGGCTCTGTTTCTTTATTGTGTAACATCAGAATGAATCACTGGAGCAGATAAATATAAAGAATTAAGCATGTTTATTAGTGCAGACAGCATATACATATTTTTCAGTGTAATTATGGCTTGGCCAGGCCTTCTGAAGCCAAAGTAAAGCTAAAATTGATTGACATTTGTAATAGGTAGAGGTTGTTGGCCTTTTTAAAAGCAAGTGGGCTCAATCACTGCTGTTAAATTATATATATTTTAAATTGACTCAGATATTTTAAAGGCAAGTCCTTGGCCTCCTTTTAAAAACTAAGTTGCGAGAGGAAGAAAAACATTCTCTGCCTCTGCTATGATTCTATGTCTTTTGCGTGCCCTTTTCATTTTACTGTTTCTCCTTGTTCCTGTCTCTGATTTGGGGAACAGGGGATTATCTATCTTTCCGGAAATTGCTTCTGTTGTGAGATGTAAGATAATTTGTGAATAAGAATATTATCTTCCTTTATGTTTTCATTAATTTAGGGAAGGAATGCTATTATTGCTGAAGGTTTATTATCTTGGGGTAAACCGGTGGCATAAATTTTTTATTGAAATGTCTCAAAAGGAGAAGGAAGCAAAATGAAGCATCTAATCTAATTGCTGGTGGTTCTTGTTATTTATTTGTTTGCTTTTATGGTAACCACCATCAACAACAGAATGGATACACCCCTCTCCACCAAGCTGCTCAACAAGGCCACACTCACATCATCAACGTTCTTCTCCAGCATGGGGCCAAGCCCAATGCCATCACCACTGTAAGTCTGTGAAATGCCTGTGGGACTTGCTTCTCTGGACGGTTCTTTTCTTTCCTTTCTTGGGGGTTGAGAGCAAGCCTGTGTTTTGGTGAAAGTATTCCTCGTACAGCTGTTTGTCAGATGTGTAAATGTAACTTCCTTTCCTTTTTCTTATCCTCTTAAGGTAGCTCAGATCAGCTATAACCCATTGTGCACTGAACTAAACACGAGGAAACTGATTTCTTAACTGCAGTGATGGACTGGCCACAACTAGTTATGCTGTGTTTGTTCAGTTCCCCTCTGACTCAACTTTTCTGTCTGTAAAATGATGTAAAGATAAGATTTTTTTCCTAAAACTTAGGAGGAATTCAGAACCTGCGTTTCTTTGAAGATTTGGACCCAAGTCTCTGTCCCTCTATTTACTGGAACTCTGTTTCAGGTTCCTACTAAGCTCACTGGTGCTAATGCCTTCTCAGAGAACATCTTTGCTCTTTGAACTCTGCATATATATATAGAGAGAGAGATGTATGTGTGCATATATATATATAAAAACCTGTATATTTGTGTGTGTGTGTGTGGATACACACACACATTTTATGTACATATATATATATATATATGTATGTATGTATATGTATATGTATATGTACCTGTGGTGGTAGCACCTTCTTCACAGTCAGGCAGGAACATAACTCTCCTCTTTCGTGTTAATATTATTAGTCACTTCTACTTGGGCAACCTTTAAAACACAGCCAGAAGGTCCAAAACCTGTATGTCCTTCCCCAGAGCGGCTCGGATTACCATGTGCACACATTGCACATTCTTAAATCCAGCGCTGGTGCCCTGTTTGGTCCTGGAAACAACCACGTTGAATAAACTGCTGTGAAGTTATCCAAGAGACCAGTTTACATGCCAGACTGTCAACTAAGGGACTGTTGTAGTAGTCAGCTTCTGGGACTAGAATTTCACTAGGTGTGTTCAGTTGAAGGTCTCTACTTGCTTTCAGTCCTCTTGTTATGGTTCTCATAGCCCAAATCTAACCCACATCCAAACACAGTCTTAAGGATATACCTTCACTGCACAGTGTGCATGCTTTCTCAAGTGCTAGCTCTGTTCTTGTCCATGCACGGCAATCTTTAGCTTGAGTTACAAGAGAATTTCAACCTGCGACCACTGGCACAGGGATATAGGACTGGGATATGGGCAGCTGAAGAGTAAATGACAGTAATAGACAAACCATTCATGCTGTGAGGATGCTAGTCTATTCACTCTGTGCTGCTAATCCACACACTCTGTATTGCTTCAGAGTTGCCGAATTAGACTGATGCAGAAGAACTTAAATTATAGATAACAAAAGCTAGCGCTAAAGTAGAGAGAAGCCCTCAGGTTGCTTGCTGCAGTGGCGTCACAAGACAAATCATTCCCTTGCAAAGAGACATAGATTGGCTTTCCACGATTCCTCCAGCTGGCCAACACATTTTCCTTTAGTTCGATAAAATAAAACGGTTCAGCTTGCACCTCTTTACAAAGAACCATGGAATATATCCCTTCCTTCCCTCCCCAAATTCAGTGACGTGGAATGCATGGGCTGTCATGCCATGTAGAACCAAGTAACTGAGAGCTTCTTCTGTGGTCACTTAGGCTGAATTGGCTGCCAGCCACCTAGGCCAGTTCTGCTGGGAAGATGTGTCCTCAGAAATCTTAGATGATTTAGCTAGTTTCTGCTACTTACTTTTTTTTCCTATTCATTAAGAAAGTTCATTAACTTTGGTACCTATAGTAGGTGGCCTTACGCTACTGTGGACCATATTTTGTGGCGATTTGAGTAGAATTTCAAATGCAGTGAGACAGATGGCAATGTAAATCACTGTTCATTTACAGTAACAATATAAGTTTGTAAAATTAAATATGCAAATAGCTGTCTTCCAAGCTATTTTAGTGTTTCAGATAATGAAGGAGAAATAAATAGTCCTAAGTAATTACTAAATTATCATTTTAATGTCCAGTTGATGAGTTGTGCATCGATATGTCATAGGCATTTAAATTGTAAATAAATTTGTTTAAATGAAAAATAATCTCAAAACCCCAAGGCTTATATAGGTTCTTTTAGTGTTTGTTACATTGTTAGTTTTTGTATACTTTTATTATGCATATGTATTTGTTGTAAGGAGGGATACAAGTATATTTGTAGAATACATCTGTAATCTTGTATTCCCCAAAGGAACATTGTACCTGCTGAAGATTTAAACAATCACCACTGAAAGTGAAGCTGTAAGATTTTAAAATACTTTTTTTTAGAAGCATTTTCCTAATATAAAGCAGTTTATGCAAAATAAAACATCAGCTTCTGCAGGCAAGACACATTTTGTGTAGTGGAATTTGACTACTTCAGGGTTAAAGCATACAGCACTATTTTTTTTTTTATTTAGAATAGCAGGCAGATGTAAGTGTGTTGTGTTGCCATGGTAATCAGGGCTATAGTCTTAAAGAAGTTACAAAGACAGAGTCAGATGTAATGGTAAAAAAAACAGTGATTTTCCTAGGCTGTGCCTTGTTTTGGATGGAAATGCTGGCTCATGCAGTGTTGAGAGTGATCTCATTGGTTCACATCACAATCCTCCCTCTCATTTCTCTCTCTCTCTCTCTCTCTCCTTCTTTCTTTTTCTCTTCAGAATGGTAACACTGCCTTAGCTATCGCAAGGCGTCTGGGATACATCTCAGTGGTCGATACGCTGAAGGTTGTAACGGAGGAGATTACTACCACCACAACTGTGAGTTGTAGATGCATTATAATGTCTCTCTTTATTCAGAATGTTGTCTTTCTCTTCTTACTTCGGACTCTCCATGTATCTCTTTCATGTTTATTTTCAGTTCTTAGGCCCCCCTTTCTGCTGGATTTTTGCAAAAGTGCTACAATGGTTTGAGTATATCTTTTAAGCATGTAGAATTGTGTGCAGTACATCAGGCTTCACTGAGTTACCTGACAAAATCTACATGAATATAGATGGCAAACAACTATTCAAAGGCAGAGTAAAATTTTTTTCTAGATATTGGTCTGAGCTGCAAACCCAAACTTCCTAGAAGTTTGGGAGTTGTTTCGATCCTGGCCATTTCCTCTATTTTTTTTTTCTCCACAGTCACATCTCCTTTTCAGTCTCTTCTTACATTTCCACACTTCTGTGACACCTGCTAAGGCTCCACTATTGCAGCACACCACAGCAAGCTTCAATCATTTGGTTGGACTGTACCAGCCATGGACTGGTGCCAAGCTTAACGATGCTCGCTAGATGGCTCTGAATCACATCAATCTTATTTTTACTCTAGTCACTTTCGGTTCAAATGGATGCTGTTTTTCCAAAACATGGAAAAATCTTTCCTTACTTTCCCAATGCTCACACTTTTAGTGATCTCTATTTTGACTTCAGGGTTTGTGAATGTAAGTGCTGAACGTCAGCAAGTTGGTACTGTTGCTTTAAGCCAAGAAAAATGGTTATATTTTGATGCTCTGAGAGGGAGAGGGTCTCTCTCTTTGGAGTCTTACCTCCCATCTACACCTGTTACAGCAGGTAGGAGGAGAGGACACCAGAAACAATATGTCATTTAAGAAATAAATTTGAATAGAAATTTCCCTTACTGCATTTTATCTTGAAACTTTGTTTTAAGATAATGCTTTTTTTTAATGCAAGAAATACTAGAAGTCTAGAAAACCTATCAGAACTAGCTGCCATGTAGGAGGTCAGAGATGATGAATCCAAAGATTACCTAAAAGGTGCTGTGACTCAATTAGTTGGAGGGATAGAGGAAAGTAAAGGGAGTAAAAGGGAGGTGAAGAAATGCAAAATATTTTGAAAAGAAGTGGGAAAATAGTTTTGATTTTGTCGCATTCTGACAGAAAGTCCCACTGCGAACTGAGGAAAATGGAATAAAAGTAGTGTAACATAAGGTTATAAATAGAGTGAGCTATGATTTATTAATGAGCTGCAAAAGTCAGATTGAGTCAGGTTTGGACAAGGAAATCCAGCCTAATTCCAGAAGTCTCTTAATAAAGAATGTGTACTTTGTGTATTTAACTGTAAAGCACATCACACATGTACATGCACAAACACATACATATCTATACAGAGATTAAGAAAAAAAGTCTAGGTAACATTTTCAAGAAGCCCTGGCCTCATTTTCGGAAGTATATTTTTTAGCCTAAAATGTGTTCTGTTACACTTTTTCCATTTATGCCTGATACAAGTTGTAACTTCCTTTGTATCATACATTGCATAGCACCATAGAGCCCTATGTCTTGTTATATGTGGGTATGATGTTTAGCAATAATAGGAATTACACTATGAAAAGACACCTGTGAGTGAGTTACTTTGGATAAATGTTTCTTTAAACTGTGAGGGTAATGGACCTTTCTATCAGATACCAGATGTTTGAGGTTTAGGACTGAATCAAACACTCAAACTTAATTGCATAGTTGACCTCTAATACTTGCAGTACAAGATTTCAGATTTCTCTTACATGTATCTGTGTACGAAACCGTAAATTCAAGCCAGAGAAGCACTGGTTTTAAAAGTCAGGTGGGAGCCTTCAGTAAATTCCGCAAATTGTTCAGATGTCAATTTGTCTGACTCTTGTACATACTTTAGGAATATACAAAATGTAAACCCTTGGCATTGGTGGTGGTGGGGAATGTTGATTAAACATAATTTTGAAGAACTGCTAAAAGGGAGAGAGAAATAACAGGCACTCCCTGTAATAAAACTCTCCAGATGGTGAGGTTGGTATTGCCAACCCAGAACGTAGCATTTAGTGCTGAAAAAAAGGTGCTGTCACCATAGCTACTTCATTCTCTAAGGCTGTAGCAAAGTGATGCATGGAGGATGTTAGACAGGGCGATGCTCTATTAATATTCAAGTCACTGGCATTTGAGATGAGGAAAAATCTCCAGTGCCAAAGCCTTTGGTCTAACTTTGAACATATTTTCGTCTTATTTGCACCAGTATTGTTACTATTGAAACCACATGGATATATAGCAACAGAGAGAATACAGTCCACTTATTATTTTATTCAGCAGTTGAAGATAAATAGAAAATAAATCTGTGCCCAATGTATTTGATGTAGAATGAGCTAGACTTTGAAAAGTTTACTATACAGTTAAGTTTGGGGTTATTTAAACAAATAGGCATAGACTTCCTGTGGACAAATAGATATATGAGGAGCTTTGAGATCAATCATGCTATACTGCTGTTAAGTAGGGAATCACTGAGTGTGCATAAAGGCTTATATAGATACGTGTGAATTATTCTGTGTCAGCATATAGCAACCTGGCCCTACAATGAAAATTACGACTACAGAAGCCTGAAGTAAAGCCTCTAAAATAAAGTACATAACTGTCTTCTCAGGCACACTAAACAATAGTGACTTTGAGAAACAGACATTGAAAATTAGACCCTTCATATGGCTAGATTTGGTTTTCAAATTTTGCGAGTATTTGACACTTTTAATGTGCCGACCATCTAAAAAATTTTTAGTTTTGTATAAAAAATTTTGTGTAAGAAGATTAATTGCCAGCCTCTGTTGGGAATTGATGTAGCGTTACAGTTGTTGTAACATTAATGATTCATGCTAAGTTCAGTGTTCTGGAGATGACAATACGGGTTTTTTCTTTTTCTGAAACACACACACAATTCTGTTTTCCAAACTTTGTTTCAATTGTTAAATCATGTAATAATTTTCTTATACTGAAGGGAAAGAAAATCAGGAAAGAAGTTAAGTATCATTACTTCTCTGTAAATAAATAATAATGTTGAGAGCATTAGTCAGCCACCAGATTGTTGTTATACAGGGCTTGTACAACATAATTTATGAAGTAATTGGCATCAAGATAAAGAAACTTTAACTACTAGGGTCTGCAGATCTAAGTTAGTAAAAAGACAATATGCAATGTACCTGGCATACTTTTTGTGAAGATACTCTATACCTGTAGTATATACTGGTAGTATTCTGATGTCTTTTCACTCCTGTATTCTTCTAACCTGTGTTCTGCTATGTTATATAAATTTTGGTCATACAGGAAACAAAAAAACCTAACATTTGTGACTCCTGGGTGGTTCAGTTTTTTCCCCTTTCTTTAGAATTTGAGCACTTCCTTCTGCCTTTGTTTGTTTTTCTGGGCTTTAAGTTATTTTACTCAGGGAGCATACAAACTGGCAGTAGAGAATTTGGATTATACTTTGTCTAATTGCAATTACAATACCAGTAAATTGGCAATTGCATATAGTGCTTTCCACTTCACTTGAAAAAATATACTGGCTCCTTCACCTGCATTTATTCCTTTAGTCCAATGTCAGTGATTGTTTTTGATTTAGGGTTTATTTGTACTTACTGCTGTGTTGTGGAAGAGATGAGGTCAGTATCACCTAAGCAGTAGCATGCTTTCCACCTGCTGCAGCTGGCTTTGTCACCCTACTGCTGCCTGATGTTTCTATCTGATGAGAGCCGTGGGAATGCAGGGGAGAAAGTTGGATGTATTGGTGGAGGCATTGCTGAATGCAGACTGATTTTTCAACACAGAGCATATGTTAGGAAAACACTGCAACAGAAATAATTTCTTGAATCATGAATAAGATTTAATTTAGGAGGCCTAATTGGGATTACCACTTGAAGCAAATGGCATTGTCCTTTCCCTGTAATTCAGGAAAGTGAACTGAAAACTTCTGTCACACTTAATATATTTCCAAAATGTACAGCAGACTTTTAAATCAAATTTTCAAAACAGTTACACTATTGGCAGCTTTTTTATTTATAAAAATGCAGTATCTTATAACAATCAAGAATACTATCTTTGCTAGTTTGTTAGACATGTAGAAATATAAAACTAAATCTAGAAATACCTAGTAAGTTTTGTGTAACAAAAGTTGCTATTGACTTCACTGCTTGATATCAATGGGCACCTTTCCCAAGAGCACATTGTGCAAGAGCCTCAGGGTTGGCTGACATTAATTATCACTCAAATTGTATGCTCTTTCTCTGCTTTTACATGTAACATTAATATATGCTTGATAGATCCCATCCCTAGTTGGGAGCAAAGTACTACTGCAGTGAGAGTTTCACAAGACGCATGGCCTCCTGACATTCCCCTCTATGCCAAAGGGGCACATCTGCTGCTGCATACCTTAAAGGGTGATGTGTTGACTCCCCTTCAGTGCTCCGCAGTTCAGCTGACTGAGCAGCAGATCTGGGTGGAGCCAGGAAAACATTTATTTTTCTGTTGTGACTAATGCTGTTTCTGATCACTGCTCTCTCTCTCTCTTTTTTTTTTTTAAAGTCTGACATTTTGTCTTCCGTATTGTCACATAATGGAGAGTCTCCTATAGGCAACTTTCTCATGCCTTGCACTTCTCATAATTCCTCTCGCTATATTCTTCATCTCGTTCCCCATTATGTATCTCGATGCTAAGAGGATGTCCCCGTTCCTGATTCGGTGTCCCTGAGCATCTTCTGTTTCCTAAAATCAGATAAAAAAAATTCTTCCAGAATTCTCCTACTCTCCATGCTCTCTCTCACCTATCCTATGTAATCCTGACTGTCCTTGCTCCATACTTGCCTTGTATTGTGATATTTGCAAGCTTTTCGGTGCACAAGATATATCAGAATCTCTGAATAATTTTGTTGTAATGTGTACATGATTTGGGGGAATGTACATGATTTATGGAAAGGATATAATTTGTACACAGTATATAGTCACTTTTTGGTGGAAGACCTGTTTGAAGTGATCTGTCTAAATATTTCACATCTTTTTTAGTTTAAAAATTTCCAATTGTTTGTAACTCCATTTCCAAATGCTTTACGATTTAATAATTTCCATATGCCACATACAACTTTTGTAAAGCTCTTCTGTAGACATTACCTAATTCATTTTAAAATCATCTTGGAAACATTGAGCTGAATTATTCTACGTGCACCATTTATAAATAAATTCACTGAGAGCTTTCTTTTCTTTTCCCGTTTTTTTTCTAACCAGCTCATTATCTTTATTTTTTGTACATTTCTGCCAGAGTAAATGCTACCTTATAGTAGCACAGAGAACAGGAGCTTCTAGAGTAAAGATGAAGAATAAAATTGGAGGGAAGGGGAAGCACATTATAAAATGTCTCAGCAGATCCCACTGCTGCTGCTTTTGAAAATATCTTGTAAACTTTGCTGATTCTTTTGATGTTTAATTTGAGGATTGATGATTCTGTCTTTGCAGACTGTAACAGAGAAGCACAAGCTAAATGTGCCTGAAACAATGACTGAGGTCCTGGATGTTTCAGATGAGGAAGGTGAGTAACTTCACTATGTTTCTGTTCCATATCACTTATGCCGCCTGTAATATAGACTCAAGACAGTTGCTTAAGTGCTTTGACATTTTCGTTTTGCAGTTCTTGAAATTATGTTCTATGCAATAGCTTTTTTTTAAAATGATGTGATCATTATGGGATCTGAATAAAGATGCCAGATATTGACCCAAACCAGAATCCTAGACCCATGCTTCTTTTTCAGCACAAACTTACAATCTTTTCAGAGCCAAATCCTCAAATGTGAGCATTTCTCAAATTGAGATTTAAAAATTCAAGTGTAAAGCTGTCCCAGAACTGGGTTGGATCCTCCTATAAATAGGTATTTGAGCAGTAAACTTTTTGGATCAAAAGTTTATGACTGACTTCTTAATAAATTTTAATCATGATATCTCATAAGATATACCTACGTTTGCACGAATTTTCTAACTTTTTAACTTTTGGCAATGTTAATTAATATTATAGTATCTTACATATGTCATATTATATGGTTATTATTCCTTCGTAGGAACAATTTGTAGAGTCACTATAATTTAAAAAAGCCCTAGGGATTTAGTAACCCAGGTTGTTGGGGTTTTTTTTCCTTTCACAAAGAACACAAAGGCGCTTATGGTTCTGAATTGCACCAGAAGTTAATGGCATTCATAGTCCTAAAGCTTTTAAGTTACTTTTTGAAATGGGAATTAGGCTGATAAATTAGTTATTCTCTTGAGGAAATACTATATTTGGGCTCCAGATACTTCTTTTTTAATGCTTATGAAACTGCAAGCAAAGAAAAACAAGTGTTTTAATTTGTTTGTATTCAAAAAGAAGTTACTTTCTGCTGCAATATGATCTGTCAAGTTATTTTTCTCAAGCTTGTTTATGCTGACTTTTCTGTTTTTGAAAGGCATCCAGCTACTTGTGTAATGAAGACGATAAAAGGCCTCTAAAATGCTTGTAGCCTTAGGTTCACATAGTTTAGTTTTCTCCCGTTCTTGGGAACTACCATTTAACCGTCTTTAAATCCACAAAACATAGTCTTGTCTTTCTACTTCTATAGCATTAACTTACAGGGTATTCCTTTTTCTCAAACCAACTTATATGTTGTACAGCCTTTAAACACTCTGATGATGAACGCTTCAGTGATGGGGAAGCATATAGTGGCACAGGTGCTGTTAGCAGAAGTTCGTGGAGTAAGACTTGCAAATTTTCTCTTTTTGTTTAACTCTGTTCATTTTATTGTGTTGAAGCAACATGAATATGCTTAATCTGGGTGCCTAACACTACTCTTCTTTGTTACTTTTGAAGTGTGACTGGGCCTATGTTTCCTGAAAGGCGGGAGGAAAAAGGGAAGCCAGAAAATCTAAAAGATTTATTACCTGTATCTTTAATTATATGGGAGCACTTATTGTGGCCATCCAGCATGACTAATGCTCTCCAGTGCATTACATTAACACTTTCTGCTTTCTGTCACTATCTGACACCTACTGTTTGTCAATAGCTAGCAGGATATGAAATAGGTCCTCTGGCACATTGCCTCTCAGGACTCTGTACTGAGCACTCATACTGAGAGTGTCCCTGTGATCCTGCCACAGGTTGCTAAGCGGGTTGGTTACAGTGAATGTGCTTCATGCTGCTGTCCCTGTATGAACAGTTTTGAGAGGCAAAGTATTCAGGTTGTTGCAAAAATTGCCGAAAAGGGTGATATTTATCACAGGAATGTAAAGTAGCAGGGAGCTGGAAGACTGGAGAACTTCTAATAGAGATGATGAACCTTTTAGTAATGGTGTAGTCTTTGTAAGACGCTTGCAATAAGATTGCAGTAATGCTGTGTTCTTGGCTGTTTTAAAGTGACATGATATCTTCTGAAATAAACTTACATGACATATGAAACCAGCCAACTGTAATCATATAATTTTAAAGTTGAACACAGCAAGAGTATTCGAATAAGTAAATATTTCATGTCCCATCGCGAAGCCTGTTCCTCATGGACAATTACTATTTTGTATTTTGCATGGGAAGCAGTTATCTTGCATAATAGAATACTGCTACATTAATAATAGATTGTTTATACTCCTAAAACAAATAGTGACCATTCAAGTGGCCGTGTAATCCATCGGATGGTTTGACTTCGTATGGAAGTTCCTGCTCTCTACAGCCTGGTTCAATGTGTTTTTCAATGGACTGAGAGTCCCACTAATTATTCTTTTATTAACATACAGCAGTTTCATGTTTTCTTTGGCATTTATGAGGTTTTCCAGCTTTGTGACTGTCAGGTCCAAATATGTATCAGCACAGTTTTAACAAAAATTTTATTTGCATGCACATGTACACATGCGTGTGTTACTGCTATACTCTCTATTAGTACTATGGTCTAACATGATGAATTCCTAAAGATTATTATGCATTGTTATTTGTTTAGTACTGTGCACAGTGCCATAAAAATGCAGATGTAATACAATCACTATTCAGAAGTGGAACACCTGATCTTGCAAAAGACATTAAGAATGTGCTGTTCCTTAAGGGCCAGGATTACGCTATAGATTCCCACAGGCCATAGGTATTCAGTGGTGCTATTCCTGAAACACACATCCATGGCAGCAGAAATGCCTCATACAGATAGTTAAAGTGACAAAAACTGTGCCTTTTTTTATCATTGCATTTGGCTTTGCTGTTTTTCTATATCACTACAAAGTTTAGCTCTTTTAAAGCTTCCACAAAAGAAACAATTTGCAGTTGAGGTAATCCTTACAACAGTAAAGTGCAATTACTGCAGGACATCTTGTTAAAATGTATTTAAATGAAATCTACAGAATTAATAAGGTTAAGCTCATGCAGATGTTTCTGTTAGCCCAGGCATTCTGGAAAAATCTAGAAAATACTGGAAAATCTAGAAAAGCAGGAACTTGTTTCTTCTTTTCCAATATAGCTAATATGGTAATGAGGCACATGTTGCTGTTCCTCTGTGCTCATTTCTTGCATTATTTTTGTGGCAAAAGAGCTGGGCAGACTGCTGTTAATTTATCTTTGTGATTCTCATCAGTAAGTGTAAGATCAGTAAGATCAGTGTATCAGTAAGATACAGTAAGTGTAGCTCTCTGTAGATAGGAGATACAAAGCCAACGAGTAAAACAGGTTGTGGAAGACCTGTCATTTGTGTGTCTCTGAACCTCCTCATCTTCTACTGTTTCCAATCCGATTAACTTTTAGAAGCCCTGGTTTCACTGTCCCTTTGAGACTAAATTCTGGCTGCTACAAGAAGTTGTCGTAGCTCTAGCTATACATTCGCACTCCCTCCGTTATTGCAGCACAAATGTTTCTTGCAACAATATGGTGAACCAACCCAGAGAACAGGTCAGTCTGAAAACCATTCTGTTTTGATGAGTTGTTTTTCAGCCAGGCTACTTTTGCAGGCAGAAGGGAGTAGAAACAGTGAAGAAAGTGAGACACCATTGTTAATGGCAGTATGCTCTTGAAGCGCCTGCCATAAAGGTAGATCAACACCCCATAGTCATTAATACTGACATTTCAATTGCAGAGAAGGGGTGTAAGAACAGAAAAGTCTAGCAAACAGTCTTATGTACACAGTGAGTGAGACAGAATCACAGTATCCAAAGAAGAAAAAGCATCCCTATCACAAGGTGTCTAAAAGTTGCTAAAGATTCAGCCTTATGATTGGTTGAGACAAAAGTCTGTTTCTTTTAAATTTGAATTTCTTTAAAAGAATCTACAAATAAGTTATCTTAAGAAGAAAGTCATTAGGACACAGAATTTGTTGAATTGTTTCTAAAACTGGAAACAGCTTCATCACGTGTCCTTAAGGAATTTACAAAATAAAATATACATTAATCACTACATATGGTAATCACCGACGGGTCAGAGTGTTGCATTTTTTCTCTCACAGAGTTGTTCCTTTTTCTCCACCTTTGTTTCCAAGCTTACTCAAAATTATGGTAATACCTCATTCAAACATATTTAAAATGATAGTATCTGCTTAAAAGTGGGGCTTGCTGTCCCTTTATGAATGTGGATCGGTGACAAAGTGGCATATCTGAGCTACTGCATCGCTGAAGTACAACAAATATATGACCTTAGATTCCCAAAAAAGAGTTCACAGCTAATCCATATCTGATTCCAACAGATTTCTAATTAGAAAAAAAAAATCTATTTCCTATTGAAAAAATAGTTTCCTATTTTTTTCCATTCTGGACAAAATAACAGCAAACAGAATTTTCAAACTACTTAGTACATCTAGTTCAGATATAACCATGCTCATAAAAGACCAAGGTCAAGGACTGAGAAGTTACTGCTTTACAGATAGACACTTTAATAGGGTCAGGAATTTATTCCTGGCGCTGCTGCTGATGCTTAGACGGCTTTGTGGGAGTCACTCTAATTGTCTTCAACTTCCACTTGTAGAATGGAATAATGATAAGCTCCTTTGTCTGACATTTTGGGATCTGTGAAGAAAATGCTGCATGTATCTGTTTACCTACCTTTGTAACTGTCTGCCTATAACTAGCTACCTAGCTATTACTATGAACACTGTTATTATAAAATGGTAAGGTGCTCTGGTACCTAAGAATATTTTCCTGTCAAAGTGTATTGGTTCATATGTCTGGAAACTGCAGCTTGCTCTTTGATAAACATATTGAATTCCTTAACAGCATCTATAACTGCTATAAACGATGCTAAGATGTGGCAGTGAATTTCCTGAGTGTCACCATACATGGCCTTAGAGTATGGTAATATTGCTGTCATATGTGTGAGAAATGAACAGTTAAATCTGGGCAGAATCCATTGCTGTTGTATGTGCACGTAGTTCTGAAGAAGTAATGTCTTAATTAGATGAGACTTAAGGCATAGTTTTCATAATAAAATCTGGAAGTTAAAGTTGAAGCCAGTAGCTGTTGCTGATTAGACTTAGGTCAGTTGCTGTTGCTGGGCGTTAAAACACAGTAAATCCAGAGTAATGCCACTGTATTAACTCAACCATTTTATGGCTGGTAGTATAAAATGTAGACAAAGACTGTTGATTTACAGAAATAAATCTAAAGTTATCTATTCAAAACTGAAACCGAGAAAGGGAAAGAAATCTGTACTCACAAAGAAATAGCTGGTAAATAAGAGTTAATTCTTAAAATATTAATTACTATGCTGTGTTGAAAATATGCCAATATCTGTCCCTCATTTCCTAGTAAATTTTGAGCTTTAAATGCCCTAAAGGGTTTGTTATGAGAATGATTTCTTGCTTGGTCATCTTAGCAATGTCATCCAAGATAAAGGGATGCTACTCTGCAAAGTTGTTTCTGTTTACATGGCATTCTTGAATTTATATATATTTTCTTATTTTTTGCATGATCAAAATGAGCTTTTGGGTTTTTGGTTGTAGTTGGGTTTTTTTTTTTTTTTATTTTTAAGTGCCAGATGTGCAAATGCAACAGGAAATCTGAAACTGGTTACCTTCTTTTTGTTCATATGTTGTCAACACTAAATGTTCTCAGTATTATGGTTAGCTGATCCATTTTTATACTTTTAAAAATATTATAGCTTTGTTGATGGTGTTGCTAAGAAGTGTAAAAAAAAGTAATAACTAGAGTTGAATTTTTGCATTGAAGAAGAAGATAGCTTCATAAACAAATTAAGAATCTTTTTTTGTCATTGGAAAGACACTAATTTTATTCTTCGTGGGATAGATTTTGCTAAAGATTGAGCTCACTTGTCAACATTTCAATAATGAAAAATAGGAGATTGTGGGTAGGCTGCAAAAATTTTGGCAAAAGTTTTAAAGAAACTGGTGTTTTTCATTTGCATCAGTGTTCTTCATAGAAGAATAGAATTGACCAGATTAGCAATAATAAATGATGGCAGTGGAATGTGTAGGCATAACCAAAAGTGCAAGCACACATTTGTTGATACAAAGGAGGAGTAAGGCAGGAGCATGACCAGGAGACACTACTGCATTTACCTACATGGTATTTACCTGAATTGTTATTATATGAGCAATTATGAGCATCAAAGTAATTTTGTCAGAGATTGAGGATATAGAGGGACCTACAACAGATTGTTCACTGAAGCAAATACTCCACCTAAATCATGATCAGCACATTAAAAAAGGGAAATGTGTTTTTGACTAGTCTTACTCATCTGATCTAAACTAATCTTTAAAGCTACCAGATGTTATTCCCACACATGATTGATAAAAACTGGTTGTTTTTACATTTACATTAATCTTAATTAGCTAAAGATTTTATGGTTGCTGACAGTACTTACAAATACTTTGTAGTCAAAGTAAGACCTTCCAATCAGAGGAACATTACTGCTCTGTGTAGGGAAAATGTCATGGCTGTTGTTCCGTCTGACCAACATCATTGTGAAAGATGACTTGTGTGTCAGTACATAACATCTTACAAATCTTTTTAAAAGTGCTACGTAAAGGCTGCTACTTGCCATTCAAATTTCACGAAGCCAAAATCAGTAAGCACTTTGTATCCTTGGGAAAAAGCCAAAGACATTTTTTCCCTTTTCAGTTTAATGCACATAGAGTCTTGGTCAAAGATTTGTTCTGAGTCATAGATCTCTCTCTCTCAGACGAAGCTTTCCTTGCTTCATGCCTAATCTAAGTGTTCCAAATTATGAGGAAATTTCCTGTTTTCCTAGGTAATTTTGATCTGATTTAGAGTGAATTTTTTCCTTCCGTAAGAAGAAAGCAGTGTTCTGGTGGAACAAAAAGCTAAATCAGTTCTCCATCACTTTCCCCAATATGTTCTTTTAATATCACTTCCTGCTAAGAGTTCTTTGTGGGATGTGCTTTATTTCTCTTCTTGAAACAATACAAGGAACTCATTCAAGTCCCAGCCTGAATGTGCATTGCACATTAGCCCCACTGCACCTCAGACCTGTCAGCATACCAGTTAGTATCTGTGACCTTCCCAGGTTTCTGTGGCTTAGAGAGGGAGGAGCAGTTTGTCCTGATCAAATCCTAAAAAGGCAGTGCTTATATTCTTTGTTACCTGTTCCAACGTAACAGCTTTGTAAACGCCATAGCAGCCACCTCTCAAATACTAGAATTAATTTTGCAGTACACTAATTCAGGAGAAAACAGAATCCAATCATCTTTCCCTCCACAGAGTCCCTGGAAGGTAGACATAACCTTTTTTTCTTTTCCTTTCCTTCACTTTCTCTTTCTGTAAGTGCTTCATTGAGCTATCAGTAGCTGACATGATGATTTGTGTAAAGTCATGTATGGAACTCTTCTCTCCTGACTGGCTAAAAGTACAGAAATATAGAGCAATAGCCAACGTTATTGTAACACCGTAAAATTCCTAATGTGTGTGGGCCGTTAAACAGTGGATTGACTGTAGGGAACCAAAGGTTTCCAGGGAAAGTGTCAAGAGAAACCCTGCAGTATACATTGCATTAAAGATGCTTCAGGGCTTATATATTCCATAAAAAATTCATGCTTGCTGTAGCTATCTCTTCTCCATCTGTTACTTTTAAGAAGCAGCACTTTATATGGGGAGCTGTAGACTTATCTGCATGTTGCAAAGAAAACAATTATTTTGGCAAACTCACATAACTGTATGTGGCTTTAAAAACATCTACTAAAAGCAATTTGTGGCAGTTTTTATCACAGCCCTCTTTCTTTCTCTTTTTTTAACCTTTTCCTTTATTCTGTGTGTGCTTTGTGAGAAACAGTTCCAGAGGATTTCTGATGCTGCAGTTATTCTTTGCAATTCTCTTACATAGCAGGAGAACACTGTGGGAACTACAGCTTTGTCCTAAATGAATTGACTCTGTAGATAGATATCCAGAATGATGCGGTGAAAGTTTTTAATCTGATTTCTTGATCAAACATTTGCATGGTTCTCTGACAACAGTAGGCAGGATAAGTTCTGAACAAAGCTGGTCTGTTTAAGATATGCTAATTAAACACTTCTCCCATGAGCCAAAATTGACTTGCTAAGTGGAGAAGTGCATGTGGCTGGGTGCCCCAAAGTATTGTCTATTAAATGTTATTTTACATTTAAAATACACTTTTGTTGAAAGATTTCAAAGTGGTTTATAATCATTACTTAATTTAATCTGTTATTTATGTAGGAAAAAACACTCCCTTGTTAAAATTTAAGAAAGATAGGAAGCAAAACACAGAAGCATCACTGTGGTCCTCCAATTATAATGACTGGATAAAATCCTCTATGTTCAGCCAAACTGTCACTGAAGGAGCAGATCTGTGGGCTCAGCATGTAGTCTGTTTGTAGTCCATTCAGTGATTTATGGTGCTCAATACCTGTGTTCAAACACGTGAAATCATCAGCATCAAAATTAGCTTTTTGTTTTCTCTGTACTACGAGGTTAGAGTAAGACAAATATTTACTAACTGAGAGGCCATCAGAAGTTAAAAATCTTCCAAGATACTTCCTTTCCTGCTAACAGATATCTTAGAAATTAGCAATTGAGATCTGTTGCTGTATTTGGATATTGTGGGTTCGTAGTACACAGAAATAATGTGTGATCATCGTTAAATCTAGAAAAAAAAGGAACAGAGCTGTAAGAGTCATCACATGAGTATTACTGATTTGAACAAAAAGTTGATCAGTTGTGGAGTTTTTTGAGTTGATTCTATGTAGCTTTGGCAATGTCTAGCAATGGCGTTTATTCTTGATCCTTAATCCAGGCAAACAGAAAAATCTCCAAGCAGCTGCATTTTTAAGTCTTATAGGGAAGGTTCCCATTCATGCTTTGATGTCAGTACTTTGCCTCTCTCACTAACTGCACAGTCACCACATATATGTAGGGCTGACTGCTCCTCGCAAGATAAGCTGTGTGCTCCCTGCTTTGTGGCTGTGCAAGGCTGGCTCTGTCAGAGTCCTATGAAACTCAGCAGAATGATGCCATTGCTGCTATTTTAATTCAGTTTCTGTGGCAGCAATGTCTTAAAGTTCCTTCAGGTTCAGGGCTTCCAAGTTAGTCAGAAGTAGATGTTTAATTTTCCTGGAGTGCATCTGCAGCACAAAACAGCACAGTGCAAAAGTTCCCCAGTTAGTGCCAACCTGAGCTGCGCAGCATGGTGCAGAGTTGTGCAGGGATACCTGCGCAGGTCAGCTGCATGACACTGCCCTGGGTTAACAGCCCCTGTGACAGACAGCTTGTTGGCTCTGGCACAGCACTCAATGGTTAGTTGTGGCTCTAGTGCTTCTGAACACAGGCTGGCATGTCTGCACAGCTCTGCGCTGTGGTAAGTAGGAATTCACCAGTCCAATAATCCCTGTTACTCTCCACTGATTACAGTAGGTGTGCCCTTAGGTGGCCTGATTGTGACAAATACATATTTAAAAACAGTAGTGTGTTACTAACAATGAGCAACCTAGTCCTCACTTGTCCACTATTAGTTTCTTTATCAGGCCTTTCTTGCCTTAAGCATAGAATAAAAATTCTTAAGTTTATTTAGTTTTCCCATTCTGCTTCTCAGATTTACTGTCTCTCTCTTTTTCACCTATCCATTCAGTTTTCTACCCTCCCTTCCCCTCTCTTTACTCTTCTTGTATCCTGTAAAGTACTGAGTTCACAGCTCTGCAGAAGAGGCCAGTTGATTTAATAGTTGTTGAAGGCAACTGACACCTCATAGAAAATTTCAGCCTCTTGTTTAGCAGGTACATAGTTCCTTCTCATTTCTTCCTAGAAACAGGCCTATGACCTGCTACATTTATACTGTCTTTGTGATCCCTTCTCCCTGCAACCTGTGACCCTTGCCAATCCTCCTTTCATCTCTGTCCCCCATTTGTTTCCATTTTCTCACTTAAAGTGATATCTCTCCCTCTTTGATTTTTCTCTTTCCACCCCTCCCCTGAGGAGAGAAGAAAGAACCTCAAGTTTTGCAAAAAGAACCTCAAGTTTTGCAGACTTGTACAAATATATGCATTCGGGGGTCTTCCAAGACATTAGTTTGGTCAGTGGAGACACATTAACAGACTGAGCAGATCATTGGTGAGAGTGCAGTGAGACCATGGCGCTTTCTGTGTTACGCTCTGGAAGAGGTCCACCTATGGTATTAGGAGTTATTTGCATTCTGCAAAGTGAAAAAAAATAGTAATAGCAAACATAAGGACTCAAATATTTGCCACTCTTTGCTTAGAAGTTAAATTAAGAATCCTGGGTTTGGGGATTTTTTTGTTTTCAACTTCCTGTTGTCACAATGGCCTTACCTGCAAAACCCTATTCCTTTTAGGAGAGTCCAGGTACACAATACTTCCTTCTGTGCATTTTATTTCCTTCTAAAACTGTCCTAAAGAATATGATATTCAGACATTCAGATTTGAACAAAATCATTGGAGATATTTGAGAGATGGGTGGTGGCAATGATGTGGCCAAGGCTGAACAGGAATTCTGTAATTGGGGCACAGTGCAAGTTCAGTCAGCCAGTGTTTTGTAGTCCATTTTCTCATGTCCGCAAGTCTGTTGATGCAACTGAAGAAATGAAGGTGTTCTCTCAGGTAATCACTAAGTGATTAACAAGAATAAGGTAAATCACTAAGTGATTAACAATAACCTGTGGAACATCAATGTCAAGTGCTGTGTGCATCATGAACTGCTTAATAAGTGGTGAAAATGTGACTGTCATTAATTTGATGGGGAATATGATGGCAGATGAATTGTTTCCAGCATGATTAAGAAAGGTAATTTCTTGCACCTTTACATAGCTACCATCTGGTAAGATTTGCTGTGTGAAGAAAGGTCACGGTCAGCTGAATATATAATTTCTTCTAAGCAGATAACATGTCTTTATATGTTTTTGTGCAAATTCCAGTACAAAGAATTGATTAAGACTCAAGAATGTAGCTCAGGAATATAGGAATATTTTTCCTATAATATAGGAATTTATGTCAGATATTTAAATGTCAGTGCAGTATTACTGGCAGGATGAATGAGTGCTTGTTACACAGACTCAAAATAATTTGCTTTACCTATGTGCAGTTGCCCTGCAGATCAGGAATTCAGACACTGAGGTATCCACAGTTAAATGAAATGCTACATTGCTACACGGTCATTCAGACGTAACACACCAGTTCTTCATACAGTAGGCTGCACACTTGTTTTTTTTTTTTTTTTTTTTTTTTTTTGGGGGGGGGGGGGGGGGGAGTGTTTCTGTTATTAAGGAAAGATGGAAGGGCACCAGGAGTTGTGGGGAGTGACTTTAACTTCCAGCTCATTGACTCAAGACTAGTGTACTAGCATGTAAGCTGTAATACCGACAGATAGATGTTTAGAAGATGTTGTAAAATATTCATGGATAGTCTTATTACTGTTTGCAGATGTTCACATCATACAAGACAGCTAGTGTTATTTAGCCCCATTCTTGACAACTCTTAGATGAGAGGCCAAAGTTGAAATACTAGTAGAGTTTGGATTTTTTTTTTTTTTTTGTAAAGGATGTGGATGTGATGAAAGCAGTGAAGATTTTGCCTTTGTTTCTATTATGGATGGAATGTCTGGCTAAGTATCTAGTTTATTTGAAATATAACTTGAAATTCCTTTTATTGTTTGATTAACAGCATTGCCTTAATATCTTCCAAGTTTTCACTAAGCCCTGTGCTTTATAATGTGACATTTCCAGGAAACAGGAGGCATCATCTGTCAGAAGACAGGAAACATGCAATGATTAAATGCATTTTACTGTTTTCTGTGAAACAGTGCCCAGTTTCTCCCTCTTAATGTGGGCAGATGGAATTTTCAAGGGCTTTTGTTATTACACTAAAAAGATTTAGGTCTCATTTTTACATGTGATATTTGTGTACATATACACAAACTCTTTAAAAGCCTCAGATTATTTGGTTTTAGATGAGAAGTTACGCATGTCTTTATCAGATGAAAAAGCAAGCTAGAAAAACTAGTTTGATTGGTTTCATGAAAAGGAATAATGAAGGTTTCTGTCTTCAGAAGTGAGCACCACTCATGTAGCTTGCAATGCTAATAACGTTTTGTGGGAAAAAAAGTGCTTTGCCAGATGCTTTACCAGGAATAGCACCGGTAAAAATAATTACTTGATGACAATATTGCTTTATTAAGACTTTCTATCGCAGAAGTGGCAACTATCCTTCCATGGAATAGCATGGATACCAGTTGTCTAACCTTAATACCACCCTCCAGGTGCTTCCCAGCATATCAGGATCCCACAGCTAGGATGTGTAGCCTCTGAAGACTTTGCTTCTGTATTACAGCTGCAGTCTGCTTCATGTAACTAGGCATGAGCTTCAGGTTCTTGACATTTGCCAGTGCAGCTCAGAATATGAGGAAACTTGAAGATGTTGGTGGGCTGCGGTCATATTGTGGGGTTCTGCGGGTTGCCCCGAGCCCCTGGCGGGCTCATACATTAGTAATTAATGGTTGGGAACTGGCTGGAAAGGTACAGATATAAATACCACTGCAGGCAGAAACTGCAAGGAGAAACCATGTTGCGAATGGGAATGAGAAGAAACATTTACACGCTGCTTGGCAATGTAAGGTGTTTTATTAGTCTGCTGAGGAAAACCAAACTGTGACATCATATAGACAGTATTTCCTGGGGAAAATCATTTGGGAGCTAAAAAAAAAAAAATAAAATTTGTTGATATTCAGAATATATGCAAAAAGGATAATATATGGGATAATCTAATACCATTTAGGCTTTGATTCATTTTGAATTATTTTCTGCTTAATTAACCATAGCAGCTATGCATGTGGATTTAATTCTAGTTTCCGCATATTGCCATGTTTTAGAAATAAAAATTTTTTGCCGATTGCGCAAGTGTTGGAACTTGGGTGAGAGCGCTTCATATGATGTGGAGTTTGGACAGCAGAGAGTTTAAATTGGGATTTGAAGCTATCAGGCATAGGGTTAGGGAAAACACCTTTTCAGCTGAAAACACATAGCATACAATCAAACAAGGGGTTATGTTTCATCTTAAAGTGTCAGGCAGTGATACCTTATAGCTATCACCAGAGAGCGAAAATAGATAAAGGAACAACAGAGAAACCATGCTTTGCAGAGTAACAAAGAAATATGCCCCTTACCAGTATGTGCAACAGCAAAATTTAGATTAAATCCATTTGATTATTCACCTTGATTTTGGTTTTTTTTGTTTATCCTGCTTGATGTGCCAGTTTTGTTAAGTACATTAATTGCTTGTGGATTGCAGTGTTTCCTGAGTGGAAATTGCTGTCTTGTTCTTTTTACCGTCCAGCTGTTAGATCCCAACATGTAACTGAAATCAAACTTGTGTGTGCGCTTATCTGTTTCCTTTGCATGTTTGCTTTTAAGGTGATGACACAATGACAGGAGATGGAGGAGAGTACCTTAGGCCAGAAGACCTCAAAGAACTAGGAGATGACTCTTTACCAAGCAGCCAGTTCCTAGATGGTATGAACTACCTGAGGTACAGCTTGGAAGGAGGACGATCTGACAGGTATTTGCCTGGGCACATACATACAGAAATTCTAGATGTACTTTGTTATAATTTAAAGTCCCTTTGTCAGTGTTTCTAATTCAAGGTAGATCTGGAATGCACTCGTCAGGCTTTCTTTATTAGGAATGTCAGTATGCCAGCTGTCGCTTTGCAGAAGCCTGTGTGGTCAGGAGGAATATTTCCTGACCAGTCCAGAAACAGATACATTTGGCACTAATACTCAGAGTCTAGGGAAGAATTTGTTTGTGATTCCTACCTGGATCTTTAAAAGGCATGGCTTGCTTTTTTGTCTTTGTGGTTGGGCAAAGGAAGAACAGTGTGGTCGACTATGGAAAGGGCTCATGAATCATCCCAATCTCCTCCTGTCATGAGTCAGGGAACGGGTGGGTAGGTGGACAGGGTGTTTCAGCATTTAGGTGGCTTTTTTGAGTTATCTGCAGGCTATAGCTATCAGGAAAGGAACAACGGACTTAGTCATTCCACATTAGATTGGTAGTGAATATATTGTCAGCAAGCATGTTGGCTCTTGCCCTGTTTCCTAATGGTTGAATTAACAGGAAAGAGAATAATTTTCCTTTCATTGGCACAGCACAATATTTAAGCACTGAATAAAAAGAGATTTACATTAGAAATAAGAAGGTGTGTTCAGTCCAGAAAAACATTGGCTTGAATATATCTAACAAGTTGAACTGAGATCTAGATTTATTTGTGGAATAATAATGCCTGTAACTTAAGTATTTCTGATTTTGAGTCAAATGTTATAAAAGTGCAAATAAAATGAGACAGAAGAGACAGAGGGCTCTATGCTTTAAAAAGATCTCTTTTAATTTAGAGGATGTCACTGTAGTCTACATAAAATATGGGGTTCCATTTTCAAAATGACAGCTTTTACTAGTGAGTATAAACATAGATTCAGGTACCTAATTTGGCAGATTAATACCCACAGTTCTAATTTAGAATAGGCTACCCAGGCATTCCTGTTTGAAAATGGCAGCATCTGGTTTAAATCAGTAACGTCTCCGGATTTATCACGTTTAGAATCACTGAAGGATGGAATCACTGAAGGAGGGGGAAAAAAATGGTTGAGATCTTGGCAACAGAAAGGATTTTTAGCCTACCTCGTTTTCCAGTCTTCGTTGTTATTCTGGCAGCATTTCCCAAGCTCAGTGAAATCAGTAGGATCCATTCTGTTTACTTCAGTAGGCTATGAATTGCTCTTGGAACAATAGGTGTCAGGAAACAGTTCAGTTTGCCTCACAGCATGTCTAAATCCCTCATCGTTCAGGCCTTCTAAACTTGGAGTCTGCTGGTTTTTAGACAGCTCCAATAAATCCACTGAAAATGAAGTGACTGTTGCTTTTGAGTCTCGGAGGATGTTTATGAACTACATCAGAATGCTTAAAAATCAGAACGTTTCACCATTATCATGCTGTTTCAATGGTAACAATGTTTTATCTATTTATTTTAACATATTGTATAGGAATGATTGTGCAGTCAAATGTTAAGCCCATTTCAGCTGTTGTTTGAAATAGTTTAGCTTTTAAATACAGTCCATGGATTTCGGTAGATTTTCACTGGCATATAATTGATACTTAAATGTGTCCTATTTTCTGTTGTATGAAAATGATTTCACATCCCATATCAAGTGTGGTTGCATTGAAATGAAGCAAAATGATACACGGAGGCAGAGTGAAAGAAAAAGGTGTGCTTTTTAAACTCCATGATCTCATTTTTTGTCACTGTAAGGTTACTGTTTATAAGAGTTTTTAGAGACTGCTTAAATTATTTTGCTTTTGGTGTAATATAACTTTCATTGCATTACACTGACTTTGATCTTTCAAGAAATTCAGCAAAGCAAAATAATATAAGTAGTTTGTACTCATGTAATCTTATGCATCAAACAGTTTGATTTAAAAACATTTATTTTATTTTGTAACCATCTTCCCTATTTATTTTATTTCTCTCTCCCCTTCATTCTTTTTCATATGCTTTCATTAGCACCATGCCCAGGTAGGTATTACATAGCATGAAAATATGTCATCCCTATATACTTTAATGGCACCTGTCTTTGTTCATCCATTTTGGAGGCCTGCTGTACACCGGAATGTTGATTTTGAGAAGAGATTGCTGTTGGAGGTAGTTACAATTTCAGATGAGTATGATATGCAGTGGCAAATACTGATCCACCAGTACACTCTATCGAGGGAGGCCGTAGTAGGATATAGCTATTGTCTTTTAGAAAGTTCCCTGATTCCTGTAAAGATACTGTTAGCAAGAATCAGCGGAGTTGCACTAGTCTACAATAGCTGGTAGCTGTCCTTCTGTCATCGTGCTGCTGAAGAAGTTAGCTGTTTTCCTTTCTTGTGTGGAGAAACAGTGGTAGAATAAAAATGAAACGAATGGACTATAGTAGCTGGATTCTCCCTCTGGATATTGAGAGCAAGAAATGATTCAGGCTGTATCAGATCACCACTGTTTGAAAGACTCGTATTCAGTGTAGGTCCCATCTACTCTCCTGAATTGTGACAGGTGTGGGGAAGGCTTTCAGTCTTTAAATAGAGAAATATTTTCAAGGCTGATTTATACAATTTTCAGTGGGAGCAGGTTCTTTTCCAAGGTTTCTGAAATACCATGTACTGCTAACAACCAGTAGACTCAGATGGACTGAGAGACTGCTAGAGCTCTGTCTAGGTTGGCAAGTGAATGTGCACTGCAGTGTGGTCTCCCCATCACCCAGATTATAAGTGTGACTGGAGTATGCTGTTGCTCTTTTCTGGATGCCACCTGCGGTTCACATAAGACTTAGGAGGGGTACGTAATACATGCCTGCCCAATACATTGCCCTGACACGGGCAAGACACACTTCTGTGCAGGAGCTTTGTAGTGTTCCTGGGTTTCACAGTTCAAAGGTCGTCTCTGTGCCTGAGCAAATGGCTCCACAACCGCTGCAATTGAGAATTAACAGCCAGATTGGATAAGAATCTGTATTTAGGCGTGTCATCTGTCTCACTGAGGGTCATTTTCTTCACAGAATTCCTGAATAGCTGTTACAATAACAAATAGTATACATACCTCTTAACTGGTTCTGTCAAGTGCCACAACCTTTATTCCTAAGTCTCAGAAACACAGACCTTAGCTACTGGTTTGCTCTTCATGTAGCTGGTACACTGCACAAAGAGGGGCAGTGTCACGTCAAGATTAGTTTTCAAATGAAGTGTAGTAGAAAATTTTAACTTGTAATTTACTGAAGACCTCAGTCAGGCTTGTATGGCTATCTTGCCTGTTGGTAAAGTCCATAGCCTCAATGTATGGGTATGTGTGCGGGAACCTACATGCATGTACCACATACTGGGTATGTGGTGGGCTAGTTGTAGTGGTGGTAGTAGCAATGTCAGGTACTTACAGAAGAACATGGACAAAATCACCATACGGACAAGCAGTTGAATCTTGTACATACTTCCTTTCATTCAGTATCTATGCAGGACATGTCATTAGCTGAATGGCAGTACCTACAACTTGGATGGCGAACTTCTTTGCTCAAGCATTGCATGGCACTGTAAACTAGTTCTGAAAGCATTAAATATTAAAATGAATAAAGGATGATGATGGCAAATGGGGTCTGCTGCTGAAGGTTATTTTTCACCCAAAGAACAAATGTTTACTTGAAGTACTGTTGTTATGAATAAGCGAAGTGTCCTCTGCCTACCTAATTTACGCTAAAATATTACTAAAGCACTATATATATAATCAAAATACCCTTCAGTCAAGATTCCCTTTCACAACTCTTTTCTGAAGTAAGTTTTATGCAGACAGTTAGGGTGAACTACTGGCCCTATTGAAATCAATAGAAATGTTGTTTTAATGGATTCAAAATTTTATTCCAGAAACACATAATCCCCAAAATACAGTGCATATCAACCTTACACATTTCACCTCTTCCATTTGTCTGGGTGAAAAATATTTCATGACATGCAAGAGAAATATCATTTGTTATTGTTTTTTTTTTCTCACAACACCTTGCCAAGGCTGATATTTGTGTAATACTTACCTTTGCTTTCAATTTTGTACAATCCATTGATTTTGCTAAATATGCCATTGATAATGCTAATGATCAATAGTATTGATCATTCGTTCAGTGTTATATATTTCTAATAAAAATAAGATAACCATTTGCTTTTAAAAATGGATCCTAAAAAATAATGTTGAGGGACTGTAGCTATATTAAACAGGCCTGACTGGTATGACTCAGATGGTAAAATCTGACTTCCAACAAAATCTTCATTTAAAGTCATTTAAATCTCATGTCCATAGTGTAAACGTGACATTTTTATTGCCAACTACTGAAAACTAATTATCCTTTAAAAACCTACTTATATAGATGAATGGCCTATTATTCTGATACTGCATGTCAGTCATTATGAGCATTACTCATGGAGGTGTAAAGCATAAAAATAAAACCCCTCCCTTCAGATGTGTGTGCTGTATTCTTCAGGGTATCAAACAACGTCAGAGTGTACTTACAACATCTGAAGGTGGCTGATCTATTTTTGAAAAAATAACTATCATAATACTATAGATAGTAAATATCTGAAGGATGAAAATAGTGCTATTTGGTAGCAGAAACCCCATTTACCTCAATATGTCCTTGTTGTGGTGTCTTTTTTCTTTTTTTTCTTTTTTTTTTTTTTTTGTCTTTTTTGCTTTTTGCTAGTAGATCCTGCAGTTAAATTCTGAGCCAGTGCTTGGAAGCAGCTTATTACCGCCTTGCATCTGTCATTGCTACAGCAACCAGTTTTCTGCAGAGCTGCGTGTACTTACAAAGAAAACGGTGCTAACATTTTGGATTGCCTTTCTCAAGATGCTCTTGGTGTACAGAGGAGGAATTTTGTTTTACACAGGAGCATGTGGCTGGCCACAATTCATGTTACTGTGTGTACCTTCCAGGGGACAATATCAAGGTTACTCATTACAGTTTCAATGGGAGAGAGTAGATCAGAACAAAGCTTCAGAAAGAGTCATTTCAGCTTCTCTTCAGACATTAGCATTTTGGTTTTCCTGTGTGGTTTGCTTATGTTACTCAGCGGGAGAGATAACACCTTCGAAGAGCCTCAGAAGGAATTCCTGCTCTTTATTATACAGAAACTATTAGGCCACAAAGCCAAGTATAAAGCATTTGTGAATATAAAATAGACTGTAATCTAGATTAATCTCTAGGTTCTTCATCTGAAGCAAATAAGAAAAATCAATCAAAAGACTTTGTGGCTCTTGGTCAGAAAGGTAGCATAACACAGAGATTTGTAGAGCTCTCTTTTTTTCCCCCCGTATATATATACTTCCCCTGGAAGTTGCATCATATTTGCTAATAGCACGCTTTTTTCATTCTCCCACTTGATCTCTCATCACACCTTTGCAACATCATCTGTACTGCTGATATATTGCTATGGCATCCTACCAACCTGCCAGCCTGCGATCCTTCAGTTCAGACAGGTCCCACACACTGAGCCATGCCTCCTACCTGAGGGACAGTGCCATGATTGATGATACAGTGGTAATCCCCAGCCAGCAGGTAAGCGAAATCTCTTAAATTCACCTCTCTGTTGGACAAATACAGAAATGTGAAAAGATTATACTAATGGTATAACATAGTGTGTGCTGCTTTACTTCTTATAATGTAAATCTCTCCAATTTCAGTTGATATTTAATGGCACATTAATATTAATTAATATTTAACTCGATTCCAAATAGAGTGCAATATTAAACTCTATTCCAAAATAAATGGATAAGCTGTATTAATGTAATACATGGACTGTCTTTATAAAATTCTCCATTTTACATGATTTTAAAAAAATATTAACAGCCACTGGGCCAGTTATTCAGGTCATCTAACAAACTCAAAGACATTTTCCTCCATGATACTACTCTGAAGCATGCCTATAGTGAAAAAATGATTTAGAAATTATCAGTTTGGTAAATCACAGCATTCCTATTCACTGGGACCAGTAACACACACAATTGCTTTGAGGAAGTACAAAATGTTACAGTAAGGAGTTTCTAATATCATAATGCTATTATTACTCCTTTTTTATTTAAAAAATGCTTAAACTGTTTAGGTACTGCTATGCAAAGCACATATTTTTATTGTTTGGTTGGTTAATTGATTTTATTGTAGTAAAATGAAGGGGTTTTTTTGCTTATCAAGGTAGCAACTCTGGCCAAAGAAGCTGAAAGGAATTCATATCGGTTAAGCTGGGGCCCTGAAAACTTGGACAACGTGGCTCTCTCTTCCAGCCCTATTCATTCAGGGTGAGTGTATCAATTAGCATTATACTTAAAAAAGGAATAGAATATCTGCAGTAGCAGCAGCTTCAGCTAATGCTTAATCCAGAGTTCAATTTTTCTTCATTGCCTCTTAGAGCTGGCAGTAAATTGTTACGATCACTTAAATTCTGCCAGTCATGCAAGTCTGAGTACAGAGACTATCCACTGGAAGTCAGTGTGTTGATGCCAGTGAGCCCACTGTCAGGTTTGAGAGGAATGAGAGGGAATCCACAAACAAACATGTTCATCTGTGTAGGTTTTACGGAGAAATCACAAATACAGTGCTTGTGTAAAGTTAGTGATAATTGAGACCAGTGGCCTAATCAGTCCAGATGGTGAGTGCTTCCCATGCTAATGAAGTAGTTTAGATAAGCTTCAACTCCAGGTTGTCAGGATTACTAATAAAAAGCTAAGGATTTTAAATTACCAGAAGCAAGTAGTATTCAAGCAAGCTAAAGACTTTACGGCTTACAGGTATCTGGCCACTGCGTTCATGTATCCTCACAGCTGACTTTTTTGTAAGCCTTTGCATTCATACAAGCTCATTGAAATGGAGCAAGACAGACTGAAATGCAGGCCCAGCCAAATTTATCCTTATAAAGGTTATCTTGGTTGGTCTCAAAGCCTGTGAGAACATTTGTTTTAAGTACTCTTACTTGCTGTGTTTTAAGTAATCTTACTCTTTACACATCAGATTTGATGAGGCATGTACCTATGAATTCATAATGAAGTGCTGTCATACAAAAGTATTTCATTTCCATGGAGTTATGTCCCATGTAGCACTGCTGGACATGTTGTTAATCTCAAATGAGTTTACAACAGTCGTTAGTCCATATCTTTCAAAAGTAACACTGGAGTCCAATTTGGAATGACTGGTGGTCCCGGTCCAGAAGAGGAACAATATTGTCATAACTGGGATTGTAAATTAACTAATTCATGGTATATATGGGAAGTTTGTATGTTAGCTGGTAGCTGTTTATTTGGCTGTGGCCAGTGTTGTTTGGATTTGTTTTTCTTGAGCTCTAAAACTAACAAACAAAATGAAAATACTTAACTTGCACAGCACATATATGTTAATACATACGCCAAGATCTAAGCTTTAAAATTGTTTTCATGGCTTATTCTAACCCTAAATAGTTTGCAGGCTTTTTCCAAAGGATGTATTACTTTTCACTTTCAGAAACATAGGTCTGTAGAGTGATTACTGAGGATGAATTAAATACTTTCTAGAAGAGTGGTATTTGTTTCTTAGATGTGCAATCGTTCTGTGTTTTTATCTAAAGAAAAATTAGTGATATTTTAGCTTCTTTTGGATGACCAGGATGCCAGTGGTAGAGTAAGAATATCTAACTTTAATAGAAATGACTCTCTCTGCAGCCTTATATGAAATAATGATATTTAACACAACACAATTCCATTCTTCTTTTTATATATCCCAAATAACCTGCTACTAAATATTTTTTAAAAGACACCTATAATAACAATTACTCAGCCTTTGGGAAAGATGGCACAACACTTCATTTTTATCTTGCTTAGATTTAGCCATCATTAAGTTATCATGTGCTATAAACTGCTGAGGTGCATCTTGATTGCATCTTTTTTTGGAAAATACATTGCCTACTAGAGTTCCACTTGTAACACCTTATTTTAAAACTGAAAACAACTGAAAAAGTGCTGTGTGCATAATTGTTGCGTTCACTTAGCTGAAACAACAGATACATTCGTAATTTACACCCCTTCTGTCACCTACAGCCTCCTTCATACACAGACGGGCACTATCCTTACTGGGTTCTTGTGAACTAGCAACACTGTTGAAATTTCAGTTGCATGCCTTGAAATTGTATACTTCTATTACAAAAGAAAAGTCTTTACTTAGTGTTTGAAAACAAATGCTTTATAACATTTTTAGTGGCTTTAAGCAAGGCTATGGTCTTATGTATTTGCCCAAGACATGGGATATGTATTGAATTTAGACCATGTTTTTATAAAGTAATACATCAGAGAGGAATTGGGCAGTAATTTATTTGGCGCAGATCATCTGTTTTGTACTCTGTGCAATCTGAAAAAAGACTAACACTGCTTTCCCTCTGCAGTACTTCAGTGGCTAACCCCAAATTGTTGGATTCTTATTGAGCTCCCCTTGTAGGGAAGTGTTTCTGTTAATCACAGAGTGACACCCACAGGCAAAGGGATGAATTTATAAAGAAATGTTGTCTTATTGGTGTGGAATTTCATAGACATGTATTTCAACCTTTGTATAACTGACCAAAGCATCTCCTATGTCTGAAATTTCAGAAAAGGAAAGCATTTTAACCTCTCTTTAAAATTTAAATAGAACTATTGTTTCAATATGTGGATAATTTCAATGTGACATAAGAAAAGCAAAATCTTTGGTAAGAATCTCTGACAGCCATTTCAAAACCAAGAAATTGTTCTCTTTTAAGGGGTAACACTTTTTTGGTGCACACAGTCTCAACATAAACATCTGGTAATTTTGCACAGTTAGCTGTTTCTGAATATTTTCATACATTGGCTTAAAGCAGAAGTATAAATTCCTGCAGCTTTATAATTTTCCCCATGACTTTTAAACTGCCTTTCAGTAAATTAGATTTGCTTCTTCTGATAAAACTGAGATCTTACATATTCAGCGAAGTTAAAGATCTTTCAATATGTCATAAATTTGGGATGCTATATGTCCAATAAGGTAGAGTTTTACTGCTTTGCTGATAATGTTAGGGGATACTGTGTATCCTGTTCAAGTATTATGAGAGAGAGAAGTAATGCCTACATAAATGCAAATGTGTTTCACAGTTTCAGTCTTGTACTTCACAATATCCTATTGTGGAAGGGCATATAATATTTTCATTAAGTTGAAAGGCAAAACACAGTGAACTGGAAGGTTTCTCTTCACTTGCACCATTTAGACATTCTTTGCCACTGTCATGTTCTTATGTCTCTATTACCCACAGTAGTTAAGCGTGAATGGTAAAGATAAGGCTGAGTGCAATTGTGTGACTTTTAAAGTATAGATGATGTGCAAAATTATTATGTTGTGTTTCACACCTGAGTTCTAATGATATGGTGAACGAAACCTCCTAATTTAGTTGTGTTCGATTATAGTATGAAGAATTTTCATGACAAATGTGTGAAGGTATGGTAGATAACAAGAAAGGCAATTTTGTCACATTGTCAGTAATATGGCACTAAGAATGAGGAGCTTTAGGTAATTCTCTGACATTAACTTGCTTCTGTGTTCTACAGCAAGTTATGCAGCAGCTCTGCAGTTTTTCTGAGTCTAATATGTTCATAATAAAACTCCTATTTAATGAGAAATATTGATTTAATTTGATGAAGAAGAGATTAATCTGTTTGACAAATAGATGTTCCAAATGTATCAGTATTTGCATCTGATAAGATGAAACAGCTGGGCTATTAGTGAATTTACCTTTCTGGAAGTTGTTGCTTCCATCAATGAAAAGGGGAAAAAGACAAGTGAGTCAGCGGCTGAAACTGTGACAAATAATGTGAATTATCATTCTTAGCTGCCTGTCTGCAAAAAAGGAGACTGGATCCATGCTAACAAGGTAAATGAAATATGTTTCAAGTGTTATATTTTAAATCTATAGTATTGTTTTCCCCAATGTGACCTTCATTTCCTAGAAATCGTCATGGAAACAGGACCTGGCAGCTACCAGCTGAGAGTCGTTTTTAAAATACACAAGACTAAACGATTTCAAAATATATTGTAGCCTTTATGAACTTCTATTCAGAAAGTTATAATAAGAAAAATCAGCAGGTGTTTCATTAATAGCAAATCTCTGTTCATGTCAATGAAAGAAAATGGCAATGGAGATATATATATAATAAAAAACTGACACCAGAACACTAACTGGGCAGCACATGACACTTTACTGAGAACATAAACAGTTCAAAAGAACATAAACAGTTCAAAGTTTGAAATTTGTCATTCTGTAGTGCAGAACGAAAGGAGGACAAGAAACATGTTGAAATGGAACAAGCTAGAGGACAGAGCATACAGATAGGAAATTTGAAGAAAGGAGAATCATGCTTTCCTGTGTTATCAGAAGCACCGGATGGAATCACTTTAGATGCATTATTTAGGGTATACCTTGGTCCAAATTTTAAATGTGCATACCTAAGCCAAACAGCATTTCCCCTAATCTCATTCTGAAAGATTTAGTCAAGAATCTAACTGTACAGTTTAGGTATCTGACTTGTAGTTTGAGAATGTATGTAGAGTAGCCAGCTCACTCAGTTCACTCTAACTTTACTACCATAATAGTAATAAACGTTTATAACCAGGGTTGTTTATGTAGTCTTATTTTCCATGCTGTCTTTCACCTTCTCACATGATATATATATATATATGTTCATATGCTTAATTCAGAAACCTGCTTTTTTCCAGTATTTCATTATTTCATTTAAAACATTCTTTTTTTTTCTTTTTTGGGGGATGTTAAATTATCTATTATATTGCAGCTGCTGCTCTCCATGTCTTGATCATGACAACAGCAGGTGAACTTCTGCTTAATTTCTTTCTTTAATATATTGCTCCCACACTTCTCACCCACCATATTTATCCTCCTTTCTTACCTCACTTCAGGATGCTTTAGTGTTTTGATATTGTGTGTTAGCCGAGAGGAAAAAAAAATCTGCTCTGACTAGGAATAACAGTTACACACGTCGCTATTTCTCTTCTTGTACAGTTAAGTTTCCATTTTCTCCCATCTGCTGTTATGTCTGCTATAAGGAAAGAATACTAGGCACAAAAAATCTTTACAAACTTCCTATGCATTCCTGGATTGTTTTAAACCTTGATTTAGTTAACAGTAAATTTGCTCTATCAATGGCGTAGTTTAATATAGTTTTTAAAAAAAATCCAAGAAAAGCCATTATAAATAGTTTCAAGTATCGTGTCACAAACTGGGCCTTTCAACTCACTTGTCTCTATATAAAGAATATTGCAGAACCATTCTCTAGGCCGTATTTTCCAACTCATGCAACTCTGTTGAAACTTGTAGAATACCAACAGTGTATTTAAAAGGTGAAACTTGACCCAGTATGTTTAAATTTTTATGCCAAGTTCCATTTGTGTATGTAGCTTTAGTTAATCAGTGGTTGAATCACTGACACATTGCGTTCTGCTGCACAGAATACATGAAGCAGTACCTACCTAAAGGAGATTTTCTTCACTCAGTAAACTGAGTGTTTATTAACACAATAATTGTTCATATCCTTTAAATATAACCAAAGAATAGTGAAGGACTGAAATATTAAGCTGCACAGATTTATTAAATTGCTAAATAAAAAGCCATACCACAAAACTGTATTTTTAGGTGATATTATCTCATCTCTTTATAGTCAAGTAATGCTGTTATTATCAGTGAAGAGAATGTTAATGTAAGTTATTACTTCTAGTGGTTTCCTAGGTAGGATCATGCTTTTTGTCCTCCTAGACTTTTTTTTTTTCTTTTTGCCTTGTTTATGTATGGCGTCATTACAGCCTGACCAAAAGCGCACTGAGGTAGTGAATGGCTTGCTCTTGACTTCAGTGAGAACTGGGTCAAGGCCTTTTCTCTTAATTTCAGATTTTGTATCAGTTTCCTTCTCCAGTTGAACACTTCAGAATATCTGAAGCACCCTGATTTTCTACTTTTTCGCACTGTGACTAACACTGAATGCTGCTATCTCCTTGTTTCCCCATTTCTTTTAAAAATGAAGATAATGCACACGGAAAAGTTCTCAAATGTGTCTACAATGGATGTAGTTCAGTTGTAGCCTTTTCATTGTTTCCTGCTACTTAATGAGAGCATGTGTGCCTGCCCAGCTAGTTTAAAAGAATAATCGTATCTGAACTGACCATATGAAAGTGGTGTATTGATTTTGCCTATTCAGTTTCTGTGTGTTAAAAGAACTATTGCCTGTTCTAGAAAAACACTTCATGATGCTATGTTTGCATGGCTCTTCAAATGATTCTGCAGAATGAGAAGTGTGGTTGAGTGCCAACATGCTTGTATTCGCAGCTACCTGGAACTGTGATGCAAAGTCTTTTACGTAACAGTGATTCTTTGCAAATCACAAAATAACTATCTTCTCCTTCCCACTCCCCAGGTTGACATAGCCTTTTTTTATTTTCTTTGTTCATTCCTCTATTAGTTTTTAAATGAACGTAGATACAGAATTAAACTATGTTCCATACAAAGAAAATCAGCAAAGGGACTAACTAAGGATCGGATTTGGAATAACAAATATTTCTTGGAACTACACCACAGTTTTTCATCCTTATAGAGTGGATAAATCCAATGCATATATTGTCTGTGATTTGTTCAAATGGAGCCATTAGAATATGGATTCATGTTTGTTCTGCTCTGTGTAGAAGGCATGGAAACAGCCTGAAAGAAAGTTAGGAGCTTTTTGCATATGTTCTAAACCAGAAGGATGCTATAGTCAGTGTTGCCTGATATAATTACATTTTATATGGTAAGTGTGTAGTTTTTAATAGCTCTAAAATTAAAAAGAATGAAATACCATATATAATTTATGAGAAGGCATTGCTAAATTATAGGAAAATGGGCAGTAGTTGATCTAACCTCTAACCATGTGCGTAACAAAAGCATATATAGGTTCTCCTGTAGTCTGTACTTATTTCTAGACAAGAATTGCTTTTGGTCTTAATTTTTTCTTTAAAAAAAAATCCTGATTTGTCTTGGGTTCTCTTTAAAAGAGAGAAGGCAGTGATTTCCCATAAACTGATGTAGTTCATTGATTTGGCTATAAAAAGCCCCTTATATTTGATGGCCATCTTGTTAAATCTCAAGAAAGCTTGGTATCAATCTAATTTGCAAGGTTGTATAAGCATCAGAGTAGGATGTTTCTGTCATGCATCATTTTTCACTGAACCTTTAAAACTTCACCTGAAAATTAAACTTACCCAGAAGTTCTCATGACTCTTTCTACAGAGAAAGTTTGTCTTGTTGCCCAAGTCACTATTGACATATATATTTTGACTTTGCTGCTTTAACCCTTAAATTGCTTTGATTTTGAATCATTATGTAGTTAAAATTTGAGTTTTTACAATAGTTGCCAAAATAAACTGTCAGTGCTAAAGAAGGATGCTTTCGTTCTATATAGTTATTATAGGAAGCATTTCTAAAGCATGATCTGAGATAGACTTTTTCTCATGTGCAAATACATGCAAATTTCCTCCACATGCTTGATTAATCAGTTCACCTCAAGATTTTGACCATCTTTGTTTTAAATGGCTTAGAAGAAGGCTTTCAGAAGTTTGGAAAGCTATCCCAGAAGCTTTTTTCTGCTTATATTGTTTTCCCTCTGCTCAATTTTACCCCATCTCTCCTAACCATGGTTAGTCTCTGCAAAGATTTTCCTTCCCCTATTATGCCATTTTTTTCCCCTTCTGAAAACTGTAGCTATTATGTCTTTGTAGCCTTTCTGTAAGTTATTCTTTTACATTTTCTTTAATTTTTAATATTATAATAAATTATCATGGAAACATGTCAGTAATATCTACCTCCCTAAGTTTTTAGGATGTCGTCCTTTCCTCTCCCATTCTGGTGATAATCTGTAAGAGCTTTCTGTTTCACTTTAATTGCTTTTATTATCATCTGTTTTTTTCTTTCTTTTTTCTTCCTTGAACTCTTGTTTCTTTTTAATTACCTCTCTCCTCTCCATTCTCTGTACGGAGAGGGCTGGATATGCTTGTACTAGTGCTTCCTGCAGTTGGAGCATGGGGTAAACTCTTGAGTTTCCTGACGAGCCAAAAGTCACTTTTTGCAATGTCCAGCTAGCATAAAGCAGAGGATGCCTGAAGTCCTTTGCAGCCACTGACGCTACTGATGTCTTTATCTGCGAGTTATTCCTGCTAGCTTTTCATTTGCTTAGTTACAGATTGGAACAGATTGTAGATCTGTAGGAGGGACAACAACAAAATAATTAATTTCCATTTTACATTTCCTTTACATTAGTCATACCTTTTTTTCACTTTCCTAAATGCATGTTTCTGAAAGCAAAATTTATCATGTCATGCATTGATTTTGTATAAATTATTTTTATATTGATATACACAGTCCTTCAAATGGTCAAAGCTTTTCCGACTATGGAACAATAATGTCGTCATCATGCTGTCCTATTGCATAGCAAATAAGCAGAAGATGAGGCATGAAAAATGCTTTGTTATGAATTACTTGCTTGACGCTAATGCATATGAATATTCAAAATAAGCAATGTGAATTGTGCTGGTTTACAAAAAAAAGATAAAAAGAAATTGAATTAAATAAGTGGATGAAAAATAGATGTGGCAAAAGGTTGGGGGAAAAAAGAGGATAGTACAGTGAAGAAGAATATACTTTCATGTTCTGTGTCAGCTTTACAAATCCTGCATCAGTATATTATCCTTTCAGGCTTTTATGCCACTGCCCAGAAAGCTTTTCCCCTTTTGTTTCTTTCTTTTGCATTGCATTCATGATAGTTCTTGCTAGTTCTCCAAAATCAGTTTTTCTGAAATGTCATAATAGTGAATAGCTGATTTTTGCAAACCAGCTCCTCCATATTCAGTATGATAATTAGCAGCAGCCTTTCCCTGCTATCTTCATTCTAGGCCATGTTTGTCTGAATTTGCTACCCGGCATTTGAAGGGTATTTGGCATCTTTTATGGTAGTTTCAAACTCCTCTAAGAGTCACAGAACCTTCCAGGAATCTCCCGTATCTGGGAGCCTGCTTGAGCAATATGGCATAATTGCATTTTTTGAAAGGTAATGTGATGTACATTCCCTGTTAGTCAGATTGTATCTCATTGTTTAGTAAATAGATTGCATCTTCTGTATGATAAGAACAGTGTTTTTTACAGTGAATAGTAGTGTCCTACTCCAGCAAATTATATCAGAGCATCCATCAGTGAAATAAATAATTTGCTGTTAGACACATACAGTAAACTTAAACTGAAAGAAATAGTTGCCACTTTAATTAAGCCCTGAATCAGCTATCACTTTGCATCTCCAGTGCTTACTGGAGACAAATGCCACAGTCAATTTTTAACTGTTCTGTATTGGACTCCAAGCATTCCAGATGCGAGGATGTAGGGTGGTTTTTGTGCGTATGGGGTGAGATACCAGTTTGTTGCAGACAGTCAGAATCAGAAAATACTCTTGGCTGGGCTTTCACATTGGTTCTATGCCATAGGCTAGTTACCCGAATTGTCCACTATGTACCTTATAAGAGAGCACTACTCTTTCAGTATTCTGCTTACCTTTTAGTTAGTATGGAAAGAACTACTATCCAGAGAAGTAGCACCATATTAAAAGCAACAGAATTCACTACTGTGGTCAGAAGAGAGACTATTTAATTTGGACCCTTACTGTATATGTATATGTCTTCTTGTAGCAGTTTGGTGTTTTTGGCATTTTTGAGACACATAGGGAAATAAACTAAGGATGTAAAAAGATGTAAGAGACAAACTAACGCTAATATTTCAGTGACAGACAGGAAAAGAAGATGATCCTGTTGTTAAAGTTTACAATCTGGAGTATTACGTCAATAGGGAAAATAAATGAATCATAAGAATTGTATTCATGACAGCTTTCTCAGTGAAAAATGTGCATGCCAATTTAATTCAGTAAGTGCACTTATTCGCTTCTGGTAGTTATGGGGGTAGTATTTCTGTTGCTCATAGTATTAGTACCAGAATGTGAAATTCTTCTTCCAGAACTCAGTGTTACTAACTGCCTTTAAAGCATCCATTATAATAGAGACTTGGACTGATTCTTTGAAACGTAATTCAGAAACACTTTGATAACACTATTTCATACATTTAAAGCAAAATTGTGAAGCAAGTTATAGAGCGTTGTTGCAACAATTGAGCATTTAGTAGCTCTTAAGCTCGTCTTTCATCTGTGCTTTAAAATGTATAAACTATGTATTTTATGAAGGAAGCACCCATTTTTCACCATCAGTCCTCAGAAAATCAAAGCTGTAAATTGTTTTCATTTTCTTTCTTTTCACCCTTCTTAAAACCACAGAAACACCAACATCTAAGGAATGAGATAATGGTGTACTACCCAGACTTTTACACTAAACAAAACCTAGAGGTATATGAATGGTAGTAGACTAGGAGACTGCATGTGTGAGAAAGACTGGCATCCGTGGTGCATGGTGTGCTTCTGACTGGCTCTTGTGGCTCCTTCCCATCATCCGTTTTTCTGACTTGCACGGTGTGTTGAGTGTTGTGTTTTTCCAGCATGTGGAATTACTTGTAGCTGTGTGGATAATGAATGGATGCAATGTTTGTTGCACAGAACGGTCAAGGGGACAGTAGAAAAATACCTGTGTTTGTAACTCATGTTATAAGGGTTTTTCTCTATTGCAGGTCCTTCAGTAGCATTTGTGTGACTCCCCATGTGGTGACTCTATTTTAGTGGTTAGAAGTAGGCCTGATGTTATTGTTCCTCATCTACTCTTGACATTCCTATACCACATCAGGCAGATTTTAAGTAATAAACCGATACAAAATTTAAAGTAGTTCTATACGTTTCACAAGAATGCCCTTAAACGTTGTGACAGATCTGTCAAAGTCTACCTATTGGTTGTATATGTGACTTAGAAAAAGCTCAGCATATAAGAAATTCCAGGAACTGCTTTTTATTCCTTTTAAGGAATAATAAATACATAAGATCAATTTACCTTGAGCTAGGAGAGAGCTTCTTGTAACTGGCTTTTTGCATCTGTAAGCTTTCTACTGGGGCATTGTAATGCTGTGCAAAATAACATAGAAAAACAAAAATCCATAAATAAACCTCCTATACAACAATTATAGCTATTCTCATCTCACCAACATTTGTCTTCATTTATTTTATCTAATATGAACAAACAGTAAAGACATGTTGGGTTATTAGCTTGTCCTTTTTTTCTTTTTTTTTTTAAAAAAAAGTGTTCTAAGCCCTGATTACAGTTCTATTCTTTCTTTAATTTTATTAAAGATGTCTTTAATAAATCGAGGATTTTTATTGGTTCTACCTCTTACCCACCATTATCTTTTCCTAATCTATTTACTGCTGCAAAGGGTAAGGAAGAAAGTGCGATACCTAAATCTAGGCTGTTATATAGTCCCTTTTTTTGTAGTACATTTTGCTGCCTTAAAATGTTTCTTTCAGCAATCTTACTATCAAAGGAAAAGTTCTTTAAGAGATTATTATTAAAGAGATAGGGAGATTCTTGACATAAATAGGTGCTAGCTCCACTGATGTATTAAAAATTGTATCTCGTTACTCCAGAACGAAATTTGATTTTTAATCTAAGAACATTTGACTCTTAAAAATTATAGTTTATCAAATAACTAGAAAATTATATAGAGTAACCTAAAAAAAACCCAAACCAACATCTCCAATCAGAATTGGCTTTATTGTTACTGAGTCATAAATCATTTTCTTCAATAATAAATTTTATTATTAGAAAATATGTAAATAGTGCCAACTTTACAATATAAATGCTCACAGGTACAGAGTAGTGATATTTGTACTTGACTTTAAGATGTATATAAACATGTGTGCGTGCACACACACGCATACATTTATCAGTGTCTGCTGGTATATACCAACAGTAGCATTGTAAAATAAGACTCTTTCCGTGATGAACTCTTAGATAGCTGTTGCCAGTTTAAATAATAAATAATGTTAGCATAATTTATTGCTCCGCATGGGAAAAAGGGAGTTTGTAATTGTACATCTTGAGAAGGGGCTCTATTTACATACGTAGTTTGTTATGTATGGAGAGAAAAAAGCAAGTGAAACATAACCAAAGGAATTTTGATATGCTTTTGTATTTAATTTATTTTTCTGACTTTTCAGCTTCCTAGTTAGTTTCATGGTGGATGCTCGTGGGGGTGCCATGAGAGGATGCAGACACAATGGACTGCGAATCATTATTCCTCCGCGGAAATGCACTGCTCCAACGCGAGTGACTTGCCGGTTGGTCAAACGCCACCGACTGGCCACGATGCCTCCCATGGTGGAAGGAGAAGGTCTGGCCAGTCGCCTCATCGAAGTTGGACCTTCTGGTGCTCAGTTTCTTGGGTAAGGGGTGCCATACGGCCTGAGTGAAAATGCTCAGTATATTTTCATCTGTTTGCAGGTTGCACTGAAATGGTTCCTCTTTCAAGATTTGAACGGAAAAGATGTTTGTAGCATACGGTTACAGGCCAGTCATTTGAAATGCAAATCGATTGTTAGTTAAGAGTTCACATAGCTTTTATTCCTTTTCCTTTGAAAACTGCTATTATAACTACTAGCACTAAGGTTAACATGCTTCCTTGGATGTAATTATTACTCAGTGTTGTGATATAATAGTAGAATCAACTCACTTTGCAGCTAGAAAAGGCAGTTCATACTATATTTAAATAATTTACATATAAGGCATGAATAGCACAGCACTGATCTAAAGCCCAAATGTAGCATAACACAACATAACAACACAAATTACAGCTGATTATTTTAGAGACTTGTGTTGTCTTATCAATAATTTGGACTATCAGGGAAGCACCACGCCTTTGATTTTTCTGGGGTTGAAATTACAAAGTCAAGCAATAGGATAAGCCAGGAATTCCTTGGCAGTTTATTTTGTCCTGGGCTGCAAAACCCATAGAAAGATCAGTTCTGTGTCTACTGCTGAGCTCATTTTAGCAATCGTCAGCTGAATGCAGCAGTTACCCACTTTTTTTTTTTTTAAGTTGTTTTACCCTATCAACTGTGGCATCCAAAAGTGGATTGAAGGAATCCCTCCTATTACAATAATTGCTTCACTCAGAAATTGAAAAAAAAGCAACTCCATAAAGGGAAACAGTTTAAATCCATTTTGAAACAAACCAGTTGCTTTAAAATCCTATCACAACAGGCAGTCATTAGAGCCATGATGTTGGGTAGTGTTTTTTCTAAAGGCTTAAGAAAAGAGAGAAAAGTGGGTTAGTGATTTTCAATTGCCCACTGCTTTTATATAGACTGTGAAAGGAGAACATACCCAACACATGCTCTGACTATAGTACTGCTGCTCCAATCTGATAAGAAAACAAGAGCTGTTCTCAAACACTGAGAATGTGATGCTAAGAGCAAGCCAACCATCTCCTGTGACAGGTAGGATACTTCTTAACATCACCAGTAACAGCAAAGAAGCTGCCTAATCAGATATGTTTTCCTACTCATTCTTTTCACAGCCTTGTCACTTTTACAGCAACGCAAAAAGAAATCTAAAGAACAGAAGAAAAATTATACTGTCATATTCAGTGTTCACTTTATCTTTGTCACACACCTATTGACCCTAAATAGCTCTCCCTTTTGTTTTGGATGGTTTCTCTGCCTACTGAGGACTTCTTATCTGAAAGACCTAGATACAGTACAGCTTTGGTTTATATTCTCAGAGCTTTGTTCCCTTCCAGGTGGCATTCTTCTAGGTGGCGTGCTGGCAGTGAAATCAGAAAATTGCTAACTATATTCACTAAGGTGCAAAACCTGTTCCCATTGAGTTCACTGCCACAACTCCCACTGTCTTCCTGGAAGCAAGAAGAGATCCTAAATTAATGGAACTCATTTTGCTGATTTTTGTCACCAATGTGTCATTGCTTAGGGTGGAACCTCATTCAGTGTATGACCTAATTCCACTCTGTGGACCAGACAGTGGCACTGGCATTCTGGCAAAAAAAATACATAAAGTTTATTTATGTTCTTTCTTTCACTGCTGCTTTGGATGTACTCAGTAAACTTCATCTGCCTACGGCTCCTCCCCCACTTAATGAGGGAGAAAGCTTGGTCAGCCGAATCCTTCAGCTGGGGCCTCCTGGGACCAAATTTCTTGGGTAGGAGAGACTTGAAACAAATTGATGGATGCTGACCTCCCCATTCTTCTCCTCCTTCTGCAATATGATTTTTTATGTCATTACGCCCATGATATTGTCCCTTTCTATGATTTGAAATTTTGTATACCTAACCTTTAGTGGACCATTTTTCAACCCTTGTGGTATGTGGTTTTGTTTTGGTGGTATGTTTGTATCTTTTTCTTAAAGTACTGTGGCCTTCATTTTTGTTTTGGCATGAGATCTTCCTAGTTATGTGCTTGATGTCTGTAGCAAAGCAACCTGGATTTGGACAAAAAAAAAAAGAATCTACTGTACATTTATTTTTTTTTTTTTTATTGAGGGCTAAATAATCAATAAGGTATATGTTGGATACCACCAATATAATAGAACACATGACATTTACTATGTACATGATAATCTGTGTGAGTAGTCTCATTAGAGAAATGTATATACAAATATATTTATATTTTCTCTCTTATTTCTAAGTGTGTATGAATATATACACATTTAAATATAGATATATTATATGTACACACGTGTATATACATATATATATACACACACATATACATTGATACGTATATTGACATCTGCTAGTAAGGAAGCAACAAGGCAAATTCTTATCTCCTATACATAAAAAAACAAAAAAACAAACAAAAAAAACAGATTATCTCCTCATTCTTTATCTCTCCCAGAGTGTAAATCAAGAATAAATCCATTGGAATCTATAGAATTACAATGAAGTAAAATTTGGCACAGGACATAAATTGCCACTGATTGCAATGAAATTATCCTGATTTGCACTAGTGTGATATCAGAATTTGTCCCACTATTGGTATTTGTTACAGTAGATTCTCTTTGAAATGAAGTTGCACAGGTTAACCCAGACAGTAGTGACAGCTAAAATGAGCACGTTTGTTGTGAATTTGCAAAACAATTCTTAAATTTCCACTTAAGCACTATTATCTTAACAAATGTCATTCACATGTGGAAAGAGGTGAATGCACTTCTCATCTGCCCTTCAGCACTAACTGGATCCTTGTAAAAATCTCAGATGTGCTAGTGACCTACTAGTTTAGGATTACACCAAAGTATTCCCGAGAAATAGGTAGAATTCCAGGTCACTTTGTAGCAGACTGAAAAGAGTTGCTGTTAATCCTGTTTCTTCCTTTCTCCCGTGCACATTTAATGCGCTGTGTTGCTGTGCCAGGCCTGTGATTGTGGAGATTCCCCATTTTGCTGCTCTGCGTGGGAAAGAGAGAGAGCTGGTGATCCTGCGCAGTGAGAATGGGGACAGCTGGAAGGAGCATTTCTGTGAATACACTGAGGATGAACTGAATGAAATTTTGAATGGGATGGATGAAGGTATCCAGTGGGATATTCTTTTTCTCTCCTCCTGCATTATTTCTGTAGCTGGGGGAGATAACATTTAGCATTCTATTTAGCATCTCACATTTGATCCTCCCTGAGAATCTCCATCACTACGTACTCTAGATACTTCATTTCAGTCATACTGGAGCATAATAATTTTCTTAGTACACAAGTCGGTATAAGCACTGCGTACTTGTGCTTACCTCCCTTGCATGATCTACTGAAGCACTGGAACAAAACAAAATCTACCATCATTAGGGAGAGAACAGATGCTAAACTTGTGTTTTCTCCTGCCCCCTTTCACAGTGTTAAAGTGAAAGTTTCCATGACAGGTGCCATTCCAAAACAAAACAACTATCATAGTAATCCTTTCCGAGTAGGTTACATTGTGGGAGCAAATGTCAATCATGGATACTTCTTGCTTCTCTGAGAACAGACTTGGGCTGTCTAGGATCTGCAGAATTTGTTACTAATTTTATGCCTTTTTAAAAACAAAAATAAGAGAGGTAACTCACATAATTAAAAGTGAACTCATACTTTGATACTTTTTTGATTTGGGTTTTAGTTTTCTTGATGCTGCTCCAGGCTACAATGTGAAGTAGAAAGAGGCTTGGACCAATCTTTTTGCTTGTGTGCCTCCACATTTTGGGAAAATTAACTTGTTCTGACTTTGATGTCTTAAGCTCCCTTCAGTTAGTTGTTGAGTCTTTCTGTATTCCTTCCTTGATTTCTTTGTTTTAGCTGAACTTAAAATACTAGGGTTTGTTTCATTTTTCCCCTTTGAATTCTAGACAAAGTGCTCCCATAAGTTGCAGTTAAACTAGGAAAAACTTAAATGCGCTTTGAAGTTCATTTGTCTTGCATCCATGAAATTCTGTGTTTGCTGACCATCTTCTTTTTTGCCTCAGTACTTGACACTCCAGAGGAGCTTGAGAAGAAGCGTATCTGCCGCATTATCACACGGGATTTCCCGCAGTACTTTGCAGTGGTGTCTCGGATCAAACAGGACAGCAACCTTATTGGACCTGAGGGAGGTGTGCTGAGCAGCACTGTTGTACCACAAGTGCAGGCAGTCTTCCCAGAAGGGGCTCTAACTAAGCGAATTCGTGTTGGCCTCCAGGTACAATGAAACAATTGCAAGGCTTATCTTTCCTTTCACAGTGCAAAATTACCTTTTCTGTGCTGGAGAACGAGAATATTCAGCTGATAATTTTGTACACTGTTGTCTAGAATGTTTCTAATTAAAAAAAGAACACACCATGCAATAGTTAACACAAGTGGCAGGGTTTGGGTATTTTGGTTTATTCAGATTCCTTTCTGTAGCTGTCTATATGATCTTGAGCAAAGCACTTAATTTTGATGATGATGATACTAGTGTAGGTCATACAGGAATTTTGTAAGTAATTCTCATGAAAGACATCAGAGAAGTAGGAAGTGCTGTAATCTAGGTTACTTAACGTACAGTTCCTCAACGGTGAGTGAACCTATCTAACAGTTCGCTACTGCCAGATGAGGGAAGTCCTGCTCTCCTCCCTCCTGTCTCACCGCCACCTCCATCCCTGCCTCCAGCTACATGCTATTGTACTTGCTGAAATCCTCTGTGAACAGATGACAACACAGCTCAGAGGTAGTCCTGGAAGAAGAAAAATCAAGAGAATAGTTTTCTCGTGGTTTAGTGAGTTAAATTAACCCAGTAAAGAGTCTGACAAGCACCAGAAAAGAGGATAGGATGAGAATGAAGAAGTGCGAAAGAGCTGCAAAGGGAAGGTCTCCCCTTCTCATTGGCAGTCAGTTCTTCTGTCTGAAGGTTTTCATGGGAAATCCTACCATTCGATGGCAGATCTTTAAGCTTCTATGGCAATAGACCCAGTTCTTTACATATTCATTAAACTGTTTTCAAGTGACTTCACATGTTACTGTCTTTTGCTTTGGAAAGGCCCAACCTATGCATACTGAACTTATAAAGAAGATTTTAGGCAACAAGGCTACCTTCAGTCCTATAGTCACGCTGGAGCCCAGGAGAAGGAAGTTCCATAAACCAATCACGATGACGATTCCCATCCCCAAAGCCTCCAGTGATGGGATCATGAATGGTTACGGAGGCGACACACCTACTTTAAGGTTACTGTGCAGCATAACAGGTAGGATGCATATACTAAAGATTTTTTTGTGCATCTTGAAATTGTAAAACATTGTGGGTTAAATATGTTAAACTTGTTATACATATGTAAAGCTTGATGAAAACTTGATTGAGGGTGAGAGGGCGTAAAAATAAACTACTTTCCAAGCAATTAGTTTATAGCTGTTTGGGCTAACAAGACATGTATTGCAGCCTTTTGCTTGCTTTTGAGGGGGGGCATTTTCCATATAGTTTCTTACTGAGAACCAACATACTTCTTCCTAGCAGTGTAAAAGTAATGCAGACATAGCATTTCAGTATGCTTCAGAGAAAAATATTGGGGTTAATCACTTCAAACTTAGTGATTACGATCATGTCCAGTCTCAGTCAAGAAGCAGTAATGAGCTGTATGCATTTATCCTACTTAGAAGTTAGCATCAAGTATCTTTGTTAATGTTCAAACTGATTTCAAATGATCAATCTGGTGTAAGATGCACTACAGGCTGAGCTGTGCCAGTGAGTCATCGGGGAGGTGGGAGGGATAGGTGCTTTTACAATTTCTTGAGGCAAAGGTGTTAATTAGCTGCTGAAATACCAGAGATAACATCTGGTCAACAAAGAGACATTTGCATTTCCAAGAAGATGAAACAGTGCTTATTTAAGTTAGGAAGAGGGGTCCCCTCTCTGAAGAAGAATGGAGGAACAGCAAGTCTCTTGAGAGCCTCTGGAAAACTTTAAAAGGGAAATCAGTTACAAGAATGCTTCACTAAAGGGAGAAGAGAGGTATTTTTTGAAAAGGGGAGTATTCCTTAGCTGATACAGCTTGGTGTAAGGTATGCATAAAGACTGAGCCATGTGGTCAACTGGGTATTTAACATGACAGCTGTATGTGAGAAGAGGGAGAGGCACACAGATCTTCAGACTTAGCCCTGGTAGATTCTTATGTGTTTTTTAAATATTTATAACTCTTGTGAGAAATAAGTATTTCTATTTCTGTTTTTTATAAGCTCAGTGTGATTTTAAGGTAACTGGAAGGCAACGAAAATGTGAGGTTGAAAAACCTGAAAAAGTAGTTTAAGTCCCTATCATTCATTTCAGAACATCTGAAGGGTGACAGATTGTGACCCATTTTCCAGATGTATGGCACAAATAGGAAGCTGGTAACATCAGAGTCAAAGAAGGCAGAAATATTTAATAGACTAGTAATCAAGATAGTAATCAAGAAGGCTGTCTCGTGTACAGAAAGATACGGCAGTGCACGTTTTAACTGCAAGATCTCCTGGGAAGCTTGTCAGACACAGATTGTTTCATAGGCCTTTTTTAGGATGTGCAAAAAACTTATAGTTATGTATATACTGGACCTGATTCTGCTCTGAATTGTTTTTAAAAGTAGATTATAGAAATCATAAATTATATTTGTCATTATTAATAACAATACTGTTGTTTCCCAAGTGCATCAATACTGATTACACAGCAGTATGTCTGGGCTAATTCTGCCCCATATATATGAACAGTCTAGAACAAACAAAGGTAAGTTTTAGTTTAATAATAATAAAAAAAAAACTTCTTCCTCCAAAATCTCAGCCTCTTTTAACATTTCTGGAGCTGTGCTACAGAACTCATCGTTTGTATTTTGGCAGTTTCTTTTCTCACGTGAAACCTATGCAATCCTATTAGCATTAGTAGAATAAAGTGGGCATAAGCAGAAAGCATGCCTAGGATTATTACTGGTTGCACACTGACTAAAAATTTGGAACAACATAGAAAACTCGGAACAACATAGAGTAATTCTTAGAAAGCAGGAAGGCTGGAGATTTTTCTGCTTTTAAATACTTTTTTATCATTATCATTTCAGGAGGAACCACCCCTGCCCAGTGGGAAGACATCACAGGAACAACTCCACTGACATTTGTCAATGAATGTGTTTCCTTCACAACAAATGTGTCTGCCAGGTACCTGTACAACAAAACATGATTTTACACTGTTGTTTTCAGCGTATGGCTTCTTCCCCTGTATGCATTTTGTTTCACAACACATTTTTACATTTTGTTTACAACAAATATTTATATAGCAGAAGGAACACTTTGTCTGTGTTGGGAACCAATTGGCCAGGTATTTTGGAAGCCCCAAGCTCGTCCTTGCCCAAAACAGACCACTGAATGAAGATGTACCAGAGCTGTAAGAGCTAGGCAGCTTGGCAGCTGCTGAAAGAAGTTGATGTTCTTGTCATTTTTATCTCAGCTATTAGTACTTTGCAGTCAGCACCTGCCACGATCCCAGAAATGAATTAGCAATTTATACTCAATTTTCTGAAATAGTAATGTAATGAAAATTTCCATGGAAACAGAAATTCTTTATCTGGGCTAGCACATTTTACATCTTAAAAGAGATGTTGCTTACAGAACATCCAACAAAAAACAAATCAGATATACCAAATCGTGATCTAGAAGAATCTCTTCCAACCATCTGTTCTTACAATGAGCTTCAACTTCTGTCTGATTACTGACAAGCAGAATTTTGCAAAACAAATTAGTAACAGTAACAGTAACAACAGTATTTTTATTACTCTTTATGATTTATGTCACAGAAATGCTTAAAAATCTTGTGATCACTCTCTGTGACAGGAGATGCAGCCCATAACCTGAGAAAGTTATATTTAGGGTTTGTACTCTTGCAAACTAAAAAAAAAAAAAAAACAACCAAAAAAAACTTGGATAACTTTAAATATGACTAGTCCTATGACAATCAATGAATTTTCTTCACTACAAACATTCAGTGGCCAGAGCAATTATTACTATTAGATTACATTTGTTATTTAATTTAATAATTTATTCAATGTTAAAATGAGTTCAACTCCTACAGTCTGATCTACAGTAAAACTTGGATGTTAGGAGAAATAAAGTATCATTTTTCTATACTTTCCCAGTTTAGAAATGTCTTTACTTCCCATTAAATCGAATTCTGTGCTTTTGTACATTTTCTGAGTCTCTGTGTTCAGGCAAGCATTTTTCTTCAATAATAGTGCAAGCGGGAGATCTTAGCTCTCATCTGTTACCTGCAATAATCTGTTTAAAGTGATAAATTAAAGATTAATTTAAGAAACAGATGTGGAATCAACCCATTAGAGATACTATTAGTGGATGCTTTCTAATCTCCATGATGACATTTAAATTGATGACTTTGCAAAGTTATGTGACATAGGCTGGGATCCCTGTGGAGATTTTAAGGAGTTCCACCTCTTCTTTTTAATTTAGATGAATGTTCAGCAGAATACTTAAATCCAAGTCTGATTTCAAATGCCATTAAAGTTAGCAAGTGGGATTTTTCATGTGTTTACAGTCAGAGAACTAAGTAACTTCTTTGCTGAAGGATAAGCTAACTTGAATTTCTGTACTTGTGTTCTGGTCTAAAAATGCATCTACTCTTGTGCCATGCAGAGAATCAGCTGATGCCTGACTGTTCGTTATTCACTGTAACTTGTTTATGTCCAATTAAATCATTAAATTAATGATGCAGAACTATTTTCCCCATTCATGAGAGAAAGTCTGTCCAAAATGAGCTTGGAAAACAAGATATATTTGTCTAAAATACATGTGAATTAAATTGTAGGCTTTGAGGCACAGCTGGTTTCCATTTCCTGGGCTATAGCTTTTCTTTAATATAGTATCTGTTTTGTTTTTTATTCCCTGATCTATGGTAGCAAACCATTTTGAGCATTTGGGGATTTCTCAGAGTAGGATGGAGCCTCTCCTGTTTGAGTCCAACATAGCAGACTTCTCCCACACATTATAAGCAAAGTATCAATATGCAAAGCCTTTATGTATCAGACTTTCTGTCTGACTTTCAGATGTCATCAGCCTCTGTCTTTTAACGAACATGTTTATTAAATGTTATAAAAGATAATAAGCACAGCGTGAAATTCACTATTATTCAACTACAGATGAGTAAGACCAGAGACATCACATTTGAAAGACATGCTTTGTGGGATATAATACCATGTAATCTACAGTAAGTAATAAGCCCCTGTAGATTAGATCAGCTTTGAGGTGTCTTTGACCTCTCATGACTTTCTTCGCCATTCTACAAGTGTCAAACTCAAGCATGCTTTCCACCCACACAGCAAATTTTATTTAAATGAAATGCCAGCAGCTCAAGAGACAAACTAAATGAAGTGGTAACTGAGAAAGAAGGTAATACATGTTATTCATTGTAAAATGCTTGGTACATTTATGCTACTTTGTTTTGGGTGTAGAAAGTAAAGTTATTTTAAGTGAAAGTTGCTATCTTTACAAAAGAACAATGCAGTGGTCTTGACAAAGCGTATGGAAGTTCTATCAGTTTTTGTCACTGGGCAATAGTGTCCAGGCCTGAACTGGCCCCAAAAAAAGATCAAGAACCTGTAACTCAGTAAAGAGGAGAGTCCTTTTGACAAGGGAACTTTTGCCTGTTCTGGAAGCTGAAGTTTTAGATCTGAATTCCAATATCCATGATATGTCTTAGGTGCTCATTTATGTCTGTTCTGTTCGAGAAGTACCGTCTGTGTGAGGTGGTTTGTTCCAATTCACATGCACTAGCAATATTTTGTGAGAGGCAGGCATCCATTTGTAACAATTATGTTGGTGAAATCAGGCAGATTATGGTGTTACCCTGGAATGCTGAAGTATTTCTCTCTCTTGATAGTGGTACCTGAATGAGATAGCAGTGAAAAGCAGCTTCTGGCTTCACACCATGCAGAAGAAGAGGCACTCATTTATTCCAGTAGCATTTGCATGTTGCTTTGAACACATTTATGTATGACTTGTACTACACGTGTCACAGACTGGGAACCCCTGGTACAGAAGATTCAGCATATACACTACAAAGATGCTGTCAGTAAAATGGCATGTTAGAAACCATGATAAAAAGTCAATCAGTAGTGATCACAGCCTCTGCGAGGCAAGGATAGTAGGGACCAGATACGGACATACATGCTCTCTGGGTCTTCATAATAAATTGTGGCTCAAATATAGAAATATACATATATATTTATATCTCACTGATCTTCCATATGCATAACAAAAGCTTACTCCAAAATCAAAGTTAAAAGTCCCTGGCTGAATTCACGAAGAATAATTTCTAATGTTGAATGCAGTGTTAAACAGTGGACAAAATTATTTAGTGCACTTAGAAGAACCTCAGTTTTTGATGCTGTATTCAAGGAGTGTACTGCTAACATTTAAGCTAGAAGGCAGAAGAAAAGCAAATGTTTTGGGCAAAGCAGCTTAATATTTCATCTGTAAGATATGGAGGTTTTAGAACAGAATCTTGCTGTGTTGATTATACGCTTCATTTTCTTTTACAGATTTTGGCTGATAGACTGTCGGCAAACACAAGAATCTGTTACTTTTGCTTCCCAAGTGTACAGAGAGATTATCTGTGTCCCTTACATGGCCAAATTTGTGGTGTTTGCCAAATCACATGATCCCATTGAAGCACGGTTAAGATGCTTTTGCATGACAGATGACAAGGTGGATAAAACTCTAGAACAACAAGAAAACTTTGCTGAAGTTGCCAGAAGCAGGGATGTAGAGGTACAGTACAAGAATCTTGAACAATTTTCTCCATTTTCTGATGTCTGTTTTGAAAATAGTAATTTCTGCCTACTATCTGCTACAAGGGCTGAAAAATAATAGTGTCAATATAGAAATACTGTCACTTAATGGTAAGATGCAGACTTTGACTTCTGTCAGATGCAAGGGAACCGGAGCTACAGCATATGAGTGACCAAATCCCACTGGCAGTTGGCTATTACCAATTTGTTAGTCCAGAGGGCTGGTGGGAAAGTTAACTGTATTCAGCCATCTACATTTGGATTGCTGTTCTTCCTGGCTTCCAAGGTGGAAGGTAATTGTGTGCCTCACACAAAGGGAAATCTGATCATCTGATTGTCAGAAATTAGAAGGGAGTTCCCTGACTGGCTTTGGCAAAGCAGCTTGTTTGCTTTCTCCATAGCATCATCAGCATTCAAATGGGAGAGTCATTGTGTCCTCAGGGCAGTCCTCAGCAATTAAAAAATACAGGTAGCAGGATCCAAGGAGATATTTAATATAAAGGTGGACTGGTAAAGTCTGAGCTCTCTGTTGTGAGCCTGAGACCTGCAAGACCTATACGATGAAAATGGACTGAAAGAATTTGGTTTCCCAAGACACTTTTTTGGTAGACCCATTAATCAGTTGTACCTAGTAACTGGACAGATTTTATGCTAGGAAATCATATAATAAAAATGAAGTTGAAGGGTTAACATTTAGTCCAGAAGTTTCAGGTTCTTTGTCCTCTCTTCCTCTGATGCCAGAGTCAGCATTTCTTTAATTGAAAGATTCCAAATTAGAGCAGCAGCTCTTCCAACTAAGTATTATGAAGTCTGTTTTTATGTGGGGAAGCCATACCAGCCTTTTGGGTTTTCTAGTTGTGCAAGCAGGAAAGAGACATTTCTCATGGTTTTTATTAAATAACAATGCAATAGTTGGTAGGGATTTTGCATAGCTATAGACTGGGAGTTTGGATACACCCCCAGTGCACCAAAGACCAAAGAATTAAGTCACTGTGAATGGACTTTCTGTCTCAGGTAGCATAAAAATAAGCTCTATGGATGCAGACTAGCCCTAAGTTTAGGCCAGCTAAGTAGTGGTCCTTCTTGTGGTGATCAGCACTGAATTATTTAATTAGCTCTGTTACAAACTGCCAGGAGACATCTGGAGTTTTTTTAGTTAGTCAGATGACTTCCTTTTAGAGGAGTATCTGAGTAAAGATGAGTTTTGGGGGTGTTGTTCTTTGCTGAACTGTTAGGTTTCCTGAGTCTTATATGGTGTTGCGAATGTTATGAGGAAAGGGGAGATACTCGAACACTAAAAGAACAGGTAAGTCTCAATTTCCAGTAACTCCATAAATGCATATTAATAACCAAAAAGACAGTAAACAGTAGTTACATTTTGTCAGCATATTTACTTAGCAAAAAAATAAACTAGCAAGTTTGATTAATCTTCTGCTTTACAAAAACTTACATCTGTTGCTGAACGGGCAAAAGCTTTTCTATGGGAAATCCAGAAAACTGCTTGCTAAATTCAGTTTTTCTGGTTCTGTCAGCTTCCTTAGAAATGATGACAAATAGAAAGTGCATTAAATACATGCACAGCATATTCTCCTGCTTAGTATGTTCTCTTCTTCATGACCAAAACCCACCATTTAAAAATTTATCTTCACTGTTCCTGAAGCTCCGACAGCATTTCTTGTGCACAGCAGCTAGATAAAATGTGCACTCATATAACTGAATGACAAGGCTGAATTTCTGGAAAGTAATGATAGAAATGTCTCATCCAAATGTACTGGAAGTTTGAAGGGAAACAGCTCCAAGACTGGTAAGCTGAGGTTTAAACCTGTGTAGGCCACAAAAATAACAATCCAAAGATTTAAGCAATATCATTACACATGCATTTCAGAGAGGCATTTGCTTGAGGTCTGACTTTCAAATGCTCTAGGCCTTTATAAATCCAGCTGAAATGATTAGAATCTACCAACGTACACTGTCTTTGTCTGCTACAACAGACTATTGCAAGTGGATTAAACATAGATGCCCTCGAGGCAAAGTAATCTAGAGAAGGTTTTTGAATTGGTTAAGGAGGTCCTCTCCTTGGCAACTCCATGATAATACCAGACAGGCTTTTTATCCTAGAGTCAAAACTAGAACTCTTGATTTGCTTGCTGAATAAAATATTTCTTTGACTGTTGTGATAAGCCCTGGTTAGCAAAGTATGCTAAAATTTGATTCAAGCAAAAGATCCAGGTGAAAATACAAATTGGGACTTTGCATGGATTCATGACACTGAATAATCATTTTCTCATTTATAAAATGTCACGCTATTGTTATTGAATTAACAGTATATTCAAGTTCAAATTTAATAATATGAAATGTTTCCACAGATTTTAGATATGTGTACGTAACAAATATTGCAAATGGTTACAAGTACCAGAAATTTAGGAGATTGATGGAAGCCAATGTAGAATTATGATTAAGAAATCCTAAACACATTACTGTGATTAATTGTTGTTTTGCTTCTTTCTCATTTCTAATAGGTATTAGAGGGAAAACCCATCTATGTTGATTGTTTTGGCAATTTGGTGCCACTAACAAAGAGTGGACAACATCATATATTCAGTTTTTTTGCCTTCAAAGAAAACAGACTTCCTCTGTTTGTTAAGGTAATGTTATAACCTGAGATATGGATTATGATTTTATTTTTGCCTAGTTCTGAGTTTTCAATAATCTTGTCAGACTGAAAAACAGTCCCATATTTTTTATAAAAATGGAGTGAATTTTGACTTAAGCAGTCAGAAACTGAAAAAAAAGGTGTTGCAAAACCTTGTAGATATGGCAAAAATCTATCAAAATATGGTTGTTATACCCTACACTTGTAAATGTGGGTATGTCTGCAAATACAGGTATAACTGTTCTTCAAGCAATCTTATCCGCTTCAGAAGCAGTGCAGAACTTCCTGGGGAGCTCAGTAGCAAAAGCATGAGTCATTTTTGCATATTTCAAGTTATGGTTTTACCGTATTTTATTGGTTTTGAGAACAAAGAAAAAAGGAAGTAATTCCTTGTGATAAATTCCCAACTGTAATCTGACTTTACCCCAACAATGTATACTACTGTACTGTTCTATTTTTAAATCTTTCCTGTAAATAGAAAAGTCTGAAAAAGAAAAAAAAACCAAATACCTTCTAAAATAACTAATGCTTTTGCCCCAGCTATAGAGACAGTGATGTAAACACCACCTGTCACAGGGCTAGTGCTCATGTGCTACTTTCATGAGCTTTCCAGGGCAGCAGTAAGAGATCACCTTCTCTTTTAGAGAGAGTGTTTCAGAGGGTTTTGTAAACCTCTTCCCAGAAACTTTGTTTTTCTCCTACTTTAGGACATCGTGCTAGAACAAAGTACCCTACCCCCCCCTTATGTAAAACAGATTTAGAGGGGTGGGATTTTTAAATTTTAAATTCCTTTATAAATGGAAGCTCTTCCAAAAAGAGAATGGAGGAAATCAACCCACTCCCTCATTTTCTTGTATTTGCCGTATGCTGCTAAGCAACTTTTAAACCATCCTCTTTCCCAGCAATATTTGTAGACTTGTTTTAATTTAGAACTGTATCTATGCCACCTATTTGTGGCTTTGCATATTTATCACCATGATAGATTTTCCAGAATAAGTTCAAAGCCATGCAAGGCTTTGCATCTAGTATTTTCAGCCTGATAAAGTTAATATATGTGTATTTAACTATCATTTTATCAGTTTAGGAAACAAAGAATGAAATAATGCTTTGAATTGTATTTATCCTGTGGCATTGTACTTAATCCTCACATTATGTACAAAAGCTACAATTATATCAGGAACATACGCTTTTTATATGCTTTTTTTTTGCTAACAACTGTAAAATTGAGATTTTTTTTTAAGATGCGTCGCAAAATTTTAAAGTATATTGCACTGTAATATCATTTGTAGATCGTAGTACTCACACCTATAAATATATTCCAGCAGATTTCTTCATTGTCAGGACAGGATTTATGAGCACAATTGAGAAAACCTTCTGGAATAGAAGAAATTTTTAAGTGCAATCTTTAGTATTTTTCAGCCACTCTGTCAACATAATAGCCAAATCAGCAAGCACAATATTTTACACTAAAATTTCAAGCACGGAGTTATTGCTATTATTAGCATAAATATGCATTCCTTCTATGTGGGAGGAAATTGACTTAGGTTATTTCATAACTTAATAGAAAATGAGACTGTGTCACTAACACAGATTGGATTCAATGAAAAACTGGTATTGTAAATTATCATGAAAGCCCCATTGTACTGGAACTTCTGTACTCTCTAAGTACTCTCTATGACTACCACATTACCACTGACTTCTGAAAATAAGTTCCTGGTGTGCAGACATGTATGTGCTTGTGTTTCCTCTTGCTTTGACACACACATATATTCATATATACCTTTACAAACAGGCAGGAGAAGAACCTGAACAAAATGCATCATCTCTGACTATATGGACTGTCTTTCCCCCAAATCTAACCTCCTTCTGTTAAGCAATTTTGAGTAGCACAAGTAGATGACAGCATAGCAAAACAGTCGATTAGATGTCTGTATGTTTGCTCCACTAGGTACGAGATACCACTCAAGAACCCTGTGGAAGATTATCATTCATGAAGGAGCCAAAATCTACAAGAGGCCTCGTTCATCAAGCCATATGTAATTTAAACATCACTTTACCTGTTTACACAAAGGTACTGTGAGATTAGACTGACCTTTTTATACTTGCTTTTATCTATGATAATCAGTGTTATAACATAACAAATAACTAACTGTGGCCCTCCTGTTTATTTAAAGCTGTATAATTTGTAGCCAGGTGTTTTAAAGAAGAATAAATGCCACCCAAGGGCTTTCAGTTTCTTATATTTGATGCCATTAATGTCAGTGTCAGTGTAACATCAAATGTATCAAACTTATTTTCTGAGGGCTCAGAAGAGATGACAGATGTAGCACAAGTGGATGAAAATCCAGTTTGCATTATACTTCTGCCTTATACTTCTTGTGAGTCCTCGCTGGAGAGGAATTTACTGTTCACATCTATTTCACAAGGTTCTATAAGGAAAACATCTGTACATCATATGAAGTTCTTAAGGTATGAAGTATAGAAGGACTGAAAATTATTTTGTTATGCTGTCATAAAGGATTTGATAGTTAATGGGCTTTGTGATAGCATTTTCAGCTGACTAGTGGACCTGTTTATTTGTGGCGTTAGTGATGAAAACACGACAGACTCAAGCTCTAGAATTTGGTAAGGGTATAGCAGCGCCAAAAATATTTCCTTACACTGGATTTTAATATTACATTGACTTTTGACACTGATTTTTCTTCCTACATCTGATCAAAGCTTTCAAGAATCTACAAAAATGTCACACACTGTAAATGCTTTTTCTTCAGAATATCATCATAAGGCTTATTAATGTATCTGCGGAAGAAAATACTCCAATATCAAGGGCAGAAAAGGGTGACGAAAAGTCTAGTATGAGTTAATATATATAAATAGCAAGCTTGAGACCATTTAAGATCTCATAAATCAGTGGAATGTCCTTGGTTTCTGTTTAGGTTGCATCAGATACTAAGAACCACTTGCTTCCTTGCAAAGAGTCAGTTTATTGGTATTCTGTGATGAAGAGGATTTTTGACTGTCCTTGTCGGTTTAGGAGCTACATTGCCTTTTAGCAATGTATTAGGCTGTTTGACCAAAATCTTGTCTGTTGTTCATTCTTTCTCACAAAATGGTAAGACTTGTGCACAGAAGAGCTGTGAAATTTGAATGTGATTGGCAGAAAATGTTGATTATGTGATGTGTTGTAGCATTTTTATATGTTTATATACTTACACTTTAAATGGGTAAGTTTTGTAACTATTTTAAAAATTTATTTGTGCCAATATATGGATGGAGAAGTATGGATATATTTTAAGTTTTAGTACAAATAAGGATCACTAGAAGTCTAACACCCAGACGCAACTTTTCTGTTTGTAATTTGCTTGATTCTGCAGCCTTTTGTGTTTCACACTGACAATTTAGAGTTTTGTCACTTTGACATAAGAAGTCAATTGCAAAAACTGTATTTACTGCATATTCTTTTCTGCTAAATGTTGCCAGAAGTGATTTTTTTCCTATTCTTTTCTTCTAAATATTCTGCATTTTGCCTGCTCTTTTTTCCCCTTCTCTTTTTGCATGGCATTTTGGAACTGAAAGGAATCAGAATCAGATCAAGAACAGGAAGAAGAGGTAATTTTGCTGTAACAACATGTCATCGCTTATGCATACTACTCAAATGCAGCTAGAATATAGAACTTGAATGGTTAAATCTGTAGTGGAACAGGTATATTGATGATTAGCTCAGTGCTACAAAAATGATCAAGCAGAGTACAGTTAAAAGCATCATCCTGCAGAGGCCCACTTTTGGAATTTACTGAGTATTATGTCAATAATATTAACTATTATGGTGACATAATACCAGATTGCTCTGGAGGAAATTAAGAGGAATTAAAGCAAGACTTATAAATTACAGATCCTGTGCATCAGAGCAATTCTTACGATCAACATGAAGTGAAACAGGGACATTAAAATTGATCTCTAATACACACTTAGCTGTGCAAAAATTTAATAGTATGAGCCTAAATGATTGCCAGGCACGTATGAATGTGCAAGTCTTGCATTGACTTATTTTTACTCATTTTCACTTCAAGAATTAATAACTTTTTCTTTGAGATAATATATTGTGTTTATACAGAATACTTACAAGTAAAAGTGGACTTTTTCAACACTCAGTAAAGATCATCTGTGGGGCTTTAGCAAGATTGCATGTTGTTTCAACAGCACTGCATAACTGACTTCCATTCCTCACAGTCATCCTACCACCACAAGTTTGATATATGAAATTAAATATTCAGTGCTACTTCTAACTTTGCACACTTTTGCATATCCAGATTTACACATCCAAAGTCTCTTGCGTGTGTGGATAAATGAGACTGTGCTAGCAGAGCTGAAAGAAGAGTCAAAATACATGGCAACTTCAAAAATTTGCTTCTTGAATTTTCATAGTCTGTTTGACATTGCTTTTTGATATTTTTTGGCAGAGACTATCTTCTCTTTTGAACAATGTAAAATGATATGACTCCTTTAATCTATACTCAAATACACGGTAAATCAAAAAGATGGCCTCTTAGGACCATCACAGCTGCCATTCAGTGGCATCAATGAATATTAGTAGAGTCAAATCCTAGTCCCAGTCCTCTGCCTTAGGCAATAGTGAGTCAACAGTCATTTCCGCACCTGCTTTTGATCTGCACAGAAGTACAGAGGGGGAAAATGCAAACTGTGCTCTCAGAATGAACGTATGCAAAGAGACAGGGAATAAGTGTACTGGTTGCCATACAGATGGGCATATGCCTTCCGATGACCATACTGGACGTTTTTGCTTTAGATGAGAAATAAACTCAGAACGATGCAACAACATTGCCAGTAATGCAAAAATCTATGGTCCTCTATGCTGCCAGTACCATTTACAGAAGATACATTGCAACATCTTGCATCTACTATTGATTATAACCGTAGCAAAGTAACTGCTTTTCCATTATCAGAAATGCTAAATAAGTTAAGCCATGCTTACCATTACCTTAAATACACTCTTGGTTCACTTTAAGTCAGTGCATCTTTGTCTCTTGATGTAGCTGGTGGATTTGACCCAACCTGTGTTACTTTACTAGTGACTTTATATATATAAACTCTATTGTATCTTTTTCATTTTTTGCTTTTTCTCTTGCAGGTTGATATGACTTCAGAAAAAAGTAAGATTTCTTTTGAAAATGTTATAATAGAGTTTGTATGAAAGCTGGTTAAGAATAAAGATAAGCATGAAAGAAAGCTAAGCTTTAACAGCTATTGCTAATAACATTAATGCTTTAAAAATGTAATAGAAAACACTGTATCCAGCTATCCAGTTAAATACATTTTAATGTATAAATTAACAAGTAGTACATTTTAAAACAGTTCATCTAAGCATTCACTTTCCTTTGACATCCCTAGTGATTCTGCTATTGCTACTTTGCTTGTATGAATACTCATCCCTCCATTTTTTGTTTTGTCCATTTGTTGACACACATTGTTGCCTCATATTTGAGATAAATGACAGTATCATTTTTTAATGAAAGCAAAATTAATATTCCATTTTATTTCTTTAAACTGATGAAACACAAGCATGCAAAAAAGTGATACTGTCCAAAGTAATCAGGCTGTTTAATTCCCTTCCCCTGCTTCCCCCCCTACCCCTTACTGTGGTGAAATATGACTGGATGTTAGGCTTGGTGTAGATACTGTATATACAGAATCAGGCAATTATTAGAAAATGAGGGTGAGTGGTTCACAGTGCCAAAGATCATCTTTAATTAACCTTCCAATCAAACAAATATCTGTTCAATCAACGCTGTTAGAGCATCTCTAACAAGAGCTGTTTTCAAATGCAGTGATTTCTTTTCTTAAATCTGTTTAGGAAAATAATGACTTATGTCTTGTTTCCCATTTAAAAACAAGTGCACTTTCTTGCTTTTTTTCTACATTGCACTTTGAGGTTTATTTATTCCTGACGTACTACACACCAGTTATAAATGGAAAAACAATAGCACTAAGATCCTGAAGATCCAATGGATCACCATTCCCCTATAACCTGCTTTGTCTAAAGTAGAAATGCTTCAACTGAAGAGAATAAAAGAGATGGGGTTGACAAATAGCTAATAACCTGGTGGGGATTAAGATTCAGCATGATTAAAGACAGTATTACATTCCATGATTAAAGACAGTATCACATTTTTGCTCTAATTCATTATTATTTATATCAAGAGGACCAGTTTCATGAAGATAGAAAAGAAACACCATAGTATAGCCAACAAAATAGAATTTCAGTTGTCCTATGACTCATCTTGGCCATGGGAGATGGGAGGTGAATTCAACAGAACAATAATCATACAGGTGAAAAAGGGTTCGAGTGCTGCCCATACCAAATGATTACTTACCCCATGCAGTGCATCAGCCCCAAGGAGGGTGGCCACATGCAGGTTTGGTGACATTGCTCAGTTGTGACTGTCACAGGCTTGTCTGAATTTGGCAGACCACAGAGCTAGAACTTTTGGTCATGCTTACACTAGATGAGTGAAAATACAAATCAGATAGCAATTTAGTTTTACAACTTCTCTCTTCGGCTTAATGGAGAATTAGTTAATACAAGATAGAACAGCTGCAGCAGAAGAGTAAGAGAGAGACATTATTCCCAAGAATCCTTAAAAGTACAACTAACAAACATGGAAGAAACCAACAGGTGCCTGCTTAAAGATCGCTGAGGAGACTCACATCTTGATATCCCAATTGCTAGAAAATATACTTACAACCAACCAGCTTCTTTTTAGACAGTGCACTTCTCTTAGGCTTTCACTAGTGGTCTCCTTCAGTTTAACTAACTCTTAATTGCAAAGAATCAATGTACAAGTGACATATTTTTTGGCCCAGTTGTTGTTCTATTCAGTAGTGACAAGGACACATACGTGCATGTCTTTGCTTTGGGAATAATTCCTTATATAAAGGGAAGTGGCTCCATGAGTCAACAAAGAAAACCGTACCCATGTCAAAATACTGCCAAATGCACCATGTTGAATAGAAGGTAAAGGTCTCAGCCAGAGCCAAGATTAGAACTGGTGTTTCTGAAAAGTGGCTTAGAGACATTACCATTTGGCCACAGAGTCAGTTCCTTCCTGGCCTGCCGAAGACTGACTGAATACAGGAAGATAGGTCTCATGAGAAGAATCCAAAAGAATGAGTGCAAGTGTGTATGAGAAAGCAAACATGGCCCAGAAAAGCTTAGTAGTCAGGGCACTTACTGGAGATGGAGGTACTTGGTTTCCAGATCCACTCTGCTGAGTCCAAAATAGTTTCCCATTGATAAAAGCAGCAAGTGATAAAATCAGAGAGTGAGCGAGCAACAAACACCCAGAATGCTATAACTGCAGGATTCTCCTAACATCTTCTGCTTGAGCTGTTCTACTTCATATAAAGAATTATTCTTAGAAACAAACATTTGCACTTTCGTTGTCAAAGTGAAGTGAGAGACAGAGCAGCTTCCAAGTCAGTCATACTACACTCACTGTCCTGGGCAGAATGAACGGTTTCTTCCCCCAAGCTAGAAACATTTCAGTGTAAGTAGGAGGGGACCAACCATGTGCTATCCAAAAGTCTGTAACTTGGGGTAAGGGTACTAATATAGGATGTTTATAACTAAAATGTGTAACCTAAAAGGTCGCTCTTCTGCACTCTACCAAATGCATTTACTGCCAGCTTTTGACCATGCCTGGCAGTCTTGGGTGTTCTCTGATTTTTCTCTACTAGTAATTTTACTACCACTTCTTCTTTCTGCTAACTAGCTTGGCCACAGAGAGCCCCAGCAAGCATTCTCACTACCAGCTTTAAACCATTTGGGCAGTTTCTTTCACTGCAGCTTCTTTGCTTTGGGCTAACTAACTCTGGCCAGCGAGAAGGTGATCCGTTTAACATTTATGAAAATATATATATTACTTTCTAAAATCCCTAGATAGAATTTCAGTATGCACTGGATACTTCACACTAAAAATAGGAGAATCCTGAGCAATTGCCTTGTTTTTCAGCACAAAAGTCACCACCAGCAATCTGGTTATAACTAACTAATGTACAACAAGAGCATTTAGCATTCTTTAAATACAAGTGAATAGTGAATGAAATGGATTTTTTGTTACAAAGAAATACAGATAATTATTTATTGCCTAGCCTCACCTTAATAGTGTTACTACTTTGACCTTTAGATTGCAATGCAAAAATGTATCAAGTTTTCTGTGATGTACTGTCTTAATTATGTATAATTACTAAGCATTGCATTCTGTTCATAACTTTCTTCAGTCCTCCAAGACTTCATTTCATTGGATGTAAGTTTTCTAATAGTCCTTCCTGAAATTAAATATTCCCAGTAGGCAGTTATGTCATAACAGGACCTGCCTACATCCATTTTACTGTATATTGATTGCAGAGATTAGACAAATATTTCACCACAGTCTGTTTTGCAAGATTTTCATGTATCTTTAATTTAGAAGATTAATTTTTACAGCTAGTGCTTTTTAAGTGAAGCTACATACCCAGCAGTGTTTGCTACACCTTTGCTTTGCATGGAAATAACTTGCCTTACATAAATTGTATGTATGTGTCTAGTATGAATGTCTCTGATTTTTGGTTGCCATACATTACATTTGTTAAACTTTGAAATCACTTCTAAGTTATTCACAGTTTTTTCTTATTATCTCTCTTCTTCTTCTTCGTCTTCTCTTTCCTCAGTCAATTCATTATCTGTCAATGAGGATGTTCCAAGGAAAGGACCATGCCTCTTAAAACAAAAGAATGTTTGTTTCATTGTTTAGGTGTGAAATCCCCTTAGATGAAATGCCGGTTTGCAGCTGATTCAGATCTCTACCTATCTGATCATATTTTAGATTATTGCGGAATTCCAACTTTTATTTTGGTCATTAAGAAACAAAATGTTAACTCAGTGTTATTCTGACAGTTTGCTAACACTGGCTTTCTCTTAGAGGAAATTGACTTTCAATCAGTTCTAATGCTTTCCCCCCTTTTTCTTGTTTATTTTTATTTGAACATTGATCTGTAACATCTGAACAATCTTGAGATGCCTATCTTTGTGTAACTTCACTGTGTTTCTTCTGTTTTTAATTTTAATTTTTGTTATTGTTGTTGTTGTTTTCTTTTAATGGTGTCCTGATTTGGTTTGTTACAGCTTCGATGATGTATGTGTGGTTGTGCTATATTGATAAAGTTAAGCAAGTTATTTCCTGCCATTTTCCTTTTCAGTTTTTTTTTCCTGTTAGCTTTGCTTTGCTCTTGTACCCTCAGATCTTGTGGATCCACCATTCCTGGCCCATTTTGTTGACCTTCCCACCACTGCAGCCAAAGACTTTCATTTTCAGTCCTGATTACATTTTCCAATCTCTATTTTTGATTTCCATTTTACTTTCAATGTTTTTCATTCGCATCAAAGATGACGAGACTGAATCTACAGAAACATCTATCCTGAAAAGCCATCTGGTTAATGAAGTCCCTGTACTAGCCAGTCCAGACCTGTTGTCTGAAGTTTCTGAGATGAAACAAGATTTGATCAAAATGAGTGCCATCCTGACAACTGACCCTTCTGATAAATCAGGCTCCATTAAGGTGAAAGATCTTGGAAAACCCACTGAGGAAGAGCCAGGAGAACCTTTTGAAATAGTTGAAAGAGTGAAAGAAGACTTAGAAAAAGTAAATGAAATTCTGAGAGGTGGATCCTATACCAGAGAAGAACATGTTTTGCAGAAGTCCCTTTCCAGACAAGAATTTGTAGAAGAAGAATGGGTCATTCTCAGTGATGATGAAATTGAAGAGGCCAGAAGAAATGCTCCTTTAGAAGTCATTGAACCTACCAGCATAGAAGTCAGGACAGACAAAGGGACAACAGAAATGAAGCCAGACATGACAGGAATGGTAGATTACCTTACAGAGGATTTAAAAATGTACGTTTCTCTTCATGAGGTGCAGCCACCAGCCTTACAAGAAGACTTAGTAGAAGAGAGATTTGAAGCTGTAGTAATAAGCAGGGATTCTGAAAAAGAAGGACAAGAATCTCCAAAAACTGAAACACTAAGTCCACAGGAGCAACAGAAGCCAGCCTTAGAAATTAAAAAACCAGCTAGGAGGAAATTAAGAGACAAGCAAAAGCAAAAGGAAGGCAAGGTGCACAGCAGTGAAGAACAACCAGGACTAACAAAGTTCAGTTCAGATGAGTCACTCGATGAGGAACCTGGCTTAACACCAACAGCTGCTCCTGAGGCTAGTGCTGTATCCCCGGTCATAGAGGAAACTCCTATTGGCTCAATAAAAGATAAAGTTAAGGCCCTTCAGAAAAGAGTGGAAGATGAACAAAAAATACGTTCAAAACTACCTGTGAGAATTCAGACAAGAGAAGGCACTGCTGAAAAGGCTTCTAGAAGACCAGGGCAAGTTAAAAAGCCAGTAGTGCACAAAGCACAGCCACCTGTTTCACCTTCTTCTAAGACAGAAAGACTTGAAGAGACCATGTCAGTTCGTGAACTGATGAAAGCCTTCCAATCAGGTCAAGATCCGTCCAAGAATATATCCGGACTGTTCGAGCACAAATCTGTCAAACAAAAGCAACAGCTCCCTGAGAAGGAACCAACACGGAGAAAAACAATTTCTTCACAAAGTGAAACGAGGCGAGTATTAAGCCACAAGACAGACAAACAGAAAGAGAAACAAAGCGGGATACTAAAAGCAGAGAAAGAGCCACAATCAAAAAAAGGAAGAATGCAAACTTCTACTGCTAACATTGACAAGCAAGCTGTAGGTAAAGAGCGGGTAAAAGAGCAGAGCTGTAAAACAACTGAACCTGTCTCTCCAGTATTTGATGATGAAAGTTGCAAAGATACAGCACTTGTGAAGGGAAGAGTTTCTGATGACCAGGGAGATACTGACTTCCAGATCAGCCCTGACAGAAAAACCTCAACAGACTTTTCTGATGTCATTAAAGAAGAGCTTGAGGATAATGACAAATATCAACAGTTCCGACACCTTTCAATCACAGAGGAGGGCGAGCTTCACTTAGAGCAAGTACTGACCAGTCCATTCAGTGTTGCTTTCCCAACAGAGTATGTGAAAGATGGATTCCTTCCTGCTCTTTCTCTGCAAAGTGCTGCTTTTGATGGGAGCTCAGAGAGCCTTAAACATGAAGGTGTTGCAGATTCTCCGGGTAGCCTGCTTGATGGAACCCCTCAGATCAGCTCTGAGGAAAGTTATAAGCATGAGGGTCTGGCAGAGACTCCAGAAACGAGCCCTGAAAGCCTTTCCTTCTCACCAAAGAAAACTGATGGGCAAATTGAAGAATCTAAAGGAGCAGCTAGAGCACACACAACAGCAGAAACAAGTTCTCTGAAGGAGCTCTCTCCAAAGGAAGATGAAAAAGGTATTACTGAAAAACAGCTAGTTGCTGTTACTGAGACTAGTAAGTCTCATTCTGACCATGTATCAGAAGAGCTTGTACCTACAGCCTCTGGAGAAGAGGCTGATAAACTTAAAGAAAGTAGCTCAGCTTCCATTATGAAAGATATTAGCAGGGATAAAGAATCCAGAACCACTGCACATTTAACTAAGTCTTCAGAAACACATGACACTGCTTTAGAGAAAGAAAAAGATATAACCTGTGAACGCCGTGTTGTTGTTAGAAGTCCCCAAAAATTGGAACTTTCACTTGCTAGCCATGATAGTGAAAGCTTTAGCCCAGTTGCAGATGACTCTTTGGCTGTAAGTCATAAAGACTCACTGGAAGCAAGCCCAGTGCTAGAAGATAACTCATCACACAAAACGCCTGATTCTTTGGAGCCCAGTCCTATGAAAGAGTCTCCCTGCCGCGATTCTCTTGAAAGTAGCCCTGTAGAACAAAAAGCGAAAGCTGGTATTTTGGGGCAGGGTCCTCTTCAGTCTGTTCTTAGCAAAGCAGAAACCTGCCCAGAGCTGGCATCGGTTCGTTCCCGGATTCTCCGTGACCCTGAGGGAAGTGCTGATGATGACAGTCTAGAGCAAACATCCCTCATGGAGAGTTCAGGGAAAAGTCCTCTTTCACCTGAAACTCCTAGTTCTGAAGAAATTAGCTATGAAATCACACCTAAAACAGCAGATTCGCAGGCATTGGCAAACATACCAAAGTCAGCCATGATCCCTGAAGTCAGTGAAGAACCAGAGGATGATTCAGAAAGTGAGCCAAAGAAAAGATTCACCCCAGAAGAGGAGATGTTTAAAATGGTGACCAAAATCAAAACGTTTGATGAACTAGAACAAGAAGCAAAGCAGAAGAGAGATTACAAAAAGGATTGTAAGCAAGATGAGTCTTCTGTAGGTGCTGATTCAGAAGCTGCATGTGAAGTTGAAGAATCAGAGTCAACAGCTGTAGAAGAAAAAGAAATACCTACAGTGGTGATGTCTGCAGCTGAATCTAGAAAAAGTTCTTCCTCTTCAGCCAGTGAGCCAGAATTGACTCAGCTAAAAATAGAAGCTGACTCAGGCCTCTTAATGGAGCCTGTGATCCGAGTGCAGCCACCTTCACCATTACCATCCAGTATTGATTCCAGTTCTAGCCCTGAGGAAGCAGGTTTTCAACCCATTGATTCAAAACAATGTTCTTTGCGGATAGGTGAGGTTAAAACAGAACAGGATAAGTCAATAGAAGAGGACAAAGAGGAACCGCTTCTCCTTGGGGGCAGCTGTAAGGCTTCCACAAGAGAATCAGGCACTTGTCATTCTGATGGCTGTATATCAGCAGAAGCTGATGAATCAAAATGTGATAGTACAGATGACAGAGAGAGAGTTAGTCTCAATGCCCCAGTCACACAATTTGAGGGCACTTTGTGTCATTCCATTGGTGACAGTTCTGAAAAAGAAGTTCATGTTGAGTCTTCACTAACACTACAGCAACATGATACTACTGAAAAAGATGTCAAAACCACTGGATTGTTAAAACACACAGACCTCACTGATACAGGGTCTGTGTCAGAGGAAGTAGATGATCGTTCTTGTGGACACAGTACCTCTGAGTACTCTGTACCACAAGATGGCAGACTGACTGAAGATGGTACCACTGACCATGCTGCTTTGGGAAGTGATTTGGGAAAAGCAGATACAGGTTTTGAAACATCTCAAAGAGATACTCATACTGAGGAACCCTTAAGAGAGTATTCATCCCTTGCCACTGAAACAGTGCAACTTGAAAGTTGTGTAGTAGATGCTGCTGAAAGTAGTGCTTCTCATTTAGTAAGTCCTTATGAAAATGTCTCTTCTGAACATTTTTTTACTGCTTCTGAAAATCAGGTAGGGTGTGATAGAAGTCTGCTATCCAGGGAAGACTATTCTACTGAAGGAGGAAAAGATCACACTGGTGAAGCTTTGCTCAGCAGAGATGCAGGCAGTGAAAGTCAGTCTTCAGGGGAAGTATGTATGGAAATAGAGGCAAAACAAGAGGATGTTTTTCAGAAAACGTCACTAGGGTCTTCAGCATCAGATTCCACAAAATTAGCTGAATCCTCCCATAAGGATGTAAGAGCTGAAACAGAGAAATTGATCAGTCCAGTTGTCATCACCAAAACTGATGTGGATTCTGACATGTGGAGTGAAATACGTGAAGATGATGAAGCCTTTGAGGCTCGGGTGAAAGAGGAGGAACAAAAGATATTTGGGTTGATGGTAGACAGGCGATCGCAAGGCACAACACCTGATACCACACCGGCCAGAACTCCCACAGAAGAAGGGACACCAATTAGTGAACAAAATCCTTTTCTTTTTCAGGAAGGAAAGCTGTTTGAAATGACTCGAAGTGGAGCCATTGACATGACCAAAAGGAACTATCCAGATGAAAGCTTTCAATTCTTCCATATGGGGCAACAGCCTCAGGAAGAAGTTCCTTTATCTGAAGGAATGAAAGAAGCAGCAGAGGTGGAATCTTCTAAGCTGGAGAGTTCTCCAGATCCATTTTCACCTTCAGAATTAGAGGACTCAGATATACAAGAAAAAGATGCACTGGAACATTCACCCCCAGCATCTGAGTCTAGTGATAAGTCAGAAGAAATGACCAGTGTAGGTGTCAGCACAGGCACCACAAAAGCAGAGCTTAAATCCAGAATTCCAATTAAAATGGGTATTTCAGCTTCTTCAAAATCACCAAAGAAAGAGACTGCTGCCTCTGAAGCTGAGCCCCTCTCCAGAATGGAGACTGATAAGGTTGATAGCAGTCAGGTGCCTTGCCCTACCTCTCCTGAGCAATCTGTAGTAGAAGATGAGTTAGATTTCTCCAAAGTCACTAGATTTGTTTGTTCTGAACAGGATGATGAGTCCCCTGACTCTTCTCCAGAGGAACAGAGATCCGTGATCGAAATCCCTACTGCTCTTATGGAGAGAGTGCCTTCTTGTGAAAGCAAATCCAAAATTCCTGTAAGAACAGCTGCTGCTGCATCACAATCATTGCAACAATTAGAAAATGAGAGCCTTCCCACAGATGGCTTCCTAGACAGTCTGCAGTGTGAAGCAAAGGATGACCAAGCAAAACCAAAGTCTAAAATTCCTGTCAAAGCAGCTTTCCAAAGAGCTGAACAATATACATACCCAGACGCATCTGTCCGCAAGCTAGAGTCACCCAAAGCTCTTGACATGACAAGCAAACTACCTATGAAACAGGATACCCGAAGTAAATCAGAGTCTGATGCGAGTATTCCTATGGACCCAAAGACTAAGCGTTCAATAAAAGCTAGGAGTTATGCAGAGGCAGAAGCAGAGACCAGGGAGAGGGAGAGAGAGATGAAGCTTGAGCTAGACTCAGATGAGGCAACAACGGCAAGACCCAAGGTGTTTTCATCACGGTTGCCAGTTAAAAGCAGGAGCACTACAGCTTCCCGCAGTGCTTCTAGTCCCACAAAAGAAAGTAAGGAACATTTTTTTGACCTTTACAAAAACTCCATAGAATTCTTTGAAGAAATTAGTGATGAAGCTTCTAAGTTAGTGGAAAGACTCACGCAGTCAGAGAGAGAACAAGAATTAGTCTCAGATGATGAAAGCAGTAGTGCCCTAGAAGTTTCAGTTATTGAAAATGTGCCATCCAGTGAGACTCAGCAGTCAGTTCCTGAAGACATCTTTGACACCAGACCCATTTGGGATGAGTCCGTAGAGACTCAGATTGAACGTATCCCTGATGAAAATGTCCATGACCATGCTGAAGGTATTTGCCAACGACTGGGATTCCCTGTGCGACGCATGTCATGAATTAAATTTTTTGTTTTTTTTGTTTGGTGTGTGTGTGCGCGCGTGTGTGTATGTATGTTCGTATATACATGTGTAATGTGTGTGTCATTTTCTTTAAGCTTTTTGTGGTTGGTTGTGTATTTTTTTCCCTGTGAGCTGTTTGTTTTGTTTTGTGTCTGTATTTTTCTTGTCTGTGAAACAATCTCAAGATTGCAAACCATGAATGCTCATGGGAAGTGTTAGCTTAATAAACAAAAAAACACTTCTAAAAAATACGTATTATTTTATCATTTAACTGATGCTTCAGGCCATGCATATTTTGACTTCTGGTTTTCCCTGGCCCTCTTAATTCTGACTTATTCTTTTTTTATTAATAATAAGTATTTTGGCATTGATTGAAACTGGGACAGGCAAATCCATTTTCTTTTGAGCTTTGATAGAAAGAAATTACAGAAGCTTTAACAATTAAGTTCTTCTTGTTCCTTTTTTTACCATCTACTTCTCAAGAAAATGCTGTATCACCAATAACTTAATATACTACAAGTTGTTTGGTGTTTCGGTTGGTTTTCTCCTCACCTACTTGCATACTGCTACTGAATAGCCACCACAGAAATCCAGTAGCTAATATGAAACATGCCTATATCATTAACCCTAACCAGCTTCTGGGAATTTGAGTTTTTTGCAATCCATGTGTGCTTTCAGGGAAAATCAAAGCTCAAATTCTGCTGTTCTCAAAGTAGCTTTAGGGATGGGAGGAACAGTCAGTCTCACTGTTGTATGAAGTGAAGACTGGCAAATGACCATCTGATTTTTCCTTGCCTTCATTTTAAATATTTTGTATCACTTCCCAGTTGAAAGATTCAAAGAAAGACATTTAAAATAATAAAATCTGAAATACAAATCATTATATGATATGCCTTATGGAGTGTTTGAACAAAACTTTCCCTACTATAGAAAGAACATAATTAGAAGAACCAGTCAAAATATATTTTTCCAATCCTGGGTTTGACTAAGGAGGCATGGAAAATTATGGCTCTTGACTTCGTAATAGTCTTCAGCTTAATGTGATAATGAAGCTTTAGAATAAAATTCGTGGCCAAAATAGGCACAGTAGGTGCTTGTATCTTTGTGTAGATGATTACATGAAAGCCCGATTTTCAGATGGAAAAATGTAGATAATTCTGTGCTTTTGAAAAGTCAGGCAGGGGTTTTGTTGTTGTTGTTTTTTGTTTTTAACCTGAAGATCTACAACCCTCACTTTAGGTACCCAGCTATAATAGCTTGTCCACATAAGGTAAATTAGAGCAGTTAGAAAAAGAGCACTTTCCTTTCTTGGGCTTTGTCAACTGTGTAATTTCTTGTTGACTTGTTAAGGCAACTTGTGCCTGTTCTCTTTGACCTTTAGATCAACAGGATGATCAGGAAAGGACAGAGGAAAGACTGGCCCACGTTGCTGATCATCTTGGATTCAGCTGGACAGGTAAAATGCATGTCATCTACTCTAGAAAGAAACAAGAGGGAACATTCCTTGATGTTTTTGTGTTGCTTTCAGATGACTTTCTTATTATCTAAAGAAGGTTTATAGAAATATTTCAGTAGCTTATAGAACTAGATTGTCTTCAGGTTACTAAGATTCCTCTAGCCTGTTAAGTAAGAACAGGAAGAGATTCCGCACCTGCTGTGTCATCACCAGAGGGAAAACTACTAGGATGAGTGTAACAAAGAGCTGGCATACATTACGTACTCTTTCTTGCAGAATGCAACAACTCTGGGTGGAAGATAGATGAATACATGAATAAATGTCAGTTGTGCTCTGGAAGTCCTGATCTGGAAGGCCACCACAGGGATAGATGAGATCAGCTCCTTTTCTACAGAACTCCGTGGAGGGAAAAGGGATGAAAAGGGCCATATTTGTACTAATCACTTTAATATTGCAGATTTGATACATCCAAGGCAGTCAACATTACTGGGGACAAGCCAAAGTGACACAGAATGAGATGCAGATCTCTATCATTGAAAAGCAGCCAAAAAGTGTTTACAAAGATGATGAGCTGTGCAGAAATCTCTGCACTGTGTTAAACTCTTCAATCCAACAAAAAAATCATGCAAAAAAAAAGTTTAAATGAAGTCTGCACCTTTTTGTATTCAGTTCACTATTTCTGGAGTATTTTTCCTGATATTGTGTACCTGATAACCTTAGCCTTCTCATGTCTCTAGCAGTTTACCTATGAATTTAGGGAACAATCCTCAACTATTTTCAATCACAGTCCTTGTGGAAAAATTACAAGCAAATCTTATTTTGTAGCCCTAGAGCCAGTAGGATACTCCTGAAAGTAAGCAGGGTTAAAGAAGGAGTTGTATACCAGAGAAAAATTTAAAGTCCCTGATACTGAAGACTGGCTTCTACACCGTTTTTCTAAGCATCTTCAGTGTATATGCAAAACATCACTGACATTTTTATTTACGTTACTCACCCCTTCCTTTTCTGTCCTCTACTTCCACAGAGAAGACTAGAAGCATATGTCACTCATTCCAGCATAAATTCTTTAGAAATCAGTAGGACTTGGACCTATGCATATAACAGATAACAATTAGAGCTGGCCAAAGGCAGGAATCTGCTGAAAGTGTGTGCGCGTGTGTGTGTGTGTGTGTTTGTGTGTGTGTAAAGAGTTCTGAAGATCAAACCAGAAGACATAGATGCTTATCAAAATAGGCATTAACTACATTTTTACTCTTAATGTTTCCTAGTGTTCTAGAGACAGCAGAGTAATAAACATCTGCATAAATATCCCTATCTTGTATAAAGATCAGTGTGTCAAATTTTGCTTTGGGAGATAAAATTGAGGTTGCTTTTTGTTTAAACTTCCTTTCATTATCTAAGGTTCAAATCTAATGTGTAGTTACTGTATATTTGTTCAAGTTTATAGTTGCGCTAGTTTACAAAACAGCTTGGAAATAAGGCTATCTGGGACTTGGGGTTTAGGGCATTCCTGCTTGTTAAAACATGGGATCCTCCAACATCAAGATCTTGCTGCTATTATGAAAAGGAGAAAAGAGTAAAATATGAATTCTTCCTTATGAGAGAAGCAGAAATGTGGAGGCCAGGAACAGCAGTTTGAATCTACAGTTTCTCCATGGCTCTAACTCATCTGATGGCCTGTTTCAACAGTCACATCTTAGTGTGATGGCAGCAGGAAACTGCTCCTAATTCTGGATATAATAAAGGGATTACAGATTAGTAAAGCCATTTTTCTTTTCTGGGCTTATGCTACACCAGAAAGACATCAGTTATTCTTAGTTCACATTTTTGGCTTTCAATTGTAATTGATAGATGTTCCTTTTAATGAAACTAGTTCAAGGGAGTAGTGTAATTGTGCTTTAATTTAACCCTAGAATATGCCATTATTTACATTTAATTATTTCACTAAATTTTGAACAAAGTTTCTGAAATAATCAACATTTCAGGGGATGGAGTTTGGTGAACTTGGTGTTCTGTAGCTAGAAATGTTTTTATCTGCTCATGCATTATTTCTGCCACTGCTTTCTATTTGCTAGCTTGTTACTGCTAAATTTTGTTAGTAGTGTTGTCCCTTGATACACATAAAAGCTCACACAGATCCATCACTTCTAGGCATAACACAGTTCTCTCTTGAACATGTTGTTTAACAGTGTCTCCAAATACAGCACAAGGTACATAGGAGCAAAGAAAATGTAGTTTCAGGAAAAGTTTGTTTTCTAGTTTGCTGCTGCCAGCCATTAAAATAGATGTAAAAACAAAACAAAACAGACCTCTTCACAGAAATGGAACTCTTTTTCAGAGTTAGCAAGAGAGCTGGATTTCACAGAAGAGCAAATTCACCAGATCCGAATTGAAAATCCTAATTCACTTCAAGACCAGAGCCATGCACTTCTGAAATACTGGCTTGAAAGGGATGGGAAACATGCAACAGGTTTGTTTCCAATAATAGTACATCTGCAGTGCCTCCAACTTGCCAGCTGAGGTGATAGATGTGCATTACAGTTACAAAAAGAAAGCACGGGTAAAATTTAGGCAACAGAAAGAATGACCATAGATGTGCTTAATTTTTTTAAGCTTGTCTGTATAACATGGCATATTGTAAGATTCTGCATTAGAAAAAATTGTTTAGTCTTGCTCATTTGAAGGGAAAAGGGAAAACATCTTACAGCAAAGCAAAAGTGGAAAAACTGAGGCCTCTTTTTCCTAAATGAAAAAAAAAATTTGGGGGATTAAACCAAATTTCTAGAGGGAGGGAGAAAAAAGATGGTAATTCTTATATGCAGCCCTTCAGGTAATTTTCAAATTTATACAGCAGTTCTTCTAAATGCATTTGTATTTTATATATGATTTTATATTGCTGAGTATCCAGTATATTTCCTTGATATGGAAAATAGAAGGAAAAGAGCATGTGAAATTCTAAACTCAGCTACATGGTGTCTTTCTAATGCCACAGATACAAATCTTACCCAGTGTCTTACAAAAATCAACCGAATGGATATCGTTCATCTAATGGAGACCAGCGGCATAGACACCATGCAGGTCCATGGCACTCGCACATATGAGGAAATTGAACAGACAATAGGACTGGACCATAGTGAAGGTAAACATCTCCTGACACAAAGCCGCACACTGGCCACGTTATCTCATCTGACCACCAGGTTCTGTTCCGAAATGTTTGGCTAGGATAATCTGGTAACTCTTATGACTGATTATATTTTTAAAAGCACAGATAAGAAGGATCAATGCAAGTGTGACATTGCAGAAGTCACCATTTCACCATGTATAAGATATCTGCATTAGTCAATTCTTAAAATGCAAATAAAGGAATGTTTTCAGAAATCACTGCAAGTACTTACGCCCAGGTTATTTTTTGCTTATACAAATGCTTTCATAACAGTTAACAAGGTTGCATTATGATTTGATCAAAATTTGTAAAAAGATAGTTTCCAAAAACAACAACTATTCAGGGCTTTGGAAAAAACCTTTGCATTCAAGTATCCGTGATATCACTTGTAATTCTGCTATGATGCTGTTGAATTTCTTAAATGTAAAAGTGCAGTAGACTAGCTCAATCATTGTACACTGAAGTAACGCCTTTAACAAGTTATGTTAAAATAGAATTCTCTTTATCTTATCTTACTTTTTTACCTTTAACTGAATATTGAAATAGTAGCCCAGTAAGATATTAAATGGCAGCAAACTTCTCATCTTTAAGATGATTTAGGAATAAAAAGTCATGCTTGCTCTAATTAGCATTCTGATAAAACAATTGATTAGTTTAAGAGCCTGCTCAAATTCAAAACAAATAGTTACATTTTTCCCCTAAGCTGTTCTTCCAAGTTCCCTTTGAATGTGGCTAGTAAAGAAAAACAAAAGCCTAAGCTTGTGATTTGTAGCCTGCTGAATAGAAATGAACTTACTTATCTTTTGTTTTCTGCAGGATTAGAACACACGCTTTAGGAATGTGTTTGCCTCTGAATCTATAATGAAACCTTTTGTGATGCGGATTTTTCTGGTTCCACAAAAGGAGATTCTTACAATTTTCTTTGAAGCATATAAATTAGCTAGTCCTTGTATCTAGTCCCGTATGACAAATTCTTTGTCCATACTTGTAGTTATTTTCTCTGTAAGCAGCTACATAACAAAGGGGGGGAAAAAGTCACTAAAACCTACCCCCATAAAAGAGAGAGGTAATTTCTTCCTTCTGGGATTTTAAATGTACACCGAGAATGAAAAGGACTTCCTGCATTCTAATAAGACTTGTAATGACACTTCTCATTTCTCTCTCTGTTTTTTAAAGGGTTTTCTGCATTGCAAGAAGAACTGTACAGTCCAAGGCATAAGAAAGAAGAAGAACATAGACTATCTAAAGACAGTGACCCATCTGAACACCCTCCTATTGTCTCTGAGGAAGATGTTTCTGTCAGTTATTCTCCTTTTCAGGACAGTACTCCCAGGAGTGAAGCAGAAGTACCAATGGCTGAGCTCCTGAGGCAAGCACATAAGGAGCAAGTACAAACTGAATTCTCAGGGAAATCCCAAAACATATCAGAAAAGCCATCTGCTGCTTCACAACATGAATATTGGTAAGTGTCAGAAGACCAGAACGAAACCTATGGGGAACAGATTATCCCTCTCCTGTGTAATGAGATGATTTTTTGCTTTTCTGTGAAGCATATGGACTAGCTATAGTTTTCCTCTGATTCTGCATGCTAGTTCATTAATTCCTACTATGTGTTTAACTTTTTAATACATATGGAAGAAGCCTTAAGGAGTGCAAGAGTGGGTTTGTTCTTCACTATGAACATAAAGCAATAATCTAGTATGTATGAAAGAGAAGAGGGATAATGTAGAATTATCTTTGCAAACTGTGTATATTTTCCATGTGTTAGGCTGTAAGTAAGTAATGTTAAGCTTAATGGAATTAACACTAGAGGCTCCTTTTTTCAACTTCAGGGTGGATTTCTGAATTGAGACAAAGATTTTCTAAGTTAATGATTTCTTGCAAAACTCCTAACTATGTATTGGCAACAACTAGATTTTTTAAAAACAAATTTCAGATGGCAAAAGAATAGAAACAGGCTTCTATACAGACAAGACAAAAGTACTTAAAGTAACAGCAAATGATAAAATAGTTTTAGAAGACTTGTACAGGGTAGCTTTGAATTTTGATTTGGGGCTGTTGGTGGGGCTGATTTCACTTGAGCTGATAAAGTGACAAAGAAGATCATGTTTCTTTCTTCCCCTCCTACCCTAATCATTGTCCACACTGACAGCTATAAGCTGTGTAAATGCGGGTATCTGTGGGCTAGCAAAATATCAAAGATTCCCTTCCAAAGAAGTGATTTTCCTGGGAATGATTAGCTTTGATTTTGAGATGCAGCCCAGAAGAGCCATAGTGCAATACAGAGTCCAGCAAATGGGCTGGTGGGGATTCTTCTGATCAAGATGCGCTTTACAAACAGGAGAGAGGGTGGGGGACAGGAACAAGCATTTAGGGGAGAGAGAGGATTTACATAGCACTGATGCACAAAAAATAGCAATCCTTCTTAATGATTTGCATGAGAAAATGACTGTTTTTGAGGAGTAGCGAATACATTTGTAATTATGTGTATTGTAGCTTGAGAACTAGCACAGTTCTGTGCAGAAAGAACAAGCAAACAAGGTACAACAAAGCAGTTGGGGTGCATTACAGATAGTAGACAAGTTACAGAAGACAACGCAACTGTAAATACTGATAGCTGATAAAAATGTTAATAAGCTCTTTATATATACTGTGCAGTCAGAGCAGGGATTCCTTGAAACTACCGTTATTCCAGAGACAAACATTTTTGAGACAATATTGGCAATACTAAAGAATACTAGCAATGACAGGGAAAATTACTGTACTTCAAGTCTAGTTTGAACAAAGACAGCTAATCCTAAATGGCTAAAAACCAAACAACCCACAGATACCAAGAGGAATTATATAATAATAGATACTGCCCAATGAAAGGGGGGGAAAAAGGCTGGATCAATGATATTAAACTTATACTGCAATGAAATTTTTTTCTTTCTTTGGAACATTGTTGTTCTGGGGACAACAGTTAGGGGAGCACAACAACTTGTCAAGGCCCAACTTACACCAGAAAAAAAACTTATCCATGCAAGTTATTCTGTAACTGTTACTTAAACTCCTATTATTAAAATTATTATTAAATTTACTAATTACCCAGTTAATTTTGAGGATGGGGGGGGGAAAAATATATATATCAAAAGAGAAAAGTCAACCTCAAAAGGAAATTCTAGGTAGTGAAACACTTGATATTGTTTTCACACTAGTGTAAATCAGAAGTGACTGTTTCAAAGTGCTGCCATTAGGAAAATGGCAGATGAGTCAGACTTATGTTGTCTGCTAAATCTTTAATTAGATGAGAGTTAGAACTTGACTAAAGTCACTATCATTCACCCATATGCAACAGAAAAATGTGTATGTACATATGTTTTAATATATGCATTACCTATCTATATACAATTACTTAGTAATATACGCAATAATATATTTCAATAGTTTATGACAGAAATTAACAATGAAACAATGTTCAGTGCAAAAAACATTACAAAGTAAGACATTCTACTAAATTTCTTGCTGTTTGGAAAGACTCCAGAACGCCACATAAAAGGTTTGTCCTGCAGTTGGTCTCTCATCACCTTCAGCTGTAGAGCTTGTAATTAATGAGGAGATGTTGATAGTAGTTTGCTTCACATCCATCTATAGTGATCCCCTCTCCTTCCCAAAAAGGCTAACAGGTATTCTGTAGATTTCTGAGGACACAAGTGACAGCCAGGCTCACATAAATTCTTTACAAAGACCAAGTCTTGCAGAATCAGGTGCCATATTTGGATGTGCATTTGGAGGTTTTCTTTAGGCAGAAAGATATATGAGGGGGTCCTAGCCAGGTTGCTCTGTAGTAACTCCCCAAGAGTATCAGTGATTTGTAGACTTTGCTAAAAGGCATAACACCATTTATTTGGTGCACAGATGTTTCATTTACAAAAATCAAAAATGACTGCATAGTAGTTACTTTCCTTGAACTTGTAATTCACAGTGTCACAACTCCAGGAACAGAGCAGGCTACAGGACCAGTAACGGGAAAGGCAGCAGGTAGTGCAAGTGAAGAATCGAAACATGTCAGCGTGGCAAAGGAAGAGTATGAAAAACCATACCCACAGCCCCTGTCATCTGCTCAGCGAGGCGACTCTCCCATTGTCCAAGAGCCTGACGAGTCCCAGCTCCACCAGGATGACCTCTCACCAAGGAGAACTAGTCTAGTCATAGTGGAGTCAACTGATGAACAGCCAGAAAAGTCTGGAAGCGGCTATGAAGAGGAATCTTTAGAAAAGGTAAACATCAACTTTGCCTCAATGTAACTGACACAAAAGAGCAAGTTTTCTGTCTGGCTCACTCAGTAAGATGGAATTATTTTTAATCAGCCTGATAACCACAAAGTGAAAGAGAAAAGGCTTAGTGGCAGATGGGAGTTTATCAGGGCTATCATTTGTATGAAGGTTTAGAAAGCTGAAACAAAGAAATCCCAAAATCTAAAATGTAGACTGTAATTCTACTTTTGCTACCCTCATTTGTCGTTTGGTCCATATCAGTTACGTCCACGCATGTGAGAGAGAATTAAATAGTGTAAATAACATGCAAGGGAAAAAAAAAAGTGAAAGCTGAAAAATAGATGTACTAAAAACCAAAGCAATAATGTCAAAAGTTATGAAAAAAGGCAAGACTTACCCAGAGCAGCACTATCTGAAAAATACTGTAAACTCAATGAAATGGAAAAAAGGTAGCTGGATCTACTTTGGAGAAGACCAAGGATGGACTGGAAGAAAAAAAACTTGAGGCAGGCGTAGGTGTAATATGCAAGCAGTAAAGAGAAAGGGAGATGGAAGAGAAGGAAAGGAAAAAAAGTAAAAAGGTGAGGTAGGTCATTTTGCTGTGTAAGACAAGGCAACCTTACTGCATAGACGGTGAGGGGAAGAAGTCGAAAGAGCAAATAAGAGAGAGCAACTATATGGCTTTCAGTTGGAAATTTAAAGCTACTTGGGAGGTAAAGCTTTAAGAAAGAAAGGCAAAGAAAGCTGTTTAAAGTGGAAGAAAAGAAGAAGGCATAATTGGGCAGGAAATGAATTTTACCAGTGAAGTTAGAGCAGAGAAAGCACATTTCTCCTTAAGCAGAAATGAAGCTTCCTGTTTTGACACTAAGCTAGAAGCAGAGATCTCAGAGAAAGGTGGAACATAAAGGTGTAGGATAACTCAGATGTTGAAAGATTGGCTACAACAGGACTCAGTATAGAAGGCATCGATTGCCTAGGAAAAAGACATCCTGGCTGCCCGTAGGGATAATTTGCTTCTTACTACCTATAATTCTTCCAGTGAGGTTTAAAAAAAAAATTATTATTTTTCCCACCTTACACTGTTATGTTTCCCAGGTAGTTTTTTTCCAGCTTCTCTTTGCCTTCTGAACTGTTCATTTAAATTTTGAATTCTTCCCTATGCAGGAGAGAACCTCAAAACTTACTACTAATTTTTTTTTGACCTATCCAGTGCCCAGGCTGTAGATGTGTTCTCCTCTAGCTAAACTTGTTCAGTCCCAGTGTCTATATGCTGCACTGTGCATTTCTCAGTATGGAGAATTAAAAGGCTTTCATATAATTTCCTGTGCAATTAATATAGAATCATATTCGGTCGATATGAAGTCCACATATGGTGTTAGTAATGCCTTCTAGTATGTCTGCAGTCAGGTCACGCAGCATATTTCAGGCTTGGCTCTGGCAACCTGCACTAAAAACATCCTTCAGCGTTAGTACTAAAGATTCATCCTTCTCTTTTCAATATGCTAATGTTCAGCTAATGTACAGTCAAGTGGCCACAGCTGTTCTTTCCCTCTGCATAAATGTTTCACAGATTAAAAGGTAAGAGGACAAAAGGTAAAAGGTCAAAATACAAGAAGCAGAAGTTTTCAGAAGAGAAGATGCTTTTAGATAAAAACAAGACAGAACCTGTAAGTACTGCTAATACCATATACAGCATCAGTAAACAGAGCACTGCTTCCATGCTTCCAATAGGAATTAGCAGAGGAATTAGGTGAGCTGGAGACCAGCTCAGATGAGGAAGAGATGGTAACTACCAGGGTCGTTCGCCGCCGGGTGATTATTCAGGTACTGAGTGTTGAATTACTGCATGTGCCAGTGGTGATCATGCCCTGGTAACACCTGTCGGACTGCTGCTGAGACACCCACTTGGCTGGTACTGCACCTGAAGCTGGAATGCTCCCAAATGATGCATGGCCATTAGATGAGCTGTTTTAGTACCTTTTCTGGGGAGAACACGATTATAGTAGAGCTGCTAATCTTGCTCTACGTTCTGTGAGATGCCTCAGTAGGAAGACAAAGACTTTTCAGACCTATATATGGTCAACTAATACAGATTTGCCTGTCAGCTATGGGATAACTTTCCTTTGCTTTATACTTCTTTAATACATACTAATACTTTTCTAAATATTTATATACAGAACATGTCTTTTTCTAATACTTATCTTTTTTTTCCTTTTTCATTCTTTAACCAATTAACCAATTTTAAAGTTGCTTATTTAAAGAAATTACTTACATTAAGTCACTGCTTAATAGAAGTTTGTTCTTTGTCATACAGGCTGATAGCATGCCTGAAATACCACCAGAATCAGTCACAGAAGAGCAATATACAGATGAATATGGCCACAAAGTGGTAAAGAAGGTATTGTCAGTTATGCCCCCTGCTACCTTCCTACTGTCCTATAAAAGGAAGGATAAATAAATCTACATACATGCTTAATTTTCTTTTGCAAAGGGGCATGATTTTTTTTAAGAGTATGAAAGAAAATAGAGTTTCTGTAATGGGAGATTTCAAGATTTGGAAATTTATTTTAATTTACAAGACCAGTCTTTTTTCAATTTATAATTTACCATGACATTATTTGATGAGTTTACCACTTTTTTTCCCCTCCTCAGAAATGCAGAACTATGTAGAATTTTCATTGGATTTTTTTAGTTTCATCTAAGAGCATGACTTTGCTCATATTAATGAAACTACTCGAGGGCTAGATCCACAAAAGTCACCTAAATCCAGATCCTCAAAATCGCTACTCAGTTGTGACTGCACACATTATTGGTACATACAGTTCAGGTTTTAGGGAGCAGAGAATATAGAACTAGTTACTTCTCTGACGGCCTCATAAAATAAGCATTTTCAGAGCATGCTTAGAAAACTGAATTCTGTACACCATGGAGATGGAAGAGGAAGTCCTGTCCTCCTTGCTTTATTTGACATCTCGGTGCTTACAGATTTGGGCTTGGCAGAGCTGAATTTTGCTGGTGGCAAATTGCAGCTTTTATCTCCCAGGAAAATGTCACAGACCCTTAGCTGGATTGCACCTCTCTAGAAGCTGTTCCAATTCATATTAAAATAAACAAATACCATCCCCGCCTCCCCCCACCAAACAACAACAAGTATTCCTGAGTACATTCTACAAGAGTGAGCATGAGTCTTTGACCTACTGGATGGAGAGGGAAATACCTCAGCCTCTGTGACTGTTGGATACAGGAGACAAACTGTCTGATTGTGCGTCATAGCAAATAAGTTACTGGACAAAGGGGGAGGTAAATGCTTAATGTTATCTTGTCTAAAGTGACTGGGTAGCCGTATGAGAAAGTAGAGAGTTTTAAGTCATGCAGACGGGTACATTCTCATTATCCTAGAAGGATTCATCTTATCTTGTACCCCATAATTCTCTTCTGCTCCTCTTTGGCTTGCCAATGCCTAGAAAGCCCACGCACCAGATTAGTCTCTTAAGTGGCTTGATTCCAGCTCACTACTTAAGCAGTGGTTAGGGGTAGCTGGCACCATCGGTGTCAACAGTGTCATGTACAAGTCCTTTCGTGAATCTTTCAAGTCTTTTAATTTGATGATCCTTTTGAAAATGTCAGTCCCAAAGTGTCCTCTAGCAGTTGTGTGGTTGCAAAATATGTTTTCTCTCTAAGGTAGTAAGCGTCTTTTCCTATTAATAACTACTGTTTTAAAGAGTAGTTCCAATGTGTATAATGTGCCTATTTGTGAAATAAGTTAATAGGAGCTTTGCTGTATGGTAGCTTAAGTTGGGCCAATGCATCAGTGTGCAGCTTTACTATAGGTGTTTGTGAAAATGTGTTAAAAGGCAAAAACACTGAACTACCTGTGTAGTTCCATACATTAAGGTCTGAAAAAAAATGGCCTTGGAGTAGAAAATACTGTATGGAGAATAAGAAGGAATAGCATGTTATTGTTGATTCTTTCAACACACAAAGCTCTATTTCATTCTTTCAGGTCACAAGAAAGATCATCCGGCGATATGTTTCTCCAGATGGCATAGAAAAAGAAGAAGTCGTAATGCAAGGAACACCACAACAGTTGCCTGTTCAAGTTGAAGAAGGAGATGGCTATTCCAAAGTTGTAAAACGGGTTGTGCTGAAGAGCGACAGTGAACAGTCTGAGGTTAGACCTTCTACTTTCCTTGTGATGGTACAGAGCATCTGAAAGAACAGAGCTTCCCCTGCTCTTGACTGTTTTTTTCCCCGTTTATGTTGTTCTTGTTACACAGTTCCTGTTGGAAGTTCAAGACTTCAGGAAGTGCTTGGAAGAGGCATTGTGTTGCTGGCTGATCTTGTTAGAGGCCAAGTGCTTTAACAGCATACTTAGTAATTATATCCTGCTCATGCCAACAACATTATTTTTAATTATACTTAAAAAAAAGAGAATCCTTGCAAATGGAAAGGCCTCAGAAAAAAAAGTTGTAGAAAGAGGGAGGCGGGGGCAAAAAGGCAATTTTCTCTGAATATGGAAGTCAGAAGACAGGTTCAAATTGAATGACTTCATAAAGAAAGCAGTTCTGTACCAAGATGACACAGAGATGAATGATAAGGGGTCTGATAACAAATACACACTTATCTAATAAGAAAGTTAGTATATGTCATAAATGATTTGATGTTCTCCAGGATTCTACAACTAAGCCATTTTTAAAATAGTTATATTAGGTTTAACCCACTGATGTGTTCTTTGCTTTGGAGAGGTTAAACAAAAGTATTACTTCTGTGCAGATTGTCTGTAGAGCCAAACAGTTAAAAAACACAACAAAACAAACAAAAAACAAAAAAAGCACCCCAACCTGAAAAGGTAAATGCTTTTTTGTTTCTGTTTTCATGCCCTAGTTCACCATGTAGCCCTACAGATATTTGTATCAGCATAATTAAGGTAGTGACAGAGGGGCCAAAGCTAGTGAGAGAGGTTGCTTTCAGCAGTATTGAAGTTGAAAGCAACATTTAACAAACTGTCATTAGAAATGCTAAGAACATGATTGCCGTTCTCTCCCACCATTCCCGTTTACTCATCAGAATTAATTCCCTAAGAGTAAGGTAACACAAAAACAAAGTCTTTTTTTTCAGTTAGTTAACAATAATGGAACTGCAGTTTATAATACGGAACCCATACACATTTAATTTGTGTTCTGCAAAATAAAATCCTGTTTATCACTTTCACGTGGTATTTAAAAATTCTGGTCTGTTACTCCTGTAAGAGCTCCTTGGTTTTACAAGCATGACTTACATCTCTAGAAATCCTTAATTATATGATACGGACTGATACCACTGATCCATATTACCCATGCATCCAGCAAAGATTCACAGGAAGAGGTCCACTTGTTACTTGGTATAATACTGCGCTGGCTTTGGCAGGTAAGCCAGTATGGCAGCTTGTGCTGTGGTGGAGGGGAGCAATATCCCTGCTACCCTCAGGCTGGTTCAGGTTCCAGAAGCAGTTCAGCTGTGGCAATACAGCCAGAGCATTTACTCAGCAGAGTAAATTGTCCAGGGCTGCTCCTGCAATCTGAACTGGCACAAATCTTAAACTGTCTCGTTCTGGAGCTATATAGCAGGTAACAAACGGCACACTCGCTATTTTGATGAGTACACATAGGAAGTGAGACATTTCTTACATTGTTGTTCTGTAGGGCAGTGATTAAGAAAGAATGGTGGTAAGATAACTAAAAGACATAAGCTTAGTTTGTATCTGTTATGTAATTCATACCCAATATACTTCTGTTTTCTGACCCTCCAGGTGACCTTGTCTGAACCGGCTGTTTTGTCTAGTGCCTCCAAATTCCAGTCTGAACCAGTAGAAGGCCGCAAGGTCAGCAAAGTCATAAAGACCACTGTAGTGCAAGGAGAGAGGACGGAGAAACACTTAGGGGATGCAACCTTAGCTACTGATCTTCCGTCAGCCAAAGAGGACTTTGAAGAGGTAAAAAGGCATTTGAAATGCACATGTTAAAACAAATGTCACAGCATACCCAGGGACAAATTGTACTCTACTGAAAGAGTTTTGGTGGTGGAACATCACTCAGCTACTGAGTATAAACCTCGATTGTTATATGCTGCCATGCTATGAAGACTTTAGTGTATAAAGCAGGCTGGGGATGGGAAGGTCTGTCATTAAGGAATTAGCTATGAAACATTTTAAGGTTCCAAAAACATGCAGGATTTGATGAAAGTGGCTAGAACTCACTTGTGTGGTTACTCTTAGAATAGCCCATTCATATGTTGCAACCAACACGTGCAGCAGTTCTAATTCAGAAATTAGAACAGTTAAGTCTACTCTCTAGACAAGTCCATGCCTCACAGCAATTGTTCATTTTGTCCTTGAAAGGAAGAAAGAGCTACCAAGCTATTCAGCACCTTTCCTGTTTTAATGCTTTTTCTGATCAGCTTATAGACATGTCAGTAATAGAAAAGTTGTATTAAACTAATACAGTTTTTTTTTCCTACAAGGAATTGATAGCCCTTTAATTTTAATCCATCCATTATCCCTTTAAATAACACATGTACAATACCTTGCCAACTTAAAGGCTCATGCGGAAAAGAGCTTCTTGGCAATATATGTAACTTAAATACTATGTTTTTTAGTTTGACAAAATATCACATGAAGACATAGATGCAACAATTTCATGGTGCAGGTATGGGTTTTCTGCAGTACAGTAGTTCTACGTACTGCGGGAGGACAACAGCAGTAAGCTATCTGAGATGCCAAATTTCCCTTTATGAATATAGGCCCCATAGCCAGATCCCTCTCCTGGCAAAACCAAGGCAAGCAACAAAAGCTGTCATGTGCTGCAGTAGAGCTTCAAAGAATAGGCTTGGAAACGACACTTTTTCCTCACCTAACAGCTTCTAGTTAGGCTTTTTACTTAAAAACAAAAGGCAAATCAAGAACCCTGCAGAAGATACCACAGAGAAACCCATGTCTAGCCAAAAAAAAAATAAAATGCTGCCTTTTTTTTTTTTTCCTTCTCCCCTGTGCAGTATTACCAAGAGTAGATAGTCTGTGGAACACTTGCAGGACCCCGCTCCTTGCTGCATCCATTTCAGTACAGTCAGGGCTCAGAACTATCACCCACCTATTTCTCTGTACTGCTAGCACTGGGAACAGGCAACTGTTTTGGGACGTGGCAGCGAGACAGAGCTCAAGATGACAGTTGAAACAGATATAAAAGAAAGAATGTTTCCTGCAACAGGAAAAGAATTGTTATAAATAGATATAAATGATGAGCTCTGCAGATGTGGTGCTCCAGGCCTTGAGCTGGGCTGTTTAAAAGTTGAAAATAAAATACCAAGGCACCCTTGAGAAACTGTTACTCCTCTATACATTTGGCGAAGATTTGAAAGGATGCAAATGGCAGGCACATACTTCCAAATTACTTGTGTCTTCATACTTTTCTCAGCATGCTGTGTTTTTAAGCACCTCCTCAGCGCCGCATAGATTTAGTCAACTTCATTAATATGAAGATTAAGGTATGAAGAACAGTTATCTTCTGTCCTAGGGTTTTGTTTTTGTTTTAATTTAGGCTTTGAGCTATGCAGGTAACCAAACGAAAGTACAACTCCCTGCTTTAGTAGAGAAAGAAATCATGAAAGAGGATGGATCAATTATTAAGAGGTTTGGCTTGGCATGTCAACGAACTGTTACTAGAAAAGGACTAACAAACTCATAATAAATCCGCTTATGTTTGAGTGTCTGAAGTGAAACCACTGTCTGCAGTATTTGAAGCTTTATTTGCAGAGGTACTAAATATTACTACTAACATTTTATTACAGGAAGGGATGTAAGCACTGAAAGGTCTACATTCAGTTGGAAAGACTGGCTCAGTAATGTGTATCACTGCCGAATTGATCATAGGAGGTGATATAAAATAACAGATTGTGATTTACAGTTAACAAAATAAATCAAGGATACTTCAAAAATAATTTTACATAAGAGTTGGCTCCACGATCATTTGGTAATTCGAAGTATTATCAAAATGGATGAGAAGATACACATGCATGTGAGAATTAAGCCCCATTAAGAATGAGGTAGGGCAGAGAGAGATGAAAATATTTAGCAATAATAAAATAAGAGCTACTTAGTACAACAAATATATGCGTACCTACTACACACAACTTAAGCTCATGCTACTACATGTTGCTTACCATACATGCATTTTCTTTCGGGCCATTTGTATTGATAGTGCCAATGTATTAGCATGGTAGAGCCAATATTAGCATTTGGAAAGAACACACTGACTGAACTGTAAAGGGTCAGTTTTAATTCATTCCTGCCTGATTTGTATTTATACTTGGAATAAGCAATATCTCACTTCATTGAGAGGGAAGCCCTTACAAGCTGCAAACACATACTGCTGTTTTCAGAGCTACTGTGATGGTGTCACAAGGGCAAACAGAGCTGGAGGACCTGCTGACCTTCATCTACTTCTAGATAAAGAAACAGGTATACCTGTCAAAGCCTTCTGCCTGATAGAGGGATGTTTTGGTCATACAGGTCAAATTAAGAAGCATCAACAGTCTGTTAAAATAGGTTTGTGCATCAAGCTATTCCTGGCTGAGCAATCAGGAATTTCCAAGTATTCTGACTTCCCACAGTCCTCGCTTACAGACACTGATCAAAATTTGGGCTTCTGGATCAGGCTAAGAGACACCTAGCTGTCCCTATGACAACTCCATTTACTTGCCTAGATCTGAAGAAGGCTTAGGGAGATTTAAAGTTTTTACTAGTAGGGCAAGAGGTTCTGATGAAGTAAGAGAGAAATTAACAGAACATTTTAAGACACTAGTTGCCCCAAGTACAGTTTTACTGACAATCAGAAGTAAGACTTGACTTACTCAGAAGTCTTCAAGAAGGTATCATCTAAAAAGAAGCTGAAGCCAGGGTGAAGAAATCTTAAGTTACTATTGTATGAGACAACACTATGTTGAAGCTAAATAGAGCAAGCAGGAAAGTCTTGTGTGGATTTCAAGATATGTTGCACGTCTGTGTGTTACAGCATGTTTCTGTCAGGCATATAAAACTGTATGCTTATTAAGTATGTACAGATGAACGGTTAGTAGTTTACCTGATGAAAGCTAGTTAAAGCGATGTGTGCTTTTTATTCAGAGTGCATAAAGAATACCTAACCACAGTAGTTGGTTTAACTATTGCTTCCAGCTACAGTTCTTCTCATTTTACTTTAAATGAAAGAGCTTTAGAACTGAAAAGGAGTGCTTTTGAAAAGCTTCAGGAGCTGTGGGCTTTTAAAGAACATTTTCCTCATTCTTTTTCTTTAGGACAACACTGAATAAAGCCAGCACACAGAAGAGGACTGTGATGAAGGACCGGTATGGAAAGTATGTTCACATAGAAGAGCTGGAAGACACACCAGAAGCACTACCACAGGATGACCTCCAACATGACCTCCAGCAGCTTCTTAGGCACTTCTGCAAGGAGGACTGGAAACACGAAGCAAAGTGAGAAGCTGCCACCCCTCAACAGCATCACATAACCATCCATCCAGTACGCAGCATTTATCTTCTCTAGGTGTGACGTTATGACCTACATAATCACTGGAAGACACTGCCATTTCTACTTGTGCAGATGCAGCAAATTCATTTTACCCCCGCCGACCCCCCCATATTTGATTTTGAGTTTTCGTTATTTTTTACCCTGTAAGCTAATTTGTGACCAAAGATAGCATCCTTCATTTGGGATGATTTATCCACCGAATCGTCGTCTTTGTGCCGTACTGGGAATTTGTCAGCATCGCCACTTTTTCTGTTCCTTTGCTTCTGCACTAGCTTCACGAAACTGCATTTGTCAAGCCAACTTCATCTACAGGCCTCTTCAAGTGACTATGTACATGCACCACTTAAAAAAAAAAAAAAAAAAGCAAGGGGGATGTTAACATGTAAACTGTATATAGCAAGAGTATTTGGACCTAAAGACTGCAGAGAACACACTGCCTATGACTACAGTTAGCAGAATGGATTACAAGGTCTACTGAAACTGCTGAACAGCAATGAATAAAAATATTGTTAACGTAATCAACTGAGAATGCAGACCGACTGAGGAGGAAGCACTGCAGATCTCCTGCATCCATAGGACTTCCAGTTTAGGGATCTATTATAGTTAAAGGCTCTAAGAGTCAGGCTGAAAACCTGGGAATTCAGCTGTTTTCATGAAGTAACAGCTGACTGTGGCCCTCAATGCTTTTAAGACCTTTGGACAGCCACCTAAAGATTTCCAGAAAGAGGGGGGAAAAAAAAAAGAATACCCAATTAGGTAACCAACTTGCTAGCAGCTATATCTATGGTACATTTGCATACGGTATTAAAATCTTTTAGATCTGGACATGTGGCAGGGTGTATTAAACAATTATAACTACAGTAGTTTCCTGTTTTCATCACTGCTTTAGCAAACCACACTGTCTTATTGATGGTACTTCCTGCTGGCCACTGCACTGTAGATAACTATGGGAGAAAGACCTACCTACTATAAAAAGAGATTAATTAATTCACCGTGTTTTATCAAGATTGCCTCTTACCCGATACATGCATGTGGCATCTGAAAGTCAAAACCAAACCCTTCTGTAATCATGTCAGCTTGTCAGCCCTCTTAGCACTGAGCGAGCAGTTTTTATCTTCCAATCAAGTGTTTTTTAAAGAGAAAGTTGCTCACAATCCTTGAAAGCCAGTTTCTGTTCATATTTTGTTATCTTTATATATATGTATAATATATATATTTCTAAACCAACCCTCTGAAAACCATAATAGCATGTCTGCACTTTTATTTTCAAAAAAAAGGGAACATAAAGATCTGACACTTTTGGTGTTCTATATCCTAATATTTAGTGGTTGGAGCTCTGTAGTGTTTTAGCAAATACGATACACACACATGCACTTGAAATGTTTTTAATCAGCTATTTGATTTTTTTTAATAGTATACTCAGAAAAAAAACAGAAAAATAAATTCTGTCCTCTAGGGGCAATACTTATCTGGCTTTTTTTTTTTTTTTTTTTTAATGACTCACTCAGTGCTCAGAACAAGGGCACTTTCTTATTAAAGTAATGATGCCAAAAGAGTGAAAACATCTTGGGAGTTCTGGCTTCTTGCAAGAAAAACAGTGCAAGGCATCATGCTAACTCACTTTTGGCAGGCAGATAGAAAACAAGTGTTTTGGCAGCCAAAATGAATGAGACCCATGATGAAACATTTCATGATACATCAGGGCTTTCTTATTGTCAGAGACAGCACAGGATGATCTGGAAGAATGGGGCTCTGAAGAAATGCATTTCTGTTGTGTTATTTGCGGTGCAGATGATGTTCTGTGTAACAACATAATGGTTAGTCACCTCTTATTTTGATTTTTTTGCTGTGTTATCAAAGAACTTGAATACTGTGAGAGAAGTGAATTTTAAGTTGATGAATCAGCATCTTGTTCCCATGGTGATAACACTAATTGAATATATCTATGAGGGCATGTATTAGTTAAAGATTAAAAAAAAGAATACAACACTAACAATACATAGCTGCAATGTGTACAATGGCTGATTTAACTAAATAAAATGTACAAGTGTTAAATGTAGCAATAACGGCTCACTCTCTTTTACTGCCAATACAGCATAGAAGGAACAACATTTATCTGGGTACCTCACCTGGCTACTATACTTCCTCAGCATCCTTAAGACAGAGTTTCTTAAAAAAAAGAAAAAGGAAAAAAAAAGACCTCTGTACCCAGCTCCCTAAAAGTTTTTGTTTTTTAATTCTGCTATTCAGCAATGATTGGCAAATGTCAGTCCTTAAAACACACATCATCATCTATCAATCAGATGCAATTTTTTTAAACTGTTGTTAATAGTTTTTAAAGTATAACTATTTTCTAGTAATTTAATTGGACCTGGAAGTGTAGAATTTGCCTTCAAATATGGCCTAAGCTGCTCGTCATATCAATTACTCATTTGAATTCCCACATAGGACCACCAAGAGTAACTCAACCAGGGGAGAGGTGGGGAAGAAAAAAGGTAGGATGAAATTCTGTCACGTCTTAATCCTTCTAACACACAGAAAACGTGAGGAAGAATTTGTCACAATGCCAACGCCGAGGCCACTTTATAAATCTGTGCCCATTCTATTGCTGCAGGGGGGTTTCTGACTCGCGTAGCAGGGGAGCCCCAGACAGAGCATCCCTGCTGCTGGCCTTTCGACAAAGGAGTGGTTAGCCAAGTCCTACACGCATCTCACGTATACATGAAACTGTCTGTTATTTAAGCAGTTTCTGTATTTGCCTCACTTCCAAAATTCAAAATCATTGAACCTCTTGGATTAACGGACAAACAGATCCCAACAGATACACAGTGGAGCTCCCTGTCTGGAGCAGAAAGATGCCCCCAGCCCCAAGCAGAGCTTGTGCCCAGGCCATGAGTGAGCTGGGATCAAATCGAAAAGTCAGCGAGTTGAGAGTGTCTTACTATGCCAGTCACAAGTGCCTAATCAGTCTAGTGACTCTCTTTAAAAACAAACAAACAAACAGTTCTTCCTTAAGGGAAAGGGGGTGAGGGGAAGCAACAACAAAAGTAAGACCATGACATTGTCCTGGTTGCCTGAAGACAAACAGGAAGTAATGGTAAATGCTAGAATTTGCAAGACAAAACACTCAAGTCTTTTCATGCAGGTTTAAGTGGGTAACTTAGAACAGATAAAGAGGCAATGGACAACTGAACATATCAGATGCATGCGATTAAAGTGTTTTTAAATCCTAGTCTGACTGGTTTCAACTTCATTGTATTAGTGTTTTCCAACAGAAGCACTATTTTACTGAAAGACTTGAGAGCAGTGACATTTTATAAACATAAGTACTTTTTAAAATTTATGGCATAACTTTGTGCTTGTCATGGCCTGTAAAGTGGCAACAATGATTCGGATCCAGTTAATTTTCAAAAAAAGTTTCTGTAGATGGAAAAATACAGCATCCAGAACCTACCTAAAAAAAATATATATATATATATATATCTCTACTCAAAACAAAAACCACCTCTTGAGTATTATCAACCTTTTAAGCAGACAATAAAGTTCCATAAATCATCTCAAAAAATATAAACTTCAGTGCAGCCTTTGCAACCTTCTGCTTCTATGCCCTACCAAACCCTGGAAGAGGTAGATATTGTATATATGGCCACAGGAGCGTGTTAGCGTTTAGAGCACTTTCAACATCTCTCACTATAGCCACAGCCAGAACATGCACAGAGCCGCAATCCAGCCAGGACTGTTGTGTCCTTACATTGAGCAGGTGTCACCACTTCAGCAAACCAGTGGCAGGCGAGCAAGTTCAGTCATCTCATGCATCTGACCAGTGAACAATAATAAAAATTCAGTTGACACAGTCCATAAAATCAGAATAAGGAAGTTGTGCAAAGTGGAAGGTTCTGTGGGTGCTTTCTGAATCATGCCAGCCAGAACCCATTTCTTCACTAGTCAAGCAATTCCAGGAGACCCTGCAAGGCTGGATCTACAAGTAACAACTCACCATACACATGCGTGAGCAATGACTTTTTGCAAATGAAAGAGCAAAGCCTACTATGTACTATTGCACCCCCTCCCCCCCATATATAAGCTTCCAGCCTTGAATAGTGAGCAATTTAAAAGCACAAAATATTTCCCCGAGGAAGCATTCTTCACCTACACCATCTATGCTATACTCAGGCTGTTTCCCCACCACCACCACCACCACCCTGGGCCTGTCTTCGGGGCATTCCCAGCCTGATCCTGAGAGATGATGGCTTCAGTTGGGCCAGAGAAAAATGGAGACCAAGATAAAGCATTCAAGCATCAGCTGATCCTACCTGAGCAATTTCTTTTGTCATGCTCTCTAACGGCTACTCCTCCTCCTCCACAGTACCCCTCTCAGCTATGAATACAACATTTCAAAACTGCTAGAAGCATATTAGCACAGGAAGCAGCATTTCAGAAAAGCCCAGAGCTAGTACATCTGCCAGGTCTTAGCATGTCTGATAAAGAGGAAACCCTTTGTTGCAGGTGTTTTTAATCAGTGAAGGGGCAACACCAGGAGGCTTCAATCTTTGCTATTCTTTTTCAGGCCCTTGCATATATTTGTTTGTTTTGTCTTCTGAGGTCCAGCCATCTTCCCTCCATACCCCTTCACCCCCCCATCAGTGGTGACAGCAGCACAGCAACAGTCTAGCTCAACTTATTCTGTTGGTTCTCCTTCCTGCTACTACTAGGAAGGGGCAATCCATACCAGCGGAGAGACTAACACACTTCGCTCTAATGAGCTCTCTACAGATAAAGGGTACAAGCTGATGTAGCTGAGAATACATTTTTGAATCATTTTAGAGATATCAGGAATACCAATTCATTCTGCTCAAGTGCTATGGGGCTACTCAGATCCAGAGCTGCACCCAAAACTGAACCCTGTTTAGCTGTAGAAAACAAAAAACCCACACTACAACCATCACCTCCTCCCATCTGTTCCATAAAAGGTAACATTACACATTCAGTGACCTGAAAATGTTGTGAAGCCATTAGCTTTTTCATTTCAATCACTGACTCCTTTGCCTACATAAAGGCTTTTCAGTTCCATTCCAACAAACCAACTTTCTTGGTCAAACTTGCACTCTTCTTGATGAACGTGACATCCTCTTTCTATTTACTTAGTCAATACCTAAGCTATCACTACACGAGCCCAAACCTTGCTGTTGCTGAGCTCAAGGATAAAACAGAACCGCACCTGACAACCTTCTCCTATGTTGTTACAGCACAGGAATCTCAAAATGGCACACCATTTAAACATACGTAATCAAAGTGATTGAAGCACAAGCACTTTCAAGGTTGATTTTTCCCCACTACCAGCTGCAGTGTGCTAGAAGGCTTGCTGTGCTCAAAACCAGCCAGATTTGTAGTGCAATGTGATGGCTTTTATTGAACTAACTGACAAGAGCTGGGAAAAGTAGGAGTGCCCCAAAATCTTACTTGCCTTTCCTGCATCTCGCACTTGGTTGTAGTAGTAAATACAGACCTCACGGAGGCTGATCCAATACACTGTGTTTGAGGTTTGCTCTTCATGTTTCAAGTGACTGACCGTCAGGATTCTCTCTTCCTCTTTGTAATGCGAAAGTTTCAGCTTCATGCCTCTAAGTCATAAATGGGTTAAAAACTTCTCTTCTGGTAACTGGTTACTAAATCCTTCTTATGTTAAGATTACTCGGTAATGGGAGCTGTCAGAATGATATGTTTAGGAAAACACACGCACACACACAAACCTCAAACCACTAAAAGGCACCAGCAATGACAAAGATCAAGCATCCCTCAGAAGCCTCCTGGAAGGATGCTTCCTCTGCAGCTCTGAGAAATCATGTTTACCACTTGGTCTGAGCAGTACAAGACAACATCCAGGCCTCATCCCACAAGCCACCATATGATCCAGTTGTTTCTGCTGCTCTGTTCCTGACCTCGAAAACAAGAAAGAGGGCAGCAGAAATGAGCCTTTCCACTTGACTTTCTTACTGCGAGAGGGACTGTAATTTCATATAATATAAACGGAAACAGTATACAAAGTATTTAAGACTGCTTTCTAGCATTCTGCCTGCACAAAGTGATGTAATGCAACCTGAGGAGAACCAAGGGAGAAGTCAGGCCCATATATTCCAAACAGCCCACTCCCACCTGCTCATTTCTCCAGACATTTTATACCAGGGAATGGAAGGAAAGCATCTTACAGGTGAGCACATGGTGTTATTCTGGGTCATGGTTTAATAGCTGTAAACAAACACCAATACTACAGGTTACCAGATACAGCGACTGCCTAGAACATTAGAGAAAAAACACTTGCTCACATTATCAGGTGTGCTAAAAGGATTCTGGTCACGTGAGGGGACAACTCTGCTTGACAGAAGGAAGATTAGAGCAACCAAGATATCTCAGGAATATATAACATCCAGCTATCAGATCAGGAATGGTGCTTCACAACAGTGAAATAAAATCCAAAAAAGGTTCTCCCTGTTTTTCAACAGGCTGAATATATTTTCCTTTACATTCTTCTTTCACATAACTGAGCTACCATTTAGTCGAAAAAGCTCCATTGATCTGAAGTGACAACTGGCCTGCAACCCACATTTCAGGCTGCTAAGGGAACACTGCTGGACGGCCAAGGGGACAATTTGGTCCTGGTTCCGGTTGTTCCCCCATGACAAAGAACACAGGGGAGCAGTTACCTTTCTCCTCCTAGATTACTAGAAAGCTTAAAAGAAGATAGAATTATATCACTGCAGTAGCAGGAATTTTGGAGAGGACATGAAAGCAATAACCTGAGTAACCAAACAAAGGCGGCAAGCATGCAGTAAGGAGAGGAATGGCCCACTGCAGTATTCAAGCTGGCTGATGCTGTCGCTTCCTTTTCTAATCTGCTGTGTCTAAACAGTGTATTTCCCCAGTAGTCAAATGACAGACCGTGTATTAGTTTTTAAATGCTTCTTTTAAAATACTGTAGAAACATATGCAATAGCGAGCCTCTCCAGCTTTAGTCAACACAGTTATTTTCCGATATGCAGACACAGAGAGAGAAAAAAGTTTTTAATCTATCAGACTAAGCATACGTAAACACACAAGTTGCACCCAGTCCTCCCCACTCTACAGGATGCTGTCATAACTCTCCGAGTTGGAGAAGTGGCATAACATGAAGGAAAACTGATATACAAATATATGAACCCAAGATATTTAGAGGATCATTATTCTCCAAAATAACGCAGATAATGGTAGTCAGCCCCAGTCTCCTCCTCATTCACCAGCCATCTGTATTTTACACCAACAACTAAAAAGCCTGCACTGACCAGCAGGCCCGAGCAATTAAAAATAAAACCAAACAAGTAACCACAAGCAAAAGCAGGGGCAGCATGAGGAAGAGCAGTGGTTCTCCTCCGCCCCGCACGGCACCGGGAGGGTCGCGGGCCCGGCCGCTGGGGAGCCGGGGCTGCTCTTGGCTGGGGCACGACGGGACCCTCTCCCAGTGCTGCCAGCCCGGCATGTTTTAAAACTGTAGCAAGAGATACCAGACTAATCAGTGCCGGCTTATTTCCCACGCTGTTCTTTGTGCCTATTACTGCTAGCAGGGAAGGGTGCACGTTACTGCGCCCAGACAGCCACACAAGCGCTACACATGCAAAAAGAGAAGAGCCTGTTAAACATTTCCCAGGCCAGACAGACTTGGCCTGCATTCAGCTTTTGCTGAACAGGATCTGGCTTCACGCAGGATTGTTTTATTAAATGACCACTAGAGTGCAGCAAGTCATCGGTTTTTAATAGAACAAACTAGTTTGCCTTGAAGTCAAATACTGCAGTACTGGCGTGAAAGTCCCCACCCTTTACTCAAATATTTAAAATACATAAATAAAAACTTCATTTTAAAGTATGCATGTACATACACGGAGAGAGAGAGAGAAAGAGGTCTTCTCCTATGATACCAATGGTAAAAGCCAGGAAAAAATAAGATTTCAACAAGAATGTGAGAATATTTTGTGAATATTTAAATTTATTTGGTTAAACTGCATTTCTATCCCTTCATTGTTTGCTTTCTGTGGGTACTGAAGCAGATGGTTCATTGTCAGTGTTCCAGAGCAAGCACATTTCACTACAGAATATTAAAGCAAATTTTATGTTTGCATATATAATTCATCCTGTCATTCACCTGATTCCAAGAATAACAGCCACAGTACATAAACATGCTGCATGACCAGTACTTCCAGACAGACTAGAACAACTGGTTTTTTGTTTGTTTGGGGTTTTCTGAAATATTTTCTTCTTAATTCACAAAGCAGAAAAATTTGTCTCTATTTAACTCCAATAGCCAGGAATGTATTTTCTGCTCACCCAAGATGATAAAAGTGTGTCAAATATATTTTCACTATTATTTACAATTTACAATTAAGCCCAGAGAAAATTTTAAAGATTAGAGGCATGGCTGTACATCTGCCTAGGGGCTTAGCCCAAGCCCATTGAATTCAGAGAGACTTACAAGTCAGGCCAAACTTGATGCAGTTAGTGAAATCTTAAGCATTTTATTTCCACTGGCAAATGGCAGTTATATTTACTTTCCAACATCCTTGCTTTCTAATTCCTGCAGTGGTTCTGAAGTATCTGACAATTTTAGCAAAACCTGTAACTGGTAACCAGATCCAGAATAATTTTGTCATCTTTTTACTGCTGTTTTTGACCTTTTTATTGCTACACTTTACATGTACACAGTATGCACATTTCCCTTCACTGCGAACCTGACCTACCTGCCTTGTATATAGTACAGCAGCTTCTTCAGGCACCAGAGGAAACGGGGCTCCTACCTGCATTAGCCATTCCTACATCTAGGGAAAAAAAGCAGGTTCTAGACTGTGAAGCACATAGGTAGCCCACAGTAAATAAGGGAGTTGAAAACACTTTTTCAAAGTCTAACACATTGCTTTAAGCATCAGATCAGGCATTCTTTCATTTACCTTTTAAAATAACATTTCTGTTATGCAAGTGCTACAAAATTCTGAACTCACACGCAGGTACCAGCTCTAAGAACGTCTCTTTTCTGACCATTTTACTCTGGTTCTTTACCCCGAGCAATTTTTGGTGACTGAGGATAGACCCTTTTCATTCCTGACATGCTTTAAATTACCACAGGGGGAGAAACCAATATAATAGGAATGCAGGCACTTACTCAGTGTTCCGGTATAAAAATATCATTGCTTGCATATTATAGTGCACCCTCCCACATACACGCACAGAAGTCACTAAAAATATTAAGGTTGTTGAGGACCACTGATGCATTCGGGGTACAACATGGATGGTACTCACTTAATAAGCAATTATTCTTTTATAGCCTTGTTTGCTTAGGAAACTGGGAAGTGAACAGGCATAACAATTTCTTAATCCTACTTTCAGGCAGGAATTTAGAGCAAGGCTCAAGCACTGTAAAGATATTTCTTTGTTGTTGCTTGTTCTATGGCTTTCTGCTATGATAATCAAGTTCTTCACAAACATAGTTTATTTTGCATTTTATGGGGCATTGTGAAGATAAAGTTTCAGTTAAATTTTATGGGACCAACTTGTGATTCTGCAGAGATGATGTTTCCCAAGTGCTTAAATTATAGAGGACTCTGTATGTTCAAAACCTCCAGCGAGTTTAAATTGCAGCTTGGGAATTTTACAGGTCAAAAGTATGTTCTGATTTGGGAGAAAAAACAAAAACAAAACCACAACAACAAAACAAACAGGAAGGCGTGATACAAATTCCTTTACCTTTTCATCACCGAATCTGGTCAGTTTAATCTTTGCAGATAAACATCAAATTGGAGGGGGAGAAAGACAGACAGACAGAAAAGAAAAAGAAAAGAAAAGAAAAAGAAAGATTCCTGGAAGATTATTTGCCTCCCTGCTATAGGAGATGCCCACGAGTTCTAACCAGCCAGTCAGCTAATTTAAATGCCTGAAATTAGACAAAACAAATACTTGCTTAATTCCCTTAATGATCACCTTAAAACAATTTAGTTCACATCACTGCCTAACTTCACATAAGAGTTCAGTGAAGAGGTAAGAATCTCATTCCCTAAAGCAAAGCTCAAGTGCCTTAGCCGCAAGACTATTTTTCACTACATGAAGTCCTTCATCTTTTAATAACCATGTTTCGATGGCTGAAGCAAATGAAGCAGAGTTCCCGCAAATGACAGTCAAATTCACCATCCAACCTCAATTTCATTCCTCTTGTGAGCCTATACTGTGACGGGAGGTAAGAGTCCACGGGGAAGCAGGCAGCTAGGGTGAATGCAGCATTCCCAGAGGACCACCCTTCTCCACCTCTTCCAAACTGAAGTCAGTAAGCGAGTTCTCAGTGGAGAGAGAGGACAGCATTCTTGACTTCGTTTGCCATGCTTCCATCTTTGGTGAAAAATAAATAAGTAAATCAAGCATTACATGATGGCATCCACTGCTGGTTTGAGTTCAACCCATAGAAGTAGACTAACTTCCATCAGCTGCTGAATTTGTACATAGGCATATGCAGAGTACATGCATTAAGCTCATGCGCTGTAAGGCCTTGATGTTTCATACTACAGCTAACTCAAGAAAAAAAAAATCAATTTTTTTCCTCCGATACCCGTGCTGAATAGAGATACATCAGACCTTATGTACTCTAAGATTCTCCAACCCCTTTAAGTATTTTTAGTTTCTCTGAGATGGTTCGTTAGAGCAAGAAAAATTAAGTAACCAAGAAGATTCCAGAAAAGACGATGTGTTTTGTTGATATTTAACAGCTCTGCCATAGAAGCTATTGACAGAGCTGGAAAGGGAAGTGATACAAAATACCATTTCATGCCCTCCCATTCCCACCAGTCTGTCATCTTAGAAGATTAGATAGTCTTTTTTTCATCCATGTGTCCAAGATACACATAGAAAAGTTGTAAAGTGCTCTATAAAACATACCTTGGGTATCTCAGAAACTATTTCAGGAGTATAAACACTAAACTCTGTAGAACAGAACTCCATCTTTATTATAGCCAATACTATATTCCAGAATGGGATTAACATATTCTTGTATAGCCTAATTGATCCCCTGACCCAATCATATCAGCCAGCTTCTTTTCCATCATCAGCTTCTTTTTTACCCCATATTACATGTCAGCTCCCCACCCCTGCACTCCCAAAAAAGCCAAAAGAAGTCCCCCAAGAAAACAAAAATCCCTTCTATAATTTCAGGGAATTTTTTTCTTGTTTTTGCAAAAGAAAGAAAAACAGGTGGTTGCTCATTTCAAACAAAAAGATTATTGTTTTTTCTAGTTATTTGATTAATAAACACATATCTCTTCCAAGTAGTCCACTAGAGAACTGTGTCATATTTCCAACAGCAAGCTACCGAGCCCTGGTGCGACAGTCAGCAACTAAGACATTCACTGGGATCCTATTACAAGATTTCAAACAATTAGGTCAGTCCACTGACAAATACAGTGAAGAGACAGAAAAAGCAAGGTCAAGGAGACAACACTTTGTAAGTACTAAAGAAGAACAGAGACCCACTGCTAATTTGACAATAGATAGGCCCCAGAGACCAAGTCTGAGAAGAGGCTGAGATTGTTTTGGCCCCAAGACCTCTAATCATTCACTATCAGTGAAAATTGCTAGCCTGCTTCCAGGACAGCTGGCTGACTTTCAAGAATCACCTCCTCCAAGCCCAAGATGGGTCTATCCCAATGAGCAAGAAGTCAGCAAAGGTGACAGGAGGCCTACACAGATGACAAAACTCGAATGTAAAAAGGAAGCATACAGGTGACTGAGAAGGAATATAGAGACATTGTCTGAGCATGCAGGGATGGGGTTAGGAAAGCTAGAGTTGAATCTGGTAAGGGATGCGAAGGGCAGCAAGAAAGGCTCCTACACGTGCATAAGCAGAAAAAGGGAGACTAGGGAAAGTGTGGGCCTGCTCATGACCAGGGCAGAGAATCTGGTGACAAAGGACATGAGAAATGCTGAGGTACTGAATGCTTTCTTCACTTTGGTCTTTACTGTAAGACTTGCTTTCAGCAGTCCCAGGCCCCTGAGACCAGTGGGAAAGTCTGGAGCAAGGAAGACATCCTCCGTGGTGGGAGGGATCAGATTAGGCAACATTTAAACAAAGTGGACATGCATAAGTTCATGGGACCAGATGGGATGCACCCGTGGGTGCTGAAGGAGCTGGCCAATGTCATGGCAAGGCTACTCTCAGGTATCTTTGAAAGGTCATGGCAATCAGAGGAGGTTCCCAAGGACGAGAACAAATGTCATTCCTATTCTCAGGAAGGGCAAGGAGGAGGATCCAGGGAGCTACAGGTTGGTCGTCCTCACCTCAGTCCCTGGAAAGGTGATGGAGCAAATAATCCTGGAGGTCACTTCCAAACATGTTAAGGACAAGAGGGTGACTGGGAGTAGTCAGCATGGATTTATGAAGGGGAAGTCACGCTTGACCAATCCAATAGCCTTCTATGATGAGATAATGGGCTCAGTGGATGAAGGGAGAGTAGTAGATGTTGTTTATTTCAACATGAGTAAGCTTTTAGACACTGTCTCCCACAACATCCTGATAGACAAACTGATGAAGTACCAGATAAATAAGTGGACAGTGAGGTGGACTGAAAACTGGCTGAACTGCCATGCTCAAAGCACTGGGATCAGTGGCACAAAGTCCAGTTGCAGGCCAGGGGTCGATACTGGGGCCAGTACTGTTTAACATTTTCACAAGTGATCTGGATGACAGGATTAAGGCACCCTCAGCAAGTTTGCAGATGATACAAAACTGGGAGGAGTGGCTGATACACCAAATGGTTGTGCTGTGCTTCAGAGGAACCTCAGCAGGCTGGAGAAACAGGCCAAGAGGACACTTAACAAGCAGAATTGCAAAGTCCTGCGCCTGGGGAGGAATAACCCCATGCACCAGTACAGGCTGGAAAGCAGCTTTGCCAAAACGAATGTGGGGATCTTTGTGGATGACAACTTGAACATGAGCCAGCAACATGCTCTTTTGGCAAAGACGGCCAGCAGCGTCCTGGGCTGCATTAGAAAGAGAGCTGCCAACAGGTTTAGAGAGGTGATACTTTCCCTCCCCTCAGCATGGTGAGGCCACATCTGGAGTGCTGTGTCCAGTTCTGGGCTCCCCAGTACTGCAGCGCGTCTAGTGAAGGGCCACTGAAATGACGAAGAGACTAGAGGACATGTCACACACGGAGAAGTTGAGAGGGCTGGCATTGTTCAGCCTGGCGAAGAGGCAGCTCGGGCCAATCTAACCACAGTGTGCATAAATACCTGGGGGAGGGGCCAGAGAAGATAAGCCAGAGTCTTCACAGTGGTGCTAAGCAAAAGGGTGAGAGGAAATGGATGCAAACTGAAATACAGGAAATTCCATTTAAACATAAGGGGGGAGGGGGGGGAAGAACTTTTATTTATTTAACTGTGAGGGTGGTCAAACACTGAAACAGGTTGCCCAGGCAGGTTGTGGAGTCTCCATCCTTGGAGATATTCAAAGCCTGACTAGACACAGCCTTAAGCAACCAGCTCTGGCTGACTGTGCTCTGAGCAGGGCAGCTGGACTAGACGACCTCCAGAGGTCCTTTCTAACCTCAACGATCCCGTGACTATGTTTCTCCGCAAGACTAGTTTGATCCATTGTCTGATGAGTATGCAGATAATGGAGGCCCTCCAGGAAGGGGGGTCCACAACTCACTGGGTAGCTCAGTAGCAGGTTTGTGATGCTGAAGAAAAGGAACATTCCTAACTGAAATTTGGAAGAAAAACAAACAAAATTCTTCCAAAATACCAATACCAGAATACCAAAAAGTCAGTATTCCTTTTCACAGGTGAAAAGTACATGCCAATACCCAACGATGACACTGGTTTACAGAAAACAAACAAACCACTCAGCCCCAACATCCCCCCCCCCCCCATTAAAGTCTCAGAAAGGCTGAACAATACCTGGTATATAGGAATCATTTAAGACTTCAGCTGAGCAATGCGGAAGTGCTGAGAAGATGAGAAATGTATTTGCCCACAAGCAGTTTTCATGGGGAAAGTCAAATCAAAATGCAAAGCATCTCTCCCCTGTGACTGCATACACAAGCATGCACAGTGAGGCTTTCTGTCCCCAGGACTCCAAAATTAAAGCTGAGAGGCACTAGATTTAAACAACAACAAAAGATATAAATATATATTTTTTTTTCAACTTTCTTTCCTTGAAATCTGTAAAATATTGAACAAGGTGAGATTCTTCTCACTGTTATAGAGCTGAAATTAAATTGATACAGGTAAAAAAGGTGCATCATAGTCTGAACCACTTTCCATACAGTGGAAGAGATGATTTTTATAGCATTTAAACAGTAGAAATTGTGTGGTATGTTTTGTTTGCTTAACACACAGGTACTGTCCCTATGTAGGGCTTAAGCCTGCAACCGTTATCAAAGAGCTCTGATTTTTTGCACAATCCTAATGGGAAAGATACAGGGCTTTACATCTCCCCCACCTCATCCCCAAAACAGACCCTGAACATAGATGCTGAACAACATCTGCTAAGGGCTAAACATGCTGCTTGTGCTTGACTTCCCCATCATGAATACATTCCACTCCAGGACCAAGATACCAGATTTGGTCCAGGCTTCAGTAACTTATTTTTTCACATACATGAAAGCGTGCACATTTTCCTCAGATTTCAGTTAAACCGGTTTTACTCTCTGTACTTTGCCAGCATTCTTTCTGGATTGTTGTCAGAAACTAAAGCCAAATCCTTCTCACAATTCTGAGCAGGGAGACTGGGCTTCACATCAGCTTGACTCAATTCCATTATCCAGCTGTGCTCTAAATGAGCATTTCAAGAATACTTACACAAGCAATTATTTGCTCAGAGAATGAAATCTAGACAAGTACATCCAAATCGTGTACATCAAAGAAAGCTAGTCAAACACACTCAGAGATGCTTTTGCTGTTATTAATGAAGCTAAATTGTGATTCTCTCTCTCTATTCTAGTACCAGAATAACAGTGAATGATGTCCCATGGCATGATACATGTTGCTAATAGGGAAAAGTGTTAAGTGAACATTATATAGTTGTCACAATCTGGAATTCATTCAAACACAGTAAACAAATGTTTCCAGCATTTGTCAGTCCATAAAAAGTTCTGTGATAGAATTCCTCTAATAAATTATTTTCACTAAGGAGTATGCCAAGGTTTAGCCAAGAGCCCAATGACACATGAAGAGAGATTTTCACACACTTGTGCCTCATGTAGCCTGACTGGTATAAAGGAGAGTATGTTTAACATATGGGAATAATCAATAGTAGGCAGGGCATTTACATGATTTCTTTGAACTGTGTGAACACTTACTCCAATCAGCACCTCAAAAGAATCACACAACCTGTTGAGAGTATTTATTTTGTTAAGGAGCACGCAACTCTGAAAATTCTGGAGAACTCAAATGTTACAGTCCTGGCACGTGTCCAGAAGAAAACCTCGTAACAATAGTAATAGAGATGCTTATAAACGGCATTTTCATAAAAAAGGAATACGAGCAGTGGTACATTTGTCATGAAAGGGAACCTAGCTCTAAGCCTCTGGAAATAACTCAGTACTCTTAAATAAACTGCTCTCAAACTGTGGCTTGTATATACTTGAAGGTTCTCAGAAATGAAACATAATTTAAACAAAGCTTTGTCTATGCCAGCTGAATATCAAGTGCAGATGTTGGCTAGCACAGGAGGAAGCTTGCCTGGCAAACAGATACTCCATTTTCTCTGTTTAAAGCACACTTTTAAAATTAAAGCCTCTTTACTCACAACACAAGAAGCAGAACAAACTAAACCATGCCTTCTAATGTATTACTTTCAGATTGTTTTATTTGCTGCATAAGATTTAAGATTACTGCCTTTTAAGTACATGTATAGCCTTTTTCTAAGTAGTTACAGAGAAGTAGTCTTTCATGCAGTATCAGATCACCATCTTCCTAACAAGATTCCAGATCAGTAGAAACAGTTCTCAACAATACATCCACATATTTTCACCTATACCTAGCAGTCTTCCCACCAGTAAATACCCCTAAATCACACATAGCCCACAGAAAATATGCTATTTTTCAGTTACCAGCTACTGTATCTCATCTGAGCACAAATGGATTCCTCTAGCTGGTACTCACCATTTATAAATAGTTCACAGGAAAATCCATTCATCCATATGAAAGCTAAAGCACATCAATTCCCATTATGAATTCCTGAAGATTTCCATTCTGTTTACTGTGATATTTATCTCTTTTCTAGCAGCATTCACTAGCTAAGGAACTCTCTAGATGTTTAGTAAAATACCCAGCTTCAATTATACTTTGAGAGGGCCCTGGGGTAGTTAACCCTAATGAGGAATGAGGAACAGCTGCTTTCTACGCCAGGTGCATGCAATGACCAAAACTTGGTGCTAGAGCACTGAGGTGCGGTAACACCTTCTCTTTAAAATGGTAAAGAAAAATTGAAAAAAAATCCCATCAAATACACATATGTGTGAAATCATTAGAGTCAGTGAAGCCTTCAAACGTGCCTGAGTACGCACTGGGGACAGATGTAATGATAAGAAAGTGTCATTGTTATTACTTCTTAAATAGCACTATGTTCTTTACCCATATACTGAGTCATTTCTAACTGGTGCCACAGGACATATTTACTCCATCATTGTGTTTTGCTTCAGCAGCTTTGGGTGATACACTCTAACCTTTAGCAAGTTAACCCATCTAAGACAGAATGTTTGTGTCTCAGTCACTCAACGTGCACAGCTGCAAGCACAGTGGCATGCAGTTGCCAGCAGAAAAGCTACTCAACTTTTGTGTTTTAACTCAATAATCTTGAACTAGTCATCCCACCATTTAACACACAATCTCTCTGTTAGGGCTTTAGGCAAATGACTAGGCCATTGACTAGGCCCTGGCATGAGGCTAAGCTAACTGAGCAGCGTGTGAAAAACTACTGGACATGGGAAATTGCTGGATGAGACAGACAATGAGACACTGACAAAAGTTATGTATAGTGAGTATCATGAGGGATGCATGCATTTCTCAAGGGGTTAAGGGCTAGCTAGAAAAGAAATGACCAAACCTCACAGATAACTGGGGGGAGAGCACTGGGGACCTCTTGGAGAGCAGTCTTGTGAGGCCAGCAATTGCACAGGTAACCATATTGGTAACACTGTCTAAGGCTGAATTTACCTAGGTAACAGCATAGAAATCCGCAATTTGGGTACAGATCTAGCAAAACTGGGACCATTAGGGAAAAAGTAATTAGTGAAAGGTTGTTTATTTTGGACGCAACTGGGGAAGAGAAAAGAGGGTACAAAGATGGCAAAAAGGAAGGTCAGGAAATGGGAGAAGAGACAACAAGGTATGTGAATCGTATGGCGGAGGTGGTCTAGGGGTATCTGCTGGGCAGCCCTGCACTTGATCACCACAGGTGGAGCAGGACAATAAAACAAACCTGTTGTTCTGACAATATCGTAAGAGTCCAACCTGCTTCTGCAGTCCGCAGTCCGCAGGGCCAGAGGGGAAGGGGTGAGGTGGGTGCTTTCTGTGGCCAGCAAGGGAACACCCAGACAGACGGATCATGCTCTCATGTAGTGGTGCCCATTCCCGGCCAGATGGCACTGGCAACTACCCCCCCCCCCCCCCCCACCTAACACTCTGCCCCTTCCACCGACACATCACAGTGCTGTGTATTTGTGCTGGTCAAATTCGGCCGGATTCAGTTAATTTTCCACCAGAAGAGTGGCGTTTAATACAGCTGCATATGGTACAAGCTATGGAAAAAGGTGCGTTTTTTTTCCTTATAAATAGTTAAGCGCATTGCAATAAAGACTGTATGGAGGCTAAATTCTAAGTTGTACTTTCTGGCACAGCAAAGTGCAATGTTCTGTTTAAAACAAAATTTTGTCAATTCAGCATGCCATAGAGGATTTTTTCTTCTATGCAACATAGATCTCTTTATATTAGCAACGCATAGTGGTTCCGCCTCTCTGTTTACGAGATCTCCAGTAGTGTAGCTGAGCTGCAGGAAGCTGGGTATTGTCTTTTCAGGTACTTGACAGTTTCCTAAAACTATTTCTGATTATCGAGAAGGTTTCGAGTGCCGCCTCAGCTGCAGACCAATGGCTATATTTAATAGTGCTTTTAATGCTAGCTATTTGCAGGCAGTCATGATTTTCTTTGCTCCCACCTTGCCAAAAGCCAGACACTCCAGAAATGTGCGTCTAAACAAATGAGCCATTAGTGCCAACTGGATATTTCCAATTGAGTTATATCTTTTTTGTATTATATTACATTATTGCCTAGAGGTCTCTAGCTCTGCTCTTAATTTCTCTGGCGTGCTTGTTTTATTATCAAAGTGTCACAGCTGAATAGCACATAGCAGTAGTTCTAGTGCATTTACACAAAACATGCTCAAAAAAAAAAAAGATTTTGAAAATCTCCGAGCCTTTTCTCTGAGGTCCTTACAATAGAGAGTCTGAAATATATATTTTAGAGTGCTGGCAGTTATGGGCCTGTCTGGCAATTCAAAGACATTAGAAAAGCTGTAACATTTTCTGGACATCAAGTAATTTGAATACTGAGTGATTTCCAGGTTCTCTGGCTAGTCTCCCGGATAGATAGCATTTCAGTGTTGAAGAGAGAGAGTCCTATGTAGCGACAACATTTACAAATAAATATGTTACAGAGATAGCAAAATGACTGATTCTGTGGGATGCAGGAATACTTATAAATATGTAAGTGGAGGCTGGTAAAACTGCTATGGGATTTAAGACCTAGTTTGATAGATACAGGACCTCCAAATCCCTTATAAAGATTAAAGCTCTTAGCCCAAGCCTGCCAACATCTTCAGTACCATTTTGTTATGAAACCTGAATTAATATTCAACATTAATATTTTTGTTGAGTACAAATCACTGAATACAGCCCAGAATTTGCACCAAGGAATGCATCTGAGTAGAATACAGAAAGTCTGGCTACTTTCCTCTCCTGTTTACTGTACAAAGTCTTACATCGTTTGTTCTCAGCACTTTTCTAACTTCTCATTCCCTTTAGTTAGCATGCATTTTATGTGTTTGTTACAGTTTCTGATACGGCCTCAACTTTTATATCCATCATCAACGGAATTGTTCACCTGTAGGCTGCCATTTGCCAGTACGTGATGTGTTCATATACATCCCTTGAGGCATTAGTATAGCAATATATATTAAAAAAAAGCCTCTTTGCCAAAGTTGCTAAAATCACAACCAAAATATACTAACAGAGACAAAATGTTAACAATCAAAACCCCCTTAGGCAGTTTTGGATGGGTTCCCTCCTTTCATCAGAGGTTAATTTCTGCCCCCACTTATCACATAGTTCTATATTAAGATAACTGGAAGAAGGTCACTGAAATGAATCGCTGGAACTCATCTTAAATTTAACCCAAGGAATTTATATTTAAAAAATCCATCTTTACAGATATACGATCTTTTGGTCTTTCATAGACTCTTGAAATAGGAGTAGAAACTGTCAAAAACCTAAATGAAATCTTTTAGCAGTCAGCTCCTGCTTTTAGGATATCCAAGCAAGAAAAATAATGAGACTTTTAAAGCAACTTAGCGTACAAGTCCTATACCTTCCTAGAAATGTCTCTAGGTTCATTAGACATTTCTAAAAATCATCTCCTTTCTCAAAATGCAAGCTGATTTTTTTCCTTTACAATGCCTACAAACTGGTTGTATAATTCTGCAGCTTCCCTCACTTCACCAGTACCTATGATACCTCAGATTAGTAAGTACAGTGGTATGTGTAAGTACAGAAGGTATGTGTTGTAGAACAGGATAAGAAAACCAACACTGTTGCTGCACTGTCTCTATACCTGTCAGCTGTCACTAAATTCACGCCTTACTATTTTATTGAAAAGGAGAAAGAAGTGAAAAATCATAGTTTAAAGAAGAAATGGAAGATGTGAACACGTATTTTTCTCACACTTCCATTTTATCTCCCCATAACCATTGTCTCAGCCCCTGAAACCAAAGTTTTATGAGAAGTTGCAGCTCAGCTGGAAAAAAGTATTCCTATTTAGAAACTTCTCAAATATTATCCTGAGTTATTAAGCAAAAGCATTTCGTTTCTCACCCACCTGACCCCAGCTAACTGCTGAAAGGAGACAGACTGGCTGGCAGCAGAGACAGCAAAATGAATGTTTCCCATAGATATAAATAGGCATTTATGTATGTTGTGCACAGATTCAAAATAATAATAATAGCTGCCATTACTGCCAACATTAAAAAGTACGTTGTGTAATGAATTGTCTCAGAATTGATGAATGCTCCCTCTGAGGTTATTTTCATGTGGTGGAACAACTGATCACACCAGACTCCGGCCATGGAGCAGAACTTCAAGGATGCACTATTTTATAAAAATGAGAATTTTTGATCAAATCTATTTGTGTTTATCACAAACAATTTGACTGGAGCCATACAAGCTGTGCACTAGGCCCATTCTACAGATGTTAATGAAAGGATGAGGGATAGCAGTGTTGACTGTTTTCTAACTCCCCCTTCCAATCACACTTGACTACAGATGGAAGAAACCAATTATTTGGCTGGCTATGCTGTGTTAGTGTTGGGATTGCATTAAGGATTTTCAGCCGGTTCAAAGAATCTGGTCTTTTTGTAACAATAGCCAACTGATAGAATCTCACATCAATGACCTGGGTAGCAATAACGATTTTTTTTTGTGCTCATGGACTTGAAATATGCCCCAGAAAATTTAGTATTATCTTCTACTACAGAACATTAGTAGTCTTTAAATTTCTCTTATGCCTTAGCCCTTATCTGAAAAAAGAATACTGCAATTATCTGGTTTGCTTTGTCTTGCTTTACAGAGGACGGTTTTTTTCATGGCAGGGGGAACTGATGACAAGGACGATCCTTCACTGTAGCAGCTCACTAAATATTTTCTAATCAAAGTATCTTTTCTTAACTGAGAAGTATCAATGCATCTATTTTGGTGGAAACCAAGAAGGCTCCTGGAAGTAAGAAGCTTAAAAAACTCCATTTAAATTACTCAAGGACTTTTAAAAAGTCACTTCTGCAAAAATATGTAACAGACAACCTTTTCCTCTGATGCAGACTTTGTGTACACGTACTGTGGCATTACACTTTATCCAAGTCACTGTAAAACTGAAACCTTGTAATTACATCTTCTCCATCAATCATCACCATCTCGAATCTCCTCTATTTGTCTAACTGCCAGCTCAAAAGATTTATCTGGCATCTAAAAATCAGATCAAGTTCTTTTTGCTTCTGTAGGTCAGTATCAGTGACAAAAGAGTTTAAATAACTTAGGTTTTGTGGTTTTCTGGGAGGGATTTTTGGGTTTGTTTTTTGCTTTTTTGAGAATGTACAAAGAGAAAATATCACTAATGTTTTGCAGATATATTGGCTTCAAACTGCTGACAGAAGGAGGAAGTTGGCTTTAGCTAATATAATTAACTGATATAACCTTCAAAACTCATAGGGCACGTGCTCTGTAGAGAACGGCAGTACTTTGCTGCCACACTTGATTCAAATATTGCCGTCAGAATGGCCTGTGTGATGTGGTTTTCTCTGATTTGAGAACTGCTGCACAATTGTAATTGCTAGGATAGACATGAACTTTACATATTGGAGGGGACCTACTTGGGATACCGCCTCTTTCCTACTGACTGAAAAGGTGAAAGGTTCCTGTTACTAGAATCGGGAAAGCACACAAGTGCTACAAACCATGATGCACTATGTGCAATGTAGTGAGGAAGTGTAAGGCTCCGCTTAGAATTCTAACTATAAATCCTTCATACAGTGACTGTAATAACTGTGACATTCAAGGGATGAAATGCAGCCTCGTACCTAGAAACCTTTAGCCTCTGTTATCTTTCTTTGTGGCCTCGAGCAAATTGTGTAATCTCTCTCAGTTTTTATAGCCATAAAGCTACATAGTCGATGTTCACCTTACGGTGACACGGTAAGGTTTAATTAGCTAATGTTCTGAAAAGCTTCCCACTGCAACACCACAGCAGCAGCAACACTATACCTAGTAATACTATCTATTGTTCCAGTTATTGACTGTGCCTGAGGAACTGGCCTCACGTAGAAGAGACAAAAGTTAAGCTGTCTATGGAAGAGAGAGGGAAAATGGAGGAAGTAAGAGTTTCAGACATAAAATGAAACGATTCATTTCCAGGAGTGGCACACATCATCGCAGTATTTTTAACACAATAAATACCATGTGGTAATAACTTTAGGTTTCTTGTTGAGGGAGGACGAGTTGATTTGGGAAGGAGGCATGTAATGGAAAGAAGGAATCAGTGAAAGGCAGAGAACAAGCACTAGGCAGTGGAGGGAAGAGGTGAGCATCTGAGTGGTGGAGCAGGGAGTAGCAGCACTCTATTTTAACAGAGAACTGAAAGGATCTAGTAAAAGAAGCCTCAGACTGCTTTCTCTTCTTGCACATCAAAATGCTTAGATCTTGGTGCCAGCTACTCATTCTCAGAGATGAGTACTGTGAACTGCTAAGGCATTTTCATGAAAATGGTGTACTCTTAATACCTCTGGCACTTCCATTCTCTGAAGTACCACTGCTACACACTTCTGCATAAGACTTGTGCGATGTAAAGTAGCTCTGCCTTTTTGTGTGTGAAAAGCTGGTCTTATGCATCAAAGAGCTGGGACACAGTGACGCAGAAAGACGTCAATTTGACGGGATTCAAATGCTAAGATCCTCTATTTAACCACAGACAAGAGAGTAAGTACTCTCCTATGTTGCCTCGTAGTGTACCTCAGAGTCCTAATCTTGAGAAATCCACTGAAGAAGAGATCAGTAATGCAGCAACTGAGGACTTTCATAGAGAAAGCCTTTATGATATAGGCATCTGTTCACATATTGCAATCAAATACATCCATTTATTTAAATAAAGAGACTTGTAATGTTTCCTGCCCTGAGCTTTGTGTTAGTCATGGCATTTTTCAGCCTTCGTAGCATCTTCGGGTGGCAGTTGTGCAGAAGCAAGGGTTCTATTCTGCTATTTTCATTATTGAAATTTTGACTATTTTTTTCTGATCTGCATTAAAATAAAAACTAGATCCTTCCCTACTTATTCTTTGGGGGCGGAGGGAGAGAAATATTCACTTTGTGGTTATGGCATTGACATTGCACAAGGGATACCTACGTTCAGATTCCAGGCCTGCACGAAAATGAACATAACCCTCCCCCTTCTGTCTTCCATATACTAGTCGAGCGCTTTACAACCAGGCCTGGAAATTGGTGTGCGTGTACTTTTCTGTCTGGATTGTAGAATAGTTAATTATTTATGCAAAGCAGTTTGGTTCCAAAAGGAGACAAAAAATGCCTGCAGAAATGGATCGCTACTGTGTCTACATCTGTAAGTTTTCAAACATAAACTCAAAAAAATCAGGTTTGATGAATCAGGATCTTCATACAAAATAAACTGCACTGCAGAACTCCCTGATCTACTTCAAATTGCAGTGACGGCTTTTAGAGGCATTTCATTTCAAGGGTTCTCATAATGGGCCAGCATACATCAGTCTGCCACACTGGCACTTCTTGAAGTGTCAAGAGAGTTTTACCAGTTAAACAATTCCATTAAAGCATGAATAGGTTGCATAATAATATTCCCTCTGCTCTTCCCTCATTGTAATCAGTGCTCTAAGTAGTAAGCATGGAATTAAAAATGAAGCACTGCTCTTTAGAAGGGATTTATTTGTGCAAGAGTACTGCTGTACACATTTTGGAAGAAACTACTTTTTTTTTTGTTTTTGACTGCCAGCACACAGAAGCACTCTGCTATTCTAATGAGTCTCCAAACCAGCAGTTTTCCACGTTTCTCTAATGATTGCAGACTCCTGGGACTGTACGCAGAAACTTCTCTGATTATGTTGTGAAAATGGTGAGGAATTGACCTGGAGATGCAAAGACTGTTCCTGCAGGTGATTAGCCTGAACAGAACCATCTCAGCAAGGTCCCGCTCAGATTCCAGAAACCAGTTACCAGTTCAAGATTCTTAAAATATATATATATAAGCACCACAGTAGCCATTGTTCTGACACGGGTAAAGTTATCAAGAAAAACTATCTAAGAGAGAAAGCTAGACTGTAAGATATTTTTTTTCAATGAATAAAGTGAACTTAAGCCCTTAACAACAGGCTAATTCTAGTTAACTTTCACAGAACCACTTAGTTCAAATGTTCTCCAGAGTCCAAAGACACAGTGTCAAGATTACCAGTATAAAGAATAGCAATGAGGGTATGAAAACGGAAATTGCCCCGTCAGAGTTATAAGTGCACATACATACACTATAATGCATAGGCAGCCAGAAGGCCTACCGAAGGATCAGAAGTAAGCCTGCAAACACAACGTCAGACATGCTACCATCCCTATTATTATGTGCAAAGATGCCTTGCTGTATTCAAACACCTATTTAAAGCATGTCTTTTCAGTAAGGTTAGATTTAGGGAGCGCTATCTGTGGAGGTTTCATAAATTAATGTGGGCAGCTGCTAGGACACAGAAAATAAAGTCCAGCGATCAGTTATTCAGAAAGAGCAAACAGATACTCTGTCATTAATTTGCTTTCCAAACTATTTCCACATTCATTTAATAAACCATCTTGCTAATTTAATAGAATACATTATTTTAAAACATTCACTTTTGATCAAAGCCAAAGGAGGGAATATCTGTGCGTCACTTCAAAAAGAAAATTAAGTCTCCTTATAAGCCAGTTTGTTGCTTTGGTACAGTATTGATTTAAACCACTGGAAAAAGAAATAAGCACTGTTGTTTTCAGCTTTTACAACCACTGATAAGATCTACAGGATGACTTTATCTTGGTTTGGTAATACAGTGGTTTGATGGTTTAATATTTTGATAATACGGTGAGATATAAACAAGGCTGTGCGCGCACGCACACACGCACACACAGAGTCTTTTGCTGTTTCAAAGACTTGCTTGGAATTCAGGTATCCGCATGAGAAACAGAAGTCACCCATTAAGGTCAAAGTAGCATCGCATACATAATTTTATTTGTCACAATAAACAGGACAGATAAGTTTTGGCATAGCCCAGCCTCTGTATTTTACTCTCCAGTAAGCTTTGTTCAGAAATTCTTTCTGTAGTCCAGAACTTGCCATTATTAGTTTCAGAGTTGCTCATTTTAAGTGTTTTACTTTACCTTCTCTCTTGTGTTCATGTAAGAAAGGGAAAGAGAAACCCAGAGACTGAAATATGAAAAGGTTCTTTTCGCTTGTTTTAGATAAGGTATTCAGAAAAAACACTTTTTTTTTTTTTTGGTATCTAATGAGCCCTCCTGAGGGACTAGGCTGTTGCTCTTTTTGCTTGGAACACAGTTTGGCTGACCTGCTTAAATATTTTGTTTTCCTGCAAGAGTTGTGATCCACTGGCATCGTCTATGAATGAGTTAAGTGAACCAATAAAAGAGCTGCTGATTATTGGATTTCTCAAAGTTTTTTCCTCTCACTTTTCTGTCACCTTTCTCTCCTCCCAACATGCCACTCAATCTCCTCCAGTTCTTGTTATAATCCTCTTATGACCAATGTCAACAGCTTAAGATACTGCACATGGAAGCTGTGTAGTGAACTGCCTTTTTCCCAGGACCATTTTTAAACTATCTTTTTAATATTATGAGCAAATGTTGTTTGAGACGACAGATACAAAGTCATGTGAACTCAACAGAAGGCCAAATTTAGAAGATACTCAGTTTCCTAAGGTCTGTAAAGATAATACAGCCCCATTAGGCAAGCACTTAGCATTTTGGGGAATGATTGCTGAAAGCAAAATATATTTGGTCTCAGATCTGAAAAAAAGGATATAAGCCCTCAGTATGGGCTTACAGCAGAATTTAGTTTCCTGATATCTAATCTGTGGGTGATCCGTATCTCATTTTTGAATAGAGTGTGTCCCAGGTGTTTAACATTTGCTTTTGCTTGTGTACTGAGGCAAGTCATTCTCACCAAAATGGACAGCTTAGCACTGCACAACTACAGGTCGAGCCTCTTAGCGTTACTACGCAATATCCATAGGGGAGCTTGATCTTTTTCACTCGATAGCCACTAACCTAGTGGTTTGGGGATTCTCTGGGAGAAAGACGGCTGTTCTCAGGACAACTTATGCATTTTATCTTCCTCTTCTGTTGTTTATGTATGCCACAGTCCTTGAGCAGGACCACATCATGCTCGCAAATACAAGATGAGTGCCATTCTCCTTCTACCCTCATGGAAATGGTGAGTTACTGTTGTTTTGAGGGCTGCTTTTTGGAGCCTGCCCAAGAACTCGTGTTCCTTGGTTAGGAGAGTGTTAGTGTTTACCTTTTCCCCAAAGAAAAAGCGATTTTTTTTCCCAGATCATTTTTAAACTACTGAAGTAGCTTCACAAATAGTAACAATATATTTTTTTTAAATTAAGGATACTCAATAATTGCCTGAATTGTCACAACCATAGACTGCAATACAGAACTTCTATTTGTAAGTACAGTCCTTTTTTCCCATCATGAAACAAAGTTCTTAAATGGAAGACTAGTGGAAGTTTTCTGTGAGACTATGAATATGAGCAGCTCTCGGCACCACTTTTGTTGCTGATGTTCTGCTGCAGTAAGTAGTGTATGTAATTAAAATGGGCCACCAACTATTTGATTCACCACAACGTGACATGTGCGGTATGTCAATACTTTCCTTTACTTGGAATCAGAGAAAATACATGCATAATAAAGACTGAGAAACTCTACTGCATAGTGACTACCAGCTTTTGGGCTTTGATTTAATATTATTTCTCAGAAAACTATTTAAAAGTTCTAGCTACTCTCTCATTTTTGAAAAAAAATGGTACTTCAGCATTTAGACACTTTCAACAAAGTGAAACTTGCAGCTCACTAACTACATCCCAATAAAACTGCTTCACTCCAGGTGAAGGTGGAATTGCTCTGCCAGACAGCCCTTCAAAAAGGAATTTACAAATAAGGAAAAATAAATATAAAAAGCTACCTCCCTTAGCAATGCCTCTGAAATCTGAAGCAAGAATCAGACAGAACTGGAGCCACATCCAAAACTGTGATTGCAAAACTAGTGCTCAGCTACTACCCCTTCTAAAGGGGTGTCCACAGTTCATGATTTTTGAAGCACCCAAAGCACTTAAAATTTCATTTCAGTGTATGCCCAGAGGCATTCACAGGATGGCAGAGCAGCTATGCTTTCAGCTCATGCTAAAATTCTAGTGCAGTGCAGAGAGCAGATGTTCAGACAGCTAATTTGCCTGAGGAAGTTAAACAAATAAGCATGCCAAGAACTCACTAAGCTCCTGATGTTCATGAAATCCTCCTTCAGGGCAGTGCAAAGTGGTGGCATCACCTACAGTCCCCAGAAAATAAACATGGGGGTGCAAGGAAATGTACAGTGAGAGCGTGAAAACTGAATTCAAGACAGAGAGATTATCTGACAACGGGAAGACATACAGATCAATCACAACTCAGCACAGTGGCTTAGCAAAGAGAACTATTAAAACGGCATCCTATTATCACAAGCTACAATGATAATTCAGGAACAGATGAATTAATCTGGTATCATAAGAAAGGAGGTTAGTCAGGAGTAGCCAGGATAAGGAGGACAGGCCTGCTGAGCAAATGGACAACTGTGATAGATAAAGTGAAGTGCATGTTCCAGGGATACATGCTGAGCATGATGGGGAACCTAGTGTCAAAACTGACCCTGTCTCTACCAGCCTTCATATTGGGGTTTTATGACACTCTATTCAACCTGTTTCATTCAGTGCACAAGTCAGAGTTTCTGCTACATCGACCAGAGCAGCTCTGCTGTCTGACCTCATACCATGCTCTGGAAGATGAGCAGCTTCTTGCCCATGATAGCCTCTCTCACTTTGCAGGCAATTGTAGCACAGATCATCAGCTGCTTCCTACACCAGTTTCCAGGGCTGATGCCATTTTGCTTATACAATGAGCTCCATAAAACTTCTGGCTGATCTATCATCTAGCAGAGGATGGTGGAATTTTCTCTGAGAATCTTGTAGTACAGTATATTTGAAGTAGTGGCTGCCATGTTCAGAAAGCCAGCACAGGTAGCACATATATATATATATCAACCAGAAGAGAACGTGCTAAAAATGGGGTAGTAGTATGTAATGGCTGAGTAGGCAAAATCACCAGTACCTAAGGTAACATCATTTCTATATGCAATTGAAATTCAATCTTTGCAGTTGTTTTCTCCTAGGATAATTCCCCAAAATGAGGAGGGGAGCAAGGGAGGCAAGAGCTCAGTAGTCCATGAGCATCCTCCTTCACAAATGTGTTAATGTACTCTTACTTTTTCTTCACTGAAACTGCAAGCATCCTTATCCTACCATCGTGTTCTATAGCTGAAACCTTTGTTTCTTGCCCTGGTACTCACTCTGCTTCCAGTACAAAGCACACGGCAACAATTTTATATGGTATTTTAGTTAGTGCCTTGCTGTAACATCACAGAGGTGCGTGCCTGGCAGCAACCTCCTTTTCATCCTCAGGGTTTCACTTCAGTTTAGGTACCAGCATTCAGTAGTATCTTTGCTTAAAAAATGAGCTGTCAGGCACAGGAATATGGGCTCTTACCTCCGCTATAAGGCTGGTTGTTGCCAGTATGGTCCCTTGACTACACGTGTTACTTAGTGATCTGTGACTACCGGTGACTTGGTCCAGGGCAGCTGTCTTCTCAAAGTCTATGCTATGAATACCTGAGAAAGGTGGGAAAAGGTGTGGTGAAAAGGTGGAGTTGGTTTCTTCCTTTTCTGCTCAGAGATGTTTTGTTTTCTATGAACTCTCCCTCAATGCAGGAAGCTCTTTATTACAAGTTGGTTCCCCTTCCCCTCCTGCACTGGCTTGCAATGACACTGGCAAATACCTGACAGTTAGCAGGAAAACCTGGTGACATACACCACTGTTTTTTCTGCATGAGACAGCACCTTTCCACTATGGGTTGAGTTCAGGGTATAACAGATATGAATAATTACAAGACCTAGACCTCAAGAGCATTTACCTGTTACAAGGGGCATTAGACTCCTGACAAATTCCGGAGTGCAATTTAAGTTGACTTTTGGGAGGACATCCTGTGGCTATGCAGACTCAGGTCTTGTTGTTTTAACCCCTCTAGGGAAGAGAACCTTGTCCCAGCCATTTTCCCACTTATCTATGTTGACTAATTAGAAGCCATTTTGATAAAGGTCATAAGGACCAAATTCCCACTTAGTATATAAAAGGTTCAGTCCCCTAGCTGGGTTCTGGCAGCATGGATATACAGCTCTCCCCTCTCTTCACCTTGTAAACCTTGCTGTCTATCAGCATGTCTTTTTTGAATTGATGCTTCTCCCTTCACACTCTGTGATTAAATATTCTCTTCTTCAAATTTAGTCTCTGTAGTGCCTTTTACCTGGGCTCAGAGTCTGGACAAGAATACGCTGGATACAAGCAACCTCACACTGCTGTTCTGGAGCACACAGGCAGGCAGAATTGCTGCATTCTGCTCATTTTACGTGCACACTGTCTTGGAAGCGGTTCCTTACAACACTCTTACTCGTCCTGTTCAGCCACCAGTATCTGTGCAAGACAGGGAGAGCGAAAGGGTCCTCGTTGGCTATAGATAGGATTCCTGACAAAGCAGGCATAGATAGTCCTCAGCAGAGATAAGCCTCATGGGGATCAAACCCTCCCCAAACTCCTGTACAGGCACATCAGGCCTCTCTGCTACAGTGGCTATCTCCAGGGGAATGAGGCATTTAGAAGTTAGACATTGAGGCACTGGACTTTTAACCCTCTGCATCCTTTCTGAACTTCACCCAGGGCTCTCTGTATTTTACCAGTAATCTGTAAGAAAGAAAGAAGCTGAATCTCCTGAAGCAATGTGGATCACTCCCCCACAGCTAATGCAGTTAATTTTTTGACTAATGGTCTTTTCCTAAGATGAGTTGAAGAGTTAATGCATATAAAAATAAACTGCACAAATTTAAAAAGAAAAATAAAGCCCTGAAAAATTTAAATAATTAAGTTTTCTGAGAGTGCATGTTCCCAGGAGACGATACATCACAAAGGATTAATAGCACACTGAAGAAATGGTCAAGTTAATCTTCGGGACAAGGAACTCTGGGTTTTACACACAACTCTAGGAGAGAGATGTTTATCTTCTTAACCGTGTCCTGTGAGCCTGTTTTCAGAAACTGGAACCAGTCGGATTCCTCCAGGTATGTGTAGAGTGTATGTTCAAGACACAGGAAAGGCACATTTTCAGCCTCTGAAACATTCTTTGTTCCTTTCTCACATTAAGAAAGAGAATGCATGAAAGCACTGGGTTCCTTTCTGTCCAGAACAAATAGCATCTTCTTGTGCTCTACTAAACAGGAAAAATGATTACAGAAATCCACCAGGAGGCAGCACATTAAAACATTTGTGCTATAAAAAGACATCCAAAACAATAAAAAATTGTCCTCTCCCAAATCCTCAACCTAGTATTTAGTAAATATATTCCCCCCCACCCCCTTTTTAGTCATTATGTTTTATACGTTCAGCTCTTCTTACCTACATACCATACACATTACATACCTGTAAATTAGTAGTAATTCCAGTGCTTTCAAACAGCTTACTGCAGGCACGCACAGTTAAAATGGAAGTCTAACTGATTTCTGAAACAGCATTGAGTGGAAAAAATGAGTAAACAAAGCAGGTAGAAGTGATAGGACAAAATATAAAGCGACCCAACAGACTAAACCATTTTTACTTCCTTTGAGGCTTACTGAAAAAATCTAAATCTCTGAGCTCTCTCATAACCATTTTTGTTTTTGTTTATACAAACACACACACACACACAGAGCAAAATGCCACCAAAAAAATATTATTTAAGTGCTGATTTTTTCACACCAGGAATACTCTCACTCCTTCAACAGGAAATACACCTGGATCACTGTCACACTGAAACCAGAGCTATAGGTCTGATTCATAACCATGCTACTCTTGGCACCAAACTAGAGAAACAATCCAGCTCTGGATTTCATGACCCATGAAAGACGGAAGCTCTGTTCTCTCCTCCGCCCACTCAGCCCCTCTTTTCTAATGGTATGAAGGACTCTTTCCAGTTGTGGCTCAGCCTAAGTCGAGTGCCTAAAAATCACAATAGGTATATATGAAAAATTTAAGACTAGTATGTTATTTTAAATCCCAATTATTTATGTACTTTCAATCCACTTTAAGCTCTGCAACTGGAAACATACAATAATGCTCCTATAGCATCTTGTGTTACAGGTCAAGCATATGGAACACGGCAAGAAGGCTACAGAAAAGTGCAAACTACCTAAATAATTTCTAAATATGTAACTACAAATACAAGGTATGTGCAAAAACCATCAACAAAAGTACAGCATAAACAGTATATAATCAGGTCCTTAGAAAAGGCAATTAGGAAGAGCTAATCAAAAGACAAATCTGGAAAGCAAATATTTGTAGTTTCAAATTGTAAGCAGGGCCTGTAAGAGACTGTATCTATGTCTTTGACTTCTCAATTCAAACACACACTACACATTCTCCAATGCAAAACCACAGTTAATTGTGAAATTAAAACACAAGCACAATGTCAGCAGAAATCACAAATTTATTAATCCTTAAATATATCCATCATTTACCATTATGGCAAGAAATATGTACACTGTGTCCCATGGTAAACTGCAGTGTTCCAAAATGACAGAAGATAAATGTATAATTCAATTGTGGTGGAGAGAACAAATCACAATTTCCTCACATCTTGGTGTGGAAGACAAACTTGATCTACAGTAATATGTCAACACCACATGCTATGTTATAAGTATAAAAAACCACCCTACACCTAATTTGTTAATTTTAAATACAGTTATGCCACTTATAGCCGCTTCACAAAAAAAGTAAAAATTAATGAGAAAAAAAAATGAGGCCATTACTTTTTCACAGATCCCATTGGCAGGTTAATATGGCTCAACACATTTATTGTAGATGCTTATTTTAAATATATATTGTTTAAATGTAGTAATCATGTAGTAATTATCAGAGAAGCTTAAATCCATCTACCATACATCCACTAGTAACAACACCAAAATGTTTAAGAACTGCTTTTGATCAGTAATCAATACAGAAAGGTGAAATTATACAAATTAGGAAGCTTTCCTATTTTAAAAACTTCCAGCTGCAGAGTTGCAAATTGTTAACTGCTAAAAAGAACATTGATTGAGATATCATGCACTATACAGCGCTGCAGAAAACAGTTAGCCCTGTTGGTAATAAAACAATTAACAAATGAAAAAGAGAAATAATCAATCCCTGTATTTTTCTATTAAAACTGGAAGGGAATAAATCTAAATGCTTGCAAGAATACACTTTCACAGATACATAAAGGAAGCAAAAATAGTCCCTGTTAGAAAGTTTCTGTTCTAAACTGACATGAAAGCATTCCCTGCACAGCGTACAGATTTTTGCAGCAACAAATAAAAAGCCAAAACAAATTGGTAATGCTGCAAAAGTTGTCCTTAATATTGTACACTGTGCAATGATTTTAATAAGCCAAGAGCAAATTGGGGGGGGGGGGGGAGCGGGGAGGAAAAGAGAAAGGGGGGGACAAATAAACCTGTGGTAAAGTGTTACAGTTTTATTAGAAAACTGGTGTATTCATAATATATTTTCAGAAAAGCAACAGCTATATTGGAAAGTAAATAAACTCTTCATACTAAGCTTTTAAGGCCTAATATTTCTAGAGTATACTAACCACACAACTGCCCTACAGCTTAAACAAAATTTTAAAATGTTCTAAAGCCTCCTTAAATTTACAGTACACCCTAAAAGCGATAAAAATCTGTTTTTCTTTATCCATTTCAATAATCAAAATCTGCCTCTCAATCATCACTTAGTTCCTCACAATTTTTTATTTTGCTTTATCATCCAATATAAATTTTCAATTAGCATAGTAAGAAAGCAAAGGTGAAGACTCAGAGAAAAAAAAGAAGTTGCTGACTAGCCAAGTCATTGCCAGTTAATTCAGAACTGACCAAGCCAGCAAATGATGAGATATTTCCAGTTTATACAGACTAATAACTAAAAAGGCTTCAGTCAGAACAAAGCCAAGATATGATCACTTCCACATTTATCAGCGATTTTGTCCATCTACATGCCATAATAAAAATCTGTTTTACAGTAACAGAGCTATCAGTGGAAATCCTATCCCTTTCTACCAGAACCAAAGCAAAATCCAAGAACCTGGGGAACAAGGAGGAATCAAAAAACAGTTCTTAAAAAAAGAGGGTAAATGTATTTTTGAGGGAGTTTTTTTTTGTTTTTTGTTTTTTTTGTTAATAAACGGGATAGTTTTTAAAGTTGTCTGTCAAAACTTGACATTAAGTGGAGAAAAAATGACAAATGTATTCTGTATCTACTGCTGTACACCAAATGTCTGACGTTTATGCCTTGCTATTTTCTATTTGCATGGAACATCACCTTCATTGAAATGTTAACAGTGTACAGATGGAATATGCAGCAAAATGGTGCATCACAAATGTGTTACATGAAGAACCTTCACAACTTCATGCACTCAGAAACATGCATGAAGAGAACAGGATGGCCAAGATGGTAATCACCCAGGCGCGTTGGGTACAGATAATGCAAGAGCGGCACCGCTGATATTTTTAGCTAGAAGGAGGAAGGAGGAAAAAAAAAAAAAGATCGCCATTACTGAGGTAACATCACCACCAGATAACAATACATGCTCAAGTGTTAGCCAATACCATTAAACGAAAGTCTTCTCCAGATCATTTAACACAACACTGCGAAAAAAAACAAACAACCCCCCCCCCCCAACACTCAGGCAAAGCACTCTTATTTTTTCAAACCACTTTACAGACATTTTTAATCTCTACAACATGCCAGAGAAGCTCTTAAAAGAAAAAGGGAAACTGAGGCAGGTCGTGAAATTGCCTTCATCAGTTTCTCGAAGGAGGGAGCTCAGAATTCAAAAGTGAACCTCCCTTTGAGTTTAACTTGCTTCCTTAACGTGTACATTACAGACTCTGCCACAGATTGAGATTCTCGTACAAAAATTGAACTGAATAGCAAGGAAGAACCAGGTGTCATTTACATGCAAGACATGCTAGAAGCTTTAGAGAAAATGAAAGAAATGAAAGAAAGTAGTTAACTAATTCAGCTTGTTAATATTATTTGCATTACCGTAGCATCTAGGGGCCGGTCATGACTGGGATTCCGCTGTGCTAGGCACTGTACAAACACAGAAGAAACTCTTTACTTAACTCTTCTTGCTGTTTGGTATTTAACTTATGAAAGTATAATAAAACGAAAGGTGTGATGAGTGAGTGAGTCTAAGCCTGGGAGTCTGAATTTGGCCTTGGGAGTCAGTTTGAGGTTCAACAGCCCTTTGACTGCAGGTATTTTAGACCACTCTTTGTTTATATGCAGACATAATTCTGCAAAAATACATTAGCACAATAAATTCTTAGGAACACTGAATACAGAGAAAGATCTACTATTAATCAAACAGCTCAAATAGAGAGAAGCAATGGACCAGACAGAAACCAAAGTTTCTCAGTTGTTGCTGGTCTGTCTCACAGTAAAAAATACAAATAAAACTTATATATAAAATGGATACGAACTTGTGCTCATATTAATCTCCAGAATTAACTGCTATATGGAAGCATCTCCTTTTCTGGTACCTATGGCTACTGAAGAGCTTGATTCTGTCTTCATATTTATAGCTGATCACAGCTGTAATTGCTTTTGCAAGTCCATTAGATTGGAAATTTTTTTTCAGACAATGTGCACAGAATTGTCTTTCTATTGCATAAGGGTCATTACTAAGTACGGCATATTGATAATAATGAAATAAACAGTGGCAAACTGCAAAAACTTCAAATACAAGAAGAGAGGAACAACAATGTGGAGCAATACTTTAACTACACTTCTGTCATTTTCCAAGCTGGAGTTATTTATGCACTACTGGTTTCACTGGGAAAAGTAAAGGTGAACTTCAAGATGTTCTAAAAGATAGTCGTGACATTATGATAGTCATGATAGTTACAGAAGGTGAATCCTGACAAGGTACCACATGGGAAGCTACCAGTTAACCTTGAGAAGATGGGGATTAAAGCAAGAATGCAAAGTAAAATAACTGAAAGGAAAATGACAATGCTTGGGCTGAAAGGGGAACTACCAGGGTACAGCAGACTCGCTACTCTTTGCTGATGACCTGAGCACACGCAGCAGGACCATCTCATGTAGTTCATTCACACAAAGGTGGAAAGCATTATAAATACAGAGGAAAAAGGTAGTATTGTACAAGAACCACAAAATAAGCTTGAGGACTGGCTAATCCACAAACATTATGTTTAATAACAGGAAGTACAGGGCTGCACACTCAGCCGAAGTTTATATAAACTCGCTGGTTGGACATGACAGATTAAGATAAATACATGTCTGTTGTAGGTGATCTGCTAATGTGATACAGATGATAAAAGCACAGAAATCATGCTAGAATATAATAGACATGACATTCTTAGCAGAGAGAAGGAAGTAACTGTGAAAACAAATAAAGCCCTGCTAACACCTGATCACAACTGTATGCAGTATTTCAGATGAACTCAAGCTAGTGAAAAGACAAACCTTAAACCAGAAAAGACACAGCAGAGAACTATTTAGGTAACTAGGAAAATGGAGATTCTATCATACAAAGCCAACCAAGGAAGCATGTTTTATTTACCCTACCAAAATGGAAGATAAGAAGTCATCTTAATCGCCCTTCATATAAAATAGCTCCTATCTGCATATCTGTCTCCAGTATTAAAGGAGAACAATGATGGAATAAGAATAATCAAGGATACATTAATTTAGGCCTGACAGTAAGGCTTTTAACCATCAGAGCAATGATATTTTAGAATAGCAAGAGAAGCAAGTTCAAAAAAACCCTCCGAATTTACAATGGGGGTTAGGTGAGGGATTTACACGATGATGTTGCCAGTGCTAACAGAGGATCTATCTATTGCTACACTGTAATCTCAGAGCATCTCTCCTTAAACCCTAGCTATGTGCTAAGGCTTTGAGTCACTACTTCTCCTACGTGACCTTTTTAGTTCAGATACATTCTCAAAATCCTGAAATACCTTCTTCTGTCTGACTCCACAAGCTCAGAACACCCTCAGACTTAGACACAAGCCTCTGGGCTCAAAAAATTCTCTCTCAGCCTTTCTCTCTCACTCATTCCATCCTTAGTAGCCCCAGAAACTCTTATTAGACAGCATGAGCAGCAAAGAACTGACATTACATACTGAATACTGGCACAGCTTTTATGGGGCAAATCTCAGACCTGAATGCACAGCTGCATTTTTCTGAGATTTGCCTTCTCTCTTTCTGCAATCTGAGGGCCAGGAGTTACTCTGTGGTAGCTAGATGAACCCTTTAAATTCCAGAGAAACTCCAGCTCTGGCAAGTGTTCATAGCAGCAGTAGGTGCAGAACAGAGCACACCACAACTCATCTCACATGCTACATGAATATTGAGGCTCCTATTACAACACTTGTACCTCAAACAGAAGGAGCTGCAAAATCTATTCCATACAGGAATTATTGGGAAGATTCTATAATCTATATAAAAAATCTATACTGATCATCTTCATAAGATGACACCTATTTTGTTCCCTTCTGGTTTTGGTGCCTCAGAATAAGTGTAATAAACTACCTTGTTCTTGTAACTTCATGATTATTTCCTATAAATATGCTTTAGTGTAAGTTAAATAAATTAAGAAGGAAAAAAGAACAACACAAAACACACAAACAAAAAACAGAACCATAAAAAAAACACCTAAATGGAAAAGATAAGAGTCCTAGTCCAGTGCCTGACACACTGACATAAACACTTACTGCCCAGGGTGCACTGGGCCAGGTGAACCTATTTCACTTATGCTTACTGCCCCTATGGATAGCCAGGTCAGACTCCTTGACAAAAAGCTCCTTTACAAAAACACCAAAAAATCTCAGTAATGTTACATTTCAAGCATATATAACTACTCTTTCAATATTATCTGTTTAAATACTGGCAGTGCAGCTAGGATGCAAAAAAACAAAGGATGACATGGCTCCTGCTCCCACTGGTTCACAGTTGTAAATTAAATACAGTAGCTGTTACTAGGTAATCAAATTACTTTTTTTTTTTCCTTCCAAAAAAATCCAATATTTTATCCCCAGTGAAGTTTTACACTTCATTCTATTATATTCCTCACTTGATAGAATACTATTTCGTATGAGAGAGTGTTGTTGCAAGAAGTCAATTATAGGACATGATGAAGTTGTAAAGATAGAATCTAAGCCCCTACCACTCAAGCTGGCAAATTCAGCCATCATCCACACTAAACACCTCATACAAATGTGGTTACATCTTATACAAAGGGCTTGCACCTGGACAAAGTAAAGCCTATGCCAGTGCTGTATGATTTGGAAACAGTCTAATGCAAGTGTGTCGACTGAGAGAGGATGTCAACAAGCTTGGGCCCCAAGGGACATGGCAGCATTAGGAAAGCCGAAAGCAGAAGAAAAGCAAAGGACTTGAGCAAAACCTCTTGAAGAAGCTGTGACTCTTCATCTTGTTACTGCAATTGTGAGTCTGCACTAATTTGCACTGCTGAAAATTCGGCTCAAGGAATCCAAGTTTTTGAATGCCCTCTCATACCCCCAGTGCCATGCTGTGACTCAACATGCAGAGATGCCAGAACGAACTGAATAGATAAATGATGATAGCAAAGATTTGAAGTTTACTCACACAGGTGGGAAATGACTATGAAACAGTGATTGTCTAGCAGTTCAGCAAAGGGAGTGTGGGAGGAGAGAACATGATAGATACTTGCATGGCTTAATCTATAAAGTAAATACATAAATTGGCTCAAGATCAACTTGGAGAGAACACAGCTAGGCCTGAGTGGGTACAGATGGCTGAGAATCACAGAAAATATTGCTCAAGATTTATTTTTTCAGCAAAATGTTACTTTATCCCTTGAAATTTTCCAGCCAGCTCTAATAGCTCCATATATCCTATCACTTTTTATTCCTTCTGTCCTCCCTGTTCCCTCTAATGAGATTTTTCCACTCCTATTTTGTGTGACGTGTATCAGGCACTAGCTACATTAAAACATTTTTCTGCTTCTCAAGCTCTTAGTTCAGGGACTAAGATCAGTAGGCATCGTGGTTGAAACTGACAACAACAAAAATCATTATTGGTAAAAATACTTGTACAAATACTACATGCACACTACTGACACCACATAAATGAGCATAATGAAACTACACTATCAAGAGGACAGTTTCATAGGTTTTAAGGCCAAAAGCAGCTATTAGACTACCTAGTCTGACCTACATAACTTAAGCTTGTGGTTTGAAATTGTTCCTTACTTGATAGGTACTGTTGGTGACCCTGAACGGTGAAAGTGAACATTCTGCCATTTCCCATCACGACGGTGCCAGACCCGTGTTTCCTCTGACTGCATAGTCTTTGGCATCCCACTTCCATCCATGTACTGTGTCAGCCGTATATATGCAATGCAGGCAGCATCATCGCCCACAAGGTGAACATGAGGATTGAGGATAATGGTGTGGATTGGCTTATTACTTTTGGATAAAGCTAGGAAACAAAAACACACACAGAGGATACTAAGTAATAAAAATAACAAAGTAATAGGATACTAAGTAATACTCAGTATATAGATAGTAAGTAACAATTACATACTCAGTAATAAAAACCATTTACTGATAATCATGCACAACTAGCTCAAATATATTGTAGAAATGAGTACAGTTGCAGCAGGAAGTATGTTATCCCCTTTCCCATAAGTAAACCAATTGAATTTTTAATAGTGTATATTATTCTATCCATGTAGGTGCCAAGTAAGTTTCAATAATTCTCCATAGACAATTATTTGACCCCAATCAGTTCCAGGGCATCTTAACTAGCAGTGATTTTTTGTGTGTGTGTGTGTGTGTGTGTGTGTGTGTGTGTGTGTGTGTGTGTGTGTATATATATAGAGAGAGGGGTATGCTATAGGTATATATATATACACACACCTATATATATATACACCTATAGGTATATATAGGGGTGTGTGTGTGTATATATTTTCTAATGAGTTTCTAATGGTCACTACTGCATTTAATGACATTTGTACTTAATATTTACAGTTAATGACCTTCAGCTTTTAACTTACTCCTGTGAGATACTTTATTAAGTGCTGATATCTATGAAAGTTAAAAAAAAGAAAAAAAAAGAGGCAATGAAAGTAAAAATTTTAAGGAAAAATATGGAAAAAAATCTATTTTAGATACGGAAGAGAATTTAGGAACACCATAATCCCATTTTACGCTCAGACAGTTCTCAGAAGTTGCTGTATGAGCTAGTATCTTCATTTATAATGTTTTATTTCCTTTTGAGTCAAGTCTGCTCTAAAAGAGTTACCTACAGAACATGATCCCCCAGAACTTTATTAAATCCAATCATTGGGTAATTTTTCTTTTTTTTTCTTTATAGCTGACATGTTTGTATTAAAAATATATACAAGCATACAGAGACCAATACAAAGAAAGATAGCTGATCAGATCCTCAGCAGTATAGACTGACTACAGGGTCTTCCCCAATACATCAAACAATAATAGTCATTATAAACTCATTGGAAATGCTGAGTTTCAGTTGTAACTCTCTAATCATATGAATTACTGATCTTTCTTGTAAATATACTCACACTGTGATGTTCTCTCTTTTCAGCAATAGAAAACAATTTATGAGAATCACTTGTCTACATCTTATTTTTCTTTTACACATCTTAAATTTCCTTTTCCAAATACCTGAAACTTTCTTCCACTATCTGAAGTCCCCTATGACGTCTGAATGAACGCAGAAGAAACAGAGGGAAAAATAGATGTAGCAGAACTCCAAATGAAAAAACAACCACCTCTCTACCCAAATCAATTACATAAAAAGAATAAACAATCCCAAAGCAAAATGCTGATGATCAAAGCAAGACATTCACAAGGAACAGATGAAGATTCACAGAGATGAAAAAGGAATGTTTACCATTTTCAAAGTAGAACCGGTGAAAGTCCATCCCTTCTACTAGGTTACCCAAAGCTTCAGGTTCAAAAGACGTAAGGCCTGGATCACAGATTTTTCTGTGGAAAGAAAGAAACGGTTGCAATAAACACATGCTGTTATCTAACACAACATTGGACAGATTTCTTCCTAAATGCCCCCTTTATTCCCATAGGGAACGTTACCTACATTTGACATCACAATGGAAAAGAACAGAACTTACGCAGGCAGCATAATGGGAGTTCTGGTTTCACCTAAATCAATAAAGTTTGGCAGCTTACTTCAAAGGGACCAGTTTTAACATAAATCATCTTCTGACAAAAGACTGCCAAAGATGGCCCTACAAGTCAACAGTACTACACTATCCAATTCTACTTGTGCATCTGAAAATTGCCTACCTCTGTGCAATCCAAAGTATATTTGTCATGGCTGACACCATTATTTAGGTAAGATCTTTATTTTTCTTTAATCTGCTAAAATTTAGGTAAGAATTCGGAATAAGCTTCCACTTCACATCTGTACGACAAAGGTTTTAACGCAACTATACGAAATGAAAATGGTGTGTTGGAAAGCTTCTAAAAAGACTGCCTGAGTCACAGGAAAAGCAGTGACATTGTTCAATTGTGAGGCTTGTGCCACAACATGGCAGAGTCCACCCAGAGAAACACAGGAGGAGAACAAAGGAAATGTTGAAAAGTGCTTACGATGCATCTTCCCTCTAATTTTTTTTTTTAAGGTAGGAAGAAAAGAGGCACAACGATGGATTTGTGACTTTGCACAGAAAAGCTGACAGAAATCAGTCCATTTTCATTCAGCAAATTCTTACACAGAAATGCAGTGTTCAGCAGAGGCAGGTGGAACCTAAATGCCGTATGGTCTTTCATGCTTTTTAGTATAAATGGGATTCCGGTAAGTACTAATCTCTATATACAATAAATACTTCTGTTTATAAGCATGACACTACTTTCATACACCAAGAAAGATTGCTGCATATTTTGTGTCAGGATTATAATCCTGGCTCGCAAGGTTAGTACATTAGATTTACACTAGCATCTCCTATGAAACTGGCAACCAGGTTACCATAAAGCTGATGCAATGCAGTGATGAATAAGCCTTATTTTTCTTGGGGCATTTGAGAATGAACTTTAACAATACATACGTACACATGCACGCACAGAAGAATCAAATCTTCTCACTCTCTCCAAAACTTACGTGTAAGCTTCAAAATCCCCATTGTTGATAGCTTCAATCAACTGCTCAGTAACCTTGATAATCTCTTGCTTGCGAGCTAGAGAGAGATATAAATACAACAATTCTTAAAATGGAAAGCAAAGTGGAAGGTGACAGCTGAAAGGCTGTCAGAATAACAGCCATATCAAACGTATTCTGTCATTCCTCAGTTGATACAACTGCCATTTCTCTTCCTCTTCTATAACCATAAGACAAAATATTAAATTATTGTTTTACACTATTTTGGCCTCAGCATATTCCTATATTCATGAGGAAATTAAACACACGTCAAGATCAACGATCCGCTTCCCTATCATGGTTAAAATCTTCTTTCCTTCATTGAAGGACCTACTGTTTAAAAAACAAAGCAGAACAAAAACCAAATCCCCCAAAGCCCAACTCTTTACTATGAATTAAAGGAAGCTGATTATCTTTTCATAAGTGATGCACTAACAATTCACAGGCACACGGACCCTTTTAGCTTGTAAGCGTGTAATGCTGATTTTCAGAAATCTTTGTAACACTTAGTTTCAGTTTGACCAAACATGTACATTTAAGTAAAGAGGAACTGAGGCCCCGAGCCTAAAATCAAAACCATTTGTGCAAAGTCCTGAGTATATACACACACACGCAGGTCTAAATACAATACAGTGACTTCAGTGACAGTGATTGTGACTATACTTTGCTTGTACAATGCCTACCACATCTAGGTTAACAAAAATCTTAGTCAGACTATTTTGGGGTACTACAGTACAACTATTAAATAATAATAAGAAATGCTAAATAGTAACAGAAGTATAACAAAATGAAAACAACTAGCAGAACATATATTTTCTAGTAAGAACCTTCATACTCAAGCAGTATTTGCAAATGCATGTAGTTCAAAGGCAAAGTATGTCAAACATTTCTCCTTTAACCATTGGCAAAGAAATAAGTTAACAGTTCAGAATTCTTTTAATGTTGATCGTTACACTAAAACAATGTGAAGTAAAAAAAAACTTGTGCTGTGTTATGTGTTAGTACTATCACTTACTCTAGGAGAACAAAGTATTAGGAAACCTTGAGAAGACAAAAAACTAAGTGGCTTCACTTTGAAAACTGACTTCTACTTTTTAAAACTTGCTTCTTGAGGAACTGAGGCTTATACTTTTACATTTTTGCACTGTGTGTTTTAATTCCTGTAAAGTTCAACTTTACAGTGACAGAAGTTCAGCCAGAGTGGCACTGTTCTCAGATACAGGTTCTCCTAAGTTTAATGCTAAGCAGGCAAGGGAGAGAGATCTTACTGGTCCATTTGCAAGGATTTAATTTGTGTGTATTAGCTTATCTTTATTAAACTGCAGAAAATCAATTTGGAAGATTGAGCTTGAAATTAAGGAAATGTAAGCAACCAAGTTTTACAACATCCTTTGCTCAAGAAACAAACAGCCATTCTCCTGTACATTCCTGTATGTGGACTAGATAGTTAACAGAGGTACATACATGCATAGATGTGCGTGCATACTCCTCATATATATGCAAATATGCATGTGATGTTAAGACCAAAGCACTGAGAGAGCTCACATTCTTCTTCAAAAAGAAAACGTTGGAGAGCATAAGCAGAGTGTAAATCTTAAGTGATCTTCCTAAGTACTGCAAGAACTGGAATCATTTTAAAGCACTTCTCCATTTCTTTTGTGCCTCACCATTTCTTTTAATATTTAAGTGTAGACCTAATACATCTCCAGACAAAAAGCACCAAAAAAAAAAAAACCCAGAAATGAAAGAAGTGATGGAGAAAAAGAGGATATAAAAATCTAGTAAGATTTTTTGTGATTAATTTCTGGCTACTAGATAGCATTGCAGGGCAAGATTATTCAGAGTATTAATTGCCTTATTTTTCAAGAGTATTGTGGAAACAACAAAGAATTTTAATGAAGAGATGTGGCTTTGCCAATCAGCAACGGCTCTATTGTCATATGTTTCAAATAACACAGAAGAAACTGCAGACATGGTATGGCATTGTCAGCACAAGCCCAATGCTAGGATGGTTCAGTATAAGAGATAATGGTGCAGTGTTTGGAAATGCTTGCAAAATGAAAGCCAGAATATGCAGACATAACGCAGTAAGGAAATCACAAATTTTGCATGCTACGTCTAATACACATATAACTGAACTAAAGGATTGGAGTAAATAACCTGATAACAGAACCCAGTAGGAGACTGCAAAATTACAGATTATTAAATCAGACTATGGAAAGTGATACAAAACTTCCGATGAGCTGTTACAAAATCATGAGATCATGTTACTGGACAACTCTTAGATTAATGTAAGCCATAAAAAGGTCTATGTACATACTGTTGTTTCCACATGCAAGAGACACAAAACCGCAAGGACACATTATAATTTTACTTGCACCTGGTTATGCACCTGGTTAGTGACAATTGACAACATTCCCTTCTTCACTGATATCAGTTATTTGTTTGCCAAGTTTTACCATGACAAGCCCACAGTTAACTTACACGTTATATACACTTTGACAGGGAACAGCAACAAACAGTGAGCATCCAAATATATTCTATTACATAACATTTGGTGAAGCAAGCCCAGTGGCTTATGGATTTTTTTTTTCTTCTAAATAAATGGTGTGCAACGACTCAACTTAGTTGGATGATAACTTGATTCACTGTCACCTGTTTGTGCCTGCACTAGCATGAACTAAAGCCATTTGCATAACAGAAGTTTCTCTCTGAATCTTTCGAGACTTGATTTCATTTTGAATGAGAATGGAAATTTTTGCAAGCATACATTTTGAAAAAAATGTTTTAGATAAATCAAAATGTAGTGTTTTGGCCATACCTTTTATTTGTACTACATTGCACGATACAAATCAACATCAACTCGAAAAGTGAAAAACTGAACCATATTGCTAAAATTGCTTTTTTTCCTGTTTTTTCTTCCAAAATTAAATTGCATTGAAAATGATGTGTTTTCATGAAGCTTTCTGATAGAAGCTACCTATCAGTATAGAATACGGGTCCAGTGAAGTTTTTTTGGCCAGTATTAACACGTAGTAGAGCTGTGTCTGCTGAACAGAAAGAACATCCAACAGGAAACTCTGCAAGCCAGCGAAGAAAGTAAATGGGAATAAGGTAGTATCACTGGCTCAGCTCAACCACTGTCTGACTCCAGCAGTAGCGTCAGTCCTTCCAGCACTTATGGAAAGACTTCTCAGTTCACAATGGGGACTGTCAGGAACAGAAAGATGTTGCCAGGCAATCTGCTTTCCAACTTTCTCGAATCTTCTACAAAATGACAAACACCATATGAAACTTGGTATATGAAAGCAACTGTGCTACTCTTTCCTTTCAGTAACACATGTATACACACACGTATACAAACAGCTCAAGAAAATCAGACATCTTCATATTTAGTGACCTGACATGTAACCTCACAGGGAGGAAGTGACTAAGAACCAAAGGCATAAGTGCAGCATAATTCAGAAGCCGGAGTTACAGAAACGTTTTACCCTGTGTGCAAGACCGCCCTCGTTCTTAGCCCCTAATTATTTGATATCTCGAATGACAGGGCAATATGAGATATTCAGTAACATCAGATACCAAAGAACATAAAAATCTCCACAGCAGCTGTGCTTTTACACAAACTATTGATTTTTCTTTAAAAAGAGCATTTTACACTTTTTGCGTAGGCATGTGGGTGAGTGCAGGGATAGAGAACACAAATAGAGACTAAATATATTTCAGCCTATAAATTCATTGCCTAGAAAGTGGAGGTTTAGGTAGGGAAGAAGAAGAAAGCAGATGGGAAGGCCAGGGAAACAGGGAAGAACCAAAATACAATAAGCAGAAAACTGGAAGGAGACTGGGAGGCACAGAGGGAAGAGGAGGAGGAAAATGGAAAAAGTGTGGCTTGACAAACATGCGAAGCAAGTGTTATTGTGTTATTCCTTAGAGCAAAGGAGAAAACTGGATGGTGCTGAAAATAAGCTGATACGGATATTGGTAGGAACAGAGTTCTGCTACTTCAGACAATACTTGACAGATATAACTGGCACGTACTAAAGTGGGGAGAAAATTACCAAATTTTCATTATAAATTTGGTGGAATCTATGTAACATATGTTCTTTGAAAACTCCAATTTCTTTTTCTATCTAAACATAAATGACAAACCATACAAAGACAACAAGTGAACAAACAAGGCATTAAGGAACAGGCATCTGGCCAGTTCCCATCTGCCAGATAACTGTCACTTACAATCACCTTTTTCATTTGATATTTTTTGATCCACTAGCAAACTTTGTTTGTTTTGAATTCTAATCAAGTTATGCAGTTTGATGTACATTGGCAATTTTATGCTAGTATACTTTTTATTTAATGTGCAGGAAGAATTTCCTAAATAACACACTTAAACTTATGTTAAAGCAGGTCAGAAATCTGACTGATGTCTCACAGTGTGATGAGGTGATCAGACAGAATCAAAATGTATAGTTTCTTCGGTGTCATGAGCTATGTCTATTATGGTTATTTGAAGTCCTACAAATCTGCTTTACATATTCAGATTTTTAACTAAAGAAACACTGATATTAGTTATATTTCAGATGCCTTTGTATACAGAATAAGACTATAATATTTTCTAGTGTTAAGACTGTGCCAGAAATAGATTGGTGTTAAAGAAAATAGAAATAAACAAACATTCTAGCAACACAGTTGCAACACCCATCACAATTTCCTAAAACAAAACTTAAAGGACAAAATGAAATCTGAAATGAACGCTATGCAAGCATACTCACTGCAGGGCCAGCTTTAGAATGGCTGTTGTCACAGACTGATACACTTTCAGTCGAACTCACTACACGATACAAAGATATATGCTCATTTATGCTATCACTGAATTTGGCCCTTTCTTTGAAGCAGAGATGGGAAGTATTACCTCAAGGAAACTGAAATTACCAGCGTTGTGCTCCCTAGATCATGAAAATCATCCTTTACTTCAGGTTTAATAACCATGGTTTTAACCGGTGCTTTTTAATAGGAAAAGTGCTTAATTATTCTCCCTCTTTAAAATACCATCTTATGTTCAGAATGTAAGGGCTGTATTTGGCCTTAAGGCACTTAGGAGTTTATTTAATAATATGGCAAAAATACTCTAAGATATAGGAGGAAAACTCAAACATCAGTAATGGGATTCTGATAAAACTGGTTCAGCCACTTTTTGTAAGGGCTATGGTGAGAGCTGAGTGAGAAAGCATGACTCACCTATACAGTCTCAGAAAATGGCAATGGTTTCCTATGACATATAATAATATGATCTCTGGTGAAGGACTACTTAGCAAAAATATATTCAGCATTTTTAAAACAATTCAGGTGTGAGGGGACAGCATCATTAAAAGGTGCTCAGGTATTTTCTTGGAAACTAATCATAGCGAATATATTTGTTAGTAACAGACACTACTGAGAGCTACATCTTGTTGCTTATGCTTAATCTGCACTGAACTTCCCCGCCGCCCAGCCGCCACTGGAGAGAGGCGGAAGGGTTTGTAGTGCTCCCCCAGGCCTAGCGTTCCCCTGAGCTCCCGGACTGCGCTGGAGATGCTGAGCTGCCCTCTACAGCCTGTGGGAGGGGGACTGTGTACTCGGCCCTTCAGGAGCCCTTGTTAGTTTGAAAAGTAAGCGATTAGGAAGACAGAGGCATGGCTTCGACTATCCCCTTCCCATATCTGACACGCAGCTCCCCAAGGGAATTCCACACTAGCCCCCTGAATGCAAGATGTGCAGTCCTAGTTCAAGGTACACAAAGACAGGAAATGGTTTTAGGGGGGGATCGTCTGTGTGACTCTACAGGTTGAAGACACAACCTAACCTAAGACAAGGAGCAATATTAGCAGACATTAATTTTATTACAGGATTTTAATATTCAACATGCATAAAGCAGATCAGAGAAATGATTCTTTATAATCCAGATGCTGCGGTTAGGTAAAACCTAAGGGGAAAATGGTACTGAGCCCTACTGCAGTTCCTCCTCCTTTGATTAACTCACGAAAAAGACTATAGAGTAGCAGAAAGCTACCTTAAAATGGCAAACTTTTGTGGAAAAGACGACTTTTGCTTTCTTTGCTCAGAGTCTGGGTGAAGTATATCCATTAAAGACATGACCATGGACCTACTCTCGAAATATAAATTTTACCCCATATGAAATAGGGATAGTGAGTTAAGGTAATGAGGTATGAGCTGTTTAGAAAAATGTGACCCTTGCTTTGGTAAATGAGTAGCTGTATGACTAACACAAAGGCAATTTAAAGAAAAGTATTACAAAGACGAGCAAAAAAAAGAAAGAAAAGAAAAAAGAGAACAAAAGAAAACATATTCTGACACTGGCTAAAATTATTTCTGCAGAACTATTCTTAGTACATATCTTAAATTTAAATGAGTTATTAACCTGTAGCTATATTTCACTACTTTTTTCCCCACCCAGCTGTGAGGTTGGGATAATCTTTGATAATCAATAGAACATCACTTATATAAAAAGCATCTATTGCACTGTAAGTACTTTAATCCTACAAAGTGCAGTCTCCCAACTAATTAAATAAAGTACCAGAGAAAAAAATTACAATAGCAACAAAAACTGTTATTCCTGGAGGAAACTGTGGGGCTTTTCTTACCCTCTTGTAGCTCTAAGCAATATTAACAAGCTCATTCTACAAGAATCATAGAGAATTGGTATTTTAGTATTTTAATGGAGAGAGAAGGTACAGAATAAAAGTAAGCTGTTGATATGTGCCAATGAGGTTTTCAAAAACAGAGATACCAGATACTACATGTTTAGTGAAAAACACAAAAGAATCCCTGACAACAGACTCACCACCGTATTTCCCAGGACTTTGTTCAAAATTGATACCAACATGTTTGTTCTGAAATAATGAAAATTCCTTAAGGTCCATTCAGAGACTGGAGTATCTTTTCACTCTATATGATTGGCCACATATACTGTACTGGAATGGTTATTAATTACGGCCATCGATTTTATAGAACTAGGAACTCTCTGATTTTAGTGTTCCTTGGTTTCTTTTAACACAAAATCACCCCAGGAACAGTCATACTAGTGAAGCATAAAAATAAAGATCACATATTTCGGTCTTTCAGAAAGTTGCTTCATATCAAGCAAGTGCAGTGCAGAGAGCATTTGCAATAGGGTTTGTGACACCCATAGCAAAGTCCAACCATCCCCAGTCTTCAACCAATACCCAAGTCAGGAAACCACACACCCCTATCATTTTTTTTAAAACAGGTAACTGTGACATCCCTGCTAAGCAATAAAGTATTTTTTCAGAGGAATGAGGTAGCCAGTTTATAAATTAACACCTGAACAAGGAGAATATTAAAATAATTCTGCTTCTTATTTGCTCGCATGTTATTTCTCTAGGATAACACCCTTCAAACTTTTCAACTCAGTGCTCTTAAACACATATCTTTTGTATACATCAGCTGGAATTCATCTCACCCAATTTTAGACAACTGTAACTACAGACAAGTGAGTTTGTTGTCTCAGCTTCCCTCCCTTACAGTCAATGGAGAAAAATAAGCACTTTCTCGGGCACAATTCAACTTATCCTAAGATAGATGTCTAAGACTAGTGTGACTCATCTGGCCTATTTCTTTGCATTGACTAGGAAGGCGGTCTAGACAACTAACTCAAATATAGGTGCCTACATTGTGAATATCTAAATCTGGGGAGACAAATCCTACCTGTTTTAATGCAGTACAGTACAATCCTTATCAAGGTGACATGACTTGCTATAAACAAATGGCACAGTGTGAGGGAGCTAGCTTCATTTCTAATCAGAACAAGGCCCCAACAAACAGCAATTAGATGGAAAGCATACAGCCATTAATACTATTTCCATACCTTGAAAATAACCAAAATTTGAAAAAATGAGAAACAGACTAGAAATTGTATCCTGTACTGTAAAATGAACTCTGCATATGTGGATGCACAGATGTCATTCAACCTTACAGCACGCACTGCTGCCGCAGAAGCAGAGAGGAACACAGCAAATGTCACATTTTTTCAAAAATATTCTATTCACATCAACATTCAAAAAAACTCTGTTGATAATTTCTCTTAAAATTTATTCCATCAATATTCCACAGAAGTAATTTTTAGGAAGCCATAAAAGAAGGTGCTGCATAAATAAAACGACTGATTGAATCTTAGATGCACATGAAAAATACCATGATTCTCAGATGACAAGGTATGCTTCATTTATCATTCAAGAAGTTATCAAAATTTTGTGTACATAAGATTGACACTTGCCCCTCATTCCATCTCTTGCAGCCCCAAGTATCTTAAACTTTGATTTGAACCACAATATCTGAGTTGTCATCTTGCAAGTAATATCCCTTTCCTAGTCTCTGCTGATTCCAGTGATTCACTCTCATTCAACAATTTATAATACGGGTATATACTATGGTTATATACTATGGGTAGATGGTTTGCAGGGTTTTTTTTAGGCCACTGATCATCTTTCACATTTCGGAAAACATACAGGTGTCCTACTTGCCTAATGAAAACTTAATTCATTAGGCATCTAAGCAAATATCTGAAAAGGTATCCCAGCAAATTATTTTTTCAGCTTATACTGACAAACAAGATTAAACGCAGTGAATGCATCTTCTTTTAAACCTTTATCATATTGTGATGTTAAGCAACTTGCCATATGCAGCAAATAGTTTCTTTGTATTTATGTGAAACTAATTATTTCTAAAGATGGTCCCTGCTTGGAGTTACCATATAATTATGCTGATATTTATACTGTGTGGCAAATATTTGCAAATATTCATTTTTTAATGAAAAAACATCTTGTGGTCTCATAACAGAGCTACATCATGGTCCCTGCAGTTACAAGACACTGCACTACAGTTTCTCAGCACATTACATTAATCATGGAGCCTGGCTGCTGTCTCAAAAGAACGTTTAAAGTCCAGATAAAGACAGTGATAGGCTTTGTCTCTGTACACATTTTTATTTAAATTGTACTCGAACCTAACCACTCTACTATTTCAGTCAGAGAAATCTTTTTGTTTACAACTAGCGCTTTACAATGGAAAACCAATAATAATCCTCAATTCTGTATTTCTTTCCTTCTAAATATCTAAATATGCTTTAAAAGCAACGAGATGTGTGTTGTGACAATAATAATAACCCCCAAATAATGAATGTATGAAATGTGGTATTAGCCCGTTTAACTCAGAGGGAAGCTGCATTAAGTTTAAAAACATATCCCTGAAGCACAAAAACTGGAACTGAGATGTTCTATTTTTCAGGACTTTAACTACATGATAATCCTTCCTCAACTACTTCTCTTTTGTCAACACACTACATTTACATCATCCTCTTCCCATTTCTGTTACAGCAGATGAAAATCTATCAAGTTTTGGCATTTAAGAATCACCGAACATCCTTCTTGCTTACTACCTTCCCATCACTACTCAGCGAACAACCTTATGCAAACACAGGGTCAATTAAGTCTCATACTATACAGAGCTAATACTGAAGACCACTTCGGTTCTCACCTTACCATTGTATCATCACAAAATGGCTGTCAGATACGATTATTCATCCAGTTAAACTTTGGAGCCCTTCCTATTTTCCAGAGAATTTTGTCATAAAGAAATTGCATATGCCTCTGACTGCCCTGACCCAAACTTTCTAGTCTGACTTCACCACATAATTTTTCTTCTAGCTTCTCAAAACTTGCTCTTTTAAAATGAAAAGTCTCTGACTTGAATTCTCCTGTGATTTAATTTGAATTGAAGCAAATCATGATCACTTGAGCCTATGTCATTCTCTCTGACAAGCTCAGTACAACATCCCTGTAGTTTACAAAAAAAGTCTCAGTAGTACTACCTTGCATTGATTTTCTTTTTTAAATATTGTTCACTGCTAGTGAGACTTATCCATAGCTGTAAGGATACAGCTATTTATAGTAGCTATTTTCCAATCTTTTTTGCTGGTGAGTATCAGTGTGCCAAATCTAAACAACTCCAATAGTTCATAATAGTTTATAACAGTATTGCAGAGATCTCTACAAACTGCCTCAATATTCTAAAATAGATTACTACTATCCCAACAAAACTTCATTTCAAAATGACTTTAGCCCAAGTGCATGCATTTTCTGTTATCCATGCCAGTAGTTTTTACCCTAACAGCCTATCACACCACTAATGTCAACTACAATATGTTTATTTCTGCCTTTCCTGAAAAGTGAGTATCATTTGATACCTTTTGTTCAAGTTATCATTCCTATTCTACTGCTTTCACGTCCAGTCTAAAATCTCTGGGTTTGCCTCCTTCAGCAACAGTTTCAATTCCTATAGATATATTTAATTTTTCCCTTCTTGCCAAGTTCCTTGCCCAAACATTGTAAAAGTTGTTCTTTAACCACATGCAGGTTTCTGGTTGAATCAGGTACTGTACAGTTGCTAATGGCATCACTTAGCTAAATACAGTTTTCATCTTTATTAGTATTTTTTTGCTCAATTTTCCTCCTCACATTTATTCATAAAAGATTACGGAAGACTGTCTCCAGCTTCTCTCAGCACTTCAAAATTAAGTTCTTTTTGCATGTACTTGAATTAATCCTACTGTTCGTGGTAGACAATATGTTCTTTCGGTTTTCTGAATTTTCTCTGGTCACAGGACTGCCGATTCCTTTTAAAGCTACAGAAAACACAGCATATCTTAGCCACTTCTAAAATCATATTATGCCAGAATCTTACTTTCTAAACTGTAGCATAATTTAGGACAAAGTTACAGGGACTTTACAGTTGCTGTGATCACTAAAGTTAGTCAGAGAACTAACTTAAATACCACAGCTATTGGGAAAAGGTATTTCCAAGCATAAAGAATAAAAAAATACAAGCGAGTCTGGTACATATTCAGATACTGAGATAACTTCAGCTGTTTTGCCCTATTTTGCCCTATTACTATTATTTTGGCAAGCTCAAAAATTCTATCTTCCAGAATTATTCAAATATGAAAACTATAACCTCCTCCACACAGCTCTGTAAAATTCAGATCTGTAAATCATTTACACAGACCTCAGCTGTTAGGCTAACCACCAGAGGTAGTAGCACCACCTTGTTTCCAACTAGCATTACCAGAATAGCTTCCCCTAATACTTTTTCTGTCTTGTAACTGAGCAGAATCAGGATAACATTTAACAATCATTTTGCATAAAGCAGATGGTTGTTTAATTGCATCATCATTGTATTACTTAAATTGAACTCTATCTGCAGCTTTTATAGGAGTTTTGAGAAGTTAATTTTGTGGAACAAAGTGGCAAAGGAGCTTGCTTGTTTCTGCAATTCAGTATTGGAATGAACAGACTAAATGAGAAATTGTTCACTTTCCTAAAATGTCACAGTAGCTGCTATGCCATTTATATACCACACTCTTCCAGGGACACTAAAATAACATACTTTTTTTCTAGGTTTCTATGGTTCTAAATTCAGTAACAAAATAGGCATTTATATCTACCTTTAAATATCAACGGTGACCTTAGCACTCTTAACTTTGGACAATGAAGCAGGGAGCGTAAGGCAGCTAGAATTCAAACTTGACAATTTCAGGGTACATAATGGATTTTCTGGGGATCTATGCTACAGATGGAACAATACCCTTATGGGATGCGTTACTGATAGCTTGGAAGGTTATACAAGTCCATGTCTTTCCTATTAATTCCTCCCATTGCTAAGATTCTGTCCAGCTTGAGCTGTCAATATTTGTAGTTCTAGTTTGTAATACAGTCGTGGTGCTAAAACTTCCTGACAAAGTGTAGCAGAAAGCTACACTGCAAATATAGTTTCTTCTACTCTCTGTGCAAGGAAGTCCATACTTCAGAGTCCACTGTCACTTTGACAGATTTATCATTAATTTCCTTGTGTCATTAGATGGTCAATCCCTGATTCGGTAGTGTTTTTACAACTACAAAAAAAGTAATTTGATCCTCACTTCTCAAAACAGTAATATAAAGAATTTACAGTAATTTTTCCGTTGTGCAGCAGTGCTTCACCTGTCAGTGTCAAGGCACTTCCAAGATGCCAATACCTAACTATCCTGTATCTCCCTAAGAATAATGTTAGGTTTTTTAGCCATAGTTGCCTCTAGTTGTGACCTGCGAAAGCCCATAATCTCTGGAACTGATTCTCCTTTCACCTCTGTTAGTAATGCTCAGCAAAAATTCCACTCAAATTTAAGATCAGGTTCAGGCCAATTATACGCAGTTCATGTTTTAAAGGGACCATTCTGATCTCACCTTTACCACCAGTGCAAACGTCCATTCTTAGCATCAGTGGAATTATCCTAATACACACAGGATGTAAGATCAGAATTTGGCGAACAGAGCTTACATTCTTAGGAGATTATTCCCAGTTTCAACTCACAAGTTTCCTCCACTCTAAATGCTCTGGTGAGGCCTCTGCTGTTCTACCAGCAAACAAACTACTAGTACCATGCCCGTCTCAAATTTAAACTGTTCAGACACAGTCCCCTCACCCTATATATCTCCTTTACAGTTAACTTGTCATTAAACATCCTAGATCTCTTCTTAAGCAGTATGTAAGTTCTCAGATGTCATGAATGAGTACTGCATGTTAATAGCATGTCAGAGCAGGTTTAAGGTTGCTTTATCAATGGTGATGCTAAAGAAAGTAACTTGATGACATTCATAAGCATAACTGCTAATTAATCTGGTGGCCCTCAGGATCCAAGGAAGACTTGTCCAATCCACAGATAACCACTGCAAGGTAACTTTCTGAAATACATACCTATTTATACTGCTCTTGCAGCTGATAATACATTTTTACAAGTAATAAAAACTGAGAAAGAAATAATAGGTTAAAAAAAGAGCCTCGTACTTTTTAAACCCTAAGAAATGGTCACTTCTAGACCAGACAGATGACAGTATTTACCTTTTTTTTGCTACTCTCACATGATGGGGGGGGAGGGAGAGACAGAAAAGATCATCTGAACAGATGAGTCTCTCAACTTACACAGTACAGAGGAAGGAGTGGAGTGGGAGAGCTCAGATTCAAGCGAATGACTCTGTGAGTTTGCATTTTTCGTGGACTTGCCCGCTGAATTGATGGAAAGAAACACAACATATGAACAAACAAAGATGAAGAGGTAGAGGGTGATCAGAATCCTCAGGAGACACTGGCAGCAGGAGCGGCCGCTGGGGCACAGCAAGGATGGTGACCAGTAAGATGAAGAAGCAATGGAAGAGGAGGAGTGGTGGGTGGAACATAACCTCTCCATGTCACCCTCCTTTGTGAGAGCTGTATGAGGGTCAAGCAGATATGAAGACAGAAAAAGAGAAGGCCAAAAAAAAGAATGATATTTAATTTAAAACAGTAAGAACTGATAAAAACTTTGAACACACAAACAATGTTAATGATGTATTTTTGGAAGGAACTGTGGCTGTCAAAGAAAAGCGGTAAGGTGGTAGCCATTAATGACTCTGTTCAGATGCCAGTGCAGATTTACCCCTCTATCCAGTATTGAGATATGTAGGATTTTGAAAAAAAATGTTCTTGGGATTTTAAAAGTTTTTCTTTAGGAAAATATATTCCAAATTGATTAGTTTAAATTAGTTTGTTTACGCTGTTTAAAAAAAAAAAAGTATGAAATGAAATACATTAGAAAAATATATGAATATAAATGCCCTCTCAATGGTTACATTTTAAAGCTGTGTACCTTACAGAGATATTAAGCAGCACAAATTAGCCAGAATTTATCTGCTCTCTAAGTGTCCTGTAGTTCAGCAATTTTGCCCACAGGGAATCATCACTCCTAGTATTGTTTTCATTAATTCAACTCCAGGGGCAAAATAATAACCATGAGAGATCTAGATTTACTGACCGTGATAAATTCAACAACTCAGCTTTGTAAAAGTTTGTGTGTATTGCTGGCAAAAATAATGATGGTATTCTACAGCAAAAATACATCAATCTTATACCAAAGAGATGCTGCCAGAGTTCCAGTCTCATTATATCCATTACTACAGGAAGGAGAAATCCCACAAGTAATCCTGAAAGATGGCATTTACTACGGTCCATTTTTTCAGTATGCTCTTTCTTTTCACTCCTGCCCTTTTATTTAGGAATGATCACTGTCATGCAGACAGCACATGTTCAATGGTTACTGTCAGAAACTTTTGTGAGCAAGGCACCTGAACTACAGCTTCAAATAATTTCACACTCAAAATCTTGAATTAGCTAACTCCTTGAATTCTTAAAGCTCATCACTGTTTGCCAAGTAATGCTCTTAGTAAAATAAAATGTTTCAGTTCTAAAAGATGTAAAAACATACCTATGTAAGTAAGACAAAGGCAGAGATACTAAGATTTTCTGTATCTTTTTGAAAGGAAACTTCTACATGAGATGTAACAAATGAAAACTAAGTCTGATCTCACCATCTTCGGATTAAAGATATACCTGCCTTCAAACATAAAATATAGGTGAGATCCTGACATGAAAGGAGAATAACATATGCATTCCCTGATAGATCATAAGACATAAGAATCTGTTCCTAAAGACACATTTGTGATAGCTGCTTAAAGGCTGTTTTTTAAAATTAAACTGCTACATCTCTTAGTTAATCATAACATTAATAGTACTTTATATAGACATGCATATGCACAAACACTCCCAGCGGACACACAAAAACGTCACTGTCCTGGATATATATCACACACAGATTCACATTATCCACACAACTTTAATGCTGCTTTTAAAAAGTTGAAATCAGAAAACCACTTAATGCAAAGCTAAATGTTTTAAATGTGTGTGGGCTGGTAGTCTGTACAAAGGAAGGAACCTTATGCCTCTTTGTGCAGTTCATGCACAATATCAGAATAACAGCAAGAGGAAATGAAGTGCACAGACTGCATACCCTAATAAAGAAAAGCCATTCTCTGTGAGGTATAGGTCACACTGCAATTCCATAAAACATGAGTTAATTTTACTTTTCACAGAGTGGCATGCCTCTTTCCCATCTTTATAGGAAGAAAGCCTCTATCTCTTTGATATCATGTGCTTCTCCAACTCTAGAAGTGACAAAGCTTACAGAGTCACAATAGTGTTGAAAATGTCCTCAGAGAAATCACCAGTTACTAAGTTCCATTCATATACATGATAAATCCAAAGATTTTTCATAAGGTCAGACTCCCCCCCCTCCCCCCAAACTAAGCCAGAAAGAAAACAAGGGTGACCCATGTATCAACAGGACACAGATTATTCCAAACACATGAATCATACTCCACACTGTGGAGAAAAACAAAAAAGTTTTGAAGGTCCTTTATTACCTGAGGGGCAGCTGGGGAACATTTCATCTACAGCTCCAAGTGTCATCTTGAGCACATGTGTAAAGACAGATACAGCAGGTAACCCGAGAACATCCTCCCTACTACCTCAGGGATCCAGTCAATCCAGTCAGTATATTATCTGCAGCTGTAACCAGTATCTGAAGCTTAAAAGGGAAACAGCTTTTTTTTTTTTTTACCCTTTTCTTAGAAAATCTGTGCCAAGAAGCCAAGTTTAGGATAGAAAGAAAATATCTTTCCTAAAGCAGCCTGCTAAAGTGTAAAATATCTTTCCTAAAGCGCCCTGCTAAAGTGCAAAGCTTGAGCTTATAAGAGCTGTCAGAGTTGCAGGACTGCTTACTGCCTGAATCATTCTAGCAAATAGACCCTTGGAGTACTGCTGGCTTTAACTCACAATAAAACATTCTGAAAAGCAGCCTCAGGTGGAAAGATTAGAAGCATGAGAGGAATATTAAAAAGTGAAAAACAGGTAAGCTTGCAACCAATTAGTGGCAGGGAGATTATATTGGTATTTAAATAAACAGAAAATGAACTCCCTACACATTGGAATAAAATGTGCACCCAGCATTTGGTGGACAAGGCAATGGTACGTGCCAAGTGTTAGGCCATGGACCCAGTGCTGGAACAGTTGCATCAGTGCAAGAGGTTGCCATGATCATCCCAGATGTTACAGTTCAAACTCATTCACAGCTGGGAAAAAGTTTCTCCACCTCCCTTCCAGAGCAGGTGAAGAACAACAGCACATTGTATTCTGCTTACTTCACTGCAAGAAGGGTAACATCTTTCAGTTCCTCCTCATGCAGTCTCCAAAAAATAAACAGTGTAACACTCCTGCTGCAGTGCAGCCTCAGTTCATCTTACCGGCTCACTCACTTTCTGCCCTTTGTACCGTTACGCAGTAAAAGATCAGGAACCTACAAATAGCAGAAACTTAATCTACTAAACATTTTATATCTGTCACTAAGCTTCAGCAGAAAGAAGAATATGACAAATATCTCTTGTCTCTCAGATCTGTGATTAAAACCAGATCCTCTTTTCTGTTTTAGGAATAAAGTACGTAATGGTCATTTAATCTTAATTGTGATATTACGGAATCAAAGTATTAGGAAAAGCATTTGCATTGTTGTTTTTCTTATAATTGTATTCCTGAGATACAATTTTATGTGCTATGCTTCAAACAAAAAGTTACAGGTAAAAATTCTATAGTTACAACATGGTGTTATATCACTGTGCAGAGGCCCTGTAATTAAATTATTCATTTAATGAGATTAGTTGCAAAACTACATATAATGGTCTGAAGGAGGAAATAAAAAGTGTTATGAATACAGTTAAATTACACTGCATTTTCCTTTACATCAGCTGCAGATACCTGTAATTGTTCTCTAAGCCATTACATTCCATTAACTCAAACTGTTATCACGAGGCTGTTATTTAAAGTTAGCAGGTATTGGCTGTTAATGTACCCAAGAGTTTGCTCAAGTGGAGGTGAAACGATTCACTGAAACTTGGAGAACAAAGCGCTACATCAGTGACTTAATTAGAGCTAACCCCAGCTCATACAATAATAGAAATCATAATTTACAGCTGCATTGTTACTAGCAGCGCATGGTGCGAGACAGACAATGAGGGAACAAACCTAGAAAATCTTCTCTCCACCATTTACTTCAGTGCAAAGACTGCAGATACTAGCCTGTACACCAGCTGAGTTCCCCAGTATTTCCAAAAGCAGTGCCAAGAGTCACAGCAGAAAAAAGAAACGGGGGAATCCCACAGGTGTGCTCTGATCTCCTGTGCAAGCCTGAGCTAAGATGCCATGAGATAAACGCTCCACGAATCTCATATAAGGCACGACATAAAGTCTGTATTTTCAACACAGTGCCTCACTCTAACTCCTTCAACAGCTGCTACCACGTGACCAGGGCTTCACACAGCAACTCCAAACTTTGGTTAAGCTTCAAGAATTTTCCTGGACTCCTCATGAGGGCTACAAAAACTCAGAAAGTAAGAGGTTTATCAAAACAGACTTCAGGATGTCAAATACTGGTAAAGCTAATGCCAAATTATCTGCATTTTCAAATCTCAAAGTATTCTGAGAAAAGGCACGCAAAATGGCTTATTTTGGTATGCCTCTGATTTTTTCAATGCAAATGGTATCTGCTATATTTTCAACACAAGTGAAGTTCAGTGCCACTTAATTGGTTTTTACAGAGGCAACACCACTGCAAATGATTTGCTGACACCTCTATGACAATACTTATTGTGTCAATAAAGTAAGTATAATCAATATAAATGTATACAACCAATCCATAAAAAGACATATCAGTATTCTCAATGCTCAGCTCTGAAGGTACTGATCAACCTTCTAACAATCAGCCTGGATTTGCCAACTAAGAATAACAGAATAACATACTTTTTCCTAGTAAACTAAGCAAACATAATAGGAAAGTAGTCATGAAATATATTCAAAAAATAGGCCTTCATTATTTATAGAAAAAAGAACTCCAAGAAAATGTTTGACTTCTGCCAAAATCAGAATTAATGAATTATTGTAGTTTCTATTTGCTCTGTAGGCATTCTTTTTGCTGTGACTGAAGCAAAAATAATTTAAAAATTCAAGCATTGTGAAAGGAATTTGATAAGTGAAATCCTGAAAGTCAGAATTTTTATTTTTGATCATTCAGTAGAATTGCATATATCCATGTTAAATGGTGTCTCCAGTGAATTCTTCCCTTTATACCCACTGTGAATTTCAGAAAGAAACATATACTCTGTTCTAAAGAAGTCTGCACCATTTTGGAACCTTTTCTTAAAAAAAAAAAAAAAGGATTTCTTAGCTTTCATTTGGAACTAATACTAGTGATAGTCAACTTATCTTAGCAGGATTAGAACAAGAAAATGCCTCTTCTTCATTGTGAAGGAATAGTAAGATATTAAGTGAAACTGTAAAATGTAAACAGCGAAAAAAATCTATTGCTCTACAGGTTACTAAAATAATTGTACAAATTGCTGCTTTTCTTATCCTACTGCATTCTTGGCATTGGTCAGCCAAACAATGAAAGCGTATGCAAACTTTTTTGGTATAAAAAAAGTGTATGAGACACTTTTATGCACATGTTTTGAGTCCATTTTTCCCACTAAACATCGGTTTGTTCAATGAAGCTGACAGCCCACTAGATAAGAGCATGATTTTAAGCTTCTGAAGTCTCCTGTATTATTAATACCAACTATTTGTATACAGGAGTACACAGAAATTACAAACTCTTAATTCTGTTTTTGCACAATTAGAATAGAAATGTAGTCCCTATCTGAAAGCTGTATAGTCATAAAAACAGCTAATGAAGAATCATCAACCTACAAGAAATAATGGATTTTTATATTGTTTTATTATTCTAAGTAAATTTTAATTTTATTCACCTTTTAATGAATGGTATGTTACAACTACCCAAACCATAGTCAGTGAATTTCTGTCTTCAAAAATTCAAGTTCCTTACTTTGTGGATGAAAGCTTATAAAAATCCTACAGAACACAAACTGTTACTCAGAAAGGATGGCCTTACATACTTCTCCAAAGCAATTTGCAGCTTGGTTTGTTGGTCTTACATTTGTGCAGTAACCCTCGGTAATATAAAAAAAGTTCAATGGCTAAGTTTGTCCCGAACATAAATTTGTTCCTCTGCCCCAATTGAGTTTCCTCATTCTCATTAGTGAAAGATAACTAAGGGAACAATTAAGGATACATTCAGTATAATATTTTTCAAAGCATATCAGAAAGAGGAGGAATTTAGCTTATAAATAAGTAATTAAAATTTGGATAGTAGAGGAATTTTTGCATAAAGGACAGGGATCTTGTATTTATTTTGCTCTTCCCTTATGGGGCATAGGACTGGGATTAGCTTTGATAATCATGTTGCCATTCCTAACCTCCTGGTTAACAACATTTGCAGCAACAGAACAGTCAACTAGCATCTTCTCAAGAAGCAAGATTATGTGAATATTTTAGATCTCTTCTATGTTATTGATTCTGCTAAAATTATAATAGTTGAAATATAAAAATAAGCTCAGCAGAATAACAAATACGCTATATGAACCCTGGAAAAGATCTGATAGTATACGTTAGGAGAGTGGAATTGGAATCTGTTTGCCTTTAGAGGCTGTGTGTAAATGTGCTGTTTCCTCATTAACCAAATAAATTATTTGTTCAGGACAGGAAGCACACACAATATTGCCAGGTTAATGACCCTCATCTGGACTTCCAGACTATAACTCAGACAATGGTGTGCCCCATTAAAGAAATCAGGCTATCTTGTATTCTTTGTGAAATGTTTGATTAACAAATGCCAGTGAATCCTAAAACAGGACACGTTCATTATTCTGGCAATACTGAAATTTTTATCAAACACGGATAGTACCTGTTCTACCAACTAGAAACAAAACACTACATTTTTTTGGATATGATTCAAACTACCTTATGTTTGAATCTCTTCTAAATTCTAAAACATTCCTGTACTCTTTTGCAGCCAAAGATCTCCAGCCGGTTCAAACCTCTGCATAGCTGTGCTAACACACACAGCAACGATGACTCCTATGGGCACTTTACTACTTACAGCATAAAACATACCTTATACTACAACAGTTAACTTAGAATTTTCATCTTCTCTCTCCTATTCTCCAATTTTTTTTACTATCATCTCTGGCTTGTGTTTCAACTATATGCCTAACCTGGTACTTTGATGCTAAAAAACAATCTCTCTGTGAAACAATCATTCACAAACCCAATACAGTTTTTAAAACAAAATATTATTAAAATAAGTATGAGTAACATCACAGTGTAATATTTGGAGAAAGACACAAAACAAAAACAATACCTGTGAGGTCACAGAGCTGATTTTATATAAAAATCATTGTTTTTAGTTTTTTGAAAAATAAAAGAAGACTGAAATAACTGTATGGCCAGAACAAAAGAGAAACACAAAGAAACACTGGCATCTGAACAGAATAAAAATTAAAATGGTGACCTCAAAAAACCCCCCCGAAACCAAAAAAAACCCACAAAGACTTCTGCACATGCTAAAAGTACATGAATTAAACTGGAGTTAGAAAGCATTGAAATGTAAATTCTTAATCTACTTCTATTACTACTGGGCTAACATTTTAAGTAACAAGCACTAACTTTATATTCTTCATTCCAAAAAAACCACGGCAAACTGCATTTTGCTAAATGAAAACTCAGTGTTAAATCTGAAAATGTCAGAAGTAATACAGTGTGTAAAAGTCATTTATTTAACAAAAGGAAAAAAAAATCATTCTCCCTTAGGATTCATTAGGAGTTTCTCTTTTTAATGACCTAATGAAATTAATTCAAACAATCTATGTTACTGTTTTTCCAAATGTTTCAAGGTTAAAAATCATACCTTTCACATCTTCATCTTCAATGGTTGTATTGGAACTTTCTGTTGATTCCTGTTGAGAAGTAAATATAAGTAGAATATATAAAATATGCCAAGCCTTATTTGTGTTCCTATGAAAATTAGTTAGTTATAGAGATCATGCAAAGCCTTGAAGCAGAGTGGGATGTAATTCACAAATGTCACACACAGATTGAGACATTCCCACCTGAAACCGATGTCAAACATTCCCATTCATTTCAAAAGCGAACATAAACACACTTCCTGCTGTCTAATGTTTTGACTTCACAGGAATGTAAAGGAAATTTGTTTTTCTTTAACATCCAACTGTACAAAGTCCGTCTGAAATGTTATATGAATTACGTCAGCCAGGGAGAAGAGCTTGCCATTTTAAGCTTAGTGATTAACCAACTGTATAAAATAAGTCATTCCATTCCAATTTTTTAATATGCAGACTTCTGCACGCTACAATTTGCAGGTGTTCTTTTTTCCCTTAAGACCTGATGCAATGTATATTAAAACAAACAGAAAGGCTCCCAGTGATCTTAAGAAAATTGGATATGACTTTTTAAGTCATTTTTATGCTGTTTTTGTGATAAAAATTTGAAGGAGACAGAATTGATAAATTTATGAGGACAACTTCGATAAACTAATGTATCTTTGTAGAAGCAATGTTTGAACACCCAGCCATCCAGAGGAATGACTTGTCTATCAGACAGTTATATTTAAACCACCACACTGTTAAAAAGGCAAGGATACTGTATTTTAGTCTTTCATGAATTACCGGAAACATGAAATGTTAGGGAAAAACTCAAAAAGGACACTGTCAAACCTAATAGGCACACATTTTTTAGAAAGCCTGATAGTTTTTTCGCTTGGTTTTCTATTTGTCTACTTTTTTTAAAAGTAACATCAGTTTTCTTTTTAATCCTTTTTGCTATTGAGCTGTGACTTATGTGGGTTATATTTACCTGAGAGATGGAAGATAGGAGTGGTATTGTTTTCAGTTCTTAGAAAGTTTTTATAATCAAATAATAAAAAATTAATTTGACAGTGCCCCTTACTGAGTCAAACAAATGTTCAAAACAGTTAACGTATTACTCAGACCTTAAAACCCAAAATGTATGTGCATCCATAAATAAAGCTACATGAATCAATCCACACACAAATGAAACAAGTCATCATGCTTCTCCTATACCGGCTGGTGTTAGATGTTTCACTCTACACAGATGGATCATGCTCTATCAGTTATATATATTAGACAGAGTATTTCTAAGTAAATAAAAACTCCACACACATACAAAGGGTAAACATCATGCACAAGCTCTCACGGCAGATGTTGCCTGTAATATTGAAGCATCCATTCCAGTTGCCATAGTATAACACTCAGTTTTTCAGACAAAGAAATTTAAGAGCAACTCTCCACATTGAGTGGTTTGCTTGTCTACTGTGACCTTTTGGGACATTAAATATCTGAATTGCTAAAAATTATGTAATAAAGTCAAGTAGATGTAGTCATGCCAATATTTTATTCAGGGTTTTTTTTGGGGTGGGGGGCTTTAGCAGCTTTAGTGATAAAGATTAGACTAGAATTCAAACACAGGCTGTTTGTTGCCTATGCATATAAACTTTGGGAGCTGAAAAAGTAGTGAGATGAAAATAAAAGCTGTGCTCTACAAATGCAGGATACGTAAACAAATGGAATATACAAGCACAATACACACGATCAGCACTTCTTCCATGCTTGAGAAATGTCTGCATGCGTTATTTTTTCACTCAGATTCAATCCTTTACATATACAATAACCACAGGTAATTAGATCAGCTAAATGATATGACAATTTTCTCAAAGTCAATACTGCAAGCAGTGAAATTTTTTTTTGAAGAGAAATTCTTTGCAGGAAACCTAGGAACATGTGTTATATGGAAATGATGGTATTTCCTGGCCCTTTTCAAGTCCATGCATGAAAAAAATAAAACAAAACACGTTTTAGGAATCAGCTGCCAAACACAAACACCACAATACACGGGAAAAAAGAAAACAGCATGAAAAACGTATAAAAATCAAAAGAGCTCCTTATCACTTGAAATGTTAAATTTTTTTGAAACTGCTCAGTGATGTTATGGAAGAAAACCAAAGCCTTGTGCAAAAGACATGTCACAGCATGGTGTACAAGCATGCTGAGAAACAGCAGATGGGATGAGCTGAAAGTATGCCTTTATCTGAGGTGACAACTCCACACAAAGTCTCCAATATAATCTCACCGTGCTCTGAGAACAGCATTCTTTTGTTTTATTTAGAATGTAGAAATTTTAGTCTGAAACAAGAAACAAACAATACCCCCCAAGCTTGGCTGCATAGGGTACTGAACTCTGTCAACTGCTACTGATTCCCCCAAGAGTTTCAGAAGCTCAGTGACCACAGAACGCACACGGCAGCAACAAAACGCAGGTGAAACAGGCTCAAGAGACACCAGGGGTGACAAATGCAGGAATGAGATTTTCCTCGATAAATTCTTGGAATGGCCCTATTCTGCTTTAGAATAGTGGATGAAATGTGTGGTTTGGAAAAGCAAGATGGAGTCAATTCTTTCTGAATACCTTATTTCCATCAGGATTGTGGATTACTGTAGTTTGGGGCTCCTGAGCAAGAACAAGATAAAGAGAAAAACAATTCTCATTGGTACATACATTCTTGTTAGCATGAGAGCGTGCAAGAAGAGCCAGCTCACAAATGCTGAACAGTGACAAGAGCTAAAACAAAGGTTAACTGTTGCCAGCAGATGAAACCGGGTATCTCTGATAAGGATTTCCTCAACCAGCAAGCCAGCAAAAAAAGATCATCTCTCTGAATTTAGCAGCATGCAAAGACCTTATTCATGATCAACATACACAGGGCTTTGAAGCTCTGGGGACCTGAAGAGGCTCTTTCTTTCACAAGGTCTCATACTAAACGCTTTGCTCATTTTCTTGTCTGAGCTGCTAAGGTGAGGAACAATGACCTCTTTCCTTTAAGCAGGGTTGCTTGCATTAGTATTAAGACAAAAGTGATCAAGTAAAAATACAGATGGATTGATAAGGACTCAGGAAGAAACAGGTATATTATTACCAATTGCTGCCCTGGCAGAGCAGCACAGAATAAGTGGGAGGTCTTTGTGTCATTTTATAATGCAATTTCTCCAAATCTCTTTCCCTTGAAAAAAGAAGAAGAAGAAGAAGAAGAAGAAGAAGAGTAAAGCTTGAAATAGCAGTTAGCCAGCACACTTTCAGCATGGACTATTGTATATGGTGATGTCTGGTAACTGCCTGCCATGTACTCTCATATAAAACCTGTAAATTGGTTTTGCTTAGAAATTACTTGGGAATGTACACTTCATTGTGAGTTGTACATAAAGCGCAAAGGGGAAAAACCTCTCCCAGTGTGTGTTTGTATATATGTTTCCAAAGCTTCAATCATATGGAAAACAATACTCCACAAAATCAGGTACTTATATGCTAGCATTTATATATATAAGCCCTATGACATAAGTATGCCTAATAAATTGGAGTTACTAATAGAAGCAAGATTGTGATATAAATATTCATGAACAGTCCTCTGATTAGTAATATGTTCCTTCAAGACCTTATTAGTGGGTAATGTCTCCTACAGATTTAAGTGTAAGAGAAACCATCAAAAAACTTTAGGACTAGATGCCTCTTGATCCCAGTATGCGAAGACTTGCAAAGTCCTGCTGAGTTTTACAGAATAGTGAATGAAAATCTGAATAAGGTCTATTTTATGGTTGCCTTGCAATAATCCTGTTAGCTCTCCCTGATACCAATACTTACATTAAAACAAAAATAAAGAAAATAATAGAGCTTTTTTGGCAAAAAGTTAGCATTAAAAACATTGAAACAACCACCACGCAAACAGCTAAGAGCAACATAAAGCGCATTCTACTCACTTTCTGGCACAGCATGCAAAAAATTCTACAGATACAAATGCTATGACTCTACTGCATCCAGCATCCATGTAACATTTTCTATTAATAAACACACTGCTTAACAATGGACTTCCTCACAAAAAAGAAAAGCATAAATCAAACAAAAACTTGTTTTCCCAAAACCTGCTTTTAGAAAGCAAACCGAGTAAACACATGAAAAAGCAGAAAAGGAGAAAGAACAAACAGAAAACAGTCAAAAACTTCAAGATAGCATGAGAAGAAAGATTCCAGGTATACCAGCGCCGGGGTAGGAATATTTTCCTTGGGGCTGGTTACCACGTTGGTTTTGTTGTTTATCTGTAGGTATGCAGAAAATAGAAACAGACAAGCCTTAGAACTCGCAGAAGGCACCGTATCTATATCTCTCTGTATAGAACATCTATATACAGATATAGATATCTATATATAGATATAGATATGGAAATAAAGAATCACAGAAAGATGAACTTATGAACTTGAAAGGAACACTAACAATAGCTTTGATAGCTAGCTGTAACTCCTCCAAACATGCTAGCTACAGGTTTTCAGATGCACTCTAGGAAGTTCTATATAAGGTATAGATGACTTCAGCTGTGACATTTAAAAGACTGGAGAGCCTTTAGAAAGCAGCTAAATGCATCTGAGAACAACATAAAATGAATATGGGTTTAAACAGAGTCCTAAATTGCCATTGAAGTTTCTAATCACGCAACAGTATTAAATAACTGCACTCAGTTACACTTTAGTTCTAATTACCAATCACTAGCACAAATAGTATTTGATTCCTCATAGCTCTTTAGAAATCTATAGTTCTACTGACTTCCTGGAATGTAATTCCATTAACATAACTGATGTTGGAAATAGTTTGATGCCCCTTCAGCTTTTTGGTGTTATTTTAGACAAAAATAACTCCCAGCTGTGATTTTTCCAATCTCAAGTATGTTGCCCTAACTGTGTATCAGCCTTTCAATTTTGGTATCATACCCTGGAAGCATCAGGTTCCACACTACAGTTTCTGCAGTCTTAATCCACAAACCACTACATATCTGTTTAACTTTACATGTGGATAGTCATGCTACTTCTTAAGCTTAGCACAGTACTATATCTTCACAAGACTGCCCTTTTATCTATACAAACATCTATCTCAAAAAAGATGTAAACAGTAAGTTTAAATGTATCTGATTCTTTAAATCCATTTTTAAAATCCACTTTCATAAACATTGTGGTATGAGAAGTAGAAAAATATTGGATATCAGGTATCAAACTACTTTTACATAGACTAGGAAGCAGTATTAAAGTATAGGTAAAAACAGTTTAAAACTTCATTTTTGTCTTTGACAATTATTAGAAAAGTTTTTCACAAACATTTTGGTCACGTCTAATTTTAACAAGAGTAGTCCAAACCAGCATGCAAAGCTGTACATAGATATAGAGTTCGGAAAGACTTTGATCAAAAAAAAGTACTGAACCTTCTATCCACAGTACTTAACATTAAATGTGCAAAACAAAAGAAGAAAAACACTTAATTCTTTCATTAATTGATTTTTTGTAAAAAATTAACTACATCATTTAAAGAAAAACCCTAGCAATCCTCTAAGCCAGCTTGTGAGGTATTTCTTCTTCTTAAAGAAAAGCCTTTCTAAAATCAATTAGAAAATGACGATGTCCTCAGCAATCTATATGAAAAGGCATAAAGAAAGGGAAAGTCCTAGAACAGTGGACCAAACTGAGCTGTGTAAGAAACATCTGACTTCTAACTTAAGCTTCCCAAAGATTCTGTCATCTCAGGTGAAGTGTTCAACTTCTCAGAGGTGCAGGCTAGCATTTAACTTTTGTCAGTGCTAAGGCTTTGCTAAGTTTGAGCCTTCGGAAGTTCGCACCACTGGAGAAATTCACTGAACTTAATATCCTCAGCCTTCCTATCCTTTCCATTATTGTTTTACTTTGGTACAGGTATGGCAGCTGACCCATCGATTGGAGGAATGAAGCCTGCAGCTAAATTCAAGTCTTACTTAGGACATGTCTAGATTATGGAAATGTAGATAGGGTTTGCATTAATTAATTCCAGAGTGAAAACTGCCTTACCTTAACTAGCATTTAACTTGTCTTTCAGGAATCTATTGCAGCTTAATTAGTTAATGCCAGAAGAATATTATTTCCATACTAAATCTTATTTAGCAATATTTATGATAGGACCCACTCTCCCACATAGGATAAAAATATTTTTCTTTGATTTAGAATCAAAGTTAATAGTGCTCTACAGCAGGAGGATGAGACATCTGTATTTTTCTAACACTGGCCTTTCTACAGATACTGTCATTTAGAGAAAATATGAGTGATTACTGAATTCCAAGTGTTTATTTTATGCTCCAACTTAGACTAGTTATTACCAAATAAGTTTCATTTACCCATTCACAACTGTGTACTCCAAGTACCATTTCAGCCAGAAGTTGCAGGGCTCTCTGAACTCAACATAGGGGGAGAAAGAATACCTTGGTGCACAAGGGCATTCACAGGGAACTTAGCTTTTTCAGACATGAGTATTAGCTAGTATTTTATATAACAACTAACTTGCTTAGATACTTAGGGGACTGTGAGATTGGCAAAACCTGAAGTCCTTACTCAGGAAAAACCTTAAAAAAACCCCAACCACTTCAATAAATGGAAATTCTATAGGAGAATTATGGAGTAGTGAGCACACATACAACACTGATGGCATACTGTATCTTCAAACACAAGAGAAAATCACATATCAACTTGTATAACGGAAAGTTCATATTTTGGTGACAGCTTAAGTCATGAAGACACTACCAACAAAAAGTAACTAATAAAAAACTCAAATACACGCAAAGCAAAAACATGAGGAAGGAAATGAAGATTTCACCAGATTTCATACAGTCCCATTCAGTAGTAGCTTAATACCAAAAATAAAGTGATATGCCAAAAAAATGCTTGTTGCTGAATACATAATGAAAACAGGTTAATCAAATTTTAACTCCAATTTTGCCTGAGTAAGGAGAGCAGGCTTGGGTCCATACTCCCTTGGTGAAAGTCCTATAAAAATAAACAATATCCATTACAGCTACTGCTGAAAACTGCAGGAAATATATTCAAAACTTATTAGTAACATATCAAGAATTCAGCATTCATACTAAAAGCAGAAAGAGATAATGTAATTCAAAACAAAGTTACTTCTTCTGTATAAGCAGAACTTGGCAAAACCCTTTGAAGCTTAGAGAGAAAACAGCAATAAGCCTGTACACTTTCTCTCATTCTCATATACCATACACATGAGATTTGTTGTTAAGATATATGAACACACACTTCTCTGTTTTGCATGTATTTTAACAGAAAAGGGAAACTATTCCAAAAGCAGTAAAATATTTTCACGTGAAACAACTGTTCTAAATTTAAATTACACTAAAGTGGTGATCCATTTGTTGTGAAGGAGAAAAACTTTTATACTAAATCATTACTTGTCAAGAGCCACTCTTTTAGGTTTGATAGCAGTACAGGACAGATGCACACAAACACACCAAACAGCTGGGCATGACTGTAGAGTCATTTATGGTCTTTTTTTCAATATCTTATAAAAATATTTTAAGAAGCAAAACCTGTATCTTAGGACTTAATCTTCCACAGAATACTTTTGCAACAGAAGGACTAAAGCATACTTCATGTTTGTGATACTAGAAATATCCCCACTGTACCTGTCCTCTCTCCCTCATTTGGACACTATTACCACTGATACTGTCTCTGAAACCCTACATTCACCCAGAGAAGAACAGAATATTTACCTATGTAACTACATGCCTATTAATATCTGACTAGCACTTTTTACTTTTCAAGGAGAGTTGTGCTTCCCAGAGAAAGGTGTGAATGACAGTTGCCTTCTCTCTACCTTCAGCAGCAACAGAAGCTGGCTGGGACACCACAGCAGATCATCATCATCAACTCCAAATTCACGTTCAAGGCCATAATAAACAGGAATATAATGAATTGCCATATGGAGGCACAGAGGCCAGATGAATGCAAAACTATGGAGTAGGTCAGGGAGGAAGAGAAGTTAGAGAGACTGACAGTCAGTTGGGACATCTTCTGACACACCCCTGAGCTGTGAAGGAAGTTAGCTAGGAGAACGTAGTATGGAAAGGCTGTGGAGTTGTTTTCTGATTCCTGAGCGTTCAGCATTGCATCCTGACCTGTAATTGCTCAATTAAAGCTATACTATTTCACTGTGCAGAGCAATGCAGTTTGTGTTACATTTTATTATATTAATATTATTAGCTTTTAATACACAGAGATTTTTAAAACTAATGGAAGGCTGTTATAAGATTACTATATTGTTACTGTTTTTTATCTACTAAGGACAGCTGCATTGGCCAATGTTACATCTACTTTTATGTATTTACATGTCCCCAGTTTAAAAAAATAAAAAGCTTGCTTGAAAGAACTGCAGAACAATTCACTGTGGATGGCATATAGCAACTGCAGGCTTAAAATTCACAAGGTTATACTTTAAAGTCTTGCAGCTTCTCACAGTATGTTAACAAAACTAAATGCAACTGTTTGATTTCTGAGTGTGAACGTTGCACAGGAGGAAAAATCTGTCAGATAAAGATCCTCACCATCATCTGAACACTCGAACTGGACTTCCTTTTCTGAATTGACCAGTCAGAGAGAAAGGAAAAGAAGAAAATGTGACTGGTTGGATTTAAAGTAGCAATGCATGGAGAACAGTATATTTCTGTTTCTTTGTTGTATTTTTTAAGACAGCTTAAGCTGTAGAAAGGGGTAGAAAAATGCTATGGAGAATATACTTTCTCAATAAAAGAAAAGATGAAAATAGACCTCCCCAGATGTATATTCACTCTCTTTGCTCCACATAACCACACAGGAAAACAGCAGATAAATAAAATGTGCTGTAAACTGAAGTATCAAAGCCCAACAAGTGTAATTTAGGCAAAATTTTGGCAACGATTGTTTGCAATATTATAATCAAAATTAAGATATAACAAATACCACAGTAGACCTGAAGGAGGAATGATATTTAAACAGGAAAAGCTATTCAGCTGGAGTACATACAATTTAAATATTCCAGAATGAAAGACGTTAAGGATTTTCCACAAAAATGACAGAATAGTACAAATGATGTGCTTCTCCATACAACTAAGATATCTATTACTTGTCAGTGAGAAGCACTGAAATCATAGTGTACTCACTTCATTTTAAGTCAGTGTCAAGATTATTCTGATAGGGAAAGTGTGCATATTTGGGAGAGAAGGGACAAATATACTACGAGTAAGGTATTTAAGTACATAATGTTTTGTTAGAGTAAAAAATTAAGATTAAATATAAAATTAAAATTCAGGTCAAAGACACACTCCTGAGAAAATACACAGAGCACAGAAGAAAAACGTTCAAATCATGTAATGAAATCTTGAGGCACTTATTTTAGTCTTCAGGTGTCCTCCAAGAAAAGAAATAAAACATTTCTCACTGCTTAGTGATTTTTTTTTCTGGCTGTTTTTCAAAGTATTTATCCAGAATGTTCATTTGTGAAGCATCTCTCCTCCTGCAGGATCTGGTGACATGAGAATAGGAACTCTAAATTATGTATGAAAGCTGCCAAAATGTTCCCTTCTTAGTAAGGTCTATTAGTCAGGACAAACTTATTTGTTGACATATTAAACCCCTCAAGTTCTGCCAAATGTACCAAGGACATCTGGCAGAATACACTTAATGTGGAGCCAAACCTACCAACAAACTTTTGATCTTCCATGGCATCTAATAAAAAATCAAGGGGAAACATGGAGGCAATAGAGCTGCAGATAAGCACTGGTACCTAAAAAGCTAACATACCCACCACCGAACCATCATTTATATTTATAGGCCAATTTGTAACACTGAGTCATTAATTATACAATCATCCTTCACTGAAATAGCAAGCAAAGCATTCTTTCTCCAGCAGTTTTCTATCTTCTACTTATTAAAATGCTTTCTTTCAGCTATTCCTTTCATTTCATTTTTTAAGTTTTGCCTAACTTTAATCACTTCAAATATGCACTAAGAAGCACTTAAATTCTATAAAGAAAAGAAATAACCATACTCAACTCTAAAAACTGGCAGAAGTTTCAGATAGTGAATAAGAAAATATATTTTAAAGCATATATTTAACCTACCTTGACTCCATCTGGCTTTTTCAGCAAACTCTTGGCTGCTGTAAAATGAGAGAAATAATTTCAGTGTCAGATGGTTACTACTGAGGTCAATCAGCTGTGCAGCAAACCCCCATAGCCCCCCAGCTGCATACACTTTCAGTTTCTATTTCCTCTCCTTGGTGCTCTAAGTAAAGGATACAAGATATCTATAGCATTTAAGAAACTACAAATACTGAAGAGTGTAAATATTTCTCTTCTATTGATTAAAGCTGTTGGGAATTATACAATGAGAAACCTAGTTGTTAGGAACTACTGGGTGTCATAACAGAAACAGAAGTAGGATATGTGTAAGAGAAGCAGCTTCAGATACATTCATTTTCTGGACTGAAGTATGTTTACAGTTGTTGACAGGGATAGTTTGACAGGACTATGAAGTAGTACTGTTCTGATGGCAGGGACTTTGATAGGATACTTGTAGAGCTCACTATCTTAATGATGTTATTAATATGAGAGTGACATAAAAGTAAGCAACATCTAATCAATGGGGTAAGGTACCTTAAAATTATAATGAGGTAGATGACTATCTATTCCATTAAATGAAAAGTGAATTGCATTATAAAAGAGCACTTTTGAGCAATGGTTCTTTCAGGATTTCCCATGATGACAGTATCAGTCACCTCACAGAAGAGGACAAGGAGGTTGCAAACACAAAAGGAAGAACGATCTGCTAGTGAAGTTTTGTTTTGGAAGAGTGCTTCTTGGGGGGGTTAATAATTAAGAATGGTAGCTGTGCTTCAGTTTCCAATTAAAAAAAAGCCTGTGGCTTTCTGAACCGTGCTGCACCCTGCTCAGTCAAATTTCTTCAAAATAAGTATTTAATTTGACTATAATTTCAATCTGATCTGACAAGAAAGATTTTATTTGTCACAATTTTGATTCACAGGTGTATTAGGCTTTAAATCCTGCCACGTAAACTGGGTCAAGCTAGTCCAAATTACTAAATTTAGAGGGCTAATGTGCAAGCAAGCAAACCAAAACCCTGAACTTGCAAACATTTGCAGCAGAAATACATGCTGGGAGACCTACCAAATTCAAATAAACTATTCACAAGTGCAAATGCTTGCTGAGTCTCTGCCAAAGACCGGAAGAATAATGAACTATAAAAATGATCCTGGCATTTTTATTTGTTGTTCATGAACCCATCTTCCTATTAGAAAATATGCTGTAGTTTAGGTTGTAAGGAAGGTGCTGTTCTATATACAGTTTTGCTCAGAATTAGGAAGCCTTTTTGACAGAGGAATGTTCCAGGCTAAAAAGCTGGTGTAACCAAGGGGAGAGAGACATGACGTGGAGCTTGACCCTTACAGGTATTCTTTCTCTTTTAGAAAAATAAATGATTGGGCCTTGCCAGCCTGAGGTTGTTCAAATTATTTCAGGATTTTGGAGAGAGGAATGAGAAGGGGAAAGGAGGACAACATCATATATTTCAGCCTCCCTCCCCTTGCACTGACAATACTTAGCTTTACTTAAAATAGAAGACAAAATATTTAGTACTGCTTCTGATGACAGGTTACCAACATTTGTTTCCCTCTCCATTTAGCATTGTTAGGGAAAAATAAGAAAAGCTAAATGCTTCAGAGGAACATGTCAAGTTAGGCCTTTTGAATCTGCTTCATGCTACAGTGGCCATGCCTTTGTGCATATATGCTCTGCATCTTCTATTTACATAAAGAGAAGGTGTTTGTGACAATACAGACAGTTTAATTGATATTTCCCTTGAGTTAATGACTATCTGGTTTAAATTTGAAGTCTGTATTTGTGGCTTATTCACCAACTATGCCTGCATCAAGTGCTCATTTAGCTTTGTTCAGAGTGCAGAAAATGTACGATCATCCCAGAAACTGTACAGAAATACCTAATGTCCATTACTGTGCTGTTCACGTTAAAACTGGAAAATGAGGTCAGGTTAATGTTTGTAATTTAACAAATGTGTATCACTCCTCCAACTATATTTTAACAATTATGGACATTAGCAAATGCTATTAAAAATGTGACAAGGCCCGTGATTTCCAGCTAAGAGTAACAAAAATAGATTTGTATTATGTAACAGAAATATAGCATGTTTTTACATAAGATAAACATGTAAATTAACATCTAAAATAAAGTATTTTACAGAAATTTTTGAGAGAGGATATTTCCTGTTGTAATGTGTGCTTGCAGAACCTGATGCAATGAGGCCTTGAACCCGAAGCAACTGTTAGACTTCACAATAATACAAATGTTCAGGAACTCCATGAACTTCTCAGATTAATTTATGGAAAGGAAAGGAGGGGGAACTACTTCTAAAACCTAAAGCCAAAAAACCCCTAAGTTCATTCCTTTCAAAGCCTGTTTTATACTGTCAGAGATCACAAAAATATGGGAAAATATAAATTAATTCTTATAGGCTGCTGTTCATAACAAACTAGGTCCTTTTGCTAAGCTTTTGTATTTAACTTCTGAGTTTTTTCAACGCTTAAGAAACATTGCATGTTATATGCAAAAAAAAAAATAAAAACAAGTCAAATGAGGGTATCAAAAGCAGTAACTACAAGTGCTGTGTTTATGGCATTGCCAGCATGTCCTTTGAAATGTTTCTAGTGTGGATTATTATGCAGTATGTTATGTTAGAGGACATACTTCTTACTCAACTGCTTTTGCCGTTGTTGTTTTTGGCTTGGAATGTATTTTTAAGAATATGTTAATGCGTCTTTCTCTAAGCACAGATACTGCATACAGATCAAATATTTAAAGAATTTGCAGTAGCAAAGCTATTAGCATATTCTAAATTAAGCCCACAATGAAAGATTTTTTGCAACTACAAGCAATAGCTATAAATAAAACCTATGCAGAGCTAATAAGCCAGAAAGAAAACTGAAAAGAAATGGCATTTGTGACAACATGAGGAAATTAGAGTGATTTAGGGCAAACAGCAATTTTGATTCAGAAGAGAAAAAAGATGTTCCTTTCACGTGCTGAGGGTCTTACCTCACAAGAAATATACATTCCACATAAAAGGAAGAAAGAAAAAGGAAAATAAAACACTTTTATAACAACATTGTTATGGACAAATGACCTTCAAACGCATGCGTTGCAATGAATATAATGAATAAACAACTTGAAAAGTAAAATGTCATTATGCATCATTACAGGATAAAACAGAGATGCTAAGTGAAAAAAATCCAAAACAAAGCCAAAAAACCTGTTTGCTTTTGATGCCGAAATAATGTTTGAAAATGACTTTGGCTTTTTCCTTCATGAAAGTTGAAACTGACCCTTACATATACAGACTTTAACAGTTACGAATAGTGACGAGAAATGACACATCTGTTTGATATTTTAAATTTTTACAACCTACAGCATTACCACCTTTAAAAGGAAACGAAAGTTACTAGCAATTCATTAAGCATGAATCCAACGTCATTTACAGAAATGTAGTTTTCTGTGTTATAGGTATATATTAAATGTAGGAACTTAGCACAGAAAAACCATGTGTATTTTAAATACTATGCAAATAGAACAAACTGTTCTTCCATTCATAATTCTTTAACTTATTTTGAATAATTCAGTGCTTATTATTATTCAAAACATGCCCAAAGCTACTATGTTTTTATCTGTAAATTCATTTCAGTTACACTCCAACAGTTACATCATAGAGTAGGAGGAACTGCACATTGAAGAGTTTTAAATCTGGTGTTATTCTTTCACTATTCCCTTAAAACTTTGAATGGCAAATGAAAAATTCAGCATAGCATCATAATTTTGGCTATACTGTTATTCAGGAAAATTTAACTCTACTAACAGCAAACATTTTGGCCTTCACCATCAAAATTTATTTAGTATAAACACCTAAATCTCCGTGTACACTCATTAGAAAATAATTTCATAAGCAGGAAACACCTCGTTATATCACACTAGAATTAGAAGAGAGGAAGAAGGAGGACTAATTTTAATATATTTCTTACTCCTTAGCAAAGCAATAAAGAAAGAACAACATGTCTTTTTTTAATACAAGATGCAATCGAATCCTGGAATGAGGTTTCAGTTATATAAAAGCAAATAACTTTTTAAACTTTGTTTAACTACATTTAAACATATGGAATTTTATGTATTATTTTCAATTTCCTCCATCAAAATAGCCAGGAAAATATGTATGTCTTTCAAGAAGATACTACAGATAACACTAAAAATGTAAAGAGAAGGAACACACTTTCCACTGCAATACTGCATTAGCTGAAGTCTGCTAGAAAAGATTCAATTTGGCCCAAATAGTCTAATTTTCTTGTTTGTTTCTGCAAAAGAAACAACTTAGATGTATCATATTTACATGCTCCTCGGCAATAAAGGTCCTTCTATACTACACAAATCCTAATTAGATCCTATTCACCATCAGCGTCAAAAAAACAAGGCCATATGAATCTGGAGCTCAATGAACATACCTGAGAAATTTCTGGTAGCCAGCATTGTTGTCAAAATGGCCCCCTGTGTACAAATACATTTTCTCAAATTAGCATTATACTTGTGTAAAATTCTGAATGCAAACACAACACAAAGGAAAACACACTCTTAAATTGCATGAATTACTGAATTAACCCTGAAACAATGGATTTTCTGTGCATTATCTGTCATACCTGATGCCGTGAATGCATGAACTGTAATCCAAGCTTAAGTATGCACCTCTTACCAACTTGGTAATCTCAAATAATTACTAACTGTCAGTATGTAATGCACAAACCCTGGGTACTCACAGTCACAACAATCATCAGCTGAATTGCAAAACACAAAACTGAAAATGAAATGGACTTGATTTGTGTGCTTAGAATCTTTTTTTTTGAGGTAGGAAGAGGAGTTTATTTGCAATGTGCCGATCAGAAATGTTCACATTTGTAAAATTATCCTGTCTTGGCTGATCAGAATAAAATAAAGGATCTTCTACAAGAATAGCCCTAGGGATTTTTTTCCTTCAACTAAATATTTTTACTTCTTATAAATGAAGATAATTGTTATTATTCTCAATCCAACAAAATAATGCAATAATCATTAAAAAAATTCCTTCTTAAAATACGCCTTTATAACAGACTAGAAATGCAATTAGATTTGCAAAAGGATATACTGAGTCCAGCATCATATTGTTTATAATGCTTAGCAGGATAGCTTACATCAACATGCTTTGTTCTGTTCATCTTTGTTAAAAATTTAAGATCTCCATGATTAAAAGCAGATCATTCATGAAATTGTTCATAGGATAATAATATTCAAGAAGAAATTCCTTTAGGGCCATTTGTTTTACAGATGGAACAGAAGTCAACTTACACTTTTATCTCTTCAAAATTATCTACTCATCCTTGCAGTTTTCTTTCTTACCTTTAGTTTTCTTCTTGCGTTGAATTTCTTCAAGCAATCTACTGTCTCCTGTCTGTGCATCATAGAGGCAACAGTAGAACGTTGCTAAGGGAAGAAGAAAGAATTATTTTAATGTATCCAGCCAGACATCTAGTATGTTATTCACTGCAAAACATGTATATTATAACTCAGATGGTCCAAACCTTAAGCCTTTAATTTCTACCCTGTGTGACTGTCCCTTTATGCAGGATTCTACACTTTTGGAAAAATCTCCAAATCAACAAAATTGAGGACTTATTATACTCTGTGCTTCCAATGTGTAAGGTCCTCCTGAAATGAATTAATTTTTCCACATAAATAAGGACTTAGGAAAAACACAAAATCTTAGAATTTGGGTTACCTAGTACACACATAAAAAAAAGTTATACGCTCAATTATGGTTTCAGAAAATATGCTTTAAAAAAAGAAGGAAGCTTTTTTTAGCATTAGTTATATTAGGTGAAGTACAGCAGCAGGAAATATTTAAGAGAACACTCAGCTGTATTTAATTTGGCTTACAGGGAAAACATAATTTGCATTGTAGTTTTAAAGGCAAGATGATGCAGCTTATTGGAATGAATAAAGGGTTGGGAACCACCTATACATCTCCCTGTGACTTTCTAAGTATCAGCCAAGACTACCTGCAAAGTCAAACTGTAGCATGTACTGAGACTTGGAAAGTGGTGCTGGATCCAATAATAGGAAGGTAGTTTCTATTACTCGCAAACTGACTTATATCAAGTCCCTCAATTTTCTGCCTTTAAATTTCATGCTTATCATAATGGTTATACAAAAATGAAAATGTAATGCATTATGCAATTGAAAATGACTTTCCTGTAAATTTTTTCCCTGAGAATTTGCAATAATACCATGAAGGTATTACAGCCTAATTCTGGCAGTGAACCCCTGCATCATGAAGTGAAGCAAAAGGAGTCTGCTTCTGGGAAGCTCTATCTCAGGCTGGAACCTCAAAATATGACACTATTGACTATATCTGTATAATTACAATTTTACACCTTCCTACTTAAATAGGTGCAATGAAACAGCATGAGTAAGGACAAAAATTATCCTCTGAACACCTTCACTGGATGCTGAAGAATACTATAAATTGATTTGCCTGTAAAATTATTTTGTTGAATAAGTGGAAGTTACTTACACAGATCCATGGATGCTTTAGCGCTTCTGATGCTGTGATACGTTTTGCTGGGTTAATAGTAAGCATTTTATTGATAAGGTCTTTTGCTTCAGGAGTCACTGTATCCCACTCTGGTGATGGAAACTTAAGAAAAAACATGTATGTGTATATTAACTTGCATGATCTCTGCATGATTTTATGTAAAGATTTTTACTGATACTATTTTTGTAACATTAACCACTAGCACAACTTAACAGGTTTAAGAAAAAAAAAATGCAGTTTGCCACGATTAGAACAGTTTGAATGAGCTGGTTTTACAAATAGTGTTTTCCTCCTTTACTATTCTTTTTTATTGATTTGGTTCAGATGCATAGCATTTATGTTTACAGTAACATGATGCCAATTGAAATTCATAGAATAAAATAAGTGGCAGGTGGAATAACAAAATCTAATCACCTCAGAGGCATATGGTCATGCAGAACCTAATACAGTCCTAGTTTCAGCTTAATTAAGATACAAATATTAAGTATTATTATACGATCTCTTTTTTTGCTTTCTTTCAAGTCAGTCTTCATGCTAACTGTATAGTTATGGTGTATAAATCTAATTAGTCATTAATTTAACACCTCCTTGCTCAGGCAAATATTTACACATGCACTCAAAGTGTCTGCCCAAATGCAAATGGAATGAAAAATATGGACGTCTACTGCTTTTGTGAAGACAGACCTTAAGCTTAAGCATTTCATTTTGAGGTATCCACTATTAAAAAATGATTATTTTTAGATCATAGGAATTTGTTATAATCTAGGCAAAGTACTTCACAAGTATGTACCATGTATGTACAATACAGATGGGTAGTTCAGTTTCTGCACTTACTCATTTCTTGCCCTCACAGCTGAAACTGTAATTCCCACTGTCATCCTGTTTATTCCTATATGATTACTTGTTCATTTCCACTAAAAGGCCATAGCATGACAATCACTTTTCAGTCATTATCGCTCCAGGACTGGATTCAAATAAGTAGCTTAAAAGATAAAAGGTTCTATGTCTTTTGCTCTTCATCATTCACAAATGGCTTAAATTTGAGCATCAATAACCCTCTGTCTGTTTAACTTAGTATAAACAGATGATGTTGCAAAATTCATGTATGTCACCAAAATATCAGTTCAATTTTCCAAATACTTACTAACAGTCATAATGCTTATGGTTGGAACACACATAGAGGAAATGAAACTATTTCTTTCGAAGAGCTCTATGCTGGCTTGTATTTACAAAAGTAGGCAATACAACAGTATTGCAGTGTATGTTCAGGCAGCCTAAGACATTATAAAAACAATTGATTGGCTTAAGTGACAAACCACAAGAAAAAAAACACAGGCATCTGGGAGTTCAGAAATATTTATCAGAGGCAGAGAGGTCTGAACAGCCTTGTCAAGAAAACATAATGTTTGCAGGACTTATACAAGGGCCAGACAATGAAACTGGGAGCATAAGGAAATCAGATTTAAATTAGCAAAGGATGTTCCCATCAGTATGAAGCTCATGTTACCAAAGTGGTATTTACCATAGCAAGCAGGTCATAAATATAAACAATACAAAAAAAAAATTAGGAAAAAATTTTGAGTTAACTTTTTATTCTAGAAAACTACTGAGAGATACAATTATAGTTAGCTAAGTAGACAGAGCATAGCACATACATCATAAGCACCGGCCTTGATCTGCTGGTAGAGTCTGTGCTGGTCTTCATCCCAGAAAGGAGGATATCCTACCAGGAGGATATAGAGAATGACACCTGCAGAAAGTTTAGAGTAGTATTAAGTGATTTAGAGAAATATAAACTCCAGAAATTCATTTTGCACCTGAAGTACACGTAAAACAAATGGCTCAACAGTGGTATCCTAGCTACTGAAAAACACTGCCTATTTATGCTGGCGATAAGAGCAAATACAGGGTTCACAGGGCAACATCCTATACAGACTGTGGGCAAAACGTGTGTCTGACAAAATCAGATCAGGCACACTGTCTAGCTACCTGGGGAAACTGATTTGCACTTTTCAATGCTCAACCTATAAAAGACATTCTATGAAAATGCATTTGCTACCTCTGGTGTATTGTGGCCTGAAGTGGTACCTTTAAGTTGGAGTTTAACTAAACCTCATGCAAAGAAAATTTGGGCAACTCAAATCTCTATAAATACATGGTCGATGGTAAATTTAAATGTCCAACCTGCTACTTGTACAGAGATGGTTCACTGTTGACTAAAAAAAAGTTTTCATAAATACAACCAAGCAAGTGTGAAGAAAAGGAAAAATACTGATTGTTCTCAGGCAGGTGGCAACCCCTTGCCAGTACCGTAAGTTACACTGTTTCAAAGAACTGAGTGACAAAAAAAATTGTTCTGCACTGCAGTTGCAAAAAACTCAGTTGAAAAATTTAAAACTGCAGTTCTAATATCTTGGTCAGATCAGTTTTTAAGCTGCTTGCGAATCAATTTAAGATTCTGCTTACGCTATAAATTGTTACATTTTGTGACTGGTTAGGCATAGTGCATCTGCAGGCAGTTTTTTAAAACATTAATGTGTGCTGTGCAGTCATGACCAAGAATGCAGTGGCAACACATCTTCACAAATAACAACAAAATAAATAAAGCTGGAAGAATAACAAGAAATCTGAAGACTTCTAAAAATGAATATTGAATTTCACTAAATATATATTTTCTGATGTGGAATATTTTAGATAGTATTTTGGATACCATCTCTCTTCCCCAAAGTACTTTTTCTTTAAAGTGACTGAACACTCTTTCACAATCATTTCTTACCACATGCCCACATATCCACAGGTTTTCCATAGGGATCTTTTCGTAACACCTCTGGAGAAAGGTATCCTGGAGTACCAGCAAAGCCTGTCAAAAGGAAGGGCAAGTATTCTCAAAAGCTGTACATGCTCTGCAAAAAGCAAGACATTCTCATCTCAGCACACAACACACAGGACTTTTTGATGCCATCTAATATTAAACAGTTAATTTTGTTCTTTTTTAATGGCAATTCACTTAGAAGCGACAATACGGGGAACGCTGCAGGCTGGGCACATTCCCTTCTCCCATCATGTCTGGTACAGTTGAGATGACAGCTAAAAGCCAGCTGCTTAACCCACCTATGCTAGCACTCCAGGTTCAACAGCGTCAAGGATCTGGTGAAAGTGCAACAGTGGAACATTTCCAAAAAGATTACAAGATAGCTGATGAAATTTCATTCATGATTTTTGCATAACTGTAAGCCACAGTGAGTCATCCAGTAGTGAGGTGCACATATATTTGCTCAGGGTCAAAAAATTTAATGGAGTAGAGGGGAGTGTAGGAAGCCTCAATGATCTGAGTGATCCCCTTGGAAATACTAACCAAAAGAGAGAAAATGCACACCATGCATGCCAAAAACTATGAACACTATTACTGTTTTTTTTTAAAACATTAGCCTAATCTAGTCTGTTTTAACTAGTCCCAACCATAAAAATTATGTCTGTAAACAGGAATCACACAGAATTTATGTTAGTCCTTCAGCTGTCAGCTGTGAAAAATGTTATCACACACACAATACTTCCACTGACATTTACGGGGAGCTAATTTACAAAACAGAAATGCAGCTCAGCTACAGTCTCATAACTATAAAGAACATTTTAAAAATCCAATTCCATCTTACGGAAGCATTGATTTCTGAGTAAGCAACATATAGGGCTTGATTTAGAAAAGCTCACGAATGGACAAATCTTTCATTTAAAAGGAAAAAAAGGGAGGAAAAACACCATTCTAATTTCTTTGCACAGAAGTGGCAAGTCACTTCAGCCAATGCCAGATGGTGGCAATCTTTTCCTTGAAGTCATGCCACTTCTGGAAACCTCCTTACAAAAGTGAACAAAAAGCATCACATCTCTCCTTCCTTTTATTTATTTATTACCAGCAGTGCTGCTTTCTCTTTGGAGAAATATAAAATGCAGGAATAATGTAGACTTTTCTTAGGATGCTGCAATTAGTAAAAACTTAATGACATTAATTTTAAGAAACTTGCCTGTTCTTTCTAGTATCCTTGCTTAAAATAAATGCTTGGAAGTTCTTAGAAAGGTGAGAATTTGGTGACTTTAACGAAGGACCACACATCATTACTGAAATACCATATTGCATTCCACAAAATTTGTGCTGAATGTAAGACAAGCTATGAAACATATGAGAGATGCCAATAATGTATAAAGTCTAGAGCTACGGAAAAAGGAAGCCTTTGCCATTCAGCTGGCAATCATTCTGGGGTGGGAGAAGGAAAAGGAGGAACACATTCTGTGTATTTTACTGAGAATATACCTAAAATATTTTAATTAAAAACAGGCTGGCTTTTGCAGTCTCCTGATATTAGAACCATGAATTGTTAAAGAATACTATCATACAGGAAACATATCTTAATCTCCTTTGAGAAGCTGTAAAACAAATATTCTAAGTAGCTTTAAATAGAGTGATGTTTCATATTTTTCTTTTAAGGAAACAGTGCTCTACATTAATATTTTTGTTCCTTTTAAAGTGGAAGTAAAGTTGTCTTGACTCTCAAACTTACCACAGTTCCATAAACATAATTAGGCATCACTTGAAACTAAACTTTAGAGTGAAAATAAATACAGTACTTAGTTAACTGCATCCCTTGACAAGTACACAGAACGGGTCTAAGCATATCAGAAACAACTTTTAACCGGTTTAAAGCAGAAATGTATAATGCAGAAATGTTTAATGCAGAAAAGTATACAGTCACGATTTCAGTGAAAAAGAAAAAGCATACTGAAACTGTTAAACTTATTTATCAGCTAACTCTATGACTCATCAGAGGGATCCCTATATAAATATGGGTGTGCGCTTTTCAGAAAACTAGTGCTAGTAATAATTGCTTTAGCTAAAACAACTCGCAAAACTGAAAACTACTTTTGACTGTAAAGTATCTAGAAAAGAATGTATCTTCATATGCGCTTATTGTTATATAATTTAAATAAGCATCCGGAGGCCCAAGACAAATGTTATGCTTCATTGTGTTCAGTGGTGCCTGGGTACATGAGATAGCATGTTACTCTGCCTAAATAGCTTACAGTCTCAAAACCCTCTTCTGCAAAGATTACATATATACTTAATTTCATAAATGGTAATTGTGGCTTTGAGCCTAACCAGGACTGAAAGCTAACTAAACATAATCCCACTACATAAACCTAAAGCAATGTAGAGAAACACACCTTAAACACACAGCAGAAGAGATCACTGCTCTAAGGTCTGCCCTGTGCTTTCATCACCCCCTTGCTATATTCAAGGCTTCTCAGAGGCACTTATATGCAGCGATACCAAAATAAAATGGCAGAATAAACCAGGCTAGTTTAAACAGTCTAGGTAGTACATCTTCGCTAGCATACCTTACTCTGACTCAAGAATATTCAGAAATTCAAATGGACAGCCCAGTGAGAAGATATGGGGAAAAGGCAGCAAGGGGCAAGAGCAAGCAGCTGAGAGTAAACAATTGTGCATATGTTAGTTCTAGTCACAGGCCTGGACTTAAATTAAGACAAGCTGCCACTAGGACTAAATCTAGCTACCAGTGGGTTAACTGCAGTCCATCCATTGACTTTAATGAGGGGCAATGAGTCAACCTGCTTCAATGAGTCAGTGGAACCTGCCAACACTTTCCCAGTACATTAAACACCTCCTAGCAGGGCAGAGTGTTTCAACCAAACAGTTGAACACGTTCTACGAACAGGCAAGGAACAGGCTCGCTTTATAAACATGCAGACCAGGAAAGTATCCTGTAGTATCCACACACGCAGAACGCTGACCGGTTTCTTGCTGATACATATCCGTGGCTTGAACTGAAAAGCTACCATCACACCATTCCTGCAGGATAAAGGACTACACCAAAAAACCCGTATTTATGCAGAGCTATAATTAGAATCAGAGCATATCATGAGTCAGTAAGTGCTGGGGAAACCAGCGGAAAACAGAAAAATTTTCTGGAAGGAAGCAGGAGAAAGTTCAAACCACCAAACACACAGCAGTCCATGTTCTGCCTTGTAAAGCTGTTGTGAGAAGATGGAAGGAAGGAACTCAGATCATTACAGAAAGGTTTTGCAGAGAAAGTTCCAAAGGAGGTAGCAAACCCTTTGGTCCTATTAAACACTACAAAAAAAAAAAAAGCTACATTAGACTACTTTCCTCTATTCTGTTGTTACTGGTTTATTCATTCTTTACATATAGCTATGGAAGATACTCTGTTCACTTTCTTTTCTATCAAGTTCAACATGGAAGTCCTCATGACATTACAAGTCTACAATAAGCCCTTACAAGCACCAAATGGCCAAAAAATACAGTGCAAGATTTGAGAGAGCTGCAAAATCCTGTATATCATCATCTGCATCCATACTGATAAACCATCTACAGAAAACACCCCCGAAATCAAGTTCATTCTGCTGATATTTTTCTTTCTTGAAGATGCTTCCTCTTTTTCCTGATGTTTTTGTCATTAAAACAAATCAGTTAGATTTTGTCTTATTTCTGATCAATTCCCTTTGTACTGGTCTACTTGCTAATGTACAACGGCAACCTCCACTGTCTTTTGTGGATTACTGAAATCCACTTATATAAAGGCTGGGATTTAAAACAACAGCCTGGGTTTATAAAGCTAGCAACATATGTCTAATGGTACTGCCTGTGCATGCACATGCAGGTATATCCTAGGCCTCAAACACTCGGTATCTCAACCCACTGCCTGTCCAAATCTTTTGTGCTATTACACTAAGCTTTGACTGCAAACTTACAATCACTTTGTTCAAGTTTAAGCTGCATTTTCTAGCTACTCTAAGTGAGAATATGTAGCTGCTATTAATATGTTATTCAGTATTATTTCTCCCTTGGATTTATAATGACTTTTGTCTTGTGCTTCATATCAGTTCATATTTGAGTTAAAGGCATCACATTTGTATACATCCTATTATTTTAAATGAACACTATTAAATCTTTTTCTTTTTATGCTTTTCTTTTGGGCATCTCTTAACTGCAGCAAACAATCTGTAATCAGGATTTTTTTAACATTAACTCAAAAAGGAATAGTTCAGTGGAGCTGGAGAGAAGTGCATATAATAAACAGCTCACTACCCGCCCTTTCTTTTCTCATATCCTGAACTGGAGTGTTGTACAGGACAATAGCAGATACATCCCAAGTATTAACTCCGCAGATCTGGTTTACACCAGTGAATTTTATCTTCAGGAAGGCAGAAATCCTCCATTTTCTGGTTTGAAGCACAGAACGTCTTCTGATGGTCATAAGCACTCATGGAGTTTGCCTCCAGAATCTGATATATCTTTGTTACCATCACCATCAAACAGGTATACTCTTGACCCCCTTCAGATGATGATAACGTTTCCAAACGTTTCACCAAAGTGACTGAGAAACTTCAGTATCAACTTCAAAAGAGATATAAGCTATGCATAAACATCCTTTTCCAGACTGCTGTACCCATTTTTTGATGCTTTTAACAACTCTTTTCCTTCCTGGGTTTATGATCTCTGTGATCTGCCGTATGAATTGCTCATGTATTAGCCATTGTATATTTCTACTAAGCCAGCTTATTTAGATGCCAGCGGGTCAAGGAACAGTTGTATGAATAGTTCTACTAGCAGATCTGAGGGGGCAGTCACCTCTAGGACAGCAATATAAACAGCTGGTAGAGATAACTTGTACCGTCACAGCAAGATCTGGATGCCGACATCTGTCTACAGCCTTAAACACTCAAATCCCATGTGTTCTTTTTTTTTTTTTTTTTTTTTTAATCACATTCAGAAGTGCTTTATAATAAAATTTTCAGATATTTCCAACTGACTCAGACAACATGTTTAAATTACAGGGCAGGTGCACTAAGCAGAATTAACTCACAGTCTTGATCCTCAGTCACCTGGACTGAACATCTGATCGGAAACCACCCACCTCCCTCCCTGCCTGAACATCCACATTTTCTTCCCATAGGTACACAGGAGAAAGTGGGGAAGAAGGGGCCTGTGTGCACCCACGTCACAGTAGAACATGAAGTCAGGCAAAGCTAGGACAAGATACAAATCAGAAAAGCTGAGTTTCATGGTCAAATCAGTGGCACTTAGTCTACTTGCAAAAAGGACATTTCTAAAGCTATATTTACTAGAAGTATGAATAAAAAAATTCTCTCTCCCTCCTCCTTGCCAGTATCGCTGTGCTGGCAAAATCCCCAGTATGAACACAGCTGTGCCAACAGAATAAACTTCTGCCAGTTTACTTTATGTCATTTGGCACAGTGATTTAGCTTTGCCAGTAAAAAGGAGGCTATGAAGCAGAGCCCCTTCTTGTGTAAGCAAGCTCTTAGATTTGGAAATGTAGCCACAAGTCAGCTTCGAGATTTTGTTTTTTCTTTTTTAAAGCAAAGAAGGTCTGCTGCCAAGCTCTGCTTAATTCAGTGAGAACTGTAGATAAGTTTTCCTGCAGGAAAAGGCCTAAAGCATAGCCAGGTGTAGAGACTGAACTATGAACAAAACACTTCTTAGAACTATGTATCAAGTAGTCATACAGCTACACCTTTCACATTAGGGTGAGAGCTGGGAGGTTTGGGAGGCTTAGCGTCAACACAGAGTAAGTGGTAAGATAAATAAAAAAGATCTACTTACCAAACCAAGCTTGTTGTTCTCCTTGAACTTCTATAGCCAAACCAAAGTCTGCCAGTTTTACCGCTGCTCCCTTGGATTTGCTAGCTAAAAGCAAGTTCTCAGGCTTTATTCAGAGAGAGAAAAAATTGAGATGAAAAGATAAGTAAATACATTTTAGACAGTTTTTCGCTTTCTTTTATTTAATTAAGGCAATCTGGAAAAGAACAATTACTTAAAGAAGAGAAAAAAAAAACCATGCATTTTCTCCACAAAAACCCTGCACTTTCCATTCCTACTTGGGAAGGACCACCAGGCCTGTAAATGGCCTTCATGATCCCACATGATAGCAAGGCTAAGGGCAACATGCAGACCTACTAGAGAACTATGTAGACCGGAATGGTCATACAGAATTGTAAAACCTGTTTGTGTAATTCAGAGAGTATTTAATAGTTCAGTACCAGAAAAATGCTGCAGAAAAAACCCGAAAGAGAGATCCTGTATCTGACAACTGGCTTAACTTCTGCAGTTTGCAGGATTAGGTATCTGTAACTGTCAAATGAACAGAGTATAAATGTGTTTTCCATCACCGCTTAACAATAACACTCATATATTGTATTTAGAGTGCAGGTGTATTTACAGTCCAAATCTTTCAGCAAAAGCAGCATGCCCACAGTTGTGCTTACATAGAACCGAGAGCAAATACCACTTTCTGAAGTTGAAAATAAATTTGCAAAAAAATCCCAGTATGCTCTTTTTTGGGGTATGTCAGTGACATCCGAAATCAAACGCTACAATATATTTACACAGTTAGAACTAAATAATTTGAACATTACCAATGGTGTTCATTCTAGCATTTATAACGTATCCTTTTAACTTCATTTAGCAAATATACCAAATATGAATTGTCCAAAGATAACTTCATTCTTTGAACTTTAACCTTTTTCATAACTTACAGAATACTTTAGAGTCCAACATACAATTTCAGAAAACTCTGAGCTCCACAGGCTTTCCTTGGCCTTTCTTTCTTTCTTTCCTATCTCCATTATCTTCAGAAAATGGTTTTGTTTCATATTTACTTAATAACAAAACCTCTGTTTCAAGGGTATTGCTGTGACTTTTCCAGGAGCAATTTTTGTAGTGGTATGTCCACAAGGGAATTCACTACATCCAGACTGGCACTGGGGACCCAAATCCTGCAAAATCTTAAACCCATATTTCATTTTAAACCCAGCAGCAATCATATAGGCTTCCAAGGGACTATTCACGTGATTACAGCTAATCCTGTGCAGGTACTGATCTTGGGAACAATTAAGAGAATAAGCTTCTTTGGGCAAAGACTATCTTTAGTACATCTGCCAAGTATCCAGCAAAATATGCTTGAGTCTAACTAAGACCTCTTTAATTAAGAACTTTTATTAGTTAACAACGCTGCTGGTCCAGGCAAAATCGTTAGTTTAAAAGGGTTTCTTCCCCCTCTTCCGTCAAACTGTAAATTACCTCTTTTTTTTTTCAGTTTGCAAACACTGAAAATATTGAGACTCTTCTGACAGGTACAGGAAATGATGAAATAGAAAGTTACAACAACTATATGTGCATTTCTCCCTTCCTAATTCAAAAGAAAAATTTTTTTTTACCCTTCAAAAAGAAATGCTTGAAGTAAAAGAGAATGAAAATCATTCCCTCAGTCATCCCTATCATGCTATATCATAAAGTTTGCACTAAAAAGCTGTCACTAACAATTACTTGATGAATCTCATATATATCACGTTAAAAGAATAAAAATTAAGCTTTCTCAGAATAAAATCTAAACTTTATATTCTATTATTAATAACAAATTCAACCACATCATACCAACCACTGAACAAACAGCTTAGGATTCTTCTCTAGGTTTACCAATATTCATTTAAGCAATGTCACATTGTTTGCCACTTAATCACACCTATTTCAATGTATGGTGCCATAGGCTCTTAAAGGTTTTTTAATCAGAGTAAGAAAAGTTTACAGTAATTACTTCCTGGGATGCACTACTTATATAAGCCTCTTAAAGCAATGGCTGATCTTATTTGGCTGTGACCTTCGGCAATCCAAAAGCAGTGAAATGCCACACACTCTTGGTTGAAACGCAAGGAATAATCTATCAAGCACGTACCACTTTGCAACATGTGACTCTATTCAAAATAAGGCTTTTTGCATTTTCTGTTGCTGGAGGGCTTTTTCTTGTTTGGTTGGTTTGGCTTCTTTTTACTCCACTACATGTCTTTAGTCTGCCAATCAAAGTGCTCTATACAAACACCACTGTCATAATATAAATATGTTTCAACAGAAAATGAAGCACATTTACTGATTTACCATGCCAAAAGGTAACAGCCTTTTGGGCAATGGCATGTGGGACTATATCCTTAAACAAATGCAGCTGTCGCTTCAGGATGATTAGAAACACACTAGATAATTATCATGCATGAACTCAGAAAGACTGCAAGGACTTGGAAGACCTTAACAGCCCAGCCAGGGTCACTGAGGACTCACAGTTTGGATTGGACAGCGTCGCCTTGTGTTACTGGGAGACTGGCAGCAGTCATGCATGTAGAATGGCAATGTTAACTAATAAAATTACTTGCAAATAAATTAACATGATTTCTGCCTTACTGCTCTAAAGGTCTTTATTCTTAGAGATCAAGTATTTATGCTTTGCATATTTTTCCTTGAATACATCTAGAGCATCAGCTTTTTTTTTTAATTTAATTTAACTATTTAACTTCCATGGGAAGTGCAAGAGGGTCATAATCATACAGTTTCACAAAATAAGCAATGCTGCTGACCGCCAGGGCTCGAAATTCCTACATGGAAGTACACTCCTACCATCTGTTAAAGACAGACGGGTTAGTTTTTTCTGGGTCTAGGATCCATCACCATTCTGACTTGTACCAAGGATTACAAACAAGGCAGCAATAAGCAGTTTTGCAGGTTATAAGAGGCTTCAGTTCCTGTTTGCTATTAAATCACACTGAAAGGCAAGTTGAACAAAATCAGATTGTCCCACTCTGTATCTCCCCCTCTTCTTCCCTTTCCCAACCCCAAACATGTCCTCAGATTGTGATCTGAGTTACTGGAAAAAGTCCATCAGGTTTTGGGGCAGTTTAGGTATTCACAGCAGGTATTCACATCCATCTTGTATGCGTTTTGTAGTTTTGGTCCCATGTCTTTGCATCTTCTTTCCTGTACATTCTCCAGACATCTCTGTGCAGAGAGTTCTGCGGGTATTTTATCACAGTCTTTCATTTCACTCACTTTTTTTTCCCCCTTGACACAAGGTAGTAACTGAAGAAGGATGACTTTGTTTCCTGAAGTTTTCACTTTCAGAAATGAATCTAAGTACTATAGCTTGGCAGAAACAGATTTTTCTCACTGTTTCCAATTCATTCTGGAATTGCCAGAATAAGAAATCCACACATTGTCTGGAGCACAGGAACAGCTGGATTTAATGCATTTGTGATGAAAAGGTTATTCTGTACGAATGTATGAAAGGTAGTAGAAAGCACTTCTTACTCTGTCAGTTTACATGGCTACAATCTAGGGTTTTTATTCTTTTTCATGCTAGAAGCATAATACTGTGTGTACAGTGAGGAAAGGAATCTTTGGAGCAGCTGGACAAATTGGACATCCTTTCATTTAAACTTGTTGCATATTATCCAGCCGCCATGCAGGATATATACATTGGATAGAGACTTGTCATTCTGACGTTGTACAAATGTGACACAAGAAAATCCAGAAGCACAAAACAGGCAGAAAATTTTCTTTATGCCTTTGGAATTTTCTTTATGTTCTCTAGGCTTTCAGAGTGTAACACTCTACAATTACACAGGACAACAAAAACTTTTATAAACTAACACAACTATTATAATAGTGTCTTCTCTGGGGTGAAGGACGGCAAGAGACAGCATTCTGATTCCAATATCATTACTAACGGTAAACACTCAAAAGCTCATGTCTTGGGAGGAAATTCCTGCTCCCTGTAACTCATTCAGAAAGGAAAATAAGAGACAGAGAAGCTGTGCCAGAAAGTATTAGCACATTTTACTGCCTTAGCCAACATGCCACTTTTTCCTCTGCTTTGGTAAAGGATCTCATTTCAGATAGTAAGCTTCCATTTGCTTTCAATATGAACAATCTTCTTTACTTGAGATTCTGAAGGCCAGGTGCTCAAATTAAGTACTCTCCTCTATCCACAAAGATAGTTTACCACCAGGTCTGAGACAAAACTGTCTCTCTGAGCTTTCTAGTAAAAGAAAATGAACTTCACTTGTTTCACGAGCTTCCTTCTGAAGCTTCTGTTTCAGTATTAGCATTCATCTGGGAGGAACTCAATTCTTTGGGAACACACGTGGTAAGAACCGTGTGGGAATTCCAGCTCTCTAAAGATGTTCGATAGCCCAGCCATCTGAATGGGAACTGGAGGAGAGACAGGTCTTTCTACCAGCAATCTCCTAGCCTCTGGCTTTTCATTGCTAAAACGCGTGACTTGGAAACATCAGCGTGCTTCCCAGAAGCATGACAAGTCACGTTGATGCAAGATCCAAAGCCCCCTCCCCAGAAAGCTCTGGATGACAGAGAGGAAGATTGTGTATTTAACAAATACACCAAATACTTGAAAAGTAACTACCATTTTCCCCGGTACTGACAAATCAAGATGACAGCAGACTCGGACGGCTGCGTCTTGCACAGGCCAGATGGGGACAGTTAGGTATTGGCAAGCCGCAAGCCTTCGGAGGATTTTCTCCGGTGAATCCCGGGAGTTCGTTCTTGCGTAGCACAGGCGAAGCGAACGGGGAGAAAAGGCCTACGCTCCCACCGAACAAGGCTCTTTCTTTACTTTGGGGCGCTCTGCTCTGGCACTGAGCAGCGCGGCTGGGACGAGCGAAGGCGGCCGCTCCGGCTGGGGAAGGCTCCGAGGCGGCGGAGGCAGGCGGCCGCGCGGAGCCCAGCCGGCGGCGGCGGCGGCCGCGCGAGGGGGAGCCGCCGGGGCAGCACTCACCTTGAGGTCGCGATGGACTACGCCCATCTGATGGCAGTGTAGCACAGCCTCCAGGATCTGCTGAATGCAATGACTGCATGCAAACACCAGGGGGCGCGTGTTAGTTCCAAGCGTGCGCTCGCCGCCCGCACGCCCGCAGCGAGGCGCCGGGGCGGCGGCGGCGGCGGCGCGGCGCGGCGCGGCCCGGGGCGGCGGCGGGGGGGCGCCGCGCTCCGCGCTCCGCGCACGGCCCCGCGCCGCCGCGCCGCGCTGCGCAGAGCAGAGCACGACGGCCTCAGGCACCGCCGCGGCGGGACCCCCGCACTGCAGGGGGCCGGGGGCACAACGGCAGCTCGGAGACATGCCTTTTTGCTTTCTGGTTTTGTTTTTAAGGCGAATTTTAGAAGGAAAAATTTAGGAAAAGCGTACAAATTTTGAAGGTCTGCCAATGAACAGCTGACAAGGTCGTATTAAGTATTTCGTCTCCTCTGCACTTAATCCTCCTTTACTTACTGAGAGCTCTCTCAGAGACGTTAGAAATTGCAGCGGCCACTGAGGTAAAAAACACTCCAAGCGAGGTGTTTTAGATAAATTATTAACTTCTCACAGTCCAATTTAGCCGGCAGTATCATCACTTGCCTGAGGGTTCGTCATACTCTAATGCAGCAATGTGCGACCAGGTGTTCTGCTACTGCAACCCAGGGTCTCAGAACAGAAGTGGCGTTTAAATCTGCAAGCTGACATACATCACAGCCAAAGTTCACCTCCATGTGCGAACACAGTGAGACATGGAAACCCTTAATGAAATACCAGACACGTTCAACAGCACGGGATAAATCCAGCACCTCGGAAGGAGACAGTGTTTTGGCAACCATTCCCCCTTTTGCCATGATGTATATTAGGCCTGTAGACTTGCAAACTGGAAAGAGGCGTCATGCATCATTTATTCATCGAGTTGTTTTGAGGGTGAGTAGGATAGGCAAGGGAACAGCGCAGACAACCCACCCTCTGCCCCTGCCCAACGGAAAAAAAATAAAACGAAATTCTTATCCAATTGATGGGCACCAGATACTGACCTTCAGGTCTCTGTGTACTATGCCATTTAGATGACAATGATTAACACTTTCTAGAATCTGCTGTATACAATGACTGCAAAGATACAAGGGCAGAATGGAAGGGAGAACATTTTAAAGGCACATAATCACATTAAATACAAAAGAAAATAAAACTTAAAAAAATTATAAAGAACAAAAACAATTTTACATCTCCTGACAAGTCCTGATTGTACATTGAACTGGAACAAAACAATGTTGAATACAGATACTTCCAGCTCTAACACATCCGAAAAACAAAACAAAAAACCAAAAAGTCCCCTAAAACAAACCCCGAAGAAACAAACCAAAAAAGACATCTAACATGGAACATATGACACCTGTTAGACAGAATCATTATGTTGTATTTTCATTCAGCAGTATGGAAGCTTCCAGTTTCCAAAAACCGCTATAGGAAAAATAAACTGGAGGCAATAAAGTAGTGATATCCGCTATATTTTTGAGAATTTTTTTCAAAAAGTTAACATTACAACAATGCTGAAACAAGAATATGTTCAGAAATGAAATGATATACAAAAACAAATGAAACAAAAAAACTCAAAAGCTAAGGAAAAGCAAAACATTTCCCATTTTGAATCTTATGTTTTTTTAAACTATTAGTAGAATAATGCCAAGTCATTCAAAAAGGAGGCATGCATTTTCATTTAAAATAGTGTCAAGCAATAGTTTGGTTAGGAGCCACTCATCAAATGGAAATCTACATTAAAAGAAGGGGACAAAAGTTTCATTTTGGAGCTTAAAAAAAATGAATTAGCAGCTATTTTTCCATGTCCAGGTTTGCAAGTTTTGGCCAGCCTACAGTGCCAAAAAGCACAATTAAATTATTCATCTTTTACAGCACTAAAACTTTGTCAGATGTTTTTCGGCACCACAAAAACTTATAAATATTTTTTTTTAAAGATATCATCGTGGCAGAAGTCTGTGACTAAGTAATATATAGCAGTCAGGAGCCAAGGATCTGATCCTGCTCATCCAAAACGTGTTGGCCATGGAATTCAGAAGGAATGGTCATAACTCAGTAACTGGAACCCAAACCTGAAAACCCTTTCTTATGTGAGTAGTTCATGATTCACCGAACTAGACTGCTCAATGGAATAAGGACTACTTGCATGAGTAAGGGCTTGCAGGAGCAGACCAGTATTATGATGACAGAATATGCATCTATAAAGACCATTAACTATTTCTAAAGGGATAACACACGCTCACACACATACACACTATATATATATAGATATATATATATACACATTAATATATATATAAATATATAAAAATACAGAGATGCATGACAACTAGATACTTCACTTATTTGATCAAGTTTTTACTAAATATATAAATACATATATATATGCTATATATATATATATGCACGGCCCCTTCAAATATGTAACAACTCTAGAAAAAAAATCATTACAGCTTTTCCTTTTTAATCACAATTATCTTAAAACACACAATGACACCATATGCTGGCCTTTGGCATCAATATTATAACTTTTGCCTGAATCAAGAAGGTAAGAATCATTCAACTATTTGTGAAAAACAGCCTGTCTCCCTGCACCCCACCTAAATTACTGATCTAGTTTTCTATTCTACAGTATGTTTTGCTTATCTTATTCTAGATTTAAATACTTAAAGTAATGATGTTTCTACCATTTCCCTGGAAATTAGACTATTAAACAGTGTGTGGACACTTCCTAATATTCAGCTTAACTTCACATTTGTTCATTATTAACCTACCACCATTGTTATAGACACTTAATGCTTTCCAGGCATCTTCTAATAATTCCTAATATAAAGGAATAGCTAAAAATTATACATACTGAATATGTATCACTGATGGTATGTGATTACGAATACACGAAACCATGATGATTCTTTACATTTACTTTGAGAGAAATTTTCTGTAAAGAGTGCAGCGATAGGACAAGTTTTCTTTAAATAAAGTATTTGACCACAATGTTTAAGATTTATTATTATATGAGGGCAAACAGACCCTGAAATGGAAAAATGGCCCTGCTACTTTATATCAGCATGCAAATATGAAAATCTTCAAATTATTCTTCAAGTTTTTCAAACAAGCATTGCAGCAAATTACGAGATTTCAAATTTGAGCTCAGACTGTGAAATGCACAGTATAATTGTTTATTCATGAAACACAACAAAAGTGTTCAAATATGAAAATGAAATTAATCTTTCTGGATCCAGATCAAAAGTGGTATTTAATATAAAATTATTTTCAAAACCAACGTGTATTTCAAACATCTACCACCAAATATGAGAAACCTTGGATAACATAGCCATAATGTTACTTCCAGTTTACAAAAAAATAAAACTGAGCAAGATTTTTTTCACAAGCTAACAAAGCTTTAACAAACTGAGATAAAATTTCAGCTTTTTTAGATCAGCAGACAGCAAGATTTCGTGAGTTCTCCATCACATAGTCTTGAACTCAAACCCCCAAACTATGCCTCTTCCCAGTCTGAGAGAACTCTAGGAAAAATCCTAGAGTCCCACAGACTGTGCCAGTCTAACTGATGCCAAACACCATGAGATACTTAAGTAACAACGCTAGAATTATGAAGGGCAACATCAGAAAAACAAATGACCTACCTGGCATCTGCTTCACTGTAATATTCTCTTGCAACTATATCTTCAAACAGTTCACCTCCAGTGACTCTGTTAATAAAAGCAGGATAGGCAAGGAGATTTCAGAAGTGAAAACATACATCTTAAACGTAGTTCGACAAGCAGAGGTCAGAAAGGAATAACCAAAATACTTGTACAGAAATAAAAGAGGTCTTGACAACAGTGTGGAGGAATTGCATCCTAAAGTTTGTCAATCTAAATGTTATATGAATAACAAGGATGTGGTGGAAGAGCAACCATAACTGGAAAACAAAACCAAAGAGCAGCAGCTTATTGGGCAAGATGCCAAAACTGAGAAAAGGGTGATAAGAGTAAGCAGTAAATCTACATGAATGAAAGGGAACTAACCAACAAGGAAAGCTGTGGCTGAAGTTCAGAAAAGCTCAGGATAAACAGAGAACTGCAACAACCATGCTGGAGTTAGACTTAAGACAGGAAAATTCAATAATCCTGAGAGGTGAAAAGGTATTTAGGTGTAGGTCAAAACACAACACAGACAGAATCCACGTGCCAGACTGACTTGAATTTTGTGGGGTTTTTTTGCTAAAAGGAGAATTACTGAGTTGGAGGGAGACAGACTATCAGTAGAAGTGGAGTACCTTAATCAATTTAATGGCAGACTTTTTCTCCTAAAATTTTTTCAGTTATGCTTTTGTCAAGAAACGAGGAATACTTTAGTGAAATTGTCAATTACATGAAGAAGCATTAATAGTACACAGGAAGAACTGTATGATCCAGAAGACCAGTAACAGAAGCAACTGGGCCTTGTTGTATACTTAGGATTTTCACTGTACAACCAGTAGTTTATTAGTAGGAAGTGACTAAAAACAAATAAAACTGTGTTATTAGTCAATCAAAGGAGGACAGCCCAGAATAAATCACCAACAGGATGCTGCCATAGTCCTGGAATGCTTTTAAAATAGAGTGAAGTAGTGTCTTTCCATACAGCAGTAAAATCACTCCTCATATACTGTATACCATTCTGGTAACTGATGTTCTGGAAGGGGCAATTAAAACAAAATGAGCAGAAAATTGCTATTAGACTATCCATTCACTTACTCATCCTATCTTCTCAGGGAAGCAAAGTTAGTGTAGCTTGGCAAAACAAAGCTCAAGAGGGCTATGACAACTTTCTAAAAATAAATATTGAAGACAAAAAGCATAAATACAATAAAAGAGAGCTGTGAGAGACAATACAGGACACAATAATAAATGAGCATAAAATACCTGTGAATAAATATAGGCCTAAAATCTGAAGAAGGTTTCTAACTATGTTATAGCTGGGCTATTTAAACAGTATTTGGCAAAGTAACTGAGACAGGTGTTCTCTTTTTAAGATGAAAATTGATGAGCTTTTTAATAAACTCATAAAACTTGGCTACCTGTGTCAGCAAGAGATTGGACTCAAAGAGGAAGATCTTTCCAGTACTATACTCTAAAATTTCTCTTTTATGGAATACACTGGCATACTCTCCCAGCTAAATGCAGATCTTCATATATTTAGATGCTGTGTTGGACAGCTGAAAACAGATGCAAGCCTTGAAAAGGCACACAATGCGGAGTACCCACCCGCACAGCCTCAACAGAGCACCCTGTACAGGGTGCATGAGTTAGTCTGATTCCCGTTTCCCAAAACCTCAATCCCACTTACATGTTCACATAAATAAAATGATTCCCAGACAGGAAGTCAATGTCCATATTTCAATACTGTTTAAGAAAAACTTTCATATAGCACAGTCTGTTGTCAATAAATTCCCAAATTTAAAGCAGAAGTGGGCTACAACAAATTTGTATTAAGATGCTTAAAAATCTATACTACCACTAACATCTCTACTGAATACAATTAGTTTTTTTCAAATAATGTCAAAAATTAAGAGTGAAGATACTTGGAATCTTCAGAACCAAAACATTCATTTTCAAATTGCTGTAATAACAGTTCATCGTAGATCCCAGTTATTCAGATATATTAGATGAGGACAGAAATAAACTGCTCAACCAGTAACACAACTCCTTTCTCTGAGAAAGATGGTTGAAATTTTTATTTTCTTGTTTCCATTTATATTTGGGCTACATCATCCTTTTCTGAGTTCACACCTTACTAACTTTAGAAGGCAATCACTTTTTTATAACAAAATGCTATTTTGTACAAAAGTCTGCAACAAAATCTGTAGGAAGTAAAATAACATACTGCCTAATTTGTACTGTTGCTCTTTTTTTTTCCTTTTGTCTTCTACCTTCCAGAAACTGGCTTTGGTTGCTGTAACACAAAATGCTTGACTGGTGCATATTTTGACAGTCTTTGATATCTCCTTTTTCATATATATTTATCTACTAGAGTTTTGGTAAAGAGGCATAATTCTCACTTTGTGATGAATGAAAAAACAAAGCATCCTTTCATGTTGTTCTTCCCTGAAACACTCATTTTTGATCCAAGCCAAAAAAAAAAGGGGGGGGGGGGAGGGGGGAAGCCTTTGTCATCAAAGTGAGTTTCAGTTGGAAAGAACACCAAACAGATGCTTGTTCTACTCAAGCACAGAAAAAAGAAGGGACTATGCACTCTTACTTGCTGACACTGAACATTTGCTGGCATTCATAACCATTGTTAAAAGATGAAAAAAAGCAAGGACAGATCAGCTGAATTTCACTCTGACAAGCAAACAAGCAGTCAACAATTCTCACACACTGCCACTTTGAAAGGTACATTAGGAGCAATTGTTAAAAGTCAGGCAGATGCCTGTAACGATGATAGGTAGTGCAGGTGGCCAGAGTGTGTCTGGAAGTTACCTGCAGCTTTTGAGCCTTTGCTCTTAGAAAACCCTTAATAATATCAGCAGTGTTACTGGCCTTTGCACATTATATCATCATCGAACATGAATGAGCAATGTGCCCTTGCAGCAAAGGAGGTCAACTGCTTCATGGTATTAGCAAGAATACAGGCCAGTAGGTTGAGGGAAGTGATTTTTCCCCTGCATGTTGGCATTCATGAGACCAAATCTAGAGTACTGTGTCCAGCTTGGGGTTTCCCAGTACAAGACAAGACAGACAATGACATAATGGACTGAGTTTATTGGAGGGCCACCAAGACAGGTAGAAGGTTGGAGCACATGATGTACAGGGAAAGGCTGAGAAAACTGGGTTTGTTCAACATTAAGAGGAGAAGGCTCAGGGGAGATCCCATTGCTATCTATAGCTCCCTAAGGGGTGGGTACATGGAGGCAGGATGAAGGGAACAGACATAGGCTAGAACATGGGAAATTCCAAACCAATATAGGCTTTTTTTTCTTTTTTTTGATTATTATATTTTATCATGTACATGTTGCCGAAAGAGGTTCTGGCATCTCCATCCTTGATGATGTTCAAAACTTGACAAATCTCTGAGCGACCTGATCCAACTGTACCCGCTTCAAGATTAGACTAGATAACCTCCATGGGTCCTTTCCAACCTATACCATTCACTGACTCAGAACAGTTACCAACGATTCTGTATGGCTCAAGTGTTACTGCATTGTTACCACTAAGAGCATCAAATTGGCTTACATGGAGATGTGTGCTGAAATCCCGGAGGTGTTAATGATCAAGTATAGAAATGCTTAAATTGATCTCTGAAATCCATTTATGTAAAATAGACCTTATCTATACTTCCACTGCTGCTTCTGTTTAACCTTTTTAAAAGGCTTAACTAACAGAAAACTGATACACTGTACCATGCAGGAAAAAAACCCCCCATCATATACAGATAGATTCTAGTCTGTGTACTTAATTTAGAAGGCAACTATCAGTATAGATTAGATCTCCAGCTATACCCAGACAAGCTATACACAATGTAAGTGAATACTGTATAAGCAAAGGGTGAAAAGCAAAAAATAAGCAACTTTGACACTGCACTAGAAAGCTCCACCAGCAGCTGCCAAGCTACATGCTCCCCAGGAGATTAAAAACCTGGAAGTACATGGATCTGAATGCCTTTCCATTGCAGGTGTATTGCCAACTTCAGTGAGGTCCAAGTTCATGACAGGACATTCATAACAGGGGTTCTAGTAACTTGAGCAGTACAAGTTAAAAGTTACTTGTTCTCACAAATTATTCTTGTTCTTTTGTGACTTTCTGAAAAGCATACTAATAGAAACAAATAAAGCATGTGGGTTTGTTTCAAGAAAGAAGCACAAGCACTATATAGAGAAAACAAGGCCCTCTGCACGAGGTATGACTTTCAGAAAAACAGCAGAGAGAAGCAAGCAGAAGGATTTCACATACAAAGTCTGTTATTTCCATTTAATCTCAGGAGAGGTTCGTTAAGAAGCAGTTTTTAACTGCTCCATTCAAAAGTGTTTTTGACTGACTTGCTATACACGCTAAAACAAATTATTGCATTTACAGTATTAAGTGCCACATTTTTTTGCAAACATTTTAACAACACATTATGCAAAAAATATTTACTTCACATACCATATTTAATTTGTTGAAAAAATTTATGAGTATCAGCAAATATTTAAATGGAAAGGAGCAGGTTCCCAAATTGGCAAGGCTAAATAAAAAGCCTCTGTGGATGATCACATTAGCTTTGTTTCCTCCTGGCTTACATTCCCTATTTCTTTCTTGCTTTTGTAAGTAAGGTGGGAGGAAGCAGTCTTAAAAAATTACTACAGCCATGTATTTTTACATTTATCTGTAACCTTTTTCCTTCTGAAAAAAGGAGTCAAAGGTTCAGGCACTTACCCTCGGCAAGGATTGTTCTGCAATTAAGCTTTTTTGGTATTTTTCTTTCTTCTATACGCTACAGTTCCTCCACTTGGAATTCTACAGCAATGCTGGGATTCTAAATGTACCAATTGTTGTATCTCAACAAGTGCATTAAAAACTGGAGACTACAAGAAAAAGAGAATCTAATTGACTTGCATAAAAGAATCAAGTGCCACAGCTGTTCCCATTCAGATACAACAATTAATACTGACAGAATTGATTGGATATGAACTCATATAACATCATTAACACTGGTAACAATCTCATTCGTGCTTGGCGACTGAAACGGGTTGATGGAGAGAGACAAATCCTAACTACAATTGCCTTAGCCAAAAAAGGGATGAGAAGTGGGAAACTTTATGAAGTCCACTACTAGTTTTACTAAGCACATTTTATTAATCTGAAAAAAGCTTCATTATATCTGGCAGGAGAAACGTGACAGGAACAAGTCCTCTGCTTGGGAGAAGTATCACAGGAAGCTATCACAGTTTATTTTCTAAAATACGTAGGAACCACGTTGGCAGATCAGTAACAAAACTCTGTTCCTAGGCAGCGCTATCACAGGGTCCTTGAAAATCACTACTTGCCTGTTGCCAAAATAACTACCATACTCCAGAACTACACTGTCATTTACATATTTCAATCTTATGTTCAGAGATGGAGAGTCAGCAACCAAAGGTAAAAAATGTATACAGCACGTCAAAACATTACTTCAGTGCATCTAATTTTTTCATATGCAGCTCTTCTCACAGGAACACGCCTATATTGCAAATAGAAAGAACTTTCATTTTACCAGAAAGCATATTTTTCATGCTTAAATTATACTATATTATGTTTATTCCACATGGATTTTAAAAGACTTCCACCTTCTCATTTTTAGGTTAGAACTTTTCACCCAAATGCAAGCCTGTAACAGGGTACATTGATCACGTTTTTTTTCTCTCCAGATGAAGTACAGCTATCAGTGAGGTACACAAATGAGACAACAGGCTTGTTCTTCAGACAGCAGACATCTCTATGACATTAATTCTAACAAAATTATTAGAAACTGAAAATAGAGAGTGACAATCATTGTTCTTTATATTCAAAGAAAAGCACTCTTCTCTTTCTCATGTGGGATGCAGTCTCAAGGGAATTTCTAAAGAAACAGCAGTACTGAATCCCACAGTCTGAAAGAAATCATTAAGATAAATACATGATGCTATGTGTGGGTGGTACGACAGTGTTACACCACAGTCATGCTCCAGTTGATAAAAAAATAAATAAAAGCATGTACTTGGCCTTCATATTAAAGTAGTAGTACTTATGGTGTCTTTTTTTGTGACAGATCTTTCATGTACATTTAAATAAGCCACTGAAGCACATATAAATTCAGTAAAAAATGAAGTTTCGTTAATCAGCATTAGTGAACGTTAAAGCAATCATCTCCTAGTTCGCATGCAAAATTAACACTAAGCAGCCACCCCTACTAACTAGGCAAAACCTCCTCAAGAATGTATCACATAGCTTTTTTCAAAGATAACTATCAGTCAGTGCAGTTACCACCCCATCACTTCAGACTTCTTCTCTTTTGCAAAATAATTCATTTTGAGAGAAAACCAAAACCACATGATCAAGACATAAAAAGCTGTACATATATGTTGAAGCCGCCTTCTCTATAGAGGGTGAAAACAAAAACACATGGACTGCTCCAGATGAAGGGTATATGTACAAGTCCATACATATGTTTGTTATGAATGTGACGGACAGTGAAATAGAAGAAATTCCAGTTCAATGCAGATTGCTTGGCAGAGAACCTATTTTTTTGGCAAGACAGTATCTTTCAGCTATGTATTACTTTTATGTTAACACTATTGCATAATATGGCCTTCTATTTGTTCTCGTACAATCAAGATACAGTTACTGGTATCTGTGGCTTTGATGTTGTTTAAATGGCTTCTAGGCCACATTGCAACCATCATCTCCTGAGACATGTTTGGCATTATGTATACAATTTAAGGCAAAAGTGCACTAAGTGCAATTACAGTAGGCCATAGTTTCTAACAGTACATAGCACAGCAGAAAATAAAAATGCTCTCAGTTTATAGCAGGGATATTGTCCTCAAAACTAAGAATTCCACATCCATTTCTTGGGAATGTTCAGGATTAAGAACATTTTTTCCAATTCCACATAGAAAGATTTCCTTTGTATGCCTCAGTTAAAAAAAACAAAAACAAAAAAAACCAAAAAACAAACAAACCCCAAACCAGTGCATACAGGGAGCAAGTATGCGTGCTACGCTCTAGAGCATTTCTAATCCAATAGTCAGAGCACTTACCTGGGATATATAAAAATCAGACACAAGTTCATGCTGTGTTCAGTTCAGATCAGAATACTGAACCCTGAATTCCTTTGCTGCAGACAGACCACCTATGTAATATTTCTGAATTGCTAATATAAAGTCTAGTCTTGAAGAGGTCTTCACAGATTTCTTTTTACTTAAAACTAAGCCAGAACATAAGCCAAAATGTAATCCGAAGGTGAAAACACTCAATTGTGTGTGGAAGATCCAAGGTCTAATCTCTTCTTTCACATGCACCTACACTGATTGTGAATATTTCAGTTTGCATGCTTCAAAATGAATTATTTCACAGTTCTAGGAGAAGTAATATATTCTCATTTTTAACAAACAAAACCATTTTGGGCCTAAAGAAACTCGTGAGGGAGAGGGAAGAGATCTGTCATATCCATAAACAGCCCTGGCAAAATCTGCAGTTAAAACAGTTTGTTTTTACTTAAATAAGTCAGTTTTGCAAGAAAATTCCTAACTATTTATGTTTGCCCATACCCAGAACCAAAAGCAATAACTTTTCATGTGAATGGAAAATTTTGCCTGTCCCAGGGAAGAATGAAGAACTTTAGTGCTTTAATTTTGTTTTCAAGTTAAGTGCCTGTTACACATACTTCATGCTGCCAAGCACCCCTTCTTTTACTAAACAGCATTATCTAAAAGAAACAAGCTCCAACCGAACAAAATGCATTTTCTTTCTCTCTCTCATACACACACACACACACACTACATGAACAGCTCATGGGACTCAAATTCCTAAAACAAAATGAGAAATAAGAAAGAAGTATCTTTTCTACATGCTGAACATTTTACTCTGACTGGTGTCAAAATTAAACTAATCCCATGTATCAGTAAAATATAAATCAGGGATAAAACATTCAAATAGTCTTTTTCTCTCTAGAAAAATCAGGCTTATCTTTCAATCCAGCAATGGAGATTTTCTGTGAAGACACAACTCCTCTACATGTTTACTGATGTTTCCTTCACTGGACAACTAGCTTGCAGTGAATTATTTTTTATGAGTCATACATTTACTTTGGCAGGTATCAAGCAGCTTTACTTACATGCCTACATTTTATATTTAAATCCACTTCAACAGTAGCCCTACTTATTCAGAAGTTTTAATGTGGAATTCTTAAATTGACACTTACAAATCAGTTCTTACACATGGAAATTACCAACTATTTGTCTGTCCTTCTAGCTCTGTTTACAATTTGTCCAACTGACTGCACCAAAACCAAACATTTATCTTGTGAATACATCTAAAAGTTGTATTTACATCTAAAAGTTTTGAATACCACATCCCCAACATGATACATATGCAAAACGCATACTTACAGGTCAAAGACTAGGTAATGGAATCCTTCTTCTGATATGCTGTCATGAAGCCGCACTATTAAAGGGGGGAAAAAATAAAAAAGCAGTCATCTTATACATATCTTTTATGTCTTTCTTTGATTTTGGGGGAGGGAAGAAGGATTTTAATTCTGTTGTAGAGCTGGTGTTGTATGCATTCTCATCTGCTTTTCAAAATTCTCTACCCTCAGAATTGTCTTTTTCATAAGCTGAGATAAACAAGTCCATCGGACTGTACATGCAGCTCATTCTACAGTTATTTTAAAGGTGATCTGCTTTTCTTATGCCACAGAAGCGTGCTGAAGTCATTTCTTATTACCTCCTACATGTAAGCATACATACACACACAGAATACTTTTTCTTCACCCTTCATGCTGAATTATGACTAAACAAGTACTAAAACCATAATCAGACAACATCTAAGTATATTATGTTAACATTATTAAGCTTTTTTCCCTAGGCAGAACCTCCGATTGACCTTCTAAATAGCATAAACAGGAGTCTCCAGTCACTGGACTTCTATTATCTTAATCCATATTCTTAATGCCATAAAACTATCTTCTCAGCAGCATTACATCTTAAAAGTTGTAAATAACGTGAGAAAAAAAGCCTCAAGTAATCATAGATTTCAGCAAAATAAATACTTTAAGCACTATGTTAACAAACACCATCATCAGACAATATATGCTGATTTTGCAAGAGAAAGCATTCACCAGTTTGAATCTTTGCAAACCAGAAGCATTTGACTATAATAAAAAAACAGAATGCAAATGTATACATTCAGCTACTGGTTCAAGATTTCTTAAGTGATAACTAAAAAGGAACTTACATTAAAAATAAAATGGTTGCCTGTAGTCCCTAGAGCAATTTGCTTTTCTTGTCATATCCTTAGTCTCACTTTTAATTAAATGCATGTACTTTCAGTCCATTCATTTCAAATATTTATACAAGTTAACTACCCAGGCAATAACTAATTTCACCCTAACACACTCAGTCGAGTTACCCTAACACACAAGCCAAGCTGCTGTATAAAAATACAGTACTTTTGAAAGTCAGCTGTTCACTAGAAATATCTTTCTTCTCAAAGTAATAATACACTACACTTGCAGGTGAAAAATGAAACAACTTGGTGTGACTGTCATTTATACTTCCCTTAAAAACAAAAACAAACAACCTGCCCATCCCAACCCTATGAAATAAGGACAACTGTGCAACAACCTAATCAATATCACACCACTGAGAATAGTCCAAATTTCCTATTAAGACTCCTTAAGCAAGATAACAACACAACCATGCAAAAAGGAAGGATATTCAGAGTATATCAGCATTTTCATATGACAGAGTCCATAAAATACTGACGCCATGCACCACTGGTGTCCCCACCAACAGGGTATTTTCCTGGTGGGATGCCTGTACACGGGTGGCCAAGAAAAGGTCAGTATAGCAAGAGAAGAAATCTTGAGAATGGCGAGCTTATTATTCTAGGTTTAGTTAGATCTCTTGAAAGCATGGGATTAGACACTGGCCTAAGCTTTAAAAGTCTGTTATATTCATTTATGGAACCACATAGCTAAAATAAATAAAACTGTCAAGCTCCAAATCTAGACACACGCGAAGCTGCTCACAAAAAGGAAATAAATGAGCAAGGAATTCACTAGCAATTGACCTGGCGCTTGCTGTGGTAAAGCGTATGGCACAAACTTGCGAACAGGAATTTGGATGAGACACCGTGGTGGAGCTAAAGCCTGTAAAATTACAAACTTCACCAGTCTGAGAACAAAGCAAGCTCTGATTAAAAGGGTGACAGACTTTGTTAAGACAGACGTTTCTTTCTGTAAAAAAAGCCGGCTGCACCAAACAACTACCTGACTCCATCCCTACTTCTGTTTTTGACTGACACTTCTAAATAGGGTCAAAAAAGGTAACCATATGCTATATTCCCACTCATATTTCTATTACACTTTCTATCCCTCTAATCTTCTTACCTGCCATCCACTTCAACTACATTAGGAGTGAAGAGCCACACAGATGCATCTACTGGCAGACTGAGGCCTGCCAATCAGTGCTGAATTTCCTCAGTGGCAGCCAACACCCTGTTGAAAGGCTAAAAAGAAGGGACTACGCCGTGCCCGACTGGTACTCAGCCAGGCAGATCTACGTCTGCAGGACCTAACAAAGGTCTGGAGCAAAGACGATGAGGAAGAGAAAAGGAACGACTGCTTGGGGATCTAACAGCTCAGCAAGATACCTGCCTCTCCTTACATCACCTTGAAGAACGATTTCCTGAAAAGGGTAAGGTACTGGAGAGGACTTGCCAGAAGCAAAGAGATGGCGTGTTTTGGAAATAGTCTTTAAGAGTTTCTAGTGCTAATCACAGTTTACACATCTACCACATTTTAATGATTATAACCACATGTAATTTATTTAAATACTTCATATATATAGATATATATGTATATACACACACACTTTGTGTATATCTATATGCATATCTATATGTATATACATATGCATAGATAGATAGATAGAGATATATAAAAGTTCTCTCCAAAAATGCACTGGTCAGTTGTAGAGCCTTCACATTTTAAATTATGTTAACAATTTAAATCACATCAGGGTAAAACCATGAAATAATTCATGTGTTTTTTTTGGGGGGGGGTTAATTACTTAAAATGAAATGGCAATTTCCAAAGCAAACTTTCCTACAATACATGAAAGATTTGTCAGCGGTTTGAACCATAACAATATCATTTATAGAACCAAATAAAAAGTCAGGCTACCCTAAAACCACTTTACTTCCAAAACTAAGTTGATGAAGAAAGTGCAAGAGAAGGATTTTCAGATTTCCCCAGATGACAGCTTTAAATATTAATCCTTTTTCATGCAATACACGACATTCAAAGACAGAAAGAAAAAATCAAACAAACATGTCTTTTTTTCTTAGCAATATTTTGCCTGTGGAAACATCTTGTGTTTACACAATACTGAAGAGAAAACCAGCTCTTGGCTGACTTGTCGCCCAGAGCTTGTGATGGTTCCAAAGAGCCAAGTAGGTCTAAATCAGAATTTGTGGTTTTGGCTGGCTCTATACTCAAGACTTGTCTTACTTTATACAAACTACAAGCTGTGAGCATGAAAGACCAAGGTGATAAATTGCTGTTATAGTAAAACATATTCTTTTTATAGGCATTAGAGGGACATATAGATTAGAAAATTAGAATCAAATACATTTGAAAGGTATAAAATGTAACTGGTTAAAAAGCTAGCGCAAACCCAAAGTGGAAGAATGACTAATCAAATACTAACAACATAGCAACAGCAAGAAATATGAATCTTCCACATCTTCCTGCTAGCACTTTTTTAATGCATCTTTAGGGAATATGACTATTATTTACTCATGTCTTATTTATTTAAAGACATTTATTTCTGGTTGGGGTCTGTGAGTTCAGATTTCAATACCCCCAAATGTCAGCTTTTTTAAAGCAGACCAAATTTGAGATGAGAAGTCAAGTACTACCCCAGAATAATATCCTAAAACTACAAGCTTAGGATAGATACCCCAAAAAAGTATTGCTCATCACCAGACACGCAATATTAAGAAAAATTAAAAAAAAATATTCCACAGTGCACACATATACTTGAGTAGCATTGCTTTCGAGTGCACTACTTCATACAATAGTGTCGAAGATACTACTGGTGAATCACTACTCAGAAATTAGCAATGGGCTAATTACAGGCCCTTGGATATGTCACAGAGATGCAGCATAACCGTAAAATAGTGGCCTGTAGAGGGCAGCTAGTACATTTTGCATATGCCTTTCTGGAAAAGTTTAAAGCTTAAAAAAATCTAATATGCAGCAAATTATACCCTTTGATAGAAACTACATGTTTCTGAAATATATTAATATGAAATCAAAGTAGAGTTTTTCTGTGAGCACTTTTTTGATTCAAAGTAACATCCTCCTAGCTGTTTACTTAGAGCATTCTAGTCAGACAGACAGAAGCCTTTATATTAGATTTCCCATGTCATGTATGGATATTGAGAGCTGCCAAGTACTTCTTGCCAGGCAAAATACTTAGTGCCATCAGATTTCAGACAGCTGTGAAGCTTCTTAAAAAAAACAAAACAAAAAAAAAAACAAAAAAAAACCACAGATTGTTTCATTCCTCTAAAGAGGTTTCAGAGAAATATTAAATCTTAAAATTTAGAAATGCAATCCACCTTAAAAATACTATTTTGGTATTAAAACCAGACAATCCTAGCTTGAGCTTTTGGCTACAGAACACTCAACATCATATCATCATAAATATACTTACTCAGTTTTCATGGTTCACTCTTTTCACTGCTCCACCATAGATTTTCTGGCAACCAGATGAAACAAAGGACTGTATTCTTTTATTATCACTGTATTTTTAATGCAGAATAACTTTCTTGCATACGTTTATGAGAAAGTCATCTCCTTGGTAAGAATGAAGCCAACACAGACCAAGAGTCATTAAGGCACAGTTTTAAAACTGTGACCCTGAAGCGACAAAGTCATAGGAGAAACCTAAGATGCACTTCATTGCCTTTGGTTCAAGGGAACTGCAAAATCACTTCTTTAATTTATTTATTTATTCTTTTTTAACAATTGCATCTACTACTTGCACTGCAAGGGGTTGCTACAAGTAAGCCTACAGTAAATACTTAATATTTATATGGACTGAAACAGACATACTATTACAGGCATTACATAGTTACATTACAAAGATGATAGCAGCTCCACATAGAACAGTAGCTTACTCATACTATTTCAGAGAAGAAAAGTACCTTGCCAGAGCCAAGAGTACAAGTTTTATGTTGGATAGAGGCATCTGTCACATCCCTGTTACTAAGCAGAACAGCACGGTGCTATGTGAAGAGGCTTCTAGAGCTTCACTGCCTGCCTGAGACAGAAGACGTTCTCACTTTGTCATCTAAAAGAGGGATGCAGAACTTAACCTCCCTTCTGATTTGAAAAGAATTGGGATTTGAGACGTTGGGCAATGTTTCTCAGCTAAGTGAGGCTACTTTCCAACTAGCCAAACTCTAATCTGACCTGTCAGTGGGTATATCTTCTTCAAGGATCACATTCTTTCTTTTCCTTTCCTCTCCCAATGTCTGACTCACATAACTGAGAAAGGACGAATCCTTCCCTGAATCAGGATCACATGCCTATGATTGCCTGAAGCAGACGGGGAAGATCAAAACTGTCTTTTGGCAATTGCTTATTTTGGATTTGTCAGTTCAAATACAGCTATATGCCATTTAACCTGCCAGGTGAATGAAGATCCTAAATATTCGTGGGCAGAGAAAAATCTCTGGTGAAGATAAGACATGCTGAGAATCTGGAGCAGAGGGTGCACAACAGCAGAGAGGCAAATCCAATATGGCCCAGACCCCTGCATTGCATTCTGTGCGCAAGCAGTCTGCAACTCAGCTTCCCACTAGAAAAGATAAGGGATGTGGTGGTGAGAATTTGAGAAGCCATTTGCAACAGTTTAAGAGGTGACTCACTACAAAAAGTATTGGTGTATTCAATTCAAACTTATCCATTTCTTTACACAAAAGTATCAGGCAGGATTCAGGCAAGGCAAACTAAAAGACGGCAATTACAAAAATTACTTGTTTCATGTAAGAACTCCAATCAGTAACCCACACTGCAATTCCCATTTCTTCAGAGACAAAAAGCATTCAACAGCGCAAAACAGTTCCACTTATCTTTTTTCAAAAGACTGCAGTTAGACCTAATTATCATTAATTGGAGTTGGGTAGTCCCTGAGTGTTTCATGAGTGCTGTCATGAACAGTCACATTATATGGTGGAAAGGACACAAGACATGAGTTTTTTTCCTTCTTCATGTTGTACTACTATAGCCATTCTCCTCTAGTGGGTTACAGAGAAATTGTAAACAAATCTTTGACACAAAGGCTTCAGCAAACAACTTGAAACACTGGACAAGAAGTCAGGGAGCACAGAGTTTTTTCTATTTGAAAAATAACTATAAATCCACAAAAATCAGGACTATTTCCCCTTGGCTTGAGCACTAACTTTCATCTGAAGGAGATGGTTTCCAGTTACCATTCTATGATAATTCTATAATAATTTAACAGAGAACTCTTACTGGCTTTGTACTTAGTCACCAGTCTGGGCAAGCTCCAATGAGAGTGAAAAATAAAATGACCTTCTGTATTTGACTTGTGTTTCACTGTAATATTTTGTGTCTGTTTTACAGAACACTGCTTGCTATAATGGGCAACAAACAACTTTGTTATCTCATTTTTCGACTTTTGTCCAAAATGTAAAATAATAGAATTCTACATACTTTCAATGTGCTTGCCTCACAAGTTCAATTCCAGAAGCATATTAAAAATGGTTATGCAGATCTTTCACTCTGACTGGAAAAAAATCTTTTAAAAATGAATTATTTTATGAATTAACTTAATGGAATGATTTATTTTAATCTTGCATTTTCTGTGAACTGGTATCTGTTTGCCACAGGGCATGGGAGAAGCTGTTGCATTTGAAAATACAGAGGTAAAACAAAACCACTATCTTTATCAGTCCCTGGAAAGGTACACCAGGAAATGTTTTTTGGTAGCATTTGACCTGCTCACTTTTCTATATCAAAACACTCACCTATAAGCATTTTCTGCTCTCGTTTCTGACAGAGAATGCCTCACACTCAGTAAAACTGCTTTTCTGCTTTTTCAAAGTGGAAGATCTGCAGTGTCTCAGCGCTGTTAGGACCCAGATGCTCCTGCCGAAGTCACCATTTGCCATCTTCCCTACTCAACAGAATAAGTCAAGGGTAACAAGGGAAGGAAAATAAAGCTACTTAAAATAAAGCTAACAATCAGAAACTCACACTGGTGCCAGCACAGGAGTCATTACAGCAGTGCCATCAACTGAGACTGAAGTCAAGATTCTTCCTATAGCTTTTAGCCTAGATCCACAGTTCCCAAAATAAGCATGATAAACACAGAACTGCATGTGGAAGCAGAGCTCCAGATGCAAAAGCTTATGAACCACGGCTCAAGTGTGTTACTGTCTGAACTGATCAGACATCCGCTTTCTGCTCCCCTGCAAAAATCTTCACTGCAACTTCATTCCCATGCTCTACTTTTTTCCTTCACTGTCACTACTTCCTCTTCTTTGATACATGGTATAAATAATTCTTGCTACTAGAGCCAAATTCCTTAAATCAGTGGTGCATGCCACTGTCACGACTTCAGCCTCCAGACATCAAACTCAATACAAAAAAACCCTGCTTAAGTCTATCCTGCAGTCACTGCTATGGCTACAGCTCCTACAGGCATTATCTTGTCCAGATCAGACAGTTCTCTGAAAACAACCAATTATAAATATCAGTCAAACCTATTAAGAAATACTGAGATAATCTACACTGAATCTCTGCTACCATTAACAGACCAATGCCTGGTATTCAAGTCAAATGGTTGAAAGCTCAAATATGACTACAGAAGAGAGTGCAGATACACCCCATGTATGGAGTGAAACAGAGCTGGCAGCTGGGTGGCACAGTGATCCTGTATCTTCTGCTCAACAATGAGATGAGGGATGCCCAAGTTGCAGAAAAGCACTAAGCTCTTGCCGTGGGTGACGGGCAAAGTTCTTTGGTGTGTAAGGAAGTGTCCTTTTTCCTCTGCTCACATCTCAGGAGCTCACAGAGTCTGAAATGTGGGCAATGCTATTAAAGCTGAGACTGCTCCTTACACCTATACTGCCACATATCCATTACCACACTTCTGAGACCATGACAGCCAAGGCCCTGCATAATAAAGCTTCTCAGTTATAGTAGAAAGAACTTCACAAATATTATTAAGAGCTGTTATCTAAGCAATCTGAAATATTTAGAGGCTAATCTGGTAAGAATAGTATAGTACAAACACTCAAGGGCAGCTGATTTTTGAAAGACATTAAACATACAGTAACACTTAGTGCTTCTAAGATAATAATCCTCCCCCATGCTGTTAAATACACAAGCGGCACACTGTAATACTTACTATCATTACACTACAATTTGCAAGTCAGCAGGGCTGTGCTATTAACAAGTCTATATTCAGCAACAATGAATGAATGAGAGCTATATGGCTTCCAAATTCTTTCAAAAAACTACACAACTTTTTATTACAGCGCAAGCGCATGGTCATTCAGGGTCAACAAAAAAAAAACCCACTGAAGTGAAAAACCCACTTAAGCTCTATATGCACCAGTAGAATGAAAAATGATAGAAGAAATAATTAGGCATTTTAATTGAGAAGACTGCATTTGTCCCCAAGGCATTGTAACATTAAATATTAGCTAGCATGAACAAAATGCCACACATTCTAAAAATACTCATTTGTGACAAACACCCTCCCACCAAGGCCCCCACACAATGAACTTCTGTATCCTGATTAAATGCCAGAAATATTTATATTCACTGCTTTCATGAAAAGCCCTCAAGTCTAATGCATGTGTAGAAATCAGTTTTTCAAACTATTAGCTTTGGTAAAAGAATCATGCTATACAGAAAATATAAAGTCCCGAAATAGATATCGATGAGACCAAAATTTGAAATGAAAATAAGTAAAACAAGGGAGTATCAAGAGGCATATGCCCTTAACTTACCAACTCTTTTGCTATGAGGGAAAAAGAAGAAACACTTTTTTCATTCCTGCTGGATTAAGACTGCCATGTTAAACAGGTCATCGATAAGATGATAAATATCATAAGAAAGATGAATGTTGTGGGAAATGTCAAGGAAAGAAGAAAAGAGAGAGTGCTTTAGAAAAAGAATATTTTGTGAGGAGTGAGAAGGAGCTCACTGAGCTACTGGTACTAACTCCCTAAAAAGACAATGCAATTTGTCAAGTCTAAACAGTTATTTGTAAGCACAGACAAATCCTCATGTCTAGCTTTTATACATGCTTCAGCACACTATGAGTTTGCTAACAAGAGAAACTTAAAAGAAAGAAACTGATTTGGCCTAAAAATCAGAAATCTAGCTACTAAAAATTAAATATTCTAAATAAAATTAACTAATTTTAAAAAGAATGTAAACAAGTATTCCAAAACCTATTACTGTATATAAGCAGTTTTCAGGGAAAAAAGTTGTAATAACTCACTTAAAAAAAAATTATACCTTTTCATTGTTATCTAGTGCATAATATAGGCATGTGTGCATGTATGTGCACACACATACAGAGAAGAATACTGTGGAATTGTATCACAATCCTTGAAGCTTACAGGAACCTGTAGAGTAACATGCTTTTAAATATTCATATATAAAAATAGCAAAACTGTATATAGTTGAGGAAAAAAAGAACAGTGTACTAAAATGTAAAGAACACACATCTTTATGTTTTCATTTAATACAAAATCCTCTGACTTACTAGATATCCTATATTTCAAGTTAGGCTAACTCCTCTTTGCCATTTAATCTCTGTAACCCACTGATTTTTTAAGTTTAACAAGATATTTACAAACACAACAAAAACCACCTTAAAAATGTGATCATGGTAAGCCTTATAAGGCTAGCTGCATGGATTAAAGGAAAACCTGACACAATTTTTGCTGAGAGCAAACTGGTATCTCAGCTGCCAGTGTTGATGCTTTAAGCATCAATATTTTTTAACTATTTTAGCATTCATTAAAACACGTAAGAAGAGAAATTATGAGAATCTATGCAAGAATTTCATGGAGTACTAGCTAATAAAAGGAAAAGCTGTAACACAGAGATGTTATACTAACTAAAATTAACAGGTCCTGAAACCCACGTGGCATAGTTTAATGCAGGAATGCAATATATTTAATTTTTCTGAAAGAAGGGCTTAGTTTTCATCTTAAAACAAGTCAGCTTTTTAGACAGGTTATCCTGAAATTGTCACTATGACTGGGAAGCTCATCAATTGCCAAGATTCATTATTACTTACCAATTCAAGAAACTGAAGGGATGTAAAAGATTGAATGAAAAACTGAAATTTACTCAGTGTACAAAGTCTAACATGCTAATTAGACAAGCAAAATTAGTCCATCCGCATCTGCTGGAAAGATAGAGTTCTTTATCCTTTTGTTTTACACTTTGCCAAATGTATATGTGGCAAAAGAAAGATTAACACACACACACAGGCAAAATTAAGATGGAAAACTAAAACCCTTAAAATACGTAATTTGATAGGCTTTATTTAAATATATATTTAATATCTCTAACAGGGAATGGCTGAGTGTAATTCAGAATAGCTTTCAACTAAACTCTGGCTGCATCACAAGAAAATAAAACCTCAGACAGACTTAACCTAACTGTCAAGGGCATTAATGTTCCTTTCAATATTTACGATGCTGGCTAACAGTGAAAACAGATCTATATTAATAATATGTATGACCTACACATCTACAAAATTGGATATATTGCAGTCACAGTCATTGAGCAGGTGACAATTTTCTTCTTGGCTTTCCTCTTTTAAAACACATTGAACACAGAAATGCAACCAATTTATATAATGATCACTCAGAGAATTATGTTTATTTATTTTTTAAATGCCCCCCCTTTCATGACAACTAGGTTTCAAGGTATTTAAAGACATCAAATTATGAAAACAAAGTCACTTACTTCAAATATTTTAGAGAAAAAGAAAAGCAGACAACCATAATCCTGTGGCACAACTCAAGAAATAACAGAAAGAAATGTTACCTACTCCACTAGAACTTCCTTTCAGGGAATAAGCATGTACCAAGCCATTTTAGACAGTGTTTTCAAAGCAATTAGCACATTATTTAAGGCACCTTCAATAACAATCACTTTTAGAAAACCTAGACCAAATTCTTTCAGCCAGTAGTAGCAATTAGTTCAGCTAAAATTCCAGTAACTTTTCATTTTTGAGTTTTTCAACCTTAAAAGTTGATCCATTAGTTAATCAGAAATAAATGAAAAGCAAAGATGGGAATCAGAAACTTAATGAAAAGTAATGTTGTTTCTAAATATTCCTGTATTACTTTAAAAAATCAGGAAGCATATGAATAAAAGCAGGAATTCTACATTTCTGAAGGAGTCACTTGCTGTTCTTCTTAAGTTTCTTCATATGTTTATATATATTTCAAGATGTGTCAAGCAAAACTAAAAGAGGGTAACATCTGCATTGAGGGCAACTTAATAAAATACTTGATTTGAAAGTTGATTGCAACAACTATACCTTGTGGAGTTAAGTAAAGGTAAAAGATATTCTTTACTGATATTTATATCAGATACTGATCTTTCTATTAACTAAGCAATAATGCAGTTCTTGCACACAACTTGAATTCGATGACCACTCCTACACAACTATCCTAACCAAGAGTATTTGTAATTAATCTGAACTCTTGATTTGACCAGAGGGAATACTGGAAATATTTTGCATATATATCCACAATCATTGTTTTGCAGTCTCTCAGTGCTGCAGGAGAACAAGGGTCTTAGAGATTTAAAGCTTGCAACAGGTCATTCTAGTAGCTGGAGATCAACTAAAGCATGATGATGTTCTCCCAACTATTATCTTTCAGATCATTATACCATTATCTCTTTTGTAATACTATGGAAATGTAGCAGGGTTAAAGAACCTGCTTTATAGTATGATGAATATATTAAATGTAGTCTACATTAGCATCTTAATTGAATTAGTGAAGCTCCAGTGAACATTATGCCCCATCCCCAGACTGAAAATTTGACATTCCTGCCCACTTCTTCCCCCAACACACTATTTTCATTTTATCAATTAAAAAAAATAATTTGTCGCTTGCAAAAGGGAAAAAAGCCCCTACTGAATTAAAATATGAGCATTCATTTTGTGGGGGGAATTATTTTCAGGTTTTTGACAAAAGAGGCATTTTCTAAATAAAGCTGATATATTATGGGAAAAAATGAAATTGAAAATTTTTCTTGAACCCATTTAGTAAAACATCCTAGCTCTTTTGGTGCAATACAATCAGTAAACATTGGTAAAGCAGATACTTGTAAACAAACTGCAGTCAAGAGAATTTAATTAATGACCATGTAATGTCAAAAAGAGCAAGCTGATATTTTATTATTTAATAGAATGTGAATTTTAACTATTAAAGGTTTCGTTTTTCCCCAGTTTACATAAAAATGGTCACAGAATGCTTTACACTTCATAAAATCAAAGCACTTAACCACTTTAAAAACTTGAACACAATAAAAATCTGTAACAAATACACTCACACAAATAAACACACAAACATTTGCAGAAGCAAGCCCTTCCCAAATGGACTTCATCTGTGGAAAAACAGAAATTCTGGATTCGAATTCATTTTTTGTATTTTACTTTTTTATTCCAATATTCCTAAACATTAGCAGATTCCAGTGGATTCCATAATTAATAGATAAAGAGCAAAAACTTTGGAAAATTTGCAACATCCCCGTATTGTTCCCTGTCTCAGCTATACAGTTAGGCAAGGTGAATCTCCGTAGTGAGCCAAAAGACACAACTGAGATGTTCATATATTCAAAAATCCATTAAAGTTGCTCAGAAGAACATACATACAACCGCAGTTTGACCCAATATCTTCATTAAAATGGTCTTTTCCCTGATTCTTCTATAAACAACTCACAATGACTGATAGTTCAGTAAGCCTATCACCTAATCTTCCACAGTAGCTTCTAATGATAAGGGATAATCATGCACGTAGAGACACATTTCTATGTCACACTATTCTAGACATTAAAATTGCTATGCAAATTGGCTTTTTAAGGTGAATACGGAAGACTAATTATCTCTATGGAAACAAAATCCTAATACTTATGATCAAGGAATCCAGGTAGATTTCATTTCTAGCTATGACACAGGACCAGAAACACACTTCTATGAGATAAACCAGAGAAACTTTCCATCACATACAATACTTCCCAAATGCAAACATACTTTTTAGAGAAAAAGAAAATCATCAAATTCCTTCAAAACTTGTATGCTGCTCCCATACTAAGAGGTGCAACTCTTCTGTATCTGACCTGCCAAGCCCTCTCAGGAACCACGGAGGCAACGAAGTTGCAGCCAGTTGCTCAGTCACAAGCAGCCTCTGTCAGGCCTCAGCTGAAGTCAAGCCACTGCTGGCTACAGCCACCTTTGCAGGAGTCTAACAAGGATGAAGTTACATGAGGCTGCTTGAGTTGATCTAATGACTTGCCCAAATGACACGAGGAAGCCCTGTTCTCTTCCTTTCCTTCTATCTCCACTTACCCCCCAAGGTATGTGCTCATGCTTCTTATTTGCTCAGTCTCTGGCACTCGTCATCATCCTCTGCAGGCTGGATCATCGCACCAACTTGGCAGAAAGCCTACTCAGCAGGGAAAGGATAGTTTTGTGCTGGGTTGGTGGGTTGAATTAGCTCAGTGGAGGATATGACAAGCACTGACTGGAGGAAGGGAGGAGATGAAATCGTGGAGTAGAGCGGATATGGACGGAGACACTCTCAGACTCTTCCCCTTTGGTGGCCACAAAGCTGCTAGGTTGGCTCAGCTTTATGTATTACTTCACTCAGCCTGATTAGTAGTTGCTTTTCTTAACTAGCATGTGTGTGCATGTGTGCACATGTATGCATGTAAATATGTTAAAAAACTCACAGCCTTGCCCTGGGCTTCTGAGGAGACCATGTGTTTGGCCTACAGTTATGGCCTTCTCTGGTTTCTTAATCTCAGCTCACCCAAACAACCCCCAATCCTATTCTAGCCTGCTGCAGATCCTGCTTCCACCTATGACACCAGGCCAGCCCCATCCGCAAGCCAAAACGCACGATCTATGGATCTGTGTCTGTCAGTTCACTGTGATAGCAAGCACTGAAAAACAGGATGAAGGAGGAGTAACTCCAACTCCATCCCTCCTTGCTTTACACTGTACTGCTAAAACATGTCCATGCTTACGGACAGAAAACGCATGCATACTGGGATTGCTTCATTCACCTTCCAGTGACCTTCCTCAGCCACCTTTCAAGTGTGAGCCTAGAAAGAAAGATTTTCTTTACGCTGTTGATCGATGGAAGCTGAACACTGTAAGATTCTTGTTTTGCTCATCCAAGAAGTTGTTTTCCTGAGCTGAACAGGAAGTAGCCCTTTCCAGTGGCAATAAATGTCAGAGCAAATGTTCTGTAATGGACTCATTTCCAGGCACAGAATCTGTGTTTCCAACACGATCATCAGATTTGGGAAGAGAAAGTAACTCTCACAGGAACTGCAGCTAACCGTATCAAGAAACAGCTACCTGAATGACTCCTGAAATGAAAATATTCTAGGATCCTCTTCCTTTTCAGTCGAGATAAAGCTTCAAAAAGAAGAGAGGAAGCAACAGACAACCCACACACCACTTTGAATAGAGAAGCTTTGTGTCTAGTCCTTGTGAACAAGCTACTTTTGAGATCTGAAAAGTTAAGCATGTAATAGCACAAAGTGCTAAGAATGCTTATCTCTCTCTTGACTATTGTGGGGATGAGGGTACAAAGTAATTCCTTGACCCTGGCCCTAAATATAACTTGCTTAGAGACTGTGCATAAAGTAGGTTAACAGTAGTTATTCAATATATGAGAATATAATAAAAAATGCAGGTGCCACTGTCAAAATTATCATCATTGCTGACACACTGACCTCCTGAAAAAATGAAAGGTCAGGAAAAAGCTAGTGTGCGTTGCTTTTTCACAGAATTACACTTAAGACCTTCATGTAAAAAACCAAATTGTTAGTAATAAACTGTAAAACACTATAAAGCTTGTTTTCCCTCAAACTGGATGAATAAACTTTAAAATAAACCTTTAATATTCACATTCCTTTTATTATGAAATGTAAATGGGTTAAGAAGAGCCAAAATATACTCCAAAATATTGTAACCTCACTGATTTTTCCAGTGAGAGGAAAGAGGCCTATTTCCCAGAAAGGAATTTCCCCAGCCCTGCTGGTTGGAGGCTGCATGTTAAAGTCATCAACTCAAAGAACTTACCCCAGTACAGAGGTCAGGTTTTTCTAAGGAACACAGAACTGCACATTTCTCTAGCCTAACTGGATAGGTGCCATCAAATGCTAGAAAGAGTGACAGACTGGCTGGTAGAAGATTAAGGAGGACTTTATATAATACTAGTTACCATTTGGGGGGAATATAAATAACCTCCTCACATTTAACTCACAGAGAAGTCCAAACCTTAGTTCTGACATAAAAAGGATTTAGTTGGTTTACTACATTTTCTCCTTTGCCTTTAAAACTTCCGGGTTTTCAAAGAAAGCTGTCTTTGGGAATTCCTGCCATCCATCTCTGTGGAAAGATGACGACTGAGTATAAAAAGACAGATTATTTTTCCTTACTGCATATTGGAGACTGTAGAGTAAGTTTTACAGATATTCCTTGCTAAAACATGTGTCCACACAAGAAAAATGCTCTAGTTTATGTTATGTTGGATTAAGACAAAGTTTATACTCTTTCAGCTCAGATTAAAACAAAATATCAACTCATTTAAACCAAAACATTTTCCCAGCTTACACAACAGTAGATGGCCACAGTAACTAACCAAATCACTTTAAAAATAAGCCAGTTTTTGCTTAAATTGGCACAACTTTCATATGCAGACAGACCTTAAATTCTATCTACATAACAAGCTTAGCATTAAGTATCATTGTGCTAATAGAGGGAAGTATGACAACGTTAAATCAAATCTAACTCCTACTTCCAGTCCTTAAAAAAAGATGAAACATTTAATAATTATCTTTGTAGATAACAGAAATCAGTGTGATTGTGAAATATTCCAGATTTGCAATGAAGATCATGCATTATGATATGATTGTCTTTTTTATGAGACAATTCATTCTGTCTGTAGGTCCACATGACAGGGAAGTTTAAAATACACTGATTATGTTATAAATGTAGTCACGCATTATGGTGAGGTGGTTATGAACATTACGCTTAGACAAGCAGATCTGAGTTCATTTTTGAAGACCTATGCACAACTATATTTATGCAGTATAATCACTGACAGTGCATAGTGATCCATTTAATCACAGTAGGTACCACTTTTTGAGAGCATTTAGAACTTAATGACAATGTATTTAGTTTGGTAACAACAAAATCAAATCACTTATCCATTGCTCTTGGTACTAAGATATATAACAATACTAAACATCAGAATATGGCTTTTAATATTGCGATATGAGTGTTTTTCCAAATTAAAGCCATAAAAAAGCTGAGATACTAAGTCAACATTATCTTTAAACTATTTCTGTCATACACTGCAAATAATAAGCAATAGTAATAATTTAACAGTAAAACATTTTGCACGCATTAGGCTATTTTGCATACCTACCTCTGCGAGTGTCTTTGAACATACTCTACTAAAATGATTACTGTCTACATCAACTATTTTTAAAATAACATACAGCATCAACTGCTAACGGACACATGCACAGGTACTAATAATGGATGCACTTTTTGCAGCATTCAGGTGGTAAACAAAAACCTGATACAACATAAACCTTAACAAAGAACTGCAGAAAGCAATAGCTACTGCTTTTTTACATCAGCAACTTGCTGTGTTTTGACGGCAATATTTTTACTCTAACCTTGGCACAAAAAAAGTTTATCTCCACTATAATCATGTACATTTACTTTATTAAAATATCTTTTTCTCTGGGTTTGAGAAGAGAATGTATAACTTATTGAGATACGCTACTCTCAGTTCAGTTTAACCAAGTCTGCAATTATTTAGCAGATTTTTAAAAAATCCAACCTTATGGACTGGAAGAGGAGAAGGTACTGAACAACAGTTTTGCCATGATTTGGATCTCTATTCATTAACTGTTAGAAGACATATTTAGTTCTGAGCATGCTGAGCCACTCCCACACTAGGAGATATATTTGGACTTGAGCATCTTACTTGTCCTACTTAAACCAGAGCCCGGAAGCAGTCTATCCAGGGTCTTTGTGACAATATTGCAATCTCACACATTCAAAAATAACAATTTTTTTCTATTTGGTTTCACTTTTTTAAAGGCAGACAAACTTTCAGTCATGACTGAAATCAACCTCTCTACATATGGAAGTGGGCATATTCATTTGATGTTTTTGCTTCAAAAGCAGAAACCTTAGTAAATTAACCACAAGACCAACAATGGAATTATAATGAAACTGGTTATCACTTCAGTTCTTTCAAACCTCACGTTCTGAAAAACATGAGCCCTTCACTTACATTAGCAGACAGCACTTTCAGCTAACCAACAGTCAACCCACTTGACTGCAGAACAACATAGTTACTCTTGGAGAGTTTTGCTAAAAAGCAACAAGTCACTTTCAAAGAGGAAGAACTTACCAGTGTAAGTTACCAAATCACAATTACAAGATACTCATTTTTTGGAACAGGAAAACACATTTGTTACACAATTAATTATTCCTAATACTGGAGGTATGATTTTGAAGTATAAATTTATTATACAGGTCCATGAAACTCTGATTAACTCCTAAGGGCATTAACTGTAGATAATAAATACAGCTCAACAGATTATTTCTTTTAGCAGGTAGACTTGTTCTTTGAGATCAGAAAAAGCTGTATTTTGAAGTGGCAGTGTTTGGAGGCTGTGGGTCTGCTCCAGGAATAAAGCTAGTTCCAGGAGAATAAAGTCAACTTCACTGAAGAATAACACACTGCTACTAACATACATGCAATCTTTCATTTGCTTAGGTAGTTCCTGACCTGCAACTAGGAAAGTATTCAGGGGAAGTATTGCTACATGCTTCTCCACATTTCTTTCCCAGGCCTCCGCAGGCACTATCAGAGACACTAGCTGAGCTTTTGATCGGATTCAATATAGCCATTCTTACGTGTCTCGTGAGCAAAGGACCAAACCCCAAACACAAAACACTCTTAGCTTTTCAGATATTCCAATTATTAGGAGAATAACTTGCTACACAAAGTTTCTTGCAGATCATGCTTACTTTGCTAAACCTTTCATTTCTGTGGACTGCTTCACCATATAGCTTGAAAACTTCACTAATCTTACTGCCATACTTTTGCTTTGTAGATGATGAAGCCTGTCTAAGTATTTTCATTAAAAGATCTTTTTATTCACAAAACGTGGATGGAAATATTATCTTCCAAGTGACTTGTATCAGCTAAGCTGAACAGGAAAAAGGAAGTATTTTTTTGCCCTTTTATCATTTTACACTGTATATTTTGGAGCGACAGACAGTTTATACAGTATCACTGTAAGATTAGCCTCTCTGTGCTTTTTATCTGATAACTGCTTTTATAACAGTACATGAAAATAAGGCCAAAGCCACTTTTATAGGATCAGGTCCACAAACATTCCATTTGGTGTTACTATCTTTGAAGAAAAAGACCTAAAATAGACACAACAGACCTCAAATATGTAACTATAATCACATCTCTGTCCCTGGTCACAAACAAGAGTCCTAAATATCTTGAATGAGAACAGTATTATAAACCCAAAGATCAATTCTTTGAGGTTCGCAGTATATAAAACTCAGATATACCCTTAGACTTGAGATTACCCATTTCCTGTGCAAGAACTTCTTTATAGTGGCAACAGATGAAATGTAGGGACTACAGTTTTTCTTCCACCAGTTTCCTGAGGAAGCAGTAACTGCTGCGAAAAGTAGCAATCACAAAGGTTCTGTTATGAACTGATCAGCTTCTGCTGATAATACGTTGGTTGCTATGCAGTAAAAACCACCCTGAACATATGCAGTCAGGGAGCAAATAGGCTCATACTTCTCTGTTGAATATCAAAATAAAATTATACCAGTGATTTTTCCTGTATTACCATAAACAGAACTAAAAAACAAGTATTGGGCTGTGTTAGTGCAGAAAATGGAAGCAGATTACAGTAAGGGAAACTGCTTACCTCCTCAGAACCAGCAGCAGGGCCAGAGCATCCCACAGAGCCAGCAGCATAGAAAGGTTTCCCCTTAGGTCTAGCTAACACTTTGACTTGTTCAAGATGTTTCCAAAGATTATTGACTTAGCAGAAGGACTGCTGCTCCTCCTTCCCCCTCCCTTAGCAGGGCACACTTTAGTGCTCAACAATTACGAATAAATATTTTCATCTGTAATTCATTATGGCATGTTTCCTAGGGAATGTCTTTATTACAAATGGGAACACGGTGTAAGGATACTCAAACTAACTCTCAACAAGCTGGTGTGTGTACCTGTAGTAGTTTAATTGTATCAGTGTGACTAATTTAAGTCGCTCTTCGATAATAACAGAAAGTAAGAGCAAGGCTAGGCATTTTTACAGTATGCCACAGTTTGCAGTGAGAAGATGAGAAGTCTGTTTCTTATATCTGCAGCCAATTTGAAAAAGCAGACTGTCTGAAAAGTCTCAGAGAAAAAAGTAAGGTTACAATACCAAGTCTTGTATTTCCAGCTATCGGTATGATGAAGCCAACTTCCATACAGTGTCGAGAACAGTGAAAAAAAATTTCCAGTAACCTAGACAACCAAATCCTTCTACAATTAATCACGATGACATATAAGCAGTTGAAACTTTCAGTAAGTTAACAGAGCGTAAGACTACAAAATATGAAGTAGTATCCAAAGGCAGCTTGTTTTCATAATAACTCCACTCCATCACTATCTGCTGGGCAGGGCTCAAAACCATCTATACTAGTTTTTGACTGAATGCAGCTTCCTCCTCTATCTATTAACTATCGTAGTAAGTCATGCTACCAGAACTGAAGACAACTATAAATTACTATCATTTTCATAACATGCAAGTTTGTAAGTGAATGATGACTCCAAATGATTGAAAAGGTTTGTTTTAATAAAGGGAGAGAACACCTATTAACCTAATAGATGACAAACTTGAGGCTTATGATGAAAAGCTGCCATTGTCTTTTAATCACAGCTTCATCATAAATGGAAAGGTGAGAGCTTGTCCTGTCCCACAGGACCATTTGTAAGATTGTAATTAGCTCTGTGGAAGCCCACATAGACTTGGACAGAAGAGAAGCTGCAACAGAGAACAGGAAGCCTGCCTACATTCACATGACTGCATTACCAGCTGCAGTTGAAGCATCTCTTCAAATATTCCTCTTATTAAGAAGCCTGTTTAGCACATCCAAGAACTCCCAAAATCCTGGAGAAGACAGATGTCAGCCAGTCAGTTGCAGCTGACTTCAGATCAACCAACTCTTTCCCAGCTAGAATGCAGAGCCTAATTCAGCATAATCCCAGCAATAACACCATCAATACTACACCAAGCACTAACAGAATACAATTAAATAACTCTTGAGATCACGTTGTAAATAGAGTCACAAAACAATAAACTCATTTAAAAAAGAAATGTAATTACTCAGACTACACAGGTGTCTGTATACACAACTGCTATTCACTGCTGTTCAGAAGGTATGGACTTGATTACAGTACCGTAACAGAACATCTTCAATGTAGAAGCATCAGGAGCAGAATGCCACATTTGGCACAGTGCAACTGTAATGAGGAGGTGGATCTATTTACAGGAGATAGGCATCTAGAGGACAAACTAAAATTAGAAGCATATTCCCATGGGCAGTCCATGAGAATACCGGCACTCGGGTGGAGCAACTAAAGAAAGGACTTGCAGCTTTGGAAGGTGACTGGGAGTAGAGGTATCATTAAATCCGTATCAACTGAGAAAAAACCTGGATCAGCAGTTTGGCAGGAGTAAGAAAATCTTCACGTGAGAAAATCTTCTTTGCAGAAATCTGCAAAAAGTTGATTAAACTGAGCAATTAAGAGATACTTATCCATTTGCAATGATGGAGGATAGTGATATTTGTAGCTAAAAAAAATCCACCCTCTGTGCTAGGTTGCAGCATATTAAAAGCTGAGACATCTGTCCATCTACTATCCTTTGTTATGCCATGCTTTGGCAGATACTTCCAGGAGTAGAGTAACACAACAGCCTCCCATCATGATGAAAGGTGACTTTGTGACTTTTTGAAGGCAAACATTTAAAAGAGCGAAAAAAACAATGAAATCCTAAAGAATACCTGAAACATCTACTACAAGTTAGACCCTAAAAGGGGATAGTTAGGGGTACAGCTGTCACACTCGGGAACCCAGCTACTCCACCCACTCACCCATGAGCACAAGGTGGAGGATTACTCTGACTGGCACTAACCATTGGCTCACTGCTGCCATTCACGGGAACAATAATCAGTAATATCCCAACATAGTTATGGATAATGATAGGCTAAGCAAGTAGTCTTAGGACCTGATGAAGATGAACCTACAGCTATTTCACGAAAAAATTAATTTTGCTATGGTAAGTAGTCTATGAGAGAACTCCTCCTAGGAAAACACAGAAGTAGACAAGGTGGTCTTCAAAATCTAGAAGCTTTTGCTAATCTTTGTGAGATATACTGGCCAGCAGTCTCCAACAGACAGTTGCCCGTGTCACCAAAATTACCACAGTTACTGCAATCTGAGAAAGGAAAAACCGTAGTAACATTTTTCTCCCTCGTGGCTTCTCCAGAAGATGACAGAGGGATAATTTGTACTGTCACTACTCATAAGGTACATTTGCATAAATAGAGAATACTGCCTAGGTCTACATTACTAAATAAAGAAGAGCTAAGGACTGATGTTTGGCCAGCTTCCTAGTTTCACAGCGGTAAGAATAATATGCTTTATTTATTATCTTCTATGTAAAATTTTACATTTTAGTAAGTAACTAATTTTTGCATGTGCTGATCTCAATACTCAAGACTGCCTTATAAAATCTCTTACTGAACGGGCATTCCATGGTGGAGGTGACATGAGAAATGATATGAAATGTAAAAAGCAAGAGGAAAAGGGATTTCTGCATGCACGAGTTCAGTCTGTAAAATGTACTTCCAAATGTTCCACTTAGAACTAATTAAAAACTACATTCCAAAAAGTAGGCCCTATTTACAGTTTTTTACTCAAATCACACTTTCATTAAGAATTTACGTCACAATATTTAATCATGAAAGCAGAGTTTTGCTAAAAGAAAACAGAAACATCCTACAATGCTGCAGCTGTATTCAGAAACATGCATTTTTCTTTCCAGTGCCCTGTTCACTGATAAGCAAGGAAGATTTTAGACAAGAAAACATTGCAAACACCATACTCTTGTCCAATTGCCGTAAAAATATCATTCTGCCCATTCTTCCGTCTCTAAATTTATCATTTTGTACATGTCACAGGGAACCAAAGCCTGTGACTGCAGAAGGGAGAGGTGAGAATGGGACATGGCTCTGAGGTGGAACAGCCAAACATTTTCTCCTGAGAAGGCCCTTTTCCAGAAGCAATGTACACTGATTCCTCATAGAAGTCTCCCTTCTGGTAACAGTGACAACCCACCTTCCTTGGATTAGGATGCAAAACAGTCCAATGGACAAATTTAGGCTACTTGGGAAACAAATGCCACCCAAGTAATAATTCCCTGTTTTCTTTTGGAAAAGGGAACAGGCCAAGATGAAAGTGCCCCAGAGTGGATTCAGTCCACAGCCACAAGTTTTCAAGGCTGTAGGTGGGTTTGTAATGGAACTACCAGAGGACAATCTTATCATCAATGTGAAAGTTGCAGTAATGCCATCCAGTCACATACATCCACACTCCTCAATATATTGTAATCCTTTTTTTCAGTTTGTTTTCCAGCTTAAGAAAGAGGCTCACGAGATTTTTTTCCAACATTTGGGTACCAATCTGAGAACCAATGTAAAATTCAACTATGAAACTATCAACACCATTGTCTGTACAAAGCAAAGGGAATACAACTTACATCATCTTCTAAAAATGCTCTAAAAATGCTCTGTGCTAGCTTTATTGTAAGAAAAAACTTCCTTCAGCTTAAGTAGTAGACATCTATGTTTTTGGAGGAAAGGGTCCAGAGGAAAATTACATATTTGTGGTTTAGCTGGGAGTCATGATGTCTATGCGTATGTATAACACGTGATTACAGATTCATAATAAACAAAGCTTTCAAACAAACTTTATACAAGTTCTCTAAGATTCATCTCTTGTGTATAAAAGGGCAGTAATTCATTTTAATCTAGCATATTATTTATATGGTTCTTGATGTGAGCCATGCAATTATCAAACTCTTCTTTTTAGAAAGCAAGTATCAAAAGTAAGTAAAACAACAAATCAAAATGCAAATGAGAAGTGGAGCAACTATCCTAGCACCGATCCCCTGCAGCAGGTTTCTCAAGAGAGACATTCCCAGTTCTGTGGACTAGTCTATTTTACACCTGAAATGTCTAATTGCAAAAGTGTAACCGACTTTACAGAAAGAAAAAAATGTTTATCAAAAGCTGGGCTCACCATGAAAACAATTTTTAGGAGAATGTACAAAACCAGCTATAAACAGGCAAGGAAAATCCTTCAAGGTTTGGTTTGCATTTGATATATGCTTTACTTTTAGGACAAATTATAAAAAAAAAGACAACATTCATGGCAAAACTCAGGGAAACCTCCTTTCTGCAATATATTAAGAATGCTGCTATAGTTATCAGGGATATTGTAACCAGCGATGTTTCACTTAAACTAGAATAATCTTGTCCCACATTTAAAGAAAGGAGAGTAACTTAGCGTGGCGAAGAGTAGAGTCATTATCTATACCAAAGGTAATTTTCTGCTCCCAAGTAACCCAGAAGAGTAAAACCTAAAGAGTCAACGCCATTCTTATTAGAATAGAAGGATTACGCTGTAACTGAAACAGAGACAAAAGATGCAATACCTAATAAAGTTGCCTTTACAATTCTTTGCTTTGGCCTCAGACAGACCATAGGATCCGATACTTAATATGCTACATGCTGAAAATAACTGACAGGTTAGCACTGAACAGTTAAAAATACTTTAAACTAGGTTATTCTTTTGACATTTCACTCACTTCTGTGGCTGCTAAGAGCTCTACAGAAAGCAAAGAGATACTACGCAGCCCTTTCCCTAACAAATTCTTCAGCTATCAGAGATCACAGTTTCAGCCTCTTCATCTTAAATATCAACTATCTATTCCAAACAACTTCAATGATTAAAAGAAATCAAATGCCTTGTAATAACAGAAACTATTGAGAATGGAAAAAACTGCAGTAAAGTCAGCTGCAATAAAAAACACGTGATGCCACTCTCATGTGTTTTTGCCTGGGTTCAGTCCCACTAGTGCATTTCATTTCACAAATAGCTACTACAAAACAACTTCTGTATTGTATTCTTGTTATTGCGCTTTACTATTCCACTATGTGCTGAAGTTCCAGCTGATTTTACAAACTGAATCTGTTATTTTATAATACTCATTAAATTTGCTTTTATACTAACTATGAAATCATGTTATATTACTGTTTATTTGGCTTTCCTCTTCTTTATTTTAATCCTCTAAAAGACTGTGGTTACCTTATTTAGCAAGGATATTATAAATTCCATTAATTTGATAGAATGGATGAGATCTGAAATTTTTAAAACAATCAGATCATTTAAGCAATGAAGACAGAGGAAGTGGTATCTTCTATGTACACCAGTCCCCTAAATTTCTGTTTCTTTAAGAGAGAAACAAAAACTTAGATATCTATAACCTGCATATACACAATATATTCCTGAGGACATGACTTTTGAGCACAAATTTATGCAGTTGAGGATCTGTTTATTTTCACTGCATCAGGAAAGAACTTTGCTATTAGCTTTAAAATCTGTAATAATTTTTTGTTGTTGTCAAGAGCGAAATGGTGAAATAAGAAATTAAGCTCAGATAAAGTACTGCGCTAAAGAACTACATGCACCAAACCTGAATAAACTCGATTCGTTTTTCACATCTGATGTATACAATAACTTAAGTAATGCCAGCTGAACTACTCCTGACTCTGCTACAGTAATTTACATGAATTCAGAAAGGATTTACTAAATCCACATTTGCTCCATATTAATAGTGACCCTCTTCTGATTCTTGTGAATTTATGTGAAGTACTATGCACAAACTTGGGAAAATAAGATATAAAGGACACACTACCACACAGAGGACACAAAAACCCCATATATCATTATTTACCCTTTATTCAATTAATAGAAGATGAATTTTTTTTCCACATGAAGTATTTAACAAATCCTGTGCTGATGTTGTCTGTGACTATGAGGAAAGAGGAAAAAAAAAGAAAAGACAGGCTTTTCCTTCTTTTTTTCATGAGTAAGAGTATGCTCCTGAATAACTGAGCTGAACACAAAGGTGAGGAGTTTGATGAGGTGTAGTGCCAAGTCTGTGTGCTACCAATTCCCTGGGCAATTTATTGAGAAGTTTCCAGTTCAAAGAAACCAGAGCTAGACTGCAAATGGAAACTAACACATTTATGAAATCAGTTTGGCAATATGCATTTCTGCCTCGTGTCCCAGACTGTCTTGCATCTAGCTTGCCTCTTGACCTGCTGCAAAGCCACCCTTTCTTGGAAAGATGCTGCTCCATATTCCTGTAAGCTGGTCCAGGCACATGTTCCTCAGGAACAAGAAAAGCTTCTGCCATTCTGCCCTCCAAAGCATAGCAGCTCATGCTAGTCAGGAACACCTTAGCTCCTGTCTGATTGAGGCTATGCAAACAGATCTGCACACAACTGGTTCAGGGACTATTAGAGCTGACATGACACAGTTTCTGCTTGGCAGTCCTAGTTACCTCTAAACATCCTGGCTTAGAAAGCCATTCAGGGACAACATGTCCTGTTGCCAAGAGAACTTAATTTATCACCTGAAAGACTGCCACACGTCAGTAAAATCTGCTGTGGCCTTTTGGAAGGAGAGGAAGATTCATCAGTGTCAGACTTGAGCCTGATGTAGTTGGGTAATGGATCCTGTCTTCTTGCCATATCTTATTACAACATCTTCAGAGCAAAGGGAGGAGACAGCAGCAAAAAAGGAATGATGTGCCCTAATGAGTCAAATGTGTTGGCACTGCCATGGCAGCTTCAATCGCAGGTGAAAACCGGAAGATTATGGTTATTTACAGTGATCCTATTACATTACACACACTATTCCAGCTTTGGCTGTGTATAGCTCTTGTCAAATGGGAGAGGGAAGGTGAAGGTAGTAGCTTTGCAATAGCTACAGATAGAACCAGTAGAACTCTGATTTAGGCATATACCCTCTCACTAAGCATAAACTCTGCAAGAGCAAACTCAACCTAGAAAAAAACATTTTCAGCAGGTTTGATTCAGCAGTTTTTCAGACTGCATCAGGATTTGCATCATCTGGCTATTGGGATTTCATAAACTAGATGTACAAAAGTAGGCTCTATATCAATATCAAAAGAAGTACCAACATGGCATAATAGTGTTATACCGACAAAAATACCTGGATTATTAAATTAGAAATTGGAGAGTGCTAAAATACAGCTTTACCTGAAGTTAAGGTAGTACTGGGAAATCAGCATTTACCAAAAGAAGAGAGAGCTCAGAAAGGAGAACAACAACAACGGATTTCTTTATGAGGAAACAATTATTTTCCTTACAAATTTTCTTTCCAAATTTCTAAATTAAAAGACTGGAAGCATTATTACATGTAATAGCTGTAAGAGTAATAGTTACACATGAAGACACAAATCCTTCATGCGTGCTCTGTTCAGTAAAGGATGTAAGCTTTGAATACAAGTTGGGGTGTAATATGAAAAGAAAAAATAATAGGTTCTCCAAACAAAGCTTAACCCACATTCCTGACTTTCATTTTGAACTCCGTTGTTAGCAAGCTGTAAAAAGTAATAAAAGACAACATATACACAGTGATATTGTCTTCTTTTTGTAGTTTTTCAGAGTTAAAGGTATTAGAGGATTCAGTATACACTTTTATATATGAAGACTAATTATACTATCCATTTAATTTTTTTGAGATATTTTAGTGCTTTTGTAGTGCCTTGTATTTATCAAAAGAACAGATATGGTCCACATAGGTTTTTTTTGCATCACCTGGATGAATCAAGGAACAGGATGTTTCTAGGAACAGGAAAGCAGCTCTATCAACATAATTGTGTTTTTTGCGGGTTCTTTTGTTTTGTCTTTAACTTATTCTGCATTTTTCTGCCAATCACCTCATTCAAGATTATGGATTTTGTGAATCTGATTTTCATTCACTCAGAAGAATCCTGGCAAACCAAAATTAATGTATGTTTTCTCTTAAATACAAAATTCAGTGGCTGGCTTTCTACTGTAATTACTTTGATACAAAGAACTGAGGATAGAAGAGCCAGAAGTCAGAACATAAGTGATGAGTATTGTTAAGGAATACTTGTAGGTGTAAATGCTGAGAGAGTCCTAAATCTTCTAAACAAACCTTCATACATACATTATGCAAGTGTTAAGTGTTGGAGATCTGAAAAGGGAGAACATAAAGTACTGTTTCTGATCTGCTTTCTTTTTAGATATTTCTCCTACACCATTCATTAGCCCTCACATCTAGACAGTTGGATAGAGAAGCAGAAATCACGAAGCAAAAAATGAACAGAAGACTCTGCAAAACTAATTGAATTAGTGATGTGCAAAGCAAACTCTGGGCAGTCTCTAGAGATATTCTGCTTTCAAAAAATATCTTGGAACTATACTTGTACATGAAGTTAAAACATCTTCCACAAGGAAGATTTACATGACACTTCTGTGTTGGATATAAAACGCAATCAGTAAGGACTGTCCAACTTCTTAGGCACTGAAGAAACAGTACAATTATCTTTGAATTACTTTTCAAAAGTATTCAGCTTTGCAAAAATAATGGCGCGTACACAATTCTGAATAACAAGAGTATATGCATCTTCAGTAATAGACAAGTCTTAGTATAGGGCTTTAAAAAAAACATCCAGACTTCAAATTATGAGACAACACCATACCCCTACGTAATTTTCACAGTTGATTACTTCTGTTGCCAGAAAAGTGACTCTATCTTTAACTCTAGCACTGCAGTCATGTTCCTTTTTGTTTTTTCCTTCTAAAGAACTTTTTCATGTTATCCTTGCAGGCAAATGAAATCACTTCCTTTAAACAGATCAAACTTTTTGACATGCTGGTGCCAAAGCTCAGTTAGTATTTTAGAAGTGACTTCTGTTGGTAGATAAAAAACAAACACTATTTCCCTCCTCCTGATTGTTATTGCTCTGCATCTAAGAACCATGTTTGCTTTGTGTACTACAACAACCAAACTAAAATTTGTGTCCAAGTAGTTATTTCCTGTTACCACAGTCTTTTCAGAGTCACTATTTTCCAAGATGCAGGCGCTCATTTTTTAAGAACGACATACATACTTTGTTCTTAGATATATGATCTCACATCTATTTGCTGCTCATTTAAATCACCCCACCATATCAAACTTTTGATATCCACTTTAATTTTTGGGAAGTCTGTTGGAACAAACATTGAACCAGATGTCTTTAGCACTCCACCACCGATAATCCCATCAGATGAGAATTATCTTTTATATTTTTATTGTGGCTATCCGTTTTCTTAATCTACCTAGTAAATATGCAGATTTTCCATAATAAAAATATTAGCAGCAGTAGAGCAGTAATACAAATAACACAGTAATACAGTAGTAAAACAAATGTCTTAGAGAAGGCAATTGGTACTACTAGTCAGATTTGTGACTTGATTACAAGGATATCAAGTGCACATGACAAGATCTATGTCTACCTCAGAAGCATTTTTCATGCATAAAAATGACCATACAATTCTATATGCTTAGCTGTGCATAAATATATGCATCTGTATCAAGAAGTACAGCATCTGTATAATAAAATGAATTATCATCGACTCCAATTTGTAAGAACCTGAAAAAGCTAAATAGCTGGATTTTGATTTAGTCAGCTTCCCTTCATTTGTATAGTGAGAATAATCATCAGCAATTTAAATGTTCATATATGAATTCAGAACTTGCCTGCTTTCACCTAGTTCAAAAATCATCTTCCAGCAGCAAAGCTCAATAGGTAATGCAGATGAAGAATAAAGCTCCTTCAATACATACTTAAATGTATTATCTGTGAAAATCTGGTAGATACTTTATTCTTGAAACGATGACCTTATGTCACAAATACTTCCATAAAGGCAACAGAAAACACATATTAGTTATCTTTTTTTTTTTTTTTTTTGTCGAATATTTTATAGAGATTGTTTGGGAGATCCAGATCAGGAACGGAAATGAAAATGTTTTCATGCATATTTCCTTAATATCCAAATTTAAGTTTTATATCCTTTGGAAGAAAGCATTCACATTTAGTCTTTCCCTAATTCTTTCCCCCTTTTCCAGATCTCTTGTTCCAATGCCACATCAAAAATGAAAATAGTCATGTCTACTTTTAAGCCTCCTCTGCCAATACCAGAGGAACTTTTGAAGTATACTGCCTATGAATACAGACTAAATTGAAAGTCTTTTTCAAAAGCCATCTTAAGATTTCAATTTTAACTGCACAACGGCACTCACTAAAAAAACCCCATTGAATCAGAGATGAAATAGATATAAAAATGACATTTCTTGGAAAGCCAAAAAAAGATATGTCAGTTGATTGTTAAGAAGTTCAGTTCTGAATTCTTTCTTCTCATGATGAAATAATTTAATATTGAATTCTTTTCTTGTTATCTACTAATTGGACACCTACCCTGGAAATACAAAAATAGTCATCTGTAGAAGTTTTTCAGAATCTTGTGTCAATACGTTTTCTGGAAAGACAAACAGAAAATATTTCCAGTGGTCTACAGTTTTACCAACTCCATTAATTCCTCTAAAGACAAAAATCTTGCTCACATGAAAGCTACAACATGTTCACTCATGGGCTGAAATCTAAAAATGTGATTCATCACAGCTGTGCTGTTTTAGTCTGACCAGAGAAAGTCTCAAAAAGATAACTAGAAAGGGTTTTTAACCCTAACACATCTGTTGAGGGTTTCAATATATTATTACACTTGAAAGAAACCTTACTACACTCTAGAAAGGAGTATTATTATATATGTATTAGTTTAGAAATAAAGTTAACTCAAAAACTGACTTCTACACCAAGTCACTTTTGGAACTGCGATTTAATCAAACTAACTAGGAAGAGGAAGAAGGCTGAATGAAAAGAGAAAGGATTAGTGAATTCTAACTTCAAAAAACTGCCACCCTACAATGAATGTGTATTGCTCAAAAACACAAGTAACTAAAAATCTACATTGAGACAAAATGAAAAACACTGAGATTGTCTTACAAGAAACTGTCCAATAAATTAAACTAGATTTATGTTTTCCTATAGAGACTGCTTTTGCAAAACTGTATTTTAGAACTACTTCAAAAATTATACATATTTATTGTACACCTGAGAGTTCCTTTTCAAAAAATCTGTTATTTTCTAGGCTACTAGAAATTCATGAGTTATAGGTAACTCAGGAGAAAATGTAGATAAAGGAAAAAAAGTATGTGTTTCAGATTCATGGACTTGCTAATATTTTTAAACAAGCATATTCTTTATCGTGTACATAATGAGAACAAAATTTGTTTACAAATGTTAATCTTTACCATTTAGAGACATACAGAACACATCTTAATCTAAGCTGTTAAATGTGAACTGCCTTACTGTATACACTGCCTTTTTCACTATCAGTGTGGTCTAGTATGACGGAGTATTACCCATTGGAGCTCACTATTTTTTTTTTAATGGCACATGACAGTAACCCAAAAATAAGAGGTTCAGTTTGGTGTACAAATAACATGTATCCAGAATGTTTTTAGGGTTAATTTTTAGCTTGATCACCTCCCTGAACAGGCTCAGTGCATGACTGCAGGAGCAATGAGGAGGGTGGAAAGCAAACTGCTGGAGTGAAGCAGCCTCCCCTTGGGTCAGTCCAAGGGCCACGAAAGTGCGCCAGTGCTGGCTAGTGGCTGGACAAGCTGAGCACGGGAATGCTGCATGGGAGGCAGGGAGGGAAAGGGAAGGAAATGGTAGGGATCTGGCTGAGGTGGAGACTAGACAACGAGCTCAACACGCAAACGTTAAAGCATTCAACCCAGTTCCATTGTGTGATACTGATTTCAGAAAAGAGCTACCTTTTTTGATTTACCAAACCAATTTCTTGCTTTCAAAACACATCTATGATTTTCCTCCAAGACAGAAACCAGATACAAAGTGGCCTTCACTGCTACATCTATAGGAACAAGGAACTTTGATAACCAAACTAACTAAAGTCTTTTTCAGGCAGATACACTGCCATGGTTGGCAGAATAGCTTACAGTGGAAATTAAAAAAGTTACAGAATACAAGGGATGTTGCCAAGCCCCTGGCATATAATTCCATAGCATGAAAACCAAAACACCTTCTCTCATACAAATCTAGAATGTGGTATCTGAACAGAAATCAACAGCAGTAAAAGATTTTGTTTTTAATCCTTTGAATGAAACATGTACCTTGGCACAGGCAACAAAGCATGAAATCTGTGTTGACTTACATAACACTAACTGTCACCAAAACTGTCATGTCACTTCAGCACTACCGCTTCGTATCAATTCCTGTTTATTATTGTGTTTTATTCACCTTCCTTGGCTTGAACAAACTCATGAATATGCTCTAATAATAATTACACAAGGCATAGGTAAACTTCTCTGTGGAGTAAGACTAGCACTATATTTGTAACCATTGCTTTAAAAAACTGAAGATGAGTTACATCTCCTCAACAGGAAGTTGCACATTCCTTTGATGTCCATCACACTAGACTGCCCAGTTTTGGCTGGGATAAAATATAAAATGGAAAGATTTAAAATAATACAGATAACGCTACTCTTCCTCATTTCCAATTTGCAGGGGAAACCTCTAAGCCTTTCAGAATGTGTAAGAGAGATTTTTCAAGGATTCCAAGTTCCATTTGAACCGCAGGTTTTTTGTTTACAATTTTGTTTACAATTACTATTAAAAGGAAGAACTGTTTCTTTCCCAAGCACAAAACGGTCATATTAGTCTAAAAATATCACAAAGACCAACTTTTGTCCGCTAAAAATAAAAAGACGACTAACAAGGAAGAAATGCAAGCAAACTATCAAGTGTTTTTCAGAGTACCAAATATACATGTTAATTTAAAACACTCAGCAAGATTTCTAGTTTTCCTGAAAACAACTTTTAAGGATGTGCATGGGGAGGGAGGGACAAGATAGGCAGGCAAATCCCACCCTTCTATTGCAGATGTCTCAGGTATAGCATATATTTTTGTAACAGAGACCTCGGCAGACAATCCAGCATCTGAAAAACCCAGACCCAGCTGCTACAGGATCAAGGTATTTATCTGTTTCTACTGTTTCACACACAAGGAAACAGAAGACTCCCCCAAAATCTTTTTTAATACTTCCCATGAATGCTGGAGCAGAAAGGATACAGTTCTGGAAATAAAAGAAGAGGAGCTTTCTATTCTACATACCTTTTCTACAGATGAACAGAATCTCAAACACAAAACATGATAAAATAAGCATCTGAGTAAAAACAGCACTAACTTTATCTACAGTGGTCTGTCTCATTTTGCAACATATGCTATTAGCTGACATCTTTCTGCAAGTCTCAAAAAGTCATGAGCAATACTGGAAATAACTCTGCCTACACACTGCTCAAAAAAACCCAAACACCTGGCATAGACAACTCATTGATGGCAGAGTAATAGCTCAGAAGAGATGAGACCAGTACACTTTGCGTTACGTGATCTGTTGGCATATTACTTTTCATAGACGAATTTGAAAGTAGCACCACATTCGAAAGAAATAGTCTTGTCATTTGACTTCTTCAAGCTTGCTATTTCTACGCGCTATTTTGTATTTTCCCCCCAACTGTCTAAACTGATATTTACTGTAAAAAGCAATTAAATGTTCCTACCAATATTGGGATGCTTCAAGAGGCGACAGATTCTAGCTTCCCTTTCCAGTTTCTGGTGATCTGCAACAAAGAAAAATAAAACAGTTTTACCATTACTCAAGGAAAAAAAAAACAGCATCTGATGCAGGCTTTAAAAACATACCTTCTTCATTTAGTTTCATTAATATTTTACATTCAAAGTGTTTGCAATGTTGAATTAGATTACTGCATCCAACTGCCTCTGTGATGGACTAGTCCAGGTACTGTTACATTAGAAAAAAATCAAGCTGCTTACTTAATGGGGAGAGCAGGAAATAATTCATGCCATGACCTATAATTATCAGGTGATAAATGATGTTACAACATTAATCAAAATAAAAACAACTTGAATCTCTAGCGTGATCCCGTATCTTAACCTGTTAACTGCTTCAATAATATCTAATGTACGATGTACACCATTTGACACATGGCAACAACTCCAAGAGAATGCCAGCATTTCTGCCACAGTACTTTCCCACCACAATATGATACTACAGAAATTCCAATTACCAATGACCAGCAGTTATTCTCCCAGCAGGTCTAATCTCTCTCACAGGTCGACTACTCATTAACCTGAAGATACCCTGAATACTTAGGTCCAGATGTATGATCTGTTGGCTTCCCCTCTCCCTGCTGTTTGACTCATTTTAACCTTTGAGCAGCAACAGCAGGCTCCAGGTTTGAACTTTTCTTGTACACCACTGAGGTAAAATGACACTTCTGGAGATAAAATACTGCTACTTACATAGAGCTCCATTTTACTCAAGTGGTTTGTTTATTTATGTACCACACTTTTATAATATCTGCTTCAAATACCACTGTTTATACTACTACTTCTACTATATTTGTAATACAGTATTTGTTTTATATGATAAATGATAGAGTATTTGGGAGTGTGCATGCATAATTATTTATACTGGAAGTACCTGGAGGTCTCAAGCCATGCTAAAATGTCCAGTGTTAGGCAGTGTACAACACATACAGGATCAATAGTCTACAACACAAGCTAATAAAGAAAAAGTTTTTCTTTGGGCAATATGGATGGAGGATGAAGACAGAAAGACAGGCTGTCATAAGAACTATTTAACAGAACCTGATCACCTGAGTGTGAACAGTTAATCTGAAATAATTTAAATATGGTGAGAAGAAATACTTAATTTCATATTTATACCCATACCAGGAAAATCATCTCCACATTCATATTATGTACACTGCATATGAGGCTAGAGTACCTGTGCTAAGTGGAATAAAACTCCTAATGTTTCCTAACTCTTATTAATTTAAAAAAACAAAGTTAACATACAGGACAGACTCATACAGTAATGAAGTAGTATTTTTAGATTTTAGTGTTTTAAAAATTAATACAGATTAGTTAGTCAGGACTGATTTTAGACACTGATTTCCTGATTTTGTAATTATCAGCAACAACGCTCAGCCTCACTCCCCAACAGGTAACCCGGGCAACAAATTACACAATTTACAGAGATTTAAAAATAGCCAGCTACTGCCTAGTATAGTCCTATAATGCCAACAAACTTCTAGTGCATTTATCCTCATTGTCTGCAGCACAATTTCTATGTAAGCTATGAATACTAAGCTCTCGTCAAGAGGCAGAAAAGCTGTGCAGCTTCAGTTTTACAGTATTAGCTTAAAGTAATTTTTCAAAATTAGAAGAGAAACATACTGTAAAATGTGCTTGGAGATGAAGCTGTAGTGCTATTATTTTAACTAGCTCCAATGTGGTATCCAAGTATATTATAATAATCAATCCTTCACAGGAGCTGTAACTTAGATGTCATGCAAGTAATTCGGCTTATACTATCTCTGCAATCCTAATTACCTGTATTACATTTGAGAGCGCTCCTAACAACTAAAAGGAGAACTCTTAACTTTTATTCCAGCTCATAAAACTTGTAGTCTACCCAAGAAGTTTTGAGTTGAATAACTAACATCCAGAAAATACAAAACCTTAATCTATAAAAGAACATTAGGCATCAAAAATACTACAGTAAGAATGAGCAAGTTATCTGATTTTGTAATGCACTCTCACAGACCTCCAGTGTCTGTTCTTCCTCATAATTAATAAAAAAATTCCTTAAACCTACTCTTTTTTTACATGCCTGCATACAACAGTGTGATCCTGAAATGCTCATTTTAGTCAGGGCTCAACTCCATAAATCGCCTTGGTACTCTTCCTTTCACCTTTCTCTTCTGTGCACAGTCATAATTTCCCCTGTTCAACCTGACCAGGATCCGAAAGGTTCCCTTTCCTAAATCAGCTGAGAGGTGAGAGAAAGATTCTCAGGTATGTTTAAAACACGGGCAGTATCGAGTTCTGCAGAAAGTATACTTACAGCTCCTGCTCAAGTCAAGCATTGACTGTTATGCCTTTTAAAGAATTTAATCTAATTATAGACCAGCAGAGTTGTCCCAAAAGCGGGAAAGCTATATTCACAGAATAGCTACACAGACAGTTGTGCCAGCACAACTGAGACAGGATGGTACAGTGCAACAGTGTAGATGTTTGGTAGCGCTGCCAAAACACTCTGTCTCATGAAACCACAACTTCACTTTCCCGAAGATCACTCTGGCTTCAGACTACGCAGTGTGGAGCTGCTCTACACACTGCTTGTTTAATTCGGATGGAAAGACTCCTGGGAAGAGAAAGGCAACAGCAGTAGGTGCAGACAACAGCAGTGGGTGTCTAACTGCCCGTGCCGGTGATTCCAAGTACCCATTTTGGAGCAGGAAGGCACAGGTTCCCGGCTGCAAGGACTGTTTCACGTAAAATGCATCAGCACCCCCTGTACAAAACACCTACACTGAGATGGGGGCAGGGGCCAGAACCAAGGTAGCTTCCAGCTTAGTGTTTCACTCACTAAAGTTACTTACATGTCCTGGCTGTTGCAGTAACAACGCGTAGTAAGGATTACAGTAGGATCTCGAGTGCTGTTTCTTCCGCTGCTGATTGTCTTAGCTAACCAGCTCGCCAGTTTAGGAAGCGCGTCTGCACAATGCACAGAACAATTAGGTCCTGACCTCAGACAAGACCGCTTAAGTGTGATTACGATATAAATAAAACAACCCTTTGGGATTCTTTAGTGCTTATAAAAAACTGATGGCCAGAGAAGTACATCAGATTAACTTGTTAATGAACCTTGGAAATTTTTTTAGCATCTTCTAGAGAAAAACTCCACAGAAAAGCAAACAAAAAGGAACTCATGCCTTTCAGTTTCCCCTGTAATAGGTGTGAACTAGTTTCTCATTAGAACTGATCCCCTCAAAGCATCTGTCTGATTTAATACTACAACAAAGCACAACTGTTCTACATTTCTCAAGTGATAAGATTATGTGACATTACATGACTAGTCTTAAACCACTAACTAAAGCCCTTAAGTTACGGTTCTCTGCAAGTAGCAAGACTGAAACACAGCCAAAACACTCTATTCACAGATACCAGACATACTCCAAACAGCAGCCCCTAAATGGTAATCTGATGCTGAGGGGGAAAAAGTGTTGCTCTATAAAATATGACCCACAAAATGAACTACAGATCTCTCAGACTTCATATATCATCTACAAGATCACAGTCTCTTCTTCCTCCTCCTCCTCCCCCCCCCCCCCCCCATCAGCTTAGTAATGGGCCAAACATGGCTTGACTTTAAAGGCTCATTCACACCAATTAATCTGTACAAGAGTATACACGGTAAGTAAAATGTGCTGTAAGGAGGAAAGAGAATAAAGAAATATATTGTAGAATGCAAAATCTAATCTCTCAGACTCTCCCTGGATAGTCTAATACCACGAGTATACACATGCCTACCAGCTGGATTATCAAACACAATACAAGCAAGGTTATTTATAGACATGCATGCAGACTTCTACCCAAATTAAATTATGCTGAAAACTTTTAAATTAAGAGCTTAAAAATAGTCAATAAGTCAAATATAAGCTAAAGAAAACCCTGAGAAGCAGTTATATTTGTTGAAGATGAAGGACAGGTCACATAAATACAGAAATAAATTTAAAGTTTGTTTTAAACAAATGGTTATGGATATAGCTAACAGCCTTTTTACAAACATGATTTAATTTCTATAAATTATTTCAACTTTTTACATCTTGCCCCACGTAAGTATCTATGTTTAAGAAGTGAGAATCTGTAAATGACCTAAGCAACATTTCCTAGAACAAGAAGGGGGGAGAGTAAAAATTAGGTACACCCTAGCCACCTATTTCTACCAATGATTAAGATTATTTTGGTGATCATATGACAAGCAACAAAAACTGGAAAATATAAATGATGAACAGAATCACAGATCAGCTCTTTTGTGTTATTGCAACAAATTAAATATGTTGGGCAATTGCTACCAGACAACAGTTCAACTTTTATGGTCTCCTAGTGCACTTATTAAAAATGTTCTTAAAAACTTAGGGTTATGCATGTAGACCAAGTGTCATAATAGGGCACAGCGTAAGACTGGAACTCTAAGCATAAACAATAGTGAGCAAGTTGACCTCCGAGAGGTTTCATAGTACAGCAAAAAGAATACAGCCTGTATGGAAATCAGACAGAAATAGACATGCTTAGTTAACACACTCAGTAAGATTGCTAATTCTCCCGACTACAACATTTAAGAGTGCATGGGGGACAAGATGGGTAGGAAAATCCCATCCTTCCCCTACTGAAGATGTCTCAGGTATAGTTATATATCCTTACAACAGAGAGACGCTGGGCAGGCAACTCTGGGTCTGAAACATTCAAAACCAGCTCTGCAAAGATAACCTCACATAAATCTAGGTGAAGTGAGACAGACAGACCTATTTTACACACATTTGGAAAGCAAACTACTAACATGTATCAAATAATACTATAATAGATACAGGAAGTATGATCTCCTGAAAGTTCCTGACAATTTAGTATCAGGTAATCATCCTCAATTAATGAGCACTTAACCAGCCATTTAAGACACACTCTTTAGTCCAACCATTTAAGGCACACCCTATAGACTTCAGCGAGCACAGCCGATTATGTGAACAGAAATCTCAACAACAAACAGCATAAAATTTCAGTGCAAGAAGTCCTGTAAAAACTATCCTTATTAAACTACTGCAACAAATTTGAATAAGGATGAACTGTCCAGAGGCTTCCTCGAGGAGGAGGTAGGGGTGGAGGGGAGAGATCGTCACCATCTAATACATTTTTTGCACTGAAGACAAGCAAATCTGTATTTGTGACAAAAGAACTACCACGCAGATACAACACAAGGGATACTATGACAGGAAGGCCAAAGCACTGTTCCAAGAGGAACAGAATACAGGTTTCGAACACAAACTGACGGGCAAATCACCAACACAAAACCTGCAGTTCAAAACCAAAAGGCAAAACAATCTCTCAGTAAGCATAACCAGGTAACTCTAAGACACCATTTTTGCAAAAAATATAAGCAGAATTTATACAGTGGCTTTTCATGAGTCAAGTTATAATCTAAATCAGACAACCATTGACCATAAGAATAAAAAGGCAGCAGAAATCATATTTGGTATGAATGTTAAGGAAACATGAAAATACCCTGAACAATGGGACGAGTGACAGTATCACAAAGAAGAAACGCTAAAGTAACTAAGGGTGGAAATGTGAAGCCATTAATAGGGAAATATATTATCTAATAAAACTAAAAATAAAGGCATATGATTTACCTTCACATACTCTGAAAGTAAAAGATTTCTGAAGTCAAATAGTGATAAAGGAGGCATTGATTCAGTAGAAGAGATTAAGGCAAACACACAGACTAGCGCTGCTCTAGCAATTCCCTCTACAAATAAGGGAAAAAATAGCTGCAAGGCAAAGCATCAGCCTCTGTAGACAAAATATTTTTTAAAAACGTAGAAACATACAGCAAATATACTTGCTCAGGGAAATCTATATATTTTGCTATATCACAAATCTGACCTGCTATGTTGACAAGAAAAATTCTATCAGTTTATTAGCAACATGAGCACTACTCTGCAATATTTTTGAAAAAATTAAGCCACAATACTAACTTTTGAAAACAAATAACATGCAGTTTAAGCATGTTTAAGTATCAATTAATTAGGAGGGAACTCTTATGTGTATTTTTCCCTCTGTTACGGAAGCTATTCTATTTTTTTTTAAGAATAAACAAATAAAACATAAAAAGCTAGCAGTTTTCATTCAAACCATGCCAATAAATGTACACGTTTTCTTAACAAAACACTCTTTTCTCAAAAAAAAAAGTTTCTAAGAGTTTTCGGAATGCAACAGGAAAGTACAGCATAACTCTGTTTTCTCTACAACAACTGTATTTCTTCAAATAAAGTTTGTGAACACTAAATTACAAGATTTACTGTGATGCAACTGCAGTAAACATCACAAATTATCCACTACTGGAAATCCATTTTTGGAAAATAAAACTGCACTGGAGTTTTAAAAATATGCTAAAATTGAAAATATGAAGCTTTAACCCTTAACTAAAATTATCGTGTCACAATAATGGCATGGCAAGGTTAGTTCCGAAAAGACTAAGAAATAGACAAGTTTTAAAAAAAGTTGCTATGAATGACAACTCTTAGGGTCAATAACTTAGCATCAGATGCTAAAGGAAAAAAAAAAAAAGCTCAAACCTTACTTCAACATGCTCAGGTATCTAGATATACATGTTTAAAAGAAACTATGACACAAAACTTGAAATGAAATATAGAAAGCAAATTCCTTCTTTAATATAGTTAGCACCTAACATCTGTAAAACAATTCTTAAAGCTGGAGGAAGAACAAGAAAGGGAGTTTCATTATTTGTTCTATACTCTGTACCTCCCAATATTTTTGGTCAACCTTAACAATTCTACTTACCTTAATAATTAATTTAATTTTTATAGTCTTGTACCAGCACAAGCTTGCAACATTTAAAAGCATGCAGTCTTCTGCCCAGAGGTACAGTTCTTGAGCAAGATGCTACTTGCCAACTGATCCATCATAATTCTCTGTGAGGCCTCAAAGCCCACTCCAATTGCAAGAGAAGATGTGTCAGCTTAACCTTCTTTTGTGTTCCTAATGTTAATGTTTAAAAAAACCCTCAAAATATATTTTAAGTTTCAGAAGTTCAAAATATAAAAAGGAATAAAAAATTGAGAAAGATAAGTTCAAAAAGTTATTTTATAACTGTAAATTCTTCCACTGAGGTTTAATGCTAATATTTTTAAATTGTAGCAGGTTTGAAACGGAGGCACACATATATATGGTATATACAGCACACAGGACAATGATCTGAAATGCAAACTACACCAAGCTTGCTTCAGAAGAAAGCTGGAAATTCTTTTACTGTCTCAGGAAAAAAACAAAAATACCTAGGGACTGTTGGTCATTTGCCGAAAGAGATCCTACCTTCAATGCCTAGCAGTATTGCTTTAAATGGCTATTCTATACTATCTCAATCTACATTTACAGGATTATACAGTGCAGCTATAAACTCGGAAGGTGTTTGAGTATCTTCTATCAAGTGCTAAATTCATTCTGTGTTGACTCTTCCGGAATAACAGATATAATAAAGCACTTCATGTCTGACTTTGAATACACAGTGTAAATGTCCAAAGTTTCCTTGCTATTAATTCCTATACTGCAGCTTCTGAACTGACACTGTATATGATTAATTTTTCACTAAACATTTCTATTGGTCATTCAGCTGAATAAAAATCTATTTGATTAATGTATTCTTTTTATGCAGGATACTGTATCATACCATACCCCCGAGAGATATAAAACTGAATCCACAGAAAGCAGATGGGTACTATGTTGATAAGGCAATCCAGAATACATCTCATAGCATATACAATGAATCTTATACAAACATTATTCTCCAGTAGACAGCTGCAAAAACAAGACAAGTAAACATTACCGCACAATTTAGTATATGACATAAATTCTAAAATGACAGAACACAAACTAGATAGAGCACTTTCATTAAATTGAAAAATAATTTAGAGCAAGGTTCTGACAGTCGCTGGCTCCCACTGATGCCACTGAGATTTTACGATCAACTTTTTTTTTTAAGAAAAGATCTGCACATTTAATGAAATACTTCAATACCACATCCACTGTAACTGACCAGTGTTCTCCTGCATTTATTCAACTACTTAAATTCTTCTTGCCTACTGAACTTCACAGTGATAATTCTGATGTTTCACTGAGCATGTTTCCCTGAAAGAAGTCTATTTCCTTCATAAATTAATACCATTTCTTAAACATAAAACTTCACATTGTAGGGCCTGCCAATTAAAAATGCCCAGGGAATACAACTAATCATTACTCACCCTTTCAGGTTACACACCAAACCAAGAACAGGCCCTGCTTTTCAGAGGCACACAGAATTTTAAGGTAAGGGAAGCTGTGCATGTGGAGACTGCTTCAGACTATGCCATAAAACAAGAGGATAATTCATGATATAATTATGTTCCAGTAAAAGGATTTCTGAAATAACACATCATGCAGATGTAGGGTTACTATTCAGGTCCTATTTACAGACAAAATAGTATGCATAAATGACAAATACTAGAGCCCAACCTTTTCCAGGTATGAATGATAAGCTAAACTTTTATTGCATGATTTAGTAATAACCATATTTATTAATAAATCAAGCCTTATCTTTTTGTAAGTCACAATAAACAACAGCTTTCTCAGACATGCTGTTGAATGATCTGGAGTATCTGACAGCTACATTATTATTATTATTTTTACTATGAATGACTGCATTACAATATTCCTAGATTTCCATCCCACACTTAATCAGTGTAGTGACTGGTGCCAATTAGATGGCTTCTGGTGTCATGTAAGTGACAATAATGAGCTCTCTGCATTTACCTCATTTAACAACTACTTCGATACAAGTAGTTATCATACCTGATATAAAATTCAATGTTAAGTGAATGGAGGAAAGACGTCACACCATCCACATTGTGTCATGGGGCAGCAGAAAGAGAAGTTAAACCTTCCTTGAGTGAGTTACTTCAGTGGACAGTAAGGTCCAGAAGATGACAGCTGCATTTCCAAAGAAATAAAAGCACTCTTAGTGTTGTCAGAGGAGTGTCGAAAACCTTCTGAGTAAGTCTGATGCATGCACGTATTCACAGAGGGAACCAAAGGCAAATTTAACCCTGTGGGGCATTCAAGAAGGAAACTCACTTTTAAAGTCTGCATGTGTCTTCTAGATATCTCAGGAAAGATTGTGTTCCTTTCTCCACTCGGTTTATTTACAAATACAACTAACTGTGAATGCTTTATGTAAATCTCTATTTCTGTTACACTGTTTTCAGACAGGTTTCAGCTGAATATTCAGGTGCATATCAAAGGGGAGGTCAAACCTAAAAACTTCAAGCACCCAGCTCCCAAATGTGTGAAGGGTAAGAAGGTGTGCCAAAGCACACGTTGCAGGGAGTAGTCTGGGAGTTACTGAAGAAAGAAGTGTCCTGCCATGACCAGGATAACTAGAGAAACTACCTGGCAGGCAGCAAAATCCCAAGAATCCCATGGAAGATTTTGACAGTGACTACTATAAAATGTTTATGCTATACCAATATGAGGGAAATCTCTGCAATAAATACATATTGACTGTATGAATATAAAGACTTGAACTAAACCTATTTCATACAAAATTTGAAATCTGACTTCTTTCATCAAGACCAGATACTCTAATAGTCCAAAATCTCGTAATACAGTTTATGAAGTCTGCATCAGAAAATAAGACTGTCTCTGTAGAGTGTGCATTACGTAGGCAAGTACAGTAACAAACAAAATATTTAAGGGGTATTAAAACTTACTTTCTCAGAATAACTGAACTTACATACACAGATGATACCTATTTCTTGGCTTGAGTGATAACATATTTTATAATTTAAGAGGGACATAATTTGTTTTCAGCATAAATCTCTTAATATAGTATCATGACTTTTATTCTAAACTGCTGATCCTGCACAAATATCCAAATTGAGCTTATCGCAATGGTAGGAATATGCCTACCGCTCGCCTCCTGCCAATAAAGGTATCTAAAATTGGAACAAAATTCTCCAAAGCAAAGCCTCTTTTTAACAAGTCTGTACTTTTTTATGTTTTTTCTGATGTTCTTTTATTATTAAAGCTTGCAATGCACAGTGCTATGAACAATTTATGTGCATCTCCACAGTGCTACTAACTTCTGTACCTTTATTCCCTTTCATTATCAGTGCATTTCTATTGTTTTCCAGATACTGGACATATTATTACTCACTGTGAGACAATATATATTTCCTCAAACAACTCACTCAGTCTTTCTGAGGACAGTCTCTACAAGCTGCTTCTTATCAAGTGCAATACAGTACAACACTTTTCAGGGTTTTAGATTTTTTTATTTGGCCACCTAAATGAAGGAAAAACAAGGAACTCCTAAGTGCCACGAGACTCTCCACAGATCACACCACAGAATGGCTTAAAGTCTATCACAGACACCTTGGGTCTTGTTCCAATCGCCCATGGAAATCAGAGGACAATCGCAGAAATTCTGACACCGGGACATGCCAGAACATAGCTGTATTTTTTCCTAATATTTAATTATTTTGATTAGAAAGATTTTATTTTGCTCCATCTTTCTTCTTCATGGAAAGACAAGGCTCCTATTAAAAGCTAATCTTACTCTTTAATTGATACATTAAGATCACCCCATTCTTTCCACACTTTGGCTTCTGTAAGAATTTAAAACATAAGTTTCCTGTTTAAAATTGCAATCTTGAGTGAAAATGCAAAGATTTTACCTCATATGATGTTTTGGTGAAAAAAGTTTGGCAAAATTTGAGTGCCAAAACCTTGGAGGGTGTAAACCAGCATAGCTCCATTCTCAAGGAAGTTAGTTTAGGTTACATTTAACCAAGAGGGAAGTGTGAATGACAGCAGCTAAGACCTTTCAGGCGGAACACCATCAGCGCCTGCTTTACTTTATGCTGAGAGAACTCCAGCGTGGAATACCAGTGATGACTCCAAGTTTTGTAATACCACACGAAAATAAACAGAGCTAATTAAACAAGAAGGTCCCACAGCACTGATGATTTTAAAGATCAGAGTCAACACTTTATTCTCCAACTAGAAACAAGCAAAACAATTAACTAGCTTGAAGCACACAATCACAGGGAATAACGCCACTTATGTGAACAGAAATACCGCAAACAAGCTTCATTTTGTTGGCTGACTTAAGAAAAAGGCCTTTTGTCTGCAATGTTTGCAGTTGTCTAATCAAAAAGAACCAAGGTATTAAACAGCACTTTCTAAATTCTAAAAAGGCTGCAAACTTCCAGCTCAGAAAGAACAACCCTACTAGCATAAATTCACCCAACTTTTTCTGCATACACACAAGTAAAAAAGATCAAAGTGTTACTCTAACCAAATCTAATAAAGGACTAAATTCATTTTTTGTTAGGTACTATATAGCAATCTAACTTGCAGACATCCAGATGAGCAAATAGAAAACAATAAAGGCAAAAACATGTCTGAAATCTTAGGCCTCTATGAAGCTTCTTTGCGCAGTCCCATCTCCAGCCAGGATCTATAGGAGGAGGAACCCCTCCTTCAGGTGATCCTGTTTCTTAGTAGATGCCTCTTCTGCTTTTGCAGGACAACTACCTTAATCTAGCAGCCAGCCATTACCAAAAGAGACAATTTTACTGTTCCTGGCAGGTGTCCTTTCTCCCTTCTGCTGTGCCAGCCCTGGTGCTCATCTGCCCTCCTACCAAGTTGGCTCAGACAGCAATGCTAGCAGAAAGCAATTCAATTCTTGGACTTGCTCACAGTGAGGAAAGACAAATACAAGCATATGGGGTTTTTCAGGTGCTCTTTCAACACAGCCAAAAATCAGCTATCAGGAGGAAACTGGCTAGCCTGCCTCATAAAGCCACATCCTCGGTCAAACCCCCTAAAGCATGGAGAGCAGTGGGAATCCACCATCAGGCTTAGTAGTCCTCAGCTGCTTGCCAGCTTCCTGCTTTGAATGAGGGCTTTCAGTCACCTTTTTGATACATCAGACTCTCCAAATTCACAGTCAGGGAAGCATAGCTGCCAAACTCTGGATTGCATCCTAAGGCCCACGTGCCCAAAACTATTATTACAGAATGCAACTGCTAGTCATCTAAAATCATACCGGAATAAGCCCTGGCACCTTAACTAAAGAGACTGGAAGACTTCCCTGAGACAAAAAGTGTTTAAGCCCTTTGAACTGAGAGCGCATCAATTGTCAAAGAGCTCTGAGCTTACTTATGACATCAATCCTTTTGCTAGCAACTTATGCCCTGCTCTACATACTTTCAAGACACTCACAGTTAACAGGTAGAACCTAGCAACCCAACCTTTTAGCAATTCAGGACCGTGCAAGACACACTTAACCCTGACAGTATTTAGGTAGCTGTTGAACAGGAATTTTTATGGGCACATCTTAGGTCTGAGGCACCTGAGGTCTGCTTACACCCTGCTTCAGATCTGACCCTTGTTCACTACATACAGCAGTTTACTACATACCTGTAAGGTTAGGGGTTCAGAACCGAAAACAACTTAGCAGGACTGTGAACTGAGGAAAAACCCTTCCACTGAGGAAAAAACATTTTCTTTGTCTCTCTCTTTATCATAGGATCAGTTATGTGGAAACAGATTTATTTTTTTTAACCTACAAGAGGAAGGGAGACTCTCCTTTCCTACTTTAGAAGTGTACAGTAAATCGCATACATTCAGAGTTGCACAATGAGGGCGTAGCTCTGAAGGTTTTCCATCCAGACTGCAAGTGCATCTAGTGCTGCTACAGACTTTCAGGCCAGGAGATCTCCTGATGATGCACAGGTTCCCTGGTATTCTCATCTTTTATTATATCATTAAGAAGAATGTATCTGCCCAAACCAGAAGTTTCACAGGCTGCAGTGATGCCTTTAAGTGCAAAGGCTGTGCACAGAAAAGGGTAAACTTCCAGCAATACTGCTCTCTTCCCATTGCAGTGGTGGTGACAGTGGCGTGGGCTCCAAGTGCCTAGCCATTCATGAGACTGGTAGGCAGACCATGATTTGTGATAGAAAACACGTTGTCCAAACAAACTTTCCCTTCTCACTTTTGAGGAACAAAAAGAACCGGCTGGAACCAGTCTATGGATGATGTGGCTACAATGCAGTGGCACAGAAGTTGTTAATCAACCTCTCCCTTGGAAAATAAATGTGCTGCATGTAGTAAAGAGTGAGTAAAATTGAAATGTTAAGATTACAACAAACTTTTCCACATGCAGATTTCAATGCCAAAAAACCACAGAGCTGCTAAAAATTCCATGGAAAGAACCACAGAAGCTTAGAAGAAAGGCTGCATTTCGGCACTATCAAAATGCCATCTTTTAATACATTTTTCTCTGGCAGTTATGCACACCAACTCTTTGTAACTTAGTTGGAGAGACAGAACACTACAACTTCCCCCACCACCCCTATGATTTTGACAACTTCTTTAACAAATATATAGTGTATGATGAAGTATTCTAAGTATTATGGAATGCAAATATTTGTGGCTTAAGAGAATACTCTGCAAGAGGAAAACTGCAACAGTGACTTAGAGTAAGTTTAGGCATGTGGTTTATACACAATGTAACTACATCCAATACATTTTTAGAAATCTCTGGGAGTATTAAGGTTCAGAAAGCAGTCCAGTTCTATTTCTTACAACAGATGATTTCTGTAAGATGAAGCCATTAATGGGGGCCAGCAATATTACTAAGACCCCGCCTAAGCTAGTTCTTATGAAAGGTATTTTACAGTATCTTTAGCACGTTGCAGCAGTCTAAGTGAGAACACAAGAACAGCATTTATTCATATAAGAGTAACCATGCAATCCTCTGAATTTTCCATTGCAAATGGTTAGACCTCACTCACCCCCTTCCACTCTTTTTTATCGAAGATAAATGCTGAGGTTCTTCACTCCCCAAAAGCACTTTTTTTTCCTCCAAACTGAATGCTTCAGCATTCACTACCTGCTCCTGAGGAAACATTTGAAATGCAGTCTTTACCTACTCTTCTCTTCCTAGTATTTATAGCCAAGAAAGTGAGACATTCTTATAAAAATAAGCTATTACAGACACTAAGAGCAGTGAACTGACCCATCCCTCCAGAGGTTTACTGAATAGAAGCACATGCCAGGTGTTCATTGTCACAAAGACATCTTTTCTATGGACACCAAGGTCTACAATGGTAAGAGTGTACAATAACAGCAGGAGAGCCAATTCTCTTAGTAGGACATTGGTCAAAAGCACCAAGAGACCAGAAATTAGGGCACAGAGTATGCCTCCAGTTATTTCTGTGCCTATGTGTATATACACAAACTTCTATTCAGTCAGCCTTCTGAATATCAAGGAAAAGCAAAATATATTAATACAAGATGCTTTGTAAAAATAATGAATAAAACCCACACCCGTTGATTTTTCACAACTCTGCTCCAGGGCATTAAGAAAACCAAAGGCATATCTGTGCTCCGCTATAAAAGCTGCCAACAACAGTAGTTCTCAGTTGGCTAACGTTCCCATAGGGCTTTCTTCCACTTCCCATCTTCTATTTTAATACTGTAGTGTTTATGGCGTGTTAAAATTTGATAAGTAGATGTGGAGACTCCATTCCTACCTACAAAGCATGGGTTACACATTTGGAGATGGTATAAGAGTCTTCAGGCCACTTTACCAAGACACTTAAGCCCTGATTTCTATGACAACTTCTGAGGAAAAAAAGCATAGGCTATTCCTAAGTTTCTTCTGTTCCCAGCACCACTACTGAAATTGAGGAGCGTGTGATTTTTTTTTAAACACAGAATGCAAAAGCAGTATAGATAACATGTGACATTAGTAGTGTAGCACTGAGCCAAAAATATTTTATTTTTTTATATATGATTTTTTTTAATGATGCTCAAAATGAACAGGCCAAAGAGAACAACAGAATGATAATAAGGATTCCCACTGGATTTACTGAGGTGTTTGAAACCTCTCCAGTATTTTTTCATGCAAGGCCTGTATTTGCCTTACTAGGAAAACATGAAAGCACTTTTCACTCTAAATCTTCTCATTATCTTTTTTCTTCTACAGCAGTGTGTTTTCCTTTATGACTCAAGCTTGCAAACTCTTACAGCCAATCAGCCAAATCTTCTTACATCTTCCTCTTTTTGGACTACAATTTGTTCATGGCAACAGATCTGCATACAAGAACTGAGGGTATATAAAAGTAAAACTATAAGTAAAATGTGTTCTTTTGAGATGGACCACTTTTCTTCTCATTGTCTAAGTCTGTTTCCCACAGCCGGCAGTGGGAATCCTCTAACTTCAAACTGTGCAGCTTCCTAGAACTCTTCTCTCCTGTTACCTGGCAGCTCAAACCAGCTGTTCTCCACCACTTTTACCTGGCAATCCCCCTAAAATCCTTTCAATGGCTTGTCACTTTTTGCATGATGTTCATATTCTTGCTTTTGAAAGCTCTTCATATTTTGCCCTTGCATCCCTTTGTTCTCTGTGTTCCCCTCTTCCATGACTAAACAAAGTGACAACCTTCATCTTGAATGCTGGCAACTCTTGCTTTTCTTCACTTCATTCCCCTCCTTTCATTCTTGGCTCTCACATTTACACTGTATGCCTTCTAGCTCTAGCTTTTCAATTTTTGCTGATAAATATCAGAATGCATACAGTATTTCTTACTTTGTCCTGTCTTTTATTTTACTGATGTTTTATTTAGAATTCAACTGCTCAGTAATGATCCACATTTGAGTAGTTCACACATTAAGCATTACAAGATACATTCCAGAGGATGCAAGCTTATTTTGTCTAGTCTCAGCAAAAGTTACAGCAGAGCAAGTATTTAAGCTAACCAAAAGCACTGAAACTGTTTTAGCATGATGCATTTTAGCGAAAAGGCAGTTTCTATTTTCAGATTTTACAGAGAACTATACAACAATCCAGCAACTGGCAATTCAGTTTGCTTACCACATTTCTGCATAGTATAATTTCACAGGTGTGGAAGATGAGTTTAAAGGACAGCAATTTAAAGAAAATTCTAAATGCCTCACATATTGACCTTCTGAAACTTTAATACTGAAATCATTTGTGATTACAAGTGCTGCTGAATCAGCAGTTTAGTTCCTTGGAGAATTTGTCTGAAAGCCTTTCTACATGTCCCCTTATGCTAATAAGTACGAAAGTTTGTGATTTACTGAGAGAAATCACAACTTTGTTTTCCGGTTCAGCTGGAAATGCCTGAATCAAAAGGCGTATATGCAGCACAAATAAGTCAGCATGTTCATTTAATGACAGCTTCACCCCACTTCGGACACTTCAAACTCAGTGAGCAGCTTAGAAACTGGCTGCTTTTAAATTGAACTTGATAAATTTATTAAAGACTTGTATAACACAACCACCTGTGATACAAGAGACTATATTAAGTATAGAGGCTTTATTTTCCAGTCCTACATTCCAATGAGTCAAGATGAGAAGAAGTCAGTCTGCAAAACACAGCTCCGTGATTATTCTCTCCCACATATTTTCACATGCTCTGTTTATAACACCAACACCGCAGAAGAAATGTTATGTAACTCTGCTCCTGAATGGATAACCCTAAATCTGAATTTAGGAATTATTTTTTGCATTTCACAACTTATTTCCTGAAGAAAGTCACACTAAAGTTTGCAGGAAACAACAGTATTTGGAACAAATGTGCTGGGAATTCAAAGAAATTTCAGAAAAATACGGCATGTATAAGATGCTTGAAATTTCAGGCATCAAGTCAGCAGTCTAACAAGCACTTAAGCATCTGCTTGTCCTTTAATACTTCACTGAAGAGAGATGGACTTAAGCACATACTTCAGTGCCTTGCTAAACTCCAGTCTTACAGACCCCACCTTAAACAGTGACAGTTCAACCTATTAAATCCATACTAAAAGCATTATATGTTTTGGGTAGATTTCTGTTTGATGATGAAAATTCTGAAGGCTTGACACCTTCTTCAAATTTTTTATTTTCAAGTTAGCTCTTCTTATAGTACAATAGTGAACAGTGAACCCCAAATTTCCAAAATCCAGATCTTGGAAAGCTGTTTTTCCCTTTGAACAGTCAACTATTGCTTGCGGTTTATTCTCAAGCACCTGAACATACTTGTAAAACATCTGAAAGTGAGCTGGTATTCTGAATCTTCATTTTTCACACACAAGCTAATTTTGCAGCAATAGTTACAGGAGGCACAGCTAATGCTAAATACTATTCTGATTTAGTTTAATATGTGATGTAGTTTAGATTTAGTTTAGTTTTTAAAGAGCCAAGATTTTGCACTGCAAAGACATCTTCTCTGGTCCCTCCAAACCCCACCCCTAAACAGCATCTAAAGAGTTTGATTTAAACCAAGAAAAACAAAAACATGCCAAGTCTCAGAGGAACTTTGGTTTTGTCACTGGATTTGGATATGTTTTTTTGTATTGTATACCATGGGTATGGTACTTATTTATTTGCAAGAGAGAATTACAAAACACATCTTCCCACAGCAGATATAAAGGTGTAGAGAAAAGGTCTAATGTGCCATACCTATTAGTACTCCTTCCAGAAGACTATTTTAAAACACAGTAGTGTGGGGGAAAGGGGATTTGTCTGACTTTTTGTTGTTTCTTAATTCTTAAGAGGGCAGGGGGAGAAGAAAAGTAAAACTCAACTCTCCCTTTGTCTAGTTTAAGAATCAGAACATCATGCGTTTGCAAAATACTCCTGCTGAGTAATCATCTGACTGAATCAAAATGCCTTGCATTTTATACAGAAATAAAGATGAGCTGTGAATATGAACTTGGCATGGGTATGGTAGACAATTTCAGTCACTGAAAGGACTGCTCTTAAGCAAAGTCAATACTTCATTCCGGGGAAGGGAAGGTGGGGAAAAAAAAAAAAGCTATGATTGTCATACCAGCCTTTTTTTTTTTTTTTTTCCATCTAGCATCCTGCACAAGCATATTGCCAATATTCTACAATTAAATCCTGAGAGAGCTCAGATTTTAAATATCATACAGATATGTTAAACAACATAGCACTTTATTGCATTGACTTCATCATAGCTGAGAAAAATGGCTGGAATTATCACAGGGAAACAAAAATGTGCTTTAGGAAGTGAAGAGTCACTATACCAACTTCAAGACGCAATAAGGTGTTATCACTTCCTACGGATACAGGAAGCAGGCTGACTAATCTTGCTATTATTTTCATAGAGTCATTTACTCCAAAATTCAGCCAGAACCTCTATCAGCACAACAGCATACTGAATTCTCACTAAACAATCCAAGGAAACAAACAAACAAACAAAAAAACCCAGAGATGATGATGTGGGTCCATGCAGTAGTTCTGGTGCTTCCATATTAGTCTATTATTCTCCACAGAATACTTCTTTCAAAGTTGTTATAATTCCTCTGCACAGGGCCAAAATGTCGGGAATGTTCTAGATGTAAGTGGGAAGGTGCCACTGAATTCAGGGAATGTAAGAAAAGACACAGAGGCGCCTGTGGAGCCCTTGCCACCTGCTCGAAAGATCCACGTCAAGTGCATTTGCCAAGCTCTAGGCTGCAGACAACCAGCTGATGGCTCTCGCTAGCTGACAGATCTAAGAAGAAATCTGCCTGTGCCTCCACTATAGTGCAATCATGTCAATACACTGATTAATCTACTGCTAACAGAAAAAGACGGGAAATGTCGGAACAGGCAAAAAGGACTCTCATGAAGGAGAAAGGGACCCACAGAGAAATCCCTGAAAGAGCAGGGGATGGGACAGGGAGTCCAGTTGTGTACAGTATCCCAACCCACAGAAGCTACCAAACACAGCATCCTTACATCATGTGTAAAAGTCTCACACTTTATTTCCTGAATTCTCAGAACACACCCAACACCGATTCTAGCTCACTGCTTCTAAAAGTACCATGTAATCTTTAAAACAGAACAGGGAAGAAGCCCAGGAAAACTGTTTTTATTGACTTGATTTTAACATCATGTATCCTGAGAGAGTTCTTACCGGTCATAAATGTCTTCTCTAGATGCTAAAGACTCTAGCCTGACTTAGGTCTGCACACAGCAAGAGTGCTGTTCTGGCATATGGCATGTAGGAGCTGTCACTCAACAGATATCAGAAGTCCCATGGCAAGAATCATAAACCAAGCTATCCTCCTCTGAAATTTGATGTGGGGGAAAGAAGAAAGGGAGCTGTCTAGTCTCAGAAAGAGACTTTAAAGCATGGAACATAACCAGCTCGCTGGTTATTTTCTTGCTTACCCTATTTTCCACAATCCTAGGTAGTATTCTGCTCACACTTATGCAAATATTGCTGAGAACTACAAAATCACAGTTCTCCACTCAACAACTATGATTTGCTTCTCCTGCCATCACATGTTCAGTGTGACTAAAACATGCACGCCCATTTATGTAAGAACAGTCCCCAATATTATTTCAGCTATGGAGACTATTTTCCCTCTGAACATTGATGAAACAATACTGTCTAATATTAAAAAGAAAAAAAATGCTGCTTATCATAAACCCCAAGAACACTGTCAGCCACAGCAACATGCAAACTCATAACAAATGATTTACCTTGAAATAAATCATGACCTACTGACATTAGCTAACCTAATGTAAATGAGTAATTACGCTGAGTAATTACGCTAAGTAATTACCAATAAGAAAGACCCCAAGTCATCATGGCTGCCTAGGATACCCATTTGCCTTTCACAGACCACGAATAAGCTACTGATTTGAAGCTGCTGCAAAGAACACCTTTGAACTTTAAGTTTTTCATTTTGGCAATGTTTATTTTTAGAAGCGTACCAATGATCAAAATCTTTGGCCTTGATGTCATTTCTAGAATGAGATACTGCTTTAATTGGGAGGGGGAAATATTTTATTTTTACAGATGAGGTGGGGATGTTTGGTTCACTGATAGTTCAGGGATGCTAAAATATTTAATAGAAATGGAAGAGAGGTAAGTCAAAAGAAGAAACTCCACTCTGAAGAAAAAGTAAACAACTTTTATTTCTAACATTTCCTGTAGCCACTGTTACTTTAAAACTAAACGTGCAGCTTGACTTAGTCCACCAGGGACTAAGGGTTTTGATACTTTATGCAAATCCATTTGTGATCACTGATATTTATCTTAATAGAGCACATGGACTTTAACCCTTTTGCAGGAAACAACTGTAGAACTAGAATCGAGTCCAAAGAGGAAAAAAAAATGGTTTGGCAACTATCATTATGACTCATAGGAAACCTATTAAGTACACCAAAGCCTAAATTTTTCAAAACAAAAAGAAATGCTGAGAATACATAAGCAGATGTGTGCAGGGATATTTCTTCAAAAATAGTAATAGCCTGTACTAGTACTATAGGACTAAAGATACTACTGCATTAATAAAAATATCTTAATGACTTAACCTCAATATTTACTGAATAGTAGGTTATAAATAAAATAGCTGTATATTTCTACATAGCCCATAAAAAAAGATAAAACAGTAATAACAACTCAAAAAGGGGGCTCCATATTAAATAATAATTTGATTATCTACCTTCCATTAACTTCTTTTGAAATAAGGAAGTGGTTTATGACTAACCTATCACATTAATTTTTGCTGCTCTGCCAAATCTTTAAGTCTTTGCTCATAAGTACAACAATCTTCTCATCAAATACCATGTACGCGGATATATTTAACTATCTGAAGCTTCAGTCCGCTCTGAAGAGATACTATTTTAAATTACCACACCTCAGAGACTGGAGGCGTTGTATTACAGCAATCTTTTATACCAAGATTCTGATGCCATGACTACTACAAGCTACCTGAGATTATGGTCTTATTTTGAAAGTGGATCATCATGGCATTATTTTTACAGTCACTTTCTTGTAACTCAATTCACTAAGTTTGTGAAAGCAATTTCTTTTAAACTATCAGCCTTGCAAATTCATTCTAAGAGATAAGAGTCTGTCTGAGTTCTTTCTCATAACTAATAAGACTAACAATAGTAACGCTTGAGATTTATAGTACACCCACAGTAACTTCAGTCAACACTAAGTGGTAAATCCTTTACTGAAAGATACCGGTTAGATTTGTCTTAACCTAGAGCTGTCTATGAATTTGAATAAATCTCTCATTCTTTCAGTTTGATTTTCTAATGGCAATACAAATCCACTTAATGAACTGAACCATGAAAACACAAGCCTCTAATACTTGAAATGAAGGATAAAGGCTCAAATCCTCTGACACTTTTGCCTCCTAATTCCCATTCATTTCAGTGGGACGTAAGTGTCTAAATAGCTCACCTAGTTCATCTCCTGCCAGAATTTCTACTCTTTGCACAAATGGTCAATGAAAATACTTCCGGACAAGTAAGTCCAGGACAATTTCTTTTTAAATTGCAGAAGGTGAGGATATAATAAACAAGATTTCAAAGACAGTTACAAATAAAACTAAACACAAGCATTACCAGATGTTTTAATTTTTGCTTTTAACAAATTTCTGGTTTTTGTAAAAACAAGCTGTCTTACTCCAAAGTGCTTATATTAGCTTTCACATTTTTTGTGCGCTACATCATATAAAAAAAGATAACTAAAGGAACTGTAAGTATAGGGAAATCCTATAGCACATTAAGCCATCTAGTGCTGAGAGTGGAACACAAAGTAACATGAAGCAAGCTATCCTCTTTAATGGTTGGTGAATGCACGGAAACTTCCTAAAGAGACTGAGATGTTTCCTCACTATTAGCCCAACCCACACTTGTGTATTTGCACCTGTCGTATTAATTCCCAAACTGCTAGTCTTCCCTAGCTGCTGAGCTTCTTGGGAAATAAAACTGCACATCTCTCTTTTGGCAAGAACAATGGGTTAAGTATATCACTCTCTGCCTCAGGAAAAAAAGATCTTAGATTACAGGCAGTATGAGAAAGAAATGAAACTGAGGGGAAAAGCAATCAAAAGAAAAAGAATCTATTATCTAAAAGAGCACTTGATGCATTTCAGTTTCTACCAGTGTCAGATTAATGCTGAAGTTTACCAATGATTAAAGATACAATCAATCTTTTAAAACCACAGGAAGTCCTCAGACACCACAGCTTTAAAGAATAAAACAAATGCAGTCGATATGCCATACTATTGGAAGTTTTTATCCCTTGTAAATAAAAACCCTGGGGAAGATATTCTACTATTCAGTAGAGTGTAAATGCTGTCACAGTGACTACCACTAATATTAGCTATCTGAAAGGGTAAAACTGGAATGTTTTAAATGGTAATCATTGCACAGTATTTCACTGACACTACAAAAGACAGCAAGAAAGTAATCAATATAATTTGGAAATTACTGGACTAGATTAACCTGCTGATTTGTAGACACTAAGTATATGAGAATATACTTATAGCGACATGATTCGTTCAAAACATTCATGTCATTGCTTTAAGCAAATAATGTTATTATTTTGATTAGAGATAGTATGTTTGAGATGTTCTACTGCCAATACCTGATCACTGATGCAAGTATGTCTTTGACAACTGTGGCATAGGGCTCCAACAAAAAAGCAAATGCCTATCACCTCCAAAAAGCCCAAGCCCCACCTAAACAAAAATAAAAACATATTTCAAAATCAAATAGAAGAATATCTATTTGTACTGCAGAAAAACCCTGGGCTAGACAGAGCTTATTTTCAAGAAGAAAAACTGATGTTTAAATCAATTCCTACTCCCTCTGAGTAACAGGTTCTGTTATCTGTAGTGTTTTTCTAGGATCTGCTGTACATCTGAAAAAGTTAATTAGTGGAAATAGTGTTATGAATGTTATATAGTCCTATTATTAAACAACAAAATGTAACACAGTTTCCACAGTGTAGTTGATTTCAACGTTCTACCTACCATACACACTTTTCTGCTAACTAAATCTACTATAAAGAAAAACCTTTATCTTCCAAAGCTGAGGTGAGGAAGTGGAGGAGGAGGGAAATAACCCAGCCTCCAATTGTGTTATTTAATTAAAACTGCCAGTTCTAATTAAATTGCTGGCAAAGCACCAGGGAAATTGGTAGGACTGTCACATCAAACTCATAAAACAGAAATTCAGTACCAATATACTGTATTTGCCCATAACTCTTTCAGCTAATTCCAAGAGCTCACATCCAGTATTTGTATTTAACAGCTCTATGAGAGGGAAAGCCTTTGTAATTAAGTACAGAAAAAAGGACCACAGCACTTCCGCTTTGCTTCTAAAACATCCATGAGTACCGACAGAAAAAATGCTAGTAACACACACAAAAAAGGCAAATTGCAGGAACTTCTACTTTTTCCCAATACGGCTCACATTCAAAAACAAAGCTGCCTTTTAGTGTCTTTCACCATGTGTCACACAGCTGGACTTTTTTCAATTTTGAGGGGAGAGAAAAACCATGGCAGTATATTTTCGGCTGTCCATGGCCTTTCAGGGAACAAGTCTGTGACAGGAAAGCAGCTTATAAGATAATCAATTATTTTGAAGAATTTGTAAGGGACTTACTCTTCCTGATACTTCTAAGGAGTGCTACAGGGGGAAGGACTGATAACAGACAATCTATGGAATCATTCACAGAGAAAGGCATATGCAATGATTCTGGCCCTAATCTTAAAATATGACCTGAAAGACGCCTCTTTTTACAAGTCCCCTAAGAGATAATCATGTGATAATGGGGTGTGGTAAGCTACTTGCCTTACTCTCATCTTTGAAAGAAATATAAATACCCACTTAAAATTAGGTTTTGTGTCTTTCCTCCTTCCCTTTTTCACTCACATACACCTTTTTATATTTTCTCATCATCACCAACACCCCTGAGGCAAGTTAGGTAAATTTTAGCTAACCTTTCTTAATTCTTCTTGGAAACAGCTGACGATGTAATTAAGGGCACATCCGTCACTGAACGAACACACGCACAAAACTTTGCCAGGCCAACAGAAAAATCTATGTGGGTGGGGGAAATTTCATACAGATGTCTTTAAAATTAGTCCCCCTCCAAAGTGAAATTACTACTGTATCACACTGCGATGCCCTGAAGAAATTGGGTACAAAAATGGGTAGCTGGAATTTATTTTAAGGTTTGTCTTTATTATTTGTGATATTCTCATAAGCCTTTTAATAACAACAAATCATTTGCGACTTCCTTTGCTGTCTTAGAGAGCAGAAAGCATGCAGTGATCTGTCCTCTTACCCAAGAGTTCCTGGTTTAATACACCTAGGATGTAGTGTTTTCCTTCTGTTAAAGATCTAAACATCCTCTAAGCAAGACTGTAGTTGCGGACAGAACAGAATACAAGCTAAACATCACCCCTGTCAGATCTCTGCTGACCAGAATAATGCACATCCTTAACACCCAATCAAGAAAGCCTGGGCCAGAACCAAAGACGACTTGCATGTCATTTCTAATTCAGAAAACCACTACCTAAACCAGCCCGCTAAACCTAGAGACAACCAGGTACCTCCCAGTTTGTAGAGAGGCAGAACTTGGACGTTTGAAAGAGGGCCCAAGCACTAAACTCTGACCTCCTGCCTAAAGCCTACAGTGATCTAGAAACTAGGCAAACAGGTACTGAAACCATCTCATGAATCTGATCCACTTATTTTCCAAGAGTATACTTAACACCTACCAACTTCTGAAAGGTGTTTGCGAGTGTTTTCTCTTTTTCTGCTTTGGTATTTCTACTGTTAACAGCCTTTAAATTAATAGCTTAGACGCTAGGGCACTCCCAAAGGAAAGGAAGATTAGCCATCTTCTTTAGATCCACTGCTTCTCACAAAGTTCCCAGGAAAGTTCTCTACCAATTAGTATAGGGGAAGTGTAAGTCCACTTTAGGTGAACTCTTCCCACTGTCCCACCAAAAAAAAAAAAAAAAAGGAAAAAAAAGAAAAAAAAATCAACAAGGAGGAGATACAGCAAGCAGAAGACAAAAAAAGCAACAGTATTTGGTTGTTGATGATACAGACTTTAGAAAGAGCAGAAAGATATCTCTACTCTTGTTTGTTCTCTGTACTTTGTATTGAAACAGAACAAAATCCTAAAGAGGACCAGAGCCCAAACATGCCCCCTTGTGCATCTGAACAACAAGCTATTATGCTCTTTCCATCTTTACGATTTTAACCATTCCTTTTCTTATAGTGGTACCACGTTAGCTAGGTAACGTCCTCATGCCAGCCCTGACTAGAAACTTACTGCTAGACAGAAAATGCAGAAGAGCCCTCAGCATGAAGAAAGAGCCTAGGTGGCAGATCTCGCCCCAGCTGACTACCGCAACCATTTGGCTTCAGTGTTTATGCACAAATGTTTCAAAATGAGACCATGATCTTCATTTCTGGAATGAACAGTTGTAGACATTTTCCAGAGAGGGTTCCAAAATCTGGACTGATACTAAGCCAGGATCTTCAGCATCAATTTCAAGAGACAGCTACCAACTTAATATTACCTCAGAAACTAATACGAGCATGTGCATCCCTAAAGGCCTCTTACTCCTGGTACATCAAGCGTCCAGTTGTGTACCCATGTAGATATTTCCCATGTTTGTTTTTGTGTTTAACAGTGCAAAGAGGTTTCCTCTTTGGGTGACTTGCTTTTTGGGTTTTTTTTTTTTTTTTTTTTTTTTTTTTTTTTTTTTTAAACTTAACACCCTTTCCACATCATACCATTTTCTACTTAATTAGATAACTATACGCAAAAGAAAACTAGCTGTTAGCTAAAGAGAATGTCTGTCAGGACAGGGGTCTCACTGCCAGGGAGACTGGGCTGGGAAATTAGGCTAATAGCAGAAAATCTGTAATCCTCCAAATTACAGTGTGGACAGATGCTGATTTCTGGAAATTACTGTTGCACCTGCTGAATACAACATGCAACAATATCTACCACTAAAAAACTGACCAGATTTTCCTCTGGAATCTGCCCGCTTCTTGCTGCTCAGGCAGCATAAACGGAAAAGGATCTCATAGCCAATAAGCAGAAAATTTCTTTTTTAAGAGGGCGTTCTGTTTTTCATATTTACTCCAAATTTTCACTTAGAACATACAGTAATGATGATGAGAAAGTAGTATGCTGAGGAAGCATTAGTGTGCAGTGCTGCATCAGTCTTGCATGGATACACTTAAAGCTGGCTGTCTATCTCTAAAGTACACTAAGGCTAAAGCAGCTTTCAGAATTGGGGACTGGTAAATAGCTTCTTGACACCACCCTTTCCTTTCTGCACAATAAGCAGCAAGACAAACTCCCTGACACTGTGGAACAAGATTTAGTAACAGTGCTACAGAAAACATTACCCTTAATTGCCCAGCTTGCATGTTCTTGAAGTCTGTTTCATTAATTGTATTAATAATGAACTGCGTGCAAACTTGTTATGCATGGACCATATATGAATACAGTTGTCTCCAGGCTTCCTCCACCCAGCTCCCACATATACAATGATATAAGTAAAACTGTGCTATGAAAGGTAAATACTAAGTATCTAACCATGGCCTAAAGGTATGTGAGAGCGCCAAAATCTTGATTACCACAGAAAACACTAATAGTGCAATTATCTCCTCTAGACCACTGTCCACTGAGGTCTGCACATTTCTAAACTTGGCCCTGAATAAGGCTTAACACTATTCAAAATGTAGATTTTTTTTTTAAACTAAGAATTTATAAGAGGTCTTATTCGGAATAGAGCTACTAGACACCTCAATAAACAAAGCCAGATACTCACACCCTTCTTTTGGCAAGATGCTAATCACTTTAGCCATTATTCTGCGAGAACTCTCACTGATGGATCTGGTCCACAGCTTGTAAATTATGAGTCATGCTACAAGAACTTGGCTTCTGTAGTTGTTTCACATTTAATTAAAATTTACTCAAACATCCTACAATCTGGCTTCTACCATTACAGGATCTACGCCAGCTGCCAAAAGACCATTCAGTACCACACACTGGCTCCAGAGGTAGCATGTATACATAATACTAAAAGAACTACTGAAATCTATCTATTTTGTTGTCCCTCTCCTTAAGGGACTTAGTTACAGGCAGCCAGAAACTAAGCTGTTTCTTAAAAAACAGTAAGTTAATTAAAAAAGCAGTAGTACCACGTAAAAGAAACACACATGCACAAAGTAAACTGTTCTCATATTTCATTGGCTAGCCTAGAATTATTGAAACATGGCTCCCCTTTACTTTTTCCTCATACAGGGTTTGTAAAAACCTTTCTGTTGCCCTTTATTTTTGATTGGATGTTTTGAAGCAATATTCAGTACAGTTACCTTTACTGGTATTTATTCCTTGAGAATTTCCTCAATTGCTACTTCTATTTTTAAAAGTCAGTCTAATCAAAGATGCAAGTAAGATATGACCACCTGTTCAGCTACTAGGAGCACAGGAATAAGACAACATAGTACTGAGCCCAAAGGAGTCAACATGAAGATTTTCCTCTTACGAGAAGGATTCCTTGGGTCTGTACCCAAACGATCTCATTATGTGACCTTTGGACCAGCCTACAACCGAAGCCAAAGTCACTGTCACCTAAGATGGTTAGACGGCTTGCTAAAATAAGTTACACTCAGAAGTACTTTGCTGCCTTGTGTCTGTGCATACAGTTTCTCTAACATGCACTAAGTCCTAAGAAGAGATGAAAATACTTAACATTGTTGCCTTGGCCTTTGAAGGGTAAAAAGTCCAAACACCACTAGCAGAAATACATAAAAAGTAAAAACATTCCTCTCAAGAATAAAAAACTAACCCAAACCCTGTGTGTATAATCGAAAGTACAAAAGAATTAAAGGGGGGGAAAAAAAAGCCCTTTATAAATCCCAAATTAATAAAGGTCACTTTTACAAGGCCAGGTACTTACTGGGAAAGTCTTGCCTCTATAAATGCAAACATATCCACTAGTGTTCTGCTATTTTAAATTAATTTTCTGTGTTATCAGAGCAGGAATTAACCAACAAATTTAAATCCCTAATCCATGCAGGCTTCCTGCTTAACATAAAACAAACCAAAAAAAAGCCCCCAACACCACACACACACACACACACACACACACACACACACACACACACACACACACACACACACACACACACACACACACAGAGTCCACAACAGCAAACAGCAAAAGGCTGGGGATGTTCTGTATACCTAAACACAGAAAGCAATTTATAGAAAGACTGGTAGTTACATCTTCTGTTCCATAGCCACGGTTATTCTTCCAGTCTTGATATAGATGAATGCTAGTTGAAGGTCCAGCAAGTTGGCTGAAGACGTGGGCATCCAGCCATGCTTTGTTTCAAGTAACTTTGAAACATGTTAGGCTGAGAAGACAGTAAAACTGTCTGCTACTTCTGTTCTTCTGAAACATACGGCTTATGAGAGCTAGCTAAATCATTGGCAGAGGAGGAGGGAAGGAGTTTCTTCTAACACTGACATCCCCTAAACTCCTGTGGATTGCAAGTACATGAACAGTGTTAATGACTGTAATGCTTACCAGATACAGGCTGATAGTTCATAGGTGTATATATGCCAGGACTGAAGGCTGGCAAGAGGATACACACTGGAGAGAAAAAGAAGTGAATTTTCTGCTAGACTGTAAATGCTATCCTTCATACATCTGCAAAACTCCATAAGCCAATGGCTGGAAATTGACTCATCTATTACTACTAAGTATCTCATTCTGGAACATAAACATTTCTCATTATTTGTGATGTCCAAATTATGCCTCTAATTTAGTTTTAAAGATTAGCCACTGGTTAATTTCATTCAAGGTTCTGGACACAGTTCTCATCGTTTTTTTTATCCCTGGCTATTCCAAATCAGTTAGCGCCCCACGCAGAAGCCTGTTAAGGTCTGCAAGCCCACAGGGGGGCAGCTTGGTTAAACAAAGACCAAGTCTTGCAAGTCTTCTCACGCTCAGAAAATTAATGTAAATTGTGTTTGGACCAAGAAAATACCTGATTTCAGTAACATGGTGAGAGCAATAGATAAAGTTTTACCCACTGCAAGCATCAGAAAAGAGACTAGATGTTTAGATTCCTTTTAGAAGTTACACAAGATGAGTAACTGTATTCCCCCCCCAAAAGTCACTAACCATGACTTTGTCTTGATCTAGATGCACGGCTAACCCATAATGAGAACTACCTTACTGTAGCCACTAGGGTACAATATTCAGCAAATGGTAAAGCTCTTAGTGTAGAAAGGGCCCTTGGTATGACTTCAGGCAGAAAGGGCACTTAGGAGGCTGATTTCAACCTGAAATACCAGTCTTCATGAACTCCTACTATGAACAAGGGGAAGAAGTCAGCAACAACTCAGTGCAAAAGCTTAGTTTTAGGTGTCCTGAACTATTCTGATGAAGCTTTTGCACTGAGGGGAACTCCCCAGTGTCAGACCTTCAGAATAGATCTTATAGTCACATTACTACACAAGTCTTCCTTCTTCAGACAGTATCTGGTCTGAGAAGCAAAGCCATGTGGCTAGCAACCAGGATGGACTGAAATTCACGTGTCACTTTTTACCAAGTCATCACCATACAGGCTTTTCTCATTTGCTGGATACATGATTTGAAAATTTGATGTATAAGTACCACTGAGTGCTTGAGGCTGCAAATGAAGCCAATGGGATGCCTTCAATATGTAAAAGGGGATTTTGGTGGGGGGAAATCAGGTTGGTCACTCAAAATTAAGTGCTTTTTATAACCTCAGGTCCCTAAGGTTGGGAAAAGGAATTTATTAATTATTAGTCTATGAAGCATGGCAGCACTGTAGTGATATAGACGAGTGGAAAATTGCAGAACACATTGTTAATCTGTTTTCAAAACAGGAACTCAAGCATTTTTAGTAAAGAAGACATGAGGCCACAACTGAACAACAACAACATAAATTGAATTGAGGGAGCACAATTCATTTTGTGCACTAAATGAAGTAGGGAGCTTGTGATGAAAAAGGCGCATGCTTATGTAATTACAAAACTATGCAATAATGTATCCACGAGAGAAGCAAATTAAGGGTCCACCATGTGGGAAAAAGAGAGCATGTAATTTATGTTTTTTAGAAAGTTCAAAGGCAATATAATGTTTGAAGTCCTCTGGAGAGCGGTACTGTTCCATGGGAAACTGCAGTTTCAAAGGGTTAATTCAGCTGTGGTTCAGGCAGAGGCCAATCAGGCTAGGAATCTACTCTAAAAAATATTCTCTGCAGAACTGCTGAGGTCTCCCACAGACACTACATTAAGGCTAAAAGACGACTAACAGTGGCAGCATTCAATCACCCATCTAGCCCATCATCTGTTATCTGGCAGCCAGTTTCCAATCACACTGTGACCATTCTGACAGAGCTGCAGAGAAACAATGCCAGCATGCAGAACGTATAGGTGTTGTCACTTTAATAACAGAAATGCAAGACCATCTTTGTTTTGCAAAGGCCATGTAAAAATAGCAGAAATACTTTCCCTGGGCTTTCGGAGATATTGTTTCATTTGACATCACTGTCAAGTGAAGCTGATCGTTATAGGCCGAAAAGCCCATAGTCCACGTAGAATAAGAAGAGCACAAAGCCTAGTGAAAAGAACACTTAAAAACTTACTGTGCAGTTTCACCACAACCCAAATTTAAACATAAAGAAGTTAGTGCTTCAGCTGCTAGGTTTCACTGCAAAACCAGTAAGCTCCCCATCTGTCTACCATGAAAGCATTTTGTTGGATTATGTATTTGCAAACAAACTGATTTGCTTCCCGTATCTGTGTGAATAGTTTGTTGTTCTATACTAGGAAGAAATGCCAATCGACATAATCCATTCACAATTTCTTTACAAAATAAAAGTTCAGGAAAACATCTCTCTCATTCTTAAAAAAAAGGAGAAAGATGTTACTTACAGGAAACCCAGTTTATCAAGATAGAGCAAAAGTATTACCAAATGCTAGCAGTCTGCGGGCCAGACAAATAGCAAATTTGAAGTGGCAGGTTTGGGATCCAGGATTTGAATTTTCCTCTTAATCCCTAACCTGGAACAAGTTTATAAGAAGCAAAGCATCATCATGTATCCCATTCAGCAGGCTTACCATTCCTTGGGCTTTAGTCCTACACCCACTTTTATGCCTTTAGAAATCTCTGCTCTACATTTGGAAGAGATCCTATACACAAATTCAAAAAAAAAAATCTAGCAATTATGAATGAGGAAAACTATTTCCTGCTTCATGAAAAATATTATGTATCAGCTGCGGATACAGAGACAAAACAAATTCAGATCTCCCTGAAGAAAATGCACGCTTTAAGGTTCATTACAAAAACTATGTAAAGACAGAACAACTGCTCCTGCTTCTTACTAGTTTCAAAAGCTTTTCCAAATTACAATAATAAAAGAGCATACTTTAGAGAACACACTCTTCTAAAAACTGATTTTTTAATTAATTATTCTATATAATCACTGAAAATAGTGATGATAGCAAGTGAAATAAAGTAGATGTGTAATTAAGCAGTTCAGATCTTATGCCCACTTTTCTGTAAAAACTGCATAAAAAAGTAAGTGTATTCAGTTCGCAAAATATACTAGTAGTTAATTCATCCTCTACTAAAGAGAGGAGCTATTTCCTTTACTACAAAAACAAAACAAAAGAAAACCCAATCATCAGCCCTTCTACACAGGTCACTGCTATTATCCTCATCTTAATAATGGGGAAAACAAGACAGATGGAAATTTTTATCCATTGTCTTCCAGTAGGTAAAACACAGGACCACAAAGAGAACTTTTATAATTCAAAGAACTAACAGCACTACAGAATGCTTAATCAAAGTTAAGTGGAAGCCAGAAGCATTAATATTGTACTAAGATTTAAATATTAGTAAAGTTCCAGGTTGGTTCTGTCACTGATTTCTATAACAAATTTTCTCAGCTGAATAACTAAGGATAACAAATTTAATTTCAATAACATATTTGTATTATATGTATATAATTATAGTAACATATATATGATAACATACATAAATAACAAATATAACATTCAGATCTCAAGAGGTAAGCTGAGTGACACCCGTTCTGGCTTGCTCATCACTGTTACAACTAAACATTAACCTAAACTTTTCACCTCCTCAACTCTCCAGAGAAAGTTACAGTAACACAAAACAGAAAGTAAATCCTACAGCTGTTTAAGGATCTTCAGTACTACATATAACACAAAACAAAAACCCAGAAACAAAAACAGACACACTCTTCAACCAAGGAACAAGATAAAAGACTTCTGCTATGCAAAGGCAACTATTCTCCACTGAGGCAGAATGAACCACCTCTCTATAATACCTTTTCTTACTACACAGAAATTTTCTTGGAAAAAACGTCCAGCCTACAGTTAGTCTCGTTTACTCATTTGTTAGTAAGGAGTGCTGTGTTCTCAGAAAGAAATGTATACAGCCATCTGGGAATCTGTGCTTTATAAGGATAACTGCAGCAGAAAAAGGAAAGAAAAGACAACCTTGGAAATACTCTCCTGTTCAAGTGCATTTTAAAACAGCATGGTGAGAGGCATGAAGCAGCAAGAGACATAGATTTGCAAAGACAAGTTTACTGAACAAAGGTGAAGTGCAAACTGAAATGTCAGAAGAGAAGGCAAGGCATACTATAAATGTGTTAAAAGCACAAGGAATATGAACAAAGTTAAGTGCCTGACTGTAGCACTAACGTACTAATTATTGTAGGGCTTCTACTTCACCTATTCGTCTCAAAAATCACACTAGAAGAGTCTTAAAAAGATAATACTTGCAGGCATTATAGGTTCTGTCTCAACTGTGAAACTGATTTTTCACTACGAACTTAAAATACTCTCAACGGCTTGTAATGAAGAAGATACCCCTGCAGTTATCTGGTGCCAGTCTGACAACCCGCTACTAAAAAAACCCCCACAATTTGAAGTTTACTGATAGCAAATTCCATAAATTCACTTAGTTAAACTAAAAGAACAATATAACTCTGCTTTGACCATCTGGTGCAGAAAGTTTTCCAGTCTTAGTAAAACTGGTTTTCTTGTGGTCCCAGTTAATAGTGCTGAACAATCCTTTTTGAGTTAGGCTTCAGTGCAAACTTGATATATACAGAAGTATCATCAGGGCACGTGCATCCTCCCCAAATATTGCAGAGACTATTTCTTTCAACTTTAAACTCACTTCAGACAAGCACTGCTTGAGAAGCATTCAAAAGGAATTGTGGCAAGCTACAAACAGATAAAATTTTCACTCTTTCCTTAAATATACAGTATGTACTGAAATACCTCAACGCATTCCAAGTTTGAAGAGATCTGCCACAAGTTTCAGGGGGAAAAATTAGATTCATGTTTATTTACATGTGCGTATATATAAAAATATACATACAGTATATATAAATATCTAATATATACAGAATTTTACACACACACATGTATATATGTCTACACACACAGACTCGCACATGCACAATCCCCACCCCCAAAACTATTCTCTTTGCAGCATAGCAGCTCTATGTTGAGCTGGATCTATGTTTGCAGCATAGTAGCTCTATACAAAGAGACACCTGGCCATTAGAACATTAAGCAAGACTTCTCTCAGGTCAACTAGTGCATAAAAGCTTAAAATAGAAAAAAAGATCTGCAAAATAGTTTTATTTCAGTGGCACAAATATTAAGACTGCCTGTGGCACTAAGTGGAAATGAATTTATTTTTAAAAACACTGCCAGAGTTCCCACACTAAAATCATCCGTTCTAGTATTTATGAAAGCATGAATTCTGCAATAAAATACACGATTTCCAAACACTAGTGATTCATAACCCTGAATCCAGAAACAATGCTCCTGAAAAGAGCTGTTTTACAGCTTTAAGTGTAAACAAAAACTGTTTTTAAGAAGTATTATCAAATACGTGCTGTTTTAGCAACTCATCCCTTACAGACATTTATATTTATCCACTTAGTATCTTCAACAGATTATTAAAATTAGCAGCTTGGTTGTGAGTACCACATTATCAAAAGTTACACATGCAATTGCTATGTCAAAAAGGAAAGCAAAAAAGTGTAAATGAGGTAGTTGATGTTTTCAGTAGCTATAATGCTCACAGGAACATTTTAATACACTAAAAGACTGGAACAGAAGAACTGAAATACTTCAGAAGGACTTGTACGCTCTCACAGCTTTAAATACCAAACAAATGAAACTAAAGCAGAATCAAGAGAAACCAATGGTCACAGTCCCTGCTGAGCATTTTGATATGGAAAACGTGCATGTTGTTGAGATCCCAGACCTGGGCAGAGACCCAGCATCACTTCCAGCAAGGGCAGTACCAAAATATCTATGACACCAGAGTGTAATTTCACAAACAATTCAACCTTCACACATCCTCTGGTTATCATTTTATTCTAGAACATATAGTATTTTAAGCAAGTTAGATATTTTGCAAGGTTCTTTGAAATCACAGAATCACAGAAGGGCTGAAGTTGGAAGGGGCCTCTGGAGATCATCTAGCCCAACACCCCTGCTCAAGCAGGGTCACCTAGAGCACAAATCCCAAGAAACAGAGATTTAAGAAAAATTATCACTAACTGCACATAAAAGTCTCACTAGCTCCAGTGGCAGCACTGTTTTTCACTCTCTTAGAAAAATCCCCCTCTTGCTCCCTTCTCCTACTCTGTCCCATCTTCTTGTACCACAGACATTTTTAAAGTTTCTACTCTGATCCTGTACTTCAAATCTCCAACTCAGCCTCAAAACCTTCATTCACAAAATCAGGTTTTTCTTCTATTAAGCATTTTATGACTTGATGCCTACCAATCCAAAATTCAAGATGAAAAGCTGGAAGGGAGGCTAGGGGGTTTTGTTGCTGTTTGTGTGGGTTTGGCCATGTTTAACCATACTCAATTCCAGAAAAGAACCATTCAGTGATAGCTACCCTCCATTTTCTCAGCATTTTTTTCATCTAGCTTGAACACCCTATAGAGTTTAGTCCACATGGTAGTTAAAAGACAATCTGGAAAACATATGGTATGCATTACAGTCAATGGAGGTTTACAGAACAAGCAGAAGCTTGTGGCTTCATACAGGCACACTGAAAAAAATTACACCTTCATAATAGCACCTGGCTATATATTTAAACGCTCACGTACACAGTGATTCACACACAATTCAAGTTTCACTTACAAATGTTAGAGTAAGTAGATCATATCACTTCAGAACTTGCGACAGATCAACTTAGGTCATAAACATAAGTATTTAGAGCCAGTCCTTCACAAGACAGAGATCTAGCAGGGGCAAACATATACTTGTAAGAACACTACCTTTAGATAAAGCTCATGCAAGACAAGTGCCTGTTTATGCATTCCTGTCTCCTGACTCTTCCTCCAAACACCACAAACACATAAATTACAAGTTTTCTAATTTGACTACGGCTGATAAAAATGTGGAGTATCAATATTGAAGAAACAGTTACATATTTATAAATGTAAATTTGGATTTTAAGGTCTGACCTTTGTGCTCAAAATTGAAAGCTCCAATTATTCCACGCCATATTTTATGCCAGTAATAAAGCATTCAGACTACTAATCATTTATGTCAAACATAACCAGAATACTATTCTACCTGGTAGCATAGCAGCTGAATATTACAGCACATTTTAGTGCTTTGGTCCCACTTTGTTCCTACCTTGAAAAGAGCTTTATAAAAGCAAGAGAACAAAATAATTTGCGTTCCCTTTGCTTCTCCATCCAGGCAGTCTTCCCTTCAGAATTAACATTTTTGTGAAATGCAATCTCATTCCAGAATCTAAAAATCAAATTGTATTATTACCAACAATAAAGCTTCAGTAAACAAAGTTGAGCCTTCATTTATACTTCTGCCTGCAAACAACATCCTCTACAGGATTGACGCCTTACAATGTAACTAATCAGACCAGTAAATATTTTTACCGTTGAGGCACAGCAAGGAAATCACAGACGAGAAGTTTTGAATATAATCCCCTGCAGTACCAAACAGAAATTTAAAAAAAAAGTAAAGCGCTATTATTGCCCCTCGAGATAGCAATCTTGATTAACATACCTGATTCAAAACTGACTAATAGTAATGAAATGACTCTCACCAAATTCAAACATACCCAGAGCGCCCCTAACATCTCTTTCAACAATCCAATCAGTCTGACTGAACCACTGAGAAGAACGAGAATTTGGGTTTTTTTGGAATACTGAAAGGATTAGCTTTGACAAACGGATCCATGATTTTAAATGCAGCCTCTTTCAAGTCCCCAATTAGTGGTTTCTATCTCAAAAATAACTACTATCTGTCCCCAGATATGAATTAGTATTTCTCATCGTGCTGACCATGTTAAGCCACCAAAGAGTAAGCTGAAGCACTCCAGGACAAAGCACTGCATGGCCAGTTGACTCAATGTACTAAGTTTGGTCACAAGTGCCGTTGTGCCAATAAAGTGTTCCTATGAAACTAAATCACATGTCTTTGTCTCATTCCATCTGTGTGCCTTGCAATTGTCTGTCACAGCCATTCTTCCTTTTCTAAGACTCCAGCAAGTACAGAGTAAACTTCCAGCACTGCACCATGACTGATATGTAAGTTCTTACCCAGCTGTCCTGACAAGGGAAAAGTGAAGGATATTTGGTCACTCTGCTGCAGATGCTTTTACTCTCATACTGCCAGCTTCACTGCAGATGTGTTACGTTTAGAAGCTCCAACTGACAGCTGTTGCACCAACACGTTACAATTCTGCCTTTCTCATTACTGAGCTTCAAGTAATACTTGTGGAAGTTAGAGTGCATTATAAAACAAAAGAAAAAACATGCACCACAAGGAAAAAAAAAGATTCAAAGACCACAAACACAGCTAGGCAGATGAGGGAAAAAGCTTAGCAGAGGGCAGAGGAAAAGTGCTTTTTTGAATGTTAAACTAAAAACAGGAATAAATTTAATTACTATTGAGTTCCACAATGATGACATCCTTTTTCATTCTCACCTAAGGGCTTCATTTTGATAAAATATGCCTATTACCTGTATAAATATTTGATACACCAGAAGGCGTTAACAAGGATGCATATATATTACATTTACAGTTTTTATGTTTGATCAAAGCTCATGCACACAAATGCTTGACTATGTTAAGGAAATAAATGTTGTGCCACAAAATTTACTTCTAGAAAGAAAAGAATTTCCCATGTTGATATTTCCCAATAGTGCTACAGCATACTGCTCAGGCATGGCACGAGATTATATGCTAAGCCTTGGCTGCATTACTTAACAAGCTAACTTTAAAGCAGTTAAAATAATTACTCTAAGTATTCTACTGTTATTAGAAAAATCCCTACAATTTTCAAAATACCTACTGAAAATCTCGTTAAACCTTTTTTTTTTCCTAAACTGTTTGCCAGAATGTCTGATGTTTTACCAAAAAGACTTCCTTTCAGAAGAAAACAGTATCAAAGTGGTTATCAACGTAAGCATACAAAGCTGAAACGGGTAACCAATCTAAATATTTTTATAGCTTGACTGGTGCCTTTGATGAGGGTTTTTCACAGCCAGTAAGGACTTTGTTTTTGTATTTCTTCTTTTAGGAGATTGATTATTTTCAAACAAACAGCAACATACCAATTGTTGAAAGATTCTTCCAGAGGATACCTACATCAAATAAACACAATATGATGGCCAAACATTTCTACACTTACGGAGAGCTCTAAAAACAGGTTTTGTGCATTCACCTGCTTGCACACAGTGAGGAGGCACAAATCTCCCCCCCTCACTTGCAAGATGTACTTTCAGTACAGCTAACATGCTTCAATACACAAAGACCTAGAGGAGAAAGGATGGTAGATGCAAAGACTGCAGAAAAACAGCTCGTGTCTCCAGCTATAAGATGGAAGAGCAACAGCAGTGAAGCAGAGCAACTGCTTCAAAGCAGCTCCACTGGACCTTCATGGTTAGACCAAAGGAGAGGATTCCCTGCTCTCCTGAGGATCTCCCTTTTACATAGCCATGTGCAACAACAGTAACACCTGTGAAAACAGACAGATTTTGCAACAGGTGTTAGAAACTTCTGAAGGTGTGTCAAAATGCAGAGCGAGTAACATGATTTCAGGACACCACCACAGAAAGGTGGACAGTGTTACCCAAAGATACTAGTCAAAGGTGCTGAGATCCCTACAGATCCTTGCTTGTGCTATTGAGCATTCTGCAAAAGCAAATTCAGTTGCAGGGCGAAAGGGAAAGCATCACTATAATCGTTCAGGGATGGTTTTGATATTAAGGGACAGGCAACTGGGAAGGTTTAGAGAAATCAGGCCTAAGATCTGAATCAGTTATTTTGCAGATTTCGTTTGATCTGAAAACTTTTCTAATAAAAAAAGAAAAAGAAAAACACTACCAACTACATTCTACAGCTACATACTACAGCTATAAACACTTCTAATTTGTTATGATTTGTAAGATCAGAAGACGGTTCAGCAAAACAAGAAAAATCACAGTGCCTCCTTGAGATTAACAATCAGCTGTAAGCAATCAAATTCAACCAGCAACTATTTACAGACTAACCCAAAGGCACGATGACATTCCCATCCATGAGGATGTTGAATTACTTGAATATTACATGCTTTATTCCTTTCAGTAAACGCACAAGAAATAGAAGTTGTAAACCTGTAATCCTAGAAGGAGCTAGTTGTTCAAGCATATTCATTCTTAGGATATCACTCTCTCCAAGGATGCTTCAGAGGTGCGTCATGCTACTGAGTTATCAAGCAGTTTGTAAAACAGTGTTTCTCAAATTTTTTATTCACGTCAAAAGCTTCTAGACATCTTTGTCTTTGTACAGCTCTTTTCCTCTTTGTTACCATTCCCTGTTCTTTTGTCTCATACAAAAAAGGGAGAAGGTAGTTTGCAGCAACAGACAGTAATTACAACTGGTTTCACTTCCATGCCTGAGAGGAACTGAGCTTCCACTAGTAAGGGAAGGAAAGGAGAGGAACCCTCCTCCTCCCCTCCCCAACAACGTTTGAGTCCACTGACAACTGACTCCTAATCCCCCCCACACCAGGTGTCAGAATACATAATCTGAGAGACACTGCTGTCAAGAATGTGTCATCTTTCAGATACTCTATCTCAGATGTAAGCAGCCTCTCAAAATACAAATTTATTTTAAACCAGTAACTTCCTGCATTACACTTCCAACTCATAAACAACTTCTCAAAAAAAGAAAAAAAAATCATTCAGAAAATTTGTGACCAGTTGCACCTTGACAGTCTCAAGTTAAAGTGTGAAATAAACTTATGTAGCATGTAAATTTCTGACCACAACCTTGCATGCTACCATTTTCCTATAATGATACAGTCTCTTTCAGTAGTTATGAGACTTACAGAAGCTAAGAAAGGAGGGGGGAAAAACTCCTTCTGGATTGCCCCATGGATGATACACCTTGAATAACTCAAGTAATGCTAAGTACTGGAAGTTCATCAGTAAATCTCCCTACGAGAAGCAGTTTGAAATAAACAATCTATTCTGGTGACTTTCCTAACTAAATTGCATATAGCTCAAATGAGGCATAAAAAAACCCAAAGCTATACAGACTTAGTGTTTCGTGTGCATGTGTATATATATATACGTATGTATATATACACACATACACACGTGCGTGTGTACATATATATGAAATGTCTGCCTGTGCATATATGCGCATATTGTTTCTCTAACTACACTGTTTGGGATTTCTCCTTCACATCTTTGATCAATGCTCTATTTAGTTTAAAGCGACAGCAGAAAAATGACATGTTTCCTAGAAAGCACTGTAGTCTCGTACAGCGCTGCAAGCATAACGCAGAACACATGAAGCTGTTACCAATGTCTACCCATAAGACAGACTTTGGTTCCCCATAAGCTTGCATTTCAGAATGTCACACAAGAAAATACATTTCACATTTCGGAGGGATGAGATGTTGATTAAACCACCTAAACCATTAGCTATAAATCATAAACTTTAGTCAGAACTGTCCAGTAACTCTTCTATTAATGCCTAAAACTTCAGTACAGTAGAACAAACTGTTTTATCTGATAACATACAGCATAATGTTACTCCTATAAAAAATTCTTAACAGTTATAAATTAAGCTTAAGCCATTGTATCGAAAAATTGAAAGTATGTAGACATAACCTGTAATAAATACTTTAATCCAGACATTCTTACCTAGGAAATTCCCATCATAAAACAACACAGTAACTCAAACCACGATGTCCATTTTCATTTAAAAAGCAGTAAAAACTATATTCAACTATAACAAAATGTATTATTAATTAGTCACTTCTTTATGTTAAAATAAGGTAATACAGCAAAAATTAAAAAGGCAAAAGGCCTCATCAACTACAATTTGCAGTCAGAATTTCACTCAAGGTAGGCAGCATTATGTCCTATCACTGAAATGAAAGGAATACACAAGTTCTAGTACAGAGTTACAAGCAGCTGATGTAATTGATTTTATTACAAATATATTTCAGTGTGGAACTGACCAAACAAATTATTCAAATGACTTTACTCTGGTGAAAGATGAACCACTGAACAGGGAAAGAAACAACTTTTCTGTTAATAAAAGCACGCTGGTAGAGCAAAAGGTTGTGCAATGTTGGCAATGGACTACTCCGCAGCTGAGGCCCATGGAAAGTAATATGTGGAAACAGGCTATTTTGATCAGAACTAGGCCAACAAGTGTTCAACACACTGGAATTTTCCAGACAAAAGCTGTAGAGTCAAAAAAAGGTCTCTCTTCTCACTGCATAAAAGACATGACTGTCTTGATGGCACATTTCAATTCTTTGCCTGAAATAGAGCTACTTTGACTGATGCCCATCAATTTTATTCTTTAGAAAAAGTACAGAAAGTTTTGTTTGACTTCTGGCAGTAATACAGCCATAAGAGAGACTAAATAGCTGTGTATTAACTGCTAACAGTCCAAGACCCTCATTTTGGGAAGCCTTTCTTAAATCCATACAGGGGAAAAAGAACTCAGCTGATCTTCTTTCAATCATTTGAAAATACTTCCAGGCTATTTGATAAATGAATCATTTCAACTGCTAAATGAACTGAAGGGATTAATCCTTCACAATAATTGATGAGCAGTAATTTTATTTTTATAGACATACAGTTTATCCTAATAATATATTCATTATATTAGACTAAATGAATCTGAAGGTATTTCTCAGCACAGCAGAAAAATACTTATCTGGCTAAAACCCTTCTGAATAACGGAAGTAATAATGATGGACATTTGTATGTCACTATGAAAATTAATTTAAGAGATCTACAAAGTTACAGTGAATCACAAACTTAGTTTCAGCACTGCATGAACTTACTACACTAATTAAGTAGAACTGAGTTACTAAAGCATCAACTAGGAGACATCTCGATTTTATCAGAGATCATATGGATTTTGCTGTCAACTGAGCTGGCCATTTCTTGGACAGGTAAGAGATTAGACCTAACATCAAAATCAGAGGTTTTTTTCCCCCTCTGCTTTGATTTCTGATTAAAGTGGCACAAGCATTTATAACACTGGTGACATTTCAGAGAATAGCTTCAACAACATGAATTATTTTGCATGTTTATGAATTGTTTGGATTAAAATGCCATAGTTTGTGCATTTTTAAGTGATCAAGTCTGCTACAAGAATCAGAATAAGATCAGTTTGAACTGTGTGGACATTCTTTGATAATTAGTTTGCCTAAAACTTCTAATTTCAGAATGGATTTGGATGAACATCACAAACAGTTCCATCTACTGCCTTATAAACTGAACAGAAAGTAAGTAAGAATATAAGTTTAAAGATCCATAATTCCTAGTTGATGAGAAGATCAACCACCCAAAGTAGAAAGATAAAAGTTTGCCTGAAGAATCCTGTTTGAAATGCAAAACAATTCACAACTCTTTACAAACGATACATCTCAACTGGAAGTAAACTGCTTTTACTCTGAATCTCATCTGACCTTTTCTTGGTTCATTTATCTACCTTGGCTACTAGCACAGTGAATTCACAATATTCCAATCTAGTTTAGTTAAGAAATCCCTGATCCAAAAGAAAAGAAGCACAGTACATAACTTGGTTAATTCAATAATTATCTATTTTCTCCTCCCTCCAATCTAAAGAATTCAAGAATAAACTGGTTCAAACCTAGAGTTCTCCCCCATCTATAGTGCTGTACAAGGTTGGTCAGATCATATGAACTCTCCTATGCAGTTCTGAACCTTCATTTTCACATACAGTTTCTGCAAGTTACAGACAACTAACTAATCTTTGCTCACATTCATATTAATTTAAATATTCTTGTATGCACATACTGCTGTAATTAAAGTCTTACTTTGTCAATATTTTGTTCTCTGGGACCATTTGCTGTATCGAAGCAGCAAAGTTAAAATGCTTACTCCTTCCAAGGTCAAAAAATCATTTTTCTTCAACAATATTATGACACAGTAAACTTGGGGAAATTTTAGGGCTATAATTTTGGAGATTCGTATTTTTTCTTCAACAAGCCAACAATTCCAGAAGAGAAAACAGCAATTGAAAATTAATGACCATTTTGCATGCCAAAACATATGCCTGAAACTCATTCTAGGGCACAACTGGGTGCAAATTGCTGGCTCTGGCCTGAAGGCCATCTAGCTGAAGTATAGGAACAATTACTTTGGTGTACAGCAGTTCCTAGGTAATGGACGAAATCAACTAGTGTATGTAAATTTCAGCTTTGTGTAAGCTTTCATCTACCTAGGCTCTCTGCTTAAGTGGAGTTTTTCTTTTTTATTTAAATAAAACAACATCTAGGTTTTCCAGCTGGTTTGGCTATCGCAATGCAAAAGAGTTGTCTGTAATTCACTCTTCTCATTAGATTGACCAATACTTGCCTTATTTACAAAATTAATACTCTAATTCGTAAAGCCAAATGATCTCTGGTTCAATTATACAATACTGTTTCACTATGAAGCACGTATATAACTAGATATTATTAAACTCATTTTCTCCATCATTCCCATCCCATTAGGTGACTTGCAAAAGCTGAGAAGTTTGAACACCTTTGGCATTGCACATGTTTTAACTTCTGGTCTGCATGTTTGCTATACATAAACAGGAGAATATACTACAAAGAAACAAAAGCTGACCTTTTGCGCATTGTGTAAGTGAAACAGCCATACAAAAAACAAGTTAATAGATTTACACATTGTCAGATGAAACACAAACGAGTACTTAAACTTCAATTTAGCTTAATTAAGTAGTTTATCTGGACAGTATTTTACTCATGTCCCCACTTGACATGTTCATGGCTATTTTAAATACAAATGAGCTTAGAGAAAACACGTGGTAGCTATTGTTTGCTTTGACGTTGTTAAGCAACTGGAAGTTTATCAGGTTTCTACAGCCAGTTAATTGTCCATCCTGACTTAGCAGAAAGCAAGATCAATGGGTCAAATCCTCAAATAGCTTTAAGCCCTGCACATAAAGCTTTGCTTGCTACTAACAGAGAGGGCTGTAATAATTCTCACAGAGCAAACCTTTACTGAGACTTCCCTCTGCATTTGTAATTTATTTCTTTCACTCGAAAATAAACATGGTCTACCAGGACAACCCAAGCTCTATTGATGTAGGAATCCATCAACATATCAAAATGGAAATAGCAGTAATCTATCTGAAATTAAGATATCATGCTGTGCAAAAGCTTGAACAGGAGGACACATGAAAGAGATGTCACCGCGCTCAACACCACCATACCTGGGACAAGTACGTGTCTGACTGCCAGTAATAAGTGATGACTTTATTAGCTTTATTTTTACTTTGCTAAACTACAGGAGGAGGAGAAACATCACTATATATAACACATTAGTACAGTTTAGGAGAGCAGAGCAGGAATTAAGACTTTTTTTTTTAATAGAAACACACTGTATCACCTTATTTGTAGCTGATATCAGTAAACACACACCAATCTATAGAGCCAATAACATTTTCTTACGATTTTCGTAAGAGATTACACTGAATTAGAGCAACACTTTTTAAAACACACATTAAAACAACATACTTAACACAGTATGTTTTTACATTGGGTATCCTACTAGAAAAAAAATAAGCTCCACAGAACTAACCACACCCAGTTTTTTCACCTAACAGTAAAAACTTAAGCTTACACAGATTTAAAGAAAATACAGTCTCATCCTGAATACTTCTGGTTTCTTCATATCCTGTGTAGCTCTTCCAGTAAACTAATATTCTCCAAGCTCTTCTAATTTCCCAGCCATATTTCTGAACCACTGCAATCCTGCATGGGATACAACTATATCTCTGTTGCTTAGGTAAGTTATCCAGTGTCATGAGAAGTCTTGACAGGACAACAGAATTCAATGCGTAAAAGCATACTGCAGCCAGAAATAAGGTGCTGCAGGTAAAGAGTAACAAAGTCACTGCTCCTTAGCTTAACCAGTGTAGAACTAGGAAGTTGTTCTCCTTGCCTTTAAGTTCCCTCAGCAGAAAGAGTTCCAGGCAACAGTATGGTGATTTGCATAATGGACTGGATACCGTACAGACAGCACTTCTATTTAAAGATACTTTTTTTCATTGCCCATTCATATCTCAATTTTACCTATCTTCAGTTAGCATTCGTGTGTTAATATTTCTGCTTACAGATCTACCTAGACAGTTCAAAAAATCTACTGCGATGCAGAAGAAGGGATTCAAGACTGAATAAAATCTTCTATTCATCAATAACAATGAGATTTACTCCTTTATCACTATTTTAGTGGTTCTAAGAAATACAGTGAATTTTAACAGATGAAAATCTAATCTAAAAATATAATGTATATTCTGATAGCAATTAAACATTGCACACAGATACATTTTAAAACTTTCCATGTATTACTTAGTTATTTGTGAACTCTCAGACTGGCAGCGCACTCTCAAGTGGATGCTTACAAAATGACTGCACTTGGTTTCCAATGTACTGGCCTGCGCTACTCAGGGCGTTAGCAAGCATAAACCTCTCTGAGGATTCCTTGGTACAAACACTCTGTTTGTGAGACTGATTTTTGGAAATGACACTAAGCTTTCAGAAACCATTCTGATATCCCATTAATGTAGACAGGTGTCTTCCTGGCAGACCAGGATAAAGAGACAGAGAACCTAAACGACAGAAAAAAAAGAATGAGTCTCACTGTCATCTTCTATTGGGCGATACACAGAAAATTCTTCATTGGAAAGTCTTAAGAGGAAGTTGAAGTCATCAGCTAAAGAAAAAGCTGAACAACACACAGCAGAACTTGAAAGGAAAGAAAGGACTGGCCATGCTCACTACAGAATGGCAGAAAAGCCCAATAGGGAAAGAGAATACCAGGAAAGAAATCCTGTCATGAGAAAACATTTCAAGTCTGGACTCGAAGACGACTCAAACATCAACAAGACTAGGATCTCATCCACAGATTCAAGCCAAGCTCAAACACTGAAGACTTTTACCCACAAAAAAAAAAATTTAAGGAGGAGCCAAGGAAAAGAATCTTAAAGAGTGAGTTAACCTTTGATCAAAGAAGCTTATCTAACTGATATTCACTCAGTATTAAAATTCTTTGGCTCTTCATACGACTCTAGAGATTAGCACTTCAGTAAGCAGCCAGTAAAGCGAGCACCTTCAGAAATATTTTCATCAAGTCTAGAAGACTTGTTAAGGTAGCTTTGTTCAAAGTCACATTACGATTTTATCCAAATGGGGGGGGGGGGAAATAATATTTTATTTATGATCTGTCATAAGCATTTGAATACTTTCTTTTCGTTTTTTTTTTTTTTTTGCATTAGACCAAACTGGGGGGGGGGGAGGGGGGATGTTACTGGTGGATCACGTATCATCTCACCATCCAACCTGAACAGGTGCTAGTGGTGCAAGTGTGCTGTAGTAGTAGGGTAAAAATGCCACACAAATGTAAAGGTGTAAACTTTAGTTAATTCAAATTATTAAGAAAAAAGGCCTCTGGTAGATAACCTGTAAGTAGTAAATAAAATAAAAGTAAAAAAGAAATCAAAAAGTGAAATCAATCATTCAACTGTAGTGAAGACACTAGCAATTGTTTTTCAATCACTGGATATCAGAAATGTACAGTTCAATACTCATACTGCAAATGTAAATATATTTTTATGGCTCTCAACACAAATATTGAAGAATGTGTTACTCTCCTCTGCTTAATAAGGTTTATTTTATACTTGGCTGGCGCTTCGTTATGACCTATTAGCATAGTCTGTCCAAGAACACACACAGGCAATTACTTAACTTTGAATAAATGACAGCGTGCTGACTAGGCAGAAATATTATTCAGCTCCCTCAGGCTAAGTAAAATTTCTTCTTTAATGAAAAAAATAAATAGGGACACAAAAACCAGTGATATTAATCCAAAAATACAGTAGTTTCCCCTACAGGATTAGTAGGAGTCAAAAACTCCTTTTTGCCTGTACTGAAAAGAGGAACACTCCTCTTCAGAAACATACTCAGTTCCTTCATGACACACAGAACTACAATGTTTCCCATTCACCGTCCTCCATGAGCAGGTCAGCAGAATTTTGGCTCATAATTTGGACAAAAGGTTTCAGTTTCTTGAGTAGGTTTCTCAATTGTCCATTTTCTTCTACAGGAACCGAGGGTGGTTTTGTTGTGGTTGTTTCCCTCCTACCCCAAAAAAGGGGAACCCCTGTCTTCCTCTCCCAAATCAGAAGACATAGCTCAGCATGTTTCACTCTACTTCTGAAATTTTAGAAAGTTTACAAATCTCTTCCTCTCTCCTTGACTTCTTTAGAAAAATACTGCACTTGACTTAATTCAATTAGTAAAAATAACCTTTGCTATCTTATTCATGTCAGAACTTGTGAAGTTAAAAAGGTACTCATCACAGATATCTAGCTCTATTTACAAGTATAAAATGTGGAGAACTATTTTTTTCAAACTTGCTGGTCATTCTTTGAAATTAATCTATTGAATTGTTACACTTTGGACTCCGGCCATCAAAAAACTAAGACCAAGGCTGTTTCTGTAACAGTGAAAAGCTCCATGAGGAAGCCACATAACTCAAAATTATTTACTAGGTAGCATCAGTGCAGTCTTTCTTACATCGCTGTTCTTACGTTAAACAGAAATAATGTTTTTGGTTGTGGCAAAAAGATATGATGTATTTCCTAGCTTTGCCAGAAAGGTAAGAAGAGCTAGGACAGACTTCCTTACAAAAATCACCTAATATTAATAGCTTAGCAATTTCTCAAAAAACAGCTTATGCACAAAAACAATACCTGAAGAACTTCCTCAGAAAATGTGCACATCTATGCAGTAACTAATGGTGACTTATAGGCACACTTAAGTATGGAGGGAACAGTAGCCTGAATATTTAATGTGAAAATGACCTTATGCTACATGACAGGCACTTCTCAATGAAAACTGAAAAGATAACTCCTCCTTTTCTATTAACGGCCTTTCTGGGGATTGTTCCTCTTATCTTTACACATGCCTTTATTGTCCATCCAAAAAGCACCATCTGATTTGAATGCAAACATCTTTTCAAAAAAATACCATTCTTCCCTCCGTGTATTTATCACTTGAGCATACACTTCATTCTGCACTACTGCTAACAGGCAGATACACAGAAGATGGCCTGCAGCTACACTGCATATCTGACAGAAAATGTGTCCAAAGCAATTAATGCTGAGCAAAACATTTGATTTATTAACCTTTCTAGACTAAATATAATTGTTGTCCATAAGACAGAATTAAAATAAACAGTGGCTTCTGCTCACTAATTAGACAATTTTTGTTTTTTGGTGTACTGAAATCTTGAAATAAGAAAACAGTCTCACTTTTCAGGATTTTGAGTATGGTAAAAACAAGGAAGCGTCTGCACTGGAATTTTCCTTTGGGATCACCAAAAGATTCATCAACCTGTCTCAACAGCTTGAGTGATTAATACAGGCAAATAAGGCTAGTACAGAAAGAAACAAGTATACTGAAAAGTTTACTTATTTGGGTTTTTTTGTGAAGAGAGGGTATATATAAATCGGTGTAAGGTAACTAAAACAGAAGAAACATCCTTTCCATATTACAATGCGCCACCTAGAAACAATGAGTACTTGTAAGCCATTCTGTGCAGCACAAGAACATTTTCACATCCTTGCAGGTTCATTCTACTGTCATGGCAGAGCATCATAAGGAAAGTGAAACAGCTAACGGGTGCTTCTACAGCTTTTCAACATTGTCAGCACAAAACACATTCTTGTTCCATCCTCTCCCCCTCCATTCACTCTTTTCTCTTGCTTCATTCTTTATGTTCACAAGCCACCTCTGTCTCATGTAGAGTGCAAGAAAGAAGGAAAAAAACAGAAGGGCTATTGCTCACAAGTAACAAATATCCCACAAGGATGTGTATGAACATCCCACAAAGTTTAAAAAGACATTCAATAGCTGATTTTCCTCAGCAACCAAATATGCCTGTAAAAGCCTATATAAATATCCATTTCAGCACTCTAAGAAGGCATATGCTGTTAATGCTGTACCCATAAATATCTTCGGAGAATAGTTATGAAGGAAAAGGCCTGTGCAGAGTAACTAAGGAGCTTAATGGACAGAGATAATCCCTTTTGGGAACAAGCAAAAGACATTGAGAAAGGTGAACAAGCATTAGAAGATCTGTGTTTCATGGGGAACATGTGACATCCATAATAGATCATCTGGAAACCACAAACAAAGGCAAGCATCCTATTTCATTATTAAGATGAGCTCAATTTGGTAATCTCTGCATGAGACCTTCTTCACTAACAAAAAATTGTGTCACTTGCCAATCGCACTGCAAACAAGAATACACGTTCCCAGGCAAGAGCATGGTTCATGGATTTCTCAAACAAATATTTAACAATATTTAAGCTGCATGATATTTTTCCCTGACATTTGGGCGGGGGGAGGGCAAGAAACTTCTGTTAGGAACAATATTGTTTAAAGAACACTGTAGCTATTTTTTGAATAAGCAATCATTTTAAGACCATGTGCCAAATTTGAACAGAATTCTGACAAAATCAGAACAGCCTTTCATCACTGTTTCCCCTTCCCTCCCAAATGAAAAATATCTATCATTTACAAGAGAAACTACTCTTTTTTTGTATAGTTTTTAATATTGGTGAAAGCATTTCAACCTTTGAGTCTTAAAATATTGAATATTGCTCTAGGATAATTTTAGTCAACTAATGGCACAAAAATGATTCAAATTAAAGAATGTTTATAAAGCATTTAAATAATGCTTTACTACACCATGTGAAAATTCAGACCAAAAGTTAGCATAGGTTAGTGCAGTATTATGTAAATACCAGTAGTAGTTCATTTCTGAAAACAGAAAGACTCCTACATCACTTGGTTCTGAAACGACCTATGCTAAAAAGTAAGCTTACATTTCTCTTCCACGTATCACTAAAACCTGGACTTTCTGTACTACTTACTGTTGCCAAAACCAGACTTTCTGTACTATAGGCTCTTTTAATTTTGATGGATTTTGTATAATAATGTTTACAAGCAAAGCTTGTAGGCACAGTGATGTTTGTGCTCATCAGCAGCAAACAGAAAACATCACTGGTCACATCACTAGCAGCCCCTTATCATGATTACACCTGAAGCTCTAGGATTATTTACAGTTGCAGACTTTGACAGCAGCAATAGGCACACAAAGTGCAAGATGCCAAACATGCATGTCTTGCTTGTTACGTTATTTTGGTAAACACTACACACCTGTTAAAAATCTCTCACCACTCTACTTTACCATGCATGCAAATGATGCCTGCAAAGAATCTCCCCCTTTTTATCCTCCAAAAGAGGGAGAAGGAAGAGACCCAGGAGCTTAACAGAAAATTGATTTAGCAAGACAGTAATCAGTTTACAGGAACTGTTCACACAACAGCATGCTAGGAGGACAAATAAGCTGAATTAAGAGCCACTGACAGCACTTTCATTTCTCCACCTCCCTTCCTCACACCAGAAAACTTCATAATCTCCTGCCACATAGGTGTGTTTTTGTTTTGTCTTTTTTTTAAAAAAAAGAACCACATTTTAAGAACATTTTCAGTACTAACATGAAAACAATTAAGAGCCGCTCAGTTCTGTTGTTAATAAATTGTGCACCAAGTTTCATCGCCCCTTGTAGCAAACAAGATAATATCCATCAAGTCTAAATTACCCTTGAAATTGTTCCATGTGTTACATATTAATATATAAAATGTCAGATTTCAAATTAAACAAGCCACAAACCGGCTTCATCCGTCAAATCAATCACGTGCTAATTACCTACACTACTAACATGTATTTGTTTTTATTAGAACTAAGTGATCACTGAACAACCAAGATAATCAGTATTCTGGGTACAAAATGGATGTTGAAATTATGATTTAGCAGGGTATGTAAACACACATAGATCTAAGGTATGTTTAGTCCCATGGATTATTTACAGGCTTCAAGATATATAGGTAATTACCATGATGATTAGGATTTAAAACTTTCTAAAACTCCACAGTTTTACCACCTTACACTTTGATTTTGAGAATATTATGCAATGGCAAATTTCACCAACACTAAAAGCACTACCACTGATATCTATGTTAAATTGACAATGTATACGTTTTTCAGACGTATGCCTTCCTTTCAAGCTACAACTATAATGTAAAAAATAAGGTATCCATTACAACACAGAAGTTTGCTATATTATTAGTATTCTAAAGGCGGGAAGATATTAGCTCTGGTTCTTCACATCAGAATTCCAGCTCCTCAACAGAAAGCTCTTTGTAAATTATTCAAATAGAGTGGTAGAAAATATTTCAAAAAGCTGAAACCTAGTGCAGTTCAAAGAGCAGAAACTGGATGGTAATTTTTGTGGTCTCAAAATAACTAGCTGGATATAGACCTTTTTTTTGGGGGGGGGGGGGGGGGGCGGAGTATCACCAGAAACAATTACTTTTAACTTGATCACTATTTAAAATAAATCAGATGTCTTATTTCAAATCTACACCTGCATGACCTCAACAAGAGAGGGGGATAAAAAAGCACACCAGTCCTCCACCAAACAAAAAGGCAATGATCTACACCAGAAAAAAACAGACCTCTGAGACTTACTCAGAGAATATCTCTGGTAAAAAGATGACTTATACTGTCAAAATCTTCCACTCTGGGAAAGGTCAACCAGCCTCTAAATAAGTAAACAATCAAAAAATGAACTTTCTGTCCTACTGGGGACAGTTAAAAGTGCACTGCTGCCCATTTTAAAGTGTAAACAAGATCTAAGTGAAATCTTCATTGCCATTACTGAATCATGGGACCATATCGCAGAGTTTCAGGTCCTATTTTAGATATATCAAGCTGGCTTTGCATTAACCAAATGGTTATTTGACAAGACTACTTGTAAAACTGCTGTGATAGCCTGTATGTTGCGCACACACCCCAAACTCACTGGAGCAGAAGCAGCAAGACAAACAGTAGTTACCATGGGGTATCAAGGAGAACGAAAGGGAAGTTTTGAAGAGATCTTTTTAAAGTTCTTTCCAGTTCATTCAATACGCTCTACTAATCAGAACAACTGAAGTTATTTTTATTTTGTTCAGCATTGCCTGGAGGAGTGGCAGCAATGCTATAAACATATAAAACATTTGTGACGTATTCTGCAATTTTTCTATCAGCTCCTGTGCTAGTGGGGATAAAATACTGACATACTGCTTTCAGTGGTTACTTCTAACATAATGCAATTCCAAAGTTGAACAAAGAATAGCAAACGTGTGTGTGTTGTGGAACGGAAATAGCAATTTTACAGGTCAACCACTGTCAACATTACAGTACAGATTTCATGCATGTGTCCTGACCAATTCAAACTCTGAATTCAACCTAATCTGGTAAAGGGACCACCTTCAGAACGCTGTGCTTGCTTTGACACGGGACACAGTTACAGACACATGAACAGAATTACTGACATCTTTTGAATCATTTGTGCATTTTTTAAGACAAAGGACAGAACTCTGATATCAGCCCTCTGTACCATGAGTTTGTATAACCTTCCCAGCAGCAATTCTCTAGTTCTTGATTCACATCCTGATGTTTAACTAGGATCACTGGAGAATTATGTAAGTGAAGTATGTAATCTGCTATTTCCTAGAAGAAGCATCAGAAAACAAAACTTAAAGGAAATACTTGGTCTTTTATAGCAATTTCCTTAGCAGAGGGTACAAGACAGCCATCTGCCATTGGAATATCACTGCCTTCCCATCTGTCCATGGTACTGTGCTACTGTATAAATCCAACAGTCCCAGAAGTTATTTTATGCTTTGAAGTTGATTCCACTGGAAAAACTAATTTGAACAGAGGAGGAATTACCAACCATGAAGATTACTTCAAACACAGATCACCAGAAGCGTACAACACAGACATGCAATATTAAGTGTTTGTCATGATACTGGGGATAAACACAGCAAAAAGCTGTAGTCACAGAGAACAATTACACTGCCCTACCTTTTGCCCTGATAGACAAGGGAGATTACATTGAAATTTATGATACAAGAAAATCAGATAAAGGAATCTTTGCCATGGAATCTTTTCTGATCCCCACTTTGCTGTTCCCGCAAAGCCTCATAGGTTTTTGCCACAGATAATTAGGACATTAAAAGAAATTGTTTCTAAATTGTTGCACACTTCAACTATCAACTATCACCTCTGCAGTAAAGTAAGACATAAAATTTTGAAAAAAGTAGAGTTTCTGAATTTTTTGATTTTCAACTGCACCAAGGTGCAATCTCACCCAAAACCTGTTGTAACAAAACAGACATAACGATCACTGTTTGCTATTTGGCAAAGCAGTAAAAGTTTCAGTTTTAGACTTCCTTATTGTTGCTTTTTTTTTTTTTTGAGAACAAAACCAATGACATTCAGGTAATGACAACAGACTGAGACTGAACAAATGAGCAGAGGATTTTTTTAAGTTCAATCTCAAAACACTCTAAAAAAGAATGCAGATTTCTCATTAAGTTACTTAGTCTCACCAAAAAAAGGAAAAAAGTGACAAAGCTGTTTTGATTACACATAGCACTTAAGAGCCAAATAAAATGCAATAAGCAAGCAAGAAAACCTTTATTAATTATTTAGGCTTTTGCAAATTAACTATGGAGATAATTTTTCCCACTATCTTTAAAAATTGTTTTTCCCCTTTTATAATCAGCCTTTTTTAATTTTCAAGTCAACTAAAGGAAGAACATTACAAGTATTCAAACCAATTCTGAGAACCTGATGACAGGTTTGACAACACTGCTCACTCTTGAGCATCCTTTTGTTTTTAAATTAGGCAAGAAAGCTGAGTCATTTAGGAAAACTTAAAGTGCATTTGCAATGCTTGTCACTCAACAATGCGTTGCAGAGTGTCAGTTTCTTTAATGAGAATCAGATGGGAGCAGTGGTGGAGCATCTTATTTGGCTTTTTCTTAGGAAGTCTCATGAAAATACCAAGAACCTTCCATACTAAAAAGGTACAAGTATCACTGTAAATATACAATTAAAATAGTTAAGTACACTAATAAGTCTTATTCTGCTTTATGTTTTGAGTTCATTCAAGATAAACATTTAATAGTTTACTAAAGAGTACAGTATTATTAGCAGATATTTTCTCTTATTGCAGATTTCCTTAGTTCTAGTGATAGAAAAACAGAATAATGGGATACCAGAATATTATTATAACTTTTTGAAAGAGCAAAACTACCAACAGAAAACAGCTTATATTAACATCCCTCCTTCCAAATAAGGCAACCAGGGTTTCTCCCTCTGGATTTTTAATCCTTTAAAATAATCATGAAGTTTTCTCTCTTAGTGACAGTTATCCATACCAATGCTTCCTCTTTACCAGAAACTCTCCTCCTCTGCCTGGAATGTAGTCCATATTCACACTAAGTGACACAGAAAACCTGCTGGTAGATCAACATATTATTTTTATATAATTACAGATAGATTAGAAATTCAGAAACCTGAACTGAATCCAAAGCAGCACAGATTTCTGGTAGGAACAGATAAATATTTACCAAGAACGAAAAATGACCTTCAGAAAACACTGCCATGTGCTAAGGATATGTTTGTAATATTGGAGCACAGGAGTTCAAAAGATAAGAGTGTCAAGTAAAGACATGGCAAATACAAGCCCAGAAACATATTTGTAGTTCAAGGAAAATCCTGGTATAACTCCTAAAAAGCAGAATTTTTGAGAGGAGAATTGGAAAGTAATTTTGAAGTTGTTTTCCTTCCCAAAATCATCACAGTGAAAGTCTGAGACTTGAAAAGGACTTTATGTACTCTTTCTTCTTCATTTTTGACCAGTCATGGAAACTGATTGAAAAAACAGGCATTCACATTCATTTACTTATAATTTGCAGTGGTATTAACTGCACATATAACTTAAGGTGCTTAAGTGCTGTATGTGAAATTTTTTTGATAACATCAGATGCTGGAATTGAAATAAATATATCCACACCTGAACTTCAAAGAAACACATACTACAAAAGAGCATTTTCTGTTATTTTAACTACAAGAACTTTTGTTCCATTGATTATTCTTGTAATACAAAAACAGAAGGCTCATTTCAAGCAAAAAGGACAACATGAAATATAAGACAGACAAGTTTTTAAAATAAACAGATTACCTTGTAGTGAGGTTATAAAGGTATGGCTGAACCACAGGGACAAGCAGTATCACTTTCACCCACCCCCCCCCAATAAATCCTAGAAATGCCAAACTTAAAGGCCTCTTTTACAAGCTCTCTCAAGCATCAGGTACTTGTGAGCATTGATTTTCAATCCAGGGGCAATTTTATACCTTAACAAAACTAGTGGAAAAGGTCTGTACGAGAATGATACATGAATAGAAGAGAATCAGAAACTATCCATATCCTCCTATTATCTCACCAGAAGTTGCTAAGGATACATGTACCAGACTAAACATGACCAGATTACAGTAGCTGAAAAAATTATTGTCCATGGATGGAATTTCCTGAACTGTGTGCAGTCACAGTCTGCCACAGTTGCAAAATAAAGTACATTAGCTTAAACATCATCTACTGAATTCTCAGACCAAATCTACATGCACGGTTTCTTCAACAGTTCCTTCATGCAGGCTTTTCTTGGCATAAATATAATAAGCATGTTAGGAACATAAAAAAAAACCAACCAGTAACTCAGCCATCAAAGACAAAAAACATCAAATGCAAATGCTTGCACTCTGTGCATTTTAGGAAGGTAATTCAGAGGCACACTTATCCTATAAAAAGAATTCTGTTACTTTTCTTCCTCCTTTTTTTAGAGCTATTTTGAGTAATTTGGATAGGGGTTGTGCGTGTCATTCTTGTGCTGAAAATGCATTTATATAATGCAACCAAAGAGAGAAATTTTTCTTGATCAAAGTCGAGATTATTAAATAACTCTGTGCTATGAAATACAGATTTAGGAGAGTCAGCTTTAGATATCTAACCCTCAAAGGGTTACTAAGACTTTCAAGTGGAATGCAGTTGTAGTGTTACGTGTACAGCTCTGTCCATGTTCCCATAAGATCATTTTCTATATCGTTTCATGGTCTACTGACTACTTAAGAGATGTAAAGAATATGCATCTGGTTCAACTCTGGTTCAACTGACTGCTTTGCTCTCAGAAGTCTGATAATATTAACTTGGTATGATTATACAGTTACTTTTTTTTTTTTTTTTTTTTTTTTTAAACTAAAGGTGCTTGTGCTAATTGTGAGTTACCATATACTTGTTTCATACCTCTCCTTTGTATTTCAATATTGGAATCAAGCAGTTCTCAGGATTTTCCCCCTTTTATTAAAACTATGTTCGGTAGCTTGTAAAATCTCCTACAAGGAACCATTACTCTCTTTGTAGAGGTTTCCTTCCCCTCCTCCTCTCAAATGTGAATCATCCATTGGAAAGAGGGAGGAAGAGTGGGAAAAGAGAGAAAATTCTGAACAAATTGATTGAAAGACTTTACTGAAAAAAGTGGGAATTTGTTTTGCTATTTAATCTGGTTGGCATCATTTTTCTGATCAATCATTACCGGTATTTATTACATAACAAACCCAACATCAAGGAAGCCAGTCTTCTACTATTAGGAATGTGAAATCAATCAATCAACCTAAACATATACAAAAGCAAGGAAGCTTAATACTTATCCATTTAAATATACACCTCCCGTATTTTCAAAAAGGTCACCCAAATTAAAAGAAATATATATGCTGAACTGCAACTGGCTTTATATGAAGCCTTCTAGTTTACTAGTGATAAATTTTAAGTTTGAAAATGTTTTCAAATAGCTATTAATAAAAAAAGATTGTTTTCCACATAGGAGAGAGAATGGGACAGATGCAAACCCAGACCTGGGCACTGAATGCTCACTTGCATTAACAATATTTAGTATGTTTGTTGTCACATTGATCTCTATTGCTGAATACACTGCACTGTTGATATACGAAAAGTATTATTCTGCTTTCAAGATCTATTTGTAGAGGCTTAATACAATTTCAATGAACTTTTCTGTTCCAGAAAGACACACTCACTGCATTCAAGATTTTAAAACCACCTAATTCGCCCAGTTTTCAGAAGCTCTAGATGCATTTTGCCGTAGAGTTGGAATTGACATCAGTTATCCAGTTCTCAGTGAAAGTTCAGGAAAGTGAGGTGCCTCACTCTCACTGCTCTCTCTGCCAGTCCCCTGCCAGTGGTGGCTCTAACAGGCAGTGCCATGCAGTACCAGCACATTTACCTGGGACAAGCAGCTTTTCAGACCTATTACACCATCCCTCAGATCAACATGCTCACTGTCGACTGTCAGAATTTCTCACAAAGTGCTATAAATACAAGCCAGTCAACAGAACCGCACACAGCTCAGGTCTTGTAACTAGAAGTTCATATGTTTTCCTTGTTCAGTAAGTTTCTACTGACCACTATCATAGTTTTACGAACCACCAGTTGTCTATAAACCAGAGTGTGAGAAATATTAAGATAAGGGATTTTTGAGGAAGAAAAAAGTACATACAATACACTCAAAAAATTCAAAATCAATGTTGACTAAGTGATGTGTTTTTAGACACTATATTCTGACTGAACCAATCAAGAACAATTAGCAAATTCATTTTGAAAGTAAGTTTCAATTTATTCAGGGTATGAATCAATACAACTTTTCTTTAAACAATGAACTAAGCTGCTGAAAGTACACACGCACAGTTTGTTTTCATTTTTCTTTAGCCATTTTGTTAAACAGAAGAACATCTGTGGTTGCAGAACCAAAGGCAACACTCAACAGAAATGATTCCTAATTTAGCTTCATTTCATGGAGCTATTTTCACAGCAGTTTCCACTAGACCTTGCACAGAGGTGAGAGTAACAGCAGGCTGTGGAAAGCTACCATGTCAGAAACTGAATTACATTCCTGTGATGGGAAGAACTGTTTTTTGACAGAGTTCTCAAATACTCATGATCTTGAGAAACAGTACAAGAAAAAAAAAAAAGTGCCTACATACATCTATATGTATCAGTTACTGGTTGTGTATGGTAAATCATTTCAAACATTACTCTGAAGAATTCTTCCAGGCTGGATCGATTCCTCCTGCAATGGTCCATTGTTTAAGATGCAGAAACAAAGAAAATGAGACATCTGGGGATTAGTAAACATGGAGATTAGCAGACTAGCCATGAAATCAGTAAAAAAGAAGACAAGAAATGTAGCGATGAAAGGCAAAGATGAAGTGGGATTACTAAAGAAGTTCCTAAAAGAGCAGTCTCAGGATCAGTATTAACTAACATTTGCTATATTTTATTACTTAGGTGAATAAGCACAGTAATTGCATGAACAAGGACTATATTACCAAACAGTAGGAACTGGATGAATGTGAAGACTAAAATAATAGAAGTGGAAGAAAACTTACTAATAGGAATTGCAAGTCACTGTCTTTCATTTTGGGGACTAATTAAAATTATTCCATTAGGTAGATCTGCAGGGAAAAAAAGATGGAAGACAAGAAAATCTCTAAATCAAGAGAATGGCTACAATCACCAACAGGGTACATACATCCTGGAATTTACGAGACAAGATCCTCCCAGGGAGACACGGGCAACTACTAAAGCCGTTCATGAGACCTCATCTGAAATTTCTGACAAACTTTGATCACCCACTCCAGATGCCCATAAATAAAAATTAACCTAGAAGAGAGCATACATAAGGAAGGATGAACATAATAATGGCAGATCTATTGTACAAGAGAAAGCTAAAGAATGATCGCTGTTGAAAACAAAGGTGGAATGGAAACAAGCTGGCCCTCAATAAATACACTGACAGAGGATGAAGAATTACTTAAAGGACAACGTTAGCACAGAGAACAAAAACATGAACAAATGTAGCCTGTAAATCAGAAAAATTTTCTAACTAAGACTGCAGTACCAAATTATCTCTTCAGTTAAGCAAAAAGAACTATGCCCCTCACCCCTCAATTAAGATGGAGCACAATTACTTTATCAGATGATTTTCTCTGTCAAAGGACTCAGCTTCACCCTGGAGATCACTTTAATTTTATTTCCTATTTTTCACTTAAGGCCAACACATACAGTCAGATGCTCAGATGTCCTCTCATCCTGTAGAAGTCTGACTGTGGCTAAATGTGCTTTGAAAGTGATAGGTATTATCAGTTTTAACTAAACCAAAATTGTTACATGAGATAAAGAAAATAAGAACAGACCACCAAAGAAAAAAACTTGCCTCTAAATTTGATTTTTGTTTTGACTATTGCTAAACACTATTAATCTATAACAATCAGTTCCTACTATTCAAGATTTTCCTCTAACCTTCTTCAGCTAAAACAGAAAAATAGTTGGGGGATAGAGGGGAATCAATCATATTTAAAGAAGACAAAGCAAATACGTTTTCAAATATTCTGTGCCTTGAGTAGGAAAGCTGCTGCAATTTAACAACTTCATGAGATTTATACAGCTAGTAGAATATCCCATGACCATAATAAAACTAACACGAAACGATGTGGAAGGAATATTAAACCTCATGATTTGGAGATTAGAAGATCTCCACCTGTTACAGATTTGCACCTAATTTGTGGGCCCTTGCCCATGTCCCCTTACTTCAAGTCCCCTAAAATTATATCTGAGACATGTTGAGCTTGCTACCATCAGCATGCAGAACTAGCTGAGTCATCAGTCTGGTCCCCAAAACATCTGTAACATTAACACACATTTATTCAGAACAGGTATGGACCACACATAAGCTACTACTACTCTGAAAAAATGAAACTCATTAGGAAACATGTTTTGATTAACACAGCATTGAATGCGATTTATTACTTAATTTAGATAGATAAATTTTTGTTTATTTGTGATTAGCATGATTTAAGACATTTATTCTTGCCCTCATTACAAGTAAAATTACATTAGTTAATAAGTGTTTTAGCATGAAACATTTTCCTACAGCAAATTAGCTGGCTGGGTACACACAAGCTCTGCTGGATCTGTTTTCGCATCTAATATGGAAACACTTGAGGCTATACTGGTGAATTCCCCTCACCCCGCTGCAAAAATGTACAAGGGATATGTAAGACCATAAAATGCTACAAGTTTAAAAGAAACGTCTACAAGTTTTGGCTGTTCCTCCACCCAGCACCAGCACATCATCTTATAAAACTTACACTTCTACAGTATTGAAAGAATACTGGGAAGCTTTAGAAAAGAAATACTGGGAAGCAACTAGAAATGTTTTTAACATGCTAAAATTTAGTAAATGTAAGTGATGAATATCCACACTAACTGCTTCTATAAGATAAACATTTGAATTCGAATCATATCCCATTGACATCATTTTTAAATAGAAACCACTGCTAATATTCAAGGAAGAAAAAACAAAAAACATCCAGGAGAAAAAAAAAAAAAAAGGTGTCTATGCTTTTTATCTCTTTTCTCATCTCTCTATGTATTTTCATATATTTCTTCTGCAACCTTTTCATTCTTTCGAGGTAGTGATACTAATAACAGCCTTGGAAAAATGCTTTCTTACATTACGCTCAGATGGGCAGGTAGTTGCATGTGAATACAGCAAGGCAAATCTATTCAAAATTTCATACCTGTTCATGCTGTATAAAGAAAGCAAATTCTAAGCGATCAATCCTATACAAGTTTTACTTTTTAACTTTAAGGAATGGTGCACACTGTATAAAAAAAACACTAAGAGGGGGATCTTCACATTTTCCTGGATCAAGTGCTTCACAAATAGTCAAAATGTGCAGTTTTTAAGGGTTTTTTCAGCACTGAAATTTACTTGCACCTTGGAGACGCCTATTTGTGACACCCTTCTGGAAAAGAAAGTAGCAAACAAATCTTACAGCCAGATTTAATAACTGAAGTTCAGTGCCACCAATAACTGAACTTCAGTTGGAGCTGCCCTGAGGGAAACTAAAGGTCACCTACCCTATAGTAAGTACATAGTCCTTCCTGCAATGCAGTACCACAGCAACAGAACTTCATCAATGTTACATGATGTTTTATAAAACAGATCTTCCTTTATTGAAGGATATGAATAAAAATCAGCCAAATGAATAAGGCTTCAAGAGGTATCTTTTAAATTGATGACTATTTATTCTAATAAGCAGTATCCTGCCCATTCCTACAAGAAATCTCCCAAACCAAAATCACATGTAAGCACGGGCTTGAATTCTGCTATGCAATACAAGTAACTTCAATGCCTCTCTTGACTGATTAAATCACAAACCTATTTCTTCAAGAGGTTAAAATTTAAATGAAAGCTTAGGCTTGGCAAATCCCATCAGACTGTCAAATATGGATATTATGTAGGAACCCCATCTGTTCATGCAGCAACATGAATATGCAACGTGACTACTGCTGCAACACTTGCATTCACATTGCGGAAAATTTACAAGTAAGCAGTTCCTGACTATAATTACATCAGGAACAAAGTTCTGAAAACACACGCAATAGTTTTCTTGCTACAAACACATGAGCTTTATACATTAAGTTCATTTCTCTTCCTCTTACGTGTTCAAATGAAGAAACTTCACTGCACAGGTATGTTACCCTTTCCAGTTACATCAAGGTCTGTTAATCTTCCTTGCTGAGCAAGGTACACTGCTCACTGTTGCACAGGGAAAGGACAATGTGCAGCAGACAACTTCCTACCACATGATGCAATTCATTGCCCATAATGCTGTACAAATCAATTTACATGTCTTTAAGAGCTTCACAGGTAAGAAGCCACAGGATTGGACAAGCTGTTCTGAAGGGCTGTACAACTGCCTGCAGACTATACACAAAACAACCCTGAATTAGGTTTACCATCAGGGTTTGATATATTCCTCAATCTGCCTTACATCTCTGCCAAAATTCATGCACATGCTCACTCAACCCAGCAAACATCCAGTGAGTCTTACCTTTTTTTGCTTCTGGATCAGATTTTGAAGTTTTAAATTTTGCACATAACCACCTCAGATTAAAGACGGGTTTGGATTAAGTTCTACATTCAGTTGAACCTAACTGCAGCCATTCCTTCCACAGCACTGCCAACTACGCAGAAGACATTGTAGTGATACACTATGAAAGGAATCAACTCCCTACACAGGAAAACAGAGCGTTTAAGACTGGAGCGGGGGTAGGGGAAAATGTGTAACTGACAGCTCAATTGACTGATCTGACTGTAATTGTTCAACAAAAGACATATGACCAGTTATGAACTTCTTCAACATGCATGCTCTATGTTCAAGGTGAAGGTGACTGCCAAAATAAAAATTAATTCTGATTTTACAGATGCCAGATATTTCTCTTGGAAAGCATCACCAGGATATTAACTTTTTTTTTTAAAAAAAAAAACAATTTATAAACTCTTGGTGCAGAGTTGTAAAAATAAAAAGATGCTTCCCATCACAAGATGAGATGTTCTATCTTGACCGGCAAATACCCATAGTATCACATTTCCATTATTAAGTAAAATCTACTTTGTTTCTTTTGACACTTATTTTTTTTTTTAATTAAGACTGGCTACTTCACTCTCCTAGCCCTCTGAAATGCTTGCTACTTATGAATCTATGTAATAACAGAAGCTACCTCAAATCACCAGATAGGCAGAGCTCCTTTTTACTAAATACAACCATCCTAGACAACACTTAATGGATTGATCTATTATAACCTGCTCAGCATATTAACTACCATTTTCTAGACTTAAAAACCTAATTATGAAAAACAAATATACCACGTAGCACAATTTATGCCTCTCAGTTTCCACTAAAGGGGCCCTGGATCAGAATGAAAGCTAACTCAGGAATAAGGTACATATGCAAATTTGCAAATTTAGTGCAAACTATGCCCCTATCCAGCTTTTGACTGTATTACTCTTGGTATAGCTAGTGCTTCTGCCCAGCAATACCTACAGAAGCAACAGATTTAATAGAAATTAGAGTAACCTCAGTTCAACAGAACACATTCATGAGCTTCAAATCAAAATGCAACAGGAATTAATGCAAAGCTTTAAAAAAAAAAAGTTCTATAATTCCCAGAAAAACTGACACTCAAAGCATTCCAGAAACAATGAAGAAAATGGCATTGGATAACCTATTTTAAGTGTCTTCCGTGGAAGAAAATACCAAAACCATGTTACACAAGAATTCTCTACTTTCTCTGATACTATATACCAGATATTTCCCCTAACAGTAGGATAAAACAGAGAAGGAGTTTGCACAGACACCCATACAGACATACACACACAGAGAGAGCTCAACATATACAGGAACAAACAGACAGACTGGATTTCTGTGCCTCTCCAAAACACAGCAGATGTTTCTTCAAATTCAAGGCACAATTATTTTTAATAAAGGATTAAGCAAAAGGAGTTACCATTTTCAACTCAGAGTTTGGCTAAATTTTTTCAATGAAGGGCAGAAGTTATTGTGCTTTGTTGATAATCTCTTAAAATCCCCACATTACCCTTACAAAGCATTCTACAAATGTGCAATAACTGTATATGAAGGAGGAAGCTAGACTGCCATAAACCCACTGAAGCAGCCTGGCCTACATTTCTAAGGAGGTCAAATGAAGGACAGATATATTAAAATATTTGCAACTGCAAAACAAAATATTTGGCTAACTTTATTTTTTAATCTGCCAGATCAGGTGCTTCACAATTAGAAGAAAATAAAATACCACCTACAAAAAAATACAAGCATACTTCTAACTGGCTATCAATGAGGCCAGACAGATGTCACTTAAATACAACAGCTCACCTGCGGCTTCACATTACATCATCATACATAAACCAATGTTTTCTATGTACAGTGCTATGTGCAAACAGATAGAACAAATCTGCAATAAAGGTGTTGACTGTTGTGCTTATTTCCTTGTTTGCATATTTGACCAAAAGATTTTGTCTCAAAGTATGAATTGGACATAAGTAGCAAAACACTTCCAGGGAAGACCACTTCCTGGTGTCTCAGACTAGGTGGGAAAAAAAAAAAAATCCGTATTTCAGAATCAGGACAGAGAGTGAAGATGTTCAGCTAATATTTTCCATGTCTCTACTTCTCCTATCTCTCTCAGTAGACAGAATGAGCAGCAGTTCTGAAAGTGCAGCTATTCAGATATGCAATTAAATCTTCAGTTTGCAGAAATGAACATACAAAACAGAAGCACACATTACAGCCAGAATTTGCAAACTCTGACAGAAAGCGGCAGGAAAGGAAGGAGCAACCAAATAAATCTCAAAGAATCACTTTGTTGTTAACATTTCAGTGGAAGAGATTTGAAAGGAGAGGGGGGAGGTCCAGGCCTAAGTAGTGGTCAAACAGAATGAGAGAAAATGGGAAACTCCCAAGAGAGCCAAGTACATTCAACTGATCCACAATTATAGACATGCTTAATAATTTTGTGAATTGGGATAGAAAAACATCTCTTACAGAATTTTTTCTATTGAACTCCAACAAACTCATATGACAGATAAGGCAAACATCTCTTTAATTCTCTCTCTGCCCCCTGGAGCTATTTTACAAGTTGGATCTGGGTCGTGTGTTCATTGTAATCAACAGCCATACTTCCACAAACTTCAATTTTAAGGATAATTTATAAACATTTGTTTTTAGAGTATCAGTTCTCAACTATGGACCTAAATGTCAATAACATTTCTCTGAAGCGTGTGAAGATGACTGCATTGTAGTATACTGAGTTTCCTCTTTTTTTTTCTCCTCACCTGGAAACGTTTTAAGCTATGTGCTACAATTTTCACCTATGCACCTCCCATTCCTAACAACAGAAACAAGCTTTGATCATAACAAGAATGATATATGCAGCTCAAAATTCTACTGTAATTTAAGCCCATCAGCGCACAAGTTATATAAAGGATCTCCTTCCCTGAAAGCAGCAACAGTCAAATCAAAGAGAGAAAAAAAAATTCTTTGCAAAGAAAAAGAGAATTGCCATTACAGATATTACGTAAAATTTGCTATGGATTTATCTGCCAGTCATTAGGAACATTCATTTCATATACAGCTTAAGTTGTGAAAACCAATCAACATTTGTCACAGTGAATTCAAAGTTCTATCCTCATTCTCAGGGGTATCTAAAAGCTCTCAGGATTTTCACTGAAAACAGAAGTTAAAGCTCCAAACCTTCAAAACAGGACACCTGACCAAAAATCCATACTTATCCATGTTAGAACATCTATGCTGAGCTGAACAGTATGTCATGACTAAGCTGAAGGACAGAAAGAACATAGAAAACAATTAAAAAGGCCAATCACATGTTATCAGGTAAGCCTTCCTAACATGCTATGGAAACGCATTTTTCAAATGTGTGTTTAATACATGGAGGAAAGCAAGCATTCTGCTGTTCAACATATAATTAACCTGATAAACAGACTGGAATAAAATATTTCTGACAGAAATGGCCAAAATCGCAAGCTTAATTCTTTTCTACACAAAGCTGACACTTGCTTCACTGACAACTAAATGCCCTTAAGGACAGTATTGTCTACTTGGGAATATGTGCATGTGTACTTAAGGACAGAAATTGTCATAAAAAAATACATGTGCTTTACTAAACTTACACAGCTAAATGTACACAGTTTCTTATTTCTCATGCTTCAAAGACTAAGATCTCTAGCTAGATTTGGAATCTCTGATAGATTAGGAAAAATTATTTTCTTCCCCTGTATGTATAGAATGCTTTATTACAGCTTGGCTTCCTGTAAAATATCTGGCACTGACTGAGACAAGGTACCTGATTAAATGAACTGTCGGTCTAGTGACACAGCAAAAATGTTTATCTCTGTGTTATGAAAAACTAAGCTGAAAAATACTACTTTATATGTTTCACATTTCATTCATCTACCTAACGTATTTTAAATCACTTTAGGGATCCTGAAGTGTTCCTCACAGACAGCTTTAGAAATTGAAATACTCTTGCCACAGCAAAATTACTCAATTCTGCCACTAAAATACTGTTCCAAAAGGGTGGGTTTTTTCAGCCACTATGCCCATCAGAACTAGCGGCAGGAAGGTGCTATTGGTCTAGTCGACTCTGGCTACACCTTGCACATGCATGCACTCCAGCTTACAGAAAAAAAAACTTTCTTCTTCAAAGAACACGAAGATGCTGAAAGGATTTCAGAAGTTTCCTACTAAGAAGAAAGATAAATAACTGGTGAAGCCTCCAAGGCTTAAAGCTCCAAAGCTCACTGATGCTAATGGAACGACTGGTCCCTGAAAGCTCACGAGAGCATCAGACAAAGGCAAAGTGGCAACCTCCAGCCGATTCTTACATTACTCTTCCTAATAGGTACGCCTATAGAAAAAGTGGTTCATATTTGTGCTGCAGCAATCAAAGAACTGGGAGGGGTATATGTAGGCAATATTTGCAAAAGCAGTCTAGAAAAGAAACTGGACTGTAACATCATGCTCTTCTCACAGCTGCCATCAAATTACTACCAAAGGCACAGTGCTTCTGGCCAGTACAGAACCAATGCCAATATAGGTATCAGTGAAAATTATACCTAGTCAAAATATATTAATAACTGATCTTTTCAGCATGATTAGAGAGAATTGCTTAATTTTTTCTTTTTTTTGCTGTTAGAAAATGAGGCCCAAATCTGTTAAGAAGATGGGATCCGCTTGTGTGAGAGAAATTTGGATCAAAGCCAAAAGAGTCTCAAAAGAGAAAAGAAAAGATGTACAGATAATGGCAAAAAGTAAAAGAAAATTTCTTAATTATTTTGTATTTGGTAAAGACAGGACAAGGTAAAGTCACCTCAGAAATTCATTTTATCTACACTGCTTTCTATATAAAGTAAACAGCACAAAGAAGCTAAAAAATGCTTAATAACTGAATACATGAGAAAATCCCAACAACTCATCAGATAAATCAATGCAGAACCCATAATTAGCAAATATACATTCTTGACTTCATTCTTAGTTTTCTACATGCTTGTTCACTCTTGCACTGAGTTTTAGGGGCATGCTATATACATATATATGTACATGTTTATATATATATATATATATTTTTTTTTAAGTCTGCAGCATACTCAAATCATGCAAGCTTGTCTGCAGCATACTCTATTGATACAAACTAGCCTTTGATTTTCTAATATCAGTTTCATTCTTAAGATGACTTAGTAAATGCAAAGAAAAAGCCCTGAGCTTTTAAATGCAGCTTAGGAGTATTTTAAGAAGAGAATATACAGGATTCTGGTACGAAAATTTTTTTGCTATACTGAAATAATTCATGAAAGGACTTAAATTACAAATAATAATTACTATTTCTATTACTAAAATCAGAGAAGCCTAGAATTTAGGTTTTCAAACAAAGTCAAATATTTGAAGTCATAATTTCATCATTTTTAAAAAATGTTTTTCCTACTTTTTGGAAAAATTTTAAGTATGGGCATAGCAGATATAAATTACTGATCATTAATTTAAAAGCAAAAAAATTACTTCTGAAAAAAGAGGCCCCAGCTTCCTTTCCCCTCCAAATTAAAAACATAGCCTGTGCCTCTGTGGGCAAACAAATAGTCTGAAATTTCTTTGCAAGTATACAAGGAAAGCAGGAGAGAACACACTTTCACAACATAAGTCTGTAACCAGATCAGTTCCTCATGTTAGAAGGACTGCTAAAGGTGAGGATTCAGATAAACCTCCAGGAACATTTATGGGTGGGGTGGAAGAGCAAAGGGGAGAGACAGGTATTTTTATGACTGGGCTGAAACCTGTTAAATCATTTCTCATCTTGAAGCCATATTAAATAAGTTTTGTAAAATAAAGACATTGTCTTGATGTCCCCATATTATATATTGAAATAGCTCTTCTTCAATCTTGTAAGAAGGGTCAAAATTGACACTGTGGTTCATCAAAGAACCAAACACTGAACACATGATACATGTTTCCAAGCTAAGAACTTGTAAATAATCGTCTCACAGATGAAACTCACCCAATGAGTTATCTTTTAGATTTACATTATAACCTGTATTTCAAACCATAACTCTATAAATTATAGTACGAAACATGAAAGTGAATTGTTACCTCATCATAAAGCAGTTAAGGTGCGAGTAAAATGAAATAATGATGATTTTTCAAATAGTATCTAAATCGTACTGTATCTATTATTAACAATGACAAAGTTTCACAATTTGGTGCTGTTAATGCTTAGTTTTTGCACTGTAAGTGGTATTCTTGTGCAATTAAAGAGCTGCATAATAAGATTTGTGAAGATTTAAGAAGCTTGCTCTTCAAAAGATGCCTAGTAGATTTCGGGGGGCGGGGGGGGGAAGGAAAGAAAGAAAGAAAAGGAAAAAAGCAAGAACAAATAATATTTGTGAAACCTGTCAAAACAGATGGAAACGTATTCTCTGCAGTCATGGACAAGGCATTATATGTTTATCAGACAAAAAAAGGGTATTTCACAGTCCAGTTATCAAGCTTTAAAGTGTAACTCCTTGTTTTATAGGCTTACATGCTGATTTTGTAGAAAAATCTCTGTATGATTTTTGCCTCATTCCATCTTACAAGCTAAGTTCATCCTAGTATACTTCCACTCATTAATGGACTACACCAAGGATCAACTTGGTCCTGTACAAAAAATAAGTACAAAGTAAAAGCTTGAAAAATAGTACATTTAGTGTATTAATATAGCCTAACATTTGAATATAGCGTAGTAATATAGCCTAACATTCAAAGATTTTACCCCATTATACATCAAAACTATGGCACATAAGTAATCTGATACTGATCTTGCTATAGCTTCTCACATTGAAGGATACTTAAATCTATAAAAATCACACAGAATATGGAGGTTTAAGTATGAAAATTCAACAGATCACGTTATTGTGTTGACAAAAGAAAAAAGGAAAATCTATTTTAATTAATTGTCAAAATATTTTATCTCAAGTATTCTTGTGTTCTTAACCTTTCTCCCTTTAAATCCTCTGCAAATTAGTATTCTCAATTTAAGTATGGTTTCAAAAATAAACAATGGAAAACAAATCTCTCAGTGAAAGTATGAAGACTAAGACTCAGTGCAAGATAAAAAGTAAATCTTCACATCCCTTTCATCAGCTGAAAATAAAGAGTATTAACACAATGTTGAAAGATCCCCAGCAGAGAACAGCATGTTAGTGGAGCATGCCATAGTATCACAGGTAAAATTTTATGCATAAATTTAATGAATTAATTCAGACTGCTGTTTGCTTGCAGTGATTCCTTTGTGTCATAAGTAAACCAGGCCATAAACACAGGTTCACCCACTAACATCATTTGCTTATTCATTTCCACATTCATCACAGGAGAACAAATTCATATCGAAACACAGAATGTTAACGGAGAATAATCCATAATCCCTGACATCCTAGTACAAGATCTTTGACCCGGATTTAACAAGGAATAGACACATCACAATTAAGGCCTGCTTTCAACAGCGGTAACCCATAGTGCACATGTAATTTCTCAAATGTATCATAAACATATATCCACTCAATAAATGTACAGGAAATATATAGGAAATACACACATTACATGGAAACTATAAATATGAAGGATAGCAGGCATTACAATTGTAACAATAAAGTAGTTCATCACTTAATGCGAATGTTCACAAATGGTTATTTCATAAAACGATTCTTTCCTTTCTACAGTAACTGAAAACAAAATATAGCTCAGGGTAGTAAATTACATTTCTCTTTCATGGCATTCACAGTCAGATATGTCTTGTCGTTCATGTTTAAATGCAGTGGAAAATCAGAATTCTTTTAAGCCTGGAGATACATGTTTTATATAAAAGCTAATGAAAACTTATTTCCCAATGTCCCCCATAAAATCAGCTTGCAAAACGCTTCCAGAAGAATTTGTACATCTTTCCTTTAAACACTTTACAGCAACAACCTCAGACCTGTGTACAGTCAATCCATAAAATATCTAATTAACACAGACACAATTCTAAGCACCCTTTAAGGAAACAGGAAAATGTGTATAAGGAAAATTAAAACATTTAGACATCTTTCTATTTCTAACGCTTACCACAAGAATGCAAAAAAGGGTGAGGCAGCTTCATAAACACTCAGTGAAAATATACCCACCCCTAGCCGAAAGCTTTTTGGTGTTGATAATTTTGGCAGCATACTCTTGTCCTGTCGTAATTTTCATGCATCTTCTCACGACTGAGAATGCCCCTCTGAAAACCAACAACGGGACAAAGTGTCAGTACTAACACTTCACAGCGGTTACTAATGCAAGCATTTTAAGTGATTTCAGTGAGCGCTGTGATATTGACAGAATAAAACAGAAAAAAGGAGGATTTTCAGAGAGTGTCGATCAGCGGTGATTTTACAGACCGAAACAGTAAACTCGAATCAGAAACGTGGGTACAGGCCGTATGACTGAACCGAGTACCGCACACGCCGCTCTAAGTGTCGGTGTCCGCGGGGAGGAAAGGCGCCTTTCCGCTACCCCGAAGACCGGCGCATGCCGGGGGACACCGGCGCCCCCACGGCCCCTGCCAACATGGCGATCGGGTCTCACCGTCCGCCGCGCCGCGCCCCGCCGCCGGGGGGCGCCGCGCCGCACGCGCGCCCGCCGGCCGTTAACGGCCCGCACACGCGCCCGCCGGCTCCTCGCCTGGCGAAACCACCGCCCGGCACCAGCTCCCGCTCTATTAGTAATAATAACGACGAAAACAACAGTAGTAACGATAACAGCAACACAGCTCCCACACCTCCCGCGTTAGGAGGACGGCGGCTGGAGGGCAGCTGCCCGCCGCCCCTTGGGAGCCTCTCGCCGCCCCAGGCGCCGCAGCCATTTAAACCGGGGTGGGCGGACGGACGGACACGGAGCTCAGCCGCACCCCCGCCCCGCCAGGGCGGCGGGGGGAGGAAAGCCGCGGCGAGGGGCGCTCGCGCACGCCGCCCTCCGCGTGCGGGGCGCCCCGCCGCGCTTTCGGCACCAGCAACGCAGCCCCAGCTGCGCCCCGGGAAGCCGCGGCTCCCCCGGCGGCGGGCGCCGCGCACGCACCCAGCCCCGACAGCCGCCGCCGCCCCGGCTCCTTGCCCCCTCCCGCCCGACACCGCCGGCTCCCCAGCCCCGAGCCGCCGCCGCCCCGTCCCCCGACCCGGCGGGGCGCGCCCGGCGGGCTCCGTGCTTACTTCCCGAGCTCTTCGAAGAGCTGGTACTCGTCGGTGAACCTGGTGCAGGTGGTGGTTGAGGCCATCATGAGGACGGCCGGCCGCCGGTGCCTCCGGCGGCCAGGGGTGGCGAGGCGGTGGCGGCCGAGGGGCTCCGCGGTGGGCGAGGCTCCGCGCCGGCTTCTCCTCCCCGCCGCCGCCACACGCACCACCCGCCGCCGCCTCTCGTGACGGGGCTGCCTCCGCGCCCTCCTCTCCGCCAGCTGGCTCGTCCTCCCCGCTCAGGTCTTTCCTCTCCCCTCCCCTCGCCCCCACCCTTAAAAGAAGAAAAAAAAAAGGAAAAAATATATTAAATCCGCGCCGCCCCCAGGGAGAGGTGGCACCGAAAGGGAAAGCAAAACCGGGGCGGGGGGCGCGGCGCCGCCGGCGAAGGGGTGCCCCCGCCCCCGGTCCCCCCACTCCCCGCCCCCGCGGCGAGCGGGCCCCGCGCCGCCCCGCCGCTAGCCAGCCAGAGGGGCCGGCGCGTCGGGCCCTTCTGCCGGTACCGTGCCTCCCCCTAGCGACCCGAGCCCGCCAGCCGCGCCCGCCCCGTCGCGGCTCTCTGCTGCCGCCTCGCCGCCGGCTTTGCGCGCCCCCCCCGTCGGGGACACTGCAGCGAGGGACTCCCTCTGCCTCTCTCACCCCCCGGAGGAGCCTGCGCGTGCACCGGGAGCAGGGGCTTCGCGCGGGGCCGCGGCAGCGTGACACGGGCGGGGGCGGAGTGGCAGGGACGACCCCCACCGCCCTGCGCCGGGCGGCGCTCGCGCTCGGCTCCCCTCGCCCTGAGGAAACGGATGCACCTGCGCCCCGTTCCTCGGCGACCGCCTGACGTCACAAACCGCCCGGCGGGGGCGGGGGGCGGCGGCGCTGCTGCTCGTGCGCGCGCCGCGCCGGCGGCAGCGGGGGCGCCCCGCCCCCGCGGCGCGCTCCGTCCCGTGGCGTCACAACGGCCGCGGCCGCGCGCGCCAACCGCGGGCGGCGGGAGGCAGCGAGCTGCCGTGGCTGGCGCTGCGGCGCGTGCCCCTTAGCGCGGGGACGGTTGGTAACGGGCGCAGCCGCGCCGCCTCGCCCAGCTGGGGCTTCCTGCGGGTGGTCCGCACAGCGGCTCCTCAGCTCTTGGCTGGGGGAAGATCTTGGCAGAGGCACAGAGCCTGCGTGTACCGGGCCTGTAGGCAGCGTACGGTGCGGCAGGGCCCCGTTCGTGACCAGCCCTCGCGTCATAAAGAGCTTAGCCACAATTAATGCCATCTCCTTAGCCACGGGCTCACCAGTCCATGGCATAGTATTTCACGATTAAATTAGGGTCATGGGCTGAGCGAAGCCAGCATCCGCGCATCCCTTGGCTCGTTCCTTTGGCCAGCCCACTTAAACCAGCTGTCACCCACCGATGGTCGTCCCAAAGCGTGGGGTCCAACCTGAGAAACCCAGACCAGGAGCTGCGGAAGTAGGACTGGTTACGCTGCAAGACACTGGAGGCCTCAGCAGCTCTGAAGGACGTGAAGACCTAGATGTTGAACATAATTTTAAAGAGATACATAACATGTTTTCCCTCCACACCAAACCCAGCAGTACCAAGAAATAAGAATAATGCTATATTTACTGCACAGATTTGATAGGAAGGATTGAGAACATAGAACAGAGAGCACATGTTCAGCAATGAAGATAAAATGTAATAGTAAACAGCTGTCTCAATTCCTTGACCTTGGGGTAATTTCTGTACCAAATACAGACTGACTTCTCTGTTAAAATAGCATGTGACCACATCATTGAAGACCACAAAAGAACACAAAAATGAAGGCTTACCAGACAATCTGAAACGTGTTGTTACAGCTCACTGAGAAATTCAAAAAATAATTCTGCAAGATATTTTAAATGTGTTTCATTTTGAAATGTCTGAAATGTCATCGTTTTAATGTGTTTGAAAGCAGTACTGAAAATGGTGTTGAACTAAAAACATTTGCATATTGAAACTTTTTTAGGTAAGTGAAAAATGTGTATGTTTATATTTCTTTTATCCATAAGATTTTATTTTCTAAAATATTAACTATTAATTTATCATCAATAATTATGTACTAAACACTAATATTGATTTTTCTAAAATATTTAATATTTAAAACTTAAATAATATTGACAGGTGAAGAAATGTAGTTGTAGGAACTATAACGATTTTCAAAACCAAAACTCTATTTCCCAACTTTGAAATGTTTACAACTTTAACAAGACTTTTCAAATGTAATTGCTTTTATATATGACACCAATGCCTTTATAACTTCACTTATATTTCTAGTGTAGGCTTTGCCAGTGATTATTTGCTTGGCTTTGGGCAAGTCATCTCATTTTGCTTTCATTCCTTTCTGATAACTTAGCAGGGGTGGCAGAGTAAGTAATGAGTCAAGTTGATATCTGCATAGTCCTTTCAACATTTAAAGCATTGAATACATCAGTTTGTATTACAGCTAGAGCTTCTCTATAAAATGCAGTATACAGCTTGAGTCTAAATAGGCAGTCTAAAAGTTAAGCATCTAAATCCTTATTTTGCTGTGTGAAGGAAGATATGAATGCAGAATAAATCCACAAAGGTTTCCTTTAGTTTAAAGCTCCAAAGTCATGAGATCAGGACCCAGAGCTCCATGGCATGAAGAGTTGTGAGGAATGTCTCTGAAAGTTGTGACCAAGTACAAAACATTTACTCCGCAAGTTCCGCTCCAGGGGAACGTTACATTCGGCAGTGCAAGTGCAAAAGATGAGAGGATGTTTCAATTTACACCAGCAAATTTACACTGGCGCAAGAATGAAACTAGTTTCAGATCAGTGAGGAGACTATGCATTAAAAAAAAAAAAAAAAAAAAGGCCGCACACAGTGTGGTAGCATATTTCTCAGCCTCTGCTAACAAGAATATAGCATGCAAGTCATGCATAATTTTGTATATATCTGCATAAATAACACAATCAGCAGTACTGAAACACCAGCGTGGCCTGATGATTCTGAGTATTTATAGGAGCATGTCTGCCAGGTTCCTTATCTATATATAGATACTCAAAAATTAAACATATTCCAATGTTATATTTCATTTTTTCATAATAGTGTACCCTGAGAAAAAGCATTTGGGAAAAGTATCTGTTGTTACTGTCCCATATCTTCTCATTTATTTAATCCAAGAAGTGTTCAAAAGAAATTATTAAAGTCAATTTACTTTATTTCTTTTCTGTTTAGGAATGACATTATAAGCACGCATGATACAAACTGAGTTTTAAAAAAATTCCTTTTCTGTTTTTTTCTCCTTTTCCCAATCTGGAAAAAAAAATCCCAGGTGGGACCAAGGAGTTCTGACAGAAATACCAAGTATGAATTTTATTGTAGGAATTAAGGAAAGAAAATAATTGTTTACAAGATCAGTCTTGTAGAATTTGGAGAATGTCCATAAGAGATACAAGGGAAGTGATGAATAGCTTGGATACATTTCAGTTAGGAGGTTTTTTCTCATTACAAAAATCCTCTCTAAATGTAGTTCACTCCTGAGCTGAGACAAAACCGTAATTCACAGCTGCCCTTTAAGTACCCTGTAAATCCTCCAAACTCTTTTGGAGTAGACCAAAGCAGCCAGAATGGCAGCCAAGGATCTGGCCCACTAGATTAACTTCTAAAAGCTAGATAAAGGTTCAGGTTTCTTTTAAAGCCACAGAAATGGTTAATTTGTGGTTGACCTATTGGATGCAGAAAGGCAGATCTGAGTAGTGAACCTGAAAAGGCTTTTTAAAAAAAAACCCCGAACATGGAGTCTTTTCTTTTCCAGGAATTTTTTTAGAGAGACTTTTAAACAGTTCAAATATAGAAGACAGTGAATAGCTAGTTTCTGTAAAGTTTCTGCAATTTAACAAAATGTTACAGCTCAGTGGAGTGAATTATGCTTTTAACTACAGAATCTGAAACAACATTTATTGTGGCAAAGGAAATGGTATTTATTTTAAGTGTGTGCTATTAGGCAGGGTCTCTGCTTTATATGGCTTTATTTTTGGACAGTCAAAGTGAGGTTTTCTTTTTAGTTCTGATGCCTGCAAACACAAACTTTCGATTTCCTTGTGTTTTGAAGGAGTCAGAGATTTTAAAAGGTCATTCGTGTAGACTTGTCATTATGAGTGCTTCTAGGAATACTGTAAATATAGGTCATGAGACAAATTCAGTGACCATTTACAAAGGTCTAGACAGAAAATATCCTGAAAAACTGAGTAATCTTGATTTTAGATAAATATCTGTTTTTATGTCAGGAGATGGTCTTGGAGTGAAATACTTGGTCCTTCCCAAAGGCCTCATGTATTCTTGTGGCAAAACATTTACTGCCTTGGGGCAATTGATTTGAAACATTGAGGTAGTTACAGGTACACTATTGAATTAAAGGTGAAAAACTGTAATTTGATCAATCAAATATGCATATCCTGTTGATTTAGAATGGGATCCAAATTCATAGGATTCATTGAGTATTGGGCCATGAACTCCTTCTTAGCAAATTGGAAGTACCGGTTCTTCACTGTTCTACAGGGGCTTGTATTGATAGTGCATCTCAGACATCACTGAATTGGCCAGGAAGGTGGTTGGAGCTGGTCGCTTGGGCTTGACCTAACTAGCAACAAGGAGGTGAAGGAAGTGGAGGTCTATGGGATAAAATAAAGTTAAATATTTCTGCTAACATGATCAGTGGTGGATTTGTTAAGGACACTATTATTTCAACTACTACTGAAAGGTTTCAGAGTCCATTTTGAGAAGGATAATTCTTTGTAGGAGGCAGCTTTACGAAACAGCTAAGACAACTGAGCAAGCTACCATTAAGGGTGATGTTTCTCACCTTTTCATCTCCAACTGCACATTCCCACACCCTTCCTTGTACTGACAGTAATGCTTGTCTTTCCATAAGGTGAGCTGGTATGAGGAGCTGACCTGCCAGAAAACTAACCTTACACATACAGTTTTTCCCCCAGTTCTGCTGCCTGAGGTAGCTTGCAATGGGATCAGGCAAGCACTTGTGCTGGTGTAGGAGAAGGCCTGGAAATGCACAGCCAGGAGCATGGGCTGAGGAGGGGAAGTACATGCCCACCCCTCTTGGCCAGAGCTATGACTCAGGTTGGCTCAGCTGTTTCATCACTTTGCCCTATGAATGCTCATTTCAGATTGTTTAAGAGAACAATAGCACTAGTTTGTTCATACTTTTAAACCATTTACACTGCCTGTTTATACGGTTAATATTCTTGTGTTGGGAGTTGTTTTTTGACAACATCATGGTTGGGAGAGGGATAGAAAGAAAATAGGGACAGTATATCATAGTAAACTGAATTTTTAGATATTTATATAACAGAAAACTGAATGCCAAAATATTACAATAAATCCATGTCAGTATATACAGTGATAGGTCATTGTGTAAACACTGTATCCTGGATATATTAACCACCATAAAAGCACATACATATTTATATAAAGATATACTCGTATGCAGTTTATTGCAATAGTTTGGCCTTCCATTGCCTATTAAAAAGTATTTCCACTGAGACCAAAGAGGGTGCACTTCTGCCTTCTCACCTTTGCCTCTGGAGACAAGATCATCCCTGCTTTCCCTCCATGACTAATCAAAGACACTTCTGGGGAGCGCTATTCGGAGCCTTGATTCACGTCCCCTAAAGCAGAGAGGCAGGATTCCCTGTTGAAAGAAAGAACAGTTAATCTTTTCCCTAAGAGTTCTGCTGTGGGATTTCAGCTAAAAGTCGAGAGCAGCCTTTCCGTAACAGCCTTATAATATGCAGTTGCAGAGGAAACTGCTTTGAAATCAATGGCCCTCAATGTTTTTACATATTTTTGCAGAAATTAAGAACAGGAGATCCTGAGAGAACATTCAGCAACCTGGACATTCAGTTGCTTATTTCCTTATGAAACTGGTCTTAAATCCAGTCGATGAGAACTTGAACTGGAGTCAGTTTTCAAGTCAGTACTGAACTATCTATGCAGTATGTTGTATCCCCCTTGTGTTCTCATTGGAGTTGCTCCACTTTCATAAATAAATTTTTCAGAGGGGCAGAAATACTGGTAACGTCACTTAATTGGTATGCCAGAGACTCGCTCTTTGTTACCTACACTCTGTCATTTCCAAGTGATGAAGGCAGTCTAATTGCTAGACTTCAGGCAGGTGTGTCCTAATGTCTTCTGCTAGAACAGCTCCCTTCTGAACACCTTCTGGTCAAGAGCCCCCAGTGCTCGCTTTGGAAACCACTGCTCCAGTCCTAAACAGCCCTGCAGCTCAGTGAGTCATAAAGAGCTGAGATGGCGTGGCTGAGCAACCTGATCCAGGGCATGTTTTCTTTCCACGGGGAAGCTCTTGCTCAATCTCTTGCTGGAGCTGTTCCACCATGTGTTCATAAACATTCAGAGAAGTAGATTCTTGACGGTTCTCCTGAAGAAAATTAATTATTTATCCATTATTTATACTCCTGGCAAGCACCTTACTACCTGACTGCGGCAGCGCGTGTGCTCTCTCTTATTCTCCTGCTGGAGCACTCTTACATAGGATTAATTTACTCCTCAGTGAACCAGAAAGTTGTTGGCAGAATAACCGATTTGATAGCTCAGTGATTCTGTCATGCGCTTGGTATGCAGGAGGCCAAGGTTTCTCTCTGGACAAGAAAAGCATTACTTCTGACAGACTGTGGGACGTTGCTGGCCGTTTAGCTTCTACCTCTCCACAAGCAGAACCAGGTGAATTTTTTTTTTTTTTTTTTGTGTGGTGAGGGCAAAAATACAGGCTTACTAAAACAAAATGTTTTGTTTGCATTAAAAAGGAAACAGTAATGCTCTAACAAGATACAAGGTGTCTTAGATTTTTAAATAATTGTTTTTGTCCTTTTTATTTGAAGATATTTTTAATTAATAGGGTTCCTTTAAAATAATGCTTTTAGAGAGGGTGATTTCTTTTTAACTCAGTTTAATTTTAAGCGGAGTATTTTTTAACAAATCACTAGCAAACACTGCTAGCTGTCTTATGCAGTTAGCAGCTGAGACCAAATCAGAGGTGCCCCAAATTCAGGAATTCAGATTCAGTGAGAAAGTCAGTAAACACCACTGCTCTAAGGCAGAACATTTTGAATCCTCAGATGTAACAAAGAAAAGACCAGAGATTTACAGAAAGAGTCCAGAATGCTCCTGTAAAGTTATTGTAAATGTTACATTTAGGAGCATTACTGCGTAATTACAATGTATCTTTAATAAGAGAAGGGCATTTTTATCCTTCTCAAAATTGAGCCATTTAGCAGCTGGATTATTACTGGTTTCATCACCATTAGCTACATTCATCTATAGGCAAATCACCCTTCCCTTCCCAGCTGAATAAGGATGTATCCCAATACCTACTCAAGTTAATGGGATTCCTTTCTCTGTTTTCAGTGAATCACCTGATGAGCATTGTAAAGATAACAGCTTGGACATGCTGAGCTGTAAATATTCTTAACCAGCCAGGCTAGCTTGCAATCTGTCAAGATTACTGCTGAACCATGAAAGTCATTTTGTAGGAACAAGACAGAAAAGGTTTTTCTAGACTACTTTTCCAGGCACTAAAGCCACAAAAGCACCCAGACAGAATTATGTAAGACCTTACTAGACCATGTATATATTTGCTAGACTTGAATAAATTTGCTATATACAATATCCAGGAGCTGGTATCCCAAATGCTGTCAATAACTATATATTCAGGTACACACTCCCACATGGACACCCCCACACAGATACAAATACATTATAGTTAGAAGATATAGTGAGTAACAGATAAACACACACACAAAAAAAGGAAGAAACTATTATATACAAAAATAACTTTAATGCTAACTTCAAGAATTAAAATTGAATGATTCCAAGATGCCAGGAAAATGAGCTGGATTTTGGTCCTAATCAGCTGGCTAGCATTATAGTTTACATTTAATAACTTTCAGACTTTCTTTGTTCAAAGTTTCCAACATTAACAAAAAATGCTCTGGTTTGAAACATACATATGACAAATATAGGCATATCTGTTACAAATTTCTCAAGTGGACCCAGAGCTCATCAAATTCCTCCCTACTCTCCTTTAAGGAGGAATGGGAGAGAAATCTTCCATGTAGAAGAATCAGCTGTAGGTAAGATATCAGGGAGATACATCAGGTTGACAAAGTGCCTACAAGGAAGGGTAAAAGAAAAGAAACAATAAAATTCACCTGATCAGACACCAAAAACTCAAGTTAGCTGTGTAAAATTGCTCATGAAATCTTGTCCCTATAAGGATATAGATCTGTTGCTGACAGTGCTCATTTCATGCACACAAGAAGTTAAACCATTTCAGGGAAACTAGTAATGACAAATATAAAGGAATCAATCATTTAACTGAGACAGTGCTTTAGGGTCATTGCAAGCTAACTCGCAGGGTGTCACTAGGCCTGAGGCCTTCAAAGTGTGAGCCAAAACTCAGCAATTTTGGAGGTGGTGTGCTGGAGGAGACAGCATATGCACCTGAAGCTGAAAGAGTGGTGAAAAGACATCCTCAATAGTGACTGTCGGCCCAGAGGTACTTTGTAGCTTCCTGTTTGTTGCTGCTTGAGGTTCTTCTTGGATTGATGTCTATATTTTTTTTTCCAAATGTTTTTGGAAACTCTAGCACCAGTCTTGAGCCCTGTATGATTGGATGTCCTTAAGACTCAGGAAGGATAAACACAGAAAGGATAAATACTCCTTCCAGAGTTCCAAAGGGGTTTATTACTTTTGGTTCAATGGTAATGGAATCTGAGAAATACATATATTTTTCTGGTATGGTAAAGGTGTGATTTTAATGTTATCTTGTCATCCTGCCTAATAAATTCAAGAGAAATATATGCATCTGGAAAAGCTGACTATGACAACCTCAATAACATCAAGATTATGTGTTAACTCTATTCTCTATTGATGTATTCCATAAAAGTTCACAGGCCTTCAAATCAAATATGAAACACAGGGGTCTACATTCCCTGGTCTGTTGTGCTCCATTTGCATTAATCAGGCTATGTGAAGGCACAAGAGATTGCAGACAACTTCAAAATGCTACAAACCTGCTGTGACTGCAGTCAGTCTTAGGAATCCAATACTGCTGCTCCAGTAAGAATTGGAACAGGAAGAGACAGGGAAGAGGAAAAGTAAGAATGTGATGTGCTTCAGCTATTCCTAAGTCACCCGACTGCCTGTTAGATATTATTGCCAATTATCACAAGTCAGAGCAACCCTTATGCTGGTCTAACCAGAGATAAAAAAGCAAGGACCTATAATAAGGTTCAAAACATCTCTTTTCATATGGTAGAAATTGTGTGCAATCATGTAAGTAGTGCTGAATCCTCATTGCAAGCAGGTTTTGGTGATTGTTTTGTAAATGTTTTCAGGCACTTCCTGAGACAAATGAGGGAGGTCATTGGAAGTAATTTTATCAAAAATGTAGTTTAGATACAGCACATCCTGTTGAGGAAGAAAATTAAAGAAGGAAATTAATAGTAATACATTTCCCCCCCCCCCCCGCCCCCCCAAACCTGCACACACACTCACAACATTGGAGACTAAGCATTGGCTTTCCAAGATGAGATGAGGTCAGACCAAGTAGTAATGAACTATTCAGAGTTGTGAAGAGACATGTTTGGGTTTTATGGGGAAATAAGTCAATACTGAGATTTTAGAAGGAAGGGAGTATTCTCAGAGTGCTGAGAAAAGGAAAATATTTTGATAGCAGTAGTTTTGACATACTGAATTGGAGAGGGCAGGAGAGATTCAGTCAGAAAGGGGGAGGCTATTGAAACTACCACTGCATAGGCTAGTGTTGAAACTGGTGAGTGGGAAGAAGCTTGACTTTTGAGAAAGAAGGAGGTGTAAGACTTGCAGAGGCTTTAAATATAAGTGGAGGAGAAATGCAGTAATTGGTTTAATGACCTAGGCAGCATGGAGTGCTAATAGTAAGAACAGTGAAAGGATGTAAAAATAACGATAAGTAAAACTTCCAATCAGCTAGTCTTCAGATTAATTTAACATTGTCAGAATGCCATTTCTTACCTCTGATGTATTGCACTCAACATACTTTGGAATATTGAAAGCAAGAAATATATTCTTATTTACTGACCCAAATCCATCAAGTAGGAATGATTCCTTGAATTAAGGGCAAACTGTCTAAATCAGTTCACTGGAACAGAACTATTTGAATAAGGAAAGTTTCAGTTTCTTTTTCAAATGGAATTAATTTGCAAAATGTAAATCAGTAATATAAAAAAAATTTTCTTTTTGTTACTGTTTTATTCATTTGCAAAAGCACCAACATTTCGCAACGTTTCCTTTACCAGGTTATCTCAGGCTCCACAGAACATCTATTGTTGTAGTATGAAAGATCTTGATAAAGGCGCAGCTATAAATGTGACCACTATGTATCCCTTATATGTAACATGATATTTGTTCTCTCTATTTATATGGTACAAAAAGCTACTGTAATGATCTTTACAGTTCTCTATTTATTGAGCAAATTAAAGATGATCCCATCAGTTCTTTAACTGAGACTTTACTGCCTGCATTCTCTCCAGATATGTGTCAAATTTAATAAGCATTTGGTTATTGCTTACATTTGGGTCACTTAAGAGCATGTGTTTTCACCAACCCAGGCTTCAGAATTCCTGTGCTCAGAACAGAGACATTTCACAGTGGGACATTTGACCAAATGAGAGTATTTTCAGGCAAGGGACAAAATCAGCAATTTCAATATTTATTCTGCTCATCATTATTATTCAGATTAAGCATGGATGAGTAACTGGATAATTTATAGAACAAAGGAATATAGGCCTTTCAGTTACAATAATCCAAATATAGTTCATGCTGATGGTGACTGAAGCAGTTCTTATGTAATGGCCCTTCACTGAATGGAATAAAACAAAAGGTGACCTTAGTATTACTCCTGTTAGACAGATGGCAATGTCATACATAAGCCTCCATCAAAATTGGAATTGATAGGCAGTTTTATTGGACACCTGTTTGGAAACAGCAAATAATAAAGAATTGGCTCATGCAGCTACTTTTGGGGGGGCACATACATGCAGCTTGCAATATGAAGAGCTCAGAATCTCTAGCTAGCTGAGTTTGGGCAGGGTTCTTTCCCTTGTTTCTGAGACTTCAACAAAAGTATTGCAAATAGCTTTTGAAAAGACTATATTTTATTACAGCCTGGGTCTTTATCAGCTTTACAGCACTCTTTCTTTCAATATGTTAGCACCAAATAAATCATACAAACCAGAAGGAACTTTTCACACCTGGAGCACTAGGTTTTCTCTTGGAACTTGGAAATACAATGGATGTGCTACTATCATTTTTATTTCAAACAAAATTGATTGCCAATATAGGGCATAGGAGCCTGCGGAATTAGATTCATCTCCTTAATGGTATCTAAGCTCTGCCTCAAATAAATATTTTTCTAGTAATTATTATGAAATATAGAGTGATTCATACCCCAGGTAATGATTGGACATATGGAATGTTTTCACTTAAGCTTTATGCATACTATTACTACTTATTTTATCTGTAAATATAGATTTATCACAGTGAATACCAGAATTAATATACCAGAATCAACTGTCATTGTTTTTGTCTGTTTATTTTTTCTGAATGCATTTTACCACACCACATATTACTGATTATTGGCATAGAACAGTACCAAAGGGTGCAATGAGAGCCTCAGTCTTTACTTCAGGAGCTTTGTTGTTTAAGATCAGTAGGAATTACTCTTATACAGTCTACTTTTTACCTTCACTTGGCAGCAATTCTGAGAGGAATAACCCATTCTCACAGTATACAACCAATATGGAAATGGAATATGTTTGTCTTAAGCTTCTATCCTCAGCTTGACACAAGCTGTAGGAAAACTGCTTCCCCATGCTGACTTCTATCTAGTGAATCTTTCTAATTCAGAATTACAGGGAAGTCTTTCCATTTATTAAAAAATGACCTAGAACAGCCTAAAGGAAGACAAAGAGTGGTTGGTATTTCCTGTATGATACCCTGCTGAGAAGTATTTTCTCAATTTCTTCATTGGAAAACCATCTTCCTTTCAGCTCATGCTTTTTCTCTCTGATTCCTCCCTCCAAATACCACAAATGGATAAAGAGCACCTAAATAGCTTAATCACTCTGGAAGGCTTTTCTGTGCCAGCCTTAGTCACTCTGCAGTCACAACCTTGCTGTGTTCCTTCCTTTTAATGACAATACCAGAAGGGCTAGGAACACTTTTTTTCTAAATACTCTGTAAGCTGGGCTCACAAAATATCATCAAAATGGTGTCACTAGCAGATATTTCTCCATGCAAATGTGTAGTCTGACTGCAAAATTGTCATTGAAAGTACCAGCCTAGAGGTCACAGTTCTCATTTATACTGTCTCTCATGAACTTTGGCCATCACCATAAAATGTCAGGAATCAATTAAAATACGATCTTAACACATGAAATGAAGTCTATAAACTCAGGAGGAAATGGTGATAGACATTAATACTGTAGAGGAATTGTATGTACTCACCAATGAGAAAGCCTGGATTGTCACACACCAGGAAAAGCCATGACCAGCAGTACATACAGAGAGCTGGTTGTAGCTAGATATATTGGACAGTGTTAACACCTTCTAAGAAATGTCATCATGGTAAAGCTGCTGCAGGTGGCATTAGTCTTGGAGAAAGGCAGGCAATGCAAAGGGTAAAAAAGCACTATTAAAGAAGAAAAAATAATGTGACATCAGACGTAGGAAAAATTTCCAATATTTAGGCATTATTTAAAGGTACTTACTTTCAAGCATTTTAAAAGTATTTAAAATGTAAACAGCATTTTAAGGTTTGGACAGTATTTAAAGTATTTAAAAATATTTAAAATAGTATTGGTTATACTACACATACGCAAAGAGCTTATAAGCATGGATAGATGTCATGAATTACCAGCATATGTGAACAAACTTTATAGGTCTGAAGAAAGTCCATCCTACAGTGAAATGTGTGACAGACTAAGTCCGTATCCTATTTGAACCCTTTGGTGCTACAACAGAAATACAAAATAGCAGTACTACTCTGAGGAGCTGTTACATACCTTTTTCTTCTCACACAAGCGAAATTACAAAACAGCAGTAACAACACCGAAGAACTATAGGGCCAGTGAAAAGATACATTTAAGAGAAAACTCATTTCACCTGATACATAGGAGTAGGAGAGCATGCCCATAGTTTATTCTAGGGAAAGATTCTGGTATTATTTGCCACACTGTGATTCCAAAATATTCAACTGAAATTAATAGGCTGGATATAAACTTACATAATGCATAGGACATTCTAAATCCTGATAATTAATGGGATACATGTGGAAGACATCTGGACCACCCAGATTCCTGTTTGGTTTATATAGTGCCTTGTTCCGTTCAACACTTGCTGATTCCTAAGTTATCACAGCTTTTTAGGCATGCTTGCTGTAATTACAATGGTGCTAGGACATCATGTGTCAAATGATCTTTGTAAGACCTACAACTACTTCCCCCAGCTGCTTTAACAATGAAGGAATTGAAGTGGAGGTTTCCTTATTGATGTAAACCCTTCCTAATACATTGTGCTGGATATATCAGGTTTTTTATCATCATCTAGATGTTGTAAAATAGCATGGAGCTAACAATAACATGGAGTCAGCATAGCTGAATGTAGTGTCTCTTGGCAGATAAAGAGCAATAAAAGAGAGCACAACAGAAAATATACTACCACTTGTAAAACTGCTGCACGTGACAAAGGAAATCCATGTGCTGGTGCATGTTCATCAAACTATATATATATATATAGGGTATGTCAGGCCTTCTGCAGAACAATGCACTCTGCTATACCCACTGTCTGTTTCAGGGGCTAAATTCCCTTACGTGCATGTCATGTTGCTGTCACAGCACCTGACTTTCCTCTCACACTGCTCCCTATGGCTCGTACGGTTTCCCAAAGCCCAAGGGGTGAATCAATTAGAAGCAACCTAATGTATTTCCTTGCAAAAACATGAGGACGTGTGTTTATAGATAGACATCTAAAATGTTCATTTCATTGCTTGTGTGAGAATCCCACGCTGCTTCATTAAGGAGGCAGTTCTGGACTGACAGCCTTGATTTATCTCAGCAACAAAAGGTTATAGATAACACTGATCAAACAACAATTGCTGCCACAGTGGTAAGAGGTAATTTCATAGTCAAAAATTAAACCAAGAGGCATTAGAGTGGCACAGTGTTGATCAAGAATTTTTACCTCTTTATATATTATTATATACATACAACTACAAACCTTTGAGGGGATCTTTCTTCCTGGTATAGGCTCTGCACGCTGCTGCATTTGGTGTATCAAGAGGAAAACATTCTCATGGCTAGGGGACAGCAGCTGGGTTTCATCTGTAGGTGAAGTTCTTAATGCTGCACATTGCGTTAGTGATGCTCCAGCTTTTAGAATAGCCAAGAATAGAGGGACTGCAGAAAGCTGCTCCAGCTAAAAGCCTCTCTCCTAATGGACTGCAATTTTCTGTCCTTCCATAGGGCAGGGAACAAAATGCCATCCATATTTGCTTCTCTCTGTCTGTCTCTTTTTTTTTTTTTTGGAGTTATTTCAAAAAATGTCACATTATACAGGTATGTCTGTATTGTCAGTAAAAAAACTTCAGATCTGTGCCTAGTACTAGTACATGATTTTTTGCCAGTGTGTGTCTTAGAGAAATCTTCTGGTAGTTCTGGTAGTTCTTTCTCTATAAACTTTGTTCTGTATGTACTAGATCTCATTCAAAGCCCATTTTTCAATAGGAAAATTTTCTGAGATTTCACAAGTCACAGAAACAGTCCTGCTTTGAATTCTGTCTCAATATTTGCGGGGGCAGGTATTAAAAGAAAGTTTAAAGTATCCCTTTAAACAGCAGATCAGTTGAGTGATTCACTTCCACCTCATTTCTGCTAGAATTAAGATAACTGAATTGATTTTTTTCCTGTTTAATTCTACTTGAGTTGTGAAAGATTGGTCAGTATTTAGTCTTTGTTTGATATTATGTACTGCTAACCATGAATTTGTGTGGGGTTTTTAACATTGTTTTTAGAAAACAGAAGGTGTTAAACCCAAACTAGGTTTTATAGCAATGCCATTACATAACCATCCAATTAGTAGCTCATTCAATGCTATTAATAGGAGCTTCCACATCTAAATCATTTTGTGTAGGGCAACAATGACTGGCAAGAAAAGCCTTCTTATTAGTTATTCATTCTCAGAAGAGAATGCATGAACTTCATGGAGATTTATGAGATGTGGAGTGATGTACTGTTCATTAGTTGCCAGAAGGCTGTGTGTTAAAATGCTGTTTACCTTTCCAGAGACCCAAGAGATTTTTAGAACCAGTGGGTTTGTTGAAATGTGTGTGTTGAAGTACCAGTACCTGAGCAATTGTACCTGAGCAACCGATTCCTGTGACAGACAGAGAGAACTGGGAGTGGGGAGGGTGAGGTTTTTTGTAAACTTAATGCAACCTTGCAGTCTGAACACTGGGGCTTTGATTAGGTATTGCGCAAACACTGGTCTAACATTCACATTTCCCAGTATCTTTTAATCATGGTTTGAAGCATGTGAGCTTCATATGTATTTATATTTTATATACATTTCATGCAGAAGGATAGCACAGACAGAGCTCAGACCAAGGCAGTCTGAAGCCAGGAACTCTCAGAAGTCTTTTTGTTTGAAATAGTGTCTGTGATTTAGTATTATGTTTCCAGTGTACATTAAGTGACATAATATAATTAATTCTTGAAGCCAGGCAGCTGATATAAACTAAAGCTAGAAGACTAAGTCCTCATATGATGATATTTTTCTGTGGTTCAGCTGGAATGCTACCCTACAATATAAAGTTGGTTTTCATGTCCCTGATTTCAGTTTTTCATAATGTCAGCTAATTTGGGGTAGACGTTTGTCATGCTAAATCCACACAAAGACACATACAGAGAGGAATCTGAAATCTCATGAAAAAAACTAGATGGGATCATACTAAGCTGTTTGAGCTTCTGACCACAAAATATGATCCGGAACATCTTGTACAAGACACCTTTTTTTAAAAGGGAGATCAGATATCATTTCTATTTTAAAAAGACCACGTTAAGAGTTGCAGCATGTGAGCTAGTTTGAGCTTACACTCCTCAGTTCCTAAGTTCTAACATTAAAGTAATGAATTGGTGAAGGGAAAATATCTTTCCATGCTCTGATAACCTTCCACTCTTCATCACAGGAATCTGCTTTTATATCAATTGACCCACATTTAGCTGGTTATATGCTAGTAAAATCACTTCTTCTCCTGAGGGTTGTATTCTTCTCTCCTTGGATCTCTTTCTCTACTGCTCCTGAAGTTCAAACTGTTATGTTTGAGGTTTTGCATCTCTTAGTCATGCCTTCCATGTCTTTACAGCATCACACTCCCCACCAGCTGCTGTCTATGGGGATATAACAGTCTCTTCCGTTCCTTTTCTCTAGGCACAAGCCACTTCAGAATTAAGGATTCACTTACATCAGTACCGAATGAGTGCAAAATGAATGGACCTAAGTGAATACTGATTCAGGTTTCCATTTCTACATTGCTTCCTTATTGATGGAGTTCTTCAGCCCCTCTTCACTTGACAGAGATTTACACAATCATCTACACATGAGTTAAAATACAAAAAGAACGCTTAAATTCTTTTATAAGAATGTCAGATCATACACTGTAAATCATTAACAAGTTTTTTTCCTTAGTATTTCATTTCATTTCATACTCCTATCCATCTTGTATTGCTTTCCACTCGCTTACTGAAAACTATTTAAAGTTTGTAAGTAAACTAAAATGTAAAACTGAAATACTAAAATATAAAATGTGCAGTCTTTTTTTACATCCCTCTATCATCTCTTTGGTGTTCTGCACAATAATAATAAATGCTCTGTTTTTCTTATATTTCTGTTCCTATCATGATAATGCATTATTTTTTAAGCCCACATATTAATCATCTATTTCAGTGACATCCACAATTGTTTGGCTTTTTTTTACATATTTATATATCTACAAAATACATGGGAATCTCAAGCGACTTCCATATAGTGATGATGAATATTTGGCCTATTCACTTTTCACATTTATGCCTAAATCTGCATGGAGCAAGTTACGGTTCTTTTGGATTTCCTGGTGGGAAAGTGGAGAGAAAATGATTGCAATTAAAATGAGACTGCCAAAAGCCTACAGCACTTTTTGTACCTTCATATTGTAGGTGTCACAACTCCAATGTGTAAAAATGAATTCTTTACAATATGAAAATCTTATCTTGCCATTAACAGAATGTTATTTGTTGGTATCTAAAGGAGATAAAACTTTCCCATGATATAAAATTACTTTGACCATTTACAGAATAGAAGTAAATATTGCTTCAGTGTGTGACTTCTTGCACACTGTCCATATTTATATCTTTCTTACTTCAGAACTAGGTGGAAAACAGCTGTGAAGTTTTCTTTCTGAAAATATTACACTGATTGAAATAGTTTTAAAAAGCCTTGATTTTGACAAATTTAATTTAAAAACAGAGAGAAAAATAAAAGCAAAGAAAGATTTGAATAATAGATGCTCAAATGTGAAATTCAGCAAACCTTTCAGAACAGGAACAATCTGAACAATTTCTGAATGCTGCCTAAGTTTCAGAAGAGACATTGCAGTGATTACATCAAATTAGGCTGCCATTCTCCCATTTTTTCGAAAAAATGAGTGTTCTTTTTGTGTAGCATCTCTTGGTAGGGTAAGCTTTAGAAATGGCTGGCAAAGTACTTGGCTTAGAAAAGCAGGCTTCCCCCTTAAACCCAGCAAAACAGATTCACCTTTGGTGTAGATCTGTTAAGTGAAACAGACTTACAGAAAAATGATGGTGACCCATTTTGTCTTGTAAAAAACATGGATCTGATGCTCAGATAAAGAATCATATATTGCGTGAGTGCTCAAAGCTACTTACATGAGAGAAGATTGCTTTTATAAGGAAGGATTTGTAGGATCAAACTAGCATAAGAACATAAGAAATGCTCTGCTGCGTCAAACCGATGGCCTATCTAGCCCACTATTCTGTCTCTCACAGTGGCAAAAGGAAATGCCATATATGCTTTTGAGTACAGAACCTAGCTGCTATCTGCAGTCCATTGTCATCTCCCCACCATCCTGCACAGCTGACTTTTATAATAATACATACTATATGTTGCATATATAAATAGCCAAGAGGGATGGATGGAAGCCTGTGACCTTTTGTGATTCGCAAAGAGCTATATTGTATCTCAGAAGATGTTTCTTTAAAGGAAAGCCATTCAAAGCACTCACAAATAGTTCATCAGATAGTTTTACTGAACTCTTGACACAGAGGTAACTTTAGCCAGTCTTATAGCTGCCAGTTTAATAAAACACACTAGTTTATGTATCCCGCAGTAGTTGTCATGTATGTGCAACTAATTGTCTGGCTTACCCTCCTAGACAAGCTAGTTTCTTATTTCACAGTGGTCTTGTTTGCCAGCCATGACTAATGGGCTTGTAAGTGGAAGTGATGGTCTGTTCCTCAGTCTCAGCCATCACTTTTCTGAGCAATAGCAGCTCAGCTAAGTATTTTGCAAATGAAAGAGACATCATGTAAGCTTTTTGGTATCTTGAAGCTGGCTTTATCTGCTATGTATACAGCACTGATTGTATTTCAGAGACCATTAAAAAATCTCAAACTATTCAAGCTGCTTTTCATCTGACAAACTTGCAAGTGAAGGATTAATATGCCCCAGGAAATTCGCAGAGAGAGAAGCTTTGTATTTACTTCAACAGCCCTGCCACAGAGTTTAGAAAGGCTCTTTTCTGAGCATTAAGGTACCCTCTCATCTGCATTTATAATTTAACATCTCTGGAAGTATGAACAACAGTAGCTTAATGAATAAACTCACCCATCATCTGTAAAAGAATAAGTTCATCTGTGATGGAAGATTGCTTCTTTACTTCACAACGTGAAGACAGGACTCTAGCTGTGTTGCTTCTTTCATCACCTTCTCAATCTCACCTGAAAAAAAATACGACACTTATTTGACCTTGAAACTTCTGACTTGAGGAAAATGCATTTTTTTGGATGATTAAAGCAAAGTAGTTCTGTGTAGTTCTCTCTCCCTCCCTGCAGTCATTTTCAAGGTTCAGTCATTTCTTCTTGAAGTAAAAAAGATGAATCATACCAAGTATCAGTAATGGCGCTGGTTCTACCAAATACACACATTTTTGCAAGCTCACAAAAACATTACAGATTTCTTGTGTGAAAAAGATGAGCTAGTAATGAGGACATTCAGTTGAGGCTTAGATGCTCTTTCTCATACATTGTGTTGTTCTTAACAAGTAGGGTCAAATATCAGTCCCTGTTGTTTTTCCTGGTACTGTAGGTTTGCTTTGTCTTTCAGATATTTTTCAGGTGGATGGAGACATTTAATGAGTGAACTTCTACTTGGAAGAAAATCATTTTATGTGTTTATATAGAAGGAAAGTATATGCTTTTATGAAAATTATTTATAAGCAAATGCCATAGTTAAAGTTATGTGCATTACAGATATTGTTTGTCAGTTGGAATTTTAGGTCAAATTGAAAATTTAAGTTACCATGAGCTGGTGAACAGAATAACAAGAACTGAGAAATTCAAGGCAGAAGTACCTCCCAGTGTTTACGAATAACTGAACAGGAAGCAAACTATTCCGGAACTGAATGTTTCTCTATCTTTTGATGCTTCTAAGTCAACACCGAGTACCCTTCTCAAAAATATGCTTTCATCGGATACAAGTTGCTAGCCTTAGTTCAGAGGTAACTGCATGAAATGTAACGGTCCGTTTTATACAGGGCGTCAGACATGGTGATCTAATGCTTTCTTCTGGCTTTAATAACTATGAATCCAAATGTAATGCAGGTAATGGCTTTGTCACAGAGCAGCTAGCTTTTACAGGGACCTGGGTTCAGCCCTGCCTGTGATTAATTGCCAACTTTACGGCAAAGCCTTCTGGAGAGGTTGTCTGTTGATAGCTTGAAAACTACCTGGTAAACATTAAAGCTGAAAGAGCTCATTTGGAAAGATAGCTGCAGAGAATAAATGGGCTCCTGTAGGGAATCCCAGATCAGGAAAAATAATCTAGTTCATATGCAGTTCGATGATAATCATGTAGGAAATAGATAACCTCTGCAACAGATCTAAAGCCAAGAGATGATTGACATGCTAAGCTTTTGGCCAACGGTTTTAGTTAAAAAAAAGTAAAAACGAACTTGGGAAGAACAGTGTAAAACACCTGGGTTCCATTTCCTTTTGAGCCTGGAAAAGGTTTTGTCTTTCTTGATAAAAATCTGGAACAATTTAAGAAACACGGAGGGTACTGCTGTAGGGAAAATGTGTTTATTAGGTCATGATATATGCACATAAAGGACTATTTTCAGATTATGAGTTTTATATCCATTGCAAAGATTCAGATAAGTTTTCTCAACAAAGAATATTCTCGATGGAATTTAGTGGTGGGGGAGTAGTTGATTTGTGACAAATTTTTCACTGAAAAAGTGGGGATAAATTGATTATGATAATCTACAGTGGCCTAAAACTAAATGATTGCTTGCTATTTAAAATGCACAGATTCACCAGATTAGTTCTAATGCTACCAAATTAATAGTCTCTGAGAGGGGAAATGGGAAACAGCCTGATGAGAGCAAATACCATGTAGAACTAAAGTGGTTCTCTTTCATACCATCAACAGCAGTCCCTATTTTATCACTGTTTGCCTTTCATTAACTTAGAAATAGGCTTGCTTAACTGATTATTTGATAGTTTGTTTCTTTTTAATCAGATCCACAAAAATGCACAGAATGGATTTAATCTATGAAATTGCAACATGGGCAACAAAATTTCAGGAAACAGGAAATCTCATCAAGAAATGTATAAGCTACTTGGTATCATTTCCAAATTTTTATCTGATCCCTTTGCAAGTAAATTTGCCTGCAAGCTCTGCCTTTGTTCTAGGCCTGCCACACACAGGAATTACACATACAGGACTAGAAGGTAGTTCCTGGGTCTTTTAGTTTAGTATCTGCTACCAAAGACAGCTGCATCTGACACTGCCTTTTTCTATATAGCCTGACTTCATCTCCCTCCTTCTTCTGCTAATCAAATTGAAATTCTGTTCCATGCCAATATAACATTAATGGTTAGAAATCTTAGCTTTATGTCAAGCCTCTGTGTATTCATTTTCAGCTTGTAGCCATTCTATTCTGTGCCAATGTTGTCCTTTAGTTTCTATTACACTTGTCCCTAAATGCTGTTAATATCACTGCTGTGTTGAGAGTGCAATGGTGTTCTCTTTCAGTCCTTGTTTTTAGTCTCCTATCATAAAATAAGTTTGTCATTTCCCTGTCATCCTAGAATCTTCCCCTGGCAGCTGTTCTGATTTGATTTTTCTCTTTCTCAAATACGGTTAAAACAAAATCTAGATACTATTTGGGAGGAGATCTCACCAGTTCTTCTCTATTTCTGCTTAAAATACATATATATGTATATTCATATCTATATATCTTCTGGTATATTCTAGTACCACAAATTCCATATAACAATCATCTGATTTACATAAAGCCAAGTCTGTCTCCCATCAGTTGTTTCCAGCTGATGAAGAAACTAGATACTCAGACATCCAACTAGACATCCAAGATTTAGGGAAGATTTAGTCCAAAAGAGGAGACTCCCTATCAAAGAAAAGAGAGCTTGGACTGTGGCATGAGTAAAGTACAGCAGAACAGATTTTTGATTTACCAGTGCTTTCTCTCTTATCTGTCACATCCTTCCACTGGCACCTGGTGTCAGACAGAAAGACACAGTTTCTGTGGGATGACTGGTTCCCCATTTAGTTTTGAAATACAAATTTTATAGAGGGTTTTTTCCATTTATTGATGAACTAGCTGACTACTTAACTGAGTGAAATTAGAAAGGGTGCATATATGTACATATACTATATCATATTGATATGTTTTCTAACTAATCATTCCTTTAAAAGAGGGTCTCAAGTTTCTGGAATTCTCCAAATTCCATTATTTTTTTCTGTCTTCAACAGCATATTACTGTATTTATGGGGGAGATATGAGTTACAAAGTTTGATTGTATAATAATAGCTGTTCAGGGATTTACAATCCTTGATATCTCTCTAATACAAAGCTACCTGCCAAATATGTGAGATTTTCTTTCAGGAAAAACAATTAGCCACGCACAATGAAATCATGGATTATAGCTATTTTGGAACTTTTCCAAACTTTTGGCAGGATTGGCTCTGGAGACCCATATAACCTCTAGCTGCAAGCCTCTTGATGATTGAGATTCTGTAAATATCAAGGTCAAGAGTAATCTCTGCTTATAATTGTCTAAAGAAATAAGTTTTTGGCTCCTTTCATGGTGTCATTGACCTTGAGAAAAATAATTGCTAAGGTTAAAATGTCTCCTGGTGATCTATCGAGCAGTAAAATAGCTTACTCACAGTCATGACAACCCCCCAGGGCTGGTATTTGTGGCCTGCTGACTACTTCATTGTGACTCTCTGTTAAGTTTTGGAGGTTGGATGGTTTGGGGGAGATGAGGATAAATTCTGTGAATTGATCTAAGACTGAGAGGAGGAATGTCACTGTTTTATTTAGAGATGGATCAGTGGAAAGCATTTTCAAATACTACTGATTATTCATGAGCTGAAAATAATTACTAATTCCTTTCAGCAAAAGAGTTTTATTTAAAATGAACATCATTGTTCAGAAATAACTCCCAAATTTCCATCTTATCTGCTTTCTCCAAAAGTATTAAATATGATCAAAGTGCTCATACAGGGAATCAACCAAATGATATAAATTTAGTCCACAGGGAACAGACTGACTAACAGGAGTTTTGAAGGGAACGAAGAGGTGCACAGGGGAAGGTTGCTTTCTTGATTTTGTTTTAGGCTGTGCAGAAAATATCCCAGAAGGCTGATCTGGTGGATTGGAGTGCAGAGGTTTATAATGCACAGATGAGGATTGCTGAGCATCCCAACTGGAGAGCTGAGCATGTTTTACAATGAACTGAGATTAATTTTCGATTCTGCAGTAAAAAGAAAACAGCAGGATTATGAATGGTTTTCCTTGAACAAGGACATGAGGTGGGAGTAGAGGAGTGTTATGTTTCTGGAGCTGACAGGCAAATCTCCACTGATAATAGTGCCTAGTGGCATTTATGACCTCATAGATTATGAAATAATATTTCAGATAACTCAGAAGGACATGGAAGAAAATATTTAAAGGATGCTATTAGAAATTCTTCCTGGCCCACAGGAAAACAGAAAATCCGTAAGTGCAGCACTGGCTGCGTAAAAAGTTTAAAGACATTTTGGATAGTTCTCATGTTATGGGGAACTGTATAGGGAGGGTAGACTAGTAAGGAGACTCTTAAGCCAAAACAGAATAGAAAAGTATAAACAAGAAGGAGATAGCAAAAATCACTTATCAAAAATCAAGATGACAAGAAAAATATCAAGGAATCATGTAGCAAAAGTGAGGGGTAGACATTCTCTTCTTCTATTGTGACTGATAAGTAAAAAGAATTGGAAGTTTGTATTGAAGATCATGCATCCATTTTAACTGGTATCACATCTGGTGTGAAGTTTTTTGTGTTTTGTTTTGTTTTTAAGCAGATTGCTAAATCACTGGTTGGAGGAAGAATCAAGTGGGTAAAAGGGAAGGAAGATCAGTACTCTATAAAAAAACATAGTAAATCACTTTCTGAGGAGCTGACAATCTGGATACTTACTGTCTTGAACAATGCTCAAGAAACTGAAGCACAAAGAGGAATTCATCATTAGTTTCTGCTACAAGACCATCCTTGAACACTAAGAATAGGAGTTGTAGCTCTTTAAGTACCTGTAATTGTACTTAATTAATTCAGTATCTATAATTTGAATGGCAGCCTCAGGCTTCTACTACGAAAATGGCCTTAGAATTTCCACAAATTACAGAGGAGTTCCCTAACTTGAAAAGTCAGTTCCAACAGAGAATGATGGTATATTTTAGTCTTTAAGAGACAGTTTTACAAATAAAAAACAATTTTATGCCAAAAGAGATAAGAGAAAAGAATTAAACTCAAAAATGAGACTGATCATTTAGAACTTCATAAAAATGTTTATTAGGTGCTCCAAAACTCCACAGACATGGTTTGAGAAAGAAGACTGTGCTGGTTAAAAAGTAGCCTGGCTTTGAAAGTAATGAAAGTGACAATAAAGCAATATAAATATTGCTACTCTAATTTCCTTGGAAGTCAGGCTGCTGCTTTAAACAACATACCCTTCTATCCAAAGCATGGGTGAACCCACGTAACAAACAGAAGACGGAGAAAGGTGATAGCAGTGAATGTAAGTGAAAACTTAGGGAAGAGCAGCAAAGGGCACAAAAATACATACATGGCAAGCTGATTTAAAACACTGAAAGCTTTTAAAATATACCTTTGATCACTATGTTGTCCATGACAGCTTCAACCAATTTGAGAGGCAGTAAGAGGAGTATCACAAACTTTGTTTCCAGGAGTAACTTGTTTGGCAAGATGAGAGGTGGTGAAAGAAAGAATAGGTTGCATATTAGAAAGCAAAGAACAGTGGCATTGCTCTGTTACAGAAAGTAAAAATGAAAATGTCATTTTGAGTATAAAAAATACAGACGTGCTCTGTAAATATAACAGTCTGGGTAAAAAGGGCCAACATCTGATCCAGGCCTATTAATGTCAACGGCAGGTTTTGAATTTAACAGTGAATAAAGAAGTCCCTTTTCTGTGTTCATGTAAAAGTCTGTCCCTCTGACAGAAGGAAGTTTTACAGTGATGCCATGGGGTGATCTTCAAAGCCTTCCTTTCAAGAAAGAACTATAAAGGAGCTTCTGATATACCACAGCCTTAAGTACATAGTTAGCAAGAAAGTGATACATGCAGTGTTTGGCCCAAGCTCCTTCCCCTTGCCCGAGTTATTTATATAAATAATTAGATCATACTCTTGTGTTCTCTTTGTCTCCTCTCATAGCCTTTCATTAAACTGTTATTTAAAATAAATATTTCCTTCCTCCCTCCTTCACTAATGCTTGCCAGCATTAGTTGACTCTCACCTTAAGAAAATCATAGAGCAGGATCACAAGACTGCCCATTTCTTCTGGACTTCATGCTTTATTTCAGCAACTCTGCTGGATCCCACTCTTTCAAACCTTTGCATTTCTTGCCAGCTAAGAGGCTCCAATTTCAACATTTTCTTTATGGTAACTCCTAGTTGTGGCAAGCCAAATGGACATATTTTTCAACATAGATAAACCCTCTTCACTTGCATCTGAGAATAAGACTAATATGTAAGCATTCAATGCATCTTGGTATTAACATGAAGACAAACAAAGAAGCCAAGTCTATACATTACATGAGACAGACTTCTCCCAGAGGACAAGAAGGAAGTAAATGAATAAAGGTACATATGTAAGGCTAGGCTGTGTCCCTAACTAGACATCTGTGGAAGGGAGGGAGAGAATAAATCATTTCCTTATTCTCCTGTGGAACTGCATTAATCTTTCCTCAATTAGGCTTTTCTTACCTATTGCTTTTCCCCTCATGAGCAAGCAAATAAAAACTGTAGTAATGAAGGAAAGAGGAGAGCCACAGCCAAGGCAGAACATCAAAAACATTATTTAGTAAATTATTCTTTCAGAGCCAGAGACAGTTAAGATATTGTGATTAAGCAAACTCTCTGAACAGTTTATGAGCTTACTCAGCTTATGCACTGCATTTTCTTTGCCCAGAGCCTAACTGCTAAAACTAACCCTTTATAGACTGTTTCATCAAAGAGGTGATTATCTTGGAGAATGGCCCCCACTTGGGTGCCATTTCCTCTTTCAGTCACTGAATCCTGGTGCCTTCTTAACATAGCCTTGAGGGCAAAGATTTGTTTATTCCTCCTCCCACCTCATTAGCTTTGAATATCTCAAGAACAAACATATTCCATTTTCGCTCATGTACTGTGCAGACTGTATGCCATTTTCACTAACAGAAAGCAGAAAGACACAGTCACTTCTTAAGTTCAAGTTTTTGCTCTTACACATGTAAAAATTTCTGTGGTCTGTGTAAAATAAATATTTCTTCATTGTGGAAGTCTGTTTACAAAGTGCTGACTTTTTAATAGATCAGTAGTAACCTACTAATCTAAGAATACAGGAAGTTATGTTGTACACCTATAGTATATCAGGTAAAGACACCAAGATGCATTCATATGTAACTTAGGTGTGTTGAAAGTATGGATTTAGACATGAACTTCACAGACTTCAAAATGTAACCCTCAGAGTCTGTACTGTTGGACAATGTTGAGGCATACTACAAATCCCATAAAAAATAGAGCAAATGAAAATGAACACAGAAACATAAACAAAAATTATTCACAGGTATCTTATCCAAATGCTGTTTACATTCATTGAAATCATAATGAATGAGTTCTACTTTCTCTATTTTTGCTAAAAACGAATATATCAACATATCTATCTATCTTCTGATGTATCCTAGCACCACAAATCCCTATAACCATCATCTGATTAACATAAAACCTTGTATATCTCCAATCACTTGTTTCCAGCTGGTGAGGAAACTAGATACTCAGACATCTAGTGGACATACAAAGTTCAATGGGTACTTAAGTTCATTGAATGCAGTAAAATTCTGACTCAGAACAATGACATTTCCATAGCCCAGCCACCTTGAGATGAGTAACAAAAGATTGCAAATTATTTCACATTGTGTTAAAGTTACTCATACTGAATGTATGCTTTCTCATGAAGTGCAGCTAGCTGGTAAGAGGAGCTATACAGGTAGCCAAAATATAAGATGCTGCACAGGGGTGAAAGAAATTGCAGCGCAGTGTGGGGCATTTTGTGGGCCCAGAGAGTCCGGAGGAAACCTTTCACACCCAGTAGGATCCAGATGATATGTTCCCTCGCCATCATCATGTGGCCTCTGGGAAAACCTGAAGAGAGAAGGCAGCGAGAGGCTGGGAGCAGCCGCACACCCAAGATAAGCCAGGACTTCTGGACATTCAGAGACCTTCCTGTAGCATTGACTGAAGTGTCTACCTCATGTCTTGCTCTGTGTTCCCCACAGTTTTCTCTCTTCAGTCCTCCTCCACACATACTGCCATTCCTCCGCTGTAGTCTCTATCTTTTCTGGCTTTCTCATTTCCCTTCCATTTGATTACCTAATCCCCTCCCAGGTAAACCACCCTGGAACAAAGGAAATAATCATGAATGTCCATTGGTTTTACTACTATGACACTGTTCACTTTGACTTTGCGTTCTACCACTTTCCTCACCCTACGTCTGTTTACAGCTTAAACTCTTTGAGGCAGGAACTGTCTAATGCTCTGTGTTTCCACAGTGCCTAGCACAATTGTGATCTATTCCTTGGCCCTCAGGTGGGCCATTAGTTGGCCCTTGGGTGTTTCTGTAATGCGTATGATTCATTAATATGAAGTGTCCTGTAATACAGAAGAACACCTGTTTTGGGTTGTTTTTTTTCGTTGTTTTCTTTTAATTATTCTGTGAAATTGTCAAGTCAACTTGAGAATATTTTTTCTAAACTTCTTGTTAGGTAGAAAGTTGAAGTTGTGTTTTCTAGGATAGGAAATCCTCTCAATTTTCCTCTCTCAGGGATAATCCTGTGCTGGTATATGCTATTTCCTGATTAGATGTTTGTGTTAGGAGAACTTCTTTCTTCATAGTTGTATCTTTCCTTTAGTTTTGGAAAAGCTAATCCTTGGGTCATTAACACTTTCTATGATTCTGTAGAGCTTGGCAGAGTTTTCTTTTCTTACATTTCATAGCACTTTTTCCCCCTATGTATATTCCTCTGAAAGGTTTCCTCCATCTCTTTTGTATTTTAATGCTTGGATGAGGCTCTGCATTTTGGGTGATGTGGCCATTTCTATATAGGGCATTATCTGTTTTGCCTTTAGAAATGTACCAGCTTTGCAAATTAGGGCCTAATGATTTATAGCCCAAATGGTGCTAACTGTCTCATTACTGGGCAAACAAAGACTTTCTTCAAATGTCAGATAACAGATGGTGAACACAAATTTTATTTCCTTTTCTTTAAAAATTACCATTAAAGCTAGCAGGAAAATATGAGAAAAGGGGTGAACTGGTCACATACTTCAGATTTTTAACGTATTTGTTTCTAATCAGCAGTTGACATCTAAAACCTGTCAAGTTTCATAGTTAATTGTAAAATGTTTCCCTGTTTTGGTCAAAATTTCACACTCTGAAATCTGACTAAAAATTGACAAGCTCTATTTACTACTTTTTTAAAGCTTATCTACTCTTGTATTTAAGACATAGTGATGTTAAAATATAATTGCTAATTTTTTTTAATACGGTTTTAACCATGAAAAATATATTGGGCTACATTGTAAAAACTGGGTTTATATTATTTCTTAGCAAGGAATTATTATTGCCACAATTTCCTTGTAGCAAACTGTTCTGTTCTAGGAGAATATGACAAACTGCTGAGAAAATATCCATCAGAGATACGGTTCCTAATTGTGAATTTTGTGTATAGTCTAGAAACATTACCTAATATTAAAATATTCCATCATGTAAGAATGAGTAACTATATAACACCTATACAAACGTACAGAGATACATACTTTTGTCTGTGTGTCTATTTCTATTAGATTATTACACTACTGGCAATACAAGGAATTCAGAGGATGACATTCTCCAACAACTACAGTTTGTAGCAGACATGCAATGATGGATAGGTGGATGACATTTAACTCAGAATAAGCCCTATTTGATGTAGAAATGGATGACACTTCTGAGGGACTGAAATTGGGAAAGACATTTCCTCATACAGTAATGTTCACCAAAAACTTCATTTTGATACTTGTGTCTTACTTTGTGAAGACATGCAAGGAGTACACTGTGTGGAATTTGGTGAATTCATCTGATGTCAGCAGAAACTGATGTTGGCAGAGTGAGTGACAGTACAGTCTATTTGTATTCTCTGAATATATCTGATAAGACTTTCAAGTTAGTTCAGCTAGACGATAGGGTTAAATGTGTGTTTCTTCTAATTGAAACTTATATATCCTGAAATCTTTAGGACAAACTTTGCAGTCTTAAGACTTTATCAAGATATCTGTTGATACTATTAAGATTTTAATTGAATATATATTGAATAAATATTCAATGTTGAATATTTATAAATATCCTTGACCTTGAAAGCATGTAAGTATTTTATTGGTATGAAGAGTAAATGATTATAATAATAGTAATAAGTAAATGATTATACAATGGAAGACGTCTTACCTAGTGTATTAATGTATATGTCTTGGTATCAAAAAAATGTGTATGTATACACATGAAAAATATATTAGAAAAGTCTTATCTAAAAATGCACATTACTGCTACGCTAAGATCGACAAGATTCAAAGAGGACATGAAATTCCCTGGAGAGATGGGAGTCAAGACTGAATAGACTAATCTAGTAATGTGCCTCTTCTGATGTATTTTCTTAGTTGCTTTGTTCAGAGAACAAAAGTAACATTTGTTTTATTCTTCTAGTTAGTGTTGTAGATTCTAGTGTATTTTCTCATTTTCATAGCAGAACTGTCCTGTCATTTCAAATGCACCCACCTTTTGCATGTTCTGAGTAAATGTCACTCAGGAGTAATGAAAATGTTCTGTCTCATTTTTGAGAAAACTATGGCAAGATCTTCTGTTTGCTTTTGTTCTGAAACTTTCCATTAGTGGAATCTGAATCTCTTCTTTGCTACCTTGATGGAAAAGGACTGGAAAAAATTGAAATTTGTTTAAGTAACTTTCCTAAATAACAGCAGCAATATTTTATCTTTCTCAGCTGCCTCTGCCAAAGCTTATCCTAATGTTTCTCCAAGTACTTTTATTCTCCCCTGCATATTTAGCTGATGCTAGCAGATGCTTTAGCCTGCGTGTCAGCCCTCTAGGGATGGAGCCATAAATGTCTTCCTTGAAACTGCATTTAATATCATTCCCTCACAGCAAAACTTAATGACTTCACATAACAATCAAAAAACAAATAAAGCCCCTAACTAAAAGGAATTCAAGTTATAGTTTACTTTCTTATCCTTGTTTGAACTCAGCCGTCTGTAACCCTTGAAAGAGTTTCTCTCTTTAAAATTCATGGCTAGGAGGCCATTCTGTATTCTGTGCATGATGCTCATAGCATCTTACTGACAGGGATGAAAGGCAACAGGGGAAAAACAAGCACTGAACAACCATTTTATTTGATCGTCTTGTATGGAGTAGATCTGTGACCAAAAAAGGAAATAATTTTCCATTAAACTGTAGATGGATAAAATAAGATGATCGAATAAAATAAGCCTAACCTACGTGAAATGAATTTCCTGAATGAACTAAGTAGTATATTGCTGAAACTGAAGAGTTAACCTTCGCTCATACTTAGGATTTAGAGAATAATATGACAGTTGGCATATGATTGTATAAGAATCGTGGTGTTATATATTTTACCAGAGTTTAAGGGTTAGGGAAAAGCTTAAGGTATGCTAAAAAACAGAGGGTAAATGAGAGGATATGTTGTTTCCTGAAAACTCAGTTTCAGAACTATCATATGCTTTGTAAGAACCTGATTCATGATTTTGGCATGACTGGGCTTAGCACTAGGGAACGTTTGTTACCAGCACAGTGTTGCTTTGAAGTCTATCCTGAGTGATAAAACAAAAAAGACAAATGATATGTTCTGAAGATGGAGTACTTACTAAGGAAAATTCACTTTAAGAAAACATAAGAACACTTTTCTTTAGATTCATTTTTGTGACATAGATGAATATGAAACTCAGCAAAAAAAAAGTTTGGTAAGGTTGGGTAAATTGTTAATAAAACAACATCAGTTTTAAAATACCATATTCTCATGTAATGTAATTCAGTTTCCTTCCATTGATTTAAACAGGTATTGAATTGACTTAAAGGCAGCTATGTCAGCTTCTGTCACCTAGGGGTTTGGTCCTGAATGCGTTAGAAAATGACTTCTTAAGATCTTCAATATTTGTAGCACCCATGTTGTGTAGAGAGGCTGATCATATCTCCACAAAACACAGTTACCAAACAAATGAACAAAACCCAAATGCCTCACCATATGACCTCAGTTTAGATTGTTCTGTTTATATATATATATATAAATATATATATATGTAAAAACATGTTCAAATGAAAATTACAAATTCATTATGATCACCTGCCTTGTCTTTGGTCATTCGCATTCATTCATTCATTCATTCATTCATTCTTCACAGGAGCTTGCCCCTGAAGTAACAAGGTCTGTAACTAGGAAGAGAGTAACTTCCCTAAATCCCAAAGTACTGTAATCCTGGATTTAAAAAGTAAAGTGGTACCATTACAGCAGATAATTGTAACTCTGGAGAAATAGGTCAGAGCTGCAGTTCATCTCAATGCTGCTACTGACAAATGAGGTCAGATTTTCCTTTCTTTTATTGTGTGTTGCTTTGAAAGGAAAGATCTCACTCTGTGTTGATAACAGTACCTCATTCCCAAGCAACAACATCAGAAAAGTTAAGACTAAAAATTCAGTCTCTGATTGATCCCTCCACAAAAAGAGTTATTGTTTATACTGAAGGCTTTCAGGATTTCCCCTTGTGCATCACACCCAAAACATGCACAAGTAAATGTCAATCTTATGATGCTGTTTTTAGTATTTCTCATAAAATAGTGTACAGCATGCATGAAAACATAATAGCATTTTCTAAATATCCTCAGCATAGGGAAGGATAAATACACAGACTCATTCCTATCTTTCTCTGTTATTGTATGTGCATTCCCTGGTTACTTATTTAACAAGAGTTGTCTCTATAGAACTACTAAAGGAAATGAAAACATGAATCCCCAAATTTTTGTAATCACTTTTATGGAATGTACTCATTCAAGAAGGAATTTTGTGCTGCTGGCATAGGCAGTGTAACTATGAAAAAATACAGCCTGACTATAAATTCTGTATAATCCCTAAGGAAACTTAAGGAAACAAGCTATTGCAATGCAGATTTCAATGGTTCCCTGAAGAATTTTGCACTTTCCCAAATCCTTCCCTGAGGAGATTTCGCTTTTCCACAATTTACACTCAAACGTAATTAATTTTGATGGCCCCTGCATACTTCCTTGATGCTTACAAGTGTGTTTAAATTTTGTATCACTTACCACATGAGACTATCTTCCTGGGTCAATACATTGTGAGCTACCAGGTCTATAATTATTTTGTAGCTGTCTTCATTCTCAGTGAAAGTGATAAGCTTGAAGCACACTGGTCTCTCTGAATTAGCTGAAATGCTAAGAAAGAGACAATAAGTAGTCAGTTCAAGGTTTTTGCTATCAAGTATTAGAAGCATGGAAGATACATGCAGAATTCCTGTATTTTAGATAATGAGATACAAGCTCAATTTTGATTCAAATAGATCTTGTGCCTAATACTGTCAATTTGAACAATACAACACATCTGCAAGAACACTGATGAACCCCTGCTAGAATCTTGTTTGCAAGCATTTACAAATTCATGCTTTCTGTTAACCGCAAGTATTTGGACAGATGTTAGTATTTATGCAATTATTCATGTATTGTAAAAAGTCTGATCAGTCTAGCTTTAGGATTGAACTGTTAATTCTTTTCTGATTAAAAAAGGTTATCTTATCAGGAATCATGGAAGTCAGCAGTCAACATTTTTTAAGTTCTCTGTTTCAATATTAGTCTCTATATATCCATCAAGTATTAAATATGTACAGAAGAAACCTTTTAAAACAATGAAATATAAAACGAGTCACTTGGTGGAGGCAATGCATTTTTCTGCCAGGTTTTACCCAGGTCAGTATTTGGGCTTTCTTATGCAGGGATAGGAAAGTCTAATGAATTTGGCAAAGGAGAATCAATGTGAGAAAAATTAATTTGACGGCTTATTCTTATTTTTCAAAGTGACAGATTTGATGATGGGTCATGAAGAATATTAGGAATTATCATTTCCCCGCTACTGTAGGCGGACAGATAGAGGTAACTAGTCTGTATCTATTCCCCATCTGACTGATCTTTCTCCAGAAATGTTACAAAGGCTTCTGCATGAAAACAATGATGATATTTAAGGGAATATATATTTACATTTCATCAATGCATATATTTTAAAGTAGAAACATTATTTATCAATGAGTCAATATTTCATTGTCTATATATGTTTCACAAATCATATCTGAGTTTCCTAATTTAATGCTTGAGTATGGTGGCCAGAGGAGAGAGTTCTGACATGAAGGAAAAGGCATAACTGAACAAGTAATAACTGGTAACAGTAGGCAAGCAGGCTTGTTTATCTGATTGCCTTGAGCAATTTGGGAAGAACTACCAACAAATGACAGCTGTCACTAGTAATAATCATGGCATATGAGGCACTTCCCTGAAAAAGCCAGATGGATTAAACTATAAAATTATAGAAAAATAAGGGCATGTCTGATTTGGTATGTTTTGTACATTTATTTTTATTTGACCCCATTTATGATACATTTAACTTGTTGTACTCTGGTAAGTATAATTATTTTCTCTGCAGCTTCAAAGTTGTTTGTCTTCTATTAGTTTCCCAGATATTCTCCTCTCCCTTTTTTCCTTTTCATGTAAATGAAAGGAAGACTCTATTAGCCACACTAGCTCCTGAAATTTGTAGCTTGTTTGTAGAGGAGATAAAGTAAAAGCAAAAGAAATGCAAATCACGTGTCAACCCCTTGTGGAAACAATAAAACTGACTATCTGGGATAAGGATAAGCTTAATACTGAGTCATGAAACATAGATTACTAGTATTTCAGGTATGATAGTACTTCCATAGCCACCTGGTAGAATGGATATTCATTCTTACAATTTGATGTGCCTCTCTCTGGAAATAAATATCATTCCTATGTGCCTTATTAGAAGAATCAAAAGAAAACTTAAACTTTCGTAAAAATGGAATAAGTAAATATCCTGGATCCCTCAGTGCTAGAAGGAAAAACATCACATTTGCAAATGCTGACTGTGGCACGTTCCTGCTGGAGTTCTAGACAACATTCTCACAAGAGTGAAGTTACCCAGGTACCTTAGAGTCTCAGTAAAACCAGTATTTAGATACATGCTTGACTTAAATGCTCACTTATTGCTCTGATTTGTACATTTAAGCCACCATTTTTTATACTTATTCTCTCTCTCTTTATATAAAAAGATAGTCAATCTATGACATTCTAGATGTTACATAGTCTTTCACTGATTCTCTTTCTGTGTGATTCTTGACTATGAATATTTCTGAACATTGCCTCTCAAGCTACATGCAGAAGTCCCCTTTAGCTTTAGGCTTCAACAGTTCAGCTATCAATACAATGAAAATCATAAACAGAAAGTCTAATGACCTGTGACAGTTTACATAAACTCAACAGCTGTTCCACTGAGATTTGGAAGAAAATGTTGCAGTCACAATACTCAGTTCATTACATGAATTGAACAGGGTTTGATTCACTTTCTAGAAATAAATTGTTTCAATTTCATTGAAAATACACAGTAATCAGCTTCCTAAAAAATGTGGAACTATGATCAACTAGATTTTTGAACACTTTTTTTCAGTAATAATTTCCCCCACTCTTGATCAAATTTAAGGAATTATCAAAGCTCATGAATAACTACGATAGTTTCATTTAGGTCACTTTGTTTTTGTGAACACTTTCAATTTAAAATACATGCTCAAGTAATTTCTCTCTAGCAAACGCAAAGTACTTTCCTCTGCAGCTGCCCAAAATAATAAAGCATTTGAGCTCTCTTAACTCTTATTCTCTAAACTCCAAGGGGAAAATATTATTGCACACTGAGAGCCATTATGGTGGTTCTAGCCAAGTCAGGAAAAAGCACTAGTTTTACTAGCCTGTACTGATGTTTTCTGAGCAATAATGGAGAATTTGGAAGTTTTTGTAGATAAGAGTTTCCCAGAGAAACTGAAGGGATCTCTGTGCGGTCTTTGTGCAAGTGTATTGGTAACAATTTCAACCTGCAGCATTTTGTACCTAATCCAAAGTCTGCAGAACTCATCTGGAGTTCTGTTTATTCCAAAGGGTTTTCATGGTTGCAGTGGGTAAAATGTCTTTCTAAGCTGGCAGGAAACTCCTGCTCTTGAGTAGTGCTAGGGTATTGCTGTAGGAAAGCATAATGTAACCTTTCAAAGATGTAAAACTACGTTCTGACCACAGTGTAGTTATTAAATAGAAGCCTCACAACATTTTAATAATGTGGGTTCAGAGTTTAAAATCTTGTGAGTACCTTTACATCGCACCTGCTTAGCAATTTCTCAGCATTTCAACTGGATATGCCAGCCTTTTCAAACGCTTCTCAGCTAGGAATTAGTGGCTCTTTCAAAAACCATCACCACTCCCAACTTACTTCTTCCATACCTTGCAGGGAAAACACTTGATTACATGAAACATACGAAAACAGTATTAGAATATGTTTGCCATATGAGGTGGGTCTGAATACTTGGTCACTTCCCTTTTGCCTGTTACAGTTTGTTCCCTTGGATATTGCACTTAATAATACCAAATTCTGCCTCACTGCCTGAAGTTTTTGCTGCTTTGAGATGCTGCTTTTACTTTGTGGTTGGATTCTCTTTCTGCCTGTGCTTGCCAAGCCTTTGCTTGAGCACTGAAGCAGACAGTCATGGTGAACAACTAACATTATGAGCAGGAGGCACCATGTCCATACTTGATATGTGTCTCACTAACGTCCTCCTACTGATCTCAAAGTCATAGCAATATAAGCTACGTGTAACAAGCCTTTCCTATAGTTACAAGGAAAATATGAGGCATCTTTTTCACCTATCCTATCTCTCTGCAGTTTTATACAATCTCTAACACAAGAATATGTTTACTGATCAAGCGTGACAGTTACATCAATGCAAATTGACTTAAACTGACACAGAAGCCATTTCTTAAAAGAATCTTCAAAAGAAAAGTAAATAATCCAGATATATGTAATCAGCACTGAGGGTATACCTCCAAATACATTTATCTTTTCTCTGCCTATTGTATGATTAAGGGTTTTCAGTACTCACACTGTCACTGTTCATTTTCAGCATGGATGATTTATTTACTTACAGGAGAAACGAACAAGAGAAAAAGTAAAATCTTAGCAAAAGATGAAAGTGTATGTTTCCTTTGTGTAATAACCACTTATAACCACTTTGGGAGCAAAAAAGGTTAAATCTCTTCAAGCTTGAACATATCTAGTAAATTATATCCCTTTCTAATCAGTTAGCTTTGTTTTACTTCACTGATACTTCAGAATAAACTTTACTGAAGTATCTGAGAAATATGCAGCAGTGAAAAAAAAGTGTGAGCAAGACGGTAGGATGCATAAAGGAGTAAGCTGATGAATAAGGCAAATGTTGTAATGCTTTTGTATGAAGCAACAACAGCCCTCTGCAGACAGTCTGTACAGCACTTGATACCTCATTTTGTGAAATATACTGTAGATGCAGAAGAATTAAGAGAACAATGATTAAGGGATGAAAAAATTTGACAAAGGACAGAAGAGACTGAGACTCTGCATTTGAAAGAGAAACTCGGAAGGTGGATGTGACAAAGTATACCAAATAAAGAAGGTGACTCAGAAGCTTCCGTCTCTGTACCTCACCACCCAGGGACAAGATGGTGTTCAATTAAATTAAAGGTGTGAAAATCTAAAGTGACACAAAAACCCCTCTCCTTAGTAACTAAACTGTGGAACTCAATGTTACCAGAAGTCACCAAGTCCAAAAGCTTAGCAAAAGTCACAAAGAGGCTCTAGATATTTGTAAAGACATCAAGAATATTGAGTTTTCAGCATATTAAATGCCATGTACAGTGATTTAGGCTGATATGTAACTATTGGAAACTAGAGTGAGAGTCAGCATGGAAAGCTATACGTAGGTTCTTGTATCTTTTTCTGAAGCATCTGGCACTGCTACTATAAAAGAAAGAATGGAATTTGGTTTTGAAGTTAACTGAATAAGAGAAGATCATTAAAATATTCCATATTTCCTTTTCCTTTTTTTCCCTAACACACAGATTTACTTACTTTCCTTGCCATATCAGTTATATAAAATATAACTATATAGAATCTTCCCTTCTGTTTATAACAATCTGACCAATATGGAATAATTCAAAGATTTCGCATTTATTTATGCTGGCCAGAAGAAAAGTAAGGAAAGCTACCGTTAACAACAGAAGTTGACTATTAGTGATTTTGTGTGTGTGTGCAGTGTGCAAGAAATAATTTTATTTGGACATTGTAACTGTAACAGGACACTTTTTTCTCATATGTCAATTTTATTGCAAACATAGTATGTGTGTGCCTATGTATATTATTTTGGAAGATAATGTTACAGCTGAAAAAATGCATACTCCCTCTTCCTAACATTTTCCCCAGTGCTTTATATAGCCTCCTATATAGTAGTTCTCTAATAATGAATACTGTTGTTCTAACATAAAATGTACTGAAAGCCATCTCCTAACTGTCATCTGTTTTTACTTAAGTCATTTTGAATGACTCGGTTCTTTTTTCTTTTTTTCTCTTTTCTATGCCCAGTTCTAGTAACTCATCACATGCACATCAGCTAAGTGAGAAAAAGAAAAGGTCATGACAATCAGGAAAATTATTAAATTATTTAATGCAATCAAGTATTTTTAATGTTTCCCCCTTCTACACAATTAACATTTTCTGTTTGAAAATCATTATTTGCAAGGAAATTATGTCTCCTATTCTTGCAATACCTTAGGAATATATTTTAGATTTTTTTTCTTTAGATTTTGACTTATCCTACACAGTTTGAAACAAATCTTTGACCTAGCTTAAACTCGGTGCTAATAGTTAATTTCCCACTGAATTGAATAGGAGCTTAAATATCACAATGGGACGATAGGCTCCAGAATGCCTTTTGGAGTTAGTGCTGTAGCCTCAAAAGTTGGAGCAGAACTGTACCAAAATACTATTTCAATCCCTGATTTATTCTTAACGCTTGAGGCCAGATTTTAGTTTTTAAACCCTGTGCCAGTTAGACTCTAACCCATCAGCAGTCATTCTTAGTTAGCAATTACATTTTACTTGCAATATATTCACCAGCCCAGAATGTGACCATTTTCTGCTCTTTTCTGGCTAGTAGCAGAGCATTCTAATTTATCGAGACAAATCTTTGCATTTTCACGGAGGTTTTACTCAGCACTTAATTTGACTGGTGAAATCTATCCCAAATAATTATTCCAATATTCTCAGCACTTAATTTAACTGGGGAAATCTATCCCAAAAATGATTCCAATATTATATTTTAGAAAGTAATAAACATGAGTTTTCCATAACAATTACTGATGAAATTAATGAAAAAAAAATTCATGATATGCCTAATTGTTTACATGTATGCACATTCATACTGCTATATAGACATATTTTAAACTGTAGGAGACCTCTCGGATGATTTTTCCTAAATGAACACAGGCAGGTTACACAGCATGTTCAGGGTTGTGTGGTTACTACAGTTGCCAGAATTAGACATAAATATCTGTCAATTCCAAAAGAGAACTGAGAAAACTCAATAGAACCAATAAATAAATAACACATCTACTGCCTAAAACCAAAATCATTCTAAAAATAATAAACTTAAAAAGTGTTAGTTACATAGCAAACGTAAAGCAAAACTGAGATTAAAACTATAGAGAAGAGTAATTATGCCCATATACTTCTCAATATATTTTTGGATATATTACCCTTCCTTTAGGGGCACCATGAGGAGCTTTGAAAACTAAGGGACAGTATTTACACGCCAAAGTTGGGTTTCTATCATTCAAGGAGGATGACACTTAAACACAGGGAGAAATCAGCTAAGACAGATCTGAATCATTTTTATTCTCTTAAAAATCTTACACTCTTTCAGCAGTGAAGGCCTCCCTATTTTAGTGGCAAAGTCAGCATGGCTTGGCTTCCTCAGTAGGGCTTGGAGGCAGGTCCTTACAATAGAGCCTTGTATGTTCTTCATAGTGTCTTCACTGAGGGAATGTTCTCTTGGCCAAAAAGAGGGGAAGAAGGGAGTGGTCAGGACCCCTTTTACCTTGCAGACCTTTTAGATGAGGCGAAGAGCTTAATATGAAAGTTAGAATTTTATAACAGTGATAGAACTAATTTCATTCACTGATGAAGCCAATATACCTATGCAGTAAAGCTTAGCAGCTAAAGCAGGCCTTCTTGAGAGTACTGGAAGGGTTAAACACCCCTCCTCCCTCCAAATCTATATACCTTGTTTCTTTACTGATATATGCTTTCATAAAGTTAACCTAGGATCAATTACATTAAAAAATATGTCCTTAAAAAAGGTCACTGGCACACTAGAACAGAAGTATGTTATGAAACAGCACTTGAAACAAATGAGAAAGATGATACTACCCTCCTTTTTCCAATATTCATTACTGTACCAGCTCTTCTTCACTTACAAATGGCTGCCAAACATGGCTACAAAAACTTGCAGGGAAGTGTTTGCCCTTAACAGTCTTTCCCTGTGCTTTCCTCTTTGGTGGCTAGTGTGTCATGCAGTAAATGGGTTTACTATGTTGGCTCCTTTTTAGTTGGTGAAATTTTTGTCACTGATGAAAAATTTTCCTTTAATACAGGGGGTCATGATTGTGGTATAATTTAATTAAACTTTTCTGGTCCTGCTACTTTTACCTCAGCAAGGTTCTGTATATGGGAAAAGATGGTGTTTAGATTTGGTTTGAATGTCCTTGCAGCTGTGAAACGTGGATGGCAATGTTGCTGGAACAAACTCTCTTGTGAGGTTTCCTGTACTTTCTGCTTGCAGTATTGCCAAGAATATTCCTTGGACAGCTTTTTCACAGTAACTTGGAATTTCACACTGTAGATGAAAGCAGTGCAAAAGCAAAAGAGAAGCAGAGCTGAAAAAAAAAGTGTATTTCAGGTTAGCTGTGTTAAATTTGAGAAACGGCAAGCTTGCAGGAAATGAAAAGATTCCTTGTTCCCCACCTCCACCTTCACCAACTAATAATTTCTTACCTAATGTTTCCTTCTGCTTTTTCCTGCCATCCATCAAGAGTGGCACAGAAGTTGCTTCTACTTTATCTGTTATTTACCGAAAATTGCAACTTGATGTCTCTGGAAAATGGTTTGTAAGCATACAGTTCATTTATTTGAAACAGCCTCTGCATCTGTGCTTATAGTTTGAAGCAATTAAAATGGCATAGTAGCATAGCTGGCTTATCCATGTTTTTAAAAAGTAATGTTCCCTCTTGGCCTGGGGAAATCTGGTCCCTTAGGACTTTATGTGCTCTCAGCATTCAACATAAAGCACTGTATTGTGTTTACTCACAAACTCAAAGTAGAAAAATACAAAGAAGTTCTGCTCCCCATGACCTGTAGAAAAGGTTGCCGGTCTCTTGAGAAACCTACCAAGGCAGCCTCCACTCTGCGTGTGTGAAATTGCTCATTTGAGAAATATTTCCATCTTCAGCTTCTCCAAGGACATCTGTTTAACTTCTGACTTTTTTAAAAAACACCTTTTAGTCTGCAGCTGAAAAACAGGAGACGTGTTAGAGCCAGTTCTGGAAGTGCTGCTAAACTCTTGCATACGCTGTGCTTCATGCCAAAGTGTTACAGCACTTGGGTCTCGCATGCAATATTGTCTGTGGTGTAACCACAAGAACAACTTCCAAATCCTGTAGATTTAATGAGTCTGAGCACACTTTTCACATCCCAAAGCAGAGCAGCTGGAAACCAAAAGAAAAATTCAAAGCTTCATTTCCTAAGGAGTATATGTACAGAGAGGGCCTAATGCTAGTGATAAACACTCAAAATACATCGATTCAGTAGATTTATGAATGGAAAAGCAAAGGTGCCCAAATTCCAAGAGCAGCTTGCTTAATGAAACTATGCTTCTTGCTGAGAGACCATTAACATCATAAGATAACGACTGCACGTCTCTTGGCTTATCTTTTATTGCCTAGTACCGAATGTATACAAAGACATCATAGAGAATACTTTTAAAACACTCATCTGCAAAAATCCAGATGAATGCCTTTGTTGTTTGTCCTTCAAGCATACATGAGTACTGCATGAAACATCAAGATCCTTCCTGCTTTACACAAGCCAGTTATATCTGTCCAATATCTAACATATTTTTGTCAGAGGCCAAGTGGGAAGAGCCATTCTTCATTTGCAGGGAAATGAACAGAATTTTAGGATATCATCCATCTCTTGCTTCTCTAATTCTATTACTCTACATTTAATATCCCAGAAACTTTAAGGTCCAGTTAAACAGCTCTAAGAGCAGGCTTCCTTTTGCCAAGAGCTGACATGTTATTCTCTAAGAGATTCACAGAGTTGATTCCAGGTATAATATCAGCTCTTCTCTCATGTTCCTCAGATACCTATACTTTAGATCTGTTCTAAGCTTCTCTCTGGGAAACACAGGAGAAAGAAGTTACAGCTGTTCCTAAGAGGATGAAAATGTAGTGAAAATTCACTGAGAACATGAAAAGAAATATTGTACTTTTAAGGGAAGAGCACAGCTTGGGAGGGAATAAGAATGAATCATAGTCAATCATTTTCACTCATTGAATATAATGCAGAAAGGGTGGGGGGAGGAGATGGGAGGAGTGTGAAGATACTGCCTCTGTCATTCTATAAGCTAACAGCTAAATCTTCTCAAGACTCCTTTAAAAGCTGGATCAAACATTTGCTTTAGCATAGATACACTTTCTGTGCTACTGCTTAGTAAAGAGAAAGCATATAGTTAAAAACCGTGCTGAGGTAACAATGTTAGGATGAAAGACTTTGGGACACGGTATCTGAGCTCTGGGTGGTTTACTTAGAGAGAGGCCTTGTACGAATCACCTTGTAAAATGATAAGGCAGGCAGATCAACACAGTTCGAAGGTGTTAGACAAGTGTTATGATGGTCAAGCACTTTCAAAGTGTGCTGGAAGGATTCTTTACCTTGTACCAAGAACAATGAAAAGCAAGACAATTTTCCTTATGAGGGCAAAAAGAATATTTATGCCTCCAAAGAAGCCAGCATTAGTATATCTATCCATTTTCTGCATGAAAAGGGGAAAAGACTACCGGTATGTTACTACAAAACCCCATTACACCAACATAGCAGTGACCATGGTCATATTGTATTGGTTTAATTGTATTGGTATAAAATCACATTACTACAAAGTCACACCAACAATTATCCTGGTACAAAATTTACATTTAGAATGGACCTAATGAGTACAGTCTAACTGACCAAGAGGGAAGAATGGAGACATTCGCTAACATCTAAGACTCTCCTGAAAATTAAAGATCTTCTTTATTTAATGCAACTCTCCTGTGTATGCTTCATCTGGATCAGTTTCTGGAGAGCAAAAGCTAGCTTTACTAAACAAGAAATATTTCTCATTTTCATTTCTTTTCATTTTTATTTCCAGAAAATATTGCTTTTAATTTAAGAATTTTATGAGATCATTTGAGTAAACTATGTTTTGCTAAAAGTTACTCAGGTCATTCTGGAGAGAAAATACTTTCAAGAAGATAAAAAGATAATCTAGCACTTTTCTAAACTGGAATTCTTTTCAGAAGAGGATGAAATAAACTATTTCTTTTTCATAAATGGTGCTACATGTAGGTCTGCATTGTGATGACATGCATGAAAAGCTGATGATGAAGATGGGTAAGAGCTGAAAATCGAAGGGGTAAAAGTTATGAGAAGACCAGCACGTGCCCTAGGATTTCATTTAGGCGTGTTCATGTATCTCCCCACTTCTCTGGTTGGAGAAAAAAATGCCGTTGTCTCCGGAGACTCTGCAGAAATTTCTGTAACATTGGTTAACAGCATTTACCTAACTCCGCTTTTCACTGACTCATCTCCACGTTGCATTGCTACAAGCTGGCCTGTGCTCAAGAAGACAGCTTGGCAGGAAAAAGAATCCCTCTGCTTGCTCAAGGTCTTCTTACTGACTAGCAAGGGCCAAATTCTCTAGTGGAGTTGGAAAATGTGCCAAGAAGTGTAACTCAGTTTGTTTTTCTTTTCTTTATTGGTCATAAAAAGGAGCTGTTACTCTGCACCACAGAAGATGCAAGTTAAGACAGTACTATGATTCAGACTGGGTAGGCGGAACAGAAAAGTATATGATGGATGAGAAAGGCATGTTAGCCAGCCCAGCTAGAATAAACCAAATGCAGAATGGTCTGCCAGCAACATTAATGAAAGAGAAGCCACTCGACCAAGAGGAAGGGAAAGGAAAGCTACCCTTACTGGTCCTGACGGGATCAAAGCAAAGATCTCCCAAGAGAAACATACCAGTAGTGAGGACAAACCCCGTCACTCCAGCCCAGAGCTCTGCGCTTCCTCCTCCTCCCACACATTCATTTAATTTAAAAGAAAGACTTCACTCCCTCTTGGAAAGAAATCTACAGAACAGTTTAACAACAAATCCTTACTGAGATGCGTAATCCTTTGTTGGAGAACAGCACCTGAAGTACAAGCTTTTTGTGTTTGGTCTCAATTTATGCATACTTGCATCACATAAAGAATTACAATCTGAGGACTAGAAAGAAGGTGCACACTTTTTGTGATCCAGGTAATTAAACGTTGGAACAATTTGGCAAGATTTGGGTGGATTTTCCATATGTTTCAACATGTTTGTACTTAGACTGCTTTATAATACAGTATCTTGTAACAAATTTGTAAACAGTTTTGTAACACAGATTTTTGCTTCAGCTTGCAGCCACTGCACAAGTAGGCTTAAAATTATTAATAGGAGGGTTAATTAAAAAAATGAAATCACACTATCAGCCATTCATGTAATCCCACTCCATGTAATTTCATACAATACAGGGAGCTTTCAAGCAATTTCCCAAAGGGCAGGTTGGGTTAGAAAAGAAGAAAAGAAAAATAATAAGAGATTTATAATTAGAGCCAAAAAGATTCATTTCCATTTGAAACAGATGGTCATGCAAAGGCATTCTGGATAATTTAGCAAAAGCCTGTGGCTTCCACTGGCTAACAAAAGCACTGATTTAATCTTCCATCTAGTTGCACAGGGTAACCTGTCTATTGCGTATTATGGATCAGGAAATATCTGCATTGCTAAAATACTAACATGCTTAGAAAATCAGTGCAGCTCTGGTTTTATGAACACCATCACTGTGTCATAGAAAACAATGAAAATAATTTAAGATTGCAAGTGAAGAAAAAGACAAATAAGGCTTGTAAAATTCTAGAAACAAATGCAGGATTGAGGGTTGAATGAAGCAGGAGAAACCTAACAGACAATTATAATGAATGGCAGATAGCTAAAATATCACTGATATTAAATAGCAATTTTGGTTTACTACTGTCACATCTACCTAGCAATTCAAGAAATGCCTGTTTGAGCCAGTAAGTAGTCCATGTGGACCTGTAAACAACAGTAATTAGCAACTCTCAGACCTGCCCTATTTCTGTTGCTAAAGCCATGAGTCTTTCCCAGCAGTACTGATAGCCTTGCAGTGCAATACTCTACTTTTACTTATGTTTTCAGTGAGTACTTGGTGAAAAAATAATGAAATTAATGATCTTTGGGAAAATAATATCTGTAGGCCGTGACAGATGAAGTTCATTTCTGTCATAAAGCTTTCTGGAATTAGAAGACAATGGGTTCTACAACTATATTTGGTATTATCGTAGATAAGCTATTACTCATCTTATTTGATGCTACAAAAGATTTTAGGATGCAAATTATTGTTAACCTTGGTATTCCCCCATCCCCCAGCTCCTCCCAACTAAAACATGGTAATAGGTAGTATCCAATTTTAGAATTTGACCACAGCCTCCCTAATCCCTTCAGATATGATTAGAAATTCCACATCTTCTCATCCTCTCCATATTCAACTTGTAGCTGCTAAATTAGGCAATCAACAGGCTACCATAGTACTACTGCACACTGCTACTACAAAATTCCAGTAGAGCACCCTAGATTAAGTGTTTGAGGAATGTCGTCCTTATGGTTTAAACATTAGACTCAGTTTCAGGACATTTGGGTTTTTGCCAGCCTTTGCCCATGACTTCCTATGTGACCTTGGAACAATCTATGCCTGAGTTTCTATATGTAAAATAGGGATAGCAATGATGCCCTGCGCTGCAAACTGTGATGGCAGATGTACAGAAACTACTCAAAAACAACAGTACACACACTGAAGGAGAACAATGGAAAAGTAATTAGCTATATATATCACAGTAGCATTTCAGTAAGATGGAGCAAATTTCACCATTTAGCAATGATAAACCAACCTGTCATACTCAGAATCAGGAAAATCAGAATAAGGATTTGTCCATAGTGATGGAAATGGAGTAGCTATTTTATAGCATTAATTACTCACCTACATGATCTATAATGTGTCCTGTTGGGTAAATGCAGCCACCAAAACTCTCCAGTTATGTATGCTACCCAGAAGGCTACATCTGAATTACTGATTTAAACAGCTCTGACTTAAACAGCGACTACCCTCTGGAATCATGAAATGTGAAAAAGTAACTTGAAGTTTTACTCCTTAGAGAAGGACCTCCATATTTTCCCTTAATTCGACATTATAGGCATGGTTGCTGTTAGTATGTTTTGGGATATAAAGTATAACTAGGATAGTTTATTTTATATCCTCTTTATTTAATAGAGTTTTCATCTTATGTTTTGCACAGAGAGCTTTTAGAAAATTGGTGTAGAAGTTGAGACAAAGAATGGAATTGCTGTGAGAAAACATCAAAGTCCTTCTTTTAGGGCAGTTTCAAACAAGATTTCGCTTTCTTTTTTTTCTGTACAAGAGTAAACAACACCTAAGGGGTAAGAGATTGCCTCTTGCAGAACAGCAGAGTAAACACCAAACTAAAGGGCCACTTTGCTCCCCGGGCTCCTGGCCTTGGCATGTCATCCCGAGATTCAAGCAGTAGGGGATGCTCTAGGTTCAGTGCTGCCTGCAGGGCAGAGAGCTTGAACGCTACGGCTACCAGCCACCACACCAGGTTTAGGCTTGCAAGTCTCCTGAACGCCAAACTGTTTTGCTACTTGAACCAAGCAGTCAACAGGTTAAAATAACTCAGTACAAGCTGAGCATACACTGAATTGAATTAGCACTGGCTAACTGGTATGCCTTGAATGTAGCTGCCAATGAGAAACTGTTGTCAAAAGCGGGTGCTTTCACAGGAAGTAGTATTAGGTCCCGTCCCTGCAAAATTTCCTTGCATTATTTGGAATTAATTAGAAAATGACTGCACGCAAAATTTTCAGGTGACCAAAGAATGTTGAAATGGTATATAAAAAGGCAACTGCAAAGTGACATAGATTACATGGTAAATTTAGCCTACTCAAAATGTGTTTGAAACCTATGGAGTTATACATGGAATGTGTCTAACTCAGAATGAAGGTGCACCCTGCAGCAGGTTGGTTGGGTGGTGAAAACCCTTGAATCAATTTAGGAGTCACAGACGACATGCAATTCATCAGAGGCAGAGGAGTAGGGACTCCTCAATTCTGAGGGGATGATATTTCTTCTGTTATATGGCTCAAGTGAAACTAATCCCAGAACACTGCATCCATTCCCAATGTCCACATTTTTCATAGTCTACTGAGAAACTGGAGAAGGTATGCAAAACAGCCACAGCTCTGACTCAGGAATTGGAGAAAGTGCCATACAATGATAGACCCTAAGGACTCCATCTGTTCAACCTCTAAAAAAAAGATTGGAATATGAAAGTGCAATCATAAGAAGAAAACACCAGGTGCCAAAGGACTCTTTAGTCTAGGAAGGAAAGGCATCATAAGTTTGTAATTTGTAGTTAGACAAAATTTAAAGTAGAAATAAGGTATATATATTATTAACTTAGATATTAACCATTGTTAATGGTTATTACTTACTACTTGTTAATTACTTCCAATGGAAAGTAGTATACACTTCATATTTTGCTGCCTTCAAATCAGAACTGTATGCTTTTTTGAAGTTTAGCCAATAACGGTTATCTCCTAGTCAAACAGAAGTTACTAGGTTTGTGTAATGAAATGGGAATTAAAAAGAAGTATAGGAAACTGCAACCCAGCAAGCTTGTGTCTTTAACAAGACACTACATTTACAAGTCTCCCGTATAACCAGACAGGGCTATGAGAACAGGTGGAAAGTTATCATTCATTTATGGATTCTGTAGCTGAATTTAGGATTTGATTGTATAAAATGCTTTCCTGTGCTCCTCTGAGGAACAACAGTGACTAACATAAGAAAGACAGTACGATTTTAGCTGGACCTAAAGGACTGTTTTGTAGTACAAATCCTCATGCTGCTCTTTGCTGGCACGGATGAAACAGAAGAGAAGGAAACAGGTATTGGTGAGTTCTCACCCTGTTGAATCTGTAACAGAGAAAAACTTCTACTGGTTTTAACAGAACCATCCCACAAGTTTAGTAAGTGCACAGAAGTAAGAAAGTGATTGGAAGGAAATAACCTTAAAATACACTGTTTGGTCTAGATTTGCTCTTTACCAGGGTGTTACTATTGGGGCCTGGCATACTCACAGGCTAAAAAGTTTAATCACTTGCATTGTAATGGCTTGGTAGCTAGACCTGTAGGCAGAGTGGTGGTACTGGCACCAGTACAGTGTGTTCCTCCTCCACGGATGCCCAGCGGCAGCTGACACAAATCAGGCACTTCCTGATCTTGTTGTGCTGCCTTTCAACACTGGGGGGTTTCCAAGCAATATTTCACATCCGATGTAGAAAGCAAAATTAATCATTTAGCCTAGTCCTTTCAAAGAGAAGGCAAAAATCTAGTGGCAGTAAAAATCTCAAAGAAAATGTGTTTAAAGGCAGAAGTCGTAAGGTTGCAAATTCTTGAAGTCAACCAGCTAAAGGCCACGGCAGCGTGCACCGTCTGTGCTTCTACAGACCCTTCATTGTGGAGGTGAACTTTTATTTCATCCCTATGTCTACTGTGGACATTTTCTTCTGTTGCCACAGCAGAATGGGGATGACATAACTGTAATTTTCAAATCCTCAATAGCTATCCACATAAAAATAAGAGAGCAATTATTACAGTATATTAGAAATAAGTCTGGCTATGAGATTGCTGAGCGATTGTTGAGAACCTAAGCAATTTGGTAAAGATAAACAGCACTGACCAAAAGTTCCAGTATGTTCTTTATCAAAACTAATTATGTTCATTCCATTCAGAGTGATAAAATGTAATAAAATCTGCTAATGAAAAACCAAATAAAACCAGGAACAATCGGTATAAAAAAGGTATGCTGTCAGAGAAAGATTTAAATGGGTTGCCCAAAGGTAAGATATTAGTAGTTACACTCTTGGCCTTAAAGCTTTGCCAATATTCAGAACTTTGAGGGTTGTTTATTTTAGAAAAAAAAAAAAAAGATGATGATAGATGAGGTATTTCTTTAATTGCATTCAGTTTAACCCCCAAAATGTTCCCATTAAGCAACTTGCAATTTCTTCATTCCATGTATCATACCAGTCACAGCTTTTACTCTTCATTTTCTCATAGGACCACGTTTTCCCTCCTTCTCTAGCCATCTTAAAAAATACAAATGGTTGTCTTAAAAGAATGAACTAGTCTATTGCATTAGATTTTGGCAAACCTCTCCAAATATACTGGTTTGGATTCTATTTATGGCCTTTTCCAAATTGCCCTCTGTATACTTATAGTGAAGAAAAATTCATACTTTTAGGACCCCTTTAACTTTATATTGCATGAGTTCTGTGTTAGCTAATTTTAACTTGCAGAAGCAAAACTACATTTAAAAGAGGAATAATCATGGCCTTGTCAAATAAGTATCAAAAGTGATCTTTTAAAGCAAATCTAGGAAATGACAACAGACCACATATGTTCTTTTCACGTTCTGCAGTTTAGGTGATTAAATACTTGACTTTTACTGAGATGCTTATGTTTCTTTTTTAGCATTTAAAAAAAATCTTTTTTCAGACTACGTCAGTATGACATTTCAGGACCCTATTCTCCACTCATTATGGAAATTAACAATAACAGCCATTAATCAGTTCTGTTACTTCAGTTGCAAGCTAAACTTTAAGAGCATTTGCCTGATTATAATTGAAACAAATGGAATTTATGAAGTAGCCTATAACTATATCATGGAATATATCTATGTTGCAATATTAGTTCAAATCCAGGCACTTAATTAGATCCTCTTTCATATTTACATCTATTATTATTAACTTCCCTGGCAGAGGTAAAAACTAGCATAATTCAGGAAAAGAGAACATTTTTTATATTCACACTGTTCCACCTTTTACAAAACCCTCCCATCAAGACCTTTAAATGTATTCCATAGAAATAAAGTTAAATACACTATTGAGTACTTTGCTGAACGGGAGTGGAACGCTGAACTGAAGCTTCTGTTATTTAACTGCTGAAAACGCACCTCTTTGTGGGAATATGTGTTCTCTGCCTTTTCTTGGAAACTAGAAAAATAAAAAGATTGAGAAGCAAGAGCTCTCCAGAGGACAGCTGTCCTGACAGTATAGTTCATTAAGCCAGTAGTCAACAGGTGATGAAGTGTATATTCCACTGTCCATTCCTGAGCTAATGTATCTTTTGGAAAAGTGGACCTAATGTTCTTATTTCAGTTAATTAAATTTACAGTATATAGCAAACTCTATTTTATTTGCTTTGCTTAAACATCCCTGACGAATATTTACTGGGTTTAAAGCAAGATAATAAAAGGAATCTGCGGTTAGTCAGTGAATGCCACATTACAAAAATTACAAAGCATTGTTTCCAGGACTTAAGTATAATGCACAATAATAGTCAAAGAAGGAAAGGTCTTTGTTCATACCAATATCTCCAGATCTGAAAAAATCTTATAAAATACATCACGTTATTTTTTTCCTTTCTTCTTTCTTCAGAGATTTTCTGAACCACCTTTGGAATGGAAGCTGGGAGATCCAGCACCTGCATTTGCCCTGAAGAATACCACCTAAAGGAATTCAGTATCTCCTTGTACTTTAAGAAGAATTCAGACACATCCATTTCTTTTGCCTAATTGCAGTGTGGAAAGTACTCTTATTCTTTGCCATCAACCAAATCTGAAGTTATTTCAATGTGAAATAAATTTTAGCAGCAAATCATTTCCTAGTTTATTCCTTTAGTGCTTCAGCCCAGTGTCTGAACTCACACAGTCTCTCATGGCTATCTTACTTTCTGCTGAAAAAAAATTAATGCTTTCTCTAAAAGGCAACTTTCAAAATATGGAGAGCTGTGTAAGAGTGTGAGTCTTGGCTGCTGAACGTGCAGTGCTTAAAATATAGAAAGAAAAAAAAAGAAAGAAACTTAGTCTGTGCCATGCAACCACAAAAAACTAAGTTTCAATGTCGTCTAGACGATACCTCAGATAACCTGTTATGTATAAACCTGTACAGACGGAAACATGAGTGTTCTTTCATCAGCTTGAAATCCAATCAGCATCCATTACTTCCAAGGAGAGAGAGAAAGTTGCTGGTTTTAATGGCCTAATTCACTTTCCAAAAAAGCCTCATGTCCCAGCAGAAGCAGGAATCTATTGTGGATGGCTTTGGCCACTAATGACTCCATTAGTTATGATAACTCATCTTCCATGCCTGAGCTTCACACCGCATGGACCTTCCCTCGTATCTTACAACATGATCCATATATAACAAGTTCTATTTTTTTTATCTACTTACCACTACCATTACTTACCACTTACTATTTACTTACCATCTTACGTATCTGTAACCAGGACAGTCTTTTGTCTTCAACTTTATGTCAAGCTAAATGATAAATAATAATAATAATAATAGCAACTTAACAGTGGATGATAAAACTATTTAACCATTTGAAATATATTCCAAAGAGTTTTAGAAAAAGGTTGAGAAAGCCTGAAAACAACAAGACATTTTTCACATTTACAGAATTTTAAAATGAGAATAAGATACACTACATTCAGGGAGGACATGTCAGAAGGCAAGGTTTTCTTGCTTCTGTTTCTTTTCTTTCTTGAGCTTTTCTTTCTTCCTCCATGCCCTTAAGTTATGCTTCTCACTCTTCAGGTTGCTTTGGTGTAGAAATGATGATCCAGGATCACAGCTATCAACAATACATGGAAAAAGAAAGAAATATAGTCTCCCTGCTCAGGATGGTCCTTCCAAAGGTGTGGATGTCAGATCAGAGGGATATTATCAGTCCCATCTTTTCCCTGTACCCATAATAGTATATGGTAAATAGAAGGCTTAAGGTACCTTAAAGATAATAATAAAAAAATCTTCCCCAGTCTTTTTCTAGATCTCTTAAAGATGTAGGTAGGGAGACCACTTACTATAATTTACAACAAGTATCAGTTAGTTTTCAAGACTGCCTTTGCACAAACATATTAGCTTCAGTAAAGTAATTCCCTCAGTATGCTTGTCCAGCAATTAGGATAACTACTGGCTTTGCCTCAGAATATAGGACTATGGTTTCAGTAAGTCTAGTAGCCCTTTCTGCACTGGTTGCAGTGTTACCTCTCATACCTTCCCCAAGATTGGACATGCAATGCATTCTGAGACATACATTACCCATGAAAAGCCTGGTATGAGAGTATTTGAACTATTTACAACTCTGTAAACAGAAAGTCAGGTTTGAGAGCTAAATGCTGTCACCAAAAGCTAGAGACCATCGTACTGTTGGTGTGAAAAGAGAAGTAGTATGCCAGAGCAGATAGAAGAATTGTAATGGGATATTTTCACCTCAGGATATTTTCAGTGAAAGATTCAGGAAGGTTTCCAAACTGTGTTTTTTTCCTAATCCAACTGTTATCCAACTTTTGCCCTATACCAGATCAGATTATTAACTTTAAGGGTATCAGCTAAGAGCCAGCGCAGACTCGGAAAATGCACTCCCACTGCATTCTGTGAACACTTTCTGCAGCAGCGTATATGCATAAGGCACGCAAGAACTGATCTACTGCTCTGCTTTGCACTGATTACTTTCAAGGACTCCCATTTTGCCCTGAGAGAAAACAGAAATAAATAATTATGGAATAAAATGTAATAATGCTCTCTGGTTGCTTCAGACCAATAAAAGCCAAAGCAATGATGAAACATTTCATGGAAAGGGGAGGAACATTGTTTCTACAATGACAACACTTCATTACAGTGCCTTTATTTGTATTATGCCAAAAGATGATGGCAAAATAAATTAAAATCAGTCTCAGTCCTGTTTTATATATAGTTTACCTTATACATGATCTAATTTTGGCCCTTTCTAAATGACCTTGGAAAGCTGAAAATATTACTCTCTCTTTCTGATGCTGAGCTCAGTGTGCAACACAGGGGTATTTCAAACAAAAGCATAATGATTTATGTGTTAAGAAGTAAATCAGACAGCATATTGTTTCAAAATGAGTTCTTGCTTCCTTGAGTTCTCTCCTAATGTCGAGTACTGAAATGTAGATTTTTTCACAAAGTAGAAAGGTGTATTATGGAAAGTGCCTGCACATTTGTATAAGTACATGTGTTGTAAGTGCCCCAGATCACCTTAAAAAGTCTCAGATTTTTCTCAAAGACAAAACAGCAGTATATTTTATACATGACACTTCACAGTATAGTATCTTAAGATGTTATTTCTTCTAAGGACATCAATATTACATTTAAAAGAATTGAGAAATTAAAGAACAACTGACTTGCTGATTAGTCACTGAATATTCTGGATCTTAAGGAAAGCTAGACAGATTCCTAAGAACATTAATTATTCCTATTAGGACCATACAGTATGAAAAAGAGAATGATGCCAACATTAAACACTTATGTGGCTATACATTATCCTTTTATGATTATTATTTATGGGTAAATATTCAAGATACTCAATCTTATCTTCTCCACAGTGTGATTTATTACAAAAGTAACTCTAAAATATGACTAGCTAGTTCATCTGACTTTGTTAATGACAGCTTTATTCTGATGTAGAGATGCACATTTGCAATTAACTAATTTTTGTTAGTATATGTCTGCAGTTACATTTCTTTCCAAAAATGATAGCTTTTTTGGGGGGGGGCTTGTTCGACGTGATTCAGATTTTAGTGTGCACTGGTTTTGCAAACCTTTAATTTTTCAACAGTAATCCATTTGTATCAATGTGATTTCTGAGTCAATGAGATATAGTTGGAAACCACGCTTATTTTAAATTTTACCAAAATATGCGATAGCTATTTAACAAATGAAGCATCAATTTTACTTAATGTAATTTATGTTGAGACTTACATTTGTATATGTATTGCAACACTTACCATAGATGATCAAGAATATGAAATCAGTACATCCATTAATCATCCATCTAGGCACCCGAAAATTCTTTTTTTTTTTTTTATCAGCCACTTCAAAAAGCGTAAAGTCTGAACCATGTCTCAAATTATATACATACTGGAAGGAGGAATTCTGTTTCAGAAGGGTAATATCATAAAATCATCCCTGCACCAAAAAATAATAGTAATGAAAAGCTTATGGAGTTCACTTAAATTAAACAATGACATAATTGCTATCTTTGATGCAGAAAGAGACAGACTACTTTTATGAATGACATAAAAATAAACTATTTTAATAGATACATAAATAAAAGGTTTAAAGTAGAATTTTCCCCCAAAGCATAAAGATGGTCTAGCTTCTGTACAGAAACTGAACAATATACACATGACTACTAAATTAAATAATCACTTTGTTACATTCAAAATAAGTGGAGGCAAATACATAATGAAATGATGTACCTGAATCACTCTCCTTTCCTCATCCTAGCAGTGTCTACAGTATTTTCTTGTTTTATGGTACTCTGAGGATTTGGACTGTTAAATAAAACTCTTTGAATGATAGAGTTGAAACAAAATTACAAATCAAAGGAAAAAAGCAACCCTAGCACCCAAAGGAGTGCCTTGCATCACCCACTAATTAAAGTTTTAATGGAAGAGAACTAAATATTGTGCTGTAAAATAAATTATGTCTTTTATGTACTGTAGTATAGTTATCTTAAAGTGTTTAAATATTACATTCACTTTGGTGACGTGCTTTTGTCTATGCCTATAATAAATTATACAAGGCATGTGCTAGCTGTTCATGTGTGCTGAATAACAGCTTTCTGGTTTTACTGGAAGTGAGGGAAGCTTAGCACATCTAGGGAATTAAAAAAAATTTCTGATTTATGTAAGACAGACAGTCTAATTCAAAGCAGCTTTCCTCCTATCAGGCTCCCCCCACCCCTATGCACCCACATGCCCACTTACACACACACGCCCCAAAAAGGTTACTTTGATGGCTTCATGTTTTTGCTGTGCTATATCAAAAAAGTCAGAGCCTGGTGACTAATGCTCTGACCAACAGAAGTTGTCAAGTTTTGTTTTTCCTTTCTCCCTATGAATGCTCTGTCTGTTTGAGAACATCTGCCATTAACTTCTTCACGCTCTCCAAATATTCAGACTAATCTAGGCATGGAATCACCCCACCATTTGTCCGTCAAAAATGGGATTACTGAAGTTCAGAGTTATCTCCATTGTTATCTGGAATGTAGTTCTGATTGGTGAGCACCATTCATCCTGTAGAGGAGGAAGTTTGTCATGTGGACATTTACATACACTCAAGGCAGAGTCTCAAGGTATCTTGTGCACATGAAATTTGAGAACAAATAGAAAGATGACGGCTTTCATCCATAGTGCAGAGCTGACATTTCTAGTATGTCCTGTCAGAAGTTCAAGAAAGCTGGGCCAAGCTGACTTAGACTTGGCAAAAGAACGTGCTTAAGCCTATCCACCAGCAAGACGTGAACGGCAATGTAATGATTGCCCTTTTTTCCCATTTGCTTTTTTCTTGTTCTTATTCTTTTGTTTGTTCACACCTTTATTTTTATCCGATTTCTTTTTCTTTTCATCCTCCTTAAACCATGGACCCCAGACTCCTCCATTAAGCTTAGGGTTACTCCGAGGGTCCTTAGGTGGGTATCGAACAGGAACTGCAGTCTTATTGAACTGAGAAAGTCTCCGCAATAACTCCTTCACTACATCTGGATACCTTGCAGAAAGGTCCACTCGTTCATACGGATCAGCAGTTATGTTGAAAAGCCACACTGTTTTGCCAGCTGACCAAGACACACGTTCATTATGCCAGCGATTGGGGCCTGCGTTGCTAAAAGCCTGTGGAGGTACCCAGTCACTATATCCTGGATTTCCTGTCAGTAGTTTCCAATGATTCACTCTGATGGCTGATTGGATTGCTGTGTTCCAGATCCCATAGCCTGCTGCCCAGGACCCATTTTTGGCTTTGGTGTAAATGGGGTCAATATTGTGTAAGATGTCTACCCTTGGAGAACGTCTGCCTTCGCTAATGGTTTCCCATATATCATAGCCATCCAGCTGGATATCTTCATCAATCTGCCCTTCTGCCAGTGTGATCAAAGTAGGGAACCAGTCTGTGATGTGCACAAGCTCCTTACACACAGACCCTTTGTTTTTCAGAAGGGGACTATGGACAAAACCAACAGCACGGATTCCTCCTTCCCAGTAGGTTCCTTTGCTTCCTCTGAGAGGCCAGTTACTTCCTCCAGCCATTGGCTGCCCACCATTATCTGAAGAGTATATGATAATGCTATTGTCATAGTAACCATACTTCTTTAAAGCAAGGGTTACGTTGTTTATGGCTTCATCCAAACAAGCTAGCATGGCAGCATATCTTCGCCTGTTTATGTTATTTATTGATCGATAATGTTCAAAATACTTGCCTGGTGCCTGAAGAGGTGAATGAACAGCTTGGTAAGCAATATATAAGAATATAGGTTTCCTGGGGTTATGAGAAGCTAAGATTTGTTGTACTTTTTGTGTGTACATCTGTGTTGAATAGATGCCGTTGTCATGATCCCAAGCTGCATTGTCGTTCTCATAAAGGTCATAGCCGCATATCCCAGGGCTGTCACATTTGAAGTGAGTGTAATAATCACCACTGCCTAAGAGCGAGCCAAAAAAAGTATCAAATCCTCTCTGTGTGGGCATGCATTCTTTGCGATAAAACCCCAAGTGCCACTTGCCAACCATGTGTGTTGAATAACCAACCTCTTTCAGCTTCTGAGGTAGTGTCACGTTATCCAGAGGTAAACAGTTGGGCTGGGTAGGCCTTATAATAGAATGCTGAAGTCCTGTGTGTATCTGGTACCTGCAGACAGAGAAGGAGACATATGGATCAGGCAAGGAGGAAAAGAAGAAACTTACCCATGAACACCCAGCTGTAATCCCGTAGCAGAAGAAAATTTCTGCATGAAGCGATTTTTACTGTGTAAATAACAAAGACTAATGAGGTCGTACTGAAACACTTGCTGAAACAAGAGAATGGCATCTGCTTCACTTCAGAAGTGCTTAAAAGAGTGGTTCCCCAAACTTCTCTGGCCTCTGGGCAATGATACTGAACAAGTAACATGACACAGCAACATCATATACTCCTCTCTCTGCTGGCCTCATTTTTAACTTTTTAATTTCCTTTTAGCCTTGAGCAATGTCGGATCTCAGAGGCAATGTGCTGCCTGTGAACCACTGGTTGCAGACTACTGTTTTAAAGGTAGTAGTCAAACTCACAGACCTTTCCAGTATCCCTTATGTATGCTACCAAATGGAGAAAGTGGAACGATTGCACTGTTTTTTCCGAGCAGGAGCCTGTGAGCATGAACCAGTACTGCAGAGTTTTGACTTGGGACCAGCTCTCATGGCATGCAGAGCACTGAAACCCTGGTGACCGGCTTTCTGCTTAGGGGGTCATCCATCATGCGATATGCATATGGGTCATTAAGTAACAGAGATATTACTAATATTATAATAACTGAATCAGTTGCCAGTATGCTCATTATAGAGCCAGGCTCTGCTCTCCCCTTGGAGCCTGGAATACTTAAAATTCCACGCTCTGGCATTTATCTCCTTAGTAAGAGGCCTAAGTATGCATGCACTGCCAATGCTGCGGCCAAAACTGAAAGACCAAAACATGCAGCTACAGTGGAAGATGTTTCTTAGCAGTCACTCAAAAGCAAAGAATAATTTCATCACTAGGTCTCTTGTTCAATAGTCATTTTCTGTCCTAAGTGTTCAAAGAAATGTTTCCCTCTACGAACTGAGAGTTAGTCAAAATATTTATATATACAGGAGCATAGATATTTTTAGGTACTTTTCTTTCCTCCGCAGCAAGTTTTCACATGTTCCCATTTTGCAATGATTATAGAAAATTATGTTGATGAATACATTTTTACAATGCCTCATAATTTGCTGGTGGTAAACATATCTACAGCATATAAATATACTGGACTTTGAACATGTAATAGCAGTATATTAAAAGGATACGATAATAAATTCTGAAGTATAGTCAATGTGTAAAGAATACATATGGCATCCATATGATTAGAAAATGAATTCAGTATGGGCAGTAGTAAGTATCAAAAAAAAAAAAAGCCAAGTCAGTATATCCGTTTGACGCTAAAAATAAAATATAACAGCACATTGTAACCTAAAGAAGACTTCTCCCTGAGAAAAAGAATAGATTAAATTCTCAGTCATAGATAAAACTGCTAGGTCTGTCACTATGAAGCTTCTTCAAAAATACTTTCTTATTATTTTTTGGTAGTAGGAGCTTGGACGTCTCTGCATGTTTTGCTAGTATCGCAGATCTGACTGGCCTCCTGAGCTATCTAGAAAATGAAAAACATTAGGGTCTGCCTGTCCAGAAATAACTTAAAATCTGCTTTTATATGATGTCTTCCCGGCCAAAATCTTAGAAGGCAACAGAGATGTCTTTAACGCCTGCCAATCTGTAATAATTGTGTAACTTCCATTTTATTCTTGAATTTATTTTCACAGAACCAGAAGCTCTAGTCTAACTACTTTAATGCAGAAGCCTTGGGTGTTGCACTCCTCTGCTTTAAGCTAGCCTGTACTCACCAGGCTGCAGTGCTGCCTCTTTTCTTTGTCTCTCTGGCACTTTTTCGGAGCTTGTTTCTATCTGTTCCCATTGTGTGGAGCTGGAGCCCTGCCAGCCAATTGTCCCTAAATTTGCAAGCTAGTGTTGATGCAGGAGACATTGCAGTAGTTAGAGCATACTGTCAAAATTCTGGCTTTCCGAGATTTATATTTTACTTTTGAAAAAGGAACGCCACACACAGAAGTTATCCATATCTTTCCCACGATTCAACTGTGTCATTCTTCTTCTTTTAAAAAGGTAGACTGCCAGAAGCAATCCATGCTGTCTAACAGCCGTGCCCCATACTCTGCTCCACTCTTTCTCTGAGAGTCCTCGTGGACTGTGTTCAGAAGACATAACTTCCTCCTCCTTCCTTTCCCACTGCCCTGTTAAACTCTTTCAGTAAATTCCTCTGATCTGATCTGAATGAAAGAAGTCCTTGCCCCCATCCTGCTATTTCAGTAAATTATTCCTGCCTTCTTAAACCTTTGAAGCTTCCTCTGTCTTGACATCAATACCAGATCACAGTTGCACAATTCCTTCACAATAAGCCAACTTTGCTGGAACTCAGAATTTTCTCTAAAGTAATGTTGTTTTAATAGAGATGCTTCTACCCTTCCCCTCGACGCTGAAGCTGAACCTGGGGGTGAATGGCCAACAGGACCACATACTCCAAACTAATTTGCCTCTTGACACAGCTAGATGCAAAGTATGATACTTACACAAAGTTAATTCCCACAGACAATTCATAAACAACGCACAGATTCCCCAGCTAGGGCTTTTCAATTATATACCCAAGTATGAAATTCCTATGGTGTTAATCTGACAAACACTGAACCAACCAATATCAAGAATTAGTCTCAGTTATATATATTCTTCTTATGTAGCAACGCGTCTTATTTCAGCATTCCCCTCAGGAAATTATTCAGTTTGCTGGCTACAATACACATATAACAGTCCTGCTTAGATTCTGGTCTGCTCTCTGTTTTCATATGCCTTTGGTATTTTTCCCATATGCGTATAACCTTCAGCTATTTATGGCATGGCTATGCTTCTGAATATACATATATACACACATACAAATATATGTGTATATGCATATTCATACAGGTAAAAAGAGATCTGCAAAATAATCAGTTCTAAGTAAAAATATTTCAACTGTAGAAATGTTTCAAGGAAATATCAACCTATAATTGTTAGAATATTTTTTACTATTACAAAAATGGTCAGGGTTTTGCTCATTTTTCTGTACTGCATGCCTTTCTAATTGATCCATTATGTGCCAATATTACTTTTCCAGTGGACGCATCTTATTTTCAACGGAAATTCAGACCATCGATGGAAAAACAAAGCAATCTGAGCAAAAGAAAGTGATTATATGGAAGTAAGCAGCATTAATAGCAATGGGAAAAGTGTCTCAACACTACTGCTTTGAAACTGTACTTAAGACTGTGCAGAAAAACAAAAATAGAACCCAAACAAAAAATGAAAACAAGCCAAAACATAAAGGAAATAAGAGACAGATGCTGATTTGGGAGAAGTTCTCTAGAGGACAAACTTATGAGCTCACTAACTGCCATGAAATTTCTGTAAAATATATTCTATGGATTTCATCACTTTCACTGCAAGACTAGCTAATTCTTCAGAATAAATTGGTTGAATTTAATCCTAAATGCAGAAACCAAATTATGATGATGAATAGTCTGGAATTCGTTCATATAATTACAACATTAGTAATCAATTAAATATAAGTAAACACTGACAGGCCACAGAATCTAAATTTACAGTTTTTCAGACTTTGACCTTTATGTGTAGTAAAAGACAGTAGAGTGGTAGCATTCTGTATGGGGTGCAGGTCTTGTGTGTACTTTGTATGTCTATACTATTCTCCCTTTCCTCCTACCCTCCAGTTTCTAGATCATGACTGCCTCTGTTTATGAGATGCCTCAAATTTGAAAAATGTCTGCTGTTCTTACAGAACAGGAAGGTAACCAAAATTTGTCTGAAACATTCAACTAATAATATGCTATTGAAAAGTATAAACAATTATTTTTATTTATTGTAGACGACATGTGGATGGCTCTTCACTGTGCATTTTCTACTCGTATTTCTATTTTATTAGTATGGAAGCTGTTCAGATGTTTACAGTAAGAACACTGTACTAACTGTTCCAGCTAAGGCAGCTGTTTAATGCTAGTTGACTGTTACAAAACTTTATTTACTCACTTGCAGTGAAAGCTTTAAAGCAACAGATTCCCAGAGAGAGTATCGTGATGACTTCACAGATCCGTCGGTTCCTGGATGCTGGCAGAAATGTTTCACAGATTTCTTAAACAAACCAACCAACCAACCTCCAGTCCTGAGGCTGTGCTCATGATGCAGCTTTCCAGGATAATTCCCTTTCTCTTTCAATCTAGAAAGACACTAAGCTAAGCCAACAGCTTTTATATTACTCCTTCCTTCAGCCTCACGGTGCAGTGACCATTAAGTTGTTAAAGGTCAGCTGTACACTCAAGTGCCCAGATTCTTTCTTGATCTAAATCACCACAGTGACACTAAAGTCAATTTGACCTGAGCTTGAGGAATACATTAACATTTGGAGGCATAATTTCCCGCTTCTTATGCCTCAGTAAAGCTAAATTAGTTTCCCAGTTTTCATCCGAAAAGCAAACCAAAGCAAAGTGGATCAATGACGCTACATACTAATCTCTGCACATTTTCACTACTCTTCCCTCAAAGCAGAGAGCAAGACTGAAGGTCTGCAGAGCACGAGAGGGTCTCCTGGCATGCCTCATGTCCCCAGGATGCTTAGGCAGTCTTGAACATATGTACGCCTAACCAGTCCCCCTTAGGAACAGCTCCCCTAAGGAGTTTCCTATCAAGAGTTTTTTCCCCTTAACTTCAGGGTGGGTTCTCCACTGAGAAAGAAGCTGGCAGGTTTCTAATTTTGTAATGTGCATGTACAAAACTGCTGATTTTAAGCTTTCATAATTTCAAAATCCTGGATTAATTGTCTTCAAACAGAGACTCTTTTAAGGCTTACCAAAGATTAACAAAGAAGCACAGCTTGAAGTTTCTAATTTCAACAACTTTAGCTAGCACATTTCTAGTTAGTACATGCAAAAAAATGTATTTTTACTATGTTTGCATAGCTCAGGAAATGTTGAATGAATTTTCTCAATTTTTCAAGTAACCTCTAGGCTGGAATCCAATACAATATTTTAATTAAAAAAAATCACTTGTTGGAGTTACAACCAGAGTGATAGCATTGAGGTATGTATGCTAAATCAGTTTAAAAGATCATAATTGATGATTATGCATTTCCTTGATAAAAATAATAAAATATTGCAAGACACCAGCCTATAAAGTAAGAGTTTTAAGGCATGCTAAAGAAGAGTCTGTGTGCCACTACCTGAAACTTATCCCCTTTTCGCGTAACACAGTAACTTAAAAAATATTCTACTATTCCAGGGGAGTAAAGAGCACACAAACCAGCGAGATATTTTTGGTTTGGAAGCTCTCACTCCTCAAAGTCCAAGCTTGTGGGGGAAAAACGATAACATCCACCCTGTCCCCAGAAAATGTAGAAGCAGAACTCAGCGACCAGGAAGAGAAATCACATAACGAAGACTTGTTTGTAGTGGTCTGAAGCTTTAGCACTGAGTTCACAAACCCAATCTTTTGAAGAAGCTGTTAGTTTGGGTGGATATGTTTATTCTTATTTACCTCAAAGTTGGTTTGAGCTCTGTAAGATGCTCACAAGGGAAACAGAAGCTGTGCAAAAGCTCTTCTGCTTTCAGCCTTCCAAACAGGCTGGTGAACGGCATGGCAGAGCCCTGCAGAGCTCTTGATCAGACATAGGCCAACAAGGAAAAAAAACACAATACAATTTTGCATCAAAAATATCTGACACAAAACGTAAATATTTTCTGCTGAGTCTGCTCAGGATTTTTCAAATTATTAATTTGAACCACAAACTCAAATCAGAGAGTAAAGCTGGAAAAGGTGGCTTTAGGCAGGTTGAAACAGAAGACACTGGGCAGAGTGACAAAGCTAAGCTGATTTAAATGAGACGTAAATGAATCCACCACAGCTTTAGGTGAATTGTTGAAAGCAGCCACTGAGTACCACTGAACGGTCCCTTCAGACTGATAACAAGAAAACCATAGCCTGTAGCCACAGTGCTTTTTTTCATTTTGTATTAAGTATCTTTACTGAAAAGTAAAATGTTTCATGATTTTTAATGTCTTTTTATTTCTAGCCTTTTCTTAACTGGAGATGGGTCACATGTTTTGCCTTTGCTGAATACCAGTTAGCAGGTTTTCCTGACAGAGAGAGCAGACAGTAGGCATCTCAACGTCTTTCGTGTTCGAGTATCTTTAGCTTCTAGACAAGACTAGGTTTACTGAGCTCTGTCAGCCCCAGATTCTCTCTCTTCGATACCACTGGTCCATGGCAACTCTGTACTAGTTAGTGTGACTGTATTTTCTAAATGCTAGCATAAAAGTTTTGTTTCTCATGCAATATAGTCTCCTCTTCAGAAACAATCTTAAGAAGCATGGAGCCTGTACTATGCAAGTTACAGTTTGTCTTTCAAAAATAGCAGCTACTGCAGCAGCCCAGGGACAAACTGTTTATTCTGTCATAAGTTCTGGATACTTGATTCCAAAATTAAGTTACAAGTGACAGCTAAGGCTTCAGTTCAACATATAGTTTAAATCTGAGTGTGATTTCAGTGAGGCAATTGGCTGAATCAGGACCAAAATAAGCAATCAAAGTTTGTGCCATGAATATGAGTATTGTTATAGGTATGGAAATAACTCACAAGCCAGCCACGTAACATTTTGTTCAGTTATACTTCTGAACAACGCTAAGGAGAGAAGGAAATGCCTTATACATTAGAACATGATCCATCACAAAATAAACTTTTATGCTAAGCAATATAAATTAAGGATAGAAAGGATGGATTGGGTTATGTTGCCCATTTTTCCACCTGTTTAATGTTGTGGGTAAGATATCCCAAGTATCTACGGTATTTCCCCAGTGATTTGAATAAGGTATGAAATGCTTTTACCGATACGTGAAAATGGCACTATAGGTAGCAGCTTCTCTGAGATGGTGGGTGCATTCCTCGCAGCAGAGAATCCCTTTACGGCAAAAAGAGGAACACAGATTCAGCACTACAGTACAGAAGCTGTTCTTCATTGAGATATGAGTTACGGTTGGAGGCTTCAAAGGAGCTCCATTGCAGCAAACTACATACAGAATGTGGTGTCTCCGCCTGGCCAACAGCATTTAATTTTTAGAAATTTGAGGAAGGCAAAGACTATCCATTTTCCAAAGCTGACATGCTCTCGCTGGTCCCCACAGGCCTGGTTCCCAGGTTCCCACGCAGCACACTGACCGAATCCTGAGCATATGCTAGGGTGAAACTGGGGTGCATATCATCGCCTCGTGTTTCCGGCTTTCCTCGGGAAAGCAGCGGAGGCATGCAGGCAGGGAAGAAGCCAGAGGGAGTCTGAACAGGCCCCACAGCAACTGCGGGACCAGGACTGAGGGGCTCAGAGGAGAACAACACTTTCTCTGCTGGTGTCCTCTATCAATGTTAGCTAAACATACACCAGAATAAACTCTGTATGAATCTGCCCTATCATTTAACCTTATCTTTTGGCTTAGAACTTCATAATTTTTATCATTTGGGGAGGGGGTGGGCAGGGGGCAAATGAATGTAGCCATATGGGCCAGAGCAGCAAATGTAAACCCCAAAGACTCTAAATGTAAATGTTAAACTCTTGCAGACTTTCACTGTTTTGGCCTCCATAAAACAAAACTGAAGTTTTCACACACAGACGTACACATACATTCATTTCATCTTCAGCTGTATACCTTGAATTTTTATGTGCTTATAAATCATAGTAGAAAATATTCACTTCTAAACCAAGTGTGTACATAAAAAAAAGGTAACTGAAGTTATTTACTGTTTTATCTCGTTGGCAGTGTTACTGCGTGTTACTGCAAACATTTCACTTGAAAGATTCTCAATCCTGCCTTCCAAACATTTTTGTCAACTAAGGCTCTTCCAACAAATATAGGAAAATAAAAAAGTCTAATGATTTATTTGTGGACTAATAATGTGACAGTTTTGGTTCAGATTACCTTTTTCTAAGCATTGCAGGAGTTGAGGTATCCCTGTTTAAGTGAACATTATTTGCCATGTAGTGCATTAACTCTATCTCAGGGTCATTTGGAAATACTGATCTCATGCAAGCCCCGACATTTGGTCTTCTGAATAATGCCTTTGACCACTATATCACTTAGACCGTGAACATTTTTATCATCCAGCACGTGGGAATGCCAACCAGAGTTACAATAACAAAAATAAACACTTATCAATAGCAACAATCAGAGGGAATTTCAGCAAGCTCCTCGGAGTGGCTGAGAAGCCCTGGCACAGCAATCGACTCTGCTGCTCTCAAGCTGGAGAGTCGAGGCAGAAAGAGATTGGTGTGTGCGGCTCTGTGCTCTCTCAAGGACATGTACCTCGTCTTTTGTCTTCCCCAGCTCCTGCTGATGGAGCTGTCACCCCAGGAGGAAGGCAGAGCTTGGGGAACAGCAGGAAGGAAACTTGGCTCTAGAGCTGCTAGTTTTGAAGGAGAAAGAGCTGACTACGCAACCAAGCCAGGAGAGAAAAGAAACTGAAAGCTTTATCTGCATTTCCTTGGGGTTACTGTCCCTAGTTGCAAGGGGCGGTTTGTGCAGGGAACGAATAAAAATTGTTTAATGACTCTCAAGCAAAAGTTCCAACTTTAATGAATGACACAAATTAAATTGTAATGAGTATTTTCATATTCTAATTCCTGTTTTTTACAAAACATTTTTAAATTCTCAGCATATCTGCTATTAACCTTTTCTGTCATGGAGAGAATGTATCTGTTCAAAATGAGAGGATAAGAAGGACAAAAGAGAACATGGGAGTAAGAAACAGCTGGAATGCACATGTGTATATGTGGCTATTGTTTTCCTTGCTCTGAGTTCACTGCAGCTGTGGAAACAGCGCACAACATTTCCAACTTTATCACTGAAAAAAGAAAAAAATACGTGATTGCATAATCAGTGCTCTTGGTTTCATGTCTACATGTAAATGACATGAAAAGAAAACAATCTGACTAAATACTTTGCATGCCAGCCACACATCCAGACATTTCCACCAAATTCTGGGCTCTCAGCAAAAATAGACCCATTTGGATTTTACACCGAATCAACATGGTATATGGAAAAAAATGCATTGCTGTAAGTTGATGAGCATTCTGGAGCTACACTCACAAGAAACGTAGTTCACAGACTTGTCATCTGAAATAATTCAGAAAAAAATCATTTTTAGATGTATGTGTAAGTCCATAATTACAGCCTTTGCAGTGTATTTCTTTGAAAGGCAAGCAAATGGGAAAGAAAAAAACCAATTCATTATTATGAGATGAAATTTTCAGGCCTGCTCCAGTCTTTTTTCCAGGAGGAAAATGAACAAAATGACACAAATGGAGTATAAAGGCCATCAGTTGGAGTGCAGAAGAATTTCCCCCTTCAGGTACTTCAAAAAATGGTCCGTAGACCCTGTTGCACTGAAAGAGGCTGGGACAAGAAGAGTGTGTCAGGACAGGGACATCGCACATACCAGTTTATAAAGGTATGCTACAGCACTTCACTCCTGAGCAGTGACAACGTGTAAAAGCAGCCTTCACTTTAACCTGTGTGTTCATGGCTGTGCTCCGAGACAACACCATCTCAGATACCATTAATAGCCTAAACTAGTCATTCATATAGAAAAGGTAAATTTCAACATTTCAGTGTATCTCACTGAAGCATTCTGCCTAAAATAATGTATTAATTGATAATAGCATACATTTTTACATGAGCAGAATAAAAATAATTACCATGTATATGTATGAAATATTTTTCAGCTAAGAATCTTAAGGTTGGAATTCATAATTCTGTAATAGGTTAGGAAAATTTGTTCAGCTTTATATAAAGAACAAATTATCCAATGACTGCACTTGAGGAACATGAAAGGTATCCATTATGCATTTGCCTTTCATAAGAGCACATCCTTCATAAAAATAACATAAAATCAGGACTAATATTTGATAGCATTCCTTAAGGTAGCACACAAACAGTTATTTTCTTATTCTGTAATTAAAGTACACATTTTGACCATTTACTACTATTTCTGAATTAATATCATCCTATGTATTATTCATATATCCAGTCCTTAGAGTCTATATCAATGTAAATACTGTGAAATAATCTTGAATTGACAGCAAGGATGAATGAAGTTAAAATGGCAAGAAGTAAAATACAGGATAACAACTACCATACCATGTTACATGATATCATGTATTGGGAGAGATAATTACTTTGTAATTAAAAAATATTATGACATTGATAAGTCAGGATTACTTAGAGCTTCAGAAACTTCAAGTACTTTAGATACCTTCACACCACATCCAAACTTTGTGAAAGCTATCATTTGCCATTAACCATTCAGCACCTACATGAACATACCATTGCCGAGAGTGACATTGAAGAATATCAGTTTCATTGCCTTATTGAGCTTAAGGATATCATTAGTCATTAAATTCAGAAACCTTATTTAAGGCTTTAAGACTCATTTAGCTAGAGGTAAATTATTGGAAGTATGCTAATCAAGTGGTAATGCCACTATCTCTCTCTAGTATTTATACAGCTCCTGTCCTGCTACGTTACTGTCTCAAGCTCAAGTGTCTCCAGGAAACTATCATAGAAAACAGGGATTTGATTCTAGTGCCCTTAATCGACACCTACCTACTTAAATAGAAGGATCGATTAATTCCATTAATTTCAATAGAATACTCTTTCAGATAGTAATTGCTCAGTGTCATCAAGATATCAGACTGAATCCATAAATTAATTTATGACACCCTTTTTTACTGTAGAGGTTCACTGTGAATGTGTTTCTGTGCCATCTCAACTTTGTTATTCTATTTGTTCTGCCTAATGTGGTCTATCATATAACATTATTGTGAAAAAGTGCAAAATATAGACTTTCATCAAGAGAAAATTATTATCCCTTCCTTCATCTCCCATATATCACACAGCAATTCAACATAGCAAGATATCCACGTATAGCAATGTGGCATAGCTAAGCATTTACAATTAAGGTTTAAATACACATTTCTAGACACTTGTCAGTTAACTGCTGCCACATCAGTAATATATTGACTGATAAACTTTTATTCAAAACTGAAGAAGCTGGAGTGCACAATCCACCAACTTCAAGATTTACATAGACTCCAATGCTCACCCAGACACCTCCCATTTAAAATCTTTAACACCAGCTGCATTCTTCTCAGCAGGATGAAGATGCCTTTCACTGTTGTCTCTACTGGTATCCCGAGACAGAGGCATGCCAGAAATCAGCTCACGCCACTCCAGAGCTTCTGCTAGAACTGAACTCATTTTCCAAGAAAAGCTAAAGCCCTGATAATATGAAGAACAGTTTTATCTGGATTGAACAAAAATGCATTTCCACTTCTCAACAACACAGACGCTTTGCTGTGCTGACATTTACTGGCAATAGCAGTGGCACTGAATCATTAGCAAGAGGAATAACCTTGACTTGAAACTGAGGGCTGGGAGCCAAGAGACACATGCTTTCTTCTGAGTTCTGCTGTAAATTACTGCATAGTTCTTAGCCTGAGCATTGCAACTGAACTCTAATTCTCTTGTCCTTCCGACACTTCTGTATTAGTTTCTTAGTCCTTTGTATTTCTCATCCCTTTAAGCCAAGATGATACTTTTCTCCTTCTGTACAGTGCAGCAGAGGGACAACAACTAACGTTCAAAATGTCCTTTTTAATCTTCACATAAATGCTGTAGGAAGCTAAGGAGAATATCACCCTGGTGCTACAGCTAGTTTCTAATCGGATTTGTTAAGATACAACATTTACAAAATGTCTACTTATTTAAAATCATTACTAGTAGTTATCTACAAATGCGGTCACATATTGCTAGCTACTCAGCTAGATCCTACTTTCTCATTAAATTCACAGACTGCTGTTGGTACTACTGGACTCTTTCCTCCTTTCTGATTTACTTGAGAAATACTTCATTAAAAACACAACTGACCACAACACGTAAGCCCATTTTTTGCTCAGGACAATGACTGGTGGTGTAGGCGCTATGTGCAGTTTCCAAAGAAATAATGTATTAAAATACTTAAGTATTTTATCAACCTGGGTCCCTGATGAAAGGGGATGATGCCTGACTGACAACAGGGGGAAATGAAACAACTTTGTTTATTCACAGAGGAGATTCAATACGGAATTCAAGAGCTTTTATTGCTATTACCTGAATAGCTGTAGCTGTAGGTGTGTCTTTGTAACACAGAAAGGAAGGAGTGGGGAGCAGTGTTTCAGGGCTGTCAGTCATTTAATGTGACAATTTTTAACTAACACAACAGAGATATTACATGCTATATGATATGGCATAAAAAGGAAAGTCAAATGTCTGGATTCAGAGCACGATCTCTTTCTTACTTTAGAGACTTTCAAATTTCTGGAAAACGACAAAAGCATGAAGGCAAACTGACCTTCTTTTCCCCATATACTCTTAAATATTGTGGTCAACAGATTCTCTCTCTCCTAAAAGCTCTGTATGTTGGGATTGAAAAGGAGCCAAACAACTTCAGCAGGTACCATGTCCAGCTCACTGCAAGCCATCCCTTATAGCGTGTGTGTGGGGGGAACCTTAACCCCCCCCACTCCCCCCCGATAATTGCCTAAGCTTGCACAGCTGTACCAGGTCATAACAAGACAGCACAGAGGCAGAACTTGGTACTGCGTAGGGCTGTTGCTTCTGTACCAAATGCGTTCAAGTTTCTGTCTTTGTGCTTCTGCTGAAATTGGGCAGAGCAGGAAAACATAAGGATGCTACGTAGAGCAGGAGCTGCAGTGAAATCAGAAAACTCTCCTTCGCAGTGAGGAAGGGCAGCCTAGACATGTGCTGGCTGCAAGGTGCCAATGCACAGGCGCTGCCAAGTTCTCTCTCTCCCCCATTCGCCTACGCTTTTCGCCTTTCCCCCAGTCTCCTACGCCATGGAAGAGAGCAAGCTACAGTCAGTAAGAGACCGAGCTTAACAGTATGCCTGTTGTCTAGGCCTCCATGCAATTGAATAACGGAGCGATGTGGACAAATGCTTCTTTATTTCCCTCCTAAATTCTGGCTGGCAAATCAAGTAGAACAGCTCTAGCTTGAATGTCAGAGCAGCACTCCCCACTTCTTTCTAGCCATCAGTAATTTTTCATCCATCCTGCTCCTCAATAACATCTTGCTTTATTATTTGCATTGTGGAAGTTTCTAGAAGCCCAACAGAAACTGAGGCTGCAGCGCAAAAGGCAAGGAAATAAAACAGAGTATAAGATAGGGTGTGAGTGGAAACAGGCGCCTACGCATCGTTATTCCAACCAAAATCTAAAAACCACGACACTTACCTGTGTAACAGTTATTTCTAATAATAGATGAAGCATACTTAAAATATATGCTATAAATCCTCAATATTTTAATAAATCCAGGATGATAGTAGGTGGTAGTGGCCCATCCTGCTCTACAGTGAAAGCAAAGGACGTTCATATATTCACATTTATCTCATTGAGCCGTATGCCATTCTTATTCATTAGTTCACTACATCATAGCCATGTATACTATACAGAAAGAATGAGCATAAATTATGACTGTGTTACTAACTGATTGCATATATTGTCATGGCCCAGGAATTTCCATCACTAACTTCAACAGTTGAAAGAAGAAATCAACATAAACATTGCAAGTTAAAAAGGAAGTAAGAAAAATTGAAGTAATTTAGACTGTCATCTTTTGGAACACCCGGCACGTAGTTTCACTAAGATTGCTCTGGAACCATGAGAACTACAATCCTTTTAAAAATTAGAAAAAGGTAAAAGTAGTGATTCTTCAGAAACCAGTAGCTGTTATGGAAAAAAGGAACTACACTCAGCATTTATCAAAAGGTAGGCTTCATTAAACAGCTACAGAGCTCCCACTGAGGAAACTCTTCTTACGGCGAGCACTTCAACATCTGCTTAAATCCCACGACGTTAGAAGGTGAGCACATGTTGCAGGGCTTGCTCGAACGGGATATTTTTAAACACCTGCCTGTTGCTGAGCTCATGCCTAAATGCATCTCCTATCTTTGCCACATCACAGGAATTTAGAAACCGGGCTGTAAATGTATTTACACCTAAGACACAAATAGGTGCCTAATGGGATTTTCAAAAACATGTCCCTAAATCTCTACTAAATCAAAATGAGTTACATGACAAAAAAGGACTAAAAATAATTACAAATGGACTAAAAATAACTAAGACTGGACTAAAGTCTGCCAATTCCCAGTCAGCATCATTAAGCTTCCAAATACCTTTCAAATCTGGTCCTTCAAGATTATCCTGGAACCCTTACATTCCAGTCAAGGTAACTGAATTTAAGGTAAGTACAAACTTGCGTATTCGTGTGTGTGCACAGAGAGATCTAATGTGATTTCTGGGTCCTTGGAGAAGCATAGCAGATTTTTTTACTTGGAAAACAATATAAACGCTGTCCCAAACACTTATTTTGACAAGCAAATCAGTAAACTGTTCTCTATTTTAACTTACAACCCGCTTGCCCCAATAGAACTGTATGTAGTATAACTAAATATGAAATTTCCTTTTTTTCTTTCTTTTTTTTTTTTTTTTTTGCCAAAGGAAAATGAAAAGGGCTAAGTGTTTTCTCAGTGTTTCCAAACTGAAATTGTCATCATCACAGTAAAAGAACTCCCACACATTTCATCTTCGACCTTAGGGCTTCTTGTGGGAACATTTGTTGAGAGACAGTAGGACCATAACCCACCAGTGTCTTCCCCATCACTCCTTCTCAAGCACAGGTAACTGCAAGGAACACTACTGGATCAGTGGTAGATAACTTACGGCTCCCGAATCACTTATGTCTTAAGACTGTGAAGTTATGATTTCAGAGGTTAATACTCATGGCATAATGTCAAAATTAACTAGAGTGATGTAATGCCAAACAAATGAAGCATCTCCATTTACAGTCTGTTCTTGTTTCCAACATCCATCTTTGTGTGGGAAAAGGAATATGGGAATTGTGGTAAAGAGAAAAGAGGGCAGGAGAAGAAAGAAAAATTACTCATCCTTATCAGTCACAAATGGGAAAACAAAATATTTCTCTCTTCTCCAGCAGCCCTTAGAGTGAGAGGAGGAGAAAGTAAGCAGAATTGAAAGCATGCACATTAATTTGTTGACTGCATGGTATGGTCTGCATTAGGACTGTGCAGTACCACATAGTGCTGATGAGTTGTGACAACACCACATAGATATCTTTACTTTGGAGAATGTAAAGATGTTAATAAAACAGCATAATATCAGAACATCACCTCTGCTCAATTTCATTTGTGTAAGACCTTTCTGGTCACTTAAGAAATCTGTCTTTTCAGGGTAGCTCTAATAGGTCACATAAGCAGGAAGTAACCCAGAAAAGGCTGTAAATCATTCAGGGACTCTGTCAGCTAACTGGGTGACAAAATTCTTATCTGTATTTTCCTACTAGTAATAACAATACGTAACTCAATTATACAGCTTAGGTCTCAAAGCATCCTGCAAGAGAGATAAACCAATGTCCCTATTATAAATATATAGACCCTCTGAGATAGGGAAGAACGAAACATCTCAAAGTAACCTAGCACCAAATACATACCTATAGAAAGAACCCTGCTCTTCCCAGTGTCAGCCCAGGGCTCCCCAATGGCATAAGCAGAGTTCACGATGCCCCAGAGGTGGGAAACAGGAGAGCTCTCAAAAGGGCAGTCTCACGAGAGGAAGGATACAAAAGCAAGAATATAGTAGGGCGCATAACGCAAACTGATTTTCAGATACAAGCTAGATCAGTTCTGTGTCTTGATGATTTTCCCTATAGACTTTTGTTGATCTATGTTAATCAAACATGAAACTTAGTATCCTGCATTTTCTTACTATTCACAACTTGAGCTTAATATGTCATTACGAACTTTGGAAATATTGTCTGAGAGCTACAAGCATATCAAGGATCATTTAACTAGGTTTCTCACAAGAGTAGGTGCACACTATAAAATGAATTTTCAACTTGTTCCGTGAATCTGCCCCTGCAATTTATTTACGCTGTCTAAATGCACCGGTTCTTCATTAACTGTTCCAGGTGACTGGTTTAATATTCAGCCCATAATATATTTAGAATACTGGTAATCTTCCTGCCCAACTGTAAAATTCCTAAACAGTTCATTTTATGCCCAACTTTTCCTAAGTGGTGCTCTATAAACTGCCAGATCAACTATTTAGCTTTTGTTTATGTAAAAAAACCAAACCAAAACAAAACACCAATCACTTTTTGAAAGGAGCATGCTCTGTCATGTGCAGCATTTTCAAAAGCAAAATACAACAGAGGTTGCTTGAAGAGCTAGCAGCAACAAAACAGGATAGCAGCAAAATATCTTTAAGGCCTTAACTCGCATTCCCTGGCTAGGTAAGAGTGCAGAGTAAAAATGAATTTTGACTCTGAGAAAAATGAAGATTCTCATATCTTTCTGATGCAACCTATTTAACCAATAGAGCAGGAGGACTGATGGTGATTTAGGGCAACTGCATTAAGCTCTGGCAGTAAGAATGGCTATTGCTGAACAATGCTAGGAGGAAAGGAGATGACAGAAAGAAGGGAAAGATGAAAAAAAAAAACATGAAAACCACATTTGAATCAGAGTGATTATGAAAATTACCTGAAACATTAAACTAAGCCTTTTCATTGCTTTTATTACCTTTTTCTATGCAACTTTCTAGACACAGCGGTGGCAGTAGGCATTGTTATATATGGAGAGCATTTTAAAAACAAATACATATTTATCTTAAAGAAAAAACAAAAGAAATTTGAAAAGTGTCTAATCTAGACATGATGATATGTAATAACAATGTAAAGGATACCATGAGCTAGCTAATAGGCAACATAATTACTTCTCGGGTTTATACTGGCAAGAAATTAAGATTTTTTTTGTTTTTCCTTTTTTTTCTTGGAGTATCATGAAAGTTTACATGTTCCAGGAAAACCAAATTTTTCTGATGTTACTTCCCTCCTACCCCTTTTTCATTTGCAGACTGTATTATTAAAAAGTTGCCCAATTTGAAATGCCAAATGCAAAAAAGCTCCTGTGGAAAACTAATTTTCTGCACTTAGTCACAATGAACGTGGCTTAGAAATGATGCATCAGCCTAGGAACCACAGAATGGCAAGGAACTGAACTACTACATTCAGAAATGGCATATACCCTGAGGCAATTGTAAAAAAGCCGTGGTTGGACACACTTTCACTTGAAATATATAAGTTAGATTTGCTTGTAAGACACGGAAGAAAGTTTTATGCTGGATCTTCAGTTCTTTGCAATGTCACATAAGCTCTTTCTCTCGCTTTATTTTCATCACAGTACATAAATATTTTGTGAACTATGGGTCTTTGAACTGTGTTTCTCTGACCTATGGATTGATTCTCATTTGACTCCACGAAATTTTATCTTATATGCTATGAGAAATTCATCACCCTCTTCCATCAAAAAAATGCCCCAATAATTCTGTTTGTTGCCAATGCTACAGGTCACCTTGAAGGACAATAAATTGCTACTTAGTATTAATATCAAGATTTCATGAAGACAATGGCATTCTGAGATATTAGAAGCAATACAGCTCTGGCAGCTTTGAATTCATTCTTTATATACCTTAAGTTAGCCAATCCCAAAGATACCTTTTAAAAAAAGGAATATGGGAAGAGTATCTTCTCTTTCAATGCAGATTAATCCTGATTTCTACCAGAAAAGTAATACCATGGCTGTATATGTCTACATATCTCTTTGCATACATGAAATTACAGGTGACTCAGACTAAGGCTGCTTTGAGGCTATTCCAGACTAACATTCAGTGTTCCATAAAGTGCACAAGGTTCTGTGGTATTATGGAAAAAAAAGAGAATGACTAATGCTGGATATTATATATAGCTCATCACCAAAGTATCTCAGCACAACATAGCTAAGTAGGTCTGCATTAACTACATTTTCTGAAATCCTCCAAACTTCCCAGGTTCGGGGGGGGAGGGGGGGGAGGAGCCTTTTTCACTTATTCCCATCTGTCTTCATTCTCATTCCTCTGTGATGGGGGGGGGGGGAAATAAAATTAAAAATTCATGCTTGAACTTACAGCCAATTGCAGTTCTGGAATTCTTTAAGCAACTGTGATTTGCTTGCCTTCTGAAGTTACCTATGTTCCCTGTACAACACCTGAAATAGCTGTTCAAACTGTTTTTCAGTTGAACTCATCACTTTTCCTTCTGAACATATAAATATCCTTTGCATCAGCTGCATTTAAAATTTTATGTGTTGAAATAAAAGCCTCTTTGCGTCACTGAGCCCACACTAATATGGACTTCACAGGTTCACCTACAATCAGTTCTGATTACTGCCTTCTGCTCTGGCTTATGTGTTTTTTTCCCCTGTATGAACGTCACTGCTCTGCCCAAGTTTACTTATTCAGCCTTCTGCAAGGTTTCAGGAATTCAGTGCATCTTGCACGGGTTTTCCTCATTCCAAATAGTTTAATCAGTAGACAGCCAGGATGGATATTTATGTAGCCATCTTTTCCCACTGCACATTAGACTTTGCCAGCATGCTAAAAGCACTTAAAACAGAATAATTAAATCTGGCCAGCTTTCCAGTGAAATAATTTTTCCAACTGAAAATTTCATTAGAATATCCTGCAACACCCAAACTTTTGATGGAAACATAATACTACCAAAAATTTAAAGCGGAAAAAGTCTTAGGATAGAACAGGAGAGAGAGACAAGTCATCCTTTATCATCAGGGCTGTTGCCTGAGATTTGAGGAACCCCACCTCTATCAGAGTTGCTCTTGTTTCACGTAGTCACGGATGAGCTCCTGAGCTACACCGCAGGCGAGAAGCCCACCTGATGTTCCGCATGCTCAGTCTCTCTCTAAGCCAAAGAGGAGTGGAACAGCTTTAACAGGAGAAACGGAGACAACCATTCATTATTGACGGCTACAGAACTTACAAGGGATACGGGAGAGCCAGGTCAAGCACCTGCATTCAAATTCTTGATTCAGATCAGAGTCTCAGGACTGGGTTCCCTAACATTAGAAGTAAGTTCACTGATCCCAAATTATTTAAAGGAACTTTGTTATGCTTTTGCCTTAAAAATCTGTTTTTAACTTTTGTTTTTCTCTTCATCTCACATCGGTATGATGGGGTACACTTTTGAAATATCAGAAGGTGGCAAGATGGGGAAAAATGCCTCTGCTAGAATAGGACAGAAACAGAAATGGCAAAATAGCAGTTCCATCCAGGAAAAGCGCAGTTCGCATGTTTATGCAACTTCTGATACAAATGTAGCTGTTCTGTTAGTCAGAAACACAAAAGCCAACAAAATAAGAAATAAGGCATTTTGCTCGTCCACCTGCTTTTCTAGCTTAAAATATGTATTTTTTTGCTATCTTCCCTTGGGATGAAAAAAAAAAAAATTCTCATTCTTTCATTGAATCTGCAATTTGTAAGGTGTGTTATTGAGGCAGGAAGAAAACAAAACAACTCCCTCACAGCATTAAGGACAGAATGTCAAGTGCATGACTATTATGGAGCTCTTGATTAGCCTATGGATTAAAAAGAAACCTTTACATTAGCTTGCTGAGCAAGTGGAAGCACGCAAAGCATACTACATCTTTTAATAAAACCCAAACCCATATATGCACTATTTCACCCTCTCACCAGAAAGAATGACTTCTCCCACTCACTCGCTCAGGAATGCGCTTACAGGATTCTACTTCTCCTGACTCAATAACTCCTGCTTCAAAATTCTTCCCAATTATGGAGATGTTTTTGGCTGCTTGTTTAAATAGTGTTTGAAGTCCTCTTCTTACCTGCAGATAGTTTATTTTCTAGAGACCACAAGAAACAAAAAAATGAAATGCTATGTCTGCACACTGCAGGTTTCCATCTTAAAGTAAAGAGACAGCTAAAGAAGCAAAAATATGGAATCAGGACATGTGGAATCTCTACTGATTTACTTCCTTCGTGACCTAGGACAAAACACTTAAGTCTGTCTCCCTTTCACTTAAAAAATAGTGGTATCCTCTTGAGATGTTACTGTTCTTTGAACCACTCCCCTCTCAGAGGTTGCCCACTCCAAAGAAAATTTGCCTTGGTCCTAAAAGAAGCCTGTCTTCACAATAGTTTAAGTTAATACCCAGACTGTTCTGATATGGCAGAGCCATAAACTTGTGTTCCCTTTTGCTACCTCCGGTACTCAGACAGTAACATCTGGCTAGGGGAGGGGACATGGATTTCAGCAACACAGAAGTATCTTAAACCACATAGCCAGACCATCCTGAATTCCTCCATCACAGCTCTTCATTTTGCCAAACCAAAATGAGTAATACTGCACTTCTCTCACACAGTATTGTGAAGCTAACTTTCTTAATGTTTCTAAAGCTCTGTGAAATTCTTCGACAGAAGCAGCTATGGAGGGGCCAAAGCGTGTGATACCTGCATTAAGACTGAAACAGCCACAGTTTCCACCACTCAGTGACTTTCTCAAATGTCTATGATGACAATTACAGACACTGGTTTTTGTGTCCATTATCCTTCTGAAAATGGCTTTTAAAAATTCCTAGCACAAGTCTGGGTCGTGACTGCAAGTCACAATGAAGAATAAGGGAAAGAGGGGGGAGTCAGGCCCATCTCTCCTCTCTTTCCTCCCTCTTCCCTCCTGCAGCCTGCCAGCACCACGGCGCGGCTTGCTGGGGCTGCCGTTGCTGTGGGCTGGGAGGAAGCTCGCGTCCCCTCCTAGCACACCAGCCAGCAGATGAAGGGCTGCTCTTGGCTCAGCTGCAGGCTCTCTTCTTGCCTCACTGGCTCTAAGAGCATTATCACCCACCTACACAAATTAAGACATGGTTTCTTTCCTTCCCCACTTCCTTAAGTGATGAGTTGATGAAGCACAAATTTAGAAGTAGGTGGTATCAGCAAACATACGTAGCCTGTGAACATTTTCCTCTTAAAGCATAATGACTGTGTGTCATACATAGCAAATAGGTTAAAATCATCTATTTCAGTGAAAGAAAGCAGCCTGTTCTTCCTGCGTCATGTTTTCTGGCAGGCCAATCTAAAGCCGTACAACACGAACCCAGAACATTGTGCGATGCCGTACGGGATCCGCGGGCCGACCACGCGCCAGGGAACGGCAGCAGACGCACAGTGAAGCTGCGTTGTGGGGGGACGTGGCGGGGTAGGCCTTACCTGTCTGCAGGTGCCCATCACTTGCCGAAACGGACCGCCTGGGTTTGTTTGGATTGCAGCAGGCCTTGCTGCCTGCCACCTTCCAAATAAAAGGCAAATGCAGCTTCAGCCCCCCCAGTCATGACTTCTGTAACCTGAATCCTGCATTGGGATGGACTTGGTTTTTTTCTTACATGAATACAGTCTCATAGAAAATGAATAGAAATTTTCACAGAAAAATTATTTTTTTGAAGAATGCTTTTCCATTTTTGGGAAATTTGAAAATTATCTTAATAATTTTAAGTAATTAGGGAGGTATCCTCCCAACATCTATCAGACAGTCAGATTACCATTAAAATGGTAATTAATTTTAATATTTCCAAATGTAAACCTGGATATTCTTATCATCAAGAAAAAGCAGTCAATTTTTATTTTTAATCATATCAAGAATATTGGTATATTTTTGGCATGGAGTTTCGAAGCCAGTATTTCCTTCCACTCACTTAAAACTGGCTGTTTTGCAGTCCTACAGATCCGTACAAGCAGCTCTCTTGTGCCTGCCTCAGTGTTGTATTACTTCCTAGGAACACCCGAGGAGCTCGCGATGAACGCAGCAGGCAAACAAGGAAATGTAGGCAGGCCACCTGTCTTTGAATTCACACGCCCAACTTTGAATCTGGAAGTACCAGAGTCAAAACTGAATGTTTCTTCTTATTTAACTACGCAACTAATTTAAGAACACCCACACTAAATGGTATATGAATTTGTGGCTTCAATGGAATAATATTTGATTTTTAAACAATTTATTTCTATTTTAATAATAGATATCTTTTTCATCAACCATGGGAAAACCATGTGTCTCTATATTAAAGTCTTGTAAGCAATAGCTTCATTGGCTCTTAAATTTAGATTCATCTAACTAACAAAACAAAGAAAAATTAATGTGACAAAACAGTAACAGACAAATGATGTTTCTGAAGTGTACAACAATTACTGGGCAGACGGCAGTCATTAATTTAGCTAAGCAAATCAGTAAATCGGCTAATCTGGACTTCAGTTCTGGAGATGGATGAAGTTTTTTCTCTGGCTAAGGTCATTTGCCTTTTTTTTGTTTGTTTCTTGTGTTAAGTATCATACAAGAGATGGACCCAGGCACTTGACATGATAGCAAACATAATAAACGTACTGCACTGTATCTCTAGCACCTTACCAGGTTTCTAAGGCTGTCCTGAGCACCTGAGGACTCATGACGAGTGCAGAAAATGTAAATATCTCCTGTATGGCTTTTCTTTGCCATCACCACCCAGTCTTAGAATGAGAACACAAAAACACAGAGCGAGCTTTCCCATGTGAGTTACATACACTGATTCAGTGTGGTCCATGCAGGCACCAGGGAGGTGGCAGATGAAGTACAGTCACTGGGTGTCTTTGGCTGAGCTGTTCTTAGAATCAAATCCACAAAAACAAAACAAACAACCCCCCAATTTCCCAAACCCCAAGAGAATTATGTCTTAGAAGGGCAAGAACTGCTAAAATAAAACCATGTTTATACTTATTTATATTTACAAGTTTTCTAGAGTCCACTTTTACATGACCTCCTTCCTTTGCTTAGGTTTCCTACTAGAAATGCTTGAAGTGTATAGTATGAAGTCAGCAGTGTTTGGGCCATTTGCATAAAATATTTTCATATACTTCTGAAGGATGCAAAGTTAAATTTGTGCTCTGTGTCTAGTTCATTTAGACTCAGAATTTGAACCCTTTCCAATACAAAGTCATTAACTAGTTTGCTCTAGAGCACTCTAAAGCTGGAGTATTTCCATCCATGTCGATGCAACTAAAGTTAAGTTACTGTTGTAAAGGACAGCAGATTTTGATCCACTGGAGCCTTTGGGGGTGAGATAAGTTGACTATGAATGTTAAAATCCAAACTGCCAGAAGTTTTTTTTTGTTTTTTTTTTAAAAAAGAAAACTGTTTATGCAGGAATGTATTTTTAGCTTGCATCAGCATAACAGACACAGTTTTCTGTATGACATTAGCAGCTGATAAGCCTAGAGCAGACGGCTGAAGGGAAATATTTTAATTCCATTCCCGCCTGGCCAGCATTGTATCAGCACCAACTGTTTCAGACATTTCTGCAGCATGGCAATGTTTGCAAGTGCTTCCTTCAAAAACGTGCATAATTTAATTCCAAATATGCAGGACTGTTTTGACACAATGTATCAACTGCTACCAAACAGAGCAGATTCAGACCACACTTGTTCCATTTGCTAAATTCAAAATTTCCCACAGGCAAGCCAAGGAAATTAGGCTAGAAAAGGGCTTTTTTTTGTACACTTTTTTTTTAAGCGAACTAGTATGGCCATGTACATTTGTTGCCAACAGACTGAAAGTTTGAGTGAGACAGCAAATTTATTTTCCATAAAAGAATAGTGGTAGAGAAAAGGAAAACTTTTACGTCTCCCAGTAAATACCAAAACTTTACTTGGCATTCAGTCTGCCACTATTTTCCCTTCTAAATGAGATATAAGACGGTTCTTTTAAAAACTGCTTCCAGTTACGTATATGATTATTTGATATAAATAATTTTAAAACAACTAGAACTGTTCTGCCATAATTTCTGTTTGGGTATGATTCCAGCACAGTAGTTGCACTCTACAAAAATTAGGCCAAACAATACATCAGGAAGGCCAACAGACATGTATTCTACCAGCTATTCTACTATTCCCCAGAGGCAAATGACATTATTTTTTGAAAGTTATTTTTCTATAAAGCCTTTTTAAAGGGCTGGGTACCTTTATAGCACTGGTATATTTTGAATAGAAAAAGGTTTAAAAAAAAAAAATCTCAGCTCTATCTTCTGAAAATTACAAGTAACACTCACTGAGTTCTACTAAATTACAGTCCTGGGCTCAGAATCTGGCCAGTTCCCAAAGATACATTTTTGATGTTAAAGAAAAATGACCAAGAAAAATGCCATTATATGAAAAATAGGAACTCCTGCCTCAGTGATAGACATTGCCACTTCTTGTAATGATGGTTTAAGTGAAGAGACTGACAATTTCTATTTTTGTATGATATAAACTTGGTGGTTTCAATCCAGTTATGGATTGTTTTTCCTTCCCTCTTCATCATAATAAATTTTCCTTGAAAAGTAGGGGAGTAATTTTTACACACACTTCAGAACATTCACTGTTTTTTCCTGAAACCAAAATCCACTTCTGGCTGGTAACAGGTGACAATGCCATTTTGTCAGACATGATCCAAATGAAAATAAAGGTCACAGTGCTAATAAAAGTAGATATTAGTCATAGCAGAGGAAACACCTGGAGCATGCCTGATCAGCCATCCTTAATCTTTAAAACCTCATGAGGCCCCAACAGTAACCGTGGGGAAGAAAACCTTGCTGTTAAACTCCATATAAGTCTGCTTCAAAAGACCTGAAAGCTTCGAAAGGTCTTTTAAGAGAATGCCTTCAAATGTCAATGGGGAGAAATTCCTCTTTCTATTAAATCATGAATTTGTTCTTTCCTCAGCAAAGCAACTGAAGTAATAAAGATATTAAAGAGTACAAGTGTACTTGTATTGTTGAATACTGTCAGGAGCTGTACTTGCATATTAGCTTTGCACACCGATTTATGATCACCTTGATCTGCAATACAGACATTTTTTTGTGAAGAAATATACTCGAACAACTTTATCTTGAAGGGCTATGAGCCACAAGGCACAGCCCCACCTATGGAGAAATTATGACTCAGAAAAGACATAAAACCTTCCATGTTCACTTTTGGAAGCACGCAGCAGAAATTCCAGCAAGGCTAACCCAGTCTCCTGGCTTGTACCAGCCTTTAGCACAAAAAGAATGGGTACAGAGAAGGTTCTGTCCACTAATTTTGGTAATTCTTTTGCCTCATTTCTTCAGAGAAACATAGATAAAAGAAACTTAAGATTAGACAATCAGTCTACTCATCTTTTCGTTTCATAACTACAGATGACATCCAGTAACACACTAGCATACCAGGATACGACACCATGGTTTATTTGATGCTGTAATGTCCAAACCTGAGATAATTATTTGATTAATTCTGAATTAGGAAGGGGAGGGAGAAGGGAAAGTTGAAAAACCTCAAAAACAAACCAAACAAGACGTTAAAAGCCAAAAGCTGTAAAGAGAACATAAAATTCCCAAATGATATATTCAGTAAACTGTTTCAAGTTCCAACATGAAGAATTTGGAATACATATATTTAAGCTACATGTTCTTCCATTCTTAAAATACAACCTTGAGGAATAAGAAGTAAAAGCAATTGGGTTCATTACATTCAGGTTGATTGTTTTTATATGGGCTGTGATATATTTTTAAGGTAAAACTCATACATAGCAAATTTTGTTACATTTGCAGGCTTTGAATATGCACTAGTAGAGCTGTTGCATACACTTGGGAGAACAGAGAATTCAGAATGAACTTAACAAATTAGAAGAATAGTCTAAACTAAACAGAAAGCGTTTCATTGAGAACAACTACAAAGTACTACCTTTAGGTAGGAATAACCCACTGCCCAAATATGAGAATTATTTTTTTCCTGCAGAAAAGAAGATGAGGGGTTTCCTGTATAACCCAAGCTGCATATGAGTCAGTAATGTCCTGCTATCGTGGAAAAAAAGCATCAGCTTAGTGGAATGTATAGAAGTGATCATTTAAGTGAAACATCCGACATCCAGCTCAAAGTAAGAACATAACACAGCTAACATAAGTCTTCCAGGTCTGCTGGAGGAAAAAGAAACGTATTTGCTTCATATCCAAGCACTCAGGCCAGAGAAGGGACATACCTCAGACTTAGCTGCTGTCTTGCTATAGCTTGGGGAGGGCCGAGTTCTGGCACTTGGACCTGACCTATTCCAGAATGCAGGTGCTGTGACAGCGACAAACCCACAAGGATAATCAGCTTGTTTTGATTTTCAGATTGCAGCTTAACTGGTAAAAATTGTACAAGATCTGTTCTCCTGATATCTTCTATGCATAAGCAATGAAAAGAGTCGTATGCTCTTTGATACACAGATGCTTTGGCCAAATGTTCTGCTGAGATAAACTCATGCCAATAAAGGAGTTGATGTACTGCCTCCAATTACTCAATGGTGAAAACATTTTAGTGGCGCTGGGATTGAGAACAGGATATCTAGTCAGTGCTGGTGAAGCCTCAACTAGAACACGGTGTCCTGTTGTGGATGTCGCTTTTAAGGAAAGATAGGCCCACAGAGAAAAAGTCCAGAGGAGAACAGTAAGAACCCTCAGAAATCTGTGCGGACAGACGGAAAGAACTGATTTTGCTCAAGCTAGAGAAGGAAAGGGCAGAGACATGATACTAGACTTCAGACACACAGGAAATTATTGCCTTTCCGTAGCAAAGGAAGCTCTTCACTGGGAAATCAGCAAGAGATCACAGGCTTAAACTGCAGCAAGAAAGATGGAAGTTAGACTATTTTAAAACTGTAAAACTGAAATTATAAATAAATCAGCCTGGAAAAACTATGGAAATTTTTGTTGAAGGATTTTGGAAACAAAGTTACTCAAACATATTTCAAGAATATTTTTTGTTATATTTTCCTAAGGGAGAATGGACTGATAATTTATTAAGATTTAAGAAATCTCTGTTGTCTAGAGGTATCCGTATGGAGCTGAAACACTAAGTGCAAGTTTATTCACTCTGTTCCAGGCTGGCCAGAAGCAAGCCAGCTTCAGGGCAGAAGCCATACAGAAACATCAACAGAGCATTAGCTGTACTTAAGCCAGTAAGTCCAGCTGAGATTCTCCTAAGCATAGCTCACTTCGCTGTGCAACAAAAGCAGCTCAGAAAGAGACAGTATAGTGGAGAAAAACACTCTGAGCAGCATGATTTTTAATTTGTTCCTTTTCCATACAGAAGAAAAGTTTCACCCCGCTACTGGAACGCTGGCAATGTCCACCTGAGCCAAGCCCAGCCAGCCCAGCCGCTGTGAAAAAAGGCTGAATCTACGATACTGTAAATTGAACATCTGCTTTACTGAAAACACCTTGTTCTCATATCAAATTGTAACCCAAAGCGTAAAAAATTTCCCTACACAGCTAAGACAAGCTGGCCGTAGCAGAGAACTAATTTTCAGGACTTGCAGTAAATCAGTGAAGCATGGTTTGGTTTGGGGGGGAGGGGGGAACAACTTAAAAGGTGAATAATCTTGCCTATATATCATATCACACCATATCTAATTAGAACCCCTTGAACTGTTTCCAAGTGCCTTAGGTTTACTTTCTTTTTAAAAAATTTCTTAGGATTAGCGTAACTTTTGTAAAGATTCTTCTCTTCCTTCTCAGAATCATCTTTTTCTTCCAGTTTTAAAATGCTACACAGATACAAAGGCATAGGCTAAATATCGAATATTTATTAGAAAATCTCCTTTGATAGCAGGCTTTTAAAGTGTTTTAAAAAGTATTTTCAGACCTGTGCAAGGAGTATTATCTATGCTACTTTTTAAAGAACATTTCCTACCGTGATCAACTACAATTAATCTAGCCTTAAAATAAGGCAAGTATAAATGTGTTTACCTTACGGATACAAAAGCTGCATGCATGCCAGCAACCGATTAACAAGAATATAAATTCTGATTATGTCCAAAAGAAGCGTGGAAGTGATTATTCGACCAAAAAATACCTGAATAATTAGAGAAAGGACTAAGGGACAGGATGATGCCATTCTTCCTTGGGGAGAAGAGTTGGCTTGCTTCTGCCTTTGCCTGGTGCAAGGGCAGTTGGTAAGGGGAGAAATTAAGAAAATAGATTAAGTGCAGGCAGCTGAATCACCCAGCCTCAGAAGCAGGCAGAGGACTCCGAAAGGACAACCTTATGCGCCAGCAACCAGGGAAGCCTCAAAGATGTTTGGGAAGCTGGAATGGTTTAAAACCGATTCTGGGACAACCTGAAAGGCTTAAGTCACTTTGTTTGCTTTTTGAGTTTTTTATTAGGATAGTGTGGAAAAGGCCAAAGAGGCATCCTGGAGGATGGAAGGGAAAATGTTGTGTAGAGAACCAATATTAGCATGGATATTCTGTGCTCGTTCCCCTAGAAGGATGGGAGATCGCAGAAGGAACTGGCAACCGGGTCAAGTAAATCAATGATGTTAAATTTCCCAAATCTCCCCCGCCCCAAACCTGTAACAGCAATGTCATAAAAGATGCAGACAGGCAAACCGAAAGCTTGGACAAGTTATGTTATCTGTCTGTGGCCTTAGGGGTAATCCAGGAGAAGATGTGGACCAGACCAGGTGTGGTAATCTTTATAGTATGCTCTAGCCACTATTTCACTTCTCCCATAGCCCCAGAAAATAAACCTGTCACTGTCCTTCTTGAAAGGACTTTTTCTCCATAATATGGCTCTTCATTTGTTCTTTGTTTCCCTAGCTCTCAGAAAGCATGCATGGTAATGCTCCAAGAATGACACTCTGCACATCTTACGCAAAGGGGGAGTAATCACATAATGTAAGTATTTAACTTAGGTGTTTTGAATTGCCTCCTCAGAGATGTCCATTTATCTCCACTGACTATATATGACTATACAGGGACCCAGCTTTGGTGCTCTCACTTGCATGCAAGTTAGATGCCTGAAGTAGGGAATATGAGACAGCTTGATTACTCCTTAAGAAGTGAACTTGCACAAAAAAGGCTGCTTTTCATAGTGCCCGCTATATTACCGCTGTTTCTCCTACACAAAGCTTTTTATTTTGAATACCAAAATTCATGTTTGACATGAAAGTCTGAATTTGAAAACAATCAATATGTTATTTTCCCATTTGTATGTTCCATGTAATAATTCAAACCAGTGATTCCAGTGCAGGAATTTGCTCTTAAATTTATGGCTACCATCAACCTTACAGCATTCAGTGTTAATTACTAAAAAAATACCTCTTCACACACAGGTTTTCCTACCACTATATCTTTGCTAATCTTTTTATTTTCTCAGACACACATACGTGCACAAGAGAAACATAAACCAAGACACAGCTTTCTCCTAATTAACAGGGAAGGAAGAGGGCTTGATCACTATTTTTCTTCTCTTTTGTGAAGGGCGCTCCCTCCCTGCAATGAGGGATAAATACTAACATGGATCTGGGCAAATGATCCCAAGATCAGAAAATAATTTCTTAGTCATCTTGACTGACTGCTTATGTCTTTTATTTTTTCCCCTGTATCTTCTTTTGATCCTAAATGAATTAATTATGATGATCATTAGTTTTCTAAGGACCAGAGTATCAGAATAAGAAAATTACAGCATAAAATCATTTAGCACACAAATGCTGTACTCTGATTTTTCTTAAGATGCCTCAGACTGTAACTTGGATATTACAACTACCAAAACAAAATAACCCATAAACTTCATTTTCCCTTAGCTGTGTTGACTCATCATGGTTAATGGTAATAAAATATACATTTTTTGTTACTGAAGTGAGCAGAAATGACTCAGTTATATACAGGAAACATATGTTGAGTAATAAAGCGTCATCTTCATTTGACAATTTTTCAGAATCGAAAGCACTATATGGACTTACACAGCAGAGCTATGCGTATACAAACAAAACCTTTAAATAGACTTACTGGCAAAGACTGTGGCAAGGTAATGAATGCAGTGCGAGAGATATCATTAGCATGAATTCAGACTATTAAACTCTGGTGTACTTCAGGGTTACACTTAGTAGAAGCAGGAACAGGATCAAAAAGACACTGAAGAAAACCGCTTGGCTTCTAGTAACAACATGGATAAGAAGAGTCTTGGGATTCGTATAGAAAACATAACACACTACTTGAGCGACATTTTCCCAGGGGAAAATAGCCAAGGTTTCACATGTCGGAAACATAATGTACTATGCAGAAGGCTCGCAGTACAAAGTGGGCAGAAGCAGCTCTACCCAAATCGTCTATGGAAATATTTGACTCCTCCAAACGGAAGCTCGAGCGCCTGCTGCTGCGGGGTTCCACCCTGCAACCAGTTCAACCCCGGCAAGATTCAGTCGCCAAAGCTACATTACAATCAGGTAAAACGGTTGCAAAATTTCAAACTAATACAAAGTACAAGGAAATACAATCTCCTAACAATAGAAACGCAATACATAAACCACGTAGTTGTCTCTGATGGCAAAAGGTACAAAACATTGAAATCAACACAGAATCTTAAAACTTTGAGAGATGCTAAATGCGGATTAACTGGGAAGCACATTACTGCCAAAGGTTATAAAATGAAACCTGTGGCAGAGTAAAGACTCAACAAGGCTATAATGGTGCCAAACAGTATTACCTAAGCTCTTAATCATTACATATGACTGCATCATTTACAGCACGTATACCTAGTGCTACCAGGCCAAATATTCCCCAGTTTATCACAGGGGCTCATTATTTTTAATCTTAAAAGATGCCTTTTATATTCTGCAACATAAAAGGGCCAAAAGTATATAGTTCCAAAATTAAGGAAGATAATATTCCCTTGGCTGTTATGCACTATATACAGAGCTGCATTCTCATTTTCCTATTAAAATGAATTCCATATTGTAATAGCAGCAGCAATGAAGTTAGGATAAAAGACGACAGAAATCTCACAAATTGTACAACAGCTTCAATGAAGAACGTACCTGACATGTAAGTCTCTCTAGTAATGTATATTTCCAGCATAGATCTGGTAAAAGTAGAGACAACTATTCAGAATCTCAGATACAAATACTGAATTTAATGGCTTTATATTGTAGGTATGCTATGTTATTATATGTTATATATATAGTGTGTGTATATATATATATATAATGCTAAGTATGCTATTCCAGTATGCTATGTTCTTAAAGAAACAAGACTTAATAGAGCTATGATACTGATGACTCAAGAGAGTGGTAGTTGAGGATGATCAAGAGGGCTAGAAACTGAATGGAAAAACATTCTGAATACTTCATTTTTTACACAGAGTACTTCTAGAGAGAGAAGGTCCACAGCAGTAAGTGGCTCCCTTATTTTTCTAAGAGCTATTCGTGTGGCAAATGAGAGCTGTAAAATAATTTTTAGTTAGAAGGGACTTTTGGAGGTCCTTTGGTCCAACTCCCTGCACAGAGCAAGGCTAACTGCCACTGTAAATCAGGTTGCTCGGAGCACTCTCCAGCTGCGTTTTGAACCCCTCCAAGAATGGAGATTCCGCAGCCTCTCTTGAGCAACTCGTCCCAGTGTTCGACTGCTCTCATTTTTTCCTTATATTTAATTGAAATTTCCCTCGATGCAACCTGTACCTGCTGCCTTTCATCCTGCCACTGCGCGCCTCTGCAAGTGGCTGCTTCTGCCTTCCCTGTACCCCCCGGCAGCTGCACACAGGAACTGGATTCCCCGCCGCAGCCTTCTCTTCTGCGCAGCAACAGACCCTGCTCTCCCTGCCTTGCCTTGTGTCTCGTGAGCTGAGACCATTGACGGAAAGCATTCTGCACCAGGGAAAATACCAGATGCAGACTACAAATTAAAATCAATTTGAAATGACATTAGTAGAGTAACTACAAAAGTCAAAATACACTGCTTTAAAAGAAATCAGAAAACATACTAGAACAGCTTTCTGTGAAGCCTGAACCCTGTTTCGAAAATAGGAACATGTAACAGGTAAGGAAAAAGAGCTGCAAATTATGCTATGGTCATTAAGCAATTCACCAAACTGATTTCATCAGCTGACCCTTAAAAAAAAAAAAAAAGTTATTTTTCAGAGGCAATATGAAAATGCTCAAAAACCAGCTTTCCTACGTTTTCTCATATTGATAACCTCGTAAAGTTACGGAAATCCCTAAGAAACAGTCTAGATTTGAGCTTCTTCAGTATTTTGGTATGCTCTCTTACTTCCAGGAGCAAACAAACAATAAAAGAGAGTGTCAATATATCTGTGTGACAATAAAAGTGTCAATATGTCTCTGCTATGTAATGAGAGTTGGCAGGAGGCCTAACTAGATGACCTCCAGACGTTCCTTCAAACCCAAATTTTTCTATGATTCTATGATCTATAATACATGAAGAATATTTACTGTCAAATATACTTAATTTTAGTCTTTGACAAAGTTTATTACATTCACCGAGACGCAGTTTCTGAGGTAACAGTATACCTACTAGAGTACATCTACTCTAAAGAAAAAAAGGAGGACCATAATACAAGGAAGTTAATTTTCTCCCACCAACCACCTTCCATTTTTCTTCAAATTGGTAACGTTTCTTCAAATTTGTAATTAGCTCCTTCAAAGCAGAAGCAAACTCACTTCTTGTGAGGGCTGATTATCACCGAGATTGCTTCTACAACAGTACCGCAGTACCCACTTACATTTTATGTTTTAAGCAAACCTGCATCACATTATTTATCTCATGATGGTACAATATTCCCTATCAGAGAGGAAATTGAAAAATGCATAAATGGAGAGAAAGATGGACTGAATGTAATGTATTTAGAACACAGATAATGTTCTGATAAATGGATGCATTGGAACTAAAATGTAAGGCAAAATGCTGAATTAATATTTCATGTTAATTACTTATTACACATAGTCCTAACTGATCAGTTTTATATGTTGCTTAACAGCCAGGGATGCCACATTTTTTAAACAAAAAAAGATGTTGTTTTTAATATGAAATTTTCTCTAAGAAGAACAGAAGGATAACTCACTAAGTCTTTCTTGATTTTTTTTTCCACATTATTCTCTCAGATGCTTGATGGTTATCCTGCTGCTGCTTTGCGGAGGCTAAGCAAAAATCTGGGAAGCATCCAGGAAACTAATTAAATGCAATTAGAGGGATAAATAAAACACAAGACCCAGTACCCTCACAATCTGCCCACCTGGAAGACAGAATGTTTCCTATAAGCCAGTTAGGATGGGAAAGGAATTAAAATCTAAAATGGGAAGGGTCTTGAGATCTTTTTTAAAAAATAAAAATAAAGGCTAAATAAAAACCAAAGCAATATATTTACAATCTTGTATTTCTCTATAATCAGATTAAAATGTCATTAAGAAATAAGGACAGGGTTGTAGTTTTAGTATTAAGTAACAGATATTTATAATTATTTGAAGAAAAAAATTCTTTTCAACATTTGAATGTTTGACCATGGGAAATTTTGATTTTTCCACTGTCCATCGTGAAAACTGCCTGTTTGCCATCACTGTGCTGTAATGCAGCAATCATTTAGGAGCCTGGTAGCCTCGCAAGATGTGTTGCAAAGTCTCTTTTCTCCTTAGTGTCAAAGTAAACTGAAACAGAAGGAAGTTTAGGCCTGATTCTATATATCTGTTGAAGTTTGGGGCTTTAAGCAAGGCTAAGATTTGAGGGACCTTCTTTTGTACTGTTTTTAGTATCTTTTAAAGCTTCCAAATACTGGAATAAACACTTCCATATTTATGTTTGTAAATCTGAAAAACTAAATACCTAACACATTTCTCTTAGTCATTGTATGCACTGCAATGCAGGCATCGGGCTGCCCTTCCACTCAGCCCGTGGGATGGGAACGCAGCTTTGGAGCACCAGCTCAGGGCCACGCTGGGCTCCATGCACGCGCTCTGGCTCCTCTGGGCATGGGGTCCCCCCAGGGGACCCACCTTCCGCTTCCCTGGTTTGGCCACCTTCCTCCTGCCTCCTGGCACCCTGGCCCCGTGCCATATGCACAGGCACAGCTCCTCAGGCGGTTGCGAGCGACCATCAGTAAATGCCACAGGCCATGATGGAGCAACAAAGATGTCACGGCACAAACATGTCTACTCATCAGGTGTTTAAGTGTTTAATTGGGTATAGGCTAACGTTGGTTTCTGTATATTGATTTTCCTGCCCCTAGGTTGAAGATAAAGGCTGTATGGCCACAGGATGCTGACAGCGTTAATGTCTACTTATTTAAAGCTTATCATCTAAAAGGATCTCTTCAAATATGCACCCGGGAAGATAATATCATATTTAAAACATAAAAAAGGCATTTAATTATTCTAGATTTGTTTTCTAGCTCTAGCAAAGCCTTAACAAAAAAACAAACAAAAAAATGGAGCTTGATACTTTGGCAGTAACAGTCTGAGTTTACGAGGAAGCGGCAGTCCGGCACAGCTAATTAACAGATTACAAGTGCGACTGAACTAGAATTCCAAAACATGTTTCACTTATTTCTTATTACGAGCCAGTAGGTCCAGTTTTCCTATTTCAATCACAGACCACAAGAAGTCAAAAGCTATTTTAGTCAAACCTCAATGGTTAAAACATCTTCCACATTTAAATTTATTTCCCATTAATGTTAATTACCATCTTGATTCCTTTCTGAGCTGCTCGTACTGCATTTCAGACTACCAATTTACAGTTACAAAGACGAGCTGAGGTCATCAGTTAGATCTACTGGGTTTTAACTAAGAAAGCTAATAAATTGTGTAGATTAGTATAAAAAGCAGTATAATGACAGAGAGAAAACAAACACATGCTACAGATGATCACTTACTCCCAGGCACAACCTCTGATTAACTTGCAGTATTTACATTAATCTAATAAGTTAATGTTTGCTGAAATTACCTCATTCATTTTTAACCACACATTCTAAATCTAAGCAAACTCACCCCACCTCAAGGCACAAAAACTGACTATGGATCATCAAGGCAAATACATCAAGGCAAAAAATACACAGAAAATACAGGGAAATCTCAAAGAGCTACTATTAGGTATTTATGAGAAAGTGCTAGCTACTCACACCACAAGAACCTGTACCAGTCTGGAGTAAAATGTGAGAAAAGCAGAGAGATGTGCCATGCACTCACTGAAGATGCAATTGCTCGTGTGTGTCAAATCGTATAAGTTAGTAAATATTAATATTTTAGTTTGCTGTGACATCTGGTAATTTCCATAAAAAATTATAAACTTTTCATATAAAAATAAGTTCATGCCAATTACTCCTGCACATGAAAATAACATAAGTCCTCCAAAATTGAAATTGATTATTGTATTAGTTTGCCCAGGGGAAAAAAATGCAGAAGATCACTACAAGTTCCATAAATCTAGTGGCTTAGGGCCACTCATCTTTCTTGACAGATGATAATATAGAAAAAGTGTTCCTATTTTTCATTTCTCATATTTTACTCTGTATTCTTGTGTGCCTATTGCACATATTATTGAAATATTACTCTAAGAATATGAAATATTACTATCAGAATGTGCTTAATTCTCTGAGGACTGCTTTGCTAGACATATATCATGAAAACAAAAACTAAAGACATATTCAAAATGATTTCAAGAATCGTTGGACATTTTATGTTACAAGCTAAAGATCTCCAGTACCATAAAACCATATCGCATTAACGTGTCCAGAGGCCCTGATTCTACAAATCAAGTACAAAATTGACTAACAACCAAAAGTGCAGAACAACTCAAAACCGGAACCAAGATGCAAACAATAATCAAAACAAAACCTTGGGCCTTGTATTATCACTGAGATAACTGTCACAAAGGCAAAAAAAATCAAGTAGATGGATCTTTCTCCTCTTTTGACCTTTTGCCCATAAAGCTGGCAAATCTTTCTATCTGTTGGAAAGCTCTCTGCTGAAAACATGAGTTTAATTCATGAAACACCATTCATGAATGGCAGCAATATGCATGAACAATTACAAAGCAAATATATCAGGAACAGTGTTGAATGAGTAAAACTCTTCAGTTATTTTTTTTTTTTTAAAGTCTAATTTTTCCAAGGAATATCATTCCTCTTTCCCAGAAAGCACAAGTTAAGAAAATCAGATTAAAAGTCTATGGCTTAAAGTACTCTTAGTACTGATAATTACAATCAAAAATGTTATAAATTTATTTTCAACTGTGTTTAACTTACTGCATTCTGCATAAATTGGACAATGGGGGGGAAAAAAAAGGATTAAGCCATTTCCACTATCTAGTTATATATTTTAGATAATCTTATAAAGTTGTCTTACAAGCAGCAGGCCTGAACTATCAAGCAATATTCTTAGAAGAAATGCTACCAGAAACTGATGCAAGAAAAAAATTATCACAAACTATACTGCACTTTGCTACTCCATGCTGTTCTTTAACCTTTTTTGCTTGTATGTAGTTTCCTTTCCAACTGTTTTCCTCCAAATGCTCCTTTTAAAGCACATTAGTGCTTATGGTGGTATGAACAGACTTCGTATAGTTTAAGACTATAGAGCACTTGACTAACTGGATCTAACTTTCTGCAGAAAGAACAGAGGATAGAACAGACACAGAACAAAACAAGAAAAGCAAGTCCTTCCGTTTAATTATTTATTCCTTCTCTGCATACTTCTAGGAACGCTCACACCCTGCTTATATATGGACAATGTCATCCTAAGTAGAAGATCTATAACGAGAACATGGAAAAAGATACCTCAACATCTTTGGCAGCAGTCCTACAAGTTATGCTGAAAGAACTCAGCAGAAATAAATAATTACATACTGCAAGAATTATGAAGGCCCAGGGGAAAAAATCGTGAAAATTTTCAGAGAAAATGAGGATATGGAAAAAAAGAATTTTTAGGAGAAAGCCGAAGTGAAGCTTTCATGCAGACTCCTTTCTCTCAGAATGAACACTGAATTAACTTCTAGCGTACTGTTTTAAATTATTTTATTAACGCTGTCCTTCAGAACGTCTTCTGTAGATAATATGTACTTCAAATGAATCATAGAAGAATATGAGCAGGAAGAGAAGCCATCCAGTTCAATCGTCTTCCCCAAGACAGACTCAACTACATTACGTCATTCCTGACATATTTGTCTTGTCTGTTCTGAATGACTGCTAATGGAGAAACTCAGCAACTTCCCAAAGCAAGCTATTCCAGTGTTCAACAATCTTTATCATTCGAAAGTTTTCCCTATTATCTAACCTGAAGTTTTCTTACTCAGGAAAGCCCATTACTTCTCGTACCACCCACCCTGACACTGAGAACACATTATCCCCTTTCTCTTTGCTATAGATTTTAACATACTGCAAGACCGTTATCATGTTCCTTCTCATTTTTCTCTTCTTTAGACTAAACAACTCTGTTTCTTTTGATCTTTTCTCCACAGTCATCTTTTTGAGATCTCTGATCATCCTCATATGGACACTATCCAATAATGCACATTGCCCTTGCAGAGCAATGCCCAAGTTTGGGCACAAGTGCTCCAGCTATAGAGCAGAAAGGCCGTTTCACGTGTCTAGTAGGCTCCCCTGTTTATACAGACTAGTATGATGTTTGCCTTTTTCGCAACACCACGACATTGCTGACTTCTATTCAGTGCATGATTCCCTGTAATCCCAGCTACTTTTCTAAAGGAACTGCCATATAAGCAGTTGTTCACCATCCGCTGCTTGTGAAGTTATTATCCCTGCTCCAGCATAGTATCTTCCATTTATGACTACTAAATTTAATTCTGCTTTTTTTCCCCCGCAGATTATTTCTCTAATTTGTCAAGATGATTTTGACTATCACTGCAGTCCCCTAACACTGACAATCCTGCCAAACTTGGTGGTACATTTAATCAGCATGCTCTATTTCATCATCCAGGCTCTTAGCAAAAACACTCATCAGAATTGAACTCAGGACTGACAACTGCCAAAGTTTCTTTACTTCAAAGCATATACAGAAATAGGCCATCCCTTGATACTTTGGGATGATGTACTGCAGTCCTTCATATTTTGTTACTTACAAATTAATGCATATATGTAATGGGGTGCCCCATGCATTTTCCAGGATTTTTTCTCTAGAACAATAAATGTCTTTGGAATATAAATTGTAGTATTAGATTTCTCTCTGCACAACTAGACTCCTCAGCTAAACGCATGTGTGCTTTTGGGCAGGGGGACTAGATGTACCTGACAAAGAGTCCTTCTTAGCTCAGGCACCTCACCAGGGCCTTGCTGTGGAGCCGTGGTTGTCGGACTTGTTTTATGCCAAGAAGGCCACAGGGTTAAAGTTGAAGGAACCTCTGCTCAACAAGCTGCTCCCCCATCAGATGACATTGTACCAGATCCTCCCTGCAGGAGCAAGGCTCTGAAAGATCACTTAGAGCTCTGAGACCACTGTATCCTTTGGAAGAGGGGTGCTGGGAGTGGGCTTGCCAGAGAGACCAGCTTCCCCAGTGGGCTGCTGCCAGGCTGCCCCTACACAGGAGAGGAGGTGGAGACCACCGACACCTCCACCTTGGGACCGTGTCAGCACACAGCGGTCCTGGGCGCAGGCAGCATGCCTGGCTGGCACTCATCTCCTTTGGAGGAGATTACCCTCCGACAGTATCTGGCCTAGAGTCATCCCTTGCTTGGCCTCTCACCAGTGCCCTACTGGTTTGAGGCCTGCTTGGGGCACAGAAGGGCCCAAGATCCCATCAGGTTTGTGGGACCCCTCATTTCAACTCAGAGCATAGATGGTTTCTTCCCAGTCGCACACCATTGTACCACACTGCTGAGGAGATCATTATGCACCCAGGAAGCTGGGAAAGAGGGCTTACCAGAAAGTCTGAATCCCCAGAATACACTATTTCTGTTTGCTTCCAAGTCAATGGCACTGCTTTCAATTCAAAACATTTTAACTTTCATCTATTTTATTTCCGTTTGACAAAATAACCGTTTGACAAAATAACTTAGGTTGCTGAGATATTAATGCATATCATTAGCAAGAGAATGCATAAGAACTAGTGATATATATGCAATATTTATGCAGAGATAACTTAGATATAATCATTTATTTAAAAATAACACTGATTGTGCTCACCTATTACATGGAGTCTATTTCTGTCTGGTTTAGATGAGCAAATTCTGCAAACTTCATTTTATCCCAGGGGAAAAAAGGGATTTATTTCAACATTTCTCAACATCTTACATCTCTATATTCCATCCATAATGCAGCACTTATTCTTGAGGTTAGGATAGGGTTTCCATGATTCACAAGAATTCACTCTAGAAGGGAGTTCAAATTCTTTAGTGATCTGTAACCCCGGCCATGCCTCAGTTTCTACAAACACAGATTCCCTAGTCTTGTGTAGGTCAGGATCCTTCCTGTAGCCCAAAAGGATTCTAGTGCACATAGTGGTGCTAAGGTTACAAGTCTGATGGTCATCAGAAAACCGAGGGCTCAGAAGAGAAAGCAGTTGTCCCTTGCGTTCATAATGCCAAATATATATATACATACACATGGCATATTATGACTAGATTCCTTTTATTATCATTCAATTCTATTTTTCAAATTCTTTTACTAAAGTCAGTATCAGTACAGTGAATATAACTACATTGTATAATACTCTCACTAGAACTGAGTTGGCTGCCCAAACAGACGTTCATCTAAACTTACAATCTTTTTGCCTCAGCAGTCCAAGGAAAGACTCCTCCTTTTGGCTATAAATTCTCAATAGTTCCTTAAAAGCTCTGGGAAACTCTCCACAATAGGACTATGCTTCAATAAGCCTTCATTTAGAAAGGAGATCAGTGTTCATGAAAATTAAACTTTACAAATTATCTTAGCAAGCAATACACATCTGACCATGACAAATCCATCTTTTACCCTCAATCTCATCAATCCACCCATCAATCAACTCATATACACACACATACATTCACAAAAACTTCATACAGAGATGATCTTAAATTTTCTTAGTAAATTAGATGACTGTACTGTTCAATAAATCAAGCTCTTCTTAAACTGTACCAAACATAGCCTGTAAAATTATTCATGAAATGAAAACTCATTAGGACCATTAACACACACACAACAGCTGGATCTAGAAGAGTCTGACCAACAGACTGCTGGGCACAGGCTGAGTATCCCTGTGCTGTTCTTATCCCCTTTTCCCACCATCTGATTCTAGCTGCTCTCATAAATCAGCACTGAGCTAGGCAGACCTGAAGTCTGAGCCACTACCACTATTTTTATGTTCTTCTATGTAAATTACAATAAAAGCTAGTTTTCACCTCAGTACTAGTTAAAGCTAGGTATCCTGAACTATTCTGACTAAATGATTTAGTTTCTCAAGACTTGCCTGTTACTTTTAAGGAGAAAATTAAAAAGAATACTGTACCATGCAATGCAATTGATTTGGAGGACCAAAGTGAACACAGCTTGTATTCACTCACATCTTTTGGGAGGGGAAAAATAGTAAACAAACATGCCTTCAGTCTTTCTACAATTCACCAACTGGTCAATAACCTCTCAAGTATATGCAGACCACTGCCTTGCTCAAGCCAGCACAAAGCGACACTTAGCGACAGGTCTTCAGGAAACACTGATAATCAAATTTTCAAAACGGCTGTAGGAACTCAGCAGGAATTGCAGTAGTCCCAGGAGCAGCGCACGCCAGAGTAAGCTCTCTCACCCAGCTCACTCCTCCAAGGGTAGTTTCACAGCTGCAGAGCAAGGGCAGAGCGGCTCCGCAAGCCCCCCTTCCCTTACCTCCCTGCTTTGGCCCCCGCGCAGCCGGCCGGCCGGCAGAGCAGAGCACATCACGTGTGGCGCTAAGCCCACTGGCTCACACTTTTCTTCTGTTCCCAAGATTCAACTCAGCTGCAACCCATTTCCCACACCCACAAATAAAGCCCAAGAAAAAAAAAACAAAAAAACCCCACAAAATCTCAGAGCCTAGCCTTATTATTAGCTTAAAAGCAATAGCTTTTGACACAGTGAATGGGAAAACAGGTAATGCAGGTGGAAACTAATGCAAAGCAAGAAAAGAAAGTAGGCCAAAACCTCAAGATCAGGACATCAGAAAGCAAACAAGGGGGCGCAGAAATGGCCAGAAAGAAAGACTTACCAGCTCTTATGCCACAGTATAGCATGAAGGGAAAAAAAGAACTAACCCTGACACTTTTCCTTAACTCTATCCTCATTCGTTCTCTCCCATAGGAGAGCTACCAAAAGAAGGATCTCTTTACTAGCATAAATCCTGAAGGGACTGCCTGGAGACCTGCAAAAAATGTGGAACATTCAAAGTCTCTTTGCCTGAAGTCTAACTTTCATTTGGCAACATGAGTCAGTACTCCCTAATGACTCCGATTTACACAAGTTCCTCTGTTTTTTTATAGATCAGTCAGGTAATGTTTGGAACATATTAAAAACGGTATGCACGTTGGGAAGCATGTAGCATCCCAGCTGGGCCTTCAGTGGATGAGCAGGACTTTTAGCCCTGAACTAATACATTTTGGAATTCTAGAATTAACAGCACTGCTACTGGATTAAAAGTTTTTGAGTCCTAGCATTTTAATTATGGTACCTCTAGTAAGAAAACATTAAAAGTAGTTATCACCAGTTTTTATTTTCAGCCAGAAGAGATAATAGTATCCTTCTGGATCTGCCTTGTTAATATTCTACCCAGACATATTAAACCCTCACCATTTCCTTCCCTTATTTCTCAGTCATGCAAAGCAGTCCTGTCCCTCTGCTGCTCCTTTTTCCCAAAGCAGAACAATAAGAAAAAAATGTTCTAATGGTTTTAGACCAGCAGACGTCAAGAAAATAAAAATGAAGTATACGCAAATTTCTTTTTCCAATAAAAGGTTCCAGAAACAAAGTAGGCAGATTTTCATAATTATTTCCTCCCAATGAGCTGATGAAAAGAGCAAGGTTCCTAAGAACATGTCCACCTTTTCTTTTTAACAAATATATATATATATGTACACACACACACATATAAAATGCTCTATATTTAATGAAGGATTAAAATAGTTAACCTGCGTTACTTTTATTCCTTGCTTCATTTTTATTCTTTTTAGCATTCAGATGACTCCTCCAGTCTCCAGGAGGCCAGTACAGTTCCCCTGGAAGCCAATCGCACCATTCCTGCAACCACTGCGTGAGTCACTGCCGTGCAGCAGGACGTTCCCTTTGTAAAGCACGGGTTCCCAAACCACCATCCACAGAAAGCTGGCTGGCTACATGCTGCTGGCATTGCTCCTTACTTCCAACTGTTATATGACTTTAAAGACAACTCTAATGCATTAAAAGCTATCCTGATATTAATTTATCTTTTAAGCTATTACTTCAGTTGCCACAGGGCAACTATGTTCTTGTGAATGAGTGTCTCAAAACAATCCCTCTTCTGAGATACAGTCCACACATGGAAAAAGAAAGTGGGGACTGTTGTTCTAGATAATATGTCAGCTCTCTGTGCAAATTTCCCAGGTCCAGAAAGTCTGAGGACTAGACTGAGACCAGGAATCATGTTCAGCTCTACCATATGGAGATGCAAGACACCAGGCCAGTTGCTTGTTTTATTTAAACATGTGCTTCTTTTACTAGCAGTATTAACATTGCCTTGTTCCTGTTTATACTTCAAGAAAGGAGAAAATAAACTAAGCAACTTTTTTCCCCTCATTTTGTTTTTGTTCTTTTAAGACTTCCCTGTTCCTGTCAAAGTGAGTTAAGATAAACAGAAACAAGGCATTTTTGTTCCAGGTTAATGTGTCCACACTTGGAGTTACTTGGGAACTGTTCCTACAGTTCAAATGCATGCACCCCCACTCTTAATCCTTATTAACTTTCACATGTAAGAAGGCCCTTAAGTTGGGTAATTGCTTATTCACTTAAAACATAACAATAAAACACAACTTACCAGAGACAGCGAACAATACAATAGCAAACCACTGTTTTTAGCATTTTGATGAAGCATATATTTTAGTGGTTTGAAAGAAGTTTCTAATTGTTTGCAAAGTAACAATTACATTATGACGAGAGATACTGTAGCTTAGAGGATCCTGAAAAAGACTTTAGATTTCCTGAACTCATCCACGTAGGACTTGCAGTGGAATCATCTCATAAATTCAATATAATCCTCAGAAAGAACTGACATTAAGTCAAGGTTCAGTGTGACCAGTGTTGCAATGTGCAGGCTGCAATTTATAGGAGAAAACATTTTCCCTTCACTTCACTAACAAGAACTTTTCCTGTAAGCTACTTCTGAAATTGCACAGAAAGTCTAAGATGATCACTTCCCAGTAACGGCAACGTTACTTGACAACTAGCACGTATGTTAGTAGTGCAGTAAATGCACATGTAAAGCTAGCCCTGTAACAGCCTGACGGGTAGCTCACAGCTCTGCACTCTTATTGGCTCCCGGAGAGCGAGTTTCTCCTTCATTATTTAGAACACATTAGAAAGTCCATTTAGTTCAAGGTTTCTAAGTGAATCAGAAAGGTACCTTTCTGGCTACGGGAGAAGACAGAGGCGTATCTAATCGGGCTCATCCCAAGAGACCCGTGCTCTTTTCAACAGGGATAGTGTTTAAGCTGGTGAGATCAATGACAAAGTAGTAAACTTACTTTCCAGTGATAAATTGGCTTCGGGATGGTGTGCACATAGGCTGAACATAATAGTTCTCCAGTTTGACCCCTTCAGCAGCTAGCTTGTCCAGAGTGGGCGTCCTGATCTCCGAGCCGTGGTACCCTACGTCTCTGAATCCCTGATCGTCGGCCAGGATGAAGACGATGTGAGGCTGCGAGCCGGGCGCGCTGGCCCCTGGCTCCTCTCCGAGCCCGGTCCTTGCCGCCTCCGCCTCTCCGGGGCCGAATGCGAGGCTGTCCCAGGACAGGTAGCCGTAGGTGAGGAGGCTGAGCACGGAGAGGCCGGCCAGCACGCCCACGGCCAGCATTTTCCCCTTGCGGAGCCGGTGAGGCCAGGTACACCCACCGCGGGCCATTCACCTTGGCTGAAGCGAGAGCGAGACAGAAGAAGATAAAAATAACAATAGGAGCGGAGCCTCCGGGGCGGGGGCGGGACTGCCAGGGGGGCTGCCGGGCGGCACGGCGCGGCGCGGCGCGGCGCGGCGCGGGGCAGCCCCGCTCACCCCGGCGCCGCCAACTTCGCCGACTTCAGCCGCTGCCGCGGGAGAGGCGGCGGAGGGTGCCCTGCCCGGGGCCGCGGCCGGCGCCGGCAGGGAGGGCAGGGGCCCGCCGGGGCTCACAGCATCCTCGGCCCGCCTCCAGCGCCGCGCCGGGGCGCCGCCGCCTGCCCGTGCCGGGGCCCATGGCGGGGCGAGCGAGGCGCCCCGCGGGCGCTGGGGCCCGCCCCGCGCCTCTCCGCGCCCCTCCGCGCACACCCACCGCCAGCAGCGGCCTCCTCCCGCCTCCTCCGCCGCTGCCGCGCCGCTCCCTCCGCCTCCTCCGCCCGCCGGCGGCGCCCGGCGCACGGGCGGGCGGCCCCGCGGGGCAGGCGGCGACCCCGGCCCGGGGCGGCCGCAGCGCCCCGCCTGCAGCCCCGCCGCTGCTCGCCGCCCTCATCGCCCTCTCTCCGCTCCCCCCGCAAAGCCCTCTCCTGCCTGCGCCCCCCCGCAACTTCTGTCTGTCTGTCTTTCCTTTCCCTTCCCTCTGGCCTCTCTTCCCTTCCCCTGCTCTCCGCACCTCCTCCCCTTCCCTCCTTCCCAGCGCTGCCCCGCCTGGCGCCGGGCCCCCGCCAGCCGCTCGCCCCGGCGCGGCCCCGCAGCGGCAGCGGGACGCCCCGCGCCCGCCCGGCTGCCGCAGCAGCGGCGCCCGCGGCCCCGCTGCTCCCCGCGGAGCCTCCCTCGGGGCCGCGCCGCCTGCTCCCGTCCGCCCGCACACGCAGCCCTCCCGGCGGCCGGGCCCGCTTCTCCTCCCCGGGGTGCGCGGCCGCCCCCGGCACCCACTGTGCGGGGCCGTCCCGCACGGCCACGGGCGCCGGGAAGGCGTGCGGGTGCGGGTGCGCGATTTGCTGTCGGCCACGAAGCAGCCCCACGCATTTCCAGCCCTCCCGTTCTCGTAAGGCTGTGGTACATGGCAGCAATGTGCATTTTTAAAGTACTGTTGTTTTCTTAAATTTAGGTTAAAATATGAACGGGATGCAATTGCAGAGTACACACAACTTCACCCCAGTCCTTCAAGACACTGAAGCAAGCAGAAACTCACATTCATGCATGATTACGCTGAACTGAGGTAAACGTGCAGGTCTGACCTGTCTCACATGAGTCATCGTGGCAGGAACGACTTTTACCCAAGCTAGATTTTATAAAGCATTAACTCTTAGCTAGCCAATCAGACAAAATCCTATGGCTGCCGCATCTCTGTGCGGGCAGCCCCCAGAAGCCCAGCTGGTCCCTGCTAACAAACAGGCTGGCTGGTGTTCCTCCCTGAGGAATGTTTCTACCTTTCTTTCATTTCTTAAAATGTGATGGATTCTAGTCCAGAAAGGTCAGTATGTTCTCAACAGGTCACTCTACTCCAGACAGCTCTCTGCGTAATATTGCCCCAAACAGTCTTCTGTAGAATGCAACAAAGTTTTTGGAGGAGGAGGTCTTCACTTCTCACTTGGCACAGCTTTCCTCCTGCACAACCTCGTATTCACTTGTGCATTACATGAAAACCTACCGAAACAGCTATCTCTAATGAAAAATTCCTATTATTGGTATCATCATAAAAGATTATAAGGGGCAGCATGATATTCAATCTAATGGTTCTCTTAGTTGATATTCTTCTCCAATGTACAGCTTCCAGTGGAAGTGTCAGAAGAGTTTCTGTATACGGGACGGTGAGAGAAGACATGAGAAACTGCCTCTTAACTGACACCCATGCTGCGTATTAGGTGTTGAATGTAGCCTTACATACTGTAATTACCTTCAGTAACATAATCTAATCCAGGTGTCTGGATTTTGCCTGCCTGGATGCCTGCACTAACATCATTCAATCCATAACAGCACTTGGTATCCTTGTTCTGCAGAGAGAATCACAGGAATGCTGTCTTAAAGGAATTTTAATCTGAGCCAAATCTAATTGATTTTTTGCAACCTAATGTGAACAGAAACGTTTCCACTCTAAAATTTCCAGTGAAAGAATTATTCAACAGTAAGTGTTTCACTGAAGTGCTTAAAACACTGCAGCAAGGAGAATATGAAAGTGGAAGTGGAGGTAGTGATTTTAACATGCAACCTAAGGGCTTGTCCACACTGGAAAGTAGTATTGATAAACCTACACCTGTACTGTAAAGTCTACAAAGTTTAACTCCTGAGGTAGAACATCTTCTGAAATCAGAATAGCTTTATAGCATGTTACCTCAAGCCCTTTTCAAAAAAACCCCAAAACCTAAACTGAAAATATGTAAAACATTCATATATTGAAATAACATTCCTTTTACAAGAATTCTGTATTCACATTCACTTTACTCCCACTTCTCCCTCCCCATGTATACAAGTGCAAAATAATGCATACAGAAACCTAAAACTATACACAGTAAAATGAAAGCTGGATTAGTAATGGTATTCTGCCTTTAGTATATCTAATGCAAAATGGTAAACAAAATATGCTGTCCTTTTAATATATGCTTTAATAGTGCCATGGACCCAGACAGGCATTTAAAGCACAATGCTAAATACCTGCTACAGTCTTCATATTTTTGTAGTAATTAAGATATTTTCCCCTTATTTCTTAATTTTTGTCTTTTAACAGTAAAGTATCAAACTTCAGGTATTACTGTACACTTATTAACAAGACTCATGCTATACATCGTATCTGATGACATTTATATATAATTGTCTTTAACTATCCATCTATAATTTTCCTTATATAATTAAAATATTTTGAGAACATTGAAAATAGATTATGAGGAGGTTGGCTACATGGTATCATTACTGAGCAAGTGATTAACATGAGTGAGCAGAACTGTGGAATCAGATAGAAGAGGGTTTGGAATTAAGATTGTTCACATGGTAGAAAAAAACAGATTGCTACGCAGATGCAACAAAGTTTCTCTCCTGAAGGACCGGAAATATGGGTATCAGCAGGCAGTAGGAGCACACACCTTCTTGATTTTCCTGTCCTGTCTTATGGGAGTACCCTGTTAGCCATACCGCCCCACACACACATACACACACCACCCAACTGCAAATGAAAACATTCCAGGACAATCACTGTCAGGGGTCTATAAACCCGGTCTTCTTTCTCTATGGGCTGGACAGAACGCCTAGCTTTTTTTCCCTTTAAAAAAAATAAAGTAGGCTTATATAAGCAAAATACTATGCTGACCTTGGAAAATAATGTGGCATTAATATTCCACTTAAGAAAATATTTGTAGACAGTCAGGAGTTGGAAGCATGGCTTATACAGCCCTTTCAGGATGCTCAGTGAAAGGGATAAAAGAGTTGTGGAAGCTGTAGCAAGTCCCCCAGGGAAAAAATACACAACCTGCATAAATACTTTAATTTGAGGGCAATGAATACATTAATCCAAATACACAGTAATTAAAATTGAATTTAGTATTCCATTAGGAAATCATGTATTTTTAGCACTTGTTATACAGTCTCTGTGTGTACTGAGACCATAAAATTAACTAAATTAAACATGTGCCAAGAGGACGAATTTAGTTGAAGGCTAGTCTTGGGTTATCTTCAGTCAAGCTAGGGGCTATTAAACATGCCCTTTTCCAGTTGCTTCAGATCAGGCTGCCACCTAACCTTTTTGTTTCTGACATATATATTTGACAAGTGCAGCTGAAAAACTAAATGAGACTGTTCCTTCAAAGCCAGTCGTGACAGAGCAGAGTCAGTACCAACACGGACAGCAAGGAATTAGTCTGGCAGAGCTAGTTTCTGTCTGAGGACACTGTTCTGAGGAGAGGCCCCCCCGGGAGGCTGTGACTCAGAGATGTCCCTCTGAGTCACAGCTCCTCTCCTATTCCCTTCATGCTACCAAGGGACTCGTTATTTGCTGCTGGACTGTGTCAGATTCAGACAACAAGGAATGGCAAATATATGCATTTTTTTTGGAGAAAAACCTTTTAAAATGAGACACACCTTGAAGAATGCAGATAAAGATGTTTTCCAAAGAGGAAGATAACACATGTTGTATTATCTTGCTCTGCCTTGCCCTGTCAAGCCACCTGGTACAGAAATGAGACCAAACTCCACCTATTCCAGTGCAAGAGGAGACTGGCATGTAGCTCTAGTGCAAGCAGCATGTAAGGGCTGAATGATTCAATCTTTTTCCCTTGTGCAAGTACATACCCTAAGCAGGAATCTAGCTAAGAGTTCAAAAGAAGCAGGAATAGAAATGGCAAAACAGGTTTTGGGAGCACAGCTTGTAGGAAAAAGAAGATGGTTTCAAACAGTATTACTCCCATCATAACGTTATAACAATTCTTTCAACATTTAGTTTGGTTTTAGAAAGTTAATTCTCATTTGTGGGAGACTACCTAATCCTTTTCACCTTCCAGTCAAGGCTGTCAGTAACACAAAAGGTTACAATTCAGGATGTGCATTCCACTGCTCTTCTTGGTTATGCCTGAGGCCAGAGAACTATTTGTCTGTTCAAAAAACAGCTTTTTGAACTGTTATTTTTAGCTTACTAACTACAACTATATTGAGAGCAAAGCAGACTTTGGCCTACACACACACACAATATTCTTCAGACTTCCAAGGGCAGGAAATGTAACTATGCATTTCCTATTATCCTTGCTTTTACTGATAATTCAGTTTCTGCACACCACTGTCCTCAGTGCATCTTCCTATTGGGGAAGGAAAAAATGAGGACTTCATTCTGTTTCCCAAGTGGATGCTGTGCTTTCGCCAGGCACTCATTGCTGGAAACAGCATTTTAGGAACATGAATAAAAACGTGGTGATTCATGAGACTTACATCACTGCCTTTGCTTCCATTGGTGGAACCTGGTAATTAATTCGCAGATGTGCTAGTCATGAATTATCAGATTCCACCAGCAACTTACTCCCTGCTTCACGATGACATAAGCAGAACTTTGCTGCTAAGTTATTCTATATTTAACACAGAGTTTCCTCAATTCCCTGCAGTATTCACAGGCAAAGGTCCAGATTCTGATCTCAGCTGCCTCCAGTGATGTAAATCAGCAGTTACTCAACTGATGCCAATCAAGTTACTCTGGAAGTTTAGGACTTGACCTTAGGTATACCTCACATGGCAGTCCCTGTAATACCTGAAACAACAAAACCTTGCAGCTGGTTGTTGCCCTTCTGGAGGAGCCTCCAGTTACATAACACCAACTATCGCAAATGAAACAGAACCAAGCCTTTAAATTTGTACAGTCCTACCGAAACAACTGCTTCTGCAAACAGAAACCATCAGATGATATGTTGCCAAGTGTACTTCCTTAGGAAAAGGGGACATTTTAGTAGCAGATGCCAGAAAAAGTCCTTACTGGGGAAAAAAAAAAAAAAAAGTGGCACACAGATCTCAATGATAGGCAGCATTACAGATGATACATTCCCCCTCAACTTAAAGTGGCTATGCACAATAGTTAGATTTACTTACCACTTATGAAGTCCAGTCTGCAAAGGGGCTGCATTTGCTGCATTTATGTATTTATACTGTCCATTCACAGCTGGGGCTTCTCAGCTGTAAAGGCAAAATTGAATTTTGCTGCCCTGAGGATAAGGACAAAGTAATTTATTTTACAGGGACAGAAGAGCACCTCCCTTACACATTTTTCTGAGAACTATCCCATGTACCTCTCAGGACCAAGAAGCAAACGAGCTCCACAGGCCCAGTTTGGCAGTCACAGCCTCACTGCCCAGACTTGCTCAGGGCTTGTCCCCATCCTTGTCCCTTTGTCAGCACTAATCCAGGTGACCACAGAGCACCTCCACCCAGTGCGAGGGGCGGAGGACGAAGGGGAGGAGGAGGTTTTTTCCCTCCTCCCCCTTGCTTGGAGAGTTTCTGGCAGGGCCCGAGGGCACTAGCAGGCCTTACTGACCCTGACCAGCCCGACCTGCAGCTGCCTATGGGTCCAGGAACGCAGGTCTGGCCTGGGAGCCCCGTTGAAGCTCAGGCCTGGGCTCCCAGTCCCTGCAGCAGCACCAGTCTCCAGCTCCACCACAGCCATGCCCCTGGTGGGCCGCGGGCCCTTCCGATGCCAACCCCAACGTGTGGGCTGATACCTGGCCTGGCCTTGGCCGGATCCTGTCAGCACACCCGCCTGGCTGTCACAGCGCTACGTCTGACCCTGGTGCCCCTCACCAGGCCTGGCCCTGGCCCTGACTCACAGGTCGACTTCCCAGCTTGACCGCAGCCCTGCCTCGTCACCCCGAACTTGCCTGGTGATGTGGGCTGGGGGCTGCCCCCGGCCGCCCTGTTCCCTCCCAGCTAGCAGGACCCTGCCCGGTTACCTACGATGGGGCTTCGCTCACATTTCCTGAGACTGTACTGAACAGATTAACGCCATTTCTGTCTGCACGCACGTGGCCTCTGATACTACAATCGACACGCGCAAGTCTGTGGGAAACGTTCTTGGATCCAGAGCCTCTTTGCCTCAGCCCTAGTGCAAGCACTGCCGGCAGGTTTCTGCCGCAGCAACGCTTGCTCTCACTTATGCTCCCCCCCAACCTCAGCCACAAACGTAGCCATAAAATCTCCTATGGTTTTTTTTATGCTACAGTCTGAATGGGAGAGGGGTGTGGATACTTTTCTGGCTTTACTGAGTTTTTGAAGAGCCAAATGATCTGAGCAGATTATCATGCATGTTTAGAGACTGCCATAGCCATCAGCGTGTTACTTGCTTTGAAGCTCTGGCCTGGTATTGTTAAAACCTCTTTCTAAGAGAGCAGCTAAAATCTCCAGTGTGGTTTATATTCTTTGCCATGTATACGACAGAAGGAAGGGTTTCCTCTGTTCCCAGGTCACAGGTCTTTACACACAAGGTCACCTGTCTTGCTTAGAACTTGTCTTCATATTTGTGCAGTTAGAAAGGCCAGAGAAAAAGGCATGGCCTTTTAATGCAACATAAATCTAAGAACTGGAATAGGGTGGATGTCTTCAGAAAGACTATAATTTTAAGTGGAAGAGAACACTTCCTCTTTTTAAAGAACTTTTTTTTCCAGTGCATGGGGGATAACGGAATGGCCTGCTCCAAGTATTTTAACAACTGCCTGTCATTCACGAAATAGTACATCTTTTCCCCAGACAACAGTAAAGCTGAAAGTATAGATGGGTCAAGAGGGTGCAACTGTAGCAAGATGTAATTCTAAGCATTGTTTGCAGCCTCCCATGAAGCATTTGCTTTCAAGGTTGTGGGTGCACAGCTGCAACAAAGCTGTCCTTTTCTAATGCTAGCTGTGACTGGCAGGGATGCTTTTAACTTGGAATAATGCATCGTCTTCAGAAGAAAGAAGGCTAATGAAGTGCTTGTAAGGCTTGAGATGTTTTAAATAGTTGTTAAATACTAGAAATGGCTTTTGGATGACTAGCTACTATATAAAATACAAGCTTTAGGTCATGCATATAGACCTTTGCACATTCTAATGTCAGAGATTACTTTGGTAAGGAGTTTTAATTATGCTTTACAATGACAGGCAATTAAAATTAATCTAAATGAATTTTTAGAGGGTCCCACAGTTCAGCCATCTGTGCCTAATCAAAAGGGAGGTTACAACACATAAATGTACAAACACATACAAGTATATTCATATACACTTACAAGGGTGTTCTGTAGATACTGTCCCATATCCACCCAGAGGGCTACCAGGAAAGAAGATTTCTCACTGATCTTATCACTGTCTTCATTCCCCTTTGCTATATAGTGTAATTCTTTTGGAAAAATAGCCAATAATGTTTTCATCCCTTCAGAAGTATATAAAAACGATGACAGATATTCTGGCACAACCCACATCTATTTTGCTATTTATAGCTTTGTCCCATCCCAGAATGTTTTAGCAGTCATTGGCCTCTTAGGAATCTACAAGATTTGCAGGCTATGCAACGGTTGAAATTCTCTCTATTAGAGCAGATACTGGCTTTGGAGCCTCCCCAGATTTCCCTTCTCTGTGGCCACAAACTGCAATAAGCTCAGATCCACTGCAGCTTCTGATTTTCTAACTGCACATGAGTGCAGTGTGTTTTCTTTTGCTGCTCTTTCATACTAGGCAGGCTGCTGCCTGTTGAACCCAGCAGATCATTTTGTTCGGCCCATGGCACAATACTAATATAACCTCAAGGTTACTAATCTATGGATGTGTATCTTTTGTTTCCTAGAGCATTCTTCTCTCCTTCTTCAACTTCTCCTTCATCTATGCAGTCTCTGATATATCCGCTGGCCAGGAGACAGCATTTACTGTGGTGAGCCTGGAGTTATGTGCATGCTGACTGATGGTCTGGTGTGTGGGTGTAGGCTGTCCCACCAGCTGCTGCCAAGGGGACTGTGCTGCCCACCTTCCTTCCTGTACCCGACCGCCAGCGTTAACTGATCTGATGGGCTTCTTTTCCTCTTTCGCATTTAATTCAAAATGACCTGCTATTCAAAAAAGCTACGGGAGGGCCATGCACAAATGGCATGATTAAAGCCTTGGTAATGGTCCTCGGACACGCTCGCGCAAGAGAAGGAGCACAGTTTGGTTTGTGCTATTGAAGCTTGGGAGAGTGCACGGCGAGCACAACGTTAAAAGTCACTGGCTGCAATTTTTTAGCATGATTAGAGCGCTATAACAGCACAAGGAACTTGAGACTTCCCTTTTAGATATATGTGTTATTGAAATTCTGTGTTTCATGAGTTTGATTCTTCTTTTTTACTAGTGTTTTCTCTAGCTATAAAAAGACAAGGAGGGAAACTACGTTTAGAAGATCCAGTTGGAACCATCACAGTTGTGCTGGGTCTCATTTTGTACTATACTGACTGGCTAAAACGCTTGGCTGGGCTGACTCATGTTCAGTTCTCTGATTCTACCCTAATACTGAAAAATACATTGACTGACAAAAAAAAAAAAAAAAATTGCAGACCTAAATGTAAGCAGTTGCCTATATTTACATTCACTTCACGCTAACAGAGTAGAGCACCAGCCAGTAATACCTGCAGAGAATTTAAAAGCATGTAGTTTTCCAAAGCTTAAAGCAATAATAGCTCTTCTTTTCTTTTGACTTGTACTCTTATAACTACAGTTCTTACAGCATCACACCTGTCGGAAATAACTTGCCTTCCTCTTTCATAATACTGATTCTCTGAAACCAGTTGCTTTTAGCCGAGTGTGTATATATATATATATATATATATATTTTTTTTTTTGGTCTAACAGTTGCTCTGGGGAACACCAGGCTGGTTCTTTGCCTCCTATGCTAATCTTCTCAGAAATTCAGAGGCAATTTTACACTGGAAATGATTTCCTTTCTTAAATTAGTGCACCTGCTTCCGTACTGATGACAGAGGGAGCATATATTGGGCAAGTGTCTTCTAAGTAGTTGTATATAAATAGATGTATTTTTCTTTTATCTATATGGAGAACTAAGAAAAAATTCTCCAAGAACATGCTAAGCAAGCATGACAGAACATTTGCTGGGCTCTTGTTCTCATGCAGTACTTGATCAAGTGCTTCCTTTCATCCCCTTTGTTGCAAATGGGAAAAAAAAAAAGAACCAAACTTTTTTCTCCTTGGCAGCACTGTCACAGGTTAGGATTCAGATGGATTAGTAGGACAATATTATTCAGAGTATTATCGTTTGAATACATGAGACTGATCTTGGGCCACAATGATTTATACAGCAAATACACCCCAATTCTGCATTTTGACCATCAATTTAATATACAAAGGTAGAAAGTTAAAAAGTAACAAATTTCCCATTCTGATTTTCTGGCTTTTCTCTAAGCTTTATTTCTTACTATTTCAGCACTGATGCTTCTGTTTGTTCCACTAAATTACTGGAAATGATGAGAAACAAAGCAATAAAGTTGTCTGAAATGCTTAATTTTCTTGCCACTTCTTATTTCATTCCTTCTCCTCAACTGTAGGTAGAAAAACCAACTTGCCACACTCTTGCCAAAGAGTTGTCTCTCAGTGGGATTGGGGGGGACTACAGTTAGCCACTGAATGAAATTAAGGTAAATGTATTAAACAGGACAATTGCAGTTGTTTTTCTGGGATTTTGTTTGCTTATTTTAACACCAAAATGTTAACCTCACTAATTATAAATTTAGAGAGGAAAGTCAATATAGAGATCACAGATTTTACAGGAAAATGCTACTGAGTTGCTAATATCTTTTCTTCCTCTTTCTTTTCTCAGGAAAAAAAAAAAGAAAAAGACCTCTCCTCCCCCCATCCAAAAAAAGCCCTACTCCTCTGGCTCTAAGCAGGCCATGTAGCTCAGCTGGTTTCTAGTTCAGAATTATTAACTGCTAGAATGTCATTACTCTAGAAAAGTGTTTGCAAATATACTATAGATGTAATCTATGTATTTCAGTGATGGAACTACTCACACACCAAACAATACGACTAAATTAAAAAGCAGAACTAACTAGTCAAATTGGAAAAATACTAATGGTATTCCTTGCGTAAGGACAAAAAAGAGCCCTACTGGAAAAAACGAAGAAGCTTGATCTAACCCATTCCTCCTCTAGCTAGAGCTGGTAACAAATGCCTCCTGTCAAAGGACTGGGTTGCTTCTAGCAACCAGCAGTTTTGGCATTTCCAGCGTTAGAGGTTGCATCATAATCAATGACTGAAATGGAAATTATATAGCTTTCTATTGAACCTGCTCCTGTTTTTGATCTCATAGCCACCTTTGGCATGACTGTCACAATTTGATTAATGCACTGTGAGAAAGACTGTCGTCTATTTATTTCAAAACTGCTACCTCCTGGATTGCTAAGCATCCCCATTTCCTGTAGTGCATGAAAGAGTGAATGACATTCCCCTACACATCTTCCCTATAACATTCAGTACTTTTTGAATAAGCATGATACTCTTCCAGTCTTTCTTCATTTAATCTCTCCTCATACAGAAGTCATTCTATATTCTAATCAAAATCTGTTAAAAAGTCTGTTGATAAAAAATGAAAAACATATCTTTTCAGGATGCGAATCCCCTTGTTATATTGCTAGGATGCACATACGTGTGTAATTATTGTTTATTTGATAGCACAACAGAATCAGTATGTCCTAGTAATACTATCTTTCTGTGTACAAGTACATACAATGAGAATTTTCATTTGTTTTGTATGTTTACTGTGAGTGAATTGGTGAGATTTTCAAAGCAGTCATAGTTGCACTTACTGAAGACTGTAAGAACCAGTGACTTTAAGGGCAGATTTATTCACAGATTTTAAAGTTAGAAGGGCCCACCATGATCATCTGTGTAGCTGTTTATGTAATAGAGACTATATAACTTTCCTGAATTTATGCCTATCTGAACATCAGAGCATATGTTGTAGAAAAGGATCCCATCTTAATTTAAAAGTTATTATTATAGAGTATGCATCACAGGCCTGGTGTACTATTTCAGTTTATATCACTCATAAACATCTGTATCTTATTTCTGTTCTGAATTTGACACTGCCCAGTCCATGAGGCAACTACTCGTATTCCATATCCATTCATACACCCTCCACTCACACACATACTCCAAACACATAGCAAGAAACAGAACATGATAAAAGAGAAAAAATTCAAGGCTTTAAGGTGGAATTTACTATAAATCTCTTTTTGAAATATTAAAGAAAATAGCTAAGCACAGGTGAACACAGTATATTTCAAAGCAGCTGTTACTTATTATGAATTCACAACTTACTGTTGTATTATGGTGTGAATGTCCTTGATTTATTATTCACATGGTTAGGAAGTGGGCTTTTTTGCTCCTTAGAAAGCTGCAGGATTGCTCTTTAGTACAAATTGACCTCTTTATCTAAGAAGCTGCAGCTGAGGTAGCAGCAATGCACCCAGAAGCCTTTTCTATAGTACCATTTAAGCAGTATGCTTCAGACCTGAACTGGAGGGAATGCCTTCCATATCCAATCTGCACCAAACCTACAACTGTCTTTTTGTAATGACTTTGTGGCATACTTGTCTTACCTGGTTACCACTTGCAGCATTTGAACTACTGTACATACTGTGGGTTTTTAACACTTCTTAGCCAGCTCTTCCAGTAAGGTGAAACACTGCTACCTATATATACATACTGACCATGTAGGGCACAGATACGTGATGTAATTGGAGATATATATGTTACATATAAGCTGCATTAAGTTGCTGTACAGATATAGCCTCGTGAGACTCTAACTTACAATAAACCCATTGGAAAGGGACCTTTCTTAAAAACCCAGTGCAACACTACGAATTACTTAAGGTATTCAGTGGAACTTCTGTTTATTTGGTGTCATAGAGCAGAAAATACATGTTGCTTAGAAACCAAAAGATGATGAAGCAAAACGAATGCACTCCTCAAATTGTACTATAAAAGTTGACCAGAATGAAATTCAGCATAACATTGTATCATGCAAGTATGTAAAACCTGTAAGCAGCAGCGTGTTCTGAATATTAGGGCGATCAAAAATTGCTGATTAAGTTCAACAAGTAATTAAAAAGCATAAAATGTGACCTCTTGGATCCTACAGAGAGCAGTAAGAGCCAGCAGAAATGCTGTATAAGAGCATGTCATGCAAATTAGAGCCTTGAGGCACTATTACAGTCTAAGTAATTACAATGAGCTTGAATTTTTTAGGTAGTGGGTTTCCAGCACTTCCTTTGGGAATTGATGAGTGTTCTAAAAGTTAGCAATAACTTTATATATTAAACAGGATTTCAGCTAGGCCTGGATGACTGCCAGAAATTTATGAAAACACACCATCCCTACTTCCCTAAACTGAAAATGTAATAAACTGAGAATGTGCTCAGAACCCTCTTCAGTGTTCTGCAGGGGGAATTTTACACCTACCACTGCTTGCATTAATTAACTACAGCCCTAGCACTGTCCCATGCTCATGGATGAAGCCCCACCGATCTCCTCCAAATAGTCCGTCCCTCCTCCCCCCGCAACTGCTGTCAAGCACATTTAATGACTGGCATCAGGCTGTCTTTTCAATTACACTCAGGCATTTTGAAACATGTTTGCAAGTAACTAAACACTGTGGGGAAAGGGGAAACTTAAATCCTATTGCAGGAAGGTCACTGAAAGAAAGATTTTCTTTACTATAAAAACAAATTCGAGATTCATCAGTACAGTCTGTTATCTTGCCCTCTGACCTCAGCACAGACCACTTTTATCAGTTCTCATTAATTGCTCATTCCTTCACTCTCTCTGCAAGCAAGCAGCGTTGCATAAGACCCATTCGTATACTGGCCAATTCCTGCAAGAGGACTTTAGATAGACATAGACCTGCAATAAAATCTAGTTGCTCTCCCAGGTGGGTTAGCATTTCCTCCACCACAGATAGGGAGTAATTGAAATGAAAACCTCATGTCTCCTTGCCTTCCCATTTGGGAGGAATTACCCATGCAGACACTTCATTGCCAGCTCTGTACTACTGACAGTATCATTAAGCTAAGTCCCACCAGGGACAAATCTTTTTCTACGCTGAACAGTAATACTTTTATGCTACCTAATGAGTTTTGCGGTGTTGCATGTTACGCAGGGAGGCAAATGCTTATCCTGTGCAAAAAAGGCAATCAGGAGAACATTCAAAGCGTATGCTGTTAGAAGTCCGCACATGTTTCAATAGAGCAACCATTTCTTTTTGTTTTAGCAGTGCTCACAAGACAGAACAGAGATCTCGCATTTCTTTGCCGTTTCCTTAGAGTTCATAGTAAATATTTGGGTTTGTGCCACAGATTGCAGATGAGTTAAGGCTTTACACAACCATCCTCGTGTGAGCAGATGGAGGCATAGTGACAACTTCAGGTAGCTTCCCAAATACAGTCTCAGGAAAAATCATTTACTTTGCAGTAAGCGACTAAACACACTCTGCTGCTCAGCACCTATGGATGGTGAAAGTCTGAAGCAAAATCCACTGAAATCCATGGAAAAGGTCCCCTCTCTAGTAAGCTATTGTTAAGGCCCCTGGAGTGATTTACCAGCCACCAAACAAGGATGGTCAAGATTATTACTGTCATGATACTGCAGTTCAATAAATGCTGTGGCATACAGTGAATTTTACTTTTTTGCTTGGTAACTGTTCCCCAGTAACAGGCCTTATAAATGCTATGAAACAGAAACTATCACCACATACAAGAGAGGAAAAGAAAAGAAAAATAACTGAGGAACTGTCATGCCCTCAATTGAGCCTCAGCAGTTTAGGTGTGAACTTACAAAAGTCATGAACTATTTGATCTGTGAATTACATTTTTTCCCTGGGAATAGATTTTACCTATTCGGTAAAATCTATTTTCAAACTTTAAATAATTTCCAGCCGATGGTAGGTCAGTGTTTGTGCATATGTATATGCACACCCACCCACCCATATATATATTCGCACACTACATATATATATATATGAATAAAGAACAGATGTTTCCATTGATTTTTCATACTCCATTCCAAAGATACTTTCTTCCATACTATAAGACCAATAACTCTGCTAACAACTACCTTAAAAATGCAGAATTTTGGACAACAGTAATGACATGTGCAGGCTAGGCTTCCGCTACAGCATCTTCATAAATTAAATACAAAATCTGTATTTTGTGCAATAGAATTGTATGAAATACATGAATCAAGAAGGAATATGTCTAAACCTTTTTTTCTGACATGTAGAAATGTATACTTATACATATATTAAGACTGTATCCCTCTTCTGTTTTTGGGAAATGCTCTGCCTCTTTACCAGTACATGAAATTCCTTTTAATATTGTCTCTGAGGTAAACAATAATAAATATATTAATGGACATATATAATATTGGCAAAGCCATATGCCTTCAAATCATGGATCAGGTATCTAATTTTCACAACATTTTAAAATATATTTTTGTTTAGTACATTTTTGATCTTATCTGCCTTCTGAATTTTGAATTTTTAATACATCATATTTTTAACCTTTTCTTCTTTAAGAAAAAAAGCCAGAAAAATACTATTTTTACCATGAACAATCTCAGTTGATGTCCCTCTCTTCACTTGCCAACAGGTCTGATTCTATAAGTAAACTGTCAGATTGTGATAATATTGCAAAATCTGGCAGCACAGCATTTAGCCATATTACATCTTCTGTTGGCATTCCTTTCTGTGGAGTTTCGTTAATACAAATACTTATCAGAAGCAAAATCCAAAGGTGATAGCCAGTACTAATGATAAAAATAGACATCTGTTTTAGACAGAAGCGAAATATTAAGTTTAGAACAATCAAGCAGGAAGCAGAAGAAATGCTATATGATTCTATCATGATGATGATAGACCTATCGCTGAACTATCACTGAACTAAAAAAAGTAAACTGTAAACACTGAGTAAGTGAATGTATGCTTGCTCTAAAATATATTTTGATTTTTTGAGCAGAATGCACAGATGAGAATTTGTTCTTAAAAATATTATTTGGATGCTTAAACTCATCTGTAAAAGTCATTGTCTGTATATTAACAAATCACACAAGTTGCTTGTGTGATTGTGTTGCAAGAAGCAGAGGCGCCAGCATTTGCTCAACATATAGACCACTACTGACTAAAGACTGACTTGGCAACTACATAAATGGGACTTTAAAATGCAATTGCCTGTTATGTTAGAAACCTGGAGCCAAAAACCCAGGAGATCTTTTCTGTTACAACATTCCTTGCAACCAGCTCCATTGTCCATTGCTCTTGTCTAGTTTTATCCATACTGATGAAGACATTCATTTCAATTTCTTGGTTTACAGTAAACCAGACTAAACTCTTGGTTAAAGCGGACCTCTCAAAATTATTAGCAATAAATATCAAATCCTCAGTTCTATTCTTAGATGGCTCATTTCAAATACATCAAACAAATATGCTTTGCAGGCCCTAATTCCACAGATAAAGTAACTTCTGGACATGCTCGGTGGCACAAAATTGGAAACTTAGTCACCGTCCATATTTTATGACTAATACTGTGGACATACTAACTCTCAAGTGCAAGGTATTGTACTGATCAGACTTTGATCTGGAGCTTTGATCCAAGTTTGCTGTTTGCAATGTACAGCATAATACTCAGAAAAAGAGTTCCCTGGGGTAAAATTTTCAAAGATTTTAGTGTGCAAGGTTGGATCTTCCAGTAACAAGCAATCTGTGTTTGGTGGAGACTTTTATATCACGTAACATAAAGGTGTTGAAAGCTTGTTGGTATAACTTCTGTGATTTCCAAATAACAAGCCGTTCTATTCACCTGTTTGTTGCCAATGGTTTCCACAGACAACAACAAAACTCCTATACATCACATGCAGAGAGCTGTCTGCTTGGGAATACACAAGAAAATTCAAACTGAATTAGCTGCAGCTGAGAATGTTAAAATGGGTTAGTTAAACTCCCTGCGAGGACACTTGTAGTCAAAGTTAAAATAATCTTAACTTGATTTAGATTGCTCCAAAACTTTTTAGATGTATACCAATATCTAAAAACTGCCAAGGTACCCTAATGTAACTCATTTGTAACTTTTTGCAGTAGACTGAGGCGCTCTCTGTTTTTTCTCTCATGTAGTCAGTTTACGTCATGTGAATAGATTATCCTGACTTGGTGAACTGGGCAAGTTAAGCAAGAAAACAAGTATATCTTTTAATTAGAACTGATGGGACCCCATACATTTTCTGCAAGAAATTCTCTTTGAGTCCTTTCCATGCCTTGTAAAGAGCCATTAGTTCCCAGTTCAGCTCCTGGAACTCTATAATTTGCCTAACACAATTAAGAAGTGCAAATCCAAAAAAAGCTATGATATGGCAAGCTGTGTATTATGGATACAGAGCAATTGCTTTGACAAAGGTTTTGTCAGGCAATAGCATTTTGGACAATTTGAGAATCTCAGTTTTATGCTTTCTCACACGTTGTTTTTCTGAGTAACAGCCAATTACACCTTACGAACAGTCAGTCTTCCTGCACAGAAAAAAATGGATGCGAGTGCTTACATTTTTGGGAAAAAAATCCCACCTCCACTATAACCACACCTGTCATGGGCTCTAGGACAGTATCATCTAGAAGACTTTCCCAGTGGGATTTCACCGAGAAGGATGTTATTGCACTGTCTTTCATAGCAGTCAAGTGTAGTCTCCCAGACCCAGAACTCAGCTGGGCTTGTGATCCCTTACCATCCCTTTTTGCATTTTGGAGAATCTAATGAGATCATTGTCACAGATTTAAGCAAGCCAAATCTGTTTTATATTTATAACCTTTTCCCACATTTTGCATTTAAAGTATTATTAGTTAATGATCTTTTTGCCAGCTGTTCACCTACAAATAGTGCAAACTATGAAATCAGTTTCAACTCGTAGATGGTTTTCTAGTCATATGAAGCCAAGGGTAGCAGCAAGGGACAATAGCCCTCAACAGAACTTAACTAGTTAAAGTAAAATTGGCACCAGCATTTTTTCTGTTAGTATGGTTAGCCCTTTGGATATTACCTGCATGACACACTGTGCTTCAAGCAATCTGTCTCCTCTTCTGTTATTGCACTGATCATAGAGATTTGCTTAAGGACGTATTTCTTTTGTTAGAGAAGTTCTTCAGGAAGCAAAGGTAATTGGACACTGATGCAAATTGCTCTAATATCGTGTCTTGAACTGATTTTAGTATGTGTATGAATATTGCTGTTTCCATGGTAATTGTGCATCAGTTTATGGATATGAAAACTAAATTCACATAGGCAAAACACAAGAACAGATAGACATGCAAATGTATACTTGCTGAATGATGCTGGAATCAATTCAGGTTGATTTATTCTCCAACAGTAAATTTCCTGTGCACGTAAAATTCACTAAACACTGTGAGCACTATGCACAACAGTTGACAGGATGAACTACACCCTGCAAAGCTGTTTACGCCTGGATAGAAGTCAGCCAAAAAGTAAAATGGGGAAAAGACCCGCCCACATTCCTGCTTTTAAGCATTAGTATTCCTGTTTGCAAAGGGGGGAAAATAAAATAAGCATGCATATAAATAACTGCTGCTTCAGAACAAAAAAGCAATTTGAAATGAAAAATTAAGAAATCCACTTAAGCAAGATCTGAGAGAAATGTGCTTGTGCTTGCAATGTAGTCAATAACTGTCACGAAGTTTTTGATCACACCTCTAGAGTGACAAAAACTGTAGCATAAGCACAATTGCATATGAAAAAGTCATGGTTTTCTAATACAGTTTTCACTGCACCATGCAATGTCATATGGTGGGGATGCACTAGAGAGGGTTACTCTAGCTTACCCAGTAAAAGTTTTAAGAAAGGAACTAGATTTTTCTTACACTAGAAATGGAAGAAAAGCTCCATGCGAAGATCTGGAAACAGCTAAGTCTGTTGCTGACTCCTTACTGCACTTAAACATTTTGATTTCTGTTTTGGCATTTCTCAAGCAGCAGCAGTGTTTTAAGCACATATTCAAGCATTATGTGGCTTATGAGCGAGACACAGCACAGATCTTTTAGTTAGTATGACAGGCTAATTATCTGGGAATTACTGCTGTGAGTAATGTGAGCAGAATTTGCTTCACTGTCTCAGCATATTTGAGCTTTGGATTGGCAAATGTAGTATGGCTATGTCTAATTCAGCGGTATTTAACTGAAGAAAAACAATGTTACAGTCATCTTTAATACAGGCTGTAAAAAGAGAATCTTACAGGTATTGAAGAAACTTAGCACAACTTATCTGGAAAATAATACATAAGCACCATCTCTTCAGTGTACCATTTTACTGCCATCTACAAAGAGGGAAGCAGGCACAGAGAAACACTGATGTAATCAGAAAACACATTAGTGATTTGCAGAAAAGTAGCAAGTTCACGTAATTCAGTACATATGTAACTCCAGGACAAGCATAATAAAGATTTTTGCAATGCATGAGGGCTGCCTCAAGGCATTTGGAACCACCTTCTCCCCGCTGGCTCTAACAGTACCTGTGAGTATAATGAAATGAAACCTGTGCTCTGCATGATCTCCTTTGCTACACACTAACTGTGACCCCAATCCTGCAACTGTTTGCATACACGCTCAAAATTTCTACCCTAAACTTGTGTGAGTTAAGTAAAACATGCATGCAGTTGTTGGCAGGAGCAGAACTCATGCCTTTGTAGGGTTACCCCTAATTGCCGATGGGTTAGAAACAGGTTGGGTACTTTGACATTTTACAATACAGAAAATACGTGGTAAAACAAACTGCAGAATTTACATTTGTATCACTGAAATTAATACTGGCCAAAAATTAATACTGGCCAAAATTTCCTCACTGAGTAATAAAGATCACTTAGAAAAAAGCTGAACAAAAAGGAAAGCAAATAAAAGGAGGAAAGAACCAACTAGCACTGCCTAATTAAAACAGATCAGGTAATGTTCTACTCTGCTGCATTACTGATGTGAAATTGTATAACTCAAGCAGAAGTAACACTGGATAGTCTTTGGCCTTATTCTTATTTCTCTTTTCTGGCAGACTCGCATCATTTCAGTATGATCTCTCTCTGCTTTCCCAAACACAAGCAAGGGCTCTAAGACTGTATTTGGCAAAGGTGAGAAAGAAAGGAATGTAAAAAAAGTGCAAAGGGAGTACTTTTCCTTAAATAGCAGTCATATTTCTCTCCCTTTCTTTTCTCCTTTTTCAGTTTCTCCAGCCCATGCTACTGAAAAGAAGAAATGTGGCTGAAAAACTGAGCTAGGATTTAGGGGTTCGCTTCTGAGCTCTGACACAGACTTCTTGTATGACAGTGAGCCACTCGATCTTCCGATAGTACAAACTAGTAAGTGTCACCATTATTCAATGTGAATTGTATATCTGTTCATGGATGTTGCTAAAAAAGCACATGGAAGAAATCCTAGGTTTTTCCTAGCTTTTAAATACTGTAAGAATGAAATAATGATTGGAAGTAATTAGCAGCATCATGTAAGAAGTAAAAGCAGTTTTTGCATGTATAGTGATTCTCAGATGTGACACAAGGAGAACAGGTGTGCAAACCAAAAGGAAGAAAAAAAATGGAAGAGTTTCTCTGTTACGATGTTATATTCATGGACCAAAAGAATAACTTGGGATCCAGGAAAAGTTTATGGGAAGTCTCTGGTTAATGAGAGAATAAAGCCATAAAAATGTTCAGATGCTAAGAAAGTATTATGGCAAAGATAAAAACTAGCTTAATGACTATTTAAAGAGAAAAAACAGATCAGTTATAAACGAAAGGAAGTTCTGAGTTGATATAGTTTAATTTCTGGAAACAATGAGAGCTTTATACTTTGCCAGATGAATTAGTAAATGAATACAGAATTGCAAAGTTTTCCAGGCCTCTAGAGAAGAATTAGTGCTACTGGCTGGTACTGACATTTGTTAAAAACTGTTTGGGGATTCTGCTAGAAACACAGCTAATTGCTTTCCATTTTCAAGTAACAGGGTAAGCAAAAGCAAGTGGAAGAGACTGAATTCATAGATGGCAAGCATCCCCTCCACTGTGTCACTCTTCTATGTGTACCCTGCAGGAGACTGAGCGGGTTCCAACGAGCCATACAAAACTGCAATTTGTCATGGGTGGGCTACAGTATGGGAATCACTGACCTAAAGGAGATTTTTCAAAGAAGGATCATTTCCTTTTTATTAGAGTTATAGTAGGACTCTGGAACAGCCATAATGCCACTGCATCATTCTGGGACTGCAAGGTACTTTTTGGGCAATGTCTTCTGCAGCTCCGCCGTTCCATTTGGGAAAAGGGGTCTCGAGCACTTATCACCCAATTGCATTTTGCTTTTAACAAACTGCCTGTCCTTTTTTGAAAATAAGACTGAGGTGGTTTTGACAATTGTGTTCTGCACATTTAAAAACATAGCTGGGCTCAAATTAAAGTTCCGAAGCTCACATAAGGAAGGAGACAGAAATGACTGCTAGGAAAGGAGTCTCAAATTGAACAGGAATGATGAGATCTCCAGAAGTGAGTGGAGAGAGAAACTGGAAGGTTCACTAGGCACCATCCAGAAATAGCAAATTCTCCTTTCAGTTGCAGCAACTCCCATGCACTTTGTGGGGTTAGCCCTCCTGGCAAAAGCTCTTCCCATAGACCTCAAATGTCTTCCCTTCTTTTACTTTCTTCACTCTGAGCAGGCCCTCATACCTAACGGCTCTATCACCAAGCTTTTAAAAACCCTCTGCTTTTAAATAGCATTAACAACCCATATCCCACCCTTGGAAATAAATCACAAATCTACCCTTGCTCCTGACAGCTCCTTGCTTACTGGGGTATCTATTCGTACTCTTATGTCTCCCTGTAGGCTAGGCTGAGTAAACAAGGGTCTTCTGCTTTTCTGGTGACTAACCTTGTGAGCAGAAAACCACAAGAGCTGACCCTTTGAACATTTTTTCCTTTAAAGCAGTCACTTAATACCAGCACATTTCATTTCCCCATTAATAATGAGGAAGCTTGGGCCTCTACCTGTTGTTTCCTTAATTTATAATGGAAGTGAAGATCACTTCAGCAAATGAAAACTTGAGAGGAAGAGAAACTATTAATATATGACACTCACAAAGTACAGAGATAAATGCCACAGGTATTCAGTTACGCAAAACCTTATTAAATTGAATATGTGAAGGCTGTGACTCATTTCACAAAACAGCATTTGAAGAGTTCCTGCCTGGGTTTCTTTCACTCCAGATCCCGGTAAATGTGTGTGAGTCAGCACAAGCATGAGAACACCTATGTGGATATTGTACTATTTCACTGCTTTAACATAATCTGCAATTGCTGAGGAAACGTGGTGGTATTTTATTTTTTACAAAGACCGAGAATCCACAACATGAGGAGAATCCAAAGAGCAGATGTGGTTGCTTATCTTGTTTGATGCACTGTTTTAGAGGAAACTTATATGCAGCAAAAGCAATGAATTACAATAATTTATAATATTTTTTTCTCTCCAAGAGAAAAAAGAACAAAGGTAATAATCCTATTAAAATGAAAGTTCTACTATTTATAAAACTAGTGATTTAGGTTTACATGATATCTTTCCTATCCCAAAACACTTTTCAAACAACATATAGAAAACTCCGTATACTGTGAATTCATATTTAGATGAAATACTGCTATTGGTAAAAAGGAAGAGCAATATCTTCCCCAAATGAGAATTCATAGACACTAACATAGCACTTAAAAACAAACACACAAAAAAACAAAGTAAGAAATTTTCAGAGCATCCAGAGACAGATTCAAAAAAAAGAGGTCACTTCAGGCTGAAGTGCTGTAATCTACCTTTGTAGCTCCCAGACCTTATTTAAGTCCAGGTCACTGGGATGCCTGTGATCCCTCTGCAAGGCAGAGAGATTCAGGCACTCAGAAAGGGCCCAGAGAAAATAATTAGCTTCATGGTGAGGGCGTAAGAGCCTTCCCTCCTACTGCGCTCTCTGTCTGATGCCATGCCCTTTTGTCACTTGCCTATGAATTACACATAGGCTTGACTCTACTCAGGCAGAGAAGGTAAGGCAATTCAGGCAGCCCATGTCCCGTTCCAGCGCCATGGCTCCTGCATCATGTAAAGGTAATATAGCTCCTCTGGCTGCATTTGAAAAAAAACATTTCAGGTGTCAGACCTACCAGTCTCCAGCTCAGACTTCAGGGCTGTACTCTGGAGACTGAGCACTAATGGCCTTGCAAAACACTCCATTTGCTGCCACGCTAAAAGAAAGATCACTAGGTCTAGCCCACTGGCCTTACTTTACAGCATTATCATGACGAACCATTGCCATTTAGGACAAAACTATCACAACAAAGGTGCATGTGTCCTTTCCTCCACCAGTTTCTTGTATTCTGTTAGCAAATATACTGACATTTCTTTGACTTATAAAAGGAGACCCTTTTAGTAACTTCCCAAACACCTGTCTAATCCCTTTTGAAATGATCATTATGGGCATTAAGAAGTCAATTCCACCTCTTAATGCCTTGTTCTGCTTCAAAAAGGTAAAATTTGAAAATCTGATTTATCAACATATCCTGAAGCTCCCCAACTAGGATGGCATAAACCTGGTATACCAGAACCACTGGTTCTCCTTATTGCCTTTCATATTGTAGGACAGTAGCTCATCGCAGGATTTTATAAGCCAGCAGCCCCTGGCTGTTGGAACGCCCTGTAAAGGCTGTTTCAGTCAAGAGGAATTCAGGGGGGCTGACACTGCTGTAAATTATCCTGGGGTCCAAACTAGCTTCAGTACTGAAGTAATAGTATTCAGCAGCATTGCCTACCATCACCTGCCCAGAAATCTAAATTGGACACATCTGTGGATTCAGCTCATGACCTACCTTTAATCACTTGAAATTGAACACCTTGAATTTATTTGATATTTGATTTGAAAAAACTTAAAAATCTTTGAAAAATGATATTTTATCATTCCTCCAACATTTTTACCAACAAGGAGCCAGGAAACGAAATAGTAAATTCAAAGGAAACATTCAGTTACTACTCTAAGACATATCCTAGGACAAAATAAAAAGAACGGTGTTTTATTGTGCTGGATTTTGGTTTTGTTTTTTTAAGGAACAATGATAGCTAAGTTCAAAGATAGAACATGGTTCAAAACTCCCTTGATGAATTGGCAAGAAACTTTGAGCACAATCTCATTTAGAGAGCAAACCAGCATATGTAATCCCAGGCTGCGTTTTCATGTTACAAAGAGTTTGGCGACAAATCCCAGCTTTTCTCCTGGCACTTGTTTTCAATTTAAGACTTCAGCACACCTTTCCTGCAGCAGTGCCAGCATAACTGTACTAAAAGTTACACTGTGAATTGTCTTAAGGAATTTTTTGGGGAAAAACTATGGATTTTGAAATCAGATCAAATTACCCACCTGTAGCATAAAAAGAGCCTGCAGACAAATGAGATTGTGCTGGCACAAGTTAGGGGCGGCGAATCACAGTGTGAGGGTGCAATGCCATGATGTACAATTGCTGCCAAACTCTGGGCACTGTGAAACCATGGCCTTGGCTAGCAGAAACCCATGTGCATAAATTCAGTTGTCAGCCACTTAAATTGCTGCATGTCTTTTCTCAGACAGCACCACAATTTAATTAAGTGTTGATGTGTTTTGGGTGGAAGCCCCTCTGCAGCACTTCCTCTGAATAAACTGTTTCATTTTAATAAGGTGAGAGGGCCTCTCCCATATTAAAGAAATATTTTGGAACTGGAATTACATTCTATTTATCATTATTTTCATAGTAGTTGGATTTAAGCTCAGCAAAGGGAAAAAAAACAAAATACATCACAAGTGACACTCATATAACTCATCAAAAGTGATGTTTCTATCTTGCTGTTATTACTGGTCACAAAATTAGTGGAACAATTATTACCCAATTTTAATATTTTGGGATCATTTTGAGTGGGGTTGCCTCTGCTTTCCAAGTTTACAAAATGGCCTATGTGCCTTGGTCTTTACTTGCTACATATTTGGTTGGATCTCTAGTTGTCAGAGGTAGAACAGTAACTTGTTGCTATAGGATACAAATATTTTTCAGATTAAAATTACTGTGTTTTACATCTCAGCAAGTCTCCGGAGCAGATTAAAAATTAGCATAAAGAAAATGAGACACGGATTTACAGCCACTTCACTCTATCTTTCTTCCTCAAAAAAACAGAGAAACCAGTTCCCTTTCCCCCTTGCATGTATCTTAGAATCTTTATGGTATCAAATCCAGGCCAAATGAACATATGGCAGTTGGATTTCTTCTGGATGAGGTCATTTTGAACTGAGGTCTTTTATCTCCCTCTATAGACATTTACATGCTGTCCTCAGAATTTGGTCATGACATTCCAGATAAAATTATCACTTTCCCAGTCCTTGGTATCTTGTCAATTTTCTTTTTTAAGGTAGCTCTGGGAAGATAGCCACATCATTACAGAATAAACTAACAGATTTTTTGGATTCTAGCCAAAATGCTGTTTTGTAACTGCTTTTTGATGTGTTTTGGATTCTTTTCACCCCCTGTGCTGCCAATGTAGTTGGACTTTGGGGGGCTTTTTAGGAGTCATTTTTTATAAGAATATGAAAATGGCTTCTAGAGCACAGTTATTCCTAGGTTTGCAAAAATTCAGGCAGCTCTTCTTGGAAACAAGAATTAAGGTAGCCTTGCTGGAATTCAGCTGAAAAAATGAAGTATGCTCTCTAACGATAGAAGAGAGAACATCAACACAAGCTTCTCAACCACATATCATCTAAGCCATGCTTTCCATACTCAGATAAAAAGGCAGGTTGGTCTGCATGCTTTACTGCAACCGGTGACGAAATTTCATATTAACTGTGATTTTACTGGCATATTTTTTGTGACAAATCCTAACTGTACCAAAAATACCAGGTATTTTGTACAGGATACTGAAGAACCGTAAGAAATATTTTTCCTGCAAGTACTAATTACATAGTTTGGATTGGAACTAGAAGTCTAGCCACTATGGCTTGCTTAACTGCCTCAACCAAGATCTTATCAATGTCTTCAAAAAGAAAATGGAGAAACAATGAAAGATGTGAGTGACGAGGAGGAAGAGACCATGAAGACGTTAGATTTGAACAAAGATGAAGTTGTTCTGATTAAGAAAAGGGGAAGAGGATATCAGACCAATCCACTAATAACATACCTTAAAAGATTTCTTTTCTCTCATTAGTAGGCATCTTCTGGTTTTGCATTTCTGTAAATAGAAGTAAATAGTCAATGCAGACAAGAAAATAAGCACTTAATTGTTAGTCATTATTATCCTTTTAATAAAATGGCTCAAGTAATTAAGAATAAAATGCATTTTTACCTAAAGCCACATTATCTTTTTATCTCATGAAATCTTCTGTTGAATTGCACATTAGCTCACAGTCACGGGGAACTGCTGCTCCACAAGTGGAGCTACAGCAAGGGACAGAGCCAAGAGATACAGACTCCACTCTAAGACGCACCCTGTAATCTATGAATTTAGAGAAGTTATTTAGCTCTCACCACCTTACCGCTCCCACTTGTGGAGCACTGACCTGCCCCACAGGTGCTGTGAGGCTCAGACAGTGTTAGAAATACTGAGATTTTCAGCTGAAAGGCACTACTAAAAATATTTTTGTTTCCATAGTAACAGACTGTGAAATACAATAGTATGGCTCTTTCAGGATATAGCCAAAAGATCATAGATGAGAAACTCTTACTTCAAGCACTAAGCTGTAATAGAGCAAAGGACCCACACAAGCTATTGCTATTTATATAATCGCATCTTGCTCTGCTTTATGCCAATGTGCAATTCTCTTTATTCAATCAGTGCAAATTTGCAAAGACAGACTTTCCATAACAAAAGAATAACAGTGACAACAGTATCTAATACAGTATATGAAAGTATTACAGATTTCACAGGTTTCATACTAGTTACCAAAATGCTTTCTTAGTCCATCGATTTTAATAAGATTCCAAGCACCTGCAGAGTCATATCACTATCTTTACCTGAACTATATCAATATACTGAAACTACAGGGAGGCTGCACTGACTTACTTCAATAACACTACTATTATTGTTGCTTCTGGTAAAAGATTTCAGAGATAGGCATGCACAGATAGGCTTCAAAATTCATAATCAGACTCCTAAATAAAGGTTAATGTTTTTGAATGCTGAACACACTGTAGCCCTGTGGACTATAGAGTGGGATTTATTGGGAATTAGTAGGTGAAAAGCCACTACTGGAATGAGAGCATTATCATCTGACAGCCTGAACGGATGTAATACCTAACTTTCAATCCTATTCTTGAAAGGCTGCATAAAAATTAGAAATAAGCTAGGAAATCCATCTTCTTGGCCTTCATGAAAGCTGTGCTTGCTCATTATCTCTGAACATCAGGCTACTTACTGAGTATAAGACTGTCTAACTTGAATAAACGTACTTTTTGATAAATTATTTCTGAGTCAATAGCTTAGCTGGAAGAGAATTCAGGGAAGCTGGCTCCCAGTCCTTTGCTCTAAGTTATCCAATTTTCTTCTTTAAAAATGGTCTGTCTGCCAAGGCTTCATATAAAAGTGAATCAAGGCAAAGTACAACCAAATGAGAACATTTGTTGCGAGTTTATCTTTTTTAATGATTAAAACAAGAGACCGTTTGAATTGAAGTGAATCAACTGTTCATTCTTTGTGTGGAGTGATTATACTGAGAAAGAGATTCAGTCTACATTATTGTTTGGCTGGCTGGAATTGAGTAACTGTGGGCCAGCGTGCCTTATTCAGCTATTCAAGCAATAACATTCAGCAAAATCTTTCTACAAATATCTAACTGGCATCTCATGTTAATGTAATTAAATCAGCTTCAAGCACTCGTTTAGTTGCCAAATTGTTTGAAGTACAGTAGAATACAGAGATATTGCCAGGCAGAAAATGTCAGTTAGCAAAAGAAAGAAAAAACTTAAAAACTAAAAATAGCAGAAGAATTATACTGAAGAAAAACTGACAGCTTTCAAATAAGAAGTGAGGCTTTATCATTTAACAGCTGAGATTTCTAATAATATGAGAGCTCTGTGGTGACTCAGAGACAGGTTAACACTAGTTGTTCCCTACAAAAAATGTAAATTCAATTATTTTGGCTAATATGTCAGGTCAAAAGTTCTGGAATTCAACATCCTAAGTTAGGAGCCAAAGTCCACAACTGAATTCCCAAATAAAAATGGCTGTATTTTCAAGCTTATCTAGTAATTCAGTGATCTCAAAAAAGCACTTTTTTAAAACAATGACAACAACAACAACAACAACACAACCCCCCCCCCCTCGCCCCCCAACAACAGCTTGTTTTGAAAAAGAAAAGGAGATGAGGAAAGACTTGAAATCAATGGGTGCATGAACAATGTAGGATCTGGTCATTAAAAAGCAATTATGATATGAAGATCTACAAAAGAAAAATTCTACAGGGACAGTAAGTGTGTAACTATAATCTATCATTAATGCATGTTTCTTGGTCTTGCCAAATACTATCTCCATTAGTTGTCCCACTATATTTTCAAGTAATTTACATTTGCTGAAGCACTTAATCATGTGATTTCAATGGGATGTAAGCACATACTTAAAGTTAAGCCCATGTAAGTCCTTTGGTGAAAAGGGATAAACTTAAGCATATGCTTAAATGCTTACTGAATTGCAACCTACCCTCCTTTGGCATTTTGCCCATTCTGCCGGGTTAATTTCACAATTTGTTTCTTTGGACTAGAGTGATCCAGTGTTTATCTATGGTAAAATACCTCTCCGCTTAATATGGATGTACTAACATCAGGTATAAAAACCAATGAGCAAAATAATAAAGGTCACGTTTTAAGAACTTTTTTCAAATCTAACCTCATTTAACCAACGCGAAAGCTCAATACAGAAGAATATATAACTTCTTGCCATACAACTCTGTAAACAAGGATGATCAATGACGGACCACATTTTCTTATGAAGTACCCCCTTCTTCCCCATTCTTCTATTTCTTTCCACATTTCTTTCCTCATTAATCGCCAGTGTTATTTTTCTATCTGAGAACAGAAAGATCTCCCTCAACACCTGACTTAAATTGGTGGACCCGAACAACCACGGGGCAGCACCTCGAGGCATCTGCCTCCTGCCCGTCACCTCTTACTGACGCACAATCGTACTGATTCTGGTGGAGGAACTACCGGCTAAGACGTGGCAGTAGACTGGGTGGCAGGGAGCTCTCCTGACCATAAAAACAAAGGAGCCCGTTAAATTATTCCTGTCCTCCTTCTCAGTAGCAATTAACTATCAAAGCTAGAACGGTACTAATTACGATTCCACACAAGGAAAGCTTGAGGTTTTTAACTCAAAAATATAGATATACAAACACATAGGAAATTAATGCACCTTCTTAATATAAATACGCTACTGAAAGGAAAGAAAGCATTTTTAATTATTTTTCTTCTAGAAGCATCAACACAATAAAAATAAAAAGCAGAAGAAAAAACTGTTTTAGAAAAATGGTGAAGATTGAAGTTTGAGCAGTTGCAGCAAACTGAGAGCTAAAAACATTCAGCACCTCTGAAGATTGATCACAAAGGTGACCAAATGCAGTTTTTAATATTTATATTAAAAGAAACACACCCCATGCAAAGGCTTAATTTGCCAGTTTCCAACCTAAACTGAGTTTTTATAGCTGAATTAGAAACTCTTCAAAAAAGGGCTTATATAATGGAAAGGCTGACACAACCTTGAGTTTAGTGATGAGAACCATACCATCATATTTTCCTCTCTTTCTGAAGAAATGATGAATGGTTTCAAGCAAAATTATTGCAAAGAAAAGAAAAAAAGATCAGTAGCTCTTTAGATGCACCTTGAAGAAAAACTTTCGCTTGGCAAATAAGAGCAGATTATAAAACAAGATATAAAATAGCAAATAAGATGTTTGCCAGCATGATGAGATATAGCAGGAAAGAATTTTACTCTTCCCTGAAGCACAGCTTCTTCAGATATGCTCTGTGAAGGAAATTGGACTTGAAAGCAGCAAAGCTAACCTACAGAAAAGTAGTAATAGGTGATGGTCATGCCAGAGGAAGAGGAAAGGCTTTCCTTTAATCATCTTTTGAGCAGGATGCTGTATACTATCAACCAGAAATCAGTTCCCTCGATATTCTGTAACATGACGATTACCCCCAGGATCCCAGCAAACATCCCCAGGTTTCCCTACAATTGCTTGCAAAAGTAGCAACACAGAGATGTTTCAGCAGCTATATTTCTACAGTACTGCAGGAAACCTGGGTATTACTTCTGAGTTTTCTTTTTTAGCCTGTGGTTGCAAATCCTTAGGTTTCTTATAAAACAGAGCATGACAATTATTTTTGAGTGACTCTTTTTTTAAAAAAAGAAACCAGTCTCTTTATGTTCACAATTGTCTTCTGTTTCTTTAGGAAGTGACTGGGTCAGGTGGAACCACCGGTGAGTGAGAAGCTGCTCCTCGCTGCGGGGAGCTAACTCAGCGTGCTCAGGAGGAAAAGGTTCAAGAAGCCACCAGGTGAAGGAGACACAACTGGAAGCAAAGAAGTGACAGGAAAAAACTCCTGAACTGAAAGAACTCCTCTCCTCTGGGCATAGTGCTGCCAGTCAGAAATTCTCTGCATTAACTGAAATCAAGTCTACTCCCTATGACCTATCTAGCAAGGCGTAACAGGCGCGGAGAGAGTTGTCTATAAACTATTCTTATTTCTTTTGAGTTTGTATTGAAAATCTATTTAAAAACACTTCTATTTTTATATATATTTTTTAATGTAAAATCATCTTTGTCTCCTTTTAGGGAATTCACTATAGCAAAGGGTGTAGGATGTCCCACTGCAAAGTCTGGCTGACTTTGCATGCTTGGAGCATCAGTCAGTGAGATTTACTCATCAGTGACTTTGGGTAGCAATAAGAATAAAAAGAAATACATGCAAACATGAAGATTTTCATCTTTACCATATTCCCAAATCCACAATGGTGTCAATTTTCAGAAGAGCAATTAAGTGACTGAATGGAAATTGAGGGTTTCTTTTGGAAATTTAGGACAACAGGTAAGCAAATAAACAAATGTTGTAGGCCGGTATATTTATAGCGCTGCCAAAATAAACTCTGACAAATACTGCAGTAATTGGGTCTCTGGAAGTGTCCATACAAGAGTTTAATCAAACGTTTTCGCTCTTAAAACAATAACAACAACAACAGCAGACAGTTACCACAGGCACTGTATGACTTACAGTTAATTCTTTAAAGTAGTAACAGTAAAAACCTTGGCTGTGTTATGTTGATGAGATTACATGACACATTCACTGTAAGCACAGTACATTCTATAAATGTTTCAGGCAGTCAGTTAAACAGATATTTTCCAAAAAGCTACCTAGACACACATTTGCCGCTAAGATTAGAACTTCTCTTATTCCATTCCCTAATCTCTTTAGTTACTACAAAATAGTTAAAAAATAAAACAGAACTGTTGGAAGCATGCATTTATAAGAAAAAATAGGGCCTTTCTTTTAAACTTATTTTAACCTTTCTCTTGCAAATAAGGTACTTCAAAGAATGCTTCTGTATACAGTTGCCCAGCAAGGAGTGTGACACTAAGAGGAAGGGCTTGCGCAGCAGATGAAATATTCTAGAATGAAATCATGTGTGGTTGGACAAACTTGAAAATCAAAGCTCATGCTGGTATAAAACCATGTAACTTCACTGAAATCAACGGAGGTGCATCTGTTTATCCCAGCAGACGCCGACACTCTCGCAAGCCCTGCTGGTGAGTAAACTCTCCCTCACGTCCCAGAAAACCCTGGAAGAACAGTAGCTATTTGTCATTTTGCACATTTGTACTCCTGAATTTTTCTGATTTAAATGACCAGTATTGGAAGTTTCTCTTTTCTAAAGTTTCTCTTTCCTTTTTAATATAAAAAACTAGAGGTCCATTTCATATTAAACCTTTTCTGCTTGTTTGGAGCTAAATGGGGAGGACTAGGCTGCTTGGGGATGACAACACAAGCTGTGGGAGAGTATCATACTTAACTGTGAATAAAAAAATACTCAAACTGGTCCAAGGTGAAATGCAAACCAATCTAAACCATCACAAAAAGCAACAAGCAAAACTTTATCAGATTCAAAAAATATATTGCTTTTTTACTCTCCTATTCTGTTCCTTTTTCTGTACCTCTCCACTTCGGAGATCTGGTCATGTCTGCAAGCACAAATACTGACTTTTGCCAAAAACCCTGTTGTCACAGGATTTCCAGTACATTTTGACAGGTACAAAATAGTTTATCGCCTGTGAATATCTGCCTGCTTATCCAGCTAAAGTGAAAACTCCAGTCCTTTAGAGATTCCTCCACTACAAGTTAGAATATAAGCCCAAAGCAATTCCTTTCCTTTTATGGAAGAGTTAGGGTTACCTTCAAGAATCCAGAAGCATTTTCAGCACAGCTTTATTTCTCTGAAAATTTAGTTTCCTTCCTGTCAATTGACAATCACAAAAGTAGCTGGTATATTTTACCATAGCAAGAGGAGGCAGTAAAATTTAGAATATATCAGTAATACACATAATCAAAATGGTCTGATCTTGTATTTTATTTGAGGTTTCTGAGAAAATCAGTTCCATCTATCCGCTCCAAGATCTGAAGTTCATTAGTCATAGTAATGCTTACTTTTTCTAAAGACTACCCATCTCATACTGCTTTCTAATACATGTATAATTTCCTTAATTTTTAAGAACAGCACAAGGCACTCAGTCTTCTGTTCTACGTTACTGCATGCTATAGGCTGCATCAGCACCTGCATACAGAAATACTCTTGAAAAGATGCCAAGCTGAATGAAAAAATAAAGCAGCATGCAATTAATTTTCCGGGAAAATCACCAAGCCTACAGATCTCACTGCACTTCAAATCACTTTAAAAACATTCTTTTTAAGGGGATTCTCCAAGCCGTGATTTACTCAGGGGGTGTTTTTCTTCCAGTGGCACAGAAATCCTTCAGAAATGTCCTATAAAGCTATAGCAGGTGGTTGTCTTGCTGAAAAAGCGTATATCAGATATAAGGTTATTTTCTAATATCAGTACCTCTCTCCTACTTCAAAGTATGCTTTATTAACTTTTTAAAATCTCCACAAATCAATTTGCCTGGACAACCTTCGACTGAAAAATAAATGACTCGGTGTTGTTTTCCTTATTTTGAGAGTAGTTGCCTTCAGTTGCTAAGAAGCTGAATTTTAGCTATCATTTCTGGTTTCAGGTTTAATGCTTCACTGACCGCTTGAACTTAAAAGAAAGTTCTTACATACATTACTTCAGGAAGAAGTGGAATGCAAGAGGATTACACGTTGTCTACTTTGTTAATAACTAGGGCCTAGCTTACTCCCAGGAATATCATGGTCTGTTTATTATTAGTACTGTAAGTATATTTATTATATAAAGTCCATCCTCGTATGTAAGGTGAGCATATAAAATGTTATGAATAACAGAGATTAGTATGTTTAAGTCTTCATAACCAATAAGCATGTTTGTGTTTAGAGTATCAGAAAATGCTGTTCAACTACTGTGCCACTAGGATAAAAAAAAGAAATATCTTTTTAAATACATGGTGATAAAAATGTAACTCAGAATATTTTGGGTTTTCACACTACTTTTTAATATTAGCCTTTTTTAATTCACAGGTGGTCCTAAACAGTCTATATACTAAATGTAAGTTTTATTGTGAAAGATGATTTCTGTGTGCGATAGACTTTTTTTGCTTTTTAAAGCAATTCTCATAACAAAATGAATTTAAACAAACTTGAATTATCTTTTACTGACCTTTTGGGTGACATCCAGTTATGGCTGACAGGCCTAAAAAGTAATACTCTGTCAAGTACTTCTACCACTGTATGTAAAATCATTTGACAGATGTAAGTGCAGTTCCTAGAGGGTGCCTCACAGAGTCGAATTGCTACGCTTGTTGCCATTCAGAGCATAGAGGTAATATAAGGAATGAAACTGGCAGTAACAGCAGGTGCGCTCTGTGAATCAAGTCTGTTGTAAAGCAAATAAGAATGAAGGACCATGCTGGTCACTGCATTAATTTTGTTTATGAATGAACATATCTTTCTAGTCTCAAAGGATGGAAGCTACCTAAAAAGTAGAAGTACCTAAAAGCTACCTAAAAAGTAAAAATTGCTTGGGGTAACTTGCATGGAATTATACCGCAGAGCACCGAGAATGAGCTCACAGTAGTGGCTAGAGCAAGAAATAGCTTGTGCACTCCATAACTCTGTAAAAAGCAAAGGAAAGTTAGGAAACGGAACTGAGTAAACCTTTCAAAGCAGGCTTGAAACCAGCGCACACTTTGCAAAACTTGTCAAAAATCTCTTGGGGTTCCAGAGCTTGAATTTTCTTGGACTCATTTATACTCAGTCTTCCAGTTGCCAAACCTTACCGAGAATGCAAGCTGAATTCAAGAGCCTTATGTTTGTCTGCACAGCCATCAGAACTGAAATCATTTTTATGACCCTAGTGGAAAAACTCTAGTAAGAAATCTATGTTAAGAACTACACTTGCACTTGTGAACTACAGCTACAGTGTGAAAATCTAAAAAAGCTTTTGATTCTGCAAATATCAAGAGCTGCATACATCTTCTTGAGCCCATCTGAGACACCTTCTCTATCTACATTTGTTCACACATTTCAGTCCTTTCACAGCTGGCCTGAACTTTTTGCTGCTTCTTCTCTAAGTCCACTTAAGGTGCTTCTCATTTTCCTTATATTCCAGTCTCCCCATGTGCTTTTTTGTCCTTCTCTCTTCTCAGCCCTGCCCGCTCCTCCCAGGCGCTGCCCCTTCTCTGAGCACTGTCTACAGGTCACTCATGTCCATCAGATCTGCAGCAAAATGCAGCCAGACAGTAGCACAAGTACATCAGTTCATATAGAAGGGAAAAGAAGTGTTTTGCAAACTAGTAGGGAAGCTTTTACTTGCTTTGAAAGATTCCAGAAGCGTCCTGGTAACTAAAGGACTAGATTAATGAACTAATAAGAATAACAAAGACTAATGTTGGCAGGGTGATTCTTTTTAAAGGCAACAATAAATTGCTCAGTAAAGGAGCCTCTAATTCTGACATCCAAGTTTTAAAAAATACTTGGGTACAGAAATCCAGCTGGCACTGGTGTCAGGTAGTTATCTTCCTCTGAAGTTGATTCTCCAACCTGACCCCACATAAAATGCTGCCAGTATTTTTGGATATGAGTTGAAGCAGATTGTCAGTCTCATGTAATCATTTGAAAATTATAGTGAACCTGTAAATGCCCTCCTCTATTGGCATCAGCTCAGTGGAGGCTTTTCTATGCAGACCTGAGGTTTGCCACTGTGTGCCCAGCAGAGTTTTTGTTAAAAGAAAGAGCGAGAGGAAGAAAACAAAATGGGTGTAACTTCTTTGGAATTTGCCATTTGTCTGGGTGGTAAAAAGCTGAGAGCAAAGCTTGGACAGAAAGCTCAGCCAAGCTCTCCTGCTGTTTAAAAAAGAAGAAAAGAGACAGGTTTATGCTACTGGTACAAAGCCAAATCGCTTGAAGTGTTTAGGTGTTCTACTTCAAGGGATTTAGGGAAGGCGTCTGAAATGACTGAGGCAATCTGACAACAATCTGACAACTTCTACCACCGCAAATGGAAAGCCCTGTTCCCTCACTCTCGCCTTCACGCTGCCAGCTGCATGGGCCCACCTTGTCCTAGGCTAGTTCTCTGTTGCTCAGATGGGACCTACGTGACAGCACAAGGCAAAGAGCAGGCATCTCTCTCTCTCCCTCTCCCTCCTCCCCCCCCCCATACACACGGAGAGTGGGGACAGTGGTGTCAGAGGGCCTGAGGGGAAATTCCCCTTTCAGCAGCAATGAACTGTTAGAGGAGCTCACCAATGTCCTCTGTCATTTCAGCCTTCGTTGAAATTGGTCAGAAATACCTGAATGCCTCTGAGCATCCAGACCGAGTGCCTTAAGACCTTTCATATTTCCTGAAATACCGTTGCGCAAAGCAAAGACTATTTCTTCAAAGGAGACATCACATGCTGTTTTAGCTCATATCTGACAAATTGTTTTGAAATTCCCCTTCCCTCAAGAATCCAGGCTCCCCTCCTTTCTTAGGAGCCCAAGGATTGTTGGCCAGGACCACTATATTCTGGGTAAAAGGAAGTGGCTGGATGCCTTGTGTGTAAAGCCTTGATGTGGCATGTTTGGAAGAAGCAGCCAGCTTTTGAAATATTTAATAACAATCCCCAAGGCATCATTCTTTTGCAGAGAGATTTTTACAGCAATTTGCTAACTTTGTAATCATCCTGTTTCTGATGCACCAAAACCTAAGTTGTCCCAGGTTGCTATATTTGAGCACAGGACACATTTTGTCAGGTCTGTTGGGCAAAATACATGGCAAAATAGTAAAGGGTAAAATTGAAACTGGTCTCTATCTTCTACTTAGTAGAATAGCTTGCTGCTATGTTAAAAGCAAAAAGTTAAATTATTTTTATGTTTTCAAAGAAACGCTATGTTTAATTAACATATTGCATTTTCACCGCACATTAAACCCATAGTCACTTAGATTCTTGCAGTGGCAAGAATGGGACCTGTTTTGAGTTAAGGATTTAAAACATAAAGTGAAACCCAGAACTGAGTGGTGGGAATATTTCTTAAGTATGCACATTGGCAAGACAGTGAAGACAAAACAAATCACACTTTTCACAATTTATTAAGTTTCTGGCTTTGTCACAGTGAACTGGATTCCCTGGAATTTGGAGCAATTGGGCTTATTAACAGGGAGATTTTCAAAAGGGTAAATAATATGATTGATTCAAAATCAAAGGCAAGAGCATAGGAAAGTGACTTTGGCTTAAATACTGAATACAAGAGGTAGAAGCACCTTCTCTATAATGTCACAGTGGAGCAGTTTGTATTAAAAAACACAACAAGCTTCATGTTTCTGCTGCTCTGACGAGCCAGTTCAAGCACACAAATGTCAGATCCATGTATGTAGTTTTGTCTTACCAACTATATATTCATGAGCAGAATACACTCCTAGATAGAAATCTGTCAAAAGATTAGAAAAAGATGGAATTTGCTTGAATCATCTAAGCCAAATGATATTGTTTCAGGCTCTGTTAGTAAAGGACTCTCAGACTGGGAGACTCTTCTGCAAATTTTGGAAAGATTTTGAAACTCAAACATATTAACGGATTAAAAATATGTATTTTTAAAAAGTACCCTTTTCCAAACCATCCCTATTTTATTCTCATTCCTAAAAAAGTATTTACTCAAATGAAAATAAACTGTGTAGCCCACCTACCACCCATGTAGATCTGACAGGCATTTGAAGCTAAAAGTTAAGAATTTTGAGAAAAGCATTGCTAGAAACAATAACTAGCATAAAAAAAATTGTGGTTTTATTGTAATGAATACCTATTAACTGTTTTTTGAAGGGTTTGCCCTGTTCTTTATAGCACCTCATTGTGCATATTTTTCAATACAGGATGGTTTTTGCTGAGAAGCTGTTGTTCATATCATTGAGCTTTGATGAAATCACATTTCTTGCAGCCCTAGCTATTTTCCAGTTCATGAATCTAACAGCTGGACTCTTTTTAAAAGAACAGACATTCAGGCCATAATCTGGCATGGGCATTTCTGTAGAATGGACATTTCATTAGAATATTTTTACTTTCCTTTTTGAGACAGCATTCAGGTAAAAACATCACTATAGTACTGAGATTAACCAACCTGTTCTTTATAACCAGGGGGACTGTATGCAACGGGAAGTGGTATTATATATACATCAGCTCCTGCTGTGAGGAAGCAGGAAGAAAAACTACCATTTATGTGTTCAATGATGACAGGGAAAGAAAAATGAAGAAGTCTTTGGCAAATCCAGTGGGGGAAAAACTTCATAAAGGAGATGAAACAGTTTTGTGAGACTCTGTAAGGCTGATGAGTTTAAAAGAGAATGGCCTCGGATATAATCCTTCCTTAGTTTAGATGACAGAATATGTGATATCGAGAGAGATTTACAGCATCAGAAAATGGCCTCAAATACCCTTCCATTCTGAGTCTAACACCGCCTCAAATAGGTGGTCCTGCCTAAGTAAATGGTACTCCTGATACGTCTCACTAGTGATGAATAGAGGGAAGGATGGCCTCCCTCGACCTGCTGGCAACAATCTGCCTAATGCAGCCCAGAAGCCACTGGCCTTCTTTGTCACAAGGGCGCACTGCTGGCTCATGGTCACCGTGCTGTCCACCAGGACCCCAAGGCCTTTTCTGCAAAGCTGCTTTCCAGCCACTCGGCCCCCAGCCTCCAGTGCTGCGTGGGGTTATTCCTCCCCAAGTGCAGGATTTTGCATTACCCTTTGCTGAACTTCATGAGATTCTTGTAAGCCCATTTCTCCAGCCTGCTGGGGTCCCTCTGAAGTTCAACACAACCATCTGGTGTATCAGCCACTTCTCCCAGTTTTGTACTTTGTCAGCAAACTTGCTGAAGGTGCAGTCTGTCCCATCATCCAATGAAGATGCTAAATGATATTGGACACAGGAGCAACCATTAGTCCAGCTGAACTTCATACCACTGATCACAACCCTTTGAGCCCAGCAATTCAGCCAGTTTTCAGTCCACTTCACTGTCCACTTATGCAGTCCATACTTCATCAGTTTGTCTATGAAACATTTCATGAGAAAGAGTCATTTGACAAAGGTTTCAATGGGAATTTTCCTAAGGCCTGGGATAGATTCTCTGGTACACAGAGATAGGAACCAGCTGAAAGCCAGAGAAATTGCATCTTCTGCCTTAGATATAGCCTTAAAGGAATTGCTCCAACTCAGAGGTATTCACCATTCTCTTTCCATTTCAATTTTAACTAGCAGAGCTAGCTTCCAAGAGATTCAAATGTGTGTTTACTGTAGAAAAAGGAAAAACACTGGGAGCATTTTTTTCCCGTGTAAGCCACTGGAAGTGTTCTATAACAAAACTGTAAAAGGAAAAGGAATTAAAAACTAAAGCTTTAGCTCTCACCAGGAATACTCAATAATCTTCATCTCAGAACCAACACGTGTTTCATCTCAGCTCTCGAATTGGAAGATTTATGTGTTTAATTTTTAGCTAGATGAAAATAGACCTGATCATGATGCTGAACTATGTGTGCAGTGGACTGGCAAGCAGCAGGAGAGTTGGGTTAGCTTGAGATTGCTGAGGCAGCCAGTCTCCCCACATCAGAATGAAGGAAACTGGCAAACCACTAACAGGAAGTTTATCGTTGTGGTTGCCCACATTTGGTTGAAATACTATGGAGATTTTGGGTTCACTTTTCTAGTCTTTTTATGTCTTTGCTGAACTGTGCCAGGCATGTGACCATTGAGGAGAGTCAATACATTCCTGTATTCCTAATCCCAGCGGTAGAGCAAGAAAGCCAGTGCAAGGGGAACTCACCTAGCACTAACTAGCACTTCCAACTCTCTACCCCTAAAGCCTCGATGCAGGGAGGACAAGGCTTTGACAACGTAAGCCTTCAGTATCATGTTACATACACATCACCATATCACACCACATTATTATGCTAGGAGGAATGCCTGACCTGGAAAAAGAAGAAGTATAGGTCTGATCATCTTCAGATAGTATGTATTTATTTTCTAAACTTCTTATTTTTTATGGCGAATCTTAAAATAATAGCCAGTGTTTTTCCAGTTTTACAGGAAAAAAGCACAGGTCAGAGCCAGGTGACAGCAAACTCTCAGAGAAGAGAAGACATACATTTCTGCTCCTGCTTTTTTAACAGTAACACTAAAATATGCTACCTGCTATATCCTGGTGTTATACTTGGCTTTTCTTATCGTAAGAATGCCACATAGCATCAGTCATAGCATATTATAAACATACTTCTAATAATTTTAGATGTTACATATTATAATAACTTTTATTATAAACATAGCTTATAATATGCTGTGTAGATAATATCTAGCTCTACTACTAGAAATACTTTTATTCTTTAGTGACTTCATCTGATTGAGATGGTAATTCACAGAAAATTGTTTTCAAATTTACAATCTTATTACTAAGCTCTAAACCACCAAAAAGCACAAGAATTTTTCTTTTTTTACTGGGTTAACTCCAAACATATAATCACTGCTTATTGTAATCTGCTAATTAATTAGGACTAGGTCCGACACTGCCCACTGATTACTGCCCGACATACAACAATATCTTATTAAAAATCTCTAAGTGAACTCCCATAAAAGATGCAACAGTAGGTCTCAATCAGCTTGCAATGTGTTTGTTGTGTTCCCTGCAGCAGACTATGTACGGAACATGTGAAAAAGTAAATTTCCTTTGGATATCAGTCTGCTCTAAAGACCCAAGCTTACAGACTCAGGTCTTCCAGCAGAACATTTTGGACCTAACTATTTTAAGTATATTGTGTCTGAGGTGTATTAGGAACTTGCCAAACATGGAGCAGGACCCCCATCCCCTCCACAGAGTGCGCCTACAACCAAATCAAAATAAAATGTAAATAAAAGAGATGATGACAGCTCTCATGATTTGGTAGAAAAAATGAGAACAAGGCTTTGCGGCAAAACTAAAAAGTATTGTCTGAAATGAATCTAAGTACCACTGCGGGGCTCAAATGCACGTGAACAGAGGAACCCAGACCCTCCATGAAATCCAGGTGGTTGGATCCCTGTGCTTGTGTGGAGCTGATGCAGACCTTAGTACTGGATTTAAACTCTGTGGAAACATGAGGCCTGGGTGTTCATTGTGCACATTGTTCCAATGGTTAACATCCTCCCTTGATTAAAAGGAAACTGCTGTATTTTTTATTAACATTTCCCTGGTTTTACTTCGGAAATTTGTGTGTCTCTGTGTCACACTGAAAGAGCAGGCTAATTCACCTTCCTTCTTGTGGAAGCACTTCTGTGCAGTAACTAAGGTACCCCTAAATCTTTTTTCCTTGATGATCTGTAAACTTGCAACATTTTTCTCAGGTATTAGAACAATCTTTATAGTTTCTTTAACAGTTTCTTTAGAGTTTCTTTAATATCCTTTTCCTTTTCTTCTAACAACCTTTTTTAAAAACTATGAACACTAGAATAGGATGTAAAGATTTTAGTATCTGACTCATCAATATCAAACTGGAGGTTAAATTACTTCCAAACTTCTATCTACTGCTTTTTCTTAAAGATTTTAGGATAAGCCCTCATTCTGTGGAAATAACAATGACCAATGTTTCTTGTTGCAACTGATGAGCAACTTTGCGTCTGGCTGCATTGAGTCATATCTTATATGCATAGATCCAGCTTCCCAAAGTTCCCGACTGCACTGTATAACTGTCTTGTCCCCATCATTATTTTTCATTCTACCAGTCTTTATGTCATTGGCCTATTTTATCAGCAGTGACTCAATGTTTGCTTCCAAATCATTGATGAAAATGTCACTTTGCCTGGTGACTGCCTCTTCTCCATAAACCACACTTTGCATCTTGAACTTAAACAAACAATTACATTGCCTGAATAGTTATGTTGGAAGTTTTTCTTGTCATTGTATTTACTTATTGGAACCAGGTTTCATTAGTATTTCTGTAAGACACTGCATCAACAGATGTAAAGGCTGTCACAAACAAAATCCAATGAAGAAAAAAAACCCCAGGGATAAAATGATTCAGTGCCTATAAAGGAACTCAGCTTCTGTTACCCAGTTGGATTTCTTTAGCAGAATCCTGTTTTATAAAGTGTAATACTGGCCCCATTGGGTGAGACCTCATTATCTGGGAGATAACTGGACTGCTCTTACAAGGACAGGGAAAGCTTGGGGCTGCTGGGTATGTTAGAAAAATGTGTCATTTGAGAACTGTCTGGTCAAACTGCTTCCACTTCTAACCTTATCTGTGACAAACATTAATAGGTATTCTAGGAAGAAAGACCAAAGTTAAATTTTTTAAAAAGTGATCTCTCAAGCTTCAGGATTTTATCCAGTATTTGTATTTACCAGTTATAATGGACAAGTTACCCACTAGGAGAAACTTTCTCATTAAAAGCCAGCACTAAAAGTAAAGCTGAAAAGACTAGAGTAAACAATAGGCAGAATTGTTGCCAACCATTCTGTGCAACGCTGGCTGTTTGCAGGGGTGAGAAAAAGGGAGGGGAAAGGAAGGGAATAGTCTTGATAGTATTGTAAATATTTATCTTATACCAAAGTATCCTCAACAGTTAAGCCAGAGCCTCACGAAACATGAAGGTGGAAAGGTCCTACCTTCAGCCAGATCAGGTTTGGTAGAACATTACCAGGTAATTTACAGATTATATAAAGAGATTACCTCACTCATCTTTGAATATAGCAGTCTGGGGATGGAATAGGGGCAGCCCTTCATATAGTGTAGTTACTTGGGAAGGAAGGAAAGATTCACTTAGGAGGGAAAAAAAGTGGTTTGCTCCTCTGTTCTTCTGTGTAAGACTTATTTTAGGCTCTGTACTACTTCATTGTATTTCTGTAGATCACAAGGGAGGTAGATCCCAGATAAATATACATGTTACGACTGATACAGTTAAACACACATATTTTACGTATGCTGCAAAATATCAGTGTCTGGGTTATATATTACAAAATGGCAGGCTTAGGAGGTAAAAAGATCAGAGATAGAAAGAAGCTAGACAATAAACAGGCACATACCTACCACTCCTCTCTGCATGTAAGGAAGCATTATCATTGCTTGGGTAAGTACTAAGAAATCAGGAAAGTAGATATAAAGATCTCACTGATCCGTGTGGAAAACTGTATTAGGCTCATGCTGAATGCATACATTTTCACACATGAACTGGCAGAAATCCTAAACTACTGAAAATAGGCACTAGGCAGATAAAGCTTTTCATTTAGTAGATTACCAAAGTTCAGGACTATTAAATCTCCTGCTCCTTAATTCATTCTCACTACCAAGTGTCGCTGGTCACTCTCCAGTATATTCTGCTGTTCTCAAAAGGTCAACAAAATAATGGTGATAACTGTAATATCTAGCTGTTGTATCTTGCTGTGCACTAGTACGTTCATTAACATTAACAAAAATGGTTAGCATAACTATCTCCACTTTATGGGGGAAGAACTAAGGTCATGTCTACATAGACAAGTGCTGACGGACCTCCGTGACTGACAGGTAGAGAATATTAGCTTGAGTGTCGCATGGCAGAAACATAGCTGCCCAGTTTGCTGACTGCAGTTGGTTCACAGCCAGCCAGGTTACAGCATGGCCTGAGTTTTAAAGCCTGTTTGCACATGCTTACGTAGGAAAAAGCACAAGCAAGGGACTGACCTGAACCAAGTCAGCCAGAAAAAACAGAGGCAGAATCAAGGGCGGATTTCTGATTCCAGGGCAGGGCCCCGAGCATTACTGAAGGAGAGTTCAGTCGGACAGCCTCCCAGGATTGTTAGTTTGGCCTCTGCCTCGTGCTTGGGACATTCAGTCCCAGGGCATCATTCCTAAGCACTCATAGCATGTGATGCAGGCCAGATGACTTCTGAGTTGTCAGTGGACCCCTCCCAAACGCTCCCTTTCCTCAGGGCTCCTCGCATCATGGTGCCTCACACTCATGGGGAGACGGCCAAAGTAAAATCAACATGTGCACAAGCAGTAAATCCAGTGCTTCCAGGACATGATGTGCAGTAGGTCCGGGCATGCAATATGATCAGGATGGGGAGAGGGGAAGGCTACATTCTGTAATCCCTAAAGTGAAAAAAAAACCCCAAAACAAAGGGGCTTAAAGAAAAGCAACTGTCCTGAGTAACTGGCATGGAGATCTCTTACTAACTCCTGTGAGATGTATATGAAGTGATCTTTGAAAATAGGCACCTCAGTTAACACAGCTGGTCTGTTTACTGTTGGAGTCAGATACAATGCAGGTTCCTTAGGCTCAAACTTCATTAACTGAGCAAGACAGTTAGTGAAAAATGTTTAGAGGAAAGTAAAAGGCAGGAAAGTCAAAAATCTGTTTCTGAAAAACCACCTCTGTGAATAAAACTTTTTTTATGATGAATGTTTATCTTTTGTCTTTGCTATTTGAACAGAACATCCATTCAAAAACAGTCTCCAAAAACATTTGACGAAACAACGAAAGTTCTGCAGTTCTCTTTATTCTCACCCTCTGAAAATGGCTGATCAGCTTCTGTGAGCTCAAACCCTCAAACAAATGTCACTCCTGAGGAAGACTAAGCTCTAATCTACACAGGAAACCAGTGCACCAGGTAGCAAGCTGTGGCACGCATTTACAACACCAACCTTGCACGCATACGGCATTAACACACTGGGAATGATTCTGTCGAGCATGGTTCACTCCATATTACAGCATCATGAGAATATGCACATAAGCAGCTAGCATACTGGACTTATCTGCAGTAAATCCACATCTTTGGTTACTGTGTATGTGCTTTCTTACATAAACAAACTCTAGTAAGGAAAGACTCTGGCTGTAACATTTTAGGCCATTACAAACAGGTGAGAGGAGAAGCGACTTAGCTATCACAGCAGCTGTAACTTCCATTATGAATTGAACATTGCTTCCTAGGAGGGACTTCACCTGTGGTCTGAACGAGCAGGCCACAAAATAGCAAGCATTTCTCTCCAGTGCTACAATCGCTATTGTCTCTGTCTCCCAGGTTGGCAATCTATTCATGGAAGGCTTGAATAATTGGCCAAAGGCAGCAGCATACATCGGGGATAAGGCCAAGTAGATAAGGAATTCTGCAGACTGTGCATATGTAGGAACAATACATAAAAAAGTTTCTCAAATTGCTCATTAATACAGATTCATTGTCCATATCATCAGCATATTTATGCTATAACTCCTTGCATTCACTTTTATAATCGAAGTCACTGAGAATTTATGCAGAATATATAAACTTACATATCATGTACTTCGTTCTTCATAAGAAAGCTAAATATTTGAAAAGGTCTCTGATTTCTGATTATTTTTTCTCCTTGATGGGTTTTCAACCCTTACTTTTGCCTTTTGCACAACTGTGGGAAGTTGCCAAAAGGATGAATTTTGACAGCTTCAGCTCTTTTTATTTAGATTAATGAAAAGTGGCTATTCAAAACAAGAATCTTTCTTGTTTTGTAAATTATAATGAACACCTAGGAATGCAAATGAACATGTGGGTACTGTGCCACTGGAATAGAAAGAACAAGATGTTCTTTCATTTAGAATTGAGAAGGAACTGCCTACCTGACAGCAGGAATCATTCCAGTGCATAAACAAGTAGCACTTTCCTATGTGATTACAGAAGCCATAAAATAAGCAAACTCCCAATCTTTCTACTTCCAGAACCAAGCTCACCTCACAGACACAGTACAACATGTCAGTGAAAAGCCATTTGACTTTGTGTTTCTCCTTTCTAGTTCAGGAAGTAAAGCACTTGTAGGAGTTTGTTGCCCTTACAAACCAACTGTTGTGTTTGAAGAAGGGGCACCATCTTCCTTTTCATAAGCAAGCACATCAAACTGCACAGATTCTAGAGATTTGCTGACCCAAATTTCATTGTATCATTTGCACAAAAAAAAAAAAACAACCAAAAACATTGTCCTAAAACCTTAAGTAGGCTCAGACAACAGTAGCATGGCTGCAAAAACAAAGTCATGCTTGAGTGAATCAGGATGTCCCAACAGTTCTGCCAGGTACATAGAAACAAAATACTAGGACTGCAGATCAAAAGGCAAGAAGAAATAAGTACAGCCAATGTAAGGAGAGAAAAATAGCAGTTGCTTCTGCTAGTAAACGAGAATGCTCTATCAAAGGGTTGTTAGATCTCAATTGTACCATTTCTGATTTGCATGTGGATGTGGTGCTTGCACTTCAGGAATGCATAAACTGAGAGAAAACGCTGTTCAAGATTGATGTACCAATTACGTGGACAACAAGACCCTAAGCTGCACATAGCAGTCCAGTCTTCTCTTATATATAATACTTTAGTGTCCCACCAGACAGAAGATGTCACTTCTCCTTTAAAAAAGCCGTAAAATCTCTATCATCTCAGATTCTATTAGTGATTAGTGTTTCTTTTACCTTTCAAAACTCTGGAAGGCCACCAAACACACTGATGTAGATAATAATAGTTCCACTTAAGACAGACATAAATAAGAGGAGAAAGAATCAAATCCTTAAAATAAAAAAAGAATGGCATACTTCATTGGTAAAAAGAAAACCAAATCACAGTATAGAGGAACAGGGACTGTGGCCACATGAAGGAGATGAATAAGAGCCAATGTGGATCTTTTACAAATGAATCATGCCAAGCCAATACAATTTACTTGAAGGGCAGAGTAAAAAGTCCTGTAGAAAGGGAAGAATTTAAAAAAGCTTTTAACATTATTTCAAATGGTATTTGTATAAACAAGCTAAGTAAAAAAAAACTAAGCCATACAGAAGCTAATACAGAGTGGGTAAACAGGCAGCTAAAAAAGTTTTCATAGAGTTGTTATTAATGGTTCATTGTCAGAAGAGAGGTTTGCATCAAATAAGGACCAAAGGAATCAACTCTGGCTCTTACGCTCTTCAGTACCTCCAGTAATGGCTTGTACAATAGGCTCAAGCATGTGTTTATGAAGATGACATGGAGCTGTGGTGACTGAAGTATATTGTGAGGACAGAATTAGACTACAACTTGATTTTCACTAATTGGAGTGATAGGGCCTACCTTTCTCTTCTGTGAGATTCCACAGGGACTAGTGCAAGAGACTTTAATCATGTAGAAATTTTTAGCTTAAAATATAGGATGGAGAACAGAAAAAGATCTGGGATCACAAAGAGAACACAAGTTACATTGGAGTTTAAAAACAGTATCATAGCATTCACAAGATACATAAAAATCTTTGCACTGTATTTCACACTGAGAGGACCTCTATGGGAGTGCTATGTTCAGCTTGGAGGCTGTATTTCAAAAAAACCATGGAACAATTGGGAAAAGCTCAGAGGAAATCAACAAAAACAATAACAGGTCTAGAAAACATGGCCACATGGGACGGTAGAATGAAAGTGCTGTAAAATGAAAGAGGATAATTCACTTTCTTCACATATATGGTGGATAAGAGAGGGAATACTGAATCAGATCAAGGATGATTTATGAAAATCTTTACATTATAAAAAGCTCTTTGATGGCAAGATTGGTACAGGACATTGTGGAATATCCACCACTTGAAAATGTTAAGAGTTAGACAAATGTGTCAGAAATGATATAAATAGAGTTAATGAATCCTTTGCAGGGGGAAGGGAATGGACTAAATGACCTCTTGAAGTTGCTTTCAGCCTTATAATTCTATGACTTCATGATACATTCCTTTACACCATAGAGCTACATGTTTAACTTTTACTGTTTATAGCAGTTCTCTCAGGAATTATATCATTTACTCTTATGATATTCCACTCACTTCATATTCAATATAAATACTGTAATATTGCACTCTTCTACTCTAGGAAGCAAAAAACTTGAGTTTTTTATTTTTATTTAAACTTTTTTCCTATATAAAATACCCTTTTTAATAAAGCATGGCAGCAATAATAAATGACCCACAGCTAGAGCAGAACTGGAGTGGGAATCATATAACAGGGGAATTCTCCTGTTTCATATACATTCAATTAATTTATTTCCAACTGAAGAACTCCATTTCCCTCTCACCAGGGCAAACCCTGAGCTGGTCCCTACAGCTGTGGTTCAGGAAACACTCTTATAGTACAGATTCAAATAAATACTTCACAATTTCCTACTGACACTTCCTCTAACGTTAAAGCAGTTCCTCTGCCAAGTGGGTAAAGTCACAGAGTTCAGATTAAATTTCACTATATCCATCAGCACCAAAAAGCAGTTTCAACATTGCAGGGTGTTTATGGAAAGCAAAAAAAATCTTATTGAAACACAGTGGCTGCAAGCCTAACAGGTGACACCACTTTTCTAAAACCAAGGCACCACTCACTGCTGATTCACCCATAGCTATTCCATTTCTTGCTAGCCTGTCTATGATTACTAACATAACACTCAACCCTTGCCAAATGTTCTTGGCATTTAGCTTTGCACCTCACTTCTTTGGAGGCGCTTCATCTTCTCTCCACGTGCCATGCAAATGTCAGGCCCAAACAGAAAACCGTCTATTAGCACTATCCCTCAAAAATCAGATCACATCAGGATTGAACTGTGAAACTTTTGTACACAGATACCTATTGCCACATCTTAAATACATTGAATCTTTTCTGTTTTAATGGCTGAACGCCGAAAAAGAGGAAGTCCTTTGATCTTAATTTTCTATTATATGATCTTCAGTTCAGGGAATGGAAAACACTTTATCAACATTCATGAATGAGGACTCATAATGCCTTTGCGCTCTCCCCCTGCACTGACCACTGACAAGAGAAACAAGCCAGGAAGGGGTAAGTGCTTTTTCAGTTCCACAGTGAGCTTACGGGCACACTTTGTTTCAACTGCTCTTCTCCCAGCCTCTGCTATTACTGCCACAGCCCTCACTAAACATATCCCTGGGATTCACTAAACATTTTTGGCATATAAATCCTTTTCGATTTACTACTTTTAATATCATTAAAGGTCATCTTCTTTCACTGAAATACCACATATGCTTGTTTCTGGTCATTTTCTCTGGGTCACTTTATCTCAGTCTGTTTCTTCTTTCTCAGAGAAAGTTTTCCGGGACAAACCCTTAACAGTCCCCACTGCAGAGCATCTCGCGTTGGGGAGCTAGAAGTCCTTGTTTCCCACTATCTTTCTGAACAAGCTCTTTTCTTCCAAACCCAATTCAGTCTCTCACTAATTCAAAAAACCTACAAGCAAGATACCACTTTTATTAAAGTGATGTCAGCCTTTGCAAAAGAAATTTGTGATAGTTTTTTTTTTATGTCCTAAAGGGAAGAAAGATTCTCAGTGTTTTCAGAAAACTAAAACCAGTCTCAGGTAGGAGATCCAAATCATCATCTACTTTTGGATCCTTTTGATAAAGCATTTCGAAATACAATAAGGAATGTTAGGGATTTAGGTACATCAGGTCTCATTGCTGCAACACTTGAATTTTAGGCAAACTCAGAACAGAGTCTAGAGTCCTGAATTGAGTACTTGTATTTTGTCCTATCTGCTGTATGGTCATGATGGCCTTATAACTGCCAGCACACCAGCTAACAAGACACCAAAGGCAGTGACTTATAAACATTTAGGTATCTTATGGTGGGCTGACTTCTTCCATTTGAGTTTCACACTCTTGAAAGATCTGCTGAGGTAAATTTTATCTCTTTCTCTCAAAAATGGCAAGGGACTGGCACTTTCTTTTACAAGTAGAAAAGGAGGTGACTTTTTATCTCTCAACTCAGTTGTCAGAGCATTTACTCAGATGCTGGAGAGGTCATCTGAATTCTATGAAAAAATCTTTAACACATCTCACAACTTGGCTATGAACTTATCAGTAGCTTCCTGTTGAAGTTATTCCATTTTGAGTAGAACCGTAGAGACTCTACAGAATAACGGTTACAGATTTCACTTGGTAGGGGAGAGACTTGGATGTCAGTCCTTCCAATATGCTAAAAGATGCTTGCAGGCTTATGCAGCCTGCATCTACTTGACTGAATCATTCAGGCAAAACAGGCGGTTCACCATGCTGCTCAGACATTTTGCTCTGTTAAGACCGAACCATTTACAGACCTGTTCTGAAGTAGAACTTTAATGTAAAAAATATCAATTAAAGATTCAGGTGCTTTTTAGGGCAGTGTAGGAGGAATGCAGAAGTTGAAGTATTGTATTTTGAGACTTGGATGCCCAAAGTGGAAACTAGACAGAACTCCGCTGCACAGGTCCTTTTATGAATCTGCCCTAAAATCCTTCCATTGCAGAAGCAAGTCCTGTACTTCTACACAAAGATCCTCTGAATTCAGAAACTGGGTAATCTCAAAAACAGCTGAAATAGATGTATTAGAGTGAGAAATCAGTGCCTATTCTGGAAAACAAACTCAGACAGAGGAACAATTAAGATGCTTGCCTGTTTCCTCTATCATGAAAAGTTCTCTGAGCCTGTCACTTTGCAGCCCACAGGGAGAAAGATCAAGATCTCTGTGAGAGTTTGGATCTCACGGTTTTCATCAGCTAAATCTACAGTGCTTCTGTGATGCATTTAGAGTGAGAGTTGGTTTTGATATATTTAAAAAAATCAGCAAAGTGGTAAGTCCAGAGAAGCCTCCGATCATACTGTGCTTTAGAACTTTTAAGAAAACCTAACAGACCACTGAGTCATCACCCTGATATTTATAACATTGAAAATAACAACATCCTGAGGGATGAGGGAAGATAAAGTGCATGTACAGTCATCCTCTAAACAACACAGCTTCAGCAGAGGAAGATGCTGTTAAACTAATCTTCCTGATTACATTTAAGAAAGCACAGAAATTGCAGTACACATTACATACCTCACTTAGCCTTTTGGGAAACTGCTGATAAATTTCCCATGACAAGCTCTCAGGAAAATGGCAGCAAAAGAATCCACAATAAGATAAAGAGTTCAAATGAAAATTCCAATTACGAACAAATATCCAGTCAATGCTGAGCTCTCAGAATTATCAGATTTACTAAGAACTATGGAAGAAAAAAGCAAGTAAACAGCAGTAAGTGGAAATGCTGTGCACATTTATTTAGATACTTTGTGATAATAGAATTCCTAACATACCTGTGTCAAATCATTTCCCAGAGCAGTCAGTTTAGTCTTACCAGTTCTTCATACACAACTTTAGTCTGTACAGTGTGTAATACAAGTGATCCTGATCTATAGCTAGAACTCTTGCAGGTTAGTAATGCATATTTATAACAGAAGACTGTCTCAATCAGATTTAGGAAATGCCCAGTACTTTCCATCCTTAAAGCTGTTCTGCGATCCTCATAATAACCGGGTGCTTTTCTTCTTAATTCTTTAGATTAAAAAATTTAAAAAATAAAATCACCTAACTAGTAACTTATTAGACACACACCTGCCATGTCTTGCTGCAGTTCAGCTTTTGACCCCTCACTTTACAAGAAATAGCATGAAAGTGCTTTTAAAGAGATAATAGTGTCACTACAGTTTCCTAGGCATTGTAGGATGACCTAGGGAAGCAGCCCTGAGAATTCCAGCTCTGCTGCTCCGCTCATTCGCCTCTGTGTCTGTGCAGATCTATTCATGCTAGTATCACATACAAGAAGAACTCATTACGTTAAGTGCTCGAACTTAGCCAAAAGCTCGGCAGCCTGAAGTTCTTGAAAAGGCTCTGCTCCAAGCATCTACTTCATATCCCAACTGCAAAATGATGAATTTAATTTACATGTCACTGCGCTAATTCCTTCATAAATAAGAGTTAGTCCTTATGGAATCAAGGAATCACTTCTAATCTTTGTTGGTAATGAATAGAAAAAAGCATTCCAGGCAGACGCTTGTTTATAACAACAACAAAGGCTGCATAAAACAGACGCCTTTCCACATGCAGGCTGCACAGCTGGCTGAACGATCATCACGGCAGTGAGGGAGCAGAAGTGCTGGTGATCCTGAAGTTCTCAGTAAAGAGGTCTGGAGCTAGACTGGGCCACTAGAGTTATCTTTCATCCAGTTCCCCAGGGTAGCCATGTATTTCCATGTTTAAACATCTTTCCACCTCAGGCTGCAGAGGTCCAGTACCTTACCTACAATGACCATTAGAGTAGACATAGTAGAGTAAAAGAAGAACACGAGCCTTTATATTTTTTAAAACTTGATGGCAGGTAGAGGGAGTGTTAGTATGATCATACTGAAGAGAAGTACTCTATTTCCTTTGCTATTTGTTCTATACAATAGGTGACTGCTTCACCCTTACTGACAGCTCTATCTGAGAGCTCTTGTCCTAACTGTACCATAAGCAAAAAGCACAGTCCAGCCTTTCAACCAGTCCTGTGGCTGAACAATAAAAAATACAGGAGCCCTCCAGTGGCCAGAACTGCTCTAAACTATGACACAGTTACTGTTCCCTTGGCTTATCTCTCCTTTGCAGAACTTTAATAGAAAGATGCACTTTATTCACTTTGACGCTACTGACAGATGGAGTCTTTGGCGGGAGTCAAAAAGCTGCTATTTTCTTGGGAAGTCTTCTTGGCTTTGAAACTCTCCTGTCCTGCTTTCAAATAACCCAAATCTTTTTACTAACTATGCATGCTGGAAAATATTGTTTTAGCTGGATTTTTGGCAAATGAGACAAAGTGAATTATTCTCCGATTGTTTAAATAAAGAATAAGTAAATGACACTAGCAGAAAGCTTAGGTGCTAGTAGAATTTTGAGTTTGCAAACTATTACATATGGCTAATATATACCTTCACACTCACCAAACTTCCCCCGGTGACTCAGAATTTACTGTGTGCTCTTTTTTTCATGTTATAACTTCAATTCTGCTTCTGCTAAAATGCAAGGAATACTTTTATTCCGTAGCTTAAGAGGACAACTCTATAAAAAAGATTAAAAACTTCACAGAATACAAAAAGACCTCTGTAGTACTAAGAGGTCATCATTCCACTGACCTTTAACACAGCACTATTACCTTGAGCAAGATTAATGGTCTATTTTACCATGCTTTTGCACGCTGAATTGTGCTTTGCTCTGGGATAGTCTCAGTTATTTCATCAGGGTCACTCATGAAGCAAGGCCCTTCCTGTTATAAGACTATTCTGGCTGAGAGAGCACACCCATAGCCACGGGGATGAAAAGACCCAAGCTTCATCGGATCTTATCAACAGAGTATAATCCTAGGCACACTGAAATCAATGGGATCCATCACTGATTTCAATAAAAATGCTTCAAGGAGGAAAAAAAAAATAGTACTAAGAGAAAGAAAATCTTGTTCTTGTCAACCAGCTCTTTATTTAATGTTATTTTTGACAATTGCATGCCTAATAATTAGGAACTTTATTACTGCCCAGGGTTGGTTATGACAATGACCAAACTTTAAAGTTCCTGCATTTCTTTTACAAAGACATATCAGTCAGAGGTGAGGTGCCATATTTCAGACAACCTTCAACTGTTAGCAATTTATTTATATATTTTGTAGGACTTATGGAAAGCAGAAGACAACATTATCTTATTTTTACCACATCTTGCTGTTGCATTACTTTAAAAAAATAGACTTTGGATTACATAGATAAGAATATAGAATTACACCAGCATCATATCTGGCCGGTTAACTCTTCCAGAGCAACTAACCCATTTAGACAATTTTATATATGACTGTAAAGATGAAAGTAAACCTTCCCACTGCACTGTGTATTACAATTGTTGTGGCTTCACGACTGTCTATGGCACCCTTGGATCTCTTTTGCAGACTTTGGGCCAGATTCTCAGCTGATACTGATTTTTCACTGCTTTAGTGAGCTGTAGGCTGAAACTTATGTCTCCTGTTGAACAGGAGATGAAGAATAACATTCTCTTCTCCAGATAAATATCATACTTGGTGAAATTCTATTCCTGTTTACGCTACTCCGACTCTACTGAGCTCAGAAGGGGTTGATGGGGTTTCACCATATGCATTCGGTGTCAGATTCCACCTACAGCAAACAACCTACAGTTGCCCTAACAATTCAATAGAGGCTCTGAACTTTCAAAATCTGTAACATTTGTGTTAGTCTTATTTGACAGTTTATTTTCTGTTACCTAGCTAGTCCACTCAATTCCTGAGAGGGCCAAGCTAAATGATTCAAACTATAACCTTTCCTTTGCCAACACACAGTTACCCTAAGTTCACATCAGTATTTTGGAAGAGGAGTTTTAGTTATTACAGTTGCTAAGTGAGTACACAATATAAAAATTAAAAAACAGAAAACTATTTCCAGACTTTTTATATAAACATCATTTACCAGTTCCTTTTAGCCAAGAAAGACTAACTGACCACTCACATGCAATCCTTCTGCCATTCTCCTGTATTCAAATCCTAATTCAGCCTTATTAAAATCATTGATTTTACATGGAGGCCGAATTTGGTCTTTTGTAATTTGAGGAAAACCAGAATGACATAAAATGTATTTTTACTCACAATAAACAATATCTTCTGCCATCATTTTCTTGTATGTTAGTCTTTTATGAGATATTAATTTATTATTGTTGGTCCAAATTACACATTGAAATAACTGTGAAGACTTGGAAGAATTGTCTCTGCTACAAAAGGTCTGATTTATTTTTTTCTTAGTCTTTAAAATGAATTTTTAAGTCCTCATTTCAGAAAGCCAAGGCAATATTATTTATATTTCAATAATATATATCTTTTAGCTCTGCAGAAGGATAGGACTGTATTATAAACTAGCTATATCTCTTTTCTATGATACAGCACGCACAGATTGGCTTTTTCAGAGATTACTTACTATGAAATAAATATACTGGTCTCCTGCTGATAAGTTCGTTATTTCTTTATTATAACCGCACATAAAGAAAGCCTGTTCCTCTCTCTAGGTGCCTTTGACAAGCTCTTGAAAATATGCTTCACACAGACACTGGTAGTGAGTGACTTATGATACTGCCCTAAAAGTATTTGAAATGTCCCAACTTTTAAAACTACTCCCAGAATCTCAGATAAACTCTGCTCTTCACTGCCCATGGACTAGGAATAAAAAATTGCCTTGTGCTGTGCAGGACTTAAGGCTAACAATCATGGCCAGCTGTAGTCTCACAACAGGAAAGAAGTTTCAAAGGTAGGTGGCCCTTTCCAAAAACACCTTGACAACTCTTTTTTTCACCAATGGAATTTTGAATGAAACATCTCTGCAGATCGCAACCGTGACAGCGGGTCATGCTATGACTAGTCTTTAACTCTAAGTAATGGCTGGTTCTCCTCTGGAGTTAGAGACTCCAGCACAGACCTCTTCCATCACCCCAGGCACAATCACGAAGGAGACAGACAGAGCTCGCATGCTTGTGCCGAGAGTACAAGAAATGCGAAGACAGCAAGCACTGTGCGTGGCTCCTGACAACAACACAGCAGGGGCTTCTCTGCTTGATACAGGATCAGGCCTGTTATGTCTGGACTCTGTAGACAACAGACATATGCCAGAACAAGAGAAGGACATATCTTTATAAAGGTGCAATATGAGAAATAATTTCACCTCATTTAATCTAGGGCTGCAAAAACATGAGGCTTATTATTTCTACTACTGTTGAAGTACAGAGCACCCAGCCTTTCAGGAGAGCTATATTATTTGAGCTCACTACGTTGTGAACTCTGAGCTATTACGTTGAAAAGGCCATGTGGAATACGAAGGGGGGCTGCGAACTGCTAACACCGAGAATTTCCATACTTGGTAAAATCACTCTGCAACCTTCGCTGCTGCAGAATCATTTCTGAGATATGATCCATGTCCTTCAGAATAACTTGAGCTGGAACTCATCCAGAAATGCAGATGTGAATATAAGGACTGCAGCAAATGCAATAGCTCAGAAATTCTGACAATGGTAAAGCACACACTTGAAGATAAAGAAGCTGATCTTCCTTCACACTCTATTCCCTTATAAGCTGGCTCTACTATACAATGCCTAAAAGCCTGAAGTGTCTGTTGTGATGCTTGTGGGTGGGAAAGGGCTTGTGCTGCTGCTGACTTGGAAACTGGTACCCTGGCAAACACAACAGGGTAGCTGCATATGCCAGTGGCCAGCGTGTAGCTTTTGAGCTATGGGAGCAGTGCAAAATGCACTTTCTGTGTAAGGTGCTGAGCTGATGGGATAATCCAGATCCCTAGCAATGGCAGTAAGTGAGCCAAAGGGACTGCTGAAGTTAAACATCCCATGGATAAGTTGTGATCTAGCTGCACCATCCTGGACAATTCTGTGCCATTTTGCAAAAGAAAGGTTGGGCTGCCAGAGACTACAGTCATCTCCCTACCGCAAAGTCTCCTGGATTTCTTAGGAGTAGAAACATATAGCTGATGGAGCTCAGATATATGAAGGTTTCAGCAGCATCAGGAGTTTGGCCATTCCAGATACAGGTGTCTTCATTTAAAAGGCAGCTATTAACCCCATCTCCCAGTGACATCAGCTACCACTGAGGTTTCTCAGTCCCTCCAAATATCTGATTTTTAGTTTCCAGTTCATTGAGTAGTGTTCCTATGCTGAGAGGGAGAGGGAAAACATAAGTAGATACAGTGATTTTTCACGCTTTCAACATGGAAAAGCACTGCATGCCAAGAAATGTCCTCTATTCGTTCAGACAAATTACTAATGTCTATATTGCAAGATTCAAGAGATAAAATATTCTCCTTCATGTGTGCACATGTGGGAAGGAAAAGGGCTAGTATAATGTAAATTTTGACTCTGTTGAAAGCATAGCCCTATGGGAATAACTTCCTAATATACTCAAGCTGCAATGAGCAAGCACTGCTTGAGAGAAGAAATAGGAGAACCTTTGTGAATGCCCCCTTTCCCCTCCTTGCCTTTAGACATTTAGCAAGTCCTTCTCCTCATTGTTATTGGCTGAAAGGGGGTGAACTGTTCTTGAAAGGGCTGGAAAAGGATGATTCTTTATTTTAAACATATGGTGAAAACACTGAATATAATGTTGGGAATTTGCAGCTGGAAACAGGATAGCAAAAGGGATATGTTTTTTTTAAAACATAATTAAATCATAGCTCAAAAAGGGGAGGGGGTAAGCGGTAAGGGAAATCTTTGCAGCTGGAATAGGTCAGGCAGATAGAACAGATTTGCACATTCAGTTTATTATTCCAAAACGTGCCTGAAAACAAGGCTCAGAAGTGCAAATCCGAGGCCAAGAAGCAGAAGGGTGGGCAATGGTTAAACAGAACATTTTTTAAAGATTAGTCACTTTAATGTGCCCACATATATCTTCAAAAAATGGACCAGATTCTCAGTGGGTGTAAAAGACAGCAGTTCATAGAACGACATTATTTACACTAGCACAGAATCTGCTAGTTTCTACTTCTGGCAAACACCAAAGCAAGAAGCTACACAAAAACACACACAGAGCAGCAAAGTGGGAAAAAGCAGACCTTGCAAAAAAGTGCCTCTCTTACTGCTAAAAATACATGTTATGTTTTCTTTTAAGCTTTAAAAAGATTTTGCTCTAGAGCTCTACTTTTCCCAAGCTGTGCAGCTAATTTTAGTGGCTCCCACAGGTTGCAACACTAAACACTAGTGCCAGTCTCCCCATTCTTATTGGGGGGATTTTTTTGTTTGTTTTCAAAGTAGCCACTGAGGTGAAACATATCCTGCAATATTCAGCAGTATTGTAAAAAGAAAAACTCTGATATTTCTGTATATACTAAATAAAATTTCTGGAGACTGGTTAGCTTAGCCAGCTTCTATTAAACAAGGCCACTCTAAGTACTGACTCTGTATTTCCAAATGTAAAGCAGAGACACGCTCACAATAGCCCCAGCTATAGTTCTCTTTGCCAGACCAGCAGGTCATATATCTTTCATGGTGACTTTGTCCTCTTCTTTGTTTAGTGACCTCCCCCTTCTTTATTGCTATAAATAAGCATAATGAGGAAAAAGACCTATGTATAGGTTGTACTAAATGCAAATAAATTAAATTAAAAGAACACAGATAGCAAATATCTCTTTCATTTTTTCTGACAGTGGCCAGATCACAATCCTGAGGAAGGGCTGAAGCATAAGCTGACAAGCCATCATTAATGCAAAGAAGTTGCGTTGAGGCACTGTAGGAGGAGTAAGATATTCTTTTAAAATGCTTTAGTATGCCCTTTCCAGACATTTTACAAACCAGATGCAGTAACTTTAGCTTACAACAGATGCCTTTCCTAGCAACTGAAAGCAGGGTAAAGGAGGATAATATTTTGCTGTACAGAAGAAAGAGTAGCAATTTCCTTAGCATCATAGGACATGGTGTTCCAGACAGAAAGCCTGAGGTATCTGCAGTAACAACTGCTGTGAGAGCTGTTACTGCTGTGATACTGCTACACAGTGTGCAGGATGAACACAGCCCCAGCTTTGTCATTCAGAAACTTCTTAATGCTCCCTTCTTCTACTAATTCTGTGATCTGCTCAAGGCTCAGTATGTGGTCCGCACACCAGACAACTTCAATTAGAATTAAGGGGCAGTGTCATATTTTGTTAAAAGTAAAAGGATTCAGCTCTATGTGATTCAGCAACCACAATTTTTTTCTTCTGGGAGAGAGAGCACTGAGAGGCATAACTCGTGGGTAATGTCTTGGCATATTCTGTCTTCTGGAAATTCACATTCCTTCTTTTAACTTTCCCTGCTTAATGATAACTATACAAATGAAACCCTAAATACAATTTATCTGTCTAGGGCTTTCTTTGACTTATTTAGCACCAACCTCACCTGATAGCGTGCTCTAAACACAATTAACCAATCTGTTCACATATGAATTTTCTTCACTTCTGTTTTGGTATATCTTCATCTCTTTCCTCAGTGGTTTTTTTTTGTTTTGTTTTGTTTTGTTTTGTTTTTTTTTTGTTTTTTTTTTAGAAAGAACTGTAGAGGTGAAGGTTGAAATGTTATGCTTCATATACACAAGCTGTGACTAGAGCCTGACCTCTTGTTCTTTTTTGGTAAAATCCATCTGTCCTTTACTTTTGTTTTCAGAAAAGAGAAATTTTAAATAAATGAAATATCAGAAGGAATTTACAGTGTATGCATAAAAAACAGAAAGGAGGCAGTCTCTTCCTCTTTATTATGGCATTCATACTCATTAAAACTCACTGTAATAAAGCAAGGAGTTATTTTTCTAATAAAAGGTGACATTTTGATCGAATGCAAAATCATACCTTTTTTATAACACATCAGCACAAAATTAGAATAATACATCCAATCTGCAAGCTATTCTGTGATACTTTGCACCTCACTCAAAAGAGGTTCAAAGCTTCTAATCTTGATGTCAGTTAGCACTGGCTGTGAGAACCAAAATGAATCAGATGCAAGAAGGTATAAGACATAGGAAGATGTAACACAAACATACAAGAGAGATCTCAGGAACAAAAAAACAGAGTGAAAGGAGGCCACCTCAAGAGTGTATGTACCCAAAAGCACACAGCCTGGGAAACAAACAGAAGGAAGAGCTCTGCAGGTGGTCGCAAAACTGTGACACTCTTGGGATAACCAAGATGTGGTAGGGCAACTCGCACGACCAGAGTGCTGCAACGGAGAGGTGCAAGCTCCTCAGGGAGGACAGGCAGAGAAGATGAGGAGGGGGCAGTTGCACTTGCCCTCTACATGAAAAAGCAGCTTGAACATACGGAGGTCTTCTATGGGACGGGTGACAATCTGGTTAAGAGCTTGTGGGTCATGATCAGATGACAGGCCAGTAGGGTGCTGTTGTGGGAGTTTGTTACAGACTACCTGATCAGGGTGAGGAAGTGGAAGAAGCCTTCAAACAACTCTAAGAAACCTCCGTATCACAGGCCCTGGTTCTTGTGGGGGACTTTAACCTCCCTATGATCTGCTGGAAGGACAAAACGGCAGAACAAAGTCAGTCAAGAAAATTTCTGGAAGGTGTCATGAATAGCTTTTTGATATTGGTACTATAGGGGTCACCCAGGGGTGATGCACAGGTGGATGTGCTATTCACTAACAAGGACATACTGGTTGGGGAGATGATAGCCAGTGGCAGTCTGGGCTGTAGTGACCATGAAATAGTGGAGTTCAAGATCCTTAAGGGAATGAAGAAGGCAAATAGCAGCATGCAGACCCTGGACTTCTGGCCAACAAACTTCAGTTTATTCATGGAAAGGGTGGGTGGGATCTCATAGAGGTAGGTCTGAAGGGTAAAGGAGCTCAGGAAAGCTGGCAGGTCTTTAAGGACAGTATCTTCCAAGTGCAAGAATGATCCAGCATAATACTCAGGTAGACAAGCAGACATACCAGGAAACTGACTTGGCTAAGCAGGGAACTCCTGATTGAACTCTCATGCAAATAGGCAGTATATAGGAGGTGGGGCAGGAGCAGGGACAAGCTACAAAGGAGGAATTTATAAACATTGCCTGGAGCATGTAGGGATGGTGTTAGGAAAGCCAGAGCTCCTCTAAAGTTGAGACTTGCAAGGGAATTTTCAGAAAGTATTCTTTTCTTTCCTTGGGTGGATATTCCTTGGATAAGTACCCTTCCCCATAAAGAAAGAATTTGTTACATCATTTTAAAGGACGAATAACATTTTGTGGTGGTACAAAGTGCTCTTTAAACAGGATTTGTGACTTTTGTGCCAATATCTAGCAAAGAAACTATCACATGCCATTTCCCATTTGCAATGGTCAACCCAAGTTCTTCTGAGGAATGAATAATTAAGTATTGTTTTTAAAGAAATATATTTTTAAACAAAAATATGAGGCTATGAACCTGCCTGAAAATCTACACTATAACCTGAGATAAAGATTTTTTTCTAAATAACTCTTACTTGGTATTTAGACAGCTGTTTAAAAACAACATAAAAATTTTGCTAGTTGAGCTATAATATAGTTTCTACTTGTGCTTCCAGCTGGCTGATGCCTGGTCTAAGGGGAATGAAGACAAGAGCCAAAGACACACATTGCTCTGTGCAAGAATCAGAAAAAGGAAAGGCTGAGAGCCAAATCATCCCCTCTGCTTCTAGGTGGCTTGGGGTGCAGTTCTCATGCAGACTGACCAGAACTTGCCTGGAATTTTATAAAGAAATGGAGATACAGATGTCATACTTCTAAGCATGTGGTCCAAGACCACTGCAATTTCCTCACAGCTCTTAGGTCTTGCACACTGACAGGGGGCCAACCTCCCTCTGGGGATGAGGCCCTCCATCAGATGGATTTTGACCTCTCTGTAGATATGAAAACTGAGCTATGCAATCTTGTCGGACCTCCACAATTGAAACCTGACTTTGATCTTCTTATGGAGACACCTGGCCCCTGACTCTGTAACAGGAAAATGTTGTGATATATAACAGTTCTTTCATATTTAAATATACATAAAGGGAAAATGCATAATGTCAAAGGGCTGGATTATACCATGTGAACTGGAAAGTTCAACTCATAAGCTTGTTTAAAAACAGCTTTGGAAGCATGTTTTATTGGAATATGCAGATCTGCTGAAATCAAAACTGTGCAAACACATGGATTTCACCTTCATTTTGTTTCAGAAGAAAGCAGAATAAAAGTTGAAATACATGGCACTGTAAGAGCAAAATATTTTTATCTTTAAAATTTTAAACTTTCCCTTCATGGAGAATTCTGAAATGCTGGCATTTTGTTCCACTTTCTACCGTAGCCAGAACTCAAAACTTTCAAGTCTTCCACTAAAAGAAATTCTGTCTTCACACAGTTCTAAAATTCAGATTGCCAGCCCCTTAGGTACTTTGCTGTCTATGTCCTGCAACTATAATAGAGGAGAAAAAATAGACTATAGGAAATGCCTCATGCCTTATTTCTTGCCCAGTCTGGCAGCATATACCGGCTTTCATTTTTAATAATACTTCTACCATTTGACAGAATTAAATATCAGTTCAATCCCTCAAGCTTTTGTTATACATAATCCTTGCGATATTGAGGATGCAGGGACAATGAGCATAAGCAGCAAAGAGCAAGCCTTTATTTGGCTCAGCTCAGCCTATGCCTATGTTTTAATGATGTGTTAGCAGTAACGGTACGCTAAAATCAGGGAACCTCAAAAACATTTGGTCCTAATCATGAAAAAGAGTTTGTGTAGAGATTAGGGATGTTCGGCAGCTGATAACCCTGCGTAGGAGTTCTGCACGTGAAACTTTTCTTCCCTCTTTGTTTACCATACTGATTTATTCCGAATTCTGTCCGAATGCATTTGACTGCAGTTGAGTCTGTGCGTAATCCCTTCAGCTCTAATCAATGTTCTACAGAACTTGCTTTCCTGTTGTGGCATTGCCTAGAAAGAGGTTTCTGGTAAAATGAGAAAACATGTCAACTAGGCATTTACTACAGATCAGGCATGATTTTATATGATTCATATGGAAAGATTCTCATTGGCTTGAATGTGCGTCAGATCAGGCCCTTAGTATATTTTGCTTCAGAATTCACATATCAGAGTATGCTTCACTTACATGTACTGCAATAACTGCAATGGCACTTCTCTCAGCTGTCCCAGGAATCAGTCTAGATGAATTCATGCCACATAGCTCATTTTTATCATAACTGACTGAATGCCTCAGTTGCCAGTTTAATATTTTGTATTTTACTATTTCTGTTTATTTATACGCAAATTATAGCTAACATTTTTCAGGAGCAAATATTAGATTCATAAGAGCTTTTAAAAAGTCCTGGCCCTTTCTGTAACTTTCTGTTCCTTCCAAAAAAAATACCATTAATGGGAGAATTTTACAACCTACTCACTTGCTCCCACAAGCAATTTTTACACTAACTAAACTGTTTCTCAATATTTAAATTTTAAAATCCATTTTTGCATGGATGGCATGTAGATCAGTTTTAGCACTAATAAAACTTAACAGAACTGAAAGCAAATAAAACAGAACTTGGAGAAACAGAATACCCGCAGGGATGCCACATTGATCTGAGGATATTAATAGGTGCCTAATTGTTACAGAATATGTCATGTCCTTTGGGAAAGATGCAAAGAAATACTCAGCGTTGGGTTGTAGCTAAAACATGGATCTCTATCTAGCAATCAGTCCTGTCACAAGCACTGTGACAACCTCCTATAACTTCAAAAGATTTTCCTGAATTTAGTTCATTCTATTAATATAGAAAGGCCTAGACAGTAGCTACATGTTTACTTTATCGTAAGTCATTTTTCCTAGTTAGCAACAGAAAAATCAGTGAAACACCAGCTTGCAACTAAAGAATGAACCCCAAACCTTACTTCTTTTGTTCATGAAGACAAGTTAATCTTACAGTTATTTCTGTGATAATATGTGAGTACCCCGGTTTTGCACAGATCTCCGTCATTACGCTGTTAGGCAATCAGTGTTAAACACATGAAGCCATATCTAATGCTCTTTTACTTTTAGAACACTTATATCCTACATGTATCTGTACCTGAAAAAAAATACTTTTGTCCTATATACACAAATGAAAGGGACATAAGAAGAAATGGAAGTTAGGTGCTAGATTTAAAATGATACACTAGTCTTTAAAATCAAACCATTGATGACCGCTAGCTTCCTCACCCCACCGTAAGCACTATTCATTGTTGGAATCACTGGGCAAAACTCAGCCGTCTGTGTTAAGCAAGAAGACAACTTAGAATATCGAATTCAACTCCTCTGCCCTTAAAAACTATGATTCTATCTAAACCTTCCATTTTCCGCCCACACTTCACAGTTTTAATAGCGCTAGCTGAGGTAGCATGTAACGTGAGACCTAATGGTTCAGAGCAAGAATACCACAACTGTGGCAGTTTTAAAGTTTCAAAGCATACAGGAAAAAACAGCATAGGCCTGCCTAGCAACTAGGCAATCCAGCACATTTTTATGAGATGAAACTTATTTTGGGTTTTCCCAGGGATTGAGGTGGCATCTTTTTGAGTACTGCATATAGGAAGAAGAGATTTAACGATGTCATTACAAAGAGGACCGCTGGAATTTAAGGTCAAGAACAGAGCAACACAGTTGGGCCCAGACCGCTTGTATGATTGTGATTTTTGCTGGGGAACAGGGTGTCGTGTTCAGAGGATGACAGATTTAATAAATGAAGCACCAGGAAAGAGGTATGAATTAAACCAAGCCAGCTAATAAATAGAGAACAGTTTCTGAAGTGAATGAGAACAGTAAAGTAACAATATACGAGGCAACTTCTACAGTCATTCAAAGAGGTTAGACTACCTATGTATATGTATAGGACTACAAAGATTTTCCACCATTACAAGATGGTTAGATGGTCTCAGTGGATCCTGAAAGTCTCAGTGAATGTCTACGCCACAAACTGCCAAACATCACAGGTCACAGAATGTTCCCAAATACCTTCCAACACAACGTAAGACATATATTCATGTCTCAACACAGAAGCAGAAAGAGAACACCAAGGGCTGACGTTCTAACATAATTTCTGTGCAAATACGTAGAACAAAGATTGTGTGAGAGAACAGTACAACAGTTCTGAAGGGGAGATTTGAACCAAACTTCTCTTTGATACTGAGGAAATCTTAGTGAGAATAGAAGACATACGTATAGAAGCATATGTATCTTTTTATTACATTGGAAAATATATCAAGACAAAGGCAAGGTGACTGAATACCAAAAATGAATCTAGTATGATGGAGATAAAGAGTAACAACAAAGGAGAAGGATCCTATCAAAGAAGCAGGTTCAAGAAAATTCATAGCGTAGAAAGAGAACTTCCAAAATTGTTAAAACTGTCACACAGCAGTTCAGGGGTTATATTATCACAGAACAAGCTTCTGTGCCATAAAACAGCAAATCAAAGCAAAGAAACAGAAATAAAATTTGGTGCTTACTAAGGAAACCAATGGAAAATGTGTTCACGCACAGTTAGAAATTCAGACTTGCTGGTTCCTCAAATTAAGATATCCTAAATGGAGAATTATTCAAATTATCTAAGAAATCAATTTCAAAACCTAGTTTCTGCCAGAGCAACATGCCTTATAGCAAAAACCCTTTTGCTTGTCCATCAGAGGCCTTTTAAGAGCAAAATTTATTCAGAAGTAGCTATGTGCTGCAGAACTTAAAAAGGGCCACAGCGTCAGAAGACTAGACAAATTGTTGGCATAACCAAGGCAATACAATACAGGCTTTGCGGGACTTCCATGAAATTGCAACTGCATCTTGAAACACCAACCACTGTCTTTTGGACAGAAGGTACTTACAGAAGCATCATTCATCACTTATAGCTCTTTATGCCCCAACAGTCGGAGCAAAGAGAGCTGAAGATATTGCAGTACCCTGTCTTGTGTTTTTTGTTAGTTTTATTTTAAGGTATGCACTGAAGTGCTGGGCAGATACCCAAAGGATATAAATAACGTAGAGAAAACATAGCAGGAAAGTTCTTTCATGTTACTTGTAGGACAATGTTTTCAGATCCTAGAAATGCATAGAGGAGTACTCTCAATGCTGATTTGCCTTTGTAAGGTTTGTTATTGGACTTCAAAATGGATAACTTCCACCAAGATAAATTACAGCTAGTCTAGGTTATAACAGAAATAATGACTGCAGAATAGCAACAAGGTCAAACCACAAATAAAAGAAAGAAAGATTAAAATAGAAAAAATTCCACCATTCAACCTTTTCTTTTTGCCACCCTGCACACTACGTGCTACAGAAAAAAAAATGTGGTTCTGTGCACAGACATTTATATCTGGAATGCTTTTTTATGCCCTAAAAAGGGGCTAAAAAGTGAGTCTTTTTAGTTGAAAGCAGCAACCATAGTTAAAAAATATGCAGAGAGAGACTGACCCTCAAATAGAAGCTAGTTTTTATCAAGGTGACAAAAATCTGTGGAATATCTAGAACATATGAATAAGCATAACAAGAAGCAACAAGGTAGCTGGGACAAAATAGTCACTGAGATTGTACGTAATAACCATATTACAATGAGTGTCCTACATAACTTTGGTGTAAACAGTACAGAGTGCACATAAATTCTGGATTTACAGAAGGCCAAATAAACAACAAAGACAGCATAAAAAGATGAAGATGATTGTGTCATTTTTCCCCCTTAGCTCACTCCAGCAAAAAACAATATAGAAAAGACTTTACATTAACAATTTAAGAAACAAAGAGAATAAAAAACTTTTCTAGTGAAGAAAGCAAAAAACCTCCACGTTTTTGTTTCTGTTTATCAATTATAGAAGGAAGATGAACAACAACCCCAATTTGTTTGTTCTGCACTTCATAAACAAAATTGCAAGTGTCTGTTAATTGATATAGGCCGGGTGGCTGAATACAGTGCATCTGAAATGTTATGCAATAGAAGACCACATTTCATTTTTCATTTGATTTAGGTCTTTGGCAGAAGCTCTCATGCTTAAAAGCATCTGCAGAGCACATGCACACCTGGTTTTCCAGCAACACAGGCCTGTTCTAAGCTATTTTCCACTCTATTTCTCTAGTCTTAGCATGTCAGCTTCTGTCTCAGTGTCTTTGTTCTGATAATGTAAAGGAATAGGCAAGAGGAACCACATTTCACAAGCCACAACCAGCTCCTAAATAGGAACTTCTGATCCCATTTGTCCTATTTTTGGCTGCTCCTATTTGATGCACCATCAAAATTTTCCCTCTCCCCCAATTATTTTAAACATAACTAATCTTCCTTTCAGAGTACATTTTTGCTATCCTGGTACGAGATAAAGCACAAAGATCATCACCGCTATTATGATCACCTTGCTGGGAAATTGTTCCTGAACAAACAAAACGCTGTAACAACAGACTCTTTAGGTGATAAAGTAGGAAGCCAGAAAAGGATTTGTAAGGCAGCTTTATTCAGAAAGCTCATTTGTTCGCCTGCAAATCCTTAGGCACATACAGCTATGGACTGGTGGAGCAAAATGAATCAGTCCCTTAAGGAACTGTAGCAATTTGCTAAAGACTGAAAGAAGAATGTAGCTACAAAGCAATAATGTAAACTGAGAGTCTTATGCTTCTATTTTGTGTAACAAACATGTTGGCTCTCTTAAGGACCATGACTGGCCAGGAAATCACATTTGTTGAGCAAAGGAGACACTGCAATTCCTCCACAGTTTGGCAGCATTGGCATCATTTTTTTGTTCAGCTGACACCTGTGGAAAATGCAACCTTGATTTTTGGCCTGTGGTTTTATTGCTATTTCACTGCAAACAAAATGGAGCAGTCCAAACATGACACTCTCCTGGTATTTTTTAGACACAAATCAGGCAGCAAAAATTTTTAATAGACACCAGAAGTAGAATTTATTCTGTTTGCAATTTATTCACCAAATGCTGCAGGTATCAAGGCAGCAGCTTCATATTTGTGATGAACAAATTGTGCTAAAGAACAAGAATATCTGAGAGAGTGGAGAAGAGGCAAAACAAACAACCCAATGCTCCAGAGAGACAGATACAGGCCTATTCAGGAGGAAATAAGGAATGGAAGGTGCTGCTTGGTTGTAATTAGAGAGAAAGCTACCTGGATAGCATTCCCTAATTTCTAGTTCTTCTAACGGTAGCATATAGAACTGTTCTCTTTGAATGGTAGCAAGAATGAAATCAATAAAATTATATAGAACTTAAAAAAAATCCGTAATCCTCTAGCAGCTAATAGAGAGTGCCCTTTTTTTCTACAGACTTCTCAAACCACCATACAGATGCTAGCACAGAATGAATTATCTGGTACAGAATTCCTCAGGACCTCTGAAGCTGTTTCTTGGTAGGACCACAAATTCCACATTTTATGACCCCTGGAGAATGGCAGAAACACAATGCTCTCAGCCTGCCAAGCCCTGCTGCTATTGTGAAGTAATTTCTTGGCATGCTACCAACTGGTGTTCCTTCACAAAGACTGTTCAGTTCTGCTGTGATTATCTATTTTGATCATCACTATAGATTTATACTGAGAATAGATGGAGAGCTTTTTTTTATGTCTGTTCCAGGCTAACATTGTAATATTTGGTCGGTATTTAATGCAGGTTGAATGATTTTCACCTCTGATTTACAGGACTATGCTATGGCCTGTGAGAAAGACAAAATTACACAAGGAAAACACCCAGTGATCAAAATTCACAGAGAATTTTAGGATCTGGGGACTGGAAAGATGAAGTTGGGACTGACTAGGGCCACTGTCTCTTTCAGAATGACCTTTCAATGTGGAGCTATTCTGCACAACCCAGTTTGCTTGATTTCTCTTGTTCAGAAGAACAGAAGGGAGTTGTGCTTGAGCCTAGCAACATTTGTAAAAATTGTACATAAGATCAGTTCAGCTCTTCTGCTTGCTAAAAAGCATCTGTGTATTTCAGAGGTCTATTTTTGCAGCATTTGAAACAACCTGACAGTAACATAGCATGTGCTAAATTTTCAAAGGAAATCTGCCTGCAAGCTTCGCAATAATTGTCACACCATTTCCTGCTACTGTGGTGGAACTACACAAGTAGCTGTATTTACACAAGTTACTGCCAAATGACCAAATTACGTTAAATAAACAAAACAGGAGCTCAGAGCAATGCATGAAACACCAGCTGCGCTTCACAATTCTAGTCTACACTTTTGAGCAAAAAGGTGAATAAACTTGTATTTTAAGGAGCTGGGTTTAATCTGTGGGATTTGAAGACATTGTACTATCAGACTAAAATCCCATGATTTCAGTGAGGGGCAGTATCTGGCTGCAGAAGGGAAAGATGCAAACATACACAGGACTTTACTATTCAGGTCAGCCCAAAGACAGAAAAGACAGAGTCACGTAAAACATTTTGCTTCTGGATATTCTAATTTTTAAACAAACAAACAAACGAACAAGATCTGTCTAATGCAACATTAAAGTGAAACACCTTGACCTTGTCTAAAAAACAGGATTTAGGTGTGCTCTCCAGTCCCTAGACCCAGATGCACACATGCCCTGCACGCAAGTGCCATGCTGAGGCCAGGCTCAGGGCACGTTGTTTCCTTCTCTTCCCGCGCTACACACAGTTTAGTTTCCATGGGAAGGAAACCTGAGCCTTCAGGGCTGCAGAGAGCCGCAATGTGCTCTGCTTAGATCCTCAGGCTGAGGGATAAAGCGAGCATGACCTTGCATAAAAACATTGGAGTGCTCCTGCCCAACAGTTTAGACACAGCCTTCCGTGGACATAACACCTTATCACAGATGCTTAAAACCTAGGCAGATAAAAAGAGAGAAAATCCCAGAAACAGTGTCACGTGGAGTAGACAGTTTTACGTATCTTAATTGGAATAGCATTACCACACTGTGGCAAAATGGAGGTCTCATACTTAAACGATTTTCTCCCTTTTTCTGATGCAGAATGTTATCGCTCTAGAGGAATTTAACTTTGTTTAACATATGTCATGAATTTTGCTATTTGATAATTCTCTTTATAATTCAAAGCACTCTAGCACTCTGGTTACTTTTACTTAGCAATTTCAGCTGTATGTTCTGGCAGACACTTGACTGACTCCTTTGTTCTCTCAATGCTAGTATTCGCACCACAGCTTTATACTGTTTACCCTAACTTCTCTATTAATTTACTTAAGGCAGGAAACTATTTAGGAGTTGAAAAAAATCAGAAAATCTTAGTTTTTATTTTCATTGAGTTGCACTCCCCCTTTGAAAAAATATCTGAAAATCTAGTTCAATGGAAGATACTCTACCTTCATGGGACAGCTAGTTTACGTAGGACAGATGGTGCTTGAAAGTGGGTGTATTTGGCTACTACACAAATTGACGGATAATTGTGTCTTTCATGAAAGTTCTGTCATATTCAGCGTGGTACCTGTTAGTGCTTGTTGCTCGTGTGAACCTTCTAGAATTACAGAAAACCTAGTTGACAAAAACCTAAATATATTCCTTTTCCATCTTCCTGGGTCCTCCCAGTTCAGGGGAAAAATATCACAACTCTTGTGTTCAAAATTTTTTCCTCTCACATTTTTAATAGATCATGGTTTTTCCTCTTTAAATCAGGAAACCGTAGTGGGTAATAATCAACACTTTCCAATTACTTATACCAAGTAGGAAGCTATCACAATAACATAAGGGGGAAAATTATCTTGTTTCAGTACTGGCTCCTGAATAATCTTTTCTTACAATGCTAATATGGTAGCTATAACCAATTCCCTCCAAGACAACACAGAATATTGCCTGTGACTGTATCAGGATGAGGAGTTCACCTAATGTCATTACATCAAAGTCTGAAGAGGAAAAGAAAAAAAAATGCAAGGTAAAATTGATTCCAGACAGGGTATATTCACTGGATTCTGGCATATTTATATGAGATTTAAAGCTGAAGCATTGAAAAAGTAATATGAACACAGCTATGCTGATGTAAAAGAAAGAAAATACATCTGCTTGTGATGTCCATAGTACAGAAGAGAACTGACAGCTGCCAGAATGAATTTTTCTTATCATTTATAAAATAATAAAAGATAGGTTTTCTGCAGTGGGAAGCAAAAACTGTTACAGCTTAGAAAAACTGTGATTCATACTTCTCGGAGGGGAGGGAAGAGAAGGTTCTTTTTTTGCTAAACTCCCTGGAATAGCAGTTTCCAGGCTGTCTATATGTCCTTCAAATCTCTCCTTCCTTTCCTCATTCAAATTCTAATGAGTTTAAGGTTTTGCTCTTTGGAAAAAAAACCCTAATGTTTGTGAGGGAAAGCTTTTAGGGACAGAGCACTAGCACTCCTTAAGTCTGTAACAGGATTTGTTAAAGAGGTTTTGGCCTGTTCCCTGGGCATGGTTTTAGTCATGAAGTCAGTCTCCTGCCATCAGAGGCAACCATCCTGGCCAAAAATTCTCTTTCAGCTCCTATTACAGACTTCTGACCTTCAGGAAAAAGGCCAGAGGCCCTAAAACCTAAAGCATTCCAGGAGAGACAGAAACCAGAGAGAGCAAGAACATTGCCGTGTACCTACATCTCACAGTCCTGTTAAGGATTTAGCCGGACTAGGAAAGTAAATTGAGCTGAAAAACATGTTAGTTAACACTTTCTACCAAATATATTTTAAATTACTGTAAAGGAGAGAAAAAGTCTTGTTTAAGAATGAGTGTGTTGGTTGCTGTCAACATGAAGCTTGATGACAACTAGATTAAATGCTATCCATTCTTCTACATGTACTACCTTGGCACTAGAATTTGTTGGACCAACAAAACTTCTACTTACCAAAGAGTTCTTCGAAGGAGCTGTTTGCACCAGCTGTTAGCACAAAACATTCTTATCTGCTCAATTTACAAGCCCAATGGAAAAGCTCCTGCAAAACCTAATGCATTCTCAATATCCAATTTGAAATGCTCATAACTCAGTCAAATGAAAACCAATTTTCTCTGGAGAACTCAAAAGCACTTTTTATTGATGAGGGCAATTTCCAAGCCATATTTCAAGTTTCAACTCCCAGCAGTTTTGGCTGTAGAACTGTTTAAGAAGTCACTTTATAAATAAATATATATACATATTATATATATATAAAGTTACATATATATATTTTACTTTGGTCTAGAGGGTTTTTTTTACCTGTCAATTTCATCATATTCAGGAATAGCTGAACTGCCTTTGCTCAGACTTTCTAGGCAAAATAAAAACACCATCAGCTTCAGGTCGAGACAGAGTGGGACATTTCAGACTCAAAGGTGAAACTTCAAAAAGTTATAAGGAAATAAAAACTGAGAGTTGGAAATGGAAATCTGAATTGCAGTTGTTTATTCTGCTTCTTCTGTGATATAAGAAAAAGCCCTCCCCTTTCAGCACTTTTGGTCAAATATTATATAAACATGTCAATGTTTAGAAGTTTATCCAAACTCATATGGACCAAAAGATACCCTTGTACATATATTTGAAAAATAGCATGTCATATTTACATTATGCTATATGTATGTGCAGACTATAGTTGATTAAAAAGTTGCATATTAGCTGATCTGTAATCTATATCTAATCTCAAATATTATTTACACAATATGGCATATATAATCCACATTGAAAATACATGGTTTTGCTCTGTGTGATCAAATTAAACCTTTTTTTGGATTGGTTTGTCTCCTGTGATCTTCCTTTTATTCAAACAATAGTGATGAAACAGCTTTATTTCTAGTGTAATTTCATACATATATTGCACAATTTAAAGTGGAAGCACAAAATAAGTATATATTTACTTTTAATTATCCCCAACAGATTGCTTTTCTCAGCAGAGGATGTTCTTTACTTATTTGAATATGTGCAATACATATATCAATAGATCCATGCTTCCACATTATTTTATAGCATCTAATTGGATTGACGTTTTGCCTATTGCTCAAATACTGTTGTGTTTTTCTAAGCCATGGTAGCGTTTGCACTTAAATCCTTCTTAGGTCCTTCCTAGAGGACATAAGTGGCATATATATTTTGCACTAGCTCATTAAACAGGAGCACATTCTACCTGTGAAGAAAAATGGAGCCAGATCTTTGACCTGGTACATGAATAGATCTTCCAGTTATTTGAGAAAGGCAACCATGATTTCAAGTCAAGTGCTTGGGCTGGAACTCAACCTAATCATGAAATATTCAGAAGATGGACTTACAATGACACCTGAAATGTACTGCAAGCTGGGCTACTTCTATCCAGATTTGGGTACAGACTTACTTAGCAAGTTTGCGTATGAATTGAAGGAACAGCTCCACCCAAGGACTGCAAAGTAGAAGTGAAGTGTAAGCAGATGCAGAACAACTTAAACAAATCTAAGAAAAATGATAATGCAAAGAATACAACAAAGAGGTGCAAGAGTAAGAAGGAAAGAAACACAGTGTGATAGGAAAGAGATGACAAATGTTGAAAGACTGGCAAAAATCTCAGAAAGACTTCAAGACATACATCTCATTTGACTGTGAGATGAGAACAAGTATGATCTACACAGAACCATTGCCTTTGGTAGGTATACAAACACTCCTTGCTAGGACCTCTTGCAATAGAGCTTCATGAGGATGCGATGGAGCAACCCAGTCTGGGAATTGGAAGGACTGTTCATCGCTGCACTTCCCTGCAATATGCCAAAGAAAGTGAAGCAAATCAGCAAATCAGTCTCCCTTGCTATGTTCCTCAGTCGATCCTATTTTGCAAGCTAGAGATGTCTGCGAAGTTTCTAATCTGTAACACTCACTACTGAAAGGATTAGGTATTACACTTCCTAAATCACTCAGTGCTTGGAGAGGCAGAGGAGAGTAGTATACATAAGTTTCCCGCAACATGGCTGAAAGCGAGGAGGAAGTAATGGAAGCATCAGTGGGTTAGTGCAATACAGATATGCAGATCTGTAATAAAACCTGTTGCTTTCCACAACCCCTCCATTATTTCCTCTGAGGATTTAGAGAGACTTTTTGATGCGTAGAGAATAAGGGTAAGGAGGAAGTTAAGAATGAGTCTTTTCCTCCTTCAGAAAAGAGAAATTCTTAAGTTCTGAGATACTAATAAAGGAAATAACTAGGATGCCTGACAATCCTCATAGAATTGTAAGTCTCTGGCCTAGTGCATAGCCCAAATGCGGTAATAAAAAACCCCATAAAACTCAAGCTATGCAGTTTTCAATCTAGTCTGGAGACCACAGTGAATAAATTCAGCTTATTGCTTTTAGAAAAGCAGGCACATGTTTCTTTACAGCAAATACGGGTTTTTGTCATTTGTCTGCTGCTGCAGCACCTTGAATATCAGAACGGTTTCTCAGAGAACTCCAGAGATGTTCATTTCACCTTATGATCTTCTCTAGGAATTAAATATTACTTCCATTCTACTTACTGACAGCAAAAAAGAACAGTCACATTGAGGTCAGGATCATAAAAATTAGTGGACTGTGCATGTTAATAAATGACTATCTGATTTGTCACAATACGGCCCTGATAGTCCCCAAATTCTTGATAAACAGTAATCCAGATAAATATACCGTAAGTAACACACCTTTGGAAGCCAGGGTCAAAACAGCTATTTGATCAACTGAAAATGAATTAATACTCTGGGAAATGTGCGTTACAATAATTTCCCAGTGACAACCCAGGATAATGGATGCCTAGCTGGAACTAGAAGCTTTATTTCCTCTGCCTTTTGTAGCAGATGACTGCACGGTTCAGAACAGCTGCTGGGCCACGCTTCACATGCACCACCGTGCACCACCTAATGTTTGCAGCAGCAGTGGGAACTATGGTTTGAGTATTTTTTTTTTTTTTTTTCAAAGGCAGGTGTCAAACAGGACTATCACTGCTAACAAGGCTCGATCTTTCAGCTTAGACTACATGCATGACAGGGGAAACTAAACAGACTTTTATTAACTGGGTTTTCAAATACTCTGTTCTCATTGTTTCATCTTAGCATATACAAGGAGTGTGACTATGAAGAATATTCTCTTACAAGGATATTGTTCCAGTTGCCCTAACTATTCATGAATACATTACTCTCTGTAAATATAAGGTGCCAGAATAACGTTCTTGGTTGGTAGCAGCCTGGATGACAGTGATTTCCCTTTCTGTGTCTGAACGTTCCTTGGTACTTGAAGGGAACATTGCAGGATTGCAGATTGATGTTTGGTGACTGTGCTCGAGTTGGTGGTGTCTGAGCTCTCTGCTCTCAGCATGATGAAGTTTAGAGGCTTGTTTCTACGTCTGGACACTTAATATTATGAATTCTCTCTTCCTTTTACAATTCAGTTATTTTATTTTGTCTTGACTTGAAGGACTGCTAGAAAGTGTAACAGCAGCATAACATTATCAGGAATCACTTTCTGCTTATTAACATTTCTGTTGGTAAAGCTTAGAATACAAAAGAGTTTTTCTCAGCAGCTTAGTAAATCAATCCTGGAAATTCCTCAGAGGTACCAAGGTGCATTAGCCATTGCAAACATACTACACAGACGACTACTTCTTGCTCAGTATCTCATTAATGTAGTAGCTAGCTAGCATTGCTAAATTCAGTCATTTCCCTGCATCTTGAAGCTGCTAGATGCCATGCAGCTGTATTATGAAGTGATGTGCTGACCTAATATATCCTGCCCTTCACAGCATGAAGACATATTTAAGATACCAAGTACTGCTCTAGTTCCCAGATCCTTGTAGCTGCTGCTTTGTACAAATGCAAAGATATCTGATCACATCTTTGTTAGGTAGTAACTTCTCTTGCCTGCATTTTTCATCTTTCAGTACAAAGGCATTTCTCAGAGACAATTCATTCTCTTTCCTTCTGAGTGTACAAATAGCCAAGCCAATCTTTAGTTTTTGGGTAGCACACCTTAACCTTATTGTGCTTTTTACAAATTTCATTCCACTAGTGTTCTATTATTCAAATTATTTTTTCGAGTTTATTGGTAGACTTTGACTCTCCACCTTCTCATTTAATTTCCATTTTTGCTATATGCACAAATGTTCCTTTTAAGGCAGCTGCTGAGATGCAAGCACTACCAGCACTTATTTTATTGATAGTTTCATTTTATGGTGTTCAAATGATGCCTTTAAAATAGCAGGAAACTTTTTCTAACCTTCCTTTATCGTGACTAACTATATTCAGGTTCTTCAGTCCCAGTAGAGATTTACTGCCAGTATGGCTATTGCTGAGAAATTTTCAGGGCCACAGAGAAGTGGTGAGTGGGACTGAGAGCTCCCCAAACGCCACACAGCAGAAGAACATCCTGCTTTACGTGAGGGGTCCATGCCAAAGTGAGATACAGGCTTCCCAGCTCCTGCCTAAGATCCATCCCGCCCTCTATGACCCTCACCAGCAGGAAGGGGAGGTCAAAGAGCCAGCAAAAGGCTAGGTGCTTCAGTGGGAATGCGAGTGCAGCCAGTGCCAGGGCTGGGGAATGAGCCTTGCAGGCCAAGAGAGGGCCAAAGCCCCCTCTCTGTTCATCAGGACCATGCAGTGTATACCTGTGTTTTCTCCTGCTCATTTCCCTGCCATAACCCTGCACAAACCTGAATGGTTTGCTTTGTGGCACTTCCTAGACAGCTCCTCTTTGCTTTTTATGACTGGTTCATAGCTAATACTTAGCTTTTGTATCTCTGCTTTTGCTATCTGTTCCTTTTCTCATATGTTCCATGTTTGCTGCCTTCCTATCACCACCTTATTTCTTCTGTGCTTGCATCTGTGGTCATACTTCTCTGTTTTATCTCATGTATGTGAAGATTAATGTTGATGAGTATTTTCAGCTGCTGTTGAGACGTCTTTTAGAGTTTAGCTACTTTAAATGGCTTTTTCTAGTCTTAAGTACTAGTCATTTTTCAGATATGTAAAATCAGGGCATTATTTTCTATTGTATGCCAGGATTCTTGGCAATCCTATACTGTGATCAAGACCCAGTTGTACTAGTCACTCCACAAAAAGAACACATATTAAGAAATAATTCTTCCTCAGTGACAATCTAACTATACAAGGCAAACGGTGAGAGAAGAAGCAGAAACAAAATAGCTAATCCAAGGCCACATGACAATTTAACAGTTCTGCCACAAATAAAATCCAGCCATCCAGACCCATGTTTTTATATTCTAAACCAACATAATGCTATTCATCACTTGTTATTTGCTTGTATAGCAAACTGTTTGTTAGTTCTTAAATGCTACACTTTTTGTTGACAGAATATTAGATGATTTATGCCTTACACTTCTGTTGTTTGCCTTTCATTTCCACAGTGTGTTTTCACGTCTACACTATCTAGTAGGAATGGGTACATAGGCAGACAGCTGACTGATTTTTAAAAATCTGTCACTTCATTCTTGGAAAGGTTAGAAAGCTCAACTCAATTGCTCATCTTATAAACAAGATCTGATGGAGAGATCAGACCCCACGTAGATGTTTCCTGGCATTTAGATGCTACATTAGAGTAAGAAGAAAAACAATTTTATTGTCTCTGAACACTTTGGAGATATACTGTTTTTTCCACACTGTCTGTACAGAAAGTCAAAAATCTCAAGAACTGCTGCAAGCTAAATTCTCACATATTTTTTGAGTTATTTGACAAATTTTAGTTTGAACTCAACCATTTTAAACATATTACTGTTTTTATTAAAATTACCTAAAATTTCAAAACAAGAACTCATTCAAATGGGAAAAAATCCTCTGTTTTTCATATTGGAGATCTAAAACACTTTGTTTTGACAAATTCAACATCTCTTAATTAAAAGAAAAAACTCCCTCTTCCTCAGTTTTAGTTTCAAAATATTTACATTTTCCACCAAAAGATACCTAGGAAATTCTTAGCCAGTTCAAAACTGAGACAGTAAGTGCCTGAGGCAGGGAGGCGCTGTGAGTTCACCAGAGATGGGGGTGCTGTTCCCACACACATTAGTGCCTGCACAAAGTAAGTACAGCAAAGTAAGAAGCAGGGTACAGTAAAGTAGCGTCGAGTAAAAGCGCAAAGCAGCAAAAGTGCAAAGCAGTCTATAGTAAAGGTGAAGATCTGGAGGCATCCATTTAGCCTTACTGAAAGACCATTTTTAAAGTGATCATTATTTGCTAGTTCATAAGTCTGTGAATACTGACTGGGAAGAGGTATACCCTTTGCTTTGTTTAGCTTCTGTATAATTTTGAACATAAAAGGCAGGATTAGTCCTAAATATATCAGTGATGTTGATTTCTGCCTAATTTTGAGTCTTCTGGCTAATGTGCAAACATGTATTGTGCATACTATTTTAAGATTTGTGTATACTATTTTAAAGATTTTTCAAATATTTTCTTACTAGTGGGAAGGATATAGGCCACTTGCGATAAACTCAGCTACAGCAATAACCAGTGACAGATGGTGAAGAACACTTCTGCTTAAATATACTAACTACATCTTAACCCCGTAGGTCAGTGATATAAAGCTGATAACCACAAAGCTCTTTCTCTGTGTGCTTTACCTAAGCAAAGAGCCATTAGCTGAAGTCACTCTAGTATAGATTAAAAAAATGCTAATAATGTTTGCTAATTAACATGGAGCCGGTGGTAACACACCCAAAGAGTTTTTGACAAAGCCTTGAAATGGATGAAATCAATTAAAATATATTGCACGGGGTTGAAAAGCAAGACCAACGCAAAATGGTTTCCATTGCCACAGCCTCAACCAACCTGAAGCAATAGCAGTAGAACGCTAGCTCCGTCAACAGCAATCAAATAAATTACACACACACATTGCTACATTACTTGCATCGCTGTGTTAGCTGATCTAGTTTTCCCTACATGTTGGGAAGAACCAATGCTGCACCCATTTTGCTCAAAGTACATACTGAAAAGCCAAACATGTTACAGTTCCAATTAAATTAAGTGCGTAGGAGATAATTGTTGCAGTGCCATCCTCGGATCAAGCAGTTGTGCCAATGTCATTGCACGGAGACTGTGTAACAGTGGTTCTCATCTTGTAATTAATTTTTTGATACACAGGTAAGAAGAGTGAAATGAGGACAGACTCTTCCCCTGTACATTTCCTTGCTCTGCCAATTTAACTTGGACCCTTCACATTATTCCAGCTTCTTCTGCATTTAGTAACAACTAGGAGAAGCAAACGGTAGGCAAAAGATTGAATAATTCAGGTATCTGCACGCGGAGATCCACAACAGGCATTCAAGGAGCTAAGCCTCACAGTGAGTTTCAGTCAGGTGCACTGGCTATCTCCTGTTCTTTCACCAACACAACTTGCGGTAGCAAACCAAAATTCTGCTCATCTGAGCCAATGTAATGAGTTATAAGATTTGAGGCAATATTAGAAATGACAGCTCCATTTAATGACTCTCATAACCTCCAGCAGAGTCTGTAGTCACTTTGACAGTTTATGAAGTATTGGCCTAAACAAAGCCAGAACACATCACCCCTCATATATCTTAGAAAAAAATCATTGATCTGAAATATAATATACCCCATCTGAGAATTAGAACGCTGTAATTCTCTCCAAAGTCATTATAATTTGGAAGTTAAAATTCAGATTTTAACAGATTTTCAACAAATTGAATTAACATTGGACCAAATTATTTTTTGGTGTAAGTGAACATGAATCATTCAGCTTAAATGGAGTTTCACCTATTTATACCAGAAAACAATTTGGGCCATTGACATTAAGCCCTCATAGTTTTCAAAAATAGTCATATTTAAAAGTGAGCCTTGGTGTATTTAGCTCTGTTAGCATATCATTTTGGAACCCTGCAACGTGTCTTGGTCTTTTGGATATGAAATCATACAGGCAGCAAATGAATGCAGTAAGTATTTCTTTCAGACAGCAGACTAGACTAAAGACAGACTTCAATGAAAATATACTTCATAGCTATAAAATCTTGCATTACAAATGTGTATTTCTCTAAGACCTAACTTTAGTAGACTAAAATGAACAGAACTAATGGTCATATCAATAATAGCACCAAAGGATTAATTCTATCAGTATTACATTTATCCCTTCCATGGACTGTCAGAAAAAAAATCCTGCATTTAGACTGACAGCATTTTAGAAATATTGAGGTCCTAGCAAAACATTTAAAATCCACTCTCTGGAAGCTTTTGTTCTTTTCAATTCTGCTTATCTTATGGTTCCAATTATTTATGAAGATTTCTAATGTTTTCTGTTTTAAAACATATTCTGAAAACATTTAATCAGAACACATTACAATAAACACGCAAATCAGCATAAAAAGGATATGTAGACATGAAGATGCCTCCTAGCTACTGCAAACAGTTATGTATGATTCAGCTTCAATTAAAAAAAAAGGGATAAAGTATATATATAGGTATCATGCTTCATGCTAAAGCTAAGGCTTGGTGGTATTTTCCCTTAAGTATGACAAGGCGATGGTTGCTGGAGTACATCAGCAACTCGGTCTCACGCAGGGCAAGTTCACCCACTCCCTTCCCCTCGCAGTGATATTACCAATGTGAGAATTGACTCAGAAATAAATGTGTCAAACAGGTGCAGCTGGACTCAAATACAGATAAGGGAGAAAAGGGATCTTCAGGACACAAAGAAAACTAGACACACTGGTTTATGGCAAATGAAAGAAATAGAGCAGAGGAGTGTGTTAAAACTAATAAGATCAAAGAAAGTAAATGCTTCAGCGATACCAACTTCTCTTTCCAAGTAAGGTGCCAAAAATTATTCTTCCAAATATTGCCATACATTAAGTTGATAATTTATCATTTGTTCATATGGCAACCATTATATATGCCACTACACTGGAAAATTATCTAGTGTGAATCTTTCAAAGATGCGCTTAGTCCACTTCAAACTATTTTCAGGCAAATTTCTGCTTTCATGCACAATAGACTTGACAGCAACATCTTGAACCTTGACTTCATGGTGACAACAGTCATTTTGTTCCCAAACCTGTGAAGTTACTATGTCTCCATACACGCAACAGTGAAAGCAAGTGCTCAGGTGCGTGAGAAGCACAGGTCTTATTTGGGGGGAGGGGGGAAACCCTGCACATATAAAGAATGTAACACATTTGAAACATAATACATATATTAAAAATATATATTAGTTATTCTGGACAGGTGTTTCTGGAAAATATTTTCAAAGACTGGAAACTAGAGCCTTATTCATCCAGCAGTGTCACTGATGATATCATCTTAGTTGTGTGAATGGTATTTGCCAGGGTAATGCTTGTCACAGAGACAGGAGACCACGCAGAAAATACACAAATACTGAACCAGACTGACCTTTCAAAACTTGGTAACTTGTAACCGGCATGAATTACAGTAACAACACAGGGCTTATTCCAGACAGATTTGATGGCTTGTTAAAACTAATGGGTAAATGTGTCAAGGATTTTCTGCAATACTTGACAATAAGATGAGATATACACCACTGAAGATGACATTCATTTATAAAATTCTGAGTGCATTTCTCATCAACCAGCAACATCTACTTTCAATATAGCCAGCTGTATTGCGCAAATTGTAGATGAGTTCATACTGTTTTAAATACACAGGTTGTGGCTGAAAACACCTTCTGTTAGCTCACATGTTAAGGAGAGATTAATGAAACTGACATTTGTGAGCGCAAAAATAAAGCTGAATGTCAAGAGAAACAGATCAAAACATGCATCAGCAAAGCATACTGCGGTAAATGCATCTTCTTCCACACTGCTTCATTTTTCTCCAGAAGTACATATTTACATGAAATACCAGAGCCATTTTTATAATGAAACTGAGCTCTGGGTGAATATGGCACCAGAAAGCATATATTGGCCTGCAAGAGCTGTGTGCAGGAAGTCAAATTTTCTTTCCTTAAATCGGCTTTACCGATAATACAAATTTATAAATACAAGATGGTGAACACTATATATCAACAGGGTAGGTGAGGTAAGTTACTACCTATCTATAGATAATCTTGTGGCACCCATTATCAGTGAGAAGGCTATCTCAGAGGCAGCCCAAGCAAGTCAGAAGCTAAGGAAGACAACAGCAGAGGAGAGCAGAAAGTTGTCCGAACCTTGCTAAAAATATCCTCAAAGTATTTTGAAAAATCTGATCTTTTTTTCTTTTTGGTAGGAAAAAATGTTCACAGTTTCTTTATCTACTATGACTGCAGGGGATCATTTATTTGCTCTAGTGAAATATTCTTCCCTAATAACATCTTTACTCTGAAATGGATTTTTGCAGTGTGCTTTGCTGGCTCACAGTCAGGCCCTTAGCTATGTCTGTTTATTTTGTGTGGGCTTCTGTTTCTTACTTGGTTAAGCTAAAAGTTTCCTTTCCATTTACATTCATTCTATTAAATCAGCATTTTCAAACCAATGGGAGGTTAGGGATTATGCAAGAGATCCAAAATACGCGTGTGTTAGGGAATCGGTTCTGGTCAAATAAAGAATTCTATGCCATTTTAGGACATTTTCTTCTATTTCATCCGCTTTGTTCTTAAAAATTTATATACTATAGAACTTTGAACTACTGTCTAAATAACAAATCCATTGTTTCCAATGTGCTTAGCATACTGCTACTTAAAGAAGTCGCACAGAACTGTGTTTATCTGCTATTTACTCATTTTCCTTGCTTCTATATACCCGTGGTATTTCTCTTGGTATAGCTAACTAGATTCCTCTCTTCTCCAGCAATTTTTCTCCCTCTTTTCAGTCCTTCTCAGCTTTAGCTCAGTTCAAAATAATTCTTTACCCATTTTCTAGAGTTTAATGCTAATTTTCCTAGTGGTCCTATGGAGTTGAATTCAGCTGACAACTCCTTGCAAATAGACAAATCTTGGGCCTTCAGGTGATCAGTCAAGACACGTGCTTTGCACACCTCTGCTTTTAGAGCACTTGCAGGTGACATTAAGTATTTAGGCAGAAGAGCAAGACCAAGTGGCTTAATTATCACTAAACCTAGAGAACAAGGATTTTTAAAACTAGCAGACAGTTACAGAGCGAACTGAGAGCAACTGACAGAAGCGTGATATTTATTTGAACAAAATCAGTGTTAGGATACGGTTTAATGTCCAACTCTTACCTCCCGGCCCCAAGCAGAAGCTCATGGTGCTGTTGCCTGTTGGCTATAACAGCAGAGGGAAAGATGAGAAACCTTGGTTCTAAATCCTAGCTTTACCACTGAGCTGCCACGAATTTTGGACAAGTCACAATCTCTTTGGATGAAATATTCATATTTGTAAAGCACTATACAGTCTCTCTGGAGAGCAGTTAAGCAACTGATTATTATATTATACTGACAAAGTTATAATTGATTTTTCTTAAAAGCTCATTTATGGACAGGGCAAATATTTTCCTACCTATGAAACATGTCAGCTACCAAAACGGCACTTGAGAAAATACAGAAAGAAGACCGCAGAGTTGGAGAATGTCTAGTGAAAAATGAATTATGACTATAATGCCATAAAAGCAGGGGAAGCACAACCTATAACAAATCCTTTAATTTTACATGTTTGGGACTGGACCTTCTGGTGCAACATACAGCAGAAGAGAAAGAGTTGTACAGAAAGAGCAATTATATTTCTTGGACATGGTTCTCTTTCTCAAAGCTGCTACCAACTTGTGATGGACAGCAAAGTAAGAAGAGAGAAATATCAGCATCCATTTTAAAGAAAAATCACTGCACAGCTCAGTAAAATATTCTTTTAGTGTATTACTTATTTTAAAAAAAAGATTAACAACTGTAAGTAATCAACACCACCACAAATCAATCAACAGAAAAGACTGAAGTTCAAGTTCAGCAGGAAATGCAAATGCTATTTCTACCCTAAATATGTTCTGAAATGTCCCCACTTGTTAGTGTTATTTATCGAGCATCAGCAGTCACAGCCCTGATACCAAGGAATGTATAATCTAAAGGCCAGATCTTGTAGGCAGAATCCAAGTACTTTTATATACAATAAATATAAAACTGTTCTTGAGTTCAATAAAACTATTTGCATGAATAAAGGTACTGGCATACTTTAAACATTTTTAGGATGAAGATCTGCTTCCACCAAAGTTAATATGAACATTGCCACTGACTTCAGCAAGATCAGCTTTGAACGTAAAAATTTCCTGACAAAATATGCACCTGCTCTTACTTTGCCAACTTGTAGGTACCTTGCTTAAATATTACTGCATATAAAGAGCACAGGAGTATTTTAAGTATTCTTCCTTTTTTTATAAAAGGTGCCCTTGAGTGGACAGAGTATTTTGCATCATTTATGTTTGTAAAATCACTGAGCTGAGAGATGTTTCAAAAATTAAAAAAAAAATTTTTGTTCTATTTTGTTAACAGGTTAGATGAATTACTTAAAAAACAATCTAACCTTTTAGAAACACATATACAGAGAGATGCTAGTAGATTAGACAATGCGATAGATTTTGCATAATCTCCTTAAATGCATTTAACAAACTTCCTACATCATGCACTTTTATGGTTTCCATTCCCTTATGCCTCACAACTGTGTTTGTAAAACACAGCACTGGGGAGGAAAGTATTATTATCCTTAATGGTAATATATGGGGAACAACACGCATACAGCAGCTAAGGGTCTGCCTACGAAGTCTACTGCAGATGAATCTGAGTTCACTTTTTCTGAGCTAGGAACCAGCCAGACATAAACCACTTCCAGACTGGAAGCCATATAATTACATGGAATCATATCCCTGGAGAAGGCAGAGTGGCTTGAACAGAATGCCAGATTAATATAAATAAAATACTTTGGGGCTGAGTATGAGGGAAATAAGCTTGTGTCTGTCTGCAGAAGACCACAAAAATGTATCCTGTGTTTACGGGAAGTCAGAGCAAAATAACTGATTTGGATCTCCCAGATCCCAAATTCATAATGCAATTCCTAGGCCAACCTTACTTACCCATTTTTCTTATAGAAAAGTTTAAAGATTTACACCTCATTTGATTTTGCGTAGATAAGGGTGGTACTTATGGCACTTGGAACTTTTTCTCATGCCAGACCCATAACCTTCTAAAAGTTTTAAGACTCCTACATCCTCTTCCTCACTTTTGAAGAAAACTGAAACAATTCTACAGCTTCTAGCAAAAGACAAAAGGATGTAGTTTGGGAGTACAGAAAAGGGAGGCTGTTTACATTTTTGGTTCTTCAGGAATAAATCCTCTTAAGGATTTCCTCAGTTTGTTTTCATCTCCAAGTGTCTGAACATACGGTGAAATCATCACAGGATCACTGTTAATTCAGATGCAAATGCAAGACAGTAATGTACATTCAAAGTGTTACTGGAGGTGGGAGAAGGGAACAATTCTTTGGACATGTCAGATACTCAGCATGCACACACAACTACTGGATTATATTTCTTTCAGTAAATCTAAATGAGATTCTGTTTTTAAATTACATAAAACTACTTCAGGCAACATTTGGCAAAATAACACCAGATATAACACTATAAAATGAATTTAAGATTTTTTTTATGTTGAATGATAAAATTAGTGCATTTTTGAGGACTGTAGGTCTTATTTCAAGTAGACAAAATGAAAGAACACCTGTCTAAAATAAAGTATTCTACCATTTTGCTTACAGTACTTAGAATTCCATTTGTAAGATGTATATATACAACTACTTTTCTCATTTATGACAGAATTCAATTGGATCAAAGCTGTAGGACACGCAACCATTTCAGCCAGAGCTTTGACTTAGTTTTCAGAATTTTCATTTTATTTAAAAAAAAAAGTCACTCTGCAGCAAAAGCACACTACACATTTCCTTGTAAAAATCCATTTAAAAAAATCTTCACTCTCTGTCTACATGCCTAACCTGTGTGGAAGTGAATCTCCTATTAGGACAAGACTCCCATGTGTTTGGAAATACCCCTCCTCATCCTCTTGGACATGCCAAAAAGAAACTCACTGGAGAGTCAAAAAAATTCTAATCTTCATTCAATAACAGGAATCAATATTTAGATTCAAGGAAAGAATTTTTTTCAGGTGCCAGAATATCCAGAAAGCTTTAGGTAGAGACAAATCAAAATTTCTTTGGTAAGGCTGGAACACACGTTTCAGACATGGATTACATATTCTGAATGGATCTGGACTGAGAATTTAATGGGAGACCTTATACATCATGAACTAGCCCAGTTTTTCCTTTATTGTCAGCTTGGCAACAATAATCAGTTAAGGAGCATATTTTATGACTTAATAAATGGCTGCCTTTTTTTTTTCTCGCCTTAAGAGAAAGCCGAGTATCACTAATTCTCAGTAAAATATGTTAAATTGTATCAGCAAGTGTTATTTATAAACTGTGTTTAAAAAGTTGTAGGCCTTCTGTGATATTTCTGTGTTGACATGATTATATATGCATTTAGTAGGACTGACTGAATACCCTAATTAAGAAACACTGTTTTTTTTCTTTCATAACTGACTCCAAGTCCAGTCAGTGAGATCTTTCTACAGAATTTCTATAGAAAGCTCTGGCTGAAATGGTTGCACGTCCTACTCCTTTGATTCTGCATTAAGCAGACAGGACATTTCAAAATGAGAAACGATTGTGCAACAATTTAAATTGCACCTAGGACTATGATACTAAGATTGATCAATTCCCTGTGTCTCACAGAAGTTGAAACACGATTGAATCATTTGTGAAATCACCTCAGTGCTCGGAACAGTTACTTTATAATATCAAACTTAGTGCATTACCATCTCTTCATGAAAAGTCATTAATATATACATGGCTTTTGTGACAACTTTATTTTTTAGGTGAGACATACTTCATATCTTAAAGTGGAATATGTATTACCTCTTAAGCATGAAAAGTTCTGCAGCACTTAAAAGCATGAATGTTCAGTTCAGTTCATGCAGCACAAATTTAGCTCTATCAATAGCAGCATAGCATTTATCTCACACAGATGTTTTATATTGTTTGATGTTGAAAATATGTCAAAGATTATGGGCCACGTTTTTAGCAACACATTTGTGAGAACTCCTGAATGTAACGTCAGAACACTCTTGGCAGTGACCAGTACCTCTAGCTGTACTTAATGTGTACTAACATGTCTTTAGCAGAAGAAAATAAAAACAGGTCTGTTTAAAGAACTGTACCTCTTCTCACAAAGACATCACAACTTACACTAAATGACCCAATAATCGAACAACTAGGAAATTACAAGATTTGATTTCTGCATTTATGGATAGCCCCTAAATAATCCATCCAAAGCATGATACAATTTCTGAAATCACTGTACCAATAATTGACAGATCATAGCATCAGCATCAGACAGCGGCAGCTGGCTGATATCAGTAAATCCCATATGAATTCTTGTCATTCTACAGGGAATGGTGGTATTAAAAGGCTCAAAAGGGGATTAGGCAAGAGATCTGACCCGAAGAACTGAAGATTCAACAATTAATTGAAAGCTGCACATTTGCTTATAAGTCTAGCAATGGCTGAATTTGTCCCACTGTATCTCAGTGCTGGTATGATAATTTGGAGAGTTTAAGTAGTAATTCTGAAAAGTATTTCACTGGCAAAACAATGGCCTAGAAAGTAACACACTGGCAAAACCAGTTGCTGAAGAAAAGAAGGAAAGTGTGTGGCAGCACCCTCCCACTAAAGAGAGACAAGAAGTCAGGCTTTAAAATTTTTCTTTCAAATTAGTTTTTAAAGAAAGAAGAATATTTTACATGAATTTAGTCTTCTGAAAGGTTCTGGATAACTCTGCAAAGAATGTCACATAACGGTTTCATCTCAGAATACCATCTGTTCAGGGTGGCTCAGAGGACACTTCCGTTTCTAACTTTCCTTCCCCAGACATCCTTTCCTTCCCTCCTGCCTCCCTCCGTTCAGCTTTAGAAAAAAATAACCTTAAGTTTAGGGCCGAAACAAAGTACGCCCACTTTTTAAGGAAGAAAACTTTATCTGATGAAATTCTTGGGAAACCTGGTGTAAAGAAATTGACAATAGGACACGGACATCGAATTCCCTTTCATGGCTTCCCACCTGAACAGCATAGTTTTGCTACCTTTGTGGCTACAACAGGAAGCATGATAGTCGCAAAAGGTCACATTTCAAGATAACATAAGGGCAGATTCATAGAAATGGAGACAGTCAGGAGGAGTGAGTGGGAAGGTTGAAACAGACTCTCAACCTTCTCCAGTGTGTGTGGCAGGAACAACCTAGCACTGCTGGCACAGGGATTTTGGAAAACTGCAGTGTGCACAAGAACTGAGTGGACTTTTTCTTAGGTTTTTACATGGGCATGTAGGATAACATTACACTAGCTACGCACGATGGATGCATCAGGGACATGGTAATATCTAAAATTTCTCCATTTTCATTAATGACTTCTGAAAAGCAGCAGTATTCTGTTAGCATTATCCTAAATATATTATTACCTGTTTGTGCTTCCCTTTCATTCCTCTTTTATATTTTGATATGGGGCAATTCATAACTTAGTTGTGAAATTTAATTTACACATAGCAGCATATGATTTACAATCACTGTGGTTGTCTGTATTAGCTGATAACAAGCTCGTGAATCAAAACAGATCAATTGGTTTTATTTGGCTTAAGCATCAACGTTCCCCACGCTAATTCCATTCAGTGGGTCTCAGTTGTTACACAAAGAGCTTTGAATACATTTTTTTCAGTTTTTAAACTTGTTATAGATTGAAATATGAGTCTAATGAAAAAAATAAAAGGATAATTCTACTCTTTTAGGGTACGATAAATGGCAGCATTGTCTACTGACTGCCTGGAATCTGACCTGCTTGGCAGATACCTCCTAATTGTTTATTTATTAGCAAGAGAACACCTGACAGGACTATCTCTAACCACACGCTGCCACATACCAGAACTAGGAGGTCCCTGAAGCCTGAATTTCATTTTCATTCTGAAAATTCCTGAATATCCAATTTTATTCTTGTTTTTCAGTCTCTTCAACTAACAGCCCCTATTGAATTAAAAATACATACATTGTAGCATACATCGATAAGAATCTGTGAAGCAATTGTTATCCAACTGTTACACTTTTAAAAGCTAATTCTGATCATGCGCAGTAGAAACATTTTTCAGCTTTGCTACTCAGTTTGGATATTAAATTTTAAAATCTTTGAATATTCTCTAAATTGATATTATATCTACCGGTAGTTATCAAAAACCTATTCAAAAAAGGTTTTAACGGAGACTATAAGAGAGTGTGCTGGTTTTTAGAAAGACTGCATTGATTTGAGCAAATCCAGAGAATCTATAACCACATACTTTCGATGATTCATTCTTCACTTAAAAATAAATTTCAGATTTAGCAGTTAACTGGTTTGAAATTATTTTAATAGATTTCATGCTGATTTTATATTGAACTAGCCTTTTAATAAAAATTGCATCCGGTTTCCAAGCATATTGCTCTACTGTTATCATCTTTTGTCAACAAACTTGTGCGTACATATAAAGACACCAAGTTAGTTTGGTAAAAAACTACTTCCCTGGGGCCTTACAGTCATTGTTATTTATTTTCTTTTATGCAAGTTGATATCAATAATTTCACTACACAGGACTGGCACTCTTAAAATTACCTGCATTACCTCATTTTTCTTCTCTAAACTTCCTCTAAAAGCATCTTGCTCTGAAAGACTCTAAGTGTTCCAAGCTCTATTAAAATAAACGCTAATAGCACCGACATCTCCACTCTATTGTTTCAAAACTCTTGGATGTGAATTGTCTAGATGTGCTGTAATGCATCTTGGAATGCCATTCAGCACTTCTAAAAAAGAATTTTTAGTACATCCACACACAGATTTCCAGAATAGTTTCATCTGGATACTTTAACTAATTTCATTTATTAAAATAAAATGTTCACATGACTTGAAAGAAACATGAAGCAATACTGTACTGTCATTTCAATTATACTAAGGTGCCCAATTTTGGCAGCTCAAAGATGGGTACCTTCTTGTATACAGAGACACAAACAATACAATATTCTGTGCCAAAAAGCAGCAGAAGATGACAGTAAATTCCAACAAATTCTTGTGTGAATACTCATCTGATCCCTTGACTGTCAAATCATATCTCCAGTGAACCATAATTTATCCTATTTGTTATGTAAGCTCTCTGTGACAATACTTCTTTTTTCAGATATGTAATGGTTAGTATGTATACATTAGATGTTATTAAAAGTAGAACATGACATACTCATCAAACAAGGGTAGTAGATTTGAAATGTCATGTACGTGCAGTTTGGGTGGTCTATATGAATCAAACGCTTTTCTGAACACCGTAACTATCTATATTGAAATTGATGACAAAATCCCCCTGGATTTTAGTGGTGCTAAGATCGGATTCTTGAACCGCCATTTGCGCTACATTTAAACTTTTGGGTTAAAGGAGTTCTAGGGAAACCAAGGCCCTGGTCTTAGAGCATTAGAGTACAACGATTCTGAAAGGAAACAGAGACATGCGAGAAGATGTGAAAACATGGGGAAGCATGTATTTCTGCGTGTTTCTGAAACAGCTTCCATGTACTACATATCAGTACTTGTTTTAATCCTGCTTTAAGATTACCAGAGAGGAAAACTAAATGACAAAAATCCCAAACCAAAACTAGGAAAGAAAAAACAAAAAAGAAGTCTCAGAAGCTGGATATTGGGGTTGAAGCTGATAGCGCTGGCATAGTAGAAACTGTATGATCTGTCTGGAATAGCCATGTAGTCCCAGGCATTAGTATGGCACTGGGTAGCAATGGAGTTTCTCAATTTCTTCATGTTTTCACCCTCGCAATGCTTTCACAGGGCAGAGATTTTTTTCATTTTCATCTCGGATTTACACAGTAAGGGCCTACAGCAACAGGAGAGCAGATAGAAGGAATAATTTCTCCAATGTCATATGAAGCCTTTTGTGCTAGAGTGGGGAACTGAACTCATCCTCCTCTTAAAAACAGATTTTTTTTAAAAAAGGAAACTTTCTAGAGTCCCTTAAAAAATTGCATTGGAAGAAAAGCAATGGAATGGATGCTTTCCAGACTGCTTCTTAACCCTCCATTGCTTGCACAGCCCTTTAACCACTTCAAGATATGTAATCGTTTCCCCTTTGGATATCTCTTTTGAGATGCATGAGCTGGGAGAGAAGAAAGGTGAGGTGCAGTCAGTGAGCTCTCCTTACGCCGTCCTTCCCAGTAACGGCTCAGAGCCGCCCAGCGAACAGCCGGGCCCCATCAGGCTGCGTGGTGTGAAGAGGGGCAGGGGCTTGGCCCCCGGGGCTGCAGCGGAGGACGAGCTCTGTGGCCCAAGCAGATAACAAGCAATGACTGACAGTGACCACCCCACCCCTGTCTTGGCCACGCCAAAGGAAAGAGAGAGCACTCACGGGTGATCCCCGGCCGGGATTTCTACATCCCCCTGCCTATTCAGCACAGCGTATCATCAGCTTTTCTTCCTGACTATTCATCCATTTGAAGGTGGAGTAGCTTCCACTGGGCACGGGGAACTCTGTCAGTAAATGCCGGGTTTGGTAGAGCTGACCATCTCTGGCGCTCACTCTTTTTTTAGGCAAACAATAACATCATGTTACTACAGGGCTCCTTGAGTACCGAGAGGACAGATATCCACAGCTCAAGGCAAGCCTCTGATATTCGCTCCATTATAGAGCTAAGGAGTAAACAACGACCCGGGTGGCGAATCTAAAATGACCTTAAGGTTTAAAATCAGCTCCAGTCTGAGGTTTGGCCTGAATTTATCTTAATGTGTAACTGAAGTGACACACCATTGAACCACTGGGGCAGTGACTGAAGATAGCTCTAATGTTAAAAGTTCGTGGACTTCAGGATGCTATTTACTATTATGTGCATGTAATCCCACTGCAGAGCAAAGCTGTCTGAAAACATTTTAAGGTAAGAATTGTCAGAAAATAGTGTTCATTTAACAGTTACTTGGTTTAAGCTTTGTTTCAAAGTACTTCTCCTGCTTTGTTGATTTTGCATATTTTGTCAGGTTAAAATGACAGTTTAAATCTCTGAATTTAAATATCTATTATACTTAAGTATTTATGTAATACTTAAAACTGCTGAAATACTGTTTCATCATCAATAGTGATTTCTTACACTTTTTCTTTCTCATATTTTTCTTCTGATTGGTAACTGGATTCTTTAGCTCGACTTTAAAGAAAAATGCATGGTTTTAAGAGTTTCACAAATCAATGATATATCTACTTGGAATTTTTAAAGTTTTATTACAAACTCTTTTTCCTGAATAAACCCCATTAATTTTTTTTCTTCAATTGATACATTTTGGTGGGGTTTTTTAAGAAAGAAATTTCATTGGAGATTAACGCCTAAGTGGCAAAAGAGTTTTGGTAGAATTTTTCAATTAAGCAACTGAAAAAAAATTTTTTTTTCTAAATTTACAATTTATGATTTCAAATGTCCTCAGGTAATGGAAAGCTTACAGACTGAACAAAAGGCATATAGATGGTTATGATCCCTTGCCAATTAATGTTGTTATTAGTATAAAGGTATTGGTGCCTTTACTACTCTCGTCATAAAGCTTTTGTGGGTTTTTATTATGAATGTTCTGCAAAAACATTACTTTATTCATTGTATTCAGATTATTTCCTTTCCATTTCACTTAGTAAAAGAATATCAGTGATTGTCTCCAAATGAAAGGAGGTAGGGGACGTTGAATTGGAATTGAAAGTGCAAGAAATTTGTAATACTGAGGGAATTTACATTATTGAACTGGATAGGTCTTCTGCATTTTTACAATCAAATTCTGCCTCCAGTATGTGAAAGGTAAAGGCAATAACTATACTGAGCCTACAGATAAACTTTAAGCTTGTTTATCTTCTGTGAGTGACGTGACATTATAAAATAAATGATGGGAAGAGATAATCATATATATAGCATAATATATGCCTTGGTAATATGTAAACAATGAATAATTAAACAATATATGCAATCAGTACCCAACAGTTATATTATGATTTCAGCAGTTACCTGGAAACCACCCTAGAAAACATCTGTGCAGAAGTACAATGAAGAAGGTCTGAATAAATTATATTTCTTCTTCCCCTAATTAGGCCTTATCAGTCTCTCGCCTCTTTTCCACAACACCATAAAACACCATTGGCAGAAGTACAATCCTTTCGACAGAACCCTTTGATTTCTTTTGATTTACGAAGAGCCTGCACACACGTAGCAGGTGTGTCGTGGGGCTGCCCCGCGCCCTGCCTGGCCCCAGAGCCAGCCCAGTGCTCAGGGGCTGCAGCTGGCCCAGGGGAGCCACCCCGCTGGAGCAGCCCCGGGGCAAGCAGGCAGCATCGGCAGGGACAGCGCTTGCAGCTTGTCACGTGCCCTGGGCACGGCCCCATCACCTTCAGCGCGGGCAGAACCGGCTGACATTTGCCAGCACAATACTGTACTGCAGTACTGCTTCTTACTCAGGGAACAGCGACAGCATGTAATGCATTTGCAGCTTGTTTAGTTTACAGGGACATTATTCTGAAGTGCTGTTTCACAAAGCCAGGTTCATTCTAACCTTAAATTATCTGTTTTTACCACTGGATAGCAATTGCCTTTTATTCAGAGCATTGGCAAAAAGGCCGAGGCAAACAAAGGCTGAAATCAGATGGAGCAGCTGCTGCTCACTTTAGGTTGAACCTGAAAGAGTGAGAAGTGTGCTTGTGCTCTACCCCCCTCTCGGGATGCTGGCCCTTTGCGCAGAAGCCTGGATTTGCTGCGAATGGCAAGGCTCTGCACATGGTAACCACATGTTCAAGAAAAAAGCCGTGTGCAAAGCAGTACCGACTGCATGGAGGTCAGCATCATTAAATGCTGCCCATAAATACAGCTTCCTGCTCACTTCTGAAACATTCCCGTCAGCTAAGAAGCGTGAAACACTTCTGCAGGAACAGGGATGTCCTGGATATATAATTAAAAAAAAATCTGAACCTGGACTGTTTTGCCACTATACTCTGCCTGCTGCCATAATAATCCCTCTCTTAAATTCAGATTCAGCACATTTTCCAGTAAATTTCAGTGGTTCGAAGTTATTTCTTTTTTTAAGTGATTCAAGTTCCTTGAGATCTAATGCTCAGGCCTCACTGAAGCCCAAATAAAACATTTGATTGCAAGCTGGCAGCATCATAAGCAACAGAGAACTCTCCTTTCTGGTACACTGTACCAATGAAAGCAGTGGAGCGAGAGCAGTATTGAAATGGTGGAAATGGGATAAATATATTTGACTTTGTGCATTTAAACATGAGGCTATATTTATGCCAAATTGCTTCTCCTGGAGTAAGTTTATTAGAAATATGCCCTAGATACAGAACGTTCTGCTTCCACCCCACGAAGCACAGCTCTCGTGCCACGGAGGACAGGGTGGGAACAGGGAGAGAAGCGCTCTCAGCACATTAGGACAGGTGCCAAACCACAAAATAAAGCTTAAGTGCAGGGCCCTCATTTAGGCAGAATGAACATTCGGGGGACCGTATTATGTCATTTCTTACACACTGTATAGTTCCTTTCTTTGCTTTAACATCACTAATTCAGTACCTGAGCTTGCAACAGCACCCGTCATTAGGAAAACCACCACAGTCTTGCACTGCGCGCTTCTACGTAAGAGATGCGACTATAGGCTACTACCCTACAGAAAGCCGATGCTGTGAAAAGGCCAAACCGAAAGTATTCCGTAATTTCTTCTGAGATATTTTAACTGGAGATACTTACGTTGACAGCTTGGGGGGGGGGGGGGGGTCTTTTTTTTTTTTTCCAAGTGTCTTTTAACTGATGATATTTTTTAAGGGATTTCTTTGCCTGATAGGAATTCATCAACACTGACATATTACAGATACAAGTGCTGCATTAACATGGGAAGTACAAAACACACAACAATTATATATAACCTACTCATTAAACAACAGTGTAAAATTACAAAAAAGGTGAAACAGACCCTTGTAGGACTTGTAAAGTCTAGACTGGAACGTTCTGAAGCTTCTCTCCCTATTTCAATAAAATATATAAGCATTTGCTATAGCATGAAAGAAAGGCTCTAAGCTGCACATCATTCCTCTGTCTTCATATAATCTTTCAATCCAGTTGCCTCATTAAACTGTCCAAAGAATTTCAAACAAGGACACACATTTTCTAAACTGGTGATGTTGCTACATTTGCAAACGTTTGCATTGAAGGCAGCTCAGAACACTTCCATCCAGAAGCAGGTATTTGCCAAAGGCTAAGATTTTAAAACTCAATGTGAAAGTCCCAAGCCCTAAAAAACTTCATCCTCAACTAACATTACATTGGTGCCACAAGTAATAATAGCATCAGGAGACAACCTTGTATCCAGGATTTCTGTTGTGGTCTTTGAGAGGCGATGAACGAACTACTGATCTGATCTATGCTGCTCACTGCTGCCCTTGAGGAATATAGGATCCACTGTCTGAAATGCTGCAATTTGCCTTACTACTATCCTTAGCTTTCGTGCTCTTTTCAGACTGCTCTTGTTTTCGAAAGATATGTGTGCTTAGTGCACAACGATGGCCCATACTCTATTTGGTTTCTACATGTCTGCTTCAGGTCAAATTGTTTTCACTCACCCAGCTCACAGACAGAATTTACAGGGTAAATAGACACAAGAGAAAATGGGCAGAAGTAGAGCACATAACACAAGCAAAACAATGTGGTTACCTTCCTCATGTTTTATTTGTTGCACACGCTTTTATTTCTGTCCTCCCTCTCACTTGTTTTTTGTCCCTGATCCAGGCCTCTCCTTTTGCCCTTTTACAGGCCTTGGGCTCACTCCAGCATGCACCAGAGGAGGAGACTGACATGCTCAGCCGGTCACGATAGGCCTTCAACGGCTCTACGGTTAGCTAGCTAGCCACCAACCTGCGCCACGCAGGCTGCTGGGTGCACCATCCTCATTGCCCCCTCCACCTATTTTCCTTCTTTAAAAAGTAACAAGTGAATGTAATACATTCAGAACAATCATTACTCTTGTAGCACCAGCCTTCCAGTGAATAAGGACAGCTTGGTTTTCCCAGGCATACAGGAGCTTACTGGGTCTGGATGCAGAGTATTAACAACTCCATCATTTTACAGAGCTCTCCTGCAACTTGTACAGCACAAAAGCACCTCAACAGCTTTTCCCTTTCTAGAAATAGATCCCTCTCATCTCTGTAGGAAATGAAAGTACTTCTCAGTTTTGTGTAATCACTCTGGTACCTCAAGTGAACAGATATAACTCTCTCACTTTTTTGTTCTACTGTTACTGCTGCATTACATCTCTGATATCAGTCTAATTCAGCTAATAAGGATTTTATAGAAGGCACTTTTTTTTTTTTAATCAATTATTCTCTGGCCCCATGGCTAAGCAAGGTAAATAGACTGCAATCTACACAAACTTCAGCCGTACAGCATGAACACTGAGCCTCTGAAAATGGCTGATGTAGCACAGCAGAACAGCATTTCTGAGGCTGTTGGCAGCGATTTCTGTGTAATGCCACACAGCATAAAATCCAAAGCACGTCAGGGTGTTCCTCTGATACTAGCAGGAATAATTAATGCAAGCAGTTATTCTGGAGGAGCACAGCCAACCTCATTTTCATCAACAGTGCTCTGCCAAAGTCTTTACATTTGTTATAAATTGTAATTTTCAGGCCATTTTGGAGTCCCTTCGCATGACCAGTGTGAAGGGCATAAGAACAAATAAGAAATGAGATTCAGGGCTTTCTCACAGCCTGAAATACAAATTAAAACCAATGATAGGATTTAGACTCTCAGAATAAAAAAGAATCTATGCTTTTTTTGGCACATTAAGTTTCAGGCTGTATATTATCTCAACCATGAAAACATTGAAAGAAAACCTTAAATGTTGTTCTGGTTTAATTACTATGCAACCCCTTCTCTCAGAAAAGGAGCCAAAATAATTGATGCTGAAGCTACTGAACAAATGCAAAGACAAAATGAAAAATATTTCATCAACTTTCACTTGCTTGGAACTGTGCAATTCAAGTGGCTTAAATCATTAATCTTTCTTTTGTAAGAAAATGTGAGACAGATCTGCTGGCACCATATTAAAAAATACAGCTTCCTTTTTTCCTACTGGCTAATATAAGAAAAGATACTGAAGCCTCATTCAAAACCCGGTAAGATTAGTAAAGTCTATTAGCTTCATTGGATTTTTTTTTTTTTTTTTTTTTTTTAAATCAGATCCCTAATATGCAAGAGGTTCAAAAGACAGCTAGTGTGCTTAAGTTGTCTTCCCCGCCCCAGTCAGGTATTCTAGATGCCCTCCTTTCCCTACAGTGGGCAAACGCAAACATGAACGCTCCCGGTGCTACCTGAACGACATGAAGAGGACCAGCCGAGGAATACAGGAGCAGACAGAAACTGAAAAACACAAACAAGAACTCTGAAATCATTTTCAGGTATATATAGTAACTCTCCTATTCTGCAATACACAGAAGATGCCTTTTTAGGTGAGGTACACTGACAAAATAAGCCTCTATAGCAGGAATATTAGCTTCACCCAACAATCTCAAATTCTGGCACTTTCAAGTTTATTTTGCTCTAAACCCAACAAGACACTACAGTTACAACACAGTGTAAAGCAGAACTGATTCACCGCTGTTGTAGATGGGAATTCAACTAGAAATAAAACATTTGCCAATTTATATCAGCTCTCCACATACATGCTGAATTTGACTAATATGGCCATATAAATACAGAGGTAGAGATAAATCAGAATTAAAAAAAAAAAAAAAAAGAACACACAGGCACGTTCTAAAGTCCTAGCAGCAATTAGCAGACCCTCATTTTTTAGTCGATTTCAATTGTTTTAACCATGCAATTTGGAATTCCTGCCTTTTTATTGAAAAAATGCTTAACTAGCATACCAAACGCATACACACTAAGTAGCTGGGGTGCCAAAAGCATTAACGGCAATAGCATAGATGACCTAGAAGGACTAGAGAAAGCACAAGTACAAAAGGCCCTCTCTTTCCCAGATTGAAAATTATTACCTTTTTCCTACCCTTCAAAGATGATTAGGCAGCTAATTCAGTCATAGCAGGTAGTGCATGCCTTCACACAGGAATTTCAGGGAATTAGGCATTTCTTCAGTGTCACTCCCTTTTGGCAGTCTTCAAAGTCTGCCCCCCGTTTGGCATTGCTAAGAACATTCTCAGGAGGGTCTGCTTGGCTGGAAGGGGGGGATGACATACAGACCTCAGGCAACAGACCATACTGGGAAAGGTTGGTGAGGCTATATTACACTACATAAAAGAGAATATCATCCACTGGATGAAGCACTTAAATCTGTCTTTTTCACATCTGACTGCAGAGTTAAAGTATTGAGTCCTTTATTCTCCTCCTTTCCAGCCCCAATAACTAATTATTTGTCCAAAGTATTACTGTTTCATAGGAAGCTTTCTTACAAATACTCCAAGCATATTTGAAGCCAAAACCCTGTTGCAAATTAGGCACAGCAGACTTCAACGTGAGACTTTCACATTTCAAGTGAGCGCACAAACCATTGTGCCAAGGGCAGTAATGAAAACTCTCCTCACCTCCACAGCTTCCACCACCTTGTTTCAGCGTTCGGTACATGTCTATCGGCTACATCTTCCAAGTGTGAGAGAGACGTGACTTTATTATCTTTTATCATCACAGGACAGCATTTCTGCGTTGCTTTGGTATATATGAACTGCTTTGGATCACATTCACTTCACATCAGTGAGCAGCGTGTGGCCATCAAAAATTACCATTTGTATTAAGATTCTGAAACCCATTACCGAAAAGAATAAAACCATTCCAAAATCCCATGCACAGACTTTAAACTCTGATCCTTTCACAGAATAGTATTTAAAACCGTATCAGATTTGTCTCAGCCACTATTTCATCCTGTGCACATTTTATGCTATTGTTAACCTGCCTCTCTAATTAAATATAAAGAAATTATTTTATTGTGACCTTGAAGAACTTTGGTCACCTCATCCAGATATAGCAGACTGTTGGGCACACAGCAGCATTTGAATTCAACAGGGTTACTTCTACGAAGTCAGACAAATTTTAATGAGAGAAGAGGCGAGTCTCTATGTTGGACACCTGAGTGCACACATCCTTTGTCCAATAAACAGATCTATGTTTAAAGCTCTAACTATTGTGTAACTTCTCTTTATTCTGAGTACTTCAAAAGACCTCCTCAATTTCACACATCACAAGGAGGAAATGAAACATTCTGTCTGAAGGAGAATTTCAAATGGCTGTGCTGTATGGGAAGAACATTCCTTAAAAAAAAAAAAAAAAAAAAAAATCTGCCAGCAAACTCTGTGAAGGGAAACCAAAAGATCATTTCAGTAGTCCACTGAATAGACTAACTTGGCTTTGACTGACAATAAGTGTTCAATTCTGCTAGCTGGTGTTTCACCTCCACGCTGAAGACAGTCATGAGTATGTTCACAAGTATGAAATTCTCCTAAATCTCACTCCTGTCTCCAAGGAGGGCTAAAAATGTAACACACAAATGTCTTGCTTCTGCCTTCTTGCAAAGAGGCATTTAAAAGTGTTATGTCCAGATGTACCAATCACGGTTTTCAATTTACTTCTGTTCATAAACCAGGCCTGGAGATGACTCCTACTTCCTTGCATATAGTTCTAGATATGACCTATGCCATACAGCTTTGCATTGTGTGAAGAGTGCGTTGCCAAGAGGGTTACTTAGAACATCAATTAGAAATCAGTATTTCAGGCTAATTTCTGAAAATGTCTTCCATAAAAACCTTTTCTTTCTTAAAATTTTTTCACGCACTAAGTACTGAGAAAGCAACATAGCCAACAAACAAGAACAGAGAACAGTACCTTATGGAAAAAAGCACCCATTTAGGTTATCAGGACAGCATGCTGTCAGTTGGTTGTGCCTTTATTCTAGCAAATCCTCATCTTTCTTTTCTCCACTGAGAAGTTTGGCTAAACCTGTCTCCAGTCCTGCCTTGGCGCAAAGAAAGCTTCCCAGATTAACCACTTACTGTCTTTTTCACCTCAGCCTATGAATAAGCAAAGTCTGTTTTACACAGGTTTGTTCCTCATGCAAAATTACCATGTGTAGGTTTTAAGAATAAAAAACTTTCTGCGAGGCATTATAGAACTCATGACCAGCAGCAAAGGAGAAGCTGGAAGCAGGAGCTGAAGAGAGCTGAATTCGACTTTTCTTGAACTTGACAGCATCTTGATTTGTTTCAGAACGAACCTTTCCTCTCATTAAGGCTTGGGGATGTTCTGGGAAGATATATTTTCACAGAATCTTTGCTGACAAACCATCCCTAAGGGTTCTGACATGACAGAAATTCTTGATGAGCTTTCATAGTCACAGTCTGACTTTCAACAGATGTGTTTGACTATGTAAGTGATGCTGTCTACAAGCTTATTATTTCTTTGGTAGACATTGAGGTAGCAGGGGAAGATCGGAGGCTGTAGGATGTGCAGTTGGCATTTAAAAAATAACCCCCAAACCATGAAAACAAAGGGGATGATGCTACATCCCAGCCAGCTGGGGAACAGGGAGAGAACAAATTAATCTTGTGAGAAATAACAATTTTCAGAAGCAGAGTCTTGCGCGTTAGAATCAATAGGATTGCTAAACTCAGGCCATTCCATAGCAGTGTGATATAATGCAGTAACATTCATGAGTTTTTACTATGCCAGCAGATCTCTGCACCCCAGCACACAGAATGCTGTTCGTGACACAGAAAAGGCAGGGCTTTGTTCTAATCAATGTTAATGAGGTTTCTTTAGAGATATTGTTATGCATAAGTAAGACTCTGGCACGTGTGTGTGTGTGCGTATATGTGTGTGTGTGTATATATATACATATATATGAACAACCATCTACATAGTCAGAGACCCTCTCTTATTTACTCTGAGAAGTGCCAGACATTTCTGGGTGCTAGATTAATTATAAGCCTTCATTATATTATCTCAGAGTTTGGGGCAGACGTAAATAATGTCCACATAGTCCTCCCTGATTAATTTTGAGCCTTTCATACCTGAAATAAAGGTAAAAGCACATTTATTTATGTGGTGAACCACTATGATATTTCCTTAGACTTCAAAGCCATCAGTTTTTCAGGCTGAGAAGCCACAGGCAGCCCACAGATTTTCTCTTTCCTTTAGGAATAGATGGAACATTGCTCTCTGATGCAAAGTAGATTCATAAGCCAGCCATCTTTCCAAACCCCTTGCTTCCCACTATTATTCTGGCTGTCACTTCGATATTGAAGTAATCTAACGAAGTGAGGGGGTGAAATTACACTCTACACAGCTAATATGTCAGAATATTTTTTCTAAAGCACATTGCAATTACAGTCAGCATAAACATATTACTAGATGGCAAACACAGCAGAGGGGAACATATAGAAAGCTCAAGGGTTTGCAGAGTACAGTTCTCTTGTTGGTTATGGGTGAATATCTGGGGTGAAAGCTGCCAGATAGCTTGTGCAAAATGGGCTTCAGCTACACTAATAGGGAGAAGTTTAAGCAAATACACTTTGTAAAAGTAGAGGCTTACCTCACTGTATCATGAGTGGTTTTTTTTCTTTTTTTTTTTTTTTTTTAAAACGTTGGGCATGTAAAAGCTAAACTTTTCTGCCTGGATGATAAAGCTTAAAAGAAAAAACAAAAAAGCAACAACACTTCATCAAAGCTACTGGTATCTTCTACATTAGAAGACATCAACCTCTGACTTCATGTTTTGCGAACTTAGCTACTTAAAGAAACAATTCATACCACAACGCCATCTAACCCTGCAAGGCAGAACTGAATCTGAGCAACCCAATTAACTGCTAAGATTCCCAAGCATTTCATAAAGCAAAACAAAATACCATGAGGCATTTTAGTACTACAAAAATGTTGTACTTTTTGGCTTTTCATCTTGATTTGGGATTTTCTTCTCTCTCAAACTGTAACATATCTATAACAGGCATTCAGGTTTTCCAGCCAGCTCTATAGGCAGAAGGTCATGTGGACTTAATTACCATGAACAGGTAAAATAATCAGAATCATTATCCAAAACCAGGAAGCAGCTGCCATGTATTTCAGTTGCCACCCAGGCACCTTCTCCTTTCCTAAACATGTTTTCTTCCCTCAAACCATTTTCTGGAAAAACAGCATTCATAAAGCATGCAAAAATGGGCAAACAGGGACATGAACATTGACCAAAGAAAGGAGAATAATGGGATAAAACATCTAGCCAGCTCATGAGTTTTACATGACTCAACTTTATTGGCACTTGTCCAGACTTTTTCCTTACTTGAAGGATGACTCTTATTCATCATGTCCCACTACAGTTACTTAATGTATATTGAAAAATAAAACCTACTTAACAGAAAGCTTTTTCCAATAGCCTTTGAACTGAATGGAAAAATTCACATTGCTTTCAGTGTGCTTGAATCAGAGTTTAAGTCAAGGCACATTTACACTAGCAAGCTTATATGTTACTTTTATTCCTTCATGCTCCAGCAAGAGCAGATGTACATATTCTGGACAACCTCCGTGACTATTTTATGGGAGTAAATATGGAATGCTTCCACAGATGTTAAAGCACCAGTAGAATCTGGTCTCCGAGACTGGAACTGTCAAGATTTATGAAGTGCATTTCTTCTGCTTATAGAAACACCAGCTGAACCTCCTTACTCTCACAGTCCCATCACATGCATTTATGAGATTTGATAATAAAATATCAGTAATCTGAAAACCAAACAGGTTTTACTACTGACACAGGTGCTCTTTTGGCTATGGCATGTGCAAGATTTAAAGCAACTACGTCTTTGGAAGTAGGCACAATAGATCTGGTATTATCTGGGAAAACTCCAGTTCAATCATAGGTATCAAAACCTCTGCATATGTGAAGCACAGGAGGAATGGGATGCTATCCTTTTCTAGCACAGATATATTTTGGAATCAGCTTATATTTGAAGAGCAGATGTCTTTATTTCCTCTTACTTTCAGTCCTGCATTTTTATTCCTGTCACGCAGCTGCAGTCCCCAATTTATTTTTTGGACCTGATCTTAAGCAGACTTTTAGAGCATCCTGGGATCGACAATACATTAACACAGCTTCTGCAGACACTTCCAGCAGCAAAGCCTGAAATGCATACCCTTTTCCTGTAAGGGGAAACTAAAAGAAAGGGGACTCTAAACAGGCCACAGCTGGTTTTGCTTTCCAAAATGAAGCTGAGAAGAAATGCGACTTTCTCTGAATAACTCACTATGTAAACAACACAGAGACACAGAGTGTGTAAAACCAGGCAGACACCAGAGAAATAGTTAGAAACCACTCATTATTACATTTAGGATGGAAATTAGAAAAGTTTAAATAACTCACTATGTGAAACTCTGTATTAGGCTTCCACAATAGATTCATAGAAATTGGGGGGGGGGGGGGGGGGGGGAGGGCAGGGGAAAAAAAAAAAAAAAAAAAAAAGCTTAGGTATGAATCTTCTGAATTAACAGATTTTTGTGGTAATGTTGCACCCAATGAAAGGGATTGAACCTGATAACTCAGAAGATCCCTTTTAGTCCTGTATCTTACATTTCTAATTTAGGATTTTGTCCATGATTGGTTCAGCTATTTGACGCACCCCTGTCTTTCTAAAAAATGCTCTGAAAGTTTATTATGGTAAACAAATATAATTCTCTCATCATCATGTTGAAAATCTTTTCCAAAAATTTAGCATTTTCTTCAAGCCCACAGCTCAACCAGTGAAGTAAGCAATGAGAACAGTCTTTTTATATTCTTATGATAGGAATTTATATAATTAATAGAAAAATTTTGCCTGAAAAATTTATAGTCTGATGAATATATAAAAACTACATTTACTAAAATATTCCTTTATAATTTTTACAAAAATCATCATTTTATTCTTCACTATAATTCTACAATACCTTAACATAAACTAACTTAATTATGATCCAACTGAATCCATGTTGCTACACTGTCACCTGCTGGACACTGCTAGTACGCTAGGATCAGCTATACACTAATTCTGAAAAGCCAGGGCCAGTAAGGAAAAAAATCTCTGCTAGTATCTTTTAAATGACTTCAGTAGATAAAAGGCATCAGAGAGAGGCCCTCATATGTAAGACAAATTCAACACGCTTGGGCTAAATATTCTGTTTTCAGATCTTGGCCCAGCATGTCTTTGATCAAACCATATTCTTAAAAAAAAGCATCTACTTGGGGCACATTCCATTTTTTCTGGGGCTGGATTACTTTTCACATGTTTTGCAAGCATATAAGCATATGCTGTTCCATGTATGATCTTCAGGAAATAACAATAATAGCAGGATATGAATATATATCATATATAACAAGTAACAATAATAGCAGGATATGAAAAGAGTTGTTGAAGTACCAAGCAAAAAACCACTGAGCCCTCAGACCAACTCCTATATCAGCAACTTCACCTTAATTTTCAGTTTTCTCACTGATGAGATGAAGATGGCAACGCTTACTTCATTACCTGACCTCATTAGGAGAATGTTTCAAAGCTGAGCTAAGTGGACATGAAAAATACGTGACATACTGGTAATAACTAGCTACTCCATGTGTCACCACAATCCTTTCACAATCAGCACTGTTTGATTTGGGGTGTGGGCTCTGTATTCTACAAAGAATTAAAAATTTTCCTTTAGTTTAGCTAGACTGATAGAGGACTTGGCCATGATTTTTCTACTTTTGCCACTGCTGTGAGCCTGAGTAGCCATGATGTCTATGTACAATGATAATTTATATAGATTTGTCCAAGTTTTAGAAGTCAGGCTATCCAGAAATGAAGTTACATTATTTGTGCCCTGGATCACAAATAAAAATATTCAGGTTAGTAGATGGAAACAGATTTCCTTTGAAATAGGCCTTAAGTGAAGGAAATGAAGACTGTCTTTGCTCTCCGGTTCCTACATATATATACACCTGCTCAAATATATATGTACTTTACCATGAGATGTCTTGGCAAAGGGAGAGCCTATTTGGTAGCTGATTATTTTATGAAAGCTGTGGGGTTCTAGAAGATACTTGCTAGAAGCCTTTCAGCTGTACTTTTCCTCCTCCAGCTCCTTTAGGTTTTATGTATTTCCCTGATTATCAAAGATTTTTAGCAGATGCTACATAATAATCCTCATTTCTGTTTTTTAAAGCTAAAGTTTACATCAAAACATCTTAGATATTATAGATGGTTCTTCTACAGCAAATTAAATAATTAAAAAGATTAGAAGAAGAATATAGGAAGTACAATCAAAGAGGAATCATTAGGAACAGTAGTAGATTTTTCCTCAAAAGCGTATGAAAATGAAAGTGAATTAAGTAGTTATTTTGACAAGGATAATTTTCATACTTTAATCTTTTAGACAGAATCTATTTCATTAGAGCGTAGTTCAACAACTGTAAAATACTGACATCTTCAGGTGGAAGGGCTATTCAAGTACCTAAATGTTAGAACTGGCTGAATATAAAACACTCAAATTTAGAAGTAATTCTTGAAACATCAAGTATTTTCTTTAAAAGGATTTTTTAAAATTACTTTTTCCACTCCAAATGAATTAAATATAGCTACATGTATGTTATTAAAATGTTAAAATAATCATGAAAATGTCTGCAGACTTTTCAATCTATAATTTGAGTAATGTTTTAAGTAGGCATGAAGGTTTTTCCCAAAATATCACAGAAAAAGTCAGTAAGATCAATGTCTTCATGACAACTGGTTTTTCTTCCTTCAAAAGATTTCTTAAGGGAAAGTGAACTTTTTCTAACGAACACATCTCTTTTAAGATTAGCATAAGGAAATCAAGCACAGATTTCCTTTAATTTCTTCACCTGTTCTTTGTGAGCATTTTTCATCACATGCATTCTGAATATTTACTTGGATGAAGCAATTACTGCATTTACACTTTTACCTTAACCAGGCTTGAGCTGTGTGTGATTTGAAGTAAGCGGTAACAGCAACGTGTTTCTCAACTGAAATGAAATTGTGAAACGGGGCCCTGAGCAAACGCCCTCAGCCGATGGCTCCCATTGAAGACACTTTCCCATCTCCGGGCAGAAATGGATGGGATTCCCACTCCAGCTCACCGGGCTGGCAGAGAGGGAGCAGAAAAAGGGCCCTCAGCTTTTGCTGTAGGGCTAAATGAATTGCAATGGTTTACACACTAGAAGGCAGATCTGAGAATAAGAGGGCCATGTTCTTCTGTCATTATAAATCCAGAGATTTGACTGAAGTCAACTAAATAGAGCAATTCTGGATTTGCAGTTGTGATAAAGAAATCAAAATCTGACTTCGTGATCTTGTTATTCTTCACTTCCATTTCACAGAGTTCAGCAGAGGTTAAGGCCAGAAGGACTCCCTGCACCCGTACTCAGATATCCTCTATACTACCAGTCACTTTTCACAGATCTGCCTGGACACAACATCATACAGAGATACCCAGACTGGCTTCTCAGCATCTAAACTGAGTGTTGAAAGATGTCCAACTCCTGCAGCAAAAAATCTGCACGGGCTAATTTAACTTTATTTGCATTCTGCTGTACTTCCTCTTAAACTCTGAAATCCCTGCCCATTCAGCAAAAACCTCCCTCTCATGCCCAAATCTATACCTGTCCAGCAGTGCAAATTCCAGTATAACCAAGGAATTATTAATACAGAGTTTGACACTAGACAGTTCACAAGTGCTTATCTGGCACTTCAGAGAGATGTTATTGAGGGAAAACGTAGATATTTCCTAATAAGGACTTTGGGTGAATTTTATTCTGGATTTGAAGGCTTTAATTATATAGCAAAGCAAATAAGAGATGTCTCTTAGATAGCTCAGTAACAGATGATTTAAGAAAAACAGAGGTTAAAAAAGAGGTCTTGTTTTGTCTGACCAGTATGGCCAATGTTAAACAATTTCTGACATTCCTTCTAACTTTTTTCCTTTCCTGAATTTTTTTTTAATCCTGACTCCTACGAGGATCTTTTCTTATTCTACAATAGTGAAATGTTTTCAAATTCACTGTACTATAATTTTTTAAGAAGAACAGAAGAGGAAAATTGATATTGGAAACAACTGGACATAATTCCTACTCTGCTTTTAGAAATATGCTCAGTTTAAAAGTGTGTTTGCATTCAGTTAAAAGAATAATTTTCTAAATATATATATATATCTCTGTGGGAAAATGGAAGAAGAAATTCTTCTTTCATTAAAAAAATCCAGCTAGTAACAAAAGTTTGACTACTGGGAAAAGTTTTACTATTAACACAATCTGAGTTTTTTCCGTATTTTATCTATTAACTGTCATGTTTTAAACAGTGTTTACCTATTACTAGCATGAATTAAAAAATTAGGCGCTTGGTACTGCAGCTTTGGATAGATAATCTTGTAGTAATAATCAGTGATGAAGCTTGAATTTTTCTAAGGAAGAAATACCACCCTTTCAGTTAGTATCCTTTGCAGCAATAGCAGCTACTTCACATTAAAATTTTACCCTAAAAGAAATCCTCAGAGATTTGCAAGTTAATTTCGTGCTTGGTTACAAAACAGCTAATAAAAATTGCTTTTCTTAAGCCTGTTTTGATCAATCTCTGCTTCTGACAGATTTCAAATACGGCCAACAGTTTAGTTTAATTGATTGCTCCACGATACAGAGCGTTCACTGGAATTTTGGTAAAGCCATTTCTTTAATATTACATTAAAGTTTAAGTTAAGTTAAAAGTCATGACAAGCTGAACCTAAGCACTTTGATATTTAATATGTTTATATATAAAGTCAAGCTATTAACACACATAATTTTTATTAAACCACATGAAACCAGGGCTTTTACTACTGAATAAAACCACCACCACAAACCACATGCACGAACATACGGACACAGATATTGCAGATGTCTGATTAAGCAGAATACTATTAGTGTGAAACCCAGTAAAATAGTCTCCTTATCTGGACTCACTTTAACGGAGCTAATATTTTTGACTCTTTTCTGAGGACAACAGCAGAGCAGCAAAACAGACAAAACCGCGTCCAGGCCCAAGGAAACGCCATGGGCCACCTGCCTGAGGGCGCTTTCCAGCCAGCAGAGGGGGCCGGGTGGCAGCACGGGGAGGGTGCCGCGGCCAGGGGCCCCACCGCCACCACCGGCCTTGCTCCAGCCACCGCCACGCAGGCGAAGGCACCTCTTCCAGCTCGCAACAGGCGCTGCTTTCTCCCTGCTGAGGAAGCAGGCAGCCTAGGGGCTTGCTTGTTTAGATGATGTGATTGCTCTCACTGAGTACTGCGGTCAGTGACCTGGAGACTGGGGCTGTCCTGAGGAGTGTGATCTTGCACAGCAGCCCAAGTGCTCGCTGCTCACCACGGCCTGCCCTTTATACCTGACAACACAATGCCACGTTTTACTTCTAACCACGCAGTTTGCAAACTTCAGTGTTTGAGGACGGTTCCAGTTTCATATGCTAAGGCAAAATGATCATGAAGACAACTCATGAAGATTAGTCTGCTTATTTTTCAAAAGAAAACTGCATCATAATCACTCATCACATATAACGAATGGCCCTACATTTGTTCTCGTTCTTTCCCAAAATGTTTTAATTCCGTTTTTAAATGTGCAATGTGCTTCACATCTGGACTTAGTTGCACGCAATCAAGCCTTTCAGGGCTCAGTCATGGTCTTTGATAGTTTATTGTTCTAAGAATTTATTGCAAGGCAGCCAGCGCTACCTAGGGGAGGTTCAGATGAAGAAAGTCAAGTGTAAGCTGTGATTGCTCTTCCTTACAAGTCTGAATTTAACCTAAAATCTACCTAATCATGGAAGCAATTATCACAGAGCAGAAAACAAAAGGAATGGAAATACAGTGGCTTAATGAAAGAGCTAGCCCATCTTGGAGAACAGGGTATCGACTTGTCTAGTGCAAATTCCTTTGCATCTGCATGAGGTTATCACATTTTAGATTTTCCACTGCCTCAGTTTCCATCAGTGGTATAGTGGGCAGTTTCCTTAAAAAAAGGAAACAAACCCAAATCCCCATCAGTCTGTCTCTCCTTTCACCGATAGAACTTAGGACATAAGGCTTTCCAGTCCAAGCGCAGATAGATCTAATTTAGTTTTCTTTCTTTGTGTCCTTGCACAGACTTTTATTGCTGTAAGTTTTCTATACCTGTTCTTCTCTATTTCAGGGTTGTTCTTGTTTGCTGCCTTCATGCTAACAGTGAATATCCAAGACCTATTTGTTTCATCTACAATCTGATCCTTTTATATAGTGGTCCTGTAGATCGTGAAAGGGGGTGAAACTGCCAGGGCCCTAGCAAAGTGCCGCAAAAAACTCCCCGGAGTTCAACTGCAAAAAACTTTCCTACACTGTTTAAAGTCATATAACAGAATTCTGCTGATTTGTTTACATTTATTCAGAAACTCTCTTCCTACCTAAATACGTGTGTAAAGTTCCCTTCTTCGGCATTTTGATTGCCTCATAGTCACTAATGGACTTCATATTCATAAGAACATATAAGTTGAAAAGTTGAGCAGATCATTCACTTTACCAAATAAAAAGCTAAGTTATTGAGGAAGCTGAAATTGTCATGGCAAAGACTGAGAAGGAAGTTGAATATAAACCTTCTTGGCTATATATACAATGCAATCGATAGTGTTTCTGGACATTCTGCAAAGATGCATCCTTCTAAAACCGCACGGCTCCAACAGCAAAGATGACTGATAGGTTATTAAACTCCAACTGCAATTAGATAATAATGTTTGTCAAGTTGTAATTTCATCGAAACCTTCAAGCATTTACATTATGAGATTGTAAATCTTAGCAATACACATAGGATGATTTTCAAGTAGCAGTGCAGGAAGGGTAACCACCAAATTCTTGGACAGCTCTACTACCTAATGTCAAGAAGAAAGGTTATTTATGTACTCAAAGAGTCATTATTAATTATTTGAAAATGATTTAAAAATTAATTTGCATGATGCATGAACTGTAAAAATCAGGTTAAGACAAGGAAGCACAGCTATCATGCAAATACAAAAAGCCCTTTGATGCTTATAGGGTTTTTTTATCATGATAGTACCTCGCACCCTAATTTACTGTTCTGTATACTCTACAAATACAGAACAAAAAGACATGACTCACTTCCCCTCTACAGGATCCATCTGAATGACAACATACTGCTTTTCTCTCTAGAGATCTCTAGAGGACCTCCAAGAATTGAAATTGCGCTAACTTCATCTATGACCTAAAGGTCCTGTAAAGATTTTGTAGGTTGATGAATGACATCAGGAGACCTACAACTTCATGTCTCAATATCCATAACAGTGATACCATCTTTCTCAGCATTTATCTGAAGTTACTCATCAGACTTGCATTTTAATGAGTGACCCATTATAAGAATACGGTGGCAATAACTATCATGGGTCATCAATCCCAAACTAGCAGCTGTCACTAATACAGAAGACAGCTTACTGAACTCCATTTCAACAGTGAAAGGGACTTTCCAGGCCTGCCTTGCAGCTTCATTTTTAGCAATGACAACACAAGGCAGCTCCTGCTTTTATCTGCCTGAAAGTATGACTCCACTTTAGAAGTGAGGGTGCCTGTGGCACGCCCTGCACAAAAACCTGTAATGATATGTTACATCTGCTGGGGGAAAAAAAAAAAAAGACATAAAACTTAAGAATGAAGATTTTTCTGCATGAATTTCAACAGGAGTACTCAAGAGCATATACTGCAAAGCAAGAAGGCAAGAATGAGCAGAGAAATCTGTTCTCCCAGTAAGGGCTGTGGCTGGGCTATGGGAAATGCTAGGTAAGAGCCTCTTTGGGTTATTATCTGACGACTGTGATCATTTGGCCATCAATGGATGCCAAACACATGAAATCCCTTTTTGGTCTTTTTGTATTTTGTAGAATGCTCTCCTTTTATATGCATTGTAATGTAATCTAAGCAGACCAATTGTTGTCTTTAAGGTTACCTAAAATTTCATTTCCTTCCTCAGATATTAGAGTAGCATTTTCTTATTGTGCATTTTTGAGATGTTTTGACCAAACCTCCTCTTAGGATTGCTGAATCTGTCTCTATAATTACCAGTTCTAATACTGCAGGAATTGATAGTAAAGCAGGTATATCGGTAAGATGCTTTCCACTGAGGCACAAAAATCTTGAAAAATATTATAGGCATATCACAGCACCTTTCCTGTCCAGCAGCTGATTCCACTTTCTGGAACTTGTTATAAACATTTTGCTCTTCACCATCAGTAATTAAGTGGAGTATGTGGAATCAAATAACCATTTAAAAGGAGATTCCTATTAACTAAATTGTTCATACATACAAGATTAGGGGAAAAAATAAGTAGGGAAAAGCTAAGGCTTAATATATGGTGGACATTCCTGAAATATGAAAGTGCAGTAATAATTTTAAGTCACATTTATGACTGACTCTGCAGTTGGAAGTTCTAATTCCATAATTTCTAAGCTACTCGTCTTTCCCCATTGATAGATTTGCTTCATCCACAGTTTTATGCTGGGATTCCCACTTCAGGTCTCCTGGTGCCAGTTCTGACAAGTCATTAGAGCTGCTGTGCTCTAAAGTCGATGAGGCCTTCTACAGACAGCTGGAAGTAGCCTCACGATCACAGGCCCTGGTTCTCATGGGGGACTTCAGCCACCTTGATATCTGCTGGAAAGACAACACAGCTAGGCACAAACAGTCCAGGAGGTTCCTGCAGAGCACTGATGATAACTTTTTGACGCAGGTGATGGAGGAGCCAACAAGGAGAGGTGTGCTGCCGGACCTTGTACTAACAAACAAAGGACTAGTTGGAGATGTGAAGGTTGGGGGCAGCCTTGGCTGCAGTGACCATGAGGTAGAAGAGTTCAGGATCCTGTGAGGAAGAAGCAGGGCAATAAGTAGGATCGCAACCCTGGACTTCAGGAGAGCAAACTTTGGCCTCCTCAGGGACCTACTTGGAGGAATCCCATGAGTTAGGGCCATAGAAGGAAGGGGGGTCCAAGAGAGCTGGTTAATACTTAAGCATCACTTCCTCCAAGCTCAAGATCAGTGCATCCCTATGAGTAAGTAGTCAAACAAAGGGGGCAGGAGACCTGCATGGATGAGCAAGGAGCTCCTGGCAAAACTCAAACAGAAGAAGGAAGCATACAGAATGTGGAAAAAGGGACAGGTCACTTAGGAGGAACACAGGAGTTTGTCAGAGCATGCAGGGATGCGACAAGGAAGGCCAAGGCCCATTTGGAATCAAATCTGACAAGGGACGTCAAGGACGACAAGATGGGCTTCTTCAAATACATCAGCAGCAAAAGGAAGACTAGGGAAAAGGTGGGCCTGCTGCTGAATGGGGTGGGTGCCCTGATGACAAAGGATACAGAGAAGGCAGAGTTACTCGATACCTTCTTTGCTTCAGGCTTTACTGCTAAGGCCAGCCCTCAGGAGTCTCAGACCCTGGAAACAAGAGAGAAAGTCTGGAGGAACCAGAGGGCTATGCTGCCTTTCAGAGGGACCTGAACAGGCTAGAGAGTTTGGCAGAGAGGAACCTCTTGAAATTCAACAAAGGCAAGCGCAGGGTCCTGCATCTAGGGAGGAATAACCCCATGCACCAGTATATGCTGGGGGTTGATCTGCTGGAAAGCAGCTCTGCAGAAAAGGACCTGGGAGTCCTGGTGGACATCAAGTTAACCGTGAGACAGGAACATGTCCATGTGGCCAAGAAGGCCAATGGTATCCTGGGTGCATTAGGAGGAGTGTTGCCAGCAGGTCAAGGGAGGTGATCCTCCCCCACTACTCAGCCCTGGTGAGGCCACATCTGGAGTACTGGGTCCAGTTCTGGGCTCCACAGTACAAGAGAGACATGGAGCTACCCGAGAGTCCAGTGTAGGGCTACAAAGATGATTAGGGGACTGGAGCATCTCTCTTATGAGGAAAGGCTGAGAGAGCTGGGACTGTACAGCCTGGAGAAGAGAAGACTGAGAGGGGATCTTATCAATGTATACAAATATCTTAAGGGAGAGTGTCAAGAGGGTGGGGCCAGACTATTTTCAGTAGTGCCCAGAGACAGGACAAGAGGCAACAGGCACAAACTGAAACACAGGAAGGTCCATCTGAATATGAGGAAAAACTTCTTTATTGTGAGGGTGACAGAACACCGGAACAGGTTGCCCAGAGAGGTTGTGGAATCTCCTTCCCTGGAGATATTCAAAACCTGCCTGGACGCGATCCTGTGCAATGTGCTCTAGGTGACCCTGCTTGAGTAGGGGCAGATTGAACTAGATGATCTTCAGAGGTTCCTTCCAACCTCAACCACTGTGACTCTAATTCCATACTGCCACTCATCCTCTCCCTTTCCCCTGTGCAGGCATTCACGTTGTCCTGGCAAACCTCATCAAGTGACTGCCCCAGCTGAACACTGACCACTTTTTTCACCTGGATAACTTTCAGATAGATCAGGAAAACTACCTGACCTAGCTGTGCACATGGTAGTGACAAAAGCAAAAATGTATATTCATATGAGATTAAAGCATTGACCATGGCCTGTGAAAATTTCTTGTTCCGACTACTCAGTGTTAATGACGGTGTATTAGGTTTAAACATTAGCCCCTGCAAACACTGCAGCCTGTGGAGGCTGCGTTCAGTCTTCAGAAAGGTTGATCAAACTGCTCTTAAAGTTACCACTTAGAGTGTGGCGATTTGTCAGAAGAGGGAAGGCATGAAGGATGAAGAAATGCAGAAAGTACCATGTAAAACTGTACCTAGAGTGCTGGATTGGCTCTTTTAGAAATGCATTGATCCTGAAAGGACACCTAAGTTTGTGTGCGCTTATCAGGTTGTCTAAACAAAGTGCTGCAACAGTTTTAAGAGACAGCTTCAGAAACGGGCACAAAACAAACTACTAGGATATGCAGACTTGCATATCTCACCAGTAAGATTCTTTGCTTACCTTTCCTCCTCTTTTCTTTTGGAAATGAGGCACTGACAGATCTCTAAGCTGATCTGAAAGTTAGGATTTTCTCTTTTCATCACTTGCTATCTCACATGACTGGAATTACATCAAAGTCCATTTTGAAATGCAAAGGATTTTGATATTTCTCTTTTAAAAGGCTGCCCCAGGCTGTTAAATGTTGCAGGGTTCTACAACAATAGGTCAATGAGAGTTAGGGTCCTAAATACCCTCATGTATCTACGTGGCTCAATTTAAATACTGTGAAACCAGTTGTAACAGATACCCAACATACACAGCAAGCAACTTAAAAGCAACTATGATGAATTCTAATTAATCTTCCTCATGTACTCTCCAGGGCAAGGGAGCTTTACTGTCACTCAAATTTAATTCAGAAGACACACTATCTTACATAATTAGCCTACTAAGGAGCCAGAACTTCATTCTGTATTTCTCTGAATTATCATAATTACTAGTAGAGCAAAAAAGTTTATTCTACTAGAAGACTTATTCTGTTACCCTCAAGTACTTTAACTTGCTCTGCTGTTCAGAATTAGAGAACATCTAAAACATTCAAAAAAATAGGTTTAAAATAGAATCTGTTATTCTCACAAACAAGCTTTCCTTTATGTAGTATGGGGGTGTAGAATATTTGTGGTGTTGACATTTGTGACTTTGTAAAATCCAAAATGTATACTTTGTACTGCCCTAGCCTACAGAGTGAGAATTCTCTGTATGCATGCTTGGTTATTTACACAGAGGTATAAAAGGAGTAAAGAAACATCAGAACTGAAATTTTAAAGCAGGGTAGAGCACCTAAATCCACATCTTCTATATGAGTAGCCCAAATAATAGTATACAAGAGTGACTTTAGAAATAATAGTTGATGTAGGATAATTTCAAGTGTTTTTCAAGTAATTACATATGAAGAATAGATTGACGTTTTATTACAAATCTTAATAAGACCTCCTCCTATAACCTGAGTAAGAAGCAGGACAAGGACCTGATAAAAAAGTCATAATATTGTTCTTTCTTCTGCTGCTCTTCTATGTACGGATTTAATATTCTTGGAAAAAACAACAAAGTGCTCTGAAATGCAGACTTACCACTACTCTCTGGCATGCTAGAGACAGAAATACAGCTAAAACTCTGCCTGCACCTCAACCCTGCCTAAGACGAGGGGACGGGAGTGCAGTAAGGGAGACACCTCTTCTCTCATTGCAGGGCAAGAAACCTATGCATGACAGTGAACAGATGTTTTAGATTTGCTCATTATTTTATTGGTTAAGAGAAAAAATAAATTCAATTTAGCTTTGATACCAGAATCTAGCCCAAAATTTCTTTGAAACTAAAATTTAAAGCCAATTAAAAATACCACTTTTTTGAAATCTTATCTTGTCTTCCACAAAATGGAAAATAGAATAGAAACATCCATTAATACACTTCATCCATCATACTGTTGAGGTAAATGTTTGTCAAAATGCACAGGCCTAGACTTTTTGGATTGTAATTGTTTCTCATACTAGCACAAGCAGGATAGGCTGGGTCTCTTTTCATCATCCCCATTTGCAAGTTAATACTTTAATTAATGCAAAAGTATTATATGAAAAATCTCACAGACAAGAGATTCATTCGGAATCAAGCTTTAGTGATCAGCTGAAATCAACAAGTATTGTAGAAAAAGTAGCTAAACCACGAACCCCCTTAGACACTCAGATAACAGCTGCTACGGGGGAAACAAAGGTCTCCAGCACTGGAACATTCCTTCCACCTAAATATTGATAGCTGGATACAGTCCAGACTTGTGACATTCCAATTTGAAAGGTCACAGTCTTCAAAAATAATAGATGGAAATCACTTATGAATATATAGAGCCTTTCAATGACTTTTTGAGCTAGAATGGTAAGCCGATGCATATTTTATATATCTGTTAATTACAATGCATACTTGTCATTATAACCTATGTATGCATTCTTTTATTCCTCTTCTTTGTACTGTAAAAATACAATCAAGTTTGTAAACTTAGTATTTTATATATTGTCTTTTATAATTGAACAACATATGGCTGATCACCATCTCTAGTGCAGTGACATTGTCAGGATTTTTTTTTTTTTTAATGTTTCTTTTTTGTGCATCACTGCTGTTCTTGACCTGCTTAGCTGTACAGCTACATATAATACATTATTTTAGTGATAGTCTTACAGAAGTATTTACCTTTTTCTCTCATTTCTTGTTGCTAGATTGCTTAGTACCTTTTTAAAATTGATAATCAAAAAGGGAGAGATGTGATTAAATATTTCATGGTTGGTCAAATTCCATGTCTGTTTAATGCCAATGTCCCCTTAAATCAATGTAAAAAATTCAAATTCTTCTCCAGTACGAACATGTATGCACTGACGACTGAATCCTCAGGACATGTGCACGTTTTCCTTTTATGTTTGTACACTAAAAATCTGCTTACTGTTTATTTTTGGGTGAAGAACAAACACTATTCCTTGTTGTGATCCTGTCAGCTGCCATAAAGACAGTAGTATGAAGTGAGGAAATACTGGAGCTGTCAAAGTATTACTTTCTTTATATGCTGGTGACAGCAGTCTGTAAAAATAGAAATAATATTCTTGTCCTCTGGGAAGGGCTATAAGCATGTATTTATTAGTACTTTTAAATCATTTTTCAATCTTAGAGATATTAATATGGTACTTCTGCATACAAAAGACAGGTAAATGTGGGAGAAAGGACAGGAATCTTCTAGGAAGTAAATATAGCAACGTAAAACACCAGGAAGTTGGGAAAAAACAGAAAAATTCATTTTTTTAAAAATTCACTGCAGTCACTTGGAATGAACAGTTTCCATTTGAAAGAACTGTAACATCAAATTGCAACAAACAACTCTGGTACAGACTTTCCAAGAATATCAATGCAATGATAGTATGATAAAACCAGAAAATAATAAGTGTAGTATCTACAAAGCAATATCTTTCATTGATAAAATAACCAATTTACTAATCAAACAAAATGCAATAAATCTAATTTATCTTAACTTAGGCTTTGATGTGCTGCTCCATTACAAACAATTATGCTCAAGAAGACAGAGATTGCTACAAGAAATATTGGGTATGCAGAAACTGGCTAAAAAAGAGGTGATAACAGGAAGTGTTGAAAGCAGAAGCTACAATGAAGTTACTATTGTATACTGCAACGTACTATCACATTTCGTATTTTCATTAATGAACAAGATAAATAGATTATGATTGTACCGATAAAGCAAATCAACAATGTGAAGATGCACTCTATTTCTGTTGACACCTGTAAACACCAGAGAAACACCATTTAAACTGAAGAAAATTGTTAAAGCAATAGGAAGAGAGTGTAAACTGGTCACAAGTAAGTTTAAGCTGCAAATCAAGACAAGGAGTCTAACCATTACTTTCTTTACCGTTCTGCCTTAATAAATAGCTGTTCTGTTTTATAAACTCAAAGAAATGAGAGAAGTAGGTCCAAATAATGAATGCAATCCTCTTCCTTGGAAGCAGGATCAAGTATTCCAATGCAATCTTGGAACATGCATTGCCTAATTTATTTCGAGCACTTCTGAAAAGGAGACTTGATGCCTTTCCTTTAGCACTTTCCTTCAATAGCTACAGTCTGAGATATTTCTAGCATTCAGCCTTTCTTTCAACATTATCATATAATCTGTAACCCTTACCCCAGAGCACCTATGCAAGTGAAGACCGTGCGTGTGTGTATGTGGGGAATACATCTGAGGTAGCCTTTGACTGTTTTGAGTCCGTAATTTGTACTTGCAAAGAAGCTTTTAAATAAAACAAGCTTTTAAACGTGTTGGTTTAGACATGAATTTTCTACTTCTGTTATCAAAGCAAATGAGATACCATTTATTATTATTATTTTTTTTTTTTTTTTTTTACAGTGAGACAGATACATCACTAAGGGCAGGATGAAATGGAAGGAGATGATGAAAAGGGTGCTGCTGGATTCAACTACAATACACTGCATAACAAAGACAGCAACTTTGATCACTGAAGCTTCACATAGTTACACTGCTCATCTGCAAGAGTATCTCTTGCATAAATGTTTAATACAATGAAGGATGCTGTCACTGATATGAGATCCAGTTTACTACAAAACTAGTATCATACCTAACAGGGCATAATTATAGCTACAGTGCTCTGAAATCTACAGTACTGAGTTTACCCTTTTTTCCAGGAAAAAATTACTTGTTTTTATACACTATCTATCTTTTAAAAAAGAAAACAGACCCCAAGTTTTCCCTGTTTTGTTTGGCAAGTAAAGCTTAAAGCCTGGCTCAGAAATGGACAAGAGAGTTCCCATTTTTGACAAGTAACTTTGACCATTTATGCTGTATAATATTTAACAAGTTTTGCTTCACAAACCATTAATTCTGCACAATGAAAGGCTTCCCCCAGTACACTGCTACATCCTTCTCACAGTTTTCACTGACATGAGAACTCACGGTTAAGGATTACAGATGACCCATGTGAGGCGTATTTTCTGAGATTCAGTCTAAATAAGGGCAGGAAGTTGATAACAACTGGGCATTGATTTTTAGATAGAGGAGTGCTCAGTTAACAGAAGTTTAAAAGATTCAGTGTTGTCACCTACAGTAACTCCAGCAGACCTCAGCTCGGATGATGAGGGAGTCTGTTTCTTTTCATGAAGCAACGTAGGACACTTGGCGATTCTTAAAAAGTGAGAAAGCAGTTTTTAAAGTTGTTACAACCTTTGTGCAAATTGAGCTCTTTCTTTACTACTGTTCTCTGTTCTGAAACTACTGAGTCTTCTCGAATCAATTCTGCATTTTACGTGAGATTCTTAAAACAAGATTTACAGAAACAATTTGATTTATTTCTTTACGCTTCAAATTCATGTCCCAACTACATGACTACAAAAATACTGAGGATTAAAACACACACACACACACACACGCACACACATGCTTTCCAGCAGGATGACCTGGGGACATGTTTAGCATAATGTTTAACTAGTTTGTGTTTTGCATGCCCTTTCAAAAGAACAAAAACACCCCCCCCCCACACACACACACACTTTTCAACAGCTCTAATAAGCTAACAGAACTATGCCTCATGTAATTCAAAAGTGTGCATGTAGGCAGTGAAGGAAGTCCCAGGATTTGCAAGAATATGCATTTTTCTATTTAGCTGCTGGGGTATTGAACTCATCACATGTCTAGAATCACATAATTACCCTTCCAGGGTAATCTGGGAAAGAGCACACTTACATACTGAAGGAACTTGGAGAGATTTGTTTTGTTTCTTCCATAGGTATGCAATATGGGGAGAGAGCGCTGTAAAGCTGCTAAATGAACACAATTTTAACAATAACCATAAAAGCCATTTCTGAAGCTGTTATGGATCTCAGCTGTTTATGAAGAATGTGTGTGTACTTGTGACAACATGGACGCACTCTTCCTTATCTAGTTAACGGTAGATTATACTTAGAAAAGCTAAATGGTAGAAGTTTGAGGTTTCTGTTCAAGCCTGTTCTTAAATATTGTGTAAGTGGCATTTCTTCAGCTATGCACTAGAGATTAATATGATAGTCATGCACTCTTCTGCCTTCTAGAAATAAAAACAACTAGATCTAAAAATGAAATACAAGATAAAAAGCAGATGAGAAGGAAAACATTATACAAAAAGGCCTTTTCCAAGTCTTCCTGTTTTCTTCATTAGTGGTTTAGGGTCTCATCTGCCTTCACCACTGAGAGTCCCAGGTACCTCCTGGGGTATTGCTGCAGGTCGCAAACTCTCCTCCTACATAAAAGCGGTTTTCAAGTTTTAGGAAGGGTTATTACACATGTTGGAGCACTGCCAGATGATCAGGTGACTGTATTAACTCCTTTTACCACTCTCCCACCCATACAAAAACTTTACTCTTGGGTGGACAGATTTGTCACCATACTCTCCTGTTAGTCTATGACACACTGCCTTGTGCTCTGACCTCTGCAAATGCCAGACTCCCTGCAGACACTCCACCCATTACTCACTGGGCTGCCTCCCAGGCAGCTGTACACAGGAATGCACCCACAGAGCACATGCAAGCTTTTGGCACCTCCAGCAGCTTTTTCCAAAGGAAAAAAAAATATCCAAGTTGAATATTCATTTGAAGATCTTAGTCAATAATTTAAGTGACATTAAATATATGGTAATTTGTCTTGGTGAGCTGGGACATATTTGAGGGATTTCATTCCTTTTTCATGACATCACCTAGATTAGGGAACTTGGGAGGGCTTGCAAATTCCTGATACCAGATGCCCGCCCTGACTGCATCCTGGCTTTGCGTTGTAACATGACCAGGATTGCACTTCTATGCCCTGACCTCTCCATGAGAAACACATAAACAGCTCTCCAGCAGCAAGGGGCAGCATTCCCAGGCACCTGCCTGATCTGGCTGACCTGGGGACCAGAGCATAGGGGTTTGCCACATAGTGGCCCAGCAGCTAAATGTTGATACAGCCTATTCCCTTCCAGTAGCCACTAGCTGCAAGTATCCCATTGCATGAGATAGCCAGTGAAAGGATAAAAGATTGAGCATGTCAATACTGTTACATGATTTTAATAATTTGACTTCCCTTGTGCATGATGGTTAACTTGTTCAGACACTCCCTAGGTAATTTCACTGCAATTATTTCTTGAAGATGCTAAATAACAACTTTAGATTTGGCTTCCCAACTTGGAGAGAGAGAGCATGCTGAATTGCAAAACTGTTTAGTATAACAAGTTTGCTATTTTATTCCTTCAACCCATTGTTTGCTCTAGCATTAGCACTCTCCTATTTACTTATTTAACATCTATTTTACTATGTCATTTGCTATTAAAAGTTGCACCGTTTCTGTCATGAAGCAGCTGAAACAGTGGACGACCTTACTGACTGGCTGGCAAGGCAGGTCTAAACAATAAAGATCAGAAACAAATATTTGATTTCTATCTTGTATTTGCCCATATCAAGACTAGTTTAATAATTTCAGTAGAGCTGTGTTCGAAGTCAGAAAAGCACATTGTTAGTTAAGCCTTGGTCCTTGCCTACAAAAGCAATAAATACCAGAACATGAGCAGCTCAACAAAAACCACAATTTACTAATTTGGAGATCCTCATGCTAGGCAATGACTATGCACAGCACCTATTGTAATGCACTTAACTGATCATTTGCTGAGGAACATCAGTAAGCATTTTCCTTCTATCCTGCTACCCCACCTTCACACGTTTCGTAAGAGACAGGTAGTTTCAGTCAGGAAGTTTGACAGGTGGGTTAATAAATGAAAGAAAAAAAGATAGTTACGCCCCCACCTCTTGGGAAAATGACAATGAGGGTGACAGCTAAGGTTATTTCCAATAATGCCGTAGCCGGGCAGCTGCAGAAACAAACCGCTCTCCTTCACCATGGGACGGTCTGCAAACAGACACGTATCCTAACAAACTCTTCCTCCGGTTACAGCATTGCACAAGTCCAGACTGCTGAGGTAAGGTAAGGCCCGGTGGACAGGCTGGAGTGCCTACTCTCTCCTTGTCTCTCTCCCCGCCATTTTATCCTATTTAAGTTCTCTTCGTGTGCTTATCACCATGATTTTTTAATCCTCCAGTCTTTGGGAAGCAAAAGGAATTTAATAAATGCATGATTAAATCAGCTGTGCAGGATATTTCATCCTGCTGACTGACAGAAGAACAATTTGTCACATGATATAAACAACGAAGCAACATAACAAGGCTGAGAAAAATAAAAACAAGACCCCAGATGACCATGTGGCCTACTCACATTTTTCTGAGTTCACTTGCTCCAGCTTGGGCATAGGCATAGAGCTCTTTTCTAGGATACCCACTCATTTTTTGTACGGTGGAACTGAACAATTAGCTCAGACTGCACGATACATAACATTTGTTTTAGTAAACAGAAGAAATCTTTCATAAAGAGTAATTACTGAATAGCTTACAGCTTTACTCCTACAACTACAGTCAATACTTTTTTTCTTTCTTTCTTTTTCCTGAATAAAAAAATGCCTTCCGCCTACTTGCTGCAGTGGGCAGCCATTTCTGGCAACTAAAGCCACTAAAAGGCATTTTAAACTGCCTAAAAGAATACTCTGTCACAAACTGCTGTTTCAAGGTCAATGTTCTAAACTTGTCAAAATATCAAGCAGCATATATGCGCATGGTTTTAAAACAAAGTATCAAGTTTCAAAAATATAAGCAGTCACCTATAAGATACATACTGTGCCTAACCAGTTACGTGAATCATCTAATACAGACACTGTACATTCTCTGGAAGATAAAGTGGCAGAGGAGGTCTGTGTACATTCCTGTAAAAGCCCACTCCAGCTGGCTGCGAGGGAATGTGTGCCGCTAAGACATTCTTTATCGCGCATTCTTTGGGTTTGAGAGTCAACAGCACCTACAGCCTACTGCAATAAAGTGGCAAAGAATGACAGGCATCTAAGTAGAAGAGAGCGAGAAAGCAAGTGTGTGCACGCACGTGTATGTATGTGTGTGCAGAAATGCAAATGCAGTCATTTTGAAAGTATTTGAGATCCTTTTACAAGTTCCCCAAATCTTCAGGACTGTTTTCTTTTCTCTTCCCAAGGGACAGGATCCCACACTGGGGGGGGGGGGGGGGGGGATAGTACCACTACATCCATTGTGTGGCTATTAGGGCCTCAATTAGGTTATGGGGGGCTCAAATTCAGAGTCCATCTCCTTGAGGGGATATAAATCCACTCCTCAGGGCAAGAATGATTTTAGCACCTTTTTGCAAATATCTTTGGGTTAATAAAGATACTATAAGACCACTGGCCAACTTTTAAAATTAGCACTAGACTCTATTGTTTTGATTCTGTGGCAACCCGGCAGGCTCTGCATAACTGCATGGTGCCATGGGACCTTGCAGTCCTTAGGTATACCCAGCATGAGCAATTCATGTCATTATACATTAAGTGCAAGCATTGGTTTATGCCCAAGGAAATAGTTTCTGCAGCATGAGGACAGCAGTGCAGTGTGAATGCCAAAGAGTTCTGTCCTTTCCTCAGGAACATTACTTCATGGTACAATGAGATCCTGAAGCCATAAGCCTTTTCTAAGGCACATGGAAATAGGTAACAGACAAACAAGGAGAAAAATCAATTCTTCCTCACAGGTACTTAATTTACACCCTGATAGGACTTGTATACACTTGAGAAGTTTGTATTTACACATAAGGCTACCTTACAGATAAAAAACCTACTTAAAAACATGAAAATAAATGTGTTCTCCACCTTCTTAGAACTTATACCAAACAACACTACCACACAACGACAGAGAGTGTTAGGGGTCTCCTCGGTATTACAGCTGCCCACTGAACCAGCTAGATGAACCCTGCTAAAGTAAGAGCAAGGGAGAATAATTTCAGCAACCTTTAGTCAAGGGCCAAGGAAACCTGTTGGCACAGCAGACTTCACGACTGTTGTGAATGACGATATAGGACCCACATACAGCTTCAAGTTTATTATACCTTTTCTGTACAACTCCCTTGCTCCTACTATTTTTGCCTAACACCTTAGGCAGGTGTGAGTCACCAAACTTGTTGCAATTGTTGACAGTTGTTAATAAGCTGAGGAATAGAAGAATTTGCAGGAAATCTATTTGCTGAACATGACGCCTTGTTCACAACCCAAGGCCTACTGAAGGGTTTGGACTGAGAAGGCAGTTACAGGATATTTAAAAAGTGTCCTACATTTTGTTTGGTGTAAGCATATGAATATGATTTAACTGCAGTTTTGCTGGCTGATTTCTAAGTGTTTTTTCTCTTTTCAAATTGTCATTTCCATGTTTGCTTTGGCACAAAATTTGGGTTTTCATAACCATGAATTCATGTACTTTCTACTTCATAAAACCTCAGAAAACAAGACATGCAATCCTGGAAAAATTAGGAAGACAAGCTCAGTGATAATCAGTTCATCATGAAGTACACACTCCCTACAAATTTCTTATGAATATAATCTGCTCCAGCTATAGAAACTCTAGGTTGTACTTCTGCAACTTCATCCAAGTAGCTGATAAACCAGAGATGATTCTTTTTTAATCAGTGCTGATCAGGCCCTAACCAGTACCCCACAATAAATAAATAAATAAATATGCACACAAGGCCTGAGGTGTATATGTCCAAATCTTTTTCAATATGACATACTCCTGCATTTCAGGGGCTTTTGACCATTTTTTCAACATAGGTGGTAGTGAAGAAATCACCCCAAAACATTAGCAAGAAACTCAAGTCGCCTTTTTTTTTTTTTTTTTTTTTTTTTTTTTTGAGTCCTGAATTCATTCTGAAAGTTATGTCAAACTTTATGATCACTACTTGAAACATAAATAACCTTTTTTGACTTTTGGATCTCGCAACCTCAGCAAATCCATGGAGAACAGTATTCTCAATGGCCTGCCTAATACAAATTTGACTCAGATTCATTGCCCAGCCTGGGATGATGCAGGGAGCTAGCCCTTAGAAGTCACAAATCCCTTCCCTTCCATGCTTTCTGCTACAGGAGTGTTTCATCCCACTTCAGTTCTAAACATAACCCAGTGTATTTGTCATGCATATCATTTTTCAGCCCTTTCATTCTTTCCTATCTGCAGGTATATGGAGTATAAGGACAGAACGTACACAGGATAGGAAGAACATAGGCTAGAAGGACAGAAGTGGTGCATACAATGGTTCAACTGTAAAATGAAAGTGATGCCTTCATATCCTGAAACCTCTGCATCAGTCTGTAGGCAACAGAGCTGATGTGATCAATGCCACATGACATACCTCCGATCCCCCAGTGGTCCAGAAGGTACTACAGAATGCATGGAAACCAGTGCACTGCAGGGGAGCAGGAGAGCACATATCCAAGTCTCATCCCAACTCTATGCTGGGAAATACAGCCAGACATCAATATTTGATCTCATATCCCATATAATAGCTATAATTGTGTATGAAGGTGCATGATAAAGAACAATAACTGCTTTGCAAATTATCTCGCCATGACATCGATGCAGGTAGCAACCACAAGGCTGTAACAAAGTGTTTGATTACAATCAGATCTCAACTGTGATGTGTTGCAGCAACAGCAACCAAAGTGTTTTACTTTACCTGGCCAGATTAGAGAACTCAGACATTACTTGAATATCTGGCAAAGACAGCATCATCTGAAATACCTGTCTAAGGTGCTACATGATAAATGATATACCATTGCTCAGTAGCTTGGGAGCTATGTTCTCCTACAATCAAATCCAGCTGTGGCTTCTAACAGCCTCCAGTTATCACATCACTAACTGCAAAGTTCTCAAACCTGCAACATCAAGCATGTCAGCTTGGGTGAAGAACTAAACAGAAGAAATGTGATTTGCCTGTCTGATTCATTCTCTAGTCTCCACATACTCCCCCCTAACCAGAGCCCTCACAGACAGCTCAAAGTTTCTGGCAAGCTCAAGCATACACTTCCTCTGGGTCCTATCTTTTTCCTCAAGGCACTGTGGAGCCAAGATCAGGTAGGCCTGTCCTAGCCAATAATTATTTCAGCTCTAGCACATTGCACAGCCCTGCTGTTGTGTCTCCCCTTTCCTCACGCTCACTCTTCTTCCTTTGCTGCACTCCTCTGCAGGCCTGCCAGGCATCTCTCCTCTCACTCTGGTTGTCTGACCTTGCAGTTTTATGATTCTCTGCCTAATGACACCCCATTCTTCCTTTTGTCCTTGTCCAGAGGTAGGAAACAGGACACAAAAATCAGGCTAGTCCGGTAGGGTTTTCTTTGCCTCTCTAATATACCCCTTTCCCAGCAGTCTCCAACTGTCCCTTTGACTCCCCATTAGTTGTTTTCCTCCCTCCTCAGCACCACTATGTATGTATTACAATATCCTCTCAGTTCCTCTGAGAGCCTTACCTCTTTTGGACACTGGAAACTGCTGATAGCTCATTAGAATCAGCAATTTTTAATTACATTGCATTATTAAGGATAGGTTAGCAGTTAAGGCTCCATACAGTCCACAACATCCTTTCCTCTCACAAAGGATGAACTGTGCTAGTGTTGACTGCGTCTGACTTTAATCAGTAACTGCAGTAGTGCTTACGTTTCAGAGATCTCTCTTGCTGATACACAAGCAGCGGTCACAGATTTGCATAATGTATTCCACCAAGTTCAACTGGATACAACAGTGTAATAGAATACAATGCAGGGCAGTAATATGGGGATACAAAAGAGCCACATTCCACTCAGAGGAACAATTCTAATTATTTTGGTAGCTAAAACAACAACAAAAAACCCAAAACAAAAAAACAGAACTGTGTATGTAAGTTTTCAGGTGATGATTGTGGAAAGGTAACAATACAAGTCGCAATTTTATTATCTAATAAATGCTACTTAGCCATTTAGAATCTGAATAAGATCTGCAGCTCACACACTTCAAAAATGCTTTTGAAAGCCAGGTTAATGCAAATGGTAGGTATTTATTTTCTTAGAATTACAAAACAAGACATGTTTGGGGATGAGAGATATATCAGGTCTATAAGTGTATTAGATGCTTTAAGATAAATAGGGGAGGAAGGAAGTCCAATGGTTTTCAATCTGTAATAAAGAGAGCTCAAAATAATAACAAAGAAATCAGAAATTTCCAGAGAAGAGTCAATATACACAAAAAGAACTCAGTTAGGCTCTGCAGTACAGTTCTCATCCAAGTGGTTGATTGAGGAACATGGAGGTTTCTGCACCTGCTCTTTCCTCACAACACTGCAAGGAAATAGTAGGAGCTAGCAAAGACACTTTTCCCTGCACAACCACCCAGTTCACAAAGCAGCACAAGACAGAGCTTGCAGGGTCCAGCTTCATGTCATCAGGATGGCAGGCCTGAACAGCTAGGCAAGCTTACTAACGCAAGGGAAACAGCTACCAGGCTGAAGCTCGCTTGTACCTAGCTGGCATGCAAGACCAACTTGTACCTCTGCAGCTGGTGTTGACATGCCTTGGGTTACCTTCGCCTGTTGCTACACTATTCTGACTTCCAAACTTCGTTGTTCTTTCCTTTTGAATGGCTTGCATCACCACTTGCATTTGTGTAAGTTGTTAAACCAGTCTTTAAATATATATAAAACTGTACTTAAATTGAAGGAAATCAAGGCAAAACAGAGGTCAATGATACGGTTCCTATAAACTCTAATACCTTATTACATAAATGGAATCACGGACCTATAAATTCCGGATTTCCATGAAAAATGCTTTCCTGAATTTTGAGTGTGTCTGATTTCATGATGCTTCTTATTAACTCCTAGCATCTCAGACTTCATCATTCTTACCTTGTTTTTCCCCCCCTTCTCATTCATGGGTCTGGAGGGGGAAAAAAAGGTACAGTACGACCTCCCATATAGCAAAGGCTACAGAATCTCATGAAGCAACATCAAGCTACATTTGTAGTTCAAACATATCTTACAGGTCGGCATGAACAGCCAATTGAAAAGATGCCACAGAAAATCTATCCACATACTATTTTAGTGGTAAAATCCACCTGCGGTTAAAACCCAGCACTTCATTTATAGTTGGAATCTTTAACATTTTCAATGGATTATTCCTACTAGATTTTTGTTTTGTCCATAAACTCCACACTGGGATGTTTTCTGTACTCATAGTAAGTATTTGGAGGATGTTCATAACTTCAGGACGATCTCACTTGTTTTCAGCTTGTTCCACATAAATAGTTAGAGACAGAAAATCTCCATTCAAATTACTACCCATAAAAGCAAAGGTAGCTAATTACCTTTAGACATAATTTTAAGCTTTGTGTATTTAATAATTTTATTTGTTATTGGATTAGTCAGGATTTGGACTGTCACACTGCACACAAGCCTGCGGGGAACAAAGAACTAGCAGCAACAGGCAGGACAGCAAAAAGAACAATCACTAAGCATCACCAATCATGTGGGGTTACACACTTAGTAAAGAAAATATTTTTTAGCTAGATCTTATGAAAGATAATCTTACTTCACCAGCTATGACAAATCACTGTGACCTGCCCACTCAAGAATTTGCTTTGTTTCTCTGTTTGGGAAGGACAGCTTTTTGGCACCAGCGTCCTAATGTTATCAGTGCCACAAAGTATCAGTAAAAAAAAGTGACCAATACCGATAATAAAACAGAAGCATCTCAGCCACTTCTTAGTTTTCCCTCTATCTTCTGACTTCTTGCTATTTTTCATTAATTCCCTCATTTTCTCTCAATCACTTTCCTTAATATGCTTGAGTGGAATAGGTACATACCTAAGAATAAAAATCTATTACTGCCAGAAAGCAGTTAAAGGAATGTTAATACTGCAAAGTCAAAGATGAAGTACGGAGGGTTAGACTTGGTTTTGCTCCCTCATACTTACACCACAATAGTCTTCAGTTACCGGCACAAACTGATTCGTGGGGTTCTCAGTTCCAGTAACAATCAGTGCCACAATCACCTCCACCCAGGAGATTAAATTGCAGGAAAGAGTTTCTTAATGACTGCAATTCTGGGCTGTGCTATACACAGCATACACAGTCTTAGCAGAATTTAGCTTTAGACTCCAACAGGTCGACTACACATGTGCAGCGCTGTCATGTTTTGAGATAAAAAATAATTTTGTCAATAAGCTCTGTCAAATGTCAAATTCCTGTTTATGGTACTAGGGGTAGTAAAGCTCAAACAATCTTTAAGATTTTGTGCTTTCACACTGGCAAATAGTGTATTCTTCCTAACCTCCTTTTTAAAGATCAGGAGAGCACATGGAAGGCACAGTGCTATCTACTGAGGAAGAGAGTGGTAACACTTAACATTTGACTGATAGTGAACTGAAACGGGCTTGTCTTAAATTAACAGATTCACTTAAGTGATTAAGCAACCTTCTTCACACAAAAGTAACAAAATGAAGAAAGAGGAGCCTGAGATGAAGTTGGAAGGTTGTGCCTCTTCTCATTCAAGACTCTAATTTCCTGTTCTATGAAAAAGCAGCACATAGAAGTACATTCCTCTGTGCTGAAGTTATAGATAGCAGTTGGCAATGATTTAGTGAATATACCTAAAAACATTAATCTAACAGACACATTACAGAAGAAAGGAAGAATTCCAGGTTAGACTTTTTGAGGAACTAGTATTCTAAGCACCAGAGAGCGCTTCATAGTGGTACTACAGAAAGGCATGTTATAAATTCATTATCTGTAATGGTTTTGCTGTGGGTATTATGACACCAGTGCCGTTAGTCAAAAAGACACCATTAACGTTTGATTTCAGATCAAATTCACCTCACTAGTCAGGATTTCCCAAATACCCAGAATCCCACTTAATTTTCCATTCATCCATTATAAACAAGTGTGCACTCCCCAACCCTGAAAGATCCCCATGCTGATACTCTCAATTTAGCCTGATGCTGTTTCATAGAACAATTTCTTGTACTTGCCTGGCTCGTGTATTTCTGATAATACCTAGTGTATCCTCTACTGCTTCAGTTTCAAAAAGTAGGATTGTGTGCTATTTTGATTCTTAAAAAATAGATGTATCTAGAATAAATCTGGCCATCAGGACATACCTTCTTTCAATCACTTCCTTAAAAATTATTTTAAGATGTACCATGTATTTCCACAGAGCTGTAGTTCTATCATTGTACATTTTATCTCCAGAGGGATGTTGCATTTTATTAACTAGTTGGCAAGCCTCAAAATTGATCATATCCTCAACACGAACCTTTTTTAAACCAAATAAGACATGTTGTACTGAAAGAAGTAATCCTCGCTACACAAAGAGCATCTCCAATTCATGAAAAAAACTTCTCTGCTTTACAGTTCACAGGGAGGGCCCTGTAACTACTGTTCCTGTCAGTTCAGTATTGTTTTATACACAAATTGATCAGCCTTTGTATATTTATGCTCTCTACTGCTTCAGGACCATTTCGTCTAGGAATCATCTCTCCTGTGACAATTAAGCAAGTCAGATCACCTGCCCACTAAAGCAACCCCTCTTTTCCTCCCAGTCTTCCCACTCCTTAATGAAAACTAGTCTCAAACTTGGCTGCTGTGACTGGAGTCCTGCCAGTTCAATCCCAGGTGTAGAGGACCGTAAGAATGCAGATATTTCCAAGGTAGCGTTACAGCTCATGAAAGGAGGCACCCCTAAGCTGCTTCTAATGACAAGGCAATGAAAGGCACTCCAACAGAAGTACCAGAGGTCAAGAACTTGGAACAGAATCCCTAACATCACTGTATTTTTGAGAGCGGTGCCACTACAGAACACAAGACCAATGCGAGGGTCACTTATTCACACAGCTCTCAAGGTAACACAACAAAACCCCGCACCTACTAAGAATCCCTTCAGTGATGTTGTGTTTAAATAGGAGATTTCAAAGGGCTTCAATCACTGTGTTTCAAGAGTTGCACAAACGTCTGCGAAAGAAGCTCAGTCAGCAGCCAGCATGGAAACATTGCTGCAGGAAGGCATGCCAGTCAGTGTTGCGCGTTGTATTTACAACTACATGGAGAAAGGAGTTTAAAACATTTTACCTCTTTTCTATTATACTCTGCCAGCTACCAGACTGCACGGATCAAACAGCCTCTGGCTATCTCCTCACCACCTAACCCTTTTCTTCTCATCACTATACTCAAAGGGGGCTTTCCAGACTCAAAGCTTTTATTTTCCTGCTCTGTCAAGTCAATAGCCAATGACCTGAACCACCTCCAGCCACTTCATTCTCTAAGCCGATTTTGGTCATTCTCCTGATGTTTGCCTCTGCCTCTTCCAGGCCTTGCTCAACACTAGCACTGTGAGGACTGGAAAGGTCAAATGTGTTACACGATGTGCATGTCTATTGCATTGTCCAGTACAAAAAGAGTACTAGCAAGCCTACTCCAACTTACAGTTTCATCTTCACCTAAACACCAACAATAGTAATGAAAAAATAACCCAGAAAGAAGAAAAGCAGCAGCCAGGACAGCCGAATCTTCATCCAAAAGTTACATCAATCTGGACTGTTCCATTTCTATGCCACTAACTTACACACATATTTACACCTTAACAATCACAATAAACACAGCCTTTCTTCAAAATTACTTTGCAAACAGGACTAGCAAATTACCATGATGCTGCTTCTCATTTTTCTTTACCGTACTACAGGCAAATACTGTGAAATGGCAGTGCCAAGTCTATTTGCTGCAACTTCAAATATGCATAAATTTTGTCTCCATTCACAGCTGGACACGAGCATCAGCAATGCATTTTCCCATTGTGTCAAGCATTAGTCTGAAAGTGGCCAAGACAAAATGTAAAACAAGGAATCACGGAAATTTGATAGTTTAAGTACCAGATCCAAATTCTTATTGTCTCTCACTGCAGGAAAAATAAATAAATAAATAAAAAGACTGTAGAGCCAAGTAGCAAAATATTGTGCCTTGAGACAGTGATGTAGGATCCTGAGAAGCTCTGTGCGTGTTTGTTGGGGGTTTTTCTTGTTTGTTAGGAAAAGCACAGAAATGTGTAGACACTCCACAAGAGAAATGTCTCAAAGCAGTGTAACAAAATAGCAGAGATAAAGTTTAATTTTGCTGCAAGAAGGAAAAAAAAAATCCTGACTTTTCCAACTTAGGTGTAGCCTAGGATGAACCACTGTCCACTCTTTAAGAATGAGAAATGTCGTTATTAGCTATAAAATTGAAAAGCTGTGTTACCATAACAGACAGCAGAATAGCAAGAACGGAGGCTAGCATTTTATTTGTTCCACTACATCATTTAATGATAGGAACAGGACTTCAGTCAAGGCAACCACACAAATTGTGTTTACAGCTTAAATCCCATTAGCACCATCATATATTATACATACAAGGTAATCACTTAATTTAGTTCTCTTTCCAGTTCTCTGCCTCCCTCTCCCTCACACAGGCAGGAAAAAAAAAGAGAAATAAGAAATAGTATGTGCTTAAATATTACAACTAGGAACTCATGTGAGTGATACCTATAGCAAATAGTACTATTTTCATTCTTGCATCAATTTCACTGATTACAGTCTGATTTATAGACTTTGTCCTATAAGAACAGTTGCATATAAAAATGCACGTTGTCATACAAACAAAGATTTTTACCAGGTGCCACACCACTCTTAAAGAGTTACTGTGCCATGGTACTTGCACCAGAGGGGATGGTATTACCCTCCACTAGAGATATGCTGGTTGCGCCACAGAATGGGAAATGGTGAATTACTTCAGATTGTTTAGGTAATACTATCACTCTACAGGCTCTTTTAACATGGTAACCTACGCATTCTATAATTTTTAGAGCATTACATGATACCCAAGAAAGGAGCTTCAAAGAGCCTACTCTTTTTGGAGATGACTTACATTGTCGTTAACATTTAAATAACCAAGAATGCTTAATGTAAGGGACCAACATGAAAAGTAGATTAGTCTTCAGTAACAGGTATCTGTCTACGCGCTTACAATCTCACTAGTGCTCTTCTTTACATATGTAAGAAATCTGACAAACTTGTAAATCCCATTTAAAGTGATAAACTACTAAGTGCTACTGTTGAAGCATTCCTGGCAACATGCACCATTGACTTGATACATATAACACATAGATTACATAACTGCACAGGAATGTCATTGTAGCATATAACTCAGCAATATCCACTTAGTGGAAATTGTTACTGTACTTGATAACTATGGCCAATTCTAAGGCAAGGGATAATTATTTTCAAAGGAAGTTGCACCCACTTTTGCTCAGCTGTGTACAGAACATTCATTGTCAATCACTTAGGAACTGTGCAAAACAACTGTTTACCTGTCAAACTTGTGTTCCCTGTTTCTGTAGAAGACTCCACAGAGCAAAGAGTTACTCCTCATCAGATTCCAAAACAGTAACCCTAGAATTGCCTTTCACACATAAGATGCCTGAATAAAAGATTTTGGTTTTTTTCTTCCTATATTTATGCTTGTGCTTATAATCTGGGATTTACAGTAAGTTACATATGAAACACCTTTTCAGTCTCTTCATTTCTTAATCAATCACTTAAAACTCAGCTGGAAAACAGCTGCATGTGAAAATTCAGGGGGTGGGCTTGGATGAAAATTTGCTACCAAGAGACTAGTACAGGACTAGAATCGATATAGTTACTCAACTTTTAGATTTTTTTTTAAACTCTTGCATCATTTAAATGAATAATAAAAGGCACCAACATGCTGAACATAGTAGAAGTAAATTCCAGTCTGTGCACCTATTTCACAACTTACATGCTTTTGCCCTGGGACCAGACAGTGATTTAATAACATCGGCTTCGGAGATGTAAGCTCTGATGCTTTCATTTATAATTCCTGATGACATCTGAAGTGGATTGTGTATTTCTACAATTGTGGTAGGGAAGGGATTTACATGTAAGTGGATTTGAATTTAACGTATAGGACAAAACTGAACTTAAGCATAGTTAAATACAACAGCACAACCAGAAAAGGAATAGCTTCCCAAATAAAACTTTAAAGTGAAAGACAAATGGATACAAGAAGAAAACAATGCTGTATCATTTTATATGTTAAATCTGTTTTTCCACCCCCTTTCTTTGCAGGGCTTGGATGCTTTGTGCTATTTTAATGCTCAGGCTATCATTTTCCTAAAGCACTTGAATGAATACAGAAGGACAAAGGTATCAATCTGAAGGGCATAGCTGTTTGCAGTGAGGTAACTGTGCGATTTTTATTCTGTTGATTCAGTGTCTCTTCAGATCAGATGAATGATAGGAAGCGCATCCGTAAGCAAATTTGCAGCTTCATCTTTATTGCATACTCTCATGCCAAAGCAAGCAGATCAATAGCATCTTAGTGGAACCCATTGATGGCCTGCATCCTCATCACCAAGGGTGCAACCACAACAGGATATACTATTTAATGAACTACAAACTCTCTCTCACACACCCTTATACACAAGTAAATATGCTGAAGCCAGTTCTAACTTTTAATATTTTGTCTATGAAAGAAACCTGGAGAGGAACTTGCTTCCTGACATCCAGCTGTTTTACTGTTTAGATGACCCAGATTATGTTTTTAAACACATTTGTTTGGCGGAGCTATGAATTGGCTTCTAAGGGGAAGAAGAATTATGCAGAGCATTAAGACTGATTAGAAGATGCCTCTTTTCATTTCTGAATTCAGAGAAATCCTGCAATGTTCTAAATTGAACTAGTCAAAGAAAGATCAAAGGAGAAGGGAAGGCAATTAGCAGCCTAGTACTTATCTCTCTTCAAAAGAAACAGTTTTACAGCTTTTGTTGATAAGAACAAAGTACTACCATATTTTAAAGGGCTCTTAGTAAAGTATCTTAAATCACAGGGGTATCAGTATAAGACTTGTGAATTATGTCTGCTTATTTTAAAATTGGAATTGGTGAGGAATATCTGCCCATTCTGATGAAGGAAGGGCCACAATAAGCTAATTAGCAGAGAAAGAAAAACATAAAAGAACAAACAGTGCAGGCTGTATAGACTAACAGTCTGGAAAGCTCACACATACACAAAACACTCTCACACCCTAGATAATAACTGTAACTTTCTAATTTTCTAATGAAGCCCAAGGAAGCAACAAACACCATACCCAGTAGAGTTCTCCTCAAAAGTGCGTGCATTAAAGATAAGATGCAAGCTTTATATTGAAAGTCCCACCTGACTGAGGATAAAAATGGCTATGAGTTAGCAACAAGAGCAGCCTACCTGAGTTTATGAATGGTATAAAGCAGTAACACTGTATGTATGACTACGTATGTATGAACCATATAAAGCAGCAAGTGCCCTCTGATCACCATTTAAACACAGAAGAGGCTGCAAAGACATGCATCGACTCAACACAGGCATTACAGAATGATAAAACAGAAACAGAAGCACAGAGACATTCAGTGAAAAAATTTTGTTGGGGACATCAAGCACTAAATTGTGGACACCACATAATGGCTTGTAAAGCAAACAGTTGCTGTTTAGTATCCTAGGGGGAAGCTTTACACAGATGCATGAAATAGCACAAGATAGGACTAGGACCTTAGAGTCCCTGCTTGTGTCCCTATTGAGGCTTCTCCTCAGCACTGATATATGCATAATGATACCACAGCCGGGGAAGATCTTGGATGAGTTTTGGTTTATCCTCAAAGGATTTTAAGAACCTCTTCAGCCAAGCAGAAAAAAAAAAAAAAAAAAAAAAACAGGTGATTCAGTAAGAAAAACAGGCCAACTGAAGTATACGCGCCACTTCCCTTTACTAGCTAAATGTCATATCTCAAAGCAGATGCAAGGAGATTAAGTGCCTAGCTACCCTATCAAGGTTCGTCTCCAAAAGCAAACTTGTGGATATACTGGATCAAGGAAAAATAGCAGAACTGCTGGAAGTGCTACAGTCCCATTAGGCAAGACTAGTAAAGGCAACTCCTAAGACAGATGAGGTTGGCATGGGGAATCTCAGGCAGTGGAAAACATCCTTCCATCAGACACAAAATGAAGAATCTTTACAAAAAATAAAAAGGCTGTCTTCCTGTTAAACATAAAATTACACCTTGAAATAGAAAAGTAGATGATAGAGTTCATGATACTAGATGGGACAGAGAAAAACATTAATTTGATATGATATTGAGTACTGAAAGTTTTATTAACACAAAGCTATAGTTAATGGCTGGCAGTTGGTGACCACCAGAGTACTGAATGCTTTTGTACATAACCATCATATAAGCCTCAGAAAAGCAGACCAAAACTATATCCTAGCCTTTCCTGTCTAACACAAAGGATGCAGTAGATGCACTGCAAGTGTCCTTCATCTGGGGCTTCCCTAAAACGCAAATATATCCACATGTTTAGGGAAGTGCCTTTGTCAAACTGCTATTTTATTTATCAAGTCGTTACTCAGGGAATTAGTATGTGCTTATTTATCTGCACAGACTAAAGCAGCATGAGGAAAGGCAGCTCCTCAGTAGGAATTCCAAGCTGCAGGAAAGAGCAGCTTGTGCTGCGACTTGGGAAAAAAAGTACTACCACATCCAAAAGGATCACAAGCTTATCGTTCTATCCTCAGTTATCTGTGCAATGCAAACACAGCAGCATCAATACCAAACTGTCACCATCTGGGTTCACACACATCAGACTACTGGGGGGGTAGGTGAGGCTCCAATGCAAGATTTTTGGACAACGATTAAGGGGTCACTTGAGATAAAAAAAGTTATCTGATTTGATGTCTTCATTTTGGGAACTACTAAAGAGCACCACCCTCCACAGCAAGACAATTATGTCCAAGGGTGTGAGTGGCTCATTCGAAGTCTGAGACGGACTCAGTCTCATGAAGTTTAATCCTCCCTAATAGAGTTGTTTCAGAGATTGTAGTCTGATCCATCCCTTTCAGCAGGTGTTCTCTTTGCTACCCTTCTCTTCTCCTAGGTTATCAGAGTTCCCATGCTGGCATACTGAAGTCCAAGAAAACCTGGCATACGTGTAGATAAGTAGTTTAATTTTTATTTAGTAAAGAAAACAAAACATCACGTTATATGTTTCCAACAGTACTCTTGCCCTTTCTGTTGCATATAGAATAATTAAGGAAAACTTACATGAACATAAACCAGGGACTGCTTTAACATGGCACTACAAACTCCAAGCACACACATTGTCTCATAGCACTGAAATTATGCAGGTGACATTCTGAGAAGTTTGATCATTAAATACAATATCTGTATTGTGTTTAATACAAATAACTGCTTCACCAAACAATAATGACTTGAACCACAACAGTACTAGTAACCTTCATGAACAACAGTAGTATTGTATTGTCCTGGGGTATTAACAATAGTATAGCTGAAACTGCACCTAGAATTTCCAGTTTAGGGAAACAATCTACAAGTTCTCCATCTCTTTGGAGAAGTATGTTTCCCAATGATTATCACTATTATTTGGACAGTAATTACATTTGCTATGGATACCTGTGAGGGGATGATTAATTTGAAGTTTGTTTTGGCTATTTTAAAATGGGACATGAAGTAAATGTTTTCTCATGCTGAACACGCACTAGGGAGTTCTCTTTCATGGGAAAAGCAATATTTCAAAGGACAAATGCGACTGCGGAGAGATCTCAGATGGATTGCAGAGAGGCCCTGTCCAGACCCACTCCATTCTACCTTAAAGCCCCAACCTGACTAAAGTCTCCAGGTACCTGCTCAGCTTCCCTACCCCAATGCAAATAATTTATGAGGAACAATAACTGAAAGATGACCTTATAGCTGTTTAGCAAGTGTTCTTGAAGACATTTCATTTACTTCACTAGAGCAGGGACTGAAGACATCTCTTACAACTACCCTTATTGTATGGGGGAGGCAAGCAGGGCAGATTTTTAGGGTGTAACAAATCCCAAATCATTTTTTTGACTGGCCAGCCTGAGGAATTCTTGTACTTTGGCATTTGACATTAAGCAGCTACAGCCACAGAACCTCCAAAGAGACAAAATCATTTCAGCTTTTGGAATCACTGCTACTTTGAAAGATCAATATCGAAATAGGATCTACGGTTTTCTTCTGCAGTTTGAAAGGGTTAAGCTTTCTCCTGGAAAATAAAATCCTCTATCAGGAAAATGGTAAGCAGTACCTAAATGGAGGGGTACCAGCTATAAGTTCTAAACTCATCTCAGCATTCAAAACCAGCAGGCTGAGAAAGAACGCTAGGCAGGATGGTCTTGAGAGAGACACTCGAGTGTCAGGGCAGCAAAGACACTGCTCTGATGGTAAGCACCAAGTCAAATTTTTGTATCAGGCTATTCTAGATAAAGCATTTTTAACACAGAAAATCCAACAATAAATATGTATATGGACAATTAGTCAACATGCAGCCATTAACAGTTTCAATTCAAGTGTTTTCCAGTTACGAGTGAAATTAAAATAGCATTGGGTTTAGAGGCCTACACTAGGAGAACTACCCAGATATGAAGGCTCAAATAGGCAATAAAAAATTTAGTATCCCACTTATATTGTAGGGCCCACACACCTACAGGATCCATATAATTTGCATCTGCTGCTGATAGTGGCCTTTTCAGTTTAGGTATCTAGTTTAAGGATCAGTAGACAATTAACAATTGATAACCAGCTCAAATAGCTCACTTGATATCTGTCTCTGAGGCATATTCCCACACTGTTGGTGTCTCAGTTCACTCTCTCAGCTACACCGAACAATAACTCCAAATCAAAACAGAGGCAGCTGCATTAACAATGTCAATAAGAAAACAGCTTCAGTGCTGCCTTAATAAAAAAACTCCAGCATTTATTTTCTAGACTTCCTTTAACATTGAAATTCTCTAATGTGTTCTTAGAAAGAAATTATTAAAAGTAGATAATAATGCTCCATAATGCTTGTGAAATACTGCTTAAATGGATTTTAATAATTGAGAAGGGAAAAATTTTATCATTGTGCACTGGAACCTTGTCAGGATGAAGTGTCAGTGAGTTGAAATTTCTTTTACTTTGCCATTTTATTCTCATTTCTGTAGGATTAGAGTGAGTTCTGGCCCTTTCATTTCTTCTAATGAAATCACTAAATTATCTAATGGGTTCTTAAATTCATCAAGGAAAAAATACAAGATAAGAAAGAGCTTGGTTAAAAGAAATGAAAAAAAGAGACACAGACAGACAGGATGCAGGCTGTCCAAGGCAGGCTGCTACAAAATTACACAGGACAAAAAACAAAAGGCAAAGTGTTCGTGAGTCACAGTCACAAACTAGAAACTAGTCTGTATTGTGCACAAAGTGGCTTCAAGACAATGGCATCTCCTACGGATACCTCTTCCTTCTTACTCCTACTTGATGGGATCAGTGTTCCTCAGTCATTTGAACTACATAGATAACATCTGTGTAATCTCAGGGCCATGTTCTAAGAGAAAAGGTTTAAGAACCAGTACTCCCAATTGTAAACTGTAAAACACGTGAAGTGTCCCCTGCTGTATAATTTCTTCCCCTTCTCCTATCAACATTTTCATGTTTGTCAATATGTGCATTTTCAGTCTTTCTGGTTTTTACATCCTTCTGGGATGTTGCCAGTTTCTATATCAGAATTTTCTCTTGGAAGATTCAAATAGGATCGTATTACAGATTTTTGGACTAGTAGGGTTATGGATCCAACCCTACCAGTTGCAAAGCAGAGGCTTGCATCTGTATTTGGTAGAGCCATAGCCAGTTTAAACACAGATAAGAGAATCAAAATGCAAGCGATATTGATGTCAGTGGTCATGAAGAACAAAAAATGCAATCGAAAAATACAACCTGGTCTGACTTGGAATTCCACTAAACACATACCATTTGCATCCTCCATTCATTTTCCCTTCTGCAAGCCACACACATTTTCCTATGCATCCTTCTATTTCATGAGGCAAGAATCATCCCTTTTAGAAAGAAAAAAATGCTTGGATTACCCAGGCCTTACTGACCTTCCTTCATGAACAAACAATGAGCTTTTCCAGAACTGTGAGAGAAATTCATTGTACACAATGAATGTGTTGCTTTGTTGTCAGACAAAAAATCCAATGCAGTATCAAAGCACATTGTTCTATGCTACTTTCACTTATCACACTCTCTAAATCTTGCACTTGTGGAAGGAGAAATCAACCATCTAGGCAGAAGACACTGAAGATCCATCATATACATCTCAAAAATTACACAAAAATAGACTACATATAGCACATTTCCCTCGCTGAAGATTTAACAGATTTAATTTAATTTAGATTTAATCCCAATGGAAATCCATTTGTTTTCCCCTTTTAGCTTGGGTGCTTTGAAACAAAACAACTCTGATCCTTTCTGGTCTTTTTCTAGTTGAATAAAGGCAGGGAGGCATTAAAACTTCAGTACCACTTTCAGTCAGTCAAACGGTTTCAAAACAAGAAACCAGTTTTTCATAGAAGTTAATATCTGTCATTAAAGTGTTCCTTTTCTGTTTTCAAAATATTTTCAGGCAATAATGGATTTCCCCTTCAATATTTCTTTGAACGTCTATAGAACTGTCAAATCTGGCACAACAAAAATCTCAAGTCACATACACTATTCCCCAAAAAACATCAGAAAACAAATTATATTTGCAGCTTCCTGATACTGGATAAGAATAAAGCAAAATACAGTAGAAAACAGAGATGGGGCTGCCTCTGTCATTACTGAGCTTCATATTTCCTAATATAAATGAAGCTGATCATTTATTGTACCACTTTTTTTTTCCCCCAGAGAGGTCAGAAAAATATATTTGTTGAAGCAAACTTTACACATAGTTGCAAAGAAAACTTCTGCTGGAAATATTTCTCAATTTCAAATTAGAATTGGGGTAGAGACCGATACCACTGTCTCTAAAATAACAAATAGGTTATCGGAAGAAGTTGAGGTAATCAGCCACAAACTACTGAAAAAGAAAGGAGCGCTCAGCTCAACACATCAGGTTATGTGGAAATATGCCAGCTGTTAGTAACTGAGAAAGATGACAGACAGAATACATAGTTTCAATGAGTTCATAAAGGGCCACCCTGGCTGCAGTGAACAGACCATACGGGAGCACCTTCCAAGGCAACCTCCTACCAGTTCCTGTACTGGAGGCATTTATTTTGAGGAGTGAGATGTCTTTTCCCAACTTTCTTCCTTTCAAAGGAACAATGGTTAAGCATATAGAGCAGAAGAATGAACTAATACTTACATTGCTTTTCCTCCTTATCAATTCAGAACTTTGGAAAGGAGTTGGGGGGTTGCAGGGGGAAGAAATGAAGAAATAACCATCCTGTTCTACCAGAACCCCATGTTGCTGTTTTTCCCAAGAGGCACACAATCACACCACACCTTCCCGAGAGGCGCACACACACCACAATCTTAGTCTATACTTAGTGCTTTAATTACAAATGTCAGTCAAATGATTAGACAGTAATCCAACTGTATTGCTGAGTATCAGGATGGATCAGCTTCTAGGAGAATTTATCTTGTAGTTCATAGACATTATTCAGTACTTGACATGTTTTACTGCTGATAAATTAGTACTGTTGATGTATACTAGCGTGACGTGCCATGCTTCATAAAACTGTTCTGTTCCATAATTATATGGTTGTGACATACACCGTGGTAAAAAAACTAGATAATTTGGTATCAGTAAATCATTTGCAAAGTATTTAAAACCAATACTATGATAAAAAGTGTTTCTTCAAGTTGCAGGGACAAAGCACAATATTCTATACCTAACATTTCTTCATCCTATGAACTATTTTTGGATTGTGCAGATTTTAGCTATAGTATGGATGAGGGAGGAATAGGAGAATGTACTGAAATCAGATTGATTAGTAAATCAAATTAGCTTAGAATTACAGACAGCATGTATTCTACCACGCATATGAAATCCTATCTCTTCGTTACTCCTAGCCAATACCAACTTTTACAAGGAAAAACATGGCGCTCTTCTTTACTACCTTTATTTGCAGTCTTCTTCCTCTTTTCCTATCCATTCGGTCCTGTACAGTGTCTATACCTATATATATATACCTATATACCTATACTTGGGATCTCCTTTCTTCCTCATGAAGAGATCTGAGCCTTGTGAGTATTGACTGCCTTCAGATCACTCAGTTTTGTTACTTAGTACACCTCCATACTGAAGGCAAACAGCTGTCTTTTTCAACATGTAATCGAGCCCTTCTCTAAGCACTACATACAGACATTAGGACATATGTTAAAAGTGAACATGGTTTCTCTGGTGAGTATTTGATTGTCATGGCTTTGAAGCTCTGTTGAAGAAAGTTATTAAAGCTTCTCAGATCAGTTGTGCCAATACCACAAGTCATTTCCAAATACACTTCTCCAAGATGTAAAAATATAACCAAGAAATATGTTCAGCAAATGTGCTTTCCAGGCACATTAAGAGCCAAAGCTGCTCACTTTTAATGAAAGAACACAACCACCAACTAATGCAAAGCAAGCTGTTTACTACTCCTTTCTTTGTATCAATTTGCACAGTCAAATTTTGTATTCAACATAGCTATTCTTCTGAGTTACAAAAGCCTCAGTGCTGGTTCTACTAAACATGGTCCGTAAAGAATAAATCTTGGGTTTTGACCCCTACGTGCTTTTACTGAGTTCACATAGAGATGATTTGCCAATGCTGTTTATCAAACTATGGATACAGCTGAGAACTACTCAATTCCCCATTACATAGCTGCTGCTATACAAGCAGTAGTGCAAGTGTTAGTGGAGATTATGGCTAGGAATTCTTCACAGATGCAACACTAAGCACACCTGAGCTGAACTAAATTAATACTTGTACTGCAACAGCAGCACTAGAAAACAGTTCTGTATATTCCATTGTAGATACGCCCTCCATTTGATAAGTATAAAAAGATAAAAACAAATTACCTTGGGGAAAGAATCACAGAAAAATAAAGGAATCCTTTACAGCTCTAGTAATTTGAGAATTCAAGAAAATTGAAGCCAATCCTGTCTTAAACTGATGTGACAAGAAGATTCAACACCAATCAAGAGAGACAACCCAAACTTCTGCACAAATTGATATCATTGCATCACATCAGTCTCACAATCCCTCAACAAATGCTACAGCGAAGACAGACAATTTCTAATTTCTAATCAAAGCATGTGACCAGAAGCACAACCAACATCTGTTTAGGGTGTCAGATCAAATACTATGAGGCTACCTTGCATCAGAACTGTTAAGACACAGAATATTTTTGTTTTTTAAACCATGCCTTCCAAAAATATTCCATACTTGCATGTATGGTTGCTTGTTTTTAATGTGTGATGCCAAGAAGATTACCCTTTTCCTTACAGAACTGTAAAACATCCATGTTAATTCCATTCTTAGTGTTTTTCAAAACACCTGCCCAGTTGCCATTTGCTCTACTATGTATTAAGTTATCTATAATATAATATGTATATAGACAGATAAGTACTTATGTACGGAGAATTATTTATATAGTCTCTTGTGTAATGTATGTATTCCCCTGTCCGAGGGGTGGAAAAAAGTTAAAGTGGCAAGATGTTATTTTTAACTACCTAGCTAACTTCTCTTCCTGCCAAACTCAATTCCACTTGCGTTAAGCCAGAACAGATTGGCCCCTAGAAATGTAGCTACCATGGAGTAGCTCTAAACCATGTTTTCTGTGCAGCGCTAACAGCATTGTGAGTATTCGGGTCTTTGTTGCTATTCCATTGCCTGAAAAGATCACGTACACAAACATACAAGGACAGCATTGGTTATGTGCATGTTAGGGCATTACTTGTTTAATAGAGAGAAAACTTGATAGGATGCTATTGTTTTCCACCGTCACAGGCTATTTAACTTTCATCTGGACCCTGTGTACAAGGAGTGGGAAGTTTGGAAATGTTATGCCTCCACAGGACGGTACAGCAGCATTAGCATTGCAATGAAAGCATTTTTTGAGCACTGCATCTGCTGTTACTAGAATGAGAGTACTAGTAAGATACAAGCCTATGAGCCATGCTATTAAAAATAATCACCCAAGAAGGTATCAATAAACCAAATAGGAAAGTTTTAGAAGAAAAGGTTACCCTGATGAAGTATTCTGTATTTTTGCAACTTGATCATACGGCTGCAACCCTCTAATTCTTGTAAACGGACTAGGCCAGTTTATTGTAATGCCTCAGATAACATAAGTTTTTATTTAAAGTTGAAATGAAAAGAATACATTACTCAGAGCCCTGCTTTTCTACAAGTTATTGTGCTGTAATTTGCTATCATTTGCATTTTAAGATACCTTCTAGAATCCAGTAATAGTGCTTTGTTAAGATACATAATAACAAAGGTGAAGAAATGCTTCTGACTATTTTAGAGTTCAAATTTTACTTATTAAAAGTAATACTGCTCATGTAATTACCTGGAAAACAATTTCTATTTAATTACTACCTTGTGACTTCACACATCCTTAATACTACATATTTGTGATGACTGCTGATATAATTAATTTATGCATTAATCACTGACATGGTTGCATTTAACTATTTCTGCAGTTTTGACCTACCCCAAACACCTACATTGGATTCTAGCCAACTTTATGATTTCACACACACACAAAATGCTTTTTCACAAAGGCAGGCCAAAGGCTGGAGAGAATAGCCTAACAAATACTAAATGCTGATACTCTGCCTTAGACCCCATCTATTATTTATATTATTATTTATGCAGACTTCCACCATTCCCACAGCCAGCCTTTCTATGCATTGGAAGTGATTCCATTGCTGGTGTATACTTCTCTGTAAGGAATGATGGAAAGGTCTCATGTATATGCAAATATGTCAAAAAACCAGAAGGACTGTGCACTATAAAAACTTAACTGTAAATTAATAAATGTAACCATAGCTGTCAACAACTTTCTTTTTTTCCTGTCTCATTCAACTATCATTCACTATTTTGAGTCTAGCAGCACTATTTTCAGCATTTTTGATGCACAGATATTACATGTTACACTGTCTAGTGACTACTACAAATGCAGAAAGTGATCTATGGGTTGTTCCAGGCAGAAATAGAACTGTTGGAAAGTAAATAGTGTCACGTAGTCAAAAGTGATTTGTCTGAGAAAGAAGGTGAATACTTACAAAAAACTATTGGATTTTTTCCACTATATTTGAAATATCTCCACTTTCCTATTCTTGTTACTAAGCTCTAGAAGATTTTGTTTCGTTATTTCTGTAATTTTTTAAAAGACTTTAAGACAATGAGCATTTTAAAATCAACTTTCAAGTTTTCTGAATACTATTAAATCCACCAATAAAAGAAATGTTGCCTTCACTTCATAATTCCCTGGAGGAAAAAAATAAATAAATAAAATAAAAAGCTACTGTGAGACCTTGAGAGGACTGACCTACAGCCTGCTGCAGTGCTGTAAGCAATCATGCTATTCAAGCTGTTCAAATCAGGCAATTCCTGCTGTGACAGCAGTTCCAGGGTTCCATGCATGACTGAACTTTCAGAATGAATTTTTATTTTTTAAATATGGACCATTTGGAAACAACTAGAACTTGAGTCAAGAATTCAATATGCATCATTTTTTACTATCCTACACATGACCAGCCATGCTTGGAACAAAAGTGCAGCCATATCTATAATTTGCTATCAACTTGACTAATATTGTCTTTACAATAACTATGGAAATACTAAAGCAGCTTTCTGGGTCCTAAATTAAGGTGAAGATCTCAGAAGCTTAACAGCTCACATCAGAGGAAAAGAAGGCATCTTTCAATAGCCCCACCTGGGATCATATAGCGGTCTCACAAAGGGGGACTTAACATATTCCATCTTAACCTATTCTCTTCCTCCACCCCCCAATCAGTAATAAAATACATACCTCAGATACGGTCCAGGCTTATTCCCTTGGAAGCTAATTGTGGAATAGTGATACTCATACAGGTTGATTTTGTAGGACCATAATATAATATAGCATGGACACGTGCCAGAGCTACAACAAAACTCTGAAAGTGTGAGCAGAATAGGGCACAGCTGGAAACAAAACCTAATTCACCCAAACATTTGGATATCCAGCTGTCACTAAAACCAATGAAAATCATGGCTATGATTCAATTCGGCATCCTTATGCTATTTTAGGAGATTATACCTGACCTTAAGATATCACTCCAGAAAAGCATCTTTCTCTTCTAGGTCTTGTGTCATTTGCCAGCCCTACATTAATGTCTTGAATATCCTGGGGAATCTCAAATTGTAGTAGATGCCTGTTTTTAAGCACTCAATCACAGTACTGGTACCTTTTTAAAAGGAAAATCTCTTGATATTTTTAATCACTTTGTGAATCTGGATCTTATTATCTGCCTGTTGTGCATGGGGGGTTGTTTGTTTTGTTTTTGTTTTTTTCTCCAAAGAGTCTTTTTTGCTCTATGTAGCAGCATGATCAAGCTATGTGCTTCTTTTATGTCTGCAATAACCTTCTCTTCAGGCAATCTTCCCAAAGTTTCTTGCAAATCTCATTTAGTTCCCAGTTCTTTCTTAGAACAGTTGAAATTCCAAAGGTTATCCTTAACCACTGTGGACTACAGTAACTAAAATGTGATCTAAAAATTTGTCCAATGTTCTCACACCCAACCTTTCTTTCTCAAGCAAAGGTTTTGGCATTTAAACCAGAAATCAACTGTTTGACATGGCACAGGAATACAATGGCTAGTAGAGGATAACACGAGTTAGTTTTGTGCTAAAGTCCTTACAGTAAGCAAAACCAGCAAAGCTACAGCTGTCCTAACAGTCACACTCCTGCTGATACAGTAAACAAGATCTGCAATTTCACCAAGCAACTTGTTCCAAAAGACAGCTACATTTGCCTAAGTTTTTAACAGCACCAGTATTGTTTTGCAACTGCTAAACTGAGTTAACTCTGTCACCCTGCTCCAGCAACAGAATTCTGGTTGCAGACTATCAGGTTCACTGAAGTTAAATGCTCTAGACAGCTATGATTATAGAAATAAACTAAAAGACACTGTTGCTCAGTCATTTTTCAATTTTTTTTTTGGTTGAATACATAGGAATATTTATTTTGATCAATAAAACCATGAAGTCTAGTATCAGACCAAAGACACATAGCTATCATGCACAGAATCCTGACCTGTACTTTGGATTTTGGCTGATCATTTAATCATGGATAGTGATCATCAATTATATGTTACTCATTAAAATATCACCTTCCATCTCATGTACAGTATGTTCTCTATACACTAATTCCTATGCCCTAATGTAAGTGGGGCAGATATTGCAAACTTACCTAGTTTTCTGTTGGATACACTTTTCTGTATTGGGTAAGTTGAAACAGTTCTGCTTTTACAATGATAAATGATCTAGAGAATTTTCTTCCTCTTTGTTCCCCCCCCCCCCCCCACTCTCAAACACTCAAGGAAAAATATAAATTTACAAATGAAAGCTATGCAGTTCATCTCAAAAAATAAAAATGCCTTCATACAGCTCACCTCTCTGAAGTACCACATCACTAAACTCCATAGTTTCATACCCTCTGGATATTTTCTTCATTAGTTCCCTGTTAATGTATCTTCATTATAATTAAGCTAAATAAGTGGCTTGCTTAGTGGAGAAAACTGCAGACAAACCTACGCTCCCTATTAGGAAGGGCCCTTCTTTTTTCTCCCAAGACCAAGAGTGCAGCAGCAGCCTTTTACAGTAGCCCATCACATATAAGAAACCACCTCTGGAATCTTGTCATTTTTGCTCCACTGGATCTGCAATGTCAATGATCTGGAAATAGTACGGAAGAACATAGGCAGGCCCTACTTACATAGCTTGCCTTGGGCTAAGAGCATGCGCTAAGTCAGTTCTGGCAGCTCAACTGAATGGATTAACTCATTAAGCTGCAGTTTATATGCCCTTGAGTCCTGTCATGATGCTTCCTGCTCTATACAAAGTGTGGATTACAAGTCCCCCTTTATTCACGCAGAGGAAAAGAGGCTGGTTATTCAGCCCCCCACCCACTGTGTTGCGCCTCTGAAGCCCGGCTTGCCTTGGTAAGGCTCTGGTAAACAGTGACAACAAGAATAACACTCAAATAGTGGCAGATGAGGCCTAGCTTCACTCAGCGTTATTCTGATACTTAATGCACGTTTAAAAACAGCTTTGGGCCCCAGCAAGAGTCTCTACCTTTTAAAAACAGACTTTGAGCACATTTTCAGGCAAGACAAAAACACATCAGATGGTCTTTGCACAGACAAAGAAAGCTAGAAGTTCGTTTTCATTCCTGATTAATTGCCAATAGATTTCTGCCTCTTTCCTTTTCATGTTTTTCAGTCAAGCTTAAGACCCATAAAGGGTTTTTTTTTTTTTGCAGCACATCTGGACTCACAGGAGCCTATTAAGCCTTTCCTGGCCACTGTGGGCCTTCAATAGAGTGTATATCCCTCAACAGGCTTTGTTCATATTTTCTGATAGTAATAGGATGCTAAGAAATTGTTTTTACAACCTAACTAGTGTTTTCTTTTTCCATGGGAACAAAACAAAAAAATGAAAGGTGTGTCGTTCAGAACACTGAATATTTAAAGTACATCTTGTCCTACTTGTCCTACTAGATGCAAGCGTCCTGCTCATGAGATCAGTACAACAACTCTTCGCCTCAATTTACGATCTTCAGTAAGCATTTGCATAGAAGAGTCAAAGAAGTTGTTTTCAGTGCACTGTAACATGTTGCCTTCATTATTTCATTAGGGAGGATTTCCGTTTTGTCCTTTATAGAAAGGTAAAGGGACATAGCAACTATATATCTTACTTGTTCTTGTCAAAATATGTAAACCTTTATTTCTTCTTAAAAGCACGTTGCATGGCACTTCATAAAAAAACAGTAGACAGTAGTCAAGTTGTCTGAGCTGATTAGCTATGCAATAATATCTCTTGTTATTCTAAGCCCTAATTTACTGACTTTAAATGATATTCATGATTTGGAAGACTCCTCACAAAATCTAGATCTATTCCCAGATTGGTACTTCTACTTCAAACTTTCTATCCCAAGCCTTTTGGTCTCTTAACAGGTATACAGGCAAGCTGTCAAACTTTGTCCTACATATATATGTATTACCTTAAGTACGAAGACACCAGGTTATAAAGACTTCACAAGAAATCTAACTTGTTGTGAAGAAACAGGAGGGAATTTTTTTTTAAGCTTGCTTAACATTAATATTATCTTAAAATTTAACATTTTATAGTTGCCCTATTCTGCAAACGATCTCTACTGTATGTGTCCTCCCCTGTTGCATCTAGGGTATTTGAAACAACAATTTTGGAATCTATTTTTAGAAAGTTTTGCCACCGTCATAACAGTCCTGTTGAAAGTATGAATGACATGGGGTTTTATAGGAGACTAGAAATAGAGCACCTGATTTTCTGGTGCTGCAATGCCATGCACTTGTGGGAAGTTTCTTAGCAGAATACAAGGAACTTCCCTCAGTGCCCTGGAGAAGGGTAAGCAGTGGGAGAGCAGAAGCATCCTGAACTCCTCCTGTTACTTCAGGGCCCAGAAGGTCATGTGAACTTACTCACCCATGAACCTCTGAGTCCAGATATTCTAAAAGATGGACTCTTCCTTAACAGATACAGTATCTATGGGTCCATCTTCTTAGCTGCTTCCCACCCCTACAGAGTTAACCAAGAAGTACTTAAATAATCTTTAAAAATATCCTTTAAGCATATGCTGTAGAGTTTCACAGGTCTGTGGCTCTGGCCTTGTATTTAACACCCTTCTCTTTCTCTCTCATCCTTCGCTGCCAAAATCAACTTTTCATTTCCGTCTAGAACAAAAGTATTTGCATCCAATTTGAAAACCACTACAGTAAAACCAAGTAAGCAGATAGTAAATATTTTGCAAGAAGAGAAATTTGTTGTAATAAAAAAGGACTCAAAGCATCTGGACAAAGTTTGCTTGAAGAAAGCTTCTCTCAACAAAAATTTCCCATTGCATAGCTAACAAGCCACCACTACAGAAGTGGCCATTGGTTTAAACTGCTGGCTTCCCTCCCCCCCACACACACACATCGTTTACTTCATCTTACACCAGTGACTCCCTGGGGAACCAAGACAAAAGACTCTGCTATAATTTAAGGTGTTTAATCCCACTGTTCTGGTTGCTCATCCTTTTATTTTCTAACTGAGCAGAAATTGAGGAAACTGTTCAATACCTGTCCACATTCACCTTAGTTTGGAAGTCATCTTCAGGGCTGTTAGTTCACAGCTGTTCTGTGGAACAATCTTTTAGATCAGCTGAACGATATATCATTAATACATCTCTAAGAAAAAATAATTTTTTAAAAGTGTCTTTTCTGCCATAATTTTGCAACAAGATAGTGCTATATGCTCTACCTTCTAAGAGGGGACAGGAGCACCTGCAGTCTTGAATCTGTGGAAGTGGTGGGATTTTTTTTTGAAATGAACAGGCAAAATAAATTTTTTAAATTTCCCAAATTTGTAGCAAGTAACAGAGAAGTCTACTACATGAGAAGCAATGTGAGCATGAAACCAGGCACCCAGGGCAGCATACCACAATACTCTTTATACAGAGAATTGCACTAATGAAAACTAAACAATAGCCTTCATTATCTACAAACAGCCTAGCTGAATAGCGCCTTCTGGGTGGTTTTGTAATCCTAACAATAATACCCATTATTTCCCAATGGAGATGAATGAAACTTCACCTTTCCTTTATTAATTACATTCATATTTAGTCCTATTGGCATCATCGTAAAACATATTTGGAAGAACTAATATGATTAAGAAAAATTACAAGAATATTGGCAAAAACAACCCAGAAAGTTTCATTTACTTCAGTTCTCTGCATGAGCCTTTTAATGAAATGATAACCACTATAAAACAAATAAAATCAAAACTGAAAAAGATGAATTTGAAAGATTTTAAAACTGAAAAAAATCTGCATGGACTCTGACTTTAAAAAACAAGTCACAAGCATTCCTAGGGTGCTCTCAACCTTGCCTTTAGGAAAAAAACACAGTATGTTATGTACACTATTTGGATGCTGTCATAAATCAGAGCAGCAAGCCTATTAATTATATTAATAATGCAATGCCAAGAGATTAAGGATTTAAACAATGGATTTTTATTTCATAGTATCATTACTTGCCACTCTTAAAGCCACATCTTTTAGACCTCAATGATGTAAATGCCAATATTTGCTTTATGTTTATAGGTATACTCAGACATGTTTTCTTTACTTAATAGCCTTTCATTTAACAGGTATAAACAACACACAGTCATTCTATACAGCCATAGCTAGGCTGAAGTCAAGGGTTCTCAAAGTCCTGCTTTGGAGAAGCAGTACTATGTAAATGGAAAGTGAGCTTTTAATAGCTCATATGGCTAGTTAATGAGTGACATTACAGTAAGTGCTGTTTGTAAAACCTTGAAAAAGGTAATTTCCTGATATCTAATATGGAGCTCACTGAGTTTAATGATACAGTGGGATCAGAGACAGGGAAGAGATGCAATAAAAAGCTTTTGACCTAATCTAAAAACATCAAATAAAAAAATTCAAAGCAATAAAAACAGTATAAATGGGCTGTTTTTGGAATTCCATTTCCACGGAGAACAGGTTGGCTCATTCAATTCTTACAATTGTTCTTTAAAGCGGGCTGGACAGCGCACACAGTTAATATTAACAGGAAGAACAGTTGGAATTCTCACTGGAAGTCAGTGAAAGAGAAAGTTTACACAGCTCCATACATAAAGGGAACTAAGAAGTTATTTGCATTACCCTGACATCAGTCCTCTTCATCAACAAGAATTTCAGATTTGTTCATGAGATAATTATCACCAAAAAGTTTCTCTGTAAATACACATAATTCCAAAGTAACTTGGAAAAAGACTTTGCAATGACTAAAATACAAAACATATGGAAAAGCATAAACAAAATTGCATATTGATTTTGAACTAGATCAGAACTAGATTGCTGAATGGGCCCAGTAGCACTCTGAAGCTCCCACTTGGTCAAAAAAAGTGAGCAGCCCGGTTTTCCATAGATCCCAGGTATCTTTGGATGTATTTAAATTGTGGAGCAGGTTTATCACTGCTCTTGACAAAACTTGCAGTTCTGCTCTAATTTTTCAGTTCTGTCCTCTCCAACTTCTTCCCTGTTCCTGTGCCATGATCAGCCCTCAGCAGGAGCAAGGTGCTATGCAGGGCTGGTGTGCCCACCAGGCTTGTCCTGATGTACACGCAGGGCGCAGCTGGAGCGTGGCCTTGTGGTCAGAACACTGCAATATGGCTTCAGGATTCCCACTGCAGCCCTGGCTGCTCAGAGTTTTGGGGATTCTGCCCTTCAAAGATGAAGAGGCCAGACTATACATCTCTGCAAACTGCGTGCTCACACACAGGTTCAGAGGGGTAGGATCATTTAACCAGAAGTTCCTAGCTCTAGTCCTATTTTAAGTATGCATAATGGCTCTCCAAGCCATGCCTGCTTACACTACTGCATCAGGTTAGCATGACAATGTGAGAATGTCAGATGTGAAAGAGCACCTGGGACAGCACCAAAGTACCCTCCAAAGGCATTAAAGTGTGACTAATTTGGTCCTGCAACGTTTCAGCTCTTGAATCATTAACATGTTGAAGAAAGCAAGCTACTACAAGGTCAGATAGGCTTGGCTCTGTACAGCTGTGTTAAAGCACAAAGTCATCTTTTCCTCAAAGCACTCAGGTACAGATAGTTTTCCTAATATCACAAAAGATTATCATTGTCTGTCTTGGATTAAATGAAAATATCTGATCACAATCCTGATGCAGACTTTTTTTTCCAATATGGTAAAAACAGACTACTGCTTAACTATGTAGTTCAATACAGAAAGTCTGAGATATAGTATTAAGTTCTTTCTCAGTCAAAAGAACTTGAACTCTGGATTTTTAGTTTTGGTCACCTTATATTTAAACAAATAAATGCAAGATAGGAGAAATAAACAAAGAATATGGAGCCGCTGCATAGCTAGAACTATCTGCTAACATTGAAAACAGATGTTAAAAAGGTCAGTTTGATGATCCGGGGATCTTTTTTTGACAAGATTCACTATTCGATGTGCAGATGACAAGGCAATATCTATATTCAACTGGAACCCTTTTGCATTTTTCCCCCAAGAGCTTTCCTGAATGACACTGCAAAATTGACTGCACTCCTTCCCAAACCAGCTAGGAGTGACATTTAAAGATAGTTTACCTCAAAGACAGCTGGATAAAACCATCTTCTTTCTGGGAAGAAGTAAGTGTTTTTAAAGGCACACATATGAGGCAGAAAAAGATAAGTAATTTGAATGAGGTGACAAAAAAATCTGGCAAAGAATCTAGATCTCGAGTTCTGACCCGTATCCTTTCAAACTTAAATTACGAATTCACCGATTTTACTGAATTTTAAATAACACAAAGACAATGTACACACAAGTACATGGAATTAACAATACAAATTATACATGAGAATGTAGCTTTTTAATCAGAAATTCATTAAGACTTTCCTAAATAATGACTGCAATGAAGTAATACAATAGATATGTACAATTCTATTGTGAAATGGTTCCAAAAATAATTTTAGAAACTGCTCAGCATTGTATTTTGTAAACTACAGTTTTACAGAGAAGTGAACCAAAAAGCCAATACAAAACCAGTAAGGTTAATTCAGTGTTGTGAACAAGGCACTTAGGACACACAGGATTTCAGTTTCACCTGAAAAACCCCCAATACAGATTACGTACTTCTCTTACAAGAGATTGTAATGACTAAGCAAATGGCAGCATGCTGAGTGGTCAGTCTCTGCTACAGCTAGCCTGATTTATCACATTACTCTAATTACCCTCACTTGCTCATTGTTAGGATCACTTTTCTGTTGTGGAAACTTCAGGCAGCCTCAAACTTGGCAATCTTTAATAACTAGGCAAGTACTAACTCTGCACACAATTAGCCTTCCAAGTCCAAAGTGTTTTTTTTGTTTTTGTTTTTTTTATTGTTGTTGTTTTTAATACTTGTAGTAAAGCACAGCATCAATGAAAATACACCAGGAATACCTAATGCTAGGGATTCTTATCCACCTTATTCTCCTGTTAGTTTCTGATGAATGAAACCATGTTGCCTTGCAGAGCTTTTGTAGACATCTCACAGACCATCATCTGTTTTCAGATTTCTCTTATACTAGCAAGGGTAGAAGTTTTACAGACTGAATTCCATAATAATCTCAGTAGTTAAAATCTCTGCTCATTTACATCCTTGCAGCCCAGTAATTTCAAGGTTGTGGTTACCTAGTGTTTTGCTTCTACTTAGGAACCAGATTCACCTAGCTGCTTTGGGCTGTTGTGGTGAGACAAAGCAGCTTTTTACCTGAATCCTCTACCCGGCTAAAATGAATCTGTAACTACTTTGTTTCACAAGAGCAAAAGACGACAGGTAGGGAGAACAGCTTGATTTGCCCTGAACTTATTTTCTACCATCAGTTATACTTCTGAGGCTCCATTTGATGAAGGCAAGTGCTGTTATAGATGCCATGTGTCTCAGTATGATTTATAGTGCTGAACATTTTGTTCTGTAATGTCCTCATTATACATGTATGTTCAATGTACAGCATTTTTTAAGATACCTTAACAGGCAAGATGTGCATTAATGACAATTTATATTTATAAGCATGTGATAAGGTGTAGCCAGCAACAAGGCTTAGCATGCTTCTGATCTGTGGTTTAGCATTTACAGACGTTGAGTAAGCAGGAAGATCTGTAGCTAATCAATCAGTGGAATAGCACAGATTTAACTGAGAACAGAGTTTGACCCGATACATGCAATGAAATACAGTCCAAGAGTAATATTATCTGACTCAAAGTATGTTAAGTCTTACAGTAAGAGGACAGTGCATGCATATTCTGAACTAGAATTCAGGTAGTGCTCTCCAAAATACAATGCTTTCTGGAACACACCACTCCATCTGAGGTCCACAGTCCACTTTTTTTGTTTGTTTGTTTTGTTTAAAAGGTGCATCTCAGACAACAGAGAGCAACCAACATCCTGAGTCAAGGCAGGCAAGGAAATTCTTATTTTTCCCCAGGGAAAAGGTACTGGGAAGTAATATTTTTTGAAAACCTCCCACATCTCTTTCCAGATTACTTAAAGCATCAGAGCTGTATCATAACAATTTGTGACATTTATATACATTTTTCATTTTGCTACATAACCTACCCTCCCTTCCCCCCAAAAAAACCACTTTTTTGATGGAATATGCACTTGTTATTAAGCTTCCTTTTTCCTAAGTAGACATGCAAAGAATAAATATTGAGTCTCTAGCTCCTCCTACTCTCCAAACTCTTGTAATACTTCGTCACACATACAAATGATTTCCAAAGTATACTTGTGAATTCAGTGGTCCACATATAAGCAAAAGATAATGTCTCCTAAACTGATGCTGCTTTAGCTAGACTGACATCTAGTTAAGTGTACTTACATTTACAGGTGTGTCTGGAGGAGAACTCGGCCCAGACACTGTAAATAGATTAAGATGGCATTGACTGCCAAGGAAAATTTTAGGCTCTGATAAGTTACAGTGATTTTTGCCTAACAGTAAGCAAGTCAAGCATGAAGATTTAGAAGGGAATTATCTATAGTAAGCATGTGTTACTACAGCATTAATAAGAAAAACAGAAATATCTGTACAGCTCTTCCTTGGGCTTCAGTTTCCCTATACAGATGACTGGCAGATCCGATTGACTGGAGAGTTATTTAACACGCATAGAAAGCTGCGAGGTACCCAATGCCTCATATCCATCGAGTATTTACAGAAAATCTGAATGCTCAGCATGGGTCACTTCACATGCTTGTTACTGTAAGATTCTTTACACAGTATCATATATCAACAACCAGTTTCTTCCCTGCCAAGTCTAAGAGGTAATACTATTAAAAAAACTATGAATTATAAGCAGGAAATTCATCCCTGTGCAGAGAACCAGCATTAAGCCTGTATTTAAGACCTACTTAGCTCCTCTTGTTATCTCACTTACAGAGACTAAGTCACTATTAATCGCATGTTTCCATGCTTAAATTCTCATCCTAGTTTCACTAGAATGTTTCAGGGAGAAGGGGAGAGAAAGATAGAGTGCTTGGGTCTGGATCCGTCTCTCAGGTAAGAATATGTACCTATATATGTACGTATATATGTATAGATGTATTTAGATATATAAAACAAACATATATACAACAAGGTATTATATTTATAATATGCTTATAAATATAATGTATATGATTTCCAACTGACAGAGATCCTAAATAAAAAGAAATCAAAATGCAACAAAAAGCGGGGAAGAAGAGTAAAAAAAGACAAAAAGGAGAAGGCAAAGCAGCACAGCATATAATAAAAAGAGAAAATTATATAGGAATGGAAAAACCAAAAGACATGGACAATGGTTAGGGTTAGGCATGTTCTGATAGGTTTCTACAAATATTTTCATCATTTATATCAAGATAGACAACTCTGAAGTGCTTCTGAAAAAGAATGTGAAACATGAAAATCTCTCTATATGTACACACACACACGTATGCATTTCATTCCGAAGACATGGGGTCCATAAGATCACAGACCTACAACTTGCATGGAGAATTACATGCTCAAAACACCGTGCAATGTACAATATATACTATAATATCAGTGAATCCATTTCAGTGCTCTGTTCCTGAAATGGCTGCAAGTCCCAAATTGCTGGAGTCCCAAAAAACTTATCTAGATCATCCTGTCCAAAATCATTAGACTGATTCTAGTAACATCCTTAAAACAACACTTGCGTTCTCCCTTTAGTAATCACTAGGCACTTCTGAGGTAGTGCATCATTTAGTTAACAGCCTAGGTGGAGCAAGATATGCAGATACTTGTACAAAGAACCATGCCAACCAAAGACTGGCACAATAAATTATTATAGGAATTCTGTTGCTGTAGCTGTGACTGCCTAGGAATATAAGGGAGGAAAGGCTTGTAGGGAGAGGTAATACCATCTATTGGGCAAACTTTTGGGCATGCAACCATGGAAGATCCAATAAAAGGTCACCTATATAAGTTAATATTCATATAGACTGCAAAATACTAAGATTAGTAAAATACTATGCAAGATGACTGAACATGCAAAAAAAAAATCTCTCTTAACTAGAAGCTTTTTAAATGGGGCCACATGTGAGTTTAGCCCTGTAAATAAAGGGAAGGATTAATCTATGTCCTGTCTTTCATTACAGTAAATCTACAGCGCTGTTCATTCCAGTTCAGAAGTTACACACAAGTGTTTTGCAAGTTCACAAGTTACACAATTTGCATAAAATGATACACAAGAATTGTGCAGAATCTTGGATCTTTGATGCAGTATTCTCAGTGGGGATGCAGAAACAGTAGGGGCCGAAACTACTGCAGGAGCTCTGCGACTGCGAAAATATCTCCTAACTCTCTGCTTTCTTGCTTGGGGCACAAGAAATTATGTTTTCAGTGCATTATTTGGAAGTCATTTCTGAGGCACTCAAGTTTATTCTTTTATGAATGGAAACATGTAGCTATACTGCATAATGACTCTCTCTCTAAGATCCATGAATGTTCTTCTGTATCAGTCTGAACAAACCATCACTAAAACAAGTCACATTTGGGAAATTCTTCACCAATGAGCCTGTTAGCTTTTAAAAGCTATCAGATCAGTGGATAGCCACACTTCCCCCCGCCACTGAGTTATAGCAGAATTGGAGTCATGGTAAATTCCAACATCCTTCCCTTCTAATGGGAAGGTAAGCAGCTCTATAGAAGAGAAAGAAAAAGAAAAAAAAACAACAACAAGACTTATTTTCTCAGCTATTCCACAAAACAAGCCAAAAAATAGACAAACAAAAAGAAAGCATCAATAGAATTATGACTGTGAAACTAGGTTATTCACCAGCCACCACACTTTGGCACAAGCATTAGTCAGGTATTGCAAGCACTCCCTCAGAGATGAGAATCAACGCAGCCAAAATAAGAAATTGCACAAAGTGAATTGACTGACTTGCAAGCACACAGAACTGAAGAAAGCAATCTTTATTCCACCTCCACTTCTGTTAGCACAGAAGCAGCAGGTAACTTAGTAGCACTATGTCCTAATGGATGATTGTAAATCACAACCCTCTTAAACCTTAAATGAATGACTTGCATTTTTATATATAGTCTTTGGCCTGGTCACAATCTACAGCCACATGGCATGCTAGCTAGTACAAATAATTCTACTTTACTAGGTAGTTTGTCTGTGTTTTTGAAGTTTTTTTTGCCCCTCCTCTTATGGCTGTTGTTGGGAATGAAGAGTAGGATGCCACTACGGCTCCTTGATTTCCAGGACTAATCCGTATTGCTGCAGGCCCCCAAATCAGATGGATTGGCTGGAAACCGATCAGGTAAATACAATCTCTAAAATCCAAGGGATTAGACTACTCCAGAGATGTCAGAGTCTTGATTGTAGCTTCCTGTCCCATACAGTTGGCATATAAATAAATCATTTCTGCAGAACATTATTTGGCATTACAATGCTATATAACACTGGCCTTCAGACAACTTTTAAAAACAGTATTGTATCCTCCAATCTTCAGCAGTAATTTATTATAACAGTGCCACAATTTACCAAATGCTTCATCTACCAGATATTGCAATTTTGGAATGGGAATTGGTATCATTTTTTGGCAAGATTCATGTGCTTAAGTTTTACTTGCACTGTTCCTGCCTCAGCAAAGTACTGGTTATAATGCACTTCCACACTGGGTATTTGGTTATGGTGCTTTTGTCTTCCCTGTGTTTCAGCCGGTAGATTTTCATTCTGTGTTTCCTTTCATGGCATATATTGTCATGATAGCAAATGCGGTAGGATGTAATTTCTATTGCCAATTCCATCATGCAAATAGTAGCGACAGTATGTGTTGCATACACAAAAGACAGATGTTTACAGGAAAACAACAGCTACCCCACTTTTTGTAGTACCAGCTGAGATACACACGCTGTTTCACCTTCATTATCAAACCTATCCCCTCTCTACAGTTCAAACAATTGGACCTTTCCTGCTCAGGTCTGTTATTGAAATTGTCTGTTTAAAAATGTCTTGGCTCTGGTGAGTGTAATTCTTTCCTGAAGAGGTAAATCACAACAAATTCTATTTCTTGGAGTTGTAGGTGATATTTTCTGAGCCAAAGTAAATTTCCTGGATAGCTGTAGTTTCTGGAAAACATTAGTGATCAAGAACCATACTCTGAAGCCTCTCCAAAGACGTGTGCTTGGCAGACCATTACTGAAAGGACATGGCAACTAACGTAAGAGTATTCTGACCAAATTTTGTTGCAGAAGTCCAGGAAAAGAGAAGCTATGTTATGTTATGCACTACCTCTCTACAATATGCACAATAAATATGCTATATAAAGTCATCAACATTTCAACAGACCTTTATGGCAATCCTTTAACCAGAGCTATTGCAGCAGTGAAAAGCTTTAATGCCCTTCTTGGGAAGTGTATGTGATGCTGTCTACTGTCAATCTGTATCTGACAGTGACAAATCCTCCATACTGGACAGAGCCCATGTGTGTCCAGATTCATAATGAAATCTTAACTTAATAGCTATCCAAAGACCTGTTGACTGGCTGGATTAGATTGGTGCCATACTGCAATGGAAATATATCTATCTGCTTATTTGTTAATACTGCTGTTAAGTTTGCTCAAACTGTAGCAAAGCTATATGGGTAGAGCTTTGAGGTAACAGAAGCCAACATCAGAATGCAAGGAAAAGCCTATATATGGGAAGATTTGCCAGAGATGTTTAGAGATATTCAGAAGTTTTAGTGTAAAATAGATTTTCATTGAAAAGTGCTAACTCACTTTAAACAAATTGTTTTAAGGTAATGTATAGTTTTTTTTTTTTTTTTTTTTTTTTAAAAACAACTTCTTTTGAGACCTAGAATGAGTGGAAATTTGTCTGACTGTTCAAAGGGTAAACTGAGCACATTTTCATTCACATTTACACTCAAAGTCTGGGACCAGAAGGCTACCACAGAGGCAACAACTTGGAAAAGGAGCCTTGAGGATCCTAGACCAAGAGTCATTGTCTGTTTTCTTACACACATACACTCTTTTCTAAAATCCCACATAAGTCAAGCAATGTTAATGACCAATAATGCAAGAGTTAGTGAAAGTCCCCTTTACTGCACTTAGAATACTTAGTGATCTAATAAAACATGTAACATCATTTTGAAGGAGTCAAGTCTATTATTATGCAGAGTAGGAGCACTTCTACACCAATGACTATTTACTTGTGCTAGGCACCATCCTCACTAGCTTGCCACGCAAGATATAGGAGTATTGCTATCTGTAAACGCGTGCATCTAAGTAAACACAGGGCACTTTTGTGAACATCTCATTCCTGACACACTCAAGAAACAGGTGGCAATGTCTTCTAGCTTTTTGCACTATTTTCACAACTCCACAGACACAGTTTATCAACGTAAGCTGTAGCCATACTTTATACATCAAAAGTCATAGGTAACAATTTTAATTTTATGCGTGTTTACTATGCAGCTTAAGAGCATTTCAACTGCCTACCATTGACATTTGTAATTTTGTATACTTTCACCACACTACCACCACTTGCAAATTGTTTCACAGATGCCTTCAAGTTTGTATGATAATTCACACCTAATTATAATTTGGAGTCAAGTTTTGAGGGTTATTTCTAATCAACACTCACAGTGCAGCATGGGTTGTGAAAGAATTTGAGTCACTATCAGCATCACGTCCTTGTCACATAATTGTAAAGACACTGGTTCATTATCTGATCGCTCTGCTGACTTATCCCAGCCCCTTTTGCCCCTGCACGATCTGTTCCGGCATGAAAGAAATAAGCGAACAACAGCAGATGCTTTCTGATGGCTAAGCCAGGAATTAAGATCTAGTGATAACTCATAGTTTCATGCTTTGAGGATATACCTTCTTTTACAACTTAAGAAAATATTTCTGAGATTCACCTCACAGCAGATAAGAACTGGTTGATTAGCAATATTTCTCTTGCTATGTATTTTAAAGACAAGTAACTGCACCAGTACTGCACCTTACTTAAATTGAGGGAGATACCTACAGCTGTTTTTCATCCTTTTTCACATCTGTGCCTTACATGACAGCTTACATGAAGCTTACTTGACAATGTAATCTTGCAGCATAATGGCAGAACTCAGTGAAGTCTTTATGCTAACAACAAATCATATGCCTAAATTGACATATATCTGTGTTATACTTTCCTCATAGCAAACAACTGTAATATGTAAGCACAAAAACATAGGATGTTCCCATCCGAGGAATGTTTTAGCCCCCTCTATTTTAAATATAGTGTGCAGCATAATTAGAACAAACCAACTTTTTTTCCTTTCAGTTGTTGATTTATTCATCCAGAATCATGGTATCAGTTGGTACAAAACTGAATGATTTAGGCTGAAAGTATTTCTAGAATCAACAGTTTCAAAGCTCTTATTTTTACTCAGAAGCTTATTAAAGGTCATCTTCCTGGGTCACAAAAGACAGGATTTCAAATCCCTTCCCATTTAAAAGGGCTCAACCTCATATTTCTCTCCTCAAATGCTCCAAAAAGCAAGTGAAACCATACTGTGGGACAAGTCTTTCCCAGTTTACCTGCTAAGCTGTTGCATTTAAGTAAGTATTTGCATACTCACTGATCAAAAACATTGTTTTTTATTGCTATTTTTAATGAAATTGAAAGACACCACTGGTAGTCTATAAAATTACAATGATGAGAAGGAAAGGTGGTATTATTCCGGGAGTCTAGAGATACATTTTTAAAGACCCCATCAGTCAGAGGAAGAATTTCATTCCAGCAAGAGAGTAGGGTATGACATCACCTGCTCATCCCTGGGATTGTCAACAATGATGAAATTTAGCTGCTCATAAGCATTTCTCATTTTGTTAAAAAACATTAATATTCTTGTGTTTCAGTAATCAAAATTGTTTATTTCATTGCTTTCACCACAAGCAGGAAAAGCTGCCTCTCCTCTGCCTGCCTTCCCTGTCCTCATTTCACATCCTGCTTCTCAACTGTGCACACATTGTTCCTTGGAAGACAGCCTTCTGGTATGTGTTTTTTGTTGTGCAGATTGCAATATCCTTCCATCTTACTTACTACTTTGTTAGAGATCTGTTGTATCAAAAAATATGTAAATCACTGTACTCAAAAAAAAAAAAGTCAGCTGGCAGAACAGAAGCTCTCCTCCATCTAGCTCTGCTGCAGTCTAATCTGCATCTACAGCAGTGATTTATAGTCCCACTGGTACATTATCTACTTTTTATCTGATTATGATACAGCAATCACCTTTAATACTTCTCAATCATCATTCCTTTTGACTTAAGCACTTGGCAAAAATAAACACCAGAGGTGGGATACAGCCAAGTAGCTTACAAATGTGAACTAGACTGGAAACGCTAAAACATAAGACTCAAGAACATTCCCCCAGATCCGAAGGGGGGAGGGGGGAAAGGGAGGGAAGAGAGACACAGATTTACCACAGTTAACATAGAAAGAAAGCACACAAGCAGAAACAGAGCCCTAATCCCAAACCTCCTTGTGAGCTTTTACCACTAGATGGTGCTTTCAAAAAGAATCAATCAACGTAAGTCAAACTAACAGCCGAGGTCAATATGCCAGTACAGAGAGAAGGCAGTACAACAAATAAGACTATGAAACATATCCCATATGCCATTAAACCATGGATCTTCATTTTCCGCTAGAAATAGGCCAGTTTATGGTTCTGTGACAGAGAAAGGAAGCCTTAAAGCAGTCTGTCATCACAACAGGGACATGACCAAGAAACACCATATTAATAAATATTCCTAGCTCTTAATTGCTACCAACAAACAGCACTGGTGCATGGGGAGAAGAAAATAAACTAATGCAGCCTCTGGGCAAGCAGATGCCATTTTGAGAACATAGATGTAGTACACTGAAAGCGGCCTAAAGCCACCTCTGTTACCACCTGTCATATTCCCCCTCAAGTATAACGCTGGGTCACTGGGCTCAGTGGTCTGAAGAAAGAGGAAAAAGCTGGTGTTTTGTCCTTGTGACTAGACAAAAATACAGAAGTGTTCAGCAAAGCTCTTATTAATCTAGAACCAAACAGACAGAACAAAAAGCTTGACAACTGCCTTTTGAATGATGTGTTTAAAATACGTTGTATTTTGTTTTAAAAGGCATTTAATATTGCTGTATAGATGTACATCTGGTTGGTACTTGGAAGACATTGTTTTGGTTTGTGCTTTAATCAGGTAATGAATAGAACATGGCACAGAAAAAATATATACATTTTAATTTCAGCCTTTGTATAGTCTTACTGTTTGTTTAAGTCTGCCCAACTGAGACTCCTTGCACTACACGCCCCTGGTCGCATTCCATTTGAGACAAAGGCATATTTTAGGGAGGTGTCTCTCACAAAGAGGTACTGATGAACCAGAAATTGGAGTTTGGACAAACGACCATTTCACTGTAAACACAGCTCTATTGTTTCAGCTTTTCTTCTCCAGGGAATAAAAAAATTCATTATTCAAAACAGAAGCTCAGAAGCAAAGGACAACTCCTCCTACCAATAATCTCTCCCCACTACTCTAGAGAAACACAACTTAAGGCTTTCCACTTTTTTGACTCCCCTCTGGCAATATTTGTATTAATTTTTACTCATATCTTGCCTACAAATAAATTTCTAGGGAGCTAAAAAAAAAAGGAAGCAGTTTTCTGCTCCTCAATGACTTGGATGCACAAAACTCTGAGGCTGTTAAGATGCACACAGTGACTTCCGTTACCACTTGACCACCGTACAGTAGCTCCAGTTTGCTCCTTTTATTTTCATCATCTATACTTAACTTTTGATCACACCCTGTTACTGCCAATGCCAAATGGCCCAAAATCCGCACTCAGGCAAAGCTAGGAAGAATACAGATGAATAGCTTCTCTAACATCCTGCACACTGGGTCTAGGAATAAAAAAGCACACCCTAAGACATCTACCGGTACAAAATGCAGCAGCAAGCAACATATCTACAGATCATTATAAATTACTGACTTTATAAACATTACTGACATTATAAACTTTACTGACATTATAAATTACTTGCTTTGCCTTCCCAGAGGCAGCTTCCGATTTGTAGCCTTTGTTCATGTGACATACAAGGAGAGGCTGAGAGAACTGGACTTGTTCAGCCTTAAAGAGAAAAGGCTGAGAGAAGATCTTATTTGCTGTCCTCAGCCCCCTAATGGGAACACATAAAGAAGGCAGAGCCAGATTCTTTTAGGAGGTGCACAGTGACAGTATGTTTGGCAATGGACACAAATCTCAACACAGGAAAATGTAATTAGGTACCTGAAAAAAGGAAAATTGTCACCAGCTGGGTGCTCAAACACAGGAACGGGTCCCCCAGAGTGTCTGTGGAATCTCCAACCTTGGAAATGTTCAAAATTCAAGTTGACAGGTCCTGAGCAACTCGATCCAGTATGATCATCTTTGAGCAGGGGTTGGACCAGATGACCTCCAGAGGTCCCTTATTACCTATACTATTTTGATTTCAATAAGCAAGGATTTGTCTGTTACTGCCAATAGCTACTCTAGCTACCCAGAATTGCCAGAACTTCATTCTAAAATGGCAGAATTATGAAGCAGATCCCTCTTCTACATACGGAAAATTCATCAGAGCTTCCAAATATTCAGACCTAGATATAAACATTTTTAGAGCATATTCAGTACACTTTTCCGTTCACAGAAAAATAAAACAAGCAGAACAAGAATCTCAAAGATGATCCTGCTAGTTTATGGGGAAAAAACCCTCAAACCCAACAACAACAACAACAAAGACCGTACCTTACCATGGGGAGAGGGGGGAGAAAGTCACATTAAACTCCAATTTGATGAAGCTCTGCTATGCTGTACAAATGAAAGAATCAAATTTCCAGAATTCCTGGTAGAACTACAGTAGAGAAGACGTTATTCACCAAACAGCAGAATCTGTCCTTAAACATATACTACTGATTGCCTGTTGCTCTGTTTCCTACTATATCAATAGAATAATGGAAAAAAAGTATAACAGATCACTGCTCCAAACATCTTGATGCTTTTGCATATATTTAACACAGCCTCAGAATGAAACTGAGAAGATTTAATTTCCTTTAGCTAAATGTTCAATACATTATTCAGGAATCCCAAGGGAGCCTTAATGGGACTGTACAGGGTGAGAGACACTTAATTTCAACGAAATCGCTATAGACTCAATAAAGGCCAGGAAAGTGCAGAAAAAAAAAAAACATTCATGTGAGGAGGAAACCTCATGAAATGTATTGCTATAAGCTTGCATCAACACAGGACCGCAGAGGAGCTAGAAGATTTCTGCACTGAGACATTATGCTGCCGCTTTTCCTCTGCCTTTGTCACAAGTTCGGACAAACATGTCTGTCAGCAGTTATCTACCCGTTCTTTTAGTCCTGTTGAGTTTTGGTTTCCCTGATAGTCCAGAAACACGGATAGTATTACACAATAATTGACTGTTTCTGAGCAGAGGTGTCAGTGGTATGCAGAAAAATACATGTTTTGACTTCTTAAAAAATGAGGATGCAAACTGCATTAGTCTAGCAGGTTTATCAAAAAGAAAATTAAGATAACAAACATAGCATCTGACCAGGATTCTTACGTGATTACAGTAATGCCCAAGTACAAAATTATAGGAACGCAAATGTATTTTCAAGAGAACCTTAGGTAGCAATCAGCATAGGAAAGTAAGATCATGCTTATTAAAAATGATTAATAAATTTTTTCATAGGTCATGGATGCAAATAAGATACAATCTAAATAGTTCCATATCTGAACAACTACATTTGAGAATGCAGTCATGGAAAGACAAGGCAGAATGAAAGAACTAATACAATACAACCTTTCCCCTCTAGGAGGTGAAAGGGAGGAAGATACCTAGGAAAAAAAAAGTTGACAATGATTATTCAGGATGTCAAAAGAAGGGATAACTCATATTTCAATAGTGTACTATATTAATTATTTATGACAATTGTTTAATATAGATTTGCCAGAGTTGGTTTCTACAGAACATCAGCATCAAGCATACATATGTTCTATTTGTTTAAACACCATTTCTTTGCTTTACATAATCCTCTTGTTTTAATACACTTGTCTGCCATTATGCTATTCAGAATTATATCCAAGCTATTAAGTATATGAAGTTCAAAGGTTGGCGCATGTGATATTCATCCAAAAACACAAAGATACATATGAATGATTACTCATTTGAGACATTTGGTCTGCAAGTAAAATGCTAAGTATGTAATCAGTGGAAAAAAGAAACAGATTTCCAGTATCTACAGATGTGCTAGATAGAACTGAAACTTTTAATAATATATTTACAGCTTGTTGGAGCTCTACTTTGTTAAGACTATTCTTCTCTTTAATTTTGAGAGAGATGGAAATGGATTCTTGATGTTCTCAGAAGTTTCTTTCCCATCCTTCTTCAGGTATTTAGCTCTCCTCCTAGATATGAAGCCAGGAGCCTACACTGTAAACTAAATTAACAAGAGCAGTCTGGGGAGAAAAGGAATTCCAATTTGCTCTCTGTTCCAAAACAGGTTCCTTGCCTCAAGTGAATCATTCCATACCTTTGGACCTACAAGCTTTCTGGTTGCCTTGAACTCGGGGAGAGCATAAAATACACGAAAGAGGAACAGGAAGAAAAATTAACATTTTAGAAATTAGTACCAGATATACACTTAAAACAGATAAAACAGTACAGAAATAATGTTTGAATAATTGCATGATGTATTTGTAAGAAATTGTAAGGTCACTAATACAGAAGGGGCAAGGTAAATTACACAGAAGGTATTCCAATGGGTAATTATAAAATAAAAACAAGAGACAGCCTTAGTTGTGAAAGGCTGTGGCCTCTAAAAGGGATTTTGATGGTGCAGCTGCAGAGTATGAGTCCATTCCTTCAATACGAACAGAAGTAGTGATACATACTGTGATGCCTATAGCATGTAGATGTGATAAAGGAAGACAGACCGATACCCAGTGCAAGATGCAAAGAGGCTTCTGTAACATTCAGAAGAGACCTCGACATAGCACTTTCATTATTAGAGCTGCGTCAGGGCAAAGGTGGTGGTAAATAGTTCAAAATATGTACAGGAATATCCAGAGATGAAACAGGGACAAAGAAATTCAGTTAGGGTGGCTATTGCTTTGGTAGCTGAAGAACAAAGAGGGAACGCATTTCTGGAAAGGTAACCTCTTCAGATAAAACACCAAAATCTCTTCTGCCGATTTTTTAAATGGTAGTGGTGTTTTCCATATGAAAATAATATTTTCAGGATGAAACACACAGATATACAAGTGAGGAATTTATCTGGAATACCTGGCATGAGGATGTGGTAGTAGCTACTCAGACACTGGGAAACTTCTTTCTGGCATGTTGAAAATACATAGGGTGACTTAGCATTCTTCCCATGACACCCAATGCAAGAGTAATAACAAGATTAACAGGCATTGCTAGTGAAGGCACACAGCTACCCCAAGGAATTTAATACTAGAAGTTACTACCTTAACTAATTACTGCAGAGTTGTTCAGATGCACTTATGCCACTTAAATACCATATTCGCTTAATGGTCTGTGAACTTGCATCAAAGGCCATATTGCCTCACCTCAGCAGCTTTGCTTCATATTTTTGGGTTATTTTATTTCATATCAGATGCTGAAAACTACTGTCCCCTACCTGTCCTAGCTTTTGTATATAAACAAGGCAATGTATTTATATTCAACAATCACCAGGAGCTGGAACTCAGGACCTTTGCCCTGTACCCCCTGCAAATGTCCTAATGTTGTCCGAAAAGCGGATTCGTTGCCAGTGTGCAATAAGCCAATAATTACACACTCAGGAGAGACATTTGTTTATTTATTTCAGACTTGCGCAAGCCTGGGTGCTCGGTGGTTTCCCACAAATCGAGCACCCCCCCCCAACTTTTCAAGTAGCATTTATACAAACAAACTGCCAGATTTGCGACTTTCCCTTTTACACTGATTGGTTAGTGATTTCTTCATTCCCTGGGTCCCACTCCTGCTTCTCAAGGTCCTGATCAATTAACACTGCCCCAGCTAGGTCAGTAGATGTTATCTCCCAAGGTCCTGATGAAGAGGACATAATCCAGACCCCTTAGTTAACACTGTTTCAACAGTGAGAGGAGGCTTTGCTTCCCAAGGTCCTGACGCCCAAACAGGCCTTATTTCACAGCCTTGACATCCTCCCTTTCGGAGAGTGGGGCACAGGAATGCACACTGCTTGTAACTCCCTTATCTTTCCAGCCTGCACCAGCTCTGGGGCCCTTTCTTACCGAACTAGGAGCGCGGTCTAAGGCTTCAGCAAATTTAGCTACTCATGCTAAGCAAGTGTGCAGCTACTCATGCTAAGCAAATTCTAAGATAGAAGTTATCCAAATCTACCTACTTCAAACATTCTTTCTGAGCTTCTCAGGGTTGTCTTGTAACACTAACAAGAAGGCTAAAAAGCGGTGTTCCATTTTCTTCTCTCAGATTTAATACATCTTTCATCAACAATTTAGGATTGAAAGGGACCTCCTGAGTCAAGTCCACTACCCTACTGTTACAGAAACTCAGTCCTACAGTGTCTTTCATAGACTTATCAAATTCTTCTTAAAAACAGTGTATTTTTATGACAAGTGGAACAGATCCAGAAGGTGAGGCTCATTATTCTTTTACTAAATAGAGCCTATAACCATGCATCTAGAGCACTGGCCTAGGAGAGAGCAAACATGTTCAACCCTCCAGCGAAGAAAGGACCTGAATTCCCCTCTTCTGCAGGCTCTAACACTATTTAACAAACTTTTCAGAGTCCTGCTTAGCAGTAACAATACTACCAAAAGGGCTCTTTGTTCCCATACGAATGCTGTTCCTGAAGCTATGCTGGCACAAACATTATGCAGCTATGTAGTAAACCACAGCAGAAAACTCATCTGGTCTACAACTAGCTCAGCAACAACAAAAATAGGTTATTTTGTAGGTAGATCAGTCACCTGATCCCATCACTCAACCACATGAATAACTGTGCAAGTTTAATACAGAGTGGCATAAGAGGACAGACTCTGCTGAAGGAACACAGCCAGTGAACTTCCTTTAGCAACAGCGTCAGTTCCCTAGGTGAATGTGTATGTCGAGCTACGCAGCTTATGCATGTGTGGGCAGGTAAAGAAGCCAGAAGTTCTTCCAGGACCACCCCCCCACCCCCAAAAACACATTTCTTCCTGCTCCTGTTAGAAAGGCATCTGAAACAAACTCATGACAAAAGTGTGACTCTGAATTGTAGCTCAGGAAAATTACTTCTTGATAATGATGAATCAGGCATCTAGAGCTTGAAAGGGAAGAATTTAAAGATACAGCTTTCTAGTATCCCTTTTGTGATTACTTGGTAAATTTCCCATTTTTGTTGAATGGAACATTCTCCCCATCCCCCACCCCCTCCAGTTAAACAATGAAAATTTTCATAGAGAAACAAAAATGTGATGATTTTCCTCCTCTGAAACTGGAATTTATACTCTGAAGTTTGTTGGACATGTAAGTTTTCTTTGTGCAACTATAGTCTAGAGATTCTTTTGGACATTACAAGAATAAAAAGCAGTCTCAGAGAGACAGTGACTAAGGGGGCAGTTCTAAAATTCTTTTGGTACCGTCAATTTGTTTCTATATTTTGTTTGTTTGGGCTATCATTAAGCAAAAAAAGTTCACTGGAGAAAAATGAAAATAATTTTTAGCATGTAGTCAGCAGAGGCTTTTCTAAACTAGCCATCAACCCTGTGCACTTGTAAGAGGCTCAAATGGTTTGCCATTTCCAGGCCTATATTCCTAAAAATGATGTTCATGAATTAAAAGAAAAAAAGCTAAGTCATTTTAATTTAGGAAGGTTTGTGTTAAGTGTTTGATCAAAAATAACTTGAAGATAAAAACCTGAGTGTTTGAAGATCATAGGCCTTACAAATACAAACAAAGAAATAGCAAAAGTAAACCCAATCTGGCTTATTCATCTCATCTTACCTCTCAAAACAAAAGAGATAACCACCCACCGGCATGACACAGTACAAATGTGGAACTCCATTTCAAGGAGATAAGTATTTCTTTTTTCAGGCTTTTGCCACTCTACCACTATGGCTATGAGTACCCTTAACAACCATTTATAATGCACAAAACCAAACACACACACACACACACACACACACACACCGTCAATTATCCCAGTATTGAATGACCAGTTAGATGGCAGTTCAATTATCTACTTTCTTGCATCTCTATTGAGATTCTACATGTTAGCTGTATTCACTACTCTTGCCTTTCAACTGAGGTAAAGAGAACAAACAAGATGCACAGAGCTTTCTGGGTTTGGTGGGTGTTTTAGTAGATGTGGTAAGACTATGTTCTCATCAGTGAGAAATGGTGCAAGAATCACATGTAATAAAATACTGTTGGAGTAATACATTTTTTGTTTGTTTTGTTGCCCGCTTTTCCTTCAGTCAAACAGCAACATGTTTTCATAGCGTAGCCAAGCATTACTACCCATCTTATTAATAGTTATACACTACTAACTTTTTCTGATTATACAGGAAAATTACATCAACCACAGTTTACAGTCAGGTATGATTGCTTTAAACTACATCTGTAAGCTTAATCAGAACCTCCTAGTCATCTATCAAGAAAACATAAAAACAAAGCATATTCAGGCATCTTATTAGATTGATTTACCATCTCTATTTGCAGAGTTTGAACTCAATAGTTATTACAATATATAGCTCATATAAACCAAAAAAAATTTCAGTTCACTCCAAAACAGTAACTTGTTAGATATGAAATTAGTACTAGCATCAAGCTTTGTCAAATATTTAAAAGACCCTTTTATTTTTCTCCTTAAATGTGTTTTTATTATAGTAGCATTTTGTAACCTGTTATTTATGCATAACAAGCTAATGAAACTAAGCAAGCCTCATTAGGTAATAGAGTTTGAACATGGGGTTTTACGATACCTTTGGCTACCTTAAAATAACAAAAGACAATCACCAGCTTCTGCTGCATATCCTTTTCCTCAAGCTTAGAGATAAAACTGTAGCTCTTACCTTCTTTTAAGAGGCGTAAGGCTGGCTGTAAATAGCATTATTTGCACAGAGACTGGAAACCTAAAAAATAAGGAATTATATTTGTAAGTAATACAGCATTTTTAATTACAACTGAAGATACATACTGAGGCTAGTCCTTGAATCAGGTTAAGCCCATACAGACATTCTGTGAGTTTATGTGAAGTAGCTTGGTCAAAGATGTAACAACCTTCCTGCACTCAAATCTCCATCTGAATGACAACAGCTCTTCAGTTTTGGGCTCTAATTTCAATTCCTCAAAAATTCCAATTAAAAAAAGTTATAACTCAAAACAGAAGTTTATAGATAGAAACAATAATTATAAATAAACCCTTTTGCAAGATTTTTCCTGGGCAGATTTTTTCTTCTGATATTAAAGCATATAACATCAAAATCTTAACACAAACATGAATCTTGCTATTTCTACATTTCTTCTAAAAAAAACATGAGAAGGAAGTGGTTATTACACAATTTAAAAAGCAACTAATGTGCAATGTCAGAAGAATAGCATTAAAATAGTAGCATAAAGCTTGTTAATACTGATGAGAGTGATACAGAAAGTTACACAGGTTTTGAACTGACTTCATTAAACAATAGCTAAATGTAAAACAAACAAACAAGTCACCAGAACAGGTAACATAAACAAAAAACCTACTCAATCATCAAATATGCAAACCACATCTAACACTCCCTGTCTGCTGATTACATTTCAGCTTAATATCTATGCTAGCTTAAGAGTTTAAAATGTTCAGATACATGTAAGCATACACTTTAATTTTCCGGAGCTCAAATTTTGTAGAAACATACTCACCTACCTTTACTAACAGTAGGAAAAACAAGAGCCTAAAGATCTTCCAATTACAATCTCACATACAGAACTGTTTAAGTCAATACTAAACTAATGAGGAAAAAAAAAATCAATTCATGAGCTTGTATGCTTTCCAGTTGAGAGTTTTCAACACAAAAAATACCATACTGAGTGGATCAAACATTCCTAGGCCACTGCTTTACTCCCAACAGTGACAAAAACAAATGCACTTTAGGGAGGAGGGTACAAGAGCCCAGCCACTTCCTGCAATCAATTCCCCTCTTAATCCCTTGGCACCTCCAGCTGTTGTAGTTTGAAAGTTAAAGGGTACAACCCTCCTTTTACTATCTGTTTATGGACCTGTGGGCCATGAAGCTGCTTAATCCCTTTCTGAATGTGCTTAAATTGCCTGTCTCACAACTCCCCATGGTAACAAAATTCAGAAGTTCACTGCCTGCTTGTTCAGAAGAGTTCTCTCTTACCTCTTTTAATACTTTGATGTCCTACTAGCTGCAGTGAGTGTCACCTGGTTCTTGGATTACAGGATCTGGTGAATAACAGCTCTGTATATATCTTCTTTACCACCTTAATGGTTTTATAAATCTTCATGATATCTTCTCTCAGCTTCCTCCTTTCCCTACTAAAGAGCTCCAGCTTCTTTAGCCTCTCCTAATAAGGCAGCTGCTCCATCCTCTTAATTGCTTTAAGTGGTCTTCCCTGTACCTTCTCTAACCACAGTATGTCCTTTACAGCGAAGCATAATAAAGTGGCATTAATGTTTTTGCCATTCTTCTATGTGAAAGTGTTCTGACCCTATGGCTAACAGATAAGCACAATAAAAATCTCTTCAGAAAGTCAGAGAACTGCCAGACAAGCAATAATGGAAATGTGATCTTACAACTTGGTTTATAGTGATTCTCTCTTCCTTTGTTAAAACTTCTGTTCAAGGAAAGAGAACTTATGTTTTGTAAACAAACAGGATGCACTGAGAGAACACCTGCAGCTGCTTCACAGGTTTCTCCTCTTACTGAAAAACCGATAGAGATGCCTCATGTACTACTACTACTACCCTGACATACAACAGTTCATTGGAAATTACCATTTATTGATTATAAGATCCACAAAACATAGCATGATTACACAGTTGTTACTTGCTGTTGGGAAGCACCACTCATAACTGTAATATACGATTTCTGTAGAATAATGCAAGTAGAATAAATGTCACTTTCATGATAGCATCAATCATGCAAGATAATAAGGCCAACTGTTGCCTACAGTAAAGGCAAACTCTTCTGTTGTGTTTATGTTGATCTGTGAGCAAGGTCACCAGATGTGGCAGGTAGATGTGGAGAAGATGGTTGTCTGGTAAACTCTGCAATTAAATTAGATAATCTACATTGCAGATGATTAGTTCCACCTGGCAAATTGGTGAAGCAATAAAACTAAATACCTGTTTAAATAAATTAGTTTGGCTGTTTATGATCTCATCCCAATTAACAACAAAATTAGCTAGCATTTTATTTTAAGTGAGCTATAAGGAAGGTTACATTTCTATTTTGCTCTGAAGAAATTCTTAAAATAAGCACATGTATAGTCGAAACAATCAAGGCACTAGGAAAAAAAAACTTCAAGAATTGTGTGTGAATCATCATGATCCAGAAATCTTAGAAAATGGTATTTCTTTTGCCAACAGACCAGTGCAAATCAGAAGAAAAAGAAGATAAGGATATAGTCTTCAATTTAACATCATTCAGTCCAATCAACCAGTTTTGAAGAAACACAAATCTTCCTCTGAGAGTGATAAAGAACCACAGTGCAAAGAAAACACAGATGTGCAAACAGGAAATGGTGCTCTCCAACTGCTGCATTCTTGCTGTACCTCTTACAATAGCATTTTCATTCAACAGATTCAAGTTCTAAATCCCTCAGAGAAACATTTCATGTCAATATGCTTTTACTAACATTCCTTGTTCCTCACTTAGTAAAAAGTGTTTTGTTAATATCAGCATTCAACTTAAAAGCAAATGTAAGAAATCCCTCTCTTGAAAAATAGTATTAAGTTGTCCCTTTGGAAAACAACAGAAGGTTGTTCAAAAATACTTTCATCGTGTTTATTAGCCTTGTAAAATTTTACTGAAAATTAAAAATACTTCATTCTTACAGCCCTTCATGACTTTACATCATTTTATTTTAATGTGATTTCCTTATCGTAGTTTGGAATTCCAAGATTCCAAAATCTTTGTAACACAGAAAATTCTGGAATTCACTGAAGGAAAAATGCCAGGTGTCAGTATTGACAGTTACATATAAAAAATACCAAGATACTTTGCATTATACACACTTTTTACTTTGAAAAGTTCATTTGTATGTCTTTAATGGTAAGACAAGTACATGGACATCACGGTACTGTTATCAAAATAAGAAGCCAGGGAATAAGAGATTAGAACTGTCATGTACAAGACATCAATATTCCAGAGTAAAATACCACTCTATCTGCCAAGATCCCAAGAGAAATTGAGTCTCTAGGAGTGCCCAGTATTTCCAAGAGATGTAAAAATGAGACATATAAAATTTGTTTTTACATATTAATAATTATAGCATATAACTTAATGATTCTGGATTCAATTACTTTGGAAAGTGACTGTGATAAGGAACCCTAGAAGACTTCCTGTTCAAACTGCACTGTATCTCTGTACTTAAAACTTACACTGAAGGCCAGATAATCAATGCTTAGTACATCTGGGGTTTTTATAAAGAAATTCATTATAGTATTAGCTGCCTAGAAAACATAGTAAACTGAGATTATACTAATTGAATGTTCAAGCGAGAAAATACTGTTCCAATCCAAAAGTCAGTCTCTCTCAGAGCAGGTGCTGTTGATTTCCTATAGACATTCAAGTGCTGGAAGTATCATCATTGCCACAGGCTATGTGCAATTACACATTAAGGAGCCCAGCTTTCAGAGCAAAGGGTTAATGGGTAATTCCGTAAGACCTAAACCCAGGCATGTAACGCAGCTTCTCTCAAACATGCAGTGCTCTGAGGCCCTACCACAACCAAATCAATACATCGAGATTTGCCTCTGCTAGAGAACCTGAATCAGGGTGGTCCTCAGCCTGACACATGCTGTCTCTTCAGCACCAGATAGAACAGCTCAGTCCTCTTACAGTCGTCAGTCACAAAGATCAGAATCTCCGAAGTCCCAGGATTAATGCACTCTTTCCACTCTCACCTGCCAGCGGGTTTAGATCAACATCCTCTGACGTACCTAGGGTCTGCTGACAACTATCTGGAAGCAGCAAGTGTGGTGAATACTGACAATTCTGATCCTTTAAGGTGCTCTCGCTGCTTGAGCTGTACTTTTAACCCTTTCTTTGCCGTGACAGAGATTGAAATGCTTTATTCTCTCATAATCCATTGCTTTGTCAAGGTGGATGTCATCCCTTTATTGTTCATGCTTACAACAATACTAGTTACCATTATATATTTCCCTTAAACAAAGAAAATTATCATCTTTGAAAGAAATACAAAATTGTTATATACAAAATTATACACAGATGAAGTTTGAGATAGAAACAATTTTGTAATAGTATGTAACTATAAGAGGCAAAGACTGGACAAACACATGTACTTTGAGTTAAGAGTATTTGCTAACAAGACCTCGAATTTATGTGGGTAGTGTGGAAATTGTGAAAGCATTTCCATCAGAGATCACTACATCATATTAAAATAAACTTACAATGTTATGAAGTAGCCATTAACTCTGAACATATTAAGTAAAATGTTTTATCGGACCTATGCCGGTCTGCTGAAGATGGGAGACTGGGAAGGCAGAACATTAATAAAACCCAGCAACTGTGGCTTGCTGAGAAGAAAGGTGGAAGGTGTGGTGATGAATACTGAAGTTCCTACTGGTAACATTCTCCCCTTAGCATTAAAGTATTAAGTAATTTATAATAATTAAGTTCAAAATATTACCATCACTACAAGATATTATGAGTAAGAAATTCCAAAGAAAGATAATGACATTATTTTTTTTTATCAAGGCCTGGTGGGTAATTTTATTAAAATTCCCTGGATAACTGCACCAGTAGCCACTTTTCAGCTTTATTATTTCCACAGCAAAAACTGCTTCAGTAAAGCTGCTACCTCAGAGACAGAAAGAATGCTCAGAAATACCCAGGAGATATCAACCTGTCTCAGGGAAATCTGAACAAAATTTACACTTGGTTCAGATCTAGTTTTAAACTCGGTTAACCTAATAGTGGGTCTGCTCTATCTGAATTTTACTAAATAAGTTACCACTGGAATTAGAAGATAGTAAAGATATTCTGAGGAGTTGAACTTATTCAGCTATTACCTATAGTTGGTAGTTTGAAAATTATTTTGCCTAGAAGTAAGTAAAACTTTCAACAGAACAGTGGTTCTGTGTGCCTTGGTTCTGGGGTATTTAACTTCAGAAACCTGATGTTTAGAAACTTCTCACCTCAATACCAAGCATCACTATTAGCACTGAGGATTTGAGCCTCACCCTCTAAAGCCTAATACCTAATTTAATCCTAATTAGGTATCATATGGGGCAATGGGATTTGAGAAACTTTATTGATTTGTTTTATATGTAGGAAACACAAGAGTTCTTAAAAAACTCTATAATGAATATCATGAGAAGTTTTATGTCTCAAATCAGTTGGATTAATTTGAATGAAACTACGTTTTCATTTTCTTTTGCAAGCCATCCTTACTAGAATAGGGACCAATTTAAAGCTTATGCTCTGGCAATCTTTAATCTTACTTAAAGATAGATTATAAATTTATGTAAATTTCTTCTTTTGTCTGATACAACTTAATCCTTTACTGTTACTAAAGGAGTACCTTGATTTCTTGCCAAACCAGAAAAACTATTTGAGACTTCTGTTGCCTTGAATAGGAAGAAGCACGTTTCAATTTATGACATAAAGGAATCAGGGAAAACGCTGGGGTTTTAAAAGTGTGTGTGTGTGTGTGGCAGGGAGTGTGTGGTATCTTGTTGCTTTCAGCTGTGAGAGTACCTTTTTATTATACAATAAGTGAATAACAGGAAAAAAAAAACACACACCAAATCATTGTGGTATTACCATTAATATTTAACGTCTGTCAGGTGCTCGTGGCTTTTCTCCAGAAGAACAGAGGAATATTACATCCCTTTCGTCAGCCTTCCGCAGGCACGGACCAGAACAGCAGGCAGCCAAGTCCTTTTTCCTGCAGGAGAAGAAAATAAAGGACCACTCGAGCAGCTAGGATGTGCTTGGCTCTAATGAAGTACGGAACCAAGCTTGGGAGTTTTGGGGTACGTGTGTTGTGTCTTTAAACAAAGCCAGCTGGCAATTAAAAGAAGGCCCTGCTCAAGTAGGGCACCTCACATTTACGCCGTGTGGAGGTGCAGATCCCCACCGGAGCGGGGACTCCGCACAGCCGCTGCACCCCGCAGCGTGTGCTCCAGCACACCCGCACAAGTGTGCTGGGCTTCCCGCAGACACGAGAGGAGCCCGTGAAGCTCGGACAAAGAGGCCCGGCTGCCGCCGCCGTAGGAAGCATCGCGCCCGCGGGCGCAGGGCCTCCCCCTCCTCCCCGCCGCCGCGGGCGGGCGCGGCGGTGCCGGCTCCGCGCTGAGACACCGCTCCGCGCTGAGACACCCCCCCGCGGCCGCGCACGGACTGATTGGCGGAGGGCGGCCCCGGTCCCACCCGCCAGAGGCGGGCACAGGGGACCTGCCCCGCTGGGAGCTCCTGCTGTCCTGGGAGCCAAGGCAGTGCATGGGGTGGGAGGGCGTCCGGGGATCCGGACGGCAGCGCTCCGCGCCGGTGAGGGGGTGAGGGCAGCCTTTCCTCTATTGGCCGGGGGACCCGGTAGCAGCATCTTCCCGGGGCGGCCGCCAGCTCTAGGAGGGTCGACAGCAGTGCCGGTGCATGCGTCCGGCGGGGGGACAGCACGGCGGAGCGGAGCGGGGGCAGAGGGGAGTGATGAGAAGTTGAGGGAGGACGAAGCGAGGGTGCCCTCTCCTCGCCCCGCGCCGCAGGGAAGCCCAGCCCCGCAGCAGGTGCAGCAAAGCCTGGGCGGAGGGGACGAGGCGGGCCCGGCGCTCCTGGCGCCGCAGCGGAGGGGCTCCAGCGGGAGCAGTGCCTCAGGCCGGGCCGGACGGAGCCGCGCAGCCCCCGCACCCTCTCGACTGAAGTGGGGGGGAAAAAAAGAGCGGCAAGCGGAGCCCCGAGCAGCGGGAAGCGACTTGCTCTGGTCTTCGGCTCGTTACCAGAGGCAAAGACACGGAGAAACGGCCCTGAAGGGAGAGAGGTGAGGGAGGTCGGAAACACCCCCGGGGACAGAGGGGGGAGCCCGGGGAGGGGAAGGCAAGGCGGGCCCGGGCCCGCTGCCCTCTGAGGCGGCGGCGGCCGTGCGGCTCCGCTGCGAGCCGCGGGGGGGGGTCCCTACCCGGGCGCAGGCAGCGGGGACGTGGGCGCGGAGGGAGGTTCTCGTTTCACCTTGCTGCTTTTTCACTCTCTCTCTCTCCCTTCCTTCCTTTCCTTCCTGTCTTCCTCCTTAATGCAAGAGGAAGTCCTAGGCGCCTTGCATCACCCCGCCGCGGAAGGGTCGGGAGGAGAGGGTGCGATGGGGCAGGAGGAGGGGCAGGAGGAAGGGTGATGGCGGGGTGGGGGGGCAGGAAAGCTGTGGGCTGATGAGAAAAGCTGCAGGGGAAACGGAGGCCGTGGCTATGCGGTGTCCCTGACCAAGGGGAGAGGGGCAGAGGGGACAGCGTGACCCGGCGAAGCGCGCTGCGCTTGCGGGGGTGCTGAGGGGCATCGTTCCTGGGCAAAAAAGGACTTTTCTCTTTGTTTTTTCCCCCCTGAAGTGGGCACGGGCCGCTGCTGTGGGGAGAAGGGGGATTTGGGGGGAGGGAGATAGACCGTCTCCTGAAAAGGGGCGCTGGACATGGCACCTGTGTGGCACAGCGCTTCGGGGGCGGGCGGCAGGCAGGCCGAAGTGGGGGGGAGATCGCTCATGCCGGCCGTCCTCTGCGTGCGTCGCCGCAGCAGCGAGAGGAGCGCGGGGGGCGCCCGCGCCGCCCTGCGCCAGCGGCGGAGGCCGGGCCGCGCCCGGCAGGTGCCCGCGCTGCGCCTTGAGGGAGTTGGGCGCCTTAAAATCGTGTGGGGAGGAAGAAGGGGGCGCAGCGAAACTAACGCTAAAGCACACACTTACTGATTCCTGTTAGCTGAAGGCACATACTTTGGAGAAGTTCGGGGAGTGAAGCAAGCGGTGAAAGTACGTGCTAGGGAGGGGAGTTACTGGGGCCAGCCGCCGTCGCGCTCGCGCTGCCCGCGCAGCAGGGCCTGTGTGGCGACCGTTGGCGGCGACCGTTGGCGGCGGCGGCGCCGCGCGCTACCTGGCGCTCAGCGGCAGGGGTGTGGAGCGAGGTGCTGCCGTAGGCCCTGGTGCGGAGGGCCTTTAAGGCACCGCTTTTGCCTCAGTTTCGGCTCAAGTTTGGTTTTTGCTTCCCAGGCATCTGCTTAGAGCAGATACTTGGCTCTTGGGGTTGTAATGAGGAGCTGTCGCTGTCAGGCATTCTAAAGTTGTTGTGTAAAGTTGTGCAGGCGCGTTTGCATGTGAGCGCCTGATATTATTGCCCAACTATAAACTTGGAAACTTACTGTTAAGAACCTATATGTGAATATTTAGCCTGGTACATGTCTTGAGTGACCTGTGCTTTCAGTGAACGTGAACTGAGTTTCCCTCCAAACTGCCTTGTTTAGGAAAGAACATTGCATAATCGCCGCTGTGTGTCCCCTGCGGATTAAATAAAAACACCAAAACACACAAACTTCTAAGAGAAATGTGAATAAAATGTCGGTATTTCAACAGATATTAGATAGTATTTTGTCTTTTATGACTTGTAATAAGTGAGTATGCGAATAATTGACTTCAGAACAATAAGAAATCATTAAAAATACGCAGTTGGTTTTGCATGTTTGTTGAAGTTGCCTAGGAATGCACAGCACTGGATAACTTCAGTAGCAGAGTTTCTTGAACATCTTTCACCCCAAAGCAAACACATTGAAAGTAGTATTGGGGGTTTTTTGTCTTGTTTTTATAATATTTTAGTGTTATGACTAAGAGACTTTGTTTTGGGAATAATTCACATAATATCATTTTTTTTAAGTCATTTAATCTAAAATTGTCTTTAATTGTATTTCTTATCTGAAACTGCCTGCCTGGCTTCCCAAACAACAGTCACGCAAGGTCACTTATATTTTAGCTGAGCTAGTTCTATAGCGTCAACACTCCATAGTATGCAATTAACTTTGCATTTCCTTTTTTTTTCTTTTGTGTTGGTCAGTGATCCAAACTGGATACTGCAGTGACATTTTTTTAAAAACTACTAACTAACTGTTCTTTCAGACATACCAAACCGTCATGAATATGGTTTTGTTGAGAAAGTGTGTGAGTTATCTATGAAATGCTAGGAAATGAGTGTTTGGTCTGAAATGCTTGCGTTTATGTTTGACTTGTATGCAACATTTAGCAGTAAACAGAAGTTCTTTGCATGAAACAAGAAAGGAAAATGACTTTCTTGTTGTGGTATGTGTCTGTTAAGTATATAGATTCTAACAGGAGAATCATGTTAGACTGTTTTGTAAATAGCCTTTAAACCTCTTATTCTTAGAGCACTTTAAGCAGTTGTAAAATAGAATTTGGATGGAGACACTATGGAACTAACCAGGGGGTTGAAGGCGGCCTTGGAGATGATCCCTGTAGCCTCCTTATGCATGGGGGCTGAGTCATCTCAGCAATACAGAGGCCTCTCCTCACCTTTGAAAGGGGAGTCGTGGCAGCCGAGTTCACTAAGGCAGCGATCACTAAACAGTGGATTCGTTTTATGCACTGGTGGCAACTTCTAGTTAGTGAATGGCTCCTAGCTGTTGTCATAGTTCATTGGCAGTCACTGCAACTGCAGATTGAATTTGTGCTTGGCCTGTGATCAAGGCAGAATTCTGTCATAACTCCATGTTGGTGCCTTATGATAAATTTATGTATTTTAGTAGTTATTTAGGGAAATTAAAGGTAGTCAGGAGTATCACATTGACAAAACTTAATGCCGTATTTAATATATCTAAAATACACAGAGGTCGTGTAATTCAAATCAACCCTTTGGAGTCATAACTGTTACTTGGCTCACCTGGAGGAATCCTACTGGGTTGGTAAGTGAATGCAAAGGAGAGCTATGGGTCATGACATCATAGTTAAATTAGTTTGTAAAGAGGAATTACAAGAACTTGTCATAATTCCCTGTATTGTATCATTTGCTACTTGGCTGATTTCTAGGAATACATTTTACTTCCAGCAATGGAGAAAAAAAAATCAAATTTACCTTTGTCAGAGTCTTCCTGTTGTAGCTCTGTTACTACATGCGCAGACATTACATAAGAAGGCAGTGCTCATCATCCGTGCAATGATGGCATTGGGCATAGTTTTGTGTATGTCCTTTCCTTCTGTACCTGTGGAATCTTGTACAGATAACGTGTTTTGCTGAAACACTCCTCCTACCACTTCAAAAATACTCTGCAATTGATTATACTAATAACTCTATTAAAAATTCTTGCTCTGACTGGATGGATTTTCTAATTCTCCTTCCCAACAATGAGCTACGCTATTCCTGATTTTAGCTGTTCTGTATTTTATTGCCTACACCTACTTTACTTTCTTTTTTAACGCTTTGGGTCTTTTAAAGCTCTTCTTTCCACATCACTGTTTTAGTCAGATCGCTTCCCTTAGAATAGTACCAAGAATTCAGTTTAGCCCCTCCATCTTGAATGAGTCCCTTGTCAATTATTTACTAGAAAATCACACTACAGCATTAAAAGCCATTGAGACATTTACTGTAAGAACATATTCAAGAGATGTTTACTAAATGAAATAGCTTTTCTCTTTAGATTCTAACCCTAACAGAAATGCTTTTATTGCTGTTGTATTACAGAGTGATATTTAAGAAGAAAATAGGTTTAGTGTTTGAGAAATACTGGAGTATTAGAAAGCATTTGAAATCACTCGCTGTTTTGTTTGGATTTTTGTCCTTTAAAAGAAATTCCATGCTGAGAAGAAAATACCTTTGAGCTGAAAACTGATAAATTCTGGTTCAGATCAGTGTTGTTTATGAATAGGCATCATAGAGGGCTCTTGTCCCTGTTTTTCAGGAAGCAAAATATGCCAGAACATTTTAAATATAAATCTCTCTCCTAAAGTCTGTATCCCCCATTCCCAGGACAGTTATGTCTGGAGTGAAATTCCAAGACTTGTGACACACGAGGGTTCTGGAGCTCTGACAAAGTATTTCTAGTATGTCATGACTTGCAGTAATACTTGGGTGCTGTATATGTTAAATGCTCAGTGTGAGACGCCTTGAATACCCTTCCTTGGTAACGAGTCTTTAAACTCGTCTGTAGCTGTACTCGTCTGTAGTACAGAAAACTTCACAGGAATTCATCACTACTTTTCATGCAAGTACCTTAAATTTTCTTCAGTTTTCCTTTTTGTAATGTTTTATAATCTGTAATAGAAAGAATTCTCTGTCATTAAGAATCCTGAAATCTCCTTTTTGCTTTTACACAATGATATGATGCAAGTTTCAATTTTGCTAATTACATGAAAGATTTTTGACCAAGTTTTTTTTTTTGAAGCCAGTGTATTGGAAAAGTAGTTTGTCCTTCCTTCTGGAAGCTTTTGAAATTTTTACTGGTTTTAACAACTTGTCATATATAAATATAATTTATGTTAATCCTTGAGTAAGGGAAGAGTTGACATTCTTACCTAGGGTTTTATGAAATAACTCAGCATAATCTGTTCAGTTATTAGATGTAACATACCTAATCAGCTGTACCTGGGACTAGAGGCACATACAACGTCATTGCCAACTGCAGAACTTCTAGTTTAGACAATTTTTTTAAAAAAGAGAATAGCTACTAGCCTAGTTCAAAAGGTGTTTTCTGTTTGGGAAGAAGTGATTTTTAATGGAAAATATACCTGCCAAACATTATTTTTTTGCAAACTTGCCAAGTGGATTTAGTGTAACAAATATGATTTAAGAGCTTAAGAAGGGAATTAAAAAACAATATAGGTGTTTATTTTCTAAATGACATAGCTGAGAGTTGCAAAAAGTCGTGATCTCCTGATCTGTTGTGACTTCCCTTAAGTAGTGCAGTTGCTGTCATGCACATAATTTTATTTGTATAATGGAACAAGTATGGTTTTGCCTCTTCTTTGCTCTATGCTGATCTTTTCTTCTGTGAATGGATGGCTTTGCTCCACAAGAAATCAATAACTTAAAAAGATTTTGTTTTCCCTTCCTATCTTCAGAACTTCATCATCAAGTGAAGGGGGAATTTAATGGGAAATCTTGGGCCGACTTTAAGTTCTGAAATGGGTTGAAAACGAGCCCCCATGCCCTGGTGAAACAGTGTGTTTAAAAAAACAAAACAAAACCACCCGTTGAAGCCTGCTGGAGGTTGTGTCTCAGTGTATTTAAGGGGAGTTAGCAATGTGGTCTTAAGGGCGGAGGACCTTCTGAGTTCCTGAGAGTATTTAAGACACTATGAGTGAAATTACTTTCACCCATAAATCCACAACCATAATCTTTAAAAAGCTAGTATTTCATACATTTGTTATACATATGGATCGAGTGGGTAGCTATAGCATAACCTTCCAACAGTAACTAAGTCCTTGAAATGAATGACAAATTCTGTAAATCATTTCAGGGACTTAGTTATAATTGTGTTTTAATTAAATGTCTGCCCAATTTGGTGGGTTTTTTCCTGTTTTAAGTTGGAAAAGTTGTTTGGCTACCACTTAAATCAGATGAATAAGTCTTTGTAATTTAGAGCACTGGTTCTTAAAATACAGCTATTTTGAAAAAGAGTTGTAACAACTTTCAAAAAAATGTAGAAATATTTGCATAAAAAAGTGACTTCTCCTGTGCTGTTATTTACTTGCCCTTAACTTTATTTTCTAGGGCACCTATATTTTCCTCCAGATTTATTGTTTAAATGAGGGGTTTTCAAATTCGGAGAAAAATCAGGTCTTTCCTAGTTCCGCTATAAGAGGGATCAAAGCAGCATATCTGTCCAAATCAAACATGCATGAGGAACAGGAAGTCTGGCCAGAATACTGTTCTAAATATGAGAAGAATTTAAACAACATGTAGATGTATAACTTGTGAGATAAAATGGGAGGTGTAGCTGGCAAGCCCTGCGACTGCCAAACGTGGCTGTCGAGAGGGTACCTGGATGGGCTTTCTTCGATGCTTGTGAAGTCTGGAGAGGGAGTCCGCTCTGCTGAATGCAGCTGTACGCCTTTCCTCTTGGCCACACCTTTGTTGAGCTGATGGAGATGTACTTAGTTTATGCATTTTCATCTGTTTCACAGACATAACCTGTCTCTTCTCCCCGCCCCATTTTGAGTAAACATTTTTGTCTAAGATAAAACATGGGAAATATATACAAGGGATAACAGCGCAAACAGATAAGATGTTGTGCTGCAATGCATAAACATTTCATACTGTTGGAAATTGTATACTAAAATACCCTTTCAAATGAATATTTAATTCTTTGGTTTCGCACTTGTTACTTCAACAGCCATTGCTGAGCCATAGGTTTTTCTAGTTGTATCCACTTTGGATTATTAAGATTCAGTGTGTGTGTGTTTTGTTTTGTTTTTTTTTTATGGGATAGTTATTAGCGAATGTAGCTGCTGTATGCACATTGAATGTTTATTTTATCAGTTTTTTGGGCAAGCCAGTTCTACCAGCTTATCATGATGTAAACGGGTGTTGAAAAATACTTTTTTTTTTTTTTTTTTTTTATAGCATGGGTGTGCTCAGACATTGAACTTGGACCTGAGTAGCAGTAGCTTTTTCATCTGGAAAGCTGCTGCCAGTGAAGAGCTTGCAGGTGATGTTTGGCTTTGGCAGTGCTCTGGAGTTACCTGGTGCAAATTCCACTAAGTGCAGGATTGTGGGCAACACTAGGTCAGGTCAGCCTTTTTTTCTGTGGCCTCCCCGCCCAAGTCCTGAATATATTCAAAGGTGGGTTTCGCAGCCTCTCTGGTAACCTGTTCCAGTGCTGCATTGCACCTTCCAGTGACAAAGTTTTGCCTAGTGCCAGTTTGAACTTATTAAGCTGTCACTTGTGGCCACTGTTCCCTTTAGTAATGGCAGATGGGTAGCCAAGGAATTTGGCTGTCCAGCTAAACAGGCAGATTGGACAAGGGTGGAGGGGCTGAGATAGAGACAAGTACGTACTCTAATTCCTTCTTTTCTTTGAAAACCACTGTCCTGTCAGGTTGCTGCCTGGGTGCAGCCACCAAAGTCAGGTTCTTGTCTGATCCTGATGGTCCTCAGGGCATCTCCCCAAACTGTGTTTATAGCTTGTGGGCCATAGACAGTGCTGGCTGTGAACTTTCTTACGGCTTAATAGAGACTCTGTTTTGTGGGGGGGGGGTTTTTTTTCCCCCTCCCCTTACACAAAGCCTGCCGTGCTGATACTCCATGAAGTGAGCTATAGACCGTGTGAATCTTGCTGCTGCTTTATGCTCTGCTGGCAAAAGGGATCCAGATCTTTCATGCTCTCTTCTAGGGTTCTCTTCAGTTAAACATGCCGTGCCTGAGGGAAACGGGGGGAGATGGTCACAATAATCTGAATCAAGTTCTGACACCAATGTACTGTAAATGCAGAGAAAGATCTGTTGCAGAATTAGGTCCTTGTTTAAGCCTGGTTGGTCCTTGGAAGAATATTTCCTGTCTCTAGGATATTTTGATGGGATGACAGAAACTGAGGCTTGAGGTGCGTGTTTCTGTAAGTTTGGTCTTTGGTCCTCAGGCACAGAATTCTTTGGGAAGAAAGTGACCATAAAATGCTTATGGAAAGCCTTGCTTGCACCAATTATTCTTCCCAGCACTCTGAAGTGAAAATGTAAGGGTTTTTTAGTAATGTGACTAGATAGGCCAGTCTAATGTGTCGGGCATCCAATGCTTGTGGGGCCTGAAAGTCAGTAAATATGAGATGCTGGCTTGAATTTTTTGAAGACTTATGTGAAGACTCGCCCAAGAACAGTTGATGCTTATCAGAATTTGTCTTTCAAAGGTCTGGTACGCACTGTGTCTCATTAAAGAGTGCAACTTAGAACTGCAGTATTTATTTAACCGTTGATAGTGATAAATGCTGCAATTACTCTGCCTCGTGCTACTTTGGTAATTATTTTACTTGTTTATCAATTAGCTTTATTTTCATTAAAGCACAGTCAAGAAAATGGGAAGATGCCAAATAGAATAAATTACTTTAATCTCAGGCTGCACTTTTTTTAAAAAAAAAGTGGTCAATCTTGCATTGTTGTCATTATTTTTATGCTGTTATTGAAATAAGTTGATAGTCTACAATACTACTGTATTTAAGAGGACATATTTCTATCATACATCACCATTAAATAGTTATATAGTGATAGCGTTCAAAAGCTTTTTGGTGCTTTCCAGAGGTGGAGGAAGAGCTGCCTGCGTTGCAGAGAATGTAATAAGAACAGATGTGCACATCATGTGCAAACACTTGATGCACACCTGGGTGGTTAGTTTTTGGTGTGTTTTGGTTTTACACCCAGACTGTCCGCTGTGAATCTTGGTCTTAGAGGTACACGGTCACCTTTATCTTGACTTTCTGCAACCTTTGGATCTATATCTTGTTTTATTCCTTAATATTTGTGAATTAACTTTCTCTTGGCTTTTCTTTCAAAAACTACTTGCTTTCATTTTGTAAAAAAATCTGTCCTTAGACCCTTTCTTTACTGAAGTTGTAATCCAGTCCTAGACCACTATCAAATTTACAAATTGGTAGGAAGTCTCTGTATATCTAACAAAGTTTATATAGCTACTGGGAAAAAAAAAATTAGGAGGTGTCTTCCCCTTGCCCCCACATGGTGTGCAGCCTGCACCTTTTCAGATGGGATTTTTATCCTGTCTGATAGGTGATGTTGTCTTGCTTTTACAATGAGAGCCCAGGAGGATAAAATTACATATGGAGTAAAGCAGTTATATACAGTACTTCTATGCTTATTATAAAAAACCAAATCTTACTGGGAAGTACTTCAAGTCAGACATGACAAAACAGAAATCTGAAAGCGAAAAGCAACAATTTGCTTTTAATCCTTAGTTGGAGGAAAAAAAGCCCCAGCTGCAAACGTACCCATCTGGAAACAGAACCGAATGAGGAGCAGGCGCTAGGTGCTGAACATGGCTGGGGTATACATTGTTGCTGCATGCGATCTCGTCTAATACAACTATTTTAACTGAGCTGAAGGAGAGGAAAACATCATTAAGGCAAGTATTCTGACTTTGAAGAAAGTCGTGAAAGTCGTGACTCTGCCTGCGTGGCTTACCAAAACGTAGTTGTTTGCTGTAGGGTGAGGTCAGGAGCAGAACAAAGCGGCTCATTCAGTGCTTGTCAGCGTCATGCGGTGGTGTGACACAGAGATAGCTCGTACCAAGCTGGAACTAGCCAGGGAGGAAGGAATCATCCCCTCAACCTGTTATTAAAGGTAAAATGTAATTCCAGTTAAAAACGATATATTGCTTCAGATCTTGAGGCTTATTTAGGAGGCAAATAAACGATATATTGCTTCAGATCCTGAGGCTTATTTAGGAGGCAAATAAACGATATATTGCTTCAGATCCTGAGGCTTATTTAGGAGGCAAATTTTGTGATTGCAGCACGTAACTATAGCCTGCCTTCGTTGCATCAACAAGCAGCACTTGCCGGAGAGTCGCTTACTTCTGTTGCTTCCAGCCTGCTCTCTGAAGAGCTGTCTTACCAAATACGAGTCCATCACTGAGAGCGGTTTTGTTTTTCGGGTTGTTTTCCTTTGGCTACTTAGTTAAGCCAGTGTTTCAATCTGTTTTCTGCTGCCGGGGTGAAGGAGGAGGTTTTCTGGGCTACTATTCCTCCCTCCCAGCAGAGGGAGGTCAAGCACTCGACCCCGCGGTGGAGGCACCTTCACCTCCACCAGGCAGAGGTGGGGTGGGTTTCTGTCCCGTTCAGCACCCTAGAGTTTGGGTAGGCCCCGCTTCACCCGCGGGCTGCTCTGGGCCTTGCTGTCTGTCCGGGGAGCGGCCCGCTGTCCTCCTGCTGCCGCTTCACGCTCCCCCCCTCCCCGAAGGGCAGCGGTGGGTCACACCGGTGAGCTGGGCAGTCGCCGCTCTTCGTCCCGCCGGTCGCCCGCCTCCGAGGTGCCGGCGGTCTTGGGTCGGAAACCTCTTCCCTCTCCACCAGAACTCGTATTGCTGCGGCGACACGTGCTCGCTCGCGCGCTCTGCAGGTAAAAGGATTTCTTCTTTTTCCTCCCTGGCTCGTTCCCGTCATTTTGCTCGTGCCTCTGTTGGGCCCCGCGCGTGACGTTATGAGGAGCGTTTCTGTTGCTGGGCTGCTCGCAGAAGTGCGGGGGCACGGTGGGAGCAGCGCCTGCCTTCTCAAGCCCACAAAAACACGGGTTAAACAGCACCCATGTCTCTAGGAAATATGGAGTGACCTGTTCGTTTCTGCTTGTTAATTTTCTTTTCTTTTTTTGCGTTGAGACCTAAATACTTGGTGCAAGAGCGTCCAGAGCTCGAGGGCCCCGTCGCAGCATGGCGTGTGCACGCCGTCGGCCGCCTTCTGGCGCAGGGCCCGAGCTGTTTTATTGGCGTGTCTCTGCGCCGTGTTCCCCAGTGCTCCCAGTCTGGGGGCCACTGTGCAGATGGTGGAGTCGATGCGGCCGGTAGCCTGCTCTGGTCCGCGGCAGCAGGCCGCGCTGCATGTGCTATGCTACTTTGGAGGGAGGCACTGAAAGGAAAGGTTTCCGTTCGTGCAGCGCTTCTAGCCCTGACCAAGCCTTACAGGAGAGTGTGAAATCCTGCTTAAGTTCACAACCAACACTGATATATGAATTAGTACTTGCAAATTGTATCCCTGATATTTAAGGTGAAAGAGGTATGGTTTATGAGAGTTTTCAGATGCCTTGTTTCAATTACCTCGTACGTGGCAGAACAAAAAGAGGACTTGCTCTCCTTGCCCTTTCTGCTTTCATTGGGGTGATGAAAAGAGTTCTTATTTAGAACTGTATTAGCAGACTTACACGGGAGGTCTGTGAACATTAGTGCTTCATAAAGATTTTCTGTCCGATGACGCTCACTTGCACACTTGGACTGAATCTTGAAAATGGATACTGGTACAATACTGACATTCAATAAAGTAGATATTTTTAACTGAGTATTGTTGGTCGCTCAACTGTACTGCATAGGAGTGTTAAGGAGTGTAATTTGTGTGAAGGAGAATGTGCCTTTGCACTTTTGTAATGCATACTTCATATTATTAAAACGTTTAATTAGACTTGAATCGCTTATCCTCAGGTAAATCTCTTCTTGACTCATGCTATCAATATTGCAGTATTATCACTAGAAAGTATGTAGGCCTTGCTGTGGTTTATAAGTGACTCTGTAAAAAAGTTGAATATATTAGTGTTAATATCTTTATTCTATGAACGTGTCATAAATTCAAAAAGATTCAAAAGTTAATCTTCCATCTTTTTGGATATTTACAGTAGCCTTCTATAACTGTAAAGTCTCATTTAAAGCAGTTCTTTCAGAAAGCAATGGCCAAGTGCTAGTAATCTTATTACTTATTTATCTAAATAGTAGGACAGTATGTGTTTTACATAAGAGTTTTATTTCCATGTAATTTCCTTAAAAGATCTGTCTATGAACATGTCTATTCAAAATACTATTTGTGTACTAAATGTAAAACTTGTGTTTTGAGAAAGAAGTGGAATATGTAGCTTTTGAGCAAGGCTTTTAAAACCCTTTTTCCCAACTCCGAATACTAAAGCTGAAGTACAATTCTTCTGTGTTTGATGAAACCTGTTACACAAATAAGTTGCTACTGAGAAAAGTTTCACAAATCTGCATAGCCTCTTGACTCCCTCTTTCTATCTCCTTTCCTCTGTGTGTAAATAGTGTAGTAACACTCTGGATGCTTGCAGCAACATCACCATGTTTATAAATCTTTCCTCTCTTTTATCTGTAGCTGTGATATTTTTGTACTCGCTGGAATGCCTCAGTTGTTGGATAAAAGAATGTAGTTCAAGAAACTGCACGAAGTAAATATGAAAGCCTGTCCTTGCATACATGCATGTGACTTCTCAATTCACTTGTTTGGTTTAAATAGGAACCCTTACTTAAAAGCCAAATCTTACTACTTATCTAAACCATTGCAACACTGAATAACAATCATAAAGTGTGTGCTACCTCAGCAATTTGTAACAAGATCAGTGATAGGAAAAACTTAACAAGCATTGCAAAAACTTTGGATTTATATTCTTATCAGTCTCTTCCTAGACAATGTAATGGTTCACTATTTCAAGGCTTGTAAGGTATCTTATTATTGAAGTGTCCTGTAAGCTGTGGAGGAGAATATTTGATTTGTTTCAGAAAGCTTTTTTTTACTTTTTTTCAACTTCAGACTTAACTGCAAGTGCTTTTTGTTAGTTATTCTTCATGTGCCATCTTAGACTCAATAAAATGCTTTGCTTCCAAGGCCTTTGGTCATGCTCCTAGCTTTGTAGGGCTTGGTTCTGTATTTGTTTTAGCTGAAATGTTTACAAGCCTATGAAGGTTGGACACCATGTTTTATCTGTAAAACTGTGTTTAATAACAGCTAAGGCAAACACATTTTCACCTATCAATGAGGCTTTGAATAGGCAGTTCAGAACTGGGTCTCTGTAAATCAGGGAACATGGCAATCTCCTTTTTGAACTGTCTTGTACTCCAATATTTAAAATAGATCTGTGTGCTTATTTCTTTGTTTTGTTTAACTGTTTATTTTTAAGGAGTGGACTATCTGCTGTGATGACGCTGCCCTGTTTATGGTTCTGGTTTTTGACCTCAGATAGAGATGCGAGCAGCCTGGTTAACTGAGGCTGGATTCGACTTGGTGCTAAAAAGCAACCTGCTCTGCAGTCCCCCGGCCTAGAGCCCGCCATGGGCGGTTGTGCTGCGCACAATTCCCCTGTGGGGAAATCGCATCAGACCTGCGATCTGCAACTTCTATTAAAAGTTTAGTTACTAACAAAACATATCTTTTTTTTCCCTCCCTCTCTCTTTTTTTTAGGCTTTCTTTTTAGTTTTTGTTTTCTGCTTTTCTGCCTTTTGTTCCAACTAGCTCAGATCACTAATGTGGAACTCTGACCAGTTTGCAGCTCTAGAGGCAGGATTTTTATTCTGCTTTCTGAAATACTGAGTTTCGTGTAGTGAACTGGTAATAGACAGGATGTTGTTTACTGAAATGTAAGTAAATCTTGAAATTTTCTCTTTTTTTTGTCATCGCACTTTTGTGGTGCATATCACCTTTCCATTTGCACATAGTTACTTCAGTGCTAATCAGCATTTGAACTTGGGTTTGCAGAGGTGAAAATCTAGTTCATAAACCTGCTCCGTTAATGTGAACTGGTATCTGTGCGGTTGCGAGGAGTAATTTGAAACCTGCTGGTAAGATGAGAGCGATCAGTGGCTGGAAAGATTGCTCCCTTGCTGTCATTACAGTGCTGTTGTGTGGTATGGAGGGCACCTTTTGAGGCACAGTTGCCCATCTTCTGAACGAACTGCCCAAGCGAGCTGTGCAAAACTTGATGAATTTGAAGAGAGGCCGAAAGGATGGAAAGAAGTTGCAAAAATTGCTTGCATCATAGCACATAAACGCTGTAAAACTTTTATTTGCTGCTTTAGTAATGAAGTGTTATGTATTATTAGTGCATTAAAAGTACTGCTTATATATAGTAACACGTAACTACATATGAACTGTTTACTTTTTTGAATAATGAAAAATATTCTTACAGTTAAAATTCCAGTTGTGCCGTGTAGTGAGGTGTCCGAGAGCGGGTTTTGCTCCTGGAACTCTCACTTGATATCTTGCAAACAGCATTGCTGGCTTGAAAGCAAAATAGTTATTTGTGAGATTCAGAAATAGTATGGAAATAGGCAATCCATGGTAGAAAGCGGGGAAAAAAGAGGAAAAAAGCCTGTAAGTATTAATTATAGAGTGGTTAGCATATTATTAAGGATTCAGCATACGTTTCAGTACTGCAGTTGACTATTACTGTAAGCTAATAAATATTTCACATTAAGAAATAAACTATTTTTAAGATTGAGATACAAAAGGAAGTGTTAGTTCAGTTTTACAGTATTCACTTAAACATTAGGACTGTTTATATAAATTACATGAAACTTAAGTTTTCTTCAAGGTTTTTCCACACTTTTTTTTTTTTTTTTAAAGTATCAAGCCTTTGTGAATAAAATGGGGCAAGAATCCCCCTCCTGTCTATTTTTTTCATCTGGAAGTCACTGATTTCTCTTCTGTACAGTTGTACTCCTGGTTCAAGATCTTGTTTCGTCTTTCTGGGTGACTGGAAGAATATTGCTTTAAAGAAGGGGAGGGCAGGATTTAGAGCTCTTTGCTGGGCAGCTGAAAACATCCCTCTCTGTCCCTGTGTGTGCTTGGTTTTCTGCAGTGGGCATTAAGACTCATACTTTTTCTTTCATTTGAAAAGCCACATGTAGGTAATTAACTTTGTGAGAAGCTGTTGGAATAGGTTTAATGTTTAACATCCTGTTGTTTTTTAATATTTAACTTTCTCTTGCTGCACTCCAGCAGGTGAACTGTTTACAGACAGCAGTTGCTTTTACTCATACAAAAGCCCGTTCCTTACCTCTTAACTTTTTCTCCATACTTGCTTTTTGTTTTAGGGCTTTTTGGCCCTACTGGTAATGTTTTCAATTCGGTGATAGTTTTTCAAATAATTTTTTTAAATTTTAGAAAGTTTGGATATTTTTTTCTGTTCCTTTTTCTCTTAATTCTTGGACCTTCTGCTATAAAAAGATGGCTCACGCACCAAAAAGTCATATTTAAGGAAGGCAAATCTGAAGTATAATCAAAGGAAGAAAATGTTAATATAGTAACTATCTCAAAGAAACACGTCATCTTCTGTCTTTGGGTTTTATTTCCTTTTTTTGTCAAGGACAGCTGGCAATTCTTTCTAGTGCTCCTAGCGTTCAGCAGCAGCAAACACGTGCACTGGGTGTTGTCCTTGTCGTTTCTTCTGGCGAGGGATTTGTGCTGGGAGTTCACTGCTGAACTGTGGCCGCAGGTTAGTGCAGGGTGCCTGCGTTCTGCTCTTGGTTAGCTGCCCGCGAACTGAGCACAGCCCAAATAGTTCTCCTGCCCCCTTCGAAGTCCCCTTTGTCTACCCTCGGACACCGGTAGATACTAGTTGCTTTTAGGGATGAGTTGAGAGTCAGAAGTGCGCATTCAAATATGCACGTGTCAGCTGCTCGCTGTCTGGTGAAAATAGCTAGCGTGTTTGAAGAGTCGTTCTTTGCTGACTGCTGTCGAAGTGTGGGACTGAGAGCTGAGCTGAGCTTGCGTTACCGTGTGGTGTGATGTTGGTGATGACACTGAACACCTGTGTCATTTTTCCCCACTGGCGAAATGGGAATCACGTGTGAAGTCAGTGGGGTTACAAAGTGCCGTTGCGTGTTGTAAGGCTGCCCTCGTCTGTGCCAAAGGCCAAGCTTTCTAGCTCCCTCCTTCTGGGTGGCCAAAGGAGGATAAGAGGAGGCTTCATCCTAGACACTCCTGCCAAAGGTGGAGCCTTGGACCTAGGTCGGTGTAAGGTCAATGCCATCTTTCTCAGTTAAAGAAAACGTCACTTAACAGGCTTTTCTCTAACAGGCCTATTTCTCTATTAAAGTGTCATGTGTTTAGCACACCTATGGTTTGGCAGGTACTGTGCATGTATTTTCCTGTCCCTGTGGAAAATGCTTACGTTGAAAAGGAGTTGTGTAATGCGTTTTGAAGCCTGCGTTTTTTGTTTTTTGGGTTTTTTTAATCAGTTTTGAATGAAGATAACACAAGTTGCAGACTTCTAGGGAAGAGCGTTGTGTCATCTCTTCAATACTGATATGCTGCATTACAAGAAAATTAAATTCTGTAAATTGTTCATCATTATGTTGTCAGATTTTCATACCACATAGGTAGTGCTTTTTAGTAGCTTTGTAAATAGTAAAATAGTTTATGCTATTCTTATTAAAGGCATTGGGGCGGGGGTAGGAAACAGTAGTGTGGTACTGTAGTCTTTTTAAGGAAGCGCAGGTGTAATTGCATGTGACTCTTGGTGGCATGCACATAATCTAACTTGTGGAAAATATGTCTTAGGGCTAAGTATTGTGTCCTCGTCTTCAGTAAGACATGATGTGGTTTTAGCCTGTATCAGATAAGCAGATCGAAGTACAGCATGGGATTCTTGTATCTGGCAACCTGTTAGAAGCCGAAGGGCTAGTCGTGACCTTTGATTCCTGTTGCTGTTAGAAATATTAACTGGCTTCAAGTTTCCCGACCCCACTCCTCCATTTATGGTGTTGTAATGTCATTACTGTTGGCAGAAGCAGTAACTTAGTACCGTGGGAATGTTTATAGCATGAGGAGATGTAATCAATGTGTACTTTTTCCAGTTTGATTGTTTTTCTTGACTATTTTATTGAAGAACCTGTTTTAAAAACAAACAGGCCTTTATCTTCTGGTGGTATCCTCTGCTGATGTGGAGCCTTGTTGAAGGTAGTCGAGCATGGCTTGTGTGTGGCAGTGGTGATTATGCCAAATCTGTATCTTTTTCGTTGGCGTAACTATCGGGCACAGTTCAAAATCTGAGCTCCCCAGATTGGCAATGAGGCAGATGGCTAGTGGGGCCCTGTTGTACCGCATCCTTTACACGAGAGCTCCTGGGAAGCCAGCGGAGCTCTGTGCAATCGTGCGGCTTCCTAGAAAGTGTCTCCAAAGAAAGTGAGCACCTAAATTAAAAAGGTAACTTATACCTTAAACTCTCAGATAGGTCAGGCCCTCGTGCTAGAAGCCTAACAAATGGCAAATACTGAAACAAAGCAATACTGGACTTCATTTGTCTCAAGATTGGAGTCATTGATCATTTTCTCTCAAAGCTTATATACTTTAAAAAAATTAGAGATCGGGAGGTGAGTAAAGCTGTTATAAAGCATGATAAAGTAATGCCCCCCCCTCCAACTTTCTTGGAGGAGGAATATGGTTGCTCATTAGTTTAGCTACTGCTGTTTGCATTGAAGGAGATGTCTTGGAGATCAGCACAGAACACTAACTGCGGCAACTTAAAAACGTAAAAATCTGAATTTCGTGTCAGACAGTAATGCAGTAAGATGAAAATTTCATTTGCAAGTATATTTTCTGCAAGTATTCTTGCAGAAAGTAATTTCTTCCCTCCTCCCCTGAAGTGTTACCCCTGTGAAACTGAGCGTTGTGCCTGGGGAGCATGAAGCTCCTCGGCGTACTTTGCAGGACACTGCTTCAGCCCGTGAATGTGTTGGTGTTGTGGAGATTTAAATCAGTTCGTGCAGTTCAGTTCTTTATTACCTGCCCATGGAAACTGTAAGATCTTAGGCATCTTAATGCAGCGGGGCTTTGTCACAAGAGAAAGCCCTTGTGTCTTTGCCTGAATGAACCTTTTTGTACATAAACATGCGCATGCACGCGCGCACACTCCCACAAGGTACTGCTGGTGATGCTTAAAATTGACACAGTTCTCTGTGCTGGCCAGTAATCTGCTGTGCAGCATCCAAAACTTTCTGAAGACAAGTATGGAGGAGCCTTCAGATACAGTAATATTTTTCAAATGATAAACATGATTAAAATAGTCCATGTACCTTGTGGTAATTCTCTAACTTGGACTCCATTGGTGCATGCTCATACATGTTTTATAATCAAGCTACTTGCACAACTGGACTAGGAGAAAATTGGGGCATCTTTCAAAACCAAAATTTCATATTGTAGCAATACAAATATAAGGTGCTCTGCTGGTAAGCCAGTAATTCACATACCAATGTCACGTTGTCCCAAACAATGTTTTAAGGAGGCATAAAAGACTATACTGCAAGAAGATAATCGATATTATGAGTAGTAACGTTATCCATTGTGCTTATTTATGAAGGATGCTGCAACAGACTCTCATTTCCATGTGGGTTTGGTTTGGCATGAGGAAAGAGCGGATCACGTGGTTTGGCTTGCACTCACTTCTCCAGGTCTGAAGAGGGTCAGAGTGACTGAAGAGCATTCAAACGTGCCCTCTGCCTGCTTCTGATACTTTACTCTCATCTGGCTTTTACAGTGTTTTATAGGCTGTACTTGCAAAAACACGAAAACTCTCGTTCTCCTTTCTATGGCCAGAAGCCTACTACAGTCATGAACTGTCTGTGTTTAGGTCTGCCCTCTTACCTTACTCATGCTTGAGTATGTGCTCAGGTGCTGATTTAAAAAGGTTTTGAATTAAGTGCCTCTAAAGGTGCTTCTATGGAAGTTAGCAATGCACACGTGAACATCTTAACTCCCCCTGTTTCACTTGTTCCCATGCATGAACTATAATTTTTGAAAGCTCAAAGTAGTTAAGTTGGTTCTTGTTTGGTAGTATCTTCTTGCCAGACTTCAACTTTCCATCCCCATGTGTCTGGCTAGTGTTAATATTAAAAACAAAAAACAAAAAAACCAAAAAACCTTGTCTTTTTAAACAGATGTTTATATTCTTAACTCTCATTGGCTTATAAAGAAATAAAGCGGCAAAGAACGGCATCCTTAAACCAGACGAGGAAGTTTGAAAGCTGTGGATGATGATCAAACAAGGACTTGGAGTAGAAATGCTTGTGACTGTGTTAACAGTAGCGTGAACTGCAGCTCTCACTGCAGTGAAAACAAACCACAGGATCACAACTGGCATATTACAAGCTCCAACGGAGGCAGCAAGGACTGAATTATCTATAGTAGAAAGTCTTATTTTCTGTGGAGAAAGTTAACTTTGCCAATGTATCCTTTGTGCCTGGTGTGTGAATAAATAGAGGATTTTAGCCTTTGGGTCTCTGAACCTGGTATCTTTCAGGTATGCTTAATTCATCCAATATATTGAAATAAACATAATGCAATTGTGCTTTTAAATATAATCTAAAACCTAGCAGGATCTAATTCTCAGGGCTGACTTTAAGATCTTACAGTTTTTGGGTTGCATATGTAATTCAGAGGTGATGCACACGGTATCTTCTGTGGAGGTTTTGAACTTCTCTGTCAGTTTTCCTGCCATATAATACCAGCACTATATCAGTATATGTTGGAAGAAGTCTCGTCTACCTTTTAAAGCCAGATGGAAAGGGAGGGGAGGGGAAAAAAGGCAGATTTTATTTAACACCGAGCACTGCCAAATTCACTCTGAAGCCAAGTGGCTGCTATCCTCTTCCCTGTGACTACTGCAAAGAAGACTTTGAAATGGGGAGATGTGATTAGCTCTCGTGGGACACGCTTAATGATGGTACATTGTAATTTTTTTTTTTCAAACTCCCAGGTAGCATCCAAATTTGTTGTCTGTTGATGTAATGCTTTTATTTCTCATTTCAGCTATGAAGCCGTACACTCCAGCTCTCATTCTCCTGTGGAGCACTGTTGGGATAGCGAGGGCTGCCAAAATCGTTGTCGTGCCGCCAATTATGTTTGAAAGCCATCTTTATATTTTCAAGACTCTGGCCTCAGCCTTGCATGACCAAGGTCACCAGACAGTGTTTCTCCTCTCTGAGGGCAGAGATATTCCTCCATCTAATCACTATAGACTTCAGCGTTACCCAGGGATCTTTAACAGCAGCACCTCGGATGATTTTCTCCAGTCCAAAATGAGGAGTATTTTCTCTGGGAGACTGACAGCCCTGGAACTGTTTGATATCCTGGATCACTATTCCAAGAACTGTGACATGATTGTGGGCAACCAAAACCTCATACGTGTCCTGAAACAGGAAAAATTTGACCTGCTCCTGGTAGATCCTAATGAGATATGTGGATTTGTGATAGCTCACCTTTTAGGGGTTAAGTATGCTGTCTTTTCAACAGGCCTTTGGTATCCAGCAGAAGTAGGTGCTCCAGCTCCCCTGTCTTACGTTCCAGAATTTAACTCGCTACTCACAGATCACATGAACCTGTTTGAGAGGATTAAAAATACTGTTGTTTATATTATTTCAAGATTTGGAGTCAATTTTTTGGTTCTGCCAAAATACGAAAGGATAATGCAGAAATACAAGGTTCTGCCAGAACGGTCCATGTATGACTTGGTTCATGGATCCAGCCTGTGGATGCTTTGTACTGATGTAGCACTAGAGTTTCCAAGACCCACGCTACCAAACGTTGTTTATGTGGGAGGAATCCTAACCAAACCGGCCAGCCCTCTGCCAGAAGTAAGGTTTGCTGAGCTTTACAGTAACTTCTATAATATGTGGGTCACTGCATATGATGAGTGGTGGTTTTTAAGCAGTGAATTTCAAATGGGATCTAATGTCTTGACGTTTTAAAACTTATTTTGTTGTTGCTTAGTGACATACACGCTTAAAGTAACTGGAAATGGGCTTTTGGGGTGGGGGGAGAAAGTTACGAGACACAAACTCATCAAACAGTCTCTTGTGGTTGCAGCAGATATTTTGATTAGTGTTTAATGATACAGCAGATAAATGGCAGTACCTGCTTTCAATCTCTAACTAAGTGTGGATTAACATGGAGGAAAAAAATAGCCAACAGACAAATACTGCTTGCACATAAAGAAGCCCATTAATAGGTTATACTACCTTTAATTTCATGGTATTAGTGTTTTTATGGAGAGTTTGCTTCCCTTGCTTGGATAGGTGAAAATGTCCTTAAAACTAAGCATGGAGAAACTGTAAAAGTGAACAAATGGAGGTGATGTGAGTTGACATAAATGGCACCAGTACATTATTTGGATATAAATTTTTACAGTGCCTTCAAATACAGTAAAACTGAACTTCAGACTGAAATTGTGATAGTAACTGGACTGAGTCCAGAAATCCTGGCTGCAAAGACCTCAGGGTTAATAATTTTATTACTTCAGTGCACCGTATGCTTTTGAAACCTGGTAACTAAGAATGCCTCTGTTCAGCAATACAATGATGAGTGACAGGCAGAACAAAATTTCACAGAAAATCATGTCAGTTATGCTTTTATTTATGTGTACATAAACAAATAGATCTTGATTTGGGAATGATTAATAATAGACTCTTCTGGCTGGGTGCTAAATAGGTAGATAGATCTGTAGTGCTCAACAGTTTGCTTCTAAAAATGTCTCATTCCTCCTTCTGCTTTTGGCATCGAAACTGCCAGACCCGCTTTTCATCTGTTTTTCCCTCAGAGTTGATCTTGGAAGGCTGGATTTTTTCTTTAGACTGGCAGGAGTGTTTTGACCTCGCGGTGTCTTTTTCCACCAGCTCGGAAAATGTTGAACAATTCCGTACTTTGGGCTGTGTGATTTAGCAGGCCGTACCAAATTCCCTTGCCTCTCTTCTGTTTTTCCTTCTATCGCAACTTTAAATACATTTGAGCTGAACGAAGGCAGACCCTTGCGTAGCATTCTGAACCTACTGGGTGTTATTTGTGATAATATGCTCCTGTTTGGTATATTGCCCCCGAAACTAGGAAGTAGCTGGACTTCCTGCGGCCTCTGCACAAACTCGGACGCTTGCATAGGTAGCCGAAGTCGCGGAGGAAGGTGAGTTCTCTAACAGGAATTTGGGAATAATCTGGCTCCTGGAGATTCCTCCTGGGAATCCTTTTTTCCAGGTCTCCCTGCTCCTTTAGGATAATCTTGAGCCTCCTTTTGGGGCACGATGACAGTGCAAGAAGAGATGTCGATGGTGACAGAAGGAGAATACAAATTCTTACAGTGATTTTTTTCTTAGAGAACAAGTCTAGAATAAGAACATTATATTTTACCTGATTTTCATTTAATGGCTTCAGGTTATAAGTAGCCCGTTGTTCGAATTAGATTACCATTAACAGTTTTTCCTCTAACAGTTTTTCCCTGGTGCAGATTAATGTGTTTGTGTTTAGAAAGTGCCTTAACTAGTAGGGATATGTAGCCTGAGAAAGCAGTCTAAAGCTAGTCCCATGCTATTTAAAGTTCAGCTGTATTTTCTCTAGGAAGACCTTATTGACTTGACTGAGTTTCAACTGCTATTTTCTTTCAGTTTTCAAACTGTTATTTTCTTATTTTCTGAGAAGAAAAATATATCCTTAGTGCCCAAATTTATGGTGCAACACACCAACGTTTTCTTATTTGATCTCTCCAGATTATTTCTTCAGAGTAAAAAAAAATATACTGCCCCCAAAAGAAACAGATATTTTCTTTGCTGTAAAATGAGGTGGAAGAAAATGAAAGGAGCAGTATCCTTTCAGTGTTTTGCTGTAGGGATTTTTTGAGCCTTTCGAGATTGTATTTGTGTGTACTTTCAAAATTTGCTTGAGAGCCATGAATGCTAACCCGCTGTGAAGTCTTATGATGCGAGAAGATGGAATTGCAAGTAAAATATTTAATGTAACCAGACTCGGTTACGCAGTGACCTTGAAATAGATTTATAGATAGAGTCCATGCTGGCAAATACTTTTTACATTGAAAAAAAACCCTGATATTGTTTGGGAACTGGGACTTTATTTACCTTCTCCTCACTTTTATTGGGCAGTTCATTCTTATGCTCTTCTAAGCACAAGATTTGAATCGATACAGAAGAGACAAAGTTTTGAGTGTGTTCATCTTTTAAGATGTAATGTGTCCATTTCTGAATTGTTACGTATAATTCCACATGCTGTGGTGTGTATTACAGGTAAATTACTGGGTAATGCATTTGCTGTTACTGAGCAGTTAGATAAAATTCACAACTGCCCTGGCTCTGCGGCGGGATGGGCACGGCCCCAAAACCGGGAGCCCTCCGTGCAGCCTAGCGCGAAAGCCATCGCCTCTCCTGTCACCCGCTGCGGACCGCCGTGGGCCTCGGGGACGAGGTCCTTTTCCTGGAGCAGGGGTGGTTTTGTGGAGGGAGGGTTTCATATCTTGAGGAGGGGGGGGAAGAGGGGAATTCTGGTTCTGTTTGGCCTGGACAAAATTATGACACCAATCGGAAAGCCCTGGTTTTCAGCTAATAAGTAACCTCTTAAAAAGAGACGGAGCAAAGTAGTAATCAAACAGTCATAAAGAGAAGGTAAGGTCAGGACTGCTGAACTGTCACAGAGTCACGGTTTTTAATTTCACTGGTTTTGGTAGTTCTGTTTGGCAGCTGCTCAGAGCCGGTACCCGTGTTGCCCTTTACACCTTCTCTTTAAAGCAAAGGCGTAAGAAGAGTACGGCTTCCAAAATGATACCTAGCAGGGAGCACTGAATATCCATGTCATGTGACAGTGGAGAAGAAAAAGGAAGTCATTACTCCGGCTTTGCTGTTAGCGTTTTGTGATTCAGGGCAGTGGAAGGGTTTTGATTTAAAGCCACCTGCACTTCAGTGCGTGCTGGCTTGGTTTGTATTTTCAGTGCACATAGACTGCGTTTCTCTTGCAGGAAGTTAAACTGGAAGTTTACAGGCATGAGGGTCTGCACCGGCGTGTGGCCTTTCAGGCAGCGTTAAGTGACGCGCAGGGCTGTTCAGTTCGGGCGACCAGGCTAAACCCGGGAAATCCAAGGGGAAGCCTCTGGAGCGCCTATAGCGTAGGCGTAGGGCCGCTGGCGTTGCTGATGCGCTTGTGTAGGTAGAGGTGGGCTGCAGTGCACGTGGGAACGGCGTGCTGCCGTGCAGCTGGCGCGTAGCGCGCGGAGGGAGCTGAGCTCACCGGGGCACGTCCGCGGTGCAGAGTTCAGCCCGCGGCACTGGCACATCAGGCAATTAACGCATGCAGCGGGCATGACTTTTAGCTTGCGTCGAACTCCAGGGCAGTCGCAGCTGCAGTAAACAGCACCTAGCTGCAAAGTGCAGCCAGCAAATGCGCCTTCGGGTCGTAAGGCATCCAGCCGCCCCAGGAGGCGTCAGACTGCCTCCCGATCCCGCTCTTTGCTTTCCCGCGAGGGAAGCGCCCCGCGGGAGGCCCGCGCTTGGCACGGCGTCCCGCGCTTGGCACGGCGTCCCTCGGCGCGGTGGGGAGAGCGGCAGGGCTTTTGGAGGTCGCTGCGTCTCGCGCTGCCGCGGCAGTGGGAGCCCGCTCCTGCTGATCTTTGCTGCAGATCCTGTCGTTTTCTGCAGACTGACCAAGCTGAACTTAACCTGTGTATTCCCGTTGATTATTATGGGGTGGTTAAACATCACTGAGCAAAGTCCAGCATATGTAAGGTGCACCCTAGAGCTAGAAGTTGTCCTTTGTGATCGATAGTGTGCCATTTGCAGCGATTAAAGTACGTGTATTTAGAAGGCAGTTCCTGCTTAAGTACCGTCCTCCAAGTGGCAGCGTCAGTACATCCCCCCGGGAACTGGTTTTCCAGACCAGTTACTCACTTGGTATCAGGTTTCCTGCCGTGGGGACTCAGCCTCCCCGGCCGAGGTGGTGGTCTCCGCGCGTTGTGCTGAGAGCCGGGTGAGGACAGGACTGGGCGGGCCGAGCTGGGGCTGATTACCCGTGTCATTGCTGGGAGCTCTGAGTTAGAGCAGCATGTGCTCAATGAGGAGAGAGTTAACGTGGCTGCATCTATTGCCCATGAGTAAATAAGAACTTTGCTCGTGTGGGACAGAGTCCAGGGTTTATACTGATAACTCCAAAAGTAGCGTATTTTGAAAATAAATAAATAGGAGATATTATTAGGAGGGTTTTTTAACATTTTTTTAAATGCACTGCTGACTCTACATGAGTAGAAGGAGCCTTAAAAGGTCAAAAGCTAAAGAAAGACCAAATATCTAGTCTTTAAGGTCATCACCGACTTAAACTATTAAGTATATGATATTACCTGATAGTATTTTCCAGATAACTAATGATGATGACAACAGAAAAAGGCTCCCCTTCATCTTTTTAAAATATTATTATTGTCTACATTTAGAGGGATCCTATAAAGTTAATGAAACTGACTTTCAAAGTAATGCCCATTTTAAGAAACAATGGGGAAACCTGTTCTGTGGCATTTATACCTTGTGAATAGATTGATATGTTAGTTAGGCATTAATCAGTATGATAAGATGTGTCCTTGAATAAGCGCAGAAACCTAGGCTTACGGATTGGTATCCTAAGCACCGGTGTCTGGAAATAAATACCCAGTCTATAGTGGGAGAGGGGCAAAGGGTACTGGGAACAATCAGGGAACTTAGCAACAAGAGAAGCAGCTAATTAGGATTTCATAAAGACTTGTTTAGATCAAGTAATTATGTGCCTGCATTTAAACACAGATTGATCCTGTAGTTTGGATACAGTAGTACTTGAGGTAATCTTCACTAGTATTAAAAAGAAAAATCACTGAAACAAAAATCAGGTATAACCTCTAACTTGTGAGTCGAGCACTTCTTTCTTATATCTGCGCGGATTAGAGCAGCTGTAAAGCTCTCCTTCAGGGTTCATGCTGTTTATGCTGATCCTGAGGAGCTTCTTTTGGATTGAATACCGTTTCTTCTTGCTATGAAAAGAGAAGAAAATTACTTTTTAATCCTTCTACCTGAGTAAAAGAACAAATTTACATTATGAAGGAGGATATCCATGTTTGAGAAGTGAAAGCAATCCTTTCTGCTGTGGTTGACATCAAATAGTAATTATAATAACTTATTCCCTCTTTCCTGCAGATCTGTCAAATCTTGTATATCTGGATCTACACAATGACATAACAAATTGGTGGCTTTGAAATATTGTCAGTGGAAAGTTTTATTTTCTGAGGCTTGCTGACAGTTGCGTGTTGTTTAGTAGATTGGTGTTAGCTGATACTGATATTTATCTGTTTTTAAAATGAGGTGGAAGAATAAGGAGACATTTGTTTCTTAAATCAGATAGTCTCCTTCATTCAAATCTGAGGATATGCCCTTGAGGACTGTAGCGGTAGATTTTTGCGCATTGCACAGCACCATCGTCTTGGTTCTTTGAGACTGGGGGAGTAGTTCTTAGAGCTGCTCTTGGCAGGAAGTCTGTAGTGATATGAAGCAATTCTAGAGCTGTTTTAAAATGCATGCGATTTTGTCAGCTGGGGAGGCAAAAAGTCTTTGAAGGATGAGGAGAGAGATTATGGGACACTACATGCGTAAACTCTGCTCTATCATATGATCGTGTATTTTGTCCCTGAAATGTATTTCTGCATATGACTTCCTCATCGCCGACTATTGATCTTCTGCTACGCAAGCGAGTGCTGTCTAAGCCTTTCAAATACCCACAGTGGTGAAACTGTCACCTTTTCCCTGTCCTAATCTTCAGTCTCAGATGTTCTGGTATTGCCAAATTGATGGAGCACAGCTGTTTCGGCTATACCGCTGCGTTTTAAATTCAGGAAGATACCTGGCTCAGCATCTACCTCTATAGAGCAAGACATGGGGAAAAGGATGTCGGAAGCCTGTTTGGCATCTCTAGGGAAACCTCGTCAGGAAGGCAGGTCCTTCAAGTACACGTGCCTAACCTCAGCTGGCATTGAGCGCTCTGATGGATAAACGCCGATCCTCTTCCAAAAGTTAGGAACGGGAGTCACGCCTCCTAATCTTTAGCGATCTTGTGCTGTCCGTCGAAGAGCAAGTTTACTCGATTCGTAGAGAGCAGTAGAAGGTGATTATTTCTTTAGCGCAAATGATTGTATGTATTAGGAATAGAAAAAATGCCAGGTTCAAACCTTTGGTGTTGCATGGGTCAAATTCCTCAGAGTCAAATTGACAGAAGTTGTTTTCCTATTTTTTTAAATTTATTTAAAAAAATCAAAGGGGTTGGCATAAGCTACTATTGTAAATAGATTGCTTTGTTTAAAACATCCTAATTCATCACTTTCCTGTTGAAACATGCAAGTCAACAAAAATTATTCAGTTTGGCTAATGCGCTATGCTTTATCCGTAAGTGTCACTTGCAGGCTTTTAAGACTAAGCTGTATGTAGGACAGATAAATAATCAGCTAGTTTTATTTCCACAGTCTACTTCACTAGCATATTATGGAAGAATTTCTAATATAAAGGGTGAGATCTTATTTCCAAGTGTGTATGTCTTTCTGTAGTCTTTGGAACATGCCCGCGTTTGGATGGTGTGTTCATGTTGCGTGGGACGTGTTTAGGACTGACATTTAAGAGCAGAAAGCCCGGGCACAAATGTTATCCTTAGAAAAAGATTCTTCCTAATTAAGCCAACTTTTCTGCTTGTCAGATGTCCTAGTTACTTAAAAAAGATTACTCAAGTAAAGTAGGTAACCTGTGTGTTCAGATAATAACGTGTTTGGGTACTTATTTATCGTATTATTGATTAGCTGTAGAGGACATCCATTGTTTGCAGTAGTGAAGCATCTGAATCTGCTGGAGGGTCACCTAGGAGAGATCAATGACTCCCAGGGAAGGATGGGAGAGAGGGATGGAGGAGAGGGAGAGGACTCTGTCGTGAGTAGTTTTATTACACTGAATTTAGAAGCTTAAACAGTACATAACATTTTTCAGTGATGTGGTTTCAAGCACCTTTTGTCTGATCTTTTAAGGAGTGCCGAGAAAACTAGTAATATATTTTCAGCTTCTTTGCTTTTTTAGTAAGTAACAAATGCATCAGTCTTCCAAATAACGCCCTTCTCATTAAAACCTTGCCTTCAAGGGAACCATCGTTTAGGGGAGCCAATTCATACTTGGCTAAAACTTGGCCTACAGCAATTTTTTAGTGCCCAGATTCCGCTGATTTACAAATGTCTTGAAATAGTTAAGTCTTTTTTCTAGCCAAGCTGAACAATCCTGACAGTGAATTTGTCAGCCTCCCTTCTCCAGGGACATGTGACCCAGAACGGTGAATAATTTTCTTTGAGGAGACCATCCAAATTGTTACCTTGCTTAGCCAGTAGCAGGATGAGCAGTGTCTAACCTCGGAGGAGGGAGAAACATTGATTTGTACGTTACCCATTTATAGTTACACCTTCATAATTGAATGTTAACTTTTCTCTGCAGTTTTGCTGCCGGTTCGTGTAGCTCAGCTGTGTCTCCCTGCATCTGCTGAGGATACGCGCAGGCTGCCCGGCGCTGGGCAGCAGTCGCTGAGCCAGGATCGACTACTCTGGCCCCGAAAGCGGGAGCAGGACGCCTGGCAGCTGCCGCTGCTGCCCCGATTCCTGGTCCCGAGGTGGTATTCTCCGCGTGGGCCATGGATGCTTAAAGCACGTTCAGAGCGACGGAGGCCTCTCGGCAGTGTTTCCGAGTACGACGCCGCTCACCCCAGCCAGCTGGAGGAGGAGTGGAGAAGACTAGGGCAGGTTTATTAAAGGATGTGAGATCTTACCACTTGCACAGAGACTCGCAAGCCAGGTGGTTTAAGCTCATCAAAGAAGGGCTGATGACTGCCTCTTTTAAAAAAACAAACAGACAAAAGCAAGGGAGGAGGTAAACCCCAAGGAGAGAGAGAGAAGCTCTTTAACCTGAGGGAAGATATTGGACGAACAGGAAATGGAGAACTTCCCGTTATTAGATTAAAGCAGTGGATTAGAGTTAGATCTCTCACCCCACCCACAGAGTGCAGGTGTCGTACGGGAACCTGCCTAAATTTAGTGTATTATGTGGCTTCGTGGAAGGGTTATATGACAGTATCTAAAACTTTAAAATTCAGCTTCTTTACAGTTCTGGTTTTCCTAATGTAGCTGCTGGGATTTAATTTGACCCAATTTTTTTTTTTTTTTAAACTATTAGCTGTACAGTTTTTCTATTATACAGGTAGCTAGTGATGTAGGAAGGCTGGCAAAACGTCAGTTTGCGTTTACATTTAATAATCCCAAACCTTTCTGTGTACGCTTGCAAGTTATCTGACAAGGCTTCCTGCTTAAGATTGTTTTTTTTTTTTCTTTTAAGAGAATATTGCCTCTATTGTAATGCCTATAAGTTTGTTTAAAAGAATACTGGATTTGAGGATTCCTTTATTGAAATTACTGCATATTGATATAGTAACAGGTACAATCAGCTCTTTTGAAGGGCAAGCTTTATGTTTTCAAGGGCCTTCCGTTCCCTTGAAAGGCAAGCTTGCTCTCCTCGCGTGTTTGCCAAAGGTCCAATTAGTAATGGATTTTTAACGAAGGGCACTGCGTCGGGGAAGTACTTGCACAGCAGTTCTCTGGTTGACCTCTAGCTTCAAGCAGAAGGTGCACTTGGATGTTTCGCTGGATCTCTGTAATTCTAGAGACGGCTGAGATACAGGAGACGAGGCAAAGGCTTGTGGTACCGTATTTCTTACCTGTGTTTTGAGTCTGAACTTTATTCCCCTCTCAGGTTAGCTGGACTTAAAAACCTTGTTTCAGTATTGGATGTTAAATGGGGAAAGGTGATAAAGGTTGGGTCTCGTTCTATGCCAATATGAGCTACAAAACATGGGGAAAAATGCATATTAAGTGCATGGGTTTTTTGCAACGGATGGCTCTCATTGATAGGATGAGGTTTATAACCATCTCAACGTGCAGCCAACATCAGTGTATCTGGGGAGGCCAAGATACAGCGCTTGCTGAGCGTTTAAAAGAAAGATCGCCTATTTCGTTCCATTTTTTAGGAGCTTCAGTTTCTGGTTTCGAGCAGCAGGCTGAACGAGAGGAGAGGGATGACAGAACAGAAAGAACCTGTTCAGCCACGCGTTGCCCCCGCGGAGGCCCGGTGGCGACCAGCAGCAGTCCGCGCCGGAGGGAAGAGCCCTCGGTCTGTCCCCGCGCTTGCGTCTCCCTCTGGGCTTTCGCCCCCTTTGCCCTTAGGGCAAACAAGCCGCCCCGCAAGCTAGCGGCAAGTCGGTACGAGCGTCGTGCTGTGCCCGACACGCTGGCGCTGCTGCGGGCTCGCGGTAGACCCGTGCGGCCCGTGCCGCGTTGTTTCGTAGCTGGGAGCCTGTTTGTTCAGTGATAGCGTGCAGGGGAGCCAGGGCACGGCACCCAGAAGGTCAGGATCCGGCCGAGTTATTAGTCTGCTTTAACTGCCTGCGCTGCAACGTCGTTTTTGGATAAAATTTGAAATGAGGGTAAAAATGCGTTGATAATATAGCATTTAAATACTTCATTTGGGAAAAGTGCTATTTAGATGATGCCGGAAAGGTTAGGACACTAAGAAATACTGTCTGAATACCTTTCTGTTCTTTTATCAGTGAGTATCTAGTTTCTAAAAATCACCTTTTTTTGGACATCAGGTCTGTTTTTGTCTACTCTAAGCAGCTTTTTGTGGAAGTTGCACAGTGTGTCTTTGCCTTCCCTTGGAGGATGATGGTCTGCAACCATATTCAAAGAAGAGCCATTTGTGCTCTTACACATTCGAATCTAGCAGCTGAACAGGGAAGGCTTCGGATATTAAACCCGGTTATGTTTGTATTTGTGCACTTTGTTTATCTGAAACAAAGCTCAGTATTAGGCACCACTGGTTACTGCCAGCTGGGCCTTGGCTCTACAGTCACAGCTGTGCGTTTAGCAGCCCGGCCTGCTAAGAATAGCTCATTAGAGAACCACACGGAACAAAGCTCACACAGTGGTGGCAGCACAATAGCATTCCTGTCTGAAAATGATGATTTTTAAAAAAAAAAAAAGTTTTTTTTTTTTTTTTTAAATTCCTTCCCCTCCCCCCCCCCCCAACCTATAATGAAGGATGGATCGGTAAGTGCTTATTCTTCCCTACACAAGCAGAGGGAGGCTAGCAGAAGACTAGTGCGTGCTCAAAAGCCTTCACTCTTCGGTAATACAGTGTCATGTAGAAATCATTACTCATAGATAACTCGGAAAGGAGGACAAAGCAAGGTCATATTACCTGCTCCTGTACAAAGCTCTGCTTGCAATAAATTTTACTAATGGTGAAAAAGAAGCCACCTGCTTAGGCAGTCTATGAACAGTATAAATGAGAAATGCAAGGAAGTGTTTTAAAAACAAATGTTTAACTTCTGAAAGAGGTGAAGATGGCCACAAGGCCAAAAGACCACATGAAAGCTTCCTGCTAAAAGAAGGAAGGGAAGAGTAGCAGACTGCCTCTCTGCCTGGTCAAAATGCCAAATGCCATACAGCTCTGTAAAACCCATAAGTATATCTAGTTATCATTTTTAAAGGGTTTAGAAAGCACATCGGATGTGCAATACGTTTAAAGATGAATTAGTACCTCTTCTGAGACATGTTATTCTGGATCAGTTAGTCAAAGTAAGTAACTAGTGATCTGAATCAACAAGTAGGAAACTTCAAATGAAAGTGTATTGTTTTAGTCATTTTACTTTTCTACTCTTGTGCCCAAAGCATTTGCATTTGCATGGAAGTTAATGTGAAACATTAACAGGGTTTAGCAGCATATCATAGCTTGGAGTGTGCTCTTACAACCCTTTTGCATGCTCAGGTATGAAATGCTTTGCTGCAGTTTCCTCATTCAATTCAAGTGAAAATGGTGGGTAATTAGTTTGTGTTTAGTAGATGGTAATGTTTCATTCTGGATACATGTGAAGCTGCATGCAATTGAAAACCAAAATTCAGTTATAAGTGCAGAAATGGAACGATTTAAAGTTGTTTTGTTATTAAAATTAATCTCAATTTGCTGAAGAGATGAGAAGAAAGATGATCAAAATCTGCTTTATGCTTAATTGCTGTGACTATTAGCTGTAGTAAATGACTTGACATGTTTTCTGTTTTGCATATGGGTTAACTTCATCCCAGGTAATACTGCGTCTGCAAGTTCTTTCCCCACTGGTGGAGAGATGGGCATGGTTAACAAGAGGTGAAGTGTCTAAGGGTGGGTACTCCGATTTATCCTTTGAATAGGCCTCTCCACTGACAGAGAAAGCCTGGAGAAGATAGCCTCCCTAGCTCAAGTGATCTTCTTAAATCTCTCTCCAGTGCCAAGATTTTTCAGCTCTACTTCAGTGTCCTAAACACTTCTGGAAAATCCCAATATGCATCTAAGTATCAGCTTGTTTTTAATGTGACTTTACCAAACAAAAAATATATATGTGTATATATATTTATATAGCTTTATTTTTATATACATATATATATATATATATATATATATATATATATATAGCTTTATTGTTTCTTACTTCCTAACGGTGGGACTGAGTGTCAGTGAAAAGGTTTGGCAGCTGTAAGAAACGGTGGAAGTTGTTTTATTGTGCCATTTTAAACCAGATACAACTAAAAGTTCTGTAAGTGCCTGATCCAAGTTTTTAGAAATCCAATTCAGTTTCATCTGATTCTTTGGAAAATCTTTCTCTCAAGGTTTTCACTGTTTTGGGGGGTTTTAATTGCTTGGGTTTTGGTTCCTAGTTTGGAAGGGGGGAAACAAGATCTCTTTTTCTAAGTTTCTGCTCAGTCTCCCCAGTTTGCCGGGTAACCTTCAGTGGGGAAAATGTTGTCTGCAATTGCTGCCTGTGCTATAGGAGCTCAAGCAGTTGAGGCAAGAGTCTGTCTAGTCAACAGAAACTGAAAACACCTACTTTTTTTTTTTTTTTTCCCCAGATATAAGTAAGTGCTCTGCTGTAGTGCTAGAAACAGGTGAACATTTAAAGGAGAACCTGTCTTTGAGACATGTATGAATCGACTGCGAAAGTCAAAGGTGTTTTCTTCTCGCGTCTGTGTTCAGTTGAGGTTTGGAGAAAGTTCGAAGAAGGCTCAATAACGCAGCTCTCTGTTACAACGCTCCCTCACGCACAGACCTTTATGATAGGTTTAGGCCTAAAAAGTTGTAATTTCAAATACTAAGTATTTTTTTCGTGCATTAGAAAATCTGCTTTTTCTTTCAAAAAGTCACCTTAGTAATGAGACTGCATTGTAACTTTTTGGTCTTACAGCCTTGATGTATAAAACTATTCCTTTGCCAAGAGGCTTGCAAAGAGCTTGACAGCGCCGGGGTAGGCGCCGGGGCGGCCGCCCTGTCAGCCAGCGTCAGCTCAGTCTTTCCTTGAACTTTCTTTTCCGTCTGTAGCCATTATTTGGCCATTTGCAGTATTTACATTTAAACTCATCAGGGAATGGCAGAGGCTTTTTTTGTTATAAACTGAAAAATACTAAGACTTATAAAATCAAACTTTAAAGCTTCAGGGATGTGATTCCCAACACACAGCTGGCTTCAGTTAAAGGAGGCACGTGTGTGTGGGAATGTCTAAATCGATGTGGAACAACCTTTGAAAGGTTCACACTAATATTTTCCTGGGTTAAAACACTGCCTATATGATTTAACTTTAATATCTAGCACACTGAATTTACAGAACAGCAAGGATGGAACATCATTTAAACGGGGCCAAAGGAAGTAAATCCTCACGCTGGAAGCGAGGAGCTGTAAAACGCTGCCTGAACAGGGAACACACCACTTCTGACAGTGGCAGCTCTAAGGACTTACCCTGACGTGGTGCCGTTTCCTATCGTGCCTAATTACATCGGGAAGATGTCTCATGATTCAGGTTTTGCAAGATCTGTGTTTCACCCTACTAGTCTTGGATCACAGTTCTTGCGATGTATTGAAAAAGTAATTATTAGCAATGCGTGTGCAAGGATTCTAGTGAAGTTTCTGAAAGTTGCTCAACGTAGCCATAATAATAATTCTGATAAAGTCTTTTCATGTGCCAAGATCACAGTCTGCTTTTTATCTGTTGCAGGTTTCCCCTGTATGCCTTTTATAGGCCACATCAGTAGCAGGGAAGGGGCAGGGAAATACTGTTCCTTGTACCATGGCCTGGCTAGCGGTACCAGGAGATTCATATATATGTTGCAGCCGAAGAGCAGCTAATGCATTTGAATTCAGTTTTGTTAGATCTTTAATTTAGAAAATGTATATAAAAAGCTGTCGTGAGAAAGAATCCTAAGAAGTTAAAGGGATCTGAGAGGACCAACACACTCTTTCAGGTCACTAACTCGGTTGGTTTTACAAGGAGGAAATACAAGTTCCCTGTTTGTCATTTCTTATTTTTACCTGACTCTTACGTTTTTAGTAATGCTTAGTGATCGAGGTCATTAAGGCTGTGTTATGGTAGGAATTATATGAACGTATGCAAGGAGAACCCTTGCCCCAAGAAGTCTACACTGTATTTTCTACAGCCCATGCATGGTACTAATTTTCAGCCCCCCTCTGGGGAATTACATTGGAAAGGGGCTGCAGATGAGAAGGGAAGCGAGTAGTTTCCCTTACTACCAGGATGATATAAGGCTTAAGTAAACTTAAGGCAAAATTGAATGAAAACATTTCAGTTGTTGTCAACATGTGAAGACCTGAGTTGAAGCTCTTCTGGATCCTCTCTTGGTAGGCACAAAAGTTTTGTTCCGTATTATCTAAGCAATCAAAACTGTTCTTTGTAATCTAGCCTCCAAAACAAAACTCTGAGGGCAAATTCACCTTCCTCTGCTCCTGCGCGAGGTTGGCCAGGCATCATCGGGCTCTGGTCTGGAGGCCCCCGGCAGCCGTGTCGGTTGCGGGCTTGGTCCCCAGCTTTTGTGGTTGCACTGGTCTGCGTTGGTCTGCGCCTGGCCAGCTCGGGGTACAGCAAACCTCGTGTCACTTGTCTCTTGCTTGCGTAGAGCCGTCCGCAGGCTCTTCCCAAAGTTAGTGAGATTCTTTCCGTTGAAATTTATAGCGCTTGCATCCCGCTTTGGGAGCTTGTGGCTGCGTGTGTGTGTGTGCCCACACTTAGGAAGCGGGGTGGGAGAGGCAGCACTCGTGATGAGCTACGTTTTACACAAAATCGGACACAGTTCTTAGTCTGATCTTTATAATCCCATTAAAGATGGCAAACATTCGTTCTGTTTGATCCCGACTGTGTGCATCTCTCTCAGCTGTCTGGGTTTTAAGTGCCCCGGAGAGAAGATTGCGTTTTCATGGTTCGCACACCCATTACGCCATGCCTTCTCCTGAACCGGCGGCGTAGCTTCAAACAGGAGGGCCGCAGGGGTCTGGGCATGAAATAAAGCGTAACGACACGGAGCAGGAGGCTGTGCCCGGTCGTAGCAGGAGTGCTCTTGTGGGGCAACACTAGCACCATGGTACGTGGTGAAGATCCCTTTCCTGTGTAAAGTTCTAGGGACTCACGTCATTTCTCAGTGTTTTGTGTGGCATGAGAGAATTAGCTCAAAAGAGTCAGTCATACAAAAATAGCAAATATCCTAGGAAATAAATTGCAATCCCCTAATGAAGGGGGACTCAGGACACACAGGGACTCGGAGACAAGTAAGCCACAGGAGACTTTAGCTCTCAGAATATGAATTGAATAAATGTCACAAACATTTGTTTTGTGAGAGATCCATCTTTTAGGGCCTGATACTGGACTGCTTTTCAGAACAGCTTATAGTGAAGCCTGCAAAAGGCTATTTTCTAGTTGGCTTTGAACAACAGGTGGGAAATAGATGTAAGTAGTTGAACCTCTGTGTAAAGTGACTCTGACATAATTACGTTTGCAGCATGCCTTCAGTCCTTAACTAACATTGAAGGACAAACTTTAAATAACTCTTAGAAGCAGTTGTAATCTTTTATGTCGGAATCGTCGCCAGTCATGAGTGATTTGGTGTGAGGCAGGTCAGCGGTGCTCCCCGCTCTGCCCGCGTGCACAGAAAAAGTTGGAAGAGAAAGCAAAGTGGGAAAGAGTGAAGCAAGCTGAAAAGATAAAGTGTTAATGTGTGGATTTAGAGAAAATAGAAGTCCCTGTTTGGCCGTATGACAGGAGACCAGCGCCCGGCTCCCGGGCGAGTGCACGAGCCCTTGGTACGCGTGTTGGTTCCTGTGGTGGCTCCTGTGGCTTGGTGCCCTGACGGGATCGTGCCGCCTTGCTCTGTTCTGTCTGGCCTCCTGCTTATTGCCAGAACGAGAGGCACGTTGAGAGCAGCGCACTTTATTTTCCTTTTGCTCGTTTCCTGTTGCTGTGCTGGTGCTGAGCTGGCCTACATCTCGCTTTGAAATTAAAATCAAACCAAATCTTGGAAAAGGTAAGATGCTTTTTGGCAGGCTGATACGTCTGTATGCCAGTAGTATTTTATAATTTTTGCTGTTAGCAGTTAGATTCAAATTTTATTTCCAATGCATGTTTGCAAAAGGTACCTTGGACCTTCTGATTTTTCCTTTTTTCCTCTCTTTTTCTTTTTTTTCCCCCCTTCCCGAAGCCAAATGACATTGTCCTCGTATATGAGATGTGTTTAGCTGGCAAGTCTGTTCTGTCTAATATGCTAAGATAGTTTTTCTTCTGGCTCTGCAGGGCTCTGCCATCTCAGTGCTCTTTAGGTAGTCGTATCTGCTGGCTTGCATTTTCATCAGTTACATAAGCTGTGCTGCAGCAGAGTCAACCAAGGGTTCAGCTTGTGCTGTCTCTTTAGTAACTTAACTGTTAATTGCCTGAGGCGTTAGCTGTGAACAAATTACCCCAGGCTGGACCCAGTGCAGTGAGTTTTCAGTGCAATGAAATTCTGGCCTCAGAGAGGCCCAGGACAGGACTTGGGTCTGACGGGCACCCAGTTGCCATTACGCCACTGCAGTCCTTGCTGTGCTCTTCTAAGAGGCACAGCCTTCCCTGGATGCAGCCTGAAAAAATGTGCACGGCCGCTATTCACAAACCTGTTTCAGGATCTGCTGTGTTGTCAGAGGTTTTATGACCTGCATTTTTGGGTAATTGGATCTGAAATGTGGTAGTTCAGACTGAAATCAATATACTAGGGGAAGAAAGGGAGTGACTTTTGGAGCTCGTTGAAGAGGTGCTCCATAACAAACCACGTCAAGCCGCTTCGGACCCGCCGGCAGCAGCAGCGGAGGGCAGGCGAAGCGGCCGCGCCGCAGCCGTGCCAAGGCTGCAGTCGTGCTGCCTCATCGCGAGGCGGCCGAGCGCGTGCTGCTGCGAAAGCTGCTGCCTCCTGCCACTCGTCCCGCTGCGTGGCTCCCCTTCGCGCCTCCTGGACCCGCGCCCGTTCTGCACTCGGGTAGCTCCAGGGACCATAAATTCAGAGCAATGCGATCCTGCAAGCTTCTGCTTTCCCCACTGCCTTGCTTGCCTGGGTTGAGGTAGTCCTTGTTTCAAGGAGGGTCTGCAAAAATTGCTTTGCAAGAGATTGGATTTCAGAAGTCACAGTAGAAGGACAGGCATAAGAAAAAAGGGGGATAACGTAAGAACTCTCTGTGCATTTATTATGTACTCTTTGTGGTACTCTTTACTTAAATAACAAAGTGTAAGGGCTTTGACCTGATTTCCTAGTCTAGCCTTCAGAGGTTAAACAAGGCTCCACTGAAATTAGTTTTGCTTTTGACTTAAATGGTATCATGAGTTCAGGAGCTGCATCAGGGACTGCAGAGATTTTTAATTTGTTTCTGGGTAGCGCTGCTTAATGTGATACTGGTAACTTGTCTTGGAAGAGGCCCGTGATTGTCTAAATAAGCCGAAGTGTATAAATCAAGAAAGGGGAGCGTCAGCCCCTAACAAACCTGCCGTGCAGATTATTGTTCACTGTTCCTTGAAATCCTGGAACAGTGGAAGCAGGTGTTTTTTGAAAGCTCTGGCTTCTTTCAAGTTCTGCTATTTTTATATAAATTAAATAAAAAACAGTTTTATGAACTACTCTCGCTTTCTCTAAGGCCAAAGATCAAACATCTGAGTCTCAGACTTCATTCGTGTGTTTCTTGTATTTTTATTTTCAGGGGATACTACAAGATGCAGAGATCTATTTACATTTTGCTGAGTTAAAATGCTGTATTTTACATGTAAACCTGTGTCAACTTTGATCAGTTAAGAAAGGACAAATTGTCTTATGAAACTGGTCGTTGATATGAATGCTGAAACAAATCAGGAAGAGCTTTAACAGTCATAGTCTACACTGTATTCTGAAGGTCCAGGTCACTGTACTCAGTGAGTTCCCAAACTGTTAGGACTTTTGAAACTTGACTTGTTAAGTAATGTAGGGAGCAACAAATGTTTCTGCAAAGCAATGCCTATTTAATCTGTTTCTGTGGCTTGCCCGTGTTTCTACAGTGCTCAGTATAAATTTTCATTTTAACAGGATCTCCAAACATGGGTGAATGGTGCTAATGAAAATGGCTTTGTCCTCGTCTCATTCGGAGCTGGAGTGAAGTATCTGTCAGAAGATATAGCAAATAAGTTAGCACATGCCTTGGCAAGACTGCCCCAGAGAGTTATTTGGAGGTAAGTGCAATGGTAGAAGTACTTTGGCGGTGGCGGGGATTTGACAGAGACTCAATTTCTGTCATACCACCATGGTCTAGAGTGCCATCGAATGCAGAGTCTGCAGTTCAGATAGCCAGGGTGGTGGCACAGGGGACCTGACCGTTTTGAAAGATGCTTTTTGTGGAATTATTGCGGTCCCCTAGTAAGATGGAGGAGCTATGATTTCTTGGCAGAATAGGGCATAGGTTATAATCCCGTGCTGAGTATGTATCCCAGAAGGATGTGATGGAAGGATTGGGGACAGTGAAAAGAGTCTGAGGTTTTAACATTAGCGACATACTGTCATCGTTTCTGGTAAAGATGACACACCAGGGAGTGAGAATGACATTCTGCTGATTTAACCTTAGGAAGGATCAAGACAGTGTACGTCACAGAAAGGATAAAAGTCTCTGTAAGCTGTTATGCAGAGGGGAAATGCCCTTTCCCCGGTGCTGCTTCTCTCTCCTCTGACCCTGACTGGGTTGATGTAGCCCTCGTTCTTCCTTCCTTATGCCAATCCTTAAGTTTTCTGCACTGTCAGATCTCTTCCTTGTTTGTGTTTTTCCCCTCATTCTTAACTTCATTTGGCAATAAGAGTCTTTCATGTTGCTCATAGTAAGACCTCACTTCACATGCAGCCTACTTGCTTTGCTAAGATTGTCTATGACTGCCACCCCCCCCCCCCCCCCCCCAATAAACGGTAGCATAAAGCTTGGTTGTCAAACAGCCTAGCGTAATGGCAAGATGAGCTTTGCTCTGCGTTTTTAGGCCAGGTAGCATTCTGACCCTTCTTCTGTAAAGGAAACATATTCTGCTCTCCATCACAGAGTAGAGTTCAAGACATATTTAAGGTAACATATACAGTTACAGAGTGCTCTTAAAATATTTTCCACTTGAAAACTTCATACTTCTTCAGTGAAAGCTTTTTTTCACCTCTTGCCATTATTGTTAGCTTATATGATCAGACAATTGTGGCCTGAAAGGTAGCATTTTAGAAGGCTTTCAGAATAGCAAGGATTGTTGTAGTGATGGCTGCTTTTTTGTGGTATTGTAGTATACAAAGTCTCTTTCTGAGAATCGGTCCTTGCTGCAGCTCAGGAGTGAGTTATACTTCAGTTGTGCATACTTAACCAGTCTATTCAGCGTTTCCTCTCCACCCCCATCTCTCAGGGGCCATTTTCATTTCAACGTGTTTTAAAAACCTTGAAATAGTGAACTCCGCTCGTGAACAAGAAAACTGGAATTCTTTAGGCCATGCCATAGAAGCCTTCATAGTTCCAGTTAAGATCTTTCCAGTTTTTGTTTGAGATGGGGATGATATATCTTTGTTCCATACAAAGACTCCAACACTACTTGGCTTTAAATTATTAGTCACAATTCCTCTTACTGCTTTTCTTTTGTCCCATCCTTGTAGCACTCTTTGCCAGGAATTTTGTCTGTGGAAAGTGTCTACTCTGTAGTACATATTTGATTTCAGTGGGTTTTTCTTGGGAGTAGTTTTTTTTAATGGAAAAGCAATAATTTCAATTGAAGCTTTCTTTTCTGTTAAAAATTATTTTCTTTAAATTTTCCTCAGTGTTTTCTTGTAGTAGTATTTTTGTTTGTTTGTTTCATTTTCATGATCTATTATCTTCTGAACGGCTTTTGGATAAGGGAACCCACATGCTATTTCTTTCCATCATCATTCTTGGAAGAGGGAGATCTCTGTGGGACTCGGTTTAAGCTACGGTCTTCAGAAGAGCTGTGCAGGTGGCTTTCAGTGACCTCAGTAGGAGTTTCTGAGTTCAATAATTAGACACCTAAATGTGAAATTACAAGTCTAACTTTAGTTTGCGATTTTTGTTCTTTAGACCGTTGACCTGTGGTCAATGTTGGAAGTGGGTAGCTTTCTTTTTATACTTGAAGTTTTAGATTTTTTTGAGAATGGTACTGCTGACAGTCTTATGTCATGATGCCAAATTAAGTAAGTCCTTATAGTCCTTTATGTGCTTCCGGTTAGGCAGTACTAGTTAGAGCCAAAACAAGTAGCGTAGTTTATTTGCTTTAGATAAGGTAGTGTAAATAGCATAGGGTTTTTTTTTCCAATGTATAGAACGTACAAGTTGGTTGTAAAAATGTGTTTACTTAATTGAGAATATGAAGGTGATTTTTCATGAAGTTGTAATTCCAGTGCTCTCTGATAAGCAGAATACTTTATGCCTTCTGATGGAGCTGTCACAGAACTATGAAAAATGCACTAGTAGTCACTGATTTTTCTCCCCCCTCGTTTATAGTTAACTTGATATTTTAACTGTATGTAACATTGAAATGTAAATCAGTAAGTACTTTGAGCCCATATTCTATGGGTTAAACTTTTCCAGCACTCTTGGATGAGCAAGGCATTGCCGTTGGATTTCATAGGCAGCTGAGCACGTAAGAAAAACAGTCCTACAGCTCAATCCCCATCTCTTCATCTTCTCAACAGGTTCTGGCCTCATGAGCTTAGCTGTCACCCTTTCCCTTGCTTGTATTAGTAATTTCTTTTTAAATACGGTGTCAACTCTCAAAAGCTATAGGGAACTGGCCGGTTGAGAGGGAACGCCTGGTTGATGGTAGGGTGTGTTGTTCACGTGCTGATGGGATGTTCTTAGTGGAGTTATTTATGTGGTACTAGTCAGAGTTTTTTTCAGTAAAACTATGGACTTGGAACCATAGAGAGGTTTTAAAACTGCCTGCCAATCACAGTAGTATGACATATATGTTAGATACACTCAGAAATAACTGCACTGCCATTATGTAAATAGAATAGGTAGCCTTTCAAGCCAGACTGCAAGGAATTTGAGTGATGAGAAGCTGTTTTGTAGTTACCGGTTATTTACGTTACAACATTTTGGTTGAGACTTTTGTTTTCAGGTAGTGATAAATAAAAGTACCCCCATATACCTGGAAATCTACTTCATAATTATCATGGATTATTTGGGTTGATTCTCTGTTTGGAGTTGATCAGTTTTGGAGCTTTTGATAGCTTAATTTTAATTTGATTTTATTTTTCTAGGTTTTCAGGAAACAAACCAAGGAATTTAGGCAACAATACAAAGCTTACAGAATGGTTACCACAAAATGACCTGCTTGGTAAGTGTCTACTGTGGTGATATACTGATTATTTTCAGTCAGGTTCAAGTTGCACTCCTGACAATATTGTACTGAAATACCAGTCACTGCAAATCAGAGGTAATTTCAGTACTGGAAGTAATAGAGAAAAATATGGAAGTGTTTTTGATGTCTGTGAGATTTCAAGAAGATTAAGTCAAACACTTTAGTGATATTAATTCTCTTTCCTTAGTATCAACCCCGTTTTTTCCTTAAATTAATTGAGTGGGAATGCATAATTATTCCAAAGACTATTTGGCCTAATAAATGGGAAAATTTCCTGTCAAAATTCTTGTATACTGTGGAAGTTATGCAGTTCAAGATTTATTTTTATATATATATATATATATATATATATATATATATATATATATATATATATATATACACACACACATATATATACATATATATGTATGAAAGACAGATAAGTAGAAGCTTTCCAGAACCTGCTATTTTAAGGGAACTCTGGATTGTTAATTTCTGTATGTTATGAAAAAGTATGGCCTCTGCTCATCTTTTCACAGAAGAATCATAAAACTGAGCATACATAATCGTTCACATTGCACCAAAACAAGTCTGAGGGATCTGTATGTACTGTTTAACTAATCTGAGATACTCTTGAGTTCTCAGGTGCAGAGATAACACTTGCTATTCTTTCATCTTTTGGTAAAGTTTATATTAGAGTCTGTGTCTTTAGTTTTCTTTTTCTTCCTTCTGTGCTGATGTGTAGTTGAATTCATCACAGATCCTAGGGAGTGCAAAATGTTTACGGTCATCTCTGGGATACCTAGATGTCGTGCGTTCACAGAGCAGCTCCGGTGTTACGATGAGTGCTGATGATGCATTAAGGCTATATGTATGCGTGAATGAATGTACGTGCATGTCAGCAGGAGTATTTACCATAATGTGGTCATCAGGCAAATGACTTTTAATCCAAGTAACTTGTTTTGGTTACAAAACTGGTCTGAGGCAGCCTCACTCTTCCATTACATGAAGTAGGTTATTGTTATCGTTATTGTTGGATCTTGCTCGGCTGAAGCTTTGGGGAGAGAATGCAGCGTCAGCTGTCGTGTCATTAAATAGCGTGTATTTCATAGGAATGATGAGGAAGAAGGCTCTGCCCCGGCTTGTTCGTAATGCTAAACTAGTAAACGCCATTTGTAGTTGCCAACTACAGTTACTCAAGAGTAAATATTATACTAATTACTCTATTATCGGTTGCTTTACACAGCTCATATACGGGAGAATTTTCTTTGTATTGGCTGCTCCCTGTCTCTTAGTATGTAAGAAAATTATGTAATGTACGCAAAATTTCTGCCGAATGGGATTTACGGAGAACTTCAGAACAAGTCGCCCCCATCTTACCTTTCTGAATTGTAGCCACAGAAACGCGGTGATAGATGTGTTGTACCCAGTTGCTTCAATAACTTTACAGTTTTTAGATGTAAATAATTTTTTCCCTTCATGTTTCTTATTTTTTTCAGGTCACTCTAACATCAAAGCCTTTCTTAGTCATGGTGGTTTGAACAGTATTTTTGAAACCATGTACCACGGGGTCCCTGTGGTGGGAATCCCCCTTTTTGGTGACCATTATGATACTATGACTCGAGTGCAGGCTAAAGGCATGGGAATACTGTTGAACTGGAAGACCATCACTGAGGGTGAATTGTATGAAGCGCTAGTAAAAGTTATTAATGATCCCAGGTATGGAGTGCTTGGGGTGGTTGTTTCTTGTTTTTATTTAAAATTATTGTGATAGGATAAATATGTATGTAGACAATCTTTGTGCATGGGGAAAAAACGCCTCTTGAGATTTTTATGTAGTTGGGGCAAGTCTTCTCCTAGCTCTCCCATTTCACAACATTACTCAATTGACCCCGTTTCTGTTCAGATGCTAACCATGTTACTCAGTATACCAAGACTCAATAGTCTCATTTTTTTCTGTCTTTGTAAATATGTGACAGTTGCCATATGAAGGACAAGACAACAAGGTCATAGAAACAAAGCTGACCTGACTTATTTGTCTTTGCAGACCAACATCTCTTTTAATGTGTCCTGATTACACCACAGTAGCATACTGAGGAGTTTGCTTGTGCTGCCTGAGGAGCCTTGAGCAAAATATACTTGTATGATTGTGGGGTGCAGTGTTTGAACTGTAGCTAAAAATACGGAAGCACTCCAAAAAAAGTGACTCTTTTCTAAACTCCTATGATTTGATTAAAAAAAAATGCAAAATTCTTTTTCTGTTCTAGCTACTCATATACCTTTTGGGGTCAGGAGTATCAGTCACCTTTTTTTTTTAAATATTTTCATCACAACAAATTTCTGTGAATCCAAGGGCTCCGGTCTGTTTTTTTGTAAATATTTTTTTTGGTCATTCAGGTGGAATAAGGAAAAGCTCATGAACTTTGTAATTATTTCTAATTCTATCAAATAAATTAGGTCAATGTTACTAAAATAGCAGGAGGGACAATTTAGAAGTTTGTTCTGAATCTATTTTTAACATTTATGATGTTCAGACTATCTCCAAATTAAAAACAATGATGTTTTAGCTGGTTGTTCATTGTATTAAGTTAGTAGAAATTTTGGAGTATGGGATGATGACAGTATTTCTTGACTTCACGGGAACAACGTCTTTAAGCAGCACTTGCCTTGGAAAAAGAAATCTTTAAGGATTAGACTAGTTAGGCGTGGAGCCTCAGTGAAGGACAACATTGCCAAAGAAATCCCATAAACTTCAGTTGCATCAACTTTCTGTCATATGATTATCCGAAGTTAAAAGCCAAGTTCTGCATAAGTAACCTGTCTATCTTGCAGCTGGGTGGGGAGGAAGTGAATTTGATTTGATCAGCTACAAGGGACAGCCAGCTATTTATTTAAAAAAAAAAAAAAAAAAAAAAAAAAAAAAAAGCCAAACTCTGGGTGTGAAAAGAAATCTACTACTGCACAAAAATGAGTTTCCCACTTTCTTCTGTTTCTCTAATATTTCCAAGTTTATTTTCCATATTTAATTGCACAAGAGTATGTGTGTTGGTGAGGGTATGTTGCCCCTTGCAATGGAAGGGCAAACGTGTCTCATGTGATAAAATTAATTTTTATTTAGCTAAGATTCCCTTCTGATAGCAGGTCAGTCTGGCACTTTATCACTTCTCCTGGCCTTCTGCTAGGGGGTGAATTTCAGCCTTTGGTCACCTATGGGTCTATATTTTTAGTAATTCCTTTGCAGTGAGCTGTAAAGACTGATTTGAAGATGGATTATCTGTTGTGTATCTTCTTCTACATGCGCGTTGCTGTGGGATTCCCACAAAAATTTACGCTTTGATCTGAAGAGGCCTAAGTATATACTTAGAGGCTTGCACTAGTCTGAGAGCTGGATGCAATTTTCACTTTGTCCCGTTCTTTGTCCCTTTTGCGCAGCTACCGGCAACGAGCGCAGAGGCTGTCGGAAATCCACCGAGACCAGCCGGGTCACCCCATTAACCGGACTGTGTACTGGATCAACTACATCCTCCGGCACAACGGAGCGCAGCATCTGCGTGCCGCTGTTTACAGCATCTCTTTATATCAGTATTTCTTACTGGATATTGCTTTTGTTGTACTAGTGGGTGCTGCCTTATCTTATTATATTTTGGCCAGGATGACAAAGTTTATCCGCAAACAGAGCAACCATCTTTGGTCAAGTGGTGAACATAGCGCTGTTAATGGACATTACCAGAATGGGATACCCAACGGAAAGTATAGAAGAAATGGCCACATTAAACATGAAAAAAAGGTGAAATGAGCCAACCATCCCATGTAAAGTAGTAATGAATCAGATCAGTAATCGAATTTTATCGCTGTAACTTAGTCTAACAACTACTTAAAACCTCAATAAGCAGTTCTAACACTCCCCTACAGTATGTAATCTTACGTGACAAAATTCTACAGAACTAAGAAAAGTCTTTAGAAAAGAAAAGAAAAAAAAAAGAAAAGAAAGCACAACCTAAAACGGAAAGTGTGTTTTATTCTTAATACTGATGCAGAGACGTTATTTTGGCACAGAAGTTTTTAGAAGCCTTAATTCTCTAAAGTTATACAATGACCATATTTATGAATTTTCAGTTTTTAAAAGCTAAATGCGTGTGTCCCAGATGAGGAAAGGTTTCTTTTTATTTACAAAGGGATTTTTCCTTTTATTTTTTTATTATTTTAATGTATCCATCCTTTTGCTGAGAGAGCTTTAGTGCTAGCTCTGTGTTATATCCGTTGACAGTTCAACATGCTGTCTAAGAATGATGTTTTAAAAAAAAAAAAAAAAAATTCCCAATGTTTGATCTGCAAGAAATAGCAAGTTGCAGACTGAGAACACAGATGTGAAAAAAACTCTTAAAATGAGCACTGAAGAAAAACTTAAAAATGTGTACTACCTTTTTCCTGATAAACTGTGTGACTCTTTTGCTCTTTACCATTACTTTAGAGCAAAGGGTATTGAGCAAGTCTACAGTAAGTCTTAATTTTTAATTTATATAAAATTTTACGTGTCGTCTTTCTCTGCGTATATAATTTATGCCATAAAAATATTAGGGTGTTTTATTTCAGTTAAAACTATGGCTGTGTGGGAAGTAGATTGCATAATTAGGAAAAATAAATGAAACTTTAAAAAAAAAAAATCTAGCCCTTGCTTAATGCAGAAGTTTTTGTCATGGCCCAGAGCAATGCAGAATCAAACCGCTCTTTGGGGTTTGTTTAAAAACAAACACCCACCCACGCAAAAAAGTTGAATGTCTTTCCTGTTAATTATCATTGTTGTTAATTTTTTTTTTTTCCTAAATCACAATGTTGTAGATGTTCTCTTTCGATGGTTGTATCTGGAAAAACATTACCTTCTACTAGTCTGGGCCACACAATCCACGCTGCATAGTTGCCAATGCCACTCCTCCGAGCGCGGGACGAGAGGGGCCGTGCACCGGGCCGGGACCCGCCGCCCCGGCCGAGGGCTGGTGCCGCGCGTGGCCTTCAGCCCGGCTGCCCGGGCATGAAGCGAGCGGCGACCGTCTCGTCCGCCCCCGCTACAATCTCCTTCAATCACTGCAGCTGACGTGGGACGCCCCGGGCCGCGTCGGAGGGTGCCGGGCGGGAAATCGGGGCTGCCCTGCTGACCCGGAGTTGGCAACTATGCGCTCCTTTCCATGTCACTCTGTTTACTTGGAATTTGCACTACACATGTTGTGAGTGTCTGCTTTTATTTATTTGTAGTTCGAAATCCCATGTCTGGAAGAGAGAGGCGAGAAACCCGTTTATCTAGTGTTTGTTCACTAACATGGGAAGAGTTGTGGTGGCTGCAGAGCGCTGAGATCATCTTCGTACACGGTGATGCGATGTTTCACTATCATCCCCTCAGGAGCCTCGGCCCTGTAGCAATAAATAACAGTACAGATACGTTTCTAATACACAGTACAGCTTCTTGTACTGTTTTCTGAATACTTGAAGAAAATGGTATTATAAATAAGCCTGTTAGCTATACCTTTTTACAATCTTACCAGTTCGTGGCCACTAAAGGAGCACACAGAGGCGATGAATGGTGGGGTGGTAGTAAGACTTCGAGTGTATGAATGACTTGGTTTAAATGTTTTTGGCATTGAAGAAGGTACAAAAGCACTGACCGGATGATTAAGCATAATTTAATCTCCACTGTGATAAAACTTAAGCAATAAACATGGATTTAATAGAGAAATTCTGTTGTTGGAAGTATATTTTTACTCAAACAAATGCTGTTTGAAGTACCCAGTGCGTGCGTATGTGGATGTGTATGCGTACTGAGATACACGGGCTCCTTGTTCTCGGTATATGCAATCGTGCGCGATAGGGATTTGAAATCAAACATTGTGTCTCGGGAATGTAAATCTATTTCCTGTAGGTCAAATCAGTGTTGACTTAACTGAAAGACTGAGTGCCTGACCCGCCTCTTCTTTAATGCATTTTTGAAACTTTTTTTTACCTCAATTTAAAAATTTTTGGTATTTTCTTTTCTCCTGTACATGTGAAGTTATATCTGCATTTCTTAAAAAGCACAAAGAAAAGTTTTCATAATGATAGAAGAGTTGACTGACATCTGAATAGTCTTTCTGGATGTAAACGCAGAAGTCCCCGTTGCCGTTTGCCCCTACGCGGGCCCTCGGCTGCCCTGGCCCTTCGTGTCGGCAGATAAAGGGAAAGCTGACTGGAATAACCAACGCGAACTGCTCTGCAAGGAAGAATCAGCAGCCGAGATGCAGCCGCAATAAGAGCGTGGCAGACGCAGAGGTTTTCGAAGAAGCTTGCGGCTCGGACCCTCACTGTAGTAGGTTTTAGGTGTTCGCCTTTCTTCTTTCCTTTGAATATCTCAACTATTCAAGATCAAAGCAGCCATAAAGTAACATGACAACTGAATTGCCACCTACAGAAATAGCTGCTGGAGGTGATCGTTGAGTATTTTGAGTTTAAGGAAATCAACAATTGTGCTGCCAGCTTTTTTCTTACTCGCCAGATCACTTGCAAAATCATGTTTTTAATACTAGTCTGTGTTCGTTTCTTCTGAGTTCTCGAAAGATACCAATTTTCACCAAGATAACTGCTTAACTTTCTATTTTGATTCCATGGCTTGGTAAGTATGCAGTATTGCTATAGTTAGTCTCGTTTGTACACCTGTAGCCAAGAGACGATAAAAATACTAGTACATGCATATAGCCAATTTAAGCAAAATCAGAGCCCTGTTTATTTCCAGGGTGCTGAGTTTTTCCCTTTAATTTGTTTGGGTGCCTGTGCGTGGGTTTGCCTTTGGATGGAGTTGAATACCTATGCAGATCTGTGTTAGTAAGGAGCAGAAAAAGACCATTTGGTTCTCTTCTGAAGCGGAGCCGTGCTTCGTTTGCTTGGGTGACTTTCAGAAGACATGAGCATGTTTATTAAATTAGGGCTTTTGGTGTCTTGGCAAATGACCCCGTCTTCCTTGCATCACAGCGCTAGAGATGGCTAGTGGCCAGAAAATATGAGGTACGTTTCTTGCTTCGCATGACACAACTTTCAATGTGATGGAATTGTAATTTTTCCTGCAATGGGATCCCATTCCTTTTTTTTTTCTTTTTAAAGCTGTGTTTCTGTTTGGGAAGGGGTGGTAGTTAATGACAAAATTGCTGCATACAGCAAACCCAGTTAGCTTATGTATGGAGGTAAATGGGGCACTTGCTTGTAAAAAGAAGTGGGCTGTGGTGCTATTACATACTTAGTGGTTTTGTGAAATAGTAATACTCTCATTTGCAACAAAGAAGACAACACCCTTATGAGAAGGTTCAATTATGCAAATATGGGAGAAGTGTCTCTGAAGTCACATTGCTGTTCTTTATAGTTAAGATATATGCGTGTTAGAATCTGAATGCTACTCTGCTGCACTTGGTTTCTGAAGAACATATATATTATTCAATTTTTAATAGTTTACAAATAGGAGGAAGGATAAGAATGAAGATCCTGTGAGGGGAAGAAGGGAGGAGAAAGAATTTCCCTGAGGGAAATTCTGTTTTTTGTTTTCTGTATAAGTTATTCATATAGAACTGATTCACCTATTTTTTTGTCATTGTTTTAAACAAAAGAAACCTAATACTAAATCTGATTTACCTCTTCGCAAAATGACAAAAGTCCTGATCATCTCACGCATCCCCATTACTCTATAATGAAACAAAAATTCATTGTTAGGTAAGATGATATTTCACATATATTCTGAGATTTCCTTCACTGGTCAGACTTCAGTCCTTCAAGGTATTTGCTGGAAGTTATCTTCATCTTCACGTGTTCCTTGTGGTAAAGAGGATATGCTTAATTTATACTATTAGGTAATAAATAGGAGCTAGAAAAACTGCAAGACAAGAAATGCCAAAAATCTGTGTTCTGAGCTACCTTGGGATATCATTGTGATCGGATTCAGGAATTGCACCCTAGAAGAATAACGCTGTACGTTTCGGCATGAATTTGGGAAGCCTGGATTGAAGGATCTCTTGATAAAAGTTTGTCAAATTTATGTTTGAACCACAAGCAACAATCCTCAATGAGTTTGAAAGTGTTGTCAAGAATACGAGGGTATGAAAACCAGACAAAAGCATCAGCTTAGAAACACAGCATAATCACACTGCATGGAGCGTTAATTGGCTTTATTTAATGTTGGTGTAGTTATGTGTTGTTAATGAAATAATTATATGTCTAGGTGTAAACTGCCGCTGGAAAGGAGCAACTACTAAAGGAAGAAACAAGGATTGTTGCTTCTGGCAAGTCAGCATGAAGATTTCTGGAGGTCAAATTGTGTGAGATGCTCTCCCCCTGGTATCTTTTAACCAGGTGTTTCTTACAGTTTGATTTTTACCCAGGTGTCCAGGACCCTCTTTTATACAATACTTAGTTTCTGTTGTCATCATTAACCCATTAAAATGGGCCTTTATATAGTGTCTTCTGCAAATCCAAATGACTTGTTGCTCATTTTTAACCTTTTACCTGAGAGTTTAAGGGCTTTTATCATTTCAAGAAACGAATGTGTGTGGTTGTTACCGTTGTGAAGCTCCTGCAGCTCCTCTTCTGGAGGTGCATCTTTCCCCAGGACTGCTTCTCCTTCGCCACGTGTTGAGCACCCATTTGCGGTTTTGTGTGCGCCATAGAAAAAGACTTTGAGATCTGTTTGGACAGACTAATAGAGAACACATTTTCTTCTGTGTCTTAACCCAGAGCCAGCAAGGAGCCGCTCCCACTTCCCGGAGGATTGCTGGTATAGCGAAGCAACGCCGTTCCTCGTGTTGCACCAGGAAAAGCAGTTTCACAGCCCGGGCCCCGGTGAGGAGGACGGGCATGGATGGACCCCACGGGCCAGGCTCCCTCCGAGGGGTCACGCGGCAGCGGCAGCTCTCGCCCCGCTGTGCGCAGCACGCCTGGCATCCAAGATCACCTGCTAGCGCTGGCAACAGGCTCACGATGAGTTAGAGCGATAGCAGCCAGAAAGTGCGGTATGGAAATGGCGATCTTACCGTTAGCCGAGGTGCTTTGTGGAAGTAAGTCTGGCACCGTCGTCCTTCCAGGCCCCTCTCCGCCTTGCGGTCTCGCGCTGCCGTCCCGGCCTGCGACTCCCCTCTGCAGCAGGATTAACCTGCCCCGGGGAGAGGAACGGGGACGTGGCCCTCGCTTGAGGCGGGATGTTGCTGGAGCTGAGGAGTGCTGGCTATTCCTCGTTCCCGAGGAGGCTACGTGGCCTCCCGCTGACTTCCCGGCAGCTATCCAGCGGCTGTGCTCCTTGTCCGCGGGTCAGGTTTTCGTAGCAGTAGCCATGATGCAGGGGACGCAGGGAGTTAGGCGTGCGAGCAGCTCTCCTGTGATTGCTACTGGCTGAGGTAATGAAAATACTAATTTCATTTAATTCGTGATAACTACTGCATGATAAAACTTGGTTTTTATCAGATTTTTATATAACATAATATCTGAGTTCCAAGGAAATAACCATTTTACCCACTGCATTCCTGGATATTTAAGAATCACCTGGGCCAAAGTAAGCCGGAATTTCCATTTATTAGCTGTGTCTCTATTCTCTGTTAGCGGGGGGGGGAATCTCAACAGCTCATACAAAATCGGAGGGTTACTCGGAAGGACTGTGAGGTAATGTCATATCTAAATATACATTACAGGTAGCTTCCTCTTTTTTCAGCGAAGGCTCTCGCCGTGGAACACGCGGTCTGCGAGACCAAGACGGTGAAACCTTGCGTACGTGGGTGTGAGCTCCCGGTTCTCCAGAAACCGGGAAGAATTCCCCATCCCGCTCCTTACGCAGCGCCGCCCTGAGCAGAGGACGCGGTGCAACGGTTAACGTGGGCGAGGGAGCAGCAGCAGGCGGTCCGCGGGTCTGTATCGCTGTCGCAAGAAGGTGGATAATTACGTCGGTTGCTCAAAGCCGGGCGTGACTATGGGAAGGCAGGAACGGCCGATCAGGCGAGCCCTTGGGGCGCAAAGGCCAGGTGTGAGAGGGGAAGCCACCCTCGCGCCGCTGGCTGGCTCCGGGGTGACGGCAAGCTGTCAGAAAAAAGTTTCAACATCCTGTTGGAGAGCTTAGCGGGCATGTGGGCCTCGCGCTTAGGAATAAACCAGCGCAAGCAAACATAAGCCCTGATAAGAAGTTTCTCTGGGTTTTGGCTGCTTTCGCTGGGTAAAAAGGAGAAAAGAGAGTTCCAGGAATAAGCGAAAGAAAGAAAGAGAGCAATGGAAATCATCCTGCCTGAGGAAAAATCTCAGCCTTGCCTTGACGCCTCTTTTCTCTACGTGTCTTCATCCTCCCTCATTAGCACCACAGCCTGCTGTCCCAACAGCTTGGACCAACTTCTGCTCGTACGGAAAACTCGCACAGATCCCGCGTGCTGCTCGTATCCAGCTGAGCTGTGTTGGCTTTCTGGGCACGGGGCACTGCCATCCCCGGGAGCGTTTCCGAGCTCGGGTCGAAGACCGTAGGTTTGGTCTTTCGGTTTCACTGCAGACAGTGCCTTTCAACAGCACGAGCCTCACCCGATGGAAGAAACGGGGGGGTGTTAGCAGTGGTGGCTTGTTTCTGGTCTGCCTGTTTCCAGTTCCCTTTTGCTGCTTCTGGCTCCATGGCTTCGATCTGATGGCCCAGGAGAACATGCGATGTTGGGGTTTTTTGACAACACTGAAGAAAACATGACAGAAAATCTGAGTCTAGAAGACGTGTAAATTAAAACTCTGTATTACATTGACTAGTAGAAAAAGATGCATTTTATGTAACTTTTTTTAGATAAAATTATTTAGAATTTGTAGTGTAATTGATCACAGGGTACAGCAAAGGCAACAGCTTCTTGTTTTGCCTCTCAAAACTTTTTCGTGCACTCATTACTTAGGTGCAATTGCTTTTTATGTTCTTTTTATTTCTTCTTTCAAGGCCGCCTTGCCGCAGGCCACTCGTTCCGTCCGTGAGGCGCAGTCCGCTGCCTCCTCGCTCTGTGCGGGTGCAACTGTTTGTGGAGCTGCACCGTAAACAAGATCAGGGAAAAGGTCCAGGTTAAAAATAACCCTGCAGAAATAAAACCTAGGTCGTTTCATTGCTCATTTCTCTCTTTTTCAGAGCAGCCTTTCAAAAGCTGCGTTAGCCTACCAGATGGAGCGGTGAAGAGCACCGCTGGTAAGGCATGACCTGGAGCCAAGGGCAGGGACTGTACGACACCGCTTTTGCAAAAAAGGCAAATGCCACCAGTGTGTGGCACTGAGGTTTCTGAAGGACTCAAACTGGGTGTTTTTGTTTTTGTTGTTAAGAAAAGCATATGTTTAGTGAATATTAAAAGAAGAACACCTAGTGCCAACAACAGGAAACATTCCAGCCTACCCATAGACAGAATCACTAATGGGAATGCTGGGGAAAAAAATTAAAATTTAAGTGAACAAAGAATGCTTTTAGCTAAGAAGGTTAAAGTAGTGTTACGGGTAATACAACTCTTTGTTTTAAATCATAAGCCAATTGCTGTCATTAATCAGATTGTATAAAAGATTTTAAATAGGTGGAATTTGGAGCGTTTACTTAGGAGTTAGTTTTTTGTTTGCTTTGGTCTATTTATTTATTTATTTAAAGCACAGATATAACATAGTAAAATAACTCTGGTATATCCTGTCACCAGATTGTTTTCTCCCTTCAAGGATTGTGACTGTTGACCGTGTTCACCACCTAAATGTGTCCAGGTAGTGATTTTTGTGGTTAATTCTTGTTCTTGGTCCATCCTACTTTCCTAGAGAAATTACTGCTTTCCTAAATCACTTTTTTTTTTTTCAGAATTAGCTGTATAAAACTGTCTGAACTGCTTCTCTTGCACATGGACAGCATTTACCTCTGTGATGCTTTAGCTACTTGTCTTCCTCCGCAGTCACACTTCAGTGCATCTCTCTCCTGGCAGTGCTTAAATCCCAACCAAGTTAAAGGGAAATCTCCTCCCTCGAGCCAAAGTCATGATAAACATTCTGGTAAACCCAAACCAAGGTTTCTGAACCAGCAATGAGGCTTGCCCACCTATAAATACAGGCTGTGATCTGCCTTCATGACTGACTGTGCCTCTGGCCGACTTGGCTAGGGCGAATGAAAAGCCAGAAAAGTTAGTGGAATAGGTTTGCTGGAAGTATTTAAGTTGTGTGTTAGGAGATAATGGGTTGGACCGAGGTTTGGAAGGAAGATGGAAAAAGACTTCAGAGAGGGTGAGGAACTGCAGTAAGGCAGCTGAGAAAGATGAGCGAGACCCAATAAGGGTTTCAAGAGTAATTGCAGGACTTAAGCTTAAAGAAAGAAGAGGAGCAGTGAGCAGATGGGATGGCAGGAGGCAGGAACAGGTTGGTTAAGCTAGGTATAGGTTTGGATAAAACAAAAAAGAAAGTTTTTTTTAACTCATGGCATGGGAGGCCATTACCCAGAGAAGTTCTAGGAGCAATTCTGGAAAAGGATTTAAAAGGTTTTTGGGAATTGCTAACCCTTCCTCTCCTGCCCTGCATCTGACTTCCTTGGGTTTATGGATACCTGCTCCCAGTATTGCTTCAGTTTTCTTCAGGACAAGTTATTCCTGGACCTGAGACCAACTTCTTTGCCACCAGCTTCTCTCATAATTAACCAATTCACAGGAAATATCCCATTCTTGGCTTTCTTTTTTCTTTCTCAGGAACCTTCCTGAGAAAATCCGTGGAGTCTCTGTGCAGGTAAGCGGAGCAGCAGTATGTGTACGCTGAGACACAGCCAGGCCATGCAAGAATTCTGCAGGAGAAGCAAAGGACCATGCCCAGGCGGTCTGAAGAGGAGGAGGCCCTCAGGACGCTGAGCTGAGGCCCGGCATCAGCCCAGCTGGCAAGGAGGCACGTGTTAAAGACGATGGTCTGCCAGGCTTGCCACGTGCTGGGAAGGCTGACCAGAAGGACAATAATGCTCAACAGACCAAGAGGGTAACGTTAAGTGAAGAACAGCTTTCTGGGGGGAAAAAAAATGCAGGTAAAAGGGTGATTTTTGTATGGTTATTTGAAATTTCACAAAGGAAGGAAGGTGAATTGAAACAAACGACAGGTGGGGTTGGGATCTGCCCTCTGCCTCCCTGGATGATGGGAAAGGAGGGGTGAAGGCAGCTGTTCTGTACGCCACTGCCTTCATTTTATTGCAGGTGATACAGAGTAGTTCATCTGCGATGGACCAGGACTGGTGCTGGAGGTGTAACATTAGTTGTGGTGGGTGACGGTGGAGGCAACTGATAGCTCTGGGAGATGGTCTGATGGTGGCCTCCTGGGTCAAGCCTTCTGCATTTTTGGGTTAATTTTGGCAGAGCTGACAGTTCCCTGGTGGCCTCTGGGTGACTCCAGAGCAGGAAGAAGCAATTTAGCTGTGGTCAAAGCTGTTTTCCCGCTTGCCTTTCATCATACTGCCCAGACAGGCTGTGAGGGCCAAACGTCAATGTCTTGCGCGTGAGTCGGTCAAGCGAGCACTTGTTTTCCTCAATATGTTTGTTGATCAACCTTCTCTGTGGCTTCTTCCATCTGTTGTTTTTGGGGGGGAAAGGGGAAGAAGGGACAACACAGGCCTCTTTCTTTGGTTGGTAACATCAGTCATAGCTGCTGGACACCAGCACCAGGGAGATGGTCTGATGGCAGCGCACGGGGCCTTGCTCAGCAGAAATGGCGCTCCTTCATAAGCCTGGAGACCAAAGGCCCCTAAGGTGGGAAACAGATCCAAAGGTTGTAATCCAGGGCAGAGAGAGAGAGATAATCCCCATGGATCCTGGTTATAGTTCACCTTCTCCACCTTTGCCCATCAGGGAACTACTTTGGGTGGATATAGCACGTATAACTCGCTGTCCTGGAAGCTATTTTGGAGGGCTTCAGAGCTGGGGGACTGGTGACTGCAGGAGGCAACCAAGGCTCCCTAGCCGTAAAACCAAGTAATTACTGCTGTATCTTCTGGACAGAAACCTGTCTCTCTCCTTTGGGCATCAACACGAACAACTTCACTACAACTTTTCTTACGAGCAACATTTGGACGTCTTGTTTTCCTCAGTGTGGGAGGAAACAAGGCTGAGCTGGTGGGAAAGTTTGCCACTCTTTATTAATATGAATTTCTTTTGGTTGTGTAATGTAAGACAGCACATGTCCAGCTGTGTGGCTTCTTGTGTCGAGGGCAAACCTTGTGACATACATGCAATGCTGCTGTTGATGTAAGAGAGGGCAGCAGGGATAATTCTGGGGCACAAGTGAGCAAGCATGTGGTCTTTTCCTTCTGTTTCTTCTGTTTTTTCACCTTGCAGTGTGAGGAGCAAGTCTGTGAAAGCTCGCTGGACTTCCAGTCCAGGGCTGTCCACGTTGGCACCGAGCGTCTTCCACTGTCTGACCCATGTACCCCCGTGTCCTTTGGGCCCTTTCTCTGATTTGTGAACGCTGCGACTTGCGGATGTTGAAAAACCGTGCAGGAAAGTTACACGTGTGGGAAAAGGGGAAAAGGGCGCTGCCTTTATCTGTTAGATTGTGAAATGAGGTGTTGAATAACGAGCATGTTTTTTGTTGCTCCGGTTTTGTGGTTAGATTGCTACAACTTGTGCTTGGCTCGGTGCTTAATAAACCTAGGATCAGTAGCTGAGCGAGTGCTTGGCACGCAGCCCGCTACGCAAGGGCGGGTATTAACAGAGATGCCCAAGATAAGATGTTTGGATTTTCTGGAATTACAGGCAGAAGGAGCCTTTGGGAAGGGAGCCCCGAAATCCCCAGTGACCAGATATGGACTGGGCCACGTGACCAAGGAATTACTGATCTGTAGGGTAATTACAGGTAGTTACGGTATTTAAAGTATTTACAGTGGTTAAGGTTGCTCAGGTCTTAAAAATGCTCTTTCCCAAGGGTCAGCTGGGCTGCGATGCGGTCCCTTTTGGAGCCGCAGGGGTCGTAGCTGAGCTGCTACTTGGGGGCGAGGTCGTGCTGTTGCACGAAACCGATAGGTGATGCTCGCCGAGCATTTGGGTTACGCCGCCTGCTCTGGTTTTGGGCAAAACCACTGGCTCGGGGCAGCAGCTGCCAGGGGTCCGTCCCGCTCCTCCGGGCAGCACGGCGGCACCCGGACAGGTCGCGGGAGAAGTTGTGCGTCTAAACGTTTTCCAAAATGAAAAAAGCTGATTCGTTGACGTTGAAAGTATTTATGAAGAAGTATCTATTTGAGGAAAGGAGAGGCTAATTCCCAGGATGAAACGAAGTGTTTGGCTTGTTCGTTTGAGCCAAAAAGCAAAGGCGAGGAGGATCTGTGGTCACACAACCGCACAACAGAAGAAGGCCTTGGGGAGGTGTTTTAGCCAAAGAATGGCGTGGAGATGAAAACAGATGGGTAGAAATTGTTCAGGAGTATGTTTAAGCTGGTAATATTCTGATTTTTAGTGCGCAGTTGCAGAGCAGTCTTTCAGATGGTGTTGTGGGAGCAAAAGGATGTTTGGTTTCACCCTGGAGCTTGACGAAGTTGCGCACCTCGTGCCACACACGTGTATCGAAAAAGCCAGGTGGGCCTTTCCACTTCTGTACTTTTGTGCATTTATGGGTTTGAAAATAAGTTGCAAAAAGTCTTCAATGCTGAAACAGTTGACTTCTATGCTCCCTTGTGAAACCTTTGCGTTTTCCGTTTCATCTGTTTCAAAGGATAACAGTTTTCTGCAGAAATGCGTGCTATTTCGCTTTTAAATAGACATTTCAAAGAGCCTAAATCTGAACACAATATTTTGACTGACTGAGCTGAATTTTTCCTTGAACTGCCAGTTTATGCCATTTTTTGACTTTTTTCCCCCCCTCATTAGAAATAAGCCCATTTTCTTGATAGCTTTGCGGCGGCGAAGTCCCAGGGCCGGGAAACTGGGTCCCGCTTGGCGCTGTGGCGGTTCCCCGGGCGGCTGGGTGCGTTCGTCCTCCCGCAGCGCTCGCCGAGGGCGCAGCCCCCGCTGCAGCCCCTGCCGGCCCCTCTTGCCGGGGGGGGGGGACACGCGTGCCCCCGGCTGCGCCGGCTCCCGTGCCGAAAGCAGGCTGGAGCTGCTCCTCTTAGGGGCTGGAAACAAAAAACCCGTGTGGCTTTCCCCCCGGAGGGGCGCGTTTCCTGCAAGCAGCCTGTTAGAAGACTGCTTTTTTTTGTCTTTCCTTTTTTTTTTCTTTTTTCCCCTTTTTTTTTCCCTCCCCCTTTCACTGCCCGCTATTGCTGCCTTGGCCGGGGCAGCGCTGCCACCTGCCGTTGCCGCCGCGGCCGGCGAGGGAGCCGCGTCCCTGCTGCTTCGCTTGCTCCCCTCCCGCCTTTCGGGGCAATGTTGCCTAAAGAATAAAATATAGGCATAAATAAATAAAAAGCTGAAGTAGAACTGCGTTGTTAGCCTCTCCCAAACAGCTGGATCTTCCTCGCTGAGACAAAGTCGTTATTAGATATCATCATGCATTAGATATTATTGAGTGTTCTGTATTATATATTATTAGTAGCTATTAATACATGTAATTAGTAGCTGGGATTTGAGCCCTGCTATGGTAGGCTATGCCTTATTCCTATTTGTATCGCTGTCCCCCTACCACGTCCTGGCTGCCCCAGGGCCCCCGGGTTGGTCCCACCTAAGGTGCAGATCGGAGAACCGCAGACTTTACAGGGCCCAGGCTTGGGGTCCCTCCTCTGGCTGCAGACACAGCTGCTTGTTTTGGGTTTGCTGCCGTCCCTGCGGTAAGTGTAAGGGGCGGTGCTGGGTTTCAGTACTTTGCTAATCTTTTCTGTGTAGTTGATACGCTTGCAAAATAAGCATGAAGTGAAATATAGATAACCCGAACGAATAACTCCAGTCGCAAAAGCGGAGCCCTCAGTGTCTGCATGCTTCCTTCCTAGCAGAGGATCGCCGTCGTCTGCCAAGCTCCCTTTCTCACTGATTTCACATACTGAAACCAAGGGGGCTGTGCACGTTTCTGAGCGCAGGATTTGGTCCTTGCGGCCAGACGCCAAAATCTTCCTCCTTAACACGCTGCCTTTGGAGTCGAAGGCTGGCGAAAGGTGAGGATGGTGTTTATTTTTCCTTAGCAGAATATGAAACGCCCACCTCGTACGAGAAACTTGCCTTGCAGGTTCAAATCGCCGCTTCCCAGGATGTCCGCAAAGAGCGACGGAGCCTCGTGCCTTGGCGGCACGCGTCGCCGAGCCGGGCGGCGCAGGGCAGCCCCGGGGCGGAGGGGTGAGCGGTGCCCGGCTTTCCGAAGCACGTGCCGGCTCCACCGCTCCTCTCGCCCCTCCTGCTCCGTCCTCGGCGATGGGCCACGCCGCGAGCGAGAGGGTGCTGGAAGGGAGCCGGGGGACGAGGCAGCGCTGACGCCGGCCCCGCAGAGGTGCGAAGGGCACCCCCCAGCCCTGCCCCGCCGCCCCCCGCCGCGCACCGGGGCCGCGGCCCAGGGCGCCGCTGTGCAGGGGCCGGGTGACGCCGAGCCCCGTCTGCGCCCCGGGACAAGGCAGCGATTCAGGGACGCTGCTGTTGGCGCCGCGAGACACAAAAGCGCAATTCAAGGGCGCTGCCGAGCCGCGGGGATGAAATTGCAGCCCTCGCGTCGCGCCGAGGACGGCGCCCTGTTTTGCTAATCTGCTGCAGCTCTGCGCTGCTTTCAATTTTAAACGCGAAGAAAAGAAAATCTGGATGTGAACGCGGTTGTGAAGGGGCCTGCTCACGGTGAAGAAATGTGATGCAGAAATGCAGATGGGATGTGCAGGCAGAGGTGGATTTTGGGGCAGGGAAATCGCGTGCGTGCATGCACAAACACAAGCTACCGGTGTCTGCAAACCGCCAAGGCAGGTCGGCCTCAAGGAATAGCAGTGAGGCGCTGTCTCCTTCGGCAGGGTCCATTTTAGGGTATGCAAGGCCGTGTTTTACCCCTTCATTAGTGGATCCTCACCCTCAGAGTTGATGTGCATGTTTTTGAACTGTATTGCCAGCCTCTCCTTTTTTACTGAGGAATTCCTCAACCTTCTAGGTGAGAAATGTTCTCATTTTCTCAGTGTATTTTTCTTTGTTGTCAGATGCAAGAACAGAGTAAATCGTGCCGAGTGGATCGTATAATCAAGTACTAAGCACTCAAGGACAGTTGCTGTTTGAAGACTTTTGTGCGCTCTTCTGCTGTGTCCTTACTCGGGAAAGATGCAAATGAGTCGCTGCAAAGAAGTCACTGTATATTGCAAATAATATTTTATTCCTGATAAATTAACTCTAACCTCCTCAAGGCGGTTTCGAAGGTTGTTCAAAGCACCGGTGGCATTGCTGAACTGCTTTCCTACGACATTCATCTTCAAGGCAAAAAGACTCTGCAATAGTTCAAAAAAGAACAAAAGTGAGTAATACTTTAAAGGCTCATGAGGAAATCTATTGTCCGGGCCTTGCTCATTATAAAATACCCGTGAATGTTTTTTTTCCTAGAGATACCCTCTTAAGGCGCAGTTGTTTTACACCAAGAGAAAAGCAGCTGCAATTGTTTAGTTAATCTATTGCAAAACCAAGTTAAACTTGTAATAATACTTTCAGAGTTTGCCCCTTCGTTAGGGGGCTGTATTCTGAATAAAACAGTGCAGCTGAAATCCCAGCCGTTTTGCCACGGAATTTGACGAACCAGAATTACAGGCAGTGGCAGAGTTTTGATGCTCGGTAGATTCAGGACAGCAGTCTGCAGTACAGGTCTGCGTCTGAAAAGCCAGACTCTAGTGCAGTACTCCTTTTGAGACAAAATGGAGAAAATCTTCAGTGATTAACCCTTTTTTTGAGCTTTCAGATGCGTCAAATCCACAAAGGGGGAGGCAGGAAAAGCTACTCCAAGTTTTATAGCTGAAACAGCACCTCAGGTCTTTTACCAGCAGAAATGAATTTAGACCACCACAGAAACAAAAGGGTTTTATTTCCAAGTTCTTGTTTTGATTTAAACCATATGCAGACTCTTCTGTCATATCAGCACAGTTTATTGGGAGACAATTCACGTGGCAGATGCGATTCCCCACCCAGGACCCTTTTCCTCCTGATTTCGGTAGTAAAGGCACAGTTCAAAACTAGCAGTGCTTTTTATGTCAGATTTTGCTATTACAGCGAGGCACTTAACCATCCCAGATCATGCTATTTGACTGCTTACGCTGGAATCATTATTGCAAAGAACATTAAAACACGTCTTGGTTATAGCCTGAGTTTCCAAGGGCTATTTTCTACTGGGAAAACAAACAACACGTTAGAAAAGCAGCAACGCTGTGCAAAGACCAAAGGTGCTGCGCCATTGCTGCGTTTGGGGGAGAATACGAAAGTCTGGAAACAGGCAGGTCTAATTCTTCTTCCGCAGCTTTGTTCCACTGACCTCCGTGGAGATGGTCCTGAGTTACCCAAGCGACATCTTGGCCTTTCTGAAGCAAACTAGAACCTCAAAAGCTTTTTCAGATGCAGGTACTATCTGTGTGTATTAATTCTCAGTTAGTAAATGGTAGTAACCTGCAGTGGGCCTGAAGTTTTTTTAAAACTTCTAATAAATTTTGCATTGTCAGTTGGCACTTTAATAGGCTTCAGGCTGAAAGCTTAATCTGTAAAAACGTGTGTCAAATGGTTGATGGGTACACGTTGCAGAGCAACACCGACCTGCGGCTGGAGAATGCAGGAGACAGACGTTTCCTTCTTCCGTACTGGGGAACTGGACTGTGAAATTAAGCGTATGGTGCTGCAGCCTTGTTATTTCGTCTTTCATTTCCTGGAGTTCCTTTGCTGTGGACATATCTGTTTGAGTGTCCTCATAAATTGAAGAAGAAATCCCCTGTGACAAACACAGAAAACAAGTTAAAAAATGAGGAAGTCTGATACTGCTTTAGAAAAGCCATCAAGAAATACAGATGTTATCCACATGACGTACAGAATACTCTGTCTTCATCTTCATGAAGGATAAATATAAGAAATATCTTGTTCTTAAAAACAAGGCAGAAAATGTTCCTCAACATGTCAAATCTCGTAGCTCAGCATAATCCTACATGTGCTACGTTAGATTGAGTCGTGCCCCATTTTCTGAAGTTCGTCTGATAATTAGCTTTAAGATTCATTTCTTGGCTCGCCGTGTAACTCTTTATCTCCTTTTTGCTTCAGTCTTATGCTTTTATATCACGTAAAATCTGCCCAAACTTTCTATACAGGAAAAGAGGCAGCCGAGCCGCGTCCTGCAAAGGGCGAAGAAGCTGGGAATCAGGCAGTTCCCGCCAGTTTTCCGGGCCCGACTGCCGTGAGGTGCTGGGCCGTGGCTCTGCCCGGCTCCCCTCCCCGCCGGCACCCCTGCGGCCTCCCACGCCGCGCTCGGCGCCCGTGCGGGCTCTCCTGGGGGTGACCGCCGGGGCTACCCAGCAGGGGTGAAACAAGAAATAAAGGGCTTAATCCGAGCAAGAAAGGGTCTCGTTAGGCACGAGGGAACCTGTGTGACGTCAAGGACGGGGAGGTGCTGGAGGAGCTTGCAGGGAGGGCGCCGTGTCGGTGCCGCCTCTGATTACTCAGGACAGATGGGCCAAGCACCTTTCTGAAAGGCCACAGGTACAGCCGAGCTCGGTCCGGGGCAGAAGATCGGATGACCTCTTTCAATCCAGTGTAGCTCCGTTTTCCTCCAGTTGCCTGAGGATTTAGCCATGCCAGTCGCACAGCTTCAACGCTACCTGCACCTTCTTCCCACGCTTCACAGCCGGGGCAGCGCGTTGGTAGGAACCTCTCGCTCCTTCCCAAGATGGGGTGAATAAGGCAAATTCCAGCTGCAACACCAGGTCAGGAGGAGAGGGACTCTGCTTTCCAGAGCCCTCTCCTGGAGGCTGTTGCTCATCCCTCCAGCAAGTAGTATCACTGAGTCTTCTGTCTGCAAGCTGCTGCATGGCTGTAGCTTGCGTCTGCCCAAGGGAGTTGCGTGCCTCTTCGTCATTACCTTGTTCCTACCACAGTAATGTTAAAACAATCTGCTGCATTTTTGTAATTATTCTACAAAGCAAGACGAGAATAATCCTGCTCTGTGCAGCTCATGATCTGTAGTTTGGATAGCAGGTAAATCAAGAAACTAACATTTTAAATGAAGGAGGACGAGGGAATAGCCCAGGCAGAGTAAAGGTGGATAGAGACAAATAAAATAGAGCACTGTTCTAACAAGTCAGTCGCATATATATATATATTAATATATATATTTAATATATATTAAAATAATGGAACTGTGGTGTTTTCTGTGCTCTTTCTGTACACAGAAACCTAAACATAAAAACAAAAGATTTGTCAAGCTCGGCCTGGCCCAATTTCAGTCTAGCCTTGTCTAGCAGTAGCAGTCTGCAGTGGAAGATTTATGAAGGAGAATAGGAAACAAGGTTATTATAGACAATCCTTCTCCCACCATGTTCCAGCAGTAGGTGGTTTAACATCTTCCTAAGCCTGAAGCTGCAGGGGGTCCAATGCGTTTAATGCCAGCTGGTTGCCCCTCCTACACTTGTGTAGTACCTGCTTGAGTCTACTTATGTTTTTCTGGAGTAACATCGCTTCCACAGACCCCATTTGGCTGCTGTGTGACAATATGCTCGCCGTTATCTTTAACTTGCTAATAAATCTTCCGCTGAGTTCCCCCTAGTCCCTGCGTTGTGAGCGAGTGTGTGTTCCCCCGTCGCCTTCTCCTGACCGTGGAAGGCTCGGTGGCCCTCCAGAAGGTTACCTTGCACGTCTTTTTTCTAAGCTGAGGACTCTGCTTTGTTTTTTCTCTCTCTTTGGATGGAAACCATTTGATACTTCTTCCAGTGCTTGTTATCCTTTTCTGTCCATTTTCCTATTTTCTGCACCCTTTTTTGAGACTGTATAACAGCTCCCCGTCTTTTTGGATGGCATTTGGAAAGGGATGCAAGCGTGGCCGTGGGTATGCAGATCCAGCGGCTACGGGCAGACAGAAACGGACCCTGGGGTGTGAACACCCCCAGCTTGCAGGGCACAAGCTCGTCCCTGTTCTTGCCAGGGACATACTGTGCCCTCCCATGTCATACGTGAGGTGAGCAAAGAAGCTGTGTTTTCCTTGTGCAGGAAAACCCGATTTTTACGTGCTTTGTACTTTGGTTTAGCATTAGCATTACATCAAAGTAAATGAAGTGTATGATAAATCGAGATGCGTGGAGACTTCTCTGGTCATTACTCTAAGCTGGGAAAATAGCCTACCCGTGCTACTTGACTGAGACCTTGATGGTTTAAATAAGTTAACTGGCCAAAGGCTTTGCAATAATATTTTGTCAAATTCCTGATTACAACAAGTAAGTAGAATAGCCTGCACTTCTCAGTTACATAAATAATTCCAGTCACGCTTCTTCTACAAAAAAAGCAGTCAGAAGGGAGTTGACAGATAGCTGACCCTAAGTGGAAAACAGAGATTTCACGTTTCTCCAGAAATGGGACCTGTGGCATTCACAGGAGAGGCATGTAGGAGTGAATACAAAAGTTTCAGCACAGAAGATGTTTTCGGTAATATCCCCATTTACAAGGTGCTCTTCCATGTCCTAGAGACGGACAAATAGATTATAAAGGAAGGGCTCGCTCACTCTGCATGGATGGCACTGTCTGAAGTAAAATGCCTTCAGACTTCGTTTGACGCAGAAGCTACCTTGCAGGCGAGGCCTCCGAGGCAGACGAGAGCAGAGCTCCCGGCCCGAGCGATTTGGCGGGTCTCCCAGGGCCACCAGGATTTTGCATGTTGCCGCCGCTGCCTCTGCGCGTTAGCCCATCTTGCAGCCGCCGCGCGAACGCCCGTCCAGCGCGAGTGCCTTCCACCGCTCTGGTGACCTCCGGGGCCGCGCGCTGGAGGCGGGGGGCCCTCAGAGACGCGGCGCTGCAGACGCGGGCTTCCCGATGTCGGCGGCAGCTCGCGAGCCTTTCCCGGGAGGCCTCTCCGCGTCGCCTCGTGGCTCACCTGCCCTCGCGGGCGCGCGGCCCCGTGTTGCGCCTCAGCCGGGGGAGCGTGCGGTGTCACTGCGCCTCTGAAGGGCAGCGGCAGCGGCGGTGACGCTTCGTCTGGTCTGTCACCAGGTTTTATTTCCATTCCTCGGACAGCAGGGAGACCAGGCTTTACCCGGCCGCTGGGCGCCCCGAGGGCCGGCTGCGGGGCCGGAGGAGGTCGGGGGCTCGGAGCGGAGGTCCGGGGGAGCGGAGCAGAGCTGCCTGCGGAGGTCACTGGCGGATCTGGCAAGTAACGGGCTGCAGCGCTGGCGGGAAAACAGAGATCGGCTATTGCCTGATGTCCTTAGTGAGGAAGGATGATAACGTGGGAAGGTCCGTATTCCCCTCCTCTTCCATCTCCTCCTCCACGTTGTTTAAGGGTTGTGGAGCTCAAGACCTGTTGGGAGAGAGGCTAGGAAACGCGTTCGCAGCTTTGCCCGGGCACTGAAACGCTGCCTCAGATTTCTGTGCGTTTGAAGTCTTAGTCAAAGTCGTTGGGCCTTATAGAGCGTGGAGTACTGGCCCAGTGAACACGCTTGCCCTCCTGCACACCAGCACTCCCACAGTCTTTGCTGGGAATATTTGCATGCTTGAGCTTGTATTTGCCTTTCTTTTTTTCCTAGAGTAGGGTCTAAGTGCTAGTTCTTGTAGGATCAAGCCCTCATTTAAGGAAGCTTTACCGCTGTAGCTAGCTGGCATAGTATGTTTAAACTGTTCAGCACTGAGAAATTTCCCAGCATGTTTTCTCTTGTGAGGGTCACCAGAGGTTTATTAGTGTTCATGTAGCTTCTGGCCGACTCTGGGTTATGAGCTTCAGCATGGTATCAGTTGGATGGCATTTATTTCATGTATTTGCTTTCAGTCAGTAATAAAGTTAATAGAAACTACTTTTTGCGCTATTGCAGTGGGGCTATCGTAATGGTTTCATCTTCAGTAATGTATTGGAGGAAAACGTGAAGGAAGCCCAAAAGGTTTGCTTACCAGAGAGTCTGTAAGACGAGCTGGAAATAGGGAGGGAGTTGAATATGATGGTGAAGATTAAACTCAAGCGCAGAAAAATAAAGATTACGCGATTTCCTAAGACTAAGATTCATGTGAATTCTTGAATTTTGATCACTGCTGGGATTTGAACTGTGGAGTAGCTGACAGGCAGGAATTGGCATCTGGTGAGTGACTTTAGTCAGTGGCTTTACTCACAGAGAAATTCAGCGTAAAAACCATGAATCAAAAAATATAAATGAAGAACAAGCATGTGCTGAACGCATTGCCGTGAGCTTCAAGTTGGCTGCCCAGCACGCCCCTGTGTCCCGGAGCGTCGCTGTACTCGCCTCGCTCCCTGGAGGCATCGCCTGCGAAAGGAGACGCCGCTGCTTCTGGTACGGCTAAGCAGCCCGTACGGAAGATCCGGGAATTTCCTGACAGACAAAAGGAGGGTAATGCCAATACTGGATAGCGAAAGCTGTGCTTTTCACCCGATTCGCGATTCCCCCCCCCCCAGCTGTCAGAGCAGTGATGGAAAGATGACAGCCTCTGTTGCTGCAGAGGGCTACTGCTACCCAGCACGCCAGGGAAATGAAAAATGCAGAACGAAGAGGAAATACAGTCTGCAGGGCATTTCCTGCTGTTTTCACTTTATAATATATTTACTTGTCAAGAGCCCCACAGGTGGTATAGCGAAACTCTGTCAAATTATTCTTCTGCAACGAACCAGGGATGTGTAAGTAACACTGCCCTAATTGCAGAAACCACTGCACATGGCAAAAGCCTAATTAATATCTGTAAAAGTGCTCAGAACAGCTCTCTGAATACCAAACCCTGCGTGACTATCACGTCTCCTGGAATGAATCCTTAATGATAGCTTATAGAAAACACGTTCCTTTACGTACAGATATTTTACGTTTCTGAAGCGGGAGCCTTCCATCTGAACTAGTTAAGGACACTGGCCACCGGCTCATGACCTACATTCTTGGAGTCTTTCTTGGAGCTGACGAAAGACAGCATATGGCTCCTAAAAGCAAATGTTAGTTTTTTCACTTCTTGCGTGTGTTTGGGATAAGTGGGAATGGTGTGGCGAACCTCTGAAATTACCAGCTGGAGGATGCTGTCTCGTTTGAACTGAACATGTGGAACATGGTCTAACCAAACCCATGCTGATACTTCGGACAGAAAAGGGGAAGCTGCTGCCTCCGTTATTCTGAGTCTCAAGAGAGATATGATTAATTTTTTTAGGAGTGGTGCAGAAATAGAGAAAAGTAACATTCTTTCTTTTAATGGATAGCAAAATCGCTATTTCTGTAAATAAATATTTACAAAAACTATTAATTAACAAATAATTACAAAATACACAGTAATTGCAAAATAAAATCCATAAATATTTACAGAAAGAATTCCTGCTGGTCCCCAGTGCAGCAGATGCGCAGATTCCTGTTAAAATGTTCCTTCTTTGCTCACCAAATATGTAAAGAACATATTCAAATCCAGTGATAAAAAGAGCTTAAGATAGGTTACTTTTTTCCTTTACTTAATCTGTGTGCCATAAGGATTAAATCAGAATTAATCTTTGTATTTGAATGCAATCCCAAGGAAACATTACGCTGAATAGGCTTAGATCTATACTACAGAAAATACATTTGAATCCACACTTTTCATCCAAATTGTCCGACTTTGCTGGTGAAAGGAATGAATAACCTTGTTTATTCATTGTCCAGAGCGTATTCTCATGACAGGAGGTTTTATAATAAAGTGCACTATTAGCTATATGGTATTTAAATTATCCTTGTAAATACATAATTACATTATTTTGTCTGGTTAGTCTTTGAATGGCCTCCTAGCAAATTAAAGACGCAGGGAGGAGCAATCGTACTGTGCTACGCGAGGCGGCCGGCGGAAGGTGAGGGCGTCTGCAGAAAGCTCCTGCTCGATGGACAGTAGAGGTGCTTAGACCAACATCTCCACCTGCCAGCAAGTAATTTGCAGGAATTAAGGAATGAACCCCTTTTACAGATCAGTCACAAAAAAAAAAAAGAAAAGAAACTAAATAAGATAAAGAAATGATTTGGCAAAAATCGCTCTCGAGGTGCCCCGCTGGCCCTTTCCTTTGTGCGGGGGCCCCACGATGAGCAACGCGGGCCAGAGGCGTTCCCGTGCTCGGGAGCGGCCGGGAGAGCTCGGCTGGCTCCGGAGCTGAGCTCCTTGCCAAAGTACAAGGCAATGGAAAATTGTTATTGTATGGAGTTTACTTTCCTGTTCTCTGTTCACTGCATGAGGCACGCTGTGTGTTTCTGGGAGCAATGAGGCCGGGCTGGACAGCTCGTTAATGTTAGGACTTTGAAGCTATTGGCTTGTTTTTTATTGTTGTTGGACTCTTGCTCTGAAGACGTCCCACAGTGGCTGAACGGCAGGCTGTCAGGTGCCAAAGCAGCTTTGGGGCACCTTGTTAGGGTTTACCGTGTTGTTCTGAGCTACTGAAATTTCAGTGGGTTTCTTCTTTGTGGTTTATTTCATCATTTTTTAGGAAAAACGCATAGATACAGTTTCATTAGCTGGACGTGATCCTGCTTTTGGGACATGATCATCAGTATGGATTTAATACCCTGAAAGTCAGAAGAACTGTTAAAGAAAAAAGAAGAAAAATCACAGGTATTGCTCAAACCTAGGAAGATTTCCCGTTGCACCTTGTCAGCAGGTTACCTGCTGCAGCTTTAATCATTTCAAATATGAATCCCCTGCAAAACAGCTACCGGTATTTCTCCGAAGTGGCTGTGAAAGGAAGTAAAAGGGAACAAACCCCGCGTTCTGTGTTGCTGCGTAGCCCAGGGCCCCTCTGGAGCGGTGCCGTGGGAGGGTTTTCTGCGAGGACCCTACGGCCTTGCGAGGCGGAGCCCTAGCCCTGCTGCCTTGTCCAGGAGCCCTGGGCAAAAGATCGCCGCGGCAGCAGGAAATCCTTCCTCCCCTTGCGCGGGGTAACCTCGTCCCTTCCCAGGGCCCTTCTTAGGGCACCGCTGCCTGGCGTGGGGTGAGAAGGCAGGTCCCAAGCTACGCGTGACTTTGTAAGGATCTATTCTCAAGAAAGGAGCAGGCGTTTGCTCAGTATTCCTCCACCCTGACAGGCCTCTGGGCAAGACCGGGCAAGGCCTGGCGGGCGGGTAAGTATCGGAATTGCTCTCCCGAGCGAGGCGGCCGTCCCCTCACCCGCGTCGACCCTGACGCCCCGCCTGCGGGGTCCCGGGCGGCCGCGGCCAGCGGCAGGCTCTCAGTTCATCGGCCTGGCGCGCAGCAGCGTTTAGCAGCTGTTACTGCCCGGCGCTGAAGTAGCGAGGCCGGCAAACGCCCGCCACGTGTCCCCGCCTGCAGGCGGGCGGCCGCTCTCTTCTGGAGCATCTCGGTGGGCTGCCCACCCCTGCGGTGGGATGCTCCCCCTCGGCCGCCTGTCCCGACGGCAGCCCCGGAGCCTTGCGCCATTGCGTTTCAGAACGTGGACCTTTACTCCCATATCCACAGCGTGCCGCGTATTCCTTTTTTGGAGTATGGCTGTGGACCCGTTTTCCCATGGGCACAAGAAAAGTCGCATCTTTTGGAGATAATAGGATGTGCCTAGTGAATGTGTCTCTGTGCTAACGACTAAGGCAGAGCACCTTTCCGTTTACGCAGGGGACTTTCCTATTTCGTTCGCGCTAAAGCTCATAAAATCCGGAGGATGACTGGGAATGGGCAAGGTCGTGGGTTTTGGTACCCCGGCGCAGGCCTGCGGGCTTTTCCCCGCGAGCGCGGCCGGCAGCAAAGCCTGTTGAAGCTGCAGAGCTGTGGTTCCGCATGCTTGTCGCGGCTCCCGCTGGGCTCTCCTGGCTCTGGAAAGCCTTCGCTTAGCCCGTAAATAGCATCAGTTCAGTTACACTTGATCCCTCCCTATGCACTGCTCTAACACGGGTGGAAAACATAAACCCACTTAAATAAAGGAAGTAAAGGGCAACGCGCTTCTCCTTGAAGAGAATTTCAGAATGTGTCTTGAATTAATGGAAGAATTAAAACAAGGGTTGCCTTCTCATCTGATCTGGCAGCCGGCATTGAAACCGCTGATTTGCCTCGGTGTAGGCCCACTTTCTAGTGGGGGAGTAACTTCATCCGTGCAGTGACAACAACCCCTTGCACAGAATAATAAATTCTTTCATATCTGTCATCCACTTGTACCTGCTGCAGAAGCTTTCATTTCCCAGCACAAATTGTAGTGTGGAAAAACCATGACTTCATCTTTACCTGACGAGTGAAGTTTCTGGGTTTGGGCCCCTTGCCGCGATTTATTTCCACATCCTCCTGTTTGGCTACAGAACAGTGGAGAGGGGGGTATTTTGTCTGTGAAAGGAAAAATAATCAACATGGTTCAGATGATCCCCATCACATTAGAAGCTGAATGAGAAAATTTCCCACAGTTGTTCCCTGGAATTCATAAAACCTGGACATCAAAAGTTAAGAAATTATTTAAGGTTTTGTTCTCCGCAGCTAGAACAACACAAGACAAATCACAGAAAGCAGCATAATGTCTTCCTAGTGTTTGGATCCAGAGCTTTTGCAGCTCTATGTGCATCCGTGTACCAGCGACTGTATCTACTTCCCCTCCAGTCATATGCAGATTTCTCTTGCAACGCATTGACAAACTAACGCATTTGACGTTTGGCGAATAAACATTTACAGAACAAAGTAATATAGTTCCTAAAATGATTTTATAGGCCTAGCTGCAAATTACATTGAGCAATGATCATCTGTGATCCCAACAGAATACAATGAGCACAAGCCGGAGCCAGCAAAACTGCATCAAGGGTGCAAGAAGCAGAGAGGCTGGGAAGCCCGAAAGGGAGAAGCTGGGAATTATCATCTAAGCTGGAAGTTGGCGTCGTCTCTCCCGGCGATCGTCGGGCTCAGGAGGGGACGTAAGAGTACGGCTGCCTCCAAACACGTGCGTAGCCCTGCGGCACATCCCTGGACAGCCTTACGTGTGTCTGCTAACGAATTCCCGCTACTAATTGCTGTCTCCTGTAGCAGGTGCGAGCCTGGTCCTTAGGTGAAACCTGGCAGTGGGCACCGTTCAGCCTCTCTGCCAATGACACCTGCTGATCCGTGGTTTTCAAGCAGCCGTAAGATTTCACTGAAGGGTCATGTTTCTCCTTTTCTGTTCGTACGGGAGCACCAGCGTGGCTGGGGTGATGTGCAGGAGGGCACCGGGTACCCAGGTCAGACGGCATGGTAGAGGGGGCGGATTTGCCACGCGGAAAATGGTTGTTTGACAAGCTGGGTACCACAAAATCGGTAACAACCAGAGCGTTTGTCAGCAGAGGGACCATAACAGTTCTGTTTACTTTGCTACCAGCCGAGGTAACTAGGTTTATTCAGGGAACAATTTACCCACCTCTCGCATAGTACTTGTCCATCCAGGCAGTTACGCTGCATGGACACGAGTCTGCTACTGTTACCTTCAGATAGCGATAGCAATAGCAATGAAATAAAATGTACACAATTACCAGCTTTTGTCCACCACAAAACAAGGTACCTTTATTCCTCCTCAGCAGCTCTGTTTTTTCGTAGCGGATGTTCTGGAACATGGTTTAGTTACGTTCAGACCTTCATAACCTTCCTTTGCTGACGTGTCAGTGTGAAACGTAGCTGGTACTTTCCTGTGATGGGATCTGCAGGCGGGCACCTCGGGAAAACAGCTCTGAGCAATTTAAATCGTGGTTATGAAATCCCCCAGGCTTAGGAAGCCCAGTCAGAAATTCCCCTGTGCTGAGGAAGGGTTTTACGAGGTGGCAGAACACGTGCAGACACAGCTGACGCTCAGCCGTGCTCCCACGCCGCGGCAGAGGCAGGTGGTGCCTGGATGTGGACGGAGAAAGGCAGCCCCAGGGCTGTGCGGGCAGCTTCGTTTCGGCTATAGACCTCTCGGTGCTTGTCTTCGTGCTGTCACGCCTGTAATTCAGATGCACTGCTACAGCCACAACACATTCCTTCCCGTTAAGGTCTAGAAAGGGTTTTATTTGTCGTTTCTAAGAGTGGTAGATTTCAGGTGATGCTGAAAAAACAGTTCAAGATATTTCTCTCAAAGGAGGACAGACGTTGTGATTTCATATTGAAAAGATATGTAAGAGACGAGAAGGAATTAATTATAGGGGAATAAAAGGGCAAAACACATTTTGGAGAGGAAGCTCATCTTTTTTTTTTCCTTATTAGATCATGATTCAGGTAGACATTTAACCACTAGGTCTAAATTTAAGGTCACTGTCAAATATTCTCTTGCTTTCAGCTAAGCATGTCCCCGAAACCCAAAGTGTCTTGTTTTGGAAAATGGAGGTAAAACTTGCACGGCTGAAAAAGTATGACCAAAGTCAGACTGCTAAGGTTAAAGCCCCAGTGACTTCAAGAAAAAATCTGCTGTTAAAACTGAGTAGCGGAGTTTTTTCTAGAAAAGCCACGGCTGCCACTGATGAGAGTTAATACGGCGGGGTTGCCAGGGACGTGAAACGGATCATTCACGCAGGGAAGAGAGGAGAAAAAAGAAACAATAGAGTTGTTCTTTGCTTATGGCAAGTTTGTTGACTGCTTATTAAATTACATCCACTGCATGGTTTAAAAGGACTCCTCCTTTTATCTGGACAGCCATCAGGATCAAAACAGTAATAAAATTCTGCTGACAAATGCTACAAAGGTGACTTTGTTTTCAGAGCCCCTCTTAAATTTCTGCGTGGTGAGAGCAAATAAACCCAGTGAAGTTTTCACTGAGCAATTTGAGGAAGAGGAGGAGTGTTGCACATGTTCATTTTACTTTTGGCTAACTGGAGATACGCTCTAATAGCCGGCTACGTGTACAAGTTAAGCCTGCAAAAGCCAGAGGCGGGGGTGGAGCGGGTGACGTACCGACGGCAGCTTCGTACAGATGACCCGGAGACTGAGCCTGTTTTAACTAACGCTGCCGAGGGCCGCTGTTATTTAGGCTGCTTTGGACAAACAGCATCAAGCGAAGAGTGTGGTAGCTGCAACTTCTCACGAGGGCGAGAGTGGAGCACGCGTCAGGGTCGGCCCCGCCGGCCCGTCCGTGCCGGGAGCCGCGCGCCGCATGCAGCGGGACGGTCCGCGGTCCGTAACGGCACGTGCGATGACCGTGCACCGAGGAGAAACGGTGCCACTGCATCTGGCGTGGCCGACGGAAAGGCACTGCGGCATCGCCAGGAAGAGCAGTCTTGGTGGGTGTTTTTAGGTGAGAGCCGACGGGACTTCAGGAGGCCGTGGCTCTGCTTTTCTTCCCTCCCCGACCCGCGGACCCTCAGCCAGCCCGGTCTCCCTGGGAGGGGGAACAGGGCGTACCCCAAAGCCTGGCGGGTGCCACCGCGGTGGCTGGAGCACGGGGGCAGCCCTGGGGACGGGGAGAAACGCTGCCGGACGCGCTCTGCGTAGACGCTCTCTGTACAGCCACGCAGAGGGCTGGACAGTTCATCACGCGGTTGGTCCCCGAACAAGACATTTTAGAAGGAGACCAGTGGGTGGCCTGAGAAGAGCAAAGCCTCCTGCCTACCAGCACGTAATTAATACACAAAAATAGAGGCAGGTTCCCTCTTTGGCAGCCTGTAAGTTTTCCAGCCGTCGCCATGCTACGTGCTTTATGACAGCTTCGAGCTTAAGCAATAGTAATAGTAAAAAATCTATATTCGAGCATGTAATGCTGAGCATTTAGCGACCGTAAACTCCAAGGGTGAGGCGTTCTGCGGCCGCGCGCCTTGTGCAGCGCCTGTGCCGGGTCGGCCCCGTCGCTGCCGCTCCGGGGTAGCAGCGTTTCCCACCCGCGCAGGCAAGCGCCCCAGACAAGGCCTGATTCCGATTTCAAGCAAATCAACCTAAATTCAAAGCCGCTTCAACACAGCCCGTGCAGCGACGCCGGGGGAACACCGGCGCGCGAATAACTTCAGCGCCGGGCTGCGTGTCCCTGCGCGACGCGGGGCGGCCGCGGTGCTTGGAGGGGCCGATCGGCACCCGCCTCACGGCAAGGAGCCAAGCGCCGGCCGCCGTCCTGGCCCGGCGGCTGCCCGCGCTGACTTGGCCGGGCCCCCGGAGGAGCCCCGCGGTGACCGCGTGCAGCCTCGCCGCCAGGAAAGCGGTCGTCGGTCAGCCGTGCTCGCAGCGCCTTGGCGGCGGGCCGGGGACCCGGGTCTGGGCGCGCAGGAGCCCGGGGCGAGTCGGCAGAGAAGAACAGCGGAAATTCAGCCTTTACGTTGCGGCCCACGACCGAGCGGCCGCTCGCTGTCCTTCGCGATGCCGACCCCCGCCGCGGGAGCAGCCGTGCTGGGGAGCGCCGCCGCCCGCCTCCGCCACGGGGCACCAGCGCGGGGCCGCTGGACGGCACCGAGCAGAGCGGCAAAGGCCGGGGTCCTGCGGGGCCGCGCGGCAACCGCTCCCGCAGCCCGCGTGGCCCTGAGGGGCAGGACGTGGCACACCGCATGTAGGAATAAGGGCTTGCTCTCTTTTTTTCCCCTTGAACGTATTATTAAGACCGCTTTTGGGTGCTAGCCCATCACACCGGAACCATGCACGTGTGTATGAGAGCGCTCCTTTGCCGCTGGGGGCCGGCCCGGCCCGGGCGGGTTGGCAGCACCCGCCCAGCGTCTGCTCCCTGCGCAAAACACGCCGCCTGGTCAGGCTTCGCGCACACCCGGTAAATGCCGTGGTTTTCACGCATGCGCTTGGCACGTTGGATAGCCTTCATGCTGTTGGTTAGAAGTGCTGGGACGGGAAAACGCATCCCCAGGCAGCTCGCGCGCTCCTGGCAGCCCTCGCAAAAGCCGAGGGGGCAGCGCGGGCGGCGCGAGGCTGGGAGGGGGCAGCGGCGAGGCCGAGGGCCGCGGCTGCGGGAGAGCAGGCGCCGGAGCAAGCTTAACCCGCTCCCAGTCACGCGTCCGTGTGCCTGGCACCGCTGGCGGGCTCCGGGCTGTACTCCGCAGGCGGCAGGAGCAGCTGTTTTCCCATGTCTCCAGGCAGCCTCCAACAGCCCGGCACGCACTGTTCCGGGGGGCGGAGGAGCCTACGCGCTGCGTGGTGCCCCAGCGTCTTCCCGGGGACGCTGAACCGCCGCTGGAGCCCATAGCAGTGCTCTGCATGTCACCCAGAGGAGCCTCCCAAGCCCTTCGAAGCCAGCGAGCCACATACCCCCCAAAAATAGTTTTCTTGCTCTGTTTGTGGATAGGCAGCGAGTACGTAGGCACTTCTGCAGTCCTCAGGGTTCATTACCGTCTTGCAGCTCACCTACTTAATGCCCCGTCACCCAGGGACGGTCTGTTGTTAAATGGGTTTCGAGAGCTTGCGGCCTGCATGGTCGTGGAGTTTGTCTGACGGGCTTAAAAAGGGCGGCTGTCGTCTCCAGCGTGTGCCCTGCAGAACCGGCCTCGCGGCCAGGGGGACGTCTTGCAGCAGGAAACCTCTGGGCCCCTCTTCTGCGGCCCTCGCCTTGCTTTTGCCGAGCACGTCCGCGGAGTCCCGAAGCAGGCACCGACTGCCGCTGCTGACCCTGCGAGGAAGCTTGATATTCGCACCTGTGGAAATGGGATACGAATGGTTAACATGCTCTAAGTTTGTCACAGCGATGGAGCCTAGGGATGCATAGAGATGCTGGGTGGCTTTTGGAGGGAAGGTATCGTACAGGGCCAGCAGCCCTGCAGGCCCCTTTTTGGCCCTGCTTGGCTGTCTGGACTGAGTCATTTTGCCCCTGTTGATGAGCGCTGCATCTTTAGTCCCCGCACAGCACGAGCAGCACAGAGCGAGCAGCGTCTCTGCCTGTCTGTTTCTGCGGGCTGGCTGTGATAAAAAGAGCAAGCAAAGGGAGGGAGAGGGGCGCGGGCGCACCTTCCCGCCCCGTTCCTGCTTCCCGGTCCGCGGGGCATCCCGCAGCCCGCGCGAGGGGTCGGCTGCGGCGGTTCAGCGGCTGCACGGGCTGCAGCCGGCACTGTGCCGCTTCCACCAGCAGCGCCGGGTCCTGCTGCCGGGACCTTTGCGAAGGGCTGGGAGCGCCTGGGAGCAGCGGGAGCCGGAGGAGCTGGGGAGCCGGAGGAGCTGGGGAGCAGCTGCACAAGCCCCTTCAAGCAGGCTGCGTATTCGAGGAGGGGAGGGAGATATTTAATGGGTTTTACTCGGGTAAGCCTGCACTGCGGTGCACTGTGGAGATAGCGAAGCTCGTGCGCTTCGAGCTAACATAGGTTTCGGAAATTTTCTAGCCGCTTATCACCGAGCTCGGCAGAAGCTGATTCACCTCGCTCAGCGATAGCACAGCACTGTGCTGCGGTTTCAGAGCTTGGCTGGGATGGGATAAGACAAGAATACAATTTTTATGTGCGAGATAATGAACCTCTGCTGAGCATCCGAAGAGGCTGGAGCCCTGTTTCAATGGGGAACATTTAAAGCAGCATGATGATTTTTAAGGAAGATTTAGCTGGGAGCCAAATTGCACCAGCGCGTTGCTTGGTGCCCTGTACGGACGAGACCCGCCAGCCTGGCTGGGGTATAGGAATAAAAGCATTAATGCCAGCTTATTTGCCCTTCTGCTGTTGGTGCGTACTCTTTCACAGCCCGTCTGTCTCTTCATCTGGGGCTTGTGTTTGCACCCTGGTCAGCCCCGGGCAACGCGTTTCCTCTGCAGGAAGCAGAAGTTGCTGGTCCCCGAGCCGAGGCTGCCACGCGCTTCCTGGGGAAGGGGCTCGAGGGGCGCAGACCGCTGCGCAGCTGTTCGGCACCTCCTGGGTAATCGGAGGTGCGTCGGGCACCTGATACCAATGCGTGCTTCACGTTTCCCGGTGCAACTTGCAGTGCAAACAAACAGCGTGAGGGGATGTTTTTCAGAAGGATTTTAAAATGCATGAATCCACGCGGTGCTTTTGTCGGTCGTAGCTGCAGATGTGGCGCCTGGACGTGAACCGGGTACGAGGAGCGGCAGCGTTGCTGCGCCACGCTTTTGTGTTTCCCCACGTGTAGGCCCGCAGTGCATACGCTTGTCTATCCCCAGGCCTGTTCGTCGTCCGGGCGTTCCTGCTGGCCGTGGCGGCTTGGGAAAGCGCCCTGAGCATCGCAGCGCTGCCGACTGCCGTGCCGTTTGTAATAAGCTGGAGAGCTGGAAATGCAGCAAGCTTCCACAACTGGAAATCTTGTAAAACCTGAGATGCACTGCCGAAGTCACAGAAATTCTCATTATTATGGCACTGGACCTTTAATTTAGGTATATCTTTACTTTGCATAGATGCACCGCATGTCAAAACCTAACGGAAGTTGCAAAGTCCAAGATGTGAAAGTGAGGAAATTCAGCATTAAGAGCGGTTGCACAATTTCGGTTTGGTTTCCATGCTTGTATATAGTAGGTTGCAATTAGGTAATCAAAGGTTTCATTGCACACGTTGTGTCCCGGCTCATTCAGCGCTCGCAGTGAGCAGAGGCCCCTAAGTGAGCGGCTGCATCTCACTACAGGGGTTCTGCTGCAAAGGGAATTATTTCCCCCGAGGCTTCCCTGGCCCATGTGTACTCACACACGTTGCACCGCACCACAGCAGCTGAACTATCACAACAGCAGGTGCGTGCCCTCACAAGCCGCGTCACAAGTTTCATTTTGTAAATGAAACTTTCGTTTCAGTATGACTATTACTATGCATAATAAACGGGTAGGAAATCGAGAGTCGTAGCCAATTCTTTTTGAATGTCAAATAGAGATTTAATTTTTTGGAGTATTTTGCTTCGTTTAGCTCATTCCAGAGCCAAAATGCAGCTCCTGGTGGTTTCCGCTGCAGCAGTGTGGGCTCAAGGAATAACGCAGATGTCCAACGTTGGGCAATGAGAGAAAATGAGGAGGACACAAAGCTTGCAGGAAAAATGCAGTTTTACGCAAGATGCCCCGGATGACGGGGCGGTCCTGTGGCAGACACACAAGCAGCCCCGTCTCCAGGACAGCAGCCAAGTACTGCAGCAAAGACCCCTCCACGTCCACCTGAACGAGGGTGTTGACACGTGCAAAGCAATTCACAGTTTCGTTATCAGGATGACCGTTACATTTTCTGATGCAGACAACTCCCTTCCCCACTGCAAAAGCGTTTGGACAGACATCAGTTAGGGGAAACTTCTGTCGTAATGCTGAAGCCTGGCAAGACTGCAAGCAATGGAAAACACTGTCCGGAGGAGAAGGGTTGGATAACTGCCTCTGACTTGTCACGCCACCAGCCCTAGCTGTAATTAAGAATACAGCTAATACCAGTGCCCTTCTGCCTGGGTAGAGGAGGTCTCCTCACTGTGATAACGACCAAGGCAACAGGCATTTCTCTGGTCATGTGGGTGATTTAGCTGTTTGACTGTATCCCCGCTGTAAAGCTCGTATTCGCATTGTCGTCAGTGACAAAGGGTTTTACTTCAACGCGTACTTCATTTTGCAGATGTTAATAAAGGCTGTTTCAGAAGCTGCATCGTTTCATTCATTCATTTTGTTTGGGGGTCTCCGTCCAGGTGCAGAGAGGCACCGCTTGCCCTCTCCGACTCCCGCTCAGGGCTGCTGGGCTGGCACGGCACCTTCCTCTAACGCTGGCACAAACCTCACGAGGTTTGAAAGTCCAAGATCGCAGTCAGCTCCGAAGATGTAAAAAGTGCTGCATGAGTGTAAGTTTTATGATCACATGTGTATGTGCAAGAAAAGTGATCAAAGATTTTTCCTTACAGCTTTGCTTTTTAAGTGCAGCTTAATGTTTTATAAAGGTTGAGTTTTTTTATTAAGTGTAACAAAGCTTAACGCAAAGAGGGAAAACACACTTTACTGTTATTTATAGTGCAACGGCAAAGTGCCATCGCTAGCGCTAAGAGAAAAGCACCAGCTAAATACCACACTGAAAAGAAGTTCTCAGCTGTCTTATCCCATCGCTAACACCCCAGAACGTGACAGCATCAGTTTGATTTCTTTTGTACTAAAGTCTGCATAGCCAAAAGAGGACTTTTATTAGCTTTTGCCTTAGCATTCAGCTTCTCCAGATGTGTAAGTGAGGCTGACAATACTCTTTCTCCTCTGTATCTGCTGGAAGCAATTCGTAGGTAATATTTAAAGTTCATAAGGCTGGAAATTTCAGATACCAGACAAGGCACAGGCAAACACTGTGTCCGATGCTTCTCTCACAGCCGTGAGAGCAATAGCACGGCTTTGTGTTATTTACTTTCTTGTGTCTGAAAATAACAAGGGAAGGGATGAATTTTGTGGGTTTTTTTTAATATTTTCTTGTGTCATTCCTGGACTCTGTGGTGGAGGTTTAACCACAGGTCAAGTGTTTGTCCACCTGAAGGTGACCAGAAATTGCAGAAGATTTAAAAGTCTCTCAGGTGGAGTTCATGGCTGCCTCGAATTCAGTTTAGCGACACCTCATACAGGGGAATTTATGGCAGGGTCTGGGACTGAATTGTACCATGTTCCCCCAAACAACGGGAATGGTGCGAAGTTTGGCAGCTGTTTTCCTCCCTTCTTCGCAGCACGTGTTCGCTACAAAACAACGACTTCTCCAGGGTATTGTGCTCTGCTTAAAATTATCCGTGTCCAGCTTTAGTTCAACGGGAGATGCCCTACGAGCGAGCAGCTCACCGTGTTGCTCGCAGCGCAGTGCATTGCTGGTAAGGAAGAGTCTGTGGATCTGGAGCTGGGTTGTTGTCCATGCAGGGACTAAGGCGGTAAAGAGATGACCCATCCTGTTGGCCGGGTCACACGTAAGGCGGTGGCCTGCCCTCCAGCTGGTCCCGAGTTGCCGCAGCCGCTGAGGAGGTTCCCAGAGCTCTGCTACGCACGGGGCCAGATCAGTCGTGGGAGAGACGAGTGGGAACAAACAGGGGAGAAGCACTCCGTGTTCAGGGAGGGTTCAGGGAGACTCGAGAGGATAAGAACAGGCAGGAAAACGTTTGGAAAAAAGTCTGCAGCCCTGCCATAGATCAGAGCAGCGCTCCGTGCAGGTGGAAAAAACATCAAATGATCAAATGCTGTCAAAATCAACATTGGGTGCTGTGTGGGTCCCCTTCACCCTCCAAAGTCAGCTCCTGTTCCGCAGAGCTCTACACAGATGTGCAAAGAGGGGAAAGAACAGCAAAAAATGACGTGACTTGTTCAGGCACACAAGAAATCAGTGGCTGGGCTGGTTTTCTTCTCTCCTTTCCAGCACCTATGCACTAGCACAAACTGCTTCTACACGGCATTGTGCTCTGCTTAACCTAACGTCAAGAGATAACCCCTCTTCAGCTTTAATTCAATGTTTTGGCTGCCTGTAGGCGTTGGATTACACTCAGAATGGCTATGAACAACATTGCTGCAAAGGGATGTCCCAGGGATATCGGTAAAAAATGTCAGGAATGACTAGGCCATTGCTGGCATGCATACGAATCCTACAGCGCCAAGATTACTCCCTTGGAAATTAAGGCCCGCGTCCGCTGTTTGCTGGTTGTTCCATCAGCTTGTCCTCGGTGGGGACCGGCCAGGAAATTGCATTGAAAAATGTTCAGAAAGGATGACCAAGGAAAAACTGAGGAAAATGAGTTGGCTTTATCAGGAAAGGGACAAAGGGCAGGGAGAGAGAGAAAGGGAAGCCAGAAGGGATAACGTGTAAAAAGCCGTAAGAAAACGGACAGAAACCGGTTCTTTTCCATGAACACTGGAGAACAGTAAGGAGTACCTAGTTTAACTTACCGGCGTTTTGTGGCCCACCTTTCTCAGGCGGGCGAAGCGGCAGCTGCCCTGGTCCGCTGCTGGTGCCAGCCGTGCTTTGGGCAGCGGCTGGGCTGGGGCCGCCTGACGTCCCCGCCACCCACGCCTCCCCGTTTCGGTGGGCTTGCAGGTCGGACCTCAGGGACAACTTGCTACCCATGCGGGTAAGGCGGCAGCGGAGGGGGCTACGCGGGGATGCTGCCGAATTTCCTCAGGGGAAGGATTAAAACCCTCCAAACTGGAGAGACACCTCCCTGCTAGCTAAAGCCAGCGTAGAGGTGGTCCCGCGCCCGGGCGCGACTCGTGCCGGGCGAGCTGCCAAGGCCCCGCAGTGCCGCCTTTCCTCGGTCTCTGGCTGCACCTGAGGAGGCTCGCTGACGCTTGAAGTCTTCTTGTTCTGCACTGGAAGTTGCCTCCCAATGAAGCTGTTTGTAGCATCCCTACCGTTGTTTCCCCGCGCGCTGCTCTAACCGAGCTGCCGGACGCCCGTGCTGGGCGGTTCTGCACGTGTCAGTAGGCAAGAGCTGGCACGCAATTGCTACTGGAGTCCCGTGTAAAGCCAGGAAATTCAAGGAATACAGTAAATGCTGCTCTCGATAAATCCGGTAAGCTCCGCAGTGCTATTTCTACCCATAAATGCCGTACTGAATACGTATTTGGAGCTCTGTTGCATTACACACCGCTGGCTCGGCTCGCTGCACCGAGCAGCTCTGCGCGCTTGCCCTCGTAGGCAAGGCTTTGGGTTTCCTGCGGAAACTGGACCTAAGTCCTGCGTCACCCCTGTGCAACAGACTGGAAAATTCAGTTTTTCTGTGTTCTTCGCAAGAAAGATTAACACGACCTGAGCTGCTGTTACTTCGGCGTCCTATGTTACTTTGCTGGGCTTTAATTTCAAATTATTTACACGCCCAACTTCCCAGGTCTCCACAGCGACGACCCGCGGCCACGCAGGAGGGGCCCTCGGGGAGGGGGCAGAGGGCTGGCGGATGGAGGAAGGGGGCTGCGTAGCACGCCTCGGCGTCCCCCCTCGTTTCCCAGCGGCAGAGCACGCGGGGGCCGCCCGCAACAGGATTTTAGCTCGTAAACCGCGCACGGGGCTCGTCCCTACTGCTCCCTTGCAGTATGTGTATACATACAAATTAATGCTATACTCAGCAGCTCTCTAGGAGCCCCTTGGGCACTTTTCCCCCCTCTCACAGGTCAACAGAGTGGAAAAAAAAGAGTATGCCTGCAACAAGGAGAAAGCTGGCTGCGACCCGTGCCTCACAGCAGCACCTGAAAGCTGTTACAATCCCGGGAGCACCACCCAGCCCATCAATTGCCTGGCCTGAATGGGGAGAGCGTGTTGTCTTTGCTGGGGCTTGTTCTTATAAATATAAAGATGAGCACGGTGGAAAGGTAGCTGCTATTTTTTTTTTTTTTTAAATATATATATATATTATTATGGGGAAGGGAAATGAGGGGAAAATACAGCTCTTATTTGAAAGAGAAAGCTTTTCTGAAGGATGTTGTGGCCAGTCAAGGAAGGATGAACTTCATTTAGGAGTTCGAAACACAGAGCTGCGTAGGCAGTGTGCTATAGGGAAACTGAGGCAGATTAACTAGCAGAAGGTAGCAAAGGTTTAAAGTTGCTCAGCAACAAGAGGATTAAGTACACATCAGTCTGGGAGCTGCGTTGCCAGGAAGGAGGCTAGCGTGAAACTGCGAGTGTGTGAAACTGCTCGTGTGCTCGGTTTGTGCTCAAAATGGATGAAGGTTTTCTTGCGATATAATCTGCTGTCCCAGCCATTTTCGCCTCCCCCCAGCAAAGAGCTGTGTACATCCTGGAGTTAAAATAACGCTAAACCTGCGTTGCAGAGATGGGCCTGCCATTTGGGTGACGGGGGGAGGAAGGCTTCGTCTTTGCTCCTTGGCGGCAGTGCCAGGTGCCTTGGCAAGGCTGGAGAAATGTCATCCAACTCTCTGTGCCTTAGGCAGTTGCTCTTGCTGCTGCAGAATAAATAAAAGGCAGAGCCATGCAGCATTTTACCCTCGATACCTATTCGCGTTTGAGAGGAGAAGGCACGCTTGGCTCTTTGTCTTGGCTTTGGAGCTTTACTCACTACTACCTCGCCTATTTTACGTGAGCTATGTCTGAAATACTCAGTTAATCAGGAGAAGGGGAAGAAAAAGCATTTTAACATGAATAAATTCAATTAGGAAATAAAGCGGTTATTTACTACTGCGAATAGTTAAGCTCCTAGGGATGGAGACCGAAGGGCTAAGGGCCCTGCATGCAAGAAATGGCCACCTCGTTAGCCAGCTGCACTCGATTTACGAAGATGCAAACCCAGAAAAGGAGAGAGGGAGGCAAAGTCCACTTTTGAGGGTGTTCTTGGCCTCTGCTTTTCCCCAGATGGTTGAAAGGCAGGTGGATGCCTCTGCTCTTCTGACGCTGTATTCACGCTCTCCTGTACAACCCCTGGCAGCTGCGGCAGTCGCAGGTAAATCCCTGCCGGTTTGTTCCCCTCCGGTGGGAAAGGGCTCTGCCTGGCCCTGTGGAGGAAGAGTTTTGAAGCAGCTCAACGGCCAGGGCGACCCGTGGGCAGGGAGAGCCACAGGCCGACGTGCAAGGGGAGCTGCCGGCGCTGGCCTCGATTTCCGGAGGCCGCCTCGTGCGTGCGGGTCCGGGGGTGGCAGCAGGGGGTGAAGGCTTGGTTTTTTTGGCTTTTGGGTTTTTTTGTTGTTGTTATTCCCAAGGATTTCAGACGTGACCTTGCTGAAGATCTCTCTTCCGAGCCGTGGGTATCTGCTGTACTCCCGGGGCGCCTGGGTCTGAGGATGCCTCCGCAGCCTCGCGTGCGACGTTGCCCCGCGCCATCAATCCTTCCCGCTCGCGTCCCCGTACCCGTCGCCCGGCATCTGCGTGGAGCCGCGGGGCCGTCCGCAGGTTTATGCTGGGGGGAGGCGGAGGGAGCGGCTGCCACCACGGCGTTATCCCGGCGGTTTTTCTGACCTGTCGCAGCAAAGCTGTAAGCTCTGCGCTTTGCGGCGGGCGTCCTCGAAAACCATCAGGACTTGGCTAACTGGATTGCCATCCCGTAGACACAAAAAGGAGCAAAGCTTTCGGACCGGCATTATTTTCAGAGTTGAATCACTAGTGTCACGTGGGTGCATATTTATCGCGAGGATACCCAAAGGAAAAAGAGGATATCCACTTCCAGTTGCCTCTGGCTACAGAGATTTTTTTTATACATAAATGTTGGCTGAGGGCGGAGTGGGATATTATGCCTACAGAAAGCTTGCAAGCTCTCAAAAAGCAGCAGCAGATGCTGCCCATAAATAATGGGGATAAAGAGAGCACTTGGACAGCAGCACAGAAAATGTCGTGAGTCCTTCTCAGCAAAGCACTCAGCAAAAGCGGTGCTTCGTGATGCGCGCAGCTATGCGGATTTTCTCTGAGCCGTTGCGGGTGTGCTGTTGTTGTGGTCGTCTCTTCTCTGGCGCGGGGGACTAGCGTGCCCGTTTCCCAGGGCTCTGACGTGGGCATCGTCATCTATATATTTTGGAGGAAAAAAATTCTGCTAACGTCTATATTCACAGACCGATCGAGTACTTCAGCACAAAGCTGTCAGTATTATTTTGTGGGGAGAAGAGATTTTCCATTATCGGAGAGAGACTATAGCTCATGCTCCGGCCAAAGCTTGCGGAAGAAGAATCCGTCTGAGATTCAGTCAGCTAAAGTCAGCCGTGCTATTTATTCCCAAGCCGTGTCTTCCCTAAATATCAAGTCTGTGCCAGTATCGAAGGTGCTTCCAACCAAAGTACCCTGCCTTTGACATAAATATAAGCCAGGGTCCTAGAGATAACTCTTCCAAAATGGTTTTATGGCTAGTTAATCAATATATCACAACAGACAGAGAGCGTTTTATTTTCTCCATTTCTATCCCACCCTGGATCTGTGTGTATATAGCGTTGATGCCAGCACAAGGATACAAGACCCTAAAGATCGATATAGAACGCTTCTTCAGGTGTATTGAGTACCGGCTGCCAGGAGGGAGATGACGATATATTTCTGTGAATTACGTTTCTGCCTGCCAGCCTGTTCAGCCTTCGTCCCCTAGCCGAGCTGCGACGGACGCCATGGGCCCGCAGCAGGGCTGCCGGGCGAAGGGGAGGCGCGCGCAGCTCCGGCTCGCGCAGCGTGAAGCCAAAGCAGCTGTGGGTCCAGCGAAAATCTCTGCTGCTTTAATCCTTTAAATTGTTTTTGCCCTTCCTACTTTTCTGTTCCGGCAAAGTGGGAAAAAAGATGGGAAGAGCTTGAGGCTGTTGGGTTTTGTTGTGTTTTTTAGGGAGTGAGAGAATCTAAATATTTCTTATTTTACTTTCTGTCCTCTTTTCTGTCTTGGGAGGAGCAAAAGCTAGGATGACAACTCGCAGGGAGAGAGTGACAAAGAAAAAACCCCCCAAACCTGAAAAGGCCGCTCCCGAGATAACTTGACCAATCTGATCAATATTTGTTTTAGTACTGAATTATTGAAAAAAGGAATTAAATTACTTTTCATTGCTATGGAAAATGGGAGCCGTGTGCCGCAGGCTTCTGCGGTGCCAGGATCTCGCCCCGTCTCTGCAGACGCGCTAGCCCTTCGTTTGAGCAGCTCCTGCCGCTCGCAGCGCGGAGCCTCGGCAGAAGCGGGCGAGCAGCGAGGCCGTGCTGCGCTCAGGGACGCTCGTCTGCGGCCGGCGCTTGGTCTGTCTCCTGCAGCACGCTGCCCCGCGCCGCTGAGGTCGTCTGCGGCGGGTGAAGGGGACGCCGGGAGGCAAGCGAAACAGGTGGGGTCTCCTGGGCTTGGCTGGCGGTCGGCAAAACGACAGTTCACTTGGATTTGGTGTGTGACTTTTTGATTTTGTTTAGTTTTTCTTCTTAGTGGCGGAAGAGCGCGCTGCTCTGCATGAAACATCCCGGCGTCCCCGTGTCGCTCCCGTCACCGCTGTTTTAGGTCCGACACGGGCCACCTCTGCCTGGGGAGACCTTTGCAGCGGAAAGACGTGAGCGCAGCAGCGGGGAGGTGCGGAGCCGGGTCCTCACTGCCCGCGCGTGTCCGGGCCGGAGAAGGAAAACGAGTGAGCTTGCACGAGGACGTTCTAAAATGCCGCTTGCTCCTCGGATATGCACGCTGCTCGCCAGGGAGAAGCTACTGGGTGATTTTTCAAGACTCGGAGAACACCGCAGCATCTTTTCCAAAGGCAGCGGCACAGGTAGGACGCTGAGCGGATGTGGCAGACAGCTGAGTCACACGTGGGTAGGTGGAGGTCATAGCCTGATTGTCCTAACGTTCTCTTAGGCTGCTTTACTAAGTCGAGTGGGGTTTTTTTCTTTTGCTTGGGGTTTCTTTTTGTTTAGTTTTTAGAAAAGAAGCATTTTGGGAGGAGGCTGCGCAGGGGCCTTGGCCTGCTCCCAGCCCTGCCGCTGTGTCTGGGGGTTTTTCCCCCTGCACAGCCGCTGCAGACGCTTGCCGATGGGCACGTTTGCAGCCTGCGAGGGTTTAGCCCTCGGTCGCGGTGGGTTACGGCAGGTTTTCAGCAGGAGGAGGCTGCAAGGAGAGTCCCCTTGCTACCTGCAGAGAGGGGGGAAACATTTATATTATAGAGCCACATCCTCCCTCAGGATGCGGGAATGTAGAGGGGGGATTAGAGGGGTCTGTGGACGCCTTGTTCACGCAGAGATGACCTTCGCCAGTGCCTGGGGTCTTGGGGACGGCTGGTGGCCCTCCCTTTCCTACGCCCTGCAGACGTTCATGGGGCACCAGGGGTGGAGGAAGCCCTCCACTGCGTCTTTCCCCCGTGATACTGGGATGACTGTTTCCAGTCTTGCGCTACCTTCGTGACAGGGAGCCAAACTTTCTTCTCAGTTCAGCCAGTGCAGTCGTGCAGTATGTGCCCTGCCTTGTCTCAGATCTTGCGCAAACCTGTCAGCTCAGCTGACCTGTGGGATCAGATTCCTTGTATCCCCCCAGAGGCATCACAAGGGAGCCAAGGGCTCCACTTAAAGCCCATCCTGCCAAGAAATGAGAAATAGTTGGAACTCAGTCACAAAACATTTCTGCAAAGCCACGTGCCTGGAATTTCCAATTATTTTATGTACCAAATTCTCTGTTTTCCAGGCCCATCTTTGACACATCTTTGCAGAAGCAAAGCTCCTCATTTTATGTATGTATATATATAAGTATACGTGTGTGTGTGTGTGTGTATATATATATATACATATATATATCAACTAAGGACCTCATCTAAGGCCACTGAATGAAGGTGCCATCACTGGTTCAGCAGGCACTGGCTTTGGATGCATGATAGAAAAGCACATACATGCACACACACCTCATAATGACTTCCACAGCACCATGTCCATGAAACAAAGAGGAATTTGAGCCATTATATTTTAAATGATAGTGTGGCTATTGACGTTTTGTTTAATGCCATGAAGTGCCAAGCCTGTTCCTCTCACTGGAGAATTCTTCTCGCGCATCCAAAGGAAACAATTCTCACTTGCTTTGCGCCCTGTACAAGGGACAGCATTTTGGTGAGAAGTGAACAGCAATCCAGTTTAAGCCTGAAATTCCCCTGCCAAAAGCAGAATTAAAAGATGTATATTATTTCATCAGGATGATTTGATCGCAACAGGAAACAGGTCTACAGCGCAGCTTGCGTGAAATCACGTTCTCTCCTTCCACAGAGGTATTCCTGTCACCTCTTCCGGTCCTAAATGTTGTTCTTTGATGGCTCCTTTGTATTCCCCGGTATGACTGCTCCAGCTGCTAAAAATAAATCTCTTGTGTTATCAGGGAATAAAAACAGCTAAAGTATCCTGGGAGCTGTTTCCACCCAGAAAAGCATAATGTCAGAAATTACCTTTCTTGAGACATCCGTATTTCTGTTATGATCCACTTTGGAGCCTGTACTCACGGATCTCATTCTGACAGTAGCCACAATTAAACTTTACAATTAATGTCGTCTGAGAAAAAGACCATGGCTATGTTTCTTCGAAGGCTGACAGTGAACAATGGGAGGTGAACACGCGGAAATAATGTTTCAGTTTAATCCCTTTAGTCTGTACAATACCCTGCACCTTATCTGGGTACCGTGCAGCATTAGCGATTGCAATTTTATTTCGGCTGCCTAGTTCTGTTGTCAGACAACTGATGGCAAAACTGTAGGTATATCAGGTGAGCTTTTGTCACTGACTGAGGTGGGCTTCATCCACGGCCTGCTGAAGTCAAAGACTTTCTCTTTCGCTCTTGGGTCTGGCTCGTACCTTCAGCGTACTGATAATGATAGCAGCCTTCTGCGGAAAGAAAGAGACAAAACTTGGAGTCCTTCGCAGGGTCTGGGCACTCAGACAAGAGGTCAGTCATATTGCAAATCCATGAAATCTATGATCTAGGAACTCATCCACGCTGTAAATTAAGGACGTGGGAGGGTAGAGTTGGGCCTGAAGTGGTGTCACAGCGGGTTCGATCCAACGTCGGTAAGAACCTGTTGGCTTAAACTTCGAGGGAGGTTTGGGAGCCTGCGCTTCACGGAGTCCGCCAGGCTGAGGGGGACCGGTCACTGGAGATCAACGAGTTTAAGCAAAGTTATGATATTTTCTTCTAACATTGATATATTGGTATTATTATTAAGACCCAATCAGGAATTCGGATTTCAAAATAATATCATCAGCAGTACTGACTGTTTTCTTTCTCTTTTTTTGTGAGGAACAGGCTTTTGCTGTAATGTTGGTTTATGGATTTTTGCTCACTTAGCTTTTTTTCTAAAAGATTTACTAAGTCTCTGTCATCATTTCACTCCTCCTGAAGAAGCTTTGTTTTTGAAGAAGCTGCAGTATGTCAGATTAAAGTGCAAATACCCACTTGGAGGCTCCAACAAGCTCTGTGCCACTAAGAGCCTTTGATTTCTGCATTTAATTATGTCTCATTGGATTATAATAATCCTATTCCTCCTCATTTCTTGAGCTCAGTTTTCCATACTTGTCTTGCACTTAATTAAAAATGCCTCCCTCGCTACTAGGCTGGTAGTGAAATTAAGGCTGACACGTGAGGGAACTTTGCATCTGGAGGAATCGTGCTTTTAACCTCTAAAGCGCAGCACCCCAGGGGCTCCTTGTGGGTGAGCTTTCATTCGAACACGGCAAAATCTGACCAGAAAGGGTCCCATCCGCGCTGCTGAGAGGTCAGGCGAGGCTCCCCGGACACCTGTCCCAGGTAGCGCCGCCGTCCAGAGCGGTTTCCAGCCTAGCGCCGTACCTCATCTGAGCAGCTTTGGCTCTTCAGAGCTGCAATTACAGATGTGCCCGAGGGCTCGGAAGATATTTGGGAGCTGGCGCGGGCGAAGGAGCCCCCGCGGCTGTGGTGGTGCAGCCCGTACGATTCGGTCATAGCCACCGTGCCCAGGGAGGCCGCTCGCTCCCCCTGACCCGTGTAACCAGCGCAGGGATTCGTTCCATTGCAGAGACTTTTCAGTAGGAAAAGAGGGAATTATATGGCTCAGGAAATTGGAAACAAAAAGCATCCGCTCTTGCTCCATTAAATAACATCTCCCGCGTGAGACCCTGTGGCAGCGAAGTGCAGGCTAGTGCGGCTGCCGTCGCCACCCTCGCGCTGAAAACAGGGACATCGCTGGTCAGGAGTTTCCTCTGGCAAAATTTTTCTTAAAATACAGCACCCAACTTGTTGTTTTACTCATCTCATAATCAAACCAAAGTCTCGCTTCCTCGTTTTCTTCTCTTAAATGTAAATCCCATCTATTTCGTATTGCTTAGTGTACTAATGTCAGCCAGTGAGGGTACACGGTAGCATGGGCATGGTCAAAACATCTGAGAACTTCCTTATTCCCAGCCCATGCCATAAGCTAGGGATTATCTACATTACTCTTTTTTCCCTCCCTTCTCCTTTTTTTTTTCTTCTCCCCTCCAGTCCCAGATCTGCTTCAAATACGTTTTGGGCAAATTGCAGTTGTCGAAATTTTCCAATTTGTCTGGTTGACTTTCAGGTACCTGAAGGGTGACCAGCTTTTCATAAGTTTAGGATGCTCGCGGCTGCTCACAGAAAAATAAAGAATACGTAGGTCTCTTGCTTTTGGCTCCCCATTTTTGGTTTCTGAGGGTAAAAATATATGCCTTTATAGCAGTATCCATTCTTCCCTTATGTAAAGAAATACTCATCATAAGGCTAAAAAATCGAGATTGCAGTCAAATCAAGTTAGAGCAAGGCAGAGTTTTGCCTGGTGCCTAAACAGATTCAATGCTTTATGGGCTGTATTGATTATGACACAAGCGTTATTGAACGCCTGCGTGATACTGTGAAAACCATGGCAGTAAATGTAGGTGAACCTGGTGAAGTTACCGGATTTGCGTGTCTTGCAAGGGCACCCTTTGCTGTGTCTTTGTCCAGCTAATGATCAGTGTATGTGAATGCGCAAGAGAGCCTGTGGATTTAAAAGAAAGATTTTGTTAATTTGTTTCGCAAACTCACACTAAAATACTTAGAATCTTGTCTTTGGAAAAATAACAGCCAATGCAGCACAATTAGTAGTGCGGGTAAAGTATTTTTAAGCAATTTTTTTCAATGCATTGTTTTCAGAGTTGTATTCTAGACAGCATTTTAGTATGTAAAGTCAATTATATAATTAGAATATGGTTCCTGCATTATTCACCGAAAATAAATGCTGCAGGGAAACAAAACAAAGAAAATGTACTTTGGGCATTATATTGCCATTGCATTTTTAGTTTGTGACTGCTTTGAGGCACCATGTCCTACTTTGAGGTTCGTGTCTAGCTCACGTCTAACTTGTTATCTGGCAATTTTTTGTTGAGGCAGTTGACAAAACCCTGTAATATTCCAAGTACATGCTCTTATTTTCTGTTCTAATCGCCTTATTTTCAGTTTTATTCCATTCAGCTCTATTCAGCTGAGTGGGTTTTTCTCTGTGGCCTCTGACCTATTGAGCCGTTCTGGCTTCTTGGGATCAACTGAAGGATTTTAGGGCATTACATTCGTGAAGTGGTGATTTTGGATTGTGGAAATTAATGCAGCTTTTTCTTTTGATCACCACTTTTTCCTCTGTAGAACTGCAGATCTAATCGCTGTCCTCCTCCAGCCCAGCTGGACCCGTAGTTCTGCAGCCAGGGTTTTCGGCAGCCTCCTCCAAAGCATTTCTAACGCAGCCCGACCACGGCGTTAAAGTGCTCTGCTCATTACATCGGCTGTAATCTTTGCTCTAGAGGCTGAGAGAGAGTGGTCAAATCCTGCCATTGTAACACGATTACCCTTCTATACCCAGAACGATTCCCGCTTCAGAGCAACGTTTCTGAAATCAGAGTCGGTTTCCCACGGGCCTGGATTATTTTTGGAAGCTGGTGAGTGATGGGGCGACTCATCGAGCTAATTACGGAGAGGAATACGGAGTGCGGGTTTCACACTAGAAAGGGTAAAGCTTGCTGGGGAAAACAGGCTCCGACTTTCCCCGGAAATCTGCAACAAACGAAACCTGTGCAAGCTGTCAGGACGGCCGGTGCCTCCAGCACCGTCCTGCCCGCTGTCCCCTGCTTGTCCCCAGCTCTGCAGCCTCTGCACACGGCGGCCTCCCAGGAGCTCCCACGGCCATGGAGATCCCCGGTGAAATTCTGCCCACGCGGTTTTATTTCCAGCCAGCCGGCTCACGTCAGAAATCAGCTCCCTCATTATACACTGCCAAAGCATTCAATAATACGGGCTATCTAAAAGCGGCGATCACTCCTCTGATCTAGTCCCTGCAAAAGTCCCTCTGACAGGGGGACATCTAGTTCGACTGTCACTAAATGCCTTTTGCTGTGCACTTGTGTTTCGTGCTGCTGCCAATTCTCTCCTCTCCTATCATCTGCAAAAATAACGCATTGCACTTGCCGCTGGAAAATTAGACGCAAGCGTCCCGACTAAGGTTTCCCAAAGCCTGTTTGCTGTGAGGATAGGCTTGGATATGCTTTTAACTTGGGCAGATCAGGTCTGTAAGCTGGCTTTGGGATGGCAACTGCAGGGCTCGATTTTGCTGAGATTGCCGCGACAGCTCATGCCATGGGGCTACTGTGGAGAAGATTCCCGTGTCCAGGCCCTCCAGACTGTAGCATTTCCTTCACTTTTTTATTACGTAGAAGAAGGGTTGGCATCTGCCACAGAACTCCACTCGTCTTTCAGTGGCGAAACAATAAAGCCATCAAAGACTAAATTTTGACAAGCGGCACAAGACAAAGGCAGCCCAAATGAAATGGAATTATCTGTGTGCAAACAAGTAATTTTAAATCAGCGCTAAGCTTCGTAATTGGACGTGCAAGAGTGGAAAACTTATTGCCGGAAGAAAACTGAAAATGGATGTAGCCAGGGTTGCACATTATAAAAACAGTTTTACTGCAGACTTATTTATTACAGAATTTTATAATGTCTTCATTGTGTCACTGTTATATAAGTGTCCAGAATTCTCTTTGCTCAATGAGTAAAATAAAAATGTGCTTAATGTGTCAGGATTAAATAGGTCTATGGGAAAGACAAGTTTACAAAGGATATTTCTACTTTAATACTCAGTATTTTGTCAGTGATGCCTTATGAAAGACATGGAAATACAGAGTAAAGATGGACTTTTGGTAAATGCTTCACTTCATTCTCCTTAGATCTTAATCCTACAGCGTGGTGTTTCTGAGGAAGGACAAAAATCAATTCATCATTTGGAAAGGAGCAATGTAATGGCTGCTATGAGAACGGTAGGGACAGGTCCATACGCGATGGGTCTTTGGGATGTCCACGAAAAATGGAGATCCTTGTGATCTGAACACCCGTGAGTGTGACAAAGTCATGTTCAGGGCATTTTTCTGATTTACATTTCTGTTCTAAACTTGCATATTAAAAAAACTTCATGAACAACGACACCGGGGCACGAGGCCAAGGGCAACGAGACGGCAGCCGTAGCCCTGCCCGTTTCCGTAAGGGCACCATGGGTGCAGCACCACCCGTATGCGCTTGGGATGTCCCGTCTGGTGTTGCCGTCCAAGCCCGCCTTGGCTGTGAGCCAGTCCCTTGTGGTGCTGGAGGTGTAGGTGCTGCTGTGCCTCTGTTTTGGTGGCGGGAGATGCGGCTCCCGGGTTTGCGTGGGGGTGAGTTCGTGCCTTGTCCTCTTTTCCCTTGGGATTGCTGCTCGGTTCCCCTGGCAGGCCCAGCGGTGCCCGGGGCTGTTTCGCACAGCGTTACTGCTTCCCAGGCCTGTGCGGCTGCCTGCTCGACGCCTAGGGCAGCCCTGTTGTGGAATCCAAGCTCGTGTCTCCACTGATGTGCCGGCTGCACGTCCAACGCTTCACTGAAATGGGATTTTACATCAGCTGTCGAGGTGGTTCATTCATTTCAGACATCACCTCTTGCTGGACAGTCCACTCAGTTGCCTTATTAGTAGCTGACTCCATTACAGAAATGTGCTGAGACTCAAGGAAAAGTACTTGAGGCTTATGAAACTGTAGATCTATGCTGAAAAAATATCTGCAGCGCTACAGAAATGACGATTTAGGATCTGCACTAAAATATTCAGCTGCTGAGCAGGCTCCCATGGTCATAAAAACTCTCCAATGCACAGATGTTTTTCCTGTCGGAGCAGAAGACTGCTGAAGGATGTCACCAGAATAAAACATACCTGTCAAAACTGTGACCTTTATCTCAGCTTGCCCCATGTGAAGAAAAAAACCCCTGCTCCCTGTGAAGTGGGCTTTAGAAAATCCTCGCTGCAACGTGGCCTGTGTTGCAGCGCTTACACTCTTGCTTCCCGCAGCGATCCAGGCAAGGCCTGGGCCGTTTCTTCTGCCGCCAAACCTCCTAACGCTGAGGGGAAGGGAAAGGTGGCTCCTGGACTGTGCGTCTCACCTTTGGAAAAATGAGTTTTAGTGTCCCACTAAGTGCTGGAAACTTGTCCAGTCTGATCGTGCCAGCTGCTTTGGATTGACTCCCGGCAGCTTCCTAAGCTGGCAATGTTTTTACCTCGAAGTACTGGGTCATATCTCTCAAGAAGATTGCAGAGAATTACGTCTCCAGGCTGAGCTGCGTGCTCTTCCAAGCCGCCGACAAATTTTAGTGTGTTCTGCGTGGCAGTTACTGGAAATAGCTGAAGTCTGCTGAGGATGAACTGGGATCCATAAAAATGTTCTTCCCACTTAAGACGACAATTTATATTTTAACTGCAGCCCCCAACTTAATGGTGGCAGATTTATACATGGAACCGTTCAGCTCCGTCCTGCTTTATCCCCGCGTAGCTCCACTGAATTGATACTGGGCATCTGAACTACGGGAAAAGCGTAGAAATAAGAGCAGAGAAGCTAGCAACATCAAAGAAAGCCCCAGCACGTTCCTCCTACAGGTTGCCTTAATTAGCTAGGACATTTAAAAGTCATTAAAGTGGGTAGAGTTTATGAATGGAAAGATGGTGCTTGCTTCTGGGAAATTTGCATTTTTTTCTCTACGAGAGCTAGCAGTGTGCCAACTTAGAACAGAAAAATTCAATTTCTGTTGAAATTTACAGGTAAAATAATAGATTTTGAGGGTAAAAGGTAGCCTCAAGGAGGGTAGGTAGGCAGGAAGGAACAGCGTGGAAGTAGACTGCAGTATAACAAGGAAGACAGCATTTTTAGGAAGAGAAAAAAACCCAAATATCTAAGGCTATTTTCTCCTTAAAACTGAAATTCATGAGCACCATATATCCATATAATAAACAAATAGAAGTTAAGATTATTTCAATACATATTTTTATTTTCCCATACAAAAAGCCCTTGCTTCAGTTCATACTGATTTTCGCTGCCAGGCGCACTGCAGCAATCCCATACAGCAGTGGAGGGTTATACTCCATTAACGCCCGGAGGCTGGGTCGGCGTCTAACCTCATTCCCAATCCTTGCTGCTGCGGAGCAGGTCAGAGGCCCCAACTCCTTTCTCGCAGAGGGGAAGCCGCGCTCGGCCCGTGGTTTAGACGCGAGCGTTACACAGCTGCTCCGGTGACGCTTACATCTGGGTGCCTTTTGGGGAGTACGCGTTTGGCAACCAGCACACGGGCTGTCGAACATGTTTTGAGCACTAAATGTAGGGCTTAAACCACGGCTTTGCTGGCTGTGCGCAGTTTCACATATGCCTCGGGACTAGGAATGAACCTAGGGAAGGAGTTTGGCTCCGCATGCAGAGCCGAACCTCTCTCTGGGCTGTGCACTGCATGGGGAATGTCACACCAAGGTCTGCTTTTCTCCAGTCTCTGGTCATGGTGGGGAACTGGAAGGTGATTTTTTGCTTTTTTAAAACAAGATTGCTTATGAAATTTTAAATACTTCACGTTGCAGAACAATTTTCCTTTGCTTACTTAGTGTGATTATGCGAAGCTCTGCAGGAAGATGTGCTGGAGCTACAATGTCATTAAACCACTCTTTCTGTTGGTGGGTTTATTCCCTCCTTCTCTCCTTCATGAGAATATCTAATTGCCGCTGGTGTTAATGGGAACTGTGTACCTTTGGGGGGGATGCGGGGTAATGCTGAGTCGATTCCCTGCCCTAGGCAAACACAGGGAGGCAAAAATATTAATGAACACCTCTTACAAACAACTGAAAATACCTCCCTCGCAGTAAGTTCTGTAAGGACTCCTCCTCTCATCTATGCGGCTCTTTCCCACAGTTCAGATCCGACTCGGAAGGGAAGCGAAACCACCCAACAGGCAACGTGGCTTGCAGACAGGTGCTGCCAGACGGCAGAGCAGATACTGGAGCCACCGGAGTAACAAGTACAAAGTCGACTGAATGGCGTGCAGTTATCTCCAAATTGCAAGGTGCGTTTTCAACACCCTTAGCATTTTATGGAATCACAAGTTAGATTAAGCAATCCCACTCCGCCCACTGCTGACCTTCCTCGGGCTGAAAATAACCTCTGGAAACAAAAGAGTAGGATAATGCCAACTACCAGCTCATCAAGCTGGCTGACCTCCTGTGAGGAAAACGGATTTGTATAGGAACATGTCACATTCCTGTTCAGGAGAAACAGGAAGCGTATACAACTAGCCCATGTTTGATTAGACTTAGCTGTATCCGGACAAATGGCTTAGTTAACCAGAAGTGGAAGATAGGGGTTTATTTAGATATTTAAAATGGTTTTTTGCCAGCTAACAGCTGCAGCTGACCGAAATGCAAATTCCAATCTGTTCTCCCTAGGCAATTTTTAATTCTTCATGAAAGTAAATTGGAGTATAAATTACATTTAGAATTCATATCCGTAATTCTATAAATCAATTTCTAACTGAAATTTGGATATTTACATACACAAAAAAGTGGTCTTCCTCTCCTCTCAAGGGTTGTCTATATTAAGAGCCCTTTTCACAAAAGAATGAACCCAGAACTTTGTTTAGGGCGTCTATGTTTCTATTTTGGGGGGAAGGAATAGCCTGATTCCAGGAACTAGAAGTGAAAAAGAAACCTTAATAAATTTAATACAAATCATAAATTTACAGAATAACTCTTCTATGCTTTTACTAAGTAAGACTCAAGCAGGAAACCCAACCAAACCTGGAAAGATTTCTGTTTTAGGTAAAAATCTAAGTATTTTTGAGGTTCATTGACAGTTTTCAGCTGTGATTTCCACGTGTTCCTTTCTCATCTAGGGAATAGGAAGGAAAAAAGAGAGGTGGCCAAGGAAGGACAGGATCCCTGAGTGACAGGAAATACTGGTTATATTTTTTCATTAATATCTTCATTTAAATTCATAAGGACATTTGGGATCCAAAGAAGCAGACAGGCAAATGTCTGTGAGGGCCTTTAAAAGTAGGTAACTGCCTGACTCAGTCAATAACAAATAATTACCATAGAAAGCCAATAGCTTTTTGGTGTCTTAGGGTCTACAAGTCATGTCGAAAAAGAGACTTTTTCCAGAGAAAGGTATTTCAAAAATTTTACCTAGCATGTCCCCCTTGTCCAAAAGCATCAGGCAGATCCGGAAAGAGGCCAAAACCGGTATTAAGATGTCTATAATGTCATTTCTAATTTGCTTAACTATAAAAGCCCTAGTGAGGCATAATGTGCTACTCAGTAAAGCTTATATTAGGAATTCTTGGCTCTGATTTGATTTAACGTCATTCTGACATAGGTCTGTAAAGCAAATGAATATTTTACAATAAAAGAGAAGAAGCATTATGATATTTTAGGGGGAAAAAAATCAGCGTCTGGTAATTCTGAGTGCACAGTTTGAAACACCTTCAAGGCAGTTCGTGCCAGCTGAAATCAGGCCCTTTTAAGATTCCTTGAATAGAGCAGAGAGGAAACCTGGTGCGATAACTAGAGGAAGAGCTCGCATGGGGCTGTTCTACCTGGGGAGCCGAGTGTCCGCACCTCTCACTGGATGCAGACGCGCTGTCGACTTCTGCAAGTCGGGCCCGTAAGTGTGTATTACACTGTGTGACGAACGTGTAAGTGCCCGACTTGCCTGAATTAACGTCCTCGGCCCCGGAGCTGGAGGACAGGGCACCGGGCCGAGGACGGGGTCGGCGGCGCTCCCGGCTCTCACGCAACAGGCGCTGTAAATCCCAAAGCGTCGGGCTGAGGACGGCCGAAAGCGCGGAAGAGCTGCCGCGGCAGGAGCCACCAAGTCAGTACCCAAGCTGCAAGATACGGCAGAGGTTACCGAAGAGCAGCTGTTGGCTCAGGAAATGCGAGAGGGAATTTGAGGAAACAAGAAAAGCTCTCCGTATAATACACCATCAGAAGTGTTTATTCTGCAGAACTGAGAAGAACCAATAATAAGGTGTATGCACATCAATTATTTAAAACAATTTCAGCAAATACAGACTTTGACCTTCCTCACCACCCCCCAACAAAAATACTTCGAGTGATCAAAATTTCTTTCGATTCTTTTTCTCCTGAACACCAAGTATTTGCTCAACTGGATTTGCTGTCATCGCATAGGGGAAAAAAAAAGCTTGGGAAAGACAGTTAAGTTTTCCCCATGTCTCAGATCTATCAGGAGGATATCTTTTTGTTTTGAAATACTACAGAAATGATACTAAGTCTTATAAAAGTTATCCAGTCACTGGAACATTTAACACTTCAGAATCTGTGTTGCTTGAAAATCCTTATTTATTTTTGGTAGCTTTTCTAGATAGAATAGTGATGGAAAAATCAAATCCATAGACAGGTCCACACCTTTGCAGTCGCACTAAAAGGATGAACTGGAAGGAAAAAAGAGAAAATAAAGACAATATAAGAATTTTTTTCTTATGGGAAAATTCCTATTCTGAGAACATATACTTAAAAAAACCAATCTCCCAAGTAGTAAGTCCTGGTCGATTTATACAGATATGTATGATCGAATGAGGATGGACATGCTAATTTTTAAAGCTAAGTTTCATGATCTGATACCGGTGAGGACATAGCTGGGCCGTTGTGTGAGATGTCAGCTCTTTGTGAAAGAGAGACGCACCGGTAAGAAACAGAGGGCACTGTAATCTCTGGGCCAAAATGGCAATGCTAAATCACTTGTGCGAACAGAGCTCCTCCAGCACCAATGGGGAGCTTGGTTTTACTTAACTAGAGCTTCGTCTTACTTAACTAGAATAAACTTAGACACTTAGTCTCAGCTGATCTATATACGTATGTTGCAGCTGTTTTACACAGCTGTCACATGCTTATCCACCTGTTATAAATCAATGTAAAACCTACTATAAACATCATTTGCTACGGATGAAAACTAAATGACTAGGCCGGACTTTGTGACTAACTTTAAGGTGGCCCAGCTTAAGTGAAACCAACACCCTGCACCCAATTTATCCTCTGCTGAAACTTCTGCAGATGAGTAACGCTCCGCAGCCTCACAGGCGGTCAGCCGCGCGCTTTGCCGCTGCACTGCGGTGGCTCAAAATTTAACGCGAGTGAGAAGGAAGTGGAGGAGAGGGAAATAAGAAGGAAAATAGTCGGCCTTTGTTTCGTATTCAGGGCATGTCCCCACTGCCTTATTATCACATCAGAAAGTCTGGACCCATCAGCGCTTTCATTACGCAACAATTTCCTCCCCCAAGAATTTATAATTCTGCCATTTTAATTTATTTGGGGGACACTTGGCAGTTTGATTCCGTATCAGACAGAAAATTTGTTTTATTAGAAAACGTCTATAAGCAGTTAATCTGGAGGCTTTATTTCAGACCTTGAGAGGTCAATACATAATTTAGAAGTTTTCAGATTCCATTCTGATTGCTTCTCGCCCAAAGACAACCTCGCTTATATAAACTTGGTTTCCTGAGTGCTGATGTCCTACTTTAATCAGCAAAACTGCTGCCAGAGACCCTGACACTTGTGTCAGCCCATACGATATCCTGCTTCCTACAGCCAGTGATACAGGGGAATGGAGCAGATGCAGACCTCTGCGGCAGGCTGAGAGCGAAGCTGGCGCAGCCCCACGAAGGTTTGAGGTGGGGGGACGGTCTGCGAGTGGCCACAGTGAACCCACGCAGGCAGCAGCTCTAACCAAGGCACAGCGGCTTCCGGGAGCGAGGGGGAGAATCGAAGGCAACGCGGTAAGAGAAATCAAACCAGGGATGGGTTTCAAACACGGATACGGCTCTGTGAAATTTGAACCTCATGAACTGTGCTTTATTGAAACCAGCTCCTTGAAGTCCAGTCGGGGGCTGCCAAAGTTAATAGGAAGATCCCCACTGGCCTCAGTGGGCCGTGGGCCAGGTCTGTACTGTGACAGTACTATTTCAAACCTACACAGGAATAAGTATTTCCAGGAGAATGGCAGCAAAATGCAGCTGCAGCCCTCCAGGCCTTCGCTGTGTAAAACTCCTATTGATTTAAAGCCTTTTCCACACGGAAGTATTATAGAGATGAATTCTGTAGCTTGTGAATAGGAAAGAAGGCCCATCATTATCTTTCACAGCTACGGCCCCCTTGGCATGAATAAATGTTTTATTTTTATTGCATTTGTTTTGCTGGTCTTTAAGAATCCCAACAATTACATGGTCAGGGATATCAGGGGCATAAAAGAAATCGAGATCATTTATAACTAGTTCACAAAGGCTCCTCTGTAATATGCTGTTCTGCAGAAAGTCTGTGTTGATGGGTCCTATTAGAAGTGGAAGGAATGAAACTTTGAAATGCTGTTATTTCATCTTTATATGACACATAATGAGGTCACTTCAAATGCCAGTTTTCAATGGAACACGAGAGCTCCTGGCAAAGTGATGCCCATTCAAACTTAAAAAACAGCAGTGAGCTATAAAAACTCTCCACTGTATTTTAAGGGCATAATGCTATCACAGAAATCAGATTTGAAAAGACTTAATTCTTTTTTTTCTAAATGAAAGAAAGAATTTGCCAGATTTTATGGCATTTGCCTAATTTCCTTGAGAAACGCCTGAAATTGATTTCACGTTTCTCTAGCTTTTAACCAAAAGTTATGAAGCCATCTTTCAGTTAAGGATGAGTTACTTTTGATGCATGTTAGCAGCTAAAATTTTATCAAATGGTTTATTTAGATATTTTCTCCAAAAATTATACATGAGATTCCTTTTATTTGGCATGTAGATTGTCCTGGTTCATTCTGAAGTTCTCCCTGCACCCCCCCCCCCCCCATGATAGAAACTAGAAAATTGCTTTAAGAAAGCAAAACAAAATCCTGCTTTTCTCTTAGACCCTCCCAGTCCCCTCTCATCCTCAGCGGCGTAGCTGTGAGATGAAAGTCCAGGGCTCCATTTTAGCTCGCCTAACTTTAGACTTCTACAATCGAGCGCTCCCTCTCAACTAGCATCCTTCTACAATCAATGGAGAGGAAAAGGCAAGATTAATCTCACTCATTTAAGAAGTCTACTTTAGGATGAGATGAATTGTATCCTGCAAGTGCTATTTCTCTCCATCAGCTATAAAATAAAGCCTAAATACACAGTTCAGAGGCAGATGTCTCACTTAAGTGAGATGAATCCCGTTACAACATTTACAGGAGAACATGAGACGGGGCAACACTGTCTTTCTGATGCTCCTTTATATTTCTGTATTTCCCCGCGTACGCATGCTAATTTTTCTAATTTGCATCTGTTTACTAAGCATGATTTACAGCTCATCAACATCTCGCAGGGTTTCAGGATCGTGACTAAGCCAGGCTGCCTGACACCAGGGCTTTGGCTTTTAGCTTGTAACCAGTGGCTACTGGGCTGCAACGCGGTGCAGCACAGGCAGCAATATGCGCTGCTGCTACCGCGGTGGCTGGGAGGAGCAGCTGGGCAGCACAGGTATTTGCACTTGCACCTTTCCCTTCCCTGCGACGGTTTGGCCTTGCAGAAGGCACGAGAGCTGGACAATGAGGAAAAGAGCAGGGAACGGGTGCCGGTTGCACCTCCACCTCTTTTGCATGCGGCCTCTTCTCCACGGGCTATTCATATGGTGCCAGAAAGGCAGTGCTGGGTCCGAAGTGGAAGGGGATCACCCACATTTGACAGGGCAGCGGACAGGTTACCTGAAGGGGCTGGGGAAGTGGTGGAGGCTGGGTGAAAGAAAACACCCTGGCAGGCAGGCGGTGGGAGAGGACACTCCAGGGAAGGTGTGACAAGCCAGCTGGCACCAGCGCATCTCTGGGAAGCAGCTGACTTGTCAGTCCAAAATAAAAGGGCTATATTTTCCTATGTGCTTTTTTTCTTTTTCTGTTTGCATGAGCAGTCACAGGACTGAAATAGGTTTAAAAGCATAAACCTGTCCTTGCTAAAAGACCAAATCCAGTTAACTTAGAGGCTGCAGCAGAGTAATAAATCTTTAAGTGGTCTAGCCACAAAAAGAGAAGAGAATGGAGTCATGTACACACTTAAGAATATGTTCTCTTAAACATATGTGTATGCACACTCACGCTTTCCCACAACCTGGGAAGTGCGACTTCCCTAAAAAAATACAGTCAGGAACCGGCACAGGTTCCCCTGCAGGGGTGACTCAGACTTGTAATTTCCAAGCTGATATCATGATCTTGGTGGACAGCCTCTTGATTTAGGAGTTTACAATGCTGGAAAGGCTAAGATAGACATCTACTTGTATAAACTGGATTGAAGCCTAAATTAATTCATTCAAGTGTCCTTTAGTATCACAGTCCATGATGTACACTAACTCGTGCTGCCCCAAGAGAAAGCTGTGACTAGCCAGAATTTATGGTGCAACCTCAACACCCCTTTCTGTATCCTGGGGTAAGATGTAAGGCTCAAATTCACGGCCGGGGGGGGAGCTCAAAGCCTTTATACTACCTGAAATGGTTTGTGACTAGGAACTAGGACAGGGAACTTTGCAAACTGAAACTTAATCTTCTGCTGCATAAAGAGCACGCAGAAAAGCTTTGTCTGCCTTTGTTTTCCTCAGAAAAAGTGTTGTAAGACTAAAGTACCTAAATGGATTTTGTTCACTCAGCTTAATTTTCCCAGTGAATTTCTGCCCAGCTTTGTCAACCCTGCCCACACAGATCTGAAAAGAAAGCACAATTCATAATACTATATTTTTGGTAATCAAAACTTTTCATTTACCTATGGGCACATAAAGCAGATACATAAAACTAAGTGTATGTCTGACCTAGATATACAGTATGTAGATATACTGGCATAAAAATAAATACATCATATGTGTACGTGATTTACAGTAGAGATGTTTGTCTATTCAGCTCCACTGAAGTCTACAGAAAGAGACTTCTTCAATAGGCGGTAGGTTCTTCAGAACTTTAACAAATGCCTTTGGCCATTAAAGTCTTTTAAAAGTTTATTCTGAAATGGCTTTAAGACCAAGACCCTGAATGACTAACCCAATCTCTTATTTTGAAGGGTTCAGAGTGAAAACACTGATTTCAGGACAGAAACAAAAGCGTCAATATTATTATCAGTACACTGCTCTAATGACCCGCTTAGATTTTTTAAATGGTTTTGATAATATTAGAATGAGTCCCATGGTGCCATGACAAACAATTTAATATGATTTCACATCTCAGAGCTCTGCCACAGGTGCTGCAGGAATAGCTGCCCACACAGCTCCAAGAAACCAGCAGACAACTTGTCGTGAAGGAAAAAAAAGTGACAGAAGAAAGAGAACAGGCTATGCATCAGTTATTACAGGAATTCCTGGAAGTAGGTTAGGCAAGAATTCAGCCCATCTCGGACTGTTAACTCTCTGAAGAAAGCAACGATAATAAATTAACATTACATACATTATAATAATTAGGGAGCCCGACTGCAAAGTGCTGAATGTCCCCCTGCAAAATGGTAAGTGCCTGATTTCTCACCTTGCAGGGCCAGGGGAAACACCCGCAAAAACAAACAGGAAAAAAACATAACGACCGACCTCATAATCCAAGGAGAGATGTTCCCATCCTTTCCTTGTGTCCTGACAGACCACGATTTGCCATATACACTGATGTCTATCAGTCCTACACACAGTTTCTGGTACTTCCTGGTAAACAGAGGGACTAGACTATGCACGAATCCCAGTCTGGATAAAGAATAATGCCACATGGCTCCGTATTATTTCCTGGAAGCTGACAAAAGGGGTTGATGCTAATAACTGTCAGCGCGTGCTTATAAACAGTTCTAAGATTTTTTTTATTCTTTTGTGTTTTTTTTTAATAGAAAGAGCATCATTCATGAGGTCCTCTACTGACAATCACAAGTGAGTCGGAGAAGCAAGGGGTTTTATGGTGAAGGAAATTGTCCTTAGAGACTTTGGTCCTCTGAAGGTCAGTGCTATCTCACTTTCTGCAGCTCCTGTCTCAGCCACGACGGCAGGGGTTGTCCCAGTCTGTGCAGCAGTTTGGACAGTTCCACGTTGTGGTCTCGGTAGTAGCTTGACAGAAAAGCTCGAGACTGAGAGGGGTGAAAAAATAAAAACAATCAAGCAATCTAAGCCAGTTCGCGCTAGATTTTGGCATCTGCTTGTATCAGACTGCTAGGAGAAACCAGCCTGACCCCTCTTACCACGCAGGAGCTGGGCACTGCTCCTATAGAGAGGCTGTTTTAAAGGGTAATTATTCTCTTAGCATTCAAAGCTCATTAAAAGCTTAAGTTTTAAAAAATATCAAGCTAGTGAAAATAAACATAGATATGTTTACTTCAGAAGTCAAACACAGTATTCAGCATTCCCGTACTCAACAAGTTTAACTTAAATCTCTGGAAAACCTTTACCTCTTGATCCATTGGTGGGTATTTTCGACCTTTGCTTTTTCCCAGGCACTTTGTTTTCCCTCCTTCCAGTAACTGGCACCAAAAGCCTTTTTGAGGGTCAAACCTATAAAGGATTACATTTTAAGTCTAACTACGGAAGAATCTCCAAGCTACTAAAACAGCAGTGTTAACCACCAATTTTTGCTACACACGTGTCTCTGTATAACTGAGATACTGAGAACTAAGTGGGAAAAGGCCTTCCTATGACACCTTGGGGGATTTAATATTTTCCACAAATTTACCTTGGAAAGGACTCAAGACAACACATTTTCCATAGAATCTTTACCAATAATAGCTACTTTGCATCCTATGTCCTGGACTAGTACAATAACAAAGTTTCAAGTGTTGATCTACTTGATGCTGGTCAAGGTCCCGAACCTCAGTCTCCAGGATCTTACATGGCTCCGTTCCAGACTGTCATTCATATTTTGTTGTCTGCTTTTGAGCAGAGATTTCATCCTTGTCAAACTGTGCCATGCATCCCTGCAGAATCTTTAAGTTTTGATATGCCAACACTTGAACGATGAACATTTTGTTGGAAAACTACTAACCAGCTATTTTTTCTGGACTTCTATGCACCATATTCTCAAGAATATAAGCTGCGCTTAAGGAAAGCTCTCCATATGGCCAACAGAAGACAATATTATTGCAGGTCAGTACTGTTAATTGGAGGGAGGTTTAAAAGTACAAGCTGATCTCTTTGCTGACTTCAACAGACTTAGATTCAGGCCTTCAGTATTCGTATATACAGAAGTGTGTTATCGTTGTCTGACTATGAAACTATGAGAAATGTAATACTGAAATGATTTATGTTGATCTTTGAGTGAAATAAACAGTATTTAGGTCTTCTGAAAGAACTTCTGCTTGTTTGTTGATAAGCTAACTGCACCTGAGAAGCTGGTTGCTCCATATCATTAACTCTAAATCTAATTTTCATTCCAAAGAAGGCATTCTAGCGTAAACACTGTCTAAGCAATCCTAGCAGAAATACACAATTTGATTTTGATGTCTAAAATTCAAAGATATAGGAATTTTAGATTGAGGCATTTAAACCCATACTCACTAAGGAATGAACAACATGAAGTGTTAAATTTTGAATTTATTGCTATGGGACTTGCAGCATGCATAAAACATTGAAAAGGTTTGCATTTTTGCTGTTCAGCAGATGTTTGAAAAGGATGAAGTATAATTGGCTGGAACATGGAGTTAATTAGTTGCAGACCACTTTCTGCCCTGGGTCTATCCATATGACACCGGTGCGCCTGTAATTTGCTGCTGTACATATGTGAACTAATTTCTGGGGAAGGGTGAACCTTCTTCACATTTTCATGCCCAGCCTATTATTGCAGGCCTAACCCTTCTTTCCCAAATTGTCCCAGTAGCTGTATCAATTAAAAATAAATAAATCATTATTAAACGGATATATTCATGGTAGATTCATTTCTACTTTGGCCTTTTCAATCTGCTTATTGCATAGTGAAGTACTTCAGCTGGCTTGCACTAATTTCCCAGGAGAAGCAGCAATATAGTGGGCTGTGCAAAGGGAAAACTGAGAAACTATGCCCCAAACAATATTTCTGCCTCCGAATGAGTATATTGAACATTATTAAGAGAATGTGCAAATTCAAATTGGGGAAAAGAAGGTAAGACAACTCAGGCTGAGTCCAACCAATTGTGTTCAGTATTACAGAAGTCTCAGGACTTCTGAAAACGTAACTGGGCACAATGGAAATACCGAGAATATTTAGAAGTAGTGTTAGCCTTATGGTTAAAGGTTTTTTAAACCAGTCAGCCGAAACCATTCCTCCAGTCCTGGTTATGTTCTCTTTCCCCTGGCCAACGCAAGCAGCTTCCTTGGTCTGCCTTGTTTGGTGTTGGCATATTTCACTACATACTCACAAGGTAGGGGAATACCACCATTGCGAAGCACAGATGGGGAACTGAATTACAAGTAAAGTAAGGGACTTCCCTCTGGGTTACTGGGTAAGTCTGTAGAAGGTGAGGGATTGAACCTGGACATTGTGGATTCAGTCTCCCTCTGCCCTCAACCTTGCAAAAGATCTATGAGAAACATTATAGGCAAGGGATGTATCTGCAAGGGTGTAAAGGGCATTTCTGAGACCTGTTTGGACCCAAATGCAGAGAGCAGCCCTCTTCCAGAAGGAAAGCTGCTGCCGGGAAAGGCTTGCTCTCGCCCGGTCTGAGGCAGGGATTATCTCCTCGGGGCCTTGGAAGTGCTCCTCAGCGTTGCTGGCTCCAAGCCCCCTGCGAGCTGGCATGCTGGGCACAGCCCGACTCTCCCCAGAGTGGGGCAAACTGTTAGTCAGTGAGCCAGGTGGCATCCGAGGGGGTCTGGACAGGCTCGTAGTGGCCCTGCTGCAACTCTGCGCTTGACAGGGAAGGAGAGCTCTCAAACGCAGGCTGTCCAGGCCAAATCCCCGTCTGTAACAAGCCTCGTATTCAGCTGTACTCCTTCACGCAAAAAGCTGTGAGTTTTGCCCTGCATTTAGCAGTCCCTCGAGATGAGTTCTGCTGCTCGTTTGGCTGTGGCGCCCAGCAATCCCCCAGTGCCATGGCAGCTGATACTCCCTTGGCTGCAGGCGGCCCCAAGAATCTCCGTGGAAAAGACTAAAGCAGTGGCGCCATGAGAATATTCTTCCCATTCTCTGGTGAAACCTAGCAGCCCTCCAAGAGAGAGCATTTACTTGAGCATGCTTGTCTAGTCCTGCCACTACCTATCTTTTTCTTTCCCTCCTGTTGTTCGAGGGAAAATGAGAAATGCCAGGGACATCATCTCCGCTGCGAAGCAAAGGGTGGTTGCTGCATCCGGCGCTGCCTCCGCGAGCAGCGCTGGGTGTGACGAGCTGCACCGGGGGGGAGCAGCGTTTGGCTGGCGGGGCCACTTTCCCCTTTGCCAAAGCCCAGTCTGCTTTCCTCCAGGGAACGCGGTTTGGCAGGAGACCCGGACGCGGCAGTTCCTGGATCACATCCATTCCCATTAGGAGTGTGATAAAAGACCCGAGACAGGTTAGGTCAGATCTGCCGTGGCTCTCCCTGCCCAGCTATCTGCCCTGAGAAAAACCAGCAGCTCAGCGCTGCCAGGACGTGACTTTGCCCCCGTACATCTAGCTCAGTTTTTTGGATGAGCTCTCCCTTGACTCTGCGACCACTGTGCCTTTCTGCCTGCCTATCTGCTGAGAAAAATGAAGGAAAGCGGGAGCTACTGGTTCATGCTGCCGTGGACTATAAGTCATCTGAGGATACCAGGCATTAAATCCTTGCAGTCACTAGAGCTGAAGTAGGGCCATCCAGTGATCAAAAGGAAAGTGCTTTGGTAAATTTAGTCCCAACTGTTCTAGGTTTTCGTTCATTAGGTTCAGATACTTAAAAAATGCAAGCCCTCCGTTACACTTGGTGACAAGGAGCGGTTAGGGGAGAAAGGGGAAACGTCCCTTCAGTGCCGGAACATGAACTTCATGAACGCCGCTAACCCATTTCCCTCGCCTAAGACTTTTATCTGAGGATCGTGATGTGTTTTTATAAACGGCATTATGTGTAAAAGCATTATAATATTGGCTGATTTTTTCCCCTTGTCTTTTTCTTACTCTAACAAAAAGCACAGGTCCTTCTTAGAGTGTATGAAATGATGATGTAGCTGCCATCTTCAGCTGCTGCTAGGATGCCTCCTGCTAACCCGGTGTGATGGTCACTTCTCTCCAGATGCCCCTGCACTGCCTCTGTCCCCGCTATGCTGCCTGTGCCTGGCTTCAAAAGGAGGCCCTGCTCCGGTCAGCACCTTCCTTGGGCCTGGGTTAATTTTACTCTCCCGTAAGACGTTCATGTAATCACTCAGGCTGATGAACGTGTTACTCACTCGTGTTTGCAGGACTGGCTCTTTAGGCTGCACTGTGACAGCTTTAAAAATGTGTGGTATACAGTTATTAGACAGTAATGACCAGGAACGATCCTACACCATCTTTTTTATTTTGACAGTCCTAACATGAAGCCACTACATCGTTCAATGCATTCTCCTCTTCCCTCCTAAATCCATGCAGACCTGTATGCTTCCACAACACATTTGCATTCTCAGTGTCTTGAAACAGTGACTGAGTAATTTTATGGAACTGTTTACAACCCACTTTTCCCGTCCGAATAAATCTGATAGCGATTTTTCCTGGTGTGTGACTCCACTGATTTTAATTTAGTTACACAAAGGAAGATACATATGTGTGTGTGTGTGTGTGTATTTTTAAAAGCATAGCAGAAGGCACTGGAAATGTGCAATAGCGGTTGTTCAAACATCAGTAGTTTAGCTATGTATTGAAACTCCTCCTGTATTTTGTCTACTTTAGAAACCAATGACTTAAAAAATTACATTCTGAAATCCAAAATTTTTCCTCTAGAGAAAAATTTTGGCAAAGCAATGTTCTTAAGACTTAAAGAGCAGCAAACACTCAAACAATTCTCAGTTTATACCTGTTGCATAAATAACTATAAGCCTCCCAAAGGAGGAAAGCCGCACAGGTGGAAACTCTGCAGTCTCATTTCCCTGCAGTTTTCCTGCTGTCAGGGAAACTATCTGGCCTGTGGGGAAGGTAAGGCATAGGCATTTTGACTTTCCACCTCCGGCGCAGTGGATGGGGGGCCCTGTGCCAGGCGCTGCGGGGGCAGCCTGGCTCCCGAAGCTCGTGCCCTGCATGTGCACGCTGGCTTTGGAAAACCTTCCCCACGGCACGAGACTTCTTAGCCCACGGATGTCCCAGGGCTCTCCCAGCGCTGCGCCTTTGTCTACAGTGAAATAATGTTCCTCACACGGAGAAGCTCGGTGCAAAAGCGCCTTACAATTTTCCGCTGGCCTAGAAGGGGAAAGATAAATTCAGCCCCCTCCCGCCTCTGCAGAGATCCCGGCTTCCTGCAGGGGACCGAAACATGCCAGGGAGAGCGTGCCACGCAGGCCGTTAATCCCCTTTCATGGGGAAAGCCTTATCCTCCAGGTGAGGAGGATGAGAAACACGAGCCGAGCTCATCACAGCTGCTTTTGCTAGATCTGAACTGAAGGGCATGGGAAGTCAATCAAAAGGCTTTGCTGAGTGCAGGGGCCTTGCATCGGGCTCCTGCAGAGCACTTGCAGGCTCAGCACAGACACCCCAGGTTACCCGGAGTCGGGCTGCACGGGCCGAGCTGTTAGTGCCTCCCGGACAAATAGGAGCTTCAGCCCCGGGCTCCAGGTACGGTGCTTGATCCTGGCACTTCCAGTTCTGGCATCTGCTATTAGTGGCTTATAAGTTCACCAGACTTTTAGTGTACAGACTAAATTCTTCCATGCCATGTGTCTGACTGCAACTAGGTAAAAAGTCAGCAACCATGGCTCAAATGCTTACGCAATGTAATTATGCAATTATGGAATGATATATTTTGTCCATATTAAAAGCAAACTGATAAAAAACCCTTGCAAGCAGGTGAATCCTCATCTCTGCCATTAGACTGCTACACTAAGGCGGTAAAAACATTTAACCCAAACTTTTCACATCTGACATTAAGTGGTCTTCAGTTTTTGGAGACTGTCCTGAGGTTTACACTCTGATTTGCAGATGTGAGCTGAGCTCTCACATGTGCAATTCAAATCAACTGGACCTAAATGTTAATCAGTGCAGTTGTGAAAGCAATACTAAGTACCCTGAGAAATCAAGTCTTGGGGATCTCAAACTGAATGCTCAAATTTAGTGGACATATTTTACATGAATCTGGGCCTTGGTTCTTTGCCTGGAAAGATGGGAATTTAGGGGAAAAAAGCATTTTATATTAATGAAGTATTTAGAAAACATAAAAACTAGTGAAAAGGGAAATTCATTGTATTTTTGGAGGAGACCATGAGCAGTAATTGCAGTCAGTAACCCCTAGGCCAAAACAGGTAGCAATAAGCCTAACACAAAATACTGAGCAGTCATTTGTGCTGTATGTTGTGCGACATAGAATTTGCATGTGGAAATAGCATGCTATCATACAGTTAAATACTGCAACATATTATACATATGCAAGGTAAGGGGAGACATGATTCAACCCTCCTCCCCAAAACTGTGAAGTGCTTAGCATTGCAAAATTGTCATTCTCATAATGGGGGTGTTTTTGGTTTGTAATTAATGATCACTGCTCTTAGGAGGAGGAGATGTACAGTGTGATCTCGTAGGGCAGACAATAAAGGCACAGACTCACGTTAGAGCTTCAGAGTAGTTGTAATGAGCAGAGACGCCAAGAAACTTCTGCACTTCATCCATCACAGTAGCTGGGTCACTTCTTAGCTGCTGTCCATCAATGATTAGCAACTGTAGAGATAAATATGCTAACTATTTAGAAAAAGGACTAAGATTAACAAAACAATGACATTATTTCCCTCTTGTGACCTTACTAGTGACAGCACGGATTTAAATTGACATGTCATTTTGTACAGTGTTATAACAATTGTGTGACTCAACTTCTTTTTAGATTTATGTTTGTACTTTAATGTGTTGAATCTGTATAGGTGGGCACCTTGTAATTCTTTGTGCGTACATTGTTCAAGCAGAAGAGTTCAAACCTCGCAAGCTAAACCTGAGTCAGAGAATTCTGAGAAAAAGAGATAAGGAAAGAAATATAAAACACTGCAGAGCTTTAGAATGTGTTCATAAAAAATCTGGCAGGAAATAAGAAAAATAATAGAAAGCTCACACATATCTTAGAATTAAATGTGCAGAAGTAATAGAGGGGTAATTTATCTGAGAATTACCACCAGCCTATCAGCTGTGTAAACTTGCAAAATTGTTAGCAAAAGGGTTTTTTTGCTGTTTGTTTTTAATTAAAGAGTGATGTGATATAAAGGTACATTGACTTCCACAAGCAAATGCTAAGTGTATGTATCAAGGGCCTACTGGAGTACCAAACAGTATTACTAATAATAACTCTTCTGGAGGGATGCCTTTTATATTTATTGTGAAGGCTTATTATGAATTATTAAGTTTTTGAGTGCACAGGCTGAGTGAATGCACGTTACTGAGTGCACATTAGTAAGCACCGTGAGTGCACTCTCCGTGTGCACCTTATTAAGAATGCGTGCATTTTGCTGTGTATCTTGTAAAATTAATCACTACAACTATGAAACATGAGTGGTAACCGGGCTTACAAGAAATATGCCAATGTGCACCTGCATGCGTAATAAGAAGGTTGCATTCGCTACTCGCTGCTGCAGGAGCCGGAGAGAAATCTTCCTGACGCTTGGCAGCAGGCCCGGGGTAACGGCAGCTCAGGCACCCCGGTAGCTGGGCCGGGGTGCTCAGCACCCTTGGCTCGGTCTGCACTGCCCGGGACCAGGTGGTGCCCGTGGTGCTGGGGAGAGGACGGGCCCTGTCCCCAAGGCCTGCCTGCCGCCTGGCTGCTTGGAGGCACGGCTAGTTCCCTACTCATGGGAGAGCAGAGAGGCCAGAGATGAAAGAAGAAAGTAAATGACTAACCGAGAGTTTTTCCTTTTTACTGGAAATAGGATTGACCTGCTTCTCCCTTCTGTAGTACAGCCAAAACTATACAAAAAGAAAACTGAGGACTGCAAAAGACAGAGCTTATGCTTCCTTTTATTCTTCTAGGTCCATGACTAAATAAGCAACACTCAGTTCTACCTACTTTCAGCAAAATCTTGGCCCACATAAAGCAACCTCAGGAGATAGGCTTTGTTCACTAAATATCCCTTTTACTTCTTTTTCTTACAATAGGCAGAGGTATGATCTGGTCTATGGATCACATACACAAGACTGCCTTTGCATATGTTTTGTGGTACTAAAAAAAGCTTTAGTTTATATCTGGAGAGAACGTTGTATAGTAACAGGAATGTTCTCTAGGTCTTCGTGTTCATGTAATTTTTTCATGGAAAAGATTCTGAAAGACAATTTGATAAAATATCAGAAGGAAGATGGGACAGAAGAAGGGATTCCTGCTCTAATACTGAGAAAGGCTAATTCTGTACCAGGATCAAACAAATGGGAAATTTTCTACGGAAAGGAATGAGTGGGAGGGGGAATGAAATTTCTTTTTAGAAAAAGGCTTGGCATTTTCTAAATGCATTTGTCAAACCTTCCCACAATGTCTCATGCTGCAGCTGCTCTTTTCGGGGGACCTAGAAGCCTTGACAACCTTGGTTAATCCCAGAAGGGAAGCCAAAAGCCCTGGATCAAGCCCAGGTGGCCACAGTTCATAGTGTTTTTGTGCTGCACCTTTTTCACCAGAAGACAGAAAAATCAACACGCTCCCAAAAACCACTTTGATCTTTGACAAATCTGCGTTTTCTAATGGCTAAGCGTTCCAGTGGGAAATATCCCATCACCTCTAACGATAAGGCTGTATTCATTTTAGGATTTCCTAATATCCTAAAATACCAGGTTGGAAGTTACCTGTGAAGCAGGATAGTGAGTCAGCCACCTTTCGATGTGGACAGCATACCAGCCAGGGGTCAGGCACCTCTTCTGGAGACTCCTTATCTCGGAGGGTGCCCAGTGGCCTGACGTGATCACTTCATAAAAATTGAATTTCAGGGCAGCAGGGTCCTCGTGAGATCGCTGATGCTAACGGAAGATAAGGAGACACATGTCACAGTGGCTCGGAAGATTAAGCCATAAGCAAAGAGGAAAAAAAAGGGAGCAAGCTATTCGCTGCGGTACTGCTAACTCCCATGAAGGGCAAAAATGCGTCTCGTCAGGGCCTCCTTTCAAGCGGGCCCTGCAGCTCTCCCCTCCAGCAGTGGCGACCAGCCTGCGCTTAACCTGGACGCCTGCTCGTAAGCTGCTGAGAGGCGAGGGGGCCGCGGCTCCCCCCTTCCGCACCCCCGAGAGCTCCCTGCGGGGACCGCCGGGTCAGGGCACGTGGGTACGCTCCCTCTAGTACGTCAGACGATCACGGCTAGCTTTAATACATGTAACTGTTTCTCCTATAAAGAGGACACTTTGTCCAGGCACTCCATTAACCGGAAAATCGAGGGAGTCGATTTGAAAATCATGCATAACTTGGTTTCCTGCAGTGTTTAGTCAGCTGCATTCCCGGCAACGCCGCCGCCGCTTGGCAGAGGTTTGCAGACGCCGTCCGGCAGCGCAGGACGGGGCTGGGAGGCTGCGCTTGCGCGAGCGGCGCAGCTGCAGCCACGAAAGGGGCCCGCGGCTGCCCACGAGGGCCACTTCGGGCAGCAATAGCAGGGAGACCAGGAAGCAGGACAAGGCCCCCTTTCAGACAAGGGCCCCAGCGGCACTGCTGTGAGGAGAGCTGCCACGGCTGACAGAGGAGGAGGCAAAATCTGCCGGAGTAGGCACGATTTTTTAGTGCTTTGCATCTCGCACTGTCATCTGTTAAAGGTGCAAATGAGCTACTAAAAAGGGTGGAAGCTGCAACCCTAAACCAAACTTTACTTCTCACAGAACTTGTACTAATATCAGGAATGCTTATTTTCATGCCAGATGTAACATTTTTCATTTGTCTCTATTTTAACACTGTTTTTACTCTTTCCTTTTTTTATATAACTGCACCACGTTCTGCATGCATGCTTCTATGTCTCTTAAAAAAGTGCATCGACTTTCTTCTGGAAAGGTGTGGCCTCGGTAAGAGACAAGAGCGAGTATCCTAGAGTTTCCTAGGAAAACCAGCAGGCTTTCTTTTGTTCCCAGGGAGAAAATGAAAATCATTACTCTTCAGATAATGTCTTTATTTAAACAGCTCAGAAACTTTAGAACACACTGTATACATTGGCACCTTAAATATTGCTCCGGGTTTGTTCCTTAGAAGCTCGAGATCTGGATGACGTATCAGATTCTCAGTCAGAAAAAAAAGCCCAGATTTTCTGGCTGGGCCACACTCTTTCTCCCTCGCGCATCTCACTGGGTGAGCAGCACTGCTTCCCCTCCATATAGTGCCAACCGTAACTGAGATTAAACGGTTTGTTCACAGCTCGTGGCAGCTGTGTGCTGGGAAGTTTCATCAACTATGACGCTGGTGCCACAGGTGCCAACTGCAGGAGCTGTAATTCCGCATCCATTCGATGTTGAAACAGTGCAAATGCTTTGCAGTAAATCCCACTCCTGCTCACGGGCACAAATGCCCACTGGTGTTGGTTATCACTCCCTGCCATTGATTTCACTGCCCGTTTCTCGAAGGCAAGGTCCATACCTGATACCAGGAGTACGCCCGATCGGATGGGTCGATGAGGATGGTGATGATCTTGGCCTTGGGGATGAGGGAAGCAGCTCGTCTAGGAGCTTCCTCGGAATGGAAATAGTTGGCGCTTTTCTCAAAGAGCAAGTCAGTGGTGACATTGGAGGGAGCGGGGAAGAAATCCATGTACCTGGGAGAGGAAGAAAACAATTAGAATTAGCAATACAAAAAAAGGGGGGGGGGCATATCCGTGTGTTTTCACTGTGGAAAGGGGAATTTTCAGAGGTAATTCTTAAGAAGCAAAAATAACTTTCTCAGCTCACTCCAAAACTGGAATAGGAGGAACAAAGCTCAGCTTTTAGCTGGTGCTGGTAACAGCTGATGCCTCCATGAAGTCAGGTAATTAGGTTTTCTCTTCTGATGGATGGAATTTTTGCTAATAAGTTCAGTGTCAGAGGGAAGTCTCTCATCAGCTTGGAGTGAGTTCAGTTTTAGCTGCAGAAAAAATGGGAAAAGCTCCCAGACATCAACCGTTCAATTTCAACATCTCAAAATGTTACATTTTGGAATTGACAAATCTTTTCCTTTGGACTTTTTCAGAATGAGAGTTTTCAAATTTTGGCTTTGAATGGTCTTTCTCATTTATCATTCATTGAGAGTAAAAATAAGTAAAATAGGAGATTCAGTCAAAAGGTTTAAGAATTTAAATGAAGCAAAGTGTGAAACTGCTTTGGAGGCGGCTTTTGGTCCCCTGAGTGTTGCAGGGAACTCCAGGAAATTCCAGTTTTATTGTGGCCAGTTGTTTTCGTATACTTTTCTGCAGAAACAAAGTATGCGTGGTCTCCCTCTGCACACACGATCCCACCAACGTGCAAAACTATGGGCCAACTTGAGTGAAATATGGCAGCAGAGGTCTCAGAGAAGTCTGTCTCTTCCTCTGCATCTTGTAAAAATGGCTGCAGAAGAGTCGTCTTCTGCCTTGAAAGAGAGAAAGGCCACAGCAAAAACCTCTCTATCGCACAGTTATTTATGGGAGAAAGGCAATGTAAATGCTCCAGCTACCCAAAGGCTCGAGCCGTACCCCGGCGCCCTGGGGATCCAGCACCTCTGCTCTTCCTGCTGCTTCTTCCTCCCGTGTAGCACACCCATAGGGATATATACTTTTTAGGTGTACCCCATAATGCAGGCTGGGGATCCCAACCTAGGGTTATCATGCACTTGAATTCGATGTACATCATCTGGTCTTGCGGTATGCCCAAATTCTGCGAGATCTCAGCAATAAGCAGGGAGCGCACAGACTGAGCCAGCAGGCAGCCCCCGACAAGAAGTTTGCTAATGCCCCGAATCACGATTCGTGTTGGACCGAGAGCTATGTGAGATCTCTTTGTTTACGCTGTATGAAAAATAGATGCGAGGCATTTCTTTCTCTTTATTTTTCGTGACACTTTGAACCTAGAAGCTGATCTTGCAGTTGCAGTGATGGCCTGCTTTTATCAGTTAGTTTCATACGGTCTGGACACTCTCCACACAGTAAGTACATGGACAGGGAAAACAGTCCACGGAGATTAATCTTCTTCTGTACGACGTGATGTTTGTCTTACAGCTCAGTTTTTACACAGGGATGAGAACTGCAATTCCCTGGGGAAACAAAACCCTTACCAAATACTTTCCTTAAGCAAAAACTGTAAAAACAATATTTAAAAATTGTAACAGGAGTATCAGACAAAATTCTTTATGGACAGGTTTTTTTCTCCCGAAGAGCAGAATCTTACTTCATGAAAAGACCCATTTCAAGAAAAAGAGTATAACTCATCCCTTTTGAAATTGATACAGTTATGAGAAGACAGCGATTTTATTCAGCATGAAGACAGACATCATAACTGAGCTTGCTGTTGTATTCATTTGCTAAAATATACAAAAATTGTTATTGTAATATCTAAATAAAATTAAGGACTTGATTAAAAGTCCCATTGTTATGAATTAGTTTCTCATTCTCTCTGATAATGCCAAGCATAACAAATTCATCCAGTAATTATGCAGATGTCATACATATTTCTGTAATTGCTCCATTGTGATTTAGCAAGTATTAATAATGAAGACTTCTTTTTTGTTATCCTTCTTACCAGTCAATTCCTTTGTGATAGTTGTTTCCATTGAAGAACTGAACTTCTTCAAAAGTTTTGGGGCTGGGGAGATTACTGATAATGGAAGGATGCATCAGAAGAAATAAATAAAGTGCTGTTGTTCCTACAGCAACAAAAAGACATGCCATTAGGAAACAGAAAAAACTTTGACTTTATTCATTTAAGCAAGTATTTCTGAATCAATGCACACTGACATATACTGGAAAATTAGAGAGAAAATTATTCTTTCATAAGAAAATTGCCTGTTGCTGAGAGGCATGCGTAAGCACAGGGTGTTTTCAGACGGAGCCGGGAATGTGCAGGGACCTCTTCTGTGCTCATTAAACTTTGCACATTTCAAAACTCCAAATTCTGCTCTCCGATGCAACTATGATGCTGCTGTTGATGATATTGCTCGCTTGGCTGCGTATTTAGCCAGGGATGGAATTTGGCCAGAGCATGTTTCTTTTTAATCTATATGCTGCCCAAAGCTTTTCAAATGTACCCAGTGTGGGAATATGCTTCTGTTGCTCCCAGCACTGCACTTCTGTTCTCTCTTTATTTTTCCTGGGGATAAAACTCTTTCAAGTGACATTGTATATTTAAGTGCCAATAAGCCTGTATGTAATAAGCATGCTTTAAAATCCCAATAACAATAATTTTCTCTGTTATTTCTTTGATAAAAACAACCGAACTGATATATGATGTTAAATGAAATTTCAGGAAAATGTGTCTTTAAAATTGCTCTTCAGTGATTTTATGCTATGCAAAATATCACTGGACTATGAATCAAGAACTCCCGTCTTTTTGTCACTGTCATCGAATTTCTATATTATCTTGGATCAGTCATTTATTTCCCTGCCTCAGCATCCACTTTCTGTAGTATGTCAGTAACAGTAATAGCTGTCTTGGGAGTGGGAATATGTGGCTTAATTTAAATAATGTCCTGAGACCTCCAAAGAGGCCTGTAAGGTGGTAAGTGTGTTTACTGTCAATTAAGGTCTCAAACGATGTTGAGATAATTTGTCAAAGAACACAAATAACAAACTTCACTTAGGGCACCCTGACAGCACATTTTTTTTACAGTGGATGTTTGCGTTGCTTTCTGGCATTTGCTCTTATCACTGGGGGACTGAACTCCACAGTGAAAGCAGGTGGATGGAGCTGTCACGTACCAGCACCTCTACCTGGCTGTTGTACAACCCCTTTCATCTTTTGCTCTCCAAAGCCTGTGCCTACTGGCTCTGAAAGTGAAAAAATATCCTGATGGAAACCATCAGTGAAGCAGTTTAATTCTATTTGTTATTCTCATCTACAGCCACCCTTTGGTGCCTGAGAAAGTAATCAGTGCAAAATTATCCCTTAAATAGGTGTACACAAATGCTGTTAATTGCCTGCATTTGGTTTCCAATGTTTCTAATCGCACCGCTTCCCTCATTGTGCAGGAAATTCTGCACCTTTACTGTCAGCGAAATCCAACCCTGGAAAGACTGAGCACAAAGCCTACACTGTCTAACACTGTTTAAATCTCTCCTTCAAATAGGGATGAGCCTGAGGGGAATTTCACCCCGTTTTCACAATAAAATCTAGAATGGCAGGAGAAACAGTGGAATCTCACTGCAAGAGAGAGTCTCCCTAAAATACTGAGCTAACTTATCTTCCTGGAAAGAAGTCAGCCAAATGTACCACCAAAATAATTGGTCCCCATATATTACAAAGCATCTTCTCTTACAGAGAACAGAGACTGCTGTGAAGTTTGGTGGTTTTCTGTTCGAAGAATTGTGATAGTAATCCAATGATGGGTGGTAGTGGAAGGCGAAAGCAGTTTTACTATAGGAGCAGTTGTCCCTGTCTGTTGGCAGTGCAGGAGTCGACAGGAGAAGCCCACAGGTACTGGGAAGGCATTATCGCTATAGCTGGGAGCTGGCTTCAGTGTACAGGAGACCAATACACATGTGCAGGACTGGGGGGCTTGCTACCAGCATGCGTGGGCTTCAAAAATTCGTTATTTCCTACCTGTTTTCTGGGGTCCTATGACAAGGAATTTGGGTAGATGGTCACAAGTTTTATCTCTGGACCAAATATCCCTGTGTCGTTTATCGTCACATGGGTTCTGAAGAAGAAAAAAAGAGAATTGCTTATGTATGTATTGTAAAAGTATTGCACGCACGCCAGTCACTGCAGGATCCAGTTGCTGTACGCTAATGCCAGAGCCTTATGCTAAGTAGTAAGATCCCAGATTTCCTCCTAAGAGTTTATTCTCGACAGCTATTGAGCACTCTGGATCCGTGGAAGCACTTACATTTTGGCACGTCCTGGAGTGCTAAGTACACAGGGACCGAGCTGCTTGGCACCTTTCAGGACTGACCCTTAGAGAGCTTCCAGGGAAGTCGGTAAAGCTACAGTTTTGCACATCTTAGGAGGATCAATGTCAAAATCCAGACCCTGCGAGACTTCCTCTGTGTTAGCCTGGCTCTTTTCATGAGCTCAGAGTCCTCAGGCATATGCTTAACCATAGGCACTCAGGTACGTGCCTCTGAGGTCCCTTTGATGGAAATTGAGTGTGTATATCATGGTTTTGCATGACTGAGGATTAAGTTCAGTCATTAAAAAAAAGAGAAAAGAAAAGGAGAAAAAGATTAAAATATTGATTTAATCAGGCCTTCATTTGATGTTAAAATAGAAACCTCTGTTTGAATACCTTCAAGGCATTACTTTCTTAGGTGACAAAATGGTTTCAGATACATAGTGCTTAGCATCAATTTTATTTACATAAGAATCCAAAAGGAAGGACAAAACAGAAATGTGAGATATTATTCATCTCCTTATCTTTCTACTACCTATGAATAGAAAATAAAAATGTGTGAACAAAAAGCCCCACAGAAAAGGTTAGGATTGACTATTCTTTAAGGCAGATATCATATGGATCCTGCTTTTGCATGGTATTGGCTGGTAACAGAAGATACAGTTTGTTAGTGAAGAAAGTTAACAAAATATAATGGAGAAAAAATAATGGAGAAAATCACTAATGTGAATCATTGCGGCTCCACTAAACTCAATGGAAATATTATGGATTCATACTTCCTCTGCATCTGGGCCAAAAATAATAGGGAAAATTTCCGCTCCATTTTACCAGTGTAAGCCTGAAATAACTGCATGGATCTCCATGGTGTCACTCTGGATTTATGCCTGCATAGCTAAAAGCACAATGTGGCACATCATAGTCTGAATAAGAGAGGAACCAGATAAGTATAACAATGATTTGAAAATTACAGTGTTGACACTACAAGCAGCACTACCGTACGTTTGAAATGCAAGTGGAAAACAGTCATCTGTAGTCTGTGCAGAAACCCTCTTCCATGCTTAAATAGCATCCCATTCTGCTAACCGCGTTTGCTGCTCTGAGCCTTCCCACCTCCCCTTCTTGCTGTGCCGCTGAAAGGGATTCAGACGGCAGGATTTCCTTCTCACAGTTGCCGTGATATCACAGTAGTGATTCCCCGCTAACAGACCTGGTGAAGCTGCGCTGTTCACCTTGCGAGAGCTCTGGCTGCCTGCTGGCTGTATTCACTGCCCTGACTGTGCAGCGCGGTTAGTTAATACGACGTGATGCATCAAGGAAACTACAGACAGCGGGGAGGGAAGGGAAGCGCTCTCAGATAAATGGCAGTTGGATGCTTTTAATGTGCCTGATATTGGCTGAGTGGAAGCCAGTCCATTTCTAGACTAAAGTAGTTGTCTGTGAAGAAAATTCAAATAATCTGCAAAGGCATATGGAAAAAAATAAAATATTTTAATGTGAAGTGGGCTTTTCCTTTCTTCCCCCCGCCCCAGGATAAGGTTCTTACTTCAGCACGCGCATTGCAATTGAGGGTGTGAGCGAGATGCGCCCTTACCTGCCAAAGAGGGTCCGTCTGCTCAGGGAAGAGCTCGAAGTACTTCTGCGCCAGCTGTACCGGGGGCAGCGTCCGGAGCTGGAGGTTGGTTGAGCTCTTCACAAAGTTGGCCAGGTTCGCAAAGGTATATAACCCCAGGCGGTCGTTCCCGTAATTGGACAAGTGGGTCATGAAGACGCTGATCTGGGAGGCAAGAGAAAGCTTTCAGGAGCGGGACATCAGGAGGTGGCAGCGTCGGTGCAGATGCTGGGGCTTCGCGGCTCCTGGGAAGGTTGTGCCAAACCCTCGCTCCCTCGCCCACGAACAAAAGAGGATGTTAAACTAGTCCCACTTCCTAACCTCCCTGCGAGCTCCAGTAGTTCCTCATATTCCTCCACCCTTTCCCCCACATTTCTGAGGACTTTTTTTAAAGGCAGCTATTATTTACAGAATCAGCTTGAAAAGCCGACTAGTACGCTATCTCCCCCACATGCAGGGTGTGTTGATTTGTTTCAAATGGCAGGGCTGTAGGTAGATAAGTAAGTTCCAAAATATAAAGCTTTCAAGCCTTCATGAATGATGATATCTCAGCTAAATATCACTATCATTGATTTCTCCTTAAAGGCAACATAACTTCTTTCTATTTATCAGCCTTATTATATTTCTCCTTTACATGGTCACTGCCCTGTAGATCTCATTTTTTCATTCAGCGAGATAAAGAGAAGAATTTGTACGAATAGTGTGAAGAATGTATTTCCCAGTATTTTCTTTATAGGAGGCTATCAAACTCAGCTTCACCACTGCAAAGGCCTAGTTTATCTGTATATCACCATTATTTAGCTTTATGGGGATGCTATCAAAGTGAGCATTGTTACTTGACTGCTTTCCTCCATAACGTGGCCTCAGATAGGAGGCCCACTGACAGTGCAATTTAATTACACAGCTGTCAAGAAATAACAACATGGTGGTAACTAAACAGTGTGCATTCTTTTTCCTGTAACAACTCTGAAGTAAACAACCAATAATATGCAGCCGATCGCAGAAAGTACAAGTTAACTTCTGCGACCACAGCAATTAAACCAAAAGGCATGCCGAGCAGGGCACTTCTTAATGATACCATGCTTCAAGGTGGCCTTAATATGAAAGAAAAAAACAGAGTTATAATGACACTTATAGTGACCTCCAGAATATGATGGTGGGAAGTTTAGCATTTTGTTATCCTACCTTAACGCTGCCTCAGACTAGTAAAGGAAAATAAAGCACCAGCCTTGTGAGCTCAGTGCTCACTTGATAAGAATAATGCATCCGCACACAGTAAGAGTTTCACTTTTGCCCAAGTCCTCTGCATCTATCGTAGCTATGAGTTTCCCAAGACAACACGGATTATTTCAGGTCAAGAATCCCCACAAAGACAGTATCGTCAGGGTCCTTAGACAGTATCGTCAGGGTCCTTATGTGTAAAGGGCTCCTTTGCACAAAGTTAAAAATATCTCCGTATAGGAGGTGTTTATAGATGACCTTTATGAAAGTGTCCCTTCGTGCTACACTGAGTTCCTGCAGCCCAGGAGAACTGTAAAATAAAACGGAAGTGGAGCCGGACCCATCGTACTTAGGTGAAACGGTGCTGAGTAGCAGGCATCAGTATGTGACAGATGAGATACTCAGGATGTGGGCAGTATTTTGCACTTTCTTTTCATGCAGCCAGTTAATGTGTGTTCTGTGAGTGCACAGACGCAGGTTCATTTGATGTCGGGTTGGACTAGCCTCAAGAGAGGGACATTGACTCAACACTGTATCTCGTAGCCTTTTTGCACCATCTTTCCTCAAGAGTTCACAGCCTCGGGCGAGGGACCCAGCCCGCCAAGCCTTAGGAGAGGCTGGTGCCTAAAGCATGCGATACGAAATAGCCGGCCTGCTGGGCCCCCCGTGTCTCCTAGCTCGGAGGAAGGCTTGCAGGGGCAAGGGGGTTATCAGCCAAGTGTCCTTCAGGGTCCCAAGTAATTTACTTGCTTTGCAGCTGGATACCCATGGCCAAGTGAGTCTCTTCTAGGAAGATTAGGAAGGGGAATGGGCAGCTCAGCTGCAGGCACTTGGCACTGAGTGTGCATGTAAACAGCCCTCACTTACAGGGTGGTGTGAGAGGTGGAGGGGATTCCTGCTGTGTGGTTTGGGAGTGTGTGTCTTCTTGCTTTGGGAGATGTGGCAGCAGACCTGCTGTCCTGCGCCCCTGGAGCATGCTCAGGTCAGTGAGCTTTTTCTCTGTAGCTTGTGTGAAGCTGGGTGGGTGAATTGGGTCAAGCTGGGTGTGCTCTGGGTTGGCAGAGGCAGGTAGGAGTGTATTTAGGCTGCATTTCTTTAGGGGCTTAAATTTGATGTGCTGGAAGTGTCAAGGTGTGTGCTGTTGCTGTTTGCAGGTGGTTATGGTTGGGAAACTGGAAGGCTGTATATGGACTCAAGCCCCTTGTCTCAGCTTGATAGCAACTACATTTCCCAATGCTGGGAAGCTCTGAGCTTCAGTGTTAGGGGCTTTTTGTACCTAAGGTTGTGGGGTCACTATCACTAACCTGTGTAGCCCAGTACTGCTGAAGGCTAAGAGCCTTCCAAAACAAATCACTGGTACCCCTTAAAATTGAGTTTATTCTTCAATACGTTGCTGCTTTGTGGTAGCTTGAGCTCTAGAGAAGGAAAGTGCTGCTGACCAAAATACTGTGTTTGTAGTGAACCATAGTCTTCCACCTTCTAGAACAACCACAGTATAAAAAGCTGCAAGCTTTCTGTTTTTGCCCTCTTGCTCTGCTAATGTGCCACTCTTCTTGTAAAACATTAGCCCACAATGTTTAAGAACGTGTCTGTTAGTTTGTTAAATTATTTATAAGGCTTTTAGTACTTCTATAAGGGGAAGATGGATGCAGCTTAGGAAAAAGTGTCCCTTATGGCTCATCTGCAACATGTTTGTGCTATGCCCACTTTATTCCACAAAAGGTAATTTATTCTTCATTTTTATTCTGTTATGAGCCTTCTTTGAGTGAAGACTGGCAACTGCTCAAGATTTTTTTTTTTTTTTTTTTTTCCTATCAGCTGGACTCTGTAGACTTCAGTGCCTGTGGTGTTTTATGGTTGAAAAGTGTTTGACATAACTGGAGCAGGCATTAAAATTGCCCTACATAGTGTGCGTCTCCAAACGTGCTAACTCAGAAGCTTATAAGCAAGGTAGTGAAACTTCTTCAGTTTCTCAGTCTACTGGCTCTTTTTTCTTTCCAAGAAAAAAAAAAATTGTTCAGGTTTTGCGTCCTGCTCATAAGTGACAAGTGTTTCCTATACACTATTTTAAAAGTGAGGCAACGAGTAAGTAAACACTTAAGAAATGTTGATAGAGAATAGCATCTTGTCCCTGAAGTATCTTTCTGTTCTTGATAAGTGCCAAAGAGTTTGTCAGTGACATTTAATATTATTCCAGCAAAAAAAATGTATGCAAGTAAATCTACTTATTCTTTCTACTTTTTAACTTTGACCTTGGACAAGACTTTTCCAATGTAAAAGTATATCTCTATGAGAGAGAGTAGGTCACTTTAGACTGCAGCCTAATCAAAAACATCCAGCTGATTACTCTTCAAGGAGTCAAAAAAAATCTTGGCTGCATCTCTTGACTTCTCTTGCCCCTCTGGTCTTATTTGAAGTGGGAAAAAGATGAAAATATATATGGTGTGTTGTATATGGTATAAAAGCATGTTTAATTCTCTGCTCTTTCTATCCAAATCCTTTGAGAGAAAAGGAGATTGGTATTAACTGTTCATGTTTACAGCACAAACGTTCACAGACGTGCATTTTGCTGCTGCTGAGCAGTGGAGATGCGTAAGAAACCGTCGCTGTCTGTCGAGGCGCTGCGTTAGCGCAGTGCTGTTGGGGGCCCTGTGGCTGACACTGCGTGCGATGCACGACGCTGCTGCAGCGCTTTAGTGCGACAGGGCTGTGCAAACTGGGGAAACCCAGCAGCGTCCCCTCCTGCAGTGCTCTGAGCAAAACTGGCGAATAAGAGATGGCAATTTGTTTCTATACTTTCCCTGACCAAAAAGCAAGCTGCGACGTGCAGGCTGGCAGTAACCAGCAGCCAGCCTTCCATCGAGGCAGGGTAACGCTTTCGGAGGGGAAAGGTTCTGGTCACCTTGCCTTAGGCTTGGGTTAAGCTAGTGTAAGCAGTGCCTGTTATGCAAAAGCATAGAGAGCTTCTGAATCAAAACCCTTGTTATTGACGCACAACCAGCAGGCAGCACGGTATGTTAAGTGCTGCTGGCTGTGCACTGCTTTGGAGCCCGTTCTGCTCCCCGGGCAGTGCGTACCTGGGCACAAGCGCCTGGCAGGGCAGCAGTGCTTGGCTGAGGCCCTGGTTTGTACCAGTGTGGTATCATACTAGTTTTGGTAATCTGTCTCTGCCTTTGGCCTCTTCACTGTGATCACTGATATTTTGAGAGGCTGGAAGGGGAGAAAATGCTGAAGGCATAGATATGAAAATTTTTGTATGCATTCTTCTCTCCCTTTGAAATTCGTCTGCCCTCCACTGTCTGATCCAGATCTCAGTTGCTGGCTTCCTTTCACTCCCTGTAATGCATCCTCCCCCTATCCCCATCACTTTCCCATCTCTGCAGTCAGAGTCCTTTTGTTACAGAAGTGTTCTCTATTATTATCCCCCATCTTATTGTATGCAGATAAGAAAGAGCTATAGCTTTTCAGCTGTGGATTTCAAAAGATCTTACAAAAGTAGAGTGCTGAGATTTATATTTTGCTGGTGAGGAGCCTGAGGTGTGGAGGGATGGTGTGATTTGCAGAAGATAAATCATGAAGCTGATAACCTCTGATCCACCCTGGAATCTACTAGACAGAAAGCTGGGCACTGAAGTATTTGGAAGAAGAGAATAGCTACTAATACCAGTTAAAAGGGGAAGAATTATTTATACAAAGAGATTCCCTATCCAAGTAACAAATATCTGGGGACAGCTCTTCAAAGTCAGTCAGATTTTCCTCCTCAAACCTGCCCTCAGTTTAGGGAGAGGTGAGTTAGCCTGTTTTCTCCACCTTCAAGAGCAATGCGTAAAGTGTTAAGGGCCAAAGTCATGAGTATAAACTGCCCTTGTATTTTTTTATAAATCTATTTATATTAAAATAGATATATACAAAATCCTGCTTTTTGTTCAACACTGCAACCATTCCAATTGGTGCAAGACTAAATGTTCAGCCAGCTTATTTCTCCCAGTTTGTTACGTGCTCTCTATTAATGTTACAAATAGGCCCACAGTGGCCTGTAATTTCTCTGCTCTCTAAAAGACAGGGGAGGAGAAGGATGGGACTAGATTTCTCAGGCCACCTGCACAGTCAGTGTGCCTTTTGGCTGGTAAATTATGTATCGTTTCCCTCCTTAGGCTGGGTGGCCAAAGGGAAGGAAAAGCAGATACTTTATTTCCTTCATGGGACAACCTGATGGAAGCACTCCTCCATCTGCTAATTTACTTGTTTCCCTGCTTCCAAGTCGTAATATCTGGTCAGTGAAGTATTAACAAACCTGAGCTGCAGTGACCTGAGCCAGCTGGGCATGTAAACGGAGACCTTGCTGGGACGAGGGCAGCTGTGCCGGCTGCACCTCAGCTTTGGGTCTAACTGCACTGCTTGCACCTATTACCAGGCTGGTTGTTGGCTAGGGATGGCACTGCCGCACCATTTTATGCTCTGGTTCTCGTATTTGGGGCTTCTTAAAATTGGTTGCATCATCCACAGATCACAGGCAGCTGGCTAGCATATTCTCTGCATGTAAAGTTTGTGTACACATCTGTGTGCTTACAAACATGCAAATGAAGTCTACAACAAGCCAAAAGTATAAATTAAAGGGCTTGTTTTAAAAATTATTGTAACTTAACTTCATGATAGATCTGCTCCAAAGTGCCCAGAAACTGCTTTCTGTACCCAGTTATAGCTGTGAATTTGGAGAAAATGCATTGTATTACTATGCAAGCATAATAAAGAGGTTTATTTCCTTCTGCAAATGTAAATCTCAGTATGTTCTTAACTAAAAGCATTCACAACTACATCATAATATGCCTGATTGACTAACACATAAAGACAGGCATTTTTTTATTTTAACAATTCTTAGTTTAATTTAGTAATATGCAGAATGAGAGTGAGAATAATTGCTGTACTGCCTAGTAGAAATATTTTTTAAAGCTAATGAAGTCTTACCAATGTGCTTACTCGCAGTAATATTGTGTTATGTATTTGTGAAGTGCTGGGTAAAGGTTTCCAGTTTATATTGCTGTGTATAATGGTGATTAGATTTAGTTCTACCTATTAACTCTCCATTAACGATGTACTCTTGCTAAACACCATGTAGCTCAAAATATCCTAAATGTCAGAGGAGCGGCTGTTTATGGTGACATAGTTAGAGATGGGAATCAGTAGGTGAATTGTGGATGTGAAGTCTGGTGTATGCAGCTAGACTAATAACTGTATACCTCAGCTATAGGAATCCTGCCATGTGGGCTTGGGTTCAGACTTGCATCCCAATGTCTCCATTGCCGCTACTGCACCAAGTGTGATTCTGGCATCTCCTTGGGAAACCACTACTGCAAAGCTCACCTCTGATTTTTGGCCTCCTTTCCTGCCTCCAGCCCTGTGACCCTGCCTTGCTCTCTGGGGACATGAAGAAAGTACCTCTCACTTAGCCAGAGTGGCACCCAAATTGCCACTGGATGCTTGCAACGTCCAAGCGCCCTGGTGACACCAGCCGGTGTTGCAGCACTGTGCTTAGCCCCCCGTGGCGATGAGCAGGAGGAAGGCTTGTACCCCAACGGCCCTGTGAAGTGCAGGTGCCGGGAGCGGGGACCCCTCACTGGCTGGCTGCCTCCCTAGGGCTTCGCTTTGACCAGCTCAGCCCATGAGCTGCCTCGGTGCCAAACCCTGAAAATCTCCCCTGTGGCAGGGGAGTGCCCCACGGTCCCGCAGTGCGGGCACAGCTCTGGGGCGGGGGGGGGAAGCTGTTGAAGTCCAGCGGGATTTTTATGATGGTTGGGTGACCCACACTGCATGTTAGCAACAGCTGTGAAAACCCCATCTGGGCCTGAGCTGCTCTTTCAGAGGCTTAAATCTATCAGAATAGGTGATCATCAGGAGTCCAAATATCCTGAAGGTGAAATGGCAAAGTGACTTTCAAAAAATGGGACATAAGTGCTTTTAAAATTCAATCTTTTTGTATATATGCATGTGTTTACTGCCAGATTTATTTTATGCTAAAAATCACCCAGCTTTAGGAGCACAGGAATACTTTACATCTCATTTGAGAGCATTTATCTCTGGAAGGCTGAGGGTAATAATCACATCCTCTGCTAGTGTAAATTCCTTCAGCCCTACAGAAATCTGCACAGCTCTGACTTGTGCAGGAGCTGAAGTTAAGGTTGTTTCAGTGTGTTGCCAGAAGCCCATGTTTCATCGCCACTGACAATCTTGTTGTTGGTACTAGTTATTTAAAAAAAAAACCCACAGCACAAAGCTTCTGGTTTATCCTTCCAAATCACCTATGTCCCTATCCTAGAATTAAAAATTCCTGGAAAAAGGGACTGTTGGTGCTCCAGCTTCCAGCAGAAGCATAACCCAACCTACCTTTCTGGTATTGCTGGGCCCTCTCAAAGAGGGCTCTCCAATACTGCAAATCAAATATTGGCCCATACCTCTATCAATTATTTATGCTGATATTTAGAAAAGTGCCTATTCATCGATCCAGCACTTGCAATGAAAAAAATCAATTACAAAACTTATGTATAAATGATGTCCTCCACCTCATCCTCTTGACCATTCAATAATTAAATAGGAAGAGTGTTCCCTGTAATGTCCTTTCCTCCAGCTTGGCCTCCTGCCCTGCCCCATGCTGTACAGCTCAAGAACAGGGATAGGCCTCACATGTGGATGTTCCCCCTCTAAGAGGAACTTGTTTGCTGTCTTCATGCTACATCTTTATTTTTCCCTGGCTTCTGCACTACCTAGATTAAAATTTAGCATGAAGGGGAGAATTAATTCCTATAAAAGAATTGTGTGGCTCAACATCGTGCAAAACGGACATGTTGGGGAAATGCATGGTGTGAGCATCCTTTTCATGTAGACATATGGCAGCCTATTTACTGCTCCTCTCCTGCAAAAAATGTCTCCTAGAAAAATGGATTTTGCTCTTCTTTTTTCATTGTGCTAAGAAAATGCTCTGCAGTTGCTCCAAGAGCAGACTCTCATAATTGGATCTAGATGGCAGCATGTTGTATTCCTGAATGTGTAAATGGGATGTCATGGCTGAGAAATGCAAAACTGTCAAGTGTCCATTTACTAATACCAAGTAGCTCTATGCTAGGCTGACCACAGAAATACCTCTTGCAATTTCAAGTGTTTAATATATTTCACATCCTGACAGCCTCCTATTACGGATTACAGACTTTTCTTGTACCTTATGAGCCAGAGCCCCATTCACCGATAATGAATCGCTGAATGCTGGGGCCCTTCATGCAGCTGCTTGTGCGGGAACACAAAAAGGAAGCGGGAAGTGAGGCTGCTACGTTGACAATGCACTAATTTTAATAATGACAAATTCTTTCTCCAGAATTCAGCACTATTCATATTCATGACCTTGTGCTACCGAAGCAAGTCATTTACATGCCTGAAAATTGTGTTTTTTACCCTATTTCCACTCTGCACATCTATTTTAGCATTCTTGACAGGATAATCAAATATTTTCCAAACATGATATCTCTAAAGAAAGCAAGGAAGGCAGTAGTATTTGGAAAGAAGTTTTCCCCTTTGAAGGAGAAACGGATATTGACCAGCCTTTTATTTCCCATGCACATATTCATTAGCCATCGTGAATCAATGGTAGTATAAGGCTTTGGGCAAGCTGTATAGATGTCATAGTTGTATCCATGTTGTTTTAACACTCCCTGTTCAAAAAGGAAAACTGTTTCTCATTTACCCAGGAAAGTTTTCTACTTTTTCATTATTTACTTGGTATGATTAAATGAATGTTATCAACACACAACTCCTGTGCCTTGCTCTCTTTCCCTATGAGAATAAAATATCAATATTTGCTTTTATTTTCTAATATCTACCTAATCCTCACTTTTTAAACAAAGGCTAAATCATGATAACACTTCAATACAGCAGCCATTTCTCAGGTTGTGTGTGTATTTGATACCCCTGAAGCCTCTGGTCCCAGAAGAAGAAAGTTAGGAGATTCCCCTCCATTAATTTTATATATATGTTTTCTTGTATAACCTGCAATTTTAAAAGGTTTTTACAACTTATTTTAAGATAGGCTGTCAGAGCCTGCAAGAGGTGATGGCTACTATTGAAGACCTTATAAAAATCATGTACAGCTGCGTTAGGGTGGAAAAAGTAAATGGATTTTTATTTTTAAATCTGTTCATTTGTCACACTTGTATAATGATGGTCGGTACATCTAATTGTGGCCAAACTTTAATGAGTTCTGCGCAAATGCAATGTTACCACCTATATCTGTAGGTACTGTGAAGTCTTTCCAAAAATCTAGAGCAATTCAATCCTCCTGCTATAAGAAAATACTACTTTTAGGGGAAACTTATGATACAGGATTTTTCTTTGTCAGCGTTTTCTCACTGAAAATACTTCCTTAGAATATAAACTTATTCGTTTTAGACTTGAGAATAAACCCAAATTCAGATTATGCAAATGCACCAGATGAAAGAGGATTTGGGTACCATTGCCTCAGGTCAGATTGGTAAACCAACAGTTTCTGGCAACATGACAAAAGAATTATCACAGAAGCAGCCTTGAAGTCTCCAGACGCTCTGGACTTCAGATTTCAAAGATGATCAGAAGAGCCTGTATGTGAAGATAGCTGTCAATAACTCATTTCATTGACAGCATGCATTGCACACTCCTTAACTTCTATCAAGCAACAACAAAATACTGATCAAGGCTGTCAGCTTCCTTACTCATCCTCTGCAGAGGATAAAAATCACTACACCTTCAATTACTTTGTACCAATTAATAACTTGGGTGTTCCTTGTCATCAGTTTGATACTAAATGATATCCTACCCTCAGTAACTAACTATAGTAAACTGAAGTTCTGTCTAGTAGTGCGCTAAAATAGCCCTCCAGTTTTCTTAACTTCCTGATATTGTATGGATTGTGCAGCCTCCGCAGCAGGAGGGTCTGCCTAAGCTGGCAGGTGAGTGATGCCTCTGACCAGTGTCCCTCCCTGGCTCCCTGCGCTTGCACTCCCACCTCTGGAGAGGTGTGCTGCAGGCAGCACTTAGGCAGGGTTATGAGCCTTGTGTTTATTAGAGCTTGGGAAAATTGCAAAATAATTCTAAATAATGTTGTGCCTGTTCTGTGCATGTGTGTAAAGTAATTCTGGGTTTGGCTCTGCAGGAATGAAATAATGGCAGCACGGATTATGGAAAGAGACTTTTTCCTAAAATAGTGCTTCCAAGATTTGAGAAGGACCAGATATGCTGGTCAGCAAGGAGCAGCACTGGGCACTTGCAGGAAGCTATATGATCCTCTCCCCTTGAGGATCACTACTGGCAGTGCAGTAGGCCCCCCCCACACACACACACACTGTGCCATTGCCCACTTTGCCTAGGTGGGAAGTCAGCTCCACCATATGTGGCAGCTGATGGCATCCAGCAGCACCTACTCCTATTTCTTGATTTTCATTACCCAGTGAAACGGACGGCACACAGCCAGGTATGTCATGCAAACTCTGCTGCAATATGAAACAGCTATGGAGGACAAGGAGTTGCTGCGTGACACTAAAAACCCACTGGTTAAAAGCAATGGCTGGACTGGATATAGATGAAAATACTGAGCTCAGCTTTACACCATGTGTACAGGGAGACAACAGATGATATTCCAGTGCCTGGGCTGGAGCTGTGACTTTGGAGTAGCCTTGTGGGCAGTCTGTAGGCTTGCTTTCTTCTGCCTTCACTAACTTTTCCCCCAGGTTTGGCATTATTTCCAGGGAAGGGTCAGCTTTGCCCTCTGTTTGTGTATGGTTGCTCCTAAATGTCTGATATCTAATTAAGTAATGGCATGTTTTAGTAGCATACAGATATTGCAGATAACCCAGGAGGGATTGGTGTTTAATGTAGGTTAAATATCTTTGCAGCAGAAGTAATTACTTTTCTAGAATTTCCAAAGTATCTTAAGGGGCCTCTTACTTGGGTGAGTGGAAAATAATCATAGAAAATTTCTTCCTGTTTGACTTGGTTTAATGAAGTAAACTGCCCTTTCAGTACTTTGCTTGAAACATCATATTTAGGTTTTTAATGCTAAACCTCAGCTATGTAGATCCTAGGGAATATGATGATATATAATTAAGTGCTTGCTCTCCATGTAATACCTGTGTGGTGGTGATTCCTGGATGAGAACAAAAGACAGTGCTGTTCAAGAATATGTGTAAACAGCTATAGCAGTCAACTAGGGGCACTAGCAGCAGCCAGGCTGCCAAATAACTAATAGCAGTGGTAATAAATATTCATGGACACTGCATCTGAGCAAAGCAGTGTGTGCAGGCTTATCCATGTACCTGGCTGAACAGCTTCTCTAGCTGTGTGCAGTGGGTCACCTGAGAGCACTCTTTCAAATTTTTCTCAACTACAATGATCTAAGGTTAACTTTTTTTCTCATCCTACACCCTGGATATGGCCCTGACTACTCGGCAGTTTCTAGGGCAGGCAATATTTCTGTGCAGGAGGAAACTAATTCTGAAATTTGGGTAGCTGCCATCCTCAAGAATCTCCACCTTAAGGAAGCAAGGATTTGCTTTAACTAGCACTGCTTGGCATTGCTTAAGGGCTGTTACACTTGGCACCTGACAGTTTTAATACTGCAAGAGGAAGCTCGGCATTTCCCAGGTCACAGCCTAACGCAGCACGTTATGGGGCAAGCGGTCCTGCTATCTTCAGTAGGACTGCGGTAAGTTCAGCAGCAGCCCATGCTAGTGCTTTCTTTGACTAGTTCTTCAGCAACTTTTTTCCTCTCCATTTACCCTTCCAGTTGATGAGTTAAATGTCATTCTCCAAGCTGGCTGAACTTTAGCAGAAATGTGGTCACATATCTGCTAATGGCAAATAATGGTCAAAGTGATCATTAGTTTGGATAAGCATCCATAAATGTGACTTTCTCTGACGTTTCTCCTGAGACAGATGTGCTAAATAAGATCTGGCTCTGTCTTTTGAATGATGCAATGAATTATGTCTATTATCATTAATGTGGCACTTCATAGTCTCCAGGTAGAAGAAGCTAAAATCTCTCAGAACAATACTGACATTCTCTACAAAAATTATTGGACAAGACCCAGCATAGCACATAAATAGTTGGAGGAGAGCTATAAATCATCTCTTAAATAAGGCCTCATACAAACACTGATGAAGTATTTTCACCAGGATACTTTCTTTCAAACTGTGAAGAAAGAAATGCCAGGCAAGCTGATGTAAATTGGAGATGCAGGAGATTGATCATTTGTTTTCATAACTCTTCCACTGTCATGTTGCTATTCTTGCAGTTTTATGAAGAGCTGACTAGTCTGTTACGGAGCATTCATAAATGATGATTAATTAATCCATTTTGGTGGCCTACTCTGAGCAAACAAACCTCAGTTGATTTAATTCTCCACTCCTGGTTTCAGAGGGGGGAAAAAAAAGTATTTTCAGTTCACTAGAGGATATAATATTCTCAAAACAGCCACTTTCCAATTAATTTTGAATGCTGAACATAGCAAGGAAACTTTGTTCTTGTCCATTTACTTCTATTAAGGATTTATTTTCAAAAATCAGAATTCTGAGTCAGCTCATTTTTACCTTAAAGGTTTGTTCCTGACACTTTAATAAATTATAGTATGGTGTGTGCTTGAAGGTAACAGATTCTTTTTCTTTTTACCCAATAACCCTCTTGTTGACACAGTCATTCATTACTATTTCTGCCATCACCTAACTTGCTGAGAAGTAGTATCGATAAAGTATCATAATACACGGTATAGAGTATCAACTTGCATAAAGAAGGAAAATCTTATGAAAGAAAGAGCATGGAAAGAAGGATCATGCGCTATCCTTGAACTGTTTTCTTCATGCTCTGAGTTACAAGTTAATTAGTTGCTAAATATGCTGCTGCTGTAGGCTTGAGTCTCCATGGGATATTTTCCTATACCACCTCTCTTCAGCTGGGGTGGCCATGTGGGATGAAGAAAAAGAATGATTTAAAGAAAGTTTCAAAAGCCTGAGCTAATATGAAATGGATTTAATCCAACACCTGGAGTTGGCTGATAAAAGTGGCTTCAACTTTTGTTTGTATTATAATAATTTCTATCATGTTATCAGTGCTTACAGGATTCTTGTTACAAAAGGAAGTATCTTTGGTGGGGAAGAGGTGATTGTGCTGTAGATATACTTGTGTTGAAAGACAGCACACTACAAAGGAACCTGCATGTTGCTTGTACTGAACCTCAGTATGCGCTGTGGCAGGAAGAAAACCAAGTGTTGTTTACAATGCCAGACGTGCAGAGCATATATGTGTTTTCCGAATAAAGAAGGGATCACTCTCAGTCTCTTCCTCAGGCAAAAATTATCAGCTACCTCCTGCAGTTACACTGCTGGGACCGCTGTCTTGTGCGGGCAGCTCTGGCCGGGATGCCCCCAGTATGGTAACCTCATGGTTCTCTCTGAAGTCAGGTGTCTGGCCACACACTTGTACTTCCCTGTATCTTCCCCTTGTAGGGGAAAGGATCTTTACCTTGTCTGTGCAGGACAATGAGCCACTCCCTAAGGGGGAATAAGGCCCTTTTTCTTAAACTTGTTGTATTTTTGACCATTAAAAAAAAATAAATTGGTAAAATTCTGATATAGCTGGTTAATAATAAGGCTCCCTTCTACTTTGGTGGGGTTAATATGTCACCTCTCATGTCTGAGAGCAACACACCTCTCCTGATATGCAGTAGCTGGCTAATTATGGCCCAACAACTATTGACCTTTCTGTCTGGGGGAAGGTTGCTTGCTTGCTTTCTTTCTCTTTTTCCTGAAATATGCTGAGATGCTGTATTCACAAGGTCCTTATTAGAACTGCATTATGAATTACTTCTGGATTGCAGTCTATTTCCTACAATGCCCAAGGTTATTTTTTATTCTTTCTACAGCAATGCTCAGAGAAACAAAGCAAATAAAAAGAAAAATATTATTAACACTGAAGATGTTTCATAATAACACTCCCAAATCTCTTGCGGAAAGCATAAATTAACCCCTCTCTGCGTTTACTTTTAATATTCTGAAGCAATAACGTGTGATTCTCATCTGTTTTTGTGATGAGTGAGAGTAGGAAACAAAGAACAAAATGTTCCAAGTAGGCACATGTGGGACATGAAGCATCTAGGGCTGACAGACTGGAAATGAACAATAACCCTTTAGTTACAGTGAGACTTTAAAAATGCAAATGCATTTAAGTGGCCTTGAAAATTAAAAGCATCCCATGACACTTGCAAAGAATTTGCCTATCTCTGCAATGTGCGGTCACATTTTGTTCAATGTTAGAATAATGATGTACTTTATTATGGACTGGCTGCAGCTCCTTCTGAGTTGACTTCCAAGTTACCTTTCAATCACAAGCCTGTCTCACTCTCTAACTAAATTCCCACAAAAGAAACTCATCTTCCTGAAATTCACCTGCCATCTTTCTTCTCAGGTTAAAGATTCTTAGGGATGTTTGGCTGAAGTAAGAGGAGGAGTTTAAAATTAGTGTCTTTTTTCCTTTTTCTACTACTTTTTTTTTTAAAACTTTAATGCCATCAGTTGCAAATAAGACATTTTTTGGCTTTGAGGACAAGCCTTTCTGCACAAGGTATGTGTGTGTCTATAGACACTTTGTAGTGATGCAGATGTCTGGAAAATGCAGTGGCCTGTGCAAGTCCTTCATAGAAGGAGGCAATGGAAGGCAGAACAAAATGCTTTGCCAGAACAAGAAAAAGGAAAGTTAGCTCAACCAAATTCACGTGTGCAGCAAGGTGAAAAGGCAAGGAAGAATAGGAAGAGAAAAGCGATCTCATGAATTAAGTCACTGGATGCAATGAACTGCCTGCTGCTTGGTGGAGACCACCTGTCAAGGGATATCTGACATTCCCGGTTCAGGCTTCAGAAAATCTTAATTCATCACATCCAGCCATAATCAGGACAGGGACAGGAGTGCCTTGAGATGGTGGGTTCCCACACTGTTTCCACTTTCTACAAACTCTTCCACTTTTTGAATTTAGCTGAAGGTTGGGTCACACTTTGCCAGAAACTCTGTTCTTGCACACACACCAAGGTGTGCACTTACTTCTGTTTCAAAGCTAAGCTGATCCTGGCTTTCGGGGGAACTCATGGCTGTGACCCTGAAATGTGGCTAGAGCTGAGCAGAAAACAGAAGGGAGAGTGGCGGTAGGAAGGGTTAGCTGTCAGGTCTTGGTGATGAACAGATGACAAGCGGACACCAACCACACCAGGCTGTGGCAAGTAAATCCAATTAACTGACTAATAAACTGAACAAATGGGTTTTGCTGGGCCTTCTCAAAACCTGGTATGCTTATTTTTGCTTTAGTGTTTGATTTGAGGTGCCTTTTGTGTTGTCACTTGCTGGCTTAATAAAAAGCTCTCTGGTTTAAAGACTTTTTTTTTTTTTTTTTTTTTTTTGAGAAATGACTCTCTTGCTCTTGTTTGTAAGGGTGATAATATTTAAGGCTCTATTTATTAGCTTATCTTGCTTGTTAAACATTTATGATGGTTCTTTATTGTCTGTGAATTGGGGGAGTAAAGGAGGCAAACTAGAAAACAGATTCTGGAAGACCTTGAGGATGCTGAAGATGTGATATATAGAACAATCTGTAAGAGTATGCTTTAAATATGTCAGAGCATTTCTCAGGAGACTGAATGAAGGGCAATGGTCAGGGAACATGGAGTGAACCCACTTATTTTTGAGCCTGACATACAGACATAGAGAGTTTAAATTTTCTATGGATTTTCTAAGGGAGTTCCCTAAATTGCCTCATAAGAAACCTGTTTTTTCCTATTGAAAGTATTTTAGTTTAGGAACTGTATGTTATGAAGGTTTTTTAATTAAACTTTTTAATTTATAATTTATTATTATAAATGCTTCACATTTTTAAGCAAAGAAATGGATTTGCTCTGCTCATCCCATTTTTCCACTCTGCCTCACGCTCCTGTTTTTATTCATAATAGCAGATGATAGATGTGACCATGATACTTAGAAAATGTATTACTCTGTGACTGGCACATCACAGCTTTCATAGCAAAGCTCTTTCAAAAGGAAGAAGGTATCGAAGGAAGAAGGTATCGTACTGCAGATGGATTTTAATGCCAGTTAACTTGTCTTCTCTCTGTACCAAGTGTGTCAAAGACCACAGAAGCGCATGTAAAGTTGGTTGCAGTTTGAAGCGAAGTGATAAAAAGACAGAGAAGCAGTATAGCCCAGTGCTGGTGACAGGAGCAAAGAGGAAGAGGAATTCCCCAAATACATCATGGGAATGGGTAGTTATTCTAGAGGGAAACTGAGCAAAGTAAATAATGAAGTCGAATAAAAAGAACTGCTGACTGAAAGTGACTGAAATTTTGAACTCTTGGAAATGAAATCTGCCTTAAATGTTCTTATGATTACACAAGCTGATGAAATAAGACTTAATGTTTTAAAAGTACCTCAAAACACTCTAAAAAGGCTCTGAAGAATTAGCAAGTTTCAGGAAGAGAGGAAAAAGTCAGTTTAAAATATTTCTTTACAAAGTAAAACAAATAAATGGTGTCTTAAGAAGTTAGTTTTTCTGTTGAAGCAGCGGAATGCCGGACTCTTGCTGAAAACTTCAGAATTTTTTTTCTCAAGGGATCAGGTTCCTAAAATGCTGTTCAGGGCCAAATGATTTTTGGTCATGTTCATGTAGCTGTGTAGCACTAGACTTGGAGATTCTACGGCTGCGATATTGCTCTAGTCTTTTTAAAAAAAAAAAAAAAAAAAAACTTAGACTAAAATGTTACCTAATGGTTCTGAAATTCTCTCACTTCTGCTGGTGTGCTTGTTTTTTGAGCCTGCTAATGCAGACTGCAGGCTGCTGCAGCCTGTACAACATACACCCACCTCAGGCTTTTGATTCCACCTTTACATCTTTGTAAGAGACAAAGGAAGAGAAAAACCAGAACTACCAAAGCTTTCATTTTCTGGGAAGAAAACTGCTAGCCTGTATAGGAATGTGCAGGGGTGGCTAACTTCTTTGATATCAAACTTCTGGCTTGAAGATATGCCTTGAGTAGCAATGTACCTAGTGTTTTAAGATCTAACTAGAATGAATATAGAAATACTTGCTGTCACAGCACAGTGACAAGAATTTGATTCTTGGTATTGAAAAAAGTTATTACTGATCAAAAATTAGACAAAATACAAAGCAGTTTTGTAATTTCCTTTTTGTATGTTTTTCATGGATAGAAGTTTTAGTTGTCTTTTCCTCTTCCCTTGTGTCCTTTTGTTGATTGCAGTGGTTAGGCTTTATTTCACACCGCTTTATTTTCATGACTGATGTGGAAGTGCCAATGCTACGCTTTTTTAGTTCTGTCCTAACTAGGATAATGTGAATAACTGATCTTTGAGGCTGTCAAACTGCAAAGTAAGTAACACTGATCATAATAACATAACAGTGATTGAACAGCTAGCTCTTGTCTGGAAAAGGAGAAGAAAATATTTCATTTGAATGTTTCTTTTTCTTTTCTTTTTCATTAATGGTAAAAGGAAACTCCAACAGTTGGTGTAACATCTAATTTTCAATGCCAAACTTTATGTGCATTTCTTATTTGTAAATACATTGGAAGCTTCTTGTTAATATTGTAAGCCTTCATATGAATGTAATCCTTTTGAAAGGAGATAGACTGATAACTTTTGAAAAAGTTCCCCTATTTAGGTTTAATTCAAACCCAGTTTGTTCACCAAGACCTTTCCCACTAACTTTGCTTTGAGGTCTGTATGCAAAGACTAGGTACCCCAAACTGGAGGCTCAAACACCCTTCAGCTTTAGCTGGACCCCGGGAAGGTCTGCCCAGGCATTCTTGCCACCCACATTAAAACTCAAAGGAAAGCCAGTTTGATTTGTCTGTCAGGCTGGAATTTGTCCCTCCTCTGCATGCCTCTAAATCATCTCTGTCAGACATGACTCATCCTTAGAACTCATAAATTAGAGAGTGAAAATATACCTGTACGAACCACTGAGCATTCAGTAGAAGCCATTAAAAAAAAAAAAAAATTGGGAGGTTCCCTTGACAATCTGTCTACAAACTCTTTATCCTAATGTGGTGTCACTTGGACACTTTCTAATTTGTGTCTGGTATTTCTTTACGAAAGTGCAAACACTTTTAATATGTGAGCTTAATATATATTTGCTATGCAATTGTTGGAGTTATCTCCTTCCTGAGTAATGGATGGGCTTTCAGTAAACCCCTTCTTTTCTTTGCACTATATATATATATATATATATATATATATATATATATATATATATATATATATATATATATATATATATATATATATATATATAAATAAAAAATTTTTTTTTTATTTTTTAAAGTGGGGTCACTTGACAAGGCTCAAGAGGTCAAAAGAAGTTGCCAGGAGCCTTGGAGGTGGTGTTTTCAAAGGTGGGAAGAGGGAGCAGCTATTCAGTTCTGGTCCTTTACAGGATTTAGCAGCAAGTTCTTCATCTCATGCAAATGTCATTATCCCTCCCTCAAGGCCATTTCATGAACTTCTCACATGTGAAGTATGTGGAATACAAAGTCACAGAAGAAATTATGTTTAAGTCAATTTAGGTTACTACTCACCATTACCATTAAGGTTATCACAATCTGGCCCTAAATTAGTTATAAATTCTTGCTGTCTGATACAATATTGCTATTCAGTAAATTGACTACCCTACATTTGATAATTCTTGGCATGTTCTTCAGGAATCTAACTGAAAAGTTATTTAATCAAATCAATTTAATCAAAACTGGGTTAATTATGTTGCATTCTTACTTGCACTTGTTTAGGAGGGTGGGTGGTGAAATAGATTTTTTTTAACTGGGTGCTGTAATAGTCTAAAGCAGGGAGTCCTCTGCTTTATCCTTTATAACCTAAGCTCATTGCTGACTCCCTGAAATTCTGCTAAAAACACAACTATAAATCAAGTCACTGCTTTGTGCCTCGAAAGCATGGTCCTCTACCTTACTGAAGCCAGTAACTTTCCTGAAGTGGGGTTGTAATGCAGATGCTGTGTCCATGCAGGGAGCAGGACCACAGCCTTTCACTCATTTTTAACTCCTCTGGGGACTGCTGCAGGCTCAGTTAGATGTGATTGGTGACCTGTTTAAGGTACAGGTGTCAATGAAGAGAAATTATTATATCAGTGGTTATAGAATTGAAAGCATGCAGTCCTCCAGAGATTAACAGTGTTATTTTTGATGCTTCCTTTGTTCTGCTGTTTTTGGGTTACTATTCATGCTAAGCTTAATTCATTCATTTATCGTGCATCCACATCTCTCCAGATTAACACATACTGCAACTTCTTCATCGGTTTTTAGGTTCATTTCTTTATTACTGATATGGTGAGGTAGAAGGCCAGAAATATCTGAATTCTAGTTTATTTTTAGACAGCTAAATAGCTGTAATCCACAGCAAGAAGTACTATAGTTCTGACTTTAATCAAGCCATTTTAATTATTACTAAAAACTAAAATAGTCTGAAAAAGACTGTCTAAAATGGGGGAAAAAAACCTTGTAGTAATTCTATTTACCAGGGAATAAAGCATGACTTTTCACTTCTGGAAGCCTTGCCTCAAAAAATGCATAGACATGAAATGAAGTATTTTCAGCTGTACTCTCATCTTCTCTAGCTGGTGAATATATGTGGTACAGCAATACCAATTAGTGTAAAGGGACTCTTGCTGGACTAATAAGATGAAGTAAGGAAACCAGTGGGTCTGAGCTGGATGAGTAAAGAGGGGAGAAACTGTACAGTACTTACCTGCGCTTGTTTAGTTGGTATGAATAGCTTACTTTTTTGTAAGTGATAGATCCACCTATGTGTCACTATGGCACAGTAAGAGTGACAGAAATTTTATAGCTTTAGCTGTTGTTACAGCTTCCATCATCTCCAGGCAGCAGCAGCCAGAGATGCTTTAGGATAATGATGTTTTGGGTGTAGGTGTGTGTAACAAAGTATGAAATGCTCTTAGTTGTTGCCTCCAAAAGAGCAGCTAGGAGCAAAGCTGCACTTGTGCTATATGCACGTGATCAGATGCCAGGGCCCAAAATGCCTCTTTGTTATAATTTGCCATTAGTTTGTACAAGCTTCCTCCATACTTAAACACATGCTTGATATTTTAGTCAAACGTAGGGCCGTTCAAATGAAAACTAGGCCTTACTCTCAAAACCTCTGGAAAAAGCAGCAGATATCTGAGCTTTTGACTGTCAGAAGGAAGGCTGTGTTCACCCCTTCAAGCACTTAAAATAGATGTTTTGAGAAGATGTAACTGAATTGCACAGCTCATTTTTCTTTTTGGTTTACAAAGGATGTTAGCAATAACTCATAGGTTTATTTGTTTTTATACAGACAGCTTCTAGGTTTTTTTAAGAATCTAAAACCAAAATCCTGTAATAAATCACATCTAACTTGGAAGGGTAGCCCAGCTATTGTCTTAGACTCATCTACAAAAAAACCCCACAATGTAACAATTGGCAAAAGCGGGGGAAAAACCCTCAAAACCTGCACAAAGCTGCAATGACCACAGATGAACTTGGCCAGAAAGCCTCTTGCAGTGCCTAACCTTGCTGACGATGGGGAAGGTGTCCACGACAGCAGAGGCAGCGGTCCCAGAAGCAACCACCTGGTGGAGCTGGGAGACGGGCGCTATGGATCCAGACCTCCTTCTTGCTCCTGTGTTTTCCAGAATGGGCCAGGATGGAGAATGACCGAGCACAGCAGGGCAGCTGATTAGCTCTATCAGGAGATTTCTAACCCACGGCCATTCTTGGACTCTGGAATATGACTTTATCATATTAACACATATAATTTGTAGATCACTTTAGTTGTCATGGTAGCCTGGCAGAGCTCTGAAAGTACATATACGTTTGCTTTCTTTTAACAAGCAGAATTAGTTTGTCCCATCTTTGCACTGCAGGAGAGCATGTTCACCCTGCAGCAGGGCTCGCTTTCCCCCTTGCCATGTGCACAGCACTTCCATGTGTGCTGGCTGCAGTTGCACACATGGGCTGAGACCAGACCCCAGCAAGCAAGGCATGTATGCAACCCAGTGACAGTAAAATTGATAGGAGCTACTCTGCTTCAGCAAGTCTCCTCCAAGCAGAAGTCTGGGCTGTTGTTTTTACAGAGTAACAGAAGAGTATATTTTTTTGAATGTCAGTGGTTATATGCCATACAAAAATAGTGGAACAGACAATTCCTTTCCTGCAAAACCTGAAATAAGATAACTGCAATGATACATAAACCAGCCTACATGGTGGTGGTGGTGGGGGGGGGGGGCACTGTGTGTTCTAGTTAAGATTTTATTTTGTGGAAATGGCTTCTATTCATGAGTTACACTAGGCATCTCATTCAATGTGACTCAACAAAAATGGAATATTTTTATAATTATGATTTCAAAAAGCCTTTCCACTCAACATAGTTGCTATTTCTATAATCCATTTGGAGAGCACACATGGGTTTATGCTGTACTGTTCTTCATAAACTCCCAAAACTTCATAAATTGGTATCTAAATAGTGGGAAAGTTCGTTAATGAGCTCAAGCATGTGAAAGACTTCTAGGCTACACACTGGGAAGCCTATCATTGCTATTCCAGTATGTGCTGCTGCCAGTTCGGGCTATGCATTGCATTCAAAGCCTATTTCTTATTCAACTGATTTCACAGTTGAGCAGTGGAATAGGTGCTGTCTTGATCCTTTTCAAAAGATGCTATGGACTTTAGTGATCCACACCCAGTTCTGAATAAAGAACTCCCAAGTCTCTGTACCTTCCCTCACCATAAGTAAGAGGGACTTCCGTCTGCCCTCTGTGAGGTGTTCGCACAGCAGAATATCAAACTCAAAAATAAAAGGGGGATGGGGTGTATGCACATAGATGATTTTGTTTCCTATGAATGTAGATGACTTGGTTTCCTACTTGCTCTTAAATGAGGCTGGATTCTGCTTTCACTCTTGCCAGTCAGTGCACATAGGGTACAGTGCAACCTGACTTGAATGATGGCAAGGTTTTGTGGTGTATCTTGCTTCAGCTCACACGTGATTAAATTACATTTCTTCCTGTCTGAGTAAGTACTATATTGGAACAGATTTCTACTTAACTGAGAGGTGGGGGAGCGCATGTCAGTATTTCTGTATGGCTCAGCTCAGTAAAATATCAGTTATGAGGAGGGAAGATAGAAAATTGAAAGAAGTAGAGAGAGGGGAAAAACCAAGCATTAACAGTGTAGATATAAAACTGTTTTTTCAAATCCTATGCGATAATACCTATTTCACTTTCAAGTTACTAGAACATAGCTTGGTCAAAACAAGTGCCTGTACTGAAGAACACTGAAAACCTCCCCAGCCCTCCCTCCCTCTTTTTCTGTTTTTGAAAACAGTCTTTTAGCTCTGTCACGGTCATCACAGATGTGTAATTAAAACCAGAATACGTTGCATGCCATTGCATATTGTCTTCATAGGGAAAGTACCATCTCTGCTGCATCACTCCCGAAACCTTATTATCAGTACATGACAGACAACAGTGCTGCTTCTCTTGCATTTTCTGTGTGTTTGTGCTGCACAGTTAGCTGGCATGTAGCTGGGCAGCCAGGGCGCCTGCCTCTGTCACCTGCAGCGCTGCCCTCGGGGCGAGAGGCTGCTCCGGAGAGGGGTTTGGCCTTTCCCTAGAAAAAGGCAGCGGATGGGCCTGTGGGACACTTTCAGTTCACAAAGTGCCTTTCACCATAGCACCAGCCTGTCTTTTGGAAGAACATTTAGACGCAATTATTTAAAACCTCCAAAGGCAGTGATTTGCAATGGACTGAGCAACTGCAAACTTGTGGCTTCCTGGTTATTTGCTATCCACAAGAAAGAAAAGTCTGATACCAGGGGGAGAAGGAAGTGTGTAGGGGAGAGAAAGGGAAGTGGCCTGAGCATGCTGGAAAACTTGGGAATGCAATGGGCAAAGTTAAATGGATAGGTAAAGTCAGACTGACCCAGGAATTTTGAGTACATCTCTTAAAATGAAAAAATACTCTACTGTAGACTGCTGAACTTCCTACATCTGGGGAAAACTTCAGATGATAAGTAAAAGATGCATGGGTAGTAATCAAAGTATTATGAAGCTAAGGATAAATTCCAGCAGCATCCCAAGACAGTGATGAGCCAAGTTGCACTCAAGCAAGATAGGGGAAGAAAAGCCCCTCTGCAAGAGAACTTGTGAAAACAGAGGACAGAGTAGGCTTTTTTTCTTTTTTCTTTTTCTTTTCTTTTCTTTTTTTAAACTCTCAGATCGTGTTACACCTATGATATAGGGGGAAAAAATTCTAACAGAGGTGTCCCATTTCTTTAAACAAACGGAATCATTTTGGCTTAGACATCACCTTACTCCCTAGCCAAAACCTGCACACATAAGCATCTAATTATAGGACACCAAAATCTATATTTAGGTCTCTAAAAACAAGTGACCTGGATTTGAGAGCCAGTTCCAAAGGAAATTTCTTTAACTCTATGAAGAAGTCAATGAGTGCTGTAACTTAAAACTACTGGAAATTAGGCCGCCTTGCAGGACACAAGGCATTTATCTTGCAAGTTGTATACCTTGTTTGTGCAGAAGAGGCGAAAGGGAGGACAATGGCAAAAATGATTGGTACACATTTCTTTCTCCTCTCTGCTTTCTCACTGTCTAGCCTTCTTCCATCTCTAGGCTGTTGTCTTGGACACCACCAGGCTATTGTTTCTTGGTAAGAGAAATACGGCTTCAAACTGTAGCAGTTGCAGTCTTGTAACTTTTCCTCCTTGATCCTTAGCAAGCACAACCACACCTACACACGTGTATGCATGTGTGGGCACAAATATATGACAGCATCATGTCTTAGCATGGCATGGTTCAGACTTTTATTGAGAGACAAAGCCAGGGGATAGCTGTGCAAATCATCCTAAGAAAGACTGTCACTTTTAGTCAACCCATATGTGTGTGCAGATATACATAGTTTATAGCTCTACATACATACATGTATACACACATAGTGTTTCCGGTTCGTGTAATCTTGACTGGAAAAAAAGTAACCTTGAACAAAACAAAAGCGTTCTCTGGGAACCGCTTCTGATGCTGTTCTGCAAGTCCTGTTTCTGAACTACCATCTTTACCTATGTACACTTGCTTCAACTTAGTAGCATTCAGCCAATTTCAACTTTTTTTCTTTTTTGCTGCTTTCTGCAACTGTTAGGCAATGCACGAGCACTAGAAGGCTATGTGCCAGTTAGGGTAATTCTTAGCTGCACAAAACCTGGTTTTAAGAACCCACAACGGGGAAATTATATCAGCCTGAAGCCCTGGAGTTTCCATTAAGCTATATTAGGAGTGACTGCAGAGCCAAGATCAGAGAAGGAGGAGAAATGAAAAGCAGAATAAGGTCATGCAGTTTGCTCTACCCGTATTGTTTTCTTTCAGTCTAGGTTAGATGAGCCAGTGCTTTCCCTCCCTGACTGGGAGCCAACAACTGGTTGGGAAACAGTTTGAAAATGTAGTGAGCGTGTTTTCCAGTAACTTGTCTTATGTAGGGTCTACAGTTGGAAATTAGCAGAAGAAGGTTTCTGCTTATTTCCTCTTAAACTGCTTGGTACCTCAGAGCAAGGGGTCTTGATTTTATTTCCCAAACAGGATCAAAGAAAACACATTTCCTCCCCTCCCTCTTCCCTGTTGTTTAGCTTATTCCAAGAATAGCAAAAGAAGGTACATACAGGATTCAGGAGAACGGTGAGGAAGAGTTCACCTCCTTGAATACTTTTGTCCAGTTCCTGAGAACCCCCAGGGTACTCCTTGTAAAAAATAGTATGAGTGAAAAGGCCACAGGTCTGTCGAGGGAGCACCTGAGAACAAAGTAACAGTGCCATGGTGACATTAACTTATTTCTGCAAATTTACATTCATCCTAATCCCTCCAGCAACTCAACCCCCCCCCCCCTCCTCCCCCCAAGAAACTCTAGCCCTTTGACTTCATATTCTGGTATGTTTGTTTATGGCCTCTTGTGCATTCTCTGCTCTTGTTGTAAGCAAACACGGTTGTGCAGATGTGGAGAATTCCAGATGCCAGCTGAAAAGCTGCGGCACAGATGTGTCCTGAGCTTTCATCCAGACCATTTTATTCAGCTCATACAGTAATAATTAAAGGTTTGTTTCCTAGCATTTGGAAGAGGGGAGAGAGGAAAAAAAATAAAAGCCAAATCTCTCTTCCTTTAGCAAGGTTAGTTTATTAAAAGATAAATAGTGCTTCTTGGCCATCTTCAGTATCTCAGGCAATTAATCTTGCCGTTCTTGAAACACTGAACAGAATTTGTATTCAAGGCTGCAGACACCAAAAGAACTGTTGCTTCATACTTTCTTCTGTCCTGAAAGTCGAACTGAACCCTTCACTCCTGTTTGTGAAATATGTACAGGGACCAGCAGGATACTTGCATGAGACTCTCCCAAGGTCAGTTCTGTGTCCCATCATAAATCATGAGATTATGTTCCAGAATTCAGTAAGCTAGCAGATGTGGGAAAATACACTTAACTAAAACATCTTGTTCTCAGAGATACATTATTAGCTTTTTATAATTAAAGGGCACTGAAACAGTGAGTAAAGAACTATCAGCGCTTAGGGATATTGCCTAATACATGCTTGGGCATAATTCACCTGGGAAACGCCTTGGTTTCCTACCAGTCAGTGTTTTTTCCTTCTTTTTCTACTCAGCTAAATCAATAAATAAAACCTGTATTTGGCAATACATTTTAATACATGTAAATGTACCACTGTATTTAAGTCTGTTCCAATAGTAATTGGACTCTGTGCTGTAACTTGTTGTTTTTGATTAAGGCATGCTGCTTTTGTTTGGGAGATCAAAATTCTGACTTCATATGCATAGGCAATATTCAAGTCATCTGGGGCTTTTGTATATATCCCAGGGCCCGGCCTCAAAAGATTTCTAACGCATTTTATGCATATTTAATTTTTGCAATTGCCTTTCACCCATCTCAGTCTCATGGTCAGCTCCATTATGCAATTTTTTTCCTCCAAGCTGCAGCATAGGATTGCAGCTGGCTGGTAAGATAGGCCAAAATTTTGCATGCTTTTCTGGTTGTCTTGTAGTTGAAGTGTATATGTGAGGAGATTTCCCTCTTACCCAAATACATAGCCTGAAACAGGCATGTGTCCAGTCCCTGGTTATGGGAGTTTCAGAAATGTACCTCGGAAACAAAAACTTGGCCCCAGAAAAGCGTCATGCTTGCTGGAGGAGATTACTTACACCTGTTCATCTTCCCAGCTGGTGGATTTCTAATCCTTTCATGCATAAAGATGAACCAGACCTTGAAACATAGGTCTTAGGCAGTTTAATGAATTTCAAAATATGCATTTATAAGTAAGTTGATAGTCGACTGGACTATAAGTACATTGAGTTTCTGAGCTTTACATTTGTAGTTGCCAAAGTTTTCTTAAGTTGGCTGCATAACAAATGCACTCTTTTGGCATCCTTACAAATCCTCCATCACAGAGGATTTTAATGATTGCTCTAAAACTTGAAGCGTTTGGTAAAAATAGCATACTTCTGAGTCACTTAAAGTAATATTGCTATGAAGCGTGGAAATGCAGTGTACCATGATGCCATTGTGGATGAAGCCCCGTCTGTACCGTGCAGGCTTCAGGTGCGGGTATTCTTCTGTGCTGGTCACGTGGATGCCCCAGACCTTTTTCCAGGCCTCGTACAGCTGCACATGTACCGGGTAGACCCCCGAGTGGTGCGGAGCCACTGCGTACCCCATGTCCGTTGGTATGCCATGCTCCTGTGACACAGCAAAGGGAGGAATATATTTAGAAACAGAAAAAGAATGTGTAATTTGAAATGTGAAAGGATTTTCTTCCTTCTACAGACCACCAGGCTTGAGAAGCTGTTGTCCTTGCAGAGTCTTATCTATTTGTATGTAATACACACTAAACGTTAAAGATGAGGGGAGCTGCTTGATACACAGCTTGATAACTCGCAGAGTGATAAATATTACTCTTGGATTATATTGAGTTATTGTTGCATAGAATAGATTTGCCTGCCTGTTTGTTACATATTGTGTATATTTTAATATATGTCCTATCTGATTGGTACTTTTTAAAGGTAATCCAGGAAGCTGATACTGTTTATTTAACAAGCTATCAAACAGCATTAGAGCAATAAGCAGAAAGAAAAAATTGTTGCTCTGATATTTGCGGTTTATCCTTTCTTTACTAAAATAAGATCAAAATTCCTTCCTTCTAAATTTTTCTCCATAGCTTCTGAATCTAGTTGTTTTCCCACAGCATTAGGATAATAGCAAAAAAGCTGGCCTTTGACAGATATATTTTCCATTTCATAGATATTTAGTCAGTTCATTTTCTGTGACAAAACATATGCACTCTCATGCACATAATCTATACGTTATCTCAAATATCTTCTGATTGAACAATGGGGCGGTTATCTGCAGGCAGAAGGAATTAAGAAAAAAGCTTAAATGTGAGCCTGCTGATCTCCTATGCATGTTCCCTTTATTCCTACAGCTCTCCTGCCTTTGTTCTGTTTCTAATCCCTCCAGTTTCTGACTTAGTGTGAGCTGTCTGAAAACCTCATCTGATGATGAGGTCCAATAACCACATCTCTAGAACAGAATATTTTTAAGAGTGCATATTATTCGAAGTGTCAGCTATACATGAGAAAATAAGGTAATTAGCTTCATTTGTCTGAGTAAATATTCAAAAGCACGTCAAACTTTTATCACCAGCTACTGAGAGGGGGGAAGAAAAAAAGAAAGAAAAGAAAAAGCTGTATTCTGCCTTTTCTCCTTTACGCTGGGACTCGTTTCCTGTAGGCACCGCAAAGGCCTGTTTCAACTCTGCCACAAGATCTCTGCGTTTTCAGTGTCACTCTATGGCTTTTGCTGAATCCCCTCCTCCACTGCAGGTATGGACAGAGTTGGTTTTATTCCCTGCGTCACGTTGTGCTCAACGATTGCTTGGTGCAGGAGGCGCAAGCTGGTCTGTGGCTCCTTCCAAGTGGTCCTGACTAGCAAAGCCCTCGTGGCGAATGGGCCAGGCTCCTTGGCCAAAACCCTTAACCCTTAAATGCATCACCCCCTTTCCTGTGTTACAGTTCACTTAAAGCACTTCTTTCTCCTGCCAAAAGAGCTGCTAGCGCTTGGAATGCATTAGCCATTTTCTGTTCATATATAATTGATATTCAGAGGGAAATGGCTAAAATGTGAGATCATAATATTTTGTCCTTCCTCCTGCCCACATTATCTAATAACTGTTGATTACTTTAATTCCGGGAGTAGCAGGTTCTGCTGAGCCTCTTCAACTATTTAACTATGCACAGACAGGCTTTTGTTTCATTGTCAAAATTAAGTTAAATCTATGGGGAGCACTTGTTCTTATATCACATAATACAACCACTTAAAATTATCTATTCCTTATTAGTAAAGACCTTAGGTTACTGGCTGATCTTGGAAAAAAAGAAACCCAAACGCACTCTTCTGAGAGCAAAATGCATTTTCTGCTTGTTAATGTTGTCAGCTACCTGAAAGGCATGAGTCAGTTTAGGGGTGAAATGATGAATAGCTGTATAACGAGAAGTGTCAAATCATTCTTTGCTCTAACTTTTCTATGGGCATATATAAAAGAACACATTACACTAAAAGATTTCTGAAATACCTGGGCTTTTACTAATAAGGTAGAATAGTCCGGTTCTGAATAACAGTTTGAGTACTCTATGATGCTCACACCATCAAACATAGTGTAATATCTTGCATCTACAGACCTTCACCAAAACCTGTGTAAAGTAGAAGTGTCCTGAGATCTAGCTAATGAACACTGCTCTGAATGATGTGTCAAAAAGTTGGTACGTGGATGAACACATGCAAAATCCCATTTATCTACCTGTTACTTGCTGCTGATATTGCCATAGTGACAGAAAGGTGAAATGGTAATCTACCATTCACAAATAAAAAAGGCAGCATTTGGTAAGTTCTCAATATAAAAAGCTAATTAGCCTTCGAATACAAACTGCACACTATATATTTCCTCACATAAATACACATCAGTCACTCAGATACCCAATATGATTTTAGGAAGAAACAACAACTAACCATAATCAGATTTTCTGTGGCCAGTTTCATGTTCAATTTACTTCAGTAAATTAAATATTGTATGGCCTCTTTTAGCAATTTCTGTTGCTCTGCTCTTTTCCTCTTTTGTTCTTGAATTTAATTTGGAATTGAGAACTAACATACTAAAGAAGGAGCATGCATCTGAGTCCAAGAAGGACTTAATACAAGCTGTCAGGCAACATAGGAGATTCCAGAGTGAATTATTTTTCATACATATTCTAATGGCCAATTTGCTACAAAATTCCACTAAGTTATTTTTACATTTGAGCCTTCCATTGGTATTTTTGCTTCAAAATTTGCTCAAAAACCGTGCGTGTGTGCGTATGTAAAACTCTTGGAGCTTTTGGTGCTGAGAAGAACAATATTATGTTCTCTTGCACTTCAGCTGCAATCCCAGAGCCATTAATTCTGGACAGGTTAAATTTGCTTTCCTATTTCACTTGTACATTAAGAGACTATTCCAATTCCAATTTAAATGACAATGTAAGCTGAAGCTGCAGTAATGTCTGGGCTGGACATTGCACAGTAGTGCCTTTTAATTGGACGTTCAGAGAATTACTGCTACAGCCCGGGAGATGGGGGGAGATGATTAAAACAGCTCTTGTGCGTTTTTGGCAGAAAACTGACTAGATGTTTTATCCACGGCTGCCTTAAAATGTAAGAAAAAAATGTATTTAGTAGCTGAACAAAATAGATCAATTTATAAACTAAAAGTATAAGCAGGTAAAACTTAAAATCAAGTAGCTAGTAATCAAGAAACATATCACAGGAAAATACAATATTCATATTCCACCATCAAAGATGAAATCAATATAAAAGCATTGCTATAAAAACAATTACTATTATGCTTTATTATAATAAGAAATACAAAGCTAACCAAAAGACTGGTATGTGAGTACTTTCTTTAAAGTAAACCTGGACTTTTACATGAAGCTTTGGAAATTGTCTAGGAGTCTCTGTTTATTCACTGGAGTTCACCTCTCTAACTCGGCACCTGGCTCTGTGTTGCTGGAAGTCCAAGGCAGCAGAAGAGAAACATAGTTGTGTTATTTCTTCATCACACAGCTACAGAAGCTGCTGTGTCTTTATCTATTCTTTCCTGGTAGGTTCAGCTGTATGAGACAAGATTTCTTTGCATTTATCTATATAACACGAATATTTTGGGGGATAGAATAAGCAAAGGCTTGGAGGATGCTATCTATAGCCAGTGATTAATCTGTACAAAGCATTCAAAGAACAGTTACACAGCCTCAGAAGAAAATGGAGATCAGGTTTTAGGATCTACCTTTCTCCCCATGTACTGACATTTTTAACAGATTGCGAGTTAGCAAAGGGAATGAATACCTACTCCTTCTTTGCAAACTGCATAGTGTCTGTTGTCCCAGCCTCTTGATGGGAGCCTGGTGTGCAGAGGCAGTGCCTATGAGAGGCAGAGTGTGCTTTTAAAGCAAATTGTCCCAGCCATCCCTATACTTTTACTGTGTGTACTTTTACTGAAGCTCTGAAAGGTGGAAGCAATCTGTGGAAGCTACTTCTCTCTCTCAATTATCAGCTTTGTTTAAGCAAGTGAAGACTTGCTTGGAACTCCTAACCTCTTTTGACCTTCCTACTTGTACGGAGATGAGCCTTGACACAAACTTACTGGCCACGAGTCGGCATGCGCTGTGTGTACATATTCTGCATTTGCATCTACAAAAAAAATCTCTGCAAAAGAATGACAACTGTTAGAGCAAGCACTGCTTTCCAGTAATAGGCATTTTCTTAAAGAAAGTAAGTTTGCATTCTTGCAGCATTTTTTCTGTGAGCAGATGTTGGAAATGAGAATAAAAACTGGAGTCCTTGAAAACTGGCTATTTATATTAGCAGGATGTTGTCTCATCCTGCTTTGTTCAAACCAAATATTATATGTCCTTCTTAAAACAATACAAGAAAGAAAATTAAACAAAAACGAAATACAACTGCGTTATAACAAAACTGGTGTTCCAGATTTTTAAAGATCTCTGATTTGCTTCATAGAAATATCTAGTACTGGCCATTATCACAGAAAGGATAAATAATGCAACCTTTTATTTAGTAAATCTTACATCTGCAGTAGGTCTTTTCACACAGTCAGTTAAACTGCAGGACTCCCTTTGATGTAAAGATTCAATCAGATGAAAAAGTTAACACTAGCTGCAGATAAGTTTGCTAAACTTCTTGACTTTGCTGCACAGGAGGTGATAGAGTACTACTTCTTAAGATGTCACTTTCCAAAATTAAAGAGTTACATATGCTTTGCTTACTTCTAGTGCTGCGATATATTTCTAATATTGCTGCAGATGGGTGAGGTTTCCTTTGAGAGATTACCTTTCATCTGTTCAATATACTTAGTGAAATTTCTTTTTACTTGGTAAATGAATTTGCCACTTTCTTGCTCGTCAGCACCTACAAAAATGTTGTATTTTATACTTTACAGATACATTTTTTTTGTTCATGTATGTTTCTGGATAGTTTTTGTTGAGTAGATATTTCAGACTTAATTACTTCTAGCTCAATTTTAATTTTTTTTAAGCTTGTTTTAAAAACACTCTAGCTTGATGAGATGGTTCAGCAAATGAAAGAGGTGATTACCATCATGAGATAGGGTTTACATTATGTAAAGTTAATGTTTTTTAATTCGGTGGAAGAGAATGTTGGGTCTGAGTGACTACAGCTATTATAAATTATCTGCAGGTGATGGCATGCTAGAGCACTACCTGTAAGAGTACAGAGATGAACACGCAGCTTGTGGTTATTTTGCCTAATGGAACAACATGCCACACCAACATAATTTGCTATCTGGGATTGTTACAAGGTTAAGCCATGTGAATTTACCAGGCCAAAAATTCAGTTCCTAGTTTTACTCCATTTTTTTCATTTTTTTAATAAAGTGTGGGGAATCTTCTATTCTGTTTCTAACTTCTTTCATCTGTTTTTCATTTGTGTCATATGCTTCCTTGCCATGTGGCTGTGCAGTATGAAAAGTAGAGGATATAATGGCTCTTGAAGAACTGGATTCTCTGGTATCAGTGTTAAATACAGAATTGGCAGTAGTACGGAAAAAGCTGGCTTTTCACCAGTTTTTCATACAGTCTCCTAGATACTACCACAACTCCAGTCCTAAGCCTGCTTCTCGCTGCAGCAGTATACCGGGAGAGGTAGCAAAGCTTGGCGAGATACTGCGTCTGTTCAACTTCTGAGGAGATGACATGAAGAAAAGCAGCTTGGCCCTGAGAAAACCACACAGGACTAGGAATAAAGTAGACCCTACAGGAGCTCGCGATACAAACCACAGCTGAGAGTGAAGACCATCTGGAGACTGGCTTCCCAAGCATGCTCCTGAAATGGACAAAAAGCACTAACAAAGAGGGACTATTTAGGAAGAATCTTGAAAGTTAGGTGGAATAAATCTCATCCTGTCTGTGCAGGAGAATGTTGTTATCCTATACACGCAGAATACTTGCAGAGTATTTTTAGTGGCAGTCTCTAATGGGCATCTCTCCTTCCCAACATTAACTATGGATATTAGTAATGGGACAAATTAGACTGGTTTTTCATCGCATGTGGACATTGCACATTTGATATGAGGTCACTGGTGTTCATATTCTTGGTATTTAATTGGTATATTAAAAGCTCATGGTTTCTCTGTGGTTTGGGCAGTTGAAAAGTTGTAGGTGCAGGAAGTGCTAATGTGAATCTCTAGCTGCCTTATGCACAGGAAATGGAAACCTGAGCCTTACTAGAGAGGAGGTCTGAATCGACTGGTTTTGTATTTTTCTCACTTTTGCTTGTCAGATCATAGCTGCCTTTTTACTGTCAGTGATAATTTTTGCCATCTCTCTACTGTGCTTTGTGCACGTGTGCTAACAAATGAGCACAGAAGGTAATCACTGAGCAAACAGATCGAGGGACAAAAAGAGCAATAGGCTTTGGATTGAATATATTCTATTTGTGTCAGATGCATGAGAGGGGAGAAAGGCCATCTCACCATTAAAGGATGGCAGTGAAAGTCGAGAGAACTTGGTCTGTTTTGTTTTTGGAGAAATGAGACTTGTGCTTGCACAATTTGTTTACCTCTCTGTGTATCACTTGTGTTGTTTATAAATGGGGATAATACTTCAGATGCTATCAGTTTGAAAAGCTTAATCCAAGGCTTAATCCACCAGTGTCTTTAAAGCATTTTGGGATTCTCAGATAAAAACGCAAAAAACGATTATGTCAAATCAAATTGATAATCAAAACAAATGCCTTTTTCCTTAATCAGGCTGTGAAACATACCATTCATATTTACATAAATAACAGGACATTAGGATAGCAGTTTTGGATAGTTGGTAAGTTACTTAACTGGAGTTAAACTCTGACACTTGTTTTTGGAAATGTTTAATAGTTTAGATTTTCTAATATAAATGTACACTGCTGAGCAGCAAATAGGGATGAAGACAAGTCTAGAGGAAAGAACAATGCCCTTTGTGAGGAAGAGAAGAATGCAAGTATGAATACGCTGTGTGAAGTAACAGGAGAAGTGGAAGGCTTTGCACGGTCTTCCCCAGGCAACAGCCAAATTTTGCCTATAACAGATGATAGCAGTGCTGGGTAGGTTGTGTTAATGCCTACCAGGCAGTCGCTTCCTCTGGTTATTATTGCTAATTATCATAGCACCTTCTGCTAGTGCCACACTGCCCTCGGAGGCTGGGGATATTGTGAGTGCTTGGGAGGTGATTTAGCAGCAAGGACTGCAGAAATAGGCTGCTGAGAGTAGTATCGCTCAGGTACGTGGGGGTGAGGATTTTGTTAGGCAAAACTTCCTGCCATGTCCGAAGCAGTGGGGGAATAACAGGTGTGAAACATGTCAGAAAATCTTTCTCTTGCCAACCAGGCACTGCACAGCTGAAATGATAAATGCCTTAGTGACACATAAAAAAAGAAAAAAAGAAAAAAAAAAAAAAAGAATGCTCTTATTAAAGGCTGTTCCCTTATTCACGAGCAGCTCACATGTAAGGGAATCCTTTAAAGACTGTTGAATTAACTAAGTCCCAGATCCACAGATGTATGCAGCTATCTACACTGAATTTGAAGTAATTAGATACATAATTACGAGTCAGTTGCATGTATACAAAACAGTGCAGGTATCTAATGGATTTATACATGTATTTTGTGATATACCTGTTTGAGGTGGGCTGCAGTTGTAATCCCCAATTTGATAGAGCCATATCAATACAAAACAGAACAAGGTATTTTAAACCAGTCCCTAGCTGTAACACCTCTATTTCTTGCCTGTGTTTGCCAGACTCTACACCTAAGCTCCTGCAAGCAGATGATTATGCATACAGTGTAAATACAAGTGCCAATGAAAATCATGCTTACATATGTTTATAGTTCTATGCTAAAATATCTATGAAATCTTTCGTGTTTCAGATGCACTGACTTGTGCTTATTAAGCTTGACTTTAATCCACAGTACTCAGAACATTCTTAATAGGAAATTTTTTCCCCAGTGAACAATTTTGCTCCTGAGCCTGATATACTCTCTTGAGTGGAGAATTTGCTGCTCTCATCTCTGATGGGACTTCCATCTGGCCTGTAAAGTCTGGGTTTCCAGTCAGTGTCATTTGTGTACTGAAGGAGAGGCAGTGGCTTGACACTTTATTCTGATTTTATTAGAGATTTCTCTATGCGAGACCACAAAAAGTAAGTGTCACATTAGCTTTTTTCAAAAAAGATAATGCCAGGAGGAGCTAACAGGTCTCAACGAACAGAAATTTTGTTGCTGTTTTGGGGATGTTAAAGCAATCTTCACTGGTCTTCTCAGGTATACCTTTCTCTCCCATCTTATTAATACTTAAAGAAGGAACCAGAAAATACCACACTGCACAAAGAATGAATGGGATTATACTTCCAAACAGTTATTGCAACTTTCCTTGCACAAACTGCCAAGTGTTGCCTCTACTTGCAGTTGAGGTGGAGAGATATGGTCAGTAAATAGGAAACACGAGAGAAAATAGCACCAAATACAAGCTGTGTTCCCCTGATTATAATACTGAATAATCTAAAGATAATCTGCTTGATGTCACACATTTACTGTCCTGGATGTCTAAGCTAAATTTGGATCCATACTGTGAAGTAAAAGAATAAGGAAAAGGTGTTTTCTTTAACTTTGACAGAGTTACAAAAGTGTGATTGTGGAATGGGGAGTTCCTTTCCCAAAAAAGACACGATGCAGGGAAAGAGAAAGCAGGGGAGGAGTATACAAGACTGCTCCGAAGTCATAGCTGGGACCTCTCTGTCAGGTATCAGGAAGGTTGTCATATCAGGAAGATAAATTTTCCCACAGGCAGGATTTCACAGGAAGTCTTTTGAAAAGAAATATTCTCATAAGTAAGTTGTACAGCTAGTATAGATTCAAGGTTAAGAGGTCAGTACAACCCCTCTCCAAATGTTAGCAGGGAATAAAACTATAATAACATCAGCCTTTCACTGACATCAGCTCCTTATTTATAGGCACCCTACGGAGTCTCTGTCATTCAGTGGAAGTGATTACAGAGAGATGGCTTTATCTTGCTATAGTGGAAGCTGCAAACAGATTCTATTATAAGCCTCATTTTTAGGCTACATTACAGCTTTTTCTCCTAAAGGCGGTTTGATCTAAGAGATGTCATGCTTGCTGAAAATACTATGAGAATTTTCCCCATAGGCTTAATGATGAACAGTTGGGTTTTTTTCTGAGATACAGATTATCTAAAAATTACTCTGGTGTTTAAAATCTCAGCTATATTGAACACTCGTTTGGGTCTACTGGGCCTTTCTTTGAAGAAGCTTGCCCAGTTGCACAAAAGTCAAGAATAGGCCATGGCGGGAATAAAGGCTGACAGTAAAGCAGAACTGTGGAAGGGGAAAAATAATCTAAAATGCTTCTGTGCTAATATGCTACCAAACAGGAAGCTGAAAGGCAGCAAGTATGGAAAGAAGAGTAAACAGTTAAGCTGTTTTTAATGAATTTGCTTTAGAGGTTGTTAAGAAAATATTTCCATAAACAAGGGAATAAATTCCTTTCAACTACTTGTTCAGTTATCTGCCTCTGGCAGTTCCTGGGAGCGCCTCTGCTCCCACCAGGGCTGGGGAGCAGGGGAAGACCTGATCTTTCAGAGCTAAAGAACTGAGTAGTTTTGTGCTCCCTGAGCAGCAAAGTCTCACCATGACACTCTGCTCTCCTGAGTAGCATTGGTTGCTTGGCATTTCTGTGCTTCACCATAGACCACATAATGTCTTTTCCAAAGAGAACATTTATAGACTTCACTTTTCTTTGCCGTGCTGAGTAACCAAGTAGAATTACTCTGAGTGGGCTTGAAATGGCTTTCAACATTACTTTAGAGTTCAAGTATGCTAAGCTTTATGCAACGCTGGAAGGATAGCTCTTATAAATTAACAATACAAAAAAGCAAAAATAAAACATTATCAATAAATATCAGCTAGATTAGCTGTCAGGTCTTCTTAAAAAAGCATTATGAAATCCAGTAGCCTTGCTTCTCATTTACCTCATTAGCTTCAAGAGTTTTCTTACAAATCCTACGCAGCACTTAGGTTTCACTGAAGCATTCTCCATTGCCTATGAAGATGTTTGAACTGGACTTTGTGAAGATGATAACCTTTTTATAATCACTTTCCTAAAGCTCAAAAGCTCAGCTGACATCTGCCAGAGACTTCATTACTTGTGGTCCCTAAGGTCTTGAAAGGCTGACTGGGTGAAGGTCTGCTTCCTGTCTGGGAAGTCTGTGTCAGTGAAAAAGGCTGTGACAAAATTCAGCCCAAGTTCAAGAAGAGAGTCACAAAAAGCCCTTCTGGGGCTGAATTTCCAATCTTGGCTTATTATTATTTGTATGATAGCTGTACAAATAAATACATAAAAATAGCTTAGAAAGCAGAGCTATATGCAAAAGTGTCCTTAGGAACCTTTTGGACAGCATATACCTTCTGGTAACTCTTACCAGTGCAAATTCTTTGTTGAGGATCATCTGCTCCACCAGAGATGACTCGTTGTGGAAGAGGTGAGGCTGCATGTGACTCCACATATGGGGAAACCACCAAAACTCATCTACTGACTTCAACAACAGGTCATCGCCTTTGTCTTCCTCTTCGGTGCCTGCAAGAGCAAAAAAATAAAAAAATAAAAAAAAAAGGAAATAAAAATAACAGTATAAAAAGTAAAAAAACAAGAGAGGCTGCCACAAAACCTAATGTCCTTGGCCTCATTCTCTTTCACTGCTGAAGGCAGGCCCTCGCACATTGCAAAAGAGATGATATTGTGAATGGTAGATGCCTCTCTTTTTCTGTTCCTGGTATGGTATTAATAGACAGTAATTTTAGCAAGGATGAGCTTTCAAGGGCTGACTGCTGTGTTGTGCACTATACCAGGCGTATTTAGAAGTTGAGGCTGCCCCACAAAGGTGGAGGCTGGATGGACTCATACCCACCTGCTTTGGTATTTCAGGATACTGCACAGTGCTAGCTGGCCAGGGTGGCAGCACAGAAACCTCTGTGCTCAGACTCTTGCCAAAACCAGCACTCACCTGGAGCTACATTAGCTTCATCAAATTGAAATCTGATAAATTCTGCTAAAGTGTGAAGAAAGTTTGCGGTATTTTCAAAGTGTATCTGCAGGAAAAAAGGAACTGTAATGGCAGTGGGGTTTCAAATGCCATGTTCCTCATGGTTCAGTATTCCATTTTTGACAAGTTTACTCTTTAAGTAAAAAGAATAAAAACACCTGTGTTAGTGAGGAGTATTTGCTTCAGGCAGAAGCAAGCAAGAAGTGGTTATAAAAAAGACAATCTTCCATCTGAGAAATGATACAGTGCTACTTCCAACATCTGCAGACACGTCTCCAGTGCTTATTTAAATAGGAAAGGCAAAGTTACATTTCAGTAACTTCACCCTCAAATTACTGAGCAACATGCAATTTATTGGCAGCATTCCTTCTCGTTTCTTCATCATTTCAATTTAAGTGCTTTTATTTAGCTTCAGTCAAAAAAGTATTTGTCAAAATCTGTCTACTGATGCAAACATAGATAGCTTTTTTATAAGCCTTTCAGTGTTTTGCAAAGCTCCCTGGAAGAAAATGCTCTGTGGACATCACTGTTTACTTCTGTGGTATGAAGCAGGAACAGGCAGACGTGGCTGTTCAGCGTATGCACTTCAGCTCTTTATTTTTGTTTTTCATTTCTGCAGTGTTTTGAAGAACGCTACCACACAGTGAGAGCGTTACTTTGAAGCTTTCTCATAGCGCCACCGAAGCAATTCACTCCGTTTGCAGCACTCTATGAGCTGTAAGAAAGCATGCAGCTGCCTCCGCTGGTGGGAGTACCTCTGCAGCAATCGTACTGCCTCATTTGCTAGGTATTTTGTTGCTGAAAAGAAGTGATGGCAGTTCTTTTGCATGATGGGGCAGAAATTTTCATAAATTTCGAGGTATGGTATCTGGTGAATGGCCGTTCTCTTGTCAGTTGGGGTAGGTGGTACACATGCACCCACCGGGCCGTGTGTATGTGCAAGGGAAATGTGATCAGAGAAGGAGAGAAACTTAATGTGGGCCTTCAAAACAGCACAGGAGGGAAAGGTGTAGGAATCTGGGAAACCAGTGAAGATCCCACTGGTAGCCCAAAGGTAGAAAACTGAAGATGGGGATGAAAAAAACAAGTGGGTATTTGAAATTTATATGGAACCATGATCACCTGAGGTGGGATTTAGGTCACAGTATAATTTAGTGCCTTATTCATGTTTGAAGAGTATAGAGTATGATTTGAGTACAGTATGATTTTTGAAAGAGTTTCATTATTAAAAGTATACTTTAATCACATTTTTTGTGCTAATTTCTTTGTACATTTAGATAAAATTCATCAGACTGAACTTTTTTTTTTATTTACTATAACAAAGATCAAATACAAGAAAGCACTTTCCAGTTTAGACAAACAAGACCTTGTAATGGCAGAGCTGGAACAGAAATGTTTGAAGTTTAAAACTTGTCATTGTTGTTACTTTTGAGGATAACTTTCTTTACAAACCTCTAAAAAGAAATTCATTTTGATTTTATAAATTCTGAAGTAAAGGTACTTAAAAAAAAAAAAAACACTCATGTAAAGTTTTAATAGAGCATTTGATGGGTGCTTATATCTTTCAAATATTTTTGCCCAAATTCTTATTCAGAGTATTGGAGGCAAACCAAAGAATTCTGAAGTTTTCATTTCTTGAGCGGTCAACATTACCTCTGTGACTTTGTATCTTAAGTTTAATGTGAAATCTGAAAAATGCAGTAGACCTATAATCAGAGGTGAGCATATATCTACTTCGAGATGCAGTGCGCACTTTGCACAGGCAGGTAATTATTCAAAGTTTGTTTACACATATTAAATAATCCCACACTTTAAAACCAGAACCATAACTTAGATGTTTCTTTCGAGCTCAAAACTCAAACTAATTTTGAAGTTTATTATTGATAATCTTAGAAGTTTTAATTGCAAATCCTGAGAACGTCTTAATTTATATAGTCATGTCATAAACAAACAGAAAATAAGTGCTAAAACTAATAGACACTAGTAAGTTTTTGCTAACAGCCTTACATCTACAGTGTATAGTATAGCAGTGCTATAAAAAGGAATGGTGGTGGCGTTAAGAATGAGAGTAGTGAGGCTGATATGTCTGCTATTATAACTGCATGTAGACATACCAACAAAAATTGGTATTTGTAGTACAGGTGTCAGCAACATCTTTTGATGAAAGTGTCTGTTTAATCTGCCAACACATTCCCATGGCGAACTCCTCTCCTGTAGTCTGAAAATGATCCAAGTTTGGGAAAGGAGAGCAAAATCGTGCATTAAGGAAGTCAATAAGGCACAGCAGTTTCAGAGTGCTAATAAAATATGTTGAATATCTGATACTAAAAGCCTCTCTGGGTAAACAAGCTACATTTACAGTAATTAAAGAATACCTTTCCATGTTTTATTTATAATGAGTCAATAAAGTGTATATTGCATGGAGAATACTTTGAAAGGTTTCCACTAAGCTGACATGACAAAACACTACCACCAACCTGTAAATGAAGTGCTTGCTTAAAAACTCAGATGCATCACTGAGTACAGACTGCAGCAGGTCCCTTAATGGAGGCAATGACATGCTTCAACTCATTAAATAGTTTTGTGCTATTTTTGTAAGCCTTGAGAGCCTTAGGAGAACAGGCGCACACACATTCTCCTGTTTTCTCTCCCTGCAGCAGCTGCAAATCTGAAATTGGTCACTGTCATATCAAGTGGGTGAGGAAACCTGTGGACTGGATAGGAACGGACTGTGTCATTAAGGAAACTGGATGGCATATGGAGGCTACTGGGATTGACAAAGAGGAGTTGGTCTGATTTTGTAGAAAGCTGTATGTTTTGTGCCAGTACATTATAGAATTTATAATTATCTCTTTCCACACCTCCTTTCCTCCTTGAATTATCTTTCTCTAAGGTGGACATTGCAATGACTGATGCCAGCTTTACTCTGTGGATGGCCACAGTAAAGCAGCATCCTACCTTTAGAGTGGCTCAGAGCCTTGGGCTGTTTTTGTTTGTTTTGCTATATTACATATATGTCCAATTAATCTCCACAAGAAATAACTGTACCGGCAGGTCAAGATAAAGTGAGCAGAATACTGAAGACCTTTCTCCTGAGTTGCTCTCTAATCACAGGTCTGCCGCTGGCTTGTTATATGACTTCAGGCAAGTAATTCCAGCTCTCTGTACCTCATTTTTCTCAGACTGTACAGCCTACATCTTTAGTCTGTAAGGTTTTCCAGGCAGCAGCTGTTTCATGTTATGTCCTTGCTCAAGGGGGAAATGGCCTGGACTTAAGCAGTGGTGCTTAAGAGCAACAGTGATACACGCAAACACATAATTTTCATTGCCTTTTCTCTGCTCATCCTTCAAATGCTTTCTCATCTTCCAGGGTCTTATGTATTCTCCTAACTAGCTGTGAAATAGTAATGTAAAAGGTGGGTAAGGTCACCTGCTCGGTGATTCAATATTGGCAATGAGAAGTGATGTAATACTATGCCTACACTGAGAGATGGATAATTATTTGCCTGCTTTACCTTACCTGCTTTGCTGCCCAGTACAGGTAGAGGTATCACTACTAGTTTTTATATTTCTCCTCTCAAATTTTTGCTGTTTTAATGCCTCCTCGTCTCCTCCGAACAACCTTCTCAGCTTGCTTTCTTAGCGCACCTTGAGCAGTGGGTCCCGCTGTGGAGGGCTGAGCGGGTTGGAGGTGAGGTTTCTGGAGGTGGTCTTCAGGGCTGAGAAGGGTGCAGAGTTTGGAAAGGAAAAGGACAGCAGATATCTCCACTGCAGTGAGTTGCTAAATAAGTCTCTTCTTGCCCTAGCAGTACTAGGCAGGTCAGCAGCAGCAGAAGGAAGCAGGAGTGGAGATGCAGCAGAAATGTTAGGGAGAAGGGGAGGAAGGAGAAGATAAAGGGTCATTCATTGCGCTGGGGAGAAATGGAGCAAAAGAGAGAAAGGAGCCTGCAGGAGGAGGAGCTGCAAAAGTGCCTGATACTCCAGAAAAACACAGTGTGCGTGTGTGGAGCTTATTACTGCATGCAGTACCTAAGGAGCATGACTTCAATATTCATTTAATTGAAATTTCTTTTCATCCTATTTTCCTTCTTCTTGGCATAAGAATGCACTTACAAATTGCATGATTCTCCATTTATCATCTCTTCTAACTCACAGACCACTGACACAGGTTATCTTTATAACAAAATCTTGTGCATCCTATTCAAATACTTCTGCCTGTTTAGAGGTTGAGACATGATTTTTCAGTTTTATATTTCATCATACCTATGATATTGGCAAAACCTTAGCACATCTTCTGCACTGTCCTGCCTTTTGCAGAATTAGAGTTCTTAGTAACTAATTTGCTTCGTTCATGTCCCTAAGATTTACTACTATATGTCTTTCAGAAAAGCACCAAAGACATCTACATACAACCTCGTTCATAACCTACCATTGCCCCAGAGGACAGCAAATTAGACCCTGAATGCCTAAAATAGTGGAGCACATATTTCCCATTGCTCCACTCAGCCAAAGTGTTGTTTAAAAAGGGCATGTTTAAAGTTAGGTTTAAAATCCTATCACCTATTTAACTGTAGCTACCTGAGAGCATGAAGTTCCTTCTTACCTGTGTGGTAAAATTTTCCTGAAAATCCAAGGTTGAAGGTAAAATTTGCAACCTGAGTGCGCAGTAAATTTTGAGTCTCTAGTAAAGCCTGAAATAAATAAGAAATTAACATGCATTTAGAAAAATAAATATAAAATTTTGGAATGCCTCATTTTAAAAATTGTGTCCCACTGAGGAGATACAAAAGGAAGATTCTGTTAAATGTTTTCACATTTTATTTATTTATTTTTTTAAGACTATTACTACAAGCATTATTTGATCCTTCAGAACTGATGGTCTAGCAAGGCTGTTAATAGTACCTAAGTACCAAACTATGTGATAGTTTCATGGTTTGGACCAAGAGCCTACACATTACTTGCATGATCTATGGCAGGACTTGGATCCAGCTCTCCGGGGCAGCAAAATGTTAAATCATTAAGTCACTCATCTTGTGGGTTATCAATGAAGCTTAATAAGATGTTTTAAAACCCAAAATAAAATAAGACTATTAGTTGGCATCCAGATTTGGATGCTTTGGGATTTACTTACCTGTAGAAACATTTTAAATTGTGTCTCAATAACAAATTCAGGCTTAAGCATGAATGAGGAAAAACTCCCATTCTGACCTATGGTAAAAGTAATGTCCATTTTTCTCATGTCTGCAATTAAACCCTTGTTTATTCTTTCTCCTCGAAGGAAAAGAAAATACCAGTCTAAACGAAATGGAGGAAAAGGATATTGCTTATCCAAGAAATGGGTATAGACTTGGGTCACCTATCCAGTTTGTCTCACGGACATGTTTCCAACTTGTCCCAAACAGACCACCAGCAAAAGAGAAAAGCTAGAGGTTCAATCTCCATGAGCTATGTAGATTTACTGTTAAGACTTTAACTCTTCACTGCTCCTAAAGATAATCCTCTCTACACAGACATCTGTCTGCTTTGAACCACCAACCCGTGTAATACTGGACATGCTAAACATGCAAGATGGATAGTGCATTTATCCCCTTCTTGGTCCAGGCAATGCTGAATGGTTTATAAGTTCTATTTTCATCAATCTTCCATGTCTCCATTATGTGGCTCTTGCAAACTTTCCTCATTATCAACATTTCTATTGATCAAATATACATGTTCTTCCACAGTTCAAAGACAAAATGAACACAGTGGTTTACTCATAGCCCAACTCTAGCTAATGTTTCCTTTCATTTGGTAAGATTACATTTGGTATGGTCATTAGTAATATCACTTAACGTTACAGGAAAACGGCATCACCTTTTTGCTTAACCCACTGGTCTAGATTTTTCAAAATGTGAAATAGCTGTGACCATAAAGCAAAAGTACAGTCAGCCCACTGTAAACAATGAAACAGGTGGAGTTTAAGAAATTGAGATATGAACGATAGCCTATGCAATGCGGGTCCACAGTGGAGCCAAACAAAACAGGTCAGCTTCTGTGGTGTCACGATTTGGTGTCATGTTTTCCTTTGCACTGCAGTGAGTTTGGAGGTGCTGGCAGCTACTGTCAGCGCTTGCTGGAGGCCATTAATTTGTCAGAGTTACTGACCACATGCTAATTAAAGCACATATTTGGAAGCCAGGTGCATTTGAGCACAAGGCTCTTCTGAAGCTTCATTTGCTAGCAGTCATCTTCTAAAGAGGCATCATCTGAGTACTAGGCAGCTTGGGGATGTAATATAAGAGGTTGTCAGAAAGCGTGCATCTGCCTTCATTTTTTTATTATAAACATTTATTAGGCTTTAAGGAAGACACAAAACAAAAATAGTTATCGGCTATAACAGTCTCCAAGCAAATACATTGCTAAAGGAAAGGAATAATGCAATCTAACAGCAGTAAATCACGTTTTAGAATTGAATATTAAGATAGCATTAAGACGGTTTCCAGCCTATCGTGCCAGACATTTAATAAGTTGTGTATTTCACTTCTCTGACTTTTTCACATGTGGCACTATATTTACATACTACATAACTAAATGTTCACTAAAATATAAAACCTTGGAGATCAACGTGACTGTTAGCTAAGACATCGAGGAAAATCCCCAGCTGACATAAATTGGCATTAAATTGAAACCATTACAGTCATCAGCTTAGAGTCTGAGTCATTATATTTTAAAAAAATAATTTTCCAAGTTATAGAGCATTTTATGTATGTTGAAAAAGACTGATGGGCTGAGCAAAATCAACTCAATTTTTGTTTGAGGAAAGAACACTTTGAGAAATCATTATCACCTAACATATAGCATGAGAAACAAACATCATTATATCACTTTGGTTTTTTTCCAATTTCCATCACACTCACATCTCACTTAATAAGATCACAAAACTGGGGGGGATAGCAAGGAACACTCCATCCCAGTGAGGTCTCATTAAAACACAGAGCAGGGATTAAGATGTAAATCCTATAACCTGCAGCGTGTCATGCATTTTTCTCTGTCTAAAGGGCAAATCTGTCACTCAAACTGGATTTGGCTCAGTTCTGAAGACTCATTTTTACTGCAATTTCCATATATGCATATTAACTTAAGTAATATGCTGCATTAAATTCATTTAATGACTTCAATTAATTTTAATACTAAAACAATATTGTCAAATAAGTGAGTCTAAACATTTTATCACTGCTTGCCTGTATGTAGACAGGAGATAGTATTGTCCACATCTTTGATAAAAAAAACCCCCAATATCTAGGTGATTAGGGTCTGCTTTCCTAATTTTTAATAAATTTATATTCAGACAAAATTGCTGCTGACTCATACTGTCTTCACTGGTAATTTTACACAGTAAATAATGGGAACTTTGTCTCCTGTAGATACAGACCTTAATAGCTCACAGCATGGAAATGTGTTGTGGCAGGCAAAGAGCAGGCGACTTTCATCATTCCTCTTTCACCTGCACAGGTTGGTGCAGCCCTGCTTGTTTTTAACTGGGGAGCAGGTATGCCAGCAAACCCTGCTGCTTGGGCAGAAATGCGGTCCTCCAGCCCCCTGACTCCTCAGCATTGCTGGAGGATGTGGTGGCATGGGAGCAGAGGACCTGCTGTTTTCCCTGGGATCCTGTGCTAGAGACACAGGCCTTTCCAGGCCTTATGCAGCCTTCCCGTGGGGCAGAAGGTTTTTATTTTACTCCACCCATCCCGCTCGCATGCCGACCCCCGGTGCCTGCTGCCACTGGGGACCATTACTCTCTGCTCTGTCTTTTCCTTAGGGTCTGTGGCTTGACTTTTTTTCTTAGACTCAAAAGAGCCCTAAGTGGAGAAAACCTATTTGCATGTGAAAACACAATTAGAATTTGCCATTGAATATGTAGAAATGTTTTAAACCAATAGCTGGAACTTACCATTGTTTTAATTTTGGGCAGTTAAATAGATCACGCTAAATAATTATCGTTTTCCAAGAAAAGAATCACAGAGCACATCTGCGTATGGTGAAACAGGCACGTCTCCGTGCCAGGCTAAGCAAATTGGTTTTTTTGAGGTAATCCAAGTTGTTCTTTCAAATAAAAAAACTTAATTGCCTGGAATCTCTCAAAATTCATGGGTTTCATTTTATTAATTCAACCTTTGCTTTGTCAGTGAGGCTTCTCTCTATGCTATCCACAAGATGCAGCTTCTCCTTTATGTTGCGTTTACATTCAGCAGTATTTTACAGTAATCCATATAATTAGATTTGAAGTTGCCATGTCTTTATTCTTAATAATTGGTGCATCTATTAAGCAGAAGCGATATTTTCTTACAATGTCCTCATTAATTATAACTGTATCCTTCATTTACATAATAAACTTTTTGGGGCAATTTCTGCAGTAACATTTCATGGCTAATAGGAAGCAATTTGCTTTCCTTTATTAAGTACATTAAAACTTCATGCCCCAGACATCATTGACTGTAAACATTTGATTCTGCTCAAATTTAATGCACCAAGGCATTTTGCTCTGCCATATTAGGTTTATTTATGTGCTGTGTTCTGGATTGTTAGCTGCTAATGAGACTTTAGCTCTTATTGCTCTAAGGCCTAAACACTAACCTCATTTTAATGAGTTCATTATTTGCTGCCTTCTGAATGGAAGGCAACGAATTTTCCTTTTAATTAAAGGTCAAAACACCTCTGGCTAAGGAAAGTGAAGAGGTTATCAAATCCTTAGAGAAGTTAAAAGAATGACTTTTTTCTGATTTTTGATGCCAAGCATGGGCAGGCCAGACTGGGGAAGAAGGTGTTTCTCTGGGGACTGAAACTCCAGATCTGAGCTAAGTGATAACAACACTAAAACATGGTAGCTAGTTTCCTAAGACATTGTAAAAAGCAGAAGTTGGACAAAGTAATTAAAGAGGCTTACTCCTAACTCAAAGGTCTGTGTGGATCAATACTACTGTTAGAGCATGAGCCCTCATTTGCATGTGCAATGATTTATAGGGTGCAGAGGACAGATGCCAGATTAATTGAGCCAACAAAAACTAATCTCATATTTCTTTTTGGGGAAAGTGAGGCATATGTGATCAATATTGCAGGCTGTTTCTAGTGACAGAGGTGAATGCAACTGTGTGAGTACGTGTGCGCACATAGGGGTGATTGGTGAACCCTTTCTATGAAAACACATGGTGGAAACTTTAGGCAAACTGAGGAAAAGGGATGGGAATTAATATATGGATTCTTGTCCATTGTACAGCATTTAATATTTGGTCACCATTTTAAAGGCAGACTAACTAAGGTCAGTTTATGAACCTCTCATTTGAGAAGTTGTTCGATCATAGATAATAGTATTAGAGACAGAAGAAGTATTTGTAAAAGACAGTAGTAGTGTCTGTGTGAACAACTCGTTAATTTTGGAGGAAGATTCTAGCATTTCGAAAACATAATCATCATTGAGAATGAAAACGGAAATTCTCAGGATATCCTGATAAAAACTCTAAAAAATTGTATCTGCAAAGCTGAACTTGCAGACATTTCAGGAACCTTTCTCTTCCCAGAGTTGCTGAACATGTCTGACAGTACCAGAAGCAGCTGAGGCTGTTCACAAGTTTTGCAGGGCTCAACATTACATGACCATGGAGCATGAGGCCCTCTGGTTTCATTTGAGGTTTTCAGGTCTCCTGGTTACGTATGTGGCCTTCGAGATGCAGAACTGTGAATGTGAATTTTGGGAAACAGCAAAAGCTGAAGACCTTAGATACTGGAAGCTGCCATCTCCTGGCAGGATCCAAGACGCCCAGGGGTCCCCCTCCTGTGGGCTCTCACTGGGCAGAGCTGCCCAAGGAAATGAGATCCCAGATTACCAAACAGCCCATCCACGAGGACTGCATGATGTGGAGGACTGACAAGAAAGGACACAGTTATTCACACAGTTTGGAAAGAGATGAGGAGAAGGAGGGGAAGTTCGGTATTTTTGCTTTTCAGTGCATCTATACTTTGCTGTCATCTTGAATTATTTTATTTCCACCGTTTATCACTCCAGGAAGTGCTTCTGATGCAGGAGGATGTGCCAGTGTCTGGCATCTCAGGGCTACATGGCCAAGGTTGTGTTGCCTCATCGCCATCTGAGGGATGTGACTGAGAATCTTGTCAAAAATATACCAACTATCCATTACTCAAAATCATCGTTCATTTGGGAGTGGATGCTAGTGCTGGGTAGTGATTCCGTAACTGCAGTTTTTTCTTCCTTTAAAATATAAGTTTTTGTGTATGTATGTGTGTGTGTGCATAAAATACATACATGCTCTCTCTCTATACGTATTGCTATTTGTTTATATATACAGTACATATATGCAACTATATAAAAATAGATATTAATTTACAGTAAATCTTCCTATATATCATGTATATACGCTGCTTAATAAACAGGAGTTTTGACTGCAGCAGATTGCCAGAGAGCCTGTGGAATCTCTGTCCTTTGAGATATTAAAAACACACCTGGACACTGTGCAACCTGATCTAATTTTGAAGTTACCTCTGCTTTGAGCAGGGACTTAGACTAGACTACCTCCAGAAACCCTTTCCAACCTAAATTAAGGTTTGATGAAGCTTTGCCCTGTATTTTTCACTTCAAGACAGTTTTCTAAGGCCTCTGTTGCGCTTGCTTGATTAATACCAACAAGTCTTTTTATGTATTCATTTATTGTTGTTCCTTTACATCTGTACTTGATGCTTTTTGCAGTTATACAGCCTTAAGGTTCATTCCCATACTGTGGTCTGTGCAGCAATTTGCTGGTGGTCTGTGGAAAGTTGGATGACCACATAGTACTAGTTTTGCTTTTGATTTCCTGCAGTAAATTTGTAGAAAAAAGCTAAAAATACATTCAGCAATGTTTTTTTCCAGTACAAGCAGCTGTTGTCAGGATGTGACTTTCGATTGCCTCTTCCTGCTCTATTTTCCTCCCTGAAATCTATGCTAAGAAAAAATCTGACAAAGCCTTATGTAGTCTTCAAAGCTATAGTAATCTTCATAGGACCATTATGAAACAGCTAACTACAGTTATCTGCATAAGGCTAATGTGAATTAGTTAGCCACTATTTTCTTGATAGGAAAACTGAAGTTAAAAATTGAATGATTGACCTAGCATCACTGAAAGGGTCACTGCAAGATCAGGACTCGGGGTGCAGCCTTCTGTCTGGACCACAGATATGTGTTATAAGGGGGACAATCTAATCAGCTGCCTCTGCCCTTCTTAAAACATGATCCAGGGATGAATTTATAACCCCAGTGAAGCTGAGTCATTGATTTCTGTATGGTGAGGTTTTCAGCCCATTTCACATGATTATAAAACAATTTTGATAGAAAATTTATTAATATTGTAGTGTAGAGATTATAAAGAATTTATATTATTGATTTGCTGGCTAGATTTTGAAAGGTGTTTAGGAGTTAAAGTTACACTCAGGTCCTTAATGGGATCTTTAAAATCACTCGTACTATTTACCCTAAGCCAACAATGATTTGAAGAGCTGTTAACCAGGCCCTAGATCAATGGCCAACTGTCGACCTTCACAGATTTACATTCCCTCTTATGACATTTTCCATATAATACATTATACAAATGATGTAAGTCCAAGCACTGGCTGCAGACCGCTTGCCACAGCCAGCTAGGCCAGTAATGGTTCAGCCATTGTCCTAAGTTAGTAAGATGGGACTTTACTTATTTTTTTGTATTTATTTCTGTGAAGTACTATGCTAATCTATAGTGCTACATAAATAATTAATAGGAAGGTCTCTGATGATACTGAACACAGCCAGCTCTGTCGGCAGATCTATTTTTTATTATAGAGCTATTACTTGAGTCTGTTCAGCATTTCCCTTGAGTTAGTCATCTTAGTGTGAGGTCTGAGAGGATATGTGGGTTTATTTGAAGGAAGAAAAAAGTCAAGTTTTGAGCTCATACGTAATATGTTTATTGCAAACAGAAGAGTTTATTCTTCCTTTATGAGCGGAATACCCAATTCATCAGGTCTACCTCTGCTGCTATTCCGTAACTCCCTCCTGAAGTCAGAAAACTGTCAGCAGCCTAAATGCATGTAATTCAGCACAGAGGGATGCATCCGTTCCAGTAAAGGTTTAACTAGGTTCAGCTAGCAAACTGCTAGTTCACTAGCAGTGAGTGAGTGCTAGTGAGTGAGTTCACTAGCAGTGAATGAGATGAGTAACACTGCACCAAATTTACCAGCTAATCAAGACTAACTGGCTAATAGCATCACTTCAGAGTTCAGAAAGAGGCCTTTGGTTAAGTATTATAGGAGGGATGATGCTATGACAGTGGCATGATACTCTGACACTGAGAGGGTACTTTGGCCAGTTGCACACCCATGAATGCAGCAAATAGCCACTGCAATTCTTTATTCTTTGTTTTGGAAGACGGGAATTCACAGTCATTGATCTTGCATTTGTTAGAAGATCTAGCAATGAAAAGCTCAAACGAAGAGCAAGGAGATGGTCTACCTAACAGGGCAAAAAGTATAAATTCAAATTGAGCCACGCTGATGTAAAGCAAGGTTTTTATTTTATTCAGGGCCACATCAAAGAGTCGATGCAACCCTTCTGAGTATTCAGCTGTAGCTCATTGGGGAAGACATGAAGGCACTGGGCATGGAGTTGAGCAGCCGTGGACCCACCTGCAGGGCTGTCAGAGCAGGGACATGCCTGCAGCAGTCAGCTGCCGACAGAGATTGCTGCTCTGTGTCGCCGTTATCTGCAGAAAAGATTTACGGCGTATTTGGGAAACCACTGAGGGTCTTTACTATAAATCACTGCCATTCTGAAGGATTTTTTAGGGATGCTAACTAGCTCTGCTGGCAAATCTTGGAAGGGGTAAAACCAGCTTGTGCACAAACCGCAGTGGCAGGACAGCGTTGCTGCATGACCCTCGCCCTGCCGCAGGACCAGCCCTTGTGCTCTGCAGGGCCCACACACTAGTGACAGTCACCTGTTGCACTTTTAGCAGTACAGTAAAGGTTTTTAGAGCTTATTTCTTATCTCTTCTGATTTTTCAGAAGCTTAAGCATTTTCAGCAAAAGAAATTCCTCAGGGAAGCGCTATTCAGGCTTGGAATCAGGAGAAGGTGTTCTGCTAGTTATAAAGTGGGGATTTTGGGTTCTGTTTTTAAAACAAACGTGATCTTGAAAGCTTAATCTAATTTAAATTGCTCTCCCATCTTCTCCCAGCCCATCCGCCTACTAAAAGAAAAACTATGGAAAGTATTTTGCTCTCTGAACAAGACTGCAAGCCAGGTACACATTCCTCGCAAAGGCAAGGCCTCCGCTGCCTTGTTTGTAATGTGGCAGCAATATCAACATTGGCAACATTGCAGCTACATGTTTATCATGTGAACCAGATTTTAATGGCTGGGTTAATAGTTCAGCTTTCTTGGAAGGAACTGAAGAACCTACATAACGTCCATCAATATTTCTTCCTCCTGTTGTTGCAGACCACACCGGAAAATATAATGCTGAAATGTCAGATTTTCCAACTATAACTCTTTTCCCATCTGTTCAGCTGCAACAGGGTCACTGCCTTTGAGCAGCGTCAGTAAAGACAGCTCTGCATTCAGAGCTACTAGCCAGAAAAATGGCTTCAGCTTGCAGATTTCTCTGCTGTGCCTTCCTCTCTCAGAGTTAAGGGCCTGGATGACTTGCGCTTCGATCCACATCTGAATTTGGTCCCACACCTTACTTTTGGGTTTGAGTTCATGCCAGATCTCAGCGGTGGGATACTGCCCTGTTGCTAACCTGATTTCTTCTGCCCATAGTCTATGCCAAATGCAGTCTTCCTCCCTGTGCAAGAGGCAGCCGGTACGGCTGTGCTGTACCGTGGGGCACTGCACAGCTCTCGCCCCCCGGACCCATGTTCCTGGCCCTTCAGCGGGATGAAGGCTGTTTCTCTTTGCAGTCTGCTGGTTGTGTTGGCTGCTGCCTAGGGAGCACCAGCTACAGTCTCACGCTGTTTTCTGCTGTTCCTTACCCATTTCAGAGGCTGTATGCTCTTCAGAGAGTAAAAATCCCTAGCCCCCGTACCCCCTTTGACTACAGACCAGTGTAAAATCATGCAAAGGAAAGAGAAGATATTTGCCCATACCCACGTCTGCACAAGGCAGTCACAGTTTTTCCATCTGTAATTCTGTTTGAATGCTAGCATGAGAACAGCCAGCAATGCAGTGGGAGAACTACGGTCTACCTCTGATCAATCACACCAGATTTAAAAATAAATAAATATCGAACAGGAAACAACTTCAAAGCTTTAAAGGGCTAACATCAGGATTAAAATAGTATGCTAATCAAAAATCCATGTGCAACGATCTCTATTGTAGCAAACTGTATTGGTGTCAGTCATTGTGCTGCATGTCACTAACAGTAAAACGCAGAGATTGATATTTATGATTTCCTTTTGTGTAACGCTTAGGAGATACCAAAAAAGATCAAGGTCTCTCTTTCGTTGGCACAATACAAATACATAGCAAAGGACAAATAGCATTAACAACTGTATTTTCTGTTAGGTGTATATATTATCTTTCTTTCTCTTGTTTCTTAGCTGTTCAGAATTGCTTCTTTAAGCAAAAAAAAGAAATATTGAGAGTGGGCAATCAGTTGTTACAAATTATTTAAGAGCTCAACTAATGGAAGCCACCTTATTTGCCTTTTTAAATTTCTGGATCTGGATGTATTACAGTTTAATCAGAGTAATTTTTTTTTGGCTCCTTTACTGCCCTTGGAAATCATTTACTGGGATAACCTTGTCATAAAAATAAAAATTCCTTAAAATTCTCATCATAGACATTTATCTCAAGATTCTGAACTCCTACCAACACTCTCAAAATTATACTTCAAATTTACTGCTTAAAATCTAAGTGATGTAGATGCTTTGTGGCAGTATTAAAATTTTTTTAACACACACTCAATCATAAAAGAAAGGTTGGAACAGAGGTGATGTATTCAAAATTCAGGACTGTCCTTCAGTTTGCAGAATGGGCGTGTTTGTGCTGTGATAGATATAGCCAGTGGCTTCAATGAGGATGCCTCCATACGTTTAAATCAAGGGCTTCTAAAACTTTCTGACTGGAAGGGGGCAACAAGGAAACCAGAGCAGTTACTGATGTCTACAGGCCTGTTCTTGTCTGTGGTGAAAAATGGGGGTGTCAGAAATACCTAAATGCAAGAAGAACAGAGTAAAATCATGGCTCTCTTGAGCACTTTTTTGTCTGTGAACAGGTATTTTTGAAATCATATTCTCAGCATGCAGACTCCTGCAATTTCACTGTCTTTCTCATCATTAGGTACTGCTTTTCCTTATAACCCCTTCTGAAGTATATAACAGCAATCCCAGTATTCCGCCTCAGATCATTCGCATCACTCTTTCACATCTTTTCTAGCACCTATCCAGGAGGCACCTCTGGAGTCTGTTATTTCTTGCCCTTTGGAAGTCTGCACATTCCCAGCCTCTCTGTAAAAATTGGAAACCAGAGGCCTAAGCCAATGGCTTATGGTGCCCAAGCTACGAATGCCCAAGCTGCTACGGATGGCATAAACCCTGACAGTGTGCTGAGGTGCTCCCATGGGCTTTGGAGATAGGTGGGAGAAAGAAGATGGGCAGCAACGGTTTTCCCTCCCCAGTCCAATCTTGCCCATCTGTTTCACTGTGCCATATTTTGGGGGAAGGGAAGGTAGATCCTAAACAGGTGAAAAAAAACCCACAAAAAAGTCACTCTTACTTGTACTGTAAGAAAGAGTATGCCTTGCTATAAGAGTATGCCTTGAAGCAAAGCGGTAAAATCTTTTTCTGGCATTCTTTGTGGACAAAGTAAATAATGCCTTAAAGTTTGGGAAGGAATGTCTTTAAATGTGGTGGAGTATTTCTCTACACATAATAGATATGTTACACATAACATAACCATGTCGCATAAAGTCTCCTTTGTGTTTCCTTCTAATGATCTTGTAATGCCTCTATTTTACAGAAACCTCAAATTATGGTTAATCAACATGTTAGTTTTATAGTTCCCCTTTTATCTGCAATTGATTGCAATTAGACATCTGGCTGCAGACTGTAGAGTGTGTAACTGTGCTAGAGCTGGAGTCCCTAAAATTGAGCAGACTTGCACACATTCGTGCTAACACAGCATTTTGCTTTGTCCTCTAACAAAAGACAAACTTGCTAAGAAACTCGTATCACCCAGCCTCCCCGGCAGTGCTGTGTCCCAGCGGCAGAGCCGGAGGCTCCCGTACTTTAGCTGGTCAGTTGTTCTGAGAACTGCAGCTCTCAAAGACCTGACCATCAAAGATGTGCTTTGAACAGCACTGGAACTGTCGCCCTTTCCAGCTTCTGAGGTGTGCGATACTTCACCAGTGGAGCTTAGTGTTTTTGACCCTTCCTCCTTCTCCATAATGCCATCTTGCATCATGCAGGGAGCTCACTGGAGTGTTTTGTGTTCGTTAACTGTTTGGGGGGTTTTGTAAAACAGAAAGGAAGTGCAAGGGAAATGGTCTCAGTTTACACCGTGCTCATGTCTTTTGCCAGTCCTAGTGGTTTCAAGTTTGGAGTAGAGGGAAATAAAGCCTGTTTTTTCTTTGAAGGTGGGTTCAAAATCCCTCCAGCCCAGAAAATCCTGCTGCTTAAATACCATTGCTTTCTTATCCTTCCCAATGCTTGAAGAGCATAGGAAGCTGTCCAGAAAAGGACGCCTGAAGATCCAAAGCAAAATGGCAAAGTCCATAGTAAGTTTTGTTCAGCTTCCTTTTCTCTCAAACTCAATTGATGTTATTCTATTTAATTCTTTCAAATGGTAACATCGAAAGCCATATATTTTCCAATAAAATCTAGCCAGATCACCCAATGAGGCTGACTTAAACTTAAAATGAACCATTTCAATGCTTTCAGTAGGATACTTCATCATAAAATCAAATTGTTTTACGTAAATGTGAGAACAAATCTCTATAAACTGAGAGCCAGAGGAAACACCTCAGACTGTAGATGTATGGTTAAAGACTATTATCAGACCTTTCCAAAATATAGGAAAAGTGTACCCAGAGCAAATCTGAAGTACTGCACTTCCTCAGATCAGTCTGGATTGGAGATTTGGAAAAAGCCCTGCTTTTACTGAGATATTAAAGCAGTATCAGGTATTTGTCCAAAAGTATTAAGAACTCTCTTAACGCTTCTAGTGACTGCCAGAGAAGAAAACTTCTGATAACAGCAAGCTCTTCAATCTGGCAGACAAAAATAAAGGCATATCCAGGGGCGGCAGATAGGTCCAGGCTTCCTCTATCGCAGGTAGCGATAGCTACCATTTGATGCACAAATTGCTGGATGAAATTCTGCGCCCTGCGTTATTTAGGATGTCACACCAAATTATCCTAACGGTCCCCTCTGGCCTTCCTAGCCTAGCATTAGGTCAGTGCTCACAGAAAGCCGGCCGCCCTGGGAGCGCAGCAGGCTGCTGTGGTGGCTCACGGGCGCTGCGCGGGGCCTCCAGCTGGGGAGGTCCTCGTGCCCGACCCTGGCGGTGGGAGGTCTCCTCTCAAAATCCTGCTGCTGGAGTGAAAAGAGGATCTGGATGAATTTGCCAGCGTCTAATGGAGCTCAGTCCTTTCTAGATACTGCTAAATCATTCTTGACAGGGATTACTTATCCCCAGGGCTCCTAAACTGCTTCTGGCAAGCAACCTTTTTTTGCTACTGGAATGCATTGAGCTTCTCCAAGTGTCATGCTTCTTCAAAATGTTTCCTGTTAGAAAGGCACGCTCGTGCTCTGTTCAAGCTCTCTGTCCCTGCTTTTCTGACTTACACAGGAAGAATGCTGTGCTATGCCATAAATACACAAAGTGTATTATTTGGAGCAAAAAGTAAACACTTCTAGCAAGTGTTTTTTATTCAGAGTGTGTTTACTGATGTCTTTTACTATGCAAGTCTTCTTGTTATTGGAAGAGGTCTATATTTGAATGATAAAATAATTTTGGAATTTCTTATTTTTTCCCCCAACTTATTGTTTGTGTGAGTACTTACACTTTCCATAGGTAATATTTTTTTGGTCAAAGTTTCAGACCACACCCTAGAAGACGGAAACGTCTTCCAAGTACAATAACATCTAATGAAAATAATATAGTGAAAATCAGTGTTACTAAGATTTGTGATCCTTTCATAAATCTTACAATATTTGATATTTTTGTTTTTTATATCCTCACATGTATGAGAATATCAGCTGTCAATCTTTACAATGAATAAAGTTTCTAGCACTTATGAACAGCAAAGAGAGCTCACTAGAACATTATACACTTTCACAGTATTACCTCAGAAACCAAAGGACAAGTCGTTTCTTTTTATTTTAAAAATCTTCCTATTTTAAAGCCATTCTCAGGCATTGAGGTGGCAAGCTAAAAGTGGCATTACTGAGACAGCAAACTTTTAAAGCCAGTTGCTTTGATCACTATAGGTAGTACTTCTCTGTCTAAATATTCTCACTGTAAGCTGTGCAGCTCTTTGTCGTGTAAAATATGAATCCATGTAACTTAGGATCATTAAACAGAGAAAAATACGTTCAACAAAATATCTACCTTTTAATTATATGTGTTACACTAAACTTCCACCCACTTCTGAAGTGAGAGGTTCTGTTACTCTCCTAGCTGTGGGGGAGTGCCAAAATTTTATTTTATATTGAAACAGCTGTTTAAAAATTATTTTGATAGCTTCTACTTGGCTAATGCTCTGCTACCCAAATGGGATTATTTGACAAGTATTATTTGAATTCTGAAAAGAACTTGAAATCGTAAGATGAGAAACAACACCAGAGCTGAAAGATACGTGATACTTTTCTACTGTGGAAAGTCTTCCTTATTCCTTGAGCTCTTCTACAGACTCTACATCCTCCCTTCTTTGCCCCCTCTCTCCTCTTTTGGGGTTTAGCATGCCCCAATCTTTGCTGTTTCGGGGCTGCAGCACCATCAAATAAAAGGGATGTAGCAGAAGTGACCACAGTGTGTTTCAAGATTGGGTCCTCTTTCCTTTCCCTTTTCTCTTTCCCTTTCCCTTCCCTGTATTTTATGACTGTTCAAAGGCACCTTTTACGTTTAACACTTTCAGGACTGTTTTTACGAAGCATACTGTGCTGTTAATTACCATCAGTGATCCTAGAAGATAGTCATGACCATCAGTCTTATTTTAAAGATGTCTAACTTGGTTGCACTATAAGCCACTGAGGTTACTAAAACCAGAGTATTTCTATGTAAAGCATATCAGCTGTTTTGTGATCAGTTTAATGGCAGAGGGATCTTAGATGATGGGATTTCTTTTGACTGTCCTATGGTGAGTCCTTTCCAGCCTTTCTCCATGCATGGGCATATCTATATCCCAGTGAGCTGTAGCTTTCCACTTTCACAGGCTTGTTTTCTTACACTGGCGTAACACACAAAATTGTCCAGTGTATCAGCAGAGGGAAGTGAGGACAAGCAGTTACAGAAGTCCATGACTCAGCCACAAATTCTTCCCCAACACATTCAGTCAGTTAAGCCCTCCAGGTAATTTTACTCAGGCTGTTTCTGACCTGGTGAGCGCTAGCAGTGCCTCCCAACAGCACCGTGGCACCACGCTCTACCCTCACATCGACAGACTTCTTTATTGCGTTCAGAGAATGCTGGGGGTTGCTGGCTGTCCCCCAACGTAAAACACAGCAATAATGGTAAAGCAGTAACAATCTCCCTTTTTTAAAGGTATTTTCTTTTTCCTTATGGCTTAGTCTGCTATAAATACCAACACAGGACGGAACATAAAGGAATTTCCTTTTTTCCCTTCATGAAATCTTGGAAACAGAGAAAAAGTGTAACTTGGGAGTAGGTAATTTTCCATCCATGTCTTAGCAAAGATACTGAGCAAACTCAGTAGCAAGTACGAGCAAAGATATCTTTGGGCATTTCTAAACTACCATCCAGCATCGTACTCTATATGTGAAATCAATGTATGTATCATCAACGGCAAAGGTTTCCTTATATTAAGTAAACACATCACAACATGTCCTTAGTCACGAGACTCTGCCTGCTTACCCTCTTGTTCCGCAGCTTGGAAATGCACCTACTGCCTGAAGGCTAAGAATAAAACCCTGCAGGTTATTAGCAGGAAGCTCCCCTGTAACACCCACCCTGCAATATCGACAACAGTGATGGGTAGCTTTTATTTCCTGATAATGTACTGACAGCATGTTCCCAGTTACAAGCAAAATAATAGTGAAAGCATATGGGAAACCTTATTCCCTTTCCTAATAACAAATACAGCGGAATTACACTTTATAACACTGCAGACACATTTGTTTATGATGCACATAAATCTTGGGATTTGTTACTAGGAAGACACATGCAGAGCTTTTTATATTAAAGAATTCATGTTCTGCAGCTGAACTTTTCATTTTTTTCTAAACAAGAAGTCTGTTATTATTATGAACCATGTAGACCATAACCGCATTAGGTTACACTTATACCTGGAGAGTCATTAAACATTTCCTAAATTAATAAGGTCACAGAGCATTTTATCTATATTAATTACAGATTAATATTATTATAGAAAAATATAGATTAATTCTTACTTGTTTACATATATTTAATTACTTTCCAAATATGTGTGATAATTTGCTGACAAATCTAAGATAAAGACTGTTACAAAGGAGGTCTTCAGCCTTCATAGCCTTAGGGATTAAATATTATTGAAAATGGAGAGAGCATAGCCCTGATGCAGGGTCCACTTTCATCCTCATCCTGCACCACATGTTCTTCTAGCCTTTCCCAAGCTGCTTTTCTCCACAGTAAAATCTGCTCCCCCTGGGATCCTACAACCCCTTTCGCATTTATGGTTCCTCTCTTTCTTTCCACCTTGCACATTTATAGCAATAAAGCTGGCAGAGGTAGCAGGTCTGGCTCCTTGTCTCTGCTCGTAGCTGCTCTGCAGAAGGAAGCAGGCGGGCACCTCGGGGCGGCTCGCTGGGGCTGCGCAGCTCCCCCAGGGCCAGGAGATCAGTCTGAGCTGCTCATGCAGAGAGTGTTTCGGACGCCACACGCTGATCTTACTGAAATCGATGTCGAGACTTCTACTGACTAAAAGGATCCTGATTTTGGCTTCATCTCTCTGCTATTAATGAGCAGGCTAATGCACAGACATAGAGACTTCTGAAGAGTTTAAAAATACAAGGAAAGGAAAATTATACTGAGATTTTCTCTGTTAAAACAATTGGACCTAAACCAAAAAAGCACTCGTGCTTTAAAAATCACTGACGGTTTTAAGAGCCAATATTTCATGAATTTTAGGGAAGGCAAGCAAATACTGCATGCTGTCAAAAATGTGAATTCAAACATTCTTTGTATACCCCTTACTTGAAGATCTAATGTTTTGAGGTTAAACCCTGAAGTCCTCGAAGTCCATGTCTTTGATTCAATCTGCGCTGGTCAACACAATCAAATTTAATATTGATACAACTTTTAGAAATTACTTAAATGTTGACATTTTGGCTTTAATATGTAATTTAGGAGTTACATTAATAACTTTGGCTTTCACATAGAATGCAAAGGCCATAAAAGATGGAGATATCCATTTCCTGGGATAGTCTCACGTTAAAAAAGTCTCTCAAACAACAACTGAATTATTTGCATTTTTAATTTCTAGAAGAACACCATTTCCAAAGCTGCATTCAATTATGAACTTTTTAATTTTTAATATTCTTCAAACTTCCCACTTTTTCTTCAGCCTGCCAAAGCAGATGAGTTGGCAGAATACCATTTTGCTTAAATCATGTTCCTATGCAACATTCAATAAATCAACATTTAGCCATGGGAAAATGTTCCACAGGAGAAGTCCAAATTGATAGAGCAATAAGAATGCAAACTTCATTTTCCCCTGCCTTGCCACTTTTCCATTTTGGAAAGATTTTTCACCCATCTAGTCCAAGGAAAAATGGCTAAACAAGTTGCAAAGAAGGAAACCTAAAATCCTGATTTCTAAATCTTAGAATTTCACTGTGCATTGGTCACAAGGTATCAGGACGTACTAGTTTGAGTGGATTTAATTTGTGATTTTTTAAAAAAGTGAGTGCATAAATGCAAGTTAAGTGACTTAATAAATGCAAGTTAATTAAAAAAAACCCTCTCAAATATCTAACTCAGCCATCTTCAACCAGTTGTGTTAAAAATAGCATGAATGTAATGTAGTAGAGAAGGTGAGTACATATCACAACACGGTTTCCACTTACTTCTATTTCGGTGTTACCTAGATGAGAACTTAAAGAGCAGATTAAAAGTAAACTGGTAGTAAGGAAGAAAGAACGAAAATGTAGAAAAGAGTAAAGGAGACAGGTATTTGGAGAAACCATGACACTTTGGTAAATGGTATTTATAGTTTATGCTCCTGAAGGAAAAAAAAAAAATCACCTACAGCTTTAATTCATAAACATCTTATCAGAGATTAGTGCTGAGGAGATATTATGCTGATGTGGTTAAAGGAGAGGCATGAGTTGCTTTCAAGTGAAAGTTAAAAGCAGTCAGTCACTGTTCCTGTTTTTCTAAAATGAGCCAAAGGTGGGATTAATTCCTTTATGACACAAATTCTGTAGCCTCAGAAATACTAATCATTTTTGCTAGCCTGTGGTAAACCTTACTAATTAAGCAAAAAAAAAAAAAAAAGATTTTTTTAAAGAAATCAAGAATTTAGGAGATCCTTTCTCACAAAAAAAGTTAAGGGAAAAAAAAGATTTCTTTCAGCTTCAACAGTTTCAGCTTCTTGAAATTACTTTTCTTCCCAACCTGACCTGACCGGTTATTCACAGGCGCTCTCATGTGAGCTCCGTGCACTTGGGTGACAGACCTGGCTAAGGCAAACTGTGGACCCCAAACGGACAGTGACACACTGGGAAAGGCGCGCTCTCAGATCTGAAAGACACCACAACGCCTCAGGTGTCTTTCTGTGCCAGTCTGAACTGGAGACAAAAGATCTTTTTATCATATGCCATCCGAATCAATGAGAAATGCTGGAGCGTTAGATCAAAAAACTTCAATCCATGTAACATGTTGTAATAAATCAAATCCTAATGCACAAAAATATTGTGCCAGAAGCTTCAGAGTGCTTTTACTAATATATTGGTTTTGAGGAAATTGTGCATAACTTATCCTTTCGTTTTCCTGTTAAATTTGAAAATGAAGTTCTATTAAGGTAAAAAAAGTTTTGCTTTGTTTTCATCCTGGTATTTCTTGAAAGAAATTCTTAACCTTTTTAAAATATTCTTTGATTGTAACTGCCATTTAAATTATATATTTACCATATTTAATATTACCACTAGAGATTTAAAATTTTTGTCCACATGAAACTATTTATTTTATTGATAAACAGTCCTATGCTATGATCTTATAATCTCCCATAAGATCAAAATATTCTTTCATACTTTCCTGGGAAAAAAGTATTGATAGCAATGAAAAGTCATTTTTATGTAAGTGTTGTAGAGCTACTGAGGCTTTTTTACAATGATGATATTCAAAAGGAATAGACAAAAATGTGAAAGAAATATGATTTTAATAAATGAAAAGGCATTTATACTTTAAGGTGCTAGGCAGATTAATCTCATACACAGTCAGAAACTTTGATTTTAGGACCAGTGCATATTCAGGCGCAGCTAGAAGACTAGTTGTATGGAGGAGAAGTATTGCTTCACAAGGATCATGTTGTCAAAATAAAAGGCTGCCACTGAAAAAAAAGGTAATGTGTGGCTTCCTCTCTGTGGGTGGTGATGCTGTTTGGACAGTAGTCCTCAAATAACTTTTACTTATTATTGCTAAGGAAACCTCTGGAAAAGCACTGACTTGTGCATATGGCCCATAAGAAAGAGAGCTTTATTCTTCTCTCCTTCTGTATTTATGTAGTAATTGTGTTTACTGTCTGCAGAAAATGGATTACAGTTTGGTACAATGCTACCCTATATGCATGTACATCATTTTGAGAGGGTACCACTGTGGATTTGGAATGGGCACTGTAGAAGTGACATGTAGGTAACAGTGCTAATAAATGTACACGTAAGATATAAAGGCCACAAAATGAAAATGAAGGGTAAGCTAAAACCAGTATTGGCATCCTGCAACTGAACTGAGAATAGGCTGGCAATAAAGAAGCAGGAGGATTTAATCTGCAGTAGCAGGCAGCGTAAACCTTGCTGTAGCTCGTGTGTGTGCAGCAGTGAATAAATGGAAGCTCTCCAGATCAGGCAAACGAATAATCCATAATGGCAGCAAAAATCCGTGAGAGGAGCGAGACTCACGCAGCGGCAGTGTCTGGAGCAGCCACGTGGGAAATGGTGATCTTTGTGCACGGCAGCAGCGGCCGCGCGCCTTTGCTACCAGCCATGGTAATGGAGAGCAAGACAGTCTCCCACGTACAGCCTCTTAGATATCTTGATAGTCATGAAAAAAGGCTTGATTCAACTGAAACTGTGATGTTTCCTGAAACCTGAAACTACTGATGAATGGATGAGGGTTCAGTATTGCTTGTGCAGCACCAACACGGTGCGGCCAGATGTTAACCTTATTTAATAGATAAGCAGCCGGAGAGTCACCCATTCGCAGTTTCTAACTGTCACGCTTGGGAAGTCCCAACTCTGAGGCACTGCCGCAGCTTCTGAAACAAACAGGGAGCTCGAGGGACAGAATCTGAATGCCCCAGACCCCCAACCGTGTGCCTGTTCACGGGGGCCAGCGTCATAGCTACAACAGCTATAGTGGTCCTTCCCAAGAAACTGGCTAAGCACTAATAAATGATGAAGGGTTAACCTAACACTGGTACCGGACACGACTTGTCTTTGGTGTTCTTTCAATTTTTATTGAAGGTTTTAAGCTGGTTAGAGCATTGCAGGTGATTTGTGAGTCCATAAAGCATCTGGGGAGCTGCCGTGCCACTGGTCATAGGGCAAAGCCTCCCGACTGGGCCTGACCGGTCCACGTGGGATGCAATACCACAATGTCTCATACTGCATTTTATTATCACTCATGCTTTCACAGCAAACCCTCAATGCTTTGCAAGATTTTTCCCTTCTTTTGCTCAGTCAGTCCACAGGGACACAGAATATTATCTAGTAACACATATACAAAACAGAGGATGATTTTCTCATCAAATTTGAATCTTTCTCTATGTGTGTGTCTGCGTGTGTGCTTATGAACACTGTAAAAAGCAGTAAGCTGTCTGATGCAAGAAATCCCCTTTGGTGGTGAAACAGCTATGTCAAATAGTGACAATTTCAAATGTTCAACGAAATCATTCATTTTTTGATTGTTTATCAAAGTAGCTACATACAGACCATATTAAATTTTTTAAATAAAATAGTTTCTTGCCAAGTGAATTTCTCCCGATGAATCAGTGTATTTGCATGCTAAGCACTACTTGGCAACAAAGTCTCCTGAAAGCAATATATGACTCATTCTAACTACTCTAAGCAATGCATGACTCATTTTGAACTATGGAGTCAGAAGGTCATTTGTCCTCACGTCTCTGTAAAAGTATTCGGACTCTGTATATATCCAGAGGAAAAGGAAACCCTCATCAAAAGAGTCCATTTGGAGTTCTCAAATCAAATCTCATCTCAAATGAGAAACACTTCTCATTTGGAGAAAGCCTAAATCTTCCTTTAGATGGACACTCGCCTCACTAAAATCAAAGTCCGCTTCCCAGATTTGGACCAAACGCATTTTTTTTTCTGAAATGAAGCAGAAGTTTTATCTTTAAAGTTATCCTGTTATCTGTTATCATCATCTACTCACGACTTACCAGTTTTGAAGTTCCACCTGCTAGCATATGATGTACATCTTCAAGAACAAAAATTAAATGGACAATGTCCACCTATTAGAATGTAATTTTTCATTTTAGAGGGACACTGAACCCAGCATTAGAGGTGTAACTCTTCCTAGACTCTTGAAATAGCATTCTGCCCACTAGGTAGGATGGCGTTTGACACCTTTGACCTAAAAGCCCTTACAATATTGTGCCTGTGTGAAAAGACAGGAGATTTACAACATTAGAGTAAAATTATTGATCAAATGGCTGATGACCAAATTAATAGAAGATACAAAGATCACAAAATTTACTTTGTATATATATAGTACGTATATATATATAGTAGTATATATAGTATAACTAGTATATATACACACAAACACACACACATGTATATATAAACTTTTGAAACCAGACATAGATGAATACTTGTTTTGATACCACATTATTGCTTGGATGTGGGCAGTTAATACCTAGATAATAACTGCTACATGTTTTTAGTTTTCAAAGTTCTCCTTTTCTTTTTATGGCTTTCTCTGTTCTTTCATCTGTTTGCCTATCCTTCCATCCACTCATCCATTTTCTGCACATTGCCATTTTCAAATCATTTAAATAATACTAATGATACTAAATTGAGCTTTTGCTCTAAGTGTTGTTTCTCCTGCTTGTATCTGGATGACAAAGGCATATTTAAAGTTAAGCAATACTGTTACTAATGGAAGTGCATTATATATGGCATTCATGGTAATGTGTTTATTGCTGCATCAAGTGCTTTTAAGGCAGTAATTATAACTGCTCTTTAAGTCTGGGTTGGCTAGCCTTTCTAGAAAGGTATTAAATCATTTCACAGTGTGCTATTTTCCAATATAGGAAACAATTTTTATTGTTCCTTTTTAAGTAATATGCATTGTTTTAAACACAGGTTAATGTAGGTCTCTTGAGAGACTGATGTAAAGCAGCCATGTTTTTAGCTCCTAGACATTCCCAAAATGCTATGAAAAGAATTAAATGAAATTAAATGAAGCTAAATTAAATATCAAGTACCATGTATGTCCTTGGAATATATTCCAGTATGATACATCCTATAACTTCAGAATTAGTTTGGAGAAGCTATTCAAGAAATCATTATAAATCCAGAAAATTAGCAGATGTGTAAACAAAAGAACGTGTCACAAGACAGTGATGCTGGGCATATGTGATCAGCCCTAGATATTGCCCACTTTCTGAATTAGACCAAATAAGTTTAAAACCAAATTTATATTTTAAAAAGTATTGCAGTATTTTTCTAGAACTTCAGGACTGTTTACCTTTTCCAGAATTAAACTCTGTCTAATTCTTAGGGGTGGTTAAAAAGCTGAAAAAACAAAGGATGATGTTTCTCTGTTTTATTTTGTTTTGTTTCCTTGCTTTGTGGGAGATTAAACTTTCCCCTTGAATAAAACCACACTTGGATTTTTGATGATTCTGTGGTCCTGGAACAAACAATATCGAATTGGGTTGTTTGGACTCTTGTAATCCAGCAGTAAGAATAATAGTATGTGCCCTTGTGCCCTCTAGGATAACAGAACTCAAAGTGAATTTTCGAATGTTTAGGAAAATCTTTCTGAGCTGCATGATGGAGCTACTCCTTTAATGTATGGTATACATGGAAGGAACATAGTTTTCTAAACCAGTGAAATGAAAGAGCTAAAAAATTAGAGCCCCACAATTTGTTTTCTGGCATGACTGTATGAAACATTGTCAAGATCCACCAAATCTTCAGTGGGAAACCTGGAAGATGAGAGAAACCCAAGTCTATTATAATTCAAGAAAGTTGCTCTGACTGACAGTCAGCCCTCCAGGCTGCTAAGGAGAAAAATAAACGTTTTGCTGATGACAAAGGAATGGTATTTTTTAACTACATCAGTACTGAAATTCCGAATCAAAGAGTAGGCTTTAATGAAACAAAAAAAAAGTTGAAGTATAGAACATTTTGTATGGTGTATCTAGTCAAGGCACTTGAACAGTATTCAACACTCAAATTATTGCAGAATGAACTGGGTGATTCAAGAGACCTGAACAAGGAAAATATCGAATGATCTGTCAGCTCTGCTGAAGTAGAATGGAGTGGACAGTCCCATTTAAAAAGAAGACTGTCTGATTATTAAATTTTTCTTATAATGCACTCTCAGCTGCTTTTTAAATTCACTTTTAAAGTCTTTAGGAACTCCTGAATATCTATTCATTGTGTTCTTCCCTGCCATTTTCAAGTGCTTTAAAAGGTGACATAAGGGTAACACTTAACTATAATTATTAATGCTTCGTGGTCTCCTCTAACTTCCTATGCTCTTACATCTTCTGTTTTTAGTTGCTCCCTGTACTGACCATTGATGTGGTTACTTTACTGGCTGGAGTTCATCATGACAAAAAGATGACAGGCATGACTGCTGTATCTCATGTGATCAGGAAGGAAGTGATTGCTGTTTTCAACTCCTGTTGAAGTAAAAGTGCAGATAAATTAATGATAAAGAAAGATTTCTTTCTATTTCCCGCTTGTAGAACCAGTTGCAATTTTTGCTGAAACACTGGGGATTTGGGGGACTGGTACTGCGTACATGGGGAACTAAGCAGATGGATACAAAGATGTTAGACTGCTGTAACTAGCTCCCTAATCTTCTCTAATGTTGCATGCAAGTACAGAGGAGTACAGAAGAGGCAAGTATGCAGAAAAACCCTTTAGGAGCCTGAGTTAGAAGTACGAGCACCCATTACAATCCTCCTGGACTGTTGTCTCTGGTCTTGACAAATTTCTACATGAAATTGGGCATAGTCTGTGGTATTATATGCCAAATTCTGCTGCAGGATGCAAAAATGTGTTTTTGTCCATTGATAAATAGAGCTTCCTGATCCACATACCAGGCTTCAGATCTTTACTGCGAATTACAAACGACACAAGAGGTAAGGGATACCAGCAGTACTGAAGTACAAATGAACATTACTCTCAAACAGTTTATTAAACTCCTTGCTTTAAAAAGGTGTTTAGACTTTGCACAGAGAGTTATACACAGCAACAAAGTTTCAGGTATTCTGTTCCCACCCGCAGCCTTGCACCAAGTATTGTTCTGCCCTGGCCGGTAATGTGGCCCAGACAGTCCTAATTATTCCACCTGAAAGCAGTTCTTCTTTGCAGAAAGATGAGAAAAAGCATATGCCGGAGAGATTCGATTATCAAGCGAAGCCCCCTGCTGAGCCAGGACTCTTTAATTTGGAATTATCAGAAAAGCTGAGACTCCAGCATGAATTCTTGCCTTTAAAATACTAAAATGAGCAAGAAATCACACGCTTTAAATGTTCAAGGCATTTTAATGATAGTGAAGGTCAAAGACAAAGTGCAAACTTGTAGAAGTGAGGAGCTGTCAGGACTAACGCAATTTCTTTTCCACTGAAATAAGTGGCCTGAAGCCTAGCGCAGAACGACCAAGAATGCAGACGAGCTGTTAAGTATGCCGGGGCAAGGAGCGACAGTGGTCAGCAGTGACACCAAGGAAGCTCCCAAGCATTGCTCCAGCAACTTACAGTGCCTCAGATGGCATGAGGATGATCCTGCCCTTATGTCAGCAATTATGGGGAATACAAAAAAGAAAAGCATAGCTCTCAGAGAAAGGGGTTTTGTGACATGAGGGTGCTGGAAACAGCAATTTCTCATTATCAGCTCCAGCTGGGTAAGTGGAGGATGAGAGGAGAGTGGGTGGCTCCTGAAGGAGTCCACCTGGAGGAAGCCTAGAAAGATGAAGCTGTTCTGCACCCAACTCCTGGTGTTAGAGGAGGGCAGGTTGTGAAAGGCTGGGGCTTCTGCAGCATGTTGTTTTTTTTAAAGAATAGTAGCCTTATTATGTATTGCAATTTTGTTTTGTTTTGTTTTTGTGAAGTTTTTTGTGTTTTGAGTTAATAGCAAAGGCAGGAAAAGAAAATGTAGTTGTGAAAGCTGCTGAGGAAGTCCTGGTCGCTGCATTGGATTCCTCCTGGGTGAGTAAATACTGTACTAGTCTATGTGCTCATACTATAATAACAACAGCAAAAAAAAATACTTCAGTAAGCTCTTACTTCCTTTTTGGGTGATGCTGATTGACAGCAGCTCTGTTTGAGCACAGTTAGAAAAATCTTTTAAAAGACAAAAGCTTTGTATTCTTTCTGTATGGTAACCTGAGACAAGGCACAACTGGATATTCCTAGCTGTTTTCTCTGGATCATTGACGCCAGTGATCTTGGACTTCTTGTGTGGCTGGGAACCAATATAATTTGCAAGTACATGATTTCAGTAATTCTGCAAACTAAGTGATGAGTTCTTGAGCTTTTTGCCTTCTAAAAATCAAGCAGTGAGATAATACATTGGGAGGAGGGAAAGGGAGAAATTAATTTGCAGAAGCTTGCTAGGCTCAAGATAGATATCCATAAAGCTAGGGAAAATAGCTTTCTATGGCTCAGCTGAGTTCCTGTTTAATTACTTAGCCAGATACGACCTTGCACAACTTCTATAATACAAGAGACTAGGAGATCTTTTGTGGTAAACACAGCCCATAATAACTCTGTTCTTTAATCTCCATTTCTCTAGCTGATCACACCCTTTATAAAACTATATATATATATATATATATATATAGTGTGTGTGTGTGTATATATATATGTGTGTATATATATATATATATATATATCCATCCTTGAAGCACCTAATTGAGAAAAGGCTTTGTGAGGGGATTAAAAACATTAGAGTTGCAGGAAGTAATTACACAGGAACACACAGTTACTTGTCTTTTTATTGTTACGCAGAAATGCTGTTATCAGAAAATTCATTTTTAGTGATGTGTTCTTTTTGCTGGTAGTTATAATGGTCATGGTCACTGAAAGAAAATGCCCTAACGGTTTTGCAGAGTGATATTATTTAGTCAAATTTTTAGCATAGTTTTGGAAATGGTTAGCTGTTCATCTGCAGTTTTCTTGTGTGCATCTGGGAATATGCCACACTTGGTGTTACATGACACACTGTTACTGGTGAGCTTTCCCAAGCAAATCAGGTGTGCTTGATATCTTAAAAGACCCTCACAGAGACTCCGATATACCTATGCAAAGTGGATCTACGCTGTGTGTAATAACAAATATTATGAATTTGAAGGAATAGGAAAAATGCAATGTGGCACAATGCAATAAAATTGTTTTGTTACAAGTGGTGCTTTATATGGTTCTCTTTCTTGGAAAGCATTATATAAACAAATATTCCCTTTTATGTTGGGGATGCTGATGTTTTAAACATACAATACAGGGAGTAAGATGAAATGAGTTTTAAGATGCATCGTGTTGTAAATGTGGGTTGTGATTTTTAGTGTTAAATATACATACAATATGCAGTTCAGAAAAGAAAGTAAATGATCCAAAAACTGCAACATTCTTGGGGGGGGGGGGATAGGGAGAAACACCACCTTAGAGTCTGTACTGATCTCTCTAGCCACTGGTGCCATTCACATTTCTGCCCTTATAATACACATATATAAGGGGTAAGCACAACCTGTCCTTAAACCTCAGGGTGCCTTCGTGAGTCAGAAATAGGCTCTCACCTGCCATGAGAACACAACCCCCTCTGAGAGGGTTTGCAATGCATGGTGATACTTTGACTTCACTTAGGAAAACTTCAGCCTCTTAAATATTGTCTCCTTCTGATGTTTTGCCATTCAACCAAGGTGGCTGCTCTGCCTTTGGGGCAAAGCTAGGCCCACTGGTTTTTAATTGCCTCCTTCCCCAAGTGACTTGAGAGATTGTTCTCTAACTCACTGTAATTATCCTTTACTGTAAACTAACCGAAGTACACTCTGATTTTGGTGTTATATTCATTAGCAAGCATCCTGGTTTGAATATTAATGTATTCTGGGAATGTCCAGACTATTAGTAAGGACTGATTTGCATAGCAAGTACTTCTGAAATACCCTGGAAAAAATTCATACCTGGCAATCAATTTGAAATGAAAACTACTTTTTTTGAAGTGAAAACTAGTCTTTTAAGTACCAAATACCAATGGATAAAAATTCTACAGAATGGCTTTACATGCAGACATCATCTACAAGGCAGACTCACCCCCCCCCCCCCCCCCGAATGTGTAGAATGGAAGTCACCTGATGGGGAATTTTGGGTCCAATCCTATGTCTGTGGAAGATTTTCCTTGTGTTCAGTGTTTGTTGCACAGTTTCTCACTTGAGGTCCAGAGCCAAGTCTTACCTTTAGGGGCACTATTTATAGCGTGATATACAAAGTGGGCTACTCCTTTAGGACCTGAGAAATGTGGGAAGAATGATGGCTTCCCTTCAAACCTTTTCTCTTAGAGGATTATGTTTGAATAGATTCACTGCAGATTCCTTAAAGTCTGAAGCTGTGCAGATGCTTTCTGTTGTTGTTGTCAAGGTGTTCAGTGGTGTGTTCTGCTCAGTTCTTTGAGATAGGTAAATGTGTGCCGCACACAAAAGAAAGTAACCATGCGGACAGTCTTATTCTAGTAGCCCTTTAACCAATGTAGAATAATAGACTTTGCTCCTTAATGGAGGAAACTACATCAGAAAAAGACACTCCCAAAAATGTGCATACAAAAAGCTATTGCTGAAAAATTTCTTCCACAATAGCCTTTTCAGTTACTTTGCTCATGTAGACAAACCCTTTGTATAATTCAGCAGAGAGAGCACTGATCATTGGGCCTGTGCAGGCTCAGATCTCAAGACACCAGGAGTACCTAATGCAGGCACTAAGAGCGCCTTAATGCTAGAATACAGCTTGATGAGCATTCATATGTCTGGTTTGGCTAACAGAATTACCTGAACTCTTTTGATCTGCAAAATTGTTTTAATAATATATGAGACTACTGGTTTGGGGTATTTCAATACCTTTCTTACTGATCCTTACCAGGAGATGGACAAATACAGAAGTCATAGAAATGAAAGTAAGAATTAAGAAATAGTAAGACTTAAGAAGTAGAAAACTAGATTTAAAAACAAAGGGCTTGCTTATTGCTCTTGAAAACATTGAGGTATTTACAAGAAAAAAATCCCGAATAAAGGCTAGAGAATGCAATGTTGCATGCTAAGGAGCTTTCAATTAATCTCTGAATATGATAATTCTTACACCAGTGGAAAATTGCAAGGAAATAACTGTCATGCTGTTGAGTTCTGTCTATTTATCATTTTAAGTCTCCACATCTAAGGGCACCTCTGAGAATTACTTTGAACAAACATGATAGAGTCCCTAGATATTAGAGTTAATGAAAATAAGTCTAAAAGAGCCCCCAGACATCTGCCTGTGAATGTTCTACAGCATCACCCACTATGTCATTTGCTAAAGTATAAGGCTGTGCTTTCATCACATCACTGGTAACCTTAAATATTTATCTGATAGCCTGCTAATGAAAATTATCCAACTAATTCTCATAAGTCAAACTGACTATATTTTTTGCACTCTTTTCTTGCTTTTTAAATCCCCCACAAATATACTATATTAGAAAATAATCTTTTACTGTTCTGTTTACTTTTCAGAAATAGTCAAGGAAAGAATACAGATAATGCCTATAAATGGCACATACATATATCTCCACACATACATGCCTATACATGCATAGGAACGACAGGTTAATGCAGTGTAAACCATATGTTGTCATCTAAGAATGTGGGGTTCTTGGCAAGTCTGCTCCAGAATCTGATTCTTTTATTTAGGTTAAAGATAGATATCTGTTATATGAGGTGTCAAAAGGCTCCTTTGTTATCCAGGTGTCCAGGGTGACACCCTTGAGTAGAATTTACATGATCAAAAGGCAGCCAGTACATTCATTACATGCCTTATTGTATGAGGCCATCCCTGTGTATCCACGTATATACCCATGTTTAAATGCATCTGTGTATGCACAACAACCTTTCAAAGGAACTTCAGATTACCATTTCTGTATCTGCTGGCTACATCTGTGCACTTGCAGCATTTACTAGGAAATGGGACCCAACAGATCTTTCGCGCTTTGTCTCTTTCTCCAAAATCCCCATTTGCACATACTTGTATTTGTGATGGCATCCCCAGTTCTTGCCTTACCTTCACGTCGTTGACATTCATCCTTGTTCCCTCTTTCCCAACGAAGATGTCATCTATGTCGACAAGGATGTACCTATCCAAGGACAGTGTGAGCTTCTTTCCAGACAGGAAAGAGATGGCATCAATAAAGATCAGCTTGTGCAACCAGAAGGTCAAGTTGTTTCCAAAAAGGACTCTCTGAATCCCATCATGAAGGCCCAAGTCCTGGATGACTGTTGCATACAGAGCAGCTTTTGGCAATACCACTGGCAAGGGTCTGGAGGTCTGCAGTTCGGCTAAAAGTATAGGTTGGTAGGTGGAGTGGTTAAAGTGGAAAACTGTCCAGTCTTCACCAGGCAGGGGGCCTTTCTCAACCCTTGGCGCTTTGGTAATGCGCAGTAGTGGAGACTGAGGGTTTACAAAACAGTCTTTGAGGGCTAGATTATTGTAAAGATGTAATGGAAATCCTTTTAGTTTAGTACTTGGTGAGCTGTTCTCGTTGGCTTTATGAAAACCAATTATGCTAACACTGTATTCCACACAGTATTTTTCCAGCAGCTCTCTATTCCATGAGTCCATGGATACATATTTTAAAATATTCTCATATATAACAATCGTGTATTTTCCTCTTCCACTGTCTGTGAGAGGGGGAATATCCCCCTTGGAAGGTGCGATGACCATGTGATATGGAAACCGGCTGGACTCAAGGATGGCTATGATGTCTTGCCCCAGCTGGGAATACTGGCTTTCCACAAACAAGAGGATGGTGGGGTCAGTTTTAGACGGATCAATTGGCTTAGCAGTTTTCAGCTCCATGGACCTGTATGGTAAAAGTTTAAGATCTTCACATTCGGGTTCTCCAGTGGTTTCCACAAGGGCCATTTGCTGCTTGTAGCCTGAGTACAGGTAGTAGGCGGAGATGCCAATGCTTGCCAGGCAGAACGTAGCCAAGAGGATTACCAGCGTTCTGAAACTGCGGCGAAGTCTCACCGTAAGATTCATTTTTTGCAGGACTCTCAACTTCTGGTGGACTTGTCTCTTTTTGGTTTCTCTTTTCCTAAAGTGCCATAGTAACTAGGAGATGCAGAGGTGCTGATTCCCCTACAGAGTTGTTCATGTGACCATTGCAGTGCATTTATGAAACTGTTGGAGGTTATAAAGTTGTTGGAGGTGGAAGCCAAAGGATCTGGAAAGCTAAACTGAAAGAGACTTTCTCAGAATGCAGCAGTTGCCAAGAGTCAATGAAGAGGACTCTTAACATTATCTGCAATAATAGGTAAAAGAAGAGTAAATTAAAAAAAAAAATCCGTAAAGCAATTAAAACACATGTTAATTAACACAGTAACTAATGTTAGGAATCCGAGCTAAAAGAGAGAGTTTTCGAATAGTCTAGGGAGCACTCATTGTCGCTTCCCTGCTGGATGTATTAAGGCATAAAATAGATTAAAAAGTTCTCCCATGTCCTTTCAGTACAAAAATAGTCTAAATACAGCTTTTTGAGGACAATAATATTTTTTTCTATTGCTGTTCCTTGGCCCATTGCTATTGCAAATGGGGAATGACTAAAAATCGGAGGACAAAATTAAGACAAAAGGCTGATTAAATATTGGAGAAGCTTTATGTCAAACTCATACTTTTGTGGCCAAGTATTTTGAAAGGATTAATATATTCTGTTTTCAACTGTGAAACCAATCAAGGTAAAGTGAAAGACATAGGAGTCACATTTACCTGAAGTGATCAGTGTGTGATCAGTGATCAGTTCCATTTAAGTACTTTCATGAATGATTAAAATGTATGAGAATATGAAATGAATGAGTAGGGTATCAAAACTGCAGGGTGCAATACTGCATACCCCTCACTGGGATAAACTGGGGAATGCACAGACCTGAAAAAAGCAGGAATTGCTGAACAGCAAAGGAATTACTCGGTGTGCCACATACATGGACCACAGCTTCTCTTGCTAAAGTACTGGGGCTTCAGCCTGTTCAGTCTATCCTGAACGGCTGATATTGGAGCTGCTCAAACCTTAGACTAGCCAGCTCTGAGGCATCTGTGCAATTCCTAGTAGTTCTACCTAACTCTGTGAAGAACTATTGTTACTAAGAAAGAACCATATGACTTGGAGGCAATTAAAACTAAACAAATAGCCCATGGTGCTCTATGGATTTAAATGGGAATTAACATCTTTCTGAATTATTTATATTGTTTACCTACTGAAATGATGTGAGACCATAAACAAGTACTCTTTCAAAGCAGGCATCAGATGACAGTTCTTCCTCCATTAACCCAGATTACAATTCTGCCAGTTGATTTTTAGCTCTACATCTAAAATGGGGGGCGGGAAATCCCTTGTAAGAAAGATATTTAGGAAATCTGTCTAGCTGTATATCTTATGATTCTGGTCTGCTGTTGTAAGGAGCCTCTTGATTGTGTCAGTTCAGTATTAAAAAAATGCAAGTGAGAAGTTTCAGTTTTGTTTTGAACACTTCATACATGCTGCTCTCCTACTATCAGATAGTAGAGAAGTACACTGCTTTTTGGGAGCTTATCAAGCAATGACTGACACACTGAAGTAATTCTGAATTAATAGGTCTACTTGTTCATGAGGTTTGCTCCTTACCTCACAATTTAGAGGGAGTCATTACTGAGGCTGTTTGTGACTTTGCTAGGATACAGTTTTTATCTGCATTACCTTTTTTGGTCAGCAGCTTGCTATGAGATTCATACCCTTGTTTTGTGGGCTATGCTATTGGTGACCCTGCTGTGTGGCAATTAGCAAAAAAGGGAGCAAAGTGGGTAGTTTATGCATGGACAGAAATATAGCAACAAAAGATATTACTAAATGTGGCAAACCATTATGTATGATAGAAGAAATATAAAAGAAATACAGCCAGCATTATAAAACAAAAATCATCCTAATAATTGCAAGGGTATTCCACTTTAGTGCTTCCTTGTTCTGTGGTTCTGTCTGCCTGTCAGGAGCTCGCTGCTTATTAAAACTGCAATTAAGATTTTGCAAAAAGATAAAACTGGTTCCAGTGAACCACTTTTTGTAAGGTCATACTTTAGTTTTGGTACGTCACTGCCACTGGCATGTCTCTCGACTCTGAGGGGTTATTGAACAGTGAGCATGTCTCATGATGGGGAATGATGGCCTTTCTGCGTGTACCATCTGCCCACAAAACAACCACTTGCAAAAAGTCTCACTTGTGTCAGCCTAAGAGATGCAGAAATTTTGAAATAATAATTAATCCCCTCTCTTGGACTTTGCAGCTTCTACTCTCTTTTGGCACTAGAGGGCAATATCTTCTTGTTTTTGCCAGGCAGCACCCCTTACAGCCCTGGCAATTCAATGAGCAAAGAGCCCCGTGGGCGGCGGAGACCACAAGGGTCTTGGGGCCATGCCAGCGGGCGAAATGCCTTATTTAAGACTCCTATGCCAAAACGAAATGATGGCTGCTCTAAAAAGTCTGCTACTATGACGCACTGAATACTTACCAAATTTCTCAGTCCACTTCTGCAGCAGAAGGGAATCGCATGCAAGCAGCTCTAAAACTGCACGTTTTCTCCTCACTGTGTTGTCCTGCTGGATCTTTCAGGCAGTGGCATCACGAGCTGTCAAAATAATACACTCGATGAGCCGGGTCTTCACTGTTACTATCACATGTATTACTAAAATACGAGAAGTCCCTGTCTTTCTGCCAGACAATGCAAAAAAGTGGTCCTTTTCCCAAATAACTTATCTAAATAACATAGGTAAAATCTCTTCTAGTTAAAATGTGATCGGATTTAATGTAAACTAATACATCTTTTGTATATAGATGTTGTTAAAATGGGTGTGTATGTTTTAATATTTGTCTGTCCAGATAATGGTAAACTGATAAATTTGCACATGAAAACTTGGAACTGGAGCAAATCCCCTTTTTAGTTTGAGTATTGTTTGAACTGCTTTGTTGGGCTGATATTGTTCAGTAAGAAACAGTGCAAGGTAATTAAAGTTTATGGAAGTAAATCAGCTATATTAGCCATTAGTGGGATGTTTTCCAAGGCATAATTGGAAGTTAGCTGCCATTTGTGCCTTTAAAACTCTCCCTCTTAAAGTTCATCAGCTTTATATTCACTCAGCAATTCAAATTTCTTAGGAGTATTTCTGTGCTACATTACTTTGTGAAACTTGAAAATAGGCTATATTTAATAATTAGCATTAGTAATGTAGTTTTATTTTAGAAACTGATGTGTAAGGTCCTGTGATCCTATAGTTGCTGGTCAGAATTCATTGACTCTTCATGGTTAGGCCCAAAGCTGGGGACGTTTGGTCAATGAATCAAGGTTATATATATATTTATCCTGAACTGGTTCTTTAGTAGATTTGCAAGCTTGTGTTTAGCTGACTTCCTAGACATGATGTGTTTTCTTTGAAAGAGCAGAATTTGACTGTACAACACTGTTGTAATGCCATGCCCTTCTGCTAGAGCTGTAATTCTTAATTCAGACAAACAGGAAAAAAACCTAAGTATTCAACACTTCTTCCTCCTTGCTAAGTAACATTTCATGCTTCCTCATACAAATGCATTTGGACTAAAACATACTGATTTTGAAGATGATTGTGAGATTAAACTCCATAGCTTAACTGTAGCAAGATAGTGAAGAAAACCAGCCTTTTACTGACAACACTGTTAACATAGCATCAGGAAGTAAAGCTGACTCTCTCATGGTGCAGTTCCTGAATATGGACCTTCTCACAGTGCTTAGTGCTTTAACAAGCCTCTTAACCAAACCAGTAGAGACAGAGGTGCTGCAGAAGGCAGTTATATATTGCAAAGGCTGGTATTAATTACTAATGAGGGAGCTCTGAAACAATGAAGCGATTGCCTATGAACGCAAAGAAAACTATTAAAGAGCACTGCTGCTCCACATCATCAGGAGAAATACATGCTACTTCATATGTAAACACCCTGTCTCAGGTAGGAGGACAGCAGCAAGTATCTGGTGCTTTGGCTGCCAGCCTGAGCAAGGCAATCCTCTCTCTTCTCTGGAGATATAAGCCGCTCTCCTTTCTTTATCTTGTTTTGTAGGTAGGCTAAGGATGTCTGATCTAGTTTAGCTTATGAAAAGCATAAATCTTTGCTAAGCAAACAGTTGTTTTTATCCATCCTACTGATTAAGCAAATGTATTTTACTCCACATTTATAATGGTGAGTGGAGGAGCAGTGCACTTGTTGATTCCCTGTAATACGATAACCTCTGATTGCCTGTTTGTAGCAGAGTGCAACGCTGTGTAGAGTGCTTTACGGGTAATTCATCTGGAAACAGGCCAGAAGTTCCCTTCATCATATTCCAGTATAAATCAGAAGTTGAGCATCTCCATTTTCTATATACAAAATTTCACTTTAGGCTAAAAAATTAAAGGCTTTCCTCCTTTCCTTCCTTTTTAAGCTTGTATAACTCCTGCCATTTATTAGCAATCCAATGAACCATGATACCTATGCACTATTCCTTGCATATGACTACTTACTCAACACAGAAACCAGCAAACCGATTTGAGTGAAAAATGACTCCTGTTGACTGTCAGCAGAAGTTCAGGGTTTCTATTCACTGTGGAGAGATGGACACTCTTTTGTAAGGGGGGGGGGGGGGAAGCTGCTAGAGACTTCTAGCTGAGCTCTTGAAATTTGGGTGCTTCTTGAAAGCAATGTTTTTAAGATTAAGCAATGTTGCAAGATGTTTTGTGTTTGTAAACACAGCTTTGCTCGCAAAAGGTGTTGATGTCTGCTGCTCGTAGCTTATCGTACATCATACAAAATGCTTTTACCCACACAGACAGCTTTTACACTGGGAAAGCTGTAGCGGTTGTTCTGACTTTGTTCTAATTCTCCATGATAATTGGAGTGGTGAGGCTGCCCAAGCACTTCTATTTCTTTTGTTTGTTTTCAATTCATACTTAATCTCTAAGTGAAAACACTTATTTTTCAGTATATATTTTCACCAGTTTTGAGGAGTCTATAGTACATATGATACCGTGTGATTCCAGAAAGCTAAATGATGCTAGAGGTTAAAGTTGATTATCATAGAATATAAAGCAAAGTTTAAAATGCCTGAACTTGTGCATTGAATAAAACCTGGCCAAATCACATGCATGAAAGGATACTGGGAAACAAGCTATTTGACCCTTTTGACTTTTAAGTTTCTTTGGCTTTAAGTTTTTCCAGATGATTTTAGAACTTGGACCTTTGAAGAAAAAATACTTTCTGGTGGAAGGGCAGCTGGAGGCATTTTTGAAGATAGATTTTACACACATAAACATTCTCACACATACACACTTTCACATGTATATGTGATGGTTGGGAAATACGGGGTCTCTACCCCATATTTAGGAAGTCTTTTAAACTCCTGTAGCTCTTGACAAAGCTGATAATTTTCCATGTATCGGTCTGTAGCAGTCAGATGTTTTGTCTTACTCCAGGACCATCATATTTGTCCATTTTTTTAAATTCATGTTTAGTATTGTCAAGTGTTACTTAAAGCATATTAATGGAGTGGTTTTCTTTATTTTCAAGGCTTTACTTGTCTTTTAAGTAAGGAATATTATGATTAGAGAAAATTTAATAAATGTGATCTCTATTATTCTCTCCTTTATTCTCAAAAATGTGCAGATAGCCATCACTGACTTGTCACAAGTCTCAGTATCTTGAACGCATACTATAGCTGCACTAACAGCACGTAAGCAGACATATTTCATTCTCATGAATTCATACATGCTCTGAAGTTGCTGACTTGCCAAGTGTTTTTTCTTATTATAGTTACTTGTCTAAAAGTATCAATCTCTGCCAGTGAGACCTACACAAAGATATTCTTTCTGAGTCAGTGGGACACTTCTAACAAATATGAACTAGTAGGACTATAAGTAAGGAATTGTACTTTCTGTCAGTCTTCCCACATGGAACTGTTGCCTCCTTCAATTCTCCAGCCTGTTTATAACATTTCGCATCTTTTGCAACTTCTTCCAGGTATTTATTTCAAAATCTAATTACACCTCACTTCTGGTGAATGTTGCTTGACATTCAGCCTCAATTCTTCTTTATTCTGACCCCCCCCCCCCCCCACACACACACACCCCTCCTCTGTGATGTTTTAGTGATGTTTCCTCTGTCACTGGTTATCATGTTCTTTAACTGTCCATTGTTTTAGAACACATGTAGTTGCAATATTTCCTCAGAAATAATGCTTACTGTTGATTTTCTTTGAATGTCAGCTGTGGAAGCACCAAGAAATCAGACTAATTTATGTATGTATCCTGTTAAGACTATATTTGAACCTGTAACTCTTCCCTGTTTCATGACAGAATGGCTCCGATAAATGTTGCAAAGGGCAGCTCTTAATGATCACGTTTTCCTCAGTCCCGTAGAAGGCAGAAACATCACATGGTAATATTTTGATGTCATCAGGCAAAGCACCTTAGCTTTGTAGTCAGAATTAAATAAATGATATATACAATCTCTAATGCCTTTTGCAACAAATGTGTCCATCTTGCTTGAGAAATGGTAATCATATACGTCACTCTTCACCAGTAGTTCACCAAAACATCAATAAAGATCAGTATCATTATCCCTGGGTACAGGCCTGACTTGCTTGAGGTCATTCAGCAGACCAGTGGCTGAGCTGGAAGCAGTAACTGCTTGCTTTCACACAATGCCTTTTACCTGGATAGTTGCCTTTGCAACCCTCATGACATAATTTAAAAAATAAAATAAAATAAAATCATGCTACCATGGAGAAAATGAAGACTTTGAGATCTGAACAGCAGAAGTTCACCTCTTAAGCAATGATGACAGAGCCAAAATGTCATAGCAGAAAGTTGTGGGAGAGATTCCCACTCTTCTCCACTTTGAGCTACTCTGATTAAGTCCTTGGAGCGAATTCTTTCTTTTTTTTTGGGGGGGGGGGCGGTTAATAGAGACTACAGGTGTAATTAACAGACTATCATTGCCCTCGTCCTTTTGAATGAAGCTGGTGAATAAAAGCAGGCTTCATGTGCTTCCCCAAAGCAGCCTGCAAAACTTCCCTCTGGATCTGATGCAACAAATCTCGTGATTCAGCTTGGTTAATGGTTCTTCATCACTGTTCAATTCAGAGTTTAATGCTTCGATGGAAGCCAATTTGAGTTCGTTTAACTTTTCAAATAAAACTTCTGATATGCTGTATCAGATGTTTTATTACAGTCCAGCTTTATCTATTCTGTTGCTCTTGTCTATTTCTGTAAGATTGTCAATTAGCAATCCAGTTTCAATAGAATGATTTGGTTTTAATTCAGTTGAGACTTACATTTGTGCAATATAATGGCTGCCTAACTACAGCTCCTTAAAGTCAGTCAATGCAATAGTCAACCCTGTACATTTTGTCTGATCATGTATTAAAGCTAAAATAACAATATAAGTATTACTTATAGTTCTCTTAGCATCTAAAAAACTGCAGATCTTCTATATATGTATTTTGAAAACTTGCTGAGGATTAGAGATTTGCTGGGTAGTTACTAAAACATTACTTTTTGGAGGCTTCTTACACAATAATAGATTTAAAAGCTCCCTTCTCCGTGAAGGAGGCCTTTTGCCTACAAGGCATAGTCAAAGGCTCTGGACTAGCTTATTAGAGGCTGAACTACTTGGTCTTTGTTTTCATTATATTTAGTATTTAATGGTTTCCGACATTTTCTGTTTTTCTACTGCTTAACAGAACCTAGAAATGTTTGCCACCATAGAAGGTTATTAAAATATCTCCGCCCATTTATCAATGACAATATATTTCACTGAATAACATATTTTGTGGTGTCTGTATCCTGTCACAGGGACTAGTTGTGAAGAAAGTTTGATGTGGTCACATCTGTGCTAGAAATTAAAAAGAGGCCACTAACTTATTTCAGAGAGACTACTGCTGTCACATAGTAATGATCGATTAGTACTGCAGAGGAAGTCTATTTAAACCAAGATAACAAAGACTTTGTACATAAATCCTTAGAGTAACACATTTACCACATCAAACTTAAACAGAGGTTTTTCTGAGTTTACTCAAGCCAGATTCCAGACATACTGAGGCAGTTTTCAGGCGCTGGTTGCACTCTCTTTCATTATTACAACTTCCATATATTTATTCCTTAAGTAAATTCAAGGGGAGTCCCCTTTTCCCCATCTTCCTCATCCCTGGCTGGAGAGCTTTGCTGTAATTGCAAGGATGTGATGGAGCAGGAATGGTACGTGCAGGGCGATCTAGGGGAAAAGCCTGTGTTACCCAGAAGATCCTTCAAGTAGCTGTGCAGAGGAGACCCAGCTCGTGCCTCTTTGGCTTGCTTGAGGTGCAGGGTTGACCCCGGCAGCCTCGGCTCGGATCAGCCACATGGGCTGCCACGTTGTCCAAGCTCTCTGTGCTGGCTCGCAGCGTGCAAGCTCATGTGCCACCCAGCCTGTCGAGCCAGAGAATAGCAGCAGTAGCAAGCATGGCTTTCAAGCAGCAATGAATGAAAGACGGGATGACCCCCTACATGTGGGGTGTATGTCCGTCCATCCCCCCATCCCCCTGCCTCCTGTTTGTGTGTGTAACTTCTTGGACTTCTGACTTGCATTGGTCTGAAGAGGAAAATTTGAACCATGACTTCCACCTTACTCATTTATCACTGTGTTATTTACATGACAGTTTGGGGGTCATAAGTTAGGTTTATAATCTCTCCCCCGTCTTTTCCATGTATATTTAAATTGCTTAGGTTGGAGTCACAGTACTACACCAGATTCCAGGCTGTCTATCAGAATATTTTGGTTCTCATTACCAGCTCTGTAAGACTGAAGAGATTAGCGTTCTGGGGGAACCAATTGTGGCTGTATGTGTTAGCTGTCTGTAAAACAAATCTAGAAAGAGAAACTTCATGAACTAAAAATATTACACTATCCAACAGACTATACCTCACCTTAATGTACTTAAGTATTTCAGACATTGCCAAGTAGACAAGATAAGTCAACCAAGTTTTATGGAAGATGCTAGTGCAAATTTAGATTTTTTTTTTTTTTTATCTTGAAAGATTGGGTATTGTTTGCATATGAAGAGAAAAATGCCTAGCAGAGGATAAGTCGGAGCTGAACTTTGGTTCTGGCTCTTTCTGATGCTGACATGTATCACCTTCTTGAGGTCACTTATTTTTCAGTACTTCAGTTTTCCTGCTTATGATGTGGGAGTAATACCCTTCTCTGGCCTTATAAGGGGAGTGAGTTGTAAAATATTCTAAGATAATTTACATTTGCTTCAAATGTATATAGCGTCGCTGTTGCAAGCAGTTTATTTGGGAAAGCTGGGGCAGAATTCATACTTCCAGGTATATGGTCAAATAGTATTTGCAGTGTTTGCTTCCTTCTTCTTACTATTAGTCGTACTTTGGTTAAGTATGTTTACTTCTTTTGCTGTTTTATGGGGTTCCTCTGAGCAAAACCACTTTCAGTTATGTGAAAGAACTCCTTGGACATTTCTGATGTCATCTGTGATCAGTTACTGTTTTTCTTTTGGTTTGAAATATAACCAAATGTTTTCTTTCAAATTTTTTTAAAGTTCAATTTAGCAATTCCACTGGTAGGATAAGGGTCCTGCTTGAGAATTTAGGGAATTTTCTTGTTGTTGTTGTTGAGTCACACTAAGCTCTGGTTCTACTCTCTGAGCAAATGCCATTAGAATTATTGGACAGAATACTGAGATTTAGATTAACCTGTTCTTTTTGTGAAATCTCTGCTTATTGAACTATTGAAGCATTAACTTACTTCTGGAAAAATATAAGTCATTAGACTAGCAGTAAAAATCTTTCTACCTGAATATACTGCCATTGCACCATGCTGGAGCCCCACTTCTATTTCTTAATACTCTTACTCTCCTCTATTGATTGGGTGTAAAACTATACTGCTTTTCCAACATCTCCAGGACGCATCTTGGAAGGGGAAACCTAACCTGGCTTTCTGTTTTATATAGGGGCTTAGGGGCCAACAAAACTGTCTCTCATTAGTTAATGCAGCAACACCTTAGCATCCATGAAGTTCCGGTTGAGGCAAAACATTTCCTTTTTTTTCTTTAAATTTTCTGCCTAAAAGTAAATATTTTCTGGGAAAGAGAAAGCATTTTCTGAACTACATTAGTTAAAAATCTGAATGTGCAGAATGACTACTGCTGACGCATGCTGGCATGTGGATTTCGTTAGCTCCGAAACTGAGTGAAGAGGCTGATAGTCTTCAAGGGAATCTGTCCTGGACATGATACTTGGAGGTGGGCACAGCTCGCTGTCCTTGTAGTGTAGGCAGTGCATAACCCAGAGATGTCAGGTGTCCTGATCTTTGATTGTGGCTTATAGTTACAAATTGTAATAGTATGTACCCCCACAAATGACTTGGAAACAGTAACGGGGCGGGGCGGGGGGGGGGGGGGCGGATGAGACTCAGCTGATGTTGCGTAAGCGGATGAAGTTCGAGAATTACTCTATTTTTCAACCACCACCAAGCTAGACCTTAAGATGGAGGAAAGGTTGCTGCATCAGTTTGCAACAAAAATAAACCCTCAGATGCTGACGGGGTGAAGTTACAGTACTACTTATCTATTTGTGTAGTGCCTGGCACACTAAAGAATTGCAAATACTTTATGTGCATGTGGTTCCATTGTTCCAGTGCAATCTCCTCGGGGTGGAAGAGCGAAACCATTAAAATGGCACAACAGAGTCCAGTGACTAGTAATGAATACTAACGCACTAACCTATTATGCATGCACTTTAGGTAGGAAGAATGCAGGTAATTTGGCAGAAGTATAAAGGCAGATGGCCCTATTTCTGTTGAAATAAGAGAGATGCTTTGAGAGCTTTAAAATCAAAAATGACCAGTAAGTGCAACTTCTGTATCTTGCCTAGAAACCACTGCATTTTCCTCTCCCATCTCAAAATTTTCCTGTAAAGCACTGACCACCTGAACCTGGTGGTTTGGGCATGGTGAACATCACAGTGAGAGAGAATAAACCCAAAGGATACCCTGAGGCTCTGGAGCCCTGGGCTGAAAGCTCTGGCCGCCTCCTCACAAAATACTGATGCCATGTAAAGGGGAAGGACGGTGCGTAAAACATTCCCTGAAAGCAGAGCATAAATGTGGGTGCATATTTCATGACAGACGGTTTTAACTTTCCATACAGTTGCCTCTTTTATGGCCAACAGCTAATATTAATTATTTAGCAGAACATTTATTTATACACTGAAAGCTAAATGCAATCCTTTCAGTGGATGCCTGGCAGAGTACAGGTTGCAGTAAGTAGCTGTGCATAGTCCTTCAGAAGGATGTTTCATGCATAGCTTTATTCTTGAAAGAATTTGTTATCACCACTGTCTGCTCTGTCTTTAATGAGATATATATGTATAGTAGATTAAAACTCAGTAACTAGTAAAACTTCACAGCCATATAGATGCGTCAACCCAGAATACAAAATGTGTGTATTTCTCAGAGCACTTCTGTGGGCTGTGACAGGAGGGCAAATACTCCTCTCACCTCATGGCTGCTTAGCGCCTAATTCTGAAGTTGCAAACTTCTCCTAACTAAAATTCTGCAACAGCAACCATGCGTGCAGCAGCGTGGTAAGTTTGGTTATACTGTGCTCTGGGACAAACACATCAGCAGCTATGTGTATACAAATTTTAAATTGCTATGTACATCATACTGACTGTTTTGGAGCTGCACTACAGAACACTTTGTTTTATCATGTTTGAGGGCTAAGTAGAGGAGGAAAGAAACTCACATGGCAAACTCCATGTGATGTGAAGAAGCAGAGAACACGAAGACTTTCCTAGCTCATAAAAAGCAAAATATAAATTTAGCAGGTTTCCCTAAGCAAGCTAAGCATAGTTTTTATTTTGGCCAACTTCTAAGGAACAAAAAGAACCCCTTCCTAGCTGCTGCTTTTTTCATTTGGGGGAGGGGGAAGCGCACCCTGCTCTGACTCCTATGTCCATATTTGACCTAGCTCCCCAGAGCCCGTACAGCATGGGAGTGGGAATTAATTTGCTCTACTTGCCTGCACTTAGGGAAAGCAGTTGTGACCCTTCCTGTAGCCACAGGGAAGGAAATAGGTTTAAATACTTCTCTGCTCCTTTCAGAATTGTGTCTAAATCATCTCATCACAGTACATGATTTCTGGTGCCAATGAGTTTTCATCAAATCCTGACGTGGCTTCTACCGTGTTGTGATGTTGCCATGTGATTCTGGTAGCATTACTGTTTAGATGAAATATTATTCATTTTCTATAGCAACTGTTAATTTGAGAAGAATCTGTGAGATCATTGTAATTGTTATTACTGACAGTAGTTATAATAAATGCTTTGGAATGATGTGCATGGCTTTCATTTTCTTCCTGCAGAGTGTGTGTGGGTTTTTTTTTTTTTTAATAGTTCAAACAACTTAAATGTTGACATAAATGAAAATTTCTGTATTTGTGCATAGCACTCTTCAGGGTGGTTTTCACTTCGCAAGAAGCATGACTTTCACATCTCAATAGGAAAAGTAAACTTGTTGCTGCAATATGAGCATTCTTTGGACTTTTTAACAATGTGAGACAGGACTTTTTAACAAAATGCTCTGAACAATCTCCAGCACAGCAGCCATCTTCCTTTTCCTGTAGTCCAGCCTCTCGGCCCTTGCTCCCTGCCAGGTGCTGTTTTGCTGCCTGCCTACTCCAGTGTCCCACAGCTGCCTCCCAGGTTTGCAAATAAGGCATCTATTAAACTGCCATGCTAAACTATACTCTTTAATCCTTGCAAGCTGTTTCAAAACTAGGCCCCCTCATCTTGGGAAATGCAGAGAGCCCTCAGCTCATCTTTAGCTCAGTGCCTGGTTCCTTAAAGGACTCCGGAAATTGCCACTTTCTGCACTATTCTGAATTGCCTTTTCCTTCAGTCACCCAGACCCAGGTTGAAATGTTTTGCTGTTTTAGCCCAGGGTTTCTTTTGCTCAGACAGGTCCATTTTGCAGGTATGGAAAGCAGTTTCTTGTGTGTGCCTAGGAAGCTGAAGCATTGTGAAATCTTGAATCAAACACTTAATGGAAGCACACATCAGTGTACACATTGCAACTGAAGCTCTGGCAGCCCTATGGACAGAGGGGCAGGCAAATCAAAACTCTGGGATAAACCATAAAGATTTATCTGGAAGAACAAAACTGATCTTTTCAGTTAAGAGAGCATGGTATACTTTCTTTTTATTGCTTGTAGAAAAATAAAGTCAGACTTTTTTCTGGTGCTATAAGGTTATATATTGATCATGTAATTTGTTATCTAACTGGAAATAATAGTCATGACTTGCTAGTAACTCATCAGCATTTATTTTGATACGCATTGCTATGGTTTTGCAATCTGTGGGCACGTTTTCCTTAAAGGATCTCATTATACCTCTGAGAGAATTCCTGTACTGCAAAGCTTCAAAAAAACAAAAACACTTTACTGTTAGCATAATTTGTCTTTCAATCATACTGAGTGATAGCTGAACTCTAGAGCAGCTCATGATTCTGTGTGTGCTGCCAAACAATGTCTGATCAGTGCCATTACAAAAGCCAGTATAGCGGCCATCACAACCTCTTGGCATCCTTAAAGTTTTAACAGGAGTTTCAGAACTTCATAGTGCAAGTTAACAGCGCATTTGGACAGAAATACAAGTCAATATATATACGGTTGGTCAGTAACCTAAGCATCTGTATCTGTGCTTAAATCTAATGCTCTGGATTTGGCTTACTCCAGTAAAATGAAAGATATAAAGAGGAGCACCTCTTTATGCCTTACAGAAAATAGCGGTGTCAACATGACATCAAGAATACTGCTGCTTTGATTTCGGAGGCTTTCAGACATCAGTCATTCATTATGAATCAAAAAATGGCCATGATTGTGTTTTAAAAAAAAGGACACAAAACTAATACATAATCTTAACTTCTGCATGGAGCAATGCCATTAGGAACATCTCATCTAATTGAGTGGTTCATATTTGAATTGATAAGGTTCAGAAGAAAACTGAAAGCCAAGAATTTCCTTAGTTAAATGCAACTTGGCAAAGTCTTTTTTTTTCCTTCTCTCCTTCCTTCTCCCCTTCAGAGTAGCATTTAAGAAAGCAAGTCACAGTGCAGCTAGGCTGATGATAAAATGTGGAAGTATACAGATATGATAGGGCAAGATAGGGAAGCAGCTGGCAACATTACCAACTACTTAAACTTTGTAAACAAGGAAATTATTCAATTTTGGAAAAATACCAGATCTTATAGTATTAGGAGAACCTTCTTCAGGACTAAAAAGCCCTGAAGAAACTAGGTGAAGATTACTTGCTCTTTCTATTTTTATCTTTTGCTCTGATAACATTCAGAGTATAGAGGCAGAAAGGGCAAAACAGCAAGCTATGCTAGATACGCCAAATTCTGATATGTTTATTCACAAGGAAGGAGGGTCTTTTCAGTGTAGTTAAGAGCTGCAAAAGTTAATAAAAATGCTATCATGGTAAATTCCTTGGGAAACAGAGAATTAAAAAATGTGTGGCTTTTGTGAGCATGTGTGGTTACAATAGTTTAGTGCTTGTAGGAAGAGTATTATTCACCTCTAAACAGTTCTCCTTTGAATGTTTGATCCCAGCAGCAATGACTTGGTGTATCAGCTGCATGATAGAAATGCTGGGCTCTCTGTTTCTAGTAATCTGAAGAACAAATACTGATTCCTTTAGCTTACCTCTGACTACCTAAAACAACTGCTGTCTCCACACTGCAAATAACCATGCTGTTTGAAATATTGCTGACAGATGCTGTTTAGATACCAAACCACTGGAAAAGAATAGATTTGCATATCTTGGTCTCCTCACAGCATAGTTATTTCTACTTTAAGTAGTGCATGTTCTGTCCATGGGAAGCTTTCACATTGCCATTTTAATGTGCTTGTTTTCCTTACCTTTGACTACTAGATAGTATCAAATAAAAGCTAAGTATATGGAATATATTAAAGAACAACTGCAATCTTATCCTTTTTTCCTTGCATAACTTCTAGTGTTCTAACTTCTGTGTTCTTTCACGTATTTAGTCAGACAGCTATTTCGCCTCAGAGGACATGCATCCGTTTAAATTTAGGGCACTTTAGCATGGCAAAGATGACCTCAAACTTTCAAATAATCATTTCAATTCCAGACTTAATGCAGTTTCCTGAAGTATTTGCTATATATATATGTGTGTGTATATATGTGTGTGTGTGTGTGTAGATAAATTCATTAAGTTCCAGGTATATATTTTACACACTGTGTACATTACACCTGTTCAAGATTTGTTTGCTTGTATCTGAGTACATGTACTGTCTGGAACAGTAGTATGAACATACACCCAGAAGTACAGGCTCATGTAGCAATATGTGGAGAAGCCAAACAATAGCTTACCTAGTGAAGAATTTCTTTTCCCAGTGTGCAGGAAAGAGACATCTGCTATTCAAATCTCTTCACATGGCTCCAGGCAAACTACCGAGAGTTTTCAATCCATATCAGTCTGAACAGTATCCCGGGAAGGCTCCTCTTGTGCCAGCCCCCAGTAACTGAACTCCACCAGCACAGTCACATTTTATTTATACCCAGACTGTCCTTTTCAAAACAAGCAGGCAGCTGGAATGATTCAAACCTCTGTTCAGCTCACTGGTAAAATGCAGCTTCCTCCCCGGACAAGAGTATTACACCAGGGAGCAGTCAGAGTACGGCAAAAAGGCTACGAGAACTATTTAATCGCCCAAATAGCAGCTGATCCTGGTGCTGGTGCTGCTGCCGCTGTGTCTTCTGCTTAGCTGTAGCCAGGCTCGCTCTCCCTCATATCTACACAAGTATCGAGGCGGTTTTGCAGGATTATGATTGGCAGAAGCAGCCCATTCCTCCAGCTAATCAACCCCGAGACTTTGAAGGACTCGGAGCTGCTCTGATGTCATTCCGGCAGGGGGATGCTCCACGCGAGCGTGCCGCGGCGGAGGCTAATTCAGTGCCCAGCTGCACGCCTTGCGCCCTGTGCTGATTGATGAGATGTTCTGGCAGGATTTGCATGAGCTGTCACTGTGCAGCTGGACCACCTCCCTCCCCTGCAACCTGCCTGCATCAAACGCCCCAGCTAAAGGCCACTTTCAGCTTCCCGTTTTACACCTGGAGCTGCAACTTAAAGCTTGGGAAAAAAGGAAAACTTGAAAGAGGCATTTTTTTGGAAGAAGAGTGCTTTAGGCAAGTGGGGGGGGGGGGTTACCCTGACCCTCCCCTCTCCTCCTCTCCTCCTCTCCTCCCCCATGTTGAAGGAAGATCAAGAAAATAACAGTATTGTAAGACTTTTAGTTCATGCTCTTGTTAGCTCACTGATAGGATCACCTAGCACAGCAAAAGGTTGCATTTAATGCAACAGAGCAGCATGACCAAAATCGCACAGAGGTCATCCAGCAAGTTGATTACAAGCGATCTTGCCAATGTCACCATGGGGTGGGTATCAGCTGTGCTCAGAGGGGCAAGCTATTTTTCTACTCTCTATAACAAAAATCCACCTATTCATAGCATAAGTTCTTATTAAAATCCTTTCTCATCCAGCTAGAGATGAAACCTATATCCATAGCCTAGTAACATGATTGTTATGCAACTTTCTAAGGTTAAATTATATTACAGAGAAAAACTAAACACTTAATAAAAATTAGATTTAATACCAATCTAATTTTCAATTTTTGCCAGCTTGACATCTTTCACTCCAGAACTGTTCTTCATACAATACACCTCAGAATTGAAATTCAGCCAATTCTGCACAGAAAATGTGAGGAGAAAAGAGTTTTGTTCAAGGAGACTGGAACAGACCCATTCTGAGATGAAGAATGATGCTGTAATCTCAGATTTGAATCATAGGAGGGTCAACTCAACCTTTCATGTTTCCAAAATACAGTAAATAAATGGTATTCCATGCAGTTTACAATGTACGTCCTTCAGCTGGGACCTTCTACAGGAAGAGCTATTTGCTCTGTGTGAATATCAAAGTTTCAAAGATGGCAGGTATTCCTAACCACAGACTAATTTATTCCTTCTGGCTAAATCAAACGAAGGGATAATTAAAATTCAATGTACATCTGACTCATTTCCTGTAACTTTTAATTACAAAGCATTCATTGAGGTCTTTTAAAAATGCCTTACACCTATGGCTGACTCTGGAGTCAAATTTTGTTTCCCAAAGCTTCTTGAGAAGCTTAGATGTTGAATTCCCACTGGAGTTTAGTGGCAGGCAAGTGCCTCCTTGCATTATATGCGAATGCTCAAATGTGAGTTGGCTGTAAATTAAAATCACCAAATCAAGTTAAAGAATCTCTTGCTAACGAGAGGAATAATTCTAATGCAATAGGTCTAAAACTAAAAAAAAAAAAAAAAAGCTTCCTATCACTAATCTGGCTGCCACTGTTGCATGAAAAGATAAAGCCCAGTCATTCTCATTCTCTCTCTCTCTCTCTCTCTTCACATACTTGACTCCCAGCTACGCTTAAGAGAAAGTGCTTGGAAAATCGCTGTGAGTGGCAGGGTTTGACTGCATGGTGTGAATGTGTAGCAGGACGGCTCTCTGCTGCCGCCAGATGTGGCGGGAGCAGCAGTCTGCCCCTCTGAAGCTGTGGCACATCAGTGGAGCCTGCTAGTGCAGATGTTCCCAGGCTGGGCCAGCAGCCAAGTGGTTACACATACCATGGAAAGTGTATTTTAATTTAGATGCTAAAATCTCTCTTTGAACTTAACTCCTTGGCTTAACAGCATGTCACACTAGAAGAATCCAGTACGGAGAAGCATGGTTGTTGATTTGCACCAGCTCTATCTGCTTGCTTCGTTAGCGTTTCATTTTAAGTGGAATATTGAGCAATTACAGTTTCCTGATAGAATCTACCCATATTAGAAATGTACAGAAATAAGTCAGCAAAATTGCTCCAACTGTCTTTATGCAAGAAAAGGAACACGCTGGCCTTTGGGAAAAGGGCTGAGTACAATTTGAATTTTCACTTCTGACTCCTTTGGGTAGTAGTGAGAGAGAAACTGTTTTCGCTTGGTTACAAATGCATTCAAGTGGTGTTATCTAGAATGTCCTTCCAATCATGATAGTATTTTCATGCTCTGCTTTAGGGAAAATATACAGAAAAGGAAATAATAGGACAGCAAGAAACTGCAATGAAGCATGGACTGGGAGAAACAGTAAAGTGAGGAAAATTCTAATAATGAAATACTATATTAATGAGATACCATACTTATATTGAAATCTTTACCATGGGATTTGTGTTCTTCTTACCTGCAGCACAGACCTTAAATGAGCTGGTGAAAACTCTACCTTAGTTAATACTTGTGTGATATTTACGTGCAGAGGTAAGCAGTCACAAGTGCCTAGCCCTCCTATTTCAGTTGTTCAAAAATCACAGATAAAACATCAAACTACTTTCCCCAAATCTGTACTACTTTTTAGGAGCATGCCTTTTCGGTTTTATACCTGTTTAGTTTTTTTAGTTTGTTTGTTTTCCTGACTTTTTAATGAAAGTAAATATTGCCTTGTTCTGTCAAAATTTTCTTGGAGCTTACGTACTTTACAAGACATTTTTTTAAAAAAAATTTTGTAAATCTAGTACTTTTGTGTATTTATTCAGCTTAGAACAATGTAAGTTAGAACTGACGAAGAGGTTTGTTTGTTTTTTTTTTAAGGGATATCTGCATTTGCATTGAGGGTAACTGCTGAATATTCAGCATCCTTCTATTTAGATAACTATGAATATCAGAGTCTGGATTTAAGTATCTATCATAAGTATTATACCATCACTATAATATCTGAGCACCTATTTTTGATGTATTCATCTTCACACATTATGAGATTGAAGCACATTATGAGATAGAAAAATGCAATTCCCTCAGTTCTGCACTTAGAAATGTGACAGAGAGCAAACAAACGCTTTCAGAAATTAATCCATATATGTCTATCTCCCTGGTCCACCCTTCTGGACTATTTGAGAACTTTCAGCCAGATATCTGGACTGTTGTTCTGTTGTTGCTATGAAGAGCTTTTGTTTCCTCAGACTGCCCCCAGTTTCCTTGCCTGCTATTACAGTGCTCTGATGATATTTTAATAGGCACTCCCTACTTTTCCTTTCAAAAACTACCTTGCAGTTTGAAGGTCCTCCCTTCAAAATGAAGTTGGCTGCAACGCGTATAAATGTCTCGTTCAGCTAAAGACATCTTTACAGTCTTTACTGAAAGGAAGATGGCTTTTGACACTGGAGTTCATAATGAGTTTAAAAGAACAAAAATTGACTATTGCTCAAAGGACCAGCTCTTCCTTGATCTGTGGAGACTTTTTATGAACTTAAAAATAATTAAACAACAGGGTGTCTTTTATCAAACACAGAGAGCACTTCCTCAGCTGGTGTAAATTGTCAAAACACCATTGACTTCAGAGGAAGTACGACAATTTAGGAGTTACAGATTAGTCTGTAATTCTCCAGCAGCTCCTCAAGATACACAGAACTTTGTATTTAATTATGCTCACATCACAACTGCAAGAAACATAGAGGCAAAGCAGAATATGCTTGTTTTTAGAATATCCAAATATATATTTCATTAAGAAAAAGTCTGTTTCTCTGATGCCTTAATAAGTAGTTAATTTTTTTAATCTGAATACTTTGGCTGTGACCCAAAATCTTTTAGAGGTTTTATATGCTCAGAAATACAGAGATTAAATATAGATACACTTGAAGTTGAGTTTCACGCATCACAACACACCTAAGGCATTCACGTCTTCTACTGGAAGTGCCTGCCTTGTCATGGGTTATTCTTATTTCCCTGATGACATACAGAGAGTATGCTGCTAGTAGTCCACTTAAGCATGAAGCACTGATTTGAAACAACATCGACAACAAAAATGTTACAAAGTCCTACAAGCAAAATAAAAAAAAAATGCAGAAACATGAACTAGATTCTCCAACCATGAATTTCTCTAGCCGCATAGCTGCTTTTACCCCCATTTATGTTTGGACACATTTCTCCTGCATATATCAGCATGTACTAGTTCTGTAATGACCTCTATCTTAACCTGTTATTCCTCTGTAAAATACCTTTGATACCCTGGTATGGTTTTGGTCCTGTAAGGCTTTGGACGTGTTAGTTTCCGAGAGTGTGCTGATATAAACTAATATTGAAATATCTGTTAAACCAACATACATTCATTAACATCTAACATTAGAATTGTTCCACATCGTTCTAATTACATTACTACTTTATGTCTTAAGTGCTTGCTCAACTAAAAAAGAAACCTCTAGTCTTTTAAGACCTGCCCTCAGCATACTATCAAAGCAAGAACAGAGATTGTACTACTTAATCCAAAATCTGTTCTACGTCACCCCTGAGTTGCCAGCTCACTTTGAGAGAAGAATTTATATTGTGCAAACGAGAAAAATGTACAGCCTTTCCGGCTCTCTCCCAGTATGTTCCTTACAGAAGTCTCTTCTGGGTTCAAATCTGGCCTGCAGTTGGGTGAAAACACCCATGGATGTACAAGAGGGAAGGACTGGAACCTAGAAAAAGAAGAGTTATTTCCTAGGTCTCACATTCAAACAGACAGAGAGACTAAGTCTCGTTCTGCTCAGCCTCCTCATGATTTGTATTTGCATCTGTAACACCATAACAATATACTGGGATTGCTTCACCTCTGGGTTGTTTTCATGAAAACTGTGATCATAACCTCCCTGCTGATGAGCAAGTGAATCTGTATTTGTAAATCCTTACAAAAACTAAACTAAAACCAAGGTCAATACACTCAGTGACATCCTCACTTAGAAGAGCTCACTGCTTCTATAGTCACCGCATTTGCTACAGTTTGCAGTGCTGCAAAGGAAGTTTGCTAATCTAGAAGCTCCAATAGCATTTCACTCTCCTCTTTCTGTGGAAGTATAAAGAATCATTTACCATATTTCTGTCTCCTATGGGAATCACAAGCATTACCTTTCATCAGACTGTAGGCCAGAGATTGTCATACAGCTTCCCTCTTCCCGGTGCTGCAGCTGAGCAACCGTAACCCAGTAGGAGCAGAAGTGCTGTCATCCTCTTAAGCATCAGCTCTGGTGCTGTTCTCTGGCATCTGCTAACAAGGCAAGTTCAGGGTGATAAAGTGACTTCTTTTAGCGAATAACACATTTTACACAGCATTACTTTACAATAGCTTGAGGAACTACTTAAAAGAAAATTGTGAAGTATTCCTTTTTCCAGCATGGACTTCAGCAAATGTGTTTACCAACTTGTAATGATCTACAGGAGAAGCCTCCTGGAAGGCTCCTGGTTCTCATGGCAATAGCCCCGACCCAGCAGGTTGCCCGGGTGTCACAGGCAACCCAAGTCAGTTTGCAGAACTTTTGCTCATAAAATGGAGAGAATCCACCTTGACTTGCAGAATAAATGCTGAAATGAGAAACAGGCAAAAACTGCACCTTAAGCGATGGAAGAAACAAACCAGTACAAATAAGCAATGCTTTTGTTGCACAGGGACTGCTCCCTGCTAGTCCACTCTTCTTCTACTGCCCTTCAGCCTTGCCACTGAGCACCTCCCTGTCCAAATTTCATTGGGACTGTTTATAAGAAGAATGAGACTAAGGGAGGGAAACCATGTGTGCTTCAAGAAAAGGTCTGTAATTCAGTTGGAGAGTAATGTATATCCTTCTCTCCTCCCCAGCCCTTCTCTTTCATTTTAAGGAGCAATTATATAACAAATTACAGCATTAAATTGGAAAAGAAAGAGGTAATTCATTTGTGTTACTCCATCACACCACTTGGGACTGTGAGAACAATTATCCCAGTATAACGTCAATGTTCAGTTGTCATATTTGTCACCTACATGTCTGAGCCGTAATAGTTAAGTAAAGAAAGAAAGAAATAGGGTTGTATCCCTGTACTATGTTGTTTTACTGATGGATAAATCAGCACATCAATACTTCAAATAGTTAAAAGCTCACATGAGAGAGCACCCAGTATAAATAGTCAAGATGCAGTGGGGCTGGCAATTTGCCTATAAGCACATGGCTTTTAATAAATGAGAATCTGTTGGCAAATCCATTATCGCATAGGACAACATCAGCCAGAAAATTAAGCAATAACATGCAAATCCTAATACTAAGGACTTTTTCCTTGACTGTTAAAAATTAAGTTTCTGAGGCTTGAATGCTTGGTTTAAGATCTTAAGTGATTTTTTTTTTTTTGAATTATTCGAACTGTGGAACGGTTCATAAAGTAGCTTAATTAGACAGACCATTGCTCCAATGGGAGTCCCCTTTAACATGTCTACAGAGGCTTTTTAAATACTCTAATCCACTTCTGAATAAAAGGTGAAACTAGAAATGATCTTTTCAAAGCAGAAACTACAAAGAACGATTACCTTTCTTTTTTTCCTTTTCCGTCTTTGTGATCTAGATATCAAGTTGCCATTATATTCTAAGTATGACTTTTTTTAGGTTCGCTCTCACAAGCACAGCTTTTTAAGTATCCTAATTTAAAACTAAAAAAACCCTCAAAGTGAAAAATCCACTGCTAAATCATTTTCAAACTGGTATTCTACCATTACTGTAATAAATGGATCCTGTTGTAGAGAGTATCTTGTTTCATCTGTTAGCAAATTTCTTTTATCTTAGAAATCCCAATATCATTTGTTTTCTGTCTCCTATAGGACAAGGCCTCACATTTATGAGCTACTTCTGCTAATGCTCCAAATAGCATGGGAAATCTTAATGTTGAGCTAAGCCTTTGTAAATCAGATTCTGTTCTCTTTTGTGCCCTTCTCCTCTGTATATAACCACCCCTCTGAAGCAATGTACTTGGTACTCAGAGGGACCTGATCCTTCCTCTCATAAGTACCTTGGTTTGTTCTCAGTGATTATTGAGTGCATGAATATTTTGCCCTTGAAAGGTCTCCAAAATGTGTTGTACAGTCTTTAAGGTTGGCAAAAAAATATGAGTAATTGTATTTGTCTTTAGGTGTGAGAACGTTTGTCGCCCTTAGATGAGTAGCTTGGCTAACTGCAGTGGGATTACTTATGTAAGTAAAATTTGTACTCTGGGTCCAATATATTTGGTCCTAGATACAGTATCAACCACTAGCTGTGTATGACAGGAGCTATATATGATACTAGCTATGTAAGACAGGGCCAGTACACTGAGAGGGCTGTCTTAATTTCTCTTGTTTGCCACAACATGCTACACTGAACTGCATCATTTTACAAGAGCCATCCCACACCCGGAGACCTGAGATACACCATACTAAAAAAAGGAATATGGTTTAAGGTCTGATTTTTAGACTGGCGCAAGTATGCTGTGTCTTAGCATTCAAACAACACACAAAGCTGGGTTCAACAAGCAGGATGCTAACACACTTCAAGAAATTTTATTCTGAAAAGGATATCAAGATCATGATTTATTATTTATATTGTACCAACTTTCTTTAGAAATGTGAGATCTATCTGACATGTCTGTAAGGAGAACAAAGTTAATGAGCGAAAGAAATGTTTTTAATGTGTAGCTATTACAGAACCATTTTTCCTGAGGTAGGAATTATTATTTATAGACTTTCAGCACTGCTTTCTTAAAAAATCAAGACAGCAGCAGCACAAATGATTTTTTTGAGAAGACACAGTAGAGTATGAACAATGCACAGTGATCATCATTCTTCAATCAATCATCTTTCAATCCAGATTCCTTTCAAAAATGTGTTGTTCACATGGGAAGAAAATAAAGGTGATTTAATTAAAATTATCAGAGGAAAACACGGATGGAGTAATCAACAGCGAGAGCATTCCAAGTCAATAAGCTCCTGATACTTGACTAACCATTGAACTTCTTCTGTGAGCCTAATTTCTTCTGTTTTCATGCTGCTCATGCTCAATGGTTTACAGTTGAAAATATCTGTGTCTATGTACAACGAAGTTTTGCCTTTTTGCTCTCTGAAAACTTCTGGACACTTTCAAAATAACACTCACCATGTTGTTTGCCTAATTTTACCATTGATGAAAATCCTCGGTTGCATGCATTTTAGTGTGTTTTTTTTTTTAAAAACACAGTATAAAGGCATATAAACTTTGAGCAGTGACTCTATGAACTGCAATTATCATATAAAAGCTAAAGGTAGTAATAGATATATTTATTACACTATGAAATGTAGGCTTGAAAGAAACAGATTAAATGACAAGAGGGTAATAGGTTCATTTTCCTGACAGTGTACAGCTTTTATGTTAAAAAGAAAAGCATTTTAAGAAACTAGATATTATGCTAAAAAAATGTAGTATGACATAAAAACAGCAGCATGCTTATTTTAAATGTTACATCTTGTGCTCCCATAGAGGGCAATATTGTATAAAAGATTGGTTTAAGCAATGAATTAGGTATCTGCCAATTCATCTGTGTTAATATACTTTAAGGAAAATTGCTGTTACAATAAATTTGATGCTGCATTTCCCTTCAGTCAAACTATGACTAATACACACAGTAATGCACACAAAAACACATAACAGAACCTCATTAAAGGTGAGGGAAATTAATTTTGTAGATTCTTTAATTGTAGACTATAAAGGATAAACCATCACATGTTGGCTTACAGTTTTCTCTTCAGTGACTGAGTCACAGTAAGCACTCCCTTTTATTAAAGTTGGTTGAACAAACTCATAAGAAAATGCACACAGGGATGCGTCGTCAGTTCTGGGAATAGGATTTGTAAATAGATATATGTCTTGGACACAGTGAAATCATCTGCATTTCTAAACTGTATCTGGTATTTTTTCCTGTGAAATGCATGGTTGAACTTATCATAATGTTTTAATTTACTCTTGTGCTTTTCTGGTTTTGATGTGCTGTCAGCACAAGGCCCTGGACTTAAATCTTTCTCAGCCTTCTGGGATAGCTGAAACACTGAAAGATTCACGATCCTTTAGAATAACCTCATATATTAACTTTCTCTTCTAGCCTTATTTACCTGCTTCATGAGGACTGCTGAAGAGCTGTGTCACAATGAGTTATTCAGGTTGTCCGCACTAGGCATACAACTAAACGGATATGGGGGTCTATGTTCTTATATAGTTATTGGAGAAAGGTAAGCTCCCCCTGCAGAGCAGTGAGGGCCTGGCAGTTAAATGCCTACAATTGAAAGGTATTAAGTGTCCCTAACGTTTCAAAAAACATTGTTTCAAGCAATGGCACTAAAATTCATACAAAGAAAAATCCTTTACAAATGTCTTTAAATGATTCAGTCAGATCTGAGATGATTGTGATTAAATCACAAAAAGCAGTATATTCCCAGATTTCCACCAAAACCAGATTGGCTGAGGTATTGATGAAGAACCCCTAACTTAAACAGTAATATTTATTGCTCTGAATAGTATACTGATTACCTTCAAATCTTCATTAAAAATGAAGTTTATCTAAAGAGAAAAACGTGCCTAAGACTTAGGGATCTATTCTTGCAATTAATTGCACTTAACTGGTTTTAGACAAAGAATGAGATGTCTTCTTTGAAATATGTATAGCTCACTGCAGGCTAGGCTTCAGTACTTTTATTACTACTACCATGTAGCTCCTTCTAAGAGTGATACCCCTGGCTGAGCCTAACATCTGAGCTGAGCATGCCTCACCTCATGGTCTATTCAATATCCACACAGAAAAACCTGCTGGAGCTTTCTGGGTTGCTTCCCCATCTGTGCACTCTTGAGTTTCCTTCCAGTTGAGCTTGCAGCACACGGAGGGGTGGTAGCTCCGTGGGTCTCAGTTCAACATGGATCCATGGTACAGCCGAGCTACACAATGGGAAATGTATCCTGGGTCCCTGGCTTGGATTTGCCCCCAGATAACCCTTCAAGACGACAGATGCTTCTCAGATGTAAACACAGACATCAGAATTGGCGACTGCCACAAACTGCTTTAACTAAATGTGGGAAAAAAATGTGTTTTTCCCCCCTAGTATTTTACCTAGCTAGTTAAATGTAGCAACAGTTACACATGTTGTTTTACAGCTGTATTCCAATAGTGATACCAATGATAAGCCCAACTGTAAATCCTATACTCACACTGGATTTCAGTCAGGGAGGCTTAAGTCAGTGTCACTACTTGTTTCAATGCAAGTGGTCCAGGGAGGCTGACTCGTTTTTCTCATTGCAGTTATCCCAGAGCTCTTCAGGGCGCAGGACAGAAGGGCAACCAATGGGAACAGGTACAGGTAAGCAGCTCTTATGCTCACTGCATATGTTTCAGTGCTCCTACAGGGACGTGAAAGCCTCTTTCCATCTACCAAAGAACCACAGCAAAACAAAGGAAAACAAAGTATACTTAAGGTATATGTGGTATGAGCTGGTTGGATTTAGAGACTGATAACTTCTTGTAGCTATGAAAACAGCTGTTTGCAACTTTTGTCCATAACGATCTGATTATGTCAACAAAGCAGTGCATCTGAAATCCTTTGTGAGACTGTATGAAGAAAAGGGAGTAAATCCAGTATGACTGTCATGGGCTGCACAGGCCAAGCAATGGGGTTGGAGAAGGAGCAGACACAGACGACAGACAGAAGCTGGAAGCTGAATGTAAAACATTGCATGACAGTTGTCTGTACAGAGGTAGAGCTCACCAAGGGCAGGGAGGCCGTCATGTACAGCACTTCAAATGATGTCAAGATGCAAAGCATTGTCACGTACAAGAACAGTTTACTGCCAGTTACAGAAAAAGCTGCAAGACTGAGGTAACTTCCACCAGAAAACATGACGAAATCTACTAACTAGGAAAAATTATACAGGAAGCTCTTAATAAATACTAGTGGTATCCAGCAACACTGAATGAAACAGATTCTACGGTATCTACTGTAGAAATTTAATTATGATAACAAAAGAGTAAGGTGAGCTGGATCCCTCTGCATTCTCTGTTGTGTAACCTCAGAGAAACGAAGGAAATGTGATAATCAATGCGACAAATGATGCTATCAAATCACTTATTCCAGCATTTTTTCTTATTCTTTTTCTTCATGTAACAGCTCTAAAGTCCAAGGAATCATGTCCTTCTACAATGTCAAATGCCAGGATTAATACTGTTCCTAATAGCTGGGATGGAGGCACCCCTGGGGTACAATCAGGAGTGACTCAACTCTTTATCCAGAACTTGAATCTGAACTATTGAATAATGTGGCCTTCAAATGCGTGCATGTATTTCATTCTGAATTAAAATTTTCATCTAGATCTCCTATCTGAAGCCTGGATCTTCACCTGGGAATCCAGCTGCAGCTGCAGGGGCTCCAGGTGTGACCCCCGCCCTTGCTGCCATGGCCATGTGTGCCGGCAGCCAGCGCTGTCTCTGTGGAGCCATTTACTAGGGGAGCCTCATTTACTCCCCTTCGCTGGTTCAGGGATCTGGAAAAAGTCAAAAAGAGCAGGTTGTAGCTGCTTGTACTAGGCAGGTTCTGAAAACAAGTACGTTCAACAAAAGAGAAGAATTACAGGAAACCTGCATTTAATATTAGGGTGTATGTTCAATGAATGATGATTTTCAGCTCTTAACTAGTTGAGTATTAGGTACACTGTGTTTTCTGCACTTTTGTGGGGGTTTTGGATCATTAATTTGCATGTTCAAGGATTATTTTAAAATGTGCTAAGTCAGGTGCATTTATAGCCATTGATCTATATTATATTAATATAGTATAGCAATACAGTATTTCTGTATACTATTACATCATATCTGTCAAACACTGATTAAATAATTTCATCATTTTTAACTGAAAATGAGTATTTCCAGTTAGGAAATACAAGAACACGTATATTAGATTAAACAATAACAATTCAAAAATTAACTCTAGAAAATTTGTCGGGTACTTTCTAGAATGCTGTGTTTTCATGGTCACATATAGGCTACTGAAAGGGAGGATGAGAAAAAAAGGAAACTTATTTGCTTTGAAATTATAACTTCTGGCTAAGTTCAGGCCTGGCATTCAAAAGCTATGTCACTATTGGAATTGCATCCAGTTGCACTGGATTTGAATATAATGTTGATGGAAATATAAACTACCACTGAGCAACAGGTAGTTGCAGCATAATCTCTGGGGGGTTTTTTTCCCTTTACTCCTGGTCTGGTAAATGTGAGACAAGTCAGAAAGTGGTTCTGCGGTTTTTTTCTGCCTCTAATTCTGCTTTAACAGATTCTAGTTAATCTTCCCCTCTCACTTTAGGCTTTCTTGTAATTACTTTCCGAAACTCTTTTCTTTCTCCCTCCTCCAAGAGGTAGCTGGAAAATGTGATGATCTGTGAGAAAAACCTAAAGACAAAATAAATATATGAAATTGCTTTTTTTGACAGAATGTAGATTTTACTAAATTCCCACATATACCCCCCAAAGCATATATTTTTTTCCAAGATGGACTTATTTGCAAAAAGAAAAATCAAGCTTATAATAGGACGCACCAGCTTTAACTACAGAGCAACAACTGGCTCTGCTGCCTAATTCACTTTTGAAAAAAATTAACACTTAAATTTTTTAACAATACATTATTCAATAATCAAGGACTTTCTAACAATGTTGTTCTTTTCATTGTTACTACTGTTATTGTTTTACTGTTAGTATGTCATCATTAATGACATTCTAATAGAAAAAGGACATGGAAAATGAAGACCTGTCAATAGCATGTATTGAAAAATTCTGCAAGTCATAAATACACTACTAATTATGTCACTGCATCTATATTCCATATCATGGATTCTATTAGATATGAATGAGGTGAGGAATAAGGATACTGGTATCTTCTACAGAGCTCTGCTCTGCATAGTTGTAGTCAATTTGTATAACTTCTGGGCTTTGGCTAACCCTATTTAAGAATTTTAAGTCCATTATAAGGCTCCACATTTTTCAAAGCTTTGCACGCCTTGGAGTGAAGTATTGTAGCACTTCAACAACAACTGAAATGCTTCCAGGAGAGTTATAGTTGGAAGACAGAGATGAAATTGAAAGAGATATTTAGTTAGCAATAAAAAATGATATAGTAATATGTGTACTAGAATCTTAGCTGTGCAAAAGACTCGCTGAAGTTAAAAGAGATTTTTTTTTAAAGTCATAGTAGATTTTCCCTTTACAACGACTGGATAAAATCTGTTTAAGAACTTCTCATTTTGACTTGCTGTTCATGGAAATTTGGAGCTGAAAAAAATCAGAAGGAACACTTAATATGTAGACAGGATACAGGATAAAAAATAAAACCAAGATAAAAAATATGGGACTAGTTTCATACTGTCTGAGTGCAAATAACGAAGGCACAGGCTCATTCTGGAGTACTCTGGAAGTTCTCCTTTCTATTCAGCAGCCCTGGCAGATGAAAAGAGCAAGGTGCCCCTCTGCACAGGACCCGCAGTGGCACCGAGGCCAGAGGGGCCCGCGCACCCTCCAGCCTGCCGGGCAGGGAGATTGCACTGGGTCAAGCACCACAAGCTGCCTCCTCTTCAGCCACATATCCAAAATCCTGGCAGCTGGAAGCCTTCCAGGCCACAGACAAGTGAAGCTATCAAACTAATGATGAGTAGGTCTATTCAGTCATTTCCTTTCTTTTTATCCTCATCTTTGCCTTTCACAGGCACCGCAATGTGCCTGACAGAGATCCAGCTTCCGCAAACAAGTCCCTTCAGCTTTACGAGTTCCCTCATCAACAAGGAGCACAGAGGAAGCCAAAAATCACGTAATTTGAACACAGATACATCAGAATACTTTAAATGTCTCTAAAAGGAGCCAATGCAATTACAAAATCTGCAAAGGGATATTCAGAACTAGCTTTTCCAGGACATGTTTAGGAGCCTTCTAGCATATGTTTGGAAGGCTCACAACTCAGAAGGAAGAATGGAGAAAAATACAGTTAAACTGACCAAAAAAACCCCTGACATTGACAGTGGGGAGGGATATGAGATTGCAATTTGGCAGAAATGGTTTGATTACAGAATAAATCACAGTTAGAAGGTGCATGTGGTATGGTTTACTCTCTATGATTAGAAGACCTTTTGTGTCTGTTGCAGTTAATATATCAGCAGGAAAATTTAACCTAATTAAAAAGATAACAGAGAATGCAAAAGGATTAAAGTATAACTGAACAAAGATACTTTAAAAACAGTTTAAAGTCTTCACTAACTGTTCTTCACTGCTTTCCTTGTTTTGTGGCTATATGCAAATGTGCAGAGAAGACATTACTAGAAAGAGGTGCTATTACAAAAATCAATATATCCACTTTTCCAGATGCTTAGAAATTGTAAAACAAAGATGCACATTTGGGGTAAGTCACACCTTTAAGCTCAGTTCAGGTTAACAGGAAAAGTCAGTGATGTTTCAAGATAGAAAGTACTGAACTATCAGCCTCTGCTGTCCGGACAGAGCCCGCATTATTGTGCAGGCAGGATACATAGCCTTAAAGGGATTTAAAAAATCACAGTGGTTATTACTTGGATTTATTTGATGTGACTAAAATTTTCCTGAGTCAGCAGCCAAAAGTGTTTTTTTTCTTAGGCCCATCATGGGAACCAGTTCTGTTTCAAACCAAGAAAAACTTCCATTTCAAGGAAATGCTACTCTCACTTAAACGCTAAATGAATTCCTCAGTATTCAAAGATCTGATCCACAGTTTGCAGATGACCAGCAAATATTCACAGAAAACAGGCACACTTAATTGTAATTCCAAACTGCCACATAGCTTTCTGTGCTGCAGGAATGGAGCGAACAAAATCAGCTCAAACGGGAACAAGTGTTTCAAGCCCAGCAAGAAGATATAAACATGAAAGCTCTGCTATTAGAAAGCAAAAAGCTAATTTTCTGAGTGTTTAAACTTACTTTTTTGTGGTTGCTATGTTACCATCTCTGCACCTACTTTATGGTGCTTTGAACTGTAGGGGGAAAAAAAAGCCTGTTTTGAAAAAAGAGTCCTGACCTAAACTGAAAACAAATGTGAGACCATCTTAGAAAGTTTTGAGTGGGTAAAACAGAAAATTCAGCAATATTTAAACCAGCCAGACTGCGGAATCAACAAGCCCAGGTGGACCACTTTTATTTTTCCAACACTTTTCAAGTAAAATGTCTTTTACTAAGCTTACACCACCAGTGTTAATATTATTTCGTTCAGGATAGAAGCATGTTATAGCTGCTGGTAACAATAATAGCTGTTGTACATTTTAATATAAATGAAAACAGACCAAACTCTCAGTTTAAAAAAAATGACATAATAGGAAAAAATAGTCTGTATTCAGATTATGCATGACAAGAGAGTTAGGCTAGCACTCCAGTGTTCAGAAAACAGGAAGTCTTAATACTAGGCAAAGGGTCTAAAGAGATTCAAAAGCTTTAATAATTATATTGGTGAGATAAATCTGGGAAAGAAAGAGCCTCCTTTGAAAACCAGGAAATGCAGTTAACTATGAGTATAAAATTGTAATGATAGATTCCTTTCAAGGACACATTGTCAATAATCCATTTAAGGACAATAAAGGTAATATTAAAACAGAAGGACGGAGAGTCAGTGGAGAAATAATGAATTCCACGTAAGTGGAAATGATAGTAAAATGTTGAAGCACGTGAGCTGAACAAGAGTTAGTGGGCAGCGGGACAGAGCTCCTGACTAGCAGGGCCTGGCCGTCGCATGGACAAGCAGAGGCAGTCCTACTGCTTAAGGCTTGCACAGCTCATTGCAGAAAACATGAAACGTTATTATGCAATGCCTAATGGCAGAGAGGTGGACGGGATTGCTGAATGTGCCTTATTTAATCTCTAGATTGATTGCTTCTGAAGAAAATTACATGCAGATAGATACATCTCACTTCCCTCAAAATACCTTAACAGAACCATTTCTCAGAGGGGAATATTAGTCATATTGAAAATCCTGTCTGTTTTTCTTTCCTTCTTTATACCCCTGTGTGCACGCACAAACACATGCACACGCTTTTACACTTGGGAACACTAATTCCACTTTGTGCCTTTGAAAGTCTCTTCCCACAGGACTCCTCAGTTCATCACGTGGCTTTGCCATTTATCATACAGCTATCACTTCCACACCTCCATACTGAAACGATAAGGAAGGGACATACTAGTCTATAAATACCTAGCTCCAGTAACAATAAAGATTGTGAAGAATTATTAAGTACTTAAAAGGTATAATGGACTGACGCTAGAAAAAGAAATATTCATGTTACACATTAGGAAGAAAAGACAGTCTTAAGATAAGGTCAGTCCAACAACGGAAAAAAACAGCTAGAGAAAGTTGTACAGCACCATCACTGCAGAGGTGATGATGTGAATATTAGATGTGGGATGTGAGGAAATAGAAAGGTGCAAAAGAATAAAGCTCTAGCAAATACCCCACAGAAAACAAGCGGGCACCGATGAGCAGCCAGAGGGGAGAGCCCCACAGCTCTTTTGCATTGCCACTAGTTAAGATTCTGCTCTTGTGGCACCAGTGGTAGTTAATAGCAAGGGGAAGGGAGGCAGAACAGGATGATCTAGGAGGCCCCTTCCAGCTCTAACATCCATAGGATTCATTTGGCTCCCTCTTGGCACAGGAGCAAGCTCACCCTACTCTGATTTATATATCCAAAGTTTTTATTTTAATACTCTGTTGCATGGAGGGGAAAAATATTACAGACTGACAAGAACTTTAAAAAGTTGCTTGCTGTTTGAAGAAGTGCATTCTCACTGTTGTCACCAGGTACTGCTTATTTTCTGCCCACTGACCACAAATACATTAAGCACTCAGTAATGGTAACACCAGTAATAAATAATTATTGGAAGCTACAATGTATGCTGTGCAAAGACTTTTAGCAATCATAAAGATTACTTTCTGTACTGTCAGATTTCTGTACTATGGAATTACAAGGATTTATTGTACTGAAAAGAAAAAGCTGTCTGCTGATAAGATCACATATCAAAAATATGCAAAAAAGTTCCCTTTACATTTGGCTAAGGCAGACACTGCATTCATCTTCTGCATCCTAATTTGGGGACCGAAAAAGTATAGCTGTGCTAATGTACAGAGTGCCTTACCAGTCTGCTTTTCCTGCATTCAGTCAGATAGGACCATCCTCTACTTATTCCACTTACGAAGTGCAAGGCGAATGTGGGTAATTATTATATAGGACCAGAGCGAGCTTTGAACCAAGACTGGTGTGCAGTCTCAGGTACTTGCTCCTCTTTGGAAAACTCTGTGAAAGTCTGGCAGGAATACAACCTGCTCTCTCTCTTCTACTCCTAATAAGCACAGTGAGCTAAATGGGGAAGGCAGTGGGAGGTGGACAAAAGGGGGTTTGTCCCTCTGCCTCTTCTCGTGTGGCTTTGTGGAGCATGCACACTGTAGTACAGAAGTATGAATATCCCTATAGCTTGGATGGCAAAGTGCTTAGCCTTCTTGTAGTTCAGATCTGTACTGTCCTGGCCATACAGGTTGCAGCTTAAAGACTTGCCCCCAATTTCAGCAGCAAGTTTGCACAGTAATTGTGAAATTACTATTTCACATCTCTGTGCAAACTTGCTCTACCTCTATAGAGGTAGATTATATGCATCCTTCCTAGCTGTGTCTGCTAAGAAGAAGGAATGCATCCCATGTTTTTCTCCTGTTCTCTCCCACACTTTCTATACTTATCCTTACATTCATCTGGATTTCTGGATTAAAGCCTTTCTAGCACTTCTAGTAAACATAGGAGGACTACCCCAAAAGAAGGAAAGGAAGAAAGTAGCAGAACTGGGAGGATATTTTAGCCATGAAAGATGCTGCAGCTTCATCTAAACCAAACAACAGTAGGTCACTGAAGACAGGAGCTTCCTAACACCTCCTGTTAAGTAAACAGATCTGGCAACTTCACAAGAGAGTACTTTCTTACCGTGACTCTGATAAACTATGGCAATCTCATACAACAAACATAAAACTCTTCCACAATACCACTCGGAAATATAATCTCAGAGGTTATTCAGTGCTTTGAGTGTCAGGGTCCTCCCTTCCCAAGGGATTAACAGAAACCTTGCTTCTGGGGGATAAGAAATATTGATTCCCATTCAGATTTCAGCAGTATAAATGGAGCAGACACTTTTCCTGCTTGTGTATTTCTAAGACTGCCACATCTGGGAAAAGTAAAGGACTGCTTACTAGGAGAGTCATGTCACCAGGTGATCTAAACTGTCACAGCTTCATTGACTTCGCTTTATGAGAACAGAAGATATGCTCCAGAGATTTTGATCTCCCCGCACCTTCCAAGCTTTTCACTAGACCACTAAACAATGATTATTTGTCCAGTTCAAAAAGACACGTCCTACATGTTCAATTTCCAGCACTGCAAGGCAGCAGGTGTGGATAAACGTTATTTCCTGTTTTATTTCTTGATTGCAGTCCTTATTTTTCCCAGAAGAACTTTCTTTTGTGCTTTGTTTTCCTCAGTGATACACAACACTTTGTAAGCTTTATCTGCACAAACATACCACACTCTCTGTTCCACTTTGCAACACCGATACACTTCTTGCCCTTTATTAAAAATTAGATAGTCGAGAATAAATACAATACAAAATTAGTGAGGTCCTCATGCTGTGACCTTTATATCTTATCTCTTTATCCAGCTCTCCCTAGACCTTAAACCTCTCCACTGGCTTACTACTTTATCGTACATTCCTTTCAGGTTTATGCAGGTTTCTCAGATTTCTTCCCAAGCATTCCATAAAAAAGCCCAGACAAACACATCTCAGACTTAATTTCTTTCATCACTGTCTGAACATTCATACTTTTTTTTTCTTTTCTCCTGCTCCTGACACCAGGTTGTAGGGTTGGTGTTTTTCAGGTGACCCGACAGTCTTCTAAACTCTCAGTCCACATATTCCAGGCTCTCTCCCTCTCTTCCCAAACCCCTAATACTGATGAATTCAGAGTGGTGATCCCATGATACCCTCTGTATATAATTATACCTTGAGGCTCCTCTGGAAACGAAACTGCTATTTGTTTGGTGCTCTTGATGAAAACGCCTTCCTGCTTAGAGCAACCTATAGGTAATTAATAGCAACAATATGCTGCCACAGGGAGGGATACTGATGTGCTTGCCTGAGGAGGCTACATGTAAGTAAGCTGCTTCTCCCTGAAAGCCAGACTCCTCTCATTTGGAGATGTTGATGTTTAAGATTTAAGAAATTTAAGAAGTGGTCAGGAGCAACTGTAAAATAGTAGAATACAAATGAGAGATGAACAAAGCAGATGCCAGGTCTACACCACAACAGGATGCCTAAGCAAAGACACTGTCAGCCTTTTCAGTAAAATACACATTTAAAGGCATGGCAGATTCAGTAAATTGCTTTTGTAATCTGTAATTTTACAAGGCCTTTTAGAAGTCTCACTTTCTGAACTAGTAAAATTTCAAATGACATATCAACTCTCCCATTTAGCTGCTTTTCCTATGAATTTGTTTTGAGACCATAAGCTTTTCTCTCCCCATTGACTATCTGCTAAAGCTATTAACATAATAGCTCTTCTCTGTGACATAACAACCATGCCACTGGCTAAAACATATTACAGTCAAATTATGTGTGATGCTACCACACTACATTAAGTGGCAGCTGCCACTCTAAGCCCATTGCTGAGCAGAGCCTTAAGACTGTAATGCTGCCTCTACAGCACAACAGCTGCACACTAGCTGCGTGGAAATGAAATCTCCCCATCCGAGCTACAATCATGCTCAATGGCTGATTGAGACTTTGGTATTTGTGTCAGAGAAGGGTCTGAATTTAGGCATGGACTGGCTCCAAGTTTTGCAGCTACATCCTCTCTTAAATCCTAGACCGAGAACAAAAAACAAAGGCAGCAGAGATACAATCCTGATGGTTGTTCCCACTCCGGGGAAACTGCATTGCTCTTTTTCTGTGGGGACCTGAGCATCATGAAGAACTTGTGTCCCTTGACAGTAACAGTCCCTTGTTCCCTGAGTGCAGGCTGCTGCTCTTCCCCTCTTCTTCTACTTATCGATCAAAGTTCCCTTGGCTGAAAAGTCTCACTCAGATGCTAGCACATACAACAGCTGAATGCAGCCTACTCGTTCACACTAAGTGCAGGTCAGAAAACTTGCCAAAATGTCCACATCAACATTATGAAGGAGTTGAAGGGAGCACATATGACAGCTTATGCATACGCATTCCTTAACTATAGTCTCTTTAAGTAGGTGTAAATTGCCTACGTTTTAAGAACACTTTCTTGTTTTCATTGACATGCCAGTGAATTTCTGGCATTTTTCTTAGACATGGTAATTTTGCAAAAAAAGGCCCTTCAAGGGAGCTCACACATCAAATGCTGTCTAATGTAGTGTTTAAAAATCTATTTGGCCTTTCTCATTCTTATTGTTGCATGCCACAGTGCATGTCCTTACAGCAATGGCCATATATTTTCAGCAGTATTCCTAGCAGAATGTAACTACCGCCTGATTTAATCATGTTATATATTGTCACCTCCTTTTAATTTTCTACTGCATTCTTCCAGACTGCAGCACAGCATCTTGTTTGCCAGCTCTGATTCTGAAATGAGCCCAGAGTTCTTAAAAGTTTTTCCTTTATCACTCCTCAAACCTCTTGTCAATGTACCTTCAACAGTAACACATATGACGAGGTTGTAATTTTTTTATTTCTAGGCCTATTTTGTATTATTCCACACTGCATGAAATGTTCCCAGGTCAGGCTCATAGAATTATGAAAATCCTTCTGAGTCTCATGGTGTTGTTCCTATTTTTCTTTGTGATAACTTTCAATCTAATTTCAAATGAAGTCAAAATCTTGCCTTCATTAAGATGTTCTCAGCTAGCAACACCAAATGAAGAATAAAAAAGTCTCCAGAACTGTGGGTATCTTGTACAACCTGAAGTCTAGGCATCTAACCTTTCATAAATACAGAGAGAATGTGAAGTGCTAATGATACATTGGACACAGAAAACAGACACCAGCAGGGAATTTTCTACCTGCATTATTCCAACAGAGCTTTTGAAAATAATTATGCCTTTTCTTTACTACTTCAATAGACCTTCACACCCACCGTATTATAATCATGCAATTCCATGCATCAAATCACTAATTAAAATGTATTCACAGCAAGGTTATTTATTGAAATGGAACAGTTGGGGTGGACATGGAAAACTCTTGGGACTAAATTAGCCTTTCACCTATCAATAAAGCACAATGGAGAGAGAGGGGTAAAAATAAGAAAAAAAGAAGGGATCCTGATTCCAAATTATTCTACTTCACTTGCATGTTTGAAGAACTCTGGGTGAAAGAACTGTCGTTAACTGCTATAGCAAAGCTATTTCGTGGGATGCTTCACTTTTCCAGCAGCTGCCCAGGGTGATATCCACACTGAAAGTCTCAAAATGGAGGAAAAGGTAGAAGGGAAAAAGGAAGAAACAATGTTGGCACACTCAGCTAAGAAGCTGCTGCTGTCCCAGCAGTGAGAGGAAGCAACCACATTGAAAGCTGCCAGAGGACACATCAATTCTGTATGTTCTTTCATCTGAGTAAAGCATGTACTCTTAAGTGGGGAAAGGAGGGTAAAAGGGAAAGGGGAGGGAGTGCCGTTACAAGTCAATCACCTCTCTGGGATGAATCTATCCTTGCAATTGTAGGATGTGATTTCCTGTGCCAGCACTGGTGAATGTGACCCTTGGACTTCGACTGTTACTGTAGAAACCTGTCACCTAAATTGATGGAGGGTATTTTATCTCCCTCACCTTCTATCACAGATTTCTTTCATATCTGGGACAACTGAGTTATTTCATACCGCAGAAATATGAGCTAGGCAATGAACATTAGTCAAAGCAGACCATTTTAAGGAACAGTTGCAGAACAGTTACAGCAATTAAACTTGGGATTGTGAATGCAAGCAGGAGGATTCTGATTTTCTGAGATATTTGCATGTAACCAGGAAGCAACACATACCAAGAGCACCAAATGTTCAATCAAAAATGTTCTTCATGTTGCACATTGGTTGCCTATGAATAATCTAAAAACAAGGAATTAAAACATTTCATCAAATAAGTCTGAAAACCAAACATCTAACTTCAAATACAGTTCCCCAGTATCTCCTACAAAGAGCCTGGTAATACTACAGAGCCATACAGCATTTTCTCAGTTGTTGTGTAACTCACCATTGTGCTTGGTACAGTTTATATAAGGAGTAAATCAAGTTTGTTTGTTTTGCTAATTTCTATCTGCTTTATGTGCTCTTCATAGCCAGGCTTAGCATACATAAAAAGTCTATTCCCAATACGTGTCTAAAAATGTTGCATAAACTTTTTCTTTGACATTTCCCATTAGAAGCTAAATAACATGTAGCTGCCTCAAGTCTCAAGGCACGATTTTGGCTCCTCAAAGAATTTTCAAAGCAGCTGGTTTTCAGGAAATGGACACTTGGCACTTTTGAAAGGCCTCTGTAACAGCTCACAAATTGGGCATCAAAACTTCTGGGGCTCAGAATCATCACTTGCTGCAGATAGCCTTAGCTCTTGTAAAATGAACGCAAACGTATCAGTGCAGTGTGGAAAATGCTGAGTGTCAATAAGAAGGATTGTCTTTTCATTACTAGGGTCTCTTCTGTTTGGTCTGGCATTGGGAAGCTTCTTACTAGACTATTTATTTAGAACAGATTACAATACAATATATTACTCCAGCCAACCTATAGATGTCATTGCCCTAAAGGGAACTCACCCATCAATCTTGTAGATGAAAATGGGGCAAAAATAAAAATGCTCTGTGTAAAAGGGCCTCTAGCTTTAAATCCAGATAAGGATACAGCTGCAATGCAAGTGATACTGTTATTTAAGCTGCACCAGTATTTTAAAGCAACCTTAGACTCAGCGAAGTAGTTCGAAGGGCTATTAGCTGACTAATCTAGCACTTAGTGAAGCTGCTAATCCAAATCTTCAATGCTTTTTCAATGCCATTTCATCTAGTTATGTCTAATAAATTTGTGACAGTCACTCCAAAATTGTTTTGGAGACTTCAAAAGCATTTACCATAACATAGACGTTTCTGCACAGCCTGTCCCTTGACTTTGTTGAGTATGAACAGGCAGCCATTGTTTCTACATTGTATGTGATTGTGTTTGCTGTTAGGCATTTTCCCAGGCACTCACAATTTATCAAAATGCTCATTTTCCCCCTCTAAATCTCATGTGGAACCAAGATTGAGCTGAAATCCTCTGGATTACAGGGACATCTAATATAAGGCTTTGAACTGGTTAAGGGAAGGCTTGAAATCAAATATAATCAAATGGTTTTATTCTTTTATTTCCTGAGAAGTGCATAGCACGTCTCTTCATCACAATTTTGTATTTCAATTTACCAAATATTAATAACAGCATGATCTAGCAGTCTGATCCCATGTTAGTAAACCAATGTACTTGAATACAAATATCTGTATACATGAATAAAACTTCAGAACAAGCGGTCTTCAAGATACTTGACAGACAGTATACTTTTTTCATCAGAATTATTTAACAATAGCTGTGTTGTTAATAGTGATTAAGATATACTGGCTATCTACAACCATTTCGGTTCTTGACCTTACCAGAGGAAAACTGTAGTCAGTCTCCTATGTCTATTCAGTTTCTTTAATGCAACTGGGGTTCTGCCCAGCCACAGCTGTGTCCTTATCTAATGTCATCCTGAGAGACGCAGATTCATATGTAATATGATGGCTGAAAAACTCTTCCTGGAGGACTTGTACCTACATGTCGGACTGCACACACCCATTTAGCAGGTACGCAGCCTTTCCCAGGGATACTTTAATACACTATTATTCTACAATAATTGATGCTACAGCACTTTTATGGGGGTAGCTCAGAGTACTTGCTTAATTTTTTTCCTAAATGCTTACATAAAATTTGGTAAACGTCAATGAATATATATAGTGTTCAACCACATTACAGTAAAGTTGGTGCAGTGCTGAAAGAGAGGTCTATACATATACATCTGAGAATGTCATATTCAGTTTACCTCTATTTACTGGCACATAGCAACCTCTCTTTTTTTCCTCTCCTTTTCCTCTTCTCTATCCTGTTTTTGTTTCTTTTTTACACGTATTATTTTGCTCTCTGGTGCTTCAACACTTTCTCAGTATCCACCCATCTACTATTCTTGCTGTGACTATGTTCTTAATTAGTGCTCTAAATAGTGGGTTTATAATTATGATATAGTAGGTGTAGCGGACTGAGGAAAAGCAGTACTAAAGAGGTATAATTATATTCAAAGGAAACAAAAGAAAAAAGTAAGCTTCAAACATTCTCAGCTTCTATTAGGTTTCACCATTGATTTTTGCATTAGGTCATTCACAATGATTCTTAGTTTAAAGTTAAATTATGTTATGCATTATAACTAGGGAGCCTCAGACCCCAGTTCAGCAAAATAAGTCTATTTAAATGTTTAAAGTTAAGCATGTGCTTAATTTCTCTCTTTAGATAGAATTTTAATAGAGTTGTAGAGTTTCATGAGAACAGAATTTATGTCTTAATTTCAGTTTTGTCATGGCTTTGTCTGGCCTGAATCAAAGAATTTAGACATACTGTTGTCTCTTACAAAAAAGAAAAACAACAGGAAACAACCCAAATGCAGCTATGGCTTGCTCTGGGAGTTAATTTGGAAGATTTTTATAATTGTGGATAAATAAATATCAGATAAATGAAATAAAATCTTTGCTCTGGTTGAAGGATAAAAGGCATCTGCAATGAAATAGAAATCTTGTATACAGCAGAATAAAAATCAGTAATGGTCTATTGTGAGTTGTAAAAAATATACCTCAGAATGCTATGTTGGTATATATGATGCTCAGAGAGATTTTATTGAAGCTGTAACATATAACTTGGCAGATCAGTAATTTATGTCAGAAGGTATACTACTTTGGTCTGCTTGCTTTGAGTAGTTGGGTTAACCAGAACAAATTCGTTCTCTAACTCATTATTGGAAAAGTACTGGGGGTAAGTTAGAAATTGTATCACTGGAATCTTACAGAAATCTAAGGCAGAACCAGTAAAGCTTAACCCTGACATAGATATTTCATCCACAATCAATAGTATTGCAGGGGTATCTACAGTAAGTAGCAGACATCTGACCTTTGCCAGAAAACTGAGTAAAGCTAGCAGCAACATCTTTGTGTCATGGCTAACAACAGACTACTGGCAGTGCAGGAAAGCCACTCACTTCAGTTGTTTTCAGCATAAGATTTTAAAAGGCTGCAAATGAAAGATGGTGACACTGGCTCAAGTTGCTGTGATGTGAAGAATTTCTCCAGGCACTTAAATGAGAGAGAAAAAAAAAATAGTAGTCTGTTTCTAAAGGGAATCACTGGAAGACATATAAACAAGGAAGACACCTTTACCTCCTGCCTACTCCTTCCATTTTTACAGTTTCTAGGGTACTGCTCCATGCAAATGGTAGAGGTTTTTACTATGATAGTGCTAACTGCCCTACACAAACGAAGATAACTGAAATGCGAATGGAAGAGATAATGCATTTCCTCTCTCGAGATGTAAAGCCCAAAAAGCTGAGTCTGAACATAACTAATCACCTGTAGAAGAAAAAGAAATCTGATCCCACAGTATTATTTCATAAAGGATCTAAAGTCAAAACAAGAACTGTGGCTAGAATCTGAAGCACACAAAATTCAAATTTTAACTATTGAATATACTTTTAAAACTCCAAGTAATCATTCTTTGGATTCACTCACAGAAGGATAAAGTGACTTCCTTGCTGCTTAATGTCTTTGAATCAGATTATTTCTACAAAGGTGTAGTTTACTGGAGCTATTGATCTCAATGCCAAATTAATACGTCACATGGGAGTTAATACAATTTTGTCATAATGGTTCCTGTTGCTTGAGGATCCATAAACCCATAGTTGTACTCTAAAGAAAGATACATTCTTCAAAGTGATTAGATCACACTGTTTCAAGCAGAAACCACAACAACCATTTGCCGAAAGAAAAAAGGAAAAAAACCCAAAACACTGCTTGAACTCTTTTTGTGAAGTTTATGTTACAGTTGTCATAATGAAAGGTAAGAAAAATAAGAACAGTCAAAACTTCTGAGTAAAATAAGAAATGATATTCATTCTGAAGAATATGAATAACTTAAAATGTAAAAACGTATTTCTTGAAGTGTGGTTACTGACTTCAGTCTTGGCTAGAAGGAAAAGAAAGCAGTGCCCTGGTAGATGAATTTCTCCTTCAATTTTCTGCGCACCAACAATAAGGCAACACTGAAACTTTCTTGATAAGAAATCTTCTTCTAAGTTTGTTGTCTAGATTTCTAGAGAAAGGAAGCCCACATTATTTTCTGATGCAGATCTACATTTTTGAATACTTTTCTGCACAGACCATATGGCTGGGTGTAAACAGCGTTTGGCAGCTGTGCTTGAGTTTGGTTTCAGGTTTGCAGAGCCAGCTGCATCCAAGTGCATCCACAGTGGCCGGAAGGGCAGATTGCCTGTGTGAACCAGTGCCTCTCCCCCCACCTCTCCCCTGCCCAGAAAGCCAGTTCATTTGTCCCTAGAATGAGACAATTAAAGGAGAGGCTGTATGGATATCAGGAAATGCAACCCTGAGCAGGAACTCTAGTCCCATGCTACCCAGACAGTACAGATGAGGCCCAGAAGATCCTTTTGAAATCCCTTTCAGATTTCACAAGTCATGGAAAACAATGCAGAAGTCTGCAATGCAACTAAAGCATTCTAAAAATGTAAAACGAGGGGAAGTAAAAACAGCTTAAGGCAATACCAAATAGGCACAAGATGTACCTAACTCTAATTTGGATTACAGGAGTGTGCTCTAACACTGCAAAAGAGCAGAAAAATGGAACCTAAAGAGGAAAGTGTCTGTGGTTTGCCCACTGCTTTGCCTAAATAAACCTTAGTTAATTTTTAATTTGGTATTTGGAGCAGAATTATTCTGAGCCTTTCATGAAGTAAACTCTACAGGACTCCAGGTGGTAGCTGGATTTCAATCTGCATGTGATGAAAGATGTATATTTAGATGTCCAGAGTAGGTTGGAATATGATTTCTTCCATAAAGAAACATATTTGATGTGGGTGCTGACAGAAACACTAATACAATTGATGCTGCCAACTTACCACACTATGAAAGCAGAAAAAAACCCACAAGAAATAAACCTGCCGCTTTGGCTCATGGATATTATTACCCAGTTACTTAGGCTAAGAGGAAAAAGAAACAAAAACAAATATATTTTGTTTTGATTTTGTCTGTCTGGGTCTAAAGCTGTTGTTTAAACAACATAACCTTCCACACAGTATGTTTGAGAAATTAAGGTTGGTTATTCAGTCTCTGGCATGGAAGCATGCACAGCGTGGAGAGTTTTCCCAAGCCTAGCTGCAAGTGTTGAGTTACATTTACTTTAGCAGCAGAGAAGAGTACTGGCTTAAAAATCATAAACACGGCATAATAACAAAGAGTTGTACCGAGCTGGAAAGACTTCGCACCTAGCATTTTTCATGCGCACAAGTCTATAGTGTGTTCTCACTTAACAGGTTCAGTAATTTACGGATTTGCATTTGAGGTTGTTGACCCCTTCCTTGGTTGCTGATTTTAATGCTTACTTGCCCCCAGGGTTAAAAGTTGTGCCAGGTTTACATCAGAAATGATTTGCTCCACTATTTAATTTGCAAACTTCATCTATGTGCAAATGTGACACAGGGGCTTTTTTTCATCAGGATAGGGAAATAACATTGGTAGGTGTTTTCAGAGTTTTAAAGCCAGTCTAGTTTGTCTGTGGAAACAGCCTGGCATCCCCAGAAATACCTGTGCGCCCTGCGGTCCCTGCCACTGCCGTTAACGGCCACAACGGCCATCTCGCCGCGGGGCAGCGAGCACCGGGCCCCTCAGCCCCAAACAACAGCCTCTCAGCCCGAAAATCGTCGCCTGTGGAGCGCTTTTGTTCGGCTCCGTTAGCTCCCTCCCTCTCTCCCCCTGCCGTCCTTTTTTGGCTGAATCACCCTTCACGTGCGTTTTAGGAAAACGGGCGTGTGCTCAAACCGATCTCGTGAGGCTGTAAAAGCGCTGGGCAAGCTCGGTAACCGCCCCCCAGCCGGCGGTGCCCTCTTTACCTGCTGCCTGGCCCTGTGCGGCTGGGGGAGTGTGTTGGTCCGGTCCGGTCCGGTCCGGTCCTCCCCTCCCCTGCCCCCTCCCCCACGGCTCGCGGCTGCCTCCTGGCGCGCAGCGAGGAAAGGCGGGAAGAGGTGACACAGAGCGGCGGCAGCCGCCATGATGCGCTCTGAGGCGAGGCGAGGCGCGGCAGGTGCCTCCTGGCGCAAAATGGCCGGTGAGTGATAAGTCCGGCCTCGTCTTAAAAGCCTGGGTTGTTAAACATAGCGTGTTTTCACTCTTTGGGGAGACTCGAGGTGTCAGCTGGAGCAGAGAGCACAAGCAACATGGGCCAGAAGGCTGTCCAGAGTAAAGCAGCTGCTTGAGATTCACCCCTGGTGGCAGGCTGGGGTGAGGAGCTGGTGGGGCTGTGCAAAAGCACCTTCAGTTAGTCAGGCCCTGCCAGCCCATCGCCAGAAGGAAGTCCTGGACTAGCCAATATGGACTTTTTGAGCTCAAAACTGTGGTCCTTTTAACTTCTGGGCTTGTTAGAGCACGCTGCCCTGGTTCTTGAAGGGATGGCGCAGTGTGTAATACAGTTTGCTGGTGACGGGCCTTTCAGTCACGGGAGTGAATCACAGCCATGAAAATAGATGTAAAGATGATTTCCTGCTGCGATCATACAGATCAGGGAACGAGCTTTAAAAGTTGCATGGAGTGTTACATAAAAAATAATGTTTCAGATTCTGTAGTTCATGGATTCCTTACAAGAGTAAATTTAAAGACAGAAGAGAACTAAAGAAGGGTCCAGCATAAATCTGTGTACTTTGACTTCTCGGAAGAATTCACAACTCATCTTCCTATTCATGTAATTTCTGGCAGCACTGTGTGGATGGAGCATAGATTTGATTTTTGTGACTAAAATTGCATTATTCAGAGAAGGACATTTTTTTTCCTAATAATTTTACATCTCCGTTGTTAGCTAGGAAAACGGCTCTTGTTGCTAAAAAAACAATTCCTTGTAGATCCTGAACAGTACTAAAACAACTCCACCTCCCCCAAAAAATCATTAATTATAAATAACATGCAACAGATTTCAAGCAAATCTCATCTTTCCAAACATTCCAAATGCACATTTAAGGTTTGTTTGCAAGTACACAAATGGATAAATTAGAGTGCAAGCTTACATTGCGTTACATACTGCTTGTTTGTGTAAATAGTGTGCTGCTTGCTCTGTGGTAAATGTGAAGATGTGTGTATCATTTTGGAGAGGCTTATTGCTTGAGAGATCAAATCAAAGGGTCTGATCCAAACAGTTGTATATGAAAGCAAAATTATAAACTAAATAGCAAATTTCTGTTAAAACAGAACTAAAGCACCATATTTGCATGTGCCAGAACTTTCAAATGCTATGAGTTCATGGGGAAAAGGTTAAGAATATTTCCTGTTTATCCGTGTATAGCATCTAAATCTTGGAGCCTTCTAAATGCCAAAGAATAGGCAGATCTGGTAGGATATTTAGAAGAATGACTGTAGAAGACTCAGAAATGACCTCTCTAGTGCAATGGAGTCTTATCCAGGTACCAAGAAAAAGCTGCCACCACCACAAATTAGCTGCACATTCTTGTCTGCAGAAATTGTGTCCTTGATACTAAAAGGAAACGAAAGAGGAAGGGCAGGAAGATAATATAACACTGTTACAGAGAAAACTCAGTTCAGACTTTTTTGTTTTTTCTTAGCAAGATGCGTTGGCTCCTGATGTGGAAAACTCCCAGCAAACATTCTGTCATTCAGGAAAATATGGAGTTGATACTTATAATTGGCAAGTATGATCATTTTTCTTACCTGGAAAGCTATTACCTCTTTGGGATCTGACATGAAGAAAAAAATTTTTAGAGACACTCAAGATGGAAGTTGTGTTTAGCACTGTATGAAGAGTAATGAAAAGAGAATTAACCTGTGATTACTAGAAAGCAGCATTTTTCACAGGGATGATTTACTGCATCAGTAAGCACCTCAGGAAGATTTTTTTTAAAAAAAGAAGGCAAAAAGGCCAGATATGTAGTTCAAGTCAGCTTTTGATTCAGAAAAGCATGTGCTTTACTCTGAGCGCATGAATAGTCTTGTATGTTCAACAGTATGTATAGTGAAGGAGTTTTTGGATGGTTTGGCAGGTCGCCAAGTAGTTTTCTGTTAGTTCAGGCATTCTGGACTGTTCATGAAATCCCACTGACATTAGATCGGTTGCATTCTTTAAGGGTAATTTAGAATAAAACTGTCTTTTCTGCTGAAGCCTACTGGACAAGCTGAAGTTGAGCGGAGTGTATGGGGTATATTATTTTCATGCATTATGGGGAATATAGCCTTGCAAAAACTCAGGCACTACAGTTGCAAAAAAGCAGCTATTGTCCTCAAGTGTACTACTAATTCTCCTGTAATAAATGCAGGTAAGCTGTTGGAGGAAAAAAAACAATATTCTTCTCAGTACTTGGGCAAGGCTCAGGCATATCCTTAGACACAATCTGAGGAAGTGTAACTTGGAAGCATCTCAGAAAACAATTTTTCCTTTGGTAGTCAAAAGGCTTAAGAGATAGAATGCTCTTTCTGGTATCCCAGGCCTGCTTTGAATGTTGATATGTAGGGAGGTTTCAATTCCTCCTTGTTTCATTTTGGGCAATTTTTTTCTGTGTATACTCCCCAGGAGGGGTTGTGACAGAAGCTAACCTTTAAGAAAATGAATTATGTATCAACATTTTTCCCTTCCTTGTCCCAGCAGCTGCCCCAATATGTAACAAATGACCTCAAGGAATTTGGAAAGGAATTGCATCATGACAGGACTATCTCTCCTTTATGCAGGAAGCAAGGGTTCCTAGTCTTGCAATGTGTTCTGTCCTTTTCCAGTGGGCAGAAGACATGTGGAGTCACGACTTACCTCTTTCCTTTTCTTGGCTATCATAATGGAGATAGACAGAGAAATAGTTACTACGCATCCCAAGTTCTTTCTCATTGCACAAAGGCCATGAGCAATCCATTCCTAAGACTGGGAAGCAGCATATGAAAATTTGATGGCTCTTTTTTTCTTTTTTTTTCTTTAGTTCATTGTGACTACATTTTATATCATGTCATTCAGTAATAATTAATAGTCCCATTAGTGGAATATAGATTAACAGTGTAGAGCTGGTATGGGTAATTATACTTTGGTAGGAAATACCTGTTACCTGATGCTCTTGAGAATAGAAGCCTTAGTCTACACTTTTTCACTGTTGGGGATTACGTACATCAAGTTTCATGGGAACAGATGCTAAAGATGAGGTGGCCCAAATTCCTCTAAATTTTGAGTAATCCTTGGTTGCTAAAAAGGTGTCAAGTAGCATCTCAGCCAGACAGAACAAGGGGAGAACAGATCTATCTATTTTAATAATAAATAGACCCCAAGCTGACCTACCTATGATTTGTACCTATTACATTGGGAGCTTTTTTCTGTGTTTTAGCAGACAAGCCTAATGTTCCTTAACACATTCCTATTGGAAAAAAACCTTGGGCTTGTCAGTTTTCTACAGATTTATTTTCAGGAACAGTTTGCATGTAGTTAATGTCCCTGAATGATTACCTCTGAGAAGTGTGTGAACATAAGGCAAGTTTAAACGAAGTACAGTATTTGTTATCCTTGGCATCAAGTTAGGGGGGTTATTTGCTGGTATGTTTTTAAGGTCATGCAATGCTCAAAATAAACTCTTCCTGCAGGATTAAATATAACTTTTAATTGTTATGTAGCTGATACAATATCCTAATCAGCATCTTACCTTGGGTTTATAGAAATGTTGCTATAAACATGCAGCTTCAACCTTCATTGATTTCAAGGACTCTTTCATTATCCCATTTTCCAGGACTAGGTGATTTCTAATTGCTGAGCATTCTGGTATTTAATTTCATGTGATAAGCTTGAAACAAATAGATAAATGGGCTCACTTTCTGAGGAAAAAAAAAAAGAACATTTGCAGAAAATAGAAAAGGTGGAAAAAGGCATTTGAAAGTCACATCTACAGACAGTACCTAGAAATGTAAATTTCACATAGCAAAATATCTTTTAAACAAGGCTCACCTACAGTTTACTAGCAGACCACCAAGAAGTTTGTTCTGTTTGCTTTTTTTATTGCTGTGCTGAAAAACTACTAACTCCACTAAAGGTGATAACTTTATCTTTTGACCGAAACATCTAAACACAAAACACGCTGCACTAATAGATTCATTATTCAGTGGGGCACTTTCTTTGTACCTTGGACTATTTGCTTTAAAGAAAGCATGGATGTTAAAATTCCAAAATACTATTTCTTTTTTCAGTCCTATACCTGCTGATGTAAGCCACCCATATAGTTCCACAATGAATTCTTACTTTTTGCAACTGATGTAAAACTTCATTATTATCCCCTTCTAATGCTATGTTTTGTTAGAGTATTTCAAGTACATACTAAGTGGCTTAATTATCCTGGATAGATTAGGAAGGGTTAAAGATACCTATTTTTGTGATGTCTGTGGTGAGATGAGTAAGACTTTAAAGTTAGCCTTTATCTTATTTAAAACACATACAAACTCTTATTCTTTGTATAATCAACAAGGTCTTTCGGAGATTTTTTTTCTTTTTTTTGCAAGTTCCATATTGCAACACATGCATAGAAAAAATGGACTCTGTAATAGCACGGTAGGTATAACCCAAATCTGCCATTGCCATTATACAGGCAGTTAAGTGTAATATACATAGTTCATGCAGTACTTGTTACTCACAAGCACAGATTATCATCAGGGAAAAGTAAAGCCAGATGAGCAGCACTCAAGCCATTCTGGAGGGGCTGAAAAAGTTTTCCTTTTGACTGCTTCCTACTACAGTAGAGTGTTTACCATCTTAATGCCCCATGAGCAGCTACATTTGAAACAGTTGGTCAAACTCAGCTCAAGGAATCCTGGGGGCTGTTTATGTTACTGCCATTCTTTTTAGCCATTCAGCAATAGCACTAAATTGTGAATTTGGGGATGCCAGAGTAAAAGTCATTTCCTGTTCTGACTTGATATCTCTGTAGATATCAGTCCCTACAAACTGCGCTCTGACCTCATCCACTGCTCAAATTCCCTGTAAACAAGTGTCATTGATCTCTGTCCCATCTCAACACTTACTGTGTGACATTGCAGAATGCACAATCTATAGTGCCAAGGCTCAACATGAGATGAAATGAGAGACAGACATAAGAAAAGATGAAACAAAGAGTTTTGACCCGTGTGCTATACATTCTGTTGTTTAGGAAGTTAACATAAAAACAATGAGTCTTGCAGGAAAATCTCACAGTGCATCACGCTGAATAATCTCTTTGTCTAAAAGAAAAATCTCCAAGTGGCTCTGGTTTTGTAAGTCAGGTTCTGTCTATACCTATGTGGAGTGGTTTTTTTTTCTTTTTTTTTTTTAATCTGTGTATTCATCTGGTATCTTAGCTGTATCTTTATGAAGATGGTTGCACAGTATATTGCAATGCAGTTCTGTAGGTAACTTGGAATTAGTGGAGCATCAGCACTGAACCTCTCCTGATATGTGTAAAAGAAACTCTAATTCCAGCAACATCCATTTAGTAGGAACTCTTGGAAGATATACCAGCCTTTTACCACATGGGAAAAATATATTAGCTGGAAAAAGTCCACAGGGTGTGGTGGGTGCACAGATCCTTGAACTCTCCCCATAAAGGGAGAACGCTTTCAGTCCTTTTAGTAAGAACAATAATGTGCCCTTTCTGAAAAAAAAAATTCTTTGCTACAAACATTTTTATCCTTTCCCTCCTGCTGTTGTAGCATAGGAAGGGAGAACAGAAACTGAAGGCAAAGTTCTTAAATACAACAGAGAGTTCTGGTTGTGTTCCTCCCCTTCCCAGCTCTCAGCTATTTTCTGGGTTTTCTGTTAGTGGTGTAAGGCACAGATTTTGTGATCAGTGCCTTGCTTCAGAGACAGAGAAGCTTGTTATTTCTTGACGGCTAGCAGAGCTACTGCATAGCTCAAGGGGCTGAAAGAGACAGATTCATTCCTATGTCTGCCCATGATATTTCAGGTATCTATATTTGGACTTGCAGTTCATTACAGGAAGAAAAAAAAAACAACTATGGGACTTGAAGTGTTGTGAGTCTTAAATACTCAAAAATTACTTGTCTAGCAAATTATGTAATGCTAATGCTGTGTGTGGATAATGGGCTCACACTGATGTCTAACCTCAGGTAACAAAGAACAGGAATGCTAGAAACTGATAGTTAAATGAGCGATTCCTTTAGCTCAGATGCTGATAACTGAATGGTTTTTGTTGCTGAAAGTCAAGCAGGTGATCCCTGCTGGGCCTGATACAGGTATGCATACAGTCAGCTGCTGTTCACTGAGCTAGACTTAAACTCATTTTTATTAGCTCTGCATATATGCAGATAATGTTACAGAAGTGCAGCTCCCCCATAATGGCAGGCAAGACCCTTTCCTACATCAGTGCCATGCTCAGTAGAGGAGGGTGGAGAATGTATGTTTGTCTGCAAAATTGTGAGCATAACTTGGATTAGCTGTACTCATTCATCTTTGCACTGAATCTTAAAAGGGATTTAGACTCTCCAGTGCCTGATATGTAGTTAGTGGGCCCTTGCATTAGCATTCAGAATGTACACAGGATGTCTAGGCTTCCTAGACAGTGCTAGGTTACAGTGAAGGTATGCCCGTGCCATGTATCCCAGAAAGATGAGAGCATGAGCTGAATGCAACTGTAAGATGATTTTTGGCACCTAGGTATCTAAAGGAGTACAGCACAGCCAGCATGCCAGGGAGGGAACCCTCTAAAATAAGACTGACCAGTGCGCAGCTGCTAAGAGCTACCCAGAAGATGCTGAGTTTTGTAATGTTTAAACTAGTCCTCAAGAAAGTGCCTCTTTCCATTCATGAATCTGGAGGACCTATTCAGAGGACTGAGGTGATTTCAATGCTTGCTTTCTAAAGCATAGCTGCCAAAGGAAGAGGAGATGTTAGGGAAAATATCCCTCCCCTACTAACCTCTTTTTCAGTATTACAATGGATAATCACTATCTCAGGCGCAGAAGACAGCTTCGTTTTCCTTTTCTGTTTGAGGTTTTTCAAACCGTCATTGTTCCCTACCCTTTACACAAGGGACTAGGGTGAATGTTGAAATCAAATCACCATAAAAAAATGACCAAACAACTCCCCCAAGCCTTGCAAAAGCAAAGAATATTTGTTCACTGTTTAGTGATTGGGATATAGATGTAGAAGAGAATAATCACAGGTTCTTGACCTTATACCGGGGACTGTACATTGTGTTATGGATTAAAGAATGTTACTATGGATTAAATAATGACTGGTCAAAATTCTCTTCAGCAAAATGGAGTTCAGACTGCATGCTAGATCAGAGTTGCCCTAAAACTTGCATAGGCAAGTGCTTAACTTCTGGATTAGATCTGAACTGGACAGTGAGCAGCTCAGTCTTGTCAGAACCAGATTAGCTCTAGGGCTTGTCAAGACATATGACTTTGGATACTTCCAGACCTTGAAAGTAGAAAAAGAGACGCTTGCATATCTTTGGGCCTAGAGAGCAAAAAAGTGAGGTGCTTGGGGATCTCAGTTTTGATTAGCACTGTCCAACTCTCACTTGAAGTTCCAAAGCCTTTAGTATCGAGAGGAAGACAAGTGAAATAATGTTACGGGTCCTGTTCTTCCTGCCTTCTCTAACTAGGCTGAGGAGATAGTGGTCTGTTGTAAATTTGGCATTGATAGCATTCTGGCAGAATTATCAATGGGTCACATAGTAATTGATGGAGAACCCTTTCTGTCCTCTCTGTGTTGTAATAAAGAGCTACAAATTCAATAGTGAATCTATTCTTTTAAATACAAAAGTGCATTGCATCTGAAAATATGTTGTTCTCTGCACTCCATATGTGCAGGAAGCAAATTCTGTATCTGCATTTCAGATATGATTGAAGTGGTTCCTTTGCGTAATATTATTAACATACATCAACATGCACAAACGTGTATACAAACAGCAAAGTGCTTTGGGATGTTTTGAATAAAAAGCATGGTATAAATGTGTTGCTAGTAATGACTTTGTCTTCTAATGTCATTTGTACAATGCTCATATTTAAGCAGTATCTTGTAGTTTTCTGTTGTGATTAAAGTGTCTTGGATGTTTACCTACAAAATGGCACAGTGTTAATGCTTAGCACTATTTATTATCAAAACATACACATGCAGATTTAACCATAAGTGCTGAAGTACTTCATTTAATTCTTGTAAAGTGCAACCTAGTGTTTGATCAGAGCTAAAATCTTGAACAAGGACTCCTGTTTTGATTAGTGGCACTTACACGCTGAGGTAGAGACATTTCATATTACATGATCTACATTTTAACTCCATTTGGCATAAAGGTAGAATCCTTTTTCCTTGCATAAAAAACTGTAAATCAGATAAGAATTGATTATATTTGTTGGTTTAATGAAGTAAGATAGTGGATTTCTGACTAATGCATTGGAGACTATTTATATAATAGAGAGTGCTGCCATCATAAATCACTTTGCGGTGAACGCAACAATTTTTTATTGGAGGTCACCAGAGTCGGGAGCAAAATCAATTCAAATCAAATCACACAGCTGCTGTATATATCAGAAGACTGCAAAGGAATTAATACGCTTACATATTTGCTCACCATACATGCCTAAATTAAATATTAACAGTTTGTATGTAGATGAAATCACCTTACATTACAGCCACTTAATATACTTTTATGCCAGACAGTCCCAGTATATATTCAACAGAGACTGGCTGGAGTTGACATTTTAAAAAAGCAAGGTGTGGGCTGACTAAAGAATACATTGCTAGTGTTTTTCCACTATAGAGACAAGGATCCGGTTTTGAAAATGTGATGAATTGCTCTCACAGTTAAATTACTTCTTTTGATAAGAAATTGAGTTCTGAACTTTAAAAATTTTTTTTCATGTTTTCTGCATTGATACTTGTGGAGCAGAATTGCTGCAGTGGGTGTTTTTGAAGCCATTTCTGCTTCCTATTCTATAGTTCAAGTTCAGAGACTACCATCTCATAATTATGTTTAATGAGCAAATTCTAAAATAAAAGAACATTATTTTGTTTTGATGGAGCCTGGCACTGGGATATATTGCTCAAAGACATAGAGTGATGGCTCTTGAACTTTTCTTTTCCCCCAGTAAAAACACTAACAATTCTCTGAAACCGAAAACTCCTCCTGTGTAGTTCTGAGGGGAAAACTAAAAAAACCCTGTATCCTCTGGTTTCTTCTTTTGCTGTGGGAAAAGTAAACAGATGTTTACCAATCAATCCACCTGAGGAATAGGATCATCATTCTTGTTTGTCTTTTCTTCTCTCTTTTATCATCTCTTTGGTGGTAGTAATTGATGCAAATTCTCAAATAAGTGTCTCGGAAGATTTTACAGCTTCTGGTTGGCAAATATTTGACGTTTATTGTGCCCACATGGACTTGAAACGTTGTATGAGACAAATGCTTTAGAAAAGTATAGCAAGATAGCAGAGAGAAAAAAACCTGTGGAGACCGATTTATATCTTCCAGGATCTTATGGTTAGGTCATATATCAAAGTATTGCGGAATGGCAAAGGACACTGCACAGAATGGGAAACCTCCAAGCAAAATATCAATAAAAAAGTTAAAAGCACCATCTCTTCAGCAGCAGAAGGACTACTTAACATGATACTCCAATGGAGGAGACTTCCTCTAATATTTATGAGCATTTATTGTGCAGAAAATGCTGCCAGGTTCCCAGATGTGCAAAAGGATGTCAATTTACGCAGTGCATCCTGTTTACCACCATGATGCAGTTTATCAGTGTTAAGATGAAAACTCCACCTCTTGTGCCGCGTTCAATAGCAAATGTAGCTGTATTATCTGTATTGATGAGCCCTGGTCAGAAATTAACACCCTGACCATTTCCATGCTGTTTTTCAGAAACTTGCTGAAAATGGAGGTAAAGGGGTATTGTTGCAAAGGCTATGTACTGAAAGCAACCTAATATATGATGCACCATTCTACTGAGAGAAACCCGAGGAAAGAGCCAATGTGATCAAGCAATTTTATACCAAAGCCTTCCGTTCTTTAGGAACATGCAAGTGATTTGTGGCTACCCAGTGCCACAGACTTACAGCTTGGCATACTTCTGCTGCCTCTGCTAAAGATTAGTCAGCGGCCTCCCGTATGTATATTGCCAGTACTTAATTCACTGGTTCATATATCAGTACTGTTGTAGACCTTCTAAACTTTATACTTGGTTAACAAAAAGGTCTGTGAGTAGGTATCATTCTGAAGTGCTCTGTTCAAGGTATAAAGCTGTAAGCTAAATGACAGGCATAATTACAATGTCAAATAGATTAACAGTCAGTCAGTTCCTGGCCATATAACTAAAGGATATATTTAACAAGTCAGTGATCTAAATTTAAGAGCACAAACTCCAGTCAAACAGACTGAATGTAAGTCATTTCCCAGGTTCCGCAATTACAGGAATTTAATTAAACAATAGAGTAGCCACTTGGGGAATTAAATAAGGCAAGAACTCAGTCTACTTTTTTCTTACTCCTATTTATGAGTTAAGCTTCAGGTCATGTAACAAGGACTCTAGGGAAGAAGGCCTCTCTTTATTTACACCTTTGTAGCTCCATTTGGCCCTAAGCCTGAAATGACATGGGCAAAACAGAATCACTTTTCACTGGGCTGTTGCCCCTTGAGCAGAGTAATACACTAAAATGGGAAGAAGCAATATAAAATTAGATGAAGAAAATCTTAACCCCATTCCTGAGACCTATAGACTTGCACGAAACAGTCATTCTGATGTCTGCTGGACCCTTCTTTATATATCACATCATAAGAGCTGCATGTTGCATCTAAAAATGGTAAATAATTTGAACCAAAATAAGTTAGGCTATATAGTAAAAAGCCTAATTTTCAAATTTCTGAGTTACATATTGACAATGCACTCTTCTTCTGTAAGGTGCTAAACACTGTCACATCTTTCATAGTGAGGCACGTAAATAAGGTTTCAGCACCAACTTAAGATAAAAGTGGACTTACATTTTACCTTAAACAATTACATCAGGTATTCCTTTTCCTCCAGTTGTTATTAACTCTTTGACTCCTGTTTTGCTTTCAAATTGTGACGTTGCAAAGGCTGAGAGGAAACTGTAGTTAGAAATCTGCTGTTAAAATGACAGGAATAAACCAGAGGCCTACTGGGAGCTGACTAGTGGAGTGTTTCTGTGCATACATGAATATCCGGTGCAGTGCAGGCTGAAGTCTAACTATCGTATGTCATACCAGCAAAAAGCTAGTTCTTAATACTAGAATTGACTTATGTGAAACATTCGTAACTTGCATTCTGCTTTTTCATGTTTTTCTGGAAAAGCCATGTCTGATGTTTTCTGCTGTAACACATTAAATTCAATGTAACTAACTTGATTCTTCAAAGTGGGAAGTCAGTATTTCCTGTGCTAAATTTACCTCTAAAGGAGAATACTTGGACTTAGCTGATATAATTCATTATATAATGCATTATTCACAGAAGTGGATTTATTCTTGATCCCATCAGCTTTTAATTGTTTACAGGACTTACGTCTAACAAACTGGTATGATGAGCGTTAATCTTGAAGAGGTTCATAAAAAGTATGCTAGTAATTGCTGTGAAAAGAATTGCTTGAAAATTTGGTAAATCTTTCCTGCAAAACTGGGTCTAATTTTTCCTCACTTTCACATGACACAGTTCTCAGGTTTGACCTGAGAGTCTAACCATTTTTATTCTTTCCATTATAGGTTTGCAAAGTGGTACTTATGGAAACATGCAGTAATTTTGCTTTTCTTCAGTGTGCAATGCACAGGGTGAAAAACACTGTAAGTTTTGCAGGGTGCAAAACACTATTAAATCCTGCAGTCTTTCTCCGTTAAAGCAACGGCACATTTTGCTGCATAAGGACCTTTTATTTCTCCTCAGAGTGAATTATCAATCCTTTTGCAATCAGGCACCACCTACCACACTTTAATTAGAGATGATTATTATTTCCAGGTAATATGGGTAAGGTTACAGGTAGTGAGATTCAAAATATTGTTATTACTAAAAGCATTATGCCATAGGGATCTAGGCAATCTGATTTTAAATGTACAGATGGGATTTAATGAACCTGAAACATTTTGAAAGGTGAATTTCAGGAGGGAGATTACCTACAATACAAAATTAAGTTCTCAATGCTCGGCCAGTGTCAGTGTGCTCACCAAGCCAGAAAATTTTGGGAAGACAGAGTTCTTGGAAACAAATTCAGATTTAGGTAGGGAAAATTCATAAAGACCCTAGATAAAGGAAAAATACAAAACCAGACATTGTCATCAGGGAAGGGAAACTCTGAAGGCTAGCACAGGGTGCCCATCTGGCAAACCTCTTCCTTCAACTTCAGATCCCAGGCCCTGACAGCTGTGTCATTTCTGGACTGGGCCAAAAGGGATCCTGCTCTCAAGTTCTCCTCAGTTCAGTGTCTTTGCACAAGTCTGTAATGATGCTTGTTTGGGGCACAGGTGGCTATGCAAAGTCTGATACCCAAGTATGTACTGTACTCTGACAAATTCAAGACTGAAGTTTGGTGTGATTAACAAAGGCAATATAAAGATACCTAGTTTTCAGAAGCTGGGTATGGGCAAGGAACTATGACAAAGTTTTAGGAGTGATAGAAAACTAACCCACAGGAAATTTCAGTGCGAGCTGGAAAATGACGTTTCTAGCATAAAACATTTCAGAGGTAGGTATCAGTGGAACATTTAGATAAACAATCTGTCTGTCCTATTGGAGAAGATAGTATACTTTTTGTATATCATCTTCATAAAATAAGCATATCCAAACATTTCATAAAGGAAATAGGGGATGATGAAAGTCACTTCAGTCTTCTGAGGACAACAGTAAATGTAAATCCTGATGCTGCTTTTTGGAATAAGAGACATATATGAATAGTTGGGTATAGATAGTCAACTAACTTTAAATCTTGCATAGAATAAAAGCAGCTACTAGTGAGTACAGATTTTCAGGTTTTGGATTCAGATATCAAAAAGTGAGAGACCAAACAAACAGTTCTCTGAAGTCAGTCAATATCCCTGATGTTTCTGTTGTTTCTTTTTAATAATCACTCTCCTTTCCTGATAACCCTCATTAATTTTTGACCAATCTGTATGTTGCTTCTCTTGGTATGTCATTGTCCTGTTTAATTTTGTAACTTAAAAAAAGTAAATGGGTCATGCTGATGTATATCTGTGAATAATCACTGCGACTTTTCAGGCTCGTAAGTTTTTGCCTGCCTTTAGACCTGTGGTGTGATTCATGTTTGTTTGTTAACTTCGGTGAATGATAAAAATATTTACGTGCTGCCAGTCCAGTTTTGTGACACTCATCTGAGTACTGAGAGGTGCAAGGGAGGGTCAGATGACCTTTCCTCACTTTCTCCCTTTTGAACAAGTCTCTGGATTTTTACCACATATGAAATTGGCAAGTTGCTTACAAAAATTCTAGGTCATTATATGACTTTGCACTACATCCCAGGAGAACTCTGGTAGAAGGACAGAAGGTGGTAGAGGGATTAGCACTGTGGTGTTTATTCTTTCCTAACAGCTAGAAAATTCTTGTATTTGCATTCTGTTTTGATCTTTTGAGTCAGTTCTTTTTTGTGCTGATGGATAGTCGATGAATGTGTCAGTGTGACACAATGGAGCATATTCTCATTTAGTATTACATGAGTTATGCACGTGTACAGAGAGAATGATATCCCCTTGTGACACACAAATGTTTAGATGCAACTTCTCAAATAGAGGATGGTGTGAGAAGCATATTAAGTCAACTATTTCATTCTTATTAATATTTGATTAGAGTATTCTACTATTGTAACTTTTTTTTGCAGTAAAGAATCATGTATCCTGAGCTGTGCAGAAAGACAGGGTGAAAGCTGTCCTGTACAGTCTCTGCGCAAACCCACTAACACCATTGACCGTTGTGTGCAGACCACCTGAATTCACTGCTAGCAACCCTCATATGACCATAGAAGTCAGTCCCAAGTCTGTTACTCCCCTGCAAAATAGTACGGAGTACAGGCACTCAACAGCATATATTAACATCAGAGAACTTTACTGCAGAGGTGCAGGTTGCACCTAGGCGTAGTTACTGCACTTTGCAGTAACCGTTTCAGACCAAGGTATTTTGAAAGCAAAGGGCCTCAGGAATTGTTTAAAATGGAAGTAGCTTGTTCACATAGCTCTTGTCACACACTTGTTTTGTTCTCCCCACCCTGTAAAGAAGCTATTGCCTAGGCCAGGGGTGCTGAGAAGCCTCGTTAGCTGCCCCACCTGTGGGGCCTCATTACCTGCCCCAGCTGTGGGAAATCAGGCAATTAGCAGCAGCTCTTATAAAAGGCTGGGATCAGGTAGAGGTGGCTTCCTTGAAGAGAAGGTAGTGTTCTGGTCAGAGAAGGGGTTGAAGCAGGAGCTCTCTTTACTTAGCAATGGAGGTATGGATATTTTGTTAGCCTAGTAGTGTCCTGTGTACCCCTCTTTGTTTCTGTGCTGAAGTTATGGCTATCTCTTCTCCTGCTTCAAAGCACCTTGATAGTACTAGGCCATGTTCAAACTGTAACCCTCAAAGTACAGGGTAAGGCAATAAATCTATTGAGAGGGTGACAGTAATTTGAATATGTGAACAATCTATTGGGTTTTCTACCTGTAGGTTAGTACAGGTTTCCTATGCATGCTCCAGTAATGGGGCTGCCTGCTTTTTTTTTTTCCCCCCTCCTCCTTTTTCCAAAATAATTATACTCCCTGAAGCACATAGTCAGTATATGTGATATGCTTGAAGAAGGTGAATGAAAGGACTTTTTTGTTGTTTACAGTAGTATGTAATATCCTGGTAGATCAGTCCAAGTTGTATTTGGCAACTTCATCTCTAATACTGGAATGCTTGGGCTGCTGTGAGGTTAAGGCAAGAGATAAAATGCATACAAATACTGGCTAAATATTTAGGATGACCTTAAGAGCAGCACAGCGTGTTCATAGGCTGAGCTTACCAGTTGTAGGTATGCAGGGCTCTGGGCTATTTCTCACTGGCACGTGTAAGAGTGTGGGAACCTTTAGTAAGCATTCCTAGGGAAGCCTTTGAGGTTCTGGTGATTCTGAAGCTTTATGAGGCTGCCTATGTTGCTCAGAGTTGCCACTCATCGTTAGGCGAACAGGACAGTGAGAGAGTCAGTCTAGCCATGCAGAGTGACTTTTGGAAAGATCCAGTGCCTGAAGAAAACAGGAGGCAGGGTCATAGACTCATGGGGATGCAGCTGGAACCTTTGGATTCCATGCGTTCCCTCTGTAAGTCCCAGTGCATGTGGCTGCTGGCTCCTTTTTTTTCAGAGGAAAATAATCTAGTTATTGGTATAGCATGCATATCCTAAGTTTTAACACTTATCTTCTGTTAGCTTTACTGTGCTGTTGCTTTCCAAAAGTAAATAGAAGTCATACTCTCTCCTTTACATAAGGAGCCTCTTTAACCTTCTTTTATCTAACATTAAAGTTCATAAAAGTGTGATGGTTGCATGAGTTCTGGACACACTGGAAGGTAATGGAAGTGATTCTTTTAGTCAAGATATTTGTGGGTAAAAGTATAATTCAACCTAAGGGTGCATTATATGGACCTTAGTGTGGTTTTTTGTTTTTTTTTTTTAACTCCCCTCCCTCCTTTTTTGTTCCCCTCATGTTTGGATTTATCTTTGCTAACCTCGTTGACAAATATTTCTGCTCACTTTTTCTAACCCTGCAGAGGCAGCACAGCTAGGAATGAGTTTAATGAGTTTACTTGCTTCTGCATACCAACAGAACCAACTTGCAGGCTCCTCCTAGCTGTATTTGTGAACCCATGGGATGGGAATAGGTGAGTACTACAGAGAATTTGTCTTTGTTACAACTGATACCATACGAAAGGAAAGGAACAATCAACCTGTTTATTTTTCTCCCCTGCTGTCACTTCTGAAGAATCCATTTAACTGTAAAAGCACTTGGTATGCTCTCTCTAGAGACAAAAAAGGAATTCTATTGTGCTAACACTTCTTAGAGTCGTCTTGGAGAATAGCTGATGTGTAATGCTCTTTTTATGTGAGTTAAACAGATCTGCTAAAATATTGTAAGCGATCTGACCTGTTCTCAAGCAAACCTGCATCAAAGAAATGGAGTATGGCAGGTTCCAGTATGTACCCAACAATAGTAATCTTCCTGCTAGACTTTCATTGTTTTGCCCTGTGCTATTTTGGAAAATATAAAGTGTTACTGTATCTTGATTTCTTTATTAGTACTATCTTACTTGCTATTATGTAAGCTTACACAATATTATTAAAATAAGATGCATCTTTTAGAAACTTCCATACCTAAGCAATAATGCCATTTAGAATGGATAAAGCTCCTAATATGAAATAATTTTGGTCTGCTTAGACCTATTTCTTTTAAACCCTCTCTTCATTATTTGGGATAATTCTGAAGCAGCTTTGAGTTGTCTTGATTACTTCTGCAGCTCAGCTCTGCATCATCTTTTAAAGTGCATAGTTAGCTGCGACTTATGTTCTATGTATATACAAACACATCTGAAGTGAGTAATACCATATGTAGCTTCTACCTGTCTCTTTATCCTTCAGTTAGAACCAGTATTTGTAAATTGTTCACAGGAGGTCCTTTGTTTTCTGTAAACTGGCATATGAATGTCTGCTTGGGAATGATTTTGTTTTAATGTTGGCTCAAGCCAATGTGGTAAGAATTAAGTTAAATGCTGTAAATACAATCAATGAGGGGAAAAAGAGAAATTAAAACTAACTTCTGTTAGTGTAGACAAGATTAGGTTTTGGTATCTGCTGTGAGGAAGAGGTAATTGTTCTGATGATGGTTATAACTTTTTTCCACGTAGAAAATACTGCTCTTTGAATATTGTAACATTAACAGTGTAATTCCAGTGGGCAAAATGACTCGTGTGTGAGAAGGAATTAATATAAAATTTTAGAGCAAGTTTTTTAAAGCTTTTTAATACAAGTAGCTGTTTTTATGTTGACAAATCACCATCTTTGGAGCCTTGAAGTGTTTGGGCCCTGAACCTTAATGTCATTTAACATCCAATAAAGGCTTATACCTACCTTCTTTGTAAGTACGTGTTGGGGGCTTTTCATGTCAGACTTCTAAATTAGTTCAAAAGACATTGGGGAAAACCATTTAAGATCTGAGTTGCACAGGCTTACAGACTCTCAAATTTAACAGGTCTTATTCAAAGCAGCTTGGCTTTTCTGTGGTCAGATCTTATTACAAACCACACTGTGTTCAGTCTTAGCTTTATGCACGGTTGAGATGAGGCCTCAGGTTCGATACAGCAAAATGAATCTTTAGATAAAGAAAACATATTTCTCCCTTTTGGATACAATTTTGAGAGCCACAGTATAAAGTATTTACTGAACCTGCACCAGTTGTAGATGGTGATAAAATGTGCCAAATTCCTACTTGGAAAGGCTGCTAGGAGAAACTTTTTTTCTGTCTGTCTGTAACCCTGTGCTCCCTTTCTGCAGTGCAGGGAGGCAGTTCGAGTAGACTGCAACAGGCTGTTTTTCTCTAGAAAAGAAATATTCTGCTGAGTGGAACTGACAGCTCTCTCTGCCTACATGGCCTAAACAGTACTAGTAATGGAGCAAGGCATATCATATGACTTCAAGTGTTTCCTATCTTACGTAGGGTTGAACTTCAAGGTTTTGATTAATTACCCCCTGGAACAAAAAATGATGATTGTTTCTATGCACAGGGAGATATATGTCATTGTCATCTTGTGAATTGGCTTAAACTCATGCATCAGTGCTTTACAATGGTTCAGTATAAAATATGAATGTACACAGTGCCATACAGAATGTCTGTCATGAGTGCTTTCCTGTAACATGTGGTCTAAAAGCCTTAGTAACTAAAAATTTTATATGTCCATTATAGACTAGAAGACTTGCTTTCAATTAAACCAAGTATAGCACTTTGAGAACCATTTCTCTTCATGAGTTTTCTGCAAATGTCTATGAACTACTTTGCAGTAGGAGATGGTCCTGTGACTGTCTGGGAGCTAGTACAAGCTTATGTCTCTTCCACAATCTTTTCTGAATATGTTTGACAGATAATTATAGTCTTTTCTTCCAGTTGATCTTCAGGAAACAAATTCTGCTCAATTATTGTATAGTTTGCTCTAGGTCTTCAACTCTTTTTTTAAAATGTTTGTGCTATGTGTTTCTCCTTAATGTTAAGGCTTGCCAAAGAAATAATTTTTCAGATTTTGCAAGCACCCCTAACAAAGTAATAAGTTATTAAAGAAGGGTGCATAAATTTTTCAATGTGTAAGATGCCTGAAAAGAAGCAGAGAGGAGTTAGAAGGTAATTTCTGGTTCCTAGTGTGCATCTTCCTCAGCTCTGGCTGGCTCTAAGGGCCTGCCGTGGCAGATTGGGGAGGCTTTAAGTCTTCTAGGCAGCTTATCCCTGTATGTTAGCACTGAAGGACTGTGTGGTGCACCTCTGTCATCTCCCATCCTTGCCATCCATTATAGAGCTGAAGGAATCTTAGCCTTTGACTGTTACACAAGGGAAACTCTCTTCCAAAGGTGAACCCACATGCTTCCAGGAATTATTGCTGCTTTCAGACCATGTATCTGATGTAGAAGAGCTGGGAGAAAGAGACTCCAAGACTTGTCAGATTACACAGGTTCTGTCCTTTCTCCTGTGTGTATCATGAACATGTTTTTAAAATAATCTCTAGGTCATCCTTGTTTGTTACAATTTGGCTTGCAATAAACTGAATTCTTCCAGCTGGTCACAGTCTAAAATATATGGCCAGTGGGTCTTCAATATCATCTGCTTTTTTCTTTACTGAACTGCTCTTAGCTAGTGCAGCTGTAGTCAGAATCAACAGCAGGACTAAATATGGTTGTCTCTTTCAGTGACAGAATAGTAACTAAATCCTGCATTTTTGGGCCTCAAGTGAAGTCACTTGCTAGCCCCAAATGCAAATCACCTGTAACAAATACAGATATGAGCCCCCTTTAATTTTAAAGGGTACCTTGTACTTTGGTTGTTACTAATTACGTAAGAGATAACAGCTTCCAAGGAGACTGTATGATTAACTGCAGCCAATGAAAGCTGTTCAGGGCCCAGAAGTGTAGCATAGAAAGAGTTCTTAAAGGTAGTTATGCAAACTGATGTGTGACATCTTTGAAATCTACATAAAGCAGAAAAGCACTGTTTTTTAGCCTTCATGAAAATTTCTCATCTGTTGTGTTCTTGTTAGGTGCCTGACAAATGTATGCCACTAATAATAAACCTGGAACTTGATTTGGGTATTAAAAACTAGTTATTTTCCCTTATGCCTGTGTTAATGAAATTCTTGAGGTACTGTCCACCCAGTTGCTCTGAGAAAGCTTAATGAAAATTGGAAGTCTATTTTCCAGATGATTAATGTAGGAGCGAGCTGCAGAAAAGCCTTGTTATGAGGCTAATATGTCTGCCCCACAGAGTTGGTGTGGAAGCATTCAAAAAACAGTGCAGCAAGAGAAAGCTTCTGAAAACATAAAGTTCAGCCAAGAAGGCAGTGTTACTGGCTATTTGGTTTCTAACCTAGCACACCTTCATTACCCTCTGAGACCATTAAGTTCAGAGATTTTGTCTATAAATTGTTTGAGACACCAATTTAATTCCTTAAACTTTTTTCAGGTAACTATGGCCAGTTAGTTTTTATCCTTCCTACTCTTACTGTGTCCCCAAATTTCAACATGAACCAGAAAAATCTAGAGTAAGCAATACACAAGTGAAACTTCTGAAAACACTAGAAACAGATGGTTCTAATTGTCAAGCTTACTCTCAATTGTTTGTCTGGAGTGTTTCTTTCCTGAACATTCTCCAGATTTAAGAGACAAGTTCAAACATGAGTTTTTTGCCTATCTAGAAAAAAATACATTTTATACTTTTTGTTTTACCCCAAGCTATGTTCCATCTTGTAAAACTTTAGTCAAATGCAATGAAAGAGATCTGGTTTCAGAGTGATTCTATACTTTGTGATGAGTTCCCATGCTTTTAAAAATACTTATTCCTCTGATTCACTGAAGATGGAGAGACAGTGACACTGGTGTTGAATCACCATTTTCCTAGCCAAAAAATAAAAGGTGTGGCTTTTTCTGTACTTGAATACAGTGTTGGAAGGATGGATTGAATGGAGGTGGGAGGACAGAAGGCTAAGGAAAGGGTAAGAAATGGGAGCAAAGAGAAGCAATGAGCTGTGAATGTCCATTGCCTTGCAGCATTACTCAGGTTGCTTCCATGCTTTGAATTTTTTTTTCAGGACTGATCAAGTCAAAGTTGCATAGATTGCTGGGGAGAAGAGAAGGTAATGAGAAGACTATACTTAATCTCTTGAAAATGACAAACTGTTCTAGCTGGAACTTCCAGCCAAAAAGCTGCCCTGTAGCTTACATGTGGCAGGGACTATTATGCTCCAACCAGTTTAGCTTTTGCAAAGCTATCATCAACAGCAAACACTGAGACATGTCAGTCAGCATTATCCACAGATAGTAGTAACAACTCCAGCTAAAATACTTTCACATTCATCTTTGCACTCAATGATGCTAAACAAAGCATTTATCCAATAGAGGCAACCAGCATACTGTGGGGAGAGGAGGGGAATTCTGGCAAGCTGCTTGGCAGTCCTGACGTTAGGGGTGGTAGAAATAAAAGCACCTTTTTTTTATGATCTATTTTGCCATCTTGCCCTGTGAGATTTGTTCTGGCTTAGCTGTTGATGTGCGCTGTTGCAGCATGCCAGCATAGCGTTTAGTATGAAATTAAATGAGGCACATGGGAATACTCTCAGCCTTTGCCTAAGAGTGGGAAACTACTGATTCAGTGTGTAGTCTGTGGCTGCTGATGTTATGCATCTGAATTTGTGTATGTTTTTTTGAATGGTTTTTGGAAGAATGGAAAAGCTGTGCACTGTCTTCCTGCAATGAATAAGCATGTCTTTATGTTCACAGAATTTCAGTTGTGGGCATTTGTTAGGAGCACCTAAAACACTTTAAGTTGCTCAGAGATTACCTCACTTTTGCTTTACAAATGTTTGCTTACCAGAGTTGGAATTCAAACTTGCTTGTCTGTCCCCTTCTGATCTTTCTATCTCATTCTTCCTTTGAGGATCTTCACCAAAAGAGAGAATTCAGTGGGTTGTTACAGATGCATGATTTTTTTTTTCTAATAATAAAATCCAAAATGTGGGGAGGAATCCTGTTCTGCAGGAGGATTTATTCATGGTGGAGTTCTGAGGGATGAGTTTTGCTGGTGACTGAAATTTTTTAATAATTTCAAAAGCATTGTTCAGTGTTCCTGGCTTGGTAGAAAAATTTTCTGAGCATTGCATCTGTTATGAGCACGCTTTAACCTATAGAGTACTTAATGAAGTAGTATTCAGAGCAAACAAACTCTGTGCACTTACACAAGTGCTACCATGCCTGAGGAATGTGCAGGAAGTGTCTCCTGTGCTTTAGAGCTTTTACTATTAGTATTCAGAAAATGTGAAGATAGTCTGGCTCCTTAGGTGGGTAAAAGGGGGCAATGTGAGATAGGAGAACCTAGACAGTTTTGGAAGAACAGAAGTAAGGCAAAACTGGGATAGAAGTCAAAAGACCTTTGACAAGATTAGAAAGCAGCATACAGGTGGTTAGTATATAGGGATGGTATGTCGAAGGCTTGAAGGCTTTAAACATGGGTTTAGAGGAAAACACTAAGCCCCAAGGAGAAGCATTTTCTCTGAAACATGTTTGACGCATTAAGCCAGTTTCTCCACAAATGAAGAACTAGTGTCTTCAGACACTTATCCTCACTGCAGACATGCATACAGCACTCTTATATAGTGAATGTGCAATATAGAGAGTATTAAAATGCTTGATCATTTCCAGGAATTTATATAGCTTTTAGTCTTTATAAACTGACACTCTGACAAAACTGTTTTAAAGAACTGCACTTATGAGTTGAAAACTCTCACTGATGTGATTGCAAGGGTCTAATTCTGCTTTTACTGGAGGAAAAAAGTGTATTTTACTTGGAGAGTAAGGTTGCATCTTACCTGAGGAAAGGGTGGCTCATGTATGAATTGTAATTATGAAAATAGCTCATAAAATAAATAGCTCATAAAACATTTTACTTAGAAGCAAAGAGAATTTGAGGAATAACATCACTTAAAATCAGCTTTAATAAATGATTTTTCACTTTTACTATACCTTATGTACAGCTAATGCATTGCAAATCCTGTAAGTAGGAGAAGTTCCAGTGTTGGCAGTGCTTTTGTAATGAAAACTTTCATCTTGACTTAAGGCCTAATCCTATGAAGTGAAGAGCAGCTGCCAATCTTTTCAAGTCAGAGCATGCCTGTTATGACACAGTAGCCTCTAAGTCAAAACCCGTAATGCTTGATATCTCACTGCTATTAATGCTGAAGAGAAACTCAAGATAGAAACTGATCCATGAATATGTTCAAACATCTTAAATTGTTGGAGTCGGTAACAAAGGCAGAAAACTACAGGCTAGACATTTCTGACTGGATGATGCTATAATGGTATACCCGGCTGCAGAAGAATTAAGAGGTCACCAAAGGATGAACAAGAAGTTCAAGGGGTTATGCGGGTAGGATTTGTCCTGTAATAGCTTGAGGGATTTCATTTTTCAAATGTAGTGAAGCTTTGCTCATAACTGAAGAGAAATCAAAAGCAAGAGGAAAACTTTACCTGTGGTGCTGCACAGCCACTTCCTTCCCTTTCTCCCTCTCACGTGCACCTTCTCTTGTCCTCTCATGTTCTTTTAGTTATTTCTAACACTTGCATTCTGTTATTCTTCTCTTCTGTTGTCTGCTTTGCCCTACTATCAAGTGTATGTTCCTTCTACTTATACCTGCTCCCTCTATTTCCATGCTTTTGTTTCTCTTTATCTTTTTATCTCCACACCAAGAGGAGGAAACAGAACAAGAGTTACTGTAACAGGCAACTTTATAGTTGCAGCCCTGTCTCCAGGGTATGGAAAAGAGGTTAGATTCTCTTTTCCCCAGCACTAGCTCTGCAATGGTGAGTGTAGCAGAGACTGAGCATGAGAGGAGATTTCTGGAGACAGAAAAAATAATCTGATGGTGTTGTGCACCATAGCAAAGGATCTTTGACAGCTTCAGTCACTGCTCAGTTGTGCAGGCGACAGCTTCAGCGTGGGCTAAAGATAGGTTTTCAGGCTTTATAGGAAAGACATCAAGCCAATCTGGAGCTTCCCATGCCCAGATCAGAAAACAGCTCAGCAGCCAGCAACAGCTGTAATGTACAATTTAATACAGTATAATTTTGTTCCAAAGCAGTAGTAACCTTGAAGCTTATAACAAAGCAGAAGGAACTGCTGTAATAGAAGGGATGTTCAAGGTGGATGGTGCTCTTTGTTTCAGTTAAAAAAGAAAAAAGCATGAAGAGTTTCTTTCCTCAAGTTATACTGGTAGATAAAGTCATTGCTTTATTAATACTCTGATCAACTTTGTTTATGTAGCCATTCATGGGTATTTTGTTTCAGGATCATTTTCCTTAATAATGAGGGAAAGTTGTTTAGCCATTATCAGTAATAGTACATTTTGGAAAATTTGATGCATTTATTGACATATTAATCTCTTTCTGTATCGGGGAAAGCAGTTAGCATCATGATTTTTCTAAAATCAAGTATTAGTGTGACTTATGTTAAAAACCCACAACCAAGCTACATAAAAAGCTGTTAAGTCCTTTAGTGATGGTTCAACAGTTACAGAGCTTTAAAGCAGTGTTAATTTTTTTTTTGTCAGAATGCTTTTCATCTTATCCTAGGATTATACAAGTTTCCATGCACATCATACTTCATATAGGATTAAACTTTTTCTATAGTGTCAAAGGAACCTTTTATCTTTCTGAAATGGTTTGCACTTTACATGGTCATAGTCCATATGCAACTGACTCATTAGATGCTGTTATCTCCCTAACAACTGCATAATGTAGGACACAACTCTTTAACTGAATGTTGCAATGAAGATTCTTTAAGTGTGCTAATTATAATTGTGAATTGCTTGGGCTAGTCTTTTAAAATGTGAATATTGAATAACTTTGGTCTATTGTCTTGATTTCAGGATGTTTCTGTTTATACTAGTAAGCTATGCATGCTGTGCAGTTACAAAAAAAAGCATAAATTTAACAACTGATGAGGTTAGTCAAATGACTGCAAAGGTAGGAAATTATGATCACGGTTAAATATTTTCTATGGTATCATAACTTAGACTGCATTTTTGCTGTCCGGAGTAATAACTATAGACATTGTTTCTTCTGAGATTCAGACCCTCTGCAGTCTCTTCACTAGCTGTATTTCATTAACTTTTATAAACCTTCTGCCTTCAATAACAGCAAATGAAACTCTGGCACGATGTCTCCCTCTAGGCCACAGACAACTTCAAGTTCCAATAATTCAGTGTTGGAGTTGAGTTAAAAGAAACTATTCTGTCATGTATCAGTAGCTACAATACATCAACTAGTAATACAAGGTACTTACTGTGAAAGGAGCAGGAATATTTTCAATTACCCTCTGCTGCTTAATTATCCATAGTTCAGAGATCTCTGGTGCTGTGCAGTCCTCACTGTGTTTTATAAAGTACCACTTCCTGTTTGGCTCTGAACCATGAGTTTCCTGTACTCAGGCACATAGGCCTAGAAACAAAACTTGAGGTTTCAGTGGTTTTTATGTTAGTTTAGAACATACTACATATGATAAACTTAGCCCTGTAGAAAAGGGGGTGTGGGGGGAGAAAGTCATACCTCTTGGACTGCATGTGTTTGTGTAGAGCGGAGTCAAAGCTCAGTGAAATGCAGTAACCACAGGAGCTTGAAGACTTTCACTTACTAATGAACAAACTTTATATGATCTTGTCCAGAGCAAAACAACATGTGTGATTCTTCTGGTACATTTTATATAGTAGCGTATTGACATCTCTGTGATGCCTTGCTGGCATCTGTGAGTAAATATTCTCGATACTACCTGTTTCTACATCTGTATGTAGCTACAAAGCTTCTGGCAGTGTAACCTCTCAAGTATGTGATTTACAGCTTTTTATTATGTAATAGAATATGTAAACCTGGCCTGAACTGTTCGTGACTAGCAACCTTCACAGTGTGTTTAGGGATTTCCTAGGCAAGAGTGGCCCTAGGGTTTCTTGAGGAAGGAGATCTTTTGATCCGTCTCCTTTCACTGTGATGGGAGTTCTAAACAAGCAGCCTAAAACTGTCTTTTCACTGAGTCCTTGATCTCTTGGTATATGCAAACACAGGGGGAAACTGTGGTAGTCTATCTCCAGGCTTCATTTATTCACATTTTAATATATCCAGTGTACAGACCTTGCATGTAGTGAATTTGTAATGGTCAAGTGATTCCAGTGGTAAGCCTAAAGAATTAGCCTCCTGATTAATCTTTCTCTGAAGTGACAGTCACAATTGTTCTCTAGGTATCCCTTCCAGATAAATTCACCTTCTCTTATATTTGTGTAATGCTTAAGCTTGTTTTGTTTCCTAACAAATGTTCTCTTATCTCTTAATGCTCTCTAGAACCTTACTATTCAGTTTGGCAAAAACCTCGATCCTGAAAGGTAACCTCCTGAAAAGTCATCTGTAAACTCCTATCTTTCTTTCCTATGACTGAAAGAAAGCAATGTTCTTGCACTTTTCTTTTTAAAAAAATTCTGTACATTATGAATGGTATAGAAAAATCTTGAGTTACTCTTGCTGAATTCTACAGAATAAATATATATTTAAATTCAAGTGTCTAAAATATATGATGGGGTTTTAACTTCCTGAAGGTGTAGATAAGAATCCTGATTCAAAGTCTTTTTTGTAGAATTATGTAATACTATGGTATTTATTTTCAGGGTGGTCCCCCGAAGACTTGATAGAAGATGACTATTGCTACTGAACTTAAATAGGTCAGAACCATGCTCTTGCTAGTTCACATACTTTTCTTTTCCTACTTGTGCATACACCTTTGACATCTTTCAGAATCAAAAAAAAAAAAATTTTTTTTTCTTTAATAAGGGGGGACTTCCTTTTAATAGGTAGCTGAATCTGAGGGATAGATGGAGACCAGAAATCATGAGCCTTCCTCTGTTCTTGTCAGAGGAAGGCAACATCTTGGCTACTGAGTTGGTGGAAATGATTACTCAAGAAACCACCATGTTTAGACTTTTGACTGTATATGAAGCAGTGGCTAACCACCTGTCATGGACTAGGCTCAACCCTTCTTACAAAGGTCTTCTCCAGAGCTCTCTTAATTTAAAAATTTACTTCCCTTAAAGGCAACAGAAGAATGCTGGTAAGCATGATTACTACAGTTTCCTTTCTCCTCACCCTTTAGATCACTTTTGGTGAACAAATATCTGCCTTGTCTCTTCCAATTCGCTTTCTGAAAAATACTAATTTGAAAGTAGTTTCATTTGTCCAGATACTTCCATATATTTGTATGGCCTCAACCAGTACAAGTTTTCCTTCTCTCTTTAATGACTCGGCAGGAGAAATGAAGGTATGTTTTTTTCCTTTACAGTGGAAAAGGATTTGAGAACATGTCCATGAACGTAGGTATCTTAAGCAGCCTGACTTCAATAAAAGACCTTTCTATCTGATGAGCTTTCAACATTGTAGGCAATGTTTTAGGAAAAAGCAGTGCCTGTTAACGTTTTCCTTTTCAAACTAGAAAGCTTTATTTCTGTTGCCTGAAATGAAAAGTCTGGCTTTGCAGGCATGTATGTTATATACAAAGTCACTCACCTTAATAAGGATTTGACTATAATTCTTGAGTGTTAGAGGTTAACTTTTTTGAAATGGTCTCCTTTATGTTCTGGAAGATCTTTGAACTTGAAGCACCTAGTTGGATAAGTATTTCCATCATGTATGTGTGCATTTTTCTGAACTGGGGACAGGTCAGAAAAACTGTGTGGCTAGTGGGTAGGTAGAAATTACCCAATTTAAATGTGTCAGTCCTTAGTTCTTACTTCACAGAATTATACAAATCACTTTGATTTATTGCATAGCTGGCTATCAGGAGGGACAAATATATTTAATTTCTGCTAAGGATTGTATGCATATATGAATACTGCAAGCTACTTTGTCAATGTCACATTAATTATCCAATAATATTGAACCTAATCCTTGCTGTAAACTTAAATGTGCCTTGTAAGAAATTATGATCTAAACTCTGTTACTGCAACTATAGTTTAGTAAAGCTCATCCCTGCCTGTTTATAAAATGAATGACAAGATTTCCCCTTGTCTTCCATTTATTAGCTCATGTATAAATGTTCTCCTTCAGTTTGTATAAGCAGCTTTTGCTGTTTAATAGGCGTCATTTATATGGTGGTTTTGTTAAGGAAATAGTTAATTAGAAGCAGACTCAAATTTTCTCTTCCTGGCCTAGGCTTCAGTCAAGAAAAGGACTGCAGTCATTGCATCTGGTTTCCTTGGACCTGTGTTCAATGAAGATAAGCACTTCGATTCCTTATGATCTTTCAGCAGGGTTCTCCACTGATGATGTTACAGTAGTTTCAGTTTTGAAAGCCTCTTTGTGCAAATGTCCTTCAAATCTTATTTCTCGGTTTAAAAATCAAAACAAAACCAACGAAAATCCTTGTGCTCTGGTATTTAGGAATTTGAAGAAAGAATCATGAATTTACATTGTTCTGTTGTATGGAACCTAGAAAATTGTCATTTATTGTTAGTTGGTCTTCATGGTTTTTTGCTTTATGGATGAGAGAAGAAATACAGAGACCAAAAAGAAAAGCTTTAAGAAGTATGTATATTTTTGCAGTTGAAAACTAGAACATCTAGTTGCGAAGCAGCTATCAAAGACCTTGCTGCAATTAGACGTGTTGAAATATTATAGTACAACATGAGATAGACAAAGCACTGTATCTTAGGGAAAAGAAGCATGGAAAGGAAAATCAGGTTAGAGAAACATTAAAAAAAATGGAATATTTAGTTTCCTGGCAATTTTCTAGCAGTACACATTAATCATTCCCGGAATGGTTCTCTGTAAGTTCATTCCGGAATGGTACTGGTATGAAATCTTAGTTTGTACTGTAAGCAGTGCCTATGGCTTTTTTAAGACAATAGGAAACTCTGCTCTTGACAGCACCAAGGAAAAAACATAAAAGTTGATAAACTTCACTTCTGATTGGCAATTTCATATTTGATGCTGGTGTTCATCATGAATAACCCAAAACAGTCATAAAAGACAGCTTCACTGGTGAACTGAGTTCATGCAGCAGAGAGGAGGGACCATCAGGGGACAAGGCTCAGCTCTCAGAGGCTGTCTAGCTCCGGGATGGTTTAAAGCCATCCACATCCTTTCCTAATGTCTACTGGCACCAAGTTTCAGTGGTTCGTCAAATAACTTAAGGTAGCTAAGAGCTATTCGGTTCCTTCAAGAGGGAAGACCCTTAGTACAGAATGCTTCCTCTTTCTCTTGTTGGCTGCTCAGTAGAGTCAGTGTATTTCCCTATTTATTCTGTGCTTGATGTTTGCTCTTCTACTGAGATTTAATACTAGTAACAAAGGAAATGAGCGCATATCCATTTGCTTCAAATGTGTGCTACATGTAATTTTTTCAGGCAGTGAACAAATCTGCATACTTCTCAAGAAAATAAGTTGTATTAGATACAGTTGAATGTGCTAAATAACTTCAGGAGCAGAGTTCAGTGCTAATATCAGTGAGACCTTGTAGGCTATTTAAAAAAAAAAAGGGGGGGGGGGGAAGGGGGGGCCAAAGATGCTTCTAAACTATTTATACACTGAGAATACCTCTTTTTAAAGGAAAATAGTGTTGTGACCCCTAGACTTCTGCTCTTTGGGTAGAAAAACCCACAAAGCAACTGAATTCATGGCTGACCCCAATTATTCTTTACGGAGGAAAACTTATACCTCAGAATAATCCCTGTTTCAGGAAGTTCTCAATCAGTGATGGCAAGATGCCCTATTTCCAACTACTCTTTTTTAGGTTAAGCCATATGAAAGTATAATGGATGGTGGGGTACATTTTTGTCCAGAGTTGACAGAATTCCTGTTGTATTTGCAAAGATTACAAAGAATGATTAATCAGACTAAAGCAAAATTTTGCTTGCTTTCTATTCTATGCCCTCATTAGCTGGGCTGATTCTCTTCATATGAAGAGTCAGGAGTATCTCAAATTACTGTATGCTGTGCTGCCAGACCAGTTCTCTGGGGATTTCACTACATGTTGTTGTTGGCAAACAACTTTTCACCTAGTGAAAAGACAGAGACAGCACATAGCTGTAGCAGTTAGATATTTTATTTGATCACTTGCGTGGGTTAGTAGCATTATGTACTTCTTTTCATAAAGGCATTTGAACAGTGTAAGGCAGAATTTGCCTAACAGGAGGATAAATTTCTTTTGGTTGTTTCTTTGTTTGAAACAGAACTGAGATCCTTTGTCCCATAGATATGGCACAGGGAAAGTATTACAGCAGATTTGGCAGGATGAGTTTCATTCATCTCTTAGGGCCTATTATATGAACGAGCTTACAGAAGTATGTCAATGCCAAAGACTATGACAGCTCATTAATCATGTAATATTACAATGAAAATAGACATGAAATACATCCAGTACTTTTTGAACAGTTATATTTGTTGGGATTTCTTTCATAGCTAAAGTTGGGTGATGGATAACTTCTCCATATGTAATGCTTCATTTTTTTCTAAATAACCAGAAGATTTTTAACAGAATAGTATCTCGAATAATGACATGTAAATACAGATTAACAAGCTGGAAATTCTATGTCAACTTCTGTGCTCAAATATTCTTTTAAAATGGAGCTAATTAAAGGCTTTTATTTTACTGTGGTTTTATCACACCTTAACACTTTTTCAGTAAAAGATAAGCTGTGTAGAATAAAAGGTGAAATGCAGATTAGATGAGAGATCAGGAATATATACCAGGTTGGTAGTGCTTCTGTTGGATTATCTTCAAAAATAAAACATCTTACACAGGGATAATGTTAATGAAGGTAGCGATTGGGGTGGGGGTGTGCCTGGGTGGGAAAGTGTGTATTTTCACTTTTCAAGCTATAACCATTATATCCAGTCAAAGGTATTACCTTTCCTTCAAGATGTAACCTTTTATAAATCTGAGTATGCCACTAGCCAACAACAGACATAAAAGCACGTTTGTAGCGGAAAGAATATGCTGTGAACTGATAAACCATCAGAAATAAACAACTTTGCATGAAGTTTGAGGGATTTTGGTGTATCAGTGAGGCAAAACTTGGTGCAACTTCTGTGCATGGCCACTACATCTATTGCACAAATGAGCCTGCCAGCGTTTGTCTTGTGAGGCAGTGGTACGCCTGTCTCCCAAACAATAACGTGGTCTGCAGCTATTTAAGTATTTCTCTGAAGTCCATTTATTGTGCATCCACACATTTGTGAACAATTGGAAACAGTGTGGAAACCCTGTTTTCACACTAATAGCAAATGTCTGTTGACTTCAGTAGTGCCAGGACTTCACTCTTAACATTTACAGGAATGGACCTGAACTTGGAGAACTGAACAAACAGTGATTTAGGGCAGGTAGGCTTTGAAGTCTGTGGCTAATTGTGTTGATGCTTCGCTTTATGCTGGATATGCTGGAGTAATTGGCTGGATTGAAGCTTGAAGTCTAGTTGAGCTGTCTTAGTTATCTTGGTTGCAATTGCCTTGCTTGCAAAGCAAGGCATCATTCAACATGAAGAAGGAAGCTACATCTTAATGGTTAAGAAATGAGGAAAATTGCACGCATTTTCCTTGTAGTGAAATAAGGGCTAATATTGGCAAGCTGCTGAAACTCATTTATTATAAATGGGAAAGGTTTGTATCAATTTGTATATATTTTTTTGTAGAAACCTAGAAAAGCATTTTGCTTGATTTGCTTCTTTTAATGACTTGAATTCTGTTTTTGAGTGCGAGTCTTCTGATATTTGCTAAAACCTCATAATCCTGATCCTGATTTTTGCCTGATAACAGAAAACTGTCTGTAGTACAAATGCGTGTGAGTTTAGTGACAGAAAAAACAAAGAAAAATTGAATATATTGACTTTTTTCTTTGCCTTTTTCTCCCATGTTCTATGAAAAGAGTATCTTTCAATGCCAGAACTGTGGAGTGGTTCAAAAGACCAGGGAAGTATCAACTATGAGAGCAGAGAATGCATAAATGAAAATGAATGTAAGATAAGCGATTGGAAGACTTGCCTGATTTCCACCCCCCCCCCCCCCCCCATTATGATGCTCTAAAAGTGAACAACTTAACAGAAAAATAGAAGCAGAGCACAACACCAAGGAATTAGCCCAGGCTCTAGACCTCACTTGCAGTGGTCTGTAAATCTAGATCACATATTTCTGCCTGGCACAGGTCTGTCCTCTCTTGAGTCTGCTGTTCCTGCTGTTACATGAGAATGAAGGAGAGTTATGCTCTATCTCTGACTACTTAGGGAGGTTAATTTAGGTGCTTGCCCTTCGCTCAAGTTAGGTCCTGGGTTAACTCCAGGGACTATGGCTAGATTGTCTGAGATGCAGCCCCAAATTCAAGAGGTGCAAAGGAAACCTGGGCATGTAAAACCTGCAGAGAAGTCTGGACTCATTACTGTTCCCCAAATTTTTAGGAGCATTGAAAGTACTTCAAATTGCTGGTTGGTCTTTGTAGCATTCCAAAGGCTACCCAGTAATTTCATGCAAGTCTTGCATGAGCATGTACATAGCAATGATACTATGTAGTATTGTTTTTATAATGTTCCTCATTCTCTTTATGCAGCGGTAAGCAGTATGTCGACCAATTCAGACATGCAAAAATGACTTTGGATTGGTGCTACTAGAAGCAAGTTTAGATACTTCATGGAACTTCCATTAAATCAGTGTAAACTAGAGGGAGTTTCATTATAGAGGGTAATTTGCTAAAGACAGTAAATATTACCCAGTTTCTGAGACTTAGATGGTGTTGGATTTGACCCATTTTTGGTACAAAACTTACTGTTTCACAATTTTTTAAAAAAAGCTATCAAGACTGCAGTCTTGATAGCTATTTCCTCTCTATTCTGAAGTAGTGTCCTTATTTTTTTGAGATCTTATATTGCAAGTTACTGTACATTCCTCAGAGATAGCTGCAGATACGTAGCACTTTGTTCCTATGATTATGATACTGTGAGAACAATAGAAACTGAAATAAGGAATGTGTATGTCTTGAGATAGGGCCTATAAAGTCTGGCCCACTGTAAGACACTAACTCTGTGTTGCTGCTTGCAAGTTTAAGAGAAAGTTTTCTGTACTTTGATCTTGATTAATGCTTAATTTTCATAAACTCTGTATTCAGAATTTTGTTTTTTGATATAGGCAACATGCATGTTGAAGGAGACTGATTTCTTTTATTTTTTTCTTGTGCAGAATGCAAAGAATTCTGAAAAGCAGAAATAATCACTGTACATTTGTATGTTAATGTTACCAGGTAATCATCTTGAAAGACTGAATATGATTAACACCTTGAATCATAAATTAGAGAAAATGTATACCACTTGACAGGGAGTGAAACATCTAATACAATGTGAAAGCATCTGGACAGGAAATTGTTTTCCAAACACTGAAAATTATAAGCAATTATCAAGTATTTTACCTGACTATACTCATAACTCTGTTTTAGTGACACTTTAACTGATGCTATGCTTCATTTCTCAGCAATCTGATTTTTGGATAATCACCTTAGATCTGTGATTTACACTCTTTCATCTTCCTCCTTGATGTGCATAGGAAATACTTCAGTGGTGTACTTTAAGGGGGCAATCAAGGCTGGAGATGAAATAAGGCACTCCTGTGACAATTGAAGGGAAGAGCTCCCTTTGGCAATCCTCATCAGTGAGGGTTCTAACGGGAAATTCAGGTGCCCTAAAATCAGCTTGAGCTAAACTCTTGGGGATGGGAGCTCACATATGCCAATCTTCTTGGCATAGCCTAGGTGTTATTTTTCAGGAGACTTTTTTGAGGTGAATGTATGTACACAACTCTGGGATGTGGCAAATTGCCAGAATGTGGTGGCAGATGTATTGGCTAATGATAAGTTAGAATGGCACTTATCCATGATGCAGATACCAATCTGTAAACTCTCCTTTATGAAGAAGGACAGCCCCATCCTCTGCATATGTTTGCACTGAAATCTGTTTTAATACATATTTTGCCAGAATAAAAGGTGGTGTAGCAGGGATGGAGACAAAGGCTACTAGGTTTTTTTGAATGCAAGGATGCTTTTTGTGAGTTTGTAGCTTGTAAATCTGAGTTCTGTTTGTGACTTTAAAGTGTGATTGTGAACCAGTTGTGATTTTTATTGTGCTAATAATCCTCTTTCTGTAGCTATCTTTGGCCATTAAGTAGAAACTGCCTTTTCATCTCATCTCAGAAGACGAGCTTCCAATCCCAAATCATTCTAGGACATGTCATCAAACTGGCATCCCTAATGGCCATTTCATCATCTCCCTGACATGAGAAAGTTGCTGTAAGAAAAAGTGGCACTGTCTCCCAACAGGAGATTTCAGAGGAGGTCAAATCCTGACTCTTGTACACAGTGATACTCAGAAATAGATGTGAATCAAGTTGGATTGTACAGAAAAGTGAGTAGGAGTGAGGGAGCTTCACTTACCTGCCTGAAAGTGGAATGTCAAGCCACTGCCCACCTTTTCTTCCTGCTCTGTTTGGGTATGCTGCTGTGTGGAGCTGAAGTCTCCTCCCTTTACATCCATCCATGCAGGTATTTGGATGTGAGGAGTATCTGTTGTAGTATGTTTCTTTGGGACTGGCCTCTGGACTGATGTGCACCAGGGCAGGTGGTCGGCTGTCCAAAACCTTGCGCTTATCTGTGTGGAAATCTGCAGGACTGGTGACTGTGTGATGCAGTGGAGAGCAGGTGGTCAGCATCAATTTTTCTCCTGTTCTGCAGAGCATAGGCAGCTTGTTGGGTGTTTTCTCTGTCTGTTGCAGTTCTCAGACTGAAATAATGAATTATGCCAGAAGGATAAGGTAATGCTGAGGGGTGAGAGAAAATGACTTCCCCTTTTGTGTGTCAGGGTCATGCTTTCAAACTGAGTAAGTCATACTACCTAAGGATTTCAGATCTCATAAAATCACACACTTTAACATGACTTCAGCTGTTCTGGATGAAACTTTAAGACTGAAGTCCTCCAAGTTATGTGTGGATGTTAAAAACCCTATGGCTTTTTGGGTAAGAGTCCATCTCTTCTTTGTAGAAGTTCCACTTTTTTGTCAACAAGGCAACAAAATATGAAAAAATTTTCATTTTTCAGCTCATGGATGGTGATAGTTTTGCACTATTGTATGCCCTATGAGCTACCTAAAGTCCACACCATTGGCTTATAGAATAACTACTGCCAGCAGTACATCAAATAATAAGCCTTATAGATCAGACTCTTGGCTAATAGAGGATGATGGGCCTCTTGATAACGCTTTGCATTCGTATGTTATCTTTGATACTGATATTTGATACCATTTTAACTTCAGATAATGTAACCTTGGATGGCTATACATCCCTAATCTAGTATGTTCACGGTGCTGCACAGGTGTGTAGATTCAGTGTGGAAATAAGTAGTTTCAGAACAGATTCTTTAATACTTGCAGGTTGAGGAAGTGTTCTTCCCTCCCCCCAATATGTATATATTTTTTTGTTTTGTTTCATGAGCTGCAAACAGGAAATTTTCAAGCAATGTAGTATTCTCAGTCTGAAGCATGCTGAAAAAGCAGTCTCAAAATATTTCAAGGAAAGGCTGGCGTAATATAATGAACTTTAAAAAACATTATTTTTCAGTGGTATTGAATAATTCATACCATTGCATAACATAACATTAAAGATAAATGAAACAAGGAAAATTGGAAAGAAAAAATGGGAAACATGAGATAAAATGGGATAAGAAAAGCAATCTAAAGTTCTGTATCTCGAAATTTTTCCCTTTTTAATAATTTGCAATCAGCATATTCCACAAGCATTCTGATATTAATATACAAGCATTTTCCACAGATGATCCACTGGAAAACTTTTAAACAACTTTATGAAATTTTTGAAGTATCTCACTTTCTGTTGGAATTCTATTGTATCTCTTGGTGACAGCTATATTCAGACCTTATTTGTCTTACTCAGCCCACATTTGTTTTAGGAGTTGCTTCTTTTAAACTGTTTGAGGAAGAAGGGAGTTCAAAGATGTCCAAGCCATAGTGAATGCATTTTGGATCCACTTGTTGCTTTAGGTGACAATTATTTGGGAACGGAAAGGCAGCAGTGACTTGAGATTCCTCTTAGAGGTGGGCTCTGTGGGTACGGACACCATACAGAGGGGTTTGTGTAACAGTCCTATACACGTCATTCCAACCTAAAGGTTGTTCCATTGATGTCCCCCGTCTTGGCATGTGTGAGAGGTGACCTGCTCCTGAGCATGTTAGCCCTGCAAGCATTTTCACAGAAAGCTGCTATTTCACTGGAGGGTGTACAGGTGTAAGGATGGCAGGTGTTGGAGGGTGGCCAACATGCTCAGTTGCTTGCAGAGATGTGTTTGCATTGTGTAACTTTCATGATGTTTAAATTCTGATACAGACATAAAACTAGGAACAAGGTTTCTGAAGTGAGTATTCTAAACCATGCATCAAAACAAATCAGTCATAAACTGGAGGGGAAAAAAATGCTTGTATTACTTAGAAATTTCAGTTCAAGAAATTACTATGCTCATGTTTTATTTTTCATTTCTTCTGTTCACAATTTGTTAACTTTATAGAGAGTTTTTAAACCAAGCTAATGAACTTAACAGTTCCATCTTCAAAGGAAGAAGTGCTAATTGAATTAATATTTTGCACGCAAGAAGGGTAGTTTTAATTCAAGCTGTGAATTAACACTGAATGCTCTAAGGACCTGGCCTGCTTATACTTTAAGTGACCTTTTCAGTGAGATTTGAAGAGGGTCAAGGTAAGTGCAGGGAATCAAAAAGGCATGTCTGCTTCTGAATATTCAAGCCAAGTGAAGAATATGAGGAATAAAGAATAAATGTTAATTGGTATTTGAAATGAGGAAATGAAATACTTTTAAGAGATGTCTTAGTAGGCATTGTGCTTTGTTTAGTTAGATCTAATATCTTTGGTTGAATCTATGCCTAACTGAGCACAAAAATTCACCTACTTTTTATCTATAAAGGTTTAAAATAGCTGTTTCATATTATCTGTTCAAAATGTTTTAGACCTTCCATTTCATTCATATACTCCATTTAATATAAAAATTATGAGTCAAAGATGAGTCCTTTAATCTCTCTATACCTACAGATGCACTTTGGGAGTATATCATAAATGGAAAAGGATTGCAAGTAAAGTACTCCACAGGACCTCCAAAGAGCTGATTTTGCTTTTGTCTGCCACTGATTATGTGACTCTGGAGAAGCCACATCGCTCTCCCATACCCTTGGTTCATCTTTCAGTAGGCAAGATAGTCATTGGCCTTTATAAAGCATCTTGAGAGCTAATTACTTATAGACTAGATAACATTACAGAATAGGTGATATTAGTATTAGGTGGTAGACAATCATCTGATAGATACTGTAAGCAAAATAAGGGGGGAAGATGTTTGTAACATCTCCATATTTAATAAGAGGACCTATGAATCCATGGGCTTCAATTCTCAAGTATATCAGGATTTCTCTGGGCTAACGCTTCAGCTTTTCACAGACACTGAAATATTGCTCTATTACTCTTATCCTCTGTAGTTATTATAGATAGAGAAGTCCAAAGAAAAAGATAAGGTCTGTAGCTAGACCAGCAAGGAGAACCTGTCTGGGAGAATGTTTCCTCATGGGTGCACAGCTTCTAAGCTTGAGAATGCAAAACTATGTTGGCCAGGTAGTTGGGTTCAAATACATATTGTCAGTTTTCAGGAAATTATGGACCACAAGAAAATGATGATGCACTCTTTTACTCAGCTCAGAGAAACGTTTTGCATTAGGTAGGGGTGAACTTCCAGAATAATCCTGGGAAGTGGGGAGCCACATTCCCAACTACATTTTGTTGGGTGGATCTGAGAGTAGCATGCTGGAGAGTCAATATTAAACTTCAAAAAATGGTATGTTAAGTGTTTAGTCAAGTGTTTGTTAGCAGAGGTTGAACAATGACATTTCTAAGGTCAAATACTGTGCTTATGTAAAAGCTTGCTTTCTAATTATGAAGGGAACACTTTTTTCCCTTGATTATTCATAGACTAAATCAGAGCTTAGCCAGTGCTCAATCAAAAAAATGATTGGCTGAATAGGAGGCTGAAGACAAAAGATAGTCCTGGCCATTTTAAAAGTACAGATCAGTTGCAATAGGGTTAAAATTAATTATTAAATGTAATAGTGGAGTAATCATGGAAAAAAATCTTTTACACACTACACTTCCATTGAATAAATGTTGTAGAAAGTAGTTTTAAAGGCTCTTCATTATAATTCAGTCCAACTGAATGTCTTGTACTTGCATTGTACCTTCTCAAATTCTGTAATACGGAGACTTCAGGATGTTTGACATATTGATAGTGCTGAACACTGAAAAGATCAGTAGGTTATATGATTTCTCTTTTTTAATAAGTTGCAGTAAACAGCATCTATATTTTTGTGCAGCATATTCCTATTGCTCTTTTAAACAGTGTGCTGACAAAACAATTTCAATATAATGAAATAGCTCACTGCAAGTTCTCTAGAGAAAATAAAACTGAATTTGATGGCTGGGTTGTTACTGACAAGACATTCTATTGTGAATAGTATTAAAGTTCCACTTTTCTCATTAGACTAGGTTAGAAACAGGAAAATATCTGATACTTGAAGTTGCCATATTTATTCTGTGTGAACTTTGTACTGCATATTGAATATTGATGTAAAAAATACTTGTGTGTTACTGTAGATTTGTATTATATTTGTGATGTTAACCTTTAACCAAAATCTTCATATTAGTTTGCTCTTTTAGTCAGAGTTGTTTGCAAGGTCATTGTATGCTCTAAAATATTTTTAGAGAAGAACATAATGTAAATCAAAACATTTGAATGGTATTGGGTATATCTAGCTAATCAGAGTACTTGCCTAGGTTAGTAGTCTAGCTGATCAGTAGTGGAAATTATGAAAGTAAATGTTCATGCTTTGACGTTGTAGCTTGGTAGCATCAAAAAGTCTTGTAATATTGCTGTTCTCAAAATCAGAGGATAAATCATGTTCAGGAACCAAGATTTCCATGATACCCCTGTGTGTTTGAATGCTATGGTCCAGTTGATGCTGGATTGGTAATCATGCTACAGGAGTTCTGTTTGTAGGTCTGCCATTGACTTGTTTTATGAAGTTAGGCAAATAAAACTTCTTGGGTTACTGTTTCATTCTGCAATGTTTCTGAGGATGGATGAATGAAGGTTAAAGTGATGCAATCTTTCTAAAGGGAAAGAAGTTCTCAGGTGTCCTGCACTTGGAACAAGCCTTAAAACAAGGCCAGCTCTATTAGTTTCCTTTCATCAAGAGCTGGTGTTGTAAATATCAGTGAACATGTTGTGTGTCCTACAATACTATTCCTCAAATACACTGTCTTTACACTATTGACCAAATAAGCAGCTGCCATTTTAGCACATTTCTCTTCTTACCTGTCAGTGTTCTTAGCCTTGTGGTCAGCTGCTACAATATCAAGTATCCTCCTTTAGGAGAATGTAAGGGAAAGTCACTACCAATTTGAAGAAGTATTGCTGTGGATTATCATTCTAGGTCCTTGCATGGTTGTGATCTGGACCCCAATATTATTCCATAAAGCCTGAATCTAGAAGGAGTGGTAGACACTTGCTGAACCATTGTGTGGGGTCTAATCCCTTGGGTCAAGGACTGTTTGGAGCATGCTGTGGGACTACATCTCTTTGCTACTGTCCATATCCTGGCGTCCCTTTCTCATGATGGAGAAAGCTGATGTGTGTCTGGGATACAGCTGGCTGCACACTTCAACCTGTAATCCTAGATTAAGTGGTTTTTAGACACCATAAATGAATATAACTTTTAAGTACCTTTCATGGGGCACCACAGTATAGGTGGATATGCACTGCACAAGAACATATTCATAAAAATAGCTGCAATCAGTATCTTCATAGAGATACCTCATTATATTTGTGAAATGATTCAGTAGAAAATTTACTTGCTTCTGAAAAAAATCTCCATTTATTTGTCCTATCTTCCAGCTTGAGAAATGGACAAGGAAAGGACTAGGATTCTGGCAGTTGGAAACTAATAACATTTCTTTGGGGGATTAGCGAACATTTACCACAAAAACTAAGAATTTTATCCTCCTTTGCATCTCAGCTAGGTACCTAGAAAGCTTTTCCAAAGCCCTTAAGTCTTCTCCCAAGCACTGTCTTGGCAAATTGCTACAGGCAGTTGAGGAATGTAACAGCAGTAGCATAGAATAGGTATAATGGGCTGGTGGGGGGAAGAAAACAAAATGCAGCACAACAGTGATTTTGGTTATTACCTTGTATTCTTGAAATGCTCTCTCATTTATCCATGGTTCAGTTATCCGGTGTAGATAAAAGCTTAGCAGAAAAACCAACCTAATCTGTATTTATGGACTTGAGAAATCTTGCCTGTATTATATTTCAATGTCTGAGTAAATAACTTCAAATTTAAAAATTCCAACAGCTCTCACTGAAATTCCTTAAAAATTGCTACCCTGAAAATGTGAATGTTTGTAGAACTGGCTTAAAAAAAAACTTAAGGATTACACTTGATTATTCCTTTAACTGTAGTGCTTAAATGGAGTACTTGTCTGCTTGATGGTTTTGCAGAGATCTCAGAATAATTCTTTTGTTATCCTCTGTCGCTCAATGATATCATTTGAGGAAAATGAGAGGGAGGGGGGAAGAATAGGTCTGTATTGGCTTGGAACAAAATATGCTGAGAACCAACTTAAAAGTATTTCTACTGAGGGAGAAAACAGGCCTTAACATGCTTTTTAATTTTCTTTCTTAAACTTTGACCCTGGTAAATCCTAAGAGGGAAAACTACTAATGTGGCTTATGATGATAGTTGTTGCCAGTGTGGTATGCTGTGCCTTGTTTCGACAATAGTGTGTGTCCTTGTGGTTTTGTAGTGCTTGTATAGAGCAGTGACATAAATGAGGTACTTTCTCTGTGTGTATTTGTGTGTGTGTGTATATACATGGAAACAGACATGAGCAGCTCATTCAGCCAACCTAGCATCATATTAGTATGTCTTCAAAGGCAAAACCCAAGCAAGTTTAGGTTTACAGGCAAGTTCTGTGCAATAGTTTCAGACTGCAGGAAATGAAAGAAGAAAACATTGATCATCATAATCAACACTGTGGTTATCAAGATGCTTTGAGCTTTGAAAACACATCCTTGAGGCTCTTTACCTAGTCAGCTGATGGCTGAAGAATAATTGTGCTGTTCTGACATCCATACAAAAACAGACCTTCCGAGGTCGACAGCTTTCAAAACTCATAGAAAATGTCTTTCAGATGAAGCTCTATCTGTATCTGCCACAGCACACAGAATGCTTGGCATTTGCTGAATTTGAATAATGAAAAAATAATTTTTGGTCCATGAGTTGCTGTAGCTCTGAGAGTATTTTGCTTGTGAGGAGGGCCTTGGAAATCAGATGACATGTCTGGGGCCTTGCTTCCTTCTCTTGGTCATAACCAGAGCAGTAGATGAGGGAGAACTGTCTGGCCAGGAAATGCAGAACTCAGATTGTTTTGATTTCTCCATGTTCCATAGGCAGGTATATTTAATCAGTGAAAGGCGCCATAATTGTAGCTCTGGGAAAACCTTAAAGAAAAGTTATGCTGTGTATGTGCTCTTTATACAGGCCTTGTGCTGCTACTCTGAGCAGGACTGACTCTTTCTTACTGCAAATATTGATGTAGCTGTTTCAGAAATGTTTATGAATCTCACTGGCATGTTCATGAAGTTCATTAGAAATTAACTATTGGCTGAAAATCCAGGTGCACATCACTTCCCTCATGTGAACAGCTTGTAGATACAGTGCTCTGTTTCACCTTTTTTCTCAACTAACATCTTGATCTGTTGCACTGACTATCTCTTTGCCATTAGCTCAAGCTTGACATGACTAGAACGGATTACTTGGTCTCTGCCCTTTTTGTCAAAGGGACATCATTGCTTGCTTCTGTGTCATGTGGACTGCCTATGACTCAGGCATATAACCTGTTATCAGATATTCTTATGTTGCTTTCAATTAGCCTATCCAGATACATTTAACTATTACAGATTCTTTCTAGAAAGCGTGCCTAAGATGTGTGCTCTGTTGTGTTGCTCCCTGAGTAGGTTTTCAGTGTTTAATGTCCCAGTTCTTGCAACAAACTTGCATATGAGTTGAAAATGCTGCCAAAGTTTGTGTACTGCTGGTTGCTTTGACCTTTTTTAACCTTTCACTTGTATTCTTTCATAGGTTCCTAATTCTCTGTCATGTGAAACATCCTGACCTCACCTTCACAGGGACCCTTGTTTCCTTTTCCATTTTTCATATTATCATCTCCCTATATGTCAAATTCTGCCTCAGCCTGTTTCCTTTGAATAGGTGTTCCTGTGTTTTTTTCCCCCCATATTTCATGAGATAAAATTGACACAAATATCCATAGGCCTCATTCTTTCAAACACCTTATCAAGCTCTCATCTATTTTGGTGAGTATAAATCCTTACAGTGATTGTTTTGCATATGTGTCAGCTGTCCATCATAATGATCCATGTGTCCCTTTATTTTCTGATACTGTTCTAGTTTGTCCATATTCATCAGTTATGCCTTGTTTTACCCTTCAGTAAGGGTTCTTCTCCAAAGGGTTTATAATCTGTTTTGCTTGTGAGGTGACTAGTGCAGCGAAATTTTGGACAATGCTTGGGTGTGTAGGAAGGTTTGGGATTTTGGGGGTTTTGTTCATCTCTTCTTGATCGTTAGTCTTATTTAAAGCATGAATCACTCAAACTGGAAAAATCTACTAGCATCCCGCAATCAAAGTGTTCCTCTAAACTGTATTCTGTATGCTTTTCCAAAACAATGCAGAATTAATTCACAAATAATTCTCTCTAAAATGGGATTAAACTAATTGTTCATGATAAATCATTTCATTAGCATTCATTCGGAATGACCTCAGTAGTTTCTGAGAACTGAACTTTGTCCAGATAACTGTTTAAAAAAAAAAAAAAAAAAAAAAACTGAAAAACTACCCAGGCGTTTTTCTGATTCATGTAGAATGTTAGAAACACTTTTACTTCATCCTTATTTTTACATTATAGGAGTTTACATGAGGGTGTATGATGCTGCTTTGACATGTTTATCATTAATTTAAACAAAAATTGTTCTTACATAGCATTAAACAAATGGAACACTGAGGGGTAGAATTGCTGTGTTTCTTAAACACTTTTCTCTCTCTTTGTGAAATAAAAATGGAAAGAAACGGTTTCCTGTAGACTTAAATGTTTTTTAAAAAATTGTGGTTTGCTATGTTCATGCACGTTGTTAGCACAAATGTGTCTCATTGGATCTTAACATTAAAAATAAGTGTAGAATCCATAGAAGTTGATAGGCACTTGATTCACTTCAAATGATTGAGAATGGTCTATATTATGCTGCTTCAGTTCCATAATTCTTATTTTTACTGCTTATTGTTTTGCCTTTTTGAAGTGCTGTTCCATAATTAGGTTGCGTCCTTTAACAAATAGTGTTTTGATCTTATAGCCTTTAAACAGGGATGATGTTCTCAAATTTTTATCCCTATAGTCTTCATTTCTAAGCTGAATTTTGTTATTCTTAGCTATTGTTGACTGCATTTCTGTGGATTGTGCTCTTTGTACATAAAGTTGGTCAAATGTTTTAAGTTCCTGTGGGACGAAAGTGATGGATGCTGTGTTATTTCTAAGTCTTGCAGACAACAGTATTCATGCCAGTGTGAACTATTAAATATACAGGGTACTCAGAAGGTGCATAAAACAAACTCTGAGCAGAAATGATCAAATGAATCTTTATTCATGAAAGAACTCATTCAATAGGACTCCTTCCAGCAAAATCTGTGAAAAGCAGAAATAAATCTGTTTGTTTGATGTAAGGGTTCCCCCTTGGGTTCCCTACTGAAATCTAGATGACCAGCTTGGGTGGTTTAGTACTTCAGTGGCAATGTTGGCCCGCAGCCTCTCTCTAACCAGAGGCAGGTGCTTGATGTTTTGCCTTCAGGAGTCTCAGTGCTCTGGTTATCTGCAGGGTGTAGTGACTCTCCCTGCTTCTCTGCTCAGGCCCTTTTCCATTGGGAATCAGGGTAGGCAAGGGGGGCAATGAATGCCCACCTCTCACCAGGGAAAAACAGCCTTGGCTCTCCAGCTTTGATGCAACTGTTGTTGCTTATGGACTGTGGCATGTGCTGGAGAGCTAAAACTCTGCAAGAGGGCTGAGTAGTACTTTAAACATGCAAGATACTTGGGAAGCATTTTACCTATCTTGAAACCACCTTGGACTATCAAGCTATTTACACTTTACTGGTGCCATTAATATAGTCTTTACAAATAATTAAATGCTTGGATACATACACTACTTTTCTTGCCCTAAGCTTCATTTAATAACCCTTAACCTGATTTTTCACAAAACTATTTTTTATTAAATCCGTTTCCAACAGTAGTCTCAGAGATTTCTTCTGATATTCTAAGATAGTAAGGATAAGTGTAACTGTTTCTGATACTTTATTTTGTTGTTTCTTTCCAGTATATCATTTTTATGAGATGTGTCAAGAATATTAATTCAAATAAGTTGTTTTTCTATAGCAGAAGTTGAAGACAAACTGAAATGATGACTTTCCAAAATGTGTTTTAATCACTCTTGTGGTATGCTGATGGGGTATGAGAAATGCTACTTTTTAATTTAAAATAAATCCAACTTCTGCCTAATGTGTGTGGGCAATTTGCAATTATGATCTTCATGATGAGATTCCTCCATGAAATGAGAGGTGTATTATAATTTAAATGGAGTTGTAGATCTGGTTGATTTTAATTTGTAACCTAGGGGTCAGTAGTTATTGGGTGTAATAACCCTGCGGTAATGTGACCCTTCAAGGCACATTTGTATAATGAGAAATCATAACTAGTTATAGGAAGTATGATTTTTTTTTTTGCCTTTGCTATTCAAATGCTGCTATATTGGTCTGCATTTCTGTATGCCTAAAACTCCAGTTAACATTTTTGGGGCTATAAAAAGCTATGAAGCTGCTAGTAGCATCTGACTTACAAAAGTTTACACATTTCTATTGTTTTTCTATATGCAGCCATGTTCTGTTGTTTACTCTGTTCTGTCAATTCACACTGTATTGTCAGCCGTAGTGCCAGTAGTTGTGACTGCAATATGTTTCAGCTTTTTGCCCTCATTCCCTATTCCTGTGACTTAGCTGACTAGTTAGTGACAAAATCCAGTGAATTCCTGTAAGATACCCATGCATCTTTCAGGGATAGTGAGAATGACAGCACTACCTTAGTGTGTATCTGAGGAAATACTTTTGGCTTCAGTTGTGGCAGAAATAATGCTCTAGCAAGACTTCATTCATACTTGGTTTCTCTTCAGTTTTACTTGTGCTTTTTGTTAGTACTGTTTCAGCACATAGCTGGAGACTTCTCCAGGATTAGAGGTTTAGTTTAAACTGAAGGGAGATGTGCCTTGCAGAATACTCAACTCGGGCCCTACTGGAGCATATCATAGTTGACTTGTCCAAACTCTTCTGTTTTTCCCCAAAGGAAACCTGGATGTGAAAACTGTGCTTTGTGTCATGTTGAACACTCAGGCTGTTGAGGGGTGAGTGCTCCCCATGCTTGGGGTGTGCAGCAGTTCAGATGTGTCCAGCCAGGATACCTCAGCTGCGATGGAGCTGACAATACATGGATACTGCACCCTGTTTTCTACACCCATATTTCTTTGACTGGGGACCAACATACACAGTTTTCTCTAGTAGCTGCAGCCTCACCTGTGCTCCAGGCTGTGTAGAAACTCCAAAACTGCTGTTGGTAGCACTGAGTCTGGAGGATACACCTCCATAAACACTGTTAGCATGTTCTCAGCATATTAACTGTGGTTACTCAGCTTTCAGTGAGCTTGAAATTAGGCCAGAAATTAAGCTGTCTTGCTCACATTTGTCTGTATATATCCGTGAGTGCACAAAAAAAGAGCTTGAGATGCAGCCAGGGATCAGTCTGCTCCCAGCATAGCTGAAAGCTTGTAGTGGTAGGTCTTGTTTTTATTGTTTGACAGTGATACCGATTACATCTGGAAAGAAATGTGGGATGAGTTACAGAATGAAGTTGTGTATGCTCCAATTAAGAAACACATTAGGGACTGCTAAATACTGTCCCAACTAACCCTTCAGAAAGGCTGTTGACAAAGAACATGTTGTAAAAGTCCACACTGCAAGTGTTGGGGAAAGAAAGGATGGTGACAGCTTCCACAAAGGAAAAGAGGGTGCTTTTTCTTTGCCCTTGATCCCCTCCATCAATAAGAAGGGTTCTCAGATAAGAATGGGCTTGCAAAACTGTGTCACATGTTACTGTTGCATGCCACTGTGATAGAAGTGGTTGCAAGGTTAAATGATGTAGATTTCTGTGCTTTAATGTGCATAATGGAGGGTTTGAGAGACGATCTGACCACGTTCTCAGGTTTTGGACTGCATTGGTGTATAGATTGTCTTTACAGGTATGAATTTCCTCAAGGTTGGATAAGGAATGGCCTTATGTTGCTAACTTTCAGCTTATGTTAGCTTGGTAAAATAAATGGTACCTGCTAAGCAATTAGTGAGCTTACTTTATCAGAGTTAATCAGAGTTCGAGTTAATAGTGGAGATGGAAATAACTGTCAGTGAAACTTTTAAATTACAAGATGCCTAGACATGATGTGCTTTTGAGATCTGTTAGGAATGAGTAAGTTCAAAATAGGCACAGGATACATTTAGCCAGTCCTACATATAATGTATTTTTATAATGAAGTACTCATTAAATCAACTTTTCTGGTAGTATTAGTTCTCACTTTGGCTTAATTCATCAGTAATTATTAACAACAAGCTTTTAGGATTTTTGAGAAACTTACAGACCAAATTCTTAAATTCTACTTTCAATTGCACTCAGCAGAGGTATAAATAAAAACAAACTAAAATTGTACATGAGAAAATATTTTCCTACTGCAAAAACAAAGTAATTCTACTGATAATAGATTTTTGTTTTAGAAGCTTTATGAAACCCAGAGGTCAAACTTGCTGTTCAAGTCAGATTTGTCTTTCCTGGAAAGAAAGTAATTTTAGTACTCTCTCCTCATAATAGACACTCTCACTTTTTAATCCCATGGATTTTTCACCCTGTAGGAAAGGTATATTGGCTACATGCCACTCATCAAAAGTATATTTATTATTTATAGTAATGTATCAGGACTCTGACTCACGGGGGGGGGAAAAAGAAACTCTGTGCAAATGCAAAAAAAAGCAGTGATTCTTTCTCCTCATAAGCTTTATGATATAAAAACAATTCAAACAATTGTATGCTGTATGTTGAAGTTTGAGTGCAGATAGAATGAGGTAATGCGCTAGCCAGAGTCTAAGACTAACTTCTGTTGACACAACATTCATCAACTTAAGTCAGTAGCCACTCAAATTTGAGTTCATGTTGGAAATTAAGTTCATATGCCATTTGTGCATCCCAGATACTTGGGGTCTTGCATAGGATTTTTTACTCAGTTGCAGAAACTACCCTAGTAGAGAGAAGGAGCTCAAATACATCTATACCATAGATCTTTTGGTAAAATACGAAAGATAGGAATACTGAATAGAATGCCTTCCCTGACTTTTGGGTTTTGCTTGATATTTTTTGGTTACACTAATGACAATGTCCTGTACAGAACATAAATGAAAACGACCCTAGTGAAACGCAACTTTTGCAAAGAATATCCATCAAATATTTTTATGGCTGTTCAAAATAGTCTAGGCATTTTATCTTTTTTGTCATATAAGTTAACAGTAAGTCCTGCAAACAAATTAAACCCGAAACAATTTAGCTACACTACAGCAGGTTGAATTTGATTTTTAACCCAATACATTAAAGGAGATCAACGAAGTAAATTCAGAAATAATGGCTGATCATCACTCACTCATATCAAATAAATTAAAACAAAACCAGCATAAAGCCCAGTAAAAGTTACAGTTGGTCAATAAATTATTCTTTAAGCCATAAAAGATGCGTTAATCTTTTTAATGGGGGATGTGAGTTTTAATTAAACTTCTTGCTGAGGGGGAGCACCCCATACATTATGGTGTCACGATTGGGAGTGGAGGCTGGCTCTTCGTTGGCCTGTGCCGGCTCGCCCTGGTTGCACCCAGGGCACATGGTGGGAGCTCGTTGCAATGCTGAGCAACCAGGGCCTGTGCCGCGTCACCCCCTCTGCTCTGTAAAACCCAAAGCGTCCTCCCAAAACCCAAAGTATGATCCTCAAAATACATATTTCTACAATATGGATTTGAGTTAATATTCTAGAACTAGGAGTTTTGAGGGAGAAAACAGGGTAATCTGCAGAAACAGAATATTGAACTAATGCAAATACTGTGATAAATGATACAAAGGATGGATATTACTGATTTTATAGTCAATAAAAAGACAAGTAATGAATTAAGAAAATGTGTTTTAACAACCTGTGTTCTTGTTTCAACTTGGGAAAACAAATGTTTCTCTGATAATTTACAAAAGACTATATTTTTCTATCAAGATTCCCCAAGAAGATTTAATAAACAAGTCACTTGAACTGAGATTTGAGCATTTTACCTGTTCTGTAGAGTAATTTTACAGTTGAACATGTTCTAAGTTAACAAATTCCAGCAGGCCAAATTTATTCCTCACATAAAACGTATGCTGCAGAAACATTTGTTATTACTGTCCAAGAGTATGTAGGTTTGTGTCTCTAATTTCTCCAAATTTTCAGGCTGTCTATAAAAATGTGCCCTGATGTGTACATGTTTGCTTACTAGCATCTTGAGGTGCTGTTCTGAGTGGCTAGGTGCATCTCCGTGCCTAAGGTGGCATTTCTTTACCTGGTCTGTTGGGTTAGCATATTTGAATAGATGTGCCAACCTTACTGCTATCTTTCATATGACTAAAGAGAGCTGCTGTGTCAGGTTACTTAATTTCTGTAATCAAGAAAATGTTTTTTCTTTGTTCAGCTGTAGTCCACAGCCATTTATGCTCTGAATGAGAATTGCTTCATATCCTGGGTTTAGATGTTCAGCATGGCATGATGCGAATTCCCATACGATGCAGTGTCTCTTTCCACTGGAGAGTTTCTTAAAGATGCACTTCCCTACGTCTTTCTCCCAAAGCCTTACAATAACAAAATATCAACACCTCAACACTTTAAAAATGTATAAGCAGCATACAGGATAATAATGGTCAAGTAATTTCTGAAGCATCCTGCCCGACGTGTGGGTGGTAAGTGATTAGCCATTAGTGCATAATGGCTATGTCTGCCTATGCCCCAGAGACTGCAACGTCACTGTTGTCAGGTAGCAACAAGATTAGTTTATAGTTTTGATTGCGGCAGAGCTCTGAGTTGATGTTCTTTGTGCTTTGACTGCTCCTTGTTCGTTCATCAGTTCTCTTGGGACTTTTGAGATGATGTCACCTATTTCTTGTTTTGTTTTAACTGTATCTAACTGCTTGGAAGACAGTTTTATAGAGCTGTGACCATCAATAATCTTCACAAACAGCCTTGGTGTCATAAGGGCAAATACGCACGATGTTCTTTATGAAGTAATCGCAACTCCCAGGATTTCAGTTTCTTGTTTTGCCATAAGTGATCTTTTTACATCCCCAAATCTTCAGTATTTGCTTCTCCGGGCTTTGGTCTGTGTGTGCATGCGCCATTTCTTGTGCTGGCTTGGCTGAATCTGGGACTTGCTTTCTCAAGCCTCCCTGTGCTGTTGAACTGTTTTTGATTCTCAGTCATGTTCATGTGTTTTAAGAGTTGTCTACCAAGCGAAGTCTGTGAGAAAGTGACTTAACTTCATGTCAAATTCTGTGGAGATCTTTTAGTAGCTGGTCAAAGTATTCAAGTGCAAACTATTCTTTAATAAAAACATAATTTAGTGCTCTCAAAACTGCAGGATTCATGTGGTCACAAACTCTAGTTTTATCATTTTACCTTTATAACAGAACCTTCACTCTGAGATTTTTCTTTTTCTATGGAGTGAAGTGTATCTTCACTTTACTCACAGTATTTTCTAACTCAGATGAATAAAAACTAGTGAACACCTCGCAGGCATAAAAATGTGTCCTTTTCAAGGAAAAAGCCTGCTTTTCTTGTTAGCATCTAGTGCTGTATACAAAGAACAGAAAAAAGCATTCTGCATGAGGGATACAGAATGAGTGTGAGACAGGCCAAAGAGGTGCAAGGAATGAAATGAAATGCTGTTGGCTAGCAGGATGGGAAATAAGCTGCATGTAATCTAACTTTTATTTGGGATTGGACAGGCATCACAACAAAGAATAAACCTTAAGCAGGAGTTTGAAGGAATGATGTCCTGCAGAAATTTACTATGGTGTTTGCTTACAGTGCTTGCAGTGCTGGGCGCAGCAGGAGCAGGAAAGTGCCTGTTTGAAAATCAGTGGTTCAGAGGAGCTGTTGTTGCCATGAGTCTCTGCCTCTGAATTTTTGTCTGAATTACCTGATGATGAACTTCCATCTTTGAGAGCTCATACCTGAGGGCTTTTATTAGCCTGTACTTCTGTGAAAGTACTTGAAATTTGAGCTGCAGGTTATACTTATAAAAACCCTAGTTTTTTCTCTGATCTAAAAGCAAAACAATGCTTGCTAGTATACTACAGTGGCGGAACGGAGTCTTTTGTCTTGTCTTCTCCACCCACTTGAAGATAAGGAAGAATTCACTAGTTTTACAGAAACTACCTTTTACTGAGTGAAGTCAGCCTTGGAACCAGAGGATGGTCTTCCGAGCAGCTTAACTAAGGCAAAATCTGGATTTCATGTTTCAGTTCAATAACCCATTAATAACAATAGACAAAATGAATAAACAATACAGTTAAACAAATGAAAAGAACCCCTCTTATATAACAACTGAAGTGTGAAAACATTAGCAGAAAAGCAACATACAATAAACCTGTAGAATTTTGACCTCGAAGTTTGTATCTAGATGAGAACCATGTGTAACCATATTACCTAATTTCCCTTTGGGTCAAAACCAGAAAGATGTGCGAGTGGCTTACAGATGCTGGCAGAAAATAGGACCTTCAACACAATTAGAAAATATCTTTTCAAAATTTCACATCGAAAGAAATGAAAATGGAGTAATATTGTTGAAAAACCTCGAATAGTTATAGAGGGAGTGCTGGGTTACCACAGCATGGTATTGTGGAGGAACAGAGCATTTTCCCACTGAGTTGTGCTAGAGGGGATTAGAAAGACCCATCGGCATTTCAGTCAACCTGTACTGAACTGGTATAAATTGCTTCACAAAGATGCGAATGTAAGCTCTTCAAAACAGCCATGCTGTACAGGGCTAGGAAATACTTTGCCTATTTAGTTAAACTTCCAATTTTCAAATATTTTTCTATTCTATGTCAGGACAACAAACAAAACTTGTTAATGAAATCTTAAAAGAACTAAAAACATTCAAGCTGAATGAGAAAAAGTAAATATTTACCTGCTGTGGGACAAAAGTAGAACTAGGGCTTAAACCTGGGTTTCCTGCATCCATTTTCATGATGTTACATGTTCGTTAACCTGATGTTACACATCTAACTCTGAAGTGCTTAAAAAACCCGAACAATATGCTTACTGGCTTTTAGCCTCTGTCCCCAGTAGATTGCTGAGGGTGTTTTAGATTACCTGTTACAGGTAATTTCATAGCTATTTGGCTATGTATTACTCTCTTGGAGTAGCATTATGAGATCCAGGAGTTCCAGCCTCTTTTGTATAGGCAGTGGACTCCCACACAGACCATGTTGCTGATTTGAGGAAGCCTGAAGCTGAGTCAGCACTTGAACTCAAGACTTTAAAATCCTAGTCCAGTACCTCATCCAGTTGATGCATTCATCCTGCTTGCATGTGTGTGTATGTGCGTGTGCATTAAGGAAAATGTAAGGCAGACACAAAGACAAAATTCTGAGCAGAACTGCAGTTTCTGTTTGGGACCCAATAGGATGTACTCCTGCCCTAAAGACAAATGTCTTAGAAAGCAAGAAGCAGGTGGGGGAAAAAATGAACTAAAATAAAATCAATGCTAGCTGGTGCTTCCAGTTATCTCCTACAATGCAAAAAAAAAAAAAAAAAAAAAAAAAAAAATCCCACACACTAAGCTTTTGGTTATGCAGTTGTTCCATTATGCAGGGTAATGTGTAATAGAACAATTTGTTCACTTCATAACCCTTATTTTTAGAAAGATTGGAAAGAGATTCTGCAATCTACTGATTACTTTTAATTAAAACTATTTCCCAGTCTGCATTACAAACTGTAGCTGAGGGCCAGACGCTTTTCATTTTGGCTGCTATTTACAAATGTGTCTTTTATTTTTTAACATTGTTATGGCTATAAATACTGAGCTTCAAATTTTACACTAAGAAATCAACAGCATGGCTTGGCAAACTGTGTAACAGGATGAGCACTCAAGCTATTAATAGCTGAACATCCTAAGCAGAGATACAGTAATGTTATTGGAAATTAAAGCTGTGGGAACCAATGGTCTTAGTGGTTTGAGCCTGTAAGAATTCATGATCTTGAATCATTCGTCAAAGGATGCTGAAAAAAATGCCTTTTTTTTTCTTTTCCCTCCCTTAGCCTTTGGAGATGAGGGTTGAATATTTGTAGCTTCCATTGGCAAAACCTGTTTTTAGCCTCATGGATATGTGTAAAAAGCTTGCCTCATGGATATGTGTAAAAAGCTTGCCAGTCTGAGCCTTTCCACTCTACAGATTAAAAACTTAAAAAGTGAATAAATTCCCATTATTGTTGTTCTTCTAGAATCTCATTATTTTTAAGATCTGTGTGGTAATTTTTCAGTACTTGTCAGTGGTATTCCTGTATCTGAACTACTGTTCAGTTAAATGTGTCCTCCTTTTCCAATGGGCCTTTGTGTAGTCAGAAAATGGAGTTTGGTCTGCATGGAGTCCAGAGTAACTGTTGGTTAGGAAAGATTCTAATCAGAAAAGCTATCCTGGGTGTTAACGCACTTTAAGGTAGCAAAATGTATCATTTTTCAGAAATGATTTAAACCTTATTACAGCAGTTCAGATTTTATGTCAAACATCACTTTTGATCAGCTAAAATTAATAAAATTTGTGAGGACGATAAAAACTGGAATAACACTGTGTGTGAGCAAAATCTAAGTGGTCAAATCAAGGATGACCCCCCATGATGTTTCAGTTCTCTGTGTCATATACGTTTGTCACTAAAAGAAAGACCTGTTTTCATGAATCTCTCAGACAATGATGTCTTAAGCATCCTTTAAAAAAAAAAAAAATTCTATATTGCTATGCTGCATCTTTTGTCAATTATCTTCAGTATTTTTGGATATGATAAAATTGAGCAGTTTTTCTGTTGTTGAACTTAAATTTCAAATTATATGAACGACTATGTAACAGCAACTAAATGTACTTCCTTTAGATCTTTAGTGGCAATTAATTTTCTGTGTTACAAATGCATCCGTAAAACGAGCATGTGAAATAAACAGCCAATTCTGAAACTTGCAGTTTTCAGTGAGCAGCGGTTGGTTAGCATACAGGGAGCTGCGTACCTGAAAATCTGCTCTGAGAAGAACCAGTGCATTCCTCTGGGGCACAAGACAACCTGCTGTCAGCACCTCTCCAAAGGCTGACACTGGGTTTCTCACAATACCAGTGCAAATGTGACTCTGCTCAAAAACTACTTTCCAAATTTCTGTATGTCAGATGGTTGGACTGTGTGTGTGTGGTGTTTTTTTTTTTTTCTTTTCTTCTGCTGACTGTGGGGATTTGGGGAGTGGAAGGAGACAGTGAGGATGGCCTAGTGCCCTCCTGCTTTGTGCAGCAGGTTGGTGGACAGACGCCACTGGTTGCAGGCTGCTGCTCTGTGCACTCAAAGTAACGCAGTGTTGCCAGCAGTGGTTGCCACTATGGGCAGCAGTTTCTCCATGATGTTACATGATCATCAGCTGAGGCAGAAATGAAACTGGAGGGGGGAAAAAAAGAGAAAATAATTGGTTCCCAAATGATTGTCCTCACTTTGTAAAGAGATTTTCATTTTTGAAGCTATATATGGTTTTAATAGGTCACTATTAAAATTGAAGTGTTTTTAGTCATTTTATACTCAGATATAAATAACTCTTTTCCACCATGCAATATGAACAAATGATAGTTATTTAGAAATTGCTGTCAGCCAGGAAGTAAAGATGACTCTACTAAGAAAGCTAACAAAGCAGTTAAGTCCAATAACAAGCAGTTTATTGAAACTAAATATTGTAATATGTCTTTGGTAAATATGTTGCAAAAATAGTTTATCTACTAATGGGGATAAAGCATTCAGTTGCATCAGGACTGAAGCTGTAACATACTGTTAGTATAACTTACCATAGAGGGTGATGAATCTGTTTATCTCCAATTTCCTTCAGATTAAAAAATGTAGTTTGCAGTCCTTGAAATGCTTACAAATGCACTGAATTAAAATGCATGAATGAAACCCAAAGAGACTTCTTTGAAGCAATGCTCATATGTTTGGGCATCTAAAAATAAACTTTTTGGGTAAAATACCTAGTTCTTATTTAGGATAAAATGATTAATAGTCTTGTGGTTCCTGCTGGATTCAGCATGCTGTAGCTTCACAAACCTGGCTAGAACCTGCTGACTAACTTAACCTATGCATTCAGAAGGCCTGATGTCCTCAGCTAGAGCAACTCCCCTCCTCTGCCCTTACAAAATTAGGAAACTGCCCCCTCTCCAGTCAGTTTGAAGTTTTAGTTCCTTTGTTTTCAAAGTTTGTAGGAGAAAGGGTGATGGCCATTTCTCCAAAAAGCTTAGCTGTTGGCCTCCTTCTCTGGGTCTCTCTCAAAAACATAAGACCAAGAAGCAATTTACTGCCACTAAAAGACAAAAATGGAATAAGGGTAGGTGTGTGACATCTGACACTCTCCTTATACCTCTGACTTTAGGGTGTTTTGGGCGGGGGGGGGGGGGGTTGTGTGATTTTTGGTCTTAGAAGACATGATGAAGCTGGGAGGATAATACTTCCTCACTTCTATGTGATGCTAAACACAGGTGAAATTTCTGTTTTCAGTTGAAGCCTTGGTAAACAGAGTAGTTTGTTTTGACAACTGCACAAGTATATATACTTTTGAATTACATGGTGTGTGTATATATATTTAAACAACTGTTAAATATATTCACATTACTTTCAAGATGTAGCTGAAATTTAATACTAATGGTCTTGAACTGTTTTGTGCTTTTAATTTGTGTTTAACTGCCTCTTGAGAATAGAGTGCAAAATATAAATGCATTAATTTCTCATTTTTCAGTAATGTTGGCGGCATTTCTGAAGAACAGAACAAGCTAATATACTAGTAAAGCACATTATCAGTAGTTAGCATGTCTACTGTAACAGGATGGCAAAAGGAGTGCAAACATCAGTTTCTTCTAAATCTCCTTACTGGAAAAGAAAGTAAAGATCTTTTATTGCCCTGGTCCAAAGACTGTTTTAATGGTTCTTAAAGACTGGCAAACTGCTGTTGTGAAGGCAAAGTCAAGACAAGATCTTTTTCATTATTAAATTATCTTTGACACTTTCATCAAATAGCTGCACTGATTGGGAATGCCTCTCTCATGTCCTTAATTTCCCTGTTATCTTCTGCTTTTGAAGAGGAGGAGAGGACAAAAGGTTGAGGTTAGTAGGAGCTGGCTTAGCAAAGAAAAAAAGATTTTCAGTTTTAAATGATGTTTCCTTTTAGTGCTCAGTTTCTAAGGATAGATTTAAAAATTTAAAAATATCCAGAATCCTCTCCTGCAAAAGAACCCTAGTGGTTTAAGTGGATGGTAGAAGAACACTTTGAGTTAATGCTTGTCAGTAGTTATTATTTGTCTGCAGTAAGACATGCCATTGGGAATTGCTGGGGCGGTTACGATGTCCCCACAGGTAGGGCTGTGCTGCAGGATCCCTGTTGTCAGGGTGGTGCTCATGTAATGTCTCATTCACCTGCTCTGCAACATCAGCAATGGTAGGTACTTCACAAACAAAAATAAATGGTGGAGTGGTGAGGAGACTGGGACAGGCTCTAAACTGTAATCTTACTTGCTGGTGTACAGACACCTTTGCGTACATTAGCAAAGTCAGCTGAAAACCAGAAAAAAATTCTATATGAATGTGGTTTAAGAGCATATTTAGTAGATGTGGATTTTGAGAATCAGAACAAAGACAACTTGGGGAGGAGGGGGAAATGTTACTGCTGTCCATTCAACAATCATTTTTATCCTATTATCGTTAGCTAAAAGATGGTTCTTTTGTAGGTGGCTAAATCTCTCTAATAGTGTATCCAAATCTCACTACTGCTGTCATCTTGTCTTGGAGTGTCTTACATAGACACGAATACCAGTTCTTGTCCCTGTGTGTTTTTGCCTTAATGCTTATCCAGCAAAGAAAACAAAAGAAAAAGAGGAAGGGATGAGTCTGAAATAACTGATTTGGATACATGCGCTGTATGAGATCTGAGTGGAGACTGACTCTACTCTCTGATATGTCAGGGTGCAAGTTTTTGCCAAGACTTCCCCCTCTCAAAATGAGAAGGCTGGAAGATGTCAGTTCAGTGTTTGACTGAGCAAGCAGTGGTATCAGTTACTTTGATTTTTATACATATTTATTGATCTACTTTTTTCAAAATAACTAAAGAAAACCCCCCAAACTGGGCAGTTCTGCTCAGTTACAGTAGGAGAAAGATGTGTACATTTCAGGAGATATTAGATATTTGGCCTTTAAAGGGCAGGAGTCGTAAGGGAACAAAAAAATGAAACCACTGAACATCTGAAAATGTTTATAGATGTATAGATTCTTGCTTCTTAACTCTCATTAGGTCATGAGTTCACATACTTTACATAGATTGTCTTTCATTTGGCTGCTTCAGCTATCTATTGTCTGAATGTGTTTCCTGCAAAAGTACTGATACTTTAATTCACTAGTTTGGTGAAGCTGTGCAGCTTATTGGAAAACTTCATCAGAAGAACAAGTTTGACAGGAGGCGCAGGCACCAGCTCTAAACATTTTTTTTCTTCCTCTCCACAGCATGTTTAGTTTAAATTGCATGCCAAGCTTGTGTGGCAGACAGCTATGGAGTGCGTTGAATCACAGAGCAATTTCATTCTTATCTCTTTCTGTAGTCCGTGATGTGTGGTGGGGTTTTTTTGTTTTTGCTTTTTTGTTGTTAACTTAAAACTCATGAAGGAGTTTCACTGCTACTTAGCAAAGCATGTCATGTGTTTTGCATGTTACACCTTCTCTGCTCCTAGGTAAGAATAAGCAACTTAGGAAAAAGCTTGCTTAATTGGTTCTTTACAGATGGTGCAATGGTAGTACTTTTACAGCAAAGGCTTGTGATTACTCTGGCCTTTTCATAGGGCAATACTTTGATAAAAAGCATTTGGGGAGGAAAAAGAGGTGAGAATTGTATTTCACGTGGATGTGCATACGCTTATGATCTGATTTTAAAATTGTCTGCTTTAAATTTAATTTCTAAAATGCTTACCTTTGAGCTTTAGGCTTTGTTCTCTGAGGTCATAAAAAAGCTACCAAAATATAGAATTTGGGTTTGAGTTTTTATCACTGATGTGAATTGTTACTCATCTGCTTAAAATCTGTTGCCATTTACTTTATTAGACTGAAAATCAAATGGTCTTTAACAAAAATGACCTGCAGTATAAACTCAGTGATATGCCATGAACTGCCAGTCTGGGGATTGAGTCTTGATGTAGTGAAAATTAACCCAAGGCATTTTCGCTCTGTTTATCTTTGAGGTGTATTGATTTAAGACTGGGATGTCATGTGATTGTTTATATTTTTAAGCATAATCATACTTGTCATCCCTGTTCTCTTCTGTTTCCATTATGCTTCAATGACTTCTATATGGAATATCCATATTTACTGTTTGAGGTTGTTGATTTGTTGCTCCTGGTGCTGGCTGTGGAAACTCTGCCTGGGCTCCCAGGCTCCAGCTGGCTTCTTTTCCTTCCAAGCTCCCTCTCCTCTAAAAAAGACTGCAGGCTAAAATGTGCCTTCTGTGACAACTTTGAAATGACTACTTTCTGTTTACATCCTCACTGACAACCCTATTTTGCTCAAATTATGAGTCCTTAGTGTTGCCTGAGAACACTTGGAGAGGATTTCTTTTTTTATTAATTTATCTGTTGGCAACTTTATATTTGCTGAAAAGGAGGAAAAAAAAAAAAAAAAAACCTAATCCCTAATTTGCAGGCTGTGATTTCAGTTCCAACAAGTAAATTAAAATGAATAGCTGCAATGGTCTACAGATGATTTTTCTGAATTTCACATTTTAAACTTTTTAGACCTTTGTAATAATTTCTCATTTTTAATTAACTTTTTTCATGTCTCAGTTTTCCTAGGTCTTATTTGTACTTAGCTTTATCCTCACTTAAAATGCTGCTGTCACTGCCACCATAGTGGCTTAATTTGTAAATTCGAGTCGAAATTTGACTGTCCATACAATACTGTGGATGTCTTAACAATAACCTTTGCTACTCTTGGCTCCCCTGAGGGCTGTTTAGTGTGGCTGTATCTGGAAGTGTTCAGTACCTAGCCCCACCTTCAGGTCAAAAGAAAATAGTTGAACTGACTTCAGCTGTTCACTGGAACTCTGGCATGTATTGTGCTTTATACATGTGTGTCTGCTGCTCGTTTCTTTTAATATAAAAATCTTGCTGTATTTGTGTGGTGCTAGAAGACAGTGTGAATTATGTTTAGCAAATACAGGTCTATCCCAAAAGAGAGTCCTGTGGCTAAAGGTTTCATTGAAAGTACTAAAACAGTGTAATTTGTTACAGAGTCGGCATTTATTTATAATCTCATATCCAATTACTTAAATGGCTGAAATAGAGGAATTCTGTTTTCCTTCTTGCTTTCATAAAATGCCCCAAAAGACTCTTCTCTTCAACATTTTTTGTTGGACAATTCTTTAATATTAAATCCCTTTTGGAGTTGCTGCAAAAAAGCAGTGATTAATAATTGTTGAAATGTGAATGACATGTCTGTATTTTCAGTGACTGTTTCTTTATTACATAACTGATGAATCTACAACTTTCTGGAGGGAAGGCAAAAAAAAAGAAAACTTCCCCTAGCTCACAGTTGTTGGGGTTTTGAGGTTTTTTTTCCTCCTCTAAGTATAAAGATGGATGCACGTAATTCAAGTGTTTGTCTAATTGCTGTCAGCCAAAGGGCAAGACTGACTTTGGAAATCAGAAAACAGGTGCAAATACTTAAGTGATCCTCTCCTTAGAAAGAAGGAGAAAAAGCTAGAAATATTTCAAAACACTTTTACAGAAGTAAGTTTTGAGTATAGTTTGTCCATGTTTTTGATTCACTCCTCTTAAGAACTGTGAGGCCAGTGCTGGGAAGATCATTACACCGGTGCGTGTCGCAGACGGGTGATAGCACACTAGGAATGTCTTGTGTTAGGGGCTGCTTCTGTGTGTGGTGTGTTGGGGATTATCACAAAGCGCTGATAATAGATCAGCATAACACAGATGAACATCCGGAGAAGCAGAGTACTCTTCAAATGGGGTTTTTTTGTTCTTCTCTGAAATACCTGTGATATATTCATCTTTAGAAAAAGTAGCCTTAACATAAAGAGGTTGCTAGCAATAGACCATTAGCTGTTGCTGAGTAGGAGAGATGAGTGGCTGAAGTGTGCGTTTAGTTATGTACTGTCATATACTTGACCTTAGCAGTCTGGTCTGCTAGTTACTATCTTCAGAGTTGCTCAGAATGGTTTCCAAAGGCTTCAACAAAAGCTTGAGGTAGATATTGTCTCTTTGGAGATAATCAGTAGCATTTGAAAGGGATTTTCAAGATTCCACTTTTAAACAGCTTTGTTCTGCCTGAGACCTAGAATAGGGAGCTCTGGGATATCATTATTGCAGGATACAATGTGGAAAGTGTTTGGTTTATATTGCTCATCCACTTTTAAAGGAAAGCCCTCCATGTTCTTTTCCAGATCATTTATTCTTAGGTTAAACTTATTTTTCCAACTCCCTAGTCTCATTTCTCGAAAGTGTTAAGCAGCATGAATTGTCCTATACAGAATATAAGGTCTTCCATGATAATAGAAAGAGTAGAAGATTTTCTTATGCTTGTCCACGTGCAGCTCCATCAGTACACAGCAATAAATCTGAGTTTCTGCATGAATTTATCAGATACTTCCTAAAAGATTTTACAGTATATATCTGATTTCTTTCTTCCCCCATTAAAAGTTGCTGCAGTTTGATTCAGTGTTAAAGGTAACTCTGGGTATCTTCTAAGAACAGTCTTCATACCACTAAATATAAATCCAAAAATTTGCAGCTAAAAGGCTAAGTTCTAGTTGCATATTTGCATTCACAGTGAACCTCTGTTCAGCGCTTTTGCACACTTCAATTTCTCCACTTCCAAACAGTAACTGGGAAGTGCTGTAGTGCACTGAACAGCTGTGATTGTTACTTACCTCCTTTAGCAGCTTCCCTGCTTTCCTCTTCACCTGCCCTATTTCCAAGCTTCCTTCCTTGTGTTATGATGTTGACACAGGGAGGTGCAGACAACCCAGAAAATAGTCTGTCTCTACTCTGCCAGCCAGATGGAGCTTTCTCTAGCCTGGAAATCATTTTACCAGCTCACTGTCTGCATGGCACTGATCTTGAGCTGGTGACTGGAAGGCTTTGTGGTTGGGTTTTGTTAGGGCTGGCACCTTAGTGCATGTCCTAACGTTGAGTTCAGCTGCAATCACTGCATGGTGTCTGGGGAGAAACAGGCACCCCTGCGTAGGATACAGAAGGACCTTTGTACTGGGTAGGAAGTACTGGTCCATTGAAAATACTGAACAGATGTCGTCTAAAACCTGACCTCTCTTGAATTCGAGCACTTATCTTGTCAGGATACATAACACTGAAGCTTCTTCTAGAATTAGGCAATTTATATAAGCATTTAGTCAAAGAGCTGAAGGAGCAGATTGTCTCATCCCACAGATGTCCTAGAATTTCCTGTTCTGACAATTCCCTCAGGCTTGCTTGAGACAGGGACTTGCGTTTACGCTTTTCCCACTGAACCATCCTAGTTTCTGGGCTTAGTGGTCTTCAGTGTCTTGCTCCTTTATCTGACACAGCTGATGTCACATTGTTCCCAGTTAAATAGGGATAGCCTCAGCAGCAGTAGTAGGCCAAGCCTCCCTCTCATGTTGCAAACACACAAGTGTGTCTGCCAAGAGTGAGAGGTGAACTGGAATGTCCTCAAAGAGGAGAAACACAGACATACATCTTCTGTACCCTGGTGAGCATTTCTGCCTATATAGTGTTGTGCTGGAGGCAGAGAGGAATGGAGGCTGGAGGCAGCAGAAAGTCTCCTTCTCCTTTGGTTTATAGTGGCTCAGTATGACATGTGCCTGGAGACCAAGACCAATGTGGTGCCTGCAGGTAATAGGTAGGTGGAGAATAAGGACCCTGAAAGGGAGATATGAATCCTGGTTAGAGCATGACCATGAGAATTAAAGTAAGTCTTTGTAAGCCATGGTAACCTGCTGAAAAAAGGCTTAGGGATTGATGGACTTGAGAAAGCAGCTGGGCAGAGACTTGGAAGGTGTAATTTTTGCCCATGGGCATCATGGTAACTGAACTGGCAGTAAAATAGTTCTGCTTGTACCTTTCTCTCATTCTAATTCTGCAGAGTTCCCATGCTGGCACAGAAGAATTCATATTCTTTAAAACTGAATGTAGTATTGCAAGTATCCATTCTCAGAATGTGGAAAGTAGAAATATAACTACTGTGAGCTCACAAGGCCAAGCTTTTTCATCTGACACTTCTTGTCCTCCTGCATACACATCTGCACTTCCCTCTCAGTAACAGGCACCTTCTTTTCTAGTGTAAGAAAAGCAGGCACTTTTAAATGAATTCTTGGACCATCCTTAAGTAAGGTATCTGCCTAAAGACTGTGCAGAGCATGGGGAGTCCAGATCCACAGAAGAGTTCCAAATCTGTGAAATATTTGGTAATTGTTTATTTTGACTAATTTAATAATTAAAAAAGTGAAACGACAGCTAAGCAAAACACAGTGATCATGCAGTGACTGACCAGGACATTTCCAAAATATTACCATGTATGCCTTGTTACTGACTGGAGAGGGTAGCGATATATTTCAATACAAGTCAGTCTTCAGTCAATGAGGAATAGATAAATGTACTTCCCCCCCCCACACACACACACAAAAAGGTGCAAGCTGTATGTATTTTCCTAGGGATGCTGTGTGTTTGTATTAGACATGTATGTAACACATTTTATATATTTATGTAATACATAAGTGCATAAATTATGTATGTATATACATATATAAATACATAAACTGTGTTTATTTGAAATTGTTGCCAACATGCCCTGGATTATTGACACTTGCAAATATATGTACACGTATAATTTTTAATACTCCTTATCTCAGAATCTCTAAAACAAAATATGTATGGAATTTTTAGATATGAAAAGTTTCTCATAGATAAGTTTTTGGAGAGTTAATATCTTACTATGCAAGTATGACTACTTGTGTTGCGAGTAATTCAATTTGCTAGTTAAATTCATTAATTGAACATAACAGTGAGGTGGAGACTTCTCAGACAGAGGGTAGCAGTAGAAAGGGTATGCTCTTTGGCAGCTGGGAATGCCTCAAAAGAATTTCTGATAATGCAGGAATACAGAATTCTCTCAGTTCAGATTAGGCATGGGAGTCATTTGAGGCTTTAAAAATATATATTTCAAGGAGTGTGTATTGCACTGAATTTCTGGAAAAGAGCTATGGCTGAAGACTCTTAAGGAATTATTCTGGGACCAGGTACTTGAGAGAGCTGCTTCATTCAGTGTTTGTTCCAACTGCCTCTGAATTGTATAGCATTAATCTGAATTTCACCAGCCGCCAAACTTTACCTTAGCAACCATGAACAAACAACATCGTGTAACGTAATTTAAAAAACTTAAATTGCTACCTGAGCTCACTAACAGCACTCAGTCTCTGAACAGCTCAGGCTCATTGCCAGTGCTGTTGTTGCTGGGAGGTGTTACAGCAGCCTGGTCTGAGAGGCGCATGCTCTGGGACACCTCTGTTGTATCCAGTTGGGCCTACGCAGGACTTGCGTGGAGATGCTCTTTAGCTTCTCTTCCAGCCTCCCACCTGGAAACTGGAGGAGCTGTCGTCTGCCTGTCTTCGTGGACCTACCTCATCAGTCAGCAGTCACTTTTAGATACTGTAGGTGTTGGTAATAAGTAATTCATGTTACACATGCACACAATATTGTCTGAGGACTGGACAGTATCTGCTACCTTAAAGCATATTGTTTTTGTCTTAGATTTCTGCCTTATTTGTTCAGCAAATTCCATATCTTAAGTGCATCTGATGTGAATTCTTTCTTGAAAATGTGTTTTCCAGAAACCAGTGCAAGGTATCCATTATTCTTCTCTATGGTAGTTACATTTTTCTGTGATGCAGTTCAGTATTGAGGGCCCGGTGCATCTTGATGCGTTTCTGGGCCTAAGAGTTCTGCCTTGCATTGATTTTTGGGGCTGGAAACATTATTCTAGCTACCTTTTGCTCAAAGTAATACTCTGTGAAATTCTATTAATCATTGCTCATACAATGTCTGAGATGAGTCAGTTTTAAAAATACTGTTGTGTATGATTTTTAGCTCTCAGCATTATTTTGCTGCCTTTACATTTCTCTAAAAGATAAGCTTAGCATGGAGTCCATTTGTCTTTTGGCAGCTGTATTGTCCGTTATTTTGATTAGGAGCTGGAGTGCTTTTTTGTCCACAGATGTGCATTGTGATGCCTGCAATCACTCTGGCAAAGTGATATAATGTACAGCATTTTTTTCTTCTCTTCTGTCCTTATGCTTTCCCTGTCTTGGTTCCTGTTGATTGTAACGGCCCCTCTAGAGAGGAATTCTGTTAGTTCACTTGATATTTGACCTCAGCATGCATTTTTACATTAGGACCCTGCCTGCATGTTCTGAATTCTTAGCTGTTTCTCATTTTATTGTGTATTCTGATGTTTTTTCTTTCATGTCTTTATATACAACACTTCTAGGTCATGTGCAGAATTTGTCAGTTTTAATGATACAGAATTTTAAATTAAAATGTAAATGCAGCCCTGCTGAGGTGAATGGTAAAACAGCTTCTATTTTCTGTTGGGCCATACAAAGAGGTCAAGTTTCTTCTTGCACTGTAGGTGCCTTTTCATAAGAAGAAAGCTTCCCTATCAAGCATCAGACCACAAAACATCAGATTTAACTCTTATGTCCATGGCATATACTCTTCACTGAGGCCTGAGTGGGCCTGGGAGAAGGCACCCATGCTCTCAGGCTCTTCTGTAGTATTTTCAGTACTCTGATTTTGGAGGAGCTACAAAGAAGCTAGAAGATGTTTCTAGAGAGAGCTGAGCAATGAATGAATTGCTAGTATGGCTACTTAGCAGGGCGCAGGGACTCTTGCTGTTTCTCACATTTTTTACTCTACTGGAGCTTTTAGGCTTTCACTTAGATAAGTTATAAATATTTATTTCCTTTAAATCTGGGTAATATAAATATTTATTTCCTTTAAGTTTGGTAGTATCCCTCAGAGCAAAATTGTGTTTACATAGGGAGGTACAGACATAAATAGTTAATTCTAAAGATCTGACCCTTAAGTTGTTTTAAAAAAAAAAAGCATTGATTTCTCTTGTTGTTTAAAAAACAACCAAACAAACAAAAACCTGTGTTTTCAGTACTACCCTGACATGTTTGTATGCAGTGTGCAACTGGTAGTGTACCTTTATAGAAAATGGTAAACAAAAATGTTAAATTGCTCCAGCAAGTGCTATAGGTGTAGAACTTTTAAAGGAGAGGCGTGTATTAACTGATGAAATGTATGTGTCCTATACAGCACTGGACAAGTCACTTCAAAACAGCTCAGCAGAGGTAATAAACCTAGTGATGTGGGAACCCCAGTTTAGATTGTAGACTCCCGGACAGGGGTTTGAAAACCCAGATTAGGCATCTTTTTCACTACCTGTGAAGAGTAAGATGCCTACAAATGAGTTTTACCAGAGTCAGCCCTGTAAGGGGGTATGAACTTTCATGGCCCATTTCTAAGAAAAATGCTACAACTGTAAGAACTAAATGCTTTGATTTATTCTCCCCCTTCTTGTTGAAGCCACAGGAAAATGAAAGATTCATCAGATGGAAGGCAGGACAGGGAAGAAAAAACATGCGAGGGAGGATGTAATAAGAATATGCATATAGCAGGAGGAAGGCTTTGGTTATGTACCAAGTACTGTTTGTGCGTGTTTGTATTGGATAATCACTACAGTTAGAGCTATAACCATTTGGAACAGAACCAAAATCTAGCTCTTCCCTTCTAGAGAGGAATACATGTTTTTGTTCTCTCAGGGCCCATTGGTCTTTTACTCCTTACTATATGTTATCCTAGTTTCAGAAATAGTAGAGAATGTCCCCAAGACAACCTCATCTTTAGGCTGTTGGTTTGGATATGCTTCTAGCTTAAGTCAGCTTAAAATTGTTTTCCCTTTTTTGGGTAAGTGTTTGAGCTGTGTCCTTAGGTAAGTAAATATTCTATTCAAATAAAAACAGCTGTAGTTGCTAGGCTTAATGATGAGCTGTCAGTATTGATAGGCATGTCTCCATAGCTGCTGGGTTCATTAAATGATGTAGGCATAATTCAAGTCTCTACCTCATCAATGAACTTTATGTGAAATACGTACTAACAACATAAGCCCTTTTCCCATGATGGCAGGTTTGGACGGGTGTAGGATATGGAGTGCTAGAGCATTGATAACATAGTAACAGCCTGCCTGAGAGGCGAAATGGCAAACTGCAGGCATCACATTTGAAAGTGGGATTTTAAAAAGGAATGCTAGGGGCTTAAATGCTTTTGTGGTTTTAGGCTTCTGTTTTGTTTCAACTTTTTTGCACCAAAAATTGAGTTTCAATGTCTGTGTGTTCTGAAAGTGTTATAGGGATGTAAGTCAATGTTATTGTGATGTTTTGGGGAAAACACTATCTAAATTGCTAATATTTTAAAATCTTTATTTCTCTATTCATCTCTTTACAAATGCAGATATGAATAAATGCCCCATATTTAAAAAGGAAACTTGGAGGGGGGAAAAAAATCCAAAGATTATACCCTTTCCAAGTAAACTAGCCTAGAAGACCTGTCTAATTGAGTAGTCTGGGAGTCTAAGAGTCTTCTGTTTTATTTTCTTTTGACATCTTGAGATAAGCCTGTCTGTTTTATAGTGAGTGCACATCATGTCATATTTTTGCTTCTGCAATGAAACATTCACCGAACTTGAACCTTTCAATATCCTATGCATGAGGTTGCTTCCTCTTATTTACTGAGATGAGAAAGGAATGGTAATAAAAAGTCAGGCTTATGAGTTTTACCAGTCTTAAGTTAATGCTTGCTACAAAGCGCATTTACTTTAGTCTTCCTTTATTTAAAGAAAAGAAAAAGTAAAAAAAGACCCCTACACACTTCCTTCCTAAGAGAATGGCCTGCTTTCTGTGGAAATGCCTCTGTTCCATGAAGCTCCTCCTGCCAAGGTCGCAGGAAATGCCAACAAGCACAGCGTTTCCCTGTGCTTTCTGCTCTGACATATCCTTGATATGCAGCACTGCCTTTATTACTGATAATACAAAGAAAGATTACTTTTTCCACCACCATTAGATTGACTTGAACCAGAAGAACACTGAGATAATCTAAAGTAATTTTACTTTTCTCACCTCTTAGTTGTGAATGTGCAAACTGTTAGTGTAGCGATTTCAGTAGTACCTTAAAAAAAACAAAACCAAAGACAACCTGTGAAAGCACAAGCTTCCAAATGTGGGATGTGTTTCTGAGAGTGAGTTGAATTAGGAGATTCTCATTCACTTCAGTAGGAATTGGAATGCATGCTAAGATAGAGGAAGTTACTTAAAACTTTCTTAAAATGTAATGATGAGGAAATTATGCCTCTAAAAAAAGTACTTTTTGCTTCATAATATATTATTCCTTGATTAAGTGAAAAAAGCCTCAGCAAGGAGTCTTAGATTAGATATGTTATGCTCCAGGCAAGGAGATTTTCTAAGCAGAAGAAACTATTGATCCCATTTCTGGCCTTTATAGTGCATGAATACAGAGTGCAATCTATTATAAGGAGAAAGCAAAACCATTAGGTTCTTCAAGCATTCAATTAGACTATTACTTTATCTGCCTTAATTGGTGCTGCTAATAGCATCATATGTAATTGTTCTGTATAGGTGAAAAACATGCTTATTAATAAGTCTCAGCCAATTCACAGAATGACATTTAAGCAATAGCAGCAGACCTATACATGGGTTCATGATCAATGTGTGACATACTACTTTAGTCTTCCACTGTGATAATCTAAAATGGTTCACGGTTGCTTAAAATAAGTTCCAGTATATGTGAGCTTATTTGCAGAACAATGAAAGTGTGCTTTTGCAGAGATAGGGCTTTACCAAGTCAGTAGTATCACTTTAATTGTGGGAATTACTGTATAAATGTTTGCTAATGCTGTGTATTGATGTCCCACAATCTCTTCTCAAATGTTTACGTAACTATTTTACCTACAGATCAAGTGAGATTTTTTCTCCTGAAAATATATGTTTGTGTCATGGATTAGAGAAGACCTGTGCCTCAATAAATCCAGAAATCCTGTATTTGCAATGAAATATCTTCTGCTTTCACATCTCTAATCGATCCTGTAGGTCTTCAAGAATGTATCTAACAACCTCTTGAATTTTGATCATTCTTAAAATGAAAAAAAAAAACTTGGTGAAGATATTACAAAGAAATATGAGACGAGACAGTAATTTCAAACTCTTCTGTCCATTCTGCAGTAAACATTTGGGGGTTCTCATCTTTATAGCCTGTTCCCACTTCCATAAATATTTGCAAGCTTTTTTTATGTGAATCTCCATTCTGAGGTTATGCTTAGGACCTTGCTTTTTCCTGTCAGCTCATGTTTCAAATCTTGACTGAAGAAATGAACTTTTATAATAATTTCTAGATTACTTAGAATTTTGTACATATCCTTCATCTTGTTAGTCATTAAAACTTGTATTCTAGTAATGTTATTTTTCTCCTAAAAGCTGGTTAAAGGTCATTAAAAACTTTGTAAACCTCTAAGATGAGTACAAGTCCCAGTTCGTCTTTTTTGAATAGCCATTTTGTGGAAGCTGTGAGACACTGTTCAAATCTAGATCACTTAAACTTCTGAAACAGTAAGGGTCAATTCTTACTGATACTGGAAGTGTGTATGTGTGTTTTGATATTAAAGACTGACTGACAGCCAGGGCATACTTCCAGCAGTGGTGCTGACAGCCTTCATGGGCAGACTTGTAGCGCGCTTTGGTTGTGGGGGACTGCAGGGTTTGCTTCGTTTCCTTGCAATAACAGAATTCCCACTAAGAATAATTTGCAGCTGGCTGCTGGGTGTAGAGAAGTGCAGCATCCCCATGATCACATCTGTATCAGTAGATTATGAATAGACTAATAGGCTGAGATAAATGTGTATTGCCTAAAGCAACTTAAAACAGAAGCATAAGCTTGAAATGGATAAAGAATTGAACAGGCAGGTGTCATGTAAAGCCATATTAAACAGTATTTTTCTATCAGGGTACCACATGCTTTGTAAATTTGCATGTTCATACAACTTTTGGATCAGTCTCTGCCAGACTGAGATGATTAGATTATACTGTAAATGAGAATGGTTTGATCCTCATGTGAGAACAGTAACCGTACTTTTAATATGTCGTAAAAAGGTAAGTAAAATTTAATTGCTTACCCGGATAGCTGATGAGAGAAGGCAGCATTTCTTCTAGTTATGGGACTTGGGCTCTCATTTGGAGGACAATCATTATTTAAAATGAGTTCAGTAATATAATTATATGGAAGTACTTTATAGAGATGGTCTTACTTAAAAAGGAAAAAAACCTGTCCTGCTATTTGGTTGTTATTTGGAAAATTAAAAAAACAAAGACATCATTAAAATGACTTGCTGTTGATGATGTATGGAGAACATCAACTGCCCTTTGCAAGCATTCTGCATGATAGTGGAAACAAAACACTTACATATCTTTATGAAATGGCAGGTTTTCTGTTTAAGTCTCTCTAGTCAGGAGTAACCAGGGAATTCACTTGGACTTTAGAAATCTTTATACTGGAAGCTTTGTCAAAACTGGTGCATCTCTGAAATGTTTTGCCTTTGAAATGAAAGGTTCAACAGAGATGGATCTTGCACAAAAATATAACAGCTCCAAGTAATGTGAGAGATTAAAAAAATATATATATGCAAAAGACACTTTCAAGTTTTGTTAACCATTTTATCATATGATGCTACACTTTTGTATCACACACATGTAGATAATATATGTGTAGGTTTTATGCTTATTCACAATAAAGCAGAGATAATTCAAGCCATTAATTTCCTTTCTCTTTAGGGATATAATTGTCCCAATATGCAAACTTTGGTTTTGTTCATATTTACTTCACTTAAACCCATTGCACTTTTTCTGTTACATGCATGAAAAAATACCTAATATGATTGTGAAATAATTATTTAAAAATCACAATATTATTTATAAAGTTATGGCAATTTTTTTTTAAACTTACAAAGTCTGTCAACCAGCTTTCTTTCAGAGCTCTATAAATTTTATCAAACATTCCTGTCAATTTGTACTGCTGGAAACTTGTGAACAGTCAACTGCTTTTTACTGACTGTAAGTCTTAAAGTAGGATTACATTACCTGACTGGAAAATAACTAAAGAACAAATTGGGAAAGAAAAATCTCTCTATTTTCCAGCTCAGTAAGATCTTTAACTGTTACATAAATTCTAAACTATACAGCATGTAATATTTGAAAAGCACTTTTGACTTGAACACTAGATAAGTGTGTTTGTTCTTGCATTGCAACAGTTTTGAAAGTCTAAAGGACATTTCAAATAATCAAATGGCAGCACTAAACCATGCGAATGTAATTATCTTTCTACAGCTATTCTTAGCCTCACTTGGAACAGTTTGATAATTGAACAAGTCTCCTACCAATTGCAAGTCAGATTCAGTCTCCACCACTGTTATGGCCTTCATTATTTCTCTTTCTTTGAGTTATTTTGTTTAGTGTCTGTTTTTTCCAGCCTGTAGTCTTTCATGCCAGTATAAAATGAAAGCAGACATTGGCAGTCCTCAAATGATTGATTTCATTCTATTGCATTGTTTGTTTTCTTACACAGTTATAATTGCCAGGTGAACTAGCATCATAACATGTTATAATAACTTGTAATGACATAGCATTTGAATAACAAATTATATGGTTGGATAACTGTTTTCTCTCTATCACTATAAAGCCTTTGCAGAAGGAAAGATCTGAATAATTGCATATTAATTTGTCTATGCTATATACATTAAAAAAAAATTGCCAAGTTTAATTTGAATGCCATTAACAGGTGGTGGTTGTTGTTATAGTTAGTTACAACATACATAGCTCTCTAATTTGCAATGGTGTAAAACCACATCATCACCTGGTGGGCAGATCTTTTAGAAATATTAATTGACTTCTTTTTGTAAATAATTGGCTCATTTACATTTTTTACTACACTTTACTCATTTTAGTATCAAAACAGTCAACATATGTATAGGAGAGTGAGGAGCATCTGCAAATAGTGTGTTGGTTCAATTTTTAAAAGAAATTAAATTGACTACACTTATTTCTAGGTTGTCCTTTTATCTTTCCAAAACAGACAGACTGTTACAACAATTGTTAGAAATAGTGGGATTCACAAAACTAGTAAACCAAACTTTTACATCATAAGCTTACCTAAGAAACATTTTTTTTTTTGTGCTGTTTGGGTGAAATACTTGTTATTTCCCAAGGTGAAAGTTTTGCTTTTAAGTGTGTCATTTATAATAGAATATTTTGTTTGAGGCACTTTGTAAGGCAGGAATTTTGCTTCTATTTCAGACAGCTGTTAAAATCATAGTTCTTGGGATACTGGGCTCCTCAGGTAACAAACGTGTATCATGTAAGAGATTACAGTTGGCTACCTGGATCTTTCATGCTAGTAAATGGTTAACATATGACATATGTTGTAGCACTAACAGGCTTATACTGTTAATGAAGCAGTTTGTGCCTAGTTTAGATGTATTACAACTTTTTTTAGTTGTATTGTGCTATATGTGAAGAATCCTCCAATGAAGTCAGCAGTAGCTTTGCCAGCAGACCTGTCAGCTCCTAGAGTCCAGGCTGCACTCAGTCAGGGCTTGCGCACTGTGTTGTGTAGTTCTGCGTTACATACATTTTCAATTTATTCGTTGTTGGTGGAGCTTCTAGCTTTCGGTTAGTGTTGCTCTGTTGCAATGAATGTGGTTATGTCAGCTGACATGCAAGCTGAGTGTGGTCTAATGTTTTTTGATGTCTTCCTCTTGCTTGCTTTATTAGCATATCTACACTTGCATAAACTATTTCAGTTGTCTGGAAGTAACTGATATTGTGGAGTTCCAAATAGTCATCATGGGCAGAATACCAAAAGCAATGGAGTCTCACAGAAGGCTAACCTTCTGCTGACTTTGTCTTCTCTAAAACTAAATCATGTGTGTACCTAGGAAGAAATTTTTCTTTTCCAGGAGGAAAAGAAATCTTCAATCTGTCTGCTATCTTAAATCTTTTATGTAAGGATTGGCAATTTTAGTTTTCAGCTGTCGCAAGCACTTTCTGATGACTTAATCACTGTGTCTTGCAACTCTTGCTGCTCTTTTCAAAGTGTTAGTGAGCTCAGATAGAAGGTTCTTCATATCCAAGCCTTGAAGAAATGAAGATAGCGTTGCAAGTAGCGCTCTCCATGGACTGTGCTCTGATAGAAACTAGAATTGACAGCAATGATACAATACCTAGCTCCCACCAATGCAAAGGACATAATATGACTTAACAAATGAAAAAACAACTGTGTAGAAATAGGTAGTGTAATAGTCCTTTTAGTGTGTAGAAGTATTTTTTGCCAATGATAAAATGTAAGAAGAATCACATTTTAAAAAACACATCTTGTGTGCCTAGTTATTTTGTACGCGTGGAGTTACAGATACATCACAAAAAAATCTGTGCAAAGCTCTGTTGCTCTTCGTCATAGAGCTTCCTGAAAATGGCTTTGCCTGTTTAAAACTTTACCATGGACTGAATGATGACTGGTGTAGTGGAAGTAAAGATCATTGAGAATCTTTTAATTAAATATTAGTTTAAAAAATTCTGATTCATACCTTTGAAAGTTTCATATAAAAACATTTAAAGAAAAGGATTTTTTTGTATTCAAGCTCAAATTTCATGTAGTGACAGATCGATCTTTCTTCAAATACTTCTGTTTACCTTTCTGCATGGGTTCTGGACAGATGGGTTCTCTTGCTTCTTTCTTCCTCTCCCTTTTCCTGCTACACTCCCCATGAGTTTTCATTAACTGCATCACAATTCAGATCACTAGTTATTTGGATCAGCAACAAATGTTTTATATCTGTGAATATCTATTATAATGTACGTGCCACTTCTCAATGCATACAGAGAATGTTAGTAATAGTATAGAAAAATTTTAATTCTTCAGTTTTATCATGATTTTTCATAACCTCTATTTCTATGGCCTTCCTGGCTTTCTTGCTGATAACAGAACAGTCAAAATTAGACACTAACAAAGTCCTCCCTTTTGCTTCCCTGGCTAGCCTGCACCCGTACTTAAACTGACGTTTGTGGAATTACCTGTGATTTGCACCGTGATGTAGTGGTGGTCATCATGCTAAATATTTTTAAAATATCGTACTCTCTATCTATCTGGCTTGGTATATAGTTACCTGTTTCATTTAGGCATATTAAAAAAAAAAAAAAGTCTGAGGCAGTTGGGGGTTTGTCTTGTTTTGTTTTTTAAATGAAGCTAGTATTATTCTTGGCAGGAAGTGAATTGAACTTTTGAATGAATTTATAGTTTGTTTCATAAGAGTATCTTTCAAATACTGTGATAATGGGGTCTACTGTAGAAACTCTAATAGATAGTTACTTAGCACATGCAGGATTGGATTCAATAACTTATTCACTGGAAGAAATACTGTCATGAAGCTGTTCATCAAGCTGTGAACTGGACAAATAATTGGTGAGTTGTGTAAAACAGAGTGGAGGGCCTGGATTCAAGAAAGCAAAAAAGTGGTTGACTCCTTTATCTAGGCTATGGGAGTGAGCTGTTGTCTTCCAGCTGCAGGGCCTTGTAACAACTTGTGTGACCTTGAAGGAGACTCCCTGAGCCAAAGGCTGACAGTACTCTGTGGCAAGCTTCCTGTTGCTTCCTCTTGCTGTTGATGACCCATTTTGTGTGAAGCAAGCACCCTCTAGGAATCAGCTTCCTTAGATGTCTCCAGTGGATTGCATATGATTATTTTCACTAGCTTGCTCTTTCTCCCTTTTGCTCAGTTACGGTATGTCGGTATTGCTCCACTTTGTGTACTTACAGAAGTACATTAACAGAATCATGGCACTAAAGGAATCGATTGAGAGAATGATCCCAATATTATTTAGTGCTGTTCCTCAAACTTTTTTTTCCACAAAGATTACTCAGTCTTTTTCTCCATGGTGATTTCATTTATAACTGAATAAATTTAGGCTCACCTGTCTTTAGTTTGATTTCTCAAAATTTTGTTTGTTTTCCTAGAATATGCAGAAATACAGCTATTGTATCTCCTGTACCCTATCTCCTTTGCCATTGTTTTGTAGGCTGCCTCTATTCTGCAGGCTGCATGTGGCCAGGGGCTTCAGCCTGAGAAAGTGCCAGATCTAAAATCTTAGCATCCAAGATATTAAATACAAGGGTAAACAACTTGTTCTCTAATTCTGTGACTAGTACAAGCATTGCCTGTAAATAAATGACTGGAATAATATTTTTGTTTCAAGTTCTTCTTGTTTAGTTTTGGAAAATGCGTTCACTTTTAACGTCCTGAACTAAAGTAAAAAGTCTGTTCATAGGGTTGTTCGTAAGGATGGTGGGAGTCTTACCTTTGTATCTCAACCTAAGCATTTTCTAGTAAGCATAATACTCCATAAGACTATAGTGGGACATGCATATGGTATTGGGGAAAGAAGGCTTCTTTCCTTGTTATATCATCTCTGATTTCCTTTCTTCAGCTTTTCTAAAAGTCCGAACTTGCCCTGTCCTGCTTAATGTACAAAGTCTGATAAAAGCATGGCCTAAGATGACATCTAACTGTGATGGTTTAAGTTCATTTGTGTGCCATGCAGTCCGTTCCTCCTTGGAAGTGAAGAGTAATTCTTTTATCAGCATCATAATACAGCATGAAATTCTCAAGGACGCATTGAAGTCAGATGCTTGATTAGTTTAGTCCAGAATATGACTGATTGCTCTGTTCCTGAAAGCGGGAAAAAAACAACTTCAGTCTTACAAATGTGTGGCAGACTGGCATCAGATATTAGCTCACAATTTTTGAGAGAGAACGCTGACTGGGAGGGAATATGCATATGGATATTGAAAAATAACAAGTTACCAGCTGTCCAAGAAAGGTAAAAAGCAAGAGGTCTTCGGTGTTAATGTCGGATGTGTCGTTTGCCAATACCAAAAGGTAGAGGGAGGCTGTAGAGCTGGGCTGTGCTGGGGCGCTGTGCTGGCAGGGCTGGTGCCCTGCTGAGGCTCGTGGGTGAAGCAGCTGCACTGGTGGTAGGGCACGGGACCTGGTGGGTGCTGTGGCTGCCCTCTCTGCATAGGTGTTTGAACAGACTTTGCTTAGATAAGTGGGTCGGTCTTGATGATGATGGTGGTGGCAGGAACAGCAGAAGGGGAAGAAAGAGGGTGACAGAGTAAAAAAGGCAGAATGACAAGTGTATGACAAACTGCTTTCAGTTTCTTGTAAGGAAAGATTTTCATCTCCTACACCTGTAAGCAAAACCATAAAAAAAGACAGACCATCTTATTATAAACCATGTAGCTTTTAGAGGTTTTCATGATTTCACTGACAGCCACACATCAAACCAAGATTTTTTTTCCTCTTCTCCCAGTATATGTGAGGTGTTTCGTTGCTGTCTCTGCATGCTTACATTATGGCTGTGTCCTGTCCCCTGCAGTGCTCCCCATATTCTCCTCTCTGCTTCTGTGTAAATGAGTCTGCTCTTTGCAACATTTTCTTCTGAATATTCTAATACTTTGTCTTCTGCCTCCCTTTAAAACAAGGTAGCTCTCTAGAGTACTAGCTATCTGATATTTACTACAGATATGTGGAGGCTAGCGAGAGGCTTGAGGCCCTGCTGTGTCTGGTTGTGCAGCAACAGATCTACCTGCCACTGCAGTGCACTCAGTGAGTCACTGCAATAATTCTCTGATATGAGCATTGCTATGAGACCAGACCAGTAAATAAGAACGTGTGACGCACCAGCAGTCAATCACGGGAGATCCTCCTGAAGTTAAAAACGGTTTCAGCAAAGTTTGCTACCTTCTCTCTATCTACAGCTATGAATCCTATACTTGGTACCTCTAGAGCTGATCCATATGATGGACATGTACCATTTCACTAGTTCTGCACTGCAAGTTTTTGATGTTAAGCAATTCAGCTTTCTAAAGCACTCTTTATTTTGGTACAGAATTTATAATGGCATGTGGTTTTTTTTTTTTTAAACAAACAAAAAACTTTGGGTCCTGAGTGCTGCTGAAACTTCAGTTATATAGGAACCAAATATGGACACTATGGAGGACTCATTTAGGAGGCTAATTGGAATTTTTTTTTCTCAGTTTTAATTCTTGGGCCTTTTGGATTAGGCATAGGCAGTAAAGAACATGAAAACTCGTTGGAACATCAACTACTTCTCCTAGACAAAAAGTTACAAAAAGTTCTTCAAATAAGACTTGGAATCCTCCAGCTGATCAAACTCCTTAGCAAAAGCAGTAATAAGCCCAAGTGAGATTTTTGTCGATTTTGTCCAATCTTAACTCATTCAGTAGGTTTGCCTGCCTAGTATGAGAGTAGGTTTTCTTACTGTGCATCAACAGTTCTGTTTCTGTCCCTATTTGAAACCAAGGGATAGGCAAAATGACTTAATGTTTTTAGATTTTTTTCAGTCAAACTCTTGGAATGTTTTCAATGTAAATAAATCATCAGGGTTTTTTTGCTTGCCTTCTGAAATAAAGTTTTAATACTTGTCAAATCATGGCACGTCAAAAATCGAGGTCTTCAAAAGTCTAACAAAAGAAAATGGGTTGAGGAGGCCAGTTCATTCACTGGAAAGACAGTGGGATAAAATGAAAATAAGACAAAAGAAGGCTTCATAGTGTTTTTTAATTCTTGTGCATAGAAGTAGAGAATTTTGTTTAAATTCCAGATACATACTACTTTGAAAGGTTTTTTGCTTAAAAGTGAAATCACAAGTTCTTACTGAGACGATAAATGTTTCTTTATCTGGGGGGAGAAATATTAAAAATTAAAACCCAGAAGTTCCCAGAGAAGTCGGTGGTAAAACTCTTATTGCTATTAATGTGACCAGAATTGGTCCTATCATTAGTTATTTCAAAAAGTTGTCACCTGCATTTCTCAAGTGTTTTTTGCCTTAGCAAATGGATATTAGGGGCGATGTGCCCCATGTCCCTTTCTTTAGCTGTAATTTCACTTCCACTTCCAAGAGCTCCAGTTTGCAGTTCCATTCATGTGTGCCTGCTAGCACTGGTTGGATTCATAGTCCAAAACAGAGTTGAGCCCTAAAACATCCCAGGTTTATGTCTAGTACCCTGTTATGAAAAATCTTACTGAATTTGACATGCTTCTATTTTATCTTAAAAGCTAATAGATAAATACAAGTCATCGATTCTTTACTGTCACTAATTATGGTGTCTCATCTATATCTTTTTCTAATGGATGAACTCTTTTGCAATATATACATCACTTTGACAAGGTTGCCTCACCTTAACTGGAATGCTTTATAGCTAACCAGGAAAGTAAATGTTAAGAGAATGTCCCCATCAGCATTTTCGCATCCAACTGCCTTTCCGTAAATAGAAGTGGCAGCTTTAATGATGCTTCTACGTGCGTTACAGCTAGGCTTTGTGAGACACTAATTTTTATGTGGTTGACTTCAAACAGTTACCTCCTTTCTACACGTTTTGCTGATGAGTGAGGGTGAAGTGTTGTCTCAAAGACAATGTCTGTCTTTTGGTAGGAACAACCTGAGCCCAGAGTCTGAAAGCGGGATCATTCCAGAGGCCATCAGGAGTATGCCGTAGTATCGACAGTCCTCATACTGCTTTTATTCTTTCATGTGTTATCCACACTTTACCCAATTAGAGCTCTGAGTACTGGGTAATACAGCTGACAGTTGCACAGTGTAAGTAGCAACTGGGTTCTCAGCTGTGCTGTGATATTGGCAGCATGCCACTTGCAGGCATATGTCCTGGGACAGAGACAGGCACTGCCCTTGTCAGGAATTGCACCCATCAACATCGGTACTGCTGATGGTGATATCCAGCAAAAAAGGAGCGCGAGAATGCCATTCAGGGTCAGTGGCCAAGTTCTGCTGCTGGTGGATTCTGAGATTATTTGACTTGAATATACAGGAACTGTGTTTTTTTTTTAATTGCAGCTAACATTCTTAAAGCTATGTAAATTAGGTTAAGTGTCTTTTCAAAGAAATAAGGAAGTCTAATTCTGATGGCTATGCATGAAACTTTCGCGCTGTCCTTTAGTGTATTACAGTGCTACCTATTATTACATGTTCATAGGGTGTCTACTGTAGCCAGTGTATAGGATCTGTTGGGAATCAAAGTAGTGCACACAGATATTCTTAAATCTGGATATCTTTTTTTGTTTCAGTCCTTGATTTTCAAACACAGAACTTTATAGTTCATCTTTATTTAGCTGCCTGACTCTGGTAGCAAGTAAGTGCTACTATCAGCCCCCACCTCCCCTTGCAGTTAATCTCTTACAAGAGATATTTAGAACTTACCTGCAGGCCTTGACCATCCATATAAAATCTTTGATACACCACATTTCTAACAAATGATGTTGCTGTTCATTTAGTCACTAATCAGCTTTTTATAGAGGAAGAGGGGGAAGGAAAAGACTGTTAGAAGAAAGCACATAAAAACCTAGGAGTCATGGCATTTGGGGGAGTCCCTTCACCATAACATTTTTGTAGTAGTATTATAAGGGATATATCTCTACATGCACTATGGTACATTTATTTCTTCCAGCTAATTTCTGAAAAGAAGCAAATATTGTAGATAATGTTCAGCATAGTCTCTAAGTGACTTAATACAACTTCATTGGAAATACACCGTTAATACAGATGTATTGGCAGTTGGTACTATGTACCTGAAGTCTGAGACTCGCTAGGTCACCTAAAGCAAAAATTCTTCAAACTTGGTTGCCTGCAGCTGAATAGTCTGTTTATGCCTTTTTGGAGTCACAACTAGGTGCTTTGATCATCATGGGAACTAAGCACTGGAACCTCCTTTCCACAGTTTTGAAATAAGGGTGTTAACACCTATTCAACTCAGAGAACTTGAAGCATTTTTGACTAAAAATGCTGTAGTATGTAAACCCTAGGTTGTTGAGAAATAGCACTGAAATTCAGTTTTCTGCTTAGTGGTGGATAGGTAGATAGGCAAGTATGTAAAGCAGTAGGTAACAAGTGTTTCAGGAACAGAGTATTACACTTTGCTTTATGTCAATAGAGCATTATCTTGAAAGAGATTAGTATTAAAATTTCCTTAAAGAAATGCACAGTAAAAATTTTTTGCATTAGGATTTGTATGTTATGGATTTTAATTTGCAGTTTGTTTGCTGCTCCAACCCTCTCTTCTCTTCTAATACAGAGGTAACAGTGGGGATGCAGAGGTCACAATTAACTTTATAAATCTGTCTTAGCACTCTTCTCTTCTATCATTCCAACATAGAGGATGAATCTGTGACAGTCATCCAGCTGGTACAGGTGATAAAATAGGTTACTATTTCATAAATAATGTTAAAAATATATATCACTTTCTGACAGATAAATTGAACCCATTTGAAGTAGCGATCTGTCAACTTTCCAAGGTGGAAAAGGCTGATGTATCTATTCTGGTGTCTCTGTTTCAATGACACTTGTCACAGTTTAAAACAAATACAATGTGGTGTGTTTTGGGGTGAGAAAGTAGGGTGCACTGCAATGTGCAGGCTAGCAAATACCTCAGGTTTTGCTCAAGGGGCTGTGGTTAAAGAATAGTTTTAAAATCTTAATTTCTTGCTGATTAGCTCCTAAGCAAGCAGTGTTAACACTGTTTGTTTTTTTGGTTTTGCACAAGGAAGAGCTGAAGCATCTGTCTACCAATGTTTCCAAAACATTCTCCCTTTAAAGCAAGCAGTATACTTCAGATTTCAGTCATTCCAGATTGCAGCTTCTCAGTATGACACAATGTCATTTTTTAAAATTTTCTTTTTGACAACACTACTATCCTTGGCCTTAGTTATAATCTTCCTGGAAAAACTGCTTTTTGCATCTTGCTTTTAAGCAAAGGGTTGACTCTAAGGAACTTGTGCCCAGATAATGGGACACTTACAGGACCTGCATGAATTGTCTGGGAAGGGCAACAACCTCTAATTGCTGCCCTATTAGACTGTCTCCCCTCCACATCAGCTTTCAGAGTGCAGCCTCTGTTTGTCAGACCTTACCTCTTTGTGCATTACCCACTCTCATCTTCTATATACTTCTTTCTCTATCTTGCTTTTTTCCTTTATGCTCCTGCTTCATCTGTCACTTACGCTGCTGACTCTCTACAACTTCTGTACACGGCATTCAGTAAAGATGATGTCTCTTAGCCAAGCAGACGTTTCCGTGTGCATAAACATCACTTCATTGCACGTGGAAATGACGTTTTGGGCAATGGATTACAGGATCATGAAAGAATCTGTCCACTCCTTCTAGTGCTTGGGAGAGGAACTGGATGCAAAGACTACCTCCTCATCCTAGGAAATCTGGAATAAATACTTGCTCCCATAGCAGAGAAAGGATAGAAATATTAGGAGAGCAGGTAGCAGCAGATTGCATTCCTTTCATGTCAGCAACTTCTGTCTTGGAGAAGAGTATCCTTTAATAATTAGATGCCACCAGTTTTCATTGTGTTACCCTTTGGTCCAAGGTCACAGGGATGAGTGTACCTACAGTGTTAGGTCTTACCCTGGGACTGATCCTGAAGCCTCTTGAAATCAGATACTTCATTTTATAGTTAAATGAGTGACTGGTACCTCATAATCATCTTGCAAAGTGATTTTGATCAAGCAAAAATATAAAAACAGTACAAAAGTGAGCTATGGACAGGAAAAAAAATCTTGTTCAGTGTACCTGTAGTTTTGCTGTATTTGTAGCTGTCAGTCAGTTTACCAATTCAGCAAAAGAGGAACAATGACCTCTTTCTTCATTGCAAAATGAAAGAATAATTAGTCGCAGGATAGGATCATTCAAATCTAAAGTTAGCAGCAAAAAACTTTAAGAGAAGAAAATACCATCTGATTTAATTTTTTTTTTCCTATATGAACTGTTTAAATAGTCAGTCTCCTGAATAAGTGTGCTTTCCATTTAGGACAGAGTGAGCAAAGGTCAAGCATCCTTTTTTGTTTCATTTTGTTCTATTTTTGTTTTTTTTCCTTTTCCTCAATGCCATATTAGGTTCAGCTTTCCTTATACAACATAATATTTTTCTATCTTTTAAGGTTAGAGGCATATTTATGAATCCTTCATTAAAATAATGATTTCACTTGGTCACTTTCTTTTTTCCTGTCATACTACTTTATGTATGTGTTGCTTCGTTGGATGTAGGCAGTAACAGACCTTTAAGAACACCATCCCTGTATTGTTTCTGCTCAGTGTTACCTATATTATTAAACTTTTCAAAGGATAAAAGTAGACTAGGAAATGTTTTTTTCTGTCAATGAAATGTGAGAATATGCTTAGGCATTGTGAATCTCTTGATTCTTAATAAAATACTTTTCTCTTTTTTGATTTTTTTTTTTTTTTTGATTTAGAGGCTAAGTGTGTAAGTGTTTGACTGCATTATTTTTTTGATTTCTGAGGATAGCAGTCTGGGTTATGTATATGAACCCATTTCTCTATATTACTCGTATCACATGTTGGGGAAAAATAAAGCAAATGATAAATTCTTATTATAAAAATAGTTTATTAAATAATCTTTATTAGAATTATTTAACTAAATGAAATAAGATTGTTACTAATTTTATAACAATGTTAACTGGTGTATTATTACTAACCAGTTTTAGCAAAGCTGACCACTACTGCTGTGGCTATAGCCAAGGGACTAATATGTATCTACAGACATCTGTCCAAGATTTTCTTACAGTGTAAGACTTAGTGGACATCCCATTGCAGGTGATGTGCTTGTGTCCGTGTTCTCTGGCTAGGACTGAAAATGTGTTACGTGATTACCTGCAATTTCTAAGTGATGTCTATTTGAGGCCTCCCCAGAAATGTATTTTCTCTATATGCCATTATGATTGGGTGTATTAATAAGGAGATAGAAGGGGTAAAATGCTTGGCATACTAGAAACTGGAATTGAGAACCAAATAAGTAAGCTGGCATGGGGAGGAGCACAAGTATGACAAGAAGTTTGAAATAGATGGTGATGAGACCTTTGTGAAGTTAAAAAAAAAAAAAAAAAAAAAAAAAAAAGTCAGGAAAGCAGAAGAAAGTGGAATTCATGAAAAGATGAGCTAAATCAATTCAGAAGAAAATCTAGGGAACTGAACAGAGTGAAAGAGGAGTAGTAGAGCATTAGGACAAAGTAATTATTTCAGAGTAGTCTCTGCAGATTCTTACCTTCTGTCAAAAAGATGATATCTACCTTTAACAAAAGACCATTATTAAGTCTGGATTAGTTTTGATAGTTAAGCTATTGGATTTCATGTCAGTAATTGTAAATGCCGTAGTTCTATTCACATCAAGAAATATGTTGAATTATGTCCTTTGAAGATGAACATAATGCAGCTCTGGTCTGATGCACCAAATCTGTTTTGAGTAAAAAATTTGTAGTTAAAGACCTCTATATTTTCCTCTAAGTCCCAGCCATCTAGCCAGGTCATTTCATTACCTTTTGTTTTAAAGTAATTAGGTCATTTAATTCCTACTGCATAAAGAGCGTATTTCGAGACTGGTATGTAATCTATGTGAATAATGCAGTGATAAAGCAAATAGTCCAGCTGATCTGCCATGTAACAATCAATCTGATTTAAGAATATACTGACCTTTTTCCTCACTATTTCTCTCTCTGCCTTTGTTGTTATGCTGTGGGTATCTTATCATTAGAGTAGTAAAAACTTCTCTTTTCCTGATACCATAGCAGTAGTGTCAAGAGCCAGCCTGGCAAAGTATGTTTAGTGATACAGTAATGTACATAGCTGCATTTTATTTTCAGTCCAATTATATCTAGGATTGTATCTTCTTCAAGAGTTGCATGTGAGAAGGAGATTTGTTCACTTAGCTAGTGGAATGTTCTATTAAAAGACATAAATTGTATCACTGCTAGTAAATTGTGCTTGGGACCAAAATGTCTTTTTTCCTCACAAAAAGAGCTAGGGCTTCTAAGACTAACCTTAACTTTATTAAATTAAAAATACATGTTTAATATAAAGGTAAATGTGTTCTAAGTGCTAAGTAATTTTGCTGGATAACAGCTGAGTTGTCTCCCCACCTGTAACTCAGTTACAGTTAATATCTGTTCTGTGTCAAATTGCAAACCCTTTATGCTTTACTTTCTAAAATACCTTTTTTTCCTCATATATCTGAAGCTTCATGTACAATAGCTACAGGTGTGAAAGGTTGTCTCATGCACAGTGGCCAGTCATTTCATTTCCCTTTTTGTGCCTCTTTTATCATTCTGTTTGTAGTAGAATCAGTTTCTGTCTCATGCTTCTAGAGCCTGGCGTCATAGTGACTTCTTAATACCGTGTATTGGATCATCTCGGCTCTGATTCTGAACTCGGGGTTAGGTATCTTCTCTTATCTTCACTTCCCTTTCATACGAGTTCACCGCATGTGAACCCTGAACTGCTAGGGAGGTTTCATCCTGCAGTGTTCACGCTAGTGTAACATTTTAGAAACCAGTTCCAGCAGGACTACGTTAGTGGAGTACCCTGAAAATCCAACATGAGTTTTACAGAAACTACATGCAGTGGGCAGCACTGAAAACAACACTGCAAGTAAAAGCAGGCACCAAAGAAACACAAGTTCATTGTTTGATTTTAATTATTTAAAATATGTATTTAGTGCTAATTAAAGTGCTGTTTTGACTGTGCTGTATAACGAACATGTCTCTGCTATAGCCTGAAGGGACTGCAATCTCCTTAGCCTTTTCATCTCTTGCTGAGAATGCTACTTAGTGCCTGTTGTGGTCATGGCTTTTTACAGCCTGGATTCTTGCCAACTGGAAATTTCCTGATACCACAAATCCATTTCACTTAAGCCAGTGTACATCTATCAAACGCTAACAGTATATGTTATGTGCTCATTTTTGTTCCATCCGCTTGGCGTTTGCAGAGACGTTGGGATGGAGGAGGGCATGGGTGTGAACAGGCTCTACCATTCCTTATAACATAAACAGTCTAAAGAAAAAAACCTGCATCTGATAACTTCTCCCCCAGGCAAAATGGATGTCAGGTAGCAGCAGAGTTGAATTGTCGAGAGTATTGATGCATGTCAGAAGTCTTCAGTAAACGCCTAATATGTGGCTTATTGGAACTGCTATTAAGGGCAAGGCACTATTTCTTATTTTTCAGGAGTTGTAAACTTCTGCTGGGGTAGAAGGGAATCTTAATACCCTCTTCTCTTTCCTCTGTTTGTCTGGTCCCTATGACTGTGGTACGCAAGCAGACTCATAAATCCTTTATGGATTTGAAAAGCAAAATACAGATTTCCCACTTAAAAGAACGGGGGGGGGAAGAAAAGAAAAAACAAGTCAGCCAAGATAGAGGGAGACAGAAGGTCATCATTTTAAATATGCCTTAAGTGACAGATGAATATTGAATGGTATTTCCCAAAATACTGAAAGTCAGTGATGGCTTCAAAAGGTAACGTACAGTAGGTCCTATAACAGTTCTGTGTGGACCAGGGAATTGGATTTTGGTCTACAGATTACTCATCTGCTAGACTTTTCTGAAGTCCACCCTCTTTCCTTCAGACCCTGAACTATGTGCATGAAAAGATACTATAACCCAGATTTCTACCATCAACATGATTTCTATCTAAGAAGCCACAATACTTTTTTTAATGGTGGCTTAAAAAAAGAAAAAGTTGACTAAGGGCTTTGGGGAAGCTGCCTTTTGAACTTACTGTGCTGGATATCAGAGCCTTAACAGGTGCATAGCAATTCCCTACTGAATTTGCTTTTAAATGATTATGCTCGATGAATGTTTCCTTTTATTGCTGGCATGAATATACATGATTCACATTAAATGGATGCTCAACACATTACCTATTTAATGGGTTGTTTTTCTTTTTTCTTTTTTAACAGATGTGATTATGGTTGGGCTCAGGTTTTGTTGCCTTTTTGTTTGTTTGTTTGTTTGTTAAATGATCCCTTTTCCTAGGTCTCAAGGTGTGGAGATCCACGCCTGTCTTCCGTGCCTCCCTGTGAACCAATGTGCAGTGCAGGGTCTCCCTTCTGGTCGTTGGTTCTGAACTTGAAGCCTTGTCCTGGAGTGCTTCAGCCACGTCCATCAGCAAGCAAATGGTCTAAATGCCCCCACAGTATCCGCCTCTGAGGCACTGATCCACAAGGCATCTGCACAGTCAGAATTTTGTCAGGTCCTCCCCTTCCACTGAAAAATGTGGCTTAAAATCCTGCTTCCTTACTCATGCAAAAACAGTCAGTCGACTTCCCTGGTACCACTGGTACCATCAGGGTTTAGCATAAACATCCCTAGGATAAGTGACAAATGAATTGGCATCGCTGAACTGAAATCCCAGTAACTAATCTAAATTTCTGATTACTGTGAATGTATAAGGTACTTTGCTCAGTGGTGATCTCTGGAGGCTTACCTGTGCAGCTAAGTATGTACTATTTCCTGGGGAAGCTTAATAAGAGAAAAGGCAAATACTGTAGGAAAAAACTTGCTTATCGCTTAGTGCTCACTATGTTTGGATATAATTCCAACTCTTCCATTTTATTCGCTACGCCAAGGAAGATTACTGGTTTTTTGCAAGATGAAACAAAAATGGATGAAAGCTTCTACAAGTTTCCATCACTGTAATCCACTGCCACACTGCAGTTAGAGTAAGTGTCTGCTGCAAGACAGTGGTACAGATCTTGAGTGGAAATATTATTCATTATTCGAGAAAATGACATAGCAATGAGTCAATTTAATGCTTTTGGCCATGGCCAGTTAAAAACTATCAAAAGGGAAAAAATGTAATGAACGCTGCTCTTAAGGCTATTAAAATGAAAGTCTGAAGTTGACCCAAGTACGGCTCGCAGAACACTAGTCCCTGGCACATCCATGATATATCTTATGACATTCATAGAGTATGCTGTACTATTTTTATTTCAAACATCTTTTCAAATTGCATATTTTGGTTAGATAAATTCCGTATCCACAGTTTTGTAGGAGAATAGTTCCTCAGTATGAAGTTGCAAAAAATTGTATGGGCTTACACTGAATCATAAGCCAATAGTGTGCAAAAAAAAGTGGAAAATAATAAAATATATAGGAATGAAATTTCTACTGTCTTTTTGTTCATTTGGTATCTGTAAATAATGCAAGAAGACAGAGCATTTTCTTCAGGGAAGATTGAGGGTTTTTTTTTAAAGCTCTTTCAATGTTACATTTCTGACAAGGTGTTAATGCAAATTTCTAGAAAGATGGGAGGACTTGTAAATGTGGCTGACAAGTATTTTTTCCACATTTGTTCCCACCTATGTCATTGACTCTGTGGCATAGTTCTGTGTATTTCTGCAAGTTCTTACAAATAATATTTAAGTTGTGCAAAACCCCTGCAAAGCAAGTGATACCAATGTTTCTTGCTTTAGGGAGAAAAAACCCTCCCTTTTATACTTATTTATACATGAGAAATGAGAAAGTTTTCATATTGGGGAAAAATGTACATGTCCTAGAGTCCTACTCAAATACTTTGAAAAGATTTAATCTTAGATGGAGAATAATGTGGGAAAAATATATAGGAGTGAGAGATTCAGACAGCTTTAGTCAGCTGAATAGTTCGTAACAACAGTCAATCTCAACAAAAGCTGTCACTACAACTCGCCTACAGTAACTTGCTATATGGAGAGCTACGAATACCAATATAACTTTAAATAATATCTTCCCACAAACAAGAAATATTTCTTTTGATTGTTAGTATGGAGCAGGTGAATAATTTTGTGATACTACGTGTAAATCAGTGTATTTCTGTTAATAATATAGGTTTCTCTCTAGGTCAGGGTGTCCACCTGTCTCTGGTATATTTTCATCACTTAAAGTAAGAATTAAAAGTTAGACTACCTGGTATTGAAATAATGCAAGATAATTCATTTTGTGGTTTTTTTTTTTTTTTCATGATACTATATATTAGTACAAAATCAGAGTCCTGTGTGCTGGCATGCTGTACCCTGTTTGAAGTAACAGAGAATTTCTACTATGATATGACTATTTGCTGTTAAATTAGTTCTCAAAAAGCTTTCTTTTAAATGACAGGCAGTTTATTTTATATGATTTCTTTTATGTCTGGACAAAATATATTCAATAAAAGGGAAGCATAGTGTCATTCAGTCTAGACAGCAACTTTTTCACTCTAAATTTTCTAATCTCTCAGTAATTTGACTTATTGCAAAGCACCTGTATTAAGTAATAAGCACATGTAGCAGGAATGCATCTGTAGACACACAGCTTTGTTATATTTCTTAATTTTCCTTGTACATGTAACTTGTACTTTTTATTTGGAGTTCCAGTTATTTGCTTGAGCACTCTTGTAATTACCGTAGTTGAGAAATCCCATCAGGTAACTCTCTTCTTTAGCTTCTCCTCTTTCAAAAGTTGATCTACTATTGCAGAAAAAAGGAAAAATGAAGTTTTATTTCCTGCAATCCTCTTGGTAAACGTTTACCATAGGGATTATTTATTTATTATGTAAGTGGGGAATGGAAAACTTTACAGACTTCATTAGGGCTGAAATTGCAACCAGTATATAAAAATATTATCTGTGTTGTGAAGTGTCAGTAGAAAAAGAAATTTAAAATTGGATTTTTGCATTTAGTCTTCAAAGTGAGAGGAGTGCTTGTTTTTTTTCCTTCAGTAGGAAGTCTACAGTTATTTCAAGTTCCTATGGAAAGTGGCTCTCTTAAACATGCAAGTTTTGTTTATTACCAGTTTCATGTTCCTAGCAGTGTCCATGCCTCATCACCATGAAGGGAAGGTCGTTCAGGTGGCCTGAGTGCCAGTGATGCAGGGCTTTGAAAACCTTTGTCTGCTCTGTAGGTGCCATGAGGATGATGGGTTTCCAGTGACCAGTATTTGGATGTGATCTTTACTAAGCAGATATATTTGTCACTGTGCAATAGTCAAGTTCTGTTGTTTATGATGTTCATTTTTAGGGAAAAGAATATGGCAACAGAATTGAAAGGAAAAAAAGAAAACATTCAAGTGAATCAGATCAATGAGACTTATAAAATCTTAGGGTTTATTCAAATGAAAGGTTACAGAAATGTTAATTAAAACCACCACCACCACCCATAGCCACCCAGAATATTCTGTTAGGTGAAAAGTGAGTTTTTGGCTTTTAAGTGTGAGGGCAAAGATTCTTCACTATGGGTCTCCAGAACTGCCAGCTGAGGAGGTATATTCAGCATATTAACCTGGTTAATAGCACTTTTTAGACAGTCGCTATAGCTGCTATTTTATGTAAGTGTAAGCCTGGTGGTCTAAAGTGTAGGAGATAAGAAACCACTTAATGACCCCAGAGGAAGGGAGGCTGTAAGGGTGGGAACTGCAGTTGTCTGCTGCAGAATGAAGAGTTCTGACTGGAAATGGTCAATGAGAGGACAAATATAGCTGCTATGTTTATATATTTTTGTAATACTAGGGACATTTCAAGAAACAGCTAAGATAAAATTTATAATTGAGAAAGGTCAAATGAGCAACTGTGTAAGCAGTCATCTTGAATACTTCAATGTGTAACTGTGCTCAGAATATCTTAAATGTAGAAAGTTTGCTTGTTTTAAGGGTAAAAGGCTTATTCAGGACATCTCCTTGTTGTGTTGACCTGTATGTTGTTGAACACTTTGTAAAGTAAGAGCTTTTGAAGTAATCGGGATGCTGAGAAGGGAGTAAGGAGGGGAGGGACATAGCAGAGAGGAGCCCTGGGGAGGACAAGAGTTATGGAAGAAACAGGCAGGACCTAAGCGGTAGCTGGTGGATTGGATTACATGACTCGTACAGGAGTAACAGTTACCGGATAATCGAGTAGCAGGAAAAACAAGCAAGAGAAGCAATTAATAGCAGCTAATAGCAAACCTAGGTAGTGCAAAGAATGGGGGAGTAGCTAATGGGAGAGTGCATGAGTGGCTTGTACTGAGTTGTACAGTCAGCGGTGACCCTGGGGAAGCCTCCAGGGGACAGACCTGAGCTGGGCTGGCCTCAGGCAAGCAGATGTCCCTCAAAAGGAAGAGGGCTACCTGCAGGGTATGTTCTTGGGGAGATAGCAAGGTGGCTTGTCTTTCCAGGGAGGTTTTCAATTTCATAAATTGAATTGTTAATGTATTTTCCTTTTCTTGCAGTTCCCAGTGAAGTTCTGCTTGATTGAGTCCACTTTATGATTCATTGGCTGTGAGTGGGTAGTTAAACAATGAAATTTAGTTTCTCAGATTTCTAGGAAAGGGTTCAAGCTGATAGTCTTTAAGTGCTTTAAATATGATCCTCTAGAAAGTGAAAGGGCTTAGAGTTACACAGCACAGATGATTCTGAAGCATATGCAGCCCTGCATAAAAGCAATGCTACACAGTGATTTACATTTAAAACAATCAATACTTCACTAAGGTTGTGACTGTAAAAGGCAGTTGCTTCCTATCCTGGATACAGGAAATCAAGTTCGACAACTTGGTACTGATTATCCGAACAGTTGTTAAATGCTGTCCTTTTTTTTGGTGTAGTCGCCGGAATATTTCCAGGAAATAATCCAAGTTTGCCAAATAATTATAAGAAAAAAAAATTAGTTAGGGCTTTGATTCTCAGGTTCAGTTGACTTTGCCTTGTAAAGGCCCGCTTATAATAACCAAAGTGTTAAACATTGCAACACCTAATATGACAGGAAGGAGAGGAGCATATGGTGTTTCTGTATTTGGTCTTTACTGGGACTTTAGATATAACTAAAAGACTTTCTGTCAATTTATCATGACTAATGAAAGCCCTTATTGTGTTGTGCTGTTGACAAACGGTTTTGTTTCAGCCCTGGTATTGGCATTTTGGCAGTCTTTTGAATAAGCTTAAGTACTGCCTTTATTAGTTTAACGAGAAATACATTTTCATCTTTTACTGAAAAAGAGGAGGAGCAGAGAGCTGTCTCTCGGAGCGCCAGGTTGTTCAGGTACTTCAGAATTACAGACATGCAATAATGTATGTGGTCACGCTGGAAATACTGTGGTGTTCTGTGTCCTAATGAATTTCAAGTGTTGTAGCTAAATGTGTCTTTGGTACTAACACTTTGTAAATATTTACTTTTAATAACAAGAATTTTAACTGTATTTACATTGAGCCATAATAAATGGAGAAGGTCCATTTCAGGCAAACAAGCTCTATTTACAGAATTGGGGTGAGCTAGGTTTTGCAGCCCAAATGAAGTGATCAGAGCCTTTTTAACAAAATGGTGCAATTAAGCTAGTGGCCTTTGATAACCAGGGAACAAATCCAGTGCTTGCTGTAGTTGAGTGAGTCTTCCATTGACTTTGGTGAAGATTACTTAAGATGCAACATGTTAGAAAAACTTATCAGAAATAAATAGGAATTTCCTTTCCAACATCTATTATAGGCTACATAAAAATATGAATAATAAATGAGATAAATAGAAGAAACATAAGGTCTAATCCTTTCGTTACATTCTTTTTGTCTTAGTAGTGTAATGAGCTTAGTAAGTGTTAGGAATTAATACAGCATCCTTTAAAATTGAGTCTTTATATTGATTTTTAGAAGGTTTACAGAAACTGTTTGCAAGTAAAGGAATAAAGATCCATAGTTACTGTTTCTGGGATTAAGGCACTCATTTCAGAAATCTAAAGAAAGCTGTAGTGCTGAGAGAGGCAAATCCTGTGTGTAACCTAACAATGGAGACATCATATTGCAGAAATGATATGCAGTGCAGCATAGATCACAATATATTTCTGAGCTGTGATCCGAACTGATAAAGCAGGCTCAAGTCTGTTTTTGTAGGAGTGAATTCAGCAGTCTGGAGTGTGAGTGGTAAAGTAATAGTGCTCCATTACTCAGAGTTAGACCATAATGGAAACTTTGGGCAGCATTAGTACCACCCCACTAGAAACACAAAAATACCGTAGGTTTGTATTTTAGCTTTCAAATATACATCTTGTGAGATGGAGTTTTTCAAATATATATATATATATATATTTAGAACTATACAGATTTCTATTCTTTCATTTCATATGTAAAATGTAAGTTAACAATGTATTTAATTTAAAATTAAAATTTAAAGTTAAAATTTGATAAAATTCAGTGATATATTTGTGAAGCTTTTATAAATACAGCTTTTGTCTGCCTAATTATGTTAGTGTTAATTAAAAGCTCAGATCCAGTTTTCCAGATTCTGTAAGTCTAAAAAACTTTTCGCAGGCTTGAAATGATGAATGATACTGTATTGAAATGATAAATGAATTATAATATATTGGAAACTTGAACAAATATTTGTGTTATGGAAATTAGGCTTGTTGGCCATCATAACAGGGCCTGACCCTAGGTTCCCGCAGAAAAAGTTCAGAGCCAAATCAAAGCAAATTAAATAACTAAATTTTAATTATGCGCGTGCTGTAATTACAGCTCGAGCTGGGTGCCTCCGAAGAGGGACCCCAACAAAAAAAATCCTGGGCAATTATAGTTTTCTCAACTTAAGTTTCCCACCCCTCACGCGGTAGTTAGACCAATAGTAATTTTTTTAGGTCTGGGGTCTCCTGCTCCTCATTGGATCTCATCGTTGTTCCTAGGCAAGCTGTTTTTCTCCTTATCTTTATTTTTGCGGTCTCTGCTGACGGTTGTACCTTTATTTCTTGTTGAGTCTTGCAGTTGTCTCCCAAGGTCTTATTTTCGAAGTTTTGATGTCTTCCCTTTCAGAGTGGGTGACGCAGGAATATGGACTGCGTGTGGCTTCCTTATCTTCCCAGCCTGAACCAGCTCTGAGGCCCTTTTCTTACTAAACTAAGTATAGGTTCATTACTTTATCCAAGTGCGGCCTAAGGCTTCAGCAAATTTTGCTACTCATGCTAAGCAAGTTTTATGTAAGTTGTGCTAAGCGGCTACCTCTAGACAGTTTCAATTCACTATTCTTTAACGTTTGTCAACAAGTATCCCCACAACCACTGAAGTAAAATCTAGGGTGGAGAAAGTCCTCGTTCATTAAAAACAACAATAGCTTTAGAACTGGGGGAAAAAAAAAAAAGTGTAGGAAGCCACTGAATTTGTAGAGTAGAGGAATCAGTAGAGTTACATTGGGGAACTTTTGACCAAATACAGTTCTCTTTCAAGAAAGTATACATAGAGCTGGTTATGGTACATACGCTGCTGTAAAGTGGCCGGACTCATCTGCAAGAATTGTTTACAGAGATAAAAGTAAGAGTTGTGAGTTTCCTGTATGAAATAGTTTACATCACAATCCAAAAAGGCTGTTACATTTTCTGCCAAAAGTGGTCTTAAGACAGGGAGAACGGACTGCTTTGGTATAAATCCCTAACTGCTGACATTCCCCGAAGAGTGGCGGGCGGCATGCCTTCCTCCTGCCGCACTGAGCCTTGCCTCAGAGAACCCCTGCCCTGACTCTCCTCCGAGCATTTTGGAAATGGAGAAGGAATAGGTTTTTTCTTTGCTTTATTTTTACACTTCTTCTGCCCTTTGCATCTCAGACTTGTGTATCATTGCAAGCATGTGTCATACTGCCAGCGGCTTCTAATAGCTGCCCTACTCAAACACATTTATAAAATGTCCATTTGTGCTTTGCTGGCGTCCAGTGGCTCTACTAAATAGGACCCACCGAAAAACAGGCACACTGGTAACTAAGCACTTCTCATTCGATGCCTTCCAGTTTTGATATGTTAAAGGCTTTAAAGCTAAACTTCCAATTCTCTGAATTTATTGTAAAATATTGCACATTCTAGCTAGAAAATTAAAGGAACCAAAGCTATTATTAGAGTTCTGTGCAGGAATGCTAATAATGTCAAATATATAATTCTTAGGGGAAAATTTCAAATACAGTCGGTGATTAGGGTGGTATTACTGGCTGGCAAATGAAAAATTATCATAAGCTGAGCAGGAGGATGCATATTGTGGTGAATTATAAAAACATTTGGCACATTGCTAGAGCTTCTCTCTATGATACTATGTTGATCTCATTTCAAGTATCGTAATTAAAATTGGACAAACTTTGAATTAGTGTAGGGGAGACTTATCTTCCCAGATGTATTCTCTAAAATTTTCTTCTATCTTTATTTTGTGTAGCGAGATTGAGACTAGAGAATTGTCATCAAGTACTGGACTTTGGTCCTGAAGTTACTCCTTTGCACTGCTCAAAATCAGTGGTGTTGCCTAGGTCTTTGATAGTTAGTTCTGAGGCTTGGAGAAAGATTTTGAACACAGTAACTTTGGCTGTTTCAAAACAGAATCTGTGTAGGTATCAAACACATGGATTGTGCAAGTTTAGGTGAAGAACTGTAGAGGAGTTGCATCTATATGTTACAGATTTTCAGTAAGGAAGAGAAGCCATGGTGGTGATACGCTCTGATCAGTCACGAAGGGCAGCATGTTTCAAATAACAGTCGCTGAAGAGGTTGTAGCAAGGGATGTAGAAGAAGAAAGATTCAGTTTGTATTTTACCGATTATCTGTAATCTCTAAATCCTGAAAAAATTACATGGGTTTTTTTAGATCTTTCAAGAAAAAGGATGACAGGTGGTGTTCAAAAGGAGCAGGAAGGATAGTGATGCTGTAAGAAGGCCACGTGCGGTTTTTCACCAGGCCTTCGGGATGAGGGGGGAAACTGGCTTCCCTTGGGAAATGACTGCTGCTGTGCTCAGATAAACTGTGCAGCCACCAGTTGCTCTGAGAAGTTGAGAATGAAGAGTAATTTCTCAGGAAGGAAATCCTGCTCGGCTGGAATTGGCCAAGCTGGTAGTAATTTAGCTGGCTTAGAAACTTTTTGCTTTGTAACAGAAACAAGAACAAATAAAGAGTGAAGGGTTTATAGGAGCAAAGCTACCTAATAGAACAAATGTTGAGTTAAGGTACATTTCTTTAGCTTATCTTTCTATCCGTATGTTATGGTTAGCACTCTGCTAATCTTCAAAATTTATGGTAACATAGCACAGCACACAAACACCATTCCACCAAATGGCTCTAACAAAACTCTGCCTTCACAGTGTTAGTCTGCAATTTCTAGACATCTAGGCACTGCCTTGCTGTACATGTCGTTGTGCCAAGAAGATATGGAGAGTAGATGTACTTACACTGAAACAACCTATTTATATTGAAATATGATTGCTTTGGTAATACCTACCAGGTATTCTCTGTTACGTCTAATCATTAAACTGGGAAAGCCATCATGTTATCTTAGTGATATAAACAGTATTGGTAAATTATGTCCTCTATATGTAATACAACCTTTTCTTCCTAATTTTTCTTTTTCTGCCTTTTTTCCTCCATGTATAGCCAAGAGAAATCTTGCAAAAACACCTACTATTTTTCTGCTATAGAAAATATATGCCATTTTTAAGATATGAGCACCTTGTTTTAACTAGTTTCTCTATTTTCTTTGCTCATAGTATTTATTCCATACAAAATATACACATCTAACTTACTAAGGCAAGTTATTTTTCATTTTTAAGTTCTGGGTGGGTAACTAAACTGCAAAAGTATAACAAATACAAATAACTTCTGGAAAATGATTTATTCAGTATACTGTTCTGGAAGATTTATATGAGAACTCATTTGTCTTTCTATGAAGATGAGAAATCAGTGCTATTTGTATAATGGGTCTCCAAAGTAAGCATCTGAAAATGAAAAACAGCATGCCAGTTATTCAAAACCTCTCTTCCTATTTCAGTAGACTTTTTTCATCCTTTACAAGCCCTGCAAAGTCAGTCCTGGTTCCTTCTGCAGTGCCTTTGAGAGGGCTCACCTTTCTGTTTTTTTAAATGCACTGCTCGAGTAACAGCTAGTGAAGGCATGGGCCCTTGGTAGCAGTAAGCAAATGATTACCTTAGCTTCCCTGACAGTTTAAAGTATAGATGATGATTTTAGCTTCTCTAACTGTACAGTGATCAAATGGAGTTCCCAAACTGTCCAGAATTGACTGACAAAAAGTTGATTTCCCCAAGGCTGCTTTGACTAAATTTATACCATACCTCTGACAGACTTTATATTTAGATTTAATTTGTATTTGTGTTACAGTTACCCTTCTTCTTTATCAAAAGAGTCAGCTTCTCTTACAGGAGCAGTGCGGGTTTTTTCTGTCTGCTCATTTTCTTCTGTCTGTACGATCCTCTTGACTGAGGACAATATGCTTTTGTAAACAGGGAGGTGAAAATGTTAAGTGTACCACTTTCCAGATACTTCCTTAATACTGGATTTTAGTTTTAATAATTAGATTATTCAGTAGTATCTTTAATAGTGTAATTTTGTCTGGAAAAATAAGTATCTTTCAGATCAGGTCAGCCAAAGATAACTGCAAGACCTCTACAAATCTATTAAAGCGTACTGATACATAGTTGTTAATGCATTGTTATTTTTACTTTGGTAATACTTAAAAGAACGTCACTGTACCAAAAAACAACAAAAGAGGCACTCTTTGAGCAGAACAAAAGGACTTATTGTTCAGTTTTGCCTCAAAAAAATCTGTATCAAAGCTTTGTGCCTATTCCACGTTGCATCTTTTTAGGCTACAATAAACTTTTCCCACATAATATTGGTTTCTTGGTTCTTGATGAATACATTTGGCTAGCAACATTTATGTGCATCTTCTGGTTTGCATTTTAATTCTTAGTAAAGAATTGATATTTTTTATGCTGAAATTAAAACAATGAAGAGCAGGACATTTTTTCCAGAAGGTGTATTTCCAGATGGCATTCTTCTTCGTATTCAAGGGATGATATACGAGCATCTTATTTTTATCTGTTTCTCAGAACACTTGCTGTAGTACTTTCCCTATTTTTAGTGAGATATCACCATCCTAATTAGCTCCAACTGTAGTCAGTAGCAGTAGACTGAACGTTCATTCATCCTTTAAAGAACGCATTTCTCTGGTTGTAAAGTACCAGTATACATTTAAAACACGTTCCTGTAAGAGACGGATCTTTAAAAATGTTGAGTTACAAAGTTATCACAGCTCATATGATACTTTCCTTTGAAACCACTGAAAATAATTGCAATGGGTAACTACTGGCTTATCGCTAGTAAGCTGTCAAGTCTTTCTCAGTTTACCATATGAAGTCGAGAGAATGGGCTTTTCCCTGCGTTTTTGAAAGGTCAGTGTAGTTAGAGGATGCACAGTTTGTATGAGAAGAAGTTCAGATCAACTTCTGAAAAGCTAATTGGGAAGCTGTTCCAAAGTTCCTTCTTCCCTCACAATCACCTCTCTTCACTTTCTTTCACATTCCTTTCTTCTTGTACTATCCTTTTCACATTTTCCTTTCCACTTCTTTCTAAAGAAGCCTTTGAGTGTCACCTCCCTTGATCTGCATGTATGCTTTTCACAAAGGGATGCTCAAAAGCATGTACAGGTAAATCATGCATAAGGTGATGTTTACAAACAGTGCTTTTCCTTGTGCTTTTACAGACACCTGTCTTGCCTGTTCACTCAGGCTGTAACCTGTTTGAGGAAGGAGATGGTGCATACGTGCTCTTATTGTGCCAAACGTAAGAGGGACTTGATCTTTAGTTTTTGCTAGTATTAGAAAAGAAGTCCAGTCCAGTCCATATCTAGGTTAGAATTAGTATTATCCTCTGTATTGCACCATAAAACTGTAGGAGGTTAGGAACTTGGTTTTTCTCATGTTATCAGAAAGGGCATACGTTCAAAGTCATAAAAAGGAACTATAATCTTGTGTTTAAGGCACAGGCTACCATGATAAACTCACTGGGAATCCTCAACTGCTGTTTGATGCACACCAAGGAGTCTTCCTGATGACTACTTGTTGCTCCTTCCCTTCCCGAGTTCTCTGATGCCTGCTCTCCACCTAATCAAGGAGCTTTGAAGGCACCACGTTGTGCTACGTGCTGGAGAGATGGGTGCTTGTTGTGGTGTGATGGTGTCCTGGTTCGTAGATTCATCATGGCGTTCAGTGTGATGAGTTCTTTTATCAATTTATGTTGCAATTGCTCATAGCTCATGCGAGGTTAGGGTAAATGTACATGAAGTTATTTACTTGCTGCTTCCAAAACAGCCAACAGTATTGCATGTTTTCCTAGAAGATATGAGAGGAGAGGAAAGGAAAGAATACTCTCATTTAATCAGCTTACACTAAGATTAGACTGGAAAGGTGGTGCTGTCGCTTGTAGTTTGCTGACACTTGTCAGAGATTCTCTTTTTGCCTGCCTTATGCCAGAGGTTGCCTACACCAGAGACAGTTCCTTTCGCAGCTAGTCTCCTTTTCAAAGTCCTGCTGGAGGCGGAAGCAGATTTAATGTTTTTCTTCCAAATTTGTTTTCCTTATTCAGGAGACAGTCTTGCCAGTTCTCTTAACTTAAACTACTTTTTTGTCTTCCCTGGAGATGCAGATGTCTCTTGATTAGATCAGATGTCATCTCTTGTCATTGAAAAAGTAATTACCTCCCTGTAGTTGACTCAGCATGAACCTTTCAGTAGTAGGGTCTCTTCTGCTGAACTTTCTGGTGGCGCAGTTTGTATGTTTGTAAGCACACCTCCTATGGACAGCTAAATGGGATAACTGCCTGTAGTCTGTTACCAGTTCCAAAGATGAAAGACAACAGTAATGAAAAGCTCTGGGTAGACAGCAACTCTGAGATGATGTATTCCCCTCTTCAGTATCGCAAGGAGACTGGCAACAGCTATAATTAGGAGGATTGAACCTTCATCCTTCTCTATACCATTTGTTTATAATTAAATAGTCATTTAGCCTTTTCAGCCTTCTTCCAGCTTAAACGTCTTTAACACAGGAGGACTGTTATATTAATAATATACAATATTCAGAGTCTATGTTAGTTTTCCTTTTTTTTTTTAAACTGAATTAAGCTGAGACTATAGGCACTGGAGAACTCTGAGCATTTGGAAAAAAGAAACCTGAGGTTCTAATTGCATGATTCAGAATGAAGTTTCCACAATTTCTCAACATATGATCTTACATAAAGGAATTTGTCTCAAAGAAAAGATCATTATTAAGGTGCATGGAATTAATTCCTCCTTCAGCAGTTTAGTTATGGGCAAAATGCCCAGGCTAAATGAGCTTTTAAGGCTCTGCACTTAGTGATGCATTTGTCCTTTTTTATGCTTGATTGATTTGATTATATTTATCAGATTAACAGAAATTGATTAATTGTCCTCCCTTCAGAGAACTACTAGAAAATAGCCGCATCGTTGGGGGCGGGGAGGGGGAAGGAATTCTTTATCTGTCCGAAAGCTATAAATGACTTTGTAATCACAGCAGAGAAAGTGAAAAGTCTAAGCTTGTTTTCATATTCAGATTGGCTTACACATATACAGATAAACTAGCTGAACTACTTTATTAGCCAAGTTTACTTCAGGACAGATTCGTCCAGCCACTGCTAGTACTCAAAACTATTCAAAGCTTCACTTTACGCTCCTGGATTTAAAAAGTAAACAAAATGGTAGGTAGAGGCAGAGACTGAAAGGTTGCATTTGTCTGGTTTCCTAGCGAATCTGAACCCACATGTAATATCACTGATGCTATGCCTACATGAACAAAGTAATGGCACCCAAATCATATATTTCCTGAAGAAAAAAAAATATAACAGCCAGTTGAAAACAGCTAATTGTAGGTAGTGCTTTTCAGAGGTATAAATTTCTATGCTTTAAAATCAAACATCTAATAAAATAATGAAAAAGAAATTCAAAGAACTCAAAATGTATTTGTTATGGCCTTTCTATAAAATAAGACACCAAGGATTAATTTGAAATAATACTTCTGACTTTGATAATTTTAGTTTGTCTATGTACCTAGTAGGTGTAGCCTGAGACCTGTAGTGTAAAAAGTGATTCATTCAATCATTTGTCTGATTGCCCACTAAAATCATGGAAAAGGGATTTTTTCCATATATCAACGACTGTCCATATTCAGGTTTCTATTCAGGGATGCAATTTAATGAACTACAGTAGAATTTAGGAATGAACATTCCTCATGATGTGTAGAGGATTCACCTGTATTATCTTTTGAAAAGTTGAAAGTAGATTTGATAATAGTGATTTATAAGGTACTATGCACAATTGCAGAATAATGCTTTTTTTCTTGCTATGGTTGCTATACTTTGGGCTTTAGCATTTGAAAATTCAATGGCAAGAAGCAATGAAAAGTTTTTTCGTATGTTACATCAGGAATGGTGATAAAAAGAAAAAGTGTGGAGTAAAAGAATTTAGGGTGCTGGTACTGAGTCATTTCATGCCAGTTGGGGGAAAAATAGTAAAATTCTTACAATCTGTATTGCAGGAAATCAAACCTGACATTTCCAGAAGTGTTTTACAAATTAAAATGCTTGGCAGATAACTAACTTCTGCCTTTGAAAGGAGTGGATGTTAGGGCAGGTTAGAAGAGGTGGTCATCCAAAAATATGGGCCTCCCTCCTTCGAATGGCCCTCTTCCTTTCTTTATTTAGCAGACTCTTAGGAAACCCAAAGTGATTTTAGAGGGCCTTTTGAGAGTACCAAGAGCTGGGAACATGAAGGATGCCACTTTTCCATGAGAATGGAAAATTAGGAGAGGTTGACCACAGCTGGCAGTCTTGAGAGCCTGCTGTAGGGTGCTTGAGGGTGGCTGTCCCAGCTGAACAACCTGGAGGTGCCCCAAGGGGCAGCTATCTGGGGAGCCAGGGATGCTTTACATTACAGTATGTGAGGTGCTTTAATGGGGGAGCCGGGGGGTGGGGAAGGCTGCCCGACTGCCTTAGCTCTGGGCCCCCAGGTTACTCTGGATGCTTCTTGCTGCTTGATGCCAGGGATGATTCACCAGGCCCCCCAGCTGGGCCAAGTGAAGCTGAGGTGCTCTAGGTTGCAGCAGCCGATGGGGCTGCGTATAGGCAGCCAGTTTGAGGAGGCCACCCAAGATCACTCTGGCAGAGGGGAGAGACCCGATGAATCCATCCTCGTAGGGGAGAGAGATCCAGAAAAAATAGCTAGCTGTCTGTGGTTGTCTAAAGGAGAAAGCAAGACTGCAGCTTGCCTGCAGCACCTCTCTATTCATGCTAAACTAATGAGTTTCAAGGGGCTTGGGGTAGTGTGTGATGCCCATACCACTATCCCTGTGCTAGTTGTGAGCTTAGTGAATGATGAGGGCATGAAAAATGGCAAGATGGCTAAAATTCTGTGTACAAAACATAATAGAAATAGGTATCCATGCTCAGGTATCCTCTAGAGAGGACTGCAGCAGAAAAACCTGGAGGGTGTAATTTTTCTGTCCTTACTGGAAAAGGATGTGGTAATAGGAAGAAAAGAACTGTGTGGTTGTCTGAAGCAGGCTGTCTGCAGGACATGCCACAGGTTTTCACTATTGAAATGCACCTTTCTCCTCATGTTTCTTAAGCAGTCCTCCGCATTCAAAGACAGAAGCATAGGAACACAAGAAGTAATTAGTCTGAATGACTACCAATGCACCACACATTCCTTTTCAGATGGGTGATTGTACTTAAGCATATAAAGTCATACAGCGATTATCTGGTTGCATGATTAATTAGGAACTTTTTCTAGGCTATTTAGTATGAAAGCAGATTTCTGATTTAGAATGTTGGAGTATTTTCCACATTTATCTCCTAAGTAGTCTAAGTTTGTACACCAGTGGATCAACTGGTTCACTCCCTGACTTCCTAACACCTCCCTTTCACACCTCATTCCCTTCACTCAGGTTTTGGTAGCTCTAGGCTGTTACATTACAGATGTCTGTGGTGCGTTGGGCGGAGTCTCATTTGACTCTGTCAAAGGTGGCTGTCTGCTTACCACAGTCTTTAGTGAAAATTATATTTGCAGAAGGTTTGTAAAGTTAGATATGGTTAATATGTATATAACTAAAGGAAATTTCCTGGAATCATCCTTGTGGGTTTTTTTGTTTTTTTGTTTTTTTTTTAATGCAGATAGCTCTAAGGAAGGTAACTGGGCCCCCTTCAGATCCCACAAAGTCTGTGGATTTTGAATTAAAATTTTGACTTGGTCTCAAGGAGTGTCTCAGCTGCCCTAAAGATTGAGAGCCCTGGCATCTGTCTGTATGACCTAGCACTTACTGAATTCCTTATTCCTTGAGTTGAATGCAAATATGGGAAAACTACAGTGAAATAGGGTTTTTTTGTTTGTTTCTTTTTTTAGGTACCAATCATAGTTAACTGCAAATTAATGTCTTTATTTCTCATCTTCTGTTGTTAGAGTTTGATTTCCAGTTAAAAGGGGGGAAAAAAAAGAAATTGATCACAAACTTTCAGAAATCCTCTAAAACAATCTATTGGGATGTTAAGAGTTTTGTTAGTTGTGTTTTGTTTTTTTAACTCTTGTTTTTTTGCTCTGCTACCAAAAGAAATAATGCCTTTAAATTCCAGATAACTACAAATGCATCACATATCTTCCATCATTCTGTAAAATTAGCTGACAATCCAGAAAAATGGCTATGAAGGAGCATACCAGTAGTGCTTTGATTAAAAGCAGTGATGCACTAAGTTTCTTGCGATTACATTTTTAAAATGTATTTCTAGGTCAATAATGTGACTATTGAGAGTAATTGTCAAAATGAACATCTGACCCTAATTGGTATTGATCTCTTTTTGGAATATCAAAAGTTGGTATGTGAAAATAGCGTTAAGAGGCTGAGTCAAACTGAATGGGGAATTACAGAGCTCTCATTCCATACTTAACTCACTCCATTGAATTACATTTTGCCCTCTTGTGCTCATGAGTGGGCATTTATTGACATAAATGGATGTCTCTGTATTTCTGAATGTAGGATATATCCTTTTGTATCTGGAGATAATATTGCGTTAGGGAATAAAAACACTTTTTCGCTCTCTTAAAGCGTGCAAATAGCTGCTTCCTCCGGTGCCATGGCTGGGATGCAGAAGGCCAAGAGTGAGTGAAGCATTTCAGGGCAAGGTATGTTCCTTGTATCTCTATGAGCTAGTTCAGCTAAGCAGGAGGCGCTGCTGTGTCCACACTGTGCGTGGATTCCTTTGGGGGCTGTGGGGGATCTATCAAGCATGAAGCATTTCTGTTCCCTTTATGTTCTGAGGGCAAAATGTCTGGAATTTGGCCTGCTGCCTCTCTCAGGTCAGGAGAAGCTAAAAGGGTTTTTTGGTCCTCGGAAGTATCCAGGACTACCTATGCCTAAACTTTATTAATATTTTTAAAGGATTTGGAAAAACAGATGAATGTTCAGGTCTTTCATAGTGTACAAAGGCAGGAAAATTTTATGATGGTGTTTCTCCTAGGTAGTTTGTGATCCCAAATACATGTTTTTAATGGAATGTTTTACAAAACACAATCCCAAATACTTTCAGGCAAAAATAACAAAATTCAAATGGTGTATGTGAAACGAAGGCATGTGAGAGAGAGTTTTACTTTTTTATAATTTTATTTTTATTTTCAAATTGCTACTATTAGAAACCAAATAATGGAACTTAGTAAGGACTGGAAAATCTTGTTTTAAGTTATGTTGCTTGGATGAAGAAATGGGCTACTGATGAATTTCTGGAATGTGAGTTTTCCCCCCTTTTACAATGTACTTGTAATTCAAATACTAGAATTTATTTCAGGTGGAACTGTGGACAACATCATTCTTTCGTTCATGTAACTAATGTGAATTAGGTTAGTCGTAATGTAGATAGCAGACCTAAGTTCTTGCCAATGACACTGCAGTTAAGTGTACCTGGAATAATTACTGTGTCAATGGAAATGTCTGAGACACTACAATTAACAATAGGAAAAGGGGTGTATGAAGCAACTGAAATTAGCATAAAAAAACAGAAGTGTATGAGACTGCAATCATGGTAACATCATAATGTGGAGATGTTGCAATTGACATTGTGTAATGGCTTAGATGTCAATGGAACAAGTCAGAGAAACAACTTCGAACAAATGAATAAAGAACTTTAATGGCATGATATTCGTTGGCTCAAGAATTATAATATTAGTGGTATTGAATCTATAGTCAGCTGTTAAAAATGCTATAAAGTGTGACTGCTGTGCATAGCTGCTGTTTCTCAGTATTCAGTGTGTTGGCTGTCTTCAGCAATATTTTTTTGAGGATGTTAAAAAGCAAAAAAAATCTTTTAAGGATTAGGACATAATAGGTTTTTTTTATTATTAAAGTTCTTTACTCTGAGATGTTTTGACCCACAGAACTAAATCTGTCAAAAGGATGTAATCAAAGGAGTCTCATTCACTGTCTTTGATTGCCTTAAAATTAATCAAATGGTGTTAACCTTGATCGAAGAAAGTCAAAGCAATTGCAGAGGAACAACCTAAACGTCTCTGTAGCTCTGCGTTTCGCAGGGAGAATGTTGGGAAGATGGTTTCAGGGGCAGATGGAAAATGCCTTTGCAGTACCCTACCACTGTGTGCTGTACTTTTCAATGGCTGCTAGCAAAGCAGTTTCAAAGCTTCAGAGGGCTGTTGTTTCTAGCTTGCTCATGCTCACTTGCTAGGAAAAGCTGTTAACCAGGAAACAAAAAGATGTTCAAAAGCTTGTATGCTAGTGTGTTTGAAAAGGAGGAGGAGTAGTGCTTGCATTTCATCAAGGTACTGATATACTTTCCAGCCCAAAGGAGTATTTCACATTCTTAAATCAACAGGAGTCCAGGAGCTCTAAGAGAGTTAGCTGAGGAACCTTGAGAAGCTCGTTTTAATGGAAATTGTGATCAAGTAAAAGCTCAGAAGGATCTGAAACAAAGGGCAAGTGGGATGACACAGGCTATGTTATGTCTGTCCTAAACAAAAGAATGAAAAATGTCAGGAGGAATTCAATTTAAAAAGAATGAAGGATAGCAATGTGGTTAGTAACAGAAAATCTTTGAAAAGATTCTGTATTTGTTTAACAAAGTTACCTGCATGAAATAAATCAGATTTTGTAAGCATATTGGCACTGTCGCATGACATTTGGCTAATAATTGTGTAGAGCGTAATTAAAGCTTATGTTAAATGAATTAAGAATCAGTTGTTTGACGGACTTCATGAAGTCAGTGTCAATGACAAAACATCATCAAGTGTGGCACTTCGAATGAAATTCCGAAGGGACAGGTATTATGCCCGGTGCTATTCAACATTTTTATCACTCATTTCAAAGTACGTATGAAATAATCTCTGATAACTAAGAAAAAGGAATGAAGGCTATACCTACAAAGCAGAGGATAGCATCTTGAAAAGTAATACTAGCTGTGGAAGAGATCCAGATAGTCAACTGAGCGATGAAGACTTGGCACAATGTTATGACTAAGAGAATTACTATAAGGTCCAAACTAAGGAATGATTAGAGAAAGGTGATGATGTTAGTATTATTGAGTACAGCATTGCTGATGCTAATGCTGCAATATTGTACCCCTTCTAGGTGACTACTTTTTAAATGATTTTTGCAAAATTGGAGACAATGCAGTAAGCCACTGTCGCGGCCCGAAAGGAGTCGTTCAGGACGACCTCCCTCCCCTTGGGGCCAAACGACCAAGTTCGTGATGCCCTTGGACTGAATTAAGGTGAAACGACACCAGCCAACCGGTTTTAAGATTTATTAACACAAAGATAAGGCATGTGGTCAAATAGGATAATTCAATGGCGAATACTGCAACTAGCTAGACAAAAACAGATCTTACCAACATTCAACAAAAGAGAGGGAGAAAGAGAGAGAGAGAAAGATATCACCACCCGTGGATCCAGCGGCGTCCTGTTGGTCCTCTTCCTTTGGGAGTCTCGGCAGTGGGGGGGCTCCCGTCTGGTGGTAGGTGGGTCCTCTTCACCCTGGGTGTAAGTTTTGGTGGTGCGCGTGCAGTAATTACAACTCGAGTTGGGTCCGACCCTAGGTTAGCTCGGAATGACACGCGTGCAGTGGTTACAGCTCGAGTTGGGTACCTCCAAAGAGGGACCCTGAACAAAGAGATCCCTGGGCAATTATAGCTTTTTCAAATTAAGTTTCCCACCCCCCCACGTGGTAGTTCAGACCAATAGTAATTTTTGAGTCTGGGGTCTCCTGCTCCTTATTGGATCTCATCGTTGTTCCTAAGCAGGCTGTTTCTTTTCTCCCTTATCTTTTCTGTTGCAGTTTCTGCCGACAGGTGTGTCTTCCATCCTATAGGTGTGTCTTCCTTCCTCGGGTCCCACCATCATCTCTCAAGGTCTTGACAAAGAGGTGGTAACTCCAGCAATTAGCACTGTTTCAGCAGTGCACAGGAATGCAAATTGCTGGTAACTCCCTTATCGTTCCCGCTTGCACCAGCTCTGGGGCCCTTTCTCCCCAAACTAGGGAGTGCGGCCTAAGGCTTCAGCAAATTTAGCCACTCATGCCAAGCAAGTTTTATAGAAGTTGTGCTAAAAACGGATCCCAGAGTCTCTGCCCGATTGTGGTCTCGTTCAGTGCAGGCTCGGTGTGTTCCGGGTGGTCGCAGGGAGACCAGTTCGGGGGTCGCAGCAGCCAAGTCCTGTTTCCGCCAGGGACAGATGGCTTGTTCGGGGTTACGGCCTGCCTGCACTCCATGCACCAAGAAATGTTTAAGGCAAAAAATTCATTCATCTGTCCGCCACAGCCACAATGGTAGAAAAAAGGCCTGGCAGTAAGCAACTTAGAGCTCGATCTATATATTTTATCATAAAATTAGTAAATGGGGTGACTGGCTTACAGTGTAGAAGAGAAATAATAGCAGGCAGTCAAGTGTTCCTTAGTTAAAACCTGAGAATCAATATTTATACATTCAAGTATAACTGTTTAAGCTGGAGAAATGAACAGGTTTTTAAAATAGCTTGTGGCTAACATCTGGAATTACAGGACGAAGAAGAGGAGAAACTTTGAGAAAGCAGAAGTTTGCTCTCAAGACAAGGCTTGGATTCCTTTCTGAGGTGTTAATTTTATCTAAATAGAAGTTATTGGACTTAAATTTCACAGGTTAATTCCATTAGGATGCTGTGATGTGTCAGAGACCAGACTACAGGTAGTGCAGTGATGCCTTCTGCTCGGAAGGCCTGTGAAGCTGTGAAAGTTCTAGTTGTTACTGTGCTCTTTCCATCAGCTGCTGAGTAGTTTCAGGCGTGCGTATGGACACTGCTTGATTTATCTATCAAAGTGAGAAAATAACAGCAGTGTCTTTAGCAGGTGCAAATTTTGCTTTTCCCCTACTGTGATGCTTGCCACGTGTCCCAAACCTGTGGTGCCCTGATTGCATTTGCGAGGGAGCCAGAATACGTTGATTCTTTATTTTGCTCGGTTCTCTTTGTTGGTTTGGTAGCTGTATGTCCTTCTGAACCTGGGCTGAACCAGCAGCTGGAGTAGTTTCCATCTTACCCCTTAGTTTTATTAAAGCAAAAACTGTTAACAGATCATTTCCCTGTCTCTGCCTACTGTGAGGTATATCTCAATAGAGGAATAATGTTGTAGACACTAGTTTCTTGCTTCTAGAGATGATTATTGGAGTTTTCAAGGGTGGGAGAAATGGGCTTGATCCTGTCACCCTGGGTGAATGGAACTACATGAATACCAGTCAGTCGCAGTCCCTGTGCAAAAAGCATCTGGGGTGAGAAGAAAATGCAAAAATTGCAGGCTGTCACTGATCTGTGAAATCAGTTGCACTTACAGGAACATATCAGAGCGTTTCATTGAATGAGAGTACTTTTTTGTCAGGAGGTTGATCATAGTATCTGCTGTTTGCTTGGATCAGGGCATAAAACTTCTCTATAATAAGTAATCTGTGGGGGTTTCTTCTTGGTCACCATGTGTCACCGTGATGGGATTTAGGTGCCTAAAGGCTTGTAAAAATGTGGTCATAAGAATCTTACCTAAAATGCATTAAAGAAAGGAGAGCCTGTCTGTTGACTTAGGTGAGCCGAACTGTGGATGACATTCAAATATAAGACACTGAAATTAAACATATTAGATTGTGATGTGTGTATCTCCTGTACTTGTGGTTACCTGAAGCCTTCTTTAGCAGATACATAATTAACGAGCTAGTTACAATATTGAGCACTCATAGCGCAAACTGATCCAGATTCTGCTCTGTTGCATCCTTCCAACTCCAATAGAAGTGATGCAATGCTCCAAAGGGTGAAATTTTGCCCAGAATTTAATATATTCCTGCAGCATCTTGCAAATAGGAAAGGGCAAATATTCTTAGTTCTGTTTCACAGAAGGGGGCAGTGGGCAGTTAAGTGAAAACTGGGAAAGGCTGAGACATGATACAACCAGCTGTGCTAGGGTGCAGCTACCTTCCCTGAAATTTTGCATGTTGCAGGTATGTCTGACAGCCCTCACTTTCTTTATCTGCCTAAGCCATTACCTAAATCAGAGCAAAACAAGCAGAATATCCTGATGACTGCTTGATTAATCTCATGCTGTTGTACTTCAGTACAGTTCGGTGCAGCATAGTACTGAACGACGTATAGTCCAACAACTTACCTGTCTTTCTAGGAAGCACATCAGTGGGATAGAGTTGGAAGCCTTCAACTCCAGACTTCTGCACATGTCAAGAGCCAAGATTTTTGTTATATTATAAGCATCTTGCAAACTCTGAGATGTTTCTGATTCTTAAAATTTCTGATTGCTTGGCATAGTGTAAAGGACAAGTAGTATATATGGGGAGTAAAAAGTTTTACCTTTGAGAATTCAGTAGTATTGTCTAAGGAAAATTAACGCTAATTTGAATGACACACTGTAACTGGATCAACACCATTAGAATTTCAGCTATCCTATTTTGAAACTCTTCGCTCATTTGCAATTCTGTGCTGATATTGCAGTTGTAATCACTTGCAAATCTGAGCTTTAGTGGCAAGCCTGAAACTGTGCACATAACATAACCCCCAAATTATAACCCAGTGATGTTTTAAGACCCTAATATCAAAAGGATGGATTTTTAAAAAACTTTTCTATGCTAACAAATGATTCTAAGCAGTCTGCAGGGGATCAGCTCAATGCTAAAGACAGTTACTGTAATGAAAAGAGCATTCTTACTTTAGCAATGAACAAATATACAAAAGTTATCGTCTTATTAAGATTTTAATGCCATCTGCAGCCAAGGAATTGTGTCTGTAAATAATTTAATCTCCTTAGTTACAACACGTATAGTTTATGATCCTGCTGTACTGAGTCGGCAAAATGTCTCAGAGTTTAAAAGGGTAGGAATAAGCTTCAAGTATCAATACCTCAGGTACTAACACGCTAAGCCTCATTGACTTCTAGGATGTGGTGTAGGGCTCAAAGGGCAGTAGTTAAACAATGGACATGCCTTAAGTCAGAGTTTATTTTTCTGATACTGCTAAACTAATTTTCACATGGAGCCACTTAAATTGCACTTCTCTTGAATATGGAACAACTGTTAAGACACTGTAGGAAGTCAGCTCTACCTCTCCAGGGTTGTTTTTCTTCAGGAGGCAGGAAAAAAAGCAAACATTGAAAGGTCAGCAGATGGGTGTTAGTTCAATCAATACATCGAGTATGAAGCTATGATTTTGTGTATTAACCATAAACCCCACTATTATGAACAGTGCAGAAGCTCTGAAAACCTTAGTCCGTTTTACAAATCTGCTATAGCTCATTGATTGGCAAATGGGGCAGGAGAGGCTTTTAATTAAATTTGTATGTGGTGCCTCTGCTGTAAATTAGTACCAAATGGCTGGGCTTGAGGTATTATATAAATTTCTTAAGTACAACTAGCTCTTCCTCAAGTTAAATTAAGGGCAGGGAAACATTAATCTCAGTAAATACTGTATGTATCTTTTTACAAATGACAGCTGAAAATGAAGTTACAAATTCTCACAAAAGGTTTTTCTTAATTGTCTGACAAAGTGCTAGTTTCTAGTAGCAGTATGTCAGTGTGTGCTAGTGATACTTTTGCATAGCAAATTGCTAACTATATGAATATATTTTCCTCTTTCCCTCTTTCCTTATGACAATGATCAAGCAGCAATTTCAGCTCTACAAATCTGCATTAAATTGGATGAGAATCTAGGCTCAAATTTTAAACCTAATGCAATAAATTTATCTGCCAGCCTTATAAAGTAAATTCTGCTTGATTTGACCTTTTTTCTTTCTAATTTGTTTCACTGTGAACCAAAGAATACACTTTCCATTTTCTGTAAGTTGCAAGCAGAGTCAAGTGCAAGAGGGGCAATAATTTGGCCCATGTAGAATCTATAGCTGAAATGGGATTAAATGACTAGTTATTAGACTGTATCACTACCTTAAAGCAATGCTTCTAGTTCTGCATAATTCTTAAAAAAAAAAAAAAAAGAAAAAAAAAAAAGTAATTACATGCTAAGCTGCTATAGAAAACTAAGATCTATCTATAAAAGTTAACATTTCCTGAAAAATACAAGGAAATGACAAGGAGCTTTGGTTGGAATTATTTCAAGGGAATATTTCTTTCAAGAAAGAACAACTGTTGAATGCCACTCATATAAGCATTTAATACTTTTTAAAATTGCAAAATTTGTTGTTGGAAAACAGCAATTTTTCAGTTAAAAAAGAAGCTCCTACCATTATAACTTTAAATTATAAATTGAAATTGCATTTCTCAATAACTGACAGAAAGTACCCCTTACACTTTTATCTCTGCTAATGTGCATGCAGTTGGTTGTATAAGTCATGTAATACTGGTTTTCTTTACACAGTATTTTAGTTAATATTATGAATTTGAAATTGCCATTTCAATGCAGAATTTATATTTTGGAAATTCTCAAAGATCTTTTCCTAAAAACTTTGCATATTTATATAAGTTTCTTCAGTATTTAGTTTATCTGGAAACAAGTTTTTTTCTGCGTTTTGTAAATAAATGATTCCCTTTTTACAACACATTCTCCCTTCCTTTAAATTCAGCATGCCTGAGGCTTTTGAGTCTTCCCCTACAGCTTCCTCCTGAAAGCAAAGCTGAGAACTAGGACAGTTTTAACCACTAACTAATAGTCTTCATTTTTGTGGTCAAGTTCAGAGGTCTTTTCCTATACCTGCTAGGTTCTTCCCACCAGCTGTGCCGCTTCAGAATGGCAGTGCTATCAGTAAAAGGACAGCTGAATTTGCTAGCTTGGAAGAATGGGTCAAGAGTAGAGTTTATTCCATGATTAACTGTGATGAGAAGCCAGTCTGTGGGTATGTGTAACAGGAGTGGATTGGCAAGGAGCTGCCAAGATGCAAGACAAGAAGAAATAGGTGAGATGTAGGAAACATATATTGGATGAGCTGGTTTTCTTTCTTTCTTATGACATGATATTTCTGTATGTTAGGAAAAAAACTTGAAGAAGTTAATTAATATTATCAGTACTATGTTATGAGTTCTTCAGTATCATTGGTGTGGAAAATTCAAAAACATAAGTCCTTTTACAGCAAATTTGTCGTGATTTTCCTTCACTTTGAAAGTTGATGAGATTATTGTGAATATTAAAATTCTTATTTTTTCAAGTATGTCATAGGAAAAAATGATAGTTGTAAACTACGGATTTCTTGGAGCTTGGCATCCAAAGGCAAGCATATTGGCACCTCCAGAAGATTTGGCAAAGCAGTAAGGGCTGGCTCAGGCTTCCCCAAGAATATCAGGGCGTCCCGAGTCCAGTGCTAAAGGACCACTGCTGTAATACGCTGTGTAGTAACGAGCGTTTTTAACTGGGGCTGTAGCAGGTATTTTTTTCAGAGGAGAACCTGCATAACACACAGCAGCAGGTCATGTGGGAACAGAGCTGAACAAACGATCGATGTTCTGGTGAAGTCGGTGGAATAAGTCTTGGCTGAGAAAAAGGAGAAATGTTAATGCCTTTAATGCAAATGGCATGAAACCAAACAAATTATCAATGTCACTTTGGGTCAAAACATTACATAGTGTTTAAAAATGGCCTTTTAATTTTTAGTCTACCTTTAAACAATTCCATTTATTTTTTCTTTTTTTAAGTTAGGACTCTTTTCAATGACAAAATGTTTTGAGACAGAATAGAGGTTTTAATAATAAACTTGTGAAATAGAGCATTTTGGCACTTCCAGATGAAGCATTTTCTTTAGAAAAATATCTAAATAAATTGCTTTTGACATTTCTAAAATGTTCTCCTCTCTACTGTTTCCTCTAGCAGCATTAATAAAGCATATCCCCAGAAAAGTATACCCTTTTCCTCTAGAGGTCTGAGGGCAACAGCTTCAGAAGCCAAAATAGTTGAAGGAAAAAGAACATTGAGAAAATCAGTCAAAACACCTCTGCTTTTTACAGTCCTGTTTCTTCCCTTAGATTTATCCATAGCCCGTGGTCCAGGAGGCAGTTTTGCTTCTGGCCTGGGGAAGCCAGGCAAGCTGCTCAGTGCCCCAGAGCCACCCTGGCAGTGAGCCCCAGTGATTCTGGGCACCAGGTCCACCAGTGCCTCCCTGTTTTCCAGAGGCAGCCTTTCTAAGGTTTGGTAGAGGGTTCATTTGCATCCCAGCTATTCTTCTGCATGAATGTACCTTACCAAACTAGCTAAGGTGAAGGAGAAGGAGGGCAATCCTCCACCTCAGGAACACCTGTCTCCAAGAAGCCTTTGGGCTTTTTTTGTTCTTGTGTTTGTTCCTTTGATTACATCTTTGTTTTAACTTCTGGCATTTATGTAGATCAGGATCAGAAAGACTCCTTTAAAGTGTTGTAGGCTTTATATACTAAACATAAGAACAAAAATTTTACAGAAGCTCCTTGCTCTTTATGTAGTAGACTGCATCCTTTCTGTATAGGTATCTCATTACAAAATATAGGCTCATAGATATTCCAACTGGCAGTATAGATTAGGCTGGTTTTCAAGCTGATTGCATTATACTAATTTCAAATAATGCTGTTGTGTTTTGATTCTTACTATCTAATCAGGGAAGAAGATACTTGGTGAAAATACAAACTTTGCTAAAAGAGGATCTAGAGCTATACATAGAATTTACCAAAGACTATGAAGTAGAGCTAGCTGGATGGTTATCTTCTTTTTTGAAGTACAGATTTGTCAAAAGTGGAACATTTCCTGAAGATGCTTTCTCTGAGAAATATCCACTTCAAAATGAAGAATTAGGGGGAAAAAAAAGACATTTTAGTCCAATTGATTTGTTTTATTTCAGTAATTTCAGAGGGCTCTTTGATTTTCTTTGGTAAGGCCTAGCTTCAGAATTAACTTTGTCTTCAAGTCTTGAAATGAATGCTCAAATGAGCCATTTCTGCCAGTGCGTACCATTTACTACTGTTTTGATTTATTGAAAATTTTGAATTTATTCTAGAATGGAAGACAGGTTGAGATAATTCTCAGTTGAATAAAGTGTTAGTATATTGAAGGGGACCGAGCTTCATCATGAGCTCCCTTGTTAGAACCATGCATGTAAACAGATTTAGAAAAGAGCCTGATTTTGCAAATGTTCCAGGTCAAAAATTAAAGGAGTTGGACAGGTTTTGGTAATTGGATGTTATTTTGCCATCATTCCCATCATGCTGCTCCCTGAACTCCTCTTTTTTTCACCCCAGGCAAAAGTCCCGTTGCTAAAACTGCAGATATGCAGTTTCATGTGAAGAAAAGTAGAGTTTTGGCCAAAATACCTTCATTAACTCTGACCTGACAATACCACTGAAGTTGACAGAAACTTGGCAGCTATATTTCACTGATACAGTCACCAGACTTTACTGGGAGTAGTAGTTTAGCTGCCATTAAGAGCTGAATGTTCTTACTTACCATTTCCAGACTTTGCAAGACATTTCCTAAATACAGTAGTATTTTGTGCTTCAGTAGCCATATTTTCTGTTAACCCTGTATGATCTAGAGGGGTTTTGGTTCTAAGCATTGAATAAACACAGTATAAAACTCTGGCTCTTTTGATGTCCATATAAGATTTTATTCCATTTAATTCAGCTATATCAATACTGAGAGACAGTGATGCAAAGCACTTCGAATCTAAAGAAACAGGGATGGGAAGGGAAAAGGATTAAATGATTTGAACAAAATCTCACAGCATACTAGTGACAGAGCTCGATTTTGTGACCCAGTTCTTTCAGTTTTCAAGCCAGAGGCCCTCATTACTAAACCACAATGCCTGCTGTGATTAGCAAAATGGTCAGAAGTGTAGAAATAGAGAATAGTTAAACTAACTGGGGTTTTGATCAATGTTAGAGTTGTACTCTATAACGCTCCACAGCTGCCTGCTGCAACAACAGATGGGAAACTTTGTAGAGTTGATAACATTGCTGAATGCAGAAGCTACCTGTGCTGAAAGTGCCAGAGGGCAGCGTGATACAGGAGGTATTTTCCTGAGGAGAACACGCAAGGCCAACTTCTTATTGTCAGTTTAAGTATATAGAGAAATTGGATGAGAAATTAGTATTAAAATAGTTAATGAACAGTGAGTCCACTTATTTTTGTGCAAGTTTGTCTTGCATAATATTTGAACATGAAAGCATCTTTGGGAATCATTTTCATGCAACTTTTCAATTAAATTTTGTTGCATTGACAGCAGTTCAATTCAACATAAAGCCCTTTGATTTATAATTTAATCATTATACATAATACACTAGTATTTATAAAATTTGTCGTCATATTCTCGGTATAGTTGTACCAAAGCTGCTAGAGTTTTCTGGGAGACAGGCTCTCGAGAGTGTGCTGCCTCTCGCTGCGCAACTCCAGCTTTCAACAGCCATTCATTTAAGGATGTTTCAGATCCAAATTTCAGAGGTTTGGCCTGTTTCTAGTTACTACGATGTCATTAGAATATGAGCTTGACGTGCAACTGAAAGACCTTCAGAAGTCTGTCTGTTTTCACTTGTGACCTCTAAGCAGTTTTATATAAAACCACACATCATATTTTAAGGAATCTTATCACTATTGTATCTGAATACCTATGTGAATGTAGTTTTTGTTATTTATTCCTCAGTATGACAGTTATTTATATTATAGCAATAGAAGAGAAAAGTTGATTCCTTGGCAGGAGAGGACATTTTGACTGATGGTTTTTGCAGCTTAAGTCAATCAGTCAATCAACTTCTTTCCTTGCAAGAAAGAAACATTTTTTATGAAGCAGTGCACTGTAGGAAAACGTGATAGAGAAGACAGATTTGAAGCTGAATTAATGTTTAATTCAACTAAGATCTGTTTTTCTTTTGCTAGAATTTACATGCTTTTTATCAACTTTCTTACTTTTCTGTCTAAAGGCTTTTGAGCTAGAGGGAATTCAAAGTAGCAGTTGCATTGTTTTGGGAAAACAAGCATCTTTGAATAAAGATTTGTATTTTCTTCCTGGTTTTGATATGCTTTAATGGCTTTCTGAACTAATTTTTGATGCCCATATTTTACTTCTATCTGTCTGCTATTGCAAGCATTATTCACTCTTAACTTTTTTGAATGGCTACAAAATACTTTCTTTTTAGTGCTACAGGGTTTTGGGCAGGGGGAACAATCCATAAAGGTGATTTGTTTTCATCGTTACACTGGTGGACAAGTAGCAGGTAACTTTGATATAGATGCTACCTGCAAACTGAGAGATTACCCAACTGTAAGAATGCCAAATATTGTATGTTTGATATTTGGAGAACACCAAATAGCAAAGCTGAAAACAACAAACTCCAGTCAGCTAAGATTTAGAGCATGTACAGAAATAATTGAGGGAAATTTCAAGTGAAATTGATCCAAAGGAAAATGATAGCTGGAAAAAACAGTAGTATAGGTTTTTCTTTGAGAGGTATCTTACATGGACAGGAAAACCTAATAGTTCTGAAAGATGGAAAAAGCTGAAAGGCAAATACAGTGTAACATTTGAGAGAGTAAAATGGGGAAAATAGATATCAATCATTATAAATTAGAAATATTGATATTCAGAAAACTGGTAAGATATGCTGAGAGAAAACCTCAGCTGAGAAAGGGTCAGTGTTGGTGGTAATATTCATATAGCTGATTTATAACTAATAGTAGCATATTTATGTAATACCAGTGTGTACTGTGGGAATTCTCTGCTACTACTTGGAATTAAACTAGTCAGTCCACACTACAAAACAGTGTCTTCTGCTTCTCTTTAATACTGGGTCCATTTATATAACTTTTTTCAGAAAATTTCATGAAATGGATTAATTTCTCTGAGCCTTTAATTGATCCTTCATGTTTTAGATTTTTACTCTATGTAATAAGGTTCAATGGTTAGTGAAATAATATTATTTAAAAGATGATAAGGTCTTGTCAGACTTCAATTTTACCAGCTTGTGGGGGGAAAAAACAGGAAATGCCTTCCTACTTGCTGCCTTAAGTCTGCTAGATCAGTGTCTAAACTTGGAATTACCAAACTGTCTTGGCTGATGCTGAGTTAGGTAGGAATTGTAAATGAACAAAACTTTTCGGGATTGGGCTCCCATGTGTTCAGGACCTTTGTTTTCTTCCTGTTCTTTCTCTAAACACTTAAAAGTTTGCATGCAAATCCATCATTTCCAAGACCAGATTTTGGCTGTTGTATTCATACAGAGAGTTTTTCAGTCTATAAGGCCAAGAGTCAGATTCCCACAACCTTTTGAGCACTCTCAATTCTAGATGCGTGGTCTCCATAATAGAATTTGCTGTGGAGCCTTAGTCTTCTGGGCTCCTTTCCAGCAGGTGAAAAGACTGCATGCCTCAAAGGCGAATTCAAGAAAGTCAGAGGGGTGAACACAGAGCTGTGGAAATTAGGCAAAATAAATGCTGTTGATAGATTTGTGTGTCTTAAATGCCCTGCTTTCTTGAGGTTTAGGTACTTTACTTGGTTCTATTGTGACTCATCCATTAATGCACTTTTATCTGTTCTGAATCTTCCCCTGGTAAATCTCTTAAGTCTGTTGTTTTTTTAAGAAAAGCAGGGATCACACTTTATTTTAATAACAAAGCCTAAGGAAAAAATTAAAAATGGTGTAGTTGTCTGTCTTTCTTCTAGTAGTATACTGATTAGAGTATGTCATGGGATATAAGCTAAAATCTTGTCAGAGGATGAACTTAAATCTCTCTTCTGCATTGTGGGAAAATGGCTAATAATTGAGTCTACATATAGAAGATGAGTGACCTGGCTGTCAATTTACCTGCTCAGTCTTTACTGATTGAACAATTGTATGTGTGAACCTAGAAGCAGGAGTCAGGATGCTTGCAGAACTTTTAATGTTAAAAACAGTCTTCAGAATATTTTTGTAACCTTAAAGGCCAGGGGAATTTTACCAGGATGTTTTTGAAGATATGACTTCTAGACAGCTGTGCATTAAAAATGTTTATTTTACCATTATGTGACTATGTGAACAATTAGCATGCCCACCACAATTGCTTCAGCATTGCAGGTCAGGATTTGTAATGTTAGCTGTGTGCTCGGTGTGGAGGTAAATTTTGCAGGTGTACTTAAATACAAAATAGTGATGCTCCTATTTGTGGAGTGCTAGCAGACTGATGAATATTCTAATTGCAAGCATCAAAACGTGAAGGCTTGAAGTTGAGTCTTTTGGTGCCACCTGCTGGTACAACTTGGTGTGGAGGTAGGGAAGGGAGCAATGGTTTCTGTTAATAGGCAGATTGGATGGCTGCGTCTTCAAAATCTTGTTTTCAAAATCTCATGTTTTCGGCATCAGCACAGGTCAGAGTTGAATGAGAGTGGATGAGATTATGAATTATAGTAAGTGACTGTCAAAATTATACTTAAACTAAGCTAGCAAGCTTTGTTATTTTAAAGGGGGGGTATTTTCAAGCTGCAGCTAAAAGCAAATGGAACTGTAATAAATATGGTAAGTATTTCTGTTGACTGGGATTTTCCAATGCCTTTGTGTTTCTAACATATCTGGCATTTAAGTATAAAATGCAGAAGATGCTTTTTATTTTAGCAGTCTCTTGTTTGATGAATCATTATAGTCTTCATAAGCATTGCTAAAACAATCTTGCCCTCCAATTAAATCAATTCAAATGGCCAGTTTGTTCTTCAGTGCAAGTTTTTTCTTGCCAGCTACAATTAAAATGTTATGGATGAAATCTTCATCCCATTGAAGTTGTTGGCAAGTTGCCATTGACTTCAGTAGGGTTGTTATTTTGTCTGCAGCTTTTATATAGGCAAATTTATTTCTGGGATGAAGTCAATTATCTTCTCCTAATTGATACTACTTTTCACTGAAGCATCTAGGTGCCACTTGTTTTATTGATGGAGCTGATGAAACAACGAAATGGAAAGTTCATGGGCAACAGATACCCTGCAAGATGATTCATGCCCTTGATGTAAAGTGGTGAATGAATGAAGGGGATTGCTGAGGTTCAGCTGCAGGTGCTCCAAGTTCTCTGCTGGGAAAAAACAGACCTGGCAGTGAGCACCATATCCAGTCCCTTCTTGGAGAACAGATGGTGTATCACCTTGTCTTGTTTAACCTCTTCATCACTTTCTGAATCACCATGCCATAGTTTCTAGATCTATTTTAGCTGTACAGAGAATTTTGTATTTACTTCTAAAGGTCCAGCACACATTTTGAGGAAAGAAAGGCAGTAAGATAGGTTAGTGGCTGGTGTAAATTGAGAAATTTTTACTAAAACCTGTGTTAGGTTGTAACCTGTGTTAGAATATTGTCTAACGTTAGGATAGATTTTGAAGGAATTCTTGGTTTCTTGCTAGTAACAGGGCAAATATTATCAGAGGCAAGTAGTGGGGTGAAAATTTTCATAACTCATTAATGGAGGACCAGAAGATGAGGGTGGAGAGATTTCCAAAGACATCAACTTAAATATAGACTTAAACCAATAGCTGTGCAAGAAACTTGGGGTGGGAGAGGAGGGGGAAATAAGCCAATATAAATTTGGGATGTAAATCTTTCATCCTACCTTTCTATCTTATAGTCTACTAGTTACTACTTTGTCAATAGTGACATTAAGCTTAAAAACATAAAAGTATGTTTTGTTGTTGCAGATAGCTCAGTATTACTGATTCTAAATTTTTCATTAGAGTGTAAAAATGAAAGGTAATGCTACTATCATTCAGGCGTACATCCAGTGGTGAGTCAGCCTTTTTTATTTTTAATTTGATAATATAATAAGTGTGCATTACTGTTTTCTAGTGGAAGCTGACTTTGCCTGCGAGGGAGGGTTGTTAGTTTGGGCTTGGCAGGGCCCTGGCTCCTGAGACGTGGTTTCTGGACAGGGCTGAGTATGGCTGGAGCAGCCAGCATCTGCTCACAGCACAGTCAGAGCAAGCTTGGGTCTGCTTGCAAAAGTCAGCATCAACATCTTCTTACAGGGCATGTAAAGTGCGAGTAGATTTAGCACCTTTATCTCAACCTCTTAGCCGTGGCGGGAGGGCAGGAGAGTGAAGAGGTGAAGGATCTGCATTTTGATTTTGGCATGTTTTGTGAGGAGGACTGGGGGAGCTGATAGGGTTTATTAAAGCAATGTGGAAAGGATATAGCTTTGTCCTAGTGTTATGTGAGTTTCTCTGCTTAGGACCAGAAAAGGAAGTTATTTTTACGCTAATTTTCATGTTCTGCTTTCTCAAGGAAGGGCAGCACTCAGTTGTTTTTTTCAGATGAGCAAAATCACATCTGTTTGAAAAAGACATTTTCACACAAAATTGCCTGTCCAAATCAAGCAGCAACTGTGTATTGTTCTGCAGCAGATCTTTCATCATCAAAGAAATTTCTTAATTCTTTGAAGAAAAGGCTATAGCCCAAATATTTATGTATTATGTTTATGTAATTTTGAATTTGAATACATGAGGGAAAAAACCTTTGTATTTCAGAACTGCATCTGGTTTAATTCAGCGCTAACACCTGCTAGCCTACTACTGATGTGATTAGATTAAGCAGTTTATAAAATATCTTAGGGCTGTCTAATTGAGTCACTTCTGCGTTCAGAGAGAACTGGCTGTTTCCAAGAACTGTGCCTCCCTTTTTACTGTTAACATTTGGCTTGTCCCAGCAATGAGAGAGATCATCTGCAGCATCCTGGTGAATGCGCAGATGGAGATGCTGAAGTGGTAGATGCGTGGATATTAAGGTTAGCCTACCTCAGGTCCTGTGCGGTGGCCATGGGTCTCAGTGCTGTCATTGCTGACAGTGAGCAGGCGTAGTGCCGCAGGCACGCTTTGCCTGATGTTCCTGAGATGCTCAACAATGAAATGTTGCCTTTCATAAATAAATAAATAGTTTCTGGCATGGAAACAAACATTTCTATGCCTTTTCAGTGTATTGCAACAAGACCACCAGTGGGAGATAATCCCAAGTTTCTTTGAATCCTGCTTCCCAAAATTGAATTTCACGTTTTGCAGAGGATCTTGTTTTTCTCACGGGTAACCAGAAGGTCTCTGTATATGCTTTCAAACTTTCGAGCACTTTCCATTCCATAATTTGGATCTGTCTGACTGAAGAAGTAAACTTAAGTCAGTAAAGTGACATAATGTCCTGTTTCTTCTTTGCCGTCATGCTCTATCACCCATTCTGAGACAAGTATGGGCAACAAGACTTACCTCGTTTCTCCATTGTAATTCCTGAATCATTATTTAGATTTCAACTACTTTTAGATGACTAGGGAAATAAGAGCGTTTCTTGCATTATCTTGGTGACTGATGTTCATTGTTGAAGAATCAGATGTAACTTAATGCTAGAAGTGCAAATAGCTTCTAGATTGCAATTATAATGAATAGTTTGGATCATTAATATCCCAATTGAATTATATTGTATGTGAGGTCACTGGTACTTAATGCAACTAATATCTGCCCATATGTGTACATCTGTTAGCTTTTCATTATTTCAGAAGATGCAATTGATATCACAAAGCAACAGTTGTAATGCTTTAGTAACTATTATTAATTATTGTAGCTATTATTTGTATTATAACAATACCCAGTTGTCCGTACTGAAAACTGGAACCAGATGTAAGAGGGATATAACATGTACAGGGAGAAAATAGTATTGCTACTTGCTCGCTCTTCAGTGGCGCATTTAAGAGCGTATATTCAAATTACCTTTGGAAGTGTGATACATGGGTTGGAGAGACATTTTCTCAGAGATGCGATTTTGAATCACCCTGCCCTTGGCTAGGTGCTGCTGTTAATGATTTGCCCAGGTGCCTTGCCAATGGACTTAAACCGGCATCAGTTAGTGCTCTTGGCTGGATCTGTGATGAATAGTAGTGTGCGCGCAGCACTGAAACTGATTGCAGCAGTTTTCTTCTGCCTGGCCTCTTGGACACCGAGTACTCCTGTAGCCTGTGTGCAGCTGTCCAGGAAATAAGCTCCAAGTCTGTCCGCAGCCAGGGTCTTGCAGGTTCTTCAGTAGGGATGAAATACAGTAGCTGCCTTCCTAAAACCATTTTGGTGGTTGTGCCTTGAAAGCATATTATGCAGTGCCAGCAAATACAAACAAAAAGATAGAGGATAAGTATGTTTCCTTGGTTTTCATTGCCTCAATTTGTATTATTTCCAATAATTGTGAAGCACGTCAGGAAGTTTCTTATTTTTGAACTTAATGGCATGTTTTAACCAGGTGAACATATTCTACAAAAATAGTCTGCTTACTAAATTTGCTCTCTAAAATATGTAATTTTTTACAACAGGTAGCATTTCATTATCTGAAATTTAAGTACTTCTGGAGTAATAATAATAGTATTGACTTATAAAATTTCAGGTTTGTGGAAAAATTTAGGATGTTTTGAAAGAAGTTTCATTTAAGTTTCTCACATCGAAAAATACAGTAGGAATAAATTATAACTTTGTGGATTTAAATGTTTGTATTTGTAAATATCTTGTATTTCATATTTTTATAAATGAAGCTGGGGTAGTTTAAATATCACCATAGAGAACCCAGTGTATCCCCTAGGAGAATAGTTTGTGAATTCATGTCTTGACACAATTCTTGCCCATTTTTTAGGTGGGAAGCAATGATATTGTTATTTTTTAAATATTATTATTGTGTTTTTAGGTAGAAACAATGAAAATATTTTTCATGAACATTTATTTTTGTGAACATAATTATTTTAGAAAATGTTTGCTTTACTTGGAACACCTTGAAGTTCTGTAAAGGCCTTGTTAGGATGATGCATGAATATATTGGACAAAAGAAAACAGGTAGAAATTTACTTTTTGCTTAAATGCCTTAATGAGTATATTTGGAAAGGTCGTATTTACACAAGGCATCCCACTTTCTGAAATGAGTCCCACTGATTTCATAGATCTGTTTTGCTGACTAAATCTGATCTCTTCTAAATTTCTACTGTCCCCCTTTTCTCTTTTAGTCTTTTGCTTTTGAAAGGCTAGGGTCCATGACTTCCTTCCGTCCTACAGTATTTCAGGACAGCAAACTGGCTTTAAAAAAAAAGGTATGTACTCAGTCTCTAAGACCATTTTAGGATGGCTGCTAAAGGAATAATAAATAATTTAATTTTCTGACACTAATTAGCACTGTTCACAGAACACTGCTAATAGCAGTCTGCCTGGAATAGTTTATTTACAGATATATTGATGTATTATTCTTCTGATGTTTCCAAATTTGTCTGTTGTAATGTAACTGAAATATCAATGTAAAGAAGTGAAAGAAGATTTGCATTGTCTGTAAGGCACTTGTCTAAGATCCATGGGGTTTTTTTTGGAGAGCCAGTTATAACTTAACTTTGAACTACAGGTTATTAGTCTGTAAATTTAATGAATGATCAAGAGGAATTATTATTTCTCTTGTAATGTCCCCACTAAGAATATATTTACAATTCAGTAGTCTGAATAGCAAGCCATGTGATAAGAAAACAATTATTTAATCTTTATGTTGTTCCCAGAAGTCAGTGGGTGAAGGCAGGATCCCTTCTCCCTAGGTGCTGCACACAGGGAGGTGCAGTCTTTAACAATGCTTTTGATAACACAGCCCGTTTCCTTCATTTTGGTATATGAACAGTATTTGTGTGTTGAGTAGCAGCAATAGGAGCAGAAAGTTGAACAGGCTATGCTGAGGCAGGCCTCACTCATGTTTTAAATGAAAAAAATCATTTGCATAGACGTACACGTAAGTGGGAACTCCTACCTGCTTTTCTCTTGTTTTTATTCTGGAATTTCTAAAGTGTAACCTCTGGCCTTCAAAGCTTTTGTTTGTAGACTTCAAAGGACTTTTTAATTGTGAGCATCCTATAGCAGGTTAGGGGAAGAAAAAAAAAAGGCATTGCAGGTGAGTTTGGTATGCAGCCCACAGGCTGATATCCCACCCAGCAGTAGGTCTTTTATGAACCAAAAGTTTAGAAGCCTCTGATCCTAACACTTGAACTACAAAAGAAGGTGCAAAAATATCCTTACTGCAGACCTTTGCTGAAATGTCTGACGACAAATTTGTGGCTAATTTAACCCCATCTATTTTTTTGTAATTCCAAGAAGAAAATCTGGCCTGTGATCAGCCCTGTCAGATGGAGCCCTGGACATATTTTTACATGTATTCAAGAAGATGCAAGTACCAGTAAAACTCTAAATATAAGATCTGAATGATGAGAAAAGGAATAACCTGATGGGATAATCCAGTCAATAATTAGGGAACAACTGGAAAGGCATGCCTGGCTTCGAGTATAAATAAGTGCTGGCAGACATCAGATAGGGAAGTGACTGCTCAGGAGAACGTGATGAAGAATTTGAGTCGCATTGGAGACTGAGGTATCAATGACTTCTCCAGGACCTGTGAATTTTAGCAGTTATTGATCTGTGGATGTACTTTTTGGAAGTGATAGGAGCCTTGGTTTGTGCGTCATTCTTCAAATAAAGGACCTATTCATTGATAGGAGAACAGCTGAGACTGGCTGAGAAGGCAAAAATACAATCCTTGCAGAAGTGCAGCTAGAGTGGGAGCCCTGGGGATGGATCCTGCCTTGGTTTTACATCTCATATAACCCTGGGTAAATCGCTTAGTGGAATTTATGATGTACTGCTCCAACCCTCAAGCAGGTATTTTACTTCCCCTCTTCACAGTAGGTTATGAAGATAACATCACCTGATCAGGTAAGAATAGTAGGGTGAAAAGGGCTATATAAGTTCTGGAGACAAAGATGTTTGATTCTGGCTTTGCTGAATCCAAAATATCAGAATCTGAGAAGCTGCATTGGTGGCTTCATTTGGTGCTCCTGATCCAAGTTATTTGAAGAGGAAATTTTTGATGCATAGAATTAGAAAATGAGCTATTCTGCATTTTAAAATACTATTCGTCTCGAGGAACATATTCATTAATCGTCCCAATTCCATTAAACAAGGGCAAGTGGTACTTGAATGCTTGGCACAGGCAATGTCTAAGGGATGAAGGGATCTAAGGGATGATCTAGGTTTTCCAAAGTGCTGTTCATAAAATAAGATCTAGGTCTGAATAAGGCAATGGAAAACCCCCCCAATGATCTGACAATCTTGGAAGCTGGATTATTGTACATAAAAATACATTCATTACTGTAGTGCAACAAACATACACATCTGGTCCCCTATCGTCAATGACATCTGGTTTGCTTACAGTTTATCTGTTGTTTGACACAAGCTTTAAAAGATTCATCCTAAATATCAGATGGGAAAAACAATACAGAAGTGATCTAAGATTATTATAGGTTAGGCTTTTATTTCCATGTATTGAATTTCATGGAATCAAAGTAACACTTTTCTAAGAGGTGAGAAAGCAATCAAGCTGAGTATCTGAATGCCAGGCAAATCATGACATTAGTTAGTTGTCAAATTTGACTTCAGAAGTTACGATATGTTGGAAAGATTAGGCAAATACAGACATTTTTCATATGTTGAAAGGTATTCTTGCATGTTATTTTTAATTATTTAAATCTTCCTTGATGGTCAAATGCATTACTTAATGTTTTCCCTTCCTTAGGAAGAGAGATACGGGAGAAATTGGTTCAGGTTATGACAGTCATTACTGGAACCTGCTGATCATAACTTGCTGATCATAACTTAGATTTGGCCCCATAGTATGGGGGAAGACCTATTTGTAATGAGTTGAGAGGAGGAAAACTGCTCTGCCTACATTCCGGAAAATAATAGTAGTGGGTTAGAAATACAGTGTGCTTTTGGAACCCGAGTAAGTTGAAAGACCTCCACACAAATGATTTGTCTTCTCTCAGGAACACCAAATTATTTTGGATTCTTGAGATTCCAGTCGAATTGAAGGTGGGATCCATAATAAGATTCTGCAGGGGAATGCTCTCTGAACCTTTCTTGTGGGGACAGCAGCGAATGAATCTGCTATGGGCAGTTTGTAGATCTATCATTTTTATTACCTTGTCATGAACATCCTATGATGGTACCATATACTAAGGTGATACCTGATGGGGTTAATTATGGGGGAAAAGACAGACTTAGAGATACAGGCTCAGTTTTGACCATTTTCTTTCTGGAAAAAATGTTTTGGAAAAAAAACCCCATAAATTATTACATAAGAAATGACACAATAACTCCTTAGTTAGCTCATTCATTACTGGTAAGATATATCCTCTCCTTGTCGAAGATGGCTGTGTGACATTAAAAAAAAAAAAAAATTAAGAAAAAAAGGCTCTTCTGAAGCATTGCTAATAAATTGTGATCCTGGGGATGCAAAAGCCGTTTTCAGTGCAAGAGGAGGCTCTGAAGGGATTTGCAAGTTTGGGAAGTGTGGGTGTTAGAGCATTGCTTCCTGCAAACAGAGAGCCTTTGGCCACTGTGGGGGAGAGTTTGGTTATTGCAGGATCCTCTGGGAAGTTCTGGTGCTCAGTCCGGTTTTGATACCACCACAGATTTTGGGTTCCACTTACCATAGGTTGTGTATTGCTGTAGCTCAAATACTCAAGTACATGAGCATCTTGAGAGCCCATTAGGGGCTTTTTCTCCTCTGCTGTCCCAGCAAGAAAGCTCTGTTGCTGGCAATATGGTATTTTTCAGGTCGCGCGTATGCATACAGTTAAATCATAACAAAGACAGTATAGTAAATGTGCATTCATGTAATACAGCAGGTGGCAAAGATAAATGTAGAAGAAGTTTTAGTCATGTTGCAAACAAAATCAGACCAGAACAGTGAAAGCTTTTCTTTCACTTAAATCAGCTAATGGATGCAGACTGAATCTATGCTACCATGTGGTGCCTAAAAAAAAAAAAAAAAAAAAAAAAAAGCAGAGGTGTTCCTTCAAAAGGGAATATAGTGGTTGCTTAAGAGCATAAAGATTCTAACAGTCTCAATGATAGTAAAATTGTGAACACATGAAAGGAATATTTAAACTTGTGTACATAGGGACAGAAGCGCACATCACTGGTCTGGCTTCTCTGAAGTTCAGGAAATCTGGGATTTGACACATCTCTCAGCAACTTACAGCATATTCTAAAATTTTTTGTCTTGAGCTTGGATATATGATAGTGTTTCTTCTCTCCTTTTTTCTGTGTCTTCTGTTTAGAAGATTGTATGCCCTTTTGATTAGGGACCTGTTTTACTGGATAGCAGGGAAATACGTTTTGGGATTGCTGTATGACCCAGGGGTGACTGGATCAGGAACAAAAGGAATTAAGACTCATGTATTGCAAAGTGAAATATGTATTTCTGTGTACAGATGAAAGAAATGAAACATGATAAATCAGAAAAGATTATAAAGCTATTCATTGTCAGCCCCAATATCAGCCGAAATGAGGAAAAATGAAAGATGAATGATGTTGTCTTTAAAGCAAGGTTGCTTTTAAGAAAACAGGTTTCGGTTAAAATGCAAGCAAAGGAGTACAAGCAAAGAAGACAACAACAAATGGTTTATCTTTTTGCATGTTGAAATGTCTTGGGAGAAAAAACAATATCCAAAAGAATAAGACATCTGAGTCTCAGCTGATGAGATCAGTGGAGCAAGTGTATTACTGTAGTTTTGGCTTTAGACTTTCTAAAACGAACGTCAGGACACCATGAAATAAAGTAAAATGTAAAGATGATCTGCTCAAGACCACTCAGAGTATGTTCTGCTCCAGCTTAGGAATGCACACTGCTGGTAGCTGGAACTTTAACACAGCATTTTGGCTTTCTTTTTTTTTTTTTTTTAATTCAACTCAGCTATTATGTATATTAATGATCATTCTTCATTGCCTTATGACTTTAATGGTTTTTTCTGTCTTAGAGGAAGTGCGCCTTGGGTTCACATGAGTGATTTTCATGTCGTATTTTAACCAGGCTTGTAAAACAATCAGTCATTTTCTAGTCTTCTCTCTTCTATCCATTTTATCATCTAGCTACTTTTGACCGTGAGTACTCAATTTGCCTTTGAATCATCAAGCAGTCTCATTTTCTCTAATCTTGGTTTTTTTGTTTATCTAAATGGACTTTTTCTGTATATATCTGCTGCAACATGAACAGACTTTCCTGAAGTACCCATAGTGTTTCAGTTTCAAGTTTCCCTAGAGAGTGGTGATAATTCAATTATGCTCCAGTCCCAACATGCATAGTTTTATATACAGAAGCACACATGGTTTTTTACTATATTTTATTTATCTTTTAGGGCCGTCATCTCCATCATGGTGGCATTTGAATACCTGTCTTGTGCCATTATGTATGAGCAGTGCACTATTCTAGTTATGGGTTCTCAGTGTAAAGAGAACAGAAAGGAGTAAATAAGGGCTGGTAAGGATGTGTGAAGTACTTGTCCCACATCATGAAAGGCATTTTCAGTTGTAAAAGCAAAGTCTGTGTTTTAGGAGAAGTGAAGGAATTATTAGATGCAAATCTGTTGGAAATGTTATGGAGATAACATGGATTGTTAGAATAAAAACCTGCCATTTTTCAAATAACTGCCTTTATGAAAGGCAGTAGGTAGGTATCTAGAATACTGTCCTTGCACTGATGTTCTTTTTGGACCAGGAAAATTATATATCTACATGACATTATTAGAAATGTGTTTACAGAACATGGCATGTGATACTGCAAAAAACAAATCAATGCAGAAGAAATCCTGGTTTGATCTTTTTTGATAGCATTGCACTTTTTTTTTTAAACCAAAATGTACATGCAAGGTGAAGAACAATGTGTAAAATGCTTGTATTTGTTCCTGAAAGGGTGAAAAAGTGAAGAATTTTACAATTTGCTAAAACTCACGTATTTACTGTGCTTTGCGTACAGTGAATATATTTATTTTCTTACTGACTGGGAGAGTATTGGCAAGTTAAATGTCTAGAAGAGTTTAAATCTGTACTTTAAAAAGTTCACAGATTGGATAATAAGCTTTAATTCTACTTCAAGAGCATAGTTCACCCTTTCCTGTTCACACAGAGGTGCTCTGCCTTGGGAGGCGAATGTGAAATGACTTGTTGCTGAACAATGTTTACTTTTCCTGTTTTTCTGTCCAAGACAAAAAGTAAATTATTTATTTGCAAATGTTCTTTTGGTTTGTTTTAAAGAAGATGGCTCGTTCCAAAAAAGATGCAAGTGTTTGTATTAAAAATTTAAAATCTCTCAGAAACCTATCTTAGGTACTTCAGACCTGCTTAACGCACCTAAAACATGTATTTTATTTTATTTTATTTTATTTATACTAATTGAGTCCCTGCATGACACCGTCTGCCTCTGGGAGATGCTGAGGACCACTTTAATCCTAAGCAGCTTCTTCGACTAAATTCTGCTGAAATCCAAAACTAGATCGCGCATATTTTGCCTGATTCAGGACCTGTTCCTGGGGCACATGCCTACCAAAAAGATATCACACAACACATGCAGCATATTCAGTGCATCAGAGACTGTGATGAAATGTCTTTACAGCTGTAGTGGCATTTACTGAAGAATGAGGAAATGTCGGTGCCGATCGGTTGGCCAGCCACTGTCTACAGCAGTGATATATGATGGTGCATCATTTTATGTTCGGTAAATGTACAGCCTTTCTAACTTCAGAAAATAGTTATAAATAATATAGCAATTATAGTCTAGAACATATATTTGCATTTACATAACGAAAAATAAAAATGTAAAGTCAAGACACTGTGGAAGCAATGAAGTTTTTTGCAAAATGTTTCTTCCACTGTTTTGGGATGCAAGCAGTAGGTGATACAGCTTTACTTCTCCCTCTAGAAATGAGCAAGATGATGTGTAAAACCACCCAATCCCTGCCTGCAATTGATATTTTGTAAGCACTTACTTTAAGAATAAGACTTATCATTATAGTAGTACTAGTCACTGCCAATCAGTAATGCTCATCAGTAATGACTTTCCATAAATCTCGACAAGAGCAGTTGTACTGCTCTGGCTTGGGACCTGTTATAAAAAATTGCCTAGGCTATCTAATCTCTGCTAGACAGAGCTGAAAATACTGGTTCAAATTAGTTTGTGATAGAAGCAGATATCTCCATTTTTGACATGCCTGAGCTTGAAAAGATCTCCTTCAGGAGAAAATTGGGTAAAAGCTTAGTATGTCTTAATCCCAAATTTGAGAATCTGTCTAAAAGTTTCTGAGGACAATTTTTATAGTTATATTTAATTTTATCTAAAGTTTCAGGAACTCTATCACCCGGGAGCTGAGCTCTACCCTTCGCCCTCCCTGTCCTTCTGCTAAGGAGCATCTCAAACTTGACTGAAAAAATCTAGGCTGGGCCCTTTCAATTTGTCTAGTGTGTTGGTTTTGTGTTGGCTGAGGATCCTGAGCAGAAAGGAGCCCCTGAAGTCATTTGCTGTAGATTAGTCTGGTGCCGCTGTGTGATTCTTCAAGCAGTATATGTTCAAATACTTTTTCCATGTGAGTTTTAAGTGATTTGAGTGATGAAACTACCACAACAGTTTCCCAAGGGAAACTGTTTTGTGCAGCTTTTGTGGATATTGTGCTTAAACTTTTCTTCATCCCCTCTTGATGCCATTGCTTTAGCGTACAACCCTCTGTCTCCCTTGACAATTTGTCTTGTTTTTCTCTTTGTGCACTTCAAATCTTCCTGAACAGCATTATTACTCTCACCCCGCAATGCCTTTGTTAATCCTGTGCATATTTCATGAGCTGCCCTAAAGCTCCAGTGTGGTGTTTGCTCTTTCTCGTGTGAATCCTTCTGAGCCAGCTCTTGTCTTCAGAGAATTTAGATGTTCAGGACAATATGTGGAGGGGAAATCCAACCATCAGTGACTCTGATATGAAATAATGTGTCCCTCAAAACTGAAAATTCATACGCCAACTGTGACCACTATATATTTCTGCTCAAGCTTTTAAAGCACCTCCCTTTAAACACAGACATATTTGGGTTCCCTGGGCAACCTTAACATCCAGTTATATGGCTTCTTGAGGATAGGATATGAGGTTATCCCCAGCTAGTGCAGGATGAGTAAAGCTGTGCTTATAGCATCCCTTCTTTATGCTTCCTGTGTGTATGAAATCTCTTACTGCTCCTCAGCCTCTCTTGGGACCCAGCTCTTGGAAGCTGCCTGACGTTACATCAGTGTCTGATCCATCATTTGCAGAACGAGGGCAGTTTCTTTTCCCTGAGCGGTTTCAGAGGAGGCATGTGCTCCCCATAAATGCTTCGCTGGGATTTTGATTTTATTGGGTGGTTTTGTTAATCGTATTTATGTTGAATTCTGTTTTGTAACTCCTCTGCCACTCTCACAGTTATGTCAAGGCTGTCTCAATATCTGTTTGTATTTTCTGCGTGGGATTTTTAGAAGGGGGAACTGGAAGGTCTGATTAACAAAATTTCTCCTTCCAGTTGGTTCTCTAACATCATAGCAATTATCTATCTATCTATTGGAGAAGCATGAGATAAGGAAAAAAGATAGGCTAAAGGGCTGTATTTTCTCAGCAAGCTACAATTTTGTAACAATAGTTTCAATACCTATAGTTTATAAAACTTCCAGAGACTGATACTTTGAAAGTATATTAAAATTCATCTGTCATAAAGTGGCTCCATTTTCACCTGCCTGTTAGTTTAAAATATGTCTCAGTTGCCTTGTCTGGTGTACAGATAGCTTTGGCAACACCAGCATTTTCACGGTCTTTCAAGTAGTGTCAGAGTTTAGTGTTTCCAAATTGTAATTTAATGTGAAAATCAAACTTAATAACAGTTTCAATGCACTTACCAAAGCTAGATCCAAGAAGAATATATTGTTTTGTAGTACCTACATTAATCTTACAGTAATTGCTATTTCCAGATTTATACTGTTTGAAGCATATCCTGAGTCTCAGATAAACTGTGAGAAATATTTCAATTTTTATCTTCAGGTTAAATCTTAAAAAAAAAAACAAACAAACAAACAAAAAAAAAACACTTCAGCGTAGTCCTGAGCACCTTTATTTCCAAGCTTGAATTTCCTGTATAATTTTCTTTTTTCCAGATAAAGTATTTTTAAATTCTTCACTTTTATCTCCTTCTCAAGATCTAATACTGCTTTGTACTAAGCTTTAGCTGGGGGGGGGGGGGGGGGGAAGAGTATCTTAAACTCCCAAATTTGCCTTATCATAAATTTTCATTACTTGTTTGTTTTATATGTTCAGTAAGTATCCTCTTTCACATTTTGGCTTCCTAACCTTTTTAGGTGAGCTTTCTAACCAAATTCTGGGGCCACCTCAGTGTTTACATGCAGAGGCATCGCGTTGGGTCCTTGCTAACATTGTTGATGTTGAGGCCTACCTGCCTTTAATAAAGCACATTTCAGCATTTATTTTCAGTTTCCTGTAGTTCTTATTTGTAACTTAGCATTTATTACAAGTGTCTTGTAACTAAAGCTCATTGAGATTTTTCACCAAGTTGAATGAGGGCTTTTTTTAATGTGGTTGTTCTTGTTGAAAATATTAATTGAAGCTTATATTGATTTCAGAAGGCACCAAAACAAAGCTGTATTGAAATTCTCAAAATTAGTGTCACTTTAAATAATAGGTTGGAATTTAGGATAGCTGAATTGCTTTACAGAAAATAAGTAAACTCACTTAAAGAAAAAAGAAAAGAAAAGCACGATCTGTTAGGAGAAATATCTATTTAAAATATCCCTCACCAGAGAGCATGCTCCTCTTGTATCTGTCCCATTTCAGTCTAAGAAGAGTGATCCCTGTAGTGGAACCAGGCTCTCCCTCAACATTGCTGAGCACCCGCCCGTAATTCCAGGCTGCTCTACGGGGAGCTCTCCTGAGCCGAGAGCGCTCCCTCGCTTTGTGGGGTTTTAACTCGACCAGTAAGGTAAAGTAGTCCGTTGCTTGGCTGTCCTGTTGTTAGGGCATTCAGTTAAGACTGTTTTGTGTTTCTTTTAAAGACAGCATCGTCTCCGTGCCTGATGATTTATTTTCTTGTCAACTTACAATTTCAACACTTTTTACCATTTCAGCTTTGTCTTAGGAGGCCCACAGATAAACAGTAGGGTAATTTGTATCACCACAGACCTCTGAGACTAGTGTGGTGTCAGTGTAATAGCTGACCTGATTTTGGAGACTCAGAACAGACCTCTTTCACACCAGCTATATGCACTAGTTGTTTCACCTAGCTAATTGAAATAAACAGTTAATATACTAAGAGGAAATAAGCTGTTAGTCGTTGCCTGTTCCTCCTTAAATTTTCTACCAAAATAAGCTTCAGCTAATGTCCCCTATGTAATACAACACATTTACTACTATTTATCTTTTCTAAATCAAAGCTATTTACCAGGTTTAAATGTCAGTGGCTTCCAGTCTCAGAAAAATAATGTAGCCCTATAAACTAAAGTAATGGATACTTTCTCTTTGCTGACATTATGATGGCAAAATTGATTCATGTCACACCAAGAAAAAATCCTAAACATAAGCAATTAAAAATGAATTTCACGGGCTGCTCTGTGAGCAGTGTTATAAATGAAGAGTTGCAAAGGGAAGCCTAATCTCATATACCTAGTGTATTAGTGCCTCAGGCCTATGGTGGATTTTCAGAGCAAAACAATCATGGGTTTTATGACCCTACACTTCATAACAAGATTAGAAATAGACTATTTGTTACTGTCCAGAAATTGAGAAAGGTTGGTAAGATCAACGTGCAGTTAACCTCATATATTTAGGAGCCCAACCTATGGAAAACTGCATTTTTGACAGAGGAATACTGAAGATGTAGGTTTGATTTAGTTTGTTTATTGAGAAGTTGCAGTTACTGAGAAAGTACTATTAATGCATGTAATGATACAATAGTGGTGGTGTTATAGGTTTCATGCTCTAAACACATAAGAGGTGCAAAATTTGTAGAGAGAGGTAATCTTTTGTTAGCTTGGCTTAAAAGACAGACAAGTTTTGTGGTTCGGGGCCTTCCATCTGGTTTAATAAGAAGCAGCTAATAATCCAAACTAAAAGGAGATAGTGTGGTTTAAATTATAATGAACAGCCCATTTGAAAGGAAAGGGTTGCTGGCCTCCATGGGTCTAAGCGAGCAGATAGCTGGGAGTTGACCAAGAAGATGACAGAGTAGGAGACAGTCCTTTGAAAAAGTACGCAGTTATCAAGGGCCAGCAATCATGAAAAGCGGAATGGACTGCTTGGTTTGACTCCATGTTTTGTTGAGGATAAGATGTGACATTGGCTGATGGTCAACCACGATACAGCCTAACAATACCTTTTAAAGCTATGCAGTATTTTCTTTTTATAGGTTTCTGCCTTCTGGCAGGTGAAAAGGATTATCTAAATTTATTTCATTTATGTCTCCTAGCAACTTCCTTATCTGCCCTGTGAATTTGCTTTTGAATTCTGCTAAATCTCCTAAACTCTGAAATCTTTTACTTCTAGTGAAATCTATTTTGCTGAGTATTTAGGGAAATGGCTTTGGCTATTGTCGTCTCATAACTCCCGAGTTCAAACACTGTGCGTTCCTCCGCTTCCTGAGAGCGGTGACTATCCTGTAGCCAACATCAAAGAGCTAATACCGTGAGCCTGAGAGCTAAGGCTGAAGTCTCTGCAGAGCTGGCAACTGCAAAACACATCCCTTATAAGGCTTAGGGGAGGTGACAAGAAAGCCAAGGGGAAGGAGGCGTCTGATGGATAGGTGGGATATGGCAGAGGAGCCGAAGGGGTCCTGCTGTCCCATTGTCAGGTGGAATGTGCTGCTAAACACAAAGCTGAGCTGCCAGACTCGATTTCTGCAGTCCTCACCAGCTTGCTATACCCAGCAGTTGCACATACTGACTGCTTGACAGCTTTTTCCTCAGAAACATGCTGCTCATGTTAGAGCATTAAGGCAGAAGCATTTGAATTGCAAACATCACAGCTGAAACGTTAGATACCCTGCTAACCTGTTGGAGCCCCCCCGCCCAACATGTAGCTTAAAAGTTGCAAATGTTGTTAGGCAGCAAAGAATTAGACTCTTCTGTCAGATCAGAGGGTTGAAAATACTGCCAGCCACTCACAAGCACACTTTGTTAGTCCAAATAAAGGTGGTGACTTATTGCATAGTCAAGATTTACGCAAAAAGAAACAGGAAGTTCATAGATGCGGAGAATGAAGGAGGAGATGGACAAAAAAAGCCCTGCTAGCGTCAGCTTTATTGGAGAAGAGAAGAAAAAAAACAACACATGGGGGCTAAATACTGCCTACATAAGGACTGTAGTTATAATTCACCTAAGTCTCTCCTGTTGGTTGATTCCCTCTCCGTTTGGTGAAACAGGACTTTACTTTTGGCTATGTATGTACATAGGTGTGTTTGTGGATGTGTGATTAAATAAGGTGGTCTTTTCAGTTGTTCTAAAATTTTACCTAACTGATGGTTAATTTTAGTCTTCACACTTTAACTATTCAGATCACAATGCTCTGGAACGCCTGAGATGTCTGTGTGTCTGAAGCTTCAGCTGAGATCTCTCAGGCAGCTTGCTGTCTTGGATGCTTTTCTGGCAATGTAAGAGGCAACTTAAGATACGGGAAGGAGGACAGAGGATAATTGCATGCACTCACATAAAAAGCTACAAATATTCAGTTTGGTTTTTTTTGTAAAGCACTTCGCAAACTCATAATGATTTCTTGAGCACAGTGAATTGGCAAAAATATAGACGTTGGTTTTCATACCAGGTATTTTTGTACAGATAAGAAATTGAGTAGCTTGCACAATAGTCTGACGTATGCAAATGCTTTTACTTCTTAAAAGCATGGCATTGATGATTAAGAGGTAAATATATTTTATTATTTCCAGGGAGTCACTTGATTATCCTTTTATCTTCATGTGTCATGTGGTCATTGCTGCTCAGTCAGAATATATTTCATTCTGTTTGCAAGAAATACACTCCTCTCCCTCTTTCTGAGAAAGCATGAGGGAGTAATCATACCTGGAAAAGTAAGGAGCTGAGGATATGTAGATTGCTGTGTGCTATAAAATGGAGCATCCTCAAGTCTGCAAATAATGTTCTAAGCAGTACAGGAAAGGGATTAGATTTAAACATGAAAATAACCATATATATTATGACATTTCATACACCGCAGTGCTCATAACAAACATTTTTCTTGATATCTGTGAAACACCATCTCCATGGAAAAACAGAATATTCAGCTCAGTGGAAAATATGCCTTAATAAAACTAAAACATAAATGTGTCTTACTGCACACTTTACCAGGTACGTAATTTTCACTCTAATTCTGAAGCCACAAGATTACTAGATGTGAAAGGGTTTGTTAAAGCATCTTGACTAGTGTGGAAGTATATCAGTACCAATGACAGGAATACTGTCTGTTCTTAATAGCTAGTATGAATATTGAAGCGTTCAAATTACAAGTACTGGGGTTAAGCTAATGTGAATTGAGACAGTAGTGTTCTTTTAAAGGTTGATACATAAATAATTGATTTTTCACTTATGAGTAAGCATTCTTCAAATAAAAACAATTGAGAGTTCCAGCTCTGAAAAGTTCATGAGTCTGTCAGCACATTTGGTCTCATTTCTTTTAAAAACGGGTGCCATAGCAGGGAGGGAAAATTTGCCACATACATAGAACAAACATTACCAAGGTTTATAAATATGAAGCTTCACAGAAGGATATTGCTCTAGTGGCTAGCAAAAGCTGACACATGTTGTTGAATTTAAACCATATTTTTTTAAAACATCTTTTAAAGTTTTTTGTTTTCTTTTTTATAAGTGAAAGAAGGCTAGCTGGTGTTTAGGGCTCTTGTCAAGATGAAGGAGGCTTAGGTTCAATTTTGAAGCCCTTTTTTGAATCAGGAAGAATAGGAAGTGAAATAAGTTTTCCACATCTCAAATGCATACTTAAAACCTCAGACTACTAGCTATTTGATGTCATCTGTTGCTTTCGCTGTGTTCATTCTTTAGAAATGGCTTTCGGTACATAAGAACGGGGAAAAAACCTATCTTGATAAAAAATGTCATTGGAACTGGCATATTCTTGTGAAGGTATTTTATTTTCACCGGAGCTGAACTTTGTCAGTTGTTAATCCAGACAAATTGTTCATATATTGCCAGATAACAGCATATCTTCCAAATCCTAAGCCATGCATTTTGCAAGTTCCTCTTTATTTTAAATGCTCAGTGAGGCTCAGAGAGGTTTTACAGTGGAGAGGATGTGATTGCTGGCTTTAAACATTTCTGAACTTTTGAGCATTTGTATGTCTGTCAGTAGGGATTTTTCTCCAAGTTTCTGTGTGTACATCAAGTTTAGAAGCTTAAGATACTTGGGCAGTTCCTCCTGCCAGGAACTAATGAAGGATGGGAGCAGCAGAAGAAACCTTTGGTTGTTGCTGCACTTACTAGAGAGATCTTGACTTCAGTTCTGGGGATATCATCAAAATGCCAGGTAATCAGAAGTAAACCATTACTGATTTCCCATTGTGTTTTCATCAGAGTAACTAAAACAGTTCCTTTTTAAAATTGTTATCTTTTAATTTATTAAAAAATTGATGAGTCCCACTAACAGGGATCAAGCTTCTGGAAGAACAGAGCAGTAGCAGATCATAGCTGGTATATTAGAGGATTGTAGCACTGCTGATACAAAAAACCCAACATACATTTCATCTCAGTAGTTCCAGTCCAAATTAGCACCCCTGTCTCTATCAGGTTGAGCAGAGTTGGCTCAAGAAAGCGCGTGGCAAAGAAGGCTGCTGCCTAATGTGCATTTTCAAATGGCGTAACCCAACAGCTTCTCTGTAGCATCCTGCACTACTGCCCCCATCGATGTCCCACCAGCAGTGAGGGCTCCTGCCTAGCGCTCGGGCAGCTGGAGCTCAGGCCACCCTCTGCCATGGCAGCCGGCTCCATCTCCTTATTCAAGAGCACAGGAGGGGGAGGAGCTGCGCTGGAAGGAAAGGGAAACTCTTTCTTTCTTGGGAAGTTAAGGAAAATGGGAATCTCTAGGTTCAGAAATGAAGTCCTGAACTCCCTTTTAGGGTGCCCCATGCACCAAAAGCATGGAGAAGAGGGGGACGCTTGAATGGAGCAGACAACAAGCAGAAACAGAGGAAAGACGGACCTTTCTGTCACTCACGTTGGCTGTAGTCCCAAGTAACTTCAAACTACTTTCTCCTGCCTTTAGACTTGCACAAGTTCACTGATAGTTCATAGCCCACTATATCTTCATGCGCAGCTGTCCTCCGTGTATCTCTCCTGAAGCCCCCTGCTCCTTCTTAATTCACTGCTGGCCCTCCTCACCTGTCCTGAACTCAAGTTGCTGCTGTAACAAAGTTTAGCGTGGCTTGTTGGGAAGCCTCAAGTCTGCCGCAGTGGGAACGCAGAGACTGCATGGTTTAGGATTAATTATTCTGATTATTTGGCCATTTCCTTTTGGCTTCTGAATATGTGTAAAAGTGAAAGCTATTTTAAAGCAGTAGTCTGTGGCTGTAAATATTGAAAATTAAAAACGCTAGGTGAAATGTATGGTTAGGTTTAAATAATTAGTAGGTATCTTTGCAGACATCTGAAATGTTGCTGAGGCTGTAGCATGTTCATTTAGTTCTGGAAATGTGATCAATAGTGCATTTTTGCTCATAGTAATTTCTCTCCCCCCATGCCCCAGTAGTCCAGAGAGGTCACGTAAATGTTTATAAAATGCATGATCTCAAGCTGAATGCACTGATGTGCATTGGGTGGCTAAGCTCACCTTTTAGTACCAGGGATACTGAATTCTTCTCTGCTGTAGTCCATACAAGCTGCGGCATATCTGAGTGACAGACTCTGTCCTGACTGAAGGAGAATTGCCTAGGAGACACCAAAAGTAAAATAATGCAAAGAATGAAAGGAAAACCTGGCAGAAGAGTTCTTACCCCTCCTTGCACGGGAGCGATTTTAATCACTTCGGTGTGATCCATGTGGTTCTGTAACTTGGTAGTTCAGAAGAGAATTAGTAAATTCCACACCGGCTTTCAAGTGCAATAGCATGCCTTGATTTTGAATAAGATGCTCCTGATAGCTGGAAGGATGCAGTTATTTGTATAACTGTGCCTTGAAGGCCTGATTAAAATCAGACTTTCAATAAGTCTGGCACCTACAATCATATGGACACAGGAAAAAATACTCTGTAGCAGCAAATTAAGAGGGCAAGACAAAAGGTGTAAAGAGGAGGAGAGGTGGGGGCTAAACGTACTGCTATGGAGCCGGGCACTGTGGCAGGGAAGCGGGGTGGGGGGGTCCCTTCCCGTGGGCAGCCTGGGTCTGACCTGCAGCTCCCTCCCAAGCTGCTTCCCCAGCCAGCGCCCTGGCTGTGCAAATGCATCAGCCTGTGCTGTTGCAGCTCTGAACTGCCTCTTTTAGTAATACCATTTTTTAAGGTAACCAGATATCAATTATTGGTTGTTTTAAATTGCCAGCTATATATAGCCTTTGGGTGAAGGTGGGAGATGGGGAGTTGGGCTGATGCCTGCAGGCACGTTATTCCTCTCTGTCGGTCAGATCTCTCGGAGCAGACCAGAGGGCAGGGACAGAAGTACGCTCCTCAAATCCTAGTCTGCAACCTGATTTTGGCAGATTTGAGTATTCTAAAATGTTTTCAAAGGATGTGTGAAAGTAACTGGAATGCCTTATGCTTTTGTTATTGTGCAGATATTTCTTTGTGCTAGCTGAAGCGTTTTGAGTAATGAACATAAGCCATGTTTTGCTTCCATTTTACATGAAATCTAAATGCTGTTAGTACAAATTTTCAAGGTAAGGATGCAGAAACTCATAACCTTTATAGAAGGTATTTTGTGTTTTTGTTGTTTTTTGGTTTTTTACATGAAATAAATTCATTGTGAGACCTGCCTTTGGTCTCTGTTTTTTTAATAAAACAGTTCTGTGAATTTTCCTAGGCTGTGAAACTTTCAACTCCAGCACCATGTCTCTCATTACAAGTAAGTTCTGCTTTACTTCACCTTCATGAACAGCTTTTTTTGTTCTTTTCTTCTTTTTAGTTTTAAGGGGAAAGGGTGATATACTGGAACGGGAGTAACTCTTCCCTAATACTCCTACCTGCTGTTTCACAGAAACTCTTGCAAATACATTTTGTTTGTAGGATGGCTTCCATTTTGTTTCTTACCAATTTTGCTGTCGTCTTTTGTGTCTTTTATGTGCTGCAGTGCAAGTCCAAGTCCGTTTTTGGAGTGTGAGTGTATTTCTGTAGTACATCAGATACAGGCCCAGATTTTTAAGGCAGCTGGCTAGGAAGCTGAGCAAATAAGCAATTAGAGGACATTCTGATTTTAGTCTCTAAAGCATCTTTCTTTGACTGGCATCAAAAGAGAAAAGTAAGCACCCCGAAAGGATGCTGGGTTTGGCTTTCAGATTCCCACAGTTCTTTCATTAAAATACATATAAGTGTCTGAATCTCAGACTGCATGCCTTTATTTTTCTTCTCCTCTCTCTCCACCATGTTTTGTCAAAAAATAAAACCAGTCCTGCTGCTAATAATAAACCCTCCTAAGTTCTGCAATTTCGTTGCTCATGCAACACATGCTCATCTGTTCTTTACAGGTTGGGAAAAGCTGCTCTCACCCACCCCCCCACACCTCCCCAAAATCTGGTCACAACCCACTTTGTGCCCTTTCCCTATGTGAATTACGTATATTGGACATAATGGATGTTTACAGCTTGTTTATGAGCTATTAATATCCTGCATCTAAGTATAAAGCAGAGACAAATGTGGCAGTAGAATAACTAATCAGTTAAATCTGAAATAACTGAAAAAGGAGTAATTTTTTGTTACTGAGAGTGTGAACCGTATAAGGCACAGGATGCCTTGGTCATTTCAGGCAGGTTGTTTTTTGTGTTGAGCAGGCACTTAAGTGTGGGCCTGCTTCCCCCTTTCTATTTATTTTAAGCGCAATAGGTAAATGCCCACATAGGTACATATATTTAGTGGTGTCTGAGTTACCATGAGGTGCTCAGCCTGTTAGAAGCTCAACAATATGATTTAAACCAATATCAACTCTGAGTTTGGCTGGTGTAGTGGATGGCTTGAAATCGCACAGGAAATAAATGTGTTCTGAAATTAAGTATTTTAAAGACTTCCGACCTTTTCCCTTGCTTTCCTAGAAATGAACAGATCATGAAATATTTCATAAACAATTTATGAATGAGAATCCAGTTATGTGAATGGCATCAAAATATGTCTGAGAATCATATAGGAAAACTTGTTTATAGGAGCTTGGCACTGCACAAGATTTAGTTCTATGACACAGTTTAAATGCTATTTGAAAGTAAAGGATGCCAAGCTAAGGTGCTACCACTGTGCTGGAAATTAAAATGTGAAAGGATTTGGACTGAATCACTTAACAAATAGATGGTAAATGAACCATGTAGTTTACTTTGATTCAAGTGCATTACCTTAAAAAAAGATACTCTCATCATCTGTGTATGATGTCTTGTTCCACCAGGGGTTGGTAATGCTGGATTCAGAAGTAAGTGTTGTGGGGATGGAATAGGGCAGGAATGTAATGATTTAAGAGAGAATGCAGATCTGATGTTACTTCAAATACTTGATCATTGATTTTCCTGGTATTTAGCTATTGTATTGCCAAGTCAGTGTTTTCCTAATCAGAAAATCAAAGTACAAAGTAATGAACATAGATGATGGCTTGAGCACTGTTGTTGGTAGCCTAGAAAGTATGAGTTAGAATGATATATTCTTTCAGTATTTTTTTTATCAAAGTTGATCCTGTTTGACTGACCACTGTTTTAAGCCTCCTAAAACTGTTTTATACACCCTGACGAAAGCGTTACCCTCTGTGTCGCGTGTTGGTTTTGCCTGCTTTCTTGAGATAGATATATGTGTATATATATAATTTCTTTTTTAAAAAGCAGCTTGTTTCATATCCAGGGGAGGGATTCTAGCATATTAGGCAGATTATATTACCTTTTTGGAAATGAGAAATAAATTATAATAGATGATAAAGCACTTCAGTTTTATTTATTAAAAAACAAAACCAAACCCTAAATTCCCATACTAAGGCAACCACTCTGTTCTTAATAGCAGGGTGAATTTTACATGTGTGTGGGTAAGATAGAGGGGAGTCCTCTGTGATGGTTCGTTTTTCCTGGTAGGCTACGCCTGTCTGCTTTTAGCTTGATGCAGGTTACCTGAAAAGTTCTTTTGCCCTCACGGGTAGTTTTAAAAGCATGGGCTCTCTGAAGAAGACCTTCTGCCTGTGAAACCATGATTCTTTAGAAACAAAAATTTGTTACAGTGAGTTTTCTGGCCTTTTTCCCTCCTTGAATTTTCCTGGTGTGAAGGTAAGCGGAGACGTGTTACGTAGTGGAGAGACTCTTCTTTGGCAAGCGTCAGGAAGCGCTATCTGCAGCTTACGTTTATTTGCATCTAACATATTCACCTCTCTATATCTTCTACCTCATCTTGCTCCTGACAGCAGCAGCTTGAACAGCAAAACTTTTTTAGAGGTAGGGGGAGAAGGTATCTTCAGTACCACAGTGACTTGGTGATGCTATGGATAATAGCAGCACCCACTCTATAACATAAGAAGTCAGTGGCAACAGAGCCTTCAGCAGCTGATGAATAGGATCTGAGGAAGTACAGTCCTAAAACAATGTTGTGTCTCTGTCTACTTTTGGGAAGAGGTTAATTTAAAAAAAAGAGAAGAAATCACAGTACTTTGGAGTAGCCTCCATTTCAAGGCTTCCACTCATAACCGTTACCAAAGCACTCCTGCAGTCTCCACGGTTTGGTCACTCATACAAGTGGCTAATTGACAAGAGACTTCGGATGTTCAGGGAGAAAGTCCAAAGCACAGTGACAGAAGCTTCCTACTAGGCCAGCTTCAAATATAATCTTCTTTTGCTGAGTCTCATTCTGAAGTGTTGAAAATAGAATTGGCTATCCAGAGAGCTTTCAAAGACTAATATAAATGTACTTCCTGCTGTCAAACTGAGATCCTTTGCAGATGCCTGAGATCTTTTGCAAATGCCTGGGATCAATTGTGCAGTCTACCCACCTGGAATAAAAATGTGTTCTTAAATGGAAATATGTATATAAAAGAAATGTGATAGAGGAGAGGACGAATAGCATACTGCTTATCTGTGCTCTTACCTCAAAAATGTGTCTAACATCATCGTCCGTAATCAGCTCTACTGGATGGACAGCTAATGTTTAAAGCAGCTCTCACGAGAATCCTATACTGGTCAGTTATACTTTTTAACTATCGCTATTTTTAAAGACTGTGCAGCTTGAAGTAACCTTTATGGACCAGATGGTACCCCCAGAATAAAATTACATTAAACTTGAAATTCTCATGCTTGAAATTCTTAAAAAAAAAAAAAAAAAAATATGGTCACATTTTAAACTGAGAGCTAACAAAGTGGTCCTAATTCAATATAGAATTTATCTTTGAAAAAGAGAGTAGCTGCACATCTTCTGTTTGGTAAATGCACAGCTAAGACTAGGCTCTAGTAAATTATTCTCTCATCCATGGCTTTATTCTCCTTTACTGTTTATCAAAAAAAGAAAAACCTACCCTTTAAGTTTTTTCTCTCTTTTGCAGGGCAGGTTTTTCTGCTCATTTCATGCAAGTCTCTTTGCTCACCAGTGATTTTTCTTCAATATATGTGTCCACAGCTCAGAAACAGTGATATTAGACCTGTGCTTGTCTAGGTTTGCTTTGGAAGAGTTCGATGGGACTGCTAGCAGAGTAGGGGGGGGAAATTCTGGTCTGATTCTTCTGCTCTTTAAAGGTGATCAACTGCAAAATACTTTCTGTAACAGCGATAAATGCAGCATCATGCAGGTAGGCCTACTAGCAGTCGTCTACCAAGGATTAAAGAGCTGCAATGTGAGGGTATGCTGTAGCAGAGGAGACCATTCATTCATCTACCATTCTTAGGAATAAAATTGTTTTGTGCTCCTAGGCTGAAAGTCTTTGAACAGAGCGTGTGTTATCAGACTGATAAAAGGATGAAAGAAGTCTGTCCGTACAACATGTCTCGCTGCCAAGCTGCAGACCATTTGTAACCACGTCTGTAAATATTTTTTCAAAACCCACCCAGGCCTGTTCTTCCTGCTTACGCTGTATTTTCACGATGTTGGTATCAGAAGAGCATGGCTTGCTTAGGAGATAGGCGTTTTGCTGTTTAACTGACGAATCTACTCCAGCAGGAAAAATCTGATCTGCGTTTGGTTGTATCAAATAGAGCAGCACAAATTCCACACGAAGAAACCACCTAATCTAACTGGAGCATAGGAATTGAAACTATTTTCAGAAGAGTGCAGATGACTGAATTTTTTTTCAGAATTATTGATTCTGAAGAAACAGTTTCTTTTCCTCATGCGCATGCACTCTCTCAGACTCTCTCCTGTTCCCTCAGGTATAAAAATTTACTATGAAGGTTAGTCTGGGGAGAGCTTAGGATTTTCTGTATTAATTTAGTTTCTTGGCAGCTTCCCTTTCTCTCCTTCCCTCTGTAAATCTGATCAAAATAAATAATGCTCTATCTTGGGGAAAGTTCATGAGAAAACTGTTCTGAGCCAAAGTGCAGTGATACTTGTCCTGGAAGGGGAAATAATTGTGGACCAGAATCAGAAAAGTGAGAGAGAGACATTATTGCATGTGATATTTTTCCTAGCATCTGTCCAGTTTTTGTTTGTTTTGTTTAATTAAGGGAAGCAAGGGATTATTTATAAGAGACCAGATTTCAAACTCATTTGATTTTTTCATTATGTTTATAAAGATCTGTTTGCAAGTCATATAGCATATTTCATGCTGTATGTTTATTTTCTTTGTACAACTCTAATAAAAATCTACATACTTCATATATTCTTAAAAGTCTTAAAATAAGGAATGCATGATCATTATGCTTCAGGAACAGAATACCATGCAAACTGAGTTGCAGGATTAGCATTGCATATATATTATTAAATTAACTGAGTGGATAATCTCTATGGGCTCTTAATAAATAAGTTTTAAACTAGTATCACGAGGGTAATTCAATATTTCTATAGCATTTTATTTTCTTAAGATTAGAAGGTGTGGTCTGCTGTGAAATGTTTCATTTGTTCTCATGGAAGAAAAATCCAACATCAGTTTTCTCATCTGTATGTCACTGTGTCCTCTGTAAGACTATTCTTCAATAAAGGACAGCTTCTGTGACAAGTAAGACAGGCAAAGTGTCTGTCTTGGTGTGGAAGAATACTTAATAATAGAAACATTGTTGTCTGGTAAGCTAAACCTCTGACCTAAAGATGAAAGATCATGCTGAAGAAATGGATAATGTGGCATTAGCACCACATGGGGTAGTGCTTGCAGAGACAGAGAGATATTAATGGTTTTCTGAAAATGTAGGCATTCACAAAACATGATGGTAATACATTTGTTGCCAATAATTGCAAATCTGTCAGCATGCATTGGTTGGCATGCCTTGCCCTTTTGGGGTTATGGCACAAAAGTCAGTGCTGATGAGACATATTTATGCCAGGAACTACAAGAAATTAATTTTCAGCATTGATTAGTGGAACATGTCCAAGCTTATTTCAATAACAAGAAAAAAACCCAAAACGCTACAGCATTAAAACTTGCAGTTTACTTTCTGACAACGCTGCCTGCAACAATCCAAGCTTATTGAAAAAGTCCACATAAAATTATGTAGATAGATTTTAAATGATAAAACACAAATTGTAATTTTATTAGATAAAGCAAAATGTCCAAGACAGAAGCTTTTTACTGAGGAGGTTCTCCATGACAGTAGCATTTCATTGCTGGTCAAGGCATCTCATTGCCTTCTCTGCAATCAGAAACTGGGTGGTAGAAACTGTACCCCAGGAATCAGGGATTAGTTTTGCCTCACGCTTGTGAAAGGCAGTTCTTCAGACTCCTCAATAAACAGCACAAGGTTTGGCACAGTCCTGGCTACAGAAACAGTCCTGAATCTTAACATAGTCCTTCTAAATAGGCATGTTGCAAGCTATTGTTTTTCTATGATGTTAAATGAAAGGAATAAATAGTAAATAATAAAATAATGAAAAGGAAATGGATTTTTGAAACACTGAGGAGGCTAGCTGAGGAAGTGTTTTGTTTTGTGTTTTTTTTTCTTTTTCCTGACTGCACAAGGGACTAGATATGGGAGAAATGCTTGTTGGTGAGGCTTTGTTTTAGAAGCTGAATGTAACGCAAATATCTATCTTCTCTATCTCTTTTCTGCGAGTGGATGCTATTCTGTTGTCCGCCAGTAGCATTGATGTGTGCAAACAAAATACTTTTTTCCAAAAACATACAAAAAAACCCTAGAACATTTATTTTGTGGGATCTTGTGACAACTGAATCATCTGTCTTCCCCTTTCCCTCTCAAGCTAAAGCAAATAAGAAACCTTCTGATGTATGTGGATTTCTTAAATGTATCTTCCTGTCTTTAATATGGCTTCAGATATACCTTTTCACTGTGAGATTTACTGATCATTTTTTGGTTTTGTTGGGTTTTGCATACCTTTTTACAAATTAAAATATTTCAGAATTTGCTGAAGAGAAATAAGAGCTCCCAGCACATCCCTATGCAGTGTTATCAGTAAAGTAGCTGCAAGCTCTGGCATCTTAAAGCTTGTCCATTTTTAATCAGATCTCCCAGAGCGTTGAAAGTACTCTATGAGTCTGGACTAATGAGGAGCAAAAGTGAATATGTCACCTGGGGATGCAGGTGAGGAGGAATAAAGTTTCCCATGACCCTAATAGCACTACATTGTCACTTCCATAGGAGGAAAAATACAGCTAGTTCCTGAGTGGAATGATGTATAAAAATGTAAGTGGCATTTAAAGAAATAAAAACAAAACCTCAACCTGCGCATCTCTTGTTTCACATTCGGTGACTGAATACAAAATGCTTCTTTATGAACAAACAGGCATCCAGAAATCTGAAGATTTGATGGGTATTTTATTTTGGGATCCTTTTTTATGATTATGTATCTTACAATTATACCGCTGACTGTTTGTATCTGTCAGCAAGACAGCAAAACCAGCACAGGTGTCTGCAGTCTGTGCCATCTGCCATATTAGATTGTTCACACTGCTATTTAGAACAGTGCTATCATCTTAATATTCCAGTTACCTTAATGAGTTTCTCACTCTAATTAAATGTGCAACTTGCAGAGACCACTGGATGCCAGATTGCAGTGGCTGGGAAGAAGCTCTCAGGGTTTAGAAGCAGCTCTGTAATGGTAGAGGCATATTTCAGCTTTTAGTACTTAGCATCGCAAACAAGGTAAAAGTTGATTTTTGATTAAACAAATTAATTAGCGCTTAAACCCTCAAACAGACAAATGCAAATAAATACAGTCATACTTTACAGGCTATGATAACAGACTGGGAAGAGTCTGATGGCTGAAAATGATGGTGCAGCAGCAATGGGGCTGGTGGCATTACGGCGTGATCTCGACTGGCGCTTTTGAGAAACGGCTTTGCTCAGATGAAGAATCAAGAGAGTAAGGGGTTAGGGAAGACTGGTACCTAGCAACCTGGGTCTGGCGCAGAGAAATAACCACACTCAAAGAAAGAAATGCAGCTAAACAGAGAAACGCATTCTTTAGAACCAAATGAAAAGCTTTCACTTCTTTCAGTTGTCTTTGTGCTCTTTATGTGCTTTTTCACATCATTTCTGAGTGGCACTAACCAAAAATTCACCTCATTTTATTGAGGTTAGCTGTTATGTTTCACTTTATTCAAAATCCGACTGGGTGAATTTGGAGGAGAGGGGGCACCAAAAAAAGGGGAGGAAAAAAAAAAAGGTTTTTGTGCATTTTTAAACCAATTCCTCTTGGATGGGTTTATGTTTTCCTTTTGCACTGCTGCTCTTGGCAGTAAATTAGATGATGGATCATTCATCACAGCAAAGATAGAGGCAATGAAGAATATTCTCAGAAGCCAGTTTAAGTTTGCAGTCTGTATTGTTAACCCTGAAACTACTGAGTTGTTTGTTTATTGAGGTAGCATGTTTTAAATAACTTGAGTGTTAAATTGCAGACCTAATATTTTTATTTTAATGATGAACTTCATTAATACTTTATGAAAGTATGCTACAGGGAGGAGTGCTGAGGAAGGGGATATAGCAGTTTCTGTTTCTTCACTTTTTTCTCTGCTTAATCTAATCATAGATCTCAGGTAATATCTTTACAAACTCTTAGACCTGCCAGTGTGGAGAACGGGCACTAACAGGACTTTTGTCCGTACCTGCAAGGTGGGTTGTAGAGGCTAAGCTTAACTCTAAGCGTATGGATAATGCAGTTGAGTGCAACAGAATTTTGTACGTGAGTATTCAAATGAACCACAGTCAATAACTTGTTCTTGCCAGATGAAGGACAGCAGAATATATTGCAGGCTTTGATTTGACTGTAGACATTATAGACACTTTCCATTCTCAATATTTATGGCCCGTGTGTTAGGTCACCTGTTTGGGGAGCAAGCCCCAAACCTCAAATAGAATAGATGTTTTTTCCCCCAAATCAGTTGAAACAAGTTTCCTCAAGCTGAGCTTTTATTTGGAAATATTTTGAGTAAGATCTAAGGCACAACTTTTTAAAATGATAAATATGGTCAGCGGATACATGACTTTCTCAGCAGGGAACATGACAAATATTTTTCAGAATATGCAAAAAAGTGCTACATGTCGCGTGGGAAGCTGTGTGTGGCTGGTGTGGAGCTACAGTAAGCTGCTCTGAGTGGGGTTCATGCAGGCCTTTGAGTTGCTGGGTGCAGCAGATCAAAACAGCTAATTGTGTGGCAGGGGTTAGGACTCACCTCAGAACTAGAGGGTATCTTGTAATTTCGGCTAAGTGTTTTTATCTGGTAGTCTGTAGATTGAAGAGTCTTAGGACGTGATGCTTTAATGATTACTTGTATCAGAAAAGCTTTGTGGTCTTTTGGGGAACTCTCAGCCCTCGTTTAACTGCAGACATCATCATTTTGAAAAATAGAAAAAAAAATAGAAAAAATTTGCTTGAAAGACTGTGGGGTTTTGTTTTTGTCTGAGAATGAAGGGCAGTGTGTTAGAGTAGTAGAATAAGAAACACTTGAATTTTCACCCCATCTTGCACCTGCACCATAATAAGGCCTCGAATAAATCACTTGACCTCTGTGAATCATTTTCCTTGTGTGGAAAATACATACAGCAATGTAACTTGCTAACCTGCCTCTCATCAGTACTGAGAAACCCAGTGGTTTAGTATTAGCAAAGACAGTTCTCAACCCGAGCAACAGATGAAACAAGAATGAAGCACCAGTGCCAATTGCACATCTTTGGTGAGAGCGGTGCTGCAGAGGAGAGGCATCTTCCTCCCGATGCTGAACACCTAGCAGTGATTTCATTTGACTGATTACAGGTTCTGATTTCTTCCCTCTTGTAAAAACGCTGCCCTCCTCTTTGCTCTAGCTGTTGAGAGTCAGAAGATTGAGCTCAGCTTTTGCCCTCAGTCTGCAGAACACATTTGAGTTCATTCGTAAAGGCTTTCCTGATACTTGGCAAGTGCCACATCTGTAATCCTCTGGTCATCGCGTTGCCTGATCTGTGACTGACACAACTGTATTGTGGAGCTGGAATAGAAAAGCACACGTAATACCTATTTCCTAGCGTAGTTCATAGACGTTGCTATTCAGATAGGAAAGTGAGCAGCCGTATCCTGCTCACTGGTTTTCTTTCAGTGCCTGGGTCGTTGTTTTTAATGGCTCTGCTGAGATAAACAAAGGAAGTTGGTGACTTACTCCCTGAGCAGCTGGAGTCAATATAGCAAAATAACAGATAAGCACATTACATGTAGCATAACGTTGACCTTTAGGAAATTTCTTGAGTTCATGGAAATAAAGCATGATTTGATTTGACTGACAGAAATACATATTAAATATTATCTACTGTTTTTTATTCTTACGGAGAATTGTCATCTTTGTAGTTCCTTGGCAGATCTCAAAACTTAACTGTCAAAACTTGCTGGGTGGGCAGGATCAAACCTCATAGCTCTTTAAAAAAGAAAAAAAAAAGAAAAGAAAAAAAAGAAAGCAAAGAAAAACAAAAAACCCCAAACCCCAGCCTTTTAGAAACTTCTTCATACGTTGACTTTCACTGATGACAAAAACACAAACAGCAAAAAATGGCCATTGAGATGCCATTCATGGGGAAATTACTGGGGCGATTTTTTTCTGCAAGCATATGGTAGATGAATGAGAGAGCCAGTGTTTCTGAGCAATATTCTGTATATAATGAGTAACAAGCTGGTGTCAGAGAGAAAAGGGAAGTAAACTGTTGGGAATTGTATTTGGCATTATAGAAGAGCTTTTGACTGATCACTTGTCTGTTTTGAATTGTGTCATATTTCCATTATTAAAAAATCTAAATACAAACTGTGGAGAAGTACAGTAAAATGTTCCAACCTGAAAAAGCCTGAAGTAATTTACCTGTTGTCTCTTGTACATGTAGTGAAAGGAAATGTACATGTATGTGCTTGATAAATGGTAGTTAATAGTACAACCTGCAGAATATAGGGAACAAAGGTTAGAACAAGTATTATGTGTCCATCATTCATTATCCATTAAAATGTTAATTCAAATTGCAGGGCTTGCAAATGCTTTGTACGTATGAAAGGCATTGTCTTTTGATTGCAAGTAGAATGGAGTCTTTTCTTTTACTCAGGGGGAGACAGGATTGAAATTGCAAAGTAAAATGAATTACCTGTAGCCTGCCAGGCAAAAAACCTCCAGAGAATTATAGAGAGGTCAGCAGGCATTTCAGTGACTTGGTAATAAAAAAGGAGACACTCAACTACAAAATTCCAAAGGAATTTGGAAAATCAAAGAATAACTGCATCACTGTCAAGTTTGTTGTTGCAACAATGTTTCAGTGTTACAGGGATGGAAAGGGCTGGTGCAAGCTAGGACAAAAATAGATCAGCCGGTCTGGGGTTTGTACACCTTTGCATCACCGGAAGATGTAGTGGCTCAGTAGTTAAGAACATTAATCTTCTTCAGCAGATAATAGTGCAGCTCAGTGTATTAATATTAGCTAAACTGCACTTACGATGTAATGTGACAGGTTTTAAAGACAGCTCTTACCCCAGACCACATTGTGAGTCCAAGGGGAAGCTCTTCCTACACCAAAACATGCTAATGTGGTTTGGAATATGCTTGGGACGCTCCGGGCTGTGCTTGGCATCCTGACTGTCTCAAGAAACTGCTTTTGCAGTCTGGCTTCTCTTTAAGATGCAGTCTCTCGCAGAGGGACTTTCTTGAGCTCTCCTGAGAGAGCTTGATCTCAAGATCGACCCATTGTATGGATTCCTAAATTATTAGCAGTCCGGGACTGGACCCTGGGGAGGTTTCCTTTAGATATCCTGAAAACTTCACATGGTTTGAGGATGCGCAGAACATGAAGTGAGTTCTGAAAAATACCCTCCATTTCCTGAAGGAGGGAACCTTTGTTGGTGAGATATTTTCCATACAAAAAATGCAGTTATAAAAACTGTAACCTTGCTGGCTAACCACACAGGAGGAAGAGCAGAAACAGAGGAACTGCTATTATGTGTTTGTGTGTATGATCAAAGATGGGGCGGATGATTGGGTCCTTGTGTTCATTTTGTCAAAGAAAAAGCTGAACAACTTTACTGGCATTTGGGGAATATGGGAAGATTAAGCTGCAACTGGAAACAAAATGTAACCACAAAAACTAGTGTACCTCAGAGTCTCCTCTACTGATTTTGCAAATATGTTGTTTTCTTTCCTGAATGCACCTTGTTTCATCGAATCTGGTTTCATGTAGTTTGTGCTACCTTCTTGAAAGTAGTTCCATTTACTACTGTAGTAAGCACTCTGTAGCCTAACCTGAGTACTAACCTGTGCTAACCTACTGGAGTCGCATAAGTTCACTGATAATGTCTTTTTTTTGAATAGAACTAATACTCCCTAACTCTGCAAACCTTGCTTTTCTAACTTTTTTCCTACTTCAGTGCTTTCACACTGTCCAATATTTCTGTGCAATACGGCACCTGTTCCTATCGGCTAGAATGCAAGATGTGTTGACTGAACCTTGAGAAACCCTGCAGAAGATACGCGTATGCTCTGAATGAAGTGCAGGACTTGCAGTGCTGACAGATGATTCTTGATGCACAGCTTGTGATGCATTAAGCTGATATTCAAAGAATATTCATTTAAAACATATTCTGAAAATTAGCCTTAGGTATTCGTGTCCCCAAATTAAATCACTGCGCTTTCCTCCTCATTCACTTCCCAAATTTCCTGAATTCCTTAAATTTCATTTCAGGTTATTTTGACACACACCCTTTTTTTTTTCCTGACTAGGATATTGTCTTGTGCATCTGAGCTATTTTCAAATACAATTAGAAACAAACAAGGATTTGCTGCATCTGTATTTGGCAGGTAAGGAGCACCATCACCTTCCAGATCCTGACTTACCTTAAGGGAATCTGTTCTTAGGCTAGAATTTGTGCTGGATAGAAGGCAAAAGTTTAAAAGGGCTAGTCCTGAGTTACAGCCTTGGTTTGTCTTTTACTGCAATGAAAAGTCGACTCTCGGACAAGTAGACGAATGTGAAACTGTATGTTGTATCAATTAGCCAATGTTTCCTTGCTTAATCAGCTAGCATAGGAAAGGAGAGATGCTGTGAACAAGATGCTCAGGATAGAAGGCAAAAGCAGGAAACAAGAGTAGTCAAGGAAAAAAAAAAAAGTAGAAACTAGAGAAAACCACTGTTGCCTCTCTATCTAACTGCTGTTGAGTTATAAGCTCTCCCTTGGTTTAATGCAATAATTTCAGTAATTTCTCATTATGCTGTGTCTACTTAAAATGAATTTTCATTACTGTCTGATGCACTAAACAGCTGACTTCACCCGTCTTCCTGTGGTAGGTCTGAAGAAAACAGGCACTCCTTGCCTGGTTTTTGAGTGCCAACGCTCTCTGCCAGCGCTCCTAGGTAGCGACAAACTTTGAGGCTTCAGGAAGCTTGGAGAACTGCCAGCCAGATACGTTACTAATCAATAACTTAGTTTACTTGATAACACAATTAGAAGAAGTTAGCACTTTCCCGTAACAAACATCATCTAGCAGTGGTGGTGTGCTGTGAATATGAAAGGCCTTATAATACTAATAGGCTTCCAAAGCTCATTCAAACCTGGTCTAGATTTCACTGCAGTAGTGCTCTGCAATCCTCCCCAAGCTGCCGAGATGCCTCGGCTGCGTCCCTCCTCCCGAGCGCTGTGGGCTGATGCTGTCGGGTTAGAGACAAGGTCAACGCTAGTCAAGCGAAAGGACTCTTATCTACGTATCTGCTCTTGCCAGCTACTGGAATGAGTGTTATGTACGTACAGGGCAGGGATTTCTTTTACTGCTAAACATAACACATTAAATAGCAACATCCATCAGAAATATATGATTGAGCTTGTACTTCTTTCTCTTCCGTAGTATGGCAAAACAAAACATAAAAAATCATTTTTTTGTAGTTCCTGCAAAGTCATTAGAGTCAGCCCATGGCTACTTCTAAAACACATTTATTTTATAAATAAATTGCAATAAATGTCTCCTTTCCCAACTTGACACTTGCTGTTCTGGGAATACTGCTTCAAATCAATTTCACTTCTTCCCAGTTTTCCAATGTTTGTTTTAGGTTTAAGAGGAAAAAATTGTGATGGTCATTCACTTGAACAACATGGAAACCAAAAGAACTGCCTACATCTTCTTTATTGTGTAATAGTATATTTCAGAGAAATCTGGTATATTTATGTATCCTTAAAAGCAAATTTCTGAAAAAGTTAGATAGTAAATGTCAGCATTTTCTCTGCTACAGTTCATTCATAAGTTAGGCTTACTGCCCACATTGTCATCCTGTTTGGCCCACATAAGTTTATTAAATACAGACATAGGTCTGTAAGGGGGAGCCTAATTCAGAACCTACAGCTGCTTCTCAACCCATTTATTGATCTCCAGAGTTAAGAGAGATGAAAAACAGCGTGTCAGAAAGCTTGTTTCTAAAGAAACAGAGTTTTTGTGTGTAAGGTGGCTTTAATAATAGTTAAGAGAGTGTTTTCTGTGATGACTTAAACTGAAATTTCTTGGTTATTCTTATAGAAAGGAGCATTAAGCTGTCATCTTAGTTTGATAAACATAATTCTGATGTTTTATATCTGCAGTCCCTGCAAAAACAACTCTCAGAAGCTTGTAAGTGAAAAATAATTGGTTCTCTTACCCAAAGTGGCTTATTCCAATTATTTCCTGTTATATCTTTTGTGTTCTTTGATTGCTGCCATATGAAATAGAAAACTGTCACTTTTATCACTTTTATTAGTTATTACATTTTCCAGTTGTACAGCCACATACTGTATTCATATTTCAAATATTCTCCATGTATATAATCAATGGTGATATTTATTGCTAGCTTGCATCCCGGAAGGAGCTGGAGAAACCAAAAGACCCTTTTTTCAAAAGAGTAACATGCGTTGTTGATACAGGTTGGACTATATCTCTTACTAAATGTATTTTTAGGGACTCCGCCTGGAAAACTGATGCTCTTAATTTATCAGAAAATTATAGTAGGTTCTAAGTTCAGTGAAGAAGCTAGATTCATCAGAAGTCTACTCTGTAGAGACAGAAGGTCCAGGCTACTGTTTTTTAATTAAAAAGAGGGGAGATTTATTTCTGCAAGAAAAAAATGGTCCGTAACATTCCTGGCTTAGTGTCTGCAGCAGTTAAGCCACCGGCCGCGTTGCATAGCTTTGGGAGGAGGGAAGAGCAAGGAGCACTTCTGTAAGACCAGCCTTTGCCTATTGCTGATAAGTCCGGGAAAATAGGGCGTTGTTATTCCTGCTTGCATATACAGCAGCACAGGGACTTTCAGGTCTTCTATAAATATTTGCTCTCTGTTGCTAATTTACTAAGTTAATTTAGCTGCAAGAAAGCAGATGTGGCATGTGGAGCTCGTGACATAACATGCACTATGCAGCTTTTGTTGTGGCGTCCCTGTACTACGAGCTGTGGACTGACCACTGCCATAGTGAAAGAGAAAAACTGGCTGGATTTGGTACTTAATCATGGGCTGGTTTTGTGAAATAAAGATTCATGAATGAGGCATCATTAACAGGAAAAGAAAACACAGAACGTTAATTCCCAGGGCTGCAAGTTGTTAGTGAGTGTATATTAGTGAAAGAAAAGCTTATATCAGCAATGCAGTATCAGTTGAAACTAGATACTTCAATATTTTCAAAGTCCTCAGAATTTTTCAAAAGCTTTTTAACCTAGTTTTATTAAAATTCTAATTGTGATATGCAAATTTAGGTTTTAGTGAAACAAAATGCTTTTATTGCCTTAATTGAATGATTTTGGAATTTAGTTTTCAGCTAAATTTTATGTTTCAGTTTGTTTTTTTGTTTAGCATTTCACAAGGGAGGGGGCAAGAACATCTACAGACAATTTCCTGCAAGTGGAAAAAATTGCGTGAAAGGATAATGATCGCCTGTAGAAAGACACTCTCCTGAAAACCTTTGCTGTGAAGGCCTTGCCCCAGCACTGCAGCGTATGGGAATGCCTCAGGAGTCCACCAGGTCAGGTTGAGGCCTGGGGGGCCTGTGCAGCGTCGCTGCTGCTATCAGGAGTACAGCAAGCCTTCAGAAGCCGTTGCATCCACAAGCAAGGTGGAGCAGCCCTGAGGTTTCTTGGAAAAAGCCATAAAATGCCAGTGGGACCAGGAAAAGTGACAACGCAGAAGAGACTAAGTAGCAGTCCTTCACTGTCTCTGAACTGTTAAATGTGAGCATCTAATCTGGCACAGACAGAGGAGGGTTGTTGTACAGGAGCGGTGCGTTGAGCGCGGGGCACGTAGAGGGAAACGGATGCGTGCTTCGGTTTAGAAACATCCCACCATGAGGAGAGATACTGTGCTAGAATAAGCAGTAAGTATTACACCAGCTTTGTGCCACGACCCTGGTACAGGAAGGCTTTATTCACCTGCTTTTCGTTTTTGCTTTGTATTTGGCTCCGTGGTTCGAGCTCTGGTGGTTGAATGTTTCAGACTTGGAGAGCCGCCCAGCACCCCTGTAGCAAAATGGCGTGGCGGTGTCCCTCACTGCTAGTATGGAAATTCTTTGTTTGCCTGGACTTTTGTTTAGGGTTTGAACTAGGACGAGGATTTTTGTTTTGAGGTGCAAGAAATGTTTTAAAAATAGGTCAGCTTGGATTAGTCTATATAAAAAACCAGGCTCCCTGATTCTTTGTTGTTTTAAAACAGTGTGGTTCCTTTCTTCTTACAGTTAATGTATGTCCTATTTCATAATGAAAAATACCAAAAAGGTAAGAAGCTTTTCATTTTGTGCACTTTCCACAAGAGCAATGGAAATTTGTCTGGAGACTAGACCAGACATATGATTTGGAAAATGAGTGAGTGCTATATTTTACAAGGTCATTGTGAGCAGAGGTTTTACCACCCAGCAACGCTGCGCTGAATACTGTCTAGCTTCACCTTAGCCTTTGCTGTTATATACATATATATGTTCTGTTTTATAAACTTTTTTTAAAAAGACCACTGCAGCTGCCTCATTTTAAAAACTGAGATCTTAGCCTTGACAGTTAATCAATAAGCAGCAAACAAAAAGTAATAACGCACGACTTGAGAAATATTGTTTTGATTCGTAGCCTGAAGCTAAGGCTTGCCAATATGTTAAGATCAATCAGTCTCCCCGCTCTGATTGAACTTGCATCCAAATCACCAGACCTGTAGGTGTACCGTATGCAGAACCTTGCACTGTTTGCAGATGGTGCCCAGGGGTGGTGGTGGGGAAGACACCAGCCTTTTCTGGATCTCCTAAGAATGCAGAAAGGCAAAAGGAGAGAAAAAACCTGGGATAAAGATTGGAAATACCTGCATCAGGCAGTCATTTTTTGATAAGCAAATTGCAAGTGGTCTGGTATGCACTCCAGCTGATTCCACTCGGTACTAAATCTTCTCGAGCAGAGGCAGAATGATGAACAAACAAGTGCCCTAAATCTTGGTCAGAGTGATTCTGCTACGTGGAAAAAATGGATGAATTTTGGTGATATGAAGAAGAATCTTTGATACAGCATTATTCACTTTTCACACTGAATAAGGAACCAGAAACCCATCTTTGCAAGGCTGATTTTTTTTGCTTTGTCAAAGGACAGGGAAAAGAGGCAACAAAACTTTTAAACTGATGTTTGGAAATAATAAATTTAACATGAGAACAAGTTGTGCAGGCAGTCTATTGCAAGTCCCTATCAGCAGCTTTCCCTAGGTAGATGGTTACTGAATTGGCTTTCATGGCCTTGCCCTTTAATAGCTGCTCCTGTGCTTTCTGTGCACAGTCTCACTCTTGCTACTTATCTCAATTACTCAAATTAAGTAGGATATAAACACACCTAGAAAGACTGTGAAACCTCAGTTATGCCTGCAGTATAAAACAGAACATTTGGCAATGTTAATTGAAATGATAAAAAGGTTTGTAAGATACCAAGAACTTTTCAAGTCAGTCTTCCCTACCTTGGTTTAATGACACAGTAAATGTATGCTTTTCTGGATATGATTATAGTTTTAAACAATAAAGAGCGAGCAAATTCCATTATCTTATGTCAAGGAACCCTCCAGAGAAGATAAAAGTGCAGTTAATAAACAAGATTACTTTCCAATGGCAATTGCTCGGTAATAGAAAATTCACTTTCTAAGCTTCTACTTCAGGATGCTAATCAGTTAATCAGTTCAGTCCCATCTTAGTTGCTGGCAGCAGTTTTTCTCCCATTGGGACAAAAGTAAATGCAAGGTTTCTGTTGAGGTAAGGGAAGAGAGGAGGCACATAGTAGAAGTGCCTTACTCCATTCGGAAGTGATTGCTTTAGGCAATTAAGCACCTGCAGCACTGATCCTGTTAACAAAAAGCATGAATAGCCTAGAGTAAGTCTGTTGAGCCTTTTCTCCTTTAAAGGAAGTTTCAATGCCATATGTGCATATATATATATACACAACAAAGCAGGAGATGATTTCTGCGCTCTCTGCTGGGCATAGGTCTGTTGCAACTTTGTCTTTGGAGAATTAATCTGCTGCACGGTTCCAGTGCCACCTGCCTTCCCTCAGTCCTATATCTTTGCACTCTTGTGACTGTTGGCAATATTCAAAAGTCCTGATTTTCCTTCATAGAAAATCTTTCATTGGTAAGTTAGCAATTAATGGTTAATGAAATACGGTTGTGGTCTTTTTCCCTCTTTCCCTGTTATATACAGCCTGTATGTTTTCCTCCCCCGAAAGCCTGCTTTGTAGTAAGCAGGAGGCACTCACTTCGCAATGAGTATTCAATGCATACAGCTTTTTCCACATCATAAGAATTACCCTATTAATACTAATTTTCTGATTTTTCTGTTGATAACTATTCAAAAGAATTTAGTTTTTATGATTGTAATTGTGATACCTAAGCACTTCAATGGTTTATGAAAGTGTATGTGGTACACTGAAATGGTACATGAAATATGTACTTTTGTGTACTGAATGTGGTACCTGGAACTACATAAAGTACTTTTTTTCCCCCCGTTACGATCTGCAGAAATACTTATTTTCACCATGTGTTTATCTTCTTTTCTTCTTAGCTATGTAATGCTCCTAGATGCTTTGAAAGCAGACTTGATAATGACACTCAAGTGTAGCTGGAATCAGTATGTACCAGCTCTTTCCTTCACCCCTTTTGCCCAAGATTAAATGTCTTTAGGGAAGGAGATTATTTACATTATCCCCTTGGTAAAAAACACCACGCTTCAGAAGACTATGTCTGTGAGTGGAGAAGATTAAGCGAACAGCGTATAGTGAAATTTCATTCCTTATTAGGAACAAAATTAGGTCACTTCCAGTTTCTATTACCACGGTGATTGATCTAACAAGAAAAGAAAATCACCCTAAGTTATTCAGAAAATGTTTGCCTAGTCCAGCTACAGCAAGGATAGAAGGTGGAAGGCGCGTTCACTGGCTGTTAGAAGCTAATGTTCTGTTAGTATTTTAAAAAGATGGATAGAATGAAATGAATAATGATAGGTTTGCTTGCTTAATGGTAATCCAGGTGATCTTAAAATCAATCATGGAAGAGTTGTTACGTGAATCAGTTGCTAAAGAATTTAAAAAAGGCAACATAGTCGATAATGATCAGTTTGATATTATAGACTTTATAGGTTGTCAGAACAGCTTGATCTTTTGGAGATCATGAATGTAGCTGCTAACTGTGACACAGTATATTTAGATTGCTATCAAGCCTTTGAGTTAGTATCGCTGCAAATTGGGTTAGTATCACTGCAAATTCTCTTTAAATAGCACTAAACTAAGTTAGATACTGAATAGATTAGAAACTAGTTTGTTTGTTTGTTTAGTGATATAATCATTACATTACAATGGGAATTCATCAGCCAGTGGGGGAATTTTATACAGTTCTGACGAAATCTGTCTAGGATGTCCCAACACAATTTAATGTGTTTGTGACTGGCTTGGAAGACACAGAACTTGGTGACAGCTCTATTTTTATTGCTGTTGATAAGTCCTTTACTTTCAAAGACTGAGTTTCGAGGCTTAATTTGCATATCTACTTAGAATGCACTAATAAATTAAAAGATTGATCCCTAAAACTGCAATTGCAAAATATTCAAATTAACTACTGTGTATTTATGCTAATAGTTATTTTATAGCACAGATTAGATCACTGATTGTGAAAATTTGGCTTAAATTACACAGTCAGAAATAACTCTGTCTTGACATTCTGGACATACTTAGGCTTCTATTCCCCTCTTCAATTGCTTTTGTTTCAGACTTTTAGGAACTGAACTTGCAGTGGATACATTCTCTCCTGTACCTGAAGACAGATTTCACTTACTATAGTTACAAAATAGTCCACTCCCATATAGATTGACTGACTTTATCTTTTCTTGTGTGCCTCCTCAGTGTGTGCTACGCGTGTGTCTGGGACTCTGTGGAAATGAGGGAGCAGGAGGACAGAAGAGGGCTAACCTGGCGACGTGCAGAAACCTCAGTCAGCATGTGCACAGAGCTCCCAGGCTGATGGAGGAGACAGCCCCGGTCCCTGGGGTGATGGCAAGGCTCAGCTTGTTCATTGCTGGAGTCAACTGAATTGTGAACGATGGTGTTGCAAGGTAGAGTCAAGGGTCTCCTTTTTTTGGAAACCAGCTTGTGATGGTGGTTGCGTGGCTGGAAGAGACAAATGTAATATCAGTGCCCAAGGCAGGAACCAGCTGTTGGATCCCAGCATACCAGTAACTCTTCTTTGCCTAACATGAAAGAAAAAAAAGTCACTTATCTAACATTGGTTATAATCAGTTAAATGTTTCATATCCGCTTGTTCAGCATGAACTTAGGCCATAACATCTGCATTGTGTGTTACTGGATGGAGTGGTAGAGAAAAGGTGACAAACATTGAGATGAATATTGTGTTTCCATTTTATTTTCATAAGATTTATAGCTAGGGCTCTGAGTTTATAAACCATCATATGCTGTAGAATTCAACACAGCCATATAGCTTATGCTCATGTGTTTCAATCACATACATTCCTCTTCCTTCTCTAAAACTACTTAGGGGGCGCTGAAGAAGCTTGTCTTGAAATAAAAGCTGATCTGGCAAGAATGCAAGGGACTTTCCAGGAAAGCAAAGTGTCAGATCAACTGCTAACGATTATTTAGAACTGCTTGTCATAGACAGTCTATTCTGACTTTTTCATATAGTGTTTTAGCAGTCACTTGTTAAGACTCCTAGTAAAAAAAAATTCATCCTAATTGAGAGATAAAAACTCCAAATTCAGTGAAATACCACACACAATCTTGCTGTACTACTTAGGGCTATAAAAGGCTCCTGCAAATGCAGAGATCTGGAAACTGGCTAGAGAGATTTTCTCAACTAGCTTCCAAGGTATGAAAAGAAATCTGAGTCTGTAAGGCAAATTGTTCTATAATTCAACAATTAGCTGATGCTTTAGAGTTTCTGTGTTTATTTTCCTATTCAGCTCACCCTTTCCACTGCTTCTGGAAGGCTTGTTTCAAACTAAAAACTCTTTTTTCATTGCAAGTTCTTGAGGAGAAGTGTGTGTGTATGTGTGTGTGCACTTCACACAAAGTCCTGTTCCTCTGTGCTGTGGTGATAGAAAGGGTAAAGGCTAATAAGAAATGTTATTTTTAGCTTCACGAGTCATTCCTGCGTGCAGTTATCGTAACTTCTCTGCACATTCTTACTTAGATAATTTGGTTTACCATCCCAGCTGGTCCAATACTTCAGTTACTGCTTTCAAAGTCATTTCTCCTGTGAATAGCTGCATAGGAGTGGAGTTATGGAGGACCAGGGGAATTCTTTAGTATGACGTTTGTTTAATTTACAAGTAAATGCTCCTGAAATGGTATTTCCAGCTGTGCCTTCAGCAAGGATTTGGAGAGACTTTTAAAGACTTCTGCTAGCTGTATTCATTCTGGAGGCCAAAATTGCATCTCAGCAACTCCTTGCTATCCTCCTGTCTCTAGGTTATGATCTCAGCAACATCTGTGCAGGTCAGTGGTTTATGGAATTGTAATGACTTGTTGATAAAGTAGAAGATCCATCCATAAGATCATTCACAATAATATTGCTTCTGTAGGACTAACAGGAGTACAGAAAGCAGAAAAACCTATTTTGAGTAAGAAGACACTTCTCTGTAGTTATCAACAGGGTCATCATTTTTAGAGTGTATTTTCAAATTAGAACCTCACTCTGATTTATTTTAAACAAATGCTTTCATGCATTTTTCCCTCACCTCCTACTCTACCTGAAGTTAAATTTGTATAACATACTGTTAGTTTTATTAGATCGTAAAACATGCCCTCTCTCAAAAAAAAAGCTATGCCTCCTTTACACAGGCACTTATTCAGTCTCCCATAAACAAAATGGAACCAGGGGTCTTGGTCACCATTTAAATCACTCTGCCTGGAGAATAATAAAAAAGACTGAGGTAAGTAAGGCAGGCAATTAACTATCCCAAAAGAAGGAATTCTCCTGAAGATCTGGTTTTTTTGAAGCTGTAGCCATGTAAGGAATATCCTGCAGTATGCTTTTTATTCTAGCCTGTATCAGTCTTTGTGAACTAAGTCCCAGATCGCTTAGGCATTCAGGCATAGAGAATGAAATATAACTACTGTTGTATGGGAGATCCAACCAATTACACAAAAAACGTGAACAAAAGCAGCACAAGAACACAAAAGTGTTCAAGCATCCATTATAAAACAGTTCCAATTTCCTTTTTAAATGGCAAGTACAAAATATATATTTTACATGCAAGTAACACTGGAGTGTTGTTGCTAATATACTGCTGAAATTACATTTTCTTAGCATGACCTTTCTTGCTAACAATAGCTTACATTTTAATGAAATCTTGTGGCCATTTTGATTTCATGCCAAATATCCCCATGCCATATATTACTGAATTTTCATGTCAGTAGAGAAAGTTTAAAGGTCATAAGCTTAAATACTTTCTTGAGTTAAACTTTTTTTAGTAATATATGAAAAAAGTTACACACGTATACTATCCCTGCTGGTTTGTACAAACAAGGTTTTTCAAGGTTACAAGAGGAACTTTTGTTAAGCTCTACTTACCAGAATCACAGCAAAGTGTTTGGGAAGGTTTTAGGTTTAGTGAAATACTCTTTTTTTTTTTTTTACTTTCTTACCACTTATGGGTCCAGTGCTACTTCACTAGGAGGGAAAGCTCCCCTTTGTCTCAGTAAGGTCAAAGCATATTCCCATTTGCTTTACTAGGAAAAATGAGTGCAGCAACTTTGCATTTAAAATTGGGGGGACAGAATACATTTGAGTGGGATTACATGGCGAAACTGCATTGGAGCTTTTGAAGTTATACACCCTTTCTCAGAGGGAAATAGTGCATTAAACTGTTAAGAAATTTAGGCTTTTTCATGCGTAGATGCTACTTTTATTGTTGAATGGTCTCTCTGAGATGAACCAGAACGGCTCTTTGAGCACGTTCCCTCAAGGAACGAGCAGGGAAGGTATGTAATAAGAACTTGTCTGTCCCTACCCCCCCTTCACCAGACACACACACGCAGTCTCATTGTATGCACGCTGCCACACACACACATGATCAGTTATTGCTATGACTTAAATAAGCTTCTCTGAGGTCTGTGAAACTCTGAAGTCAGAACATACTTGATTCTCTTTGTAACTTCCTGTCCTGATCTTATTTTTTGTATTATTTCATTACACGTTCTGAAAATTTGCGGCTCTGAGCTTAGTGGTAGCAAGTTGATAATTTAGGACGCCCGTGGAGTATGAGAAAAAGATGTATTTTAAAATTGGCCTTAGCAGCACAGCCTCCCTGCTGGAATTCACAGTATTTTTAAAGGAATTACTAAATATACAAAAATACACAGGTCTTGACTTTTGCCAGGTTTACTGAGGTGCACTTGGAAAACAGTTTGGGAAAGGGCTTTTTGACACTGACCTCTATCAGCAGCAGAGACTGAAAGTGAGAAAGAATGAATTCCTGGAGGCAGAGGATCTTTGCTATAATTGCTTCCTGTTTATTGGCCTTTTAATAATAAGTTGAAAGTCATGGTTGCCTTGCATTAAGTTAAAATGCTACAGTTGCTGTCTGCTACTATAGCAGTATGGCAAATCAAGAAAGAAGTAGAAGTAATCTAAAATGTCTTAATAAATATCAACTTCAGGGTTTAAACCAGGCATGAGGTCTGGACGGAGGTGTTTTTTTTTTTTTTTTTTTTTTTTTAGGGATTAAAAGACTTTATGATATGGATGAGTTTGACTGTTTTTTTCAGTGTCTTGGTATTACAAGTGTGATGTTATAAATACCCTATATCACTGACTTCAGCGATGGATGCCCTGAGGGGCAAGTACCTTTACTATGCAAATTTCCGACTGTGTCTTCAAGATGCTGATAAGCTACATTTATAACCTATGCTCTCAAAATCTGGAGCTAAATGGTCTTCATGAAGGAAATGTCTGACTGAAGCGTTAATACTGGAAGATGCTGTAGTTCCCAGTAATAATAGGGTTTCCAGAACTTTTGAGGAATTACCAGGAATTCATTCGAGGAATTCATACCTTTAGATCGTGTTTAAAACCACAAAACAGGTTTTTCTTACTTGTTAGATATCAGATTCCTATAGCATATATTTGTGCCTGAGTGTTTTGGGGTTTTTTTCTGTAGAATAACAACAAAAACAAACAAAAGCAAATGAGGAAAAAGCAGTGACATAACCACAGACACACCTTGACTTATCATAAAGGAGTCATCAGCTAGGGGAAGAACATAAGCAATGAAGTGTATACCACTAAGCTCTGGGTAACTAGAAACAATTTTTAATCAGACTGAGCACTTGCTTCACATCAGTGCATCTCTAAATAGAATAAGAAACAACCCCATGGCAGTGTGTTTATAAAAAGAAAAATATGAGGGGAAAAAATCAAAAAGGAAAGCCAAGAGCATTATCCTGCAGTTGCAGCCAGTCATGTGAATAGAAGCTTAACAGTTTAATTATGCTTGTTTGTGGGCTGTATTTTGTTTCTGTTGAACTTCCAGAGAAGGCTCCCATCACTGTTATTGGGGCCGCCAGGAACATTTTCAAGAGAAGTTTGGCCTCTGACCAAGGACTGATACATTTCTTCAAACTTTGGCACTCTGGGACTGAAGCCTGAAAAGAGAAAATGTAAGTTGGAAATTCCTCTGGATACTGAAAGTTGGCAACCTGTGTAGAGCTGTCAGGAAAGTTAAACTTTGCTCAGTAACAGCTTGTTTTAGGACGCTTGCAAGTGACAAAACAGTGGTTTGGGCAGTTCAAGTGTTTCCAGATGAGGCAGCTATGTCTCATAAGATTTTTGGACTAGAAATGAGAGGAAGAGGAATGGCTTAGATTCTCCACTAGAGGCAGCTCTAGAATAAATCTCAGAAAAGCAGAGCATTCTGTAGGTAGTCATTCTAATGGATAATACAGGTGTGTTAAAGAGTAGTTTATGTGAAAACCTGCAATGATCGGAAACGTCTAAGTGGCTTGCAGCCAGAGCCCTATAAAACACTCACTTATGCAAGCTAAAATTTGCCTGGCACTAATTGACTGTACTAATTAGATCTTCAAAGGTGCATTTAACCTTTTCACCTTACTAGAAAAGAGTGACGATCAGAATTTCCATTATGCCATGCCAGTTCCACACTGTTGTGATGCCACCGCTTCCCTTTTGATTCACTGATGTGGTTGAATAGAGAAACAAGGGATAAAGGGCTGGGGGAAGGGGACGGAAGAGGTTTCCCAAAATGGGTTTCCCTGCAGCTAGCAGTTCATATCAGGAGTATTCCCGAGTCTAAAAACTCCATTCTAAATTTACCATCTTGTGGACTATGTTTCCTCTTCATATGATGCTCAAGAAAAAATAACAGTAATGAATGATGCATTCTGTGTGATATAGTTGTTCTTGAATCCTTGGCCATTTTGTAGCCCGCTGCCCTTGTGCTTCCAGGCACAGAATTACTATTCAGAAAATGTATTTCTGAAAGCAATAAGGAAATAACTTGCATTACTGTAGAAGGACTGTTTGTATTTCAGGTGACTGAAACAGCAACATGTGCAGACTTTAAAAACAAAAGAGCAATCCACCTCCAACAAAGGTGAAGCAGTGTGGAGGAGAGACTTCCTGTGACAGAATGTGTTCAAGAACTCAGCTGCTATTTGGTAAGGCAGGGGTTAATGCTCTTCCCTTGAATGTAGAAACAAAAAAAGTCATGCAGTGCTTTCTATCCTCCCTACTAGTTTTTCTGTTTCATAAATGGAGCGATTAAAATGCCAGTAAAGACCAGTGATCCATCTAATCTGGTGCCCTTGCTCCAGTAGGGATTAAAGCCCAATGTTTCTTAAGGTGAAGCAAGTTCATAAGGTATGCAAAGAAACATTTGCAGCATATGGGAAAACATGTCCTATTTCAGATGGTGACTATTTTGTTATCATGGTAACCTTTTTTGGGCAAGAATATTTTTAAGAGCCTTAAAGCATAGGGAACATTTATGGATCTACATAAATGCATAATAATAGTAGTGCCTTTAGCCATGAGATTTGACAGACCTTGTAATTTAATCTTAACTAGTGCAGCGTGTATGCAGGTGATGCTCTCTTTTCATATGTACAACCCTACTACTTGCCACAAAATATCATGCTATAGTAGTTTTAGTATCCTTCAAAATTAGAAACGCACGAGAGTTGCCTTTCCATGCAAATAAATACTCTAGCTGTAAGAAAGTGAAGTATAAAGAGAAGTAAGGACAAATACAGTTTTATATCATGGCAAAAATCCCAGCCTATCCCCAGTTGCAGGCATATTCGACCTTTTGGCAGATGGAGAGAGCATGGCCTGCTAGGAAGAATTAAACGCGTCAAATTCTTTGTCTCAGGATCGTACTTCTCATGTTCTGTAGTGTTTTTTAGACTCTTCTTCTGATGCCTCATATCAGAATTTTGCTCAGTATTGTTTCTTTACCATATGCCTCTTTCATCTATTTCTTATATAAATGCCAGACAGACGTACACTCTTATGGACAATGATAGCTGAAAACCTAGCTCTTACTGAGTACATGAAAGAGTCTGAATATACACAGATTTGGTCTAAGCAGAAATTTCCATTTATGCAGAAATTTTTCAACATACAGTTGTCAAGTTTATAGTTATGTTTCTTGTATAAACCAAATTCTGTCCACATCCTGAAATCAATGTTTAAAATTAAGACATTCAAGAATGGGGAAATCTGATTTCAAAAATCTTGTAATATTACTCAAGGTGATGTTATTGAGGGAGATGCATTTTAATAGTTATTTTTCAGAAGCTTTTATCTATTTTGGCATATCAATAGCAATGTCTTCTGTTTTGTTGTGTACAAGACTTCAGTGTGTTTGTGTATGTGCAACACGAACAGATATTTCTACATGTAAAATGGGTGATAAGTAACCAACTGTCCAGCTAACGCATGCACACAACCTCTTGATTATGCACAGAATGGAAGATGACTAGCAACTTGGCTTTTTATATAGAAGTGATAGGGAAAAAGGAGTCCTTTCCTTTTCATTAAGACAGTAATTAGGTTATAATTCTTTTTTTTAATAGATATCCATTTTCATAAAGTAAATCACATCCACCTGGTTAGCACTTTTGGTGTCAATTTAGCAAGCCACTTCAGCATGTGCTTAACTTGAAATGCAGGAGTTGTTCCGTTGACTTTAATAACATTACTGAAGTGCTTCAAGTTATGTACATGTTGAAGCACCCTGCTAAACTGCAGCCAAAAATACTGATAAGATAGGTGTGATGTGGTTTGAGGGGATGTGTCTTAAGACAGACGGCAATCATGTTTTAATTATCCTTATTTTCTCTGGCATATTTCTGTATCGAAGTCATTTTACAAGTCAGACATATTCTGCTAAGGAGTTTTAGCCTGATACTTATCCATTGACATTTGTAAAGCCTAAATAACAAAAATTATCATGTATGTTGAGATTAGAAGATTGTGGTCTGAACTTTCTCTGTTTTAAAAAAATACACATTTTGTATGGCATTGGTATGGTATTTTAGGAGAATGTGTGAAGCTGAAGTCCTCAGGACAAAAAAAAATCCTGAATATATCTTTACAGGAAGGATAGGTGAACCTTTTCCAAATCGAGTGTTGTGTATCTTTCATTATGACAATGATAGTGGCTGAGTTTTCACTTTTCTGGCTTATGGAGGCACTTCAGCAGAAGTGTAATCTTGTATTTTGGTCACCTGTTCAAGGATCTGAAGAGTCAAAAGAGCTCCTTCTTGATCTTCCTTTTGTGAGCTCTCCTCCTTTAATCTCATTAATAGTTTATGTTAATGTGTTTTAAAGAGCGAGCTTCTTCCTCGATCCTTGATGCTTAATTATGATTGTATTTAGAAAACACACTTCCTTACTAAGTTGCATTCCCACCTAACACACAGGAAGCATGGCATACTACAAAGCTGAGCCATCAGGTCAGATATAATCAGTAAGAGCAGCTGATACTGGATGCTGTGCATTGGTTTAGCCGACCATCAACTATCATCCTACTTTAGCAGTGGCATCTTCCATGTGTCTCTGGCTTCAGAGAACAGAAGTTATATTTTTACGTTGCTTCTGAAACTGATCTTTTGAGTCAAAAGCTTTTTGACTACTCAGACACTGCTGAGGCTGAAAGAAGAAAAAAAAATCACAGGGTTGCAATTTATTCTTGGAACCCACTGGTTTCATATTTCCTTAAGTTGGTGGCTAAAACAGAATGAACAATGTGCAGAGTGGAAATGGGTGACCCATACCTGTATACCAATTGACACAGATGCAAAACAAATCTTAGGGCCGATGTAAACTTCCGATTTGTTCGCACATAGCTTTAGGAGAACTTGTTAGGGCATACTTTCATGGAACGGAAAGGGGAGTCATTTGAATAACAGTCAGATTGCATTAAGTTAGCTGGCCTTATCATAGCCAAGTAATATTGGATGTCTGTGAGAGAGGATGCAGAAAGATACAATTTTTAAAAATATACTATGTTAAGATAGATCTAAGGATCCACTCTCACTGCCTTGAAAGAGATTGGTTGCACTTGTACAATCTTGTATCAGAAATGCAACTATTGAGTATTCTCACTCTTGTACTGCTGGTCCTATGGAAGTTCCTCCTGCCTCCCCACCCACTTAGATTTGTGACACATAGGTTTCAGTTGTTTCGGATAATGCTGCTAAAGCGGCCCATTTTCATAGCTCTCCATTCCTTGTTTTGGTGACCCTGGCATTCTCACACTTGGAGATTTTTTTTTTGCTGCATTTCTTGCATTTAACTGTAGCCAGTGATGTTAATGCTATCTGCAAGAAGGCTGAGCAGCAAACAGAAGAACTAAAACACCTACAGGAAAGATGATTCTGCATTTTCTGTTCTAATCTGGAAATTGAAAAGGGTTGCATTCCTCTCTGTGTCAGGGTTTGTGTTCAGGGGATTTAAATTTGCGTTTTCTATTGCTAACAGAGGACATCAAGACCTTCTTTCCCTATCCATTTAATCATCTCTAGACTGGTGATCAGCGTACTTCCTTAACAAAAGACAAATGTGTCAAGTCTCATTAAGCCATGAGACATGGCTTGGGTCTTCTGCATTTCAGGTAATTCAACCACTAGATCTTTGGCCAGGTGGTGCTGTTTTTTGAGACAATACATATAATCTGAATAAATACATTCGAATCAGTCCTAGAAGTGATAACAGGCTCGAGTGTGCCAAATCTCTGAATCACATTGGGAAAAAAAGTGTACGACAGGTAACATAGATCATGGTATTGCCAGGTTTGACATGCTATATGTAGAGAAATAAATTCAGATACCTAGAGAATTTAATCATGGCTCTAGTGTTGTGAAGTCTGAAGATAAAAATGACTGAACTTAAGAGCTTTTTTTCCCCCTGCACCCTTTTGCAAAGCTACAATACTAGTAATTCTGTTAGGATAAGGTAGATGTGCTGAAGACTTCTTTGCTATAGTGATTAGCACCATTCCTGTTACAATTAGGAGTGAGAAATGTTTACAAATGTCCTTGGGGTAAAAGGACCTCTAAGTAATTATTATAATTGCACAGGAATTGCTCATAATTGCTGGACTTCCCAGAAATGATTTTCAGAGGAAATCTGTGTAGCCAATTGCATTACTACCTCCTCAGATCAATATTATATTAGTCCCAGTACATGGATGCCCACAGGGCAAAGTAGCAAACTATTAGCATTTCATTAACAATTTCCGACATCTCAAGACTATTACTCAAATGATTGATGACCCAGGCAGGACATATCTTCAAATGTTCATGAAGAACTAATAATTTCTTCTTCTTTTTCTTTTTTTTTCTTTTTGCCTTTTCTTCATTGCCTTTCTTACCACATTTCCCATGGTTTTCAGATTTCCATACATTAAGTTCTTTAGTTGATAACAAAATGAGTTCATCTGGTCAGCAGCAGTGTAATTGTTTCCAGTGTATTTTTTCCTATTTGTTTTAATACTGCTTGGAAAAATGAACTATCAGTTTATATCCAGGCCGACTCTTACTTTTCTTTCTTTCAAGATGGACATAATTGCTGCTGATTAGTGGCAGATCTGTAGGTGAATTATTTTATGTGCATTGTTAGGCTCCAGTTCATTTGCACAGCCTTTTTTAGAAGTGCTGCTATCTGTTAGACTGCTGCTTAAGCCCTTCCCAACTCAGGCTCTATTTAAATTCGGGTGAAAGGGCTCTGTACTGTAGCACGCTCATGAACAATCCAGTCACTTTTATGTCTGTAATGGAGAGAATGTCACAATACCAATAATGTGACGACACTAAAGAAACTGGGATAACATAAGAGTGACTGGATTGTCGCTCTTATACCAGAACTGAGTCCCATATAATGGGGGTCACCTTTGCTGTGAGAGATAAGTGAATACAATCTAAGCCAGCAAAGGAAAAATCAGACCATTACAGACCATTCAGTAGAAATTTAATATATTTAATATTTTTATTGCCTATACTATAGTAATAGCTACCATTAAGACAAGCAGGGCTTTTGGAGCCTCATCTTAGGCTATAGCATTTTCCTATTACTTTTTATCCATAGGAGTTAGACTGAATTAGGAATATGGGGATAGGCTTGGATTTGGTATGAAGTGAAGGAAAATAGTATCAGATACTATTTGGTGGACTGATGTTTCCGACAGTAAATAATCAGCTAATTTAGCATTTGATTTAGGGTCGATGCCCGACTGTGTAGCTGTGACACCTGCAGAACTCCCACCCAAGTTCCTAGTAGTTGTACTAGACCAAGGTGTTCCTGCCAGCTGGAGAGCGTGAGAATGATGTTAAAGAAACACATGTGAGAAAAATGGAAGAAGATTATTTAAAAGTAAAATGAGATATGTGAAAATTGTAACTTTACAGTTAAAACCAACCACAGAGTTCATTGTCTCAGAGCATGTTCCTCAGTTAGCAAAAAATGCTGCATTACATGAACAGATAATTTCCTTGGCACAGGAAATTAATAAATTCCTAACTTTAGATACTGTGAATAACCCCTCTTACGTGGGCATCATAGAGTATGCCTGCATTATACAGAGCTGCAGGTTTGCTGAGCTAGCTGTAGCTTTACAAGTCCAGACCTGGCAGCAGTGCAGCGCTGTGGTTGAAGGTGGTTAACCATGGTGAGCAGCAAGGCTTGTTTGCTGACGCACCATTCCTCACTCGTACACCTGTGCTGCTTTCAGCAAACTAGGCTATAGTTTTTGTTTTAATGCACTGTACTAGCCCATCTTTTACCAGAACTGGGATTAATTTAAGGATTTGGGAGGGCTCGACAGGTACTGAATGGAGTAGGCATACCTATGAGTATAGATACACTAACATCTGGTGAAATCTTTATGGGATTAGGGTCTCTGTAAGTAGAACTGTATCAAATTTTCCATCGTGTCTTTTGTTTTCAAGTGTGTAGGTGTTTCAGCCTCTTTACTCCCTGGTCTGTAAAACTCGACTCCTAGTCTGCACTTCTTATCTTTATGGGAGAAATAGGTGTATACAGAAACCTTTTTAATTTATCATCTTGGTTCATTCTGAATCATTCTTGGAATGCTTGTGGCATGAAGAATGGAGAGGCATGAAAGGCTAGTGTTACTGCTAAGGCTACAGCTACATGCTCATCTCTTCTGACCTGGAAAGAGGAATCTGTGAATATATCATTCTGTCCTTTGACTTATCTATCACCCTGTGAGATTCATTAAAGTATATCACATTCATCACTGCTCACCACAGGGATCAGTTTCTTTTCCTTATACTGCTACTGAATGGGATATGCATGAGAAGCCAACAATTAGGGAAATAGAAGGGTTAAAGAAACTTAAAGATATTAGTGAAGGTGTCAGGAAAATTAATTTGGTATTTAAGAGTTCTGTGTTTGTCTACTAAGATCTCCAGGAAATGTTCAACATGTTATCTTAGCAATTTACACTTTTTTTAATGTGATTTATCTTTATCCATTTAAAGCAGAGTTCCTGCTGTTCCCTTTATGGTTTTGTTTTTCGTTGTTTTGGTGCAATGACATTAATTTGCTTTCACATCTTTTATTCATGGTAAGTATGCAGAATTTCTCAAAAATATATTACCATATGAATTCTGAAAAATACAGCATATGATTTTATTAAAGGTTGTAGAAACATATCCATATATTATTAAGAAACACAGATATCTGTTTTGGAAGAAGATACGACAATATTTGTATATTCTGAAGCCACATTCTTATTTTTAAATTAAGGCAAAAGCATCTGTGAACCATAATATACAAACCATACATAAACTGGTGTTTTTCCCATTCATCCTAGGCCACTACTTGATATCTTTCTTCACTAGCTATCACATGAAGGTTTCTTTCCAATGTATAGGCATCCTTCTTGTTGACAGCTGGCAATAGGAAGACTTGACCCTTTGCAAATTGCAAATGCTTGACTTACAAGCATGGACATAAAGATTGTGAACGTGCCCATAATAAAAAGTGAGTTTGCACAAGTAGAATAAATAAATGTATAAAATACTTCTCTGTGTTAAAGTTGATTTATTATTTAAACACATTATTTTAGCTTTACTTGCAAGAAACACTAAGTTATCAAATATTCAGCTCCTTTAATTTCCGGTAATTGATATACAAATATATCAATCCTGTTTAAACCTGACTTAAACTGAATCTGATTCATTTGTTATGCAGTCTTTTAATACAAAACTGCAGATACTGAATGAACTGCAGATGATTATTATATATTCCAAAACTGATGGCCAGAGTTTTATAGTGGAAGGTGAAATTTTGGTCTTCTGTATAAGCATAAAACTCTTGGACTGTGTTTCTGAAAGACATCCAGTCCATTTCTATAATGATCCATGTGATGCTAGTTTCATAACAGAATTCCACTGTTGCTCACATCTTTATAACTAGAAAATGAATCCTCTGAGGTCACTGGCTCTTTAACAGTCAAAGTCCAGTAGAAGATGAGCATGGGATCTTACACTTTTAAGTTTATGAGTGAATAACCTTCCCTGCTTTTTCCCATGGAGTGTCAGAACACTGGATGCCTCTACTGTACTTTCTTTTTCTTGTTGAAGAAAACCATGTGACCAATTGTGTCAATATATCTGTTAGAAGATAATGAAAGTCTTTTGGTTTAGTACTGTTGCAGTAAACACTTTTGGAAGGGGGGTAATTTAGTTATCCTCTTCACAATAGGACATGTATTACCATACAAATTCTGAAAAGTAAAGCATATGATTTTATTAAAGGTTGAAGAAATATGTAATATAATATATATATAAAAATTATAAACTTAACCTAATTTTTTATATGCGTGTGTATATATATATGATAATACTGCTTCCATCTGCAGTTGGAATCTTGGGTGGCAGCCATAGAATATACCACTTTATTTTGAATAATGAAAATTGTCGTTTTCCCCAGTCTCATGGTAATCTTATTTTGTACTCATAAATACTTTATCATTATACTAAATATTCTTGTTTTTATTTTATTCCTAATCTGGAAATCTTAAATTTCAATGTAATGCTTTTTACTCTATTTTCATTTTTATTTTTAAGAGAATCTAAATCAGTATATATTCCTAGAACAAATTTCCCTTGTTATACAATACTCCACTGGTGCTTTGCTAAGACACACATTAGCACAATGAAATAAAACTGTAATAAAGCAAAAGCAAAGAAGACTTAAAGCAAATCCTTCTTAATAGTCTTCAGTTTATTTTGCCAATAAAAGATTAATGTTACTCTTAATATTTACACGTTAAGGACTTCTAACAGTTTCCACGTTACTAATGATTCATTGTTATAGCAAGGTAGTTCTCCAATATCACTGTCAGTTTTCAATAAAATTCCCGCAGTCTTTATTTGGATATGAAATCTTAAGTGTGAAAAGCCACCAATGACTTCACCAATGGGATGCAAGTGATTATCAGTTTAGAAAGTCACATAAAGTCTTGTTTGGTGTCTTGTCTGAAGTTGCCAGTTAAACACTAAAAAATTCTCCTTTGCACTGTGGATTCTCTTTGCATTTTCATTGCTGTTCCAATACAAAGGGGTCCTAACATTGAAACGACCACAGAAAAGTCAGGACAGCGGAGGAACATTTCTAGTACTGTAGTCTTTGTGTTAGTTTTTCTCTTAATCTCTGTTGTTTCAGGTATGAAAGACTATGATCCCTTTTATCCTCACCAATGCAGTCATGGGCAAGGCTATCAGTTTAAAGATGTTTTAATTGCATCTTGGGATGCTTGAAAACCCGTGAAAGTCAGAACACCCTGTGAGATCCATAGGGATGACTCCTTTGCACTTGTGCAATTAGGGCAATAATTATATGACTATTAACAATATCCATACAGGTACTATACTAGCAAAGTAGGTCCTCATCCAGAAAATTATTTACTCTTGTTCTGAAGTTTCACTGAAATTTTTAGGAGATAAAAAGATAGAATCTACTTTTTAAAATTCAGGATTTTTTAAAATCAAATTGGATTTCAGGATTTCCACATTCTATTTTGTACTGCAGTTCTGTCTTCCAAAACAAGCTTTTCCAATATACCTACATGAAGAAGTCATTGTGAGGTGCTCTAAGCTTTATTTTAAATGGATTTGTGATTATAATCTGTGCTTATGTTAAACAGGCTCGGAGCAGCAGCAAGACAGGAATGGAGTTTATTTACTGTTTGTACTAAACTTGTATGTAAATATTTGATAATTTTCTTGTACACTTTCACAAGCCAGTAGTAAACAACTGAGCATAGTGTTTTAAGTATCTCTTCTGCCATTCTATTTTCATTATCTTCAAAAGATGGAATTTCAGTGGTGCACAAATATTTGTTTTTTTAGGGAAAACAGTTTAGGTGTCAATGGGTGTGCCATGGTGTAAATTAAATGAGGATATGTGGTCTTAAAAATGACTCTACCACAGCATCAAATCCCTTGTTAAAACACCCAGAAAAATTGAGAACAATCTAATTTACCATCCATCACTTAGAAACTTTTACCTTTTCATTAAGATTGATGAGCAGAGAAACCACAGTGGACCTGTCATATCCATGCTACTTCCACTGAAAAGCTATTAGGATTCAAGAAATTGTTCTCAAGTCTCTCATTACTCTCGGAAAGCACTGAACACTCAAGGAGTGTTTGAAGACTCCAACACTCTGAGCGTTCAACCCTCCAAAATGCAGCAGACTTTCTCCGTGAACTAAATAGCATAAATCATTTCTCCATAACATCCCATATTGTGATTGTTGCCTCAAGAGCTATAATAATGCTTAACACTGCCAGCCCAAAGATGTGACCAAAAATATCCTTTTCAGCTTCACCCATGTTAATTCCACCTTCAGCTGGAGCCACAAATGCGAGGATTGCCACCAGTCTTGCATTGTGCCACAGTATGTCGGCTTCTGTTCCGGAAGCAAGAGAGGGAACAGTTTCTAGATACCTGCGTTACAAAACATACGGAGAGGTGCATAGGTGGCAGCCTTAGAAGGCGAACCAAAATATAGCCCACTGCAGTGACTTTTCCTACAGATTTAGTAGCTGTTATGCCTTGATTAATTCATCTAGAATACTTGGACACCTTGCTCACCCATCAAATGCCAGGAGAAACATGGTACAAATCCACAGATTATAATGTACAGAAAAAGGCGTAGCTGAGGCTGTTGATCTGAACAGGAGCAAGAGTCCTCCAAATACAGCTGATAAGCAGCCAAGTCCTCAGTTACTGCTGATCCGAATCTAAGAATGATGACACCTGATGTGTCAAGATTGCAAACAATGGCACTTCTCCCCAAAATACACCACAGCTTAGAACAAGACATCTAAAGTACAAATCTGTTATAGTGCAAAAATTCTTCCATATTACTAGGTTGCATATTGTGCTAGTATGTATATGGAAAATCTCTAGATAATTGTAGCTTCTACAGGAAGATCAAGTAATTTTCCTGAAATACTCCCTCCCCATTCTTCAGAAAAAACTCATAGTCAGGAATAAAACTTCTGCTTTGCCTGTTGTTGTTAGGTAATGGTATTACATCCTGTAAGTGACCATTGTGTCTTTTGTTACCTGCTTAATATTTTCAATATGACATGCCTTAATCCTGTTAGATTCTAGGGTCTAGTGCAAAGGTTATTGAAATGGTATGATTTATAACATCATGAAGCAATAGTTTTTAAATAAAACCTGGAAGTTTCTACTTTAAGTTTAACGTTACCCATATTCATCCATGTGCTGCTTCTCTAGTTCACATACTACAGATGCTTATATAGGCTACATCATTCAGGCTATTTTGAGTATTTCTAGGACTTTCAAAAATTTATTGAGAATTATAGCTTTCATTTACTTTCATGAGATATTAAAGCAGCTTGTAGACACTTTAAAATAATGAAGAATTCTCTGTTTTTTTTTAACTTGAGCAATTTTGATGTTGACATGTATTGATGCAATGATTAAAACGTCAATGCAATTGTGTTTTGCAATGCCAGTTAGTCAGCCTTTTAATATGGGCAAAGTTCGTTGTTACTAATTGTAGTCTTAAATTAATGTTTATTGATAGATTGGCACCTGCTCTTTAACTGATGGGGTTGAAAAATGCTATAATACAACTGTGTACTGACTGCCTAAGCCAAAGAAGTATAAATGAAATTTTAAAATCTGCATAGTTGTACTTGTTTTAAATTTGTTTGACTGATCGAATGGTTACATTGGCCCCTGGCACATTTTAGACGTGTTTTGGCTGATCAGCTCAGTGATGCACGCTTAGGTCATGCAGATTCTAGGGCACAGCCAGTGCAAACTGGTACAGTACTTTTTTGTACCTGCTAGAGGACTGATCAAGTGTGTCTAGAACTTCCTGAAAAAGAAAAAAAAAAGGTAGAATCCAGCAGTTGAAAGTGTTTAATTAGGAGGGAGGGTTTGCGCTTCTTCAGGTGGGGGTGGCCAAATTGATAAACTTGAGCTCAAATAAGAGAGCTAAAAAAAAGTTTAGACATCTGAGTGTTTATAAGCGAGGAAAACGTTTCCTTGCAGGCACTTGTATTTCCAGCGGTGTGCCTGGCTGCTGTCAGGTTTTAGGGCAGTGCGTAGTGGTACGCAGCTCTTCTGTTACATGTCCTGGGCTGCTGCATTAAGTGTTTCTCACTAGCCGTAATTTGGAGATGTAGCGCGCCGAGTGTCTGTCTGGGACGAAATGTGTGGAAGGAAGGGCCGAAGGATAGGCAAGGAAAAACATATCTCTAGTATTTTATTTTAGAAGTCTTTAAAAAGAGAAGAACGAGTATTTAGGGGATTAAAATAGGACTCGAACTTGAGGTAAGTACTTTCTACCATTACCATATAGAGTCACAGTCATCTGTTCTCTCTGGTGTCTGTATCTTGCCTTCTTGCTGTTTAGCGGGCTGCAAACTGGCCCCTGTGAACTTGTGATGAGAGCAGGAATTGTGTGTTCAGACATCTTCAGGGAGGGCAGTAAGTCTAGGTTTCTCTCTCTTCGGTGGTGGGTTTCATAAAAATGAGCTACCATATCATAGGCTTGCGTGTCCCTACCTGAATGCTTCTTTGGTTATATGTCTTGTGGAAGCACCCAAATTCCAAATCATGTGCCATCATTTGGAGACGGGAAGGATTCCAGCTGCTCCTATCCCCTGGAATTAGTATTTTTTATTGTCTAACACTATGGAGCTTCCCAGACACAGATCTGATTTTATATATGTTTTCTTAGACAGCTGCTCCTCTCATCACTAGAGTGAATTTGGATGCTGAACTCTAGGCTTTGAATTTCACAGGATAGAGCCATGGAAGGGTAGGGAATTTTGACACCTAGGCCTCACAGGTTGTTTTTTTGTGTGTGTTTTTTTGTTTTTGTTTTTGGTGGTTTTTTTTGCTTATGTCTTGCATTGGTAATATTCTGAATTAAATTAAAATAATGCCTATTTCATCAACGTCGTTCAGAATCAAAGTAACTGTTACAGCGTGATCAATATACTGGCTCACATTTTAGAGATTGTATTTTAAATCATAACCAAAATCTGTTCTAGAACTTTGATCAGTCTCAAACTGTTTAGTTTTAGGGTTTTTTTCTAAAAAAGGAAGACTGGATTCTTTCAATCTCCAAAGAAACACAGGAATGCACCGTAAGCCTGCATAGACTGATGTAATTGCTTTCCTAAGGAATGAGAGAGAAAAATGTGGCATTCAGTCATTTTTAGCTCCTGTTCCATTTCATTCAACTGGCTTCCCTTAATAATATTGCCTCCAAAATAAAAGTAAATGTGATACTGATGAGAATATTGCTAAGTGATAGTAGAGTATAATTTGTTCTTTAATGTAAAATATTTTTAAAGAATTTGTCTCAAGCATCATGAGCATGTAGTCAAGAAAATGTTTAGGGCCGTACAGAAAACCGAAGTCTTATTACTAAGTCTTCAGATGTGTTTAAAAAATATATATATATTCCCTGTGTTCAGTATTCAGTGTCAAACAAAATATATGAAGGAGTCAGTGACAGCAGCAAAAATGCTAATTGATAGGATGCTGGGAGTGATCTTGTATCAAGTGCTAATCAGACTGTTTTTCCACTTACCTGTGTTATCACTCAATAACTGACAACTCTTAGGTCATCATGAACGTGCTGAAAGTCTGCTGTGCTTACAAAATGATTTTGACAGATGTGGTCTGCACAGAATCCAGAAAGCTCAAGCTTTCCATGTAGTCTGTACTGTATTAAAAACTTTCTATTCATCATAATGAGAAGTGAGAAGAATACGTATGTGTAATATTACACTTTTCAGTGTAATTGTGAATTTTTGTTCAGATTATTGAGAAAAGCCACTTCATGGTTTGATGTGTCTACTTCTGAATATTTTCTGGGCGTTTTTTTTGACTGAGTTATGGAGAAGTCCAAATAAAGATACAATCCATAAGCGCATGTTTCTGGGAGGGTTGAAAGAGCAAATAAAAACGAATGCCAAAATTACGGTGTGTATCGTGTACCACATTTACATTGTGAACAGTGTAAGTGAATAGCAGATCTGTCTAGTTCAAAGAAGACATATCCTTACATCTAATGAACTCCTTGGAAGGAAGGAGTGAGAAACATTTCCAGAGGTTAAAGTGGCTCTGTTAAATTTATTTTTTTCCTCTGCATTCTTGACAGATTTTTGATTAATGCTATACTTTTTTATCCATACAAGTATGAGTTTCTTTTGCATTAGTAATTGTTGTGATACTATAGCCAAAGCAGTGGAATTTATTTGGGTACAGGAAAACTGCAGAAATCTTGTATGTGATGAGCCTTACACAGGAAATGTAAAGCAACAAATGTCTGAGCTTGAGATGTTCCATCACTAGGGAAGAATCTATAATTCAGTACCTTTGCTGGCACAGGACTTCAAAAGAGCCTGTCTTTCTGCTGAGGTGTTAAAATGATATCTAGAATATCCATGATAAAAAAGACTTTCACTGTACTCTTTCACAAATCCGTCCATCCATCCAGTCCTGGCTATCCTGATACTGATGTATTTGCATCCTCTTGCATGATGTTTTATATCTGTCACCCTCAGGGAAGGTGTTGCAGGGGTGCAGGAGGTCGCCCGGCTGGTGCCAGGACCTGCGCCGGGGCCAGGCAGAGCATCATCCCTGCAGGACATGGTGAGTAGCTGAGGCGTGCGGCTGGCAGCACGGGGTGCCTTGAGCCGGACCCCAGGTGCATGGGAGCACGTGTTGGGGCTGGAGCTTCTTGGCATTAGCTGAAAAAGGCTATTTAGAAACCTATGGGTGACTATTAATGTTTCATAACTGTCCGGTATTGGGGCTTACCTGCTGAGTTTCTAGTGCTGATCCTGAGCGTTAGTTAATTACAAGTTGTTAGTAAATCAATAAACCACTTCAATCCTAATTTGCCTTTAACTACCTGAACTGAGCAGTTTTTCCCTGCAATAGGTATTAGTAATGAATGGCATTACTCTTACAGACTGTGATAAGTAGATAATTCTTAAGTAAACAACTTTTCCAGAAATTTATAATTCATAATTTTATGGTGGAGTCCCTGCCAAAAGTAAGATAAACTTGAGAAATACTATCTTGGGAAACTGAAAATCTTTAACTAGCAGATTGTTCTAAGGTGCTTCTAGGTTTTTGTTACTGTTAAGAAATAACAGAAACCATGAAATGGGGATGTGTCTTGCATATAAAAAAGTAAAAGAATGCCTAAAAGCTAGCACATCAAAACATTTTAGCTGTCAAATTTCATAGTTACACACTGAATATTGTATCTTGGCTTATTGTCTTTAGTTTGTAATTTTTTAATTAGGTGATGAATCCTAATAAGATGAAGATATGTATTTTTTAATCAGAAATTAGTTTTCAGGCCATTAGCATATTTACATAAGTAATACTGAATGTGACCCTTAATTAAAAATTCACAGTAAATTAACTTTTCCCTTAATATAAATGATATTTTAGAGCCACTTTAATTATCTGTAATAGAACACAAAATTAGTCTGAGATAAATTCTCACGGGAAAAAAATGTAATATATGTATACCAATAAACTTAGCTGTGTCAATTTGACTTGAAAGGAATACTTAAGCCTGGAAATCAGTTCACAAAAATTTTAGGCATTAAACTCATGTCAGGGGAATTGCAGAGCACTAAGCCAAGGTAGAACATCTTCCCTTTATGCAGTCAGATTTTGAAGGTTTATAAATATATCCAACAACTTTGTGGTTAGATACTTAAAGCATTGTTTTTAATTAAGTGAGCATATGTTACAATACATTAGAAAACAAACTAAAAATATATATATTTCCAGTATGGTGTCTTGCAAACATGGCAATACCAATTTGAACAAAAGAATTATGAAATGTATTTTAATGACCGATGGCACGTCACAGAAATGAATAAAATGCTGGAGGTAACATTTTCAAGAATTAAATAGGATTTTAACTTTAGCTCTTCATCTCTTTCCCCACTAACCCAAAAGAAAATGTAATGCCTCTAACAAAGTAGTTTAATATTGTAATCTTTGATATCATTGTGATTATGAAAAGCATTAAGAAAGGTTGCTTGGTACACAGTGCTGAAAAATGGAGCTGCTGGGGAGAATGATAAATACTGGAAGCTGATATCAAAAGCAAATAATTACTGATATAGCTATATATTTCTGGCACTGTGTTTCGTTTAATTTGTGTCTCACTGCAGAACATGGCTGCTTCATAAAAATTCCAGATAAAATTAGTATTGTGAACGCTCTAGAAAACCAACTATTTTAAACATTCAATACAATTTGAGTTACTGGGCCTAACTCAGAAATCATTTTTGCATTTCTTTTTTAGAGCAAAAGAGAGATAATATGAAGTGTTCAGGAGTCGGTATAAATTAGGGTTTGTCTCAGTGAGATGAAGCTCATAGTTTCAGAGTTTTATTCTTAATGAACATGAATTCAGCCAAGATAACCTTGACGATCTGCTTTCCATACAAATGAATGCAGAAAGCGTTCTCTCAATTGCCTCGTTAGGAAGTTCCTTGAATTGCCTCGTTAGGAATCCTTGCGGCCGCCGCCTGCCCTCCTGCAGTAGTAGGCAGTGGTTAATTCCAGTGAGTCCCAGAGACACAACCTGAGGTCGAGGCCTTGTTTAACTCTCTGACCATACCAGGGAGGAGAAAGTACATTCCTCAAGAGACTCGCTTGCTGAAAAGACAAGGTAAAGGGGAGAGGAAAAATCAACGTGCTCTTGCGGGACAAGGTGCTTCAGTAGCTCAAGAGGCAGCTGGGGATGGCTGGCCTCCTTCTGCAGGCCCCCTCGCTACGAGCCTGAGCAGAAGGGATAACCCGAGGGGGAAAAATCAGCATAGAAGAGCCATCTAGTATTTGGACATGTGCTGCCCTAGACTGACTCTGTAATAGAGTTAAGGTTTTAGGAAAATATTACAAGAGTGTGTTTTGGAGTAGAATTGCAAGCTAGAAGCGATTATTATTTCCTCGTTCGTTTAGATTTAGGAGAGCGTATCGGTTGGTTTTTGTTTTTAAAGAAACATCTGTCCATTGCTCTGGAGGGTTACTTAAAGGCTTTGGAAATATATAATCTTGGGATGAAACACGTTATAGCTTGTCTTTCCATGTCTACTCATATAAGGATTAAAGAGGCTAAAGCTTCACAACCTGCAATACCACATGAGTCTCCATTAAGTTACAGGTAGATCAACCCATTTGATTTCCCAGAGGAGAAAGAACCACCCAAGCTACGTGTATTCCAGATGCCAAAACATAATAAAATGTACATGTAAGTAATTGGAGGAGAGGAGGAGGAGAGTAGGAAGAGTTGGTTCAGCATTTGGCCTGTAAATATGAGAAGTTAAACCTTAATTTAAAAGAAAAAACTTTATGGGGGAGGTTAATTTTAGAATATGCTTCAAAAAGAACAGAAATTAAGCTTTTTGCTGTTTAAAAAATATATTTAATATTTGGTATGAAGGACTCATTGTTTGAAATCACTTAAGCAAAGGTTTTGGCTTACCAAACTGAGATAAGGTGGTAGTGTCACAGTCCTCTTATAGGCCAGCACTGATCCAGTTGCTTGCCCAAGAAATACCAAACTTGGGTTCATTCAGTTCACCCATCTGCATGAGGGAATTTGACTCCTATCCAGGCGCTTGCTGTAAACATGAGGAGGAACTTCATTTGGTAAATTAACATTTCTCTGTGAAACTTTATTCATCAGCCTTTTTCTCATTATGAAATGTAGTGTAATGAATCTGTATTTTTTCTCGTTGAAGAGAACAGTACTATCTTCATTTTCGAACAGAAATTGGCATATTTTAATATTAAAAATCCTGAGCTAAATACTTTCCCTGCGTATTAAGCTCGTTAAGATGTATCAGACTCTCAAATCCATTAATTTAATGTGAGTAGTATTGCCTGCAGTAATGCTACTGAATCTATTGTGTAAAGATAACATTTGGATAGAGAGACCATTCCTTTACAAATGATTTCTGAAAAGAAATCACTGTCCTTATAGAACCTAATTTAATTAATCTTCTAGATGAAGGTGGTAGTCAGTAGGAAGAATCCGATGTTGCTTAACACCACTTTTATGAATATTAATATTCAATAAAAAGATTTTTCTGTTTATTCATGAATACTATAAAGCGCATTCAGAACTCCAGCTCTAGAAGTTGTAGTTTTTGTTCCTCCGTTCTTGTCAAAAAGACTCCCATATTCCTTAGTCTGATTTGTTCAGAATTTTAACAATGGGAATTACAGTGAAACTCTAGCTTAAGGGAGAAAAGAATTAGTGGATGTGGACCACATTTGCCCTACGCTGCACTTGGACAACTATACTGTGTGTCTGTGTGTATGATACGAGGATTAACGTCTACAGTAGCTGACATTTTAAATTGCATAATTATGCTAGAATGCATAAATAGAAGTACAGTTTTTAGGTCGCTATGTGAACAGAATCTAATTTCACTATAAAAACCTTGTAAGAATCTTTTACGAGATGAAAAAGAAACCAGTGTTTCTGCCGCCCGCCCTGCCAATAATTAGCACAGTGAGCAGGATCACTTAAACAGGATTAACCTGGATACAACAAACTCAAACCTGACATTGTCAAAGTAGATATTTCTCAGTGTAACAGGAGCTGGAATAAAGCCCCAGTTTTGCAGGGCCCTTAGGCTTCCCTTCAGTGCTGTCTACTCACAGAGTTGGGGGAGCCCGAAGGCACAGCTCTGCAGGGACGCCACATCCCCTGTGCCCAGGGGCTTCCTTCTGACACAGCATATTCCTAAATCTTATGAAATCAAACATCCTGACATCACGAACAGTTTCAGCTCCCAGGGAGGTTTGATGCAGTGGAGCTGGACCCAGCCTCTTTCCACATGAACAGCTTGCCATCTTTGTGCAAGACTGACATCTCTGGGGCCTAATAAGGATGATAGGAAGCATAATCCTAAATAGTCTAGTATTTAGACTCTCTTATGAAGAGAGCAATGGTTTGAATTTTTGTTCAAATCACGTTAATAAAATCTATGCTTGTATAAATTTCATGAGACTCCAGAACAATAAATATTAAAAGCAGGTGGGAGATCCATGTGTACCCAGTAAGGAGCAACATCCCTTAAACAAAGTTTCATTGGCTTTTTAACTCAGTAATTGGTGTGATTCAGTATTTCCTGAAAACAGAGAGAGATACAGTAATTATTTACCAGTATTTTTCCCCTTTCGCTTGTACAGTACTTTGTAAAAATAAAAAAAAGCAAAGCTATGATTTTGGCACTCTTAAAAGACAGGCTGATATCTAAAGCTGGGTCTGAAATAAGCAGTAAGTTATTCAAATTCCTGGACTCATCCTTTTACAGCTACCAAACTGTTAGAAAGAAACAATGGATTCTTTCAGAACAAGTACTTCTCAAATATAGTGTGCAACTGAGTTGTAGGAAGCCGTTAAGGAAAGATTAAAAGAGTTGAGACAGTTTATATTTAAATCTAAATTTTCACTGCAGTTTTATCGTGTTTTTTTATACAGCTCTGAAACAGAAGCTTATACTTCAATATCACATTGCCTTGCAGCAGCAATTGCATTGTACTTTGCTTGGACTGCCAAATCCTGGTAGGTAAGGACATAAGTCCATCAAGTTCTATAGGCAACTGTAAGACCACTAGGAGCTGGAACTCCATCTCTTTCCATACACTATTGAATGTCAGATTGTGTTTGGCTGGACATTTCTCTTTTTATCAGTCAGGTCATATTTTAAAAGAGTTTCTGTGCTTTAGATTTTGTTGTTGTTGTTGGATTGTTGATAAGCAAAGGGATTTCACTTGTTTTCTTCATGAATTGCTATTAAGGGAGAGATCGTAAACTGTTTTGAACAAATTTGCTGTGATACATTGTAGTTGGCATAAAAGGAAGAAACATCAATGGTGTAGTATGACAGATACAGTGCTGAACAACTTTTATTAAACCTCTGGAGATAATTACTTTAAGTTCAAGCTAAGAGTTCTTGGTAGATGATCTCTCTAGTGTCTTAGCAAAATCTCTTTTTAGATGATTTTATGTTCTGATAAGGATTTTTTTTTCCCCCACATAAGAGCAGAAATGTCTTGTGATGTAGTGGCTGCATATAGAAAAATGGAGCACTTCTAGATTAATATATATGTTGATTTGCTTAATTTAAATAAAATTGATTTTCAAAGTTGGTAATGCTGTTCTTTGGAACACCCTGTTCATGTAATAAAATATTCTTGAGTGTGGCAGGTTAATCATTTGTAAAGGCAGACCTGTAACTGAGCTAAAACATCTCTAGAAGCATGGAAGTTTACATACTGCATCTTAAAATATACTTCTGCTCTTGTTACCTTGAGAGTACAGTTTGGCTGAAAGAGATAAAGCATACAAAGGAAAGATAGCTGGTAGAGGAGAAAGGGAGAATCTAATGAATTTGGACTTCTGATTCAATCTAAGAATGAAAACAATCTTATTTGCGTTTTGAAAATGGTGTATTTTGATAAGCTTTCATTTCAGAGAATATTTGTACCAAACTGTGGCTTTCTTTCCTAAATTAAATATTGCAGGTACTATTAAGAATTTCTTTGAGCTTGTGGACACTACTTCCTAAAGGGTAAGATGCAACAGGTAATTTTTTTAAATGCTATTATGCCTTGATGTAATGAGAGAATTCCCCTTCTCACTCATGTATGATCTCACTGGGGCCTGAGGGCCATTGCCTTGCCGAGCTGCCTCTACAAAGATACTCCTACCCTTAGCTGGAACTAGGTAGGAACCCCTGTATCTCTCTCAGACAAGATGCAACCTTGATAATCAGCACTCTTGGTTATCAGCACACTAGTACTGATAAAAAGAAAGGGTAACATTCTTTTTATGCGCCAGTGGCAGTAGAAAATTGTTTGCCTGTTCTGCTGTACGCTGCACAAATTCTTTCTCTGTCTTTTGTTTTAGAAAGAGCATGCTGAATGGTCCACTTTTTATAAGGAAACTCTGACCTGGTAGAGCTAAAAAGATACCTATTACACCATGAGTGTTATACAGTGTGTAACAGATGCATGTGTTTGTGATGCTGATTGATATAAAATAGGTGAGGCCTGATCTAGAACAATACTGCAGCTTAATTCTGTATTTGTAGAGATTACTGGTTTCATGTCACAACTCTGAGGCGTTTACATTATGTGGATGTTTTCCAGAAGCTAGGATGAAGTAATGAAAAACAGTTTTCCCTATCTAGTGCGACTGTCGCAAGGAATGTAACAGCTGGTGATCTGCAGTTCTGAGAGATGAACAAATTGGTGTGTTCACCTGCAGAATGTAGATAAAAATGAATAAGAAAGTGGAAAGTTAAATAATGGATGAACATCCAAAGGGGAGAAGGTGAATGGCAAGCAGCAACATATTCTGCTGTAATTAAGTTAGAAATTCTAATCACTCATTAAAATAAAAGGTATGATGGAAGAGTTTGCTCAGAGCAAAGGTTTTTATCAGTGTCCCAGAGCAAAGTTTTGCTAAAACTTGAGCAAGGACTTTAGATACTAAGGTAGAAACCAAATACCACCCTTCCCTGGGATCATCACTGGCAGACACACTTCAGAGTATAGTCATTTGCAGATAAGAACTGTTTGAAAATAACAATATAGAAATATAGACTGTATTTTTGCCTTTAGAACAGAACTCAGATTCAGTTAGGCAGACAGGGACAGAATAAAGCACAAATACTTGAAGCCAGACCCAAAAGCTGGGATTCTGGTGCATAAGCTCAGCCTACCTGCAGCACAGAAATCCCACAGACTCTCCCAGTACCCAGCTGAAGATGAATAACCAGCACCTTCATGCTCACCTGGAATTTTTCAGAGCAGCCTGCTTTCATGCATTCATGGAGCTGGCCTAGCCTGAGCGTATATGCAAATAACCCTTCGCTTGATTCCGGAAACCAGGGCCTTGGTGAAGCACACAACAAGAAAATAAGCATTATTTCAAAATGCATTTGTGGCTACTTTCTCTAATGTGGATCTTAAGGATCAGTTGTTGTGCCTTTCACACTGGAGTTTTATAACTTGAGACTAAAGTGGAATTCCCTTAGCCTGGAGTCGTACGTGAAGTGTCCCAGCCTCTGGCTAACCAGGTAGTTGGTTGGGCATTTTCCTTCCTCCCTGCTCAAGTTATGCTGTGATACAGCAAAGACTGCCAGGATTCTGTCCTGGCTGCCATTAGCCCACAAGAGAAGCACTTAAACTAAAATGAACCCCATCTGGATTATGCAAAGTGCAAGATTATTCTACTCTATAGTAAAATTATTTATTTACTGATACGTAATTATTTGTATTAACAGATGAAATATCATTGTCAAAATGACCAAAGTTTTCTTTGACTTGACAGCATTTTTATCAAGCTGGCAAACTTTCCCATTAAATTCACTTTGAAAAGAAAACCGTGCACAGTATAGATTTATTACTCAACAGATGCTCATCACATTGCTTAATGCTTTATTTCATGGTCTATATTCATCATCCTTTCTGATTCTTAAATCTACACCCAATTCTTTTTGAACATCTGGTGTTCTTTCTCTTCCATGTTTTTAAAAGAATAATTCGTTTGGGCAAAGTGTTTCTTCTTATAATGCCCTTAATCCTCATGGGTGTTTGGAATATAGGCAGGAGAACAGAACTTCTACGATTAAATGTAAAGAAGTTTGCAAGATTGTTTTATTTTAAGATAAATTTAATTTTTTTTCCTGTAAATGACATCATCTGCTTGCAGCCTTTGACATAAATCTGCTGTTGCTGGGAGCTCAGGCAGAATGTCCTTGTAAAAGGAAATTATTCTGTGAACAATTGATCTGTGTGCAGACTTCAAGGTAAATTAAAAAATAAACAAACTTAGATTTCTTTTTCAGAGCAGGCATTAATCTTGAGAATATAGTCTATTGAAAATTTCCAAGTTGTTCAACATATTTTCACATTAACTATTTGCCACATGCTATATTATATTGATCTGTTTTTTAGTAAGCACATGTACCTAATGTGGCTGCTGTTACAACATCATCTGAATGGCTAATATAGCATTATCGAAAATAAAGGTTGCATTCTTGACAAATTCAGTAATTTTTTTTTTTAGGTCATAGATATGTTCTAAGCAAAATACAACATGAATATGAAAATTTCAGTAATTCACCATGGTGATACAACAGATACTGGACTAAAAGAATGGACATTTATTGTTGAAAACTGCATAAATTAGATTCACTTATTCAATCACAGATTTGTTTTGGCAAAGATTAAGTAGCTGTTTCTAACAACATGCAATAATGTCTAACTACAGACAATGAATAAACTTATCAAATCAGTTTCTCTTCAAAAATATCATGGAGTTTTACTTCTGAGGAGATTTCTTTGATCAAAGTATAACTAGAAACATATCTCAACTCAAGAAAATAGAAGGAGCAGGAAAATAGCAACAGACATTAATTAGAAAAGCTGCATATCAGTATTTTTAATTCAACCAGTATTCAGTATTCAACCAGTGATGAAACTGGTAATACCTAAGATTTGAGTTTTAAAAAACCATCTAATTTTGTTTACATTTTGTTGCTCACCTAGTGGATTTCTGTGTTTATTAGGACTACTGAGGATCTCTAAAGAGCCAGGCACCTCCAACACAAAACCTTCTACCACCAGCCTTGGCAATATGCTTGCACCAACGTTGCAGTACGTCTATATGCTTGAAGATGGACAGGGTGCAAAAGAGGTCCAGAGAATAAATCTAATCAGTTGTAGTTTATGATTTGTAGGCAGCAGGGAGGGGCAGATGGAAAAGGAGGAGCAGCCTTTTTGGAAAATAGAGGTGAGAAAGACTGAAAAGCGAAGTAGTGATGGTGGAAAATCTTTCTGCTGTGAAGGAGTGGTGGAACAGGGAGAAATAGGGAAATAGACCAGTTGTCTTCACTCCTTCACACACAGTGTTGTCATAAAAAAGCGTCATGTATTTGGTGATTCACCGCATCTGAGTTCTCATGCTGAACCTGTAAGCCACTGCATGCTCCAGTCTTTTCAGTGGAATTGCTAATACATGCTAACCAAAAAAGCACAAAGGATAACATATACAATGTTTTTTACTAGATTCCAGTAGTTTTTCAGCTACAAATTTACATGCTAATAAGGTTGTAAATACTTTAAATCTACCAGGGCCCATTTCCTTTCCTTTAAAAAGGAAAAAAGAAAAAACAATAAAAGAAATAGTGACCTAGGAAATTCAGTGCCATAATTTTTTAATACAAAGATGCAGTCATTAAAGCTAGGAAAAAGAATTTAAAGCAAACACTGTAACTCAGCTCTTCTTTCTTTGATATACTGATACTCTGTCATTGCTTTTGTGGCTACACAGAGGAAAAGCTGTCTACACCTGCCCTCCAGGGAACTGCTGGCTTTGCCTGGAGAAAACATCACATCTGCTAAATTATACAGCTCTTTCATTCTCCAGCCCAGGTTGCTGGCGAAGACCTTACTTGTACTTCCTCTTTTTTAATATCTCCAGCTGTTCTTCTTTTCCATGAAAGGAAATCCCTTTGTCTCTTTGCAGTGTGATTCAGAATAGAGAGAGACAGCAATTCGCAAGGTATGCCTCAATTTACTTCTGGTATTCAAGCGTAAGTTTGGGGCAGAAAGGTCTCCCGTTAGAGTCTCAGCTCTGCCTACCTGCTGTGCTGTAGTTCCTCTCCCCCTCAGTACAGGTTTGTTGGACATGGTGTTGACTGTGAGCTTCTAAGTAGGTTTCATCTCCTGTAAAGGAGGAGAATAAGGATGGCAAAGCACCTATTTCCCAGTTTGCTCAGATTAAAGAGAAGGTTCAGGCATGCTACCATAATCTGTGCAACAGCCCATTTATCCTGCTGAGAGGCCTTCTTGGAAATTTCAGCCAGAAACAACCACCCAGATTACTAAGTCTTTTTTCCTTTCTATATGCTTTTTCCCTTACTAGCTCTACAAAGCAGTTTTCCTCAGTTAAGGACATTCTGAGACAGGATCAAGACTAGAAAACAAACCTTTTGGGTCTTCCAGGTGCTTGATTTCCTCTCAGCTTGCTGTGTGAAAAGTGCATGGCTTAACTCCTTTGTTAGCATGCTGTATTGCTTCAAGATATGAAGTGTAATGGAGTCTGTCAAATGCTGTCTTGAGCATATGAATGTTAATATCCATGACAAAACATGGACGGTACAGCTAGATGCCTCATAAACCTTAGAAAAATGTGAAGTATTAAATAGAATCAGTTTATCAATCATAATATGTTGAATCAATCAGTCAAATGTTGAAATTTCTCCTAATCAGTCTCATCTCTGAAGTTATCTAGGAAATATAAAGGACCTACTCGGGACCTGTGGTGTCTGCCATAGGAAAGATGCCACGGGGTGGTTTTAGCAGGACACAGCGAGGCCTGAACATAGGAGAGTGTCTGCCAATCGTCTTGTCTCCGGGAGCCAGAACTCCTGGACGCTCCAAGAGTAACCAGAACTTTCTCATGAACTTTAGTGGCTGCAAGAAGAATTTGGCTTCAAAAAGTGCAAAAACCTGCCAAAGCAGAGAGGTGAGAGTTTTCATGCCAATCATTGGTTATAAAATGCATTATTGACACACACAACATTTCAGGGAGTGTCATTTGAAGAGACTATGAAACAATTTTAATACATTAGGAAAATAATTACAGCTTGTGACCATTTATTTGTTAGCTCTTAAAGAGCAGTACCATTTCAGTTTATCTGAAATACAGTTTCTTCTCATTCATTTCTCTACCTTTAGTTGGGATAGGGTGAGCAAAGAAACTGCAGCCTCCTCTGTCAGCACAATGACTTAGGCATGAATGATATACTAGGTGTTCTGCTCTAACTTTGTCCCTCACTTGTGCGTTCACATTGCAAGCATTTATCTGGCAAGCAGCAGCTATACCAAGCTTCACTTCGTGTGATACCATGAAGGTATTCTTAATGAAGATATTCGTGAAGGCTCTTCTCTTAAAAATGGGCAAACCAAAGAATTTGGTCTTCAACTGTACATTAAATTTCTAGCAGTTCTGTTGAAATGAACATGAGATAAAGTTATACGTATAAGTGTGAAAAATGATATAGATGCTCTAAACTCTGGGATTTGTATTCTGCTTTCTGGAATGTAGTCATGTGTAGGTAGATAGTGTCCTCACAGAAACTGATTATTAATGGAAATAATTTGAATAGAATCAGATAGATAGAAAACAGAATCAAAGAAAACAAGCACTGCCTCTGAAATAAATGAAAGCTCTTCCAAAACTTGACAATTCCAGGACCTAGCTTAGACGCGTGCAACAGTTTTGCTGACCCAGTTTGTCCTGCTTGGCAGGGAGGTCTTTTTAAGCCCAGTTTAGAGACATGAATATCAGCTTGCCTCTTGGGCAAGGGGGAAGCAAGAAGAGGTGTGCAGACAAGGTTTGTCTGGTGCTTTTTAACAATAGATAAGCTAGGACAATAGGTACTGCTCTATTTAGTATGCAGAACCTGGAGCTTATGGTGCTGAAAGTCAAACATTAATACAGAACATGATTAAGCACTTTCTGCTTGAAAGGAGAACTGAAAAGGTGGCAGTTTTTTTAGCCATTGTCACATGGAGCCTTGTTCTTTGGGAAACACCAACTGTGACTTTTATTATAATAAAATCAGTGATGTGAAAGGCTTATGTATTTTTTCAAAAAATAGGTACTTTTGAATTACATATTCTTTAATTTTTAATTATTTTTAATGTCATATTTGATGAAGCACCAGAAGCCTGGGAACAGCGAAGTCTCTTTAAAACTTTTCATCTTGCTAGCGTTTTGTCAGCCTGAAGTATGTAGAGATTTACATATACTTTCCCAAGAGCTTGCTATTTGTCTGACAAGTGTTGAAATAGTAGTTGACATCTTTAATAAGAAAAGGGAGCCAAGGAATGGAATAGGAATAAATTAAAACAGCCATTAATTTGATTCTAGTTTTGATTTAAAAAAGCAAACAGATACAGTCATGAGTTATTCAAAAGACTGCCACGATTATAGAATTAATCCTTGTCTATAATCAGATATTACAGATTATTCATGATCAGCCATCATTCAGAGCTCCACTGCTAAAAAGCACATCATAGTTGGATACTAGGAAGTGAGAAAAGTAATGGTTAATACACTGTGTTATGAAACAATTTCTGAGTAAAGCTGTTTTTCCCTCCACAGGGAATAGCTAATCTTTGTTTTCTATGAAGTATTATTAGATTTTCAAGGGGTTTTTTTTTCCTGAGTTGATATTTTTATTTATTTCTAAATTATGTGGGGTAATTCCAGTAATTTCACATTGATTGTTCATATGCATTGGCTCAATATGCTATATGCTTTGATTGCTCATATGCTCGTGTTTTCTGCCTTGTTAGTTAGATCACTACAAATTTAATTAAAATCTTTTCCATTTTAGAGCTCACTGAACTATTTTAGGTCACCTGCAAATTTTTCAATTCATTCCAGTATTTCTGTAAAACACTTAAAAAAACCACTGATCACAGCACCTATTCAAGTGGCTTGACATTCTGATTTTCAGTTGTCTAACTTTATCAGGGTTAAATGGGCTGAAAATATTCTATATAAGCTACATCTGCTTTGATGTAGGCCATATTTTTCAATAAGTGATGGTTTAAGGTAGGAAGGTAGCCATCTGTAATGATTTGTCCACTTCTTAGAAGTGGGAAAATATTTTGGCAAAATTTTAAATGTTTCTAAATCTTTTGTAACAGGGATATGAAATAGACAGAAAATTTATTTGTATTAGGGACATTTTGTATCTTCTTGGAAAATTCAGCTGCATCTGATCTCCAAATCACATGTGACACAGAAGTGCTTAGTGCTGAGTACTTAATACTGACTAATATGAACCCATTAGTCACTGTTGGATGGGTAAGTCTTTGCTCCTATTGCCTCTTAGTTGATCCATGCCTAAAATAGGGAGAATGATGCAAACTTCCCTCACAATTTTAATAAAAAAGCTAATTATCTGGAGAAGGTCGATGTGTCAGTGATGGTAATAGAATAAGCCTTTGAGGAAACTAGCAATATTGTACTCAGAATGGGTTAAAATGCTGTGCTATGAGTAACAATCACATATTGGAAAACATGGAAGAAGCATGATGCTCACATTCAACACAGTGTTCAACACAGTGTCACCCACAGTGAGTGGATGCGTGTTTGATGTTCATGGTTTGAGTAGGGAGAGTGCAGGTGACAGAAGGGAAGGGAGAGAGCAAATCTGTGTCGCAACACACACAACTAGGTTCAAATATGGTGAAAAAGTCCCCAAAGCATTCAATTATGAAATGGGATAGAGATGATAGGGAAAACTGGAGGTAGGTCAGTGTTGATGCCATGAAAAACCTCGTACAGCCATTATTCGAAAAACCGTAGGATTTCTTTTTTTAAGAAGTTTTTGGGATCGGCAGTTTGATTTTTTGCAAAGTGCTGGAATGTTGGAATATTCTGGGAACTTGGAGGAAGGCAATGCGGTAAAGCCATAGGTCAGATCCAGACTTTGCAGCTGATGCAGCCTTCAAAAAGAGCTTGGACAAGTCTTTCAGGGTGCATGAATAAATGAGTCACTCACTTTGTCACCATGTTTTAAATCCATGGGACTACTGAAGACATTATAGTCTTTCTTACGGGAATTTTTATGGGAATTTCTAATCTCTGTGGTTGCAGAGAGAGGCTTGGAAGTGATGCAGCTGGTTCTGAGAGTCAGAAATAAGTTTATTCCTTGAGTATGATTTCTGGAGACACAACTGAGAATTTTGAGTATTTGGTATTGTCAAAAGTTGGAAACATCATTTAGGGATTTTATTTCCTTCCCCAGTATGTCTCTTAAATCTGCTGTATTTACATGTGAGGGAAGCCACCTTTACAGGCAATTTGATTCTGAAATTTTGCTTATTGTAATGACAGATTGGGTAATGATGCTGAGATATGGCCAGGACATGAAACAACTATTGCCTAAACAGTGACCTCAGTGACCATGCTGAAAACTGCCCCCGTCTGGATTCCTTGTATTCGGTAGTTTGAAAGGAGTCTTTGTGGACGTGACAGAAGTTTCTAGTGAGATTATAAAACTTGTCTATGGATAGCTACTGAATTACTGGAACTCATCACATTTTTTTAAATGACATGAGCTAAGCATATAACAGTGTCTAGGTGACAAATTGAGCCGTACCTTGGGAGGTTTCCAAAAGATCACTGAGGGGCAGAGTGTATGGTACTGAACAACTTTATTTAATTACAGTTTTTAATTCTATTGGAGATTACTTTGAATTTTAAAACTCTGATGTCCTTGTGCTGATCTGACCCATTTATTCCTAAATTATCACAGAACAGTAAGTTTTAATAATAATAAAAAGAATAATTAACATTTTTTATCAAAATTTGTCCAGCCATATCTGTATGCAGCTCATGTAACTTTTCTAAGTCAGTTTGGATGAGTACCGTGGGCCTTATTTTGATGTCTTCTATTTTATTTATTATTTATTTATTTACTGCTTGTCAAGGAGCAAAAAAAATGCAAGCAAGTAAAAAGAAAAGGCTTTCAAAGTGTTTTTGTGGCATTGATGAATTTCAAGTTACTTGTAAAATAAGGAGTTAAATAGTACATTGTTTATGAAGCAAAGTAAAATAGTATGATGCAGAAGAAAACATGGTCATTTTAATGGGATTTTCCACGTAAACTTGCCTTCTTTTCTGACCTCGCAGGAAAACACATGGTATTTCTGTTCCAACGGCCTGATTCCTCATTTTGTTTTACCAGTGTGACTAAACCAATTGCAAGACGTGATCTAGTTGTCACTGAGTAGCTGCCTAGCCCAGCTGGTGAAGCCAGCCCATTTTTTCCTAAATCTGCTTTCTGGCTTCAGGTTACTGTTACTTCTTTGTGCAAAAGACAACTAACAGGAATAAATCCAGAGATCCTTGACGCTGCCAACACAGGTTTGGACTGGAATTGTGAGCCTTTGCACTGGCATGGCTGCCTGCTCAAAAGCACTCTTGTCTGTAGAAGAGAAGCTCCTGTGTAGAAGCAGCATTTTGACAATATTCTCAAGTGCTTGTCTCAGGAAAAGGGTTCACCTTTGCTATAGTGGCGGGTTTATTATGGAAAAAGGAATTAATCACAATAAAATCCCTGACAGTCTCTTATACCTTTTACAGCTATCCTTTTGGGTTTAGATGATCTACTTTTTGCTTAACTGTTTCAGTTTTCACTGGACGCTAAAAATTAAAACTTGCATGCTCCTGAGAATATAAATTTAGCTCAGAAAAGCAAACTGCACTTTTTCTTCCTTTTCTCCATTCCTTGGTGAAAATCCCTAGCAAAAGTACCCTGTGACATTGAATATTCAATAAGGAGAAATGTCACATAATTTAAAACATAATATTTCCTTGAGCTGAAAATAGCTAAATTAACCAAAATATGCAAGTGAGGTTGCTGCTAGGATGAGTCGTATGAGGCGCAGCTTGGCGCTACTCTAAAACAATAACTATAAGGGTGAAATGCGAGATCCATTAAACAACAGGAAATGAAATCTAGCAGGTCGAGGCTAAATTTTTTAAATGTTTACAAAACATTAAAACTTAAAAAACATTCTCTGCGATGGCATGGTGCAGACGGCAGTCAGAAGCCACCATGTATTTTCTATTCAATGAATATCAAATATTTTTTGAGTCTTATATTAACATGTGTTTCCCCCTGCATGTAACACCTTATTCCAAAATGTCTACCTGTTGAGCCAGTTGTGAAATTTATTTTTTTGATACGTTTTATTAAGTGATGCATGACAGTGAATTCTCCTGGGAAAGTTGTAATTTAATTGCTTATCCTATTTGCCTGAATTATTCATTTTCTTTGTTACTGCAGTGATTTTGGGGCAAAGGTCATAATGCTTAGCTATATTTTTGTGAGTTCTTAAAAATAATTGGATTAGAAATCATGCACTGAGAAATTGCTTATTATTCTTAACAGTTCAGGACTTATTTAAGTGTTTTAATCAAGCAGTAAATGATGTATTTCTCAGACTACTTTCATTGCTGGTTTTGAATCACAATTTGTAAGCACTAGAGTACAAGCCTTTTCATTAGGCAAAACAAATTTTTGTAGCGTTCTGTCTTTCTCATTCCACACAGTGAGAAATAAAAACAGACGTTATTGTTAGAGGCAAGCCATACTGTGCTGTCTAAATAAATACACAGAATTAGAACATCAGTAAACTACTGTGAGTGTAATTAATCTAATACACCTGCAGAATGTCTTCTCCAAATCACTCTTAATTGATTGCCATTGATATTTGCCTGAATTGTTAATAGAAATACAGCTTCCACTGAAGAAAACAGCCTGGTTTATATTTTCATTAGACTTCCTCTGTCTGTATTGTACTGCACCTGCCTACTCCCAAAATGCTTGTTATAGCTGTCATATACTTTTATGAGGATGGGAGCAATGTTCTGGCAAGCTAACTTGACTCAAATTGTGTTCAGATATAAAACATGAAGACCCACTTGTGATTGCAAAGGTAGTAAGTCTAATTTGATTAGTGCTTCAGTGACATGGCCTATTATGAATGTGTCATTTGTCATTTCTCGTAAGTACTCATGAAAGAGTCATTTCCAGAGGAGACATAATTGAAGCCTGCAGATCCCATTCAGCACCTTTTGCACTCAGGGAAAGAGTCAGGGGGATCGTACTAGATTGTGATCAATATTGGATTTAAAACAAAAACAAACCAGAAAAACGACAACAGAGGAAATCCTACCTTGTGAAGAGAGTGAAAAATCTTCCCTTGATTTCAGTGGGAGTATGATTTTCTCCCTATGTTTTAGGTAACTGAGTGTCAGCTACCCCTCAAAAAAAAAAAAAAAAAATCACAATTTTGAACCTTAAAACTCTGTTATTAAACAACTAGGCCTTATTTTCTGAAAATGCTCTCTCCTTCCCTGAGTTGCTAAGCAACTACATTTGAAAAAAAAGGCAAGATCCTGAGCTGATGTGGAATGGAGTTATTTTTGTGTGTGTGTATACAAACCTATATATATTTATATAAAAAGTTCAGGATTTGCATCAGGTTAGTATAGGTCAGTGAGACACAACTGGATTGTGTACACAGAAGTAGCCTGATTATAAATGATTTTACAGAGATGGCAAAAATCAAAGGTTCTGACAATGTCAGTTCAAAAACAAAAGTATCTTAACAGAAAAGTAACAAAGGTTTGAAATTTTTCTTTCTTGAGCATGCTGCTGGACTGCATGTTTGAAACTGTGTTTTGTTCTCTTTAGTTAAGTGAATTGTTATATAAATGCTGCTGAAAGGATTCATCAGAATGCTGCAGATACGGGGGGAAGAAGCAGAGAGAAGGCCCTGTTCTTTTTTCTTTTTATAGAAGATTCTCTCCATTGCCAATAAACGTGATTCAGGTTAGTGTCAAGATAATGGTGAAGTGATTCTGAAGTGAAAGTCATCAGTATTTCTGTTGTTCATTGTTTATGTGATTGGTTTCATAGTCTGTTCATGATATTTCATGTTGTACCTGTGAAGACTGAAGATGCTAACTTAAACGTGAACCAGGAATGAATTTCATACTGAGCCATGGAACTAATTTAGGGAATGAAACTGGACTTTGCAAAGCAGAATAAGGGAATTCTCTTCTAAAATCTCATTGAATTCAAGTAGAATTTTGTCACCAAAACATCTTTAATTTCCTTTTGAAAGACTCTCCCTAAGTATTTAACCTGAAAACCAAATGCATCCCTAGATGCAGGTCCATTACGCATCTGGAACAGTGCTAGCATATAAACCATGATAACCATGAACAATGAGAGTGTTTTAATGTAAAACTACCAAATACTAATAATTGCTCATCTAAGACCCAAGTATGCTTTTCTAAAGTCACATCTCTGCAGACATGCACACATACCCCTCCAGAAAAAATTACCTAGTGCTGATAACTATGGCAGCTACCAATGTGTATCAGGTTTCCCAGTTTTGAGTAGTGGTTTTAAAAAAGATGTAGGAGGTTAATGCTATTTCTAGAGTCTTTAATTCTTTAGAGGAAAAGGATTAAAATTGGAAAATTTCTATTTTCTCTAAGTGACTTAGAGTTTGATTATGCACTGCTAAAATCATTGGGATTTCTGTTACTAGCTATTTATGACAGTATGAGCTTTACAGGGAAGCCTAGCCTCTGATTCTATTCAAATGGGATTTTCTCATGTAAGTAATTTAAATAGTTTAAAAATGTGTCATGAATGAATATGTTTTTCTTTGGCTTTTTTGGTAAAAATTGACACTCATTGCATTTAGATTTTCCTGGTTTAGAATGGGTTTAGAAAGGAGTTCCTTATATAAACAGAGTTTATGTAAGGAAGTCATGTTTGTTTTCTAAACTACATCTTCATTCTTAAAGTTATTAATGTGTTGCTGTGTCAGAAGGTCAAATAAGAACGAATAAAATTCTTGAATAGTTTAGTTTACTTTTACATAAAAAACTTGTCTTACAGATAACTCTTTAGAAGTGCCAAAAATAAGTCCTTGCAAGAGCTGGTTGCTCTAAAGTAGGTGAAGGACCATGATGAGGGAGGGAGGGAGAAAATGTTTCTACTCTTTCTTAGTTGAACAAACTCTCCTTGCTGAATATCTCCTGCAAACATTTTGTATAAATACAAGACACACTGCTGCTGAATTAGAGTTGCTTTGACATAGAACTCGTAGGCTACAGAACTGGAAAGAAGACTTGGTAGTTTGTACTTGGGAAGAAATGTGGTTACTTGGTAGTTGGGAAATCCCCAGTGGCTTTGTATTTCCTCTCTAAGGGCTCTCTTCTGCTGGATACAGCTAGGAGTCACACTGTCCCTGCTTGCATGAGATGCCTTACATGAAACATACTCAAAAGTTCGGGGAATAAGCAGAGTTAGGTGAAGAAAAAGCAGAAGGCAGTGTAATCGATACAGTGCTGATGCTCACTTTGTCTTCCGCTGAATAGCCAGTGGTGTAGTGAAATAAATAACATTTACTCTTCAGAACCTGAGTGAGGTCTTGTATTTTTGTTGGTTTTCTTTTTTATAAATTATACTAGCTATTATCAGGAGACTAGTATACTTTCCCGAAGCCACATGTCTTGCATTTTAATTATCGCCTACTATATAGTGCTTTGAATATCTTAAAGCTTGTTCAATCCATTAAAGCAGCAACTGTGTTAATAAATTCTAGTCACCGATTGATATTAAATGACATATGTAGCAAACATCCCATCTGCCTCTATTGTGTCATTCCCTTCCTTCCTTCGTGTTTCCATTACAAATTCTGTAATAAATAGTCTGATCATTTTGAGTGACATTTAGGATCTTTATTGGGCAAGACATTTCAAGTACATCTGTCTTTCAACTGGTTTATAGCTGACAGTTCTAACAACTGCTATTACCTTCAAAAAGGCTGCATTTGAAGTGTTCTCTCTATTTTCCTTTTTGCTTTCAGGGTGCGTATTGTTGACATTCCTATCACTTATTTGTTTGAAGTCCAGACTTTTTCTTTATTTGTGTGATGGCAATTTTATCACTGTTATGCTGAGTCAGGCCATAATCTACTTTATCATCTCTCACTCCAAATCTTAATCATAGTCTCTTTTATCTAATCCTATTGCTAGCCTCCATTAGCCTTATGAGTTTTGTCATTTTATATCTCTATGGGTATAGTTTGCTCATTACTCCTGAACTGCTAGCTTCTACAGTGTACAATAGTCTGAGACTCTCAAGTAAGTCATTCTGCTGCTAATGTTTTGGTCACATATTTTCTTTAGAGCCTTGTTTTGCTTTGTTTTCATAACTATTGGTTTGATATATTTATATTACAAGATTTTTTTTCTCTCTTTTTGGGCTGCACTAGGGGAAAAGAAAAGCAGCTTAGTGAAAGAATATATGATGTGTCTAATCTATTTGTCGTTGCTGAGAGCTGTAAGATCCTCTAGTCACTAACTTTTACCTCAAGCTGCTGTGAAATTTTCACACACCTGCAACTTTTGAATCAGATGGTTCAATTATCAAGTCATTTTGGGGGCAACTTTTTCTTTTCCGTTCAGATCATACTATGTAAGAAACATCTTTTGAGAAAAGGCCTCTCGTTCCTTCTGTTACCCTTCTCTCTATCCCCCCTTTGATTTTGCTGTTCTTCACTGTTGTTAGTATGCGTCTTAACTGTGCTTTGGGCAGCAGCAGCAGCAGCTGGCTATGTCTTATCATCTATTTCCCTGTTGCTGGGAGGTGGAAACCAGCAAGGAATCACATTGTGGAGATGAGACTGAAACATAAAATGATTTAAATTGACAATAATCCTCTCTTATACTGTATAAGTGAAAAGATTTTAATACTGCTTCTGAGGATCTGTTGGATTAGTTTCCTCTATCTTTGTGAGCAGAGGGCACTTGCCTCTACACAGGAAAAAGAGAGAAATACCTCCAACTCTGATTCTTCTAACGAGAGCTCTGTGCTTTGTCACTGGTTCTGTAGCTTTGGCTACTCATAATATTGTATCATTCTGAATTAAAAAATGATATATCCAGGTAAGGAGGTATCTTTTGAAATCCTGTGAATGCTACAGAAAGTTAGAATAGCACCCAAAGGTCTTTCTTGAAGAAACAGGGACTCAGGTTTTTTTTATTTTAAAAGTTGCTGTGAGCATAACTGTATGAGCTCGCCTTATATGCTAAGTAAATTTTGTGCTCGGGGTGAACCCTAACAACTAAAATAGCAGTCTTTGTTATAAATAAATCAAAGGTTAACTAAAATTAATTTTTTTGGGGATTCTGAGATGCATATATGGGAGTAGAAATAAAGTCCTTACCTTGTGTCCTTTTTCGATGTCAGCACATTTAGTCCAGAGGTGCAGAATGATAGTTGTTAGTGACTAAATTTTAGCATGATACATTATGTTCTAAGGTTGTGATTCACTACTTTAAATATTAATATTTCATTATTACAACACTGTATTTTCAAGTCTTCTCAAGAATGTAGTATCATAAATTTTTAATTTTTGTTTCAGACAGAAAGAGTGTACATGAGAGTTTAATAGTGCATGTTTTTTGTTCTGTTTCACAGAAAATGTGGACTGGTGGATTAGATGACGTGAGGGGCCAAAGAGCAGTTCAAGAGCTTTTCACCTGAATGTCTGATTCACATGCTCCACTGAAAGGTATTACTCCTGGCAGGCTTTGTAGCAGCTTCTGTGAAGTGGATCTGTGATTTTAGGTCAGTACCCCATGAGGAGTTGCATGGGGAAGTCCATATCATGCACTTAAGATCAAGTGATCTCTTTGTTTACCACCTAAATCAAGGATAGGTGATTCAGATGAGGAATAGAAACCAAACTACTGTTAGTCTCCTGCTCTCTGACTCTAAAGCATTTTAGCAGCATTAAGTGTTAATGGCTGAGGTTTTGGGTTGAGCTGGTCTCTTGAAATAAACACTGTTTTTTTTCTGGTCTCTCTCCTGTTATACACAATCGTGTCATACACTATTGCCATGTAGGGTTAAGTGGATATAAAGAGATTTCCAGTGACATTAAAGGAATTCCATTTTTTTCCTAAAATTTGACTGTCTTTTATGAAAACAAGCATCCATGCACCAATGGGGATTTTTAACTGTGATAACCAAAACGAGCACCTCCATAGGAGAGTTGCCAGACTCCTATTGCCATGTATGAGAGCCTATGGGCCCCTCTAAGCAACTGAAAGTATTGGAAAGATTCATGTCAAAGTGTCTAGGAGCCATCTGAAAATGAGATTGACAGGAAAAGTTGAAAGTTTTTGGCCTTAGTCATTGTTGTTCCATTTTTGTCTCTCCCTCAAAAGGCAGGGGAAATCATGTGCTTAGAAGTCAACACATACGCTTAAGCGATTAATACATAGAATAGGGCTCAATCAAATCACGTTCTAAATCCAAAGAGCTCTAGTTCAAGGTCACATAATTTACTCAATTTTAGCCATAAATCTCCAGATCAATAGCAAAGGTGGAAGCCAATGAGAAATATTTACCCATTGACAGACCCCTTTATCTGTTTCGTATAGACCTTGTCAGCACAAAATCCCAGCTCTGTGTGCATGTAGGCATGCTTGTATATAAATATTACCCTTGGAAGAAACAGAAATGGCATTTATATTAGGCAGAACATAATTATGGGACCAAAAAAGCCAAAAGTGTTTCTGTTATTCAAAATTCTGTTTATTCCTGTGTTCAAAAAACTTCTAGCTTTATTTTTTTTAATGAAATAAAAAATTTTGTATTTAAACATAGAAATATACATTTAAATTTTAATGTGTAAGTAAAAAGAAAATAAGCAGCATGGTAGATGCTGTAGACTTAAGGATGCCACAGTGTTTCTTTTGCTAGTATCTAGTGCTGCTCAAGAGTGGTTTATTTTTATGGCTACTAAATCCAAAACTTAGAAGTATTTTAATTAAGATTCAGAGAGAGTGGTTTTTGTTACTATTTTGTATTTCACTGCATTGAAGGAAAATGTAAACCTTTACTAAAATAGTTTTCTGGATTTTTTTAATTTTCTTTTTAACTGAAGAAAAATATACATCTTTGCTAAATACCTTTACTAAAACTGTTTTGTTATGTAGAATGTTGTTATTGGTCTAACTGATGTGTCGTATTTTCAGATGTGAAAAAAGTTTAGGAAACGGCCAGATTCTCGAAACTTTTGTAGGGAGCAATTGCTATTGCTGTCCATGTTAAACTAAGAACTTCAAATTACTAATCTACGTTCAGTGAAAATTAAGTACTGAATAGAAGGAAAAGAGCTCCAACACAGTGTTTTAGACTGCTTACTAGTGTGACAAGTGGTGCATTTCACTGGTAAAAACTCACATGCTGCAGATTGGAACTGGAACTCGAATTTTTGACATTTGGCATTAAGTATTCCAGCCAAAGAGCAGTGGAGTACTAGAGAGTGACAGCCTCCCAGTTTTTCCACCTTGCATTGGAAAATTGTTCCAACCAAAAGTATTGTTGAATTTGGCCTGAATTAGTAAGTAGTCCTATAATGGCAGGTAAAATAATTTGTAGCGGATTTGTTAGTCACCGTAAATAATTAAAGAAATGGCTCATCCTCTTAAAATACTGCCTTCAAGTAATATTTATCTACTTTGCATGTGGAACACAATCAAAATACTCTGTCACGTCTGAACTGGATGGAAAGTATAAACCCAGCTACAGAGTGCTGAAGTATTTATAAATATCAGGGGAAGGAAGAGAAACAAAGGATAAATGATGAGAAGAGACAGTAGAACAGACAGCTTATTGTATTTTGACTTGTCAGTGAATATCACTAGGTGGGCAATGTAAATAGGAAACAATAAAGTTGTAGAACAGCTAGTTTAATTTAAGCCTAGAGTAAACTTGCATGAGTAAATGAGAAATAAATAACAGGAAAGAGCAAGGTGGGAAAAAACCTCTGGAGGATTTATTTTTAGGTTCCATCTCCATGTATAGCCCTTGAGAGAAAATTTAGCAGACTAACAATGCAGAAGGAGGTCTTTAAGGCATGAGGATATATCATACCTGGAAATTTCAGGATAGTAAAGAGAACTTCAGAGAAAATTTCAGACTGGAAAACCTACATCAAATGTTATAAAGTCAGCATGATTCTTCCCTCCTAAAAATTCCAGGTGAAGAAAAGGGGAACTGAAAGTACACCTTAACTACAAACTTTTTAGTGTTTGGATGCATGTGTAATAGAAAATTGCAAGAACCTCCACGTGAGCAAGTCCCCTGAAAACTATCCCAAAAAGTGTGTTACCTTTTCATGTGCGACTCTCGCTCTTGATATCTGAGAGAACCTGTATTTTAAAAATTCATTCTGACATCACTTGTGGTAGTATTTTCAGACCAATTAAAGCCTTACTGAATTGAACTTGAAAAAAACAATCCTTATGATGAGCTCTGAGTGAGAGAAATAGCTACTTAGAACATAGTTGTCAACCAAATAGAAAAAATAAAAGACCTCAGCTCTTGTCTGTCATATCCAAGCAAGCAGAACTCACTCAGATGTCTGTTTAATAGCTTTGGAAGTGATATTATCACAGGTGTGAAATGGGCAGGAATGTATAATTGCTTGTTACTGCAAAGCCTTGGCACCACAAGATACAATATTCTGTTGCTTGTATCCACCACTGACAGTATTGTGTTTTTGCAGGTAACAGCAAGATCCAAAATAATCATACTCATTTCCCATTAATTTTTAAAGTACTGTTGCAATTAATTTTTTCATTGGAAAAGCTAAAAATCGTTTTCTGTAAGCAACTTCTTGCTAATGTTTTGACTCTGGAAGTGAGAAGGAAAAATGATTGCTTCTGCATCACTCTTGGTAGTGAGGCAGACTGAAGGAAAATTTTTGTCTGCTCTGCTAAAGTGTTCATTATTCATGACTGCTTTGCACCTGTAACCACATGTGGACTCTGGAGTTTAATTGCCTTATGCTAACTACTGATGTGATGCCTACACGTTTCTACTGATGAATGTTGAAATAACCTCACTTTGACATTAAATGGTAGCCTGTACGTGCTCTGAAATTGTATCATCCGGACTCATCAAACTGTCTTATCAATATGTAGGAAATCTATAGTTAAGAAATAAAAGACAATATTCAAATTCTTCCTTTTTAAGACTAAAGGGCAAAACCACATGGAAAAAAGTCTCCCCATTACACACAAGGTCAAGGGAAAGGGAAGAGTAACAGAACTGCAAGAACACAAACCTAGTTGTAATCTGAGTAAGGTAACCTGTTATTTATGTATTTAACTAAAATCCTTTGCTGCTGTTGTGCTGCTGCAGCATATGGATTCAAAAGGTAGTTGGTCAACCTTCTAGGGTAGGATTATCTGTATATCCTGAGAGTATGTAATGCTTAAATTTTCTTCATTAATTTTTTCTAGTAACCTTGAACACCAAAGGTCATAAACACATTCTTAATTTAGCTTAACTTCATCTCTCAGCTGTGTAGTACCTTCAAACTGTCTCAAGTTTCTAAGAATCACTGAGTGAACACATGAGAGAGATTTGATGAGCTGAATAAGAAACACAAACAGAAAAAATTTGATTTTTAGAACTGGTTGAATATCAGGAAAAACAGGTTTTAGGCAATTCTTTGAAAAATCCAATTTTAAATCAGTAACAAATTAAGCTCAACTTTCTATGACTTCGATAGCACAAGTATTTCAGGAGAATGCCACAATACATCAAATGCAATTTGCAACAAATCCTGGGTACAGCTTGTTCTGCTATCCACTACAATCAATAAAACCTTTCACTGACTTTAATGGTTTGGGATTGAGGCCCGCAAAGTGAACAGCTTTATCCTGATGATGGAACTGTGTGTTATTTCACCAGGATTGGCACATATTTTGAGCCAAAATAGAAAGAGCTACCAAACAACTGATTTGCGAAAGGGTAGAACAGTAGAAATCCATTTGACAAACTATAACCATTGATTTTTTTTGCACTGGTGTTTGATAGTAGAAGATTAATTTAAAAATATGTATTTCTTCAGTCTGAAAAGTATGTTTTGTCATGAATAACATATGATTTATTGTAAGTGGATTAGAATGAATACTTAAAGGAATTCAGTGGCATAAACCCATATGTCGGCCTTATAAAATTCTTACAGTTTTTGTGATGTTGGGCCAAAAGAAAAACTCCTTTGTCTAACAAATCTTTAAGCTTTTGAACTGTGACCTGACTTGAGTATTTGGTTCAAACTCAGAAGTCTCTAAAATAAGTATAAGGCATTGTTTATTGAAGATTTCTAAAGAGGGATATAGAGATGTTTCTGAAATACTCAGTTTTCTGCTATTTACAACTTCCATCTTATACTGTCATGTCTGGAGTTACACTTTTTACTGATTACTTTCAAAATTGTCATGCCAATTAAGTTGCTACTAAGCAAAGATTGTGTTGGCAAGGTTATTTGTGGGAAGAGGTGACCCTTTAAGACAAATATATTTATGAGTCAGACATTGATAAGTGATTAGGGAATCCTTATTAAACTGTAGGAATCCACAGAGCAAAATTTAGATTTGAAAAACGCATGACTGTGTTTTAATACATGGCCCATTAGTAAAAGGACAGGAAATGGCATGGCTTTTTTCCCCAGTTCATCAGTGACAGTCAAACACGCATGTCAGTGTAACAGTGAAAAGTGCTGCTGAATTGGTGCCGAAAGAGTACAGCCACAGCTTGTGCACACTTCAAGAACTTCAGTGATTTTGGGGGTAGTACGAGGACACAAAACATCTCATGAATAAAGAAATATTCCTCTAACTTCTATTAAATGTACCTTTTCTCTACTAAGCACCTGTTTTATGCAAGTTTCATGAAAAATTTCTGTCATGGCTTATGTGCAAGTCTCATCATTTTCATATTTATGCAACATTTGCAGGAAGTAACCATTCAAGAAAAGCTATCAATAATATTTATGAAAAATGAAGTCTAATGGTTGTCAGATGCCATTTCGTAACATGAGCAGATACACATGAAAGTACATACTGTGCAGGCTTCTTGGAAAAGGTATGTAGTCTCATACCAAATATTTGATCTCATTGTGTAACACCTAAAATAAATCAAATTCAGCTTTATCTCTTGCTAGTTGTTTTGCTTATCCTAATTTTTTGGTTAGGATGTAGTTTTTTAGAGTTCTATAGGAGGATAATTGTCTTTCTGATAATGTGGTAATTAATAACAAAAATTTGTGGGAATTATATATTCAGATTTGTAATAGTTCATGTGTGTAAAAGAGGAAAAGTCACCAAGTCATTCAGTACAGCTACTATGTACATAAAGCTAACTACATTTAAAGAAAACCATTGGTACCTTCTAACGAAGCCTATCCTTACAAAGAGAAAGTGATCCCTACTCCAAGCAGAGTCAAAGCATACTTTTCTTTCCTTCACCGTGTATTGTATGTGTCAATGACTTGAACGTAGTTTGTCTCCATCTATGTATTCAGTTACTCCTTACTGAAAGACATGAGCAGGATAACATAAGAGCTTCTTCAATAATTTTATCTTTTCAGCTTTTAAGTGACACTCAATAAGTTTTAGAATGGAAGTTGTACTTCTGTTTTCTTTCTTTCAAGTTCATTTGATAATAGTAAAGGGAAAAGCAGTAGGTGTTGAACTACAATACATGCCTCTCTTTAGGGGGTTGTAAAAGCAGAGCAATCTAGCAAACTGTAATTGAATGGTGGATGCCGTCTGCTTTTTTAAAAGATGCCCCTGTTTCTGGGTACTCAATTTGAGATAACTTGGGACTTTCTTTACAGAATTTACATGGTTAGCAATTATTAAAAATCAGGATTTTCAAATTCTTCTTAAAATTAGTGCCAAAAAGTGTGTCAATCAAAATCCTTGGAAACCGCAGAAAAATTTGGCCAGTATTAATGTCAGATTCTGTTTCTTCTTTTAAAAAAAGGTATCATACAAACCTGTACCACAGTCTTTCAAAGACTAACACACATATGTAATTCTAAAAAGTAATTTTCTTTATTGGCTTTTCAGTGTGTGTGAGGAATACCTTGATCACTGTACTGATCACTGTTTTTCAGCAGTTACTAAGAATTTTACAGCTGCTTTTTAACCAAATTTTAAGATTCTGTTTTAGAGCTATTAGGCTTTGGGTAGCAAGGGTAACTGATTGGGGGTTTGCTCTGCAGTTTCTGTTCTGAATGGTTGATCTTTCCAAGCTAGGTCAGCAAGTTGGGCTTTTTGGCTTTGTATTGAAACTTATCTTTGGTGGTCCCAGGGCAAGGGGAGAAACCACCTATGTGTGTTTTTTATCAATATGGGCAACGTTTTATTATAAATAATGCTGTAGATGCATTTAGGTCACTCTTAGAGACAAGAGAATACAAAGGAGAGGCAGCAGATAGCAGAGATCAACATGATTCTCTTTGTACTGAATTCATTGATAATAGTTTAGATACATATGTATTTATACTCTTACGTATCTGTGCACCTGGTTTTTTGATATATTGTATTTAATGAACTATTCAAATTGCACAAAATAAGTGACTAGAAGTGAAAAGTAAATTATGGCCTGAAAAAATATAATCTTACTTGTAAAATTTGTCTAGTATTGTAGAAATCTGCTATAATAAAATGTGTGCATCCCTATGCAGTAATTCATTCTCAGTGTTATCTGGTTATGTCTCCAGTATGTTGAGCAATGAATGTTTTCATGACTGCAGATCATTTTTTTTCATTCATCTAGTATAGGTCTGATGTTACGGTAAGTACCAGAAGAACATCTTGAAGGACTTTGTAATATACCTCTGCATTTCTAAAATAGAGAGTTTTGAGGTAATAAATGATTGCAACATGAGCAAACATTTCTCTTTTCATGTAGCTAGCTAAGATCTAAAATGCCTTTAGTGTCCTTTACATTTCAAAAACTGTAAATTCAGAATGTTGTCGATACAGCTTTTGGTCAAAATTTTAGAGTGAAGCACCTTGCTCTTTCTTACTTATGTTTATGTTAATTATTTCTGGACACTTTTGAAAGTATTCCTTAGCTTTCTCCTGTTCTTGTAGCTGAAACCTTCTTAGAATATTCTTATTTCTGTTTTGGGCCAACATTTAGCAGAAACTGTGCGTGGATTTGCATGAAAGAGCATTTGGCAGAAAACTTGCAATTATATTGAAATACTGGAAGATTCAAAAGGCAGAGCTTCCTTGCACAAAGCTTTCTTGGTTTCTAGAATTTGTTGCCAATGTGTTACTGAAGCCAGGATTTTGCAGCCCATGTCTGTCTTGTGGAACCAGGGTGGGCTTCCCAGTTATGGTCGAATTCTACACTGGAATGAGATCAAGTCTGGCAAGTCAAATTCTCCTGAGTGCAGGTTGCGCATTCATCTTGGAAAGAATCTGGTCTAAGGTTAAGGTAAGAATTACTCAGTTGGGGTTCCCTATTAATTTGTGAGTAACTTAAAGATAACAATGGTCCCGATAAACTGTTTCTAACATAGTAATATTTAGTTTGAAAAATGACTCATTCAGAAAGACCATGCAAGTAATTTTCTTGTAAATGAGTAAATGGGAGTGCTTTCATGTTAACTGGACGTAGACTTTCTGCAGTCACCATGGTACTGTCCACTCTAAAGATCAATTAATGTGATAACTGCAATACTTCCATGCATAAAACCCACACTTCAAAAAATCTGAGCCCCTTTTAAATGGACCAGTGCTTTAAAATAAGTCTTCCTGTAACCTGGATCTTCAGGTAATCCAAACTCAGAGGCAAAGAGGAATGATTAATGTAGAAGGGATTAAGGACAAAGTAGCTAAATGTAAATCAGAAGAGGGAAGCCACAAAGAACGAGGAATTTCTGGAGGAAACTCACTGATAAGGCACAACTGTTGCTGAATCAAAGTTTGGGGTCTTTTAGAGCTAATCCTTAGTACTCTGACAATACTGTACTTCTGAGATGTTTTTAGACAAGCAGCCTTACAATGTAGTTCTGACTTCTCATGAAACATGCATTACACTCTCTACAATATCATTAGATGAAATCCCCTACTCAGCAGAATATACCTTGTGTGTTAGGATGCCACTACATATAATATTTTAGTTTAGGAACATTTGTACCAGTAGAGAAAGAAAACCAAGTGTGTGTAGTAGGTTATGTTGCCCTGCTTTGCTGTGAAGTCCTTGGAATGGTGTAATAGGTAGGATATCTGCTTCTGAGTGATTTGAAGTAATTTCTCTAACATGCGAATCTTGAAGATCAATCTACCAAAGGGAAATCACTCCCTGTATTTTTTGTCCTACTCTTCTCCCTGTGAGGAGTTCATATAGGAAGCATCCCCTACTCTTCAGTAGCTGTTTTAAAATGCATTCCAGTGCGTTGAATATAACATTCAGTTGACTACATAACCACAAGAAGAAAGGGGTACAGACATAAAGGAACAGTCATGAGTGTGATCTGGAAACGCGTTTGGCAATGGAGTTGCAAAGCACAAAAAAAGGCAGTGCGTTTGGCTTGTAGAAAAAGTTCAGCTTTAAGCCCTGTGGAAAACTAATATTACAGAGCAGGTATGTGATAACACCCCAGTAATAGTTAAGACTGTCATGATTCTAATTAGGTCTGCTCCAGTACTTATGATATATAAATTCAGTAAAAGTGCATGAATGCTAGTCATTAAAAAAGAGAACGTTTAGTAGGCTATTTATATTGGATTTGTATGAAATAAGTTGAGGACACCTGATTTTCACATGGTTTTTCTCAGTCCTTTCGTTGAAGTCTGTCATAGAACAATTCATTTAATATCCAGAGTCCCTGAAAGATGTCAGATATATGAACAGTGTAAGCGGATGGATTTCTGAAGATCCAATAGTGGTTTACATGCCCTTTTTAAATCAAATTTCAATCTTGGTAATTTGCAGAATGCAGAAAACACTCTTTTGGGGGAAAAATGGAAATTGTATTTTTTTCATTTATGCTATCTATTTACATTACATATTGTGCTGGCAGTCCCAAAGGCAGCTGGGTAAGGAGTGGGCATCTTGTGAGAATTTAAGAGGTGATTTTTGTTTTCTTAAAATGAATTCTGTCTTGAAGCAGATTAAAGAGTCAGTGTGGATTCAAATTTATCATATCTGTTAATGAACTAGAAATCTGTTTTAAAAAGACTCAATACATTGAGAAATATCTTCTAATAATTTTTATCTTTTTCTTAAGTTTCATGTGTATTCTATAAATGTTTTTTGAGACAAGGTTCATGTATTCATTTACACAGTGTTAAAAGCTTGTTTTTTGTTTTTAAAATATATACTAAAGTTTTGAAAACAAAAAATCATGTAATACTTCATGTAGAAAAAAGGTCATTAGCTGATGATAGCAATCACAATAAATAAGGATAGGCTGTAATCTCACAGATATCATTTGGGATACTAATATTATCATTATGTAACCTTGTTAGGCTTGCAATATGGAAGAAGCTGAAACTGGACACGAGAGATAACAAAAGGAATGCAATATGGTGCTTTCAAAACTAATCGGTCAGGAGAGAATTATTGCAAACTGAAGATCCTTAATGGAAGGAAGCTGCACAGAAGGCAGAAATGACTGAAATGACCTAGAGATGACAGTCTATGTAAAAATGAGGTAAGTGCTAATGATGTAGTACAGAGAGAGAAATGCAAACATACCACATTATGGATCAATGAATAGGCAGTCCCCCAACTATGTGGCACCACTGAGACAATCTAAAAATGTCTTGTGTGCAGACAGCAGTGATAAAGAAGAGAAAGATAGCAACATAGGATATTCAGAAGAAATTCAGGAGGGATAAAAAATAGGAATCTGATTAAAATTATTATACCAAAATGTTTTACAGAAGAAAGAAAGATTCTACCATATTAAAATTCTTTTTATTGCTTGCAGATATCACTAAATTAATTTATTTTGGAAAAAATTGAGAAAAGTGTTTGTTCGTATTTGTAACATTAAGAGAAAAAATGCTTAGTTTGGGGGGTTGCTTTTTTTTTTTTTTTAGCCTGGAATATTTCTGTTTAGAAGTTCTTCTTATTTAGATATATATTCTTATCGAACAGAATATTTGTAATCCAAAATTAATCTTTAAATACCTACATATATATTTATGTGTGAGTGCAAGTGGCACGTGCATTAATGGATTTGTTTTGTTTTGTTTTCCAATTGCCCATGTATTGAAAACCACACTAACTTGGGAAGCGGAGATGCTGACTAATATATGGGATTCAAGTAGCGATATATGTTTGTGTTTGAAAATTGCCCATCGATAAAGTGATTGACTCTGGCCGCCTCTGGTCAGGGAGTACTGTGAACTCAAAAAGGACGCGAGGGTGTCACAAGAGGTTGCGGGTTAAAAATTACGTGTTAGATTGCAGGTTAATTATGGCTTAAAAAAAGGCTAAAATGGAGGGAAAAAAACACCCTTAGTTGCTACCAGGGCTGTCTTCCTGTTTTGATAGTTTATTAGAGCAGTCAGTTAGGAAGAAATGATGGGAACAGAGGCCTTGTAACTGGAGTTTTTGAGAGAAGGACAGGAAGAGGCAAGCTGTGGGAGAAATATGCTCCTTGCGCACGCCGACGCAAGGGACACAGGGGCAGTGGGTTCTCCTTGTTCCTAATGCCTTGATATTTTTGCACAGCCCCAAGCAAGATGCCTGTGCAGCAGCGCTATTAACCCTCTCTGCACTGAGCAGTCATGCACCTGCTGGAGGGAAGCCGTAGAGGAACACTGTTTCATGAGCCAGTGAACTCCTGGTTTTGTTGCTCTTAAAATAAGGAGATATGGAAATCTGGTAGCAGCTAGCAAGCAGTCTGGGTTTATGTGCTTTGATGAGATACTGTTTGTTTTATAAATATCTTGAATGAAAGTTAGGGGGGAAATATGCTGCTTCTTCCTCCCTCTTGCAAAGAGGGTGTAAAGGACAGTCACTGTTAGCTCCAGATGTGGCTGCAGAAGGTGGGGAGCGCTGAGCTGCTGCAGCCCCTTGTCTGGAAGGAGGGACCAGGACATAAACTCCAAGCTGCCAGGTACTGGAGTAGAGTTTAAGGATGTGCTTGCATTCAGTTCAGCATGTAGATATGGCTGCGTTTGAGCACCGACACATTACTGTTTGTGTCCCCTCCCTCCCCCACCCCCCCAGTTTGTTTAATAGTTTTTCTAGTTTATGTCCTATAAAATGTAAGCTGTTGTGATTTGAGACTGCTAGGTTCAGTACAGTGAATATTCAGATGTGAAACGTGTATATGAAAGCACTTCATATTTCTTGGAAACAAAACAAAGTAAGGAAAATAAAAAATTGTTTTCCCTTCTAAGATTTATTTTTAGTTACCAATTCCTTTCAGATAGTGTCCCGAAAAAGACAGACACCTAGAGAGAAACTGGCACACACAAACCTGTTATTTACTTAATAAGGTTTTCTGCCCAGTCTTCAGATGTTGTTTTGAAAATCCACCCCTATTGCTGTGTTTGAAGTTATTAAGTGAACTGAAGAGGAAGAAATGGATTTGTTGCCAGTGATTGTTCAGAATCTGGGGTGCTACATCAAATTCAAAGTTGCTCAGAGAAGTTTGAAATCTTTCTGTGTATCTTCATTAAGGAAGGATTGTGACACAATCCTTAAAGTATAAGCTCTTCAAAATGCAACAGTGTCAAGTGTGCTATGGGGACAAATATTTTGATACAGCTGAACGTCATTGGAAGACAAGGTACTTTATATCAGCCTTAGATAATGAATGCAAATTGTGTTTTTAGGATCCAAATGGGAAAGCATAAAAGCCTACAAATGCTTTAATTTATGATTTGTTCATTTAAAGCTTCAGACTGTTAAGTACTTATTAAATCACTATTTTATATGCTGCTAAGTGTATCTTCAGAATAAAAAGATTGTTTTAATTCACCCTGTATCAAATAAAACATTTTAACTGAGGGCATTTCTGGTAATAAATTGACTGGAATTGGGAAGTAAATTAATGCTGAGCTCTGACAACAGGACATCCTTGTGATTTTGCTTTTAGTCTCTTGTAAGAACGTATGAACAATTACATTACATATGTTTGTTTTGTGTTTCTATTACAATTACAAAGATTCTATCCCAAACAAAAGCTGGTTTCTGTTACATCAGTTCGGTTCCCTAGACTCATGTCTTTTATAACGGCTTTTACTGGAGAGCTCAGATTGTCTCCTTTTAAACCATTTTGTAGAGTTCTCTTGCCTCGCTATTAAGGGTCTCTGTTATTTCGAAAGTGATCTGAAAATGGGGACTAGAGACAGGTAGATAAGAAGAAATTGTACATTTTTACCCCCATGGATATTTCAATGTTTGCTTTGATTTAAAAATAAGATGAAGTTTCAACACCTGCCTGCAGAACATGGAGATGTCAAAGAACATTCGTTTGGGGATACTAACATGCTTTGTTTTGGCATTTTTGATTGGAATAAAGCACTGCCTCCCTGAAACTGAAATGATTCATTTTCTTTTGTTCATGAGCTGATCAGCGTTCGGCTTTGTTTGTGTTGCCATTATTGCTTGGCCTCCAATTTTCTCTGTTGGCTGAAAAATACTTCTCACAGGATGCAGTGATGGAAATACGTATAACTAGATTATGACCTATGACTGAATCATCAGACGTAACTTATGCTCACTTATGCTGACAGTGTCCAAATTCCCAGAAGGCAATATTCTAAGAAAATGCAGTTAACTTTCATTGATTTTTAAGTGAAATGTGTTGTCCTGTTTAATAAAATTAATTGTTCCAATTTGGTTAAAACAGGCCCAAGGCTCAATTTTCTGAAGAAAAATTTGACAACATTGGGAAAATTTTTTCAAGCATAATTTTTAGATGAAATTATTTACCAATAATTCTGAAAAGGAATTCTGTGGCAGTATATGCACCTGAAAAGGTCGCTTTCTGTCTCTCAGGAACTCTTGGATTGCTTCTGCAATAACTGTTTCTCTTTAATGGTAAGGCTCTCAACAGAGGGAAGGAGAAACTGAAAAGCAGAAGAACTAAAAAGATGCGTACAGCACTCTGTGGCCTGGAAAGGAAAGTAAGAGGCAATGCTTGAGATCCTGGCCCAGACTCACTAGCCAGTTAAGTAGTTACGTTATCTCAGGCTTTCTTGAGTAGCTTTTTCTGCCAGTCCATCTGGTCTTCTTAACTTCTTCCACTAGTTTTCTATTTCCAGCTCTTCCATCTTTCCCACAGTTGCCTCGTCATCACTGTGTTCTGCCCTCTGGCTCTGTCTTTCCCCCTGGCTTCTTCCCTGTTATTGATCACATAACAGTAACTCATTACCAAGAATTGCTAGACAAAAGGCCTTACATTTTTTCTTTATCTCTTTCTTCTATGATCATTCAGTTTGCTGTAAAATTAAGGTTTTAAAATATATCAATTCTAAATCTGTTTTTAGTGACCCTCCTGCCTATCCATATATGAAGAATTCTTACAACAGTTTTCAAATCTAATACCTTAATATTCTTTCAACCTAATTCAGTGTGAACTAAATACTTATTCTTGCTAGCAGTTTGAAGAATTATTGTTCATAGTGTGAAAGGATATTTTCAAGAAAACATTTTCTTGTTCCATTAAGTTAATGTATATTTTTTTCAAGGATTCCATTAATCTATATTTGTCAGTTATACAGATAAGAAAATGACTCTGAAAGTGAAGGCATTTATCTGTTCGTGAAAAATCACAGAGCACAGTACTTCAAACCGCCTCAAAATTTTGGTCAAACATGGAGATTTAGCTCAGTTCTAATTAATGAAACTATGAAAAATAGCAGATTGGAGTGCAGACAAGGAAATACAGTTGTGGATATTTTCTGTATATTTTAATGATATTTTTAAAATACGTTCTCCTACTCTTAAATAAAGGGATATATTGGTGGGGATATTTTTCACCTTTGGTTCAAATCAACCAAAAAAGAGAAAAGAAAAGAAAAAAGAGAAAAGGCTACCTTTAAGGAGAAGACTTGTGAACATGTTTTATAACAGCATCCCACCCAGGATTTAGCAGGATTCTACTCTATTATACCAGATCCTAAAATCCAGCAAATGAGATGGATTTATGTACACTTTCTAAGTATTATAGGAAAGCCTGGGCTCCTATTTTGTTTCTTTTTTCTTTAGCAGACCTTTTGTTTCTGCTCGTAGAAGATCAGTCTTATTTAATGCATTGGGAAACTCTCTCTCTCAAGACTCGCTTCTTTTCACTTTGGGTTATCCTCTCAGCCAAATCCTGAGAGTCTATAATTGATTTTAAAAGTCAGCAGCAAAAGTATTTGATCTTTAGGTGACGAACGGTCAAAGAGGAGCCCTCAGGATCGGTGTTAAATGTCAATGAAATTAGACCCATGCTAGGATAGGCAAGCTACAAAAATTCAAAACCAGCTGTAAGAGTGACAGTAATAAATGGAAACTCAGCAAAATGAAGCTGTTAGTCAACAATGTGTAATGTCATAAACTTGAATGATTATGGAATAGTTCAGGCCTGAATTAAAACCAAACAAGCTGAAACAAGCAATAACTTTGAGGTTGTTAAATACATTTATTCAAGTTGAGTGGATATAACAAAAATTAGAATAAAAGCTGAAGTTTTAACTTATGTGTTTAAGATAAGCTGGGCATCATCACTAAAAATGAACAACAGCATCTCCGTGCTTTGCTACTAGTACCAAGATGCTGAGTGTTAACTCCCACCTTGTAACTCCTTGTTAGAGCTAGTGGGAATGGCAGGATGAATGCAGCCAAGCTATTAAAAATCTTCATGGGTTAAACTGCATAGAATGTAGGACAGTCTAAATAAGTGATGGGCAGTTTTCTCTATTGTTTACAAGTAACAATGGTGGTGCTGTTTACTATCGTGCTATTACAAGCTATCAAACTCGGTATCATTTATACCAAAGCAGATAGAAAAATGTTAAGTGACAGCTGAAGAAATGGCCAGAAACTCTTCTTTGGTTTGTTTTTGTTTTGTTTTTCCTCTTTCCCTTGTGGTGCTTTAAAAGAATCCATATGGATAAGGGAACAGAGCTTAGCTTAGGGCCTCAGCAATGTTCTCATGAAAATATGTAAACTCTTTAGCATCAAGAACACCCAAAACAAAACTGGTATGCAGGAAGGCCAGGCAACCTTAGCAGAAATTAAGGTTGAATTAAATTGATCCGGCATGAAAGAGGACAAAGCAGCCTGAAGCCAGTTAGCCATAGGACAGATGTACAAGACACTTCAGGCCCCCTGACACAACCTCAGATAAACCAACCAAAAAATTGCTTCCAGGAAGAAAACCTTTCACAACATGTTATCCACTTCCTGAGATATAAGAAATACAAGTCATGGGAGAAAAACATGTAGTTTCTGGGCAAGCATTAATTAATTAATTAAATGGTATAGCACATACTGTTTTGTTGTATCATTATATGCAGCTTATAGTTAATGCAAAACACAGTCTTGAGGGATTTTTAATGCTACCCTTACTAATGCTATGAGAGGTTGTAATTTTTTAGTAAAGTCAGTTATTCAAGATTACAACTTTCACATCTTCAGCAAATGAAGCAAAAAGTCTAATGCTGAGTTTTCTCCAGCAAGAATACCAAATAAAAATTTTGGAGTAATCTGTAGTATAAAAATAGATTAAGAAGTATCTAATGGTGAAACAGAAATTTACAGCTGTGCATAAAAAAGAATGCTACCACCTGAGTCATGCAAGGCTCTACAGATTTTTTTAATATATATTTTTTTACGGAACTTAAACCATAATTTTCTTTTACAGGTCTAGAACAGCATTTAAGTCTTGTTAGCAGCAAATCTGAGATGACTCTGGATACTAACCAGTGATTCAGTTTGATTCACCATCTATTTTCAGTCACCTTCTTGTAAGTTGAAAATATTTACAAAAACAAAGCCTATGTTATATCTTTTCTGTAACCTGTGGGCCTCTGACAATCTTTCTTCTTCAGATTATTCTGTATTGCCTATCTTTAAGTTGGTTAATTGATTTCGGAGTTTTATTTCTTACCCTAAAAGAGCATGCAATCAGGATTGACCAGAGTTCTGCGGATTGTAACTTTTTTCTGGAAACTGGAAACATGGTGTGCCAGATCTTACATACAGTTCTACCTCTATGAGTGAAATGAGTAACTCCAAAAACATAAATACAGGAATAAAACTCAATCCAGTGTATTTAACAAAGAGGGGAATAAATGAGGAGTAGCTATACAATACAGGAGTAGGAAATCATGTGTGGATTTAATTTTCATTCCAGGCCCAAATATTTAATCGTCACAGATGAACAAAGGACATTTGGTTCACTCAATACATTAATACCTGTCTGTGAAATACTTGATGTCCACTCAGTGTTTTGGAGGGCCCTGTCTTCATACTAAGCAGCACTAATCCATTTGCAAGTCCTTCATTACTAGTCATTCTTCTAGTCTGAGAAAGCAAAGAATTACAGTTTATCAGTCAATAGTCGAGAGTCTGTGGCTCCAGCTCTTGTTATTAAAGTTAATGAAAAGCCTTATATTACCACTTAGGGTGAGGTGACTTTAAAATCTTTTATTAATGCTTTGAAATCCAGGCTTTCTCCAGCCTCTGTTAAAACCAGTGTAAGACACACTATTGACTTTGAAGAAAACTGGATGGAGTCAATAGCTTGAATGTGTATCTTCCCTCATCCCTTTTTCCTTCCAGTTTTCATCTCTGTAGCAGCTTTCATACACAGATATCTTCAGGTGACTGAGGGAGATAAACAGTTAGCTCAGAAGCAAACAACAAGCCAAAATAAGCCAGACACATCCCATTCCTTTATCTAACATTTTCAAGCTTTTGAGACTTTTTAGCGGGCACCTAGATGACTTTCTGCCACCTGGTGCCCTTGTCAGCATTCTGTCTTGACCGTGTTCTCAATCCCATTTTCAAGGCCTTTCTGCTGTTTTTCCCTTGGTTGTACTAAAGTCTGCTCATTGGCTTGACAAATATTTGTTTCTATTTCTGTGTAAGTAAACATCTAACATAAATTGTTTCAGGATTTGTATGCAGCCCACTGTTGTTCTACTGTTTACCAGAGTTCAAAACCTGGGCAAATAGCAATTTGTTTTGGCTGAATAAGTAATACCATATTTTAGAGGGCATAAATAGCCATGTAATTATTTTGAATTAAGAAATTACCATATCATTTCAGGCTCATTACATGGATAGTTATTCTCAGCAGATTATGTGCAAACTGTTACAATAATAACTAACATAACCTTTATTTTAAAAGGGAACTAAGTGTATTGGTAATGAAACAAGAGGGATATACTTCTGACAAACTTACAGCCCTTAAAATAAGAACTCCATTACAAGAAGTGTGAGGCTACATTTTCAATTTAAAGGAAAAGGACTGTTTATTCTTGCATAAAGTTGTAGTGAAGAAGCAACTAAGAATGCATTTTTTATTTTGTTCTTTCTCACATTGGATGGTGAAGAATTGATAGTTAACTGTATAATCCTAATGAAGGAGGGCGGAATCCCTTCAGACTGCTAAAGGGATCACAGGATTGTTGAAGCTGGAAGGGACCTCTGGAGATCATCTAGTCCAAGCCCCCTGCTCAAGCAGGGTCACCTAGAGCATGTTGCCTACGGCTGTGTCCAGACAGCTTTTGGAATCTCCAAGGACGGAGACTCCGCAAACTCTCTGGGCAATTTGTTCCAGTGCTCAGTCACCCTCACAGTAAAGAAGTTTTTGCTCATGTTCAGATGGACCTTCCTGTGTTTCTGTTTGTGCCCATTGCTTCTCATCCTGTCACGGGGTACCGCTGAGAAGAGTCTGGCCCCATCCTCTCTACACCCTCCCTTCAGATATTTATACACATTGATAAGATCCTCCCTCAGTCTTCTCTTCTCAAGGCCAAAGAGTCCCAACTCTCTCAGCCTTTCCTCATAAGAGAGATGCTTCAGTCCCTTAATCATCTTAGTAGCCCTTTGCTGGACTCGCCCCAGTAGCTCCGTATCTCTCTCATACTGGGGAGGCCAGAACTGGACCCAGCACTCCAGATGTGGCCTCACCTGGGCTGAATAGAGGGGAAGGATCACCTCTTGACCTACTGGCAATGCTCTTCCAAGTGCAGCCCAGGCCTTCCTATTGCATACCGCTGGCTGCCTTTGCCACAAGAGCACATTGCTGGCTCATGGTCAGCTTGTCCACCAGGACCCCCTACTCCGCTGAGCTGCTCTCCAGCAGGTCAGCCCCCAGCCTGTACTGGTGCATGGGGTTATTTCTTCATAGGTGCAGGACTTTGCACTTCCCTTTACTGAGCTTCATGAAGTTCTCCTCTGCCCATCTCTCCAGCCTGTTCAGGTCCCTCTGAATGGCAGCACAACCCTCTGGTGTATCAGCCATTCCTCCCAGTTTGGTATCATCAGCAAACTTACCGAGGGTGCACTCAGCACTCTCATCCAGGTCATTGATGAATAAGTTGAACATCCTTTATAGATCCCTTGTGTGCATCCAGAGATTGTTTTGTTTATAATTAGAGCTTTTTTTATTAATGAAATGACTGGTTTCTAAAAAGTTGTGTCAAAACAGAGGCAAGTTTCTGATGATCCTCTTTTTTTAAGTAGTTTATTGGGAAATTGGCCCTTCTGAAATCTTTGCAGTCCTAGAAAACCTCCATTGTAGCAGTGGTCTTCCAACAGAAATGCTCTGAATACACACAAGGGATAGCAGGAGCTTTGCAAATCATAACTCAGAGGCTCTCAGGGCTACCAGCTGTCCAACTGAGTGCTTGCTCAGCTTTGTAATCTTCCTTTTTACCTTGAAGCAAGGAACCTGAAACCTCAGGACTTGATTGCTGGGTTCATGACAGAGTCTAGAAGCCTTGAGAGCCGCTCCCTGAGCTCCCTAAATTGGTGGTTTTACAGCTTTCATGAGAGTCACAAGATCTGGAAACCGTATGGTCTCTGCATAAGTAATAGATTTTTCCATAGGAAGGAATAGTTGGCTATGTGTGTAGTCAGCTTATTAAGGAGCGTAAAGCTAATCTGGAGCCCCAGAACACAACAGGAGATCCTGGTTCAAATGATCATTCTGGACAATGCAGAGAAAAGGAAGGGAAAATCCTGAAATAGCTTAAATAAAAGTATATCCGAACTGGAAAGAAATCACGCATTTCCAACTAGGTTTATTTGTGTATCATGGACACAGTGGTCTAGTGGAGAGTAATTACGTGTGATTCTCTAAATAATAATCCTGACATCTGTTAGGACACCCAGGCATTTTAAGAATGTTCCAACAGAGCAGTTAACTGGTTTGTGGGCTTATTCCCTTCCCTTTTCTCAGCGTCCAGCATGCTTCTGTGCTAAATCACACTGCTGTGGGGTTGCATGGTCCCACTTCTCACGCCCCCATCTCTCAGATTGAGGCTGTGACTGGCCTCTCGCCTTACATTCAGCCTTCACTGTGTTTCCTCTGAGAGAGCCTGATCATAGGTAGCATCTATCAACAACCTATGAAAAATCTGATCCAATGGAAACTGTGCGTCTTTGGTAAACTTTATCTCTGGCTTCCGTTATGTTACAGCTTCTGTTGCAGGACAAGTCGCTGGCCTGAGTCCTCTGTTTCTATGGTTCAGTTTCCTCAAATAAGGGTAAGATTGCTCGTGGTTTCCTTTCCTGATTATAAATGCTTATTTAATATCTCTAATCTTCTTAACACTAGCTGAAAGGACTAGTGCACAAAAACGCGATAAATATTTGCTACGAGGTAGAGATTCACCTAGTTATAAAATAATTGCTTTTAAACTGTTAGTCATTCATGACATGATTCTAATTGCATTATACTTAAGGGATCATAATGAAACTGGCTTTTGAATTTACCCTGGAGCACTTGTACTGCAGTATTGGATTGGGAAGTTGTAATTTGAATAAATGAAATGAGTAATTGAGGACAGACTCTCCCTCTCCCCAATATGTCTCATTTTAAAAAAGAAGAAAAGAAGAAAATTGTATCATTTAACTAATTAACAGGTTGTTGACAATGCAGGAAGCATGTAGTAGATACTTTGTATATTCAACTGAAAAGGAGTTAATAACGCAGGTGTCTGTACAGATAAGCTAAGCTTGTTTTCAGAAGGGCAAAATTTATGTATGATCAATTGAAGATAAAAGGAACAGTGAGAGAAGAAATGGTCATGAAAGTCTGGCAATAGCCTTGTTACTCATTTGAGAAAGGGAGAGCAATAATATACAAAAAGCCCCTAGGAATATTATACAGATGCCAGACTTTAGGTCTTAGAGTAGTGGAGGTAATGAGCGCTTGTGTGGTTCAGCACCAGAGAAACCAAAGCAAGGGTTGAGAATGGCAATATTTTACTGCTGTATGCAGTAGCAAGAAATTACTGACTCCTACCTCAGACCCTTCCCTCTTTCTCTTCCACTCCCAAGAGGTTGCTATGTTTGCACTGCCTTCCTCGGCTGAAGTGGCAGTTTCCTGAAGTTCAGTTTGCTCCCTACCATGTAATGAGGGCTCAGCTGAAAGTCACAACTAGTTTCTTATTCTAATTCAGTGTGATTCCTTCTTTGGTCTTGTTCGTTCATAATACTGGCTTGATTTCAGTTAATTAATTCAGGTCAGTGCATTCCCTCCACAGATGGTTGGAAACATAGGCTGTTCTCCAAAGTCTTTGAGAATGAGCATGTCCAGTGAGACTGACTGCTATTGAAGAGCTGAACATTGACAACACACCTAAATATAAGCTAGTGAGGATAACACAGCTATACATATTGAATGTGTTGGTTAGATAAGTTATTTAGTGACCGACCATGCCTATATATGACTGTTTCCCTTCTTGTCTTAAAATTTACCTCTACAGTAAAATCAGCTCACACCTTTTCCCCCTCCTCAGGCTACTTCTGATATTTTCCTGCTTTCCAAACCACTGTTTTTCACTTCTGGGGAGAAGAAGCATTCCTTCAGTGGCCTCTTCTTACCTCTGCTATTTTACGGTACTCTGTTAGAAGAGGTACTGTGAAGATGGACACTTTTGCAATGAATCTTCACAATTTATCAATAGATGGCAGTAGCTGAATTCTCATCTTAAAAAAAAAAAAAAAAAAAAAAAAAAGGAAAAAATACCATAGTTGTCTCTTTCTCTGGGAAAAAAATAGATGCAGTCTTTATGGTTTAAAAATAATGTAAGTGCTTTCATAAGTCAGGGTCAGTGTACAGTTTCCCTTATTTCTTTCATTCCTGAAAGCATTTATATGAAGTTGCTTAAAACAGCACCAAATTTGCTGGAATCCGTAAACTTAATACCACAGGTTCATCAAGGGATCAGAAACAAGGGCCAGTTCAACTCTATGAATATTTAATTGGAACCTAGTTGGAGACCTGTTACTCATAAAATGGGCATGATTATTCATTTACAAACAAATTACGAATACCTACACCATAATTTTGACTCAAGAAGTCCTACATCCCAAGAGGATTTACCCCTTACGGAATTTCGCTGGATGTTTTGTTAATGCTAATCCACGGATTATATTGATCACTTATAAATACAACTTAGTTAATAACTAAAAAGCATGTTGTATTTGAAAACACCCTTTTTGGTATATGTAGTTTATATGAAAGCAAGATTTTAAATTACTTTGTAGTCTCCAAGTTTTTAATGGATTAAGTCCAAAGAGTGCAGGTATTTATTTAGTAACTTCAGAATTTGGGACAGAATTTCACGATACTCATGTAGTTAGTCTAATTTTCAAAAAGGCCTACACGAATCAGGTTAACTAACTCTTATCAAGAGAAATTTGAATTAGGAGATAATTTTGCACTTCTGAACATGCTACTAGGTGCTGTCTTCTTTTCAAAGAAATTAAAAATATTTGAAAGTATGTGCTTTTGTTATCAAGATAGAGGTGCAGTATTCATTTGCTATAGAAAGCATTAAACTGAAGAAATCTACAGCTGGAAATTCATGGTCATGAATACCTTCTATTTGTACATCTAACGTGCTTCCTACGTCCATACCAGGAAAGAAAATTCTGCAATGATGCTGTGTAACCAGAGGTGAAAATTATCTCCCCAGCAGTAATGAAAGTTTACCATTACACCTAACCTAAATCTTCTTCATTGCAAGTTCACTGTTCTTGTTTATTCTTATCCTCCCATGAGCTCTACTTATTTTTCTGTATTACAAATTTTACAATTCATTGTATTGCTGGAAAGTTTTGATAAAATCAAAACCTACCTATTTCAAAGCCTTGTGCATATGTATTATGCATTTTATGTGAAAACTCATTTTGAAACATTACTTAGATTTTTAGATTACTTAGATTTTTCTCATCAGAAACAAAATGTCACTGAAAACAAAAATAATTCAGTAAACTGAAACGTATGGCTTCTGATGTATCAAAACTGCTTAATGGAAAAAAATAACCCTCTGTCATAACTTCTGAATACTATGTTATCTGAATTCCTGGTCTATGAAAATATTCCGTGCTTTCATACAAACTCAACTTTTTATCTTGGTCATGATTATTTAGATTTCTTTGTTTGTAACTCAAAGATTTTCTCCTCTTCCTTTCTACGGGGCTTTAAGTGATGCTACAGTAAGAAATATTCTGAATGGATATATTGTCGTGGCATACATTTCTGTTAGCAGTCACAGGAAACGTATGGCCTGGTGTCTGGGACACCTCAACCTTTTCAGAATTCGAGTTCAGTTCATAGGATTATAAAAAGGCTGGGAATTTATACTGAACATTATCTAAACTTTATTAACCTTGTATTAGCAAAGCTTTCCAGCATTGGGCTCTCCAACAGAGCTTTTTTTTCTGTGATTTATTAGGTACTCTATCTGGATAAAAATGTATTGGAACAAACTATTTGCTTGTGCTGTTATCAAATGAAGTACTTGTTGCAGTATTGTTTTAAGGGTGTCATTTAATGATGAATGGTTATTATTACTATTTCAGGCTTTGAAAAGTATGAAGCTCTGCCAGACTCCATTGTATTATAGGCCGCCCACACCTGGAACTAAAAGATGATTCTAAATCCCCAAAGTCTGCAATTTGTACAAGAGAAATATAGGGAAAAGTACCTCAGTCGACACAGACAAGAAGATAAAGAAACCAACTCTGTTGATCAGTGTGATGGATAGTTACCCCAACAAAAAATGATTTTGAAATATTATTGAAATTAAATATACTTTGGCAGTGTTTACTGATGGGACCTTAAACAATCAGCACAGTTAACATTTCTCTAGGGCACCGGTGGAAAGGAAGTGAAAGGAGCATTTGTTCTTGTCCACCCCAGTCTCCAGTTGGGCTAAAATGCAGCTGTATTGCATATGCATCTGCTTATGAAATGATTTTTGCATTGTTCGTTCTAGTCTCTTTCCTTCATAAGCTAAAACTACTAAAGAAGATGTCTACGTGGTTCTGCATGCAATCTAAAAACATGCAATTTCAATCTAAACGTGAAGTTTACTTGCATTTCTACAAGATATGGTGTATTCAGTTTGTATGAGATTTTTAATGATGAAAAAGAACCTTTAGTAAACGAGTGAAGAATATTATCCATCATTTTCCCCTAGCCATAATACATGATTTGATTCAAACATCTGTCAGCCTCACAGTAGTTCATTTTCCTAAATTGAACATTAGATGCAGTTGAGCAACAGTAACGTTGCTCAGAGAAAATGCAGCTACTGTTTAATGGGGCAAATAAGATTCCTATTATCAGCAGCGTGAAAGTTGATGTTTCTGAAGGTATGTCGTGGTGCCCCTATGAACAAGCATTCATATTCTCAGATCTAAAAAAAAAAAATTCTAGAAATAAATGAGGGTATAGGTGGCATATGTGTTTTATCCAGTTTATTCCAGAATTCAGATATGATCCTTCCTAAAATTATGTTCAAAACATACTAATGGCTAAGGAGAGAAATGAGGATATTTGGTTTAATATGATTCACCTATATCTGCTTGTAGAACTTTTATAAAGCAAAGCAGTGCCTGATTCTGCAAGCTGTAATCAGAACATCATCTTAATTTTTCAGTGTACTCTTTAGTGACTGTATGGAAGTTTTTGTTCAAAGATCTGCTCTGAATAACTGAGCAGGATTTTTCCACAGACATTTTGAATGAGTAGGAGAATCTGTTCTTACATAGCATAGAGGAACAAGAATCCTGAAGCTGCAAAAGGGGATGAATTTCCAAGGATTAAAAAATAAACAAACAACATCCCTCTGCCCCCCAAAAACCTTCATATTGGCTGAGTTTCAAAGAAAATTATCAGTTTTTCCAGAGATCGCTATTTTTCAGTCACAAGGTTATAGATATATTTTCATATGGTAATTCCTTTGTCCTTAACAAGAAGTGGTAAAGTAGAATTTCTCATGTTTGGGCCATTTCTCTAAAATACATACCACCTTTCCAAATATTAACAAATAGTTTTATACTAGAAGATTCCATATCCACTTGCCTCTGTCTTAGTTTTGGTCACTTTACCTGTAGAAAATTAGAGCAAGAAGTGCGGGTAAACTCATGATACCATGTGTTAGCTTTGTTTCAGTAGTGCCTATTTCAAACCATGCTGTTCTTTTAGCTTTGGAATTATAGATGGTGGCTGTATTATAGCGCTCCTGAAAGCATCATGTAGGTTTAAGCACCAGACCATCAGAATCCCAGCTGCTAGTAAACTATCAAATTTTGCTTTAATTTAATTTAATTTCTTCCACTTTCTAATTATTTTTCCTTCCACTGGAGTGGAGACAAGAAAAAAAAAGTGGTATAAGAACACAGAAGAAATAATGCACAGGTTTTATCACCAGTAATTTTCTCTTCTCCTTAGCCTCCCAGTCTGTGTATAACTCACAGCGCCTACTCTGTGAGGATTAATGGGATGATGAATAAATGCTACGAAGTTTATTCCACAGGCTTTCTGAAGTCCCCTGTCAGGCTAGAGTATTCAAAATAGTCATATAGATTTGCAAACCAGTTTACCCTCATTGTAGGCCTGTGTTGTTGGGTGTTTCTTCCCAGCTCCTTGACATCTTCTTGGGGTGGAAAGCAGGGTTCCTTCACTTGCTGACGCTGCTATCAGACTGTTCAGAGAGTCTCCTCTCACAGACTACTTCTTTGAAAAGAATGGATCTCTTTCCAATGTCAGAAATAGATCATGAATACTCTCTTTTTGCTCTTCCATCTCTCCCCATCGCTGTATTTTATTGACTGAACTCTCTTCTTCATGCAGTTGCTGAGTTTCATTTTCCAAGGCAAGCGGTGGACTTCCATGGGCAGCTTGCTGGGGATGCTGAAGGTCCAAGCCAGGATAGGAAGATAGTATGAGGTGAGGATTTGTGTCTTCCTGCACTTGCTACTTGTCTCCTTCCCTAGAAATAGTCGACCAAATTCTTCCATCCATATTTTTGCAGAGTAGTTGGTACCTTTCTGTGGAATAAATGTCTTTCTACAGCAGTATTAATTATGCAAGGAAACCCATAGCTATTACATTATGGAAAATCTCTGTGGAATTTGTTATAGACCAAACCAATCAGTAAAACAGAAATTGTTCTCAGATCATCTAAATTTTTAGTAGTGAATTAATTCATCTCATTTTTTTCTTCTATCCCCAGATTGACCTGCTATCATCCTAATTAAGATAATCATGCTTATTTTGCTTCCTGAAAATACTTTTTTCTTATAGTTACAAATTCATAGAGAACCTGCCAATGTGATTGTTTTAATGTCAAGAGTGTTTTGTTGTAATAAAAGTTGTGTGCTGGGGTACCCAGAGTCTATCTAGATATTTTTAATATTATTGTTTAAGTCAAAATAAAATAAAGACAGAATGCTGTTAGCTAAGAGTATTGGAAACATATTCATATACATGCCTTCTGCCACAGCCATGAGAAAGCACCAACACAAAAAAATTGTTGCAACCTTAAATTTTGTATGCGACTAGTTTGAAAATCAGAATATACCTGTGGCTTTTCAGCCCTTAATTAAGCCCTAGATACTTCTTTGTTTCCTCCTCCTCCATGTATTTCGTTATCAAGGATGGAAAGCCTAAAATGCTTTGGGACTGTGAGCATTCTTTGACTCAGAAATGGATCCAGTCTGTCGCACTCAGAATTATGGCACATCTGTGTTTTGCTGTGAATTAACTTAGTGCAGTTGCTACGGCTGGAAACCAAGTACTGTAACTAAGGCTGTAGGCCATTCACAATTTCAGTTCTCTAAGTTCAGGGAACCTCCTGCAAAGTGCTTGCTTTTAGTGGATCTTGAAGGACTTCAAAGAACATGAGATGCGCAGAAAAACATAAAAAATACACAAATCCTAATGCAAATTTGCTGTTTCCTGTCAGCTTTTCTCAGTACAAACAGCATGTTTTAGTTCATTATTGAGTAAGAAAAGATCTCAGTTTTTGAGCAATACCCCATTTACACTTTTTCTCTAGGCAGGGAAGGGATCTTTTTTGTTCTATTAATAGCTGTTAAGATATTGTATTTACAAGAAACTCCATTTCTTTTCCTGGGCTCAAGAGTAAGTATTATATATGCACATTATATATGATGTGTCTGATGATGTGATTTCATTTGATTCGCTAGTATTTTAAAATCTAAAAATCTTCCTCAGACTAAGTAAAAATAAAAAAAATGCAGCCTGGAAGATTTTTTGAAGCACGTACTCTGTTTTTCTTATATTACATTGCTCTCCCCTGCTTTTCAGACAGGGGATCTCCTTGGAGCTGTGGATGTCGGCGTGGTTCATCCCTCCAAAGCCATGCGTGGATGTTGGCCCACATGGAGGAGAGCTTAGCTATCTCTGCTGCACAGTCCTCCAGGCGATGGGATTGCTTTTCTGAGTGATTCGGGGGAGCAGCAGAGAGGATGGTGAGACTGGCAAGACCAGAGGAAGAGTTTGGAAGGCCGAAGAGAAACACACATTCAGAGTTTGCTAGCAAAACTTTCATCTGTGTTTGGAAATAGCAGATTCCTCAAGGTTTATTTTTACCTCCATTTCTCAGAGAGCAGTGTGTGCTGTTTTCTTAGAAATCTTGCAGTTGGCATGCACACCAGTCTGTTTTACTCCAACATGTTTTGTGCTGCTTCAGGAAAACATAAGCCGAATCTTTTTCATCAGGGAATTCTGTGTGGCAGGTGAGCATCCATAGTTCAGGTAGCAGGTAAGAAAAACTATGCAAAATGGGGCCTGGTAATTACCTCATAATGTCTCTCGAGATGTGTGATTATTCCTTGTTTTGTCATATCTCTGGGTTTATATGTATGACATCTTCTAAAGCTTACCATTGGTTTGTTTTCTGTTTTGTTCCTTTTTCCTCTTCAGTTGGTACTCATGTAAAAGCTAGGCTAATTTAGAGTGTAACATAATCACAGATTTTGTTTCTTCACAAAAATTTATTAATCTATGCCAAAATAGTTCTACTTTAAAAGTTATTAGATTTTATCTCTTACCTTCCTATTAAATAGTAAACGCAAATGACTTCTACAATCAGCTATAGCCACTTAAACTTTCTAAATCTTAGGGAGTCATGTTACAAAACAAAGCATAGCTATTCCAGGCAACACTCCAGATTTGTGGTACAGTGATGCTGGATGACAATGGAATTGCAAAGGAAGTGCTTAGTACATCAAAAATTAATACTCAGTGAGTTCAGGGGTTTTTTATGATGATGATCGCAAGTATTCGCTCTGTTTGAACATAATACACTCAGAACAGCAGTTTACTAAATGTACTAGAGGTTATTGAACAAAATATACATTGCAGGTCATGTTTAGGTTTTTCATTGGACAAATAAACTACCATTTTCTTCTCAATCAAACATAAAACTGCAGTTCTACAGGAGGTACTCGGATTCAGTGCATACAAATGGGTGATTTATACCTGTGCTTTGAGTGATGAACCTGTTGAGAGCTATGCAGAGGAAATGAGAATGTCACCCCATACCTCCTGACAAGGCCTACTTCGACACAGGCTTGAGGACTCGCTGTAAGGGACAGCTTGTGAGGTGAGGTGAAGAAAGTTCATGGATTCTACTAGATCACTTTCTGGAAGAGATGCTATTGTTTTAAGAATCTGAGGAAATGCATTTGCATGAATTAGGTAAGTAAACACTCGAAAGTAGCAACTGAGTCCTGATAAATTTTGAACTATTGTTGAGTTAAGTTATTGAATTGAGTTCTGTTGGATTCCAGTTGTCTAGTATTTATGCTACCTTTTCTCAGTCTTCTCTTCAAGGATAGATAGGGCTGGAAATCATTCTTTGTAATGAGAGCAAAATGTCTTGTACAACCCCAGGAGCTGTTACCTAAACAGTAAAACACCAACCAAATGTCTTAAGAGATGGCAACAGTACTGAGTCTCATACAGTCTTTGACTGCTACTTTAGTATGCACTGATGAACAACAGAAACAGTCATCCCTCAGCTGAAGAAAAGAGGGATGGAATATGCAGTCTCTGTGTGTATGTTTGACTCAGAATTCCTCCCAAATGACAGTCAAACCTTTAAGTTTTACAATTCAGATAGAAGGTTCACAACCTCTACCTTTCAATCTGTTTATTATATTTGTATTATTACATATTTTATTTCAAGAAAGAAATCAGATATAAATGTTTATTTTAATAATGAATCACATCTCCAGGCCCACCTAACCAGAATTTTCATATTGTTTATTCGCAGTTGTTTTTGCAATCAAAAAATGCGTAAATTAATCCAATGTAATCTTAGCTATAATCCAAGAGGGATGTTGATCCTAAATTTGAAACATCATGATTTTATTTGTTTATTTTTTCTGATGTCACTGTCTTACACAAAATGGGACAGCCATATCATAGTGGCAATCATAAAACTGAGTATTTGTTTCTAAACATACGGCCTTGCTGATTTGTTATGCAGTAAATTTATTTGAGTAAATGGTGTATCTTATACCACAGTTCTTCATGTGCATTTACATACAAATCCAGACAAAGAACCACTGTAACTGAAAAAGCATTCAGCAGAATTTTTTCTGTTGTATAGTGTAGCTTGACTAATTAGCCCAGTGTTTACTGTAGTTAATGTGCAATTTATTTCAAGTACAAGGTAAATATAAAGAGAATAACTAACTGTATTGTGGTAAGCTATGAATTTTCTTCCTTATTTCTTCCTGATTTGAAAATTTCTGCTGCATGTGTTACTAAGGAGACAATATGCAATACAATGTAAGATGTTAATGAGAGAGACTTCAGCACATTTGGCTTTGAGCTTTGACATTTTTTACTCCAGCCTTCACATAATGATCTGATAGTATGTTGCTGCAGGAAAGAAGCAAAGATGCATCTCCGGTAAGTAAAGGTCAGCCGCCCTGGGCTACAGAGGCTGATGGGTTGGTCCAACCCTAGGAGAAAAGAGAAGGGCTGAGGCTTTGTCAGTGTTAAGAGTGTTCTTGCAAAAGAAATGTATTTGGAATAACAACAGTCTGAAGCCACGTGCTACTAACCTCTCATTCAGTGGTGCTGAAGTAAAAAGCCCAGGCCCATCAACATTTAATGATGGCTGAACGAACTTTGAATGAGCTGGAAGATAAATTTGTAGAAGTTAATGCTCCTCTCATACAGCACAACTTAGTAGTCCTTAAAAGGAATTAAAGAGCTTTTACCATCTGTTAAGTAATTACCTCTCATCATTAGTTATTAGAAGTAGAAAATGATGTGAAATGCACAAAAACAAAATAAAAAGAGCAGCCAGATCCTTGTGGGTTTTTTTTTTTTTTGAATGAGATCATAAAAACTTTGTTATTAATACTGAAGTAAAAATGACAAACATTTACAGAGCTTTTCGTAGCTATTCAACTTCAAAAATAAAGCCACTATGTTTTTCTTTCTTAACAGTGAATATTTAGCTTGAATTTTGTATTTGTTACTAGTATGATTCAAACTTTATTATAGTATTTATCTCCAAAAAACAACTTAAGATGAAAATTTAGCGTTCCAAATTCAGTGAATTACAGCTTATCTAAAACCATTTATAGAAAATATAATTTGATGATCATGCCTTGGAACAGATTAAAAGAAAGTAACCAAACAGTCCCAAATCTGTGTTTTTAAGCTGGATGACTACACACTCAAAAACACACGTTTGCCCTCATGTATATTATCATCAATTTCTAATGCTTTTTCCCCCCTTCTTATTCAAAATAAGTTCCCTAAAATGTATTTATTTCAAGATATTAGGTGCATATTTGTGAACTTCTGCTGGAATTTGTCTGCAGCTCTGAGGATACGCTAGGATCCATGGATATGTACTTTGCCCTGTTTTAGAGTCTTATTTCATTCAAAGAATGAACAACAATCCATACTGATAAATCTCGCTGCAGGTTCACGGTAAGTGTTAGAGTTCTATCCCTACACAGAAGCATGGAAGTACTGTTCTGGACAATTTTTAAAATGTACTTTCAGTTGTGTTTCATTAATTGACTTCAAAAAAAATAATGTGTTTCTCCAGTAATGGAGAATAATCTTGTATAAATCAAGAAAACTCACCAGAGTGCAGGATATTTTAAGTTTATTCAAATTTGAGATTGGTTAATCATGACTATTTCTTTGCAACTTCCTCACTGAAAAAACCCTCAGAGACACAACATTGGGTGTCCTGTAAAATTAAAATTGGTTGCAATTAGCCAAGTTCTGCTGGAGGCAGCTGCAGGGGCTGAGTTCTCCTGTGCTGCAATGGAATGAGTGCCAATGAAACACCATTTCCTTGACCAGTGAAAAGGTCAAGGAAAAATTGCTTGGCTGTGTGTGAAAAATAAAAAGGGCCCGTAAGTAGCAAAGGATGAGCTGTGATGATGTTGAGGTATGTGGACGAGCAGCCTGCCCTGAATTCGTGGTTACACTGAAAAGATAACAATGTGAGAAACTGCTGGATGTTCCTGATACCAAAAGTAAGTAATGTCCAGACAGATGGCCTACCCTGGCCATATAATTATACTGACAAAATTAGACCTATGAGAAACAGTTGACCCCTTCTTGAAATCAAAAAGAAAGCAGTGTGCATACTGTCCAGCATCAGCTTGCTTTATGGCTGCAACAACGAGAGAATAGTGTGAGAAATGGCCTGACATTGTAAATGATAAAATGGGGTAGTGGCTTAGAAGATTAGTGAAGGGGATTACCATTGCAACCATACAGTAAATACCAAAAAAGGGGTATTAGGACAGCAAAGCTAGGGCCAATGGAGTAAGAGTAAACAGGGCAAGCTGTGTAATTGAAAGGAGTCAAGGGTCTTAAAGGGAAAGAAAATGTGAAGGGAAAAGAGGGGAGAGGAAAGGGAATAAAAGAAGAAGAAAAATGTGATTGGGGCCGTTCAGGGGTTCCTGTTAAGCAGCCCCATGGCAGATCAGCACAAGTCTTTCCACTGTAGTCGTGGCTGACTTGCTTCCCTGTCCAGGAGGGAGCTGGCATGTCTTCCCTGGCCTCGGTATGTGATCTTTGGGAGCTCTTCCAAGCACTGATGGAGAGCACTTCAGGGGACCACCTGCCATCATTAGCCCTCCCAGCCCTCTGCAAGAGGCTGGTGGATACTGTGGCTGGATATATAAAGGACCATGTTATACATGTGGGTATGTATCTCCTTTCTTTCTTAAGGTGCACTGCCAGATCTAGAGCTGCTGGCAATTCTTTTTCCCTGTGCCAATTGATATTACTTCCTTTAATATATATAGTGTATTATGTATCAAATGTTTCACATACTTAAAAAAACTACAATTTCATTTTGTTTTTTGTAGCTGCAAGTCTAAACATTTAGGTAAACAATAGAGACATTGGTTAGGGTTGCCAAAATCTTACTCATAAGGTATGTTTTCCCCGTATGTTTTCCATCCGTTTTGTCTCTTTCAGGTTACTGCAGCAGCTTAAGAGTTTGATTTATTTCCATCAGGACACAGGGAGAGAGTGTGAGTAGAGTCAGAACTGCTTAAAACCACACTTTACTGCTGAAATATTCTTTTTTTTAAAAAAATCTGAATTTATGTTAAAAATACTCCACCTGATTTGCTGAATGAGAAAGAAAAGAAAGGGGGGATTTCTTTGTCAATTCTCTGCAAGTATGGCTGTATTGTATATTTAAATGCAGCATTTGAAGTAAGCGTGTTACAATAGATTTTTTTTGCAGGAAGCAATTTGTTAAAGCTTGTATATGCCTTTTTATTAGAGTAAAAACAAAATATCAATCAAGTGCTGAATTAAATTTTCGTGTAAGTCGGCATTATTTTCTATTTTCAAGAAAATCGGTTTGTGACTTCTCTTTTGCTCCTTCAACCCCCAACAGCAGTTTTGGTAGTTTTGTTAAGGGCAGCATGTCCTTGAATGATGCAGTGATAAAGAAACTTAGAACAAAGGTAATATTTGCAAAAATGAGCGCCTGAAAAATAATCTCTTTAATCTGTATTTAGACACCTAACTAAAAGCTAGTTTGTGCATTTCTCAAGTACCCAAAGACCATTTATGCAAGTGGCTTCACGCTAGAAAATAGCTATGCCTATGTGAACAGCTTAATCTGCTGTCAGGCTCCATGTGTACCTTAAGCATGCCTTGAATTTATAAATAATAGTTTCTCACTAGCGCACAGCCTCAGTCCTAGAGACTGATTTATGGACCTTTGGGAAAACGGCCAGAGCTCAAGGCCAGAGACTGAACAGTCCATATTTTTATATCCAGAAGGATACAGAAGTGGCCAAGCTGAAACCCTGACCTTCTTATGGTCTGGGGACTGGCCACCCTGAAAGCCACGCATCCAAGAAGAAAATATTCCATCAGCTCCTGGCTGCTCAGCCTGTAAATGACCCTAATTCCCAGTTTCACACCAGAGTTTTTCCAGAGCACTGTCAATACTTTTCAGTCTTTCTATATTTAGACTCAGCACTCTTGACAACTATTTTCTCAGCATCTGGCTATTCAGAATGAAACTTAAAAATGTAAGATTTATTGGCTTTCAAAAATCTCTTTTCCATGGACAGACTCATAGAGTGTCTGAAGACAAACAGTTCACTGTTCTTTCTTGTTGTCCTGATCTGTAAATCTTTTGAGGCTGACCTTAGAAACTGGTAGCTTATTGTCCTCATAAATCCTCCAAAGCATCTGTGAAGGCATAGCGTGCTCTCCAATGTCTGCGATGTGAGTGATCTTTATCAATACAAAAAAATTGCGAATAAATTTTCCTCAGAACTAGTTCCTTGAAGTATGCAATAAAGTTGAGATGATACTATTGTGGGGACTTTCTTTTTTTCCAGACTTCTCAGCAGAGGCAGAGTCGATTGGCTGATGTTAATATAGTTATTTAGTAGTATACTATACATCAATAGGTGTAACATTATTATGTTAGTACTGGAAATAATTACTAGTAGATAGATAAGTTTGCTATAACATGTTGACATGGCTGCAAATTTAGTATTCCTGGAAATGGAAAGGGAGCTCAAGAAGTGTGTGTCATGGATTTCTAGGTGCAGCTATACAATCTGCGTAGATGTAGTAGAGGCCATGAGAGTTTTCTGTCAATAAAGGAAGAAAATATTGATCAGCCTGATCAGAAGACTATTCACCAACAATGATATTTTCACAATAGTAAGGCTGGGGGACTGGGGCTGACGGGGAGGGTGGGTTGACTGTTTTGATTGTATGATAGGGAATTTGTCAAAAAACTTGGATCCTAGTCAGGACCCTGTGATTAGGTTTAAAAACTAATTCTGCATTTCCTGTTTATCAGCAAACACTTTAAATTTTTACACAACCATCAAGTGTGAGGATTGAGAACAACCACCCTAGGCATGCCTTTTATCATCATGAGTTGATCACTCCTATATGAAAAAGAGCAAGTCACTCCAATCTCGGCTAAATGTCTGAGACAATGAGGACTGCCTGTAATCCTCTAAGGATATCGCCTCCTGCAGTTTTGTAAATTTAGAGTCCCTTTGTTCTAAAAAATATGCAGAAATGAATAGTTAGTCCTATCCTGTAAATGCAGCTCTGCCATCCGAATTGCAGAGCAGGATGAAATTAAAATGTTAGGGCTGGAGCAGGTGACAAGGAGATGGTCACAGGATCTGTGAAACAGAATAAAGTCACAGAATGTGTAATACACTGTCCAAAAGCTAGTGTTACCATTCAGAGAGGGTAAAAAAGGATAATAGGAACCAAGAGTGTCAATGTTGCATATCCTGTTGTCAGGCTGTAAAAGTATTTCTGAATTTCTGTATCTCTCTCTAGTTTTATGTTTTTGTTTTTTTCTAGAAAAATGAACAGCAGTTATCTGAGTAATGAGGAAGAGAAGAATCTAATCAGGACATCTCAATGGCATTTGAAGGTAACTGAGTGACTTTTGGATGAGTGAAACTGAGTTGTACCAACACCAAGTCCCTTGGTATATTGTCCATAAATTATAAATTGCAGTATCTTTGCAGCTGTGACAAAGAACATGTGAGAGTTTTAAAGTACATATCAAAAATAATAAAAAAAATCTTTGAATAAACTGAACTCTAAAAAATTAAAACTATAAAAAGGTATAAGAATTGAAGCAGATATAATTGTTGGCACTAATATTCAACAGCTGTGAAATTCCTGAGGGTGTGCATGTGTCATTTTTTGAGACACCAGATTTCATATCAAAGAAAGTTGTCATCCCCAAACTGACATTTTTTGAGGTGGTCAGTATCTAATCAGTTAGTGATAGCTCTTAACAATTACAAACCTTATTCCTGGAAATAAAATAAATATGAGCACTCTTCCTGTTGGCAGCAATGTGACTGCCAGTTGGCAGGTAGTTTGTACAAGGTAGGATGAACATGCAGAGCACGCCAAGGGCGCTGAGTGCTCTGCTGAGACACATGAGGAGGCTGCGTGTCGTTGCTCACTGCCCAGGGAGGCTCAGCAATTGCTTGGTTTACCGTCTGTGATAAGTTCTTGATTGTACCATGTGTTTATTGCTTTCAACCCCAGCCAGCAAAAATGCTGAGTGCTAATATGGAGAGGTCAGTGGGAATGTGCAGAAATCCAAAGTGTGAGAGGTATCGCGGATTTTAAGCTAGAGGCACAACAGCCATTTTCTTCTATAAATACTGCTGCTAGTCTCTTGTTGCAATGTTGCTTTATATTTATGTGTTCTTTGGAAGGCCCTAAAAACTTTGAAAATGCTCCAAAAATTGGAAGAAAGCATTGGGTTAAGGTGATGATGAAGCCAAGAGTGCATGTATTAGGGAGTTGTGGAGGAATGAGGGACATCAGCAGATCTCTGTGACAGGAGAAATAAAAGCACAAGCAGGGAACTTCAGTGCAGTTTATATCTACCCAGAAATAACTAAAATCAGCAGCTGCTACCTGTGGAATAAGAAAGCCACAGAGTTGCGCAGGGCAGAGCTTTGGAAGAAAAGCTTGGGAAATCATGTTGTATTTGTGAGGGAAGGAGAGGTGGGGAAACAGGAGATGATGTTTCTGTGCACAGAGATGCTTCTGTGATTTGTCTGATATGAGCTGGTCACTGATGAGGCAAAATGAATGCAGTAGCAGTTTATGCAAAAAAAGAGAAAATGGAGTGAGGAAACATTTGAAAATAAGAGCAATGAAGAAGAGCTAGCAATTTTTTGTTTTTCAATACTTGGTGATCAGCCATGTTCAGTGATTAACTTCCAGCTGGCCAGAGCAGAGGAACATGAGCCTGCACAGTGTATCAGCAACTCCAGAGATTTGCAAAGGTAGGAGTCTTCAGTGTGGGGAAGAGAGTTGAGGGCACAGTCCCAGGAGCAAGTCCCAGGGTCATTTGCTGTCACGTTAGTGAGTTTAATTAGCTAATTGCAGTAAGTAGCCTCACTGCTGCAGTGCCTGAGGCCTGTTTGGTGGAAACGGGGTAATGGTTGATGCCAGCAGAACGAGCCAGTACGGGAGAAGACATCAAAAATGTTTGTGAGCTATGGGAAGGGGAACAGTAAGGTAGGTCCTGCTGGCATCCTGGTTCCCTGGCCATAGCTCCCACTCTGGACAAGCGTGTTTGCACACTCCCCTTCTCTGTCTGATACTCTCTGCTCCCACCCATTAGCGAAGAGAGAGCCAACGGAGGTATGGATGTGCAGTATTTACCATGATTTTGGTCACTGCTCTGATATCTGCCTGTTCGTGTTCTTGTTAATCCATGCGCTCCAGCCTGTTAATATCTTTTTGTGACGTTTGGAGAATAACGGGACGTGCTGACCCAGAAGGAGCATCTGAATGGCTGTCTGGTATGATATACATAAATTGGAGCCTATTCACTGTTCCGTATGAACCCTTGCTTGCATTGACGTGGCTTCGGTAGCAGAAAATAGAGATAAGGAGAAAAAGCTGTTCAAGGAGAAGACTTCTTGTACATGTTATGACATCTATTTCAGTCAGGAGGGGGATTAATCCTGGCAGTGGTTCCCTAGTATTTGTTAAAGTGGATGATACACAGTGACAGTGGCAGCTGCTTCTTTCCATGGCCCTGCTGAAGAAATGCTGCCTATAGCAGCAAAACCTTTCAGTGGGAAGGAACACGTTCGTGCTGTTCTCAGGGAGACCGTGGCACTCTTACAGGCTTTACATTTTTTCTGGAGAGGCTTGTGAAAAGTGTGCAGTAATAAGGCATTTTGCATATATATGGTGCCACAGAAACATTCATTGCCTGTAGATTTAATCATACCTGTGAGTTAGAAATTATGAATTTCATGTCTAAAGGAGAATGCTTGAGATTAGGGGCTCAGGCCAAAGGACAGAAGAAAAGGATTTAGGCCATCAGTGACATTTACAGACCCCTTGTACATTTACAGAACCCTTTCTGAATTAAATGTCTAGGCCCTATATACTTTTTTTTCAAAATCTGCAGAGAACAGGTGAGGCTTTCCCCCTGCTTCCCTGAGTTTATTGCTTGTATATTGCTCACCTAACGTAACAGAGTTCCCGCCATTCAGAAGAATACTCTAACCAGCAGGCTACATAATGAGAGCTGTTTCTCAGTCTCTTCTTTTGAATCTGCTGTATTTTATATATAAGTATCAAACGTGAGTGGAATTAGTGGGAGGGAATAAAAACATTTGATTTCTCAAGGCTCGCAATGGATGGTGGTGTTGATGGGAAGTCTTGGCTAATTGTATCTATGAAGAGAAGGTGAATGTTTCTGCATTTTTTTCTTTTATCCAGTAATTGAACAAGCTGCTAAAAGAGCCCTTGGATTAAATATTGAACAAAATGGTTCCTAAGCGAATGTCACAGTGCACCAGAGAGTTGTGCTGCTTTTTGCTCATGTGTTGTCTCACTACTTATGGTGGTTAGGGAACACTCTTGAAAGATGTAGCTTTGACTCTCCTCCCTGGCAAACACTGCAGCCCCTGAGCAATGGGAGGAATGATGGAGAGGCTTTTCTGCCTGCAAATCAAGCCAGTAACTCTTTCTGGATTGTAGAGATCCACTCTGGAAGTGAGTGAAGCTGTTTTGTTATCTCTGTAGAGTGGATTCCCAGGGAGTAGGCAGTCGGAGTACGGTATTCACTAGTTAAAAATCACTTACCATCAACAAAGACTGAGAGAGGAACAGAAGCATAATTATTAGCTAGTTTAAAGAAGCAGTCATGCTATGAAGGAAGAAGGCATTAAAAATGCGCAAAATGTGTGAGCCAACATAGAGGGAGCTGTAGTAATTCTATGCAGAATTCAGGTCCATAAACTGATAAGCAAAAAGGCAAGGTATTTTCTGTGGAAACCATGTAGAAGTTAAAAACAAAATGTTAGTAAGATTCTACTGATGAAAACTGTGCACTAACATGTTTTAACATAATTCATAAAACAACTAAAAGAAGGTGAATAACACTATCAATTCCCCTCACTGACATCAATGTCCAGGTACTTTGCTGAAGCAAAATGTTAATAAGGAGGTTGGAACTGGACCTTTAGAGGTTTAAAATGTAATGAATTTTCCCCCAAATTTTATTAGAAGCAATCATATCCTCAGTGACTGCAGAACATAAAGTGTCTGAGTGGTGCTAAACTAGCCAGAGGACAGTTGCAATGCTTCAGACACAGGCTGTGTTGCTTCAGCTATTGCCAGGAGAAGGTATTTGGCCTGTCAGAGCAGTTTGTATGTAAATTGAGTGAGGATATTTGTGTTTCAGTGTTACTTAAAAGTTAAACAGCCCTTTTAAAAGGAATTTTTAGTAAAACCAACACATACATTCCACCCTTCCTCCCAGTGGAGAAGTAATTAGAAAAGCAAGGGAACCATTCCCAAACAGCATTGTTTAACAGGCAGTTTTATAGTATTTGCTTTCTTTTATCTAATAATAATACTGACTTGATGTCTCTTTTGTCTTAGTGTTTAACTCCCTAGTGGTTTGAGCATAGACAATTGTTACATGAATCTTGTTCTATTTTGCAACAGAGAGTGTTTTTATTATTGTTATTCTTTCCTCTTGTATAGTGAGGAAAACATGCAGAACGTAATGTGTTCACCTGTTTATATCTTACATATTCTTAAGAGCTCAATTAAAAATAATCCAGAAGTACAAGTCAGATTTTAAACATAGCTTAACTAGAATTTCTCTAGCTAATTTTCTAATTATTGGTAGGCAGTCCAGTATGATTATACCTCCAAGGTGAAGACTGGTAGTTATAATATCAAAAATGTTGAATTTTGTTAGTTCAATCAGATTGTGTTCTGTACAGATACAGGAAAGACTGGGTGAAATTCTGTGGCTCATGTTATATAGGAGGGCAGAAGAGCAGAGCTGCTCATGAAATGATTTTGAGGTTTTGTCAGTCAGACTTGGAGATACTGAGTCAGGCTCCCAGAGGATGAGAAACACACAAATAGTGGCCTTTTGTGGGTTTTTGTTTTGTCTTGTTTTTCTGAAATGTTTATTTTAGCATCACATAAGACATCTGTGGCACAGCATGAATCGTAGTCTTTGCGACAGCTTATGATTGGCTTTCTGCAGTTTCCTTTCCTGTTGATTACATAGCTTCCAGCCTCTGCTGCAGGTGAAGCTGGGGTTTTATAGACAGCTCCCCTCCTCCTGCTGACAAAATTCCTGGAACAGGACCGTTCTGAATGAGACAGATAATATTGGGAAAAACAGTATGTCATCATACAGTCAGAGACAATAGTAATGCATATGCAGAAGGTGTCTAAAAAAAGACTGCACAGACATCTGTAATTATGGCATAGTCCAACTTTTGACAGCACAGCCTTGGTATGTTGTTTCACACAATGTGTGAAATTTGCTGGGCCTTTGAAGAGCAAATTGAAAACCAGCTTACAGTGCCACTCATACAGACCAGCAGCAGCAGTGGAACCAGCACATCGGGTGCCTCCCTCTATCCTCTGAGCTAGTGCAATAAATGGCAGCACTAACTGGTTGTCAGCACCAGTAATAAATGGGTGTCGAAACACTGGCGCTGAGTTTTACAGACCCTGCTGGCAGCTGGCAGCGCGGGTTTTGAGGTACTCCTCCAGACCTGGGCGGGGAGCAGGCCCTGAGCTCAGCTGGCTCGTGGCTCTTCTACTCATTGCACTCAGGCATCGCCCTGTGCCCTTGAAACCGACTTGACTTCTGATTTTGTCTCTTTGTCCCCTCGTCCTTGGTACTCTCAGCCCAGGTTTGCAAACCTTAGATTCTTTAGTCTAGTCTTAGCCTATCTATCCAGCAAGTCTTACTGCTCCAGATTTGGTGTCCCACTCCATTTCCCTTTCCTCATCTCTCCAAGTTCGGCACTTGCCGCTTGCTCGCTTTACTCCATCCACGGTTGCTCCCTCTACTCCTCGCCCATTGGCCCAGTGGGCCCTCAGCTCTCCCTGCTCCAGTGCTTCCAGTCCGAATGTGCCCACATGGTTCCTGACACCACATTTGTAGCTAGTTGTGCTCCCCTGTGTGCATCCTGGCTCTTTTTCTACCATCCTCTTTCCCACTCTTCAGTGACTGTCAGGAGGGGAACCAGATTGTCAGCCCTAAGATTTGCCAGGTCGCTCTATGTTCAGAAACCGCAAAAGCCCTACTTAACAGATAACCTTACAGACTAAAACGAAAGGAAAAGCCAAAATAGCATAGTGCTGTCATTTTGCCTGCCTTTCTTACAAACCTTTTCTTGCTGCTTCTTCTCCCCAAGTCAGTGATTTCATTCATCATTCCTTCTTGCTCTGTCTTGTGCGCGCCTCAGAATAATTCAGCCTATTGATTGACTCAGAAATATAGTCATAACAGCTGTTACTTCAGTGTCTGAAATTCTTTTGCATTAGAGGTGAGCACTTTTAACTTTCAGTGGTTCTTATAAATGAAATTAACTTTTTTCTGTGGTTTATATTCCATCAAGATACTACTTGCTCAACAGAAAAAGACCTAAGAACTTACACTGTATGTAAAAACAAACTGTAAGTCTGATTAAATTTTAAAAAATAATGTCTGCACTGTTCTATCGTATGGTCTGGAAAATCGCTAAGTCAAATGAGTCACATCTGAAATTTTGGTTGAGATTTTCTGTCTATAAAAATCCTCATGTTCAGGAAACTTATCATGAAACCATCTACCATGGACATTACACTGTCCATTATATAATGACTCTGCCATCCCCTCTTCTCTCCAGTTCCCCCTCCCCCCCCCCCAAAAAAATGTCATTATACAATTCCCTGTTTTGTCATCACTAAATTGGTTAAGTCAATGCAGAATTCTGCAATATTGACTTTGAAATGTATGCTTTTCAAGCTAATGTCTTTTTCTTGTAGAGCCAATCAACAGAATGAATTTCAACAAAGTCTACCTCAGTAAGAACTTTGACTTCACTGTGAGTAAGATATTCTAACTTGAATAATTTCAGTTCAGTCCCTTTGTAAAAAAAGATTTGTTTTTCAGACCTTTTCCCCTTGAGACCACAATGATGTAAATGTGAACAGTGCTCTGCGCATTTATGCATGCGCATGTCTCAGAGCCTACAGGCAGCATGTCCTATAAACATTTCTGAGTTTCAGACAAAAACTGTTTTTCACATTAAAAGTTGCTTTTTATGTTTGCAAGTAAGCAGAGCCTGGGCAGGATGTGCTTGGGCAAGAGCACTTCATTAAATAATTCTTCTCTCAATTGTGTGCTTGTGAACAATTCCTGTTTGACCTCGGTGAAGGATGTACATATGTGAAGTCAGTGAGCTCTAGCAGTCCCAGCAGTCATCCTTTTGGAAACTAGTTAAAATTACAATAACCAATATAGTATTTTTAAAGCTTCTTGTTGAGGTTAACAGCTAACGGCAGTTTGAGATCCTTGCTTCATTATAAGTTCTCTCTATTTAGGTGTGATATAATGGAAGTGTGGTACGTAGTCCCCACAGGGCGATGTGTGCTAGCCATGATAACCCGCAACTTGGGCTGGCTTTCAGGGGGCTGAAAAGTCTGACTGAAAAATACTGCTTAGACAACCAGTACAGAAAAGTTTGTCGTCATAAGAGGGGAACAGTAAAGCAGTAACAAAGCAACCCTTTCTTCCTCCTCTCTCCCATGTACCCCGGGAAAGAGCCCCCGACCTTTTGAGGTTGCTGTGCTGCAAGCCGAGGCGCAGACGTTACGGAGCTCACAGATAACGTAGCAGCAAGAGCTGCCAGTGCTGCAGCGCGAGTGCTGCAAGAGCGGCCTGCCTGGTTCAAGTTTATTCGATGGAGTAGGTTTGATTGGCTCAGTTAGCCTGCTTTGTTTGGCTTTTTAAGAGAAACCTGTAGCCAATTTCATTTACAAATGGTAGCTCAAATTCTGTATTCACTTAGCCTGCACAAAGTTTCCATTCTGAGCTGGATTTACCTGCAGGTATGGCCTCTGTCTATGACTTTATTTGCGGCGTAGCACTTGGAAGTGGTATTGCGGTTATTGTTTCCTGGCTCCATGTCATCAGTTTTAAGCTTTCATTCTCCCTGGAATAAAAATGTTATTTTATCTATTGGGAACTATGTTTTAGGAGTAAATAATGGAAAGTGAAGAGATCCTGGATGTGACTTTCACTGTTTTGTTCAGACCACAAAAGAATTATGCTATTCAGCACACCAAAGACAGTGGTAATTTTGTGAGCTTCCCTCCCACACTGGAGTTTATGTGAGGTAGTCTAGGCTGCTTGTTTATAGTAAATTAAAGTAACTTTCCAGAGTGAAGGAAAAAATAGCAGGTATTTTGTGTGTAAAGATTGTTTTTTCCAGTGCTGGTAGAAATAGTGTAGCTGTTGGATGGTGGCCAAGCAGTATCAGAGTGGGAGCTTTTAAATTTACATGCTGATGGCATCTTATACCAATTAGCAATGCCAATAATTTGGCTTTTGTCTATTTAAAAGATGGCTGAAGACTAATGAGCAGCCAACCCCACTGACCTTTTCAAACTGCAGGTAACTTCAGCCTGCTGAAAAACAAGTGCAGTTTTAATATCCGGAGCTATCGTCTTCATGCAAAACAAAAAAACCAAAAGAGCATAAGAAGTCCAACCCCATATTCCTCATCTTATTATGTGGGACTTGTTCTTGAACAAGTAAATGCCTGCACTTTACTGCTGTGGTTGCCCATGTCTGACAGCTTCTTTTGTTTATATATTATGTTTGCTGTTATGATTCTTTGCTTTTTAATGATGATCTGCTCTTATATACAAACAATTGAGCTTCAGTAGCCTGTTTTAGATTAAGAAAGGCTGTGCTTTTTAAAGCTGAGCTGTGCGAGTGGTTTTTAGAAGCTTTTTTCTTAAAAACCTGATGTTCTTGAGAACTTTAGGTTGTGCATTTGCTGTAATAAACTACATGCTGCTGCTGTATTTTTTTTTTTTAATAAAATGTTTTCCAAATAAATAGCAAAATTCCCCATAGACACCTGGGTCTCAGAAGTAGTGCTAAACATCTGGCTTGTCTGTGTAGAGCGCACCACATGACTACTGAAATATCTGGTTCAGTGCTGTGCTTCTCTCTGAAATATATTCACAACATCAGCTTTTGGAGAACATTTGGTAAAAGTTTCTTTCATTGCTTTGAGCCAGTTCCCCTGAGGCTATTACTTCTTCAGATTGATATGAAATTATTCAAATTATAGAAAAGGGAAGTTATCAACATTTGTGTGCAGTACAAAATACTGCATTGCAATTAGATGTGTAAGGCAAGAGGAAAATTTTAGTGGTGCATAATACATACTAAATCCAGTCTTTTTTTACATTTCTGTCTTCGATACCATATTTTCTGGACCAGAAGATCAGTTTTTCTGGAAAACAGTATTTATATTGTTAAATTCAATAAGCAGTTGTCCATTACCTGTGCAGATAAATGCCTTTCATGTAAGTACAAAATACAACCAAACAAACCAAGATCTTGATTGTTTTCTCCATTTCACCAGCTTTATGCCAGCATGCTTGGGTGTAGAAAACAGGAATGTACCAAATAAAAATCATGGTGCATGTAGTGTAAATAACAGGCTGGACCAAAAAATTAACTTTTTGTAGAAATGTATTTATTGCATGAAGTTATAAAGAAGTATTTGTCAGTTAATCCTTCCTTAGAAGAAAATAGGTTCTAGCACATAAAATGTACACAGTAATTAGGAGCTCGATAGCGTATATGCTGTTTAATGGCTAGAGTTTGCTTAAATTTTTATTTTTTAAATACCTATATCTTACGTTTCTTTAGCTATCCATCCCTTTTTAAGAATTTCTTTTATTTAGGAAATATCAACATTAAAAGTCCGCTGAGCTTCTCTGGAAAGTTTAAGGCTCCATTCCATCTCATCTAACCAGACAGTCCTAGCTGGGGGTGACTCTCACAGACATTTCTACTTTCTCACCTTCAAGGCTACAGATCCTCTTATTAGGTATTTAAAGAGCTATGTAAGGAAAAAGTGTTTCTTTTTTCTTGCTGTGTTTGTTAATTTTGGTCTTATGTTCTAAGGTTAAAATGGTCCTAGGTACATTCCTAAGACAATTGCCTTCCATTGCTCATTTCAGTCTTTCTGGATATTTGTGCCCTTCTCCAGACCTAGAGACCATTCCAGGTATGTCATTCCTACATCTAATGAAATACGGTCGGGTGTGCTTCTGGGGGTGGGAGGGTTTCTGAGATGAGCCTTTAGATTGCACAAGTTCCTCTGTACCATGTGTACTTCTGTGTCATGCTGTGCCCTGCGTTCCAGTCTGTACCATTATTAGCTGGCTATGGGTGACCCATCCAGTATCGTTAATCCGTGATGCTTTTTTGCTATATCAGATCAATTGCATGAAAAGGCACATGTATTAAACTGCAACTGATTCTGACACTGTTAACAGGTGCCAATGATGTCTTTTTTAATCTGCAGTTAGAGAGAAGCTCACTTGGCATTTTATAAATGACGTGTATCCTTTCATTGAATACTTTATTGCTGTTTCATTTATAATTATCTGCAACAGTGGGATCTTTCAAAGTCTTCTGAAAGAGACTCACTGAATTACAAATTCTTGGAAGTTAAATAGTCTTCTGATTCAATCACACAGAATAGTATGACCCATTGCTCTTATATCTGTCAATTATTTTGCATTATACTTACATCATGATTAGGGTTTGTGGTTGAAAAGGGAATTGTACTACCACAGTATGGCAGTGAAAAAACATACTTGTGAGATGTATCATGAACATTATTGCAGTGTAATAGCCATGATAATAGTCTTTCTTTTTATTTACATGTAAAAGTTATTTTAAGAGGCAGTATCTTATGAAATAAAATTTAATTTTGACATCGGGATGCTGTTATAACTTCCATAACTAATAACTGTTTTAACTTGCTTCTCTATTGTATACGTTGACTTAGAGACACAAATAGTAGGAACCTTAACTGGGTAGACATCAACAACCATTGCTTCTAGTACCTGGTGAATCAATTTTTTTCGATTTATAGAGTTTTTCACCTTTGTGTGTAATGGGGATATTACTGGCCATATAAATTGTGATGAGGTATTTTCACCAAGATGTGTGAATAAAAAAGAAAAAAAGAGGCAGATTAAGATAAAGCATTAGTCTCCTGGCAATATGGCCCAGGAGAAGGGACAGAACTGATGTGGATACTAACTCTGCATGTTTACTTTAGAAAGGCGCTCTTTTGCCCTTCCTTACACTCTTCCTTCAAGGTTTCCTTTCACCCATGCTTTCTTAGACCTTTCCTTCCTTCCTTCCACACATCCATCTGTCCATCCAGCTATCCAAGAAATCCTTCTGAAACCTTTTACTGCTCTGATTCCAGTGGATATGGAAACAGAAGAAGAACTTGAGAAGGATGAGTGATTTTTTGTGTGAAATTTCTTCCTAGGAAAATAACTGCAAATTGCTGTAATTATTAATACTAGTAATCCAAGTCTAACCAGGGAAAAGTAAGAAAAAACATTTACTTTATATCCTGCGATTTATACTAGGGCTAGAAAACAAGAACTCTTTTTCATGTGGTTGGCACTTATTTTCATTTACTTGATTTTCTTGTTTGTTTTAAGGGAATGATGGAAAGAGGGAGATTTCCATCTTGGGAAGGAGAAAACCTGACTAGTCACCTGGAATATGGAGACCCAAATATGAAGTCCAGGCTGAAAAATGGGCAGAGTAAGTGCTCCCGTATCTGAGATGGGTGCCTCTGCAACAGCATGAATGTAGGGTAGGCCTGTGCTTCTCTTGGATTTTAGCGAGGAATTCCCACTTGTGGGTATAGCTTTACTCCTACTGCTGATGATCCTGGATGCTCAGTGTCACATTGGTCACCAGTACTAAACTCAATCTGCAGCATTAATGCGTGCTTTCTGTTTGTTTGGATTTTGCATTACACCGGTAGATGAGAAAAGTGGGAGAAAGTGAACATATAGATGTACAATTATCCATCTTTCATATCCAAAATATTTTGGAGTAGATACGTTGAACGCTTTCATTTAATGAACAATTATACATTGCAGATGAGAAAAAAATTGGTGAAAGAACAACTTCTAGTAAGTTTCTCCTTAAGCTGGAACACAAATGAAGGGATAATGTGATAGTTACTCATGCTGAATGTTAGCTTACTGCACCTTTATCAGCACCTTACTACACCATAAGATGTTATTTAATGTAACAGCATCATGCTCTGGTCCAGTACTGATTGACATGTTTTGTTGAAAATAATATGGAGAAAACATGCATGTTGATGATACTATGAAACAGTTAATTACCTTGTAATAGTCAATAAATTGCCTGTTTCTTTCAGTAGAGTAGATATATTTCTAAACAGCATTCTTCTATAGCTTCTCTTTTGCTAATTGTTACTTTCTTATACTATTCATACACTATTCCCATTGTCTGCCCAGGATTACCGGGGAAATATTTAGCAAGCTTACCTTCCAACTCTGTTGTATTTTTATTTTTCTTTAACAATTTTTACTTTATAAACACGGTCAGTCTGTTGTTATAATGGGCGACAACCTGTAATTCTGATAAGCTGCAGCAAGGACTCACCATGCTAGGCCTTGTCTTCATGACATTTTTGGAACTAGAGCACTCAAGAAATTATAGTGAGAAGTTAAAAATGGTATCCAAGAAGACAACACTACTATCCAAAGAGACTGCTTATCTGCATTAATACAAAAAGCAATAGCATTTATTAAATTTGAGGAGAATTAGAACCTGACAATCTCTCTCTATTTAATATAAGCAATTATATATATTATTTTGATAGAATAGCTTTGACAAGCTCCTCAGATGTTTTAAAGTGAATTGTTACATGCATATGTGACTCCATTACTGTTAAGAGGCTCTTTGGATTTATTAGTTCGATATTGCCTTGCACTTGGTTTATTCTTTGGACGTTTTTCTGGAGGATTTAGTTTCAGAGTCTCTTGGGCATGTCATTTTATTGACTAGCCATCATTTTAACTTGGCCAAGAGCAATCAGATAAGCTTTCTGCCCAAGCTCTGTAAGCTACATCTGTTCACAATAACAATTGAAAACACAGTAATCCTCCCCCAAAACTCCTTCCTGGGGCGTGTTATATTCTTGTTTGCCCAGCAAATTTACCCTTCAGTTAGTAGACTCTTCAGGTCACTCACCTGCCTTGCAAGTTATTTCAGCAAAACTTTTACTGCTATGAAATAGGTAAATATACTTAAGAATAATCACTAGAAAACATAATTGGAGAAAAGGAAGGGACACTGTGAACAACAGAAGAGAAAATCTATTAAAATCGGGAAGCATTTAGCAGTACTGAGAGCACAAGCCCATAGCAGTTGCCCTGATTTCCCCATGAAGTTCAAGGCATTTGATTTTCAGCCGGTCACGTTTTCCAGATAATGTCTGTGCCATCTTAGAGCTCACTTCATTAAAAGAGGGCATTAGATGAAACTGCAGAGATTCAGTCTTGCTTTCAGTTCTCTACTGCCATGTGACTTAACATAGGGAAAAGAAGAGGATTTGGTCACAGGTAGCTACAGCTTCATTATTGCCATCTTATCTGTAAATCGAATTTCAGCAAATAAGAATTACTAGGGGAGAGGGAAAGCAACTCCTAGCATTAGAAAAGGAGAGGGTGGATTTGGCTTATATATTCAGCCTGACAGAAGGTTGCTTCTTTCTAACATTGTCTGAAATAAACTTGCGAAATTATAGCAAGTGATTGTCTTTCTTCCCATACAGTCAGAGATTAGATAGATGTATTTTATGAAAGTAATTTCACTGTTTTCCCATTTCTAATTGTTTTATGTAAGTTTGTCTTTTACCTAACGTGTTCGTGTTTTCTCTTTCTACCTTTATTACCAAATTTCTTGGAGAGTACGTGGTGGTTGAAAGCAACAAGATACAGTGGCTACATATATCTGGGAATCTCTTCTTGAAATCTGTGGTACAACCAGAGTACTGTTTTGCGTCCAAATGGATTTAGTGTTGGTTATAACACCCACAGAAAAAACAAGAGGACAAAGAAGATGGGCTTGCTAAGGGAGACATTAGATTTCATTTCACACTGGTAATAGTTTAGAGATGTGTGCTGAGCAAAATGGGATTCAGTTCTGCAGCACTCCTTTATTGCTACTAAGTGATTTCAATATCCAGTCTAAAGTGATATTTAGAGTGTTTGATAGAACTGGGATGAAATCAGGGAGTGCTGAAGGCTCTGAGGAGGCCACAAATCTCAGGTGAACTCCTTGAATCCTTTCAGAATTATCCCACCTGACCTTAACCTGTCTTATTTAACCTGGCGGCTGCTGGTAAGTATGTTGCAATGTAAGATACTGTTTTCTGTTAACAGGAGCCATGTAGCTAGATAACATTTTGGACATCAATTGATGTTACTGTAGTTGTGGCTTTGGCCCTGAACTTACTGCTTTCAGAAACATTTATGGCTAAAAGTTTATTGCCCAGCTGTTGCTGCCTGGTAGACATATAACTGGGAAATGGTTTAAACCTTGTAACCTTTCAATTTATGACTACTGAAAGCAGATGAGGTTTGCTATACAAGCAAGAAGGCTTACCTGTAGTCCAGAAGGTAATGGTCACAAATATTACTGGTTTTGAGTACCACTTCTCAAAACAGACACTCCATTCTGCCATGAAGTATACCCTGCTTCTGACAAACATAGAGCTAAAAATATAAGTGGTGTTATTTGTTCTACAGATTTAACGATATCAGTTATCTTAGTATTTTCTCAGTTTCTTTAATGTTAACTCAGTTGTTAATAATGTGCATTGTTTAATAGTGTACACTGTAAGATCTTAAATTAAATTACAGCGTTAGTGACCTGACTGGGGCCCAATGAAAGTACTGAGAATCTCTCTTTTAGCTTCTGCAGGTTTTGGATAAGAACTGAGGAAGGCTGAAGTGAGAGCAGTACAGAAAACACATTCGATGAAGGTAGGTGCTCTGTAGGTCCGTATTACTAGTGACAGTTTCACATTTCTGTTTTTTCTTTTCAGTGTAACAGTGAGAAATGTTTTCTGCATGAAGGGCTCAGTAGCTACACTATATTGTCCTCACTACTGCTGAACAGTTTACATTTTTAGATGTCACTTCACTTTCTCTAACAAAATACTGAGTTGTTGACTAAATACCATGAAATTACTGAGAGGATTTTAAACACATGGCGTTCTCAGTTAAACAACCCTGGTGGAGTTTTTTTGGGTTTTTTTTTTTTTTTTTTGGAATCAAATAGCTACTAACTTGTGTAAACATAAAATATTTTGTTTTGTTTGTATTTTAAATTCTGTGAGCAAACCTTCTGCTCTTAGTCTTCTCATATCTAACTGCATACATTTTTGGCTAAAAATGATTAGAGGATACAATGCACAAAAGCACTGTGGTTCTTAATACGGCTTTATTTAGTACATGTACTGTATTTCCATTCTAATGCATAAATTGTGTTGTCACTTGACTCAATATGCAAGGACATACAGAAAAAAGGTGCTCTCAGCACTTCTCCTATCAGAAAAAGCCTTCAGCAGCATAGTATAATTTTGGCTAGACAGGCATTTAGCTTTCATTTTCTAGTCTACAAGTTTGCTTTTAAAAATCTTGACAGAAGGCACCGACAACAGAGGCAGGCATACACTCGTGCCTGTTTATGGCTCATGTCTGAAAGACACATCACAAGCTGGCAGGAAAGCAGGGCAGAGAGCCTGGCATGACTGCTTATCATGTCTTCACAACCAAACATAGCTCCCAGGTACAGACAAGTTTAAGCCATTAATATTGGTTTCCCCAGTAGGCATTTATGTAAACTGACAGTTTTGGCAGCAGACATGACTTCTGCATATTCATCAACAATTCTAAAATGTCATTAAAGGTATGAAACACACCAACATTGGCATACTCAGATTTGAAGTGGCACAGTTTTTTTTTTTTTTAATCTGAGCAAATCTACTTTGTGCTGAAATGCTTCTCATACAGTCTGCGCAATAGTTTATTGGCCTCTATAATATCCAGAGACCTTATTTTGAAAGCAGCAGAATGCCTTTGTAAAATGTGTTGCCTGTATTATTATTATTACTTGTTATTTGCTCTTGGCAAATTACAATTTTCTTCTCTACTGCAGAGAATAATGAAATGAGATGGATTTGCTGGATTATACCTTATTTTAAAAAATCACAATGGCAATTTACATATGTTCCACCCTTGCATCAAGATTTTGAATATTTACTACAACTGGATTAGATTCTGTTTATATGAACTGACTGGAAAATAAACTCGCGTCCTGATTTGCATTCATTCTGCATCAGTGGTTCTCCTGTCAAATTTGCTCAGTGTGGAGGATTTGGCCAAGAGCTGGGTCTGTGTATTACCTGTTACTCCACGCAAATGCCTGCAGTATGTGTTGGCCCGAAGCCCTGATGCGCATAAGGGGTGACATATTGCTACACAGAGAAAAGAATATTGGAGTTAAAGTACAGTTAGCGTTCAGTCAAGAAGAGGGGAGTTTTATACCTAGATAGCCAGGATCCCTCATTTATATGGCATGAAAATAGCTGTTGAATGGAAGGTGATCTCGGTCTATGTTTTCCAGGTGACTTCCTTATATCAATCCTGTCCTATGAGGCAGAGGTGTCTGTTTCAAAGGTATACAAACTGTTTGTGCTTTGTGACTACATTGTCACTTGACCAGACAGCAAAGGAGCTTTCTGTTAACGGTATGCAGATACACTAAAATCTTTCCTTCCAATTGAAGGTTTGAGATTTTGGGAGCATAAGCTTTACTTTATATTTCTTTCTCTATATTCTTTTTCCTCCTTATGATTTCTGTTAATAGATGTATTTAACCATGGGCAACAGGACCCACTGAAAATTAAAAAAAAAAAAATCAGGTGCTTGTAAAATATGCATTATTACTCAGTTCTGTATGCTCAGAAAAGGTAGTTTTTCTGTGCTTACTTTCCCAGTTTCATGGAAAAACCTTTTTTCGTGTCCGATGCCAGACCACTAGTTTAGGGTACCTTTTATTCTTCATTGGTTCAAATACTGCTACTTCTCAAACAGCGCTCAGTGTTCAGTATGGAACATAATATGTTTTTCTCATTTAGTTTAGATCATGCTATTCCAAGAAGATCTGTTTAAAGAGTGAAGTATTTGTTTCACTAGCTCTTGTTGCACCCTGGCATTAGACAAATTAGTAGTATAGCAGTTGAAATTGCCCGTTATTCCCTTGGTCACTATCCCGTTGTTGCCTTCCATGAGTTGTCTCAATAACATGCATAGAAAAACCATGTCCTTATATAGGCCAGCATTATAACTGTGTTTGTATTATAGCAGATATATATTTATAATTTGCCATTCTTCCTCTCTTCATCCAGTAGAGAGAGGAAAGGTCTTAGAGGTGGATTTAGGATAAACATTTCAGCATGTACACTGCTTGAGCCAGATAAATTTGTAAAAAGGAAGAACTAAGTAACTTGGGTGTAAAATCATGCTAGCACAATATACTGTTTTCAGGACCTGTACTAGACCTATGCTATGCTGCACTGTGCTATGTGGCTGCACATTAGTGTTCCTGAAGCTTGGCCTCCCTGGCCTGAAATGGAGAGATTTGGAAAGGCTGTCACTGACATACTCTGCTGTAGCAGATCCTGACAATAGCCTGATGTTGTGAGCTTGTTAGGAGTGAGTTTTGTCATTTCTGAAATGGTGTGTTGATGAGACGTCTCAGTAGAATCCATGACACACCAAGCACTGTGAAGTAGACTGTGTTCTCTTCCCTCAGAGAACATAATGTAAAGAAGGAAAGCCTCAGTTGTCTCTGCCCGTGTGCACCATGTATTTCAAGAGTAGACAGACGCATATAATGTCCTCATTCTCTGTCTTTTGTAATAAGATATGTCTTTTGTCATAAGGTAAATATAAAAGCAGCATAATCTGGGCTCAGCTAAAATAGCAGATACAGGAGGGTTTGCTTACACACAGGTTTATGCAAAGGATAACACAGCCCTAAAAATAGAAACAACAGAGAAGCTAGCTAGACATTTAGACAGAATTTGAGTGTCCCTTGTGGCTTTAGAGGAAACTGAAGCACTACATTTATGTTTCAAAGTATAAACAAACTTGCCTACTGATCTCTCTTCCAGCTGCTTCTTGGAAAGACTCTGTGCACGGGCCTCTGTGCCGTAAGTGCTTTGTATCATCACAGTTGCTGATTCAAGGAACGATGGTCTGACACATCCTTCTGTGCCGGTGTCTGATGAAAGGTATTTTCACAGGTTCTGGAATGCATCTTGCAGGACTGGAGCCTATGCAAATTTGTAAGTGATGGGAGGATAATAGTTGCTGTATTGTAAGGTGTGCATAATTCTCTAGGTCTTCAACTGACTTACCATAAAAAATATCTTTACTTCTGCATTATTCTCTGGGTTTGAGTGGCTTTACAAGTGACTTCAGGGATTAAGGTAAGAAAAAAAGTGTGAGAAGTTCATAGTATTTATTTCATGCAATTTGGGATGGAAATGTTTGATAGATTCAAGCTATCATGCCTTGGGGGAAGGTTTAGAAGCAGAAAAGTTCAGAAATATTGGCAAGGAAGTAAACAGGAAAGCAAAAAGGCTTTAGAAAATGAGGAAGGCAGAGGAGAGAAGAGGCTGTTTGGAGTAACAGCACTTTCATCCATGCATTAACAGTCAAAATTAACAATCAGATATCTGTCTCATATTGAAAGTCCATCATCCTTACTCCTTTTACACCAGTGAAGTTTAGAAAACCTCACACCAAGGTAACAGCTCTATCTTGAGTCTGTGGTCTCGTGCCTGGCCTGTGTGCATCTGCAGATTGGTTTGTGATGCTGTCACATTCCCTAAGGAAAACTACAGCTTTGGTATTCTCAGTTACAGCTTTGATATAACTCTCTATATATCATTCGCTCTGAGGTACATGTTTATATCAGAATAAAAATGAAATTAGGAGATGAAAGAACAAAATTGCTTTGTTCCAGTACTCCAGCAACTTGTCAGTGGTTAACATGGTGGTGACCCTTTTATTTTAATTGTACTTACAATGTGCAACTTGGAATAATTTGCCCATAAAAAAAGTTGCTTCCTAACCCCAGGGCGTTACCAGTTGTCTTATGGGCTAAAGAAAAAACTACCTTTAGCTAGCTACAGACCACGTCTCGGCAATGGCAATGGGCAAGGTGCATTGGTCTGCGTCCAGTTACTGCTACGTAGTAAACTATGCTGTAAATGTCTGCCATGCAGTAACCAGACATGGCACTGGGTGCTAGTCAGCAGATGCTTAAGCATCGCTCTGGCCAAGTACAGTTCTGAATTCAATATATAAGGGATTTTTTATCAGACTTTATTAGCAATATGTTTATTTTCTGAATCAGTTTTATTACAGGTACCAACAGTTTATATTTAATGACTTAGCAAGTTGTACTCAGAATCTCATTTTCTTTATTAAAGTATGCATTTTTACCTCCAGATTTTCGTGTAGTGGAGGATTGCAGTCGTATTAGTTATGTTTATTGAATTTGGCTTTTGAACTCTTATCAGAGGTATTATTAGGTCCTGACACTTCAGTGAATTCAAAGGGGAAACAAATTCTGTGCAACAGAAATGGAATGAAATGTGCAAAGCCCCCGCTTTGGGCACTGGCTCGTGCTGGTATGGTTTCTGGCAGACCTTGGGTGTTCAATAGGAGTCTGGATTGCTGAGTTTTCTGGTTGCATTTGGCTCAAGAAATGGCATTCCAAATACCTGCTCTGTTATTGTGCTACATTTTGAGGTGACAGTTTTTCATTTAAAAAACTTTCACTAAATAAGAAAGTATGCTAAGTGTCACTGATTCTGTTATGAAAATGCACAAGTTCGCAATTTTGCAGCTGTATCACCGTTGTCACAAGATTACAGTGGGCTGCACAAAATGGGGGAAGGTTGTGAAAGCATACATGAAAAAGAGTTTCTGATTCATAAAAGGTTGGTTACTAGGACAAAACAAAGCTGAACATATGGAAATTAGATTATTCGCTACCACATAACAACCCATATTATATGATATGATTTGGTATATTCTTTTCAGTTCTCGATGGACAACTATCATGTCGTGTTTCTAACGGTAATGAGACCAACAATGATGAAGGGAGTACAAGAGCAAAGAAGATCATTACTCTTATCTGAGACAAAATTAGCATCAGAATCTGCAAGTAAGTGTCTAATTCCACCTGCTGCTATCTTAGGACCTCTTCCTGTATACGTGACCACCTGAATTCAAAGCTCAGGTTTCTCAGCATGTGAGTGTGTCTTATACATAGCAATTTAGAAGAAAGATACATAGAAAAAAGATGAAATAAAAGGGAAGATTTCAAGGAGCAGACAGGCAGAAAAATATATTTAAAATTAAAACTGGAGGTCTAAGTAGAAGGGAAATAATACTTAGATGAGGGACAAGAAACAGGTGAATTGTACCAAGAGGAAAGAAAAGGAACAGAGGTAGTGGAGAGAATGAGAGGACAACCCAGTCAAGCTGGTCAAAGCAGATAAGAATAAACAAAGGGGTTGTCTTGGAAAGGAGGATGGAAAATGCCATGTGAGAAATAAGAAGAACTGCTGAAGAGAGAAAGAAATTATTTTATAGATACAGGGAAAGCAGAATGAAACAAGGGAGAATCCATGCATAAATCCATATAACAGACTTGCATTTTGGTGAGTACTCTGGCTTTCCCTGTCACATTCAGGTCTCACATGAAACCTTCCTCCCTAAAGGAACATTTTTAAGTCTGTCCCTTTTGTGCCCACAGTAAAACTGGTATTTTAAGAGCAGCCTCAGCAGAAAGGCTAGGGATACAATGACTAGCTGAAAGCTTTTCTTCCTGGCAAGGTTTTTTTAAATGATCTGTTTCAAAAGAGTACAATATTGGCTACTGCTAGCAGAGAAGATGGATCAAAAGTAATTTGTAGGTTCATTTAATAACAGTCCCCTAATGTGTTTGGGTAATCCTTCCAGAACACTGTTTTGTTCCTGAGAAATAATGAAGGGGGTTTAAAAAGAGGGAGTGATTTCTTGATAAGGAAATTGCCATTTTGGAAAGAAACTGTAATCATGGGAGCTTTATAGTTGCATTCTCCCTGCTGTTAGCAGAGAAATGTAATAACAGGAGCATTAGTGGGATGAAGAAGTAAACCTCGCTGAGTCCTAATCCTGCATCCTCTTACACATACATTACAGGGTGCTTTCAGAGACAGGACTCAAAAGTACTGGGAAGTCAGGACTGAATCAAAATAATGATTTTTGTTAGTGCCTAGTATGTGTAGAGCTTTCACAAGCGTTAAGGACAGCGAGGCCCTCATTAAACTCTTGATGATGTCCAGGTTTTCAGCTGTACAGACACATCTACCTTGTATTCAGTAGACTAGGTTGAACATTTTTGAAATTAGTCATTCAGAAAGATCTTTGATCTAGAGACCAAATAAAGAAGAAAATGTACAAAAAATGTGAAAATATCCCCCCCCCCCCCCCGAAGTGAATGCAATTTTTTAAACATTTTCTACACATTTACTGTGATTGAAGCTGTACAATTTTGGTCTGTTTTTCTCTGCTTCTGCCAAACTGTTAAGATAACCATGAATAATTAGCATACTTGCTCCTTTATCATAAATTTACAATATCAAATAAAGATGCAACTTCAGTAGATACTTTTGGAGCATGCCCAGCCAGATTTTCAGACTGGGCCCAGCATTTCAGAGGTAGATCTGCAGGTTTTTTTTGAAAGTCAACTTGTTATGTTTCAATTATTAATAAGCTGCACATTGAGCTGTTGTTTAAATACACGTGCAACTGCTCACTGGCTGTATTTTTAATGTGTCGTTTAATAATCATTTAGGTAGGAGTTCTTAGTGAACTCCATGCAGACAGCAAAAAGAGTACCTACATGTAGTTTTATAGTTAATTGCATAGGCAGTACATAGGCAACTTATGATAGCAGTAACAATACAAAGGAAATTTTATATTCATGAATGTCTAGAAGGCTCAACCGCTGAGCAGTTGGTAAAAGCTAAGAAAATATTTGCTTCCAGTTCTCTAGTTAAAATCTGATAAATGGTATAGTAGTGATATTTGGATAGTATCTGATGGTCAAGTAATGACTCTGAGTTCCTAATTGACAATGACGTGTTGGTACTAATAAAATAAGCATGGTACCCATGGAAAGTAATTCACGTTATTCACATTTATGTGACCTGTCTTAGCTGTTGGATAGTTAAGAAAATGCTAGAAACTTTCTAAGCCTTTCCCATTATAAAATTTACTGTTAAATACCTGACATATGCAGATTTACCTTTACGTAGATTGGTCTGGTATCAAAGTTTTAATATTGCTCCTTTGAGGTGGCCTGTATGTCTTTATCATGCTAATGATATTTTAATGCAATACCTCGCATGAGCAAAATTTTACTTCTTAGTCATAATGATCCTACTAATGGCCCCAATTCAGCAGAATATTGCTAACAAAATTTAAAAATTACTAATTTCACTAGACTGTTCCTTTGCTTGAGGCTAGGTACTGGGATATTATCTTGCTGAATCAGCTGCATTACCAACAGGTAACTGGGGTATGAACTTACCAAATAAAAGCTATTGCTAAGATCTTTTAATGTTCTAGAAGTCTTGTCAAATTTTCTGTAGATGCAACGTAATTACGTATTGTTTTAATTATGTTTCAGTTACATGTACAAAATCAGTCCTTCAAAATTAAAATGGCTGTAGGTTTTGATTCATCATGTAGTTGCATATTTTAATTCTCCAAGAAAGTTAATAACTTCATGATTCATTGTTTAAGTAATTCCTTAAATCCCGAGTGCTGACATGAGCAATTTTATCAGCTTATATTTTCTTTTATTGAAATGTATTACAGAAAATACATTAGAGCCTACTTCATTTCATTTTAAAAAGCTGTATGCATCAGAAAGAAAGAATACTAATCTATAATACTTGTTTTTAAAGAGAGACGTTAATTTTTTACTTGAAAAATTGTATTCAGTTTCTCTCAACTTCATTAAAAACACGCACAATTCTATTCTGCTGCTGATGAAGTCATTGAAAAGATTTGCCTTCCTCAAGGATCAGTGTGATACCAGGATTAAATTAAAGTTAATTAAGAAAATGTTGGTTCATCTTTATTTCTACCTCTAGATGAGATAATGTAGATGGTTGGATGTTTGCTATGAGAGCATATACACAGAAATATTTTGAAGCCACAGCCTTTTCCAAAGCTCTGAGAACTTCCAGCAACTCCCGTTCATTATAAATGGCTTAGAGTTTGTTCTTAGGATTATCAAACATCACTCAGAAACCTGGGTTTCTGAGAATTAGATTTTTATTTTGAATATACAAAGATAGAACTGTAAAAAGATAAAACCAAGATCCAGATATGACTCTGTTGAATTGCATAGCATTTATAAAATGCCGTGTAGTTTAAAGTAGTCCTATTGGTCAGTAATGAATATAATTACTTTATGGTTGGACTTAATTCTTCTGGCACAGTTTGATTAATAGTATTCTTCTTGGAGATGCCTGCTACTGCTGCTGGGTGGTCTACATCAGTGAGAAAGTATTGTTCTGCAAAGTCCATTTTAGAAATTGTTCTTACACTGTGTATTTGCATATATTTACTTCTAATTTCATTACTCTCCCTCTAAACTATAGCTTGTTTTGCTGAAATGGCTTAAAGAGCCATATAAAGTTGTCAAAAGGTTCAAAAAAGATCTCTCAGAGAGGCATGGAAGAAAATGGCAGCCCGAAATGAAATCGTCTCTCCATCCCCATCTCTTCTTGACTCTTTGGTTCCCCACAGCAAGCACAGGCCTCTGGCGTCTCTGAGCCTTCAGAAAGGCTCTACAGAAGTAATAACCTCCTTATATCCACTCCTGATGCCCAGACTTTTTTGTCTCTGGAAAAAATTTGCTGACAGTAGAGTTTCCGAGCCGCCAGAGTGAGGTGTTCATGAGCCCTCTTCTCCACAGCAGTCAGTGCATCTCCAGGGTGGTCAGAGCCAGGAATCCAGAAGAGAGATGCTTTGTTTAAAATGATGACATCTTTTTTCTTCATTTAAAGGTGAGGAAAAGATTGGACTCCCTGGCACTTCTGCCTCTAGCTGTGTTTCAGAAGATAATGGAGTATCTCTGGAGACACAGACCTTGATATTCACTGCTCTATTTAAATAGTGGTTATTCCTGTAGTATAGATTAAATGGTTTTTTGACAGCAAGGAAGGAATTAAGTTTTTTAAAAGTTATGTTTTCATTAGGACTTGTGTCAGCTTGCTGTCTACACACTGCTGACACTTCACGTAAGTGTCCGTTGACTTCATATATGAGGCCTCGCTCCATTAAATTATTGAGTTCAGTGGGTCAAATGGTGCATATTCAGGAGATTTAAAGTAATTTTCATAAATAGAAAAATGATTCTTAAAACAGCTCCCAGAGGAGCATAATTCCAAAAACAGAGAGCTATACAGTAAATGCTAGTTGTCCACGATGCTACAGTGGGTACTGCCTTTTCAGAGAAGGTTGTAATAATGTGCAGGGGAAAATAAACGTGGGAGTTTCTAACATACAGACTGCCTTGTAAAGGCAGACCCAATGCTTGTTTCTTCCTGTGAGGAAGAGGAAGGAAGACAGTATTTCTAAAGCTTTCTATTCCACCAATTTCTTCTGTCTGTGTGTTGTTTTAACTTAAAATGGGTTGGAAATGTGGACTTTCCTGGCTGCGGGTGAAATGGGATGAGAGTGGTCACAGAGATGCTAGAAATGATAGAGGTTATAATGCGAGGATGAAAAGATCCTCGTGTTTCTACCCAAAAAGTTCAGCAATGCACCTACACTTCTATTGCTTGTTATGGCTGAAAAACTGTTTTGTCACAGAAATTCAGAAAACTTGCTCTTTGAATGGGAAATAGAGGAGTGAACAGAAGCTACCAGCCTTCTGTATGGCAAACTAGTGAGGGAAAGAAACCAAGGGCAATTGAAAGCAATAGCAGGATGAGAACACCACGTTGTCCCAGTCCAGCAGCAGAAGTGGCACCCCAGATAACTGTCTTACAGAATTTCAGACTGATTACTTGCTAGACCCAGATTTAAACTGAGCCCGAAGGCTTCTGGTTTCATAGAGAAAGTCCAGAAGATAGCAAGCACACTGTGTATTGTTCTTTACATCTCACAGAGGAGGAAGAGAGCAAGTTAAGAAAGAAATAAGTTTTCGATTCCTGTTTCATTGACCAAGAGAATATTGAAAGGGCCAAGTTTAATGTTTCAGGAAGAAGGCAACGTAGTAGAAACTTTTATTACTACAGTTCACTGTCTTCTGAAAATTCCAGTATGGATTGAGAAAATAATTAGTGAGATAAAATACTTGCTGAGCTTAGAGAGACAACTTGAGTTAGACAGAAGTCTCACATAAACTGAATTCTGGCAAGATAGTCTTATTGCAAGAAAGCAAAGAGTCAGCAATGTGATCATATATGTGAGTAATAAAACTGTACTAGGAAATACTGACAAAGGAAAGGGGCACCCGAAGAAGGAAAAATAGCATAGATCGTAATATGAAAGTGTGTATTATAAAAGCAGTGCACAAGTCTGTTAAAGATTTGTAAGGAAAAGAAGGCATAGAAAAGCTGTGGGAGACACAGCGAAACATTCAGCCAAAGATGTTACTGCTGTCTGGGGAATGAGGCAGAATAAAGTGGTTATCTCCATAGTCCTTCTGTGAGCGAGACATTATTTCTACCAAGAGGTGCACAAGGCAGATGCCTTTGCATGAGGCTTCACCAAAACAAGGGTCCCGCTGCCTGTGTGCAGCTCCGTGGAGGCAGGGCAGAGCACACACCTCTGCTGGTTCGGAAAGCGGATCAGCACGTCCCCGCTACAATAGAAGCAAGGGCTGGATGCAGGATACAGATATTCAGGCATGTGGAAGCAATTCGCCGTCCCGGCAGCTGCATGAGGTGGGGTTTGACATTGCTGGGACCTGACCACAAATGTCCTTCAGTCCACACTGGGGAATTCATCATCCTGTGAATGGCTGCTACATTCACTTAATTATTTCCCATTTATTACTATTTTCCATTTTTTATGAGGAAATATTTCCTCCTAATCCAGGCGCCAAGAGCCCTGTGATATTTTCACTGTTGCTGTGTGAATGATGCCGAAAATACTTCAATATTTGGGCAGTTTTGTCTGAATGCAGTGTTCTGGGTACAGTCTCTGTAGCTGTACAGTAGTGATTTAACATCTCTTTGGCTTGTGTTTCTATTAAATGGAGTTGATCAGGAGTTTTCTATGAACAGACTTTCGGTTGGCTCTGCTTTTTTCAAAGAAAAGTGTATATGCTGTCAAATGTAAATCTTCAGAGAGGATTGTTTAATTTTTCAAATGTGATTTCAATTTCTGTTAAAACTTCCACTTGAAAATATTTTACTCTAAATTCAACATTAGCATCTTTATCTTCCTAAGGCACTGCAGTTCCCCATTCAGTAATGGTAGCATCAACAGTGCTGGCACTCCTCTTGTCTATTTGGAAACTTTTAGGTATATAGGCTCCAGGTTACACAAATATTTAAGGAGGTTTTTCACCTGTGTAAATATGTGGGCAGTAAAATACTCATTAATCCTTGTTTATTTTACGTTTACTAGTATTTTGATTTAAATATTTCTCCTGTGAACTCGGGAGCAGAAGGAGCATTATCTGATGTGTAGGAGTAAGCTCACACAACACAGCTTTCAGCAAGGAACAAAATTCAGTGTATGCTTAATTTCAGGTGTTGGTATAGTTTCTTAGGTTTCAGTAGGATTCACTGGCTTCGTATCATAGAGCACATCAGTTACTTTTCTGTATTTATTTGTATCATATAATACAGTCTAACAATAATACATCTCTCCATAGAGGAGAAAACTCTGGAAAAAGGAGAAATAATTGAGAGGTTTCAGAATAAGCACTTTACCAGTCCTATGTTGCTTGTCTAGATTATTTTGTGACCATTTATGAAGGAAATATATCAGAATATCATGAATTATGTTTAGGCAGAAAAGCAAATCTATTCTCCACAGATAGATTTCTTAAAATAAATCCTCTTACAAGCCTTTAGTCCTGGGTGGTTGGTTTTGTATATTTTTCTCTTCTTATGCTTTAAGAACTCAAGGTTCATTAATGGCTTTAAGTAAAAAGAGTGATTATTGCAGTTAATATTGTCGTAGTAGAATAGCAGAATAAAGCTTTTGCTGTTTATTTTTTCAATTTGTTAATAAGATACATTAAAATTAGTTTAAGATGGACACCACAGCTTACAGTACTGACTTGGAAATAGCATATCACAGAAATAATGTTGTATACATACAAAGACATATAGCCATTTAAAAGAGCACATCAACAAGGAATCTTAGAGCATCTGAAAGAAATGTTGAGAGATGCAAAGTTTTTCAAATCAGAATTATTTTCTGAAAGGTGATATGAAAGTGCAAGTGTGTTTTTTTCCTGACATGAGGTAATACTGCTTGCTTCCAAACATCTTTTTCTTCCTCAGTCTTTTATTACCGAATTGGTTATTACAACGACCTTTCCAGAGGACCAGATTATACCAGACAGGGCACTTCCAAAACAGATAAATGATGTTGTTCTGCTAGGACAAAAGTCACACATGATGGACAGTGGTTGTTCCTCAACCTCCTTCTGCTGCTCATTTCATTAAAGTTTTGTAACTGCGCAGTGACCAGATACTGCCACTGGCCCAGTGGGGCTCATCATGCCATTATTCCTAATGGGGTCCTTTTGCAAACATATGGTTCAGGTAAAGGAATATTTTTGGTGTCTCATTAAATGATATTCCCCTCTGTTCTTGAAGAAAAATAGGTCTTCAAACGTTGGTCTTTTATGACTGTACTGGCAAGGCTTCTCTTTGGAGCAGAGCTCCTTCTGCATTAATTCAACAGTAGCGATTTCAGTGAAATTGTCAGTGAGGGCAGAGTCTTACAGAAAGGTCCTAGTTTATGACAGATTTCCAATCTGGTGGTCTAGGTAAGGAAGACGATGGCTGTGCCTCGCTTGCAACATTTTTCTGTAAGATCTTCTTGGAACAAAGTCAGTGATAGCTCATTAAGCCCCCAGGCAGACCAGTCAGCGAAGCGGTGGAACCCAGCTAGTCACTGTTCCAAGACCCGTTTCTACGGGATGTGGCACCGAGAAGCAGCGCTCTAGTTTCCATTTAGGGAACACTCTTTATGTGAGGGCTTGTCAGATCGCTCCGTCTCCCAGGACGATGGCTTGTCCCTCCGTCCCTATTTTAGATCCTCTTTGCCTATAGTACACCACTAGTATGTGAAGTTTGTTCCAATAGATGACAAAAAGAAGCACATTTTTTTTTGCCATTAACATATGTCAGTGTATTTTGCTAATGATCAATTTACAGTAATGTAAAGGTAATTAATGGCTCATGAATGCAAGAGGGTAGTTAAAGAACTATATAAATGTCATAGTCCATAAAGAAACAGCCTGAATTTACCAAGTATACCTATTCACTATGGATAATTTCATACATTAAACATAAATTAATATAGTTGAATTTATACACCTGGTGTGCTTTTAACAGCTGTGCTTTCTTTCAAATTAAAAAATAATGACATACAAAAAGAGGTTGTATAAATTGCACTGTTCATCTAAAGGCTTCATTTGCTTTCGTGAGTTGCAATAAGCAAGTACAGCAAAGTGAGCAAACCACAAACAAAAAGTTGTGCAATAAAAAATAGCATGATTATTTCACCTGTTACCGTTTCCATGAGTGTGGGAATCTCGTGCTGTTGTTGCTTTTATACAGGCATTCCTTCAGGGCATCCCAGCTCCTCCAGACCAAATCAAGCAAAAACTGTATTTGTTCTGACAGGGGAAAATGTAACAAGAAGCATTTGTTTCCTTGCATGTGTGTGTGCATGTGTCTGTGCGTGCTTTTATATATATGTGTGTATGCATGTGTGTGTGAGAGAAGGAAGAAATGGAGAGGAAGAGAAGGGCAATGGGCAAAACACATTTTCCATTTTTGACATCACTGCAGCTTTCCTTTCTTCTTTTTTTGTTAAAAAAGGTTAATTTACCACCTTGACATGTTTGGATAACTGAAGATAATGTGTTCTCTACCATTTTTTTTTTTACTATTAGTATGCTTGAAATGTTTTTCCCCTTTAACTCCAGTCTGGTATCATACAGTATTGCTAATGGATACAGACTTTTGGAAAGTAGTTAACTTCAGAGCTTGTAGGGAATTTTGTGTGTTTTTTGTTCTTTTGCTGTTTTGATAACAAAATTATAGTTTTTCTTTCAAAAATGGGGAAAAAACCCTCAAAAAGATGTCTTTCTGAGCTGCATGTGAAGATGCTTCCACTTTAGTAGTCATAGATGCAGGGCATTTCGTCTCTGTGCCTGACGAAACATGTTGGCAAGTGGATGCATTTTAACCAATAAAATGGCTACAAAGAGCTGTCTCTCTGATATTATCACATATGATCATAAAATTAAGAATTCTTTACTTTTTGGAGAGGAAGGGAGTAGGAGGCTAGGTTAAGGAATTGCCAACAGCAAATTTCCACTTAGTTGCCACACTTACCGTTGCTGCTGTTGTTATTAAAATTATTTTATTAACTTGTGTGGTGAATAGTATGCCAGACAGGGGTGCTTGCCTAGGACTTCAGGAAGACGGTTTGTTTTCTTTGCATTTGTACTTATTTCTATGAGCAAGTCCTACACAAGTTTTTAAAAGTGTTAGCTCCTGAACTTTCAAACTGGTGAGCATTGATTTATGATGATGCGAGGATAGGATTTTGATGCCCTGTCTGCTCTTGATAACATCACAAGGTTATTGTAAGGGAGGACCTGAGCCCAGGAGCCCATCAGCCTGGCAGGGAACAAGAAAGCCTGATGTGCTAGGAACAGCTAACAGAGAAGTTCCTTGAAAGCCCAGGGAAATACTGGAGTTTTTCTGCATCGCAGGGCACTGAGAGCAAAGGAATGAACCCACGCAGCACAGGGTGAGCCCTGCATCGCCTTTGCTGCATGCTTTAGGCACCAGCTCAGTGGCTTCAGGAGACCAGCTGGAAACTCTGTGCTTCCCCTGTAAGGGGAGAGATGGTAGAAAGCAGCCTTATTCTTAAAAAGGGCTCAGTAAGGGACTTGAGAGTGAATTGCAGGAAATCTGCATTATGCAGGATGTGTGACAACGACTTCTGCTGGACTGCTTGCTTATCTCACGTGTATTTCTCCTCTGACTGCAATGGATAGTGCGCAATATTAAAAGAAAAAAACAGTAATGTGTCTCTCAGTACTGTCTGAGTGGAGGAAAAAAATAGCAAAGAATAGCAGTGATGCTTGTTGTATGAAAGGTGATTAAAACGATTACTAACTAATTACTCTTTACTTAAAGAATTTTTTAATGCAAATATCTACCAGTGACTTTCCCAGACATGGGCAATCAGAAACACCCTTAAACTGTATGATAGGCATTGGTGTGTGCCTTTTTAATGAAGTTTAATTTAATTGATCTCATTTTTTTCACTTTTGAGAATTTGCTTTATTTTTTACAGCTTAGAGAAAACGAAGAGGGTAGTACAAATGGGGGGGGGGTGAATGGCAGAGGCTCTCTCTGCTGGAGAAAGAGCAATTGAGACTGGATATTAGGCAAACCTTTGTAACAGTGAGGGCCGGTAGATCAATTTAAAAAAGGCCAGCAGTGAGCACTCCATCTCTTTAAACCTTAGAAGCTGGGTCTAGATACCTTAGCTGAATATATATTTGACTTCAGTTGTAAAGCTTTTGGGTTTGATGTGAGAATTACTGGATGACATTTTATGGCCTCTGTTATATGGAAGGTCAAATCTGCTGATCATGCTGATCCCTTTGGGTCTTAAAATCTTTGAATCTCTTGCAAAGAAGCTAGCTGCCAATTAACTTTTGTGCTTGGAGTGCAGGTCTTCAGCTCAAGCTTCACATGCCCACGCTAACTTACCTTGAATTCGTGGAAGAAGCATTGAGAATGATGTTTAGTTGCTTCCTAATCTCGCAGTATTATTTTTCATTTAACTTGTATTTTTGAATTACAGTTTTGGGATCTGTAGTTTTTGCCTGAATTATTTGCTGGAAGATTTTATTTTAGTTCTGTATCTTTTCAATTTACAGACTAATGAGCAGGCATGTGGACATTCATGCTCATTTTGTCACTAAGTATTAGGATTAAAAGCATACATAGTTTTTTTTTTTTTAATTTGCATTTTTTTATTCTGCTTTGGGTACTACTATTAGTACTATTTTGGGTTATTTTTTTTTCCTGTTGCCTTTAATATATCACTCCATTTTGTTGAACCCCTTCTCGCCCATTAGCAGTAGTGCAGCTCCCTGATGAACTGGACCAGCCAGGTGCCTCAGCTGACACGAGGAAGAAAGAGGGAATACATGTTTGGCAGCAGCCTGGAGTTATGTTGGCTTAAGATGAGCATGACCTAACATTTGTCATGTGTTGTTTATTCTCTTGTCCTCTGCTGAAAGGGGAGATCTTGCTGTGGTAGGATTGTTCAATCTGAGTTTTTAATGTTTGTGTCTCTGTATATTTATGGAGTTGTTTTGCACCTGGTAGGGAAGGTGGTGAGGTTTATGTGATGATCCTTGGAGACGTTCTGTCTCAGGAAAGGAGAAGCTTTTCATGCAGAGAGCCAAGAGGTGACAGTGTTTATTGCAGGCCTCACGCCGGGGCTCTTGGTCATGAAACTCCATGGCAAGTCAGCGTGGAGAGAGGAGAAAGCATCTCAAGTGTTCAAAAAGAGCTTGATAGCAGAGGAAAACTACTGCATTTAGAGTATATGCAAGTGCCTAGGTAACCTTTATTCTCTGGAAAAATAGAGGATATATTCATGGTCCAGAGATCAAAGTCACGTCTTATTAAAAATGTGGTGATGCTGTTTTACTTGTTATATGTAGTAGTTTATATCAGATCATTACAGGCCTGTGAATTACCTATACATGCATCCTTGTGAATACCCTTATATTTTAACTAAGGGTGAAGCTTGTATTGCATAGATATGTTGTGAGAACCATGTTAGTCTGCCATATCAAATTGACAAAAAAAATGCTTCAGACCATAACCTAAGAGTGAAGTCATTCCCCTGAAGAAACAGCAGGAATCTTTTTGGTTGAAAGTACAAAATAAAATAAATACTATGTTACCTTTTGGGTCAACCGCCTGCGTAGACTTCTGTCAGGACTGTTTTTAATGTTTATGCATGCTGCACAATTTATGATCATAGAGTTGGGTTTTCTTTTTTTCCTCTTTTTTTTAACCGTGCTGTTCAAGATAAACTGTAGAGAAGTGGGATAACGTTTTGATTGCTGTAATCATACCCACCCCACTTAAACATTCTGAAGTGTTTTTCATCTCCTAATTTTCGTCTATCAGTAGCATTTATGACCCACTTTGCTCACTCTTGAAATCATAGCTTCTGAAACAGAGCGCTAGAAGAGGTTGCCAGCAGCCTTTTAATCTGTGAGCTCCTGTTTTTCAGCTTCTCCCCCTTTTTTGCCTCTTCCTTTGGGAGAGGAGGAGGAGGGAAAAGTGGAGAGGAGAAGGAAGCCTCATTGTATCATGACTGTGCTCCTGTTCTTCCTTGACTATACTTATTAAAAGATGTACTAAAATTTTAAGGATAACATTTTAAAAAAATCTAGAAAATTATTACGCTGATTCCCTCTTTAGTTCAATGGGCACTAGCAATTAATTGTCTTTGAAAAACCTAACCTAAACTATTAAATGGTTTTTTCTCTCTTCCTTTATTTGTCAAGCACCTTATTGACCAATTTAATTAAACTGACAAAAGAACCCAGAAATAGGAATTTAAGACTTCTGATTTTCTCACAGATACCAATGTGCTAATTAGCCTTCAAATGAGCTGCTTAAAAATTAATTCTTTTAGTATATGTCTGTATTGCTTTTTACTAAAACTGAAGAAGCAGAAAAATACCAAATGACAAAGGATGGATAATAATGTTTACAGCATACTGAAAGGATAATTATAAATCTTACTTATTTGCTGTTTATAGAAAAAGAAAACAGAGAAATATAGTGCTGAAATTTTAATGACAATCTGCATTGTTGAATGTCCCTCTAGTTGTGGGAACAAGTTAATTTAAACTATTTTCTAGAGCTATTTAAAATGCATTTCTTTTATGTCCTATGGTTTTGTGCTAGCATTTTATTAAGTTCTGTTTTTCTGCGTCTGATTTCTACCTGTTTTTTATTTGAGTGCTGAAGCTCATCTGAGTCAAAACCATTAACTTTCACATGGTTTTCAATCAAGACCTCTGTGAAATGGCCAATTTCACAATGGCTTTAATGGAAAATATAGATTGCCTCCATTTTGATTTAGACCTCGTCTATGCTTGTTTTGTTTTTGTCCCCTCAGGTAATAAAGCTTTGCATGATTTTTCTCAGTCTTTTCTTAATATGAGTGTGTGACTCTGACAATTGGTCTGCCTTTAATTATTTTTAAACTGCTTTGAAATTCATTAATGTATTTCTAGTGATGTATTTGCAGCTGATACGCTGAAAATTGAAACACTTGGTGGGAAACGCTAGCTCCATTGGAGTTAAGGAAAAATTTCCATTGAGTTAGCATTTTTTACTAGGTATCTAGGCATGCAGATCTAAATATAACCAAACATTGGATCGTGATTTGTTTCCTGCTCATCTTTAATAGAAATATTGATTGTAGCTGCTACAGCTGGTATTCTACAAACTGCTAGCTGATTTTTTCCAGAGATTTTCCCGTATGAGTTTTCTTCCTGAGTCAGTCCGAGTGAAGTGAAAGCGACAGTCCTGTTTAGTGATCTCATTTAAAGAACTGGGATGCCAAGTCCTCTTTCACTGATATTGGTGCCAATTTCTGCTAAGGCCAAAACAGGACCTGAACCCAGCAGAATTTTACAGGGCCTGGCTTCCCTACAAAGCATTTCTTTGTGTCATTACTATCCTTTGTTATTGTGTAATGTTTTTAAAACACATTTTTCTGTAGTATCCAGATGCTTTCAAACTGCAATATTTACCTAACTATTAAACTAACTATATGAGAAAGTGACACTACGGTTTTGATGTATGAGATGAGATTTCACTGCAGAAGAGGTAATTTCTGCTTGCTTCACTTACAGGTGTTGTCACTGCCTGAGAGGAAGAATATACAGAATAAAAATTCAGTGAAGACTGTATAGCTATTATTTTACTTCAGAAACAATTTTGTTGTTCTGTGCTGCAGCTGCAAGGAAGTGTTGATCTTTTCAGTTACATTATCTGAAAGCACCTGGGAAAGTGAAGGTAACAGATTCAAGAAAGTTTTTTCAGACATTCTTACTGGGTATGACAAATATTTTTGACCGTAGCATAGTGTTCTTATGTAAAAGGGGACACCCCATTTAATTTGTGTCATAGCTTTGCTCTCAGAGCACCATTTCCAAGGAGTCCTAACACAGTAACGGGCAGTGCTGGTGACAGGAGTGATCTGTTTGACCTTTCATGAGTTTTTTGAATGTAGTATTTCTGAGTAATTTATAAAAGCATTGTTTTTTCTCGGTAGAGAAATGTATGCCTCCCAGCTTCAACAGATCTATTGGACAGCTGCACTTTCCAACCTGCTCACACCCAAACACAGAGATTGCATGTCACATAGACTCAAAAGAAGGGGAACAGAAATTATTATCCATAAAGAGAATCCGAAATGATCCGGGAGTCCTTCTTATGTTACATATAGAACCTTATGCAGGCTCGTGTCATGAGTCTTTATATGGAAATAATTTTCCCAGTATCTGAGCGAACTCTTAGTTTATGTGAAAATTAGATAACTTTTACCAAAAATTAGTTCATTCAAAACCAGTAATAGGGTAGGCGGGCAATGTTGCTCTAATGCACAAAGTTATCAGAGAATATCCCCCTCTTGCATGTGCTTCATGTTGGCTTTGCATAATTATTAGTCACCTTCCAAATTTTGGACTGAGGAAAGTCCTCAGGAGGAAGGGCTAAAGGCAGATTTACTAACACCAGGCTAAAAAGAATGATAACTGGAAACAGGATAAACTCACAGTTTCAGTACAAAAGTCCTCTTTCATGTATTTGCCAATCTGTATTACAAGTCTTAAGAACAGGATATTTTTTTTTCTTTCCTAAGTGTTTCAAAAAGATTGCCAGCTTGGATTCTTGCGTTTTCAGGAGCATGGGTTGTTGAATTTTTTTTGTTTCCCCTGTGAAAACCGGATGTCACAAATACATTTACCCTGTACAAACCTTTAGAGAAATGAGCAGATTTATGTTTGTTTGAAAATCGTCACCATGTTACCTTCAGCAGCATGGAAAATGTTAGGGCAGAAAATTATTCAATCCTTGTGTGTCCTTACTGCAAAATTAATTTGTAGAAATACAGAGCATAAGTAAATAGAATCACTAAACAGCATTTTTAGCCTTCTGCTGTTTTATTTAATTGTTTCATATAATCCTTTTTCAAAGACAGAATTCTCTCCTGCTTCTCAGAGTGAGCATATGGACAAGACATGGATATCACAACTAGTTTATAATATCCAGCTGCTATTCATGTATAAATCAGAGATGGCTGAATGGCTGGCTGGCTGGAATAAGACATTCAATGAGTCTTGTGCTTACCTGAAAATATTTCTAAATACTTTTAATCAATCGCAATCTAGTTTGGATATTTGCTGATCCTCACCATATATCGTTGCTAAGTCAGGATGGCCGATAGTAAGTAGTTTCAATTAATGGAATTATGGAAACTGTATGGAGGGGGGAAAAGGAAGCTTGCGTCATCTTCTCTACCTTTTTAGATTGAGAATTGGTTGGATTAGGGTAATAAAATGTCAGCGTGGGTTTAGCATCCTCAGGAATGCCAGAGGCCAAGCAATTGGATGACAGATACAGACTGCAGATGGGGCTGTTCCATCACTGCCCTCAGTGAATAAAGTTCTCATCCTCGTATATTCAAATCTAACATAAACTTTCTGATTTCACCATAGATGGTTTTACCTCTAAGCTAAGAATCGGTCTGAGTGGTAAGGTATGTGTAATTGGCACAATTCATTCAAGTCCCATTTAAAGGCAATGTATTATACATGCAAAATTTTTAAGAGAGACAATTATAAAGAAACATCTTCAAAAATGTCCTTTCGTAGTGAATAAAACAGAATGATTTCTTCATGCTTCTGTGAAAAGTGGGTGGCTACAAAGCATGTGCATAGATTTCTAGAGATACAATACAAAGGGGAGGATAATAATAACCTTTTTGTGTTGCCAAAGAGTCTGCACAAAGATTCCATCAGCATTTTGCACAGTATGATAAAAATGCATTAAATCCTCAACATCAGTGGAGATTCAAAGTGAAACAGAATCAAGCAGAAGAAGGTACCCATAAAGAAAAGAAATAGCTAAATGATATTAAAGAAGCCAAGATAACTCCAAAATTAACAACACAATAGCTTATAGAGTCTGCTTCTGCTAACAAAAGAAAACCTTTAGCACCTAGCATCTCAGTTCAGTCCTAGAAAGAAAAGGTAATTACATTCTGGAATGAACAAAATAGTAGAAGCACAGTTTTACAACCATAATTTAAAAATTAAAGTTAAGATACTTAAACTTTGATCTCTCGATAGACAGAGACACTTCCTGTCTCTTTTGACACTGATGTTGGATGATCCTTAAGGCAGTCTCAAGTCCAGAATAGGTGCCTGGCTACGTTATTTGATGCATCACTCTGCTCACATCAGTGACTTTACTGGTATTCTTGGGGGAGAAGTTTGAGGGCTGCTTTGCTGCTGGCAGGGTCCTTGGGGGCACGCTTGTGTGCAGCGGGGACTGGGCCCTGACTCCTGCGAGCTGTCGAGACACAGCTCTGGTACGTCTTTGCAACGGCACCTCTGGGCAGAGAAGAAGTGGAGGCTCTTCCTTGAAAGCGGCGCTCCTCCTAGAAGGAGTCTCATGTCCCTTGCTGAAAATAAAAGATGTCACTTGTAGGCGTCCTCAGCTCTGCCGAAGCTGCCTGGAAGGACACCAGGCAGCACTCTGAAATTCAGAGGGTTTCTGGAGGTGGCCTGGCAGGACATAGCCACAAGGTGGACGCAACCTCTCAGACCCCGAGGCGGTCGGAAAGGTTTCTGGGGTAGGACGGTGCATGTGCAGTGTATGCAAGTTTCTCCCAGAGAGCCGGAGCTGGTCGCGGGTTTCTGTGTGTAAGCTGAACCCAGACAAATCTCTGCAGACTGCGCTGTCAGCTCTTAAGTCATGAAAAATAATCAGCCTGGGGAGAAGGTGGTGAAATGCAGGAAACACATGACTCTTTTTGACAGGCCAGTCTGTTAGCGTGCGCAAAGGTCTCCTAAAGGGAGGAGTGGGAGCCCTCCGCCTGGGAGCACTGAGGCTAGGCAGGGTAAGGCACAGTAGGAAAAATTCTGCATTAGCCAGGGTGGACTAGCAGCCCTAATAGATCTTCCCCCTCACAGAAACCCCCTGTACCAAATTCATATGCGACTGAAGCAAGCTATTGAGTAAAGGTCTGTGAACACACCTACCAAAGAGTTAGCTGCAATTAGACTGTTTTTGCTAAGACACCCTTGTCAGTAAGGGACAACAGTCAAGAGCTGAAAGGCACACGCACATTATAGGCTACTTGGAGTAAAACAGGATACTGGCTTAAGTGTTCATTTAGATTAAAATGTTCATGAGCCCTTAAACTCCAAAACCCAAAGGCTTCGTGGTCAGCTGCCATTTCTCAGTGGAAGTGTTTTTTTGAGACTTTTCCCATGGAAAAGTCATCCTGTTTCATTCTCCTGGTTGAAGCAAAACTGAAACAGAACATGTTTTGGGGTGGTTTTTTGTTATTTTGCCATTTACAGCTGCAGATCTGCCTTCAAAAGCAAAGGTCAGAGGCTTGTCTTAATTAGATGTACTTCAAAAACATGTATCTTGGAGCTCTTCAAAAGCCAGAATAAAAAAAGAACAGATGAGGAGAACTGCAGGAAAGGAGGTAAGGGAAGATGTGAACTTTTTTGATTTTTATTTTTTTACAGTTGTTCATGTCTCTTACATACAGAGAAGTTTTAAATCAATTAAATTAAAGCTCACCACAGTTCATCTTTGAACACAGTACATAGGTAGAAATAGCTCCTGAGGTCACTGTGCTACTGCAGCAGCCCAGAAACAGCCAATGTAATTTTGTTTAAATTCAAAATGTGTTCTGGCAACACATGCTCATCTGCTAACCCTCTGGCTAAGAGTTGGGTCTGCAAAAGATGCAGCTCCTGGCTTCCACTATGATTTCCCTCCCACTTCCTTTCAGATGCCTCCAAGATCTTTTCTACTGTCTGAAATAGCTTCTCTAACAACACAAGAAAATACTTAACCAGTGCAAGGGGAGAGTGAGGCAGTTTAAAAGAGAAAAAGCCAGTTGAAGGGGGAAGGAGGGTAGGGACAAGGAAAGCAGGATCCCAAATTTTCTGTCTGAGTATCTGGGGGAGGTGGGGAGTAGTTTTTGTCAATGTTCATTTTGTTGTTGAAATTTGGATGGGGGAACGCTCTTGCGGAAAGACATGGGAGGAGTTGGGATGTTACTGGGTTGGGGGTTTAAAAAATACCATTATTGACCAATTTTACCAGTGCAACGTTAGATGCATATATTAAGTATTCTGATATACCTTCAAATGCTTTTGGCAGCTGTATGGTGTTTGCATCTGATATGAAAAAAGCAATCAGCAAATACACTGTGTTTTCTTGTCAGTTGGTTCATAGGCCTTTCAGTAATATCATATGCCAAAAAAGAGACCATCTCCTTCATTTATGCTTGTTTTGCACTTACGCATTCATGTTACAACATGCTGAATTAATCATGCCTTACCATGCTACAAGTTGACCACATCAAATTGGATGAATGTTAAATATTTAAGTAGAAATCGCTATATGTTTCAAAAAATCTTCTCCACATATAGTATAGTATATGTACATTTGATCATAAGTGAAGAAGGAAATGAATTAATATGTGATTTTAAGAAGATAAATTTATATGAGAAGCACAGTAAAAGTTCTGGTCAATAATGAACTGAGAAAACTGGGGACAAATATATGGAGTCAAAGGTCAGTGTTGGAGTGGGAAGTGAGAGAGGCAGGGATGAAGTAGTGAGGGGTCTATATAACCCCTAACCAGCGACAGATTGTCAGGACAAAGCCCAGTTCTGGGTGTTAAAAATGCTGCGCTGAACTGGCGTCTCTCTCCCCACAGAAGGAACCAGCCATCTTGCAGGCTGGGTGTAAATGCGCTTTGTTGAGGACCTGAGTTGAGCTCAGTGAAATCGTGTCAGCTGTACCACCCCCTACGGAAACTCGAAACAGGTTTTGGTGGTTGGGGGGGGGTTGGAAAGATAAGGGTTTTGAGTTGAAACTCCAAATGTAACTGTGGGAATTTAAGGGGAAATTGCTACGTATAAGAATTTGGCCTTACGTGGACAGTCCCAGGTGAGAAGTGTGCCCTTAATGTTCAGATTAAGGGCTAGGCAGTAAGAACTGCTGGGTAGAAAAGTAGGTTGAGCTGCACAATGTGAGAATGAGATACACAACGTAACTAGGTTTTTCAACTGCAAATTGCACCCATAAAGTGGAGTCTGCCTTTTTAAGCATTTGGGAAACTTTGGGAAATTAAGAAGGTATTTTAAAATTATTTGATGAAGTGGAATACACAGTAGCAAGGAGGATGATAAGATTTTACATTGTAGCTTGAATCATTTTTAAAATGAAGAATCAAATATAAAAATATGAAGGTAGGAGAAGTTGTTTGTAATATTTTTGTTAGTTTTTGAAAGGACTTTTTTTTCAGTTTGGACTGCAGATGGGTCTCATGGGATTTGCATTCAAACATAAGGGAGATATTCAGGCTTTCAGATTTCATTACCACTTTCTTCAATATTGTGCCTTGAGGAGCTATAAATAACACATGGCTAATTTGTGAATATGGCACATTCCAGGGGACGTGTGTATTTTAATCAGGGCACCTTCTGACATTTGGTAATTGGTTTACAGATCTGTTATATAATTTCATGATTTTTAACTTGCTAGGAGGAAAAAAAATTAAATTTATGTGATCTAAAATCTGCCCTCATTGGACCTTTACTCACAGCAGTCACGTTTCCTTTAGGTCTGAGGACAGATTTTAAGTCAGTGAGCATATGAATTGGTAATTTTCCTATTTCTGATAGTTTTAATAATAAAATTGGTAGTTATGTTCTTTCTGACATCTTTGTTCTAGTTAAAACTTTTAATTTGTGTGTACTACTAAAATGCTTGCTTTTATATATATATATATGCATATCCTTTTTGTCTGGTAAGCAAGGAGTCTTTATGTTGGAAAGTGCATGTTTTTTGCTGTTTTCTGAGGGGGACCTATTTAAAAAAAGGTTGTAGGTCTTAATTTTCTTAAACTCTGAGAAAGATCCTTTGAAAATCTGGTCAAAGTGACTATCTGGAACAGCTGTTTTATTTCTGGAGGAAATGTAAATTGATAAGCATTTCATATATAATGAATTTTTTTTTATTGTCTCATCTTTTGAATGGAGATGTTTTAGTGCTTAAAAGGAGCTTAATTCATTCCTAGTCAGGAAGCAATATGATCAGGTGTCTCCGTAGGCTGGCTTTGCTTTGTAAGGACATTGATAGAGGAAAGAAATGACAACAGGCTCACACAAGTTTTCCTCATTCTGTAAAGAGTAAAAGCGGGATGTGTGAAGACTTTTGTTATCCTGTATCGTAACATTAATAAATTCATAGTATCAAGTGAAGGAAAAAATCCGTGCCCCTCTGAATTTCTCCAGGAACTTTACTAGGTGGGATTTTTAACCCAAGTGTTTTGAGGTTGACCAGTTTAATAACTGGGTTTTATGTGCTGCAACAGCAGGCAGCATGCATCTTGGAAGGAAATCTCCTGCGGCTTCCCGCAGCTGAAAATCTGACGTTGTGGCTTTGCCCCTCTGCCCTCACGGTCAGCACGTGTTGGCAGCTCTGCCAGAGAGAGATCTCGGCTCTGTGTTACCATGCAAAGGGAGTTGTGCAACCCGAGTAAAACCATCTATCTCTGAGTTGGCTTTGACCACCCCAAAGTAGCCATCGAGGCCTCGAGCAACACTCAGGTCAGCGCCTGCCCCTGCCCTGGGCACGTTCGTAGCGCGGCAGACGCCCGCCGCACTGCTGGGCGTGGGCAGGTTGCTGCGGCTCAGGGCGCCGGACCGGTGCGTTTTGCATAGCTGTATTTGAAACAGAAAAGAGCAAATCGTTTTGAGGGGACGGCGTGAGCTTTTGCTGTGGCATCCGCTTGTTGGACCTTTCCCAGGAAGGGCTTGGGGCCACAACCAGCAGGTAAGAGCTGCTACCTGAAATTTGTTTGCTCCGTCTGCCAGTGCTTGTCATCTCACCTGGCTGCCACAAATGTCAGTGCAGAGATCACACTGAATTGCAGCCACTTGAGGATATCAATAGTGATTTCCTTTAGATGTGCGTATTGGCATTTATGTATTGATAGTGTATGCCACCGGCATATCTGCACTTGTTTTCTGAGAGCATCAGCGAACAAATGTGCAGTGGACTATCACACAACTACTACCTTTTCCTTTCTTTTTTTCAGTATGCAAAACCAGGTTTATTTTCAATATAATATAATAATCCTCCTCTCCTGAAGCTGGGGAATTCAGTCCCTGCCAATGGGCTGGGTAGTGATTTGGAGAGTCCGTCAGAAAACGTGCTGCCTAAAATAATAGACCTGTTGATGTGGATTAATAAGGAATATTATGTCCAATTTTTGTAACATCAAATTCAAAAGAAAAGATGCAATGAAGATTATGGTATTTTGAATGTTAGTTACTATGTATTTATTTTCTCTTTCTCACAGATTAAGAAGTGTCTCCAAGCCTACCTTAATTCTGTGGCTTTATTCATTGCCACGTAATGCTTAGGGCAGCCACTAATTAACTGCTATTTTTACTACAGTTTACGATATTGTGGTTGCTCATTTATATTATTAGCCCACTGGATAAGGGCAGAATATGAAAAACAGTGGGTTCAAATGTGAACATCTAGTTAGCAGCTAGAAGCTGCATGCAATTAATTTATCTCTTTATCATTCACGAAATACAGACAAGCTATGATTTTTTAGTATATTGTTTGCTATTCAGAATTGCTTTAGAAATATCTCTGGTTAGTCTGTGAACTGCCTGGAACTGGAAATCTGAGAACTTCTATAGTTATATTTTTAAACTTGTATTATTAAACACCTAAGCAGTGCAATATTATCATTTTGACACTGATGCTGGTTAAATCAAAATTTTAGTAAAAAAACTTCCAAAACCCTTATGAGTCCTTTCTAATTTTACTCTCTTTTTTTGCAGCAAGTTGTCCATCAGCAGCATACAAACTGCGTGGTAAAAAGGTGAGATTCTGCCCAACCAAACGTCTCTGTGCACATCTGTACCAGCTGCTCTCAGGTGGCACAAGCTGCTCTCACGGATGATGTCTGAATATGTGGCTGGCTGAGGAGAGCCACCGAACCGCCCCGGATCCTGGTGTCCCGTGGCTGCCGATGGCCGGAAGGACAGCAGGAGCACACTCAGAAACCAAAGTGAGTCCCGGCACAGAAACGTAAGTGGCTGGCACGGTGCCGTGCAGCGTCGCCTGGGAAAATGACAGCTACTTTTGTGGTGTTGGATGCAGCTCCTCAGCTGTGGCTGGAGTCTGTGGCTTGGGAGCAAAGAGGAGAGGAAACCTCAGCTGGGGGTGACGGGGTGGTGACTGCCTCTGCCCTGCTGGGCCTGGCACCTGGCTCGCTGCCGCCTGCCGCAAGGGAGCACTGGAGAAAGCATTAGCAAATAGCCTGCTTTCCCTATGGAAATGACTGCCCGCACTCCCCGTGCCCCCGCTCCTTTGGGCTGCGGTCTGGTACAGCCCTGCCAGCAATGCTACCATGAGCTTTCTGTGATGACCTTTATTATTTTTTTTTCCTGTGTCTCTGTGCATCAGAAGGCTGTTGAAACAAATTACTTTGAGGTTTATAATCTTCCTCACAAGAATTGCTTCACTATAAGCGTATCATAGGCAACTCATTTAAGCAGCCATAATGATATCTTATTTGCGGGAAGCATTGTCTCCTCTCTTTGTAAGCAGTGTTATTTATTAGCTTGAGTCTCATCTAGACTTCTTTTGATTAAACTTCACGTGACATCATCAAGAAGAATTTTGTACGTGAGCGTAACTTCAGGTAGATCTGAAGCATATACACAGGCTTATGTTGAGCTGGGTCCCCCATTTCAGTAGACTTAATCAAGCACATAGACAGTAATTTGTCACCGGTAACTCTGCTTATCCATACCGAAAGACTAGGCTCCGGCATGACTGTAAGCCTGGGCCTCTGTATTCTGCCCAAGTCGCTAATCCCCCTGACGGACAGGCTGCCTGAGGCTGTCGGCTCTCGTGGCCCTGGCACCTGTGGGTGTGCGGCCCTGCGCCCTCGGACGGTGTTCTGCTGTGCCGGACTGCACGCAGATTTGCCCGTGCTCTGCCTCTGTGGGACGTGGCTCTTGGCTTGTTGTCGGGGCAGGACGGACGAGGGAAGCGACAGACGACCCAATATGGGTGATAAACAAGCTTCAACTTTATTGGTAACAAGCACAGCTTGTATAGCTCATTCTACTCTCGATTACATACTTAGCGCACATCCATTGGATAAGAATTGTACACGCCCTCCTGACAAGTCCCTTGGCCGACTGGCAGGGACTTCTCCTGTCCGGTAGTGGGGTGCTGTTTGCTGCCTACACTGTGCTGTAACTAAAGGTCAAGTAAAGTTCAAAACCTCTGTAATTTTCCTCAAGCTAGCACCTATACAAGCATCTCCATAGGACTGTGTCCCTGTTCCTCAAGCCATTCCCCAACAGCTTGTGAGTGACATTTGAAGGCTGCGTCATTTGCAGTGTGGATGTGCTTTTCAGATCATGTGGTGACATAGGCGCTCAGTTTCTACCCACAGAGCTTTTTTTTTCTCTGAGCCCAAAGAAATTTCATTAACAGATCGGTGTGGCTTTTGTTTGAGGAAAAAGGTAGCAATTGCTTGTTAAAGTAAATGTTGCTGATTTTGCCTTTCAAATAGTATTTATCAAATTGCTGTAACTTGAAGGACTGTTCAGGGAAACACTGGTGCAATGAAATTGTGCTGGCTTAGCTATGCAGTACTACGACAAAAAAACATTTTTCAGTGACTAATAGCAATATTGCAGTGTTTTAGTGTACATGATGTTGACCATAAAAGTAGAGGCTTTCCCATAAAGTAGATAAAGGGACATCTCTATTGCTTTTATTGAAAGAATATTTCTTCCATAAGGTGAGCATTAACAAGACAGTAGTGACAAGTTTTCCTGACAAGGTCGCTAACTGAACATGTCATTAGAGAGAGGAGAATCAAAGCTACTTCCAGATATTCATATGTTGCAGGTAGACGTGAGGGTGTCACTGATGAAAAGCTAACTAGCAAACTCCGCAACAGCAGAAGCTCATCCCACCTGTCTTTCTCTCCTTGGCAATTTCCTTTCACTGAGTTGGAGACCTTCTGAATTTCCAAGGAGGCATGTTGGAATCTACCTGCAAGGTTTAATATAATTCTGATGAGTGACTTAGGTATACAATATCAGAAAAGATATCGGCTGTCCTTCATTGCTGGTGAATAAGGTCCACCTACAATATCAAAGAATTAAGTATTCAATGCCTGTTGGCTTTCCCAGTCTCCTCAGTCTTGTCTTTTTTCTTAAAGAAAAGACATTCATTTAACAGAAGCCCGAAGATAGTCACTGAGCACAGAAAAAAATGTTTCTGGACAGTGCAGTAAAACAGAATGGAGTTATTTTGCAAAATCTTCTTAATGACACTGTTCTCATTGGTTTGAATGGAAAAAGAAGCTAATGTAGTACATAAACTCATGGCTCTCCTCTCCCCTGGATCTCCTGGTAGGAGATTCAGTGCTTTTCTTCTAGGGATATGCAATATAAGACCTACAGCCTGAAGGCATAGAGGGCTACATTAGCCCCTGGTCACAGGGCACTCTGCAGGCAAAAGAGGCACTTGCGTTCATTTATAACGTCTGTTGAACATGTTGGATTAGCATTAATTGGATTCATCTTTAAGTGCAGATCTGATCATCACATCTCAAGGACAGAAAGCATGAGCCACGCTGAAGTTAGATGTTATACAACAGAATTGTAAGGCGTGTAGCCGAAGTGCTCTCAAACTTTCTGCAGATATTCCAACGTAATTGAAGCATTTGACAGAAAAGAATAGGCAAGGGCAACAATGATTGATCTATGTTTGTAAGAAAAAAATTGAAGCTGTATTTCCACTAGGGGGTTCAGATGGACATTGATAAATTTATTACAAAACCCCCCACAAGCACCAGCCTTTGCATCACTAAAAATGTAGCCTGTTGCAAGAATTTACAGCTATAATGCAAGATTTGTAGCCCCTCTTTATTTATTGGAAAAATCTCTTGCAGCTGAGTAAAGACATAAATATAAAATTAAATCACAAAAACTGCTTTGAAGTAGTGCTAAGGATAATCCTGGAACTTGTGGAGCCAGCACAGTACAAAGTTGAGGCTAAAACACAGTTGAGATAGACAGTTTTTTTCAAACTCATCCATTATGCCAAACGTCACTTTACAGCTAATATGTAAAATCGCAGATTATTCTGAGCATGCTTGCTGTATAAGCACAGCAGGAGGCCTCAAGGACAGCACATTAGACCAAAGATACATCCATGAATTTTTGCGGTTATGATTTATGGCTTTCGTGGCACTGTAAAATTCTTTTTGTAGTTTATTTTGCTATTGTGTAATGAGAGGAACCTTGTACATTTTTGAAAAATAGCTTTACAAACCACTACAGTCTGTCATGCGAGTAGTACTTAGAGCGCTTAGATACCAGTATTAATGCCCGTATTAGGTTATTACAATTTGTCCTTTTAGCTCACTGCAGACATGAAGTGTTTATAATCTACAGGCAATGCTGCTGCGACCGCCTCTCTCCCCCTGGCCCGGGGGCCCTGTTTGAGGCCTGTCACCCCACCGGACGGGCGCTGCAGCAAAGGGCTTGCAAGGTAGAGTGTGGGGGCGCAGGGCCAAACGCCTTGCGGTCATGGTGGTCACTGCATTGGTCCACGTCTGAGACGGCTGGTGCCAGCCCTGACCCTGCTGGGAGGGCGCAGGGGCCGGGCCAGCCCTGTTCTGAAAATGAAGAAGCTATTAACTTCAGCCATCATCGGGGTGAACCCTGCTAAGACAGGTTTCTGGATTTTAAAAATAAGATTAATAGGATTTCAGCTAATCTCTCCTTCTGCTTTTAGGTTGTAAAGAAGCTAATATTAGCAACTTTACCAAATGAGACTAGACATTAATTTTGTGATGTCCAGACATTTATTGAGTGCAACTAAAAGACTGCTTACTGTTTCCTATATAGTTAAATTGATTTGAGTAATTAAATTCACTCAATCAGTAAATGTGCAAGCATAGAAAAGGAGAGACTGAAGAGATACAGATCTGCCCTTTCCAAACAGTTATGCTGTTTCTTTTAAAGTCTTATATAGTTTAATTCTGCCTGATCCAAACACCCGCTGAAGAAGATGGAAATGCTCATGCTGCCTTCGGTTTTCTTTGCATCAGATCCGGAGTTGTCACTCCACCATGGACCTGGCTATAATCGTCTTCATAATGTTTTCTCTTCTTGGGGGATATCTTAATATTCCTGTGATAATGTTATGAACTGAAGTGGGACTTTATACTTTCTCAGTCCTCCCACTTCTTATGCTAGACCATCTCTTAGTGATCTGAGTATGAAACTAATGGTTGGAAATATCTTTTGGTGGTAATTTGTATTTTCGTGGAATGCAGTATCCTCTGTGGAACACACTGAGTCAGAGGGTGAACAGCACATAAAACAGTTGTTAGACAGTAGGTAGGAACATTTATTAGAAAGCAAAGGAGACATGGAGAGACGAGACTTGCTCTGTGGCTAAGAGGCATGGTCATGTCTGAGCAGGAGGAAAACCAGGGAGGGAGAGGGCAAGACTTCTGCGTGAACGGTGCCAGAGAGGCTCCCCCAGGGCCAGGCCGAAGAGCGAGAGGGAACAGAACTGTTTTCTCTCTCTAGCAGCAGGGAGCAAGGGGACGAAAGGCAAACTAGCCCCAAGAGCAGTCGGTTCTAATATGTTATTTTGAATAATGATGATCCGCAGTTCCTCTATATAGTGATTTTTTCATCACCAGATCTTAGAGCTTTTTATCTCAATTTTACAGATTGCAGAACTGCTTAATTATGTTAGCAGCATTAGTAGAATTAGTACCGGTTATTCTCTGAGCTTTCTCTTCTGTATCCATCCTGCCTCTGAACCTGTAAATTGTAACTAAGCCTTTATTTTTCAAATAGTATAGTATTTAGCATCTGAAGACTATGTTTTTGTTCAGGGTCTTCCACCTGAACTCAGAGCGGTTAGTTTTAAGTAGAAGCTTTAGAAATATTTCTGTAGGATTATAGTGACTATATCAGGATTTGGCCCTTTTTCTATCATTTGACCTTGTGAAGATTCTGAACATTTTTGGAAGGGGGGAAGAGCAGCAGCGCTACCTGTGTTCAGGTCACACTGATTCAAGGCAGCTGATTTTGTCTGTGCCAAATGCATAACAGTTATCACACAAGCAAAGTGAAGAGGAATCGTGCAATGTAATAATTACAGGGAAAAAGGAGAGGCCTTTTCCTTCCGTCCTCCTAGGCTTTCTGTCAAGATCTTCAGTCACAAGTACTTACTTCAGGAGAAAACTGGTGGCAATTACCTTGAACACGTCACAGGTTACTGTTTCAGGCTGCGCCTCTGATGTGCTGTCTGTGCACGCAGGACCGCATAGGAGGTGCCTTGGTTTCCTTCTCCCTCTCCCCAGCAAATTGACTGGCGTAGCTGTGAAGCCCAGATGTGTGGTTTGCCCCATCCTCCTCCAAACCTCTGCCCGCCTGGCTCAGCACGGAAGAGCAGTTGCTGATTCTTAATAGCAGTAAGGTTTCTCATTTGCTCGTAGTAGAACCAGTTAAATTTTGGTCATTCTTCAAACATTCTAGTTTTTAATTTTCTGTTCTGTATTTAAAAAGGGGGGGGGAGATAATATATTGGAAACGCTCATAAATTTTAAGTTGAGAGGTGGGTTACCTACCACACTTGGACTGTTACTCAGTTACTGAACTTATTTTAACTGTCCAGCTACAGTGCTTCATTGGGCAACCTGGAGAAGTCTGAATAGTCCCTAATGAAGTGTTGATTGGAGAAAAGATAATTTGTGGACACAATATGTGAATATTCTACAAAAGGTGAATGGTACAAAATCTAATGAAATAAGGAGTATGGGATACATGTTTGCATATGTGCACATATGCAAACACCAAAGCCTGGTTAGGATGAGTTATTACACCATGACAGGAGGGGAAAAAACTGGAAAAACATAGTTGCAATGGAATGATGGAAGAAAGGGAAGTATGCAATACTTGCATCTTCTCAAATCTTTCAGTAGGGCTAGGATCCAGTACTTCTTATCCTTTATCAAAAGCTTTCTTTAGGTTTTTGCTTTTCCCCTCAGACTCCTGTGCAAATAATTACTAATGATAATGATGAACAGTTTTTTTTCTAATTTCAGTTTTCTCTATACAAAAATCTTATTTCTTTAGCATACACATCATATAAATGACTACCAAGCTCTCTGATTTGCTACTGATTGTTTTCATTAAGGGTATCCTGTTACTCATTTGCTTCTAAAATGAGTGTAATGTTTCTTTGTATTGTTTAAATCCCTTATGTGTCAAGTTGAAGTGCACCATGCCCACTACTCCTGTTTCCTTTTAGGATGTAAAGGATAGATGTTCTGGCACGTTGTATTGTCCTTACAGCCAGGTGCCTCCTTGGGCACCGAGGCACAGCCAGGCGCCGACAGCCCACGCTGGGGCGGTGCAGGTGAGGAGGGGAGGGAACGGTCCTTGTGCACCCGCACAGGGGAGGGAGCGAACCTGGGAGTCGCTGGTGCCTGAGCACCGCCGACGGGAGAGGCCCAGACCCGGGGGCTGCTCCCAGGGCTCTAGGCAGCCCCGTGCCTTTACGGGCAGCTCTTCAATGTATCCCCCTTTCAGGGTATATCCACATATGTCGTCCTCTGAATCATCCATCTTGTTCAGTTGTGCATCCCAAATGTATTGGACTTTGTTTAAACTTGATTAAGTTATTCTTATGATTCTGTCATTAGACATGCTTACTTTTTTCCCCTCCTTGTGTAAAACAACAACAAAAAAACCAACAAAAACCAAAAAAAAATTACCATATGCTATTGATTGCTTATTTAAATTTTATTAATAAAATGTTGAAGTTTGGTTTCAGTGACATTACTGAGCGAAGGGTGGTGTATTAATTGTAATGTATCACGTTTAACTGCATTCACTGCAGATTTAGCATGTATGAATTTTTATTAGAGGAGAAATACTTGCCTGGGGAACAAGTTCACAGTGAGAAGGGAAAATTAATCTTTAGGTTTACAGAACCTTTATTAGAGAGAGAGTATGTGGCTTTCCCCCGTCTCAAGTAGTGTTCAGTGCACACTCACCAGAGCAGACCGCAGCTGCCCTAGGTCATTTATTCTTACTGCACATCCTATCAACCCAAACACTCTCTGCTTCATTCCTTCCTTCTTTAAATAGGCACAGAAAATGCCCTTTCTTCTTTCAGATTAAGCTTTATTCTTCTTCAGGTATGTTTTTCTCTTTCAAAATACTGTGGTTTTTTTCTTTTTTAATGGAAAAAGCCTGTATTTTCCAAGAGCTCTATTTATAATCATGATCTTATGCTCTCTTCTTTCTCACTTTCCATGAGACCACAAATTCATTTTTTATTTGGTGTCACTGCAAAGAAGATTTTCTACTGATGTTGCCCAGTGATTATTCACTATTGTAGTCCTGATTATGAAGCTTGGTTTTCAGCCTGACCCCCTCTCATTGGGTCAGTGCAAAGAAAATAACAGTCAGATGGGAGAAGAAACAGGGAACAGTGCAACTATACTTTTTTCCCCCTTGTATTCCAAATCTAAGATGCTGCTGTACTTCAAAAGGCATAGCTGGAGTCAGCGGGAGGGAGCTAAAAATGACACCATATATTCCATTAGTCTTTTATGTCATTTTTCTAGACTGTTTCTGAGCTTTCTGACTGCAGTGGACTTACCTGTAAAAAAATCTTTCTTCCTCTAAGCGTCTTACCTTTTTTAGTTCCATTTGTTCATATTATAAATACCATCTCAGGACTGCCTACACCAGAACTAATTCCCACAGTAGCTGGCTAGTGAAATGTAGGCAATACCCTCCTGGAACGGGAGCTTCTATGGGTTATACAGTCTTTAAAACACTGGTTATAGCAAAATAGCTCACTGGAGGGTGCTGTTGTGGCTTTGCTGCCCCTCTCATCTTTGCTGTGCTTCACTTATGGTTAAAGGTATGGATAGACTTGCTGAAAATTCATGAATATCATCAAGGATGTGGCCAGAATTTTTGATTCCTGGTCTGTTGCTCCCCTTTACTTTGGTAGCATCGGTCCTCATACGCTTCTCTTTCAGATTCCAGAAGTCCCTAGTTAAAATGTTCATAAAATCTTTACACTTCCATGTCCACTAGTAGATTGAGAGGCTGGAAGAAGTCAGAAATTCATTAAAGACACAAATGTATAGCTTGTGTTAGGGTAATATTATTTTTTTCCACAGTTGCTTATACTTTCCACATTAAGGTTTTAAGAGCCTTTGTGTGTAGAGCAGGGAACACCTCGCAGGATCTAGTTCATAGACTGCAGGTTATTCGCAACTGATCAGATACTTGATACTATTTTATGTAAAATGAGACTCAGAATTTTAAGGCAATGAAGGAATATAAGAATTTTTTTCACCTTGCTCTGGATTATTATTCATAGTTCGGTGATCTATTACCTATTTCCTATTTTAACCCAGAAGTTACAATACTGAACCTCTATTACAGACCCACAGTACCTTGACTGAGGTAGAGTTAAGCTTGCTCCTTACTTCTTTTGTTGCTTTAGGCATTTGAGCAACTAAAGAACTCCACGCAAGTTGCAGATTATCCAACAAGTCCTGTATAATTTGCCTAAATCACACTTTTCTCATAATGTCTTCATGACTGTCTAGGTGTGAGTTAAAATTGTCTCTTCACTGAATCACACAGTAGATACAGATGTACACAGACGTTATTGCTACCACTGTATTGATCTCCCCTGGGTGGTGGCACATAAGTAGGAACAAATTAGAAGAGAAACAGGATCTTTTTCAGCATGAACTGTGAAATGGAAACACAGGCGGAACAATGACAGTGATATTAATCTATCAGCCTAGGATAACAACAGGAAAAAAAAATCAATAGTTTTCTTAACATCTTTAGAATCAGGAATGCATCACTTCCTTAAGAGAAATGACCCATCTTTCTGCCTTCCAATCCTGTTGTTTTGCAATGAGTTTTTTATTAGGAAGCCTATTTTCTGTAAATCAGCGCCGTAGAATTACGGCAGGTTTTTTTTTTTTTTTTTTTTTTTTTACAGTCAACAAACTGTCTTCTCAGTAAGAACACTTGTTAAGTTATGTATTTCCACTTGAAAAAAAGCATTTCAAATTTAAGTCAAAATTGGAAGTGATACTTAAAATAGAATTTGGTATATAAAACTGTTATTTGCATTCCTTGTTTAAGGTCTCTCCCTTGCCATACCAACCATTCATTGTAGCTATATTCTTAAATATCTTTGTCAGTTGGGACTTCTAATGCTAAAGTCCATTGCAAGTGTTGCTGAAGTAGTAAATATCCAAGCATCTTAAAGCTAAGATGTTCCTTGTAACTGGTAGCAGTGATCAGCAGCCTTCAGGGAATATGAAGCAAGCAAATCTCAGCTTCTGGAAGATTCGCAGTTAATTAGGTGAAAGACCTCTGTGGTGGTCTGATTTGTGCCGTGTTGGTGCACACCGGACTTACAGTGCAATGCCAATATCGGTGTCCTATCGATAGGCATCGATTCTTCTCGATCTCAAAAGGTATCTCTACCTTTCGCTCTTGGACCAGGTTTGCTCTTGGTAAGCACCGAAGACTGTCCTCAATATGGAGAGGGATTGATAAGTATCGATTTCCATATGTATCACTAGGGAACGAAATCTTTAGATGTCGATAGGCATCAATAACTCTCGACCTCCACAGGCACATATAACTTTTGCTGTTGGGCCGATTTTGTTCTCAGTCAGGCATTGGCACCTATCGACTTCCATAGCTCTCCACATCAAGAGGCATCAGTGCGTATCAATTTCCATGCCTATTGATAAGGATCAATGTTGATAGGTATCAATAGCTATTGATAGGCTTTGTTTCCTCTCGAGCTCCACAGGCATAGGTAGCTTTTGCTCTCGGATGAGTTTGGTGTCAGGCAGGCATCCACTCCTATTGACATCCAAAGCTCTCTATATCAAGAGGTATTGATGCCTATCAGTTGATAGGGATTCGTATCTGTAGGTATCAATGACTATGTATAACCATTAATACCTTTCAATCTCCTCAGGCATCTATAGCTGCCAGTCTCAAAACTGATTTTCTTATCTGTAGGTAGGCATCGATGCCTATCGAAGTTTGTACATCAGTATCTGACTGGACTTCGGTATAGCTACAGACAAATTTCAGTCTTTTTCTCTCTGCAGACAAGGCTACAGGCTGGATTTTTTTTCCTTCTCATTGCTTTCTGAAGTTGAGAGCGTTCTGGATAGGGTTGAGTCAGGATGAACACAGGATGAGACAAGGGTAGCGTAGGTCTTAACGGGTTTCAAAGAATTGTGATCCCTTCCTTTTTGTCCCATGTTGGTTTTTAATGCTCTGAGTAAGCTATCCATAACTCCTCAAATGGACACATAGAGAGTATCATTAGCTTGACTGAGGCCTTTAAAGAAGAAAATGTGATTGTATGTTGAAAATGTCTTATTTCTTTATTTAGAAGAGTGTAATGCAGCTGCTTTGCAATTCTGTATTTTTGGCTACCACTGTTTTTATATCGTGTCCTTGAACGGTAGGAAAGGTACGTACATGCAGACTGAGTACTAGATTAGATTCATTTTTCTCAGTGATAACTCATGCAGGCCCTCTCAAAAACCAGAGAGTGTCCAGATTTAGAAAAGATGAAAATGCACAAGTAGTTCAGACAGGGGCATACTATTAATTTATAGTGTAACTGTATAAACAGCATCAGAAGATACCTGCTTGCCATCATCATAGTAACAGGACAGCTCAGAGTTATTTTGTCTGCCACTGAGCAATACCATTGATGCCTGCATTTTTTTTTCTTCCTTTTTCTTAGGGGATGGAAGGGAAAATGGAGAAGAGAACTGGGGAAAAACAAAGTATCTTTTGAAGACTCTTCATCCCACCAAATCCAGTAGGGAAAAAAGGAAAAAAATATCAGAACAACTGGCAGTTCTAAACACTCAAGTAATCTTCCTTCTTGAATTAAAGGACATATATAGACCTAATGTCTCTTCTTTTAGCAAAGCTGGAACTTATGACAATGTGTTTGGAACCATTATGTCCCAGGGAAATCTGCAGTTTTCAAAGCCCTAGCCTGTGTGTGCCTGGGCCTAATGCATAATTTGTTCTCATTTTTGCAAAAGGACTAGAGAAATGTAGATGGTAAGCTTGATGATGTGGTCCCTGATCTTTTTATTCATACAGCATCAATTGCTTCAAATCTCTGAACCTGACAGGAAAAAAATGGGCAATTTTTAAAATATAAATAGGGAAAAGCTGTTTTTTAAATTTTGCATTTTCTTGCCTATAAGGCACATAAAATCAGCACAGCTATAGAAATGCAAATAACTTACTTGTGAGGGCAAGCTGAAATTCAGCCTTCTCAGGAAGATTATATTTATTCATTAGTATTCACATATTGTCTCATCAACTCATTTAGCCACTTTTATTTTTGAAAAGCTTTGTTTATCACTTGTTGGATGTCTGGAGCCAAACTGCTTTTTCTCAAAAAAGAGAGTTCCTCACATTGACATATTCTTTGGGAAATTAAAAAAACCACACACAAACACATTGTTGCTTCTGCTATGGAGGGAGCCACACATTTTCCGTAGGAAAACTTTAAATGTATGTTGAAGACGTAGCTTTCCATTAATTGGCTTATGGACTTAGATTCACTAATAATTGTGCATTTTAATTATTTATAGGCCTTTCAGTGTCTTTATCTTTTGTCCCATATGATGAACAGTATTTAGTGTAGACAATAAAATCTGGATTTATTTTTAATCCTGGATTAATCATGATCAAACTTGCAGTCCATCCTTGCCTGCTGGCTTGTGCCACGAAGAGCAGTGTGATGCAGCAGGCGTTGGTCCGGCTGAATTTTACCTTATTCCTTTTCTGAATAGTGAGTTCACTGACACGTTTCAGTTAATTGCTGTGGTTTGTCTTTGAGGTAGATCTGTATCCTGTGATAGGCACATCCTGTTCCCCCGCGGGCCAGGCCCCGGGTGCTGCAGGGCACAACCACGCTCCGCCACCCGGGCTGGCGCTGGCAGCAGGCAGAAAATCCAGATTTCACCAGCAAGTGGCCACTGCTGCCCTCTCCTCCTCCTCCTCCTCCTCCCATATGAGAGTTGTTCCTCCTGGTCCACGCATTGGTTTTTGGTTTGCTGGTTTGTTATTCCAGCCAGTGCTGCAACTGGCATGATTTTCTCTTATTAGGCAGAAACTAAGGATATGCTTTGGATTTATGAAAGTATTCATTGGGCTGTCTTCCCTTAGTGCACTAACAACTAATTGATTTTTGGTGTAATGAGATTTGCAGTTTGTGCTGCACTTTCTGGAATATCTGTTACAAAACTGGGACTATAAGAAAATGTAATGAAAACATTTCTAAAATTCTATCAGGAGCAGAAAAATAAAATTAGTATCTCCCTGTGATCTTACAGCCAATTCGTTCAAATTCTTTCAAAATGCAAAATCAGTTCTGTATTGCTGGGTGATAAACCCAGCAAAAGAAAAAAGAAATAAATTAAACTACTAGCCCGTTAAACACAGAAATATGTACCCCTAAGGCATTTGTGGAAAAAAATGCATTTACAACTTTCCAATGCTTAAATGATTTTGTAAAATATACAAAAACATTTTTTTCTTACAAGACTGAATAATCCTTCTGGATAAATTACCATTTCTGCACTTGTACAAATTTTTTTCCCCACTTTTTTTATAGACCAGTTTCATTTGCCATAAGGGTCCTATTGTACGTAAACCGATTTTACAGGGTGCCGAAGTTTCTGAGAAATGGTGGCCTCTTCTTCAACTGGTGCATCCAACTGAATAATATTTGAAGTCAGTGGTTAGTTTTTATTCTGTTCCCATATTTGTGATGTGGAAAGACCTCCAAATGTTTTGGATGTCTTTGAGTACTCTGTTCTGTCTAGAAATGGCGTGGAAGCAGAAGAGAATATCAATCAAAAGACTGAAACCTAACCAGTGGAGAATTTCTAATCTATTTAAACTTCCATTTTGTTTTGTTGTTTTTGTTACTATTATTTGATAAACATATTCTGAATTCAGAGGTTATCCACTGTTAAAAGCAAAGAATAATAGTCCTGGTATTTCTCACATTTGTTAAGAGAAAAAAATAGTAAGAAACAACATAATTAAAGAGAAATAAAGACACAAAATGACTTAATTTAGCTGAAAGTTAGGCACACTTCAGGTGTATGTGAAGAACTGACATTAGAAGTTGAGGCTGTATATGCAGTATGTTATACTTTAATACCAAAGGCTTCATGTTTAGGAAACATTGGCCAGCATGATAGTTATTCAATATAGGCATTTCATTTCCTGTTTGTTTTACAATTAGCTGTTTTGTACCTGAGAATAATTTCCTGTTCCTTTTTTTAGAAAGTCATATTATCTCCTTTAATCAACCGACATACGTATTTGTCTTACAGACAAATGCATTATATGGTACATATTTCATCACCGAGTGGCTTCTAGAAATTAATTTCTATATCTAGTCTTCATGAATCAGCAGAACACCTCTATAAATCTTTGCACCTTGTAAAGCTTTTTTTTAATAGAGGTGTATCATCATTTTGATGTTCTATAATCAAATTTGTCAGAAACTCTGCAGGCCTTTCTTTCTTTAAAATACCAGTTTACTAAAATTCAAAGCACTTTTTAAAAGCAAGGGAGGGGAATCTGCATATTGCATTTAAAACCATAAAAAGATTGATGAACATACATTACTGAAAAATCCTAACAGATGAAGAATTCCTTTGCAGCATGCTGTGTAATTAAGAGATGATATGAGTACTGGTGAAAATAATGACTCCTTCCTTTCTTTTTCCAGTAACTTGAGATGGATCATAGCTTACAGAACTGTATTTCCCTCTAATGGCACAGGCAGGTGGGTCTTCGTTTTTATTTGCTGTAGTCACTTACATGAAATCACAAACCAGTGAGCTAAAACAGTCAGACCAAGTACTCAGGCAAACGGGATCCGGAGGGGCATTTTCTAGCCACCTTCTGATGTAGCAGTGACTTAAGTACCACACGGGTACATTTCATCAGGAGGTAAATACTGGTTTTGTACACGTGTGTACACCTCTGCACTTGTCACAGAGAGAGTGACACTTAGTAAGATTTGGGTAGATGCTTGAAAAAGGAAGGAAAATATTTTTTCAATGGCAGCTGGAATTTCTCCTTTTGGTCATAAGCCTCCTAAACATCTTTTGTCAGATGTATCTGACTGCTTAGCAGCAACTAATGTGAAGCATTTGCATCACAACTGCTTTATTCTCTACTGCATCTGAAAAAGTAACTTGGGTCTCTTGTTCAGTTAATTATGGTCAGCATCGTACCTCTGGGATTTTTCCAAGCGCATAACCTAAATCTCCTTCACTGTGATTTAAGCTCTTTCAACTGTGGGCTTGAGGAATACCTGTTTCCCTTTTTTTTCTTTAGAGCTACCTTTTATGAGTTTGCATGTCAGGGAACGCACTGTCATGTCCCTTTCTCAGTCTTCTCCAGTCTGTATTAAATGACTTGATTTCTTTCAGTCCTTCCTCATAACTCGTGTTTTCTAGATCACTGATCATTCTGTGGCTCTTAACAGTTAAGACTTAATGCTTAAACCTACCGAACACTGAACTTGTGGACTTAATATTGAACAGCCTAGAAAGGAGCTAAGAAAGCACTAAAGTGCAGCTTAGAAGAACTAACACCTACAAGAGCTATAATAGGCTACTGATGGTCTGTGGATGCCCAGCTGGAGTAGTCTCGGTTAATTATATACATTTAATATGACAGAATTGGTCTTTGAGAGGCATGGGTAGAATAAAAATGGAATCATATAAGACAAGTAATGGCCTTCTAGTTGGGAGAAGCGATATGGAAAGAACAGGCTGTTTTTGTGAGAACTATATAAAGCATTCACAGATGTTGTCATTGTTGATAGAGAAAAAAGGAGCAAGAAATGACATAACTGCATGAGATTGAGGAATGCCTAAGCTCAATTCTGTCTTAAAGACGGGCACAACCAACTTAGTCTACTGATGAAATCGTATACTGTATGGCCTCTAAAAACCTGGCTAAGCTATTATGATTGAAGAAGCATAAACTAATCCTAAATCTCTTACTAGATGCTTCTTTTTACAGGAATAGTTATTCTTGTGAGAGGTGGGAACAAACTACAGGCATTAAGGTGTTTGTAATTTAGTATCACATGTACAAGAACAACATACGTGCAGTGGTCATTCCCCTCACTAGAACAGTTATGCCACTTTAAAAGTCATTGTTAAAACAAGCCTTACTGTTTTTTTCAGCAAGAGATCATGGTAGCTGTACAAATGCAGACATATTTTTACGTTTATTCTTGAAGTGCAGTTACTGGCATATGGAATAATAAATATTCAATGGTTTATGGCAAGACCAGCCTCCAAACTAGGTTTAGAATGACAAACAAACTGGAGTAGGCATTTATGCCCAGATGAACCAAACCATACTTACTTCTGACAGTAAATGCACAAAACTACATCTAACTCAGAAAGCTTATTCTGCTTATGCTTACTCTGTTCATACCTTTCCTTTAGCATCTGCTTGCGCCTACTGCTAGAGGGAGACTACTGGAATATCTGACCAGGTACAAATATTTTTATATTTCTGGATTATGTTCAAGAGAGGATGTCACCTATTATCTTCCATCATTCTTCTCTTTGAGTCACTTTCATGACTATTTTAGAACTGGGTTAAATCAAATAGAAATGCTTTAACTGACCACATTTCATGGGTTCATTTCACTTCAGCATCTTCAACTTTCTGTGGATGTTTTCCAAGCACATCTAACACTTTCCCAGCTCTATTTAGCTTGGGAAAAGTATTAGGAAAATAGCTGAAGGCCACCTGGCTACTATCAATACATAGCTATCCTTCATCAGAACAGGTATGAATTGCAAAGAAAATTAAAATCTGTCCTTACCCAAGGCTTGATGGTAGTGTGTCTTGAAACAAATCAGAACTGAGCAACGTATCTACAGTGAAATTAAATCTGTCTCTGCCTACTTGACTGTGAATTGGTGGAAGCAGCATATGCCAATACTATTATTGAAATCAGTACAAATTTCATCACATCTGAGATCTAGATTCGAGCTGTCCTTTCAATCTAGAATCTAAGGAGATCAATGCAACTTTTCTTTGTCTAAATCTGGCACGGTCTGAGTGAGTTGTATTACAGTGTACATCCCTAGATAATACAGATATTCCTGCCCCATGTTGTCCATTGTTTCTGTGCTGTATCTTCTGAGTGCACGGAGGTGATATACCTGGTCCTCAAATCAAACAGCTAGCACTCATTTTAGTTTGGCTCCCCATGAAATGGGTATGAAGGAGATATAGTTAACTTGAAAGAAAGAGCAGGTACATCAACTACCAAAGCTGTAAGACAGCAACAAAAGGTAGAATGGGTGAAGAATTGTCCATCATCCTTCAAAAAGGCCAGCCATCTTCTAAAAAGGCCAGAAGGACTATCCTGGGAACTACAGGCCAGTCAACCTCACTGCAGGCCCTGGAAAAACCATAGTGTGAATCCTCTGGGAACACATGTGGGCACATGAAGGAGAAGGTGACCAGGAACAGTCAGCATGGATATAGCAAGGGTAAATCTTGCCTGACCTGGATCCTTCTATTATAAAATGACTGGATTTGTGGATGAGTGGAGAGCAGCGATGTCATTTACCTGATCTTTAGCAAAGCTAAACAGCAGTGAACTGTAGTGCCAGAGGTTAGGCAAGAATTACTTAGGAAAATGATACTAATGCAGTTTGAAAATCTCAGCTAAGCCAATGTGGAAAAACAAATCCAGCATTCAGAATGGTGGTCTAGGTATCCAAAAGCAAGTACAAACCACCTCACTTCATCTAACTTAGAGCATTAATGTGGCTCAAGAAATTGTCCTGTACTGTTCATGACCAGATCGAGTCCTTCCTTCATTTTGACCATTGCTGCTGTAATTTTATCAGTTACACAAATTCAGTGGTGTTCTAGAAAATTCTTCTTAATGTGCTGTTCATATATATATTTTTATATATACACACACACAAATATGTATAAGTGGCACACATTACATTCAGTAATGAATTTTTAATACATTACAAACAGGAAGAAGTGGTACTGGCTGGGACCAAACCAGTGATGCTTTTCAATCTTTTCCACTACTGTGTAAGAAAAATATAGTTTTCATAGATGAAATGGTTAGTGGTGACACTTAACTTGCTTTAGTAAGGCTGAAGAGTTGAAACCGTGTAACTAATGAATCTTAGCGTTTCTTTCAGCTTTTACGAAAGGTTTATACTAATTTTACATGCTGGTTTTGGTGGTACCTAGATACTGTGGTGATGAATACTTCAAAAGTGCTGATAGATAGATGAAGTTAGGCTAAACTGATGCATTTCATATTATGAGCAGCTGGATGAGCCCTGAACACCATACCCAAGTGATTAATTTCTGAATGGTGGTGAAAAGAGGAGGGGGTGCTTAAATAAATCAATGGTGATTTTAATAAACTGGGAGCTTCTAGGTACTAAATCTGTCTGCATCTGATCTGAATTGCAATTACCTGTCAAAAATTCATCCATCATTGCAAGTTCCACACAAACTTTCTGGCATCAGATGTTTCAGGAAAGCCATCTCATACGGGAAATATATCGTTTGGTGCATAGCATTCCCAAGAACAAAAAGCAAAGTAGAAAATATTTCATGAGTAATAGAAGTAACTTCTGTGTCATACCTAAGCCTATTTTATTGGTGAATATAATTTGTAAACGTGAACTTCCAAGGCAAATCAGTCACTGAAGTGCTACTCATAATTTGGCTGATCTCAGATAGATTTAGTAATTAATTCAATGTTTGTGTACTTGTGAAAGCAATGGTATTTCTAATAACTTTAAATTCAACATTAGTAAATTTTGTCTGTAAGACTACAACGCACTGGTGCCTGCATTTCAGAAAAATATGGTGTGCTTCCATTGCTGGGCTATGGGAAGAATATTTTAAGATATAACTTGCAAAAATATGTCACACACCCTGATATAACTTCAGTCAATATGGGGCAACATGCACAATCTGTCTCTATCATACCAAGGTAAAAGCTGTATGAGGATGAGATTCAGTTTGAGAGGATGCATCGTTAACTCGGTAGAAAACACATTATGTTTATTGTCCAAACATACTCCTAGGAAGTTCCTAAATGATGTAAGTTAAAGTATATCCACAAACATGTTTGTTATTATGTGGTAAGTCACAGATGAGGCACCTAAACAACTTTTATTCCACCCTGTAGTAAGATCAGGAAGTGTATATATGTTTGCAATTTAAACATTTCCAATCTCAGAATAATTTGTTGATTCTTAAAGACAGTTTAGATTTTCCCTATCAATTCCATTTTCTTTGGTGGTTTGAGATCTGTAACGCTGTTAAAGCTAGGTGTATCTAGAGCTTCCCTTCTAAAATGGGGTGCTTTCTCCAAACTAGACTCTCATGATGACTGACATAATAAATGTTCAAGGAAAAACATCCAAAACCCAGAAGATAATGAAAAACAAAAACCCTATTGTTCGTCTTCCACTTAATATTGGTTCATTGACTTCTTGGCATAGGAGAAAGGACTGCATGTGGATTGAATGAAGGATTGAAATGCAGAATACCTAAACTTGTTTTTCATTGACACCTATTCCACCATTTGATACATGACCGGTCCCTCCTCATGTGGCAAGGCAGCAACGTAATGAACACTTCTTTGCAGCCATCAGTGAAATTGTCATATAACACTACTATTTCTCATCTGAACATGCACCTTGAAAATGACCTCTGAAGACAGGTTGGACATATGATCAGAAGATTGCTATCCCAGCCAAATGATACCCCAAGAGCTGTCCTATTGTCACCTCTATCAAAATCCTCTATTCTGTTTGCCAATTATAATAGCAGAATCTGTCATTCCTTTCAATTTTCGTTGTATCAGGAATTTACTTTGCACATTTTTTTCCTCTGTGTAGTATTTTAAAATTGTATTTCATTAAATGTTGTTTCTAACATAATTGAGAGCAATTCACTTATAAAGTAACTGTTGACAGATGGATCCATTTATATCTTATACATGATGTGCTGGGCTTCTTAGCTTGTCACCTGTGTCTGGTGTTTGAGAATTCATCTGTTATTATCTCAGAAAGCCTTGCTTGATGCACTATATCAAGTGTGTTAATTTGAGTTCTACCTTCATACTCTCATAAAACAGACTGCTGACAAACATTTGGAGAAAAGATTTTGGTTTGCCTTTTGTTCTGCAATATGTCATTTTCAAAACTCCTCAAAGAAAATGAACGCATAAGTGTTTGTCATCCAATCTGTACTGAAATTAATAGAAGGACTCCTGTTGGCTCAAGAAGCTGTAAGACCATGATTGCCTAAAATAGGTTAATGGCTTAATATATTGCAGACATTCTCAAACGTTTTCATGCTGCAGGCCTCCTTTTGGTTAGAGACATCTTTGCAATTCCCCCTACTCCCATTTGTAGCCCTATGGTCCATATTTCATTTTTCAGTACATAATGTCTCCAGGGTACTATTTTACATAGAACAATGCTATTAAGGAAGTATATACATATTATATGTCTGTTATTCTCCTTTATTTCACTGTTACTTATTTGCATGGCATTTGCTTGGAAGGACTGTGGCTACTTTGTGCAAATCCCTTCTCAAACCTGTAACAAAAGATAGTGTCCACTCCAAGGGGTTTACTGCCTTAGCACGAATCTCCCACTACCATCTGTGTACTCCCCTCTGCCAAAGACGCAGAGGAGAATGAAAATCAGGAGCAATAAATGGTCAGCTACATTTAACTATGTCGTATGTGGGCGCCTGAAACTGGCACTGTGCAGTAATCAGAGGACAAAGTCAATCTCCAGTAGTAAATGAGACATAGTAAGTAGGGAGTAAATTATAATGAACCTTGAATGTGAAGACAAATCACTTTCGTTCGCAGCAGAGAATCTGTGCAGTAGAGAAGCCAGAGCCAGCAAAGGGAAAATAAAGAGGGAACGAGCATGGAAAATGATCCTGGCAGCAACCTTCATAATGAGCAAACAGGGAAGGATAATTTCTATCAAGATATGGGCACAGCAAGAACCACGAATAGAGGGTGGGAGTCTGAAACCAAGCCTTACCTCTATGTTTATGAAAGGCTGTATTTTACAAATATTAAAAGGAAAACAAACTTCCAGCCTTAAAAGTAGCTGAAGGGGCGAATCTAACTCAGGCCGAAGATGAGGCCAGGTTACACACAGTGTGGTGGTGTCCACAGTGACACCAGGCAAAGCAGCAGGAGGGATCTGGAGAGGGTCGCAGATCAAGAGCTGTGTTTATCTGTGGCTTCTGATTCACGAGTAGGTGTCACAACACTTTAGGAAGGACAGAGGAAGCTACTCTTCCAGCTAAGCAAAATGGTGTGTCCAAGGGTGGTATGTGCACAAGTGAACGTTATCTTGTCATGCTGGAATTTTTACCTTTGTGTGCTAAAGGTAAGAGCATGATCTGGTCCTCCTTAGCTGTCAGCTGGACCTGTGATTCTACAGGGTGTTTGACGAAATCTTGTGAGATGACTTTGGTTCGTTACTTTAGAAATTGTCAGGGTTCACTCAGGAGAGGGCAAGGTGCCAGCACCAGTCAAGATAAGAAGCAAAAATTGTTTGAAGCTGGAGTTCCTCCCAGTTGGTGTTTTTAATTTAATTTTCCTGTGGAAAGATTATTGAAAAGTAAGGTACTTTGATCATGCACTTTTGCAGCTTTAAAAATTAAACGTAATCCTAAGTACAGACTGCATATGTTTTAGGCATATATATCTCAAATATTTTAACTTTACTAAAGCACCTGTTATCTCAGCACAGCTGTACCAACTCTTTAAACTATGGTACTTTTTAAAGAAAACAATTTAATCCACCTCCACAATGAAAAGACAAAATTTTCAGTCTGCATTACATTAGCCTTCATGTCATCTTAAAGTTAAATAATCTTCCCCACAGGTTTACATTAGAGCGTAAGTGTCTTCATTCTGAATAACTCTGTAAGCAAATTCAGTGAAAGGAGGCTCGGCCTTTAGTTCTTGTTTGTCTTCACTTTCAGACTATGCTTTTTGTATAGCATGTTCGTTTTATTCATCCAGCACTAGGCACACTAATGGTGCTTAAGTTCAGCTGAAGACAAAATGTAAACTGTTTGCAGAAAACATATTTTCTGTTCTTTTTCAAGTCTTAATCTAAATGTGGACATTTTTCATAACAGTATAAAATTTTGAAGCAGATCTATTGCAGATGAACTTGGTTACTTTGAGGCTCAAGTTAAAGTTCCCAGTTCTCTATCACATACTTACATTCTCTTGATGGAAGTTTTTTTAAAAAGGAAATCTAATTTGCACTCATTAATGTGTCATTTTTGCATGCAAAACTTAATGATTTTTACAATCATCTCCTATGACTTTTAGAAAATACTTTCAAAGCACTATGTGACTCATTATTATGCAAATATACCTGATACACAGCTTAAAATTGTCCTCACTTGTTTTCGGTGCCAAATAACCTGTGGCCTTTGCAAGCTCTTCTGCATCTAGAACATCTGAAATAGATTAATTCAATTTCTGGTCTATAAGTGAGTTATAGAGGTTTATTTCTAAGCATGAGGTCAGCAAATCCATTTAAAATGTTCTCATTTTTTCCCCACACAGTGAAATAATGGCTAGGTAAAAACACTTATGTTTATTTTTAAAACAGATAGGAGTCCAAGTTCTACTTCTAAAGTGATTGGGCCTAGGAAATCACTGCATGGTCTTTCCAAATCTCCAAGCTATCAGTACTTAATCAAAAAGGAAACGAAGGCATACTGTGAGGCAAGAGAATGTTTCCCTAAGTCCTGCTTAACTTGAGCAGACAACCTTTTTTGTTTACGCATGTGACACCCCCCCTCCAATTCTTGAGACTTTTCCAAAAATTATAAAGGCTAATGACTGTTTCTCAATCTTACATGCAAAGTTGGTTTTGATGTCTTTTTTTTTTTCCTGGCTTGCTTTGTTGTGGGGATTTTGTTTGAATTGTCAATGTTCTGCTTCACGTTTTAAGTAGTCTTTTCTGATTTGGACACTTGCCTGTTTCATAGTAACAACAACAAACAAAAACCTCCAAGGTTTTTGTCTGTTGACTAAATAGTAACATGTGAGCACAGAATTTAAAATTAAGGTTCCCTGTGACTTAAAGCATTATGCCAGACTGCTGAAATAGTCAGATACCTTAGCTGTAGAATTTATGTGCTAATATTTATGCACCATATCAAAGATTTCAAAATTAATTGCATTTCTTCTCAGTTAGGACAGTGCAGTTTCAGGCACTGCCTATTTTGCTGAGTAACTCCTCAGCTTAGGCTGTTCTTATGGAGCGTGCGTCATACAGAAACGTACAAAGCAGCTATAAAAATGGAGTGAAAAAAAGTAAAAGAAATAAATACTTTGTTTTGTTTAACAGTGAAAGTTGGCACAAAAATCTCACTAAGAGGTTTAGTCAGTCATTTCGATATTACAGTACATTGTGAACCATGCATGTAGGAGATCTTTGCCCAGATTCAGAGGTGGGCGAATGTCAGGTCTGTGGAACTCTGTGTCTAAGGCATCTGTTTTACAGTGTCTATTAAATGATCTGTAAATATGTCCAGAAAATTCACTTAGTAAGTTCTTCAAAAAGAAAGACAGTATAGAGATCCAAATCTTAAAATCTGCACACACTGAAAGCTGCTGTTTGGGCAAGACTTTCATTAGGAATTTTTATCTTTCTTTCGAGATACACAAGATGTTAATTGAGATTTTTTCAGTTTTGAGGTCATTCTGATTTTCAATAAATGCCATTTACAATGGGAAAGGTAGATACTTAAAAAAAAGTTTAAAACATGGATTTTTGAGGAACAGAATTAAGATAGAGGCTGATGCACCTCAGGAATTAATGTGTCTTCACAGACAGTGAGTTTCATGTTTTATTTCAAGGTGCCAGTAAATTAAAAGTTTGGGTTGTTAATGGGAGAAATGGGATCTCCTTGTCACTGGCTGAAAATAAATAAAGGGTGACTCCACAGGTGACGGCCTGTCTTGGGACTGGAGCTGTGTGTGGACCTCTGAGCCGTACTCCTAACCGTGAATTGTAGATTTATATTGAAATAACTTTTAAAATGTGTACAGCAATGCACCTGCATGGAGATAAATGATTTTAAATGCACCTTAAGGCAATTCTGTAAATCTCTAAGCTAAGAACTTATTCCTATGAAATTGTGATAAAGCGCTGAACATGAACTGAAATTTGAAGACTAGCTTTTGGCTGCCTTTCAAGAAAGGCATTTTATTTTCACTCTGCAGTTACTAATCCAGAATGAAAATATAAGTGAGATCGAAAGGTAACTGCTATTTGCCATGTTGCATTGATTGTCCAAGTTATTTTACATAGTTCTGGGAATGCACAAGTTGCCACAATTTTTTATGCTTTTTTAAATGAAATTACTGCACAATAAAGCAGCTGTAGGTAGATACTAAGAATAATGAGTGAGATAACTGTTTACCTTGTACTTGCAAGAAAACAAGCTGAAATGGCAAAATTTTTTCATGTAAATGATGCCCTCGTGTGAGTTTACCACCTCTTTTTCATTTCTGCCTTCGTTCCCCCTCTTTATTTTCTGATCATCATGACTCATTTTAATTTTAAAATCTCCAGGGTGAAGTCCTTACATTTCTGCTAATCTGAAAAGCACCATGCAAACCTAGAGAGATAAAAACATAACATTAGTGATGAATGTTTAATTAGTTTCCTTGTGTTTCTTAGCCTGAATATGCTGGCTTGTGCACATACCTGCCATGAAGTTGGTGTTAGAAGTTACTTCCTTTTGGACCTTGGTGTGGTGTCACACGTGGTGTAAGTGTAAAATAGTGACATGCGGGTATGTTTGTTATGGACTGTGGACACAGTCAACCTGTTTATACTGTGAGTTTTCTTTCCGCAGGCTTTCATACAGAACATCCTTTCCTGCTGCGTATAGAAACCTGTATCGCATAATGAATGAATGAATTCAAGAGATTCAGGTAATCCTCTTAAACCCGACTCTCTCTCCCTAAGCTGTGTGCCCACCTTCCTCATGTTTTTCCTGGGTTCCTGTAAGGACGGTGTTTGCTGTCACTTCTGAATGTGTCAGGGATGGAAATCTTTGTTTCCTGTGCGAGAGTCAGGCTGAGTGTTGTCTTCTCTCTTCATATATTTATTTTCTCTTGAGTTTTTATTTCCTTTTGCTGTTCTTAATTTTTTATTCTGTACCATGACTGTGGAAATCATGTACTGAAAATGAATTTACTAATTTTAGCTTTTGTTCAGTGAAGCTTATGGCCAGCCTTATTTTTTTTTAATAATGAATCCTTGATATAATCTTGCCTCTGCCTTCATAAGTTTCATTCCTGAGTTCACTGCAAGTTTACAGGAATTTGTCCATGCCCGTTAGAGGGCAAGAAATGGTCCTGACAGTTAAATCACAAGACAGCTAAGAGTGGTTTTCTAAAATACCTCTTAACCCTGCTGCCACTATTTTTATTTAAATTAACCTTTGAATATTAGTAATACTTAAAGCCCTGATTCAGCAAAGGACTTAATGTACTCTAACATTAAGGCTGTGCCATCAGTGCTGTTGATACAGCATTCACATGTCACACAGCTAAGCAGCTCCTCTGTCAGACTAGGATAAGAGCTCCAGGTGGACTTTTTCTACCTGGAGGTTTCTGCCTCCATCACCATGCCCACTCTATAGACGAGACAAGTTTTTAAGGATGCATCACTAGCCCCATTCAAAGCACTGCCTTCCTTCTGAGCATCAACCATCCTGTGTAGTCTGAGACAGTGTATCATAAAAACATGAATACGTACAATTACATGATAATGTCACTGAAAAAAGTACCATAAAAATCCGTAACAAGCCCAAACTAAACTTGCATTAGTAATGACGCTTCCTATTTTTATGCACTTGACTTCCTAAGCAAAAGTTGTTTAAACATTTTAGCACTCAGTACATGCAATAAACTATATTTTGCACAAGTATATCTCCATTGACAAACAGTGGTTTTTTATCACTTGAAAATCTTATAATCCATTATAGAAAAACACATTTGCACAAAACACATTATACGAAGTTATTTCTACAATGCACTTGAAATTCTGGATTGACTGAAAGAGGGATGAAGCAATAAAAATCCGCATTTTCTCATGCTGTCATTATTTCCTTAAGACTGGTCAGTAATAAGACTTTTTAAGGTTTTGTGTTTGCGATTGATGCTAAACTCCATGAAGCTTTCCCAGTGCTCTGAGCTGGGCATTCACACAAGGGCAAGGGCTCCTTCCTGGAGGCCTTGGGACCATGCAGCTAAACCAAACAGCAAGGTAGAGCTGAGGTGTCCGTCCATCAGTTCTGGCTTAGGGCCAAAGCGTCTCCCAGATTTGTTAGTTTATTCTGAGTCTTCCCAGCTGCCTAATGCCTTTATAGTTGATAAACAAGATAAGGCAGGTAGAAAGAGTAGCATGAAGCAAAAGGCTATCAGAAAATTAAAAAAAAAAAAAAAATTGGCAAGGTGGAGGGATAAGACTTCCTGAAAAAAACAGTGTAGGTAGTAAGTGTTGGGATGACTAAGAGATTCCTGTTCATCTCTGCCTTTCTTGCAAGTTCTCTTCACTTTAGTAAAGACAGGATTTCCCGCTGAGTCAATGCTACTTGCAGTGTTTTCCTAAGCTGCTGTTCTTTAACAAACACACGAAACACATAAGCAATAACTGTAGCGCTAAAAATGCATTTAATAGTGATTGATCATTTGTAATTATATGTTATTTCTCTTTTGAGTATCTCAGAATGCTTTGCCGACATTAAGGCTCTGTTTCCTCCTCTCCTGTTTGCAGTGATTGATATCTCAACAAACAGGTATTTCAAAGCTGATGTTATTTATTAATTTCCCTGTGTAAACTATTTGTTTTACGGTAACATTTTCCTTCTTGTAATTTATGAATATGCTTACCAAATATTCAGTGGCTGAAATAGGAAAAAACAAACCAAACAGAAACTATAATCATTTCAACAGTAATGCTGAAATGCTTAATTTCTTGAAGTCTCATATTCTGCCCACCTCTTTTGGGTATAAATCATTGAATGAGTTTGACTAACTTTGAACACAGCTCCAAGTCCATGAAAAAAAAACCACTTTGCAGTAGGCCGTATTGCTTAAGAGAGGGCTGACCCTTCCTGACGTTTGATCCAGATGAGATTTGGAGATAGGAACAAAGACTTCAGATGTGTTATGATTTGACGAAGCAAGACTTGTCAGCCAGCCGGGTATGCAGAGCACCAGTATAAGGAGTCCTGAACTTGTTCCAATTAAAAAATGCTTTGCTGGGATTTTTTTGGAGGTGCTCAGTTTTTTTGCAGCAGAACGACAAGTAGCACTGGAGCATAGAAAACTAAATAGTAAATGCAATAAGCACTCATAAGCATTTAATGAAAACCACCAGTTTTCATGTACTTACTGTATGCAAGTGATTTCTTTTCTCATCCATTGAGCTTACCGGGCTAATGCTGAAATGACTGACTTCTGTAGCTTGTTCACTTTTTCTGCAAACAAAACAAAATTTTCTCCCTTTTATTGCAGTTCAAATTAATGGAATGCTGGAAGAAAGGAAATGGAGACACAAACAAGAAAATGTTTTATATTAGGGTTTATCTTTTCATTTTTTGGCATTTTGGGGTATAGGTTTTTTCCAGCAACCTTTTAAAATCAGTATGCTATTTTGTCTTTTCTTTGTAAAAGAGTAACAGCACTGAATCTTTATCATATTGATCGTTTTACAAGTTTTCATCTGGGGTCCAGGATAAAACACAGCATTGTTATTGAATTATTATTTTTCATTTGTAGCCTATTGATTTGCTGCCAGTAACTTACAGGTCAGTTTACAAAAAGATGGGGCATGATTTATTTTTTTTCCTAAAAGATTAGGCCACAATGGGAATGCTTTTATAAGGCTGTCAGATCTCCAGGTTTGTTTTTCCTTCTCACAGGAGTGCAGCGCATTCATAAATTAGTGGCTCAGTTCCACCTGGATTTACACCCGAGTATCCATGACTTTCATATAATTTGTTTGAATAAGTTGCTGTACATAAGTTTATACTTAAACTGATATTTTACTCCAGGGGCATGGTGGTTCTTTCGCTTCTCCCTGTATAACTCAGGCACACTATCACAAAGTTTGTATAGTTACCCTGATGTAAGAGAGATGTGAGGGGAGACTTGATATATCTAATCACAAGAAGCTACCGAGATATAAAATCTCTAAGTAACAGCTACTGAAAATACACATGAAAATTTATTCGCAGCACTGGCCGGGCCTATATTGGCACCGGCAAAGCGTGTCCTTTCTGTGTAGTTCATAGCACTGTGCCATGGCTGCAGGAACGGCACCTGCTGCAAAACCTTTCAGAGATGTTAGTGACGGCCCCTTCCGGAGGGCCAGCGCTCAGGCCAGTTCGGAGCTTGTGGACGTTTCCAGCCCACACCCCGCTTTGAGCTGCAACCCACTTGTCAGTGCATCAGGGCTGGAGGGTTTCCCCGAGTGCTCTGTCCTCCGGTTACATGTGGCCCAGCAAGGGCCCAACCAGGCCATGTGGTTGCAAGAATTTTCATGTCATCACCCAAACCCCTCTAAAAAACGAATGTTAAAATGCCACTGAGAGCACTTAGGACATCAAGGTTAGAAAAGTTTGCAGTAGGCTTTGCAAGAAACCTTACCCAAATTTTCCTAACTGTTTATATCTACTATCAGAGAAAAGCAAGGATTATAACAGTATGTAAAATTGCATGAATATATATCATCTTTTCATTCCTTCAATATAAATCTCTCGTTATGTAATTTATAAGAGCTTAGTTTTTAACTATTCAATGCAAAACGTGTCAAATGCAGTAGACCGATGTGTGTGTATATATATACATATACACACACACACACGCACTCTGGTGTGTTTTACTGTTTTTCTCTGGACCCCATCCAGGACAATCAAACCCACAATGAGCAACACTGGTACTTTCGGTCTACAGTGTCTTGAATTTCCCTGGCATCCTTTCAAAAGCAGCAACTTTGACAAGAGTCTTCTTTATAGCACTCAGTACCTTTTCTGCCCATGAAGATTTCCAGTCCTGGAAGTGGTCTGAAGTTCCACACGTCTGTAGGATTGAATCAGATGCTGAAGTTACACCATGCTCTTGCTAACGCAGATTAATAACTGTCTCAGTTTGGGAGCTTTCATTCTAAATTTCAGGTCGTTCAGTGATCTCAAAAGTCAGGCACTGTCCAAACCAGTTTCTCATTCTCAACGTATCCTGTGACAAGAAAATAATCAAGTAGCTGAAGGTGATGCCTATTTCTTGTAGGAATATTTCAAGGAACATTTTAGTTTCGTCTGTTCTCGTCTCTTATTTGTCTATGTTTTGTTTCTCATTTCGAGACAATTTAGACACAACTATATAAGAGAGGAGAGACGCCAAATGGGATTTCCTGCTTAAAATGGAGTTGTGGAGTCTCAAAATGCACTGTGCCTGCCTGTGAAATGCAAGAGTTGCATGACAGTTCATAGATAGGTAGCTATATATTTTCATATGTATTTATATTAATATTTGGGGGGAAAATGCCCATGCTCAAAGACTTCTGGAAATTGTGGTAATCATTATGGAATACTATAGTGCTATTCACAAGCACAGAAAAAAATATCCCTTTGCCCTCACGGTAGTCTCCATGCCTGTTGCAGTTGAGCTGGGATTTAAAAAAAACTGAAAGAGATTTTATTAAAAATGCCAAATCTTTTAACTGATTACTAAGAAATCTTTGATGTTTATTCATATTTCTAAGTGAAAAATGTCTGACCATTAGATTGAAAACTATCAAAATGTCTAAGTTTTTGTTTCAAGATTTGTCCACCTTTATGAAAACAAAGATGGTTCTAAATGGTCAAAATGTATTATTTCAGTAGAGCTCAGTAAACTTTTCTCTTTCCTTTTTGTCTGAGAGTTTCAAAAGCGTAAGCAATTTAATGTTCTGCTTCAATGTTAATATTTTTTAAATCAAGCAAACAATTTTCCACCAAAGCTGACTTCGACATTAAGAGTCCTGTGAAAGGAGAGCCTTGCAGCTGTCAATAATTTGTGAAAACAGAAGTGCGTGCTTTCCTCCTTTCAGTTATACCCTGCGTGAATGCGAGATTTAGCAAGAGTTTTTCTAAGTTTCAGTATTCAGACATTTAGAAAAGACCCAAACACTTCTTACAATGGTGAAAGTGGGTAGTTACTGCTCATCTCAGATTTGGAAATTGACTGAACCGTTCTGACTGATTTTTCCCAAATTATTCAGGTCTGCCAGAATAAACATCATCCAAAACTGTTACAAGTTGGGATAGTCAAAAAAGAGTCAGTAAGTAGGGTGCTAAATGTACTTCATGATGGGAACTGATTGCCCCCTACAATATATAAGCAGGCAAACACAAAGTCAACATTTCTAATTTTCTTCTTCTAAAACTGGTAATTTAACCAGATTTATAATAAACCTTACTTCACTCTTTAATTCTAAAGAATAAAAAAGCAGTAAGCTCCAAGTACTCAAATGTCTACCTCTAAAGATTAGGGGGAAATAGCCCCTGAGTCAAGAGGCAGCTCCAGCACTTTGATATTAAGCTATTCCTCTGGAATTTGTTTGTTGAATGTGCTTTTTATTGTTTGATATAGCCCTAGTCCTATGCAATGTCAAATGGGTCAGCTCCTGTCAAGGTACAGTGGATCTTTCCACAACCCAGTGGGTCCCTGAAGTGTTACTAATGTGCTTTCTGTTAACTTTGCCATTAGAATGTGAATAATTCATGACAGGTTCCCAAATGATGAATAACAGGTTCAAATCTGTATCAAGGATAAACATACTTATATCAGTTGAACACAATTACTTAATGTTATTACCTAGTAATAAGGCAGTTCCTTCTAAAATCTGTGTATGTAAAGCTCTCTATTTTTTGCGAAGTTATGAAATCACTTTACAGTGCTTTGACAAACATTTCCCTTTTATTCAGTGCTATTACAGGAGAACTGCCCAAGCAAATCAAGTTATCAGTCTGCACATCAGAGCGTTAATCATCTGAGCTTTGCTCCTGCATGCAGCAGCAAACAGCATAGTCATTCATATTATAATAACCTCTGATTTAAGTTCAGGTAGTGAACCAGCAAAACGTTTAGATCTTTGGTTTCTGATCTGAATGCTTACCAGCTCAGATTTTAGAGGATGTTTGATGCTTAACCTTTGTCGATATTGTAACTGTTTATTCTGCACAGCTATTACATTGTTTTGTGGACCTAGGGATAACGTTGCATAAATGTTATCAATGGTCAGTCAAAACTTACCTTCTTCCCATACACAATGGGTAAAACATATGGGTATAACATATCTATATGGGTAGATATCTGGGTATATGAGAATTACTTACATATATCTATATCTCATATCTGTAAGCTGCTTTTCTGGTGTAGAGAAGCCAAAGATTTCATGCTAAATCAAATCATGTATATTAAATGTCAAAAGCCATAAACTTAGGATGAAGTAGGACTTGGAGACTCAATTACTGGATTTTGCTGGACAGTTCTAATTCTTCATGAGTCTTTTGTATGTCTGTTGGTATCTTTAAGGCATTTCTGTGACAATAAGTTATCACATGATGACACAGTAAGTATAAAAACAATCCCAAATTAAACTTTTTAAGAAAGCCTCTGTTAGAACAAGCGCTTCCTTAAAGGAAAATTCATTGTCACATTCTAGAAGCGGCTGAAGTGATGAACAGATGCATGACTGCTGATAGGACATTGTGCTGCGATAATAAACATGTTCTTCAAATTAATGCTTGCACATTCTGCGAGCAGGAATGAAGCCTCCAATCACTGCACAGAGCAACTTCTGAGTGTTCAGTCGTGCTTCTGTTGATACAGAAAATCTGCTATTCAGCAACATCCCAGTATTTGTAGATAAGGCACCCTCATTTTATATGATAACACAGAGTAGTATGGCTGTATTTAAGAAATTCTCTTTGGGTATTTTTCCAACATATCCTTCTTGCATGTTGATTTAGAACGTATTTACAAAATATATACTATATATTCATACCACCCATATGTTTTAATACTTTCACAGTTTATATTCCTGTTCTTTTTTCCTCTAACTAAATACAAGCTGTGTTCAAAAGGCTACTTAATTTTACATTGAAAAGGAAAAAAAAGGTGTCCTAATAGCTTTTTGACTTGGTCAAAGCCCATTAAAGATGGCAGCATTTGCACTGATTTCAGTGGTGTGGTCACATAGCAGGTTTCTGAACAAAAGCTCAAAGCTTAAGTGATGATTTTCCCCGCCTCAGAATTCTGTTCTGTATGTGTCTGGAGGCTTGCAATGAAAGGAGAACAGTTATCTATACTGTTTCTATTTCTTTTGTTATTAACCAAAACGAAGATGTTATTTTTCAGGAGGAAAAATATATTTTAAATGAACAGAAAAGCTTTAATTTTATTATTTGTAATGTAACAATGTGGCTGACAGTCTTTCACCACTTCCTCTGCAGCATAATCTATCAGAAGTATGTCCTCATACGTACCAGCCTCCCAGGATCTGTTAGTGATAGTTTTCTTCTTTCTAGGTGCTGAATATACCCAATCATAACAGGAGTCAATTTAGTTATTATGTTGTTCAGTTGGGTTTTTTTAATTTTTGTTTTCTTTTTTTGTTTGTTTTTTGTTTTTTAATAGTAATTCAGAAAACTATTTGCCAGGGACTCTTAATTAGTTCTCTGAAAATTCACCATGCAGACACTGTAACTACCTCCCTTTCCCCCATGGCATCCATCAGGGTTATTAAATGCCTCTAGTAACACTGCAGTTGTAGGGAATCCTGTTGAGATTTAACAAGTGGCCATATGCCACCCTCTATTAGCGGAAGCAGAGGGGAGCAAGACTCACCTGAAAACCTGTCAAATGTGGGCAGAGCTGCCAGTATACTACATTCCCCCTTTTCTAGCCCGTATTCCTCAGAGATCTTTCTGTAAGGGGAGAAGAGGAAGTAGCTCTACTCTGTGAAGAGATGGCTTCGAGACAGATTTTCCATCAGGAAGGTATCTGGTACTGGCACTCAGGCTACCAGTAATTCCCCTCGTCTCCATGCGTAACTCCTTTGGATCAGGGCAGAAAAGTTCACTGTAGCCCCTGATGCATGAATTTGTGTTTTAAGGGAAAAGGTGGGGCACAGTACAGATGACTCTGCCAGTCTGTGCATTTTTTGGCCTCCGAAAGGCAAGAGAACTAATGAAATACTGTGAAATTAATCATTTTGAAGGATACAGATTTTAATGTGGCTGTGGCTTCTGTGTGCGTCCACAATGTGTGTATATGTAATTTTCCCTAAATTCTTAAGCCATTCATAAATTTTATTCTTTTAATTCTCAACATACTAAGATTTATGTGTATTTATAATTAATACATATTTAATTATAGGCTATTTGATGTTTCATGCAAATAATTTTGCTTTCTTTTCCCTGTCTCCTCAGTATAAAGAACTTGTCTTGGATTTTGAAATGGAGACCTCTGTATAATAGAGGAAAAGGATCTTCACCTGAAGATGCTGAAGGAGACTGTGGATGCTGGCTGCAAGCCTGCACGGTCCTCTGGAATGCAGCGGGAGCTGGGATGCCGTGCCCCACCCAGTGAGGAACCAACTCTTCTTCCCCGATTGAGAACTTCTTGCTTCTTTAAGAGGTTACCAGCCCTTGCATTAGAGAGCCTGACAGCACACGCTTAGAAAATCCAGGAGAAGAACCTAGCACACCCGTGGCATTTAATTTTCTCATTAAATCCAGTGAAGGCCAGGATTTCTTCACAGGTATTTAGAGAAGGATTATGAATCCTGTTCCTCTCCGGTGCATAATGCATCATCTGTGCTTCCAAACTTCGCATTCTTACAAGTAAAAGCCATCTTTGTTCTGCATATACATTTGCAATTGCTTGCAGGACACAGCAATCGGCTATGCAGTAGCTATCGAAATGTAATTTCCTTCTGTACTGTGCAAGCCCTCAGTCTGAAGTGAAACCCCTCCTTCTAAGGAGAGAAAAGCAGTGGCTGTGGGACTGTAGAAACCTCAAAGCTAGAGACCGCTGTGCCTGGGAAATCAGTATGCTCCATATCTTCCAGGCCTCAACCCCCTCCTCCCCTTGGTTAAGGGGAGAAGAGGTTGTGCCTGGCATTCAGTTCAACACATGCCAGATTCTCAACTCTTTACGAACTGGCAGTGTCCCTGAAGTTAAGAGAAACTATAGCTGATCCACGGCAATTTCAACATGAATGTATTCACCTTGCAAGATGGCTACTTTTTTGGACTAAGGTCAGGGTGTGTGGGGGTAATGCATATTAGCTTTTATTCAGAAACTTAAACTGCTGGAAGTTGCAGCTTAGCTTAGCAGTAAATCTGTTGTATTGTCTCTGATCTGTAATGCAGAACCTTTTCTTTTTTTCCCCTACACTCTTGTGATTACTCCCTACAAGAATGTATGATCATCCTCATAAAATTTTCATATCACTTCAGAATTTGAAAACATTTTAGCAGTACCAAAAAGAGCCTTACTTTTGTTCTCTTTTTGGCAGGATGTCTTCCCACAGATGACGTGTTGCCACTTGAAGAGTCGTCTCACAAAAAGAGAAATCAATTCTGTAGTGAGTACTGTTGCTTCTTTTTGTACATTAACTTCTATGTCTCTTAAAAAGAAAGAAATCATGGGAAGATCTGAACATGTAAAGTCATTCATCTAGAGACAGGTATAGCCATCTTTAAAAATTTCTGGATTAGTTCAGAATGATGTAACAACGCACATATTTTATTGCGGAAACACTGTACCAAAGGACCGGTACACTTTTTGTCTTTCGGTGTCTTCAGATCAGGACTTGATGTCTTGTTAAATATGCATATTTTTAACACAAGATACTTGGCTGAAATCCAAGGATACTGGGTGAGATTATTTACCATGTGTTATACAGGTGATGAGACTAAATGATCTAATGATCTTATGCCCTGAAAATTTCTTACTCTACATAATATTCTTGACCTTTTCCTCTGTTATTCATTCATCTGCACTCAGAAAAGGCTGGCATGTGGCTTATTTTACTGATGGCATACTGTGCTTTGTAGGATCATCTTTAATGTGCCGTAATTCCTTACTCAGCCATTACAACACTATTAAAGACCTTAATACAGGTCTTTATATGGTCATTGGAAGGGTTTTACACAGGTTATTATTACTATTATACCATCTTGCACTATCCAGGCAAACACTGCAGCAGCTATTACAAGAAGGGTTACTTACCATCAAACCTATACACAGTAAACTGGTGAAATACCCTTCAGAGGCATAATTCACCATCCACCAGAGCACAATAAAACACCATCTTTCTGATTTTATTGGTTCTGTCTGCTCTCATCTGGTGCCTGAACATTTTATCTGCTCATACTTTTTTTTCCTAATGCAATAAAAGGAGCAGACAGGATTTTGCCCTTTATGTTAAATGTTTTGTCACATTTAGAGTTAAGTAACAGCCACTTTTTCTGTTGTATAGTTTCAGACTTACCAAAGAAAGAAATGTTTTGATAAGCATGCTTTACAGGATTACAATCCATGATTTAATAGGAATAATATTTTCCTAACATCTTGTTTTTCTTTTGCGCTTACATGAACTTTTCTCTCAGTACTGAGAGAGCAAAGTAACACAGTTAGAAATGGAGTGAAGGTCTGCATTTCTTTATGGTAGGTTTGCATATTGAATCAGCTGTCAGGAATCCCTGCCCCATAGAAAATCTCCCATTATATAATTTCCATCCCTCCCACCCCCACCTTGTCTTGCTAGTATCCACAATTACTATGGAAGTGGCTATGTGTGTACATTTTCTTCCACTTGACTGTTTTATTCCCAAGACACTAGCAGCATCTATTAGCTCTGGTCCACGAACCACATTCGTTTACTCGCCCACCTGTTTTTTCAGACAGTGGGCAGACTGCTCTCCCCACTAGCAAGGTAGCGGAGGTGGTGCCCATTAGCTCATGAAAGGTTTCCAGAGCGTGGTAGTGCCCGAATGTAGGTCCCAGCCCACAAATGGTAGCTCCGAGTTGGGCATTGTAACATGCAAGTTTTAGGTCCTGTGTCCTCTAGCTTAATGGGATGGATATATGTGGGAGTGAGATGCCTATATTTCTTCCTGCATTTTAAGGGAAAATTGACACATGGGATGCACAAAAAAGCATTAGGGAAACACCTAATATAATCATATCTGAAACACTGCCCTGAGGAAGGTATGTCTCAACACTTTTTTCATTCAGAATTGTGGCACTGCAGTCTGATGCAAACTGACTTCTGACCACTGGCACCACTTGTGGCTCTGAATCGCCTCCTGAAGCTGGATGCTTAATATCCTCATCTTATAAAAGAAGAGGAGTCAGAGGCTGGTGATGCCCTTTTTAACACACTAAAACGTGAAACAACTCTCCTGGTATATGGATAACCCAAGATCAGTTGCCTCCTGTCTGGAGGAATCCGACGATTCCTCTCGGCTTGCAGAAAGGCAGCAGACTTTTAGCTAGTTGGTGGACACAGTATGTGCTCTCAGCTGCTCCTTCTGAAACTGTTCCACTTCGCGTAATCAAAATCTGAATAACTCAAAATTTATCTGTCCAGGGAGACTCAGGAGGCTAGTGGTTAAGGCACTTTCCTGAGAGAAGGAAGATGTGGATTCCAGTGCCTACATAAATGAAGTTTAAATCATTTATATTAAGAATTCAGTGAGCTGAGATCCTAGCTTTCAAGATGATAGGTCTTTTCAGAAAGAAGGTGACATTCCAAGCACCAAAACAGATCACAGGAACTACAATAAAGAGCAGTGTTCTGCCAAAGCTAAACGGAGAGGAATCTGTCAGGCAGAATGATGGAGCAAAAAGAGCTGTATTATAACAGGCAAAGAGAAAAAATAAAAGTGTAAGAAACAAGAAAAGACTTTAAGGGATGTAATGATGTTTAATGGGGCAGAAACTGAGAGACGAGTGAATTACAAGCCACTGTGATTAACATTTTTTCAAAACAATTTGCAAAAGGTGACAAGTTGTGCATTAAAGGCTTTGATTCTCATTTTTCTCACTCTGTCTGTGTACAAATGTAATTCATTTGATATAATAACCTCTCCTGAATAGTTGCAGGTTGTAGAATATTTTTATAGACCTTAAAATAAGGAAAAAAAGATGATTCTGGAATCTGAAGCATACAGTTCTTTATTGGATAAAGAATAAAATAAAGAGGCATATCTGAACTAAATTTTTGCATGCCAGTTGATGAATCAAGGCCCATGCATCACAGGAGGTCTGAAACAATTTAGCTGAAATCATCTCAGCCTAAGTCTCAACTCTAAAAAATTGTATCAAAATGAAAATCTTTATTCCTTACTCTCATTCAGGGGAGCTTAGACAAGCCTCTGATTTCAGACATTCTCATAATGGGAGTTAAGGGAATTATTTTCTTTGGGAGGCAGAAGTACTCACAGTGCCAAACAGTACCAACTTTGTGTTTTTTTTTCTCCTGTCCCCCTTTCCCCCCTTCCCTTCTATCTGACCTAGTAATGCAGTCTAAGCGAGTAGCAGAAAGGCAATCTACATTAAGATAATTAGTGAGGAAAAAAACCAGTCAATCTTTCAAGATTTGGAGATGATACTTGTAGAAAAACACTGCCTGCAATACAAAACCAGAGGACATCAAACATCCTAAGATATGTTTTCACAAATCAACAAAGTACATAATCTAGAAAAAGAACACATTCCTCTGGACTGTCCCTAAGATGAGAAACTGTGAAAACCTGCAAGCATAAAGTAAGTATGAGATGGTGTCAGTGTAATGTCATCTTCTAGCAGAACAGAAATAACTCAGAAATGTTGGGATGAGTTGTCTACTGCCTTGCACATTGTACAGTCTTTTAATCAAAAAACAGAAGGAATCATTTCCAGCCAGTCTCCAAACATGTCTGATTCTGCAGAATGAGGACTACTGCAGAAAATGGTGCTTTGCCAGTATGTAGATCTAGGGTTCAGCTTGAATTTTAGTTAGTTACTTTTATTTTTTCCTTTTGCATTAAATATATTTGGGCTTGTATCTTGCTTCAGCATGCTTCTGTAAATCCTTAAAGGACCAATGATGGGAGTATTTTCAGGATTTGGCCTTTAGATATTGACAGAGGAGATATATATGCATATTTCCTCATGTTTTATGATAGATCTTGATAGTAATGGCAAGTTTTCCCCATTTTTGTAAATAGTTTAATTTTTAAATGTGTATGACTTAATACATTTACCCTTTCCATAATATAAGATACCTAGGTTAATTCTCTTTATCTAAGTATTTAAATGCTGTTATGTATATTGATAAATGCATTTTGACATTTAAAACCAGTATACTGCAGTATGTTCATAAAAAAAGTGAATGGTGAGTAATAATCCAGGATGTGGTGCTATTAATTTATCCATAGATGCAAAATTATGTGCACTGCTTGACTAACAAGAGAACTTTTGTCTCATGTGGTCAGAAGTAATTCTTTTTCCACATTAGCTGTGTCTTGGGCCTTAGTTTTAGAGATTTCATCGCAGGTGCCAGATTATATGTGGCAGGTTTGTGACGTGGAATATCCTCTAATGACAGCTGTATGGCTGCTACAAAAGTAATTTCAATTAGCACTATGATTAAATGTAAAACTGAAATCCAGTGGTAGTAACCACTGTCTTACTTACTTAATTGTTTAGTGCTCATTGAAGTTTTCTTGAAACTTGCCAAGGAGGTTGTTTGCCTTTGTAAGTTTAACTGGTAAGCCTACACGTACTGAGTGGAATCCAGCTGAAAGATGTCCAGTTTTCTGAGCCTCTAGAAGAAACTTTTTTCACTCACTATTCTTGGAGCAATACCATATGAAAATATTTTTATACAATTGTCATTTAGGATCATACTCAAATACATTGGATTTATGCAATTCTTGCAATTCTCAGAAGCGTGCAATTCAGATAGGATGGTTTTGGCATATGACATTTTCCTCCAAATGTTGTTCCTTGACTACCATGGAACTGCCTCTGAGCTATATGTGGCCAAATTTGGACACTGCATTAACAAAAACCCTTTGTGAACCTCAGTGGAATAACTAGACCAACTTTGAACTTTGCATTATCAAATTATAGCAAAATACATAGGAACATACCCTGTTCTCTCCTTGCAGAGATCCAGCAGTCTCCCACTTCCTGTGACTCCCTACACGTGAATCTCCAGGAACTGCCTGGTCTCAGGAACATACATATGCACTTGCTGCCACATGACGTGTTTGAGCTGTGGCACCCATCTGCAGTTTGAGAGGACTGATCCCTTTTAGTCGGATTTAAAGGGGTTCTTGCCACCAGCTGCTGCACAGCCCTGCAGCTGGTACCCCCCTCCACAAGACCTGCACTGGGCTTGGCTAGTTGGCCGGCTGCAATCAAGCCAAGCAACTACATCTGTCTCTACCCTGTAGTGATTACTGAGTGCTAGCTCCAGTAATTAGTTCAGAGTTTCAGCTGTGCTGGCCTTGAAATTCAGAGAGGAAGACGCATCTTCCTGAGGATGTTTGGCAGCACAGTGAGGATATGGTTGTTCATGGTAAAGGAAAACTGTGCTATATATCAGAAAATGAGTAGTTTGAGTTCACATCATATTTTTGAAAGGCAAAGAATCCAAGTCCATTACCTCAGGACTGAGCTTAATGACAAGTCCGTATAAATGTCTTCTATAAATTAAAATGCATTGAAATGCTTTGTTGATGGATATGAGCATTAACAAACCCATTTGTATTTTCACAGACTGCTTATTTGCTTTTCTAACCATACTAAAAATCCAGATCAATGGGTTTTGTTATATAATTTATATATATTTACATCAAAATGCATGGAGAGATCTGAGTATGCTGCTGTTAAATTAGCCTAGATTTAGTAAGTACTCAGAAGGCAGACTGGCCAAAACATACGCAAAACATTGTGATTAACTATACAAGTATCTCTTCAAATCAAAACAGCTCATTCTTCTGGACACATCTTTTCTCACACTGCAAATGCCCAGGGGCATAACACAAATTAATTGCACGGTAACTGTTACAGTGCTCTCTTTAAAATTCCTTTAATCATTTTCTCTTCAGGTTCACAAGGGTGCAAAGGATCAACAAACAGAGTAGAATAAATGAGTCAATGAGGACATAAAGTTAACTTCTTTATATAGTTTAACCAAGGACCCCGGCCAGCTTTGCTGCCCCTGGAACAGAATCTTTGGACTTTTGATGGCTTTGCAGCATCAAAACCTTCCCTGGTTTTGTTCCCTACCTTTGTATGAAGTCCTGAGTTTTGCTGGTAGATTACAGCTTTTAATGAATGAAAATCAGAATGGAATTCAGCTAATGACTTTAACCTTTTCCTGCTATAGGTGCAATATTGGGTTAAATTAAGTGGGGAAAAGCTGAGCTCTAGTCAAGTCAGCAGGAGCTTCTCTGTTGACTCTGTTAGGTCACTTTCCATGCATTGCCCTGAGTTTTAAAGAAAAAGTTTCCCAAAATCTTACTTTGAGATTGATTCATGATGCAAAATATTTAGTCATGTAGTGCATGATCCCATTTAAACAATCTATAATGTCTTACCTTTCTATTACAATAGGGCCACATAATTATCAGTGAAGAAACCTGAGTTGCAGATAACAATTACAGGTAATGAAATCCGCTCTGTTCATTTCAGCAGGATTGGGATTTCACCCAGTATAATATTGTGTGTACAAGATCACGGGCCATGTATGGAGGGATGTGTAGAGTCTTCATGTATAAAGAGGATTTTTTCCTGGGTTTATTATGATATCTGGACAAATATTCAACTTCCAGTGGGGGTTAACAAGTCCTCAGGAGTCAGTAATCCCATTAACTGTAATGAAACCATACCCATTTTCACTGCCTGGACATCAGGTTTATCCTGTACATTTATTGTACTATTACGCTTATTATTTGTCTGTTGACTAATTCAGTGCCTGCATAGTCCCAATCATGTATGGATGGTTGTTTTGAAGTAACTGGCACAAGAAATGTGCTTTTTCCAAAGAAATATCAAAAGCAGTATCAGTAAGCTACCAAAAATATGAAAGGATAGGACCAAGAGTGGCAGCTGAAAGCAGCAGAAAAAGTCAAGGCAGTCTGAGTTACCAGAGAGCACAGCTCTTCTCTGGAATTGTAAAAAGCCAAGCAGTGATTCATTTACTGCTTTTGGCAAATGCTCACGGAGGGCACGGGGCGTATTTGTACCGGCAGTGAGTTCACAAAATCATCAACAAGATACCTCCGGAAGGACATCTGCAGCCTGCTGCATACAAGGCTGCATTTAGTCACAGTGGCCTGGCAATCTGAATTTTCAGGCTTAGGGCTGACAATAGCATTTTCTAATACTTTCTCGATACAGGTACTGATAAATTCATGATTTATGACTGACCCAAATGCTTGTTCTCCACAGTAGGGATGGGAACAAATATAGCAGTTAAGCCAAATAATAAAAGCAGAAAAGAAATGGTGCCAACTCTCCCCTGTTTACTGTGACCTTTAGAAAGCAGGTATCAGATAGACTTTTTTCTTTCAAAGTATATTTAGGAAAGGACAAGGTAGTTTAGTATTTTTATGTGTGACTTGAGCAGGTCAGTTAGCTTTGATGAACCGCTCAGTGGGGTGGAAATATAAATGCACTAGCCTGTAACTTGTGTGCCTGAGCTGAGGATTTCTCCCAGGGACCAGCGCCGTCCGCGCTCCAGCCTCTACTTGGGGACCTCTGGTTTTGTTTGCCTCACCTGTGGGGAATGAGGGTGTAGCCTTTTGGTTTTTTCAGACTGGCTCAACAGGGAGATGCTTACTGTTCAAATTACAAAAAAAGTATCACTTCCTTATAGGAGGAAGGAAAAAAGGGAGAGACAGAGAAGGAGAGAGCTAGAGAGAAGGGGGAAAAAAAGCATGTTTCCTTTGACTGTGTGGTAACCGAAGAGGTGACTGAATGAAATCCTGACAGAGCGAGAAGAGAGCAAGGTCAGTATCTCAAGGGATAACAACAGCAGATGGCCATAAGCACAAATTAAGAATTCTACAGATATGAATTTTACTTTGACCCTTTGAATTTTTAGCATAATTTGCACTGCAGTTTATTTTCATGGCCATCGGGAGATTGGTGAAAGGCCATATTGCTCTAGAGGGAATATATTTTAATGTATACATACAGTGAGGTATTCAGTGATATCATTAGCATTAAACCAACTCATGTCAGATCAGCTATGTCTACTGGGATGACAACAATAAAAAAGCTACCTGATCGTCTCTTATAGCTGATAGGCAAAAATGCCCTCTCCTTTTCCTTGTATAAGTATAAGCATGTGGCTACATCTCCTGGATGGAGGTTGGACATCTCTTATACTTTAATTTAATCAAATGTTTATTTGCTGAATGAAGATTTTGAATGGGGAAGCGAGGAGAGTTTGGCTTTGAATGAGAAGAGGAAGAGACATTTCTCAGTAACTGTGGCTAGCTATTACAGAAATAAATATTGACTATGCAGTCATTCTTGGCAAAAATAAAAAATCTGAACTTAATCATGGTTAATAGGATATATGCGTAGATGCACATTTAAAACATTTGCATTTCAAGCACCAGAGAATACTACTACTCCCTAAAGAAAAGCTGATGTGGCATAAGAAATAGTTAGGCAAACTGTTATTCATGTTTACATTAATTATGTATAATTGAACAACCAATGTTGCAGATTTTGTTTCAGTTGACAACCTTTTGAGGTTTTCTTCTGCTATGTTGTGCTTATTTTAATTCTGCTTTCATATGGGTTGAAAAATAATAAAAGACAGCCTCGGGTAGGACAGCAGCAAACAAATATAACTGTCTATGGGAAATGACACTCACACATCTCTCATTGATCCTTGAAAAATTAGATGAGTCCCAGACTTACTTTAGGATTTATCTGCCCTGGTTGTGCTAATGCATTAGGGCATTCTGAAAGTGCCCTAAAGGAACAAAGTCCCCGTCCTGTCTCCTCTTCATGGCCGGGGCAAAGAAGAACAAAGTTAAGTATCAGACTTAATTGCTTAATAAACCAATCAACCTGTAGGAGAAAAATGTTTTCTGCCACATCACTTGAGGACAACAAAATTATTAAGATTAAAAAAAAAAAAAAACCTTTGAGTGGGCATTGCCAGAAATGGGACAGAGGTAATCTTAAAACAGTTGTTCCTTCTTGCCTGTAGGGTCTTTCTAATCTCTGAAGACAACTAAATTAACAGAAGATTCAAAGAGCATTCATGCACCCTAAAGCCAGCTGTTTGCAAAACCATGAAAACCCTTATTGATACAATTTATTACAAACTCTTTCCTGAAGCAGAAAAAGTGACTCTGCATTTATTTATTTAACCCTTTTGCCCTTTAAGTGAGATTTTCTTTTGTCTTGCATGATCCCAGTGAAGAGCAAAGGGGGCAGCAATGAGGCTTACTTAATATAGCCTCAGTGCCTTAACGGTACTTAATCCATTTATGCAGAAGCAGCATATTCAGGCTCACTCAGCTTACTGAGGATAACTAAAGCACACACTGAAAGGGAAAAATGCCACTTGGCCATTGTCACATGTGCTTCACAAATGGTCCCTATTGAACATAACGCATAGAGTTCTCATGCACAGAAAAACATAGCCAAATTGTTGCGAGGAAGAGAAAGCCAGTGGGTTTTTTCCAAGAAACCACTAAAATGTGAAGGCAGGCTGTTCTCGATACTGCTTTCCAATAAATGAATGTGATGGATACTAGAAATGACAAGACCAAAATACAAATGGGCTCAGGTGCCTGAATGGACCCAAGTTAAGGGACTAGACTGTGCAGGGAGCACAGTCTTTGCAGCTCATTGCTTTGCAGCATAAAATTCAGTTCTCTGCATGAGGCCAGAAAAAGCCCGAGCAACTTTGAAGACATATTCAGGCCTAAAACATGTGTGTGAAATAGCACCCACTGGGCCTGGTGTACCACATTCCTTAGGTTTTAAGGAGCAGAGAAGCAGCCCTGTGAGGTTTGTGTGCTGCACAGGCCCTGAGCTAGGCCTCGCCGAGGCTCTGTTGTGGCTCTGGGCTGCCCAACTACACCCCTACGGACTGTGCAAATCTCCTGCTGATTTATCCTGGTCTTTGTAAGTAAGTGACATAATGGAAGTAAGATTTTGACCTCTGGAGAATCATCCCTGCCTTTGAGTCATCAGCAAGTGCAGGGGTAAACTGAAAAAATATTTTGGAGTCCCAACATTACCTATGCCATGCCACTGCAATACAGTTTAAACTAACAATGTTCACATTAAAACTAGCTTGTGAGGATTGTATTTGTGCTCTCTAGAGGATCCAAGTTCACATCTCTACAGTAACATTGTAATGTATGTTGTTATTAAGGATGAAACTCCATCCCCTTTCTTAAACAGCATCTTGTAATGCAGTCTCCTCCATTCAGAGATGGGGTTTGCAAAAGAGTGAGTATGAATTACTTCTGTAGCACTCACTCACCTTTTACAGTTATCAAGCATTTCCAGAATGTGACTAAAAATTGTGAATACAGAGATGTGTCACAAGGTTAAACCAGCTTTGAGTGGCCTGCCTTGAAAATCCTCCCCTGGCTCTTCTCTATTGTACATTTTTAAATGCTTCTCACTTACAAGACATCTTCCTTTTCTTTTCGTGACCTCTTTTCTCTTTTCAATTCTAGCAGCATTGTCTTCACTAGAAAGTAATGCTAGTAAAGCTTCCCCCCCCCCCCCATTTCCTTTTTATGACCGCGTATCAGCCAAACACAAGGAAAAAGTTCCCTCTTGCACTAGTGCCCTGCCTGTAGATTACCAACTAGCAATGAGCAGAGCCTAAGTTGTGTGTGAGCTGCTCTCTGGACACTGTTGTGGCACTTCAAAGCAGCCTTCAAGCCAACTTACCTGGGCAGTGAACAAGCACCCTGATGCTGAGGAGAGTTTTTTGGTGGCTGAGGGCTGTGGGGGAGAGGCCTCACACGGGGTGAGCAGTGTGCGTGGAGGGACAGGTCGGGGCTGTCCGCTGCTTGCCACCATTCCGCCCGACCTGGACTGGCCCTGCTTTAATGCAGCTATCGATCCCGAGAGGGACTGAGGCTCATAAACTAATATTTCTGAAATCAAGAATCTTCAAAGTGTTTCTAATAACATACTACATCACTTGTCGCTTCTTACTCAGTGCAAGTGAGACAGTTTCTGAGATGGACAATGAAAAGCAATACATAAAATCTAAGACAAATGATCATAAATTGCCCTGTTGAGAAACCAGATCATATATAATTTAACTGAGGTACAAGGTCATTCTAAATACATTAAATATAACAGCACAAAACAAACAGCCAAGGCAGATCCTCCTGTCACTGTGATATTAAGATAGAAGGATTACATACACAAAAAATACATATATTTTTAATTTTGGTGGGGAGATGTTGGTAGGTATATTATTAGCCTCATTTACTATTATGTTAAAAAAAAGCAGTAGTGATTTGGCACATATTTGAGGAAACTAAGCTGTAAATACCTGCAAAATATTTACAAAGGTTAAGTGTTCAGCAAATAGAAAGCCTTATCTTTCTAAGGACATCTCATGCTAGTAACCTAGAACTGAAGCACTGAAGTCATCCATCACTATCAAGAATCTTGAACTCAGCCTATTCTGAAGCATACAACAATGATTAAGATTAAGGACAGTATTTAATAAGAGAAGAAGAATGGGAGCTATCATCTATATTAAATATTGGCAGAGTAAACATTAGAGAGTGCTGGCTATTTTATCTTCTTTAACAGTTGAAAAGATACATGTGCCTGTTTTCAAAACATTGTTCCCACAGAACATGCTTGTGTATTTTCAATCATTCATGCAGATTTTTTTTGATGTAGCTTTTTCCTCAATGTTTGAAAATGAACTTTGCAAGCTTCCAGTATGTTAGTCTTGTTGTTATAATATGAAGAAAAATTGAAGGAGAAGCTGATAGTAGTATTTTATGTTTTAGCAGAATTTTATGTTTTAGCAGAACATTTAAGGCTGGCTACCTGTAAAGTCCATCTAAGCAAAACTGCAAACACTATCTTCATTCCATGTCATTGCTGAAGCAGGGAAAATTCACTACACAGTTGTGCATATATAGGATACGCACCATATATGTAAAAGAAGACATTAACGCATAACACACATTTCAGAGAAGATTGGGTTGCGTCACATTTGGAAACCAAGCGGCTGGAGATTAATTATGTGGCACTCTGATGAGATATGACACATTTGAAATTTTCTGAATGTAAATGATCACAGTGTTTTCTTAGTAAGAAAAAAAATGCCTTCTAAATCAGCGCTGTGGTTTTGTAATTGTATGTAACAGAATCATTCTGAGAGAGTCTGGTGACTACACTTAGCCACCAATATTTATACCGTCTTTGATACAAAGTTAGTAATACAAACACCCAATAATGAGGTGGGTGGTTTGATGGTATACAATTTTCCATACTATTCCACATGTTCACTTAAAGATGAGCACAAAAGTAATGCAAGGTTTTTCAGTATTTGAAATTTAAATATTCCAAAATGTGATGGAGGATGCCATCTCCCTGGACATATCTTCCCCCTCCCGAACTCCACAGGTTTACCTGGGCAGACAACGCAGGCTGAGCTTTTACTGGTGCTTGAGGTATTCTCTAGATGCAAGAAAGAGCTGTATGTTTCCTCTGTTGCTACTATTGCAGCAAACCTCCTTACTGCAAGGAAAGAAATTCAGTAAGACTTCCCTGTTGTCCTTAATTCTATCTGATTTTCAGTCTAACTTTAACTAGTTTTCATCCTGTAAGATGTTTTTATCTTCATCCAAACATGAAATACATATTTCCTTTTTTCTGTCTCCTTTTAGAGGAAATCTTGGCTTCAGTCTGACCAGCGTAACCCATGATTCCCTTCTCCCACCATAGAAAACCCACATCTGCTTTTTTCATCTTTCCCTCCCATTCAGTGGTTTTCAGATCACTCCATTCCTCTGCAGTGTCTCATGGCACTTGCAGTGACTCTGTCTTGGAGGTATACACTGAGACAGATGCTTTGAAAACCTTGAAGAATCAGCCGTCTTCCTGTTAGGGCAATTTCTGCTCGAGTTCACCAGTCTGCTCTTTCCATATTTTTCCTAGCCTAAGGGTCTGCCAAGTGATAGCAACCTACATTTCATTTAATTTTAAATTTTTCACAATATTCAGCATGCATAGAAAGCTGAAGAGAAATTCAGAGCTTTTTGTATAAGTGGAAAGAAGAAGTAATGCTGAGAAACATTATTTAAAAGTCTTAAGATAAATTATAATCCTCACAGCTTCACTATGTTTAAAAGATGTCTGTTAGTCCAGAATTGCACCCAGCATAGACTACAGAATAACTATATTTTCTTTCTTCAATGGGATGTTTCTTCCACCACAAGTGCTGTTTTGGATTGTAATATAAGATCATCTTTTAAAATTTTTACAATATTCTTGATGAAACCAGAATCAGAATGTTATTAGTAGCTCAAGGCCCTATCTAATGTAAACACTGCTATGTTAGAAAGTATTACTAAGAAAGCATAAGAGACAATATTTAAAGTTTGCATGTTATGTTATCTTAAGTTTTCCCATGTGTGAACACCTCCCTTAAGCAAGTGGTGGTGTGATGAAAACTGATTGTTTTATTTCAGAATTTTGAGGTGGCATGCTATAATCAGTCTGTCAAATTCTCTCCCAAAGTCACATTGAATTTATTGTTTCCAGTAAGCTGAGAAGCGCGAGACTTCTGCAAGCCAGTGTGAGATGAGGTGCCAGAGAAAAAGTTCAAAATAACCCAGATGGAACAGTTTTAAGAGGGGCTGTTTCTTTCAACATCTAAAAAGATCGGATGTTTACTGCTTGAAATCAGCATTTGAATTTCTGTATGAGAGGGTGGGAAGGCACTTCGGCATTTAATTTATCTCAGTGCCCATAGATGAGAAAATTCAAGAAGTGGTAGTAGAAGTAGTTTAAGAAACCTGAACGGTTGCCAAAGGGAATAGAACTTACAGCTCTTGCTAGCTTCTTCCAGCTGAAAATATACCCTTCATCAGGAAAGAAAAAATAAGTTTGGTCTTAAATGTTTTTATCAAACCATCTAGGATTAAAAGAAACAATAACAAGAATTAATTTGGGATTCAACAGCTCTGGAGCACTGCAAAGCATTTTTCCCTACCATTTAGGGCATTACCATGCAAAAGAAATATGCTGTGTAGAGCTATATGTAAACAAGATTTATATAGCTACATAAAACCAAGCTTTTTTCCCCTCAAAAATCTTTCCTTTTTCTAAGCTTTTCAGGAAAATAATATAGAGCGCAGTAGCTCCATTTTCACCACAAAACGTCAGCACCCTTTTTAAAACAGACACCCACAAGTAGGTTATCTATTACTAAAATACAGTTGAGAAACAAGAAGCATGGTCTTGCATTTACTGGTAATGCTTCAAAAGGCAGCTGATCACACGATGATCTTGCTTACACCGTTCTTACAGTGGTTTTAAATACAATCACAAGAATCACTTATTGTTTCCTTAATATTTCTTCAGTGAAGAGCTGCTTTTGAATCAGTACAGGCAGGAAAATATATATGGGCAGTAAGAACTCAGAGGAGGTTATCATCAGATGACAATATATAGCTCAGATAGGAGCAACAGGCTAATTTGAGGTTCACAGACTCTGGCTGGCTACAATCAGTGGTGATGGTAGAAACAGCAACTCCTGCCTTAGTGATTGCTGGGCAAAAGGTTTGTGCGTTCCTTGGGCACGACTTCATTTCTCAGGCAGAAATATAGCCATGCAGACCCGAAACATCTTTTTAGGCTTCTCCGAGGTTGCACACAATAAAGGTAGCACTACCCAAAATACCTGACCTAATATGCCTGTGTAAGATAGTCGATAGCTGTATGTGAAGTCAGTTTAGTGCATCTGGAAAGTGGTGTATTCTCTATTACATAGCATGATGCCATGTTTGTGCTTCTAACTGAAAAATCTTGGCCAGAAATACAGCAGCCGTGCCTGTCATCGCGACTCTGGCCCCCAGGCCTATGCATGCTGCTCTCCCACTTCTCTGGCACGCTTGTGCAACCAAAGCCTTTGCCTCCTCCTTCCCAGCCCTCTATTGCACAGTCCATCCTTTCCAAACTAGCTCCCCTAAACCCAAGCCTCTACTAGCCTCAAGATAGCCCACTTCACCCACCATCCCGTGTATCAGGGGACAGACATCGGCCTGGCTCAGCTACTGCAGGTACCAGGCCCAGAGCTGGAGGCACAGACTACCGCTTCCTGCTCTAGCTGGCATTAGCCAGGCCGTGGCTCGTGTAGAAACGTTATCTCACCTCTCCAGAGCACCCGCTAGTCTGTGCCACTCCGACGTGCTTCGTGTGCCAGCCACGCGCACCGCGGATGAGCCTCTGCACCTAGGACAAAGTTAACGGCACGAAGGTCAAGGGCAAATTCTCTGATCTGACTCCTTGAATTGTTTATCTTTCCAAAGTCATATGGCAATAATGTGGTTCCCTTTTTCAAATCCCAGGTAACCTTGTCTTCCTTTTAACTCGCCAGCCCTCGCGCTCCTAGTTGATACGGATCCTACATTTCCAGAATACACTCCAGTATCACCAGTACATTCCAGTTCTGAGTTTTACTGAGGAGCAGGTGCACAAGGACTTGAGTGGATAAGCTCTAGGTATGCGGATGCATGAAAGACAGTCTGAAAACCCTTTTCTTGTCCATGTTAAAAGGCACTTCACATCCTGTAGCCTCAGCTTCTAGAAGCTGCCCAAGAGATCCTTTAGTTCAAAAAGGAAAAACAAGCAGTGACAACAAAAATGTGGGTCTGCTGCCTGCTCGGCCAGGGCAGAAAGACGTGCGAGGGGGTGGCTGACACAACCTGAGCTGCACAGCCCATGGGCCTTGTCAGTGCCGTGCTCAGCCACCCACTGCAGCATTTGTCTTCCGTGGGCTGCGATCGGCAGGAAGGATCTGCTAAGTGGCCAAAGCAAAATGCTGCGGACTTGTATTCACATGTTGGAGTCTTTTGGTGGCATCTCTCCTCTGCAGTGCAGCAGCTGTGCGGCAGCTGGCGTTGGGAAGAGGAGCCGGGCTCCTCTAGGAGGACAGATGCGACTAGACCACGCAGAGACTGGCATTGGCTGTGTTAAGCTGAGCCAAATGGGCTGGCAGCGGCACTGTCTGCGCGCTGTGCTCCTTAGGCAAGCAGGCTTCTAACTCGCTGTTCTTTAAGCGGCATTAAGTCACTGGCCTTCCTTAAGGGTTTAATATTCATTTGACTTAAAAAAACACAGCAACTGATACCCATATGCATAATGTAAAATAACTGCAGTATCTGCAACCATCAAAACAAAGATAAACAAAGTTGTTTGCCTTTACTGCTTTTATATAACTGCATATAACTAAGATTAATAACAACCGCTAACATTTTCCTCCTTGCAACTCCAGGCCAGTATTATGCTACTAACTAGATTTCAAAACAGAAGAAGATGAAAGTGATAAATTAAAAACAGCGTCTAATCTTTGCATATTTAGCTTTCCATTACAGAAGGCCCTTTATATAAATAAAGACCACATGGTCTGCTACTGTATTATCCTGAATTTTGTCTCACTCTAATCTCATTACCCTAACTTACATCTAACCTGTTTTGCCTTTCATGCTAAAGCCTGCCATCATCCTTTGTCATGGGACACATTTTAATGAAATACAGAGAATGGCAACACAAATTATATTCTGTTCTTACTGAAATAAACAGTATGATCTAAAGTTCATAATTTTGGGAGCTGAAGCTGTAAAAAGAAGATGATACAATTCATGAGGTAGTTTTCTAAATAATGAATAGTGAGTTGGAGGCTAGCTGCTGTTCCAAAACTCCTGAATTTTCAGAATTCAGGATCAATAAATAGCTGTATGCCTTAAGAAAATAGAAGTACTGACAAAATATATTTTCGAGCTAACAATATAGATAATGAGAGACAAAAAATAGACTGTAGTTTTGGCATGGGCCTGTATGTAGGCACTTATGTTAAAAAAAAAGCATTCAGCTTTTTCTTAGACATTCTTAATCCTTTTCCTCTTTTTTTGCATAAGGTGACAGTTTTCTGTAGATACCTATGTAGCACAAATGTAATCTGGTTTCTCTGATGTTCATTTCTATAGGGTCTAACTATTCTTGTTAAGGAGAAATTGCATTAAAGCAGGGGAATGAGGGGAAAAAAATCTCTTTGCTGATGTAAAATTAATTTGCATATTAAATATTTTGATTTCTAGAGCTTCCTCCATCCATAAGTAGCCGATCACCATTGTGTCAGATGTTCTGCATAATGTTCACAGACTAGCCCTTAGCTTTCCTCAGAAGTTCAAAAGTACCTAAGTTCCCTACTGTGCAGGCCTGACCTGACAGACTTCTCTGAGGAACTGCTGGCTAATTGCTTTTCTCTTGATCAGATTTTAAAATGGAGCTTTTCTTCTTCCAGTCTTCACCTCTACAGAAATGTGTATTGTTGCAAAAATGTCAAAAAAAAGTAAGTTGCTGCTTACGCTTACTTTGCCCTTTCTTAACACAACAGGAAATGGCAGTCCATCAGAAAGGGGAGAGGGGTTAAAGCATCTTATTTCTAGTTTTCACTGGTCTTGGATCAACCTATGTGTCATTTTAGATCTTCCTGATATGTCTGCTTATTTCAGTGGAATCACAGCAATGTGCAGTTAGAATAAAGCAGAGGTGAGCTAAAGCCCAGCTGTTTATATGAACTTTCAAACTGTTTGCCTCATTGGGAATTGCCTTAGCACTCTGTTCACTGTACCATCTGATGTCAGAGTAGGATTTGATTCAGAGGACATTTAAAGGTTGTGGAACAATTCAGACCTGTCCAGATAATCATTTAACATGTGCAAGGTGAAAATGTTAAGTTTGCATACTTGTGCAATATGCTGTTGGCCTAGAAAGGGCTCTTTTACATTTGGATGTCCCTCATCACATCCTCTTTTTTTTTTTCTGATGGGAAATGTTATCTGCAGCAAGTTTTGGCATTTTACTCAGAGAAACCCCAGGAGCTCTACAGATTATTTTCAGTCTTGAAATGCGTGACTCTCTTGCCTTGCCCATACAGGTCAATTTTAAGACGTTTGTACACTATATTCCACACATTCCAGAAATACTGGCCTTACTGGACATCATTTCTTCATTTGCTGCAAATCCAATGTATCTTAGAAACACTGGCCTAACTGCCCATGTGTAACACAGTGAATTAGAGGCATATTTCTGTCCAGGAAATCCCAAATGGAAATACGCTCGTCCTAAGTATAGATGGAAGAGGAGGAGAAAGTGACTGTTTCTCATCCTGATGTTCAGGCATCAGTGATGCAAAACCTGCCAGCCACAGTGCCTAAATGCAGTAATGCTGTTCGCGCACCTACTCATGGGAAGGCATGCTTACTTTACACGAAGCAATCTCATAACAATTGTCTTTCTAGCAAAAGCCATTAGGTAATATCCGGGATATTCAGTTTTATCCTTGCTGTAACTCAAAGGTGCCAATTTCCAACTGACCAGCTTCTCCAAAATGTATGTTTAGGCCCAAAGACTGCCCGTAATCCATACTGTAAACCAGCTGAGTGCCTGCTCAAAGCCTATATTTCTCACTGATTTCAGACAGACTGGAGTATGGCCCTGCTGGAGGTTGCTCCTGCACAGCTCATCAGCAATAGCTGCTCCATCTCACAGCGAGGGACGGGCCCTCCCTGGAGAAGGTGTGGGACCCTTTTATGTGTCAATACAAGACAGTATTTATTTCACACCCACAACGTTGATAAATGCAACCTGCTTAGAGCAATGTCATTTTTATAGTGATGTTTCCAACCTGGATGCTGGGTAAATCAGACAGCATATCCCCAGCTTTAAAGAAATAATTACTTACATCTAAACCTTTACTGTTATCACGGCCATGAACAAGACAATTTGAAAACACAAATATTGTTTGGAAAACATTGTACCAAGTATCTAGAGCTTAACAATCTGATCCAATAAGTACCAAGTGGTTCGATTTTTAAGTATAAAAATTTTTCATCTGGTAACAGCAATATAAATCTGGAAAACTGAGGATGTGGGAATCACAATATGCTTGGCTACCTTCACATCACATCACACCCTGTAGCTCCTCCAGAGAGGGGAGCACTTTACATAACTACATTATCTCATCTAATCTGAGGTGTTGCCTGCTCAAATGGTATTTTGGTTTGGCCCATGACCTTTCAAATATTTGAAGGTGAGGGCAAATACCTCAGGGATAAACAAAAGTCTCTTGAAAGACAATATATTTATTTCTTTACTACAAGCTAAATTAAATGATCCTTTTATCTTTACAGCTTACATTTTCTTCTACTGTACTTACTTGGATTTTTGCTCTTTGATTTTTGCCATTCTTGGCACATTTAACTTTCACTATTTTAATCCTCTGTCTCTTCCAGGCTGCTTCTGGTTCAGCTCACTTAACAGTTAGAATTAAGCATCCTTTTCCAGTTAGCATCATTCTTAATTGTCACGGGAGGATGAATTCACACCTGTAAACAAGCAGGGATTTGTTTGCCATGGCCAAGAGGAACACTCACCTGTGTATACGTTTCCAAGTGTCAGCTGATAGTTGATAAGGCTTTGTTTTCACAGAGCTCACAGCTCACTTGCAGTACAACATTTGGGAAGCTGGGAGCCTGTCTTAATGATCATTGCTCATGCACATGGTTGCCGGAAAATCATTCATGAATATTGAATCCAATTATTATGAACAGGTGCAACCAAGTAACTACATTTCATGCTCACTGAGATATCACAAACACTTAAATTTGATAAAGTTAATACACAAATATACACTCTGGTACACAACAATAACTTCATGTGCATTCATGAGAATGCAAATACAGTGATCATGAGTCTCAGTTTTGAGGTTGTGATCAAGATTCATTTTCAGTAATTTCAAACAATTATTTCACCTCATTGCTTAATTCTTTCTACAGCTGGGAATCCAATAAAGGAAGAAAGTACATAGTTCCTTGTAATCCCTTTCTTGCTAAAACTGAGACTTGTTTAGGTCTCTGGGAGAAAGAAAGGAAGAGAATGGTTCCTTTCAAAAATCTTGCAAAACAGTATTGTTCTGCACTTTCTAATTGAAAAAAGCATTTTAGAAGGACCAGGTCCCAAGTTCCCTATAGAGCTAGGCCAAAATTCAAACATGCGCACTTACCTGAGCGTGTTTGGGTCTAGCTACTTGATCTTTACAGACAGCTGTGTTTCCTGGCGTATAGAAATGGTCAACAGCTTCTTGGCTGCGAAAGGCAACCCACAGGAATCAGCCACCACCTGCGTCAGGTTGTGCTCATCAGCAGCTTCATAACTTATAGCTTTAAATATTTTCCATCATTGCTAAAATCAGAAGTCCAGAATGAGAGACTAAGACACTAGCAAGCCTTTTTCTAATTTTCAGCCCAAATTGTTTTATAGCTAGTTGTTCATTTGCCAAGGTTGTCTTTCATCTTGTATACTTCTTTCTACAACATATGTACCAAAAAAAAAAAAAAAAAAAAAAAAAAAAAAGCATAGCCCTTTTTAGCCTTCCTCTACTGAGCTAAACAAGCCAAGTTTTGAATGTCTTTTAGTATGACGGACTTTCTTGTCTACTTAAAATCCTAGTAGCTCTTCCCAGCAAATATTCTAGTTTGAAGTAATCTTTCCTGGACAAGGGTGACCTGACCAGACTGTTGTTCAGCGCCATTAATGCTTTTTGATGCAGAAGCACAAATGGTGAGTTGCATCTACTGCTCTGCTGTGATTGCACATTGCCTTCATGAGGGAAAGCTGTCTTTATGGAAATTGGGCTCATTATTTTTATGCTTCATAGTTTCTACTGAAATTATTTTGACCAGAAATAAGAGTGTTCAGCATCACTGAGCAGAAAGGAAATGTTCAGCAATCCTGACGTTGTAGAAACTGCAGTTGTTGCTGACCTGTGGCCTGAGGTGAAAGTTATAGTAACAGCAATAATAAAACAACAATACTAATAGACACTAATAATATTAGAAAGTGCTTCTTTCTATGTTTAGGGAAAATCTATATAGTCAATTTTTGAGTTCCATCCTCAGTACTCACTCAGTTTCTATATGTAATAATTCCTTATACATTCCTCAGAAGGCATCTTCATCAGTTCAGTCTTTTAACTTTTGGGCACTATTCTACCTCATTATTTCCAAGGTGAGAGCAGGGAAGTTTGCAACTGGCCATCAGTGAGCTCCACTCACAATCGCTCTTACTCCTTTCACTTGTTTTACCAGCCGGGTTTTGGGGGGGCAGGGGGGAACTGAAGCGTTGTATGACCTATACAAGGACTGAGAGTGGCCCGAAGAGACCTGTTTTTGATGAGTTCTGGTTATGTAAAACCAAAGTTAATTACGGTTTTCTCCAAACATCAAAAATTAAAAAAAAAGGGACAGAAGCTTAAGCCAATTTAAGCAGATTAAGGTTTGCTCTTCAAGGTTTTGGTTTTGACATGCATCTAAGCAGTATGGAAACGCAGACTACGAATACTTGCAAGTGAATACACAGAATAGTACTTTGAGGCTGATCTCATTCCCACATCAGAATCACCCCCTATTTTGTAATTGCCTTAAACAAGGACAGGAACTCACTTTAGAGGCTCAGTACTGTCTAATTAGGCGACTTGGAGTTCAACTGTTTGCCTTTCTAATATTTAGTGGGCATCTGCTGGATGGCTGTAAGATCACACCTTTTAAACTAAACTTAGTGGAATTGCTCAGAAGATGTTGTGTCTAATTTTACATTTTTATCATCTTTCCTACTGAACATAGCGCTATTACCCATATGTCATGTGCTTATTGTTCTGGAATAATGCAGACCAGAGGACTGACTCCCCACTGTGGTACTTCATATTTATGCTGCTGTAATATGATGTTACATCCATTTAAAACTGGAGTAGTACAGTGGTGAATGAGGCTATCCATACGTTACTGCAGCCTTCAACACATCTTTTTTATAAATAAAGAAAAGCCAACTCACAGATGGCTTTTACACTATAATTAATTATCATGGCATCACTGTAGTGTCATCTTAACATAATAAAAGTGAATCTATAAATTGTATTCAGCATTTTTACAGCATTTACAATGACTGTTTTTGCAGCAGAAGGATACAGCTCTGACAGTAACGCTTTTTTGAACTATATTCAGGAAGAATCATTTCAAGTTACTCTTGAATATTATTTATGTAGTGGCATAGCTAATCTTTTCTACATATCATTTTAAAATTGATCCTATAGGGAGTTAATTACTTTTACTTTTTTTTTTTTTCATCTTGCATTTTCTTTCTTAACTTTAAAATCAAATGTGTTTTGGACAGTATCATGTAAGTACATCATTCCTGAGCTGTCCTGAACTATGAACAGCCTAAAGCATAAGGCACTCCCAAGACCAGCACCATGTTGTCTTTGGAGGTGACCCAAATCCAGTTTGATAGAAAAATACTGTCTGCCCTTTTGCAGCCAATTTTAAGACTATTTCTGAAGAACAGGGTAGACTTACCCAGTATATTTAGAAAATGTATCATTGAATGTGTAGGCATTTTCTTTAGCATTTCATAGTGCTTCCATTTTTTTTTTCTCTTTGCTGAAAAGCAATGGGCACATTTCAAATTGAACACATGCTTCATCATTTTTCTGAGTCAGGGCAAGAGTATACCAAGTGTGGATGCAATTTTAGAACATCATTGCTGTTTCTAGAACCTCTAAAAGCATGTTGAAATTTTGAGACAAATCGCTTTTGATTTGCGTTTGATTCTTCCCACTCTTGTTCCCAGTCATAGGCGGAGATCCTGCTGAGATGCGGTTTGCGCCTCAGATTCTTCCAAAAATTTAAGTGAAAAAGACAGGTAATGTCAGGATCGGGAAAGGGAGAGGGATGGCCTATCAATTAGCTTATTTTAAAAGCTTAAACAAAATTGGCATCACATTTCATTCTGAAACTGGCAAAGGGTGAGCAGGCTCCCAGCTTCTTTTGGTCACTGAGGATCACAGCTGTTAATGCTGGAAGTTACACAGTCATCCTGGAGTGAGGATAGCTTTTAAGAATGTGTATGTAAAATGTGGTTGGTTTTTTAGTGGGAAATAGTCCCACGTGATGGACTATTTCCCACTCAGCATAAAAGAAATACATTTTCATAAACAAGAGCTGTAAATTACCTAAATGTCAGCTACCATCCTAAATCAGAGTTACTGGTAGCAATAAAATGCAGCCACAAGAAACAAGGGGGAAAAAAAAAAAAGCGTAGCCATACGATTGGGTCTACCTCAGCCCAGTACACCCCCTCCAACAGTGGCCAGTAAGACACATCTGGGGAGTGTAAGGCTAAAACAACCCTGTTGTGATGGCTGGCCAGGGCAGTCTCCCAAGCCTCAGGCATCTTTTTATTAGAAATTTACTGGGCCACAGCAGCAATTTGCATTTAGTAAGTACTGATGGTCCCCCGCACCTCCCCCCCATGAATACATCCGATTGCTGTTTGAATCCATGCCAAACTTCTTGGCAGCAGTATGTGGTGGCATGTTCTAGGGGTTAACTGCCTCTTGTTTTTTAACCTGTCACATAGTAATTTCAGCTGATGACCCTTATTTCTTATACTGTGGAAAATGGTAAACTGTTTTTCCTGGACAGATGTTCCTAATCAAGAGTCCCAGTCCATTTAGTTCTCCTGGTTCCTTAGCCTGATCATCCTTGGTTTCAATCTTTGTAGCTGTATGAGTTTTACTATATAGAGCACACTAAATTAACCTGCATTGCCACTACAGACATCTACAAAATACACCGAGTTTGTTCAGGGCTTTTCAAGCTGCTTTAAAATGCCTTTGTGTATTACTCAGATCCAGAAAGGCACATGAGAAAAATACAACTATACTTTTGCGTTCTTTGACAGTAAGGTCCTTTAAAAACTGTTCCGTTCTGGAGGGCACCTTCGCAGACTCAGCTATGCAGTCAAATTCATTGACAGAGTAATCCTAAATGACTGTGAAAACTTGGCATCTGCAGTGAGCCACCAATATTTTTCAGATATCACATTGATCGGTTTTACAGTCTGTTATAAGGGAAGCTTAAACTGAGCTTTTCACAGACTCAGAAATGCTTATGGTGAATATCCCCAATCAGTTCTGAAGAGCATTCTATCAAGTTCAGTTGATAAAGATTAGATTAACCTATTATGGATGTCATTTTTCTAAAACACCGATATTTTCATTTGTCAGTTATCACTGGTGAGAAGCAGGTTTGACCTTTAAGACAGGCATATGTAAGATGCTGTCAAAATGGATCAGAAGCTCAAATAAAATAGATGAAATACAGCACTGCCCAGACTGCTGAGTGAGAGTTCACTGATCCTTATTTGCCCCTCAGAGGACCCCTTTCTCCTAGAAACTTCAGAGGCAAACAAACAGTCAAATACCTGCTTTACTTACATATATGTTGATGAATTTTAGCATTCTTGCAAAGAAATAGGTAATAGTAAAACGATGACTGGTGTAGGCACTGCACTCTGTTCACTAGCAGAATGTAGCAAGCCCAGTTTCATATGTTTCTGTCATTTTAACCTTGGATGTCTCCAGCTTTGGGACTGCTGATTGTTGTGTGCTGTATTTAATGAGTTTGTGAAGCAGGTAAATCAACTGGAGTTCCCAGATATTCTTGCTATCCTTATATCCTGTGTTCGCAGGGATGAAAGGAACTGATTTACTTCTTTCTGAAGTTCCATCTATGAAGATATAGAGACAGTCTCAACTTTGGGTAGATTACAGATACATATTCCAACTTACGTATGATACACATCTCTTGTTCTGAATCTGGGATATTTTGTAGCAAATAAGGAATGCAGATAATGTTGAACCATTTACTTAAGGCTAAAGGGACAAATATAATTTTGCTAATTGGTGATAAAAGAGATCAGCAAATGCAGTATTACGAGAAATAAATGGTTCTCGGGTCTTTTTTTCATAATTTGGCACACCAGAGCTTCACAAGGAAATACTCTCCTGGAGTGTCTCTTACTCCTTTCTGCAATACATTATACTCCACTTTAGCAACAAGAGCAACTGACTGCATTATATTACTGAAGCATTTAATCTGCATTTTAGTATCTTTAACACCTTAACTGGCTTATAAAGCAATTCTGGAACTGGAAATAATGATAACATCAGCATTAATATGGCTAGTCCACTCTGCAGTGAGCAAGAGCAGAGTTTAAGTTAGAATTATGCTCAGGGAAGTGTAGAGATCAGGCAGCAGCAGATGACAGAGCCATATTTTTATCCTCGTCATTCCTCTCAGGCAGAGTTCTGCACAGCTGAAAATCTGACTTCAGGTTTTTAAATTATTTTCTAACAGATTTAGTAGTAAACATGTCCTGCAATATGATAAAAGAAGGCTCTGCTTTTCCATTTCCAACACTGTATTGTGTTTCGTATTCGGTTCCTTTCAGAGAATGTTGTTCCAAGATAACACATTCCTTTTCCTTCAGGTACTAAAGAAGGAAACATTGAAAGTCAGTAACTTAAAAACCACAAAAATAAACTAAAAAGTTCCTGGATGGGAGTGTCATGTTAGTTGGTATGTAAATCTTAATGAAAATCAATAGAAGCTAAACCTTATTTTTGGTCATCTTAAAAAACATGAAAACCTCTGCTTGCTACAGATATTGCAGAGTTAAATATACCTCCAGGCTTCTGTGGGTATAATTCGTTTCTCCTTGAGTTTCTTCAGGCAGATAAATAAGATTCAGTTTCTCTTCTTATGCAACACACAGCATTTGGTATTACCTCATTATGTGGTACGTGGTAAGTATATGTATTTTCAAACTGTCTTACAAAATATTTCTACAAAACTAACAGTAAGATATGAAATATCAGTGAGGGGTTATCAGTTATTTTGTATCATCCCCCATCATGACTGAATGTATTAATATAATGCCTGGCGTTGTCTATCTGAGTAATTGCATCCATCTTCTGAATTTGCTGAATGATCATTTACTCTTTCCTACTTTGGATGATGAGGTATTTTATTGATGAAGCTTCCAATGAACCGGTTCAAAGTCACACTGAAATTCAATGACAAATCTGAAAATTGAACGGCTGTCTCCCAAGCACCAAACATATGTCTTATCAGCAAGATCCTCATCTAACCAAGTATTCCTCCAAAGACAACCCTCTACCCAGGAGTAAAATATGAGTCCCAGTCCTGGAGGGGTGTCCACCTTCAACTCAGCTGTAGTTATTCATTCCTGTAATTGAATACAAAAGACATCAGGATTGATTTTCACCTGTACCCAAATTCATAGCTCCCATGAGGCTCTGAGCTATTGACGAGTAATTTCGACTTCTACCATTGCTTATGCTTCCTTAGTGAACATTATATCACAAGAGAATAACCACTCCCCATTTCCCTGCCTGTGCCAAGCATGGGAGATGTCAGAAGTACTTTCCCTAGCAGGAAATGCCCATCAAAGTGAGCACTGATTTCCCCAGGGCATCATCCAGAACTCTTAGGTCCTGGAAATTCACCCTCAATGTATTGCCATGATTAGATGAAGCTCATCAGTGCAGCACTATTCCATTTATTTAGACACAGGCAACCTTTCTTTGCCTTTTCAAATTGCTTCAGTCAGCTCACAACTCACATACCTGCAATCAAAATCTGACATCAGAGTGCACACTTAGAGCCAGAAGAATAATCTGCTCATTCCATATTTACATACCTGGATTTGTCCCATGAACTATTGTAACTGCAGTTTCACAGGCCCACTGCTTTTCTATTTTGTGAAAATTGCATTTATTTATAATTTAGAAGATGATAATCTTTTTTCCTTCCAAATCTGTACATAGAAAATATTTCTTTTGTAGGAAGGAGTGACACCAAACAAAAATCTTCTGAAGTTAAGGGGAAAAGTATTGTTAAAGTGAATAAAAAGTTTGTATCAATCTTTTTTGAATGCAAATGGTTCAAAGCTTCATCCTTTAAAACTGTGCTTTCATTTATAGCATTTATCCCGAATGCAAGAGTCATCCTTTATGAGAGTACCCCTTCCCAAAGCCTGCTTGAAAAGTTAAATGAAGTATGTACTGTCATTCGCATACAAGGCCCCAGATGCTGGGCTGCTCCTGGAACATGCTCCCTCGCTGTCAGCGGCGCAGGCTCCCTGCCAGGCCATATGCTCTCGCATTTCCCTGGGAGGGCACTGCAGCTAGGCCGCTGCCTCGCACCGCAAGGGTCTACTGTAACCAGGTGGGCCTGCAGCCAGCATTTGATGTCATTCTTTGCCACAGATGTCAGCACAGAACAGGTTAGAAATTATGTAGAGAAATTTAAGATCCCAAGATGTCAGGTTAATATTTCAGGGTTTCAGGATGCAGTACAAGGATTGTTGTTTACACTCAGTCACGCTGTCTTTTTGAATATGTATGTAAAAGAATTTGTGTGTATGCTACCAAAATCTTCAGCTCCCTACTCATGTTCCCAGCTGTCATCACACTCCATAATTTCTGGTGCTTCCAGCTGGCAGACTGCAAAAAGCAGCGCTACTGTGTTCCCTTTCAGTGCTCAGATCTTGACCCACTCGGTACTTATCCTCCACTCTTGCTATTTTGCTACCAGTGTCTATCCAGCCATACCCATTTCAATATTGCCCACAGCTTGCACACTACATACCATAGCTTTTTACCAGTTAAAACTTAAGAGTGAAGTTATTATTTTTTAATCCTAAGGCATATTCTGTTCTCAGTTAAAATATAAGCTTTGAGGCCACTACAGTCCTTTCTGTTTATCTCTTTATTAATCACTCAAAAAGATAAACATTGATAATCATCAATGTAGCTTTAAAAAGTTTCTTCCTTCAGCTTATTTCTTCAGATTTCTCATGAAAAAAGACTCCAATATAATCAATAATTCTAATTAGCTAACAGAAAATTAAGTTTTACTTTTCCTAACAGAACCTAGTATTTTCAGTAAAACATGCCCACAGTCATTTTGCTTTTCCTTCCCTTGCTCATGACTTTCCTCTTCACTTTTGCATACTGTATTCTAGCATTTCAGATTTATGCTGAAGAAAAATCCTTCTCTCCGAAGAAGATTTTCAAATCAAGTGAGTCACGGCTTTCTTTTTAATAGTGATAACAAACCCAGCTTGATGGAACAAACACCTTAAGGCACCTTTGGTACATGAAGCTCTCTCTTAAAAAAATTAGAACTCTGGAGGTTAAATACTTTGCAGGATTAACTCAGCTGAAAGAATAAGAGATATTCTGATAAGACCACATGGATGACTCAGGTCTCCACATACTGTAAGAATCAATTTTATAGGATTTCTTCAGTAGCCGATGTCCTTAGTGGTCTCTGCCTCTGAATTTTTGCTGTATCAGAACAGCTTTATTATAGGTTAATTGTTCAGAAAAGCTTGTCATATTTCACAGCAGATTTCATTTATTTCTCCTCTATGAAATGCAAGTTTTGGATTATTGTTTTAATAACATTTCTGCAGGGCTTCCAATGCTCATGCTGGACAGATTCTCATCTGCTACCTTACTGTTTCATCTCTTATCTTGCTATTCCCCTGTGTAAATAATGGATAATTCACTTAATAACACAATTTCTTTTCCTCAATGAAAAAGAAAAAAATTGTACATTGCCTATTCTGTGTGGAACTGAGGTTCCTCAACCGTTAGCAGTTTTTCCTATTGCAGCCTAAGTCTTACCTCTCCACAGAAATCAGAATGAGAGATTGCAGCCCGTACATCTTCGTTACCATTCTTAGCCTGCCCAAACACATTCCCTATCCGCTCTTCCACGTTTTTTCCCACCTATGTTGGGTGTCTTGATAAATCAGGCTCTTATTGTCAAACATACAGAAATGCTGTCTCTCATCTGAAGTGAGGTTTGTTTGGTTTTTCTTCTACTTAAACATTTCTCTTGTCTAGAGACATTTTAACTTCAGTTCTTAATTTTCCAGTAAGACAAGTTAGGCATCTAGTAGTTCACAATCATAGACAAAATAATGAATTACTTGAGAAGGGAGATTTGCAAACTTGAAGTAAATCTACTTGATGACATATGAATATGTATGAATGAGCAGTCTTGCATGTTTAACACTGAATTTCACATAAATGGTGATGACTTAAATGGAAAATAAAACTAAAAACCCACTAGCTTTATCTGTCCACTTGCTGTGCAATTTGTAAGTAAGTTCTTAAAATAGGGTGTGCTCCTCCATGAACTGATGCTGTGTATAACCAAGATTATGTATCTTCTTCATCGAGTTTTACAATATGAATATATAAATGAAATTAAACATTCAAAACCTAAGCAAAGCTTGGGTTGACTATATAAAAGCTTAGCTAGATGAGGTATCTGTGATATGAATGGATGCAAGAAAATTTGTCTTCAGTATTTTTGGACAATTTGCATTAAAAACACACATCACAAAGCCTTCATTCTCTATAATTTAAACTTTCTAAAGGTTTGGGGGATATAATAGTGCTGCACTAGGTACAGTAGGTAAGGCTTTTTGTGAATGATCAGAATCATCCAAGCACAGAACTTGTTGTAAAGGGACATCTGTTGTAAAAACAGTACAATAGGAAGCTACAGGATCATATTGGTTATGATTTTTTGCCCCAAATTGGTAAAAGAGAACAGTGCGGAAGCTCTGATAAATGTGCTTCTAACCAGTAGAAAGGAGCTTTAGAGCAGCAAGGTGGAAGCCAGCTTGCGGAGAGTGACCAGGAAATAATCTCATTCATACTTTTTAGAATGGTGAGAAAAAGGAGGGCAAACCCAAACAACTGGCCTCACCAATGCAAACTTCAGTAATCCCGAAACATTAATAGAGGAGATCTCCTAGGAGACAAATCTAGCAGCAGGGAGAATTACAGAGGTTAGGCGGTTTCCTGAAAAAATCATATCAAGAGCACAAACACAATTTAAAACTTGTGAAAACCAGACAGGAAAGCTAATGACACACGAAGTTGGCCAAAACATGAGCATGTAAGTCATGGAAAACAGCCCGTGTAACTAAGGTGAGGCTTAAAATGATAGCGTGAGTATGTATCCAAACAGCCAAAGGCACAAATTTTAAGCAATTGTAATTCTACAAGACATTATTGTTTAAAAGTATCTACAATAAAAGTAAAATGAAAAATCAGTATGGGTTCACTATAAACAGTAAAGCTATCAATAAATTATGGTGAGATGGTCAAAATATTTAATTATTTTTTTGTATCAAAATGACAGCTGAGATCAAGTTGTTAACACAGCGAAAAAGAGGAAAGATCTCCAAGATCTCAGATAAAGAAGAAACAGATTAAACAGTACTTAGACAGTTCTGATTATTTCAGATCATCAGCCTAACAGGTTGTTGGAATGTGTTGGTTGGTTTGCCTCATGAGCCTTGAAAAACCAGCTGGCAAAACTTTAGAGCTGTGGCTAGTTATCTTTGAGCCTCTGTGAAAAATGAATGGAGTGTAAAATGACTGAAAAGAGCAAAGGGGAAAAGAGGAGTTAAGGCACTCTATCAAGATTAGATGTCAAATGATCCTGCTGATCTATCCAAAGAACAGTTTCACAAACTGGAGAAATGATATGGAAAATATTGTATATGAATCAATACATATACTGCTCAGTTCTAATTTTAGGCAGTAGAGGTAAGGTGCATAAATGCAGGGTAGAGATCAACTAGCTTGATAGCAAGTCTTCAGAAAAATAGTTAATCAAAATCAGTATGTTCTACCCTGGCAAAGGCAAATGCTAGTCAGGGTATTCTACAGTGCGAATTGCAATATGTAATGAATAATCCTTCTAGTATACTCAGCATTTGTAGCATTAGCTGGAAAGAAGTCCTCTCATTTTTGGACATCCTTCTTCAAGGAAAGAAGTGGATGAATGGAGAAAGCCCAAAGAACAATCTGATGTCTGGGTGCAGACTTATGAGGATGTCTGTGTACTCAGGTCTGTATAACCTAGAGAAAAGCACTAAAAAATCTTAGAATACATAAAAAGACCACTGCAAAGAAGGAGATGATAGTCATTTTGTCATTATCTGTGGAGGGAGGGAAAAATGCAGCAAGGCAGACTGAGATTAGACGTTAAGGAAAATTTCCTAATTGTAAGGATAGTGAGGCATCAGGACTAAATAAAGAGGCTTCAGAGTCTTCTCACTAAAAGACTTTAAAAGCAAGTTAGATAAACATACGCTAGAGCTGACACAGATCCAGTTGATCCAGCCTTGGGGAACAACATAAGTCTCTTATGGAGGTCCCAGACACTTCTCATTTTTCCGTGATTCCGCTGTTGCTTCAGTTTGAAGGTGTGAAAATGAGGGAAAACAGAAACAAAGCAGCACATGCACAGCAAGGTCTCCTAATGCAGGATCATAATCCTGACGTACCTCTGGATAGCTACAAACTACAGGATTTTTAATTTTACCTACTTTTTTCCAGAAAAATATACAAGCGTTTCCTTACTAAGTCTTGCTCTGCTTAATTTTAGATATGATTTTGTTTCAGTTTGTAGAACCTCTTCTTACTTAATGTACATTATTGATCACAAATTTAATATATTAAATATGTGCATCTTAAAAATGTCTACCTAAACATTTCTTTCACTTTATCACTATCACTAAATTTAAATGAATAGAAACTTAGGAAAATCCTAATGCAAAGAAACATAGTGTTATTACCATTGAATAAATTGTTATTTTTTCAGTCAGACTGAAAAATTCTGGTCAGTGTGATAGAATCTGGCCTTTGATAAATGATTTTTACTTTAATATACTATAATGCTATAAGATGGACCTTACAGTCAAACTATTGATTCTTGTTTTAACTGACCCCTTATTTAAACCAAATAAATACAGTACTAGGTTTACATATGAATTAATGTAATATAAGACTAACTGTTACTACTTCAGAGAGAGTTCTCTGCAACAACATAAAATTTACTCCAGGTCAAAGAAAGTTTATTTCACTTCTGGTAATTTTATTGTATGTGTACTAGGTGGAAATACAGAACTGTGAAAAGGCTCATTTTAGCAGGGATAACAGCTCACAAAAGTTATTTTGAGGAATAGAGTAGAATGAATCATATTCATACGTGTGTGCGCTGGATGGCAAAAATCAATGCTTTCTCTTATCAAAGACACTCTCGGGGATAGAGAAATCAGAGCTGCAAAAAACCTAACAAATTTTGCCTGACAGATTTTCCAGGCAAACTACACTCCTGGTGCACTGGGAGTAAGCTAAGGATGTCAGTCCCTGCGCTCCTCAGAGCAGCCCATTTCACAGTGGCTCGTTCTGGACCCCAGGGGAGGCGGATGGCCCCCCTGCTCCCCCCTACGCAGCAGGCACTCGGGGAAGCTGCAGGGTTGCAGAGAGCTAAAGTCCTGCCCCGCAGAGCAGACAGGAGGCAGCAGTACATATTCTGCAGAAACAGATGTGAACCATTAAAGAAAAAAGTGAAAACAGCCGTGAAAGGGAGGGGAAGGAAAGCAACAAAGGAAGGAGAGCAAAATACGAAAAGCAGACGTGAAGGGAAAGGAAGAAAGAAGTATAGTGCTTCAGGGTGAAAAAAAAGTTTTCCTTAAGTCCCCATTCTATTGACATTAATAGCAAGCCCCCCCAGTAACCTCAGTGAGTGCCAGATTTCATCTCTAAGGCCACTCCAGCACTGTTACTTGTTTGATGCCAGTGTTGTTACAGGTATTCACTGGAGTCTCTCCACCATTAAGTCAGTGTAATGGTGTGCAGGCTCAGAAAGCCCAATTACTGGCAGTGTTTAATGGCCTACTCTTACAACATCCCTCGCCCTCTGAATTTCTATATAACACTTTGTTAAACAATCACTCGGCTAAGAGCGGCATATTCCTGCAGGCCCAGCCACAGCACGTGCTCGCTGCGCCTGCCTGCCTGCTCCTCAGTAGGCCCTGGGGATTCTTACTGCCGTACGGAAAACGGCCGTGCCTGAGAAGGAGAAAAGCAGCCTTTTCTTGCCCACCATCACAGACAATTATACACCTCTCTCTCTGTTTCTCCAAGCTAATAACGGCACTGTTGTGGCTCGGGAAAGAGCAGCACTCATGATGAAAGAAGCACCACCTGCGTTAAGCAGACAGTTACGGAACGACCACTATTCCTCATCAGTAAAAACCACGTGTGATCCAAATGGCAGTGCCCAACACAGTCCCACCCGACTGCAAAAGGCTGTAGAATATACAGCAAAAATAAGAGAAAATTGTTGTAACGAGATGGTTGCGAGGCTAATACTTGCAGTAAGAAAAAGAACAGCCTGAAATCAAAAATTACTTGTTTAACAAGTGGATAGATGGCAATAATTACTATGGGCCAATACCTGAATGCCTTTCTTACTGTGGTGCACTGTTACTGACATGAGTAAATCTCCTGATTTCAGTAGGACTATTTTCATGATTTATGGCTTGTCCATTTACCACGTAGGAGACAACAGGATTCCTCCTGTCACTCTGTTGAGGTGCACTGATAGGGTATTTGTACAGAAAAAGGTTGAAGACAGGCAGGTAACCACCCATCTTATAGCCAGTGATTTTCTGTGCTATGGACCAGGAAGAAAAACTGCTTTGTGTTATGAAAGAAAAAAACCCAGCAACTTCAGGACAGGGAGCTGCTATAAACACACAAACTCCCCACACTTTCAAAGGCAAACTTGCCCTGTTTTCATTTCTCTAACTAAAAGAGCAAGTCTCTGTTTGCTTCATTCACACCAGAAGTGCTGACCCTTGTTCTGCTAAACAGGATCAAGCCAGTATTGATTCTACCCTGAGAATAACACAGCTGAAATTCAGGTAGTTTACATGCACACCAAAATACATAGCAATAACGAAGTTGGAATAGCAAGGCTGAGCCTTAAGCTAGGTTTGACTCATACCATGAAATCATCAGGACTTAGAAGCTCAGGAGGGCTGGACCTCTTCATTGTCTGCATATAAGACTTCTGAAAAAGCCCGAGGAGCCACAGAGGTATTTCAGCTCTAAATCGATATGCCAGCATGCTGTTCAGTGCCTTGGTGCACTTTGTTGCTGGAGGTGAATATTGGAAGGATTTGAACACTTACTGTCATTACAAATCCCATAATAAAAACATCCCTGTATCCTGCTAATGCTCAGTGTATAAGTTAAAGAGGATTTCAGAAATTAAATTAAATAAAGCAGTGAAGGGGTAGTGAATGAGCTTTCACTGCCTGCCCTTCTGCAGCATCGCACTGAACTCTGTTTCTCATCAAGTCCAAACAGTCAAAGGGTCGGCAACGGCTGTGTTTCTGTATCCGGTTATACCCACTCTAGCTAGCTCAGGTACTCATAACAGAGGGGTTCAACTCAGACTGCAAACCATCTTTCTGGCCCTCAGTAAACGGCAGAGATGAGCCTGCTCTGAGCTTGCTGCTGCTCTGCCTCTGCTGTTCAGGTCCCTGCTCTTCCACATCATTCGCACAACTGCAGCAGTGATCCCTCCCTCCCTCCCGTGATGTGGCTCAGCGGAGCAGCGGCAACCCCCAGACTCCTATGGGCTCGCAAGCCTCTCTCTTCAGTAGGGTGTCCAAAAAAACAGGTTTTGCTTGCACCTGACCCTCAGCTCTACAGCCAGTGTAGTTATGTAAGAGCACAAGAACGACTGCACAAGGCCAGACAAAAGCCCAGCGTCCTGTCTCCAACCATGGCTGGTAACAGATGTTTCTGGAGGAATTTATGAAGGCTACCGTATGACACTTTCCCCAGTGTTGTCCCAGCCTGCAGCAATCTGCAAGGCAGGGAGAGCCTGAGCCTTGAGGTGGAATTTTTTGTTTAATAAACATTTTCTTTCATAAATTTATCTAACCAATTTTTAACCATATAAAGTTTTGGCATCCACAAGGTCCTGTGGAAAAGAATTTACTGTTAGATTATACGTGAGAAAAAGCATTGCATGTTTTGGCTTGTTTTGAAAGATCCTTCTAACCATTTCATTTGATGCCTTGCAGTCCTTATGTAATGAAAAACAAAGAAAGAGCAGTTCTTGTTTAATTTCCACAACACTTTCAGAATGGCAGAACTCCATTTTACCCTCTCTCCCTCCACCATTCCTAAACATACCCCCCCCCGTTACTCCTTTTTTCAGAGGGAAAAATCCTAGTGAATTAACTCTTTGCTCATATGGAAACCTACCATGAGTTTGACCACATTTATCATACCCATCTATACCTTTTTCTTCAAAATGGTAAAGATGGGAAACCAGAACTATATACAATACTCATCATGTGGGAGCACCATGGACTTGCATTGTGGCATAAAGATATCCTCTGCTTGTTCTCTATCGCTCTCCCAACAATTTCCAACATGTGATTTGCTTTTCTGACCGCCACTGAGCTAATGTTTGCACAGAATATCAATTAAAACTTCAAGCTTTCTTTCCCAAGTGATAACAGCTAGTTCAGAGCTCTCCACTGTGTATGCATAACTAGGATTGGTAAGTGTGAAAAAACATTTATCAGCACTGCTTTTGTCTGCCATTTACCACTCTTAACTCCTAGGAGGTGAAGAGAGTTCAAGTGGTTCAAATGATCACATTCATGTCTCTAGCAGACCTACTTCTGCTGAAGTCTAGAAGCATGTATTTTAGTTAAGACCCCAACATCGTATTTTTTTCCTTCTGATTCACTTATTTAACTTATTAGAAGAACCATCAGTAAACCAACTGCTGAGTGAGTTTCATGATTTTTACCTTCTTACATAAAGTCTAGATGCTGGATTGCAGTAAAGTGCCTGTAAGTGTGCTGCACTCACTGTAGGCACTAAGGCTGTTTATCTGCTCTTTGCAGACTGTGTTGTGCTCGAGGTGACTCTCACTGATACCTATATGCATAAATATTACACTAACCATCATACCTCAAGATATATATAATGCATTACTTAGTCAAAGCAGCAGTGTGAGGAAATGCATTACGCAAGTTACGGACATCCAGAGAGACTCAGGGCTCTTGCCAGCACAGTGAGTGCTCAACTTGGATATGCACCTGACAGGCAGCATCATTCAGCTTCTCACAGAAAGGGTTAGGTGCTTACCCCAGAAATCAGAATGTCTCTCTTCACAAAATATACCAGACACATAGATGCTTGGTGCTGCACTGGCATGATTGAATACTTGAAGAAAAAGGGCTTGATGTTGCTCACAATGAGGCCAACAAGTACTTTGCCACTGGATTCAAAGAAAATAGAGTTCTATTTCTTATGCTTTTCTCTGAAGAGTAAATCAAACTGATGTTTTTAATGAAATACACATAATCCATTTTCTACAGTTCTTAATAGATCGCTTGCTCTGTAAGGTACTTGGAAGAGGACTGCAGCAACAGCAGGTCCACAGTGCTTCGCCTCATTTTGCTGTCTGAAACTCTCAGCCCAAAAAGGCATTAGTCCCGTTGCCCTCCACTCTCAGCCTGGTGCAATGCACTCACTCCCTCGAGCTACAGAAGGCATCACTAGCTAGGGATTTTAACTGCTCCTGTTCTTCCTTGTAGCCAGTACTGTGGGGTAATCAGTGACCAGTCAGAATTTGCAAACAGTTGCTTTACTCCGTTACTAAATGCAGCTTGACACTTCTCTGCTCAGCATCCCTGTTAGAAGAGATCAATCTTTGAAGATACACCCCTCAGCAACCCAGAAGACAAACTGCAGCAAAGATAGGAGCTTTGGGGCTGCGAAGACATCATAATCCTCAGTCAGAATTAGGTGAAATGAACAAATGCAGCAGGATTACAGCCAGTGACTTCTGACCAGGTGCCAAAGAAAAAGACTTTCTGTAGCTACAATTAGTAAAAGGAATCAGAAATGAATCCATCTTTAGAGCAGAAAATAGTGGCTATTTTGTGTTTCATGTAGCTTTAGGCTTTAGAGATTATTATTTATTTTTTATCATGTTGATGAGCTCCTCAGAACGACATGCTTTCCATCATGCTTGCCATGATGCAATCTGCTATATGGCTCCTGCTCAGGACTTCTCTGGGGCTGCTGAGAGGCCGCAAAGGAAGGACATGACTCTCTGGAGCTTCCTTCTGCCTGAGCAGAGGAGAACAGCTCAGACCATCACACTGGCATTGTACTGCTTCCTTGGATTTGCTTGACAAGCTTGCACAGCCATTTGAAAACAACAGATCCAGCACTACAGTGGTAAGCAAAGATAAATTACTTCAGTCAGTAACCTCCCAGTTTCTAAGGCACTGCTGTAACCTTTCAGACTTGGCCAGTGACATGACAGCCAGAGGAATTCAGAGGCTCAAGAGAGGCTTTTAAATGGTGAATGAACAGAGTGAAAAGGGACTTTGTTAGAGCATTTTACCGGATGCACAAGACATTAAGGTATTGCTCAAGTTAGAAGCAGACATGAAAATCCCAAGGAGTTCTGAAGTAATCAGGATTGATACAGTAATAAATAAATAACTCTCTCACACTTACAGAAAAAAGTATCCTAGAACACATCAAAGGCACCATATCTTCACCAAAAATAGCAGATTTGGTGTGTCCAGACCAAGTATTTTTATTTTATTTTGACTTATGGTAAAGAATTGCCCAAGAATTCAGGTCTTTGGCCTTACAAATGTCCTCTCCCTCCCTTGTTTCAGTACTACACGAAATATTCATGAAATATTTCACAAAATTTGAATTAAATATTTAATATGAAGACAGTGAAGAGAGGATGTGCATGGACACAAATAGCTGGTAGAACCTTAACCCAAATCATGCCTGTACGTAATGAACATTCAGGCATCAAAAAGATGTGAATTGGAGAACCAACTTTTCCACTTCGTTACTGATTTTTAAATTAACAGCAAGAGGTACGGAGAGAAAAGCTGGAAAGAATTATTGTAGCCTTTTCAAATAAACTGCACAAATGATCTTTTTGTCTGCCTTCTCTTCCAATATAGAATTTTAAAGATGTTAGTCTCAATCCACCTAATATGTAAAGTTAATGAAAGGAAATATATTAGGTGTGAACTTAGCTATAGAAAGATATTTTACTTGTTAAAATTTTAGCTGGTATTACAGCCCTCAGTGTAAGCCTAACCTTAGCATAAAACTTCAGCTTCAATAGATTTTGAAAATCTGGAAGTTTTCTTAACAGGAAAATTCCTCCAAGGAGTACATCTTGGAGTATCAGCACGCTCTGCAACTTCTCCCATCCATTTCATTGCAGTTACAGGAAGCCAGCGCAGTTAACCAGCCTTCCACCATAATAAGAAATTCGCAGTAATCAAACAGCCAGAGTGTGGATCATGCAGAGATAGCTCTAAGTACACAAAGTTCATCTCCTTTCCTTTTGAACCCTTCTGTGCCACTGGAACACTATTATTTTTGCAGTACTTCTTAAGTATTCTTAAGTATTAAGAATAATTAAGAATTAATTCTTCAGTATTGCAATAAAAATGATAAAAGTGAACACTGAAAAAGAAAGTAAATCAAATATTACAGAAAACACAGTGGATGAAACTTAAATTATCTTGTGAAATGTATGTTCCTGCCCCTGAAATGTCTGTATGGAGTTGCAGGGGGCATTCAACTATTAAACTATACTTAGTGCAAGACACTTCAAATTACTAGAGTAATTATATACGAAGAACACATAAGTGTTTGTGGATAACTCCCACAAGTTTTCACAAATAGCAGAAATATTGCCTGATTTTCATTATTTCCATATGAAAGTTCTGCATAGATCACAGTAGTTTTTCATCTGTAGGTCACTGACTGTAGGGCATCTGATTGGATGTGAATTACCATCAGTGGTCTTAGCACTCTACCTCATTTAGTTTCTTTTATGTCTCTAAATTAGTAATGCTGTGTCAAAAGCTTCATATGTTTGACAAATACAAGCCAGTTTTTGATTTTTTTGTGTATTTCAAATAGTAGTTCATAGAACATCCCCATGTAAATGTTCTACATTTTCTCTCTGAAAACCCATAGCTCTCCCTCTTTTACAAGATAATGATAATAAATCCGCATTCGTCATCCCACTCCTAAATCTCTTGATCTCTCACTTTCTTTCACACCTTCTCCTGTTCCAACATAGAGCCTGGATTCAAATGCATTTTCCACAACATATTAATGAACTACTGATGGATACTTCTTGGCATGACTGTTGCATATTTTCAAAGCCTTGTTTTGAATTCTGCCCCACTTAGCAAGCGGTGCTAATGAAACGTGCAGGACTGCTTGCAGACCTCGAAAGCATTGATCATTGTTCATCCTCGCCGGCCAGTGCCACGCTTAACTTCTATGGTCCCACTGCCTATGTTGGAGAGAGGCTATCTCAGGATACACTCATTCTCCTATCTGTCATTTCAAAGTGCTTCTGTTTTTCACATAAGCGAAAGTCAATCCCCCAGGGCAAATACGTAGCAAGCCATCACACAGGAAATTCTGTCAGTAAACTACTTAGATGCTTCTTAATATATTTTATCTGCTAGAAACAAAGAGGAGAAAACAATGTATATATCCTTCAGTACACCATGGAGTACATCAAATACTTCTGGAACTTCAGAGGCCATCAGGCCATGAGGAAAGAATTACTGCTCTTTTTCTATTTTAAAGGAAAAATTTAACTCTAAATAAGGGAGAGTCACACGCCCAGCTCTGCTAACAAGCCAGCTCTGGAGCCCTGAGTCCAGTTTGAACACCTACCCGTGCTGAACTGCTAGGAGAAGAAAATAGTGCTATAGGTGGATGAATATATACTAGGACACATCTTGCAATTTTTGTACATATGGTCAAGCTGCAGAGAAATAATCCTCCAAGGATGGTGTGCAGGACTTGTACCACTCTCTGTCTTCTCTATTGTAAATGCCAAAGATGCACCAATCTAGACTGCTTTTCACTTTTAATTTCCCAAGAAAGTGGTTTCAAAACAAGATGAGACAACTGTGAAAAATTTGCCACTTGTTTCTGTTAGTGAGAGAACACCCACCATTCACAGGTACAGTAAATGTCTGCTTTCATTCATTGCTATAATGAGGCTGTATTTCTTCCAATTTATAACTGCATGCGATGCTAGACTAAAGAAACATCTTTCCCACTCCCCTCCCAGAAACAGATACCAGCTGGCACAGATGGAAAAGTGCAGAATGATGCCTCATACTTTCCATTATTTAAATGGCACATCTTCATTTAAAAATGAAAAAACAACCTCACACCTCCCTGTCCCTCCCCCCAAAACCTAGCAGCTAGGTGCTACATGCATTTTCTTTTGAGAAATGATCATGGCCATCATTGTTGAAATATATTTTCAATCTTTCCAGATTTTATATCTGCAGAGATTTTCATGTTTTCAGCTAAGTTGCTCAATGTAAATTAAAGAAAATGTAGCTGCTACTGCTCTCTTGGTAGAACAGGTATTTTGGAACAAAAGCAGTTTAACATTGCATTTAATTAAAAAGCAATACAGCGTCTTTAAGTTTGAAAGAAGAAAATTCTGTAACTCTGTTCTGTAGCTAACATTCAAAATCAGTGTCATATTGGAGAAAATTAAATGCAAAGAGTCACTCCCTCCAGTTTCTCAAATACATAGTTAGAAAAATATATAGTTAGAAGCAATCACAATTTGTGTTTCAGCAAATCACTGGTTTCCTATCACTTTCCATCATTCTTTTGTTGAATGTCATTCCACACAAGCTGTCAAGCACCCTCCTTTCTTCAAAAATCAGGCAAATTATTTAACAGTCTTAACAGGATCTTCAGGAGCTAATTGTCAGTCTCTATTTTTATTTTTTGAAATATCAGGAGGTATTTTAATTTACTGCATTTCAAATATGGATGTTTGCTGTTTTCTCATCCACATTGGGAAAGTCCCAAACTTTCATACCTGAATTCCAGAATAAAATGTGTTAAAGGTGTTTCAGTACAATACAACACTGAACATGGGAAAGTCAGTGAGAGTGTGAGGTTTGTTGAAGAAAGTTTACGCACTTCAGACTTGCTTGAATCAGAACACTGTAGCCGAAAACTCCCAAATTTAGGAAAGCTTATATCTGAATTTTCCAGTTGGCTTCCAAGTCATTGAAAATCATTAAAAAAAATCAAAGTCTCAGGTGCTAATTATCCCAAATGTAGGGAGAGTTTGACTTGAAAACTAAAGTTTGCCAGCTAGACTGACCTTTGAGATAAACTGTGAATATCTGGCCAGTATCTTGCAGCATAATTTTGTTAAATTTTAAGTAAAAGACATTTCTTGTATCAAAGCTTAAAGAAAGGAAGGAAAAATCATAAAATCAGATAAAACCATGTCAAAGAATAGACCAGTCTGACTCCTACTGAATGGATGGAGCAATGCAGAAGACAGTTACTGTGCTGCCAGGGTTTTGGAAGAAGCTGCCTTTTGTCTCCCTTAGAAGAAGAATGTCCTAAATGGTATACTCAAACCAATGAAGGAAAGTAAGTAGGAGAGCTAGAAACACTTAGAGAATAATTGTCAGAAACCACTTCTGTCTTTGCAACTCACACGATATGAGTACTAATGAGCATAAATGTATGGTTTTTTTCTGCAAATCTAACTCCTGGGTTTCACCCATATAGGACTGTAACTGCCCTCCTATGGAGAACATCCAACATATTAAGGGTACTTCTAGAACTAATAAACACCAGCAGTATAATTACACTTAATATTCAATAGCATGCAAAAAAGCAGGTGTGAAAATTGGTAGATACAAAATAAAAAGGCCAGAAGAACCTGAAAAACCAGTAGCTAAGCTGTACCACAAAATGAATCACTATAAAAATCACTCTCTTTCAAAAAAGTAGAATAAACACTAAGATAGCGTAGGAGTATATTTTGCTCTGACAAACATCTCCTTGTGCCCTTAATGTGCCAGTATCATTAGAAGAACAGCACTCATAGTCCACAGAAACGTATAAAAAGGAAACATTGATTGCCCTAAAAATGTATTATAGTAATGACAAACTGCACCTATATTATTTAATTAATTGATGTTTAGTGTCCAAGAGAATGCAGCTCTGAAATTGATAGATCACTGGATTGTTATCTTCCTTAATTTCTTTTTAATAGATTAAAAACACCAGTCTGCTACAGACATCATTATAAGTACAGGGAAGGCACTTGATTTATAATGTTTCTTAATAGATGGCACTGTGATGAATTACCACTTTAGAAGATTAGTAGATTATTGGATTGTGGCTCTCTCTCACATTTACTCACTTTTACAGCTATGAGTCTAACATGAAATTCCTTGTAGATGCTGCTGCTCTTTCGAGAAAGATGGTGTGTGATGATACTGAAAAACAACGGTTAACTCTTTGTCAGCAAGGGCAAAAAAGTACAGTATCGGTCAGCCTTCACTGAAACCTTGCCAGGAAGGGATGCCTGCCTCTGAGTACAGGGCTTCAGTTCCCTCAGGTCTGTGTACCAGGGCACTCTGCGTTACTGCTTAAACCAGGCCAACAGGATGCATTTACGGCAAGGGATGAATCTGTGAGAGCGCCTCATTGCTTGGAAACAAAGGTATTCAAATACAACACCTGGAGCTAAGCTCTACCTTGCAACTGAGAGTCTTGGACACAGTCAAATTCAAGATGGCACAAGTGGGGCCCAGGTCAGGCACCTCTTTAACTATCTGAGTAACTGTACACCTGTAAACTTCATTAACAGATGTAAACCGCAATGCCACGCTCCCTACACTTGGGAAGATGCTTGGAGGATACATGAAGGCAAGGATTATTCTATATTCAGGTTTGTAACTTCCAATCTTTCCACAACCTGGCAGTTTTAGACAAGACACTGGCCTAGACATATCTTTTGTTAGACCTACGATGATAGTTTATATGTTCCAAAATACTCTGTTTGTAAGTATATTCTTAACATACAGCATAACTTCAAAAGCGTATTTTCAGTTGAAAAGCTGATTCCAATGCCAAGTTGACACAGTACTCTTGCAGAAAGATATTACAGAAAAAAACCTGTTTTCACTTTTTCAATTTGTTTATTTTGCATATTACCCACCTAACTGTCACCATTTTCTGGATAGATCCCTGTCTGTACAAGGGCATGTGAGAGGGTCCCATCAGGGAACTACAGATCTGGATTTTAAAACAAGGATGACACAAGGAAGAAGAGGTAGTCAGCAGATGTGTGCTGAATACATTCATTTTCAAAACTTCATTAGAGGAACAGAAAAGGTATTTGTATATTTGTATATTTGCATGTGCAGATCTGTGCACGCACATACTGGGATAGGTGGATTGGACCTCACACATCACTCATTCCCGTCCTTTTGTGCACAAATATGTATTGGCACACATATGAAGACATTATCTTAAAGTTTGCTGGAAATGAACACGTCGCATCTAAAACTTATTATTTAAAACTGTTTTACTAAGAGATTAATAAACTAAAAAAAATAAACTCCAAATTTCAAGCTGGAAGTATTCCTTTAAAACAAATTTTTATTATCTATAAAGGCATATTTTCCTACGGATGAATAAAACCATAACTAAGGGGAACCATTACTATCAACATGAGTCCTGTGCATTGGACAGCTAATTAATAGCAGATCGCTCCTCTCTCAATTACATTTTTTTTTAAATGTGAAGATCTCCATAATTGAATGTCATGCAGAATATTATGCAAAGCATCATGCTCTTTTACAAGATCAGCAGGAGCTGAGTGCCATCTGAAAGGATGTGACAGTACAGAGCTTGAGAAGCTATAATGTTTACCCATCGAAAGTCTACAAATGCAAATCACAGTAGGACTCAAAATGGAGCCCTGGGGGAATCAGAGAATAACTGAAGCCCAGTTGGAATGCAAAATCCTCTGGAGCAACAAATTCAATATGCCAAGAAAAAAATTAGATCTGAACTGAATAAAGCCCTACTAGCAGACTGGTGCAAACTGGCAAATAGACTAGCATAAAAGTTAAGATCAAGGATGAAAACCAAAATAAAAGAAAGTGTTACTATGATGAGAACAGATGACTGAAACAACACTCATCTAATTGCACTCTTGCAAATTAAATACAGGTTATGGTCATCTTCAAATATACTAGTGTTAACAAATACCTCAGTCTCCTGTTGTCCAACTAAAGCTAAGCTTTCTACATGTCGTCTTGATGAAATATGTGTAACAGCTACTAGCAAGTCAGTTTCCAATTAAAACACTATTTCCAAATAATATGAGCCTGCTAACTGAATTTCCTAGCAAGCCCTTGGCTTCGTGCTTCATGAGCACTTCTGCAATCCAGCAGTTACTCTGCTGCCACGGCTAGGGATGTGCTGAGCAGGTGGCTGCGGATGCCACCTGGATTCAGCCGGCCGGCTTTCGGCAGAGCAGCCGCGGCCAGAAGCAGGATTTCCATGGAGAGCACGCTTAACACTCACCCACACGATGTCGCTGGTGCTCCAAAGAAACAGATGCCTTGGCAGCTTCTTCTGGTTGCAAATAGAGACGGGGAGCATAAGGCTGCCTCCGAGGAGGGTTGCGTGCCACCGCTGTGCTGCCACTGGGCCACTTTGGGGGCCTGGGCTCCAGCTGCGCCCCATGCCACCAGGGCTGTCACCCACCGCGAGGCCACCAGGAAACCTCGCAGCCTCCACGGGAAGTATCGCCCTGCTCATCAGGACACCGGCTTCAGGAGACACTGCCTGAGCCAGGCCATGCATGTGAGCGTCAGGAAGGGCCCACGGTGCCATCCACAGGAGCGTGTGGATTGTCCCCAGCCTCAGCCTCACCTAGGTCATGGCCTTTGCTCACGTCCACGCGGGAAAAGTCCTGGCCCCACTGGTGTCAACAGGAGTTTCAATTACTGTTCCTTACTTTCCTGAGTATTAGATGGGCCTGCATCTTTAAAATAAGTAAGTAACACAGAGAAACAGCGGCACTGCCTATCCAAAGGGTTTCAGGTCCTCCTTCCGTCGTTTCCTCCCTTCTCATTACCCTACTGCCTCTTGTGAAATCTCCACGGCAGACTAAACTCTGCCCGTGCTACTGCTCCGCCAGGTGAGGCTGCAGGGGCAGGTCCTCGCTCCTCCCGCCCTTCAGACGCCCCCGCGAGCCAGGGCGCCAAGCTAACAGGAACCACCAGTGTGTCGGGGACTGCTGTGCTCAACAACCACCAAGGATTTCCCTGGGCCTGGCTTTTTTCTTCCGCGAAATATTGACAGCAAAAAAATACTGACAGCAAAACCTACCACAACATATCATTTCAGAACATGAATTACATGAATGTACTTACGCTTTTATGTCTCCAACTTTAGCCAAAAAAAAAAAGTGGTTATAGAGTTTACTCTTCATGGATACACATCTCCGACAAATAGTCTAACATTTGCACAACATTTGCAAAGATTCAAACTAAACAAAAGTGCATTCACACAGTACCATCATATCAGGCTTTCCTAAACAGTTGTCTATAGATTTAATCTGCCAGCGCGTTACTCCCGTGCTGTAAATGAGGTCTCTCTAAGGGGCAGAAGATAAATGGCACTTCTGTGCGTTTGGCACGATGATTCTATTGAAACTTCTTGGCATTGCTGTTACACATAAATATCATAACTAACTCCGCTAGTCCTGACATGAAAGGAGCAATGAATTAACTTTATTCCTCAAGTGTATTGTGTTTCCCTTGGGCTGATGAAGAAACCGACCTTCTTAAAAGCAGAATTTAATTTTCTTGTTAATCTAGTCTCAGTGACAGAAACCATGTGTGCATTGTTTTCCATTATCTCCTCTTCACTGCCCTCCAAAATAACAGTTTTACTGGCAATTCAAATGCCAATTTTTTTTTTGAATTCAAGTATACCTATACTCCAGTTACACCTATCCTTTGCTATAGAAGTGACTCCTTGTTCCTGCATTGAGAGAGATAGCTAAGAACTGAAACTGCCAAGAGCAGAAATGCGCTTTCTTTAGTCAGGCACCCTGTAATGCCGGCTACATCTGTGCTTTATGGGGATAGGGAAGATGGCCTAAGTAGCTACACATTAGAGGGCCTCCTTAAAAACGGTGTTCCTGCTCTACAGCTGAATGAATCAGATCTAGGTTTGACATGACTGGAGGGAAATCCAATTTCTCATCCATTGCTATCCTAGCTGGTAGTTGTCTGCATGAGATCTGCACAGAGTTAATGCAAACAGAATCACATCCTGCATAAAAACATTGGAATTTAGTCCTTGTACTTCAGCAGGGCTCTTGGGTTTGCTGCAATTCTCAAGATCAAGCCAAAAATGCAGAATAAATGGACAATACTATGTAGGGTAGAGCAGTTCTCAGTATGAACACTTAAGTCTGTTTTCATTTGCACGTATTTTTAAAAACTCTTCTGAACTGTGACAGTTCCTGTGTCCGGATATATGTGCATTTATGAGGCACATAAGACTTCCGTTAAATAAATTATGTGATCTCTTCTGGGCCAAGGAGTCCCTGAAGCTTATTCACACAATGCCAATGAATCACCACTGTGCAGTACAGGGAGCTGTATAACACAGATTAATATAACCTCATTTACTTAGTATGGATGTGATAATAAAACTGCCCTGCTGATCTGTGCCAAGCTTCCCAATCACATATCACCCTGTTTTGAGCATGACAGCAATTACATTTTCTTACAACAGGTTCCAGCTGTCATCAATTGCCCTTTGCTCTTGCTGAGGCAGCCTGATGCTGTAAGCTGCCTGCATCAACCAGTGTGTTGAGTATTTTTGCCACACTGTCGGCAGGCAAGGGAAAGTAGGAGAAAACAACTGACAGCTGTCAGTCAAGAATTGCAGGTATGGGGTATGCTTGAGTGCATGAATGAACACAGAACAGAGCTAATGAAGGAGCTGTCTGGAAAACATTTTGCCAGAAGAAATGGATTGATGCTTGCCCAATATTCGATGTGAGTGCCCAGAGATGTTAACGCCCTCAGCCTCTCTCAGCATAGAGAGCGAAGTACTGTTCAGGAACAGGGATCATTTCCTTTGCTGAGCTGGAAAATAGATCATTCTGACTAAGAGTATCTTTTTTCTGTTTGATCATTGCTGGGCTACCTGCACTCTTGGGAGCAGTCTCATTTATTTCAATAAGGCTGCAGCTTGGGTGTACGGGTGGTGATACCCAGCCCATTCTCACCTTGGTCCTGGTACACAGTGGTGTCCCACACTGTTATGACACACAGAAATGGCTGCTGTAGCCCAACTCCCACGTCATTGCTGGGTGAAAGCAGCAAGGCTGACAGGGAAGGCAAAAATCAAAAGAACAGCAAGCTGGCTTTGTTTTTAAGGAGGGAAAAATCAATGTTCAAATTGGAGAACAGGCCAGTCACAACTGCGACTGGGGTTTGGGAGTTGAAGAAAGATAGCTGGCGTTCCTGGTTAGAGGGTGGTGCCGCGTGTTTCTAACAGGAAGCAAATCCACCCTGCTTGGGTGGCTCTGACAGATTACAGCCAAAGGGGGGGCCTAGTTTTGTCCCCGCCAGATGAATATACCAAATAGCCTCTCCGGGGAGGTGTCACTGCTAAACTGAAACCAGGATCTTCCAAAGAGAGAAGAAACTCCTTATAGGTGCTAATACATTCTCTGGCCATAGCCTCGTGGAATTTCTTCACAAGTAAATGTAACACTAGTATGGAAGTCTGTCCTCTGAACTGAGTAACAACATTCCTAGTATTAATCAATTTTACATTAAAAATATCTAACTTCTAGGTCTGTATTTGTGAGCATTTCCTGTAAGTATTCATAATGCCAGATTATTTGGAAACACACAGAACGGGAAACGTGGCAAAATTGGGTTGTTTCATTAGAACATGCGAGTTCATCTTTTCTGTACACAAAAAAACATTTAGTGAGCACTTCTTGGAGGGCCGACCTGCTATATCAAGAAACACAAAAACTACTCAACAATCACCTCAAAAACACAGTAGCTTTAACTTCCACTTCTTTAAATCAAGGAAGAACCCATGGATATTGCAGCATGAATTTCTTTTCTCCTGTTCATTATCCATGGGAGGTCTTTACCAATCATGTTACAGATGCATTTTGTAGTATTTAAGAATTCATTTCCCTCCAGACACTCTCCATCATGCTTAATATTAATTATTTCCAATAGCTAACACTTACTGAAATGTCTGGTAATAGCCCTCCTAATCACAGAGAAAGTACCTAATACCTCAGGTAAACACGAAGGGTTTCTCTCTATGGAGAAACATCTACGTAGTATGTGAAACTGAATTCAGAGTGAGCTGCCTTCCCCGCTATAGCATTAACCCAGAGAGGACTGCAAGCGTGTATTCGGAAGAAGAGGAAGCCATCGCCTCCCTCATGTATGTGTCCTGAGATCTGACACAGGAAAACAGAGCAGAGTGATCCGCTACCAATTCTGTGTTACCTCCTCCTGTATGTAAACCTCAGGGAGTCAAAGGACCCATAAATCTGAATGGAAACATTCTTATTAGGGGATGGCAGGGCACAGGGAGCTCCAAAATGTGGTTCCTCGTTGCTCCAAATCACTTTTGTGATTTCATTTCCTTAGTTAAAAAAACATGAGAAACAGCAACATTTCACTTCATCTTTTTCCCTTATAGACAGAAAACAAACAAACAGGAAAAGTCATTTAAAGCTCTGAAATATAGCTACATAAATACTTTAATAACAGCAACACCACAAAGTACAATTGAAAATAAAACTATTAACTAACAACTTCTTTGCAATCGGTAAGTCTTAGAAATGCTAACCTGTTTCAAGCTAACTAAAACAAATATTGGTAACTGGGGAGATGAAGGGGAAGGTTTGTTGACTTGGGACTCTGAAAGCAGCTAGGAGCTGTGAGAAGGACTTGTACAGGAAAAAGGCTCCTGTCTCGGATAATAGGTAATGGAGAAATGTAGGGAATTAGATCAAGCATATACTCATATTTCTCTTCTGTGCTTTCCTGGTCTCTAACAGTATGTGGTTGAGAGATTTCCTAAAGAGAAGATCTTTGTGTTTAGTGCCCTACAATGTAGGGTATCCTACAATGGATATTTCCTTCATGCATTTGTCTAATCTCTTTTTTGACCTTCATGAAAACGTGTGGCACTTGCCACTTTTTGTGACATTGATTTCCAGCTTAACTGCATGTTGTGCAAAGAAGTTTTATTTCTGGTTATTTGTCTTTCCTCTGAAAAGCATAAACTCAGGCTCCTCCTTCCAGAGCACATTCAAGTTCTTGCTTTTGTTTGGGAAACCGTGGGCCATACATGGAAACACAATGAACACTGAGTTCCCACTTCGGCTGTAGCAAGAGGCAACATGGAGCACAGGTGCCACAAGGTTACTTACCCAAGGCGTTCAGCAGAGATGGGAATGCGTGTAAGAGCCAGCGATGGGGGCAGACGAGATGGCAGGCAAGAAACGGGTAAATCTTCAGAATGATAGTATCATTTGCCGCTTTTTTTATTCTATTAATGGTAGAACAGATAAGCCAAAATTAGTAATTCCAGTGATACAGGGGAAGAAAGAGAAATAGACTACTGTTTATAAACAATCCATTAAGTTGAGCTAGTAAAGTAACTGAAGTGTTTGCTGATGTCTGTTTTAAAGAATCTTATTACTATGTGATTTTTAAATTGCTACTAATAACCTACAATGGCTTTCCATGAGTGCATGTATTATTTATAACACTAGCAGATTTTAATTCCAGGTGTGAAATGGGTAATAAATAAGTACTCAGGTGTAAAGTCACATTTGTCCTGGATTAAGTGTTGTGAACTAACAGAGGACAGTACACTGAGATGTTTCTTGAAGAGACAATTCACTTTTAATTTGGTTTACTGCACCCTCCCAAAATGAAAAACACACTTCATAATTACTCTGCCAATATTTACCAATATTTAAATAACTGAACACTTACTGTGAAATGGCTAGCCTAGCAGTGGTATCATGTAACTTCTTTTTAATTTCTTACAGTCAATGTCTTTTTGTTCAACTTTGTACATAGCCATCTAAAAGGTGCAGAGAAAACACTTGATTTATGGCCCATAAAAATGTAAGGGGAGATTAACACATAATAGGACAATATTAAGTTATTGCAATCTACTATTATTATTAGACATGTTTGCATTACTTTGATCAGTGGTTCAAAGTAAAACCAATATACACTTTTTTCACCCCTTATAATGCTTTATATTCAAATCTAATATGCATAACAAAACCAAATATAATAAAAATTTTTAAAAAGCTATTCGTATCAGCTAGCTGTTTCTGATTAACTGGTACCAGACTATGAAAAATTTCCTTCTGAGTACCAAATCCTTCTTTCTTCCACAGGTAAAGCCTTTGTCTTCAGTAGTTCTATTTATGGTGCTAGGCCCTACTCAGTGGCACTAAGCATCATAGTTTTACCCATAACCACTGATCTGTAGTTAAAAGACCATTTTAGACTTCTTGAGAGATTGCTACCCCTGAACTGAATGCAGCAAGTCAGAGTTCAGAGAATCACAGCACCAAGCAGTCTCTGAAAAGCACTTTATAGCCTAATGGCTGTGAGGGCCAGCAACACGCACCTGTGCGCAAAAACACTGCCACAAACACAGCTGCGCACAACAAAAATGAAATCTGCGAGGCAGTTTTGTGCGGAGGAGCAGGCTGTGATGAATCAGTGATCTTCAAGCGTGCAGGCCCTTCCTAAACATATCAGTTTCTGCAGGCTCAACAATCAAAGCTTGTGCATATTTATTTATTGAAGCAATGTCCTAACACTGGTGTCATTTTTATGTGGGTTTTTCTTGTCATTCACTTCAGGCAGCAAGGGTTCTCTTACATGAGTCTAATACAGCAGGCCCCTGCTGTTTTGTGAATATACCTTAGGCTTTACTACGATTCAGCCCATGTGCTTTTGTCTTCCACTTTGATTTGCTTTCTGTGCCCAGGCAATGTTCGGTGGTACTGTCTTTATTTTACACAAATAGCAAGCAACCACAGTTTAGAAATCAAAATATTTCAAATTATTCTAGGAGTGTCACAACAAGAAGAGGTTAATAATGATTTAAAACAACATTATTAGTCACAATGCCTTATATGTAATATCCACAAATGCAATATAAATTGACAATACAAAATCCTGTCAATCTGTACCAACTAGTGACTCTCAGTTATTTTCTCTGCCCAACAATCTCAAAACCAGATATTCTGAAAAACAGACAACTGTGATTTCAGCTCAGTGATGTCTGAAAGATATCTCATTATCAGCTGACAATTAGCTTTTCTTCTCCTTGAAGTAATAGTGCCACATGAGGTCCAAACCTGCCTCTAGACACACAATTCAGGGTGACTTCAATACATGTCTTAGAGTAATCTGTGATAGGATAACTGAACCTGTGGCCAAGTAAGGTATGAGTTACATCTAGATAAATTTAGCTCACAGAATTTGGAAAATGCCACATCCATGGACTTACAGCCATGAGCATAAGGGGCAAGTACATGTTATTTTTCAGCTCACTCTGGGTTAATTTCAGTAACACAGAAAGCACCCATAAAAAAAACGTTTTGCAGCAAGGTGGAAGTGAGGTCTAAGCAGTGCAGGAGGTGTGTGACCAAGTTTACTTAACACTCAACCCTGAACTAATGAGCCCTGTTAAGAGTCATGTCTTATTAATTCACAGATCATTTCACACTGCTATGGGGAGCACAGGGGAAATGTGCCATACTGCCCCAGCTATACCATGTTACCACGTTTAGGAAGGAAGGGTGCAGGAGAGAGCACGAGGGAGGAACAAGGAGCTCTGAACAAAGAGGGTTCACCTGGACCAAAGAAACCACATCACTCCTGAACTCTGCTTGCACATCTGCTAAGTGTATTTGATACCACAGGGAGAGTTGCTATAGGCAACTAACTGGTTTTTTTCTGGCAGTTTTGCAAAATTTAGATTTAGATTTAAATTGAAGGCAGTTTTCACTCTGAGCTTGTTATTATATTTAGTTTGTATTCCACCTACTCCAAAAGCACACGGACATTAGGTCACAGGTGAGACACTGAAATCCCACCAACAGCTCATTTGTGTTCATTGTTAGTAATATGGACATTGCTCAATAGTTTGTTTATAACACAAAAATAGGAAAAATAAATCGGTCATTAAGACAACATTGAGTTGTCCCAGTTGATTAGAAAAATCAGGCCTAGTTTTCACATTCAGTATGCAGTTTTCCCACTTGATACTGTAATTACTATAAAAAAGTTTTCAAGGGAATTAGTGTTTTTCTTGTGTCCCCCCTAGAGATGCACATTAACAGGTATTTAATCATCTCCTTTATTTGAGCTGGCCTAGCAATGATTTTGCACATATGTCTAATCTTGAACGGTGTTTCGATTTGGGCAACTCACGTAAGGCTATAAACCCAGATAAGAGCCAAGAAAATCCAAGTTCAGCAGAATTTCACCTTTATTCTGCAACAACAAAAAGCAAGGAACCTGGTTCTCATCGATAGTGTTTTAACTACTGTTTTGAAGTTTCAGCATTCTACTTGGGATGCTCCTAACTAATCTGAAGCCTCAAATAACACTATTACCAGGGCAATAAAATGGAATTCTTATAGATTGTTTAGGATCCCTAGAGAATACACTGGGGGGTGGAGGGGGAAGGGGAGATGTCTCGTGAATTGAAATAAAAAGTGAAATTGGAACTGAGGCAGTTACAGGGCATTTCTGAGCTGAATGATGGTTCTAAGAACCCTTAGTAAGTGATGAATAAAAACTTCAATACAATTTTATTTTAGGCTTGGCTGCACAAAGAAGTATGTACCAATAAACTGAATCATCAAAAATAAATTGTTGCAATGTTCATTTCTTTGGGATTAATATCTGTAAGCTCAGTCTCATCACATTCATTTATGCTCATCTTATGATGCTACATGACGACATTATTTTGAAGAACTGTATTCTATTTGTAGAACTGAGCTACTTGTTTTACTACAGTGAAAATGTTTTTTCCCAGAACTGTAGTTATCTACAATGAAGGGTTTTAATTAGGGACAACACTTTACGTACAAGAGAATGTACATTGTTCTGTATTAAAGCTTCAGGGAGAAAGTTTGAAAGGACACTAAGGAATCAAGATACATGTTCCCATTACCTAACAACTGAAGTATTTAAGAACATTGCCTTACAAGGCACCAAAATTTACTGGCTAATATTATTTACACTTTGGTAACTGGTAGAGGATTCAACTAAGGCAAGCCCCGTTTAACTAGACCTCTTACGACAGACGAGAGAGGAAAAGATGAACATCGTGAACTGCAGGACTTTTGAGCATTACCGAGGTGTACAGCCAAGAGTTACTGCTCTTGTTCAGCTGAGACTGGGAGGAAGGCACCTTTCTCCTCATCCTTTTCTTGCATTGCACCGAAAAGTCAGCAAATTGCTTGGGTGAGAGCTGTCTGCAAAAGATTTATGGGCTCTGTTTTGAACTCCCCAGACCCAGCCCTTCATGCTGGATGGTCCCACATTAACACAAGTTGCAAAGAACACTGGAGGAGTCAGAAATAGCAAAGCCATGTTGCCTTTACATCCTCACCTGCTTCACCTGACTAAATCCAAATTACAGTTTGCAGACCATGGACTTTATTAAAGCAATAGGTTTTTGTTGTTGAAGGCCATCTACGGACATCTTTTTGTTAGAATGTCACAGCAGCTTAAACAAGAGCCAGCTATTACAAATGCTTTTTTAAAAAATAAAAAAAATCAAGGTTTTACAATGTTTTTAACAAAAGGGAAAAAGATGAGTTCATCTTCATCTCTCACATTAAGGAATGGAAATAGTATCTTCAGATTAAAGCTTGCTGTTTCTGCTTCAGGCTGGAAAAGGATTGGTGATCCAAACAATATGACTGGGTATTTCCCAGCTATTATATTTTATTTTAATCTAATAGACAATATTATCTCTCCCTTCAAACCTTGCCTCTTTACAACCTCACACCATCACACCTCCAACACCATTCTCACTAATAACTCTACACAGAGCATCCCCTGGGGCAAGCAGCAGGATTTTGAAATTAACGCAGTTTCTGAAGTCAGTGACAATATAGCCTTTGGCCAGGAATACTGTTTTCTAAAGGTGATTTTTCAATGATAACAGACAACAAATATCGGTAGTTCCAGCATATTTCATGGAGACCAATCAGACAATCATTTTGCCTGTCCTAGCATGCCAAACTTCCACCAGCAAGGACACAGTTTAACTTTTAGTAAGCCTATACAATCCTACGGCTATTTCTCTGCCCAGGTCTGCGCTGAACAGAGAGCCTGTCCCCTTCTCACTTCCATTGGATATGGTAAAGTATATTTAATGTTCACATGCATGGTCAGATCCTGATTGGCCTCTTGGAGCCCTGATGACCTCTTTGGAAGGGTACAGGCATCTACACAGCGATGACTGAAATTTCACATAGTTAGCAGTGACAAGAGAAAATATGGCAAAGCCTGAAAGCAGTGGTCTACAGGCTAAGATTTTGCTCATTTAATTCCATCAGTGAGATCCAAGTATGCCTGTGTCTGAAACTGATGTTTAGGAAAATAAACTACATACATATGCATAAATGGTCCACTGTGGCAGCACAATATTAGACTGCTGCACTGGAACAAAGTGCCTTCATTAAATTTCTATGATAAATATCTCCCTTGCACTGTTGCAATTATCAAAGGCCTTGCTTAAGGGATTGATTTGAATGCAAACGGCATAATTGACCCAGGAGAAAAGATGAATGGCCAACAAAGCCTTTAAATAAGTGTGTTACAATACACGGTAGCATGGGGAAATGTTAGCAGTCACGGTTTATTATTTTGCCATTCTCCTTCAAATGAAAATACGGAGATTTGCTTTCATTACATACAGTGTATACCATTTTCCAGCATGATGCCTTTTTAAACAGTCTTCAAAAGTTTTGAACTGGGTCATCTTGCTTAGCCCATGCATAAAATCATGCTATGTATTAACTGGGACATAAAAAATTGTAATGAACATTTATCCAGAATACCTTTTATAAACAACAACAAACAATAAGATTGTTGGAATAATACTTCAGTTTGTTGTCACCTTCTATTGGGGAGGAGAAATGAAGCACAAAGCCAGAACTTTATGAATGACTGAAACCTAATTTCTAAAACACTTATAGTGTACTGAACTTTCCACACGGTGTATCAAATGTCAGGCAAGTCTTTATCTGCTGCAGTTCAGTCCCCATGCGGACTAATATTAATAATAGTTAGCTTTTCTTCTGTGTTTTTTATCTCCAAATTGCCCTATGCAAATCATCTAACATATCTCCTCAGCTTTTTGTGAGACAGATAAGTGAGTTTCTTATTATCCCCATCTGAAAGAAGGAGAAACTCAAGAGTGAGGCAAAGACTTACAACAATTCAGCATAATATGTCAGAGCAGTTTTAGATTTGGGTTTAGCTGGATCCCTCAGATAGGATTAAATGGACAACACCTTATCCCTCAGCCCCCTGCCCTGCAGCACCTCCCTTGGCCTTCACCTCTAGGGAGCTGAGTGGCTGTAGGTCGTCCTTAGGCCAGGCTGTTTGCATGGCCTAGCTTTTTCCCTAGAGCCACGGTCTACGAGACGCCTACACAACTCGTGGGCTGGCCAAGCTCTGTAGCATAGGATATTTGGGCTGGGTGATCCTAGGTTGAACACCATCAGATTCATTGTGGCCTTCCTGCCACAGATTTCAAAACAGTCCCAATAAAAAGGAAAGAGGATGCTTATTGCCCTCGACTGCAATCTTCGCTACTGAGATTGGCCTGTCCTGAAGTTTACTTTTTAATTTAAGCTCATGTTACTTCCCTACCCTGAGGTACCTGACGGGGCCATGTTTCAGAAGCAGACCTGTAACAGTCTGCTTTGAAGTTGCACCCAGAACAAAGTTGTTCATCCAGACACCTAATCCTCTCATGAAGACTAGGTAAGGGGAGGGATGGACCCAGGAGAGGGGGAAACCCACCCTGCATGAAAAAACCAGGATATATGGGTGACCATTAGAATATGCGCACTGAGGAAAGCTGATCCTTCTGCCCTTATCTATGCCAGAGATGTCCTAGCTTGGAAACTGCAGGTGGAGAGAAGAGAGATGGCACAGTTTAGTGTTAAAGATGGGCAGTAACTTGTGCTCCCGGCAGGCTAGGTGTTGTGCCACAGGGTGCACGGCAGGCATACCACGTGAGGGGCAAAATTGGGACTGCCCTTGCTCCGTGGGAGCCGGCTACTGCCTCCGACTGTGTTGGGCTGAGCAAAGGGGGCAACGAAGGCACAGAGGCCAAAAGGAAAGCAGAGTGTGCCAGGACGATGTAGCACGAAGGGGAGAGAAAATCTAGAGAAAGGCACCAAGCAATGTTTTAAATATGAAAAGCAAAGAGCAAGGGAATAACCTGTCCTTCATGTACATGTGAGAACAGAACAAGGAATAGTGTGCTTAAATTGCATCAAGGGAGCTTTAGCAGATTTGGGGGCATGCTAATCAACAGTAAGAGCAGGTAAAGACTGGAGCAGACTGACAAGATGTGGAATTTTCAAAAACAAATTTTCTGAGAGTACAAATAGAAGAGTTTTTCAGTTAAGAGTGATGTAGATATCACGTGGGCAGCCTAAAAATATGTAATATCCTTAGCTGTATTCTTCTATAGATCTGAGGGCTTGGGACTTGTAAATGAATTGTTGTCACTTAGCAAATCTAACTAGCTTTTGCAAAATTACTAGTATTTTGAAGATTTCATATTTGTCTAAAAATACTTATTCTTACACACCTCAGTGAAAGAACAGTCTCAAGTGTTTTAAATCACTGGGATGAGATGAAAAAAGATTTACAAACAACAAATGAACTGTGAAGAATTTTTAAATTAGCAGAATAAGAACTGCACCAAGAACACAGCAAAGAGGGTTAATAAAATATAGCATCTATTGTTTTTATTTGTGAGCATGCCTTGCAAAGGCTAGTCCCTAACCTACTTTTCTAATTCTGCTAATATACACAAGAACATCTAAGTTAATGCAATTACCTGAAACTACAACATCTTTCATTTTAAAATAGCTGATGATGGATGAATGACACAGTCTGAAAAGTGAAGAGATTAATACCATTGCTTTAATCTGTCCTGGAACATTAGGGAAGTCTGCTCATTTCCCAGTATACACTAATCTACTGTTCAAGATAATATTCCATAGATTGGCATTGATCCTAACTCAAACTCAAATAATTCTTAAAAACATAAAGAAAAATATTTTTGTTTCACATCAGAAATGAGGGTAATTTACATAAACTTGACATTGACCAAGTGTCACGAAAAACATACTCTTTCCCCCTTTCCATCATGTCTGGTTTGTTTCTTATGATACCATTTCAATTTCTAATGCTAGCAACCACTCACTTCTCATAGTCACTTAATCCATTTCTTTTATGTACCAAAAAATAAAACTCTGAAACACCCTCACTATACTCTGCATCAAACCAAAATAAAATGAGGGTTTTTTTTGTTAAATATGTCACTTCTGCTATAAAAGCAACCCCCCCCCCTCCAACTGAGACCCCAGACTTGGCAAGTCATTTTCTTTGCTGTCACCTCAACTCTGTACACTTATTAAAAATGAGGCATTTATAAACTAAAAGCATCTTTAATCTAGTCAAAAATAATTCGGACAGACAGCAAGCTGTGCTGTTTGGCACCTCACAAACACTTGTGAAGTTAAACACTTGCTTATCCCTCCCAGTAATTCTGAGTTACCTGCCATCAGCTTGGAGAATGAGAAGACGAGACCATGCAGCAGTTTGTTCTGCAACAAGAAAATGCAAGAGATCATATTTAAATATGAATGCTATGAATGCAGAGTGGAGCATGTTCTCTGTCTAGAATGGATGAATACAGTGTGAGGAAAGTTGGGAATTCAGTCTTTGGAAAACCTGTCTTCCAATTCTGACCCTTGACCACCACTACTGAGACTGCAGTATATATGAAAACCATATCAGGCTTTGCATACTGAACATTAGAGACTTTTAGAAAGAAAAATAGCTCTGAACACAAAATATGAATACCAGCTTAAGCTGTGTTTGTTTCAAAGGCACTTAATCAATGTCTGCTGCTTTTTATATTGATGCACCTACAATTCTAGGATGAAGAAAGAGTGGTTTAAGTAGTACAGGAGAAGCCATACAAGCAAGTTATAGTTATGGACTCTATATAGTCAAATTACGGAATAAAACTTTGAAATAAAATAAAGTTAGATTTCTTTTAAATATGCCTGTATAAGATAGAGGCTTAAAGTTATAGGTTCTCACTATCAGGTATTGCTAAATTTAGTTAGTATTAACTAAACAATTTTGGCAGTTTGAAAGGTTCAAGCTATTTGTGGCAATTCCAATTAAAAAAAATATGAAAGTAACATTAAACAGAGGCTCAAACAACATCAGTCACATGGCAACCTGACAGGACAGGAGAGACCTTTTTACATTATGAAATGGCTACTTCCAGAGCATTGTAATAAATCTTTACTCCACTTAGAAACCAACTTGTACGCAAAGAAGTAATTCTTCAGTTGAATAAGGAATGCTCTCCAAGTACATTTAATACATAAAAAGATGCAAAAAGAACTTATTATAAAAGAATGTCTCTTCTGAATTTTCATAAAGACATGAGTTACAGAAATATGGTGAATGATACCAAGAATCCTTACGCATCCAGAGACTGCAGTAATAATGATATATGCCTTAAGTTTCTGAGTTTCCATCCAGATTTCAAAAAGGAAGTAAAAAGTGAGGTGAGTAGGCAATGTATCAGAGTAAGTTCAGTTTATGGCACAGTATGTTTTTATTTTACAGAACTGTCTGCAGAGTTTTACCATTGTTAAAATTGAAAAGCAGAAACAATTCCATCTTGAAAAAGAGTTGAAAAATATTTATTTAGTGCAAGTTCATAAAATTAAGCATCTGATCTGAGAGCTTTCCAATAAGGACAATTATAATAGGTAGACCTACCTGCTGTTATTAATCTCAAACATTAAAGTAGCAACAAGCAGCCAAAACCATCTGAGCAATGTTACTAAGGAACATGATGAAAGACTCCAAAAACCATGACATGTAGTTTGGCCCCACCCGGTGCTCTTGGTCCCTTTCACGGGCAAGATGGATCCTTTGGAAAAGCAGTTCTTTTTGCAGTTCCACTGCTCGTTCTCCATCAAGTAACTATTCTGTTGGTTTTCAGAATTTGTTACAATAGCCTGAAAGTGCAGCCATGTTTTTGGATGATTGTTTTAAGTTGAACATAAATGCCTTTATTAAAGTCTCAGATTTATCAAAACCAAAATGAAGCTGAGATTTTAATGCATATTTTATTTACAAGGACTTCCTTATATAGACAACTGGAATAATGCCCCATAGTAGTGCCTTACCTTAAATATTCTGATACCTTCTGAACTCCAAGGACGATACAGGCAATACAAGGTTCACTTATGTGAATGAAATAAGTGTCAGCAAACAATTCCCTTGCTCCCTTTTCCTTTTCAAAGCCTGCCTTTCCAGTGAGTCCCCAGTTTCAAGAAACTCCATTTGCCAGCTACAAGTAGTTACTGAAACATCTCTTCGGATGTGTAAAGCAAGCACACAAAAATACTCAACCTAGCTCCTCCTAAGCAGTTGCTGGAAATAAAAGCAGTGTAACTGTGTTAACACATTTAGCTATGAGAGGGAGGGTTCAGTAAGTCAGGGACAACGTAATGATCATATAGTTTTAATAATTAGGCAACTACAGATGTGTCAGTCTTGCCTGTTGCCTAATATGATAAAATATTAATTGAAGTAGGACTGAAATCCAGATCTTCCCCTGGTCACAGTATTACCCTTAAAGCTCAGACTACAGAGTCATTCGTAGGTTCTCTTTGTCTCAGTAAATATTCACATATTTTATATTGCCTGGGTGGCCTTATCAAAAACAGCCCTTTTCAAACTAATCTACTTATTGCTGAGAGAGTTCCCAAGCTCTTAAAATGCAAGTGCAAAATGCTGAGGAGAAAAGATACAATGGCATTCTCACATCCTGCTGGAGTACTCTAACCAATAGGCTTTTGGATTCAAAAATATGCCATTATTGCTTGCGGTCATCTTAGGAAAGGCTTGATTTTTGTAGGGAAGAATCTCAGCCTTTAAAAAAAAAGGATGATTGATGTTTTGCTTTTTTTTCCACCTTCTTTTGGTAGAGAGAAGTCTCGCTGAGCTTGGTGTCTGGGTGAATTCTGCAAGCATTGTGTCAGATGTGCAGGGACTGAGCTTTGGGCTGCGAATGCCAGAGGCCAGGGCAGGGAGGATAGGTACTGCAGCACGGACCGTTCCCTTGTGTTTCTAGCCTGTTGCCTGCCTCTGCTATGCTACAATAGCTCCTTCATGTTCTGTGGGCGTGCTTTTCGCTGCCTCATGAAGAGCTCCTTCAGCTTCACCTATGCAACACTCAGTCCCAAAGGAAACACCATTTGACTTGGTTTGTGCTCAGCCCATGCTTCGTCTCCTTTCATTTCAGCAAGCATCACAGAAAGGACATCTTCCCATATTCAGTTTTGTAAGTACTCAGTGCAGTCATTGACCCTAACCTGATCTATACTACAGCCGGCCATTAAGAGTCTGCAGCAGCAATAATCATAACAATAACAGCCAAGCTATTTTTTAATACTTCAAAATGCAGATTTCTCTGTGTTTTGGGGCTTGCACCCTGACTTGGGTGTGCTCTCAGGGTCTGCAGGGCAAACCTGCCCTCAGCCATTGCAGTCCCAGGCATCAGGGACAAGACTGCCTTGCATCCCAGGAGCAGCTGCAGCCAACTCGTCATTTTTTCTCTGTCTTCTTGTTTCCAGCCTCCTCTTTCACCACCTGTTTAATTCCACATTCTCTTCTGCACTCTGGAGCAGCTCCACACCCAGGACAGGAGTGGCAATAACTGCTGTGGGAGTATATTCTTTCTTGAAGGAAGGAGATGTGGGCTTGGCTCCCTAGGCATCTAAGATGCTATGAATCCTCCCCTGCTTTCTCCCAGCAATGTGTACAAGGCCGTGGGCACACACACACATATTTCTGCTTTTGGCTAAGAGAATTGGCTTAATCAGCAGCAAAGTCTAGAGACAGCACTTGGTAAAACTTTGCTGCTTTGGATGGGGGACCTATGCTGAAGCTACTACTGAGGGCAGGAAAGTAGAATTGAAGTGATATTCATGAGGTGTTGTATTAGGGATGATTTGGAGGCAAAGGCTTGTGGTCTTGCTGTTTTTCTAGAGATGCTGGAAGAGTGAGGGGCTGGCTGCTGAGATGCCTGGAAGTAGCCAGAGATGAGCTTTTGTGAATGCAGTGAAGCTGAGTGACACTCAGCGTGGGAGCCATCGAGGGGGACCCTTACTTCCTGCTGCATCTTTTCCCCATGGTGATGGAGAGTGACAAGGAAAAAACTGTGAATCATCTCCTTAGGTGCCACAGCCACCCCACATCACCAAAGGTGTCACTTCAGACACCTGCTAGGCTTTCCACAACTCAGCCAGGCACCTGACAGGACTGCTTGAAGATATGACAGCACTTCACATTCCTGCTCAGATTCTGTGTTTTCTTCTTTTCAATTAAAACTAGCACATTAAATTATTTTTTAAAGTAATCACTGAAGAGTGAATCCACTCTTAACGAATACATTCCCAGCACCAGTAGCTGATGGTAAGTGATGCAGAGGTGCACAGTAGGGAACTCTCCTCAGAGCAACCCACTCCCTCCTCAGTAATGTATATATACATGTATATACATATGTGTGTATGTGTATGTATGGCTGCACTATCTCCAAAACCAGTACTAAAAGCTGTATCAGTGCACTTATTACTCCTGAGATACACAACCCTCCTGAAAGAATTAATTTGCTTCAGCGTAGTGCCTTATTAATGTAGCCAGACTGTTTCTGGGCCCCAACTAGCACTCCTGCATAGCATTACATTATGCCATGAAGACTTACCGATTAGCTTCTAGTTCACATATGCACTTCTAAGACAGCACTACACTGTGAAGAGCAGCTGTGTCCTAACATGGTAGAAGGAGAGACAGAAAAGATGAGAACATATCAGTCTCACACCACTTTTATGCTACATGGTGTCTGAAATCTTGCTCCCCACCCAAACGTAAATGAACCAGCAAAAAAATAAATATGGAGACCTTAACTGGATTAGTTAACCAACAGTCTGAAGAGAAATCTAGCTTGAAGCTCTTAATGTTGATTTTTCAAGCCAGAGACCTTGATTGCTATGATTACTACAACTGTACTGAGGTTTTCCTCGCCATTTACTACAATAAAACAATAGTACAATTCAGCAAGGGGAATGCAAAGCACAGTGGTAGAAAGAACACTTTCCAGCATAAGCTATGCAGCTAGAGGCCAACTTGCCACCCATAATGCAATGTGTAGCCACAATGGCAACATACCAGCTCAACACTCAACAGCAGCTGAAAAATATGGATACCCCAAACACTTCCACTGCCCTGAGCTCAGCTACATAAAAAGTAAATATAATCCAAACAAGAAGATGAGAAAATCTGCATTTCTACTCATTTTACATTGTCATCTAGTTCAGCATAAAAAGATATGCAAGACTGTTTCATCACTAGTTGGCCTTAGTTACAGAACATAGTCGCTTAACCTAGGGATCCTTACCTTCCATTCTCTTAATGTGGGTATGGTGTTGCATTATATGGTGAATCCCACAATGAAAGCTCCTTGGTGTTTCCCATCTCTCTCTTCAGCTCCCTTCTTCTTAGGTTTCTTTCTCCTTTTCTTTTTCTCTTAATTTTGTGTCGTCTTCTCCTTCCATCAATCATTTGAAGACTTGGAGCTTAAAAAATAAAGTATTTATTATATGCACATTTTCAGAAGAATAAATTAAACATGCTTCACGGTTAAAGATGTTAACTATTGTTGAGTGATTCGAATCATGTTTTTAAGTGAAACAGTTTATGGATGGAAGCAAACAGCAATGTCCAGGTACCCTGCACCTGCAGGTATTTTACCTAGTTCTGATATCCAATTGCCCTAAAACAGCTTAATTTACCTTCCATTACCTTTCATCTGCTTCATTTTCAAATGTGTTTCAGATGAATAAATAATACAGAGTATGAGATAAATGCACACAGGCAAATCTGACAGCTGTCAGGTGGTAACCAACAACATATATTGATGTTCTGTGCCTCTCCATCCATCTTTTTAATGTATTATTCTTGATGACTGGCTTTTGTACTAAATGTGTTAAAAAAAGATCTGAAAAGGCCACCACAGAGAAAAAAAGAAAGAAATATTTAAATGCTAAGCAACTTTTAAAAACTGGCATATTCTATATTCAAATTAGGCTTCCAATTTAAAAACAAAAAAGCAGAAATTTTAAAACAGAGAATTCAAAATATAGCAACATTCCCTGATAAGCTCTTAGTTGAAACGCTAGCCTAAATGCTTTCACTGACATTATGAATGACATTTGTTATAACAGTGATAAATTCATTTAATTTCTAAGGATAACTTCTAGAAATACATAAAGCATGTGAGCTGCCTTGAAAAGATGTGGTGTTTGATGACAGGGTGCTCTCATGACAGGGTTGTAGGTGTGGTTGGATAGTTCAGAAATCAAGATTTGGATCTGCAGATCATCAATCATGCTTTGATCTTATTTAACAATATAAAAAGTAATCAGAAATATAGACTGAGCTATTTTAAAATTAAATAGATTACACACATTTAGGATTTGTCTGTGACCATGTGTGTGCGCATGCAGATGAACTATCAGTCACAAACATTCCTTCATGTGTCACACTTACTAGAAAAAGCAGTTGAGAAAGTCATAATACACTGAGGAACAGGTGAGCAGGGACACTGGTATTTTGCCAACACCTGCTGAAGCAGGGACTCAGAAGTCCCACTTTTTGTGGCTCCTCAGCCCCTTCTTCTCACCCCTCAGGAGTGAAGGTGGCCTTGATCACTTCGCCTGCAGCTGAGCAGCCAGCGAAGTGCAAGAAGGTAGGAAGGGCTCCTGGGCAGTGAAGAGGAAACGTGTGGGAGGGAGGTCATGCCTTCCAGGAAATGAGGGTAGAGGCGGTTTGTTAGGAAACAAGAAGGGATCTAGGAGGGTCTTGGGGTAGGTCTCCACAGCCCATTGATTTGAAGACAGCAGAAAAAGCTCCTAGGAAAGGAATAGCTCCTTAAAGCCTCTCACAGGTCCTTGCCCTCAACAGCCCTCTCACTTTACCCCTTTGAAATACAGACCTCCTCCTTCTCTTTATGCATTCAGGCTCCCAAATCCACTGATCCCTCTGCATCCTTTTCTTTTGCTCAAATTACCTTAAAACTTTCTTGACCTCTCTGGCTCCCTTCACCCCCTGGGACACTACAGACCTTTGACCACCCCACCTAAATCCTTGCTGATCATCAGTAATCTGCTGGTCTCACTAGCAGCAAAAAAAATGAATCCCAAAGGATTATTGGGGTAGTAATGTTACTGTTTCCTGCATTGCTGCAAAATCTGGAAACAACCATGCACACATATGCTTGCTCTTCTTTCTTGCTTGTCTTCTTTTTCTCTTTACAATGCTTCCCATGTATCTAAATATACTCCTGCACACAAGTATACATATACACATATAGGTGTTTGGTCACCTATACATCCTCAGGTTTCCCTGAATTGGTCATTTGGCTTGCAATATATATTCAAGATGCTCCCTGTAATGTACTTGTACAGTTTTTGCAGAATTTGAATATTTGAATACACGATCTATCAACATCCTCAGTTCTATATCACCTACCTCTTCCTGCTATGCTCAATGTGTCTGGCATCAATTGCCAGAACTGGGAGGGAGTAGCAGGGAATGGTTGCTTTATCCATACCTCAGCATAGTCCGAAATTCTGAGCTCATTTCCAGGCTTCAAAATGTTACCAGTAAGATCTGGAAGGACACTCTAGGATGAGCACACAAATTTTCACATTTTTCTCCTCTTCTATTAAGCACTCACTCCCAGCCACCTTTGGGGACAGTCTACTGAACTTAACAGATTTTGATTTGACTTTGATGTGAGCTCTTACTCTATTATTTGGTGTGGTTTTCAGACTACTGCCTCTCCCATACATTTTAGATGCCAATGTTCTTCACAGAGGAGGCAGAAATTCCATTGACTTTCTTGCCCATTATGGTTTTATGTACTTTTACTGGGTCAAAGTGGGCACTGACATTATTGGCAGAGGTGCTGTTAGAGGCTCAGGTCTTGCTGCAAAAGTGTATCCACTAATGATTTCTACCTCTCTTTCCATTGCTCTTTAAGAAGCAAAAATAAGAAAAATGTGGAGGTAAAGAGGTGACTGGCAAAGAGAAACAAACTCAGAAATGCCTTGACAGTAGTACAGAAACATTTCCCAAGCCTTCGTCCATGTATACTAACCATGTGTTTGATATCATCCCTCATGATGGCCCAGTGGAAGCATTTGTCAATGGAGCTGTTCCTATTCATGTGCTTTCTGAATGCTTATGGCACTTTCATTTGTACTGGACATGACATGATGTCCGTGTAGCACTTCTCCCTCCTTACATCTTTGCGATATTATTAGTGGCAATTAGAAAGGAATGCTGTGTGCATAGTAACAGCTTTTCAAAGGCAAATAACTCAGCTGCTGTGCCTGATTTTTATTTTATAAAGGGCATCATTTAATGATTAATTATAAAATAAAAATAATGCAAGACAGCCCAAGGTATCCGCCTTTTCAAAAGCTGTTACGGTGCAGGCAATATGCCTGTCTTATCACTACAAATTTCACTATGCAGACACCAAGTGGAGACTACAACTCCGAAGTAACAAGTACCTAAAATATTATCATGGCTGAATTCTCTGGTACTCCCCCTAAATTCCCCCTCCCCCTGCCCATGCGTATTCTCTTCCATTCTGGATGCTGCAACTCTGTAAAAAATGCAGTTTTGTAAAACTATGACTTCTTTTCTTAATTAAATAGTTTAAAGAGTCTTGCAACCATTATGAGCTCTGGATACATAAAATGTGTCTTCACAGGACTCCAGTTACAGAATTGAGGTTTACATCAGTTAAACATCTGCATGCCTCCATCCTGCCTGCATGCACTTATCCTTTCTCTGTCTCCCCACTTGCCACTCCTCAGATAGTTGCTTATCCCAAAACCAAGTTTTGACAGACTTTTTCAATGACTTCATACAATTCCCCTCTCCAGTGCACTGGCTTCCCCACCTAAGAGACTAGAATAAGGACACGTAGAGAGGCATTACTGAAAGCAGTTAAAACTGAAAGCTGCCAGAACTGAAAGCATTTTGAAATCCTATAGTTGAAGATGGGAGGAAAGAACAAAGTTTCATCTTTTCAAATCTTTTCAGATTTATTCTATTATGCTAAAAAATTAATACCCTGAAATACCTATTTTAAAGGCCATTTTTAACATTGTGTGCTGTTGCACAATGCCTCAAGGTGATACCTAAAATAAGCTTATGAACTGAAGGGGGTGACCCATTTATATTGCACTGGCAAAAAAAAAAAAAAAAAAAGAGAGAGAAAAATATATATAGCTCAATGTTTAACAGTGTAAAGAAGATACATTCAGATGAAAATCTGTCAGTGAGAAGATAAGCTTATGCCACTCTTCAGATATGAAGCAAAGCAATATTTCATTATAATGACAGAAATAAAGGAAAGCAATGCAATGATGTTTTACCTTCAGTAAGGAATATTACCTATCATCACCAAATGGCTTTGGGTAAAAAGTTCAGTACAGAATCTAGTTCTTTTATTTGATTTTTACATATAATTGTGTAAATTGTGTGTGGTTACCTGTGGGAACCACAGCTGCTCACTGAAGCATGACTGCTTGTTTAACAACACCTAATACTGATTATTCAGAATCATTACCAGCCCAATTTTCCCAGAGGAAACAACTAGGGACATCTCTTGTTCTGGCTGGCCTCTGCCTCCTCCTGGGGCAGACGGATGCCAGAGACTTTGTGGTGAGCCAACTCCAGTCCCCAAACACGAGCGCCAGCCCAGTCTGGCCTGGCCCTGCTGGGACACGGCCCTGAGGGAACAGCAGGGGCTGGGATGGGAGGCCGCAGGCCCCCTGGAGACCTGGGCCCTTCCCACGTGACAGCCCAGGGACACACCGCTGAGCATCCCCCCTGGCTCAAGGTGCCTGTGTTTTGGCAGTTGAATCAAGCCCCCCCCCCCCCCCACCTTTTCTATGGCACTGAAGCTGGTTTGTAGCATCTTTGTTAACATCTCAGTTAGCTAGATAGGAGTTATTTTGGAGTTTGGAAAGCTGGTATCTTTTTTAGTCAGCTTATTTTGTTGTTTCTTTTATTCCTGACCTAAAGTCCATAGAAATCACTGTGAGGGTTCTTCTGGGTGCTGGGACCTGGTTATATTTTCTCTAATGAAATCTTATTTGCCAGTGTCATTGTGAGTAAAGTATGTACCAAAATCAATCCTAGTTCTTAAAGTTCCTAAAGGAACTTCTTTTTGCTTCTATTCTTAAGGCAGCTTTCAACTAACTACTGCAACATATTACTCAAGCTAATGGTTTAGCAGGCTTCAAGGATGAATGACATGTATCTATAGATAATAAAAGCCTCCAGAACTCTTTAAGCAGGTTTAGAAAGAATGTAAAATCTCATACTGCAGATCTGCAGTCTTTGAGTAGCAAGGGTTTGAAAGAAAGTCGTCCACTTGAAAAGTGAATCTGTAATTGCCTTCTGGTGAATTTCTGTAGCTCTTCCCAAACCATCTAATTCTAGTTATCACCAGTGATCTCATACTCTAGCTTAGTCAGTGATCCCATTTTTTAGCTCAGACATTTCCTTTTGCTGTATTTACAGCCTGCCTTTTTTCTTTCTCTGCTGACTTGCATGTTCACATTTTTTTCATTTTGATGGTTTTCTCAAGAACAGACTTCCTTATTTCATTATTTCTAATAGTAATGCAACTGTAAGATTCAGACCAGTGAAATACACATTAAATGAGCTGTTTCCTTTTTTATGATTGATTTATAGCCTTCTCAAAGTGGGGTCATAATAATTAAGTAATGGTTAACAACAAAGACAAATTTATATTTGATACAGATGTATTTTAAAGCTATGAAAAATTAATCATACTATAATTACCTGGTTCACAGCCTATGAGTGCTGGTCATCTCATACATCTGCAAGATCCCACTGTACACCACCAATGCGTCACTAAAGTTGCAAAATTAATGAACAGTGAACTGGCAATACAGTGTTTAAAATGTTTTCAATTTTGGTAAGTCTAGGAGAATGAATCAAAAAGACAGTGTTATAGTCCTCATTTTTAACAGCTCAAGGGGTTAGCCCCTTTAGTTTTACCTCTGACTTCTGTTTTTTTCTTAACCCCAACATTTTATAGATGTTCCATTCTTCATGGCTTAAGACTTTGTTCTGGTTTTCTTTTGTTTAGCCATTTCTTTAAAGTAGCCCACACACACTGTGGGCAAGGGCACGCGACACGGCCGAACAGAATGCAGCGTTTCCTCGGCTTGTGCAGAAGGGGCGCTGGCCTCGGCACTGGGACAGGATGTCCCCTGTGGATGTTGAGGGGGCTGCACTGCTTTCTGGGCCTAAGCTAATTTCTTGGCACAGCAGTGCACTGGTCCATGGTTTCATCGGGAGGTGCCCCATGAAACTCTACCTATCCATACACTGAGGTTTTCTGGATGAGTTTTCCTTTTGCTTTCACCTGATATGTCTGAGCTGCATTTGTTTGATAATGGGTTTGAATCCAGGATTTGCTTTTGACCAAAGTAAAGCATTTATGTGTTAAGACAAAAGCAGAGAATACTATCTAATCTGTTAGCTTTTATGTCATCAGATCTCAAGCCAGCAACCCAAGTAGTCTGATTTACAGAATATAGAAAGTTTTTAATCTTTCACACTGAACACAATAATAAGTTTTCTTAATACTACTTACAGCTAAATGGATTCAGTAGGGTGCACTTCACCTTGCAGTGTCACGGACATATCAGCTCCCTGCCATTTGTCCTGGAATCCATTCAGCAGCTGTGAGTATTTCTTATTTATTGTGACATTCCCTCTTCAGTCTTCTTTCTCACTCAAACTCTCCACTGACTATAACAAAGATTGAATGTGCTTACTAATTTAAAAACAAAAACAAATGCCATGTGAGTTTACCCCAAAGTTCAGTCAGTTCTGAAAATAACAATCAACATTCAAAGTATTTTTTAAAACAAAATTGCAGGTCTTTTCAAGTTATGTTAATACTGGACAGTCTTGCAAGAATCATTAATAATATTTTTTTCTTTTATTTGCCTTTGAATTTACTACGCAACTTGAATAACAGCATAGCAGCTCACCTAGTCTCTCTTCTGTGTCCTAGTGGAGTTAACACTGGCCATGGGATGACATATCCTAGACAAAGGAAAAAAAAAAAAAAAAAAGGTAGGATTTGCGGTGGCTTCACAGATCCCTGACAAAGGAGGAAATAGGAGACCTAGCACGGGAAGAATGGGCAACAAGGATAACCAGATTTTGCAACAGGGAGGAAGGGGAAAGGACATGCCCACAGAGATCCTGGAGCTGTCCAAAAACAAAAGCACAAACAGAGCCATAAGTGCAGTTGAGAGCAGAAGATCCAAGTAGGAGGAGAAACGGCAGCTCAACCACAGCTCCAAGTGGGCACAGCTTCAGAAAAATAAGGGTGTGCACCTGCGGACTGGGCAACGTGCGCTTGCCCTGTGCTACTGTTGCAGCCTTGTTGACACTCTAATCACCACCACGTACACCAAAGTGAAGAAAGACACATCTGCAAAGTTGGTCACTGAGTACTTGGTAAGATCAAAATTCTCTCGCAGATGAAAAATAAAATTTTACTATCAGAAGTTTGCCAAGTGTCTCATGAAACCTATAAGTCTAAGCTCCCTCTCCAAATTCAGCTTTCAGAACATTCAACATATGGCTAAAATCAATGGGATCATTTCTTAATTAAAAATAAAAAATAAAATCAGGCTAGCTAGCTTCTTCCAGCTGTCGCCCCAGTCATGGTATTCCTCCACTGCCTACTACTGGCCATAAAGCCTAACTCAGTTGCAACTGATATTCTTCCTTTCTTTATTTAGCCAAAGATATGATTAGGGCTTGTATGTCCTTCTATGGACATATCCAGAATGGAGTCATAGTGCAGTCCATAAATAAAACTAATAATAGTTCAGAATTGTGATAAATTTGACATTCCACAAATGAAGAAAAAAGGACAAACAACTGAAAATGGTTGTTTGCATGTTTTTGTAAGTATAATTAATCACATGTGTAAATACATTAGCTACAACTCTGGACAAGCAATTAGACAACTAATTACAGAGAAAATGCAATTGAGAGCTTAGCAGATGACCACCCGTCTGCTAGCCATCCCAGGTGTTTATGTGCTCTCTTGGTCATTTGTTTATGTTTATAAAAACACATCTGTTCACAGAACATGGATGCAACTACAAAATGTAATACGCAAAAGCACAAAGAAACTAACCCTTCCCACAGTTAGGTTTTTTCCCTCCTCCTGCCACTGCTGTCAGACCAAAAACCAGTTCTTGTACCGACCAAAACATACACATTTCAACATACATGCTGAAATTACGCAACTGTCATGGGGTCTTAAACATGTAGTCAGGTGCTTGGCAGAATAAGTCCTAGATTAGGCATTTAATTGCTTTTTTAAAAATTGGAGGCTGAAGCATTTAGAACAGTTTTTTTTTCAAGGCAGAATTATCAGCCAGAAACAAATATAAAATTCCATAAAAGATCCACAGAATCTGATCTTTCAGTATTCTTACCCTTCTTTAGTGTACCATATGCAATGTCCAGAACTACATTTTAATCAATCAAGACATTATACAGTGCACTTTTTCAGTGGTACATACACGGGATTATGCTGCTTGGAAGACACCATACTTTGAAACCAGTTTCTTTGACCAGCTGGTTTTCACATGTCATTTAGTCACCTCCTTAAGCAAGCCAATGTCCTACCACCTCCATGCTCTAATACTGATGAAAAAGTTGGAAGCAGCCTCCTTTCCTCAGAGTGCTACTGTTATTTTTTTTTCCCCCGCTATGGAACTATTTTCCTCATCTAGAGAAACATCATAATCTTTTACGTGAGAATGTGCCATTTCTTTTGGAATTGCAGATATTGTTGCAGTTGTTTTAATGCCTGCTGTTTTACATTACTAAATACAGTATTCATGAAGGGATAGCTTTCTCAATAATTTATTCCCTTGAGAAAAGTTTACAGCAGCTAAACTAATTACACATGGGTCTAAATAAACACAGAAATGCTAATATGGTTCTAAGTGCCTGCACCTAAGTGACCTTAGTTTCTGGCTCTGTATTTATTTTTTAGGCTGTATGGAAGTTTACCATTTGACAGAAGCATCTCATTTCCCTTTTATCTGCAACACTGTCACTTTCAGTAGCTCTTGTCTCAGCCTGAATGGGAGAGGTTGTCCCAGTCTGTGTAGCAATTTGGACAGTTAAAAATTATGTTTTCTGTAGTAACCTGACAGAAAGGATCTAGACGGAGAGAAAGAAAAGTAATTAGGAAAAATATTCACCGTAACAATTCACCGTAACACAGATGCTCTTAAAAGACTTCGAGTTAAAAGTGCAAATAAAATCTCGCATTGAAAATCAGGTTTATTTTTAAAATAAACTGACTTTCTTTAGACTAATTTAATCTATAATACTATCCTCTGACTACGTTAATACTGAAGTGCCCTAAATACTGAAGTCTCAAAGTTCTGTAATATTTTAAAGGTTACCTCCTGGTTCATGGATATATATTTTCGGTCTTCAAACTCTTCTGTGCATTTGATTTATCCTTCTTCTAGCAGCTGTCACCAAAAGCCCCTTCCATCATCAAATCTGAAAATAATGTCATACATAAAAATATGGACACTTTTTAGTTCACATACTAATAGGTTATTAGGAATGGGGAAAAATACATGGCTTATGACATGTCTTCCAATCTCATTATCTCTCATACACTCAGAGTTTTACAGAAATAATATGCTGTAATCTTCTGTAACTCACCTCGTCTGAGTTTTATTTGACTCCCTTACTTTTTATGTTTAATAAAATACTTAGGGCAACTATTTTCTTTACCTAATGACCAAGAAGGTAACCTGCTGATGTTTCCTCTCCTGGAATAACAAACTATATGTGGAACCTTGCCTGCAATTTACTATGAGCATATCTGCATATCTGATTATGCTACTTTTAAGAAGTACTACATAGAACAACAATACGGTCTGTTAGTTTTTCAGCTATAATAATTATATTAGTTTCTCAGTATTAATGGATCCAAGTGCCCACTTAGGGTCCATGATGCTAAGTAAGGCTATTCTGGCTGCTGTTGTGCTGGATTAAGAGGTTGCTGCTCCACTTTCTCCTGTTCCAACGGCCGATTTCATCCCTATTGGAGGTTACAGTCTTCTCCAAACTGCCAACTAATGGCATGTGTAATTGCTTCTAACCCAGTTCTGTCTAAATGAATCCAACGGCTAAAACACTTCAGATAGTAGGGGTTATCTAACACAGCTCATTTTGACAAAACTGGCTTATGGGGAAACTACACATGCAGTTACGCTGACAGATCTGAGAGGCTGGTAATTTCAGGAAAAGGGTGATCAACAGCTGAAAACAAGGTGCAGAACAGCAAGAAAACTTTAGCACAAATTAACTGAATCCAAAATGGCAATCTGACAGTGTAATTGTGTCTTCTCACATGCACTTTTCAGATAGATGCATAATAAATATTTATACATGTCTTAACAAAGTACTAGTGAATTTTGCCGTTCTTCATCAATCAGTTCTTTCTCGTGCATCATTTTTCTCTTTTAGATCCTCAGATCATCAGCAGAGAAAAAGCAATATTATTAGTGAAATCATACAGCCTAGCTGTAAAATTTCATCTTGTCAAATACATGGGGAGGGAGGTATCTGGGGACATGCACTGGCCTTTATTTATTTATTTTTAATGAGAAATGAGTCAATACTGATAAAGCAAAGGCAGACAAAGGTGTTAAAACTAACAGCAGGTAACATCATTTGCTAAAAATATGAAATATGCTTCCATTTTGCTGAGTTACAGATTTTGTGATGCGCCTCTCTGAGTGCTGACATGTTACTAATAGAAGGGCTGTTCTGACTTGGAATGTGCCAAACTCACTCGGGAATAACAGTGGGAAATGCTTAGAGAGAGCCATTTCCTCCTGCTACTTTCAGACACATGCTGGCTTAATATGAGGGTGTCAAAACTGCTGAACAGTTTCTAATCAGCTTTGTCTGTTTCAGAGAGCAACTCAAGGGAGCTTTTTAAAGCATTCTTAACTGGCTTCAGGCCTAAGTTAATAAGAAAGGAAAAGGATGACCAGGATGGTTGGGTAAAGTAGACCTTACACATGTATAGCACTGGAGAGCTTACGGATGCATTTCCATAACAATTCACTCGACCTTCCTCTGCTGTGTCAGCTCCGTGCACCTACCCGGGGCTCTCTGTCCTCCCCTCACTCCTTCAGAAACCACCTTCCCATCGTTTTCTGCCTGAGACTCCTTGCAGCTGCTGCTCTGTCCTGTCCCTGCCAAGCACTGTGTAATCCCATCCTCTCTGCCTCTCTTGCCAACTGCTCTGAACATGACCATGTATGCCTATTTTCTCCCAGAACTGCTGTTTTCCCTTCCCCTATTTCAAATCAGCAATGCCCAGACGAAGCTCTTACAGGCTTCCTGCAGGTAACTTCATGAGCCCCCTTACAAGCAATTTAGTAATTCCTCCTCCCATCTCTCTTTCATTTTCCCATTTTTGGAGTTGTCTTCTTTTCCTCTCTAGATGTTAACTCATTCACAGTGTCAAAATGTGAAACCAAATTTTAAAGAAATGGCAGAATTCAGGGAATCCTTATGCTACCAGGCTACATGATTTGATTCTTTTCTCTACAGACAGCTGTAAATCTGGTCATATTTGATAGGTCTGCTGAGCAGATCCAAGACTATGTCCCTAACTTCCCTTCCTTTGATTTTCAGAAAATGCACTGAGGCAAAGCTTCCACTGTACAGCCTTAATAGAAGAGAGAGAGGAAGTGGATGAAGAATGCTAGTTTGGTATATATCAAAAAGGGTGGCAGAGCAGGAAGTTGTTTGGAGTCCTTTAGACATTCACCACTTGTGCCTATCCTTTTATCTTTTTTCCAGTCACATGTTTCAGTGATTAATATAAAGTAAATGTGATTTCAAAAAACGGCTCTTCATTCAAGCAGTCACAGGGCTTTGTGCATCCCTGTTCATACCTTCTGGATGCATTGTTTAAGCTTTCTGAAGATTCAGTCAGAAATCATTGAAGCAATTTACATTTAATGAACGCTTCAAGGTTATTTTTTACCATTTTTCAAGCTAGAAATTTAATTATAATTTTTCTTTCCACTCTCCACAAGAAAACCTTCAGTTCTGGATCTCTGAAGATAAAATGTATCGAGACTGATACATGCAGTGGTGGCTATCTTGACACAGGGTCAGACACGATCACTTGTGACTTAAAAATAAGGAAGTGTTTACTGGGAGACAGCCTCAGGAAGAGAGATGCCAGGGACTGGAACTATGACAAGCTGATTAAATTATCATATCAACACTCTTTACGGGTTTACACTTGAAGCACAAAAAGCTTCTACCATGGCTGAGGTTTTCACCTCTTTCCAGACACATGGGCTCCTGCTGCTTCACAATAAAAGCTTTCAGCAACTGGCAATTGAAACTGGAGTTGTATTTGAAATTTCCTCCATTGTGTGTACAAAATTTTAAGTGAAAGAGATCTGATTATCTGAGTAGCATCACAGATCCACTCCACCACTAAACCTGTGTCATCAGCTTGGCAGAAATTTCCTGGGGCCTTTGGTGCCGAGTGACATCCAACTTGCCCATCAGCTGAAATGCGCAAGTTAAACTGGGAGGGGCAGGTATTTCTATATCACTATAATGAGCTTTTTACCTGTTGCATGCTGCTTTGTGTTTAACACTTGCCATTGCAGGTTCCTGATTGTCATGGAGTCTGAACAGAGAGTAGTATGTATAGGTCTCCCATAAAATAGAATTTGCTCATCACATTTGGGCTGGCACTTTTATTCTTTTTTATTTTTTTTAAGATCCTAATTGAAAGCTCTGCTGAGAAGCTGTCAAGTTAAATTTATGACAAAGGTAGCTGCTTCTGCAGGTTGGTTTTCAAATTGCCAGCTTGAAATGAAACTGACAGCCACATGCGCAACAGAAAAATAGCTCATTCTGAGGAACTTTTAAAAAATGGTATTATTATAATTGATCTGAAGTTGCTGAAACTGAAAGACACACTGCTGTTTTTCAGAGCATTTGTAGGTCCTGTTTCAGAAAACAACTTCCTCAGGAAAATACCTCTCTGTGACAGCATCTAAGCATAAGTTTAAGTTCCACTGAGATTTGAGCAATACTGAAGGCTAAGTACAGATTTAAATGCTGCCTTTGGAGAGTTGATTTTCCGAATTACACTTTCAAAATATACTATTCAGTGATCACGCATTTAAATATTGGTGCAACCTCTAACAAATGCAAGCACTGCCAACACTAATAAAGCGCTGGTAAACAGAGATTTCTGAACCAAGAAGTTCCATAATTTCCTGTTAGCTGAAATTTGTTCATGTCCTTCTGTCTCAGATGTTTTTCCCAAAAATCATTTTAATAGAAACTAGTGGATTAGCATATTTGATCAACTACTGGTGTGTGCCAGACCTTACAGTAGTTCCACCTCTGACTTTAGCTGGACTTGGATCTGGTCCTGAAAAAATACAGGCTATCTCAACAAATAAATTGAGAAAGTTTCTGTGTCTTAAAACTGACACACATATGGTATACAATAGTGATCTGAACGTATGTTCACCCAGCTTATTATCTAATTATTTTGAATAGAAAAATCTATTTTTAACTTGTTTTCAGGTTGAATCATTAGGTCTAAAAACCTTTTTTTTAAAGAAAACAAAATTGCATTTTATAACAATATCTTTGTAAATTTAGATGATTTTAATGTCTTTTCTCTGAGTTTTTAAAAACATTCTAACTAAAAACCCTTCTACTTTCAAAACCTTTATATTCACAACTATCCTCATTTCATTAGCACGTTTCCTCCAAAGCATTTCAGAAAATTCCAATACAATCGGGACTCAAATTTAAAATGAAAAAAAAAAGTATGTTGTGAAAGGGTAGAACAGATGGGGGTATAAAACCCCCCCAACAAAATGCAAATTCTTTCAGCAGTTGCTTAAATATAATAAAGCTTCTAACATCACAAACAAGGTTCTTCTTTTCCCTGCGTTCTCCTTGCCTTTGAATTTTTTTGCAGTAATTCCTAATCCTCCTACCATAATTTCAGTCACCTGGATATGAAAATACTGGAACCCAGCATAGGTGGCACAGGAAGTTAAATGTGGTGTGCATCGATTAGATCTGCTAAGAGCAAGTTCTATCAGCAGACTACTTACATTGTCTGCTAGAGCCAGAAAGCCTTGGATAACACTGTGACTCCCAATATTGACAGCTGACTGCTCCCAGCAGCACTGTCAAAACTTTTAGCAGGGAAGAATCACTATTAAAAATAAAATCTAAGTTGCAGACAAGACTCTAGTTAGCTTTCTTAAAACGTTAGGCCATGTCTGTGAAAAATTCAGCACTTGCAATCCTCCAGATTTTATATGATAATTCTCAATTTCTGTATTCACTGTTATTTTTATTCTGTATTTAAATTCCACGTTAGAAGTATTTGCACTACCTAGCATTAGATGTCTAGCATGGGTGCCTAAATTAGGAGGCCAGCCTCTGTAGACTTTGCAATAGTTCATATAGAGAGATACACTCCTTCAGAGTCCGGGAGTTATTTCATGGAACCATCATCAATTATGGTCCTACAGGCTGTTAAATGTAAGTTTCTAAGGATCAGGAATACAACATACCCATTTATTTGGGACCTTATTTCCTTATTTGGTCACTAAAAGGGACAGAATGCTATGCACCGTATTTCAGAAAGCCCAGAAAGGGAAGCCTGATTTGTTGACCTGAGCATTCATATGAAGCCACTAGTCTGAACCAGGAGAGGTGGTTATAATAGACAGGCGTGAATTTTCTATGCAAATTATTTTCTATTTGGGTAATTGTACCCATATGTGGAAAAAAGCAGCCTAGTGTAGGTGCTGAACTCAGAAACCTGGACCTTCGATAATCTTATAAGCTCTAGCCTTCTATTTCTCATCTGAAAAGGAGGAAAGCAAGATTTTCCTACATGGGTACTGTATCACCCAGGCTCAAGACATCCCTTCTGCAGGAGCTGCAGCTCCACTGGGATGTGTGATTCTGCTGTGATCACTTCACTGAACATGAATTTCAGTGCTGCTCATTCCTCAAGCATTCTCTGTTGTTGTTAGAAAATTGTTTTTAAAATCTAATGCAGTGTTGAAGTGTCATAACAGTACCATAACCATCCTAAATGTATTCAATGGGTAACATAAACAAATGTGACTGTTTCAGATACAGCATGGTTGGTATCATACTGCACTCTTTTCATAGTCTAACACAAGAAAAATCTACAATGGATGGTAGTAAGAAGAGACTACATCATTATATCTGATACTAGGAATATGCCTCATGTGATGGGTCAGCGAGAACAGAGATCATCTTGGCCTTGGGGGCAAGAGAAGCTGCTCATTTGGGAGCTTTCTCAGACTGGAAATAATTGGCACTCTTCTCAAAGAGGAAATGACTAGTTGCATTGACAGGAATGAGGAAAAAAAAATCTGTCCCATGACAAGTGAGAGGTAGTAACATTGACTGAAAAGCAAAGACATTCTAGTACTGACTCTACTCTACTAAACTAACTTTATTACTTTACTAGCCACAGCTCTACTCTACTAACTGTAATTATATTAATCTATATATAGGATAAATATTTGCATATGTATATAATGAACATTAACTGAAATTAGACTGTAAGGACCTGGAAACACTAGACCTGCTTATGGGGAAAGTTTCAGGCAGAGGTATGAAGTTACTGGCATTGTCACTATTTTATAGCAGAGTAAGGTGAAAAGCAGATATCCAGATTTCTGTTCCAGTGTTAGTAGAATTATCAGGCTATGCGTCCTCCCAGAACAGCCCAAGGCAATTAGTCTATTTATCAGCACAAAAAGTATTTGAAATTCTACAATTATTTCCTCAATATTGTTTCCTGCTCACTGTCCTTCTCTAGTATCAGTGTTGCTGAAATGCAGCAACACCACCATACAGCAGCAGCTCCATACAAGAGCTACTACATCATGTTCAGCAAATATTACCAGGTCATTTATAGACAGTCTATACCCAGAGTAACTTATGACTTCATCCATATGTAGTTACAGAGGCACTAATAAAGTCAGGTATTTATGAAGTTCAGGTACTAATTATTGGAGACTGAGCTGGCTGAATGACGTCTTCTATACGCAGGGTACTGCAACTGGACAACCGTAATGTATTCCACTTCGAAATTCAAGATAAAGGTTCCAGTAACAAACTAGTCTACTTCTAGGAAAAAAAAAAGATACAAATCCTCAGGCAATAGCTGGCCAAGTGACCTGTTTCCTACTGCTAGTGCTCAATGTTTTCACAGTTCTGTGGCACCACTCATCCTCTTCACCCGTCACCTTCTATCCTCAAATATGGACAAAAAGGCCTGTTGTTCCTAAGAGGTAGGCAGCATCTTTGGATGTTTCAATGATTTAGTTCGTTTAAGGAATGCTTCATTCTGCTTGTGTAATTCCCATTCTGACAACAGGGACCAACTGTTGTTGCTCCCCTACCTGCTGTGCAGAGAGAAGGGTGTCCATTCCTGGCTAGTTAGCACCTCTGGTCGCCTTTTAATAAGAAACAGCCTTCTGTGATCAGAATCCTCAAACTGATCCCAACAGCCTTATTATGTCTTACAAGTTTATCATGAAATAAACATTATTGGTGTCTGAAATGGAGCCATGAAGAGCTGTACTAATTATACCAAACTAGCACCTTTATTTAATCACCCATTTTATCATTATTAACTAACTAGTAAATTGAGTATTCACATAACACATTAAAAAATGCAGTGTACACATATCTCAAAAGAAACTGTGCCTGCTTAGAAAGCATTACCACTCATGGATTGTATAACTGATAAGAAAAATGTGCTTCAAGTAGCCTGTTGGTATAATGTGCCTGATAAGCATTCTCTTTAATTTAATTTAATCTTTCATTTTTTCTTTAATTTATGGAATAATTACAGTTACTACTGAAGGAGGTTATACCTGCTGCTTCATTAGTGTATAGTATAAACTAGAATTTTATAATGCAGTTTAGTGTTTTTAATAATATACTAATAACGTCATATATTAAGCTATAATATTTTGATTCAAAGACTACAAAGAAACTCTTCCCTCACACTATCGTTACCTTCAGTAATTTTCAGATCCATTAATTCATTACCTTACAAAAATGGATGATTTTTGATATATTTATTTTACATATTTTGGTAACCTTTTATGAGAACCGAAAGCACAGGATTTTGCAGCATATAACCTTCAAAGTAATTTTCATAATAGCTTTGTGATAAGCACCGATTTTTCCTGAACGAATCAAAGACTTTCAATGTCATTGATATATACAGTTTCTGCTAGCTAAGGTATGGACAAACCACATCATAGCCATATGCAGTTGCTATGGCGGGAAAATCTAAATCTTGGGGCATAAAGGATTTGGCATGGCGAAATAATGGGAGTCATATGAGAAAGGAAAGATACCACAGCAATCATGAACTTGCAGGACTCACAGGAGCAGCAGATTTTTATATAGATAAAAGGACTATCCAGTTCCTGTACAGTGTGTGTGAAAAAAACCAACTGATCTGAAGCAGATACAAGGCAATTCTCAATTACTAAGAGTAAGGAGGAAACAACACTTCAGATGGATTAAACCATGAACTAAATACTTTCGGGGCTTTTTTGATACATCCTTGGAAAAAAATCAGTAAAAGCTATTATTGCTGATACTATACTGAAGTATGTACCTCTGTGGTCAGGGTCACTACAGCAGTTTCTCTGTTCATGGAATTCCCCCAAACAGAGAAGTTGGGGAGATTTAACAATCACAGAGGAAAAATAATTCAAAAAGAATTTGAGCAGTGTTCCTCATGGGTGGCCACCTGTAATCCCCCCAAACAAAAACTACAAACAGTGATGGCATAGATGCACATGTAGCCTCTAGGTTCTTCAAGCACATCTTCTACCTGATTACACTAGAAAAGAAGCATCCTAATCGTTTTCATTTAGACAGTTAGCACTATTAGTCTCATTAGCATTAAGAGAAAAAATGAAGCAGATGCAAAAAGGCCCAGTACTTCTTCATAATTTGCTACATTTAGGCAATTTTCTTACCAGTCAATGCCCTTATAGCAGTTAACTCCATCAAGAAAGTGCAGACTCGAGGGTTTTGGTCCATGGATATTATTAGTGATTAACAAACAGATCATTGGGAACAAGCTAGAGTAGCTGTACCTTTCAAAATGAAAAACAAAGTAAGTCAATCTCAAGAAACATGAACAACACATTTACTTTCATTGTTCCTAAACATAATTATTCCAGCATTCATGACAGGAACTTCATGGCCTGAATATATAAATTATCTATTTCAAAATCTTACTCAAATACTTAAATGTATTATCATGAAAAGATTTTTATCCTGAAATTTTTACTATTTACCTTGCTTCCTTTCTTTCTTCTTCCTTCAGACACTAAAGAAAACATGTGAAATCTTCACTTTTAATACTGAAATATTGAAACATGAAATATTCAATTTTAATATGAGAGCTAGGGCTCTATTTTTATCATATTCATCCTATAAACAATAGAACCTAACAATACAATGCTTGGAAACATTCAAAATGGGTAGCAATTAAAACGGTGGCATATTTTAGCCTCAGAAATATTGAACTGGTGTTGAATATTATATGTTACTTTGTAAGACAGGCTTTATTTTAATGCACGTTTCAGGCTTAATTTTGGTTATTATTATCACATCATGGAACCCGCTAAAGAAATTTTTCCTCTAGTAAACAAACAATGATATCTAATAGGCCTCTTCTCTGGTAGGAGAACATGGCTGATGTTTCCATATAACAGAGAGAGTACTAACTGCTTTGCCAAATTCAGTGTTCAAAATATCTTTCCGAAAGGATTTCTGTCTTACACAGTAGATGTCAAATTCCCTTCCTATGTGCTTCTCATCAGTTTTCTGAGGTTCTATTACAATAATTTGCGGTAATCGGTCACAATTGTTTTCCTTGCATCAGATGTCTTGATACTTTTTATCATTGCAAGGATCCTGAGAAAAAAATACCATATTGCAATTAAACAGTTTTCCATTCTCAAAAATGCTGAGTTTCTTCCTGTAGAAACTCTTCACTTATGCCTGCTCAGTGCAGTAATACTGCTCAGTCTCAAAGCAGCCTGCAGCCCACCAGTACAATTCATCCAGTCTGGGCCATTTTTTTCCGCTAGCTGTCCTCTGTGGCAGGACACCTACAGGCCAGATGCAGCTTTTTGAGGGTTCAACTGCACTTTAGCTGACACCTTCCCTGGGAGCTCCGTTTTGGTCTGCGCTCATAATGAAGAAGAGACTGAATAAATTCTGCATTTTTCCCCCCAAATGGCTGTTTTTTAAAAGCTAATTATGAAAAAGAATCCCATCTTTAAACATTGACTTTATTATAACTTACATAAAATATTTTAATTACAACCACTGAAATTATTTAAAATATAATTTTTCAGTATGAATTATGTTTCTCCAAAAAGGACATATAACCACCATTTTCATAAGTGCATATATGAATATTGATGAAAAATAGCTACAAATTACAAAGTTCATTCAGTATGATTCCTACCAAATAGAAGTATCTTCAAAGAATTAATAGTTCTACAAAAAAATGCTGCAATCAGCTCCAGTTATACATTCAGGCAAGAGTAATTTCAAAAACATGTAATTGTAATTCATAAGCGGATAAAAGTGGCTAGGAAGCAATATCATCTTACGTACACTTGTCCAGACATAGCTGCCTAGCATCCTTGTCTCCATCTAAGAAAATCAGAATACCTGGAGTACTAAGACTCTGAGACAGGAAACACTGTGACTGCTCCTAAAATAAATAAATAAACACACATTATGATTAAACAGGAGAGCAGACCATCTCCACCCAAAATGCTATGGAAAATTTTAGGAATTCTGAAAAGCAATGGATTTTTATTTGTGTTTTACTTGTTAGAAGGGTTCCCCAAATGCTACCTGCACCAGTTAGACCTACACCTCTGACTTCGGCTCAGCAGTCAGGACCTCTATATTATACACTACAAAGCACTACTGCTCCTAGAAAAACCTCATCTTGCAATACCTGTCGCACTGGCTTCTTTTACTCAGGGAACAGCTCAAAGCACTTGTGAGCCAGCTGAACTGGAGGAAGAGTTTGCAGTTTCAGGTTGGTCTACTTCCTGGTCCAACAAAGTTGGCCAGGTTCACAGAGGTGTGTAAGCGCAGGTGGTCATTCCCATAATTAGACAAATGAGTTATGAAGAAGCTGCTCTGTGTTACAATGACTTGATTGAGTTTAGCGTAGTGCCTTCTGATAGTGGAATCACTCCTTTGTCAAACGATAGCAAGGGGAATGAAGTAGAGAATGAACTCAAGAATGAACCCTTCTATTAGGCTAAACTTGGACAGTCAAAAACCAATGAGAAAACATGTCTCTGCAAGACTTAAAAATTTTACAAATTATGTCACAGTACAATGAAGAATTAAAATATAATAAATGCCTCTTGCAATCAATTGATTATGAGAAAAAGGAATAGAAGGATTTCACATTCCCTCTGATTTAGACTAAAAGTTTTGCCCTGTCCCTTACAGTTTTATGCTCCAGATGCTAAACCTGGATCTTGGGAGATCCTGGTTCGTATCTTGGCTTCGGTGGGACTTCGGGCAAGTAATTTTATATCTCCACATCTTGAGCTCTCCTGCTATGAAAAGAGGGTAAAAATGCTTCCCAAGATCTGTTAATTTGTAAACTGATTGGGCACTTAAGGTGCATCTACATACATGGCTTTCATGATGTAATAATAATAATGGAAATCACAGATTACAATTTCACTATCGGTAATTTTATTAAGTCCAGTTTAACGGAATTCTTTCTCTTTACACTAATATCTTAGTTCTACCCAATGCAGTATGAACTCCAAATTTAATTAATATTCTCTTTATTTCTTCATGGGATTATTAATAAAAGTATAAACTAAATCTAACTGTTGATCTTGAAATTTTAAAATGAGTCTACTTCCCAACACAGTAAATTGTTCATGATTGTCTTTTATTTGCATTCTTTCTCTCATTTAATGAGTTTCATTTCCTTTTATACATTTAAAATCACTATAAAATCACTGAATTTTTATGATATTTTCTATGTAAAAAATTATATGGTCATGCAATTAATACACCAAAAATACATGTGAAGATAAATTAAGGATGCCCAGGAACTGCTAATTTCAGACATTTCTTAATTTTTGAGAGATTGACTCTTGATAAACACTTGAATCCATCTGGATATAATATGTACTCTTGTACATACACAGACATGTTTTTCTCAATCATTTTAAGATGTGTTATACCAACTGTGACTATGTGGATAGGAAAAATATATTACTAAAGATGCTATTCAAAAGCGAATCAGAACAAATCTTTGGTGTTTCTAGTCAGCTCAAACACTTCTGTTTTTCAAAACTGCCAAAAAAATTACATTTTGATATAGAAAGTCTCAGTAGAAAAACATGTTGAAAATGTATACGGACAGAAGCCCCTACTTTCTCAACATTTCTACTTCGTAATTGTTTCTTTTTGTGTTATTTTTCCACTGCACAAAATTTGTCAATTCGGATTAATGTTTTTAAAAGCATATATATGGCTTAGAACATCCAACTCCCATTTTCAAAATCTGCCTAGAAGTCTTTTAATTTAAGAGTATAATTTGCATTTGTCATTTTAAGGGACAATTCCTACCTTTTAGGTCTCCAGTGATCTTTAAATCATTTTAAACTCATTACCTCAGAACACTTCTCTGGAGTTTTTTCTGCTTTTTCTCTCTTCATTATAAGTTGTCTGTTATTTCTTTGAATTCATTAGATCCAGCTTTTGTAGATACCTACATGCAATCTTAACATTAAATGCATACTTGATTATTTTGGTGTTATGTCTCACTGAAAATAGCTCCTGTTAGTGAAGTGGAACAGAAAGAAATCAATAAAACATCTATGTGTGTTGTCAGTAGAGTACCTTATGTACCATGCATATATGATATATATGCTGTATATGAAGTAGCACTGTAAAAAAGAAAAAGCCTTTTTTTCAATTACCTTATATAGACATTAATCACTGTGCTTTGTACAACCTTCTTCATTTTCTATGAGACCAACCAATACTGATGCACAAGCATACAGCCAGGAAACAGAGAAAGATGAATGCACTTTATAAATATTAAGTAATATATATTTTAGGCTACAAACTCACTTTGTCTCCTTTTCTTACTAAAGGCTCACTTCTCCACCTTAATAACTATACACATCCTATCCCATAGTGCTTCTTCTTCCAACCAGCTGTCTTCTCATCTCACAATACCTCTTCATGAATTTCTGCCTGTAAGACACCAAGCTGCCCCAGAATACTTCTGCTATGTTCTCATAATTGTAACAGTATTTCAGATCATTTTTAAAGTCCCCTGAACCAGCTAATTAATCTTGACTTTCTACTGGAAACTTCAGCAGCATGCAAAATTATTTGGTGAAATCAGGACTGCGGTGGAAAACAGATGTTGTGTCTGAGTTGACCTTTTTGGTGAATAAATTAAAAGCAAAACAACCATTCTTCCAAGGCTTGTGGCATTACTCTGCTGTTAGTATATACCCCTGTGTATTCAACTATTTGCACAGTAGAAATGAGAAGGCAATATTATGCACTCCTTCAAGGCAAAGCGATCATCCTCTCTGGGAGGGTTTTTTCACTCTTGCAGAGGAAACACTGTGTCTGCTTAAATCAGGACAGCAGCAAGGAGGAATGCACATTATTTTTACTCTCAAAGCTTTGAAATCTTAGGTGGAAAAAGGCATTTATGAGGTGGCTAAAGTGAGGCTAGAAATCAACTGACATTTATACAGGCACCTTTTTATTGTTCATTGATTTAACTTGTACTTTTGGAGACAAATTTTAATAGAAACAAACTGGTCTTTGGGAAAATTCTGCGAAATTGTAGATACAAGGGGTTTGATCTCAAACAGCAAGAATATACATATATATATATGTGTATATATATATGTTTTGCTTGGTTTCCAACTTGGGTTTCCATTTTTCTTTGCACCTTTTCTTTACTTAGCTAGTTCCGCATTTTGAATTCTCATGTTTTAACTTGTACCTGAATTCTGCACTGGCTTTTCCACAGGATCCAAGAAAGTGACTGCTAAATTTCCTTTTTGTAAAACATAAAAACAAGGATTTCTGTTCTCAAACTATAGCACATTTTTTTCCCAAAGATGTGAGATCATGATAAGGATAAATCAAAATTGTATGTTTATCTGTGCTGGTTTAGAATCATGCTAGTCCTATATTTTACCTTTACTGCATGCTAACAGTTTGGCAAAATACAAAAGAACTTTCTCAAATCTTGTAATAAGAGAATTTGATAGATCTGTACAGGTAAGTTGTAAAAAAAGTATTTCAAGTCACATCTTTCAATTTTTTTTTTCTCTCCCATGAACCTCTTATACACAGGGAGCGTAACAGTATAAACTCCAGAAATTCATAACCAGGAGAAAGGAAGGCTGGCTTTGTTGTAACTGAATATCATATCCAGACTTAATTCCTGCTGTACCAAAGTAGACCTGTTTTTGCACTTTTTGTCCTCCTTCAGAAGTGTCCTCTAGTGTTAGTGCCCTTCAAATTTCATTTCCCAGGTCTGACATCTACAGTTCGGTTCCTAAGTATGCACAGCATCTGAAGCTTCAACTGATGTTTGGAATTGCTGCAAGAAGCAGATGTTCCCTATATTTACATACACTTAAGTCTGTAAGTATGTAACATTACAGCACTTTAGGAAATGTATCTTTTTGTATCACATTATGTATACCTGAAATCTCATATGGCTCTATCTAATTTAAATTTATTTGTTAAATATAGAGGGATATTTGTATAAAAAGTATCATAATTACTATGCAGTCTTATTATCTTTATGATCTTACCGTCACAGCTTCTCACTAAGATCAAATACATGCAGCTCATATTCAGATTCCAAGTAGACCGGAGATTTTCAGAAGCTCATGACAGATCTGAGAGCATGTATTCTGCTGAAAACGAAGCAGGCTTAAGATGCAAAATCAGTCATGGTTTGAAGGTCACCTCCCGCATTTATCGCCTCTCAAAGGCCTTCCTGGAATCATAAAAAAAAAAAAGCTTTTCTAGATGCTTCTGAGAATAATACAATAAATTAGTAGGTTGTAGAAGTCAGCACTTTCCCAAATAGCTTATCATAATATTTAAAATATTGCAGGAAGTCTCCCTTTTCCTAAATAACGGAAATAAGTAGAATGGAACTGGTACGAACAATGTAAGTGTATGTTATAAAAAAAGAAGGCTTTTGGTGAGATTTTATTACCAAGCAAACATTTAAGTTAACCCAAAGCTAAGGGAATCATTGAAGTGTGCTATTAATCATCTTTTCCCACTAAGACTGCTTTCCTGAAGTACTGCCTCAGGATCACAAAGCCTAAGGACAAAGCACTGAAAGTATAAAAGAACAGTCTGTAAATGGAGCGTTCAGATAAATACCCATATTGCACTTGATTGCTAAATTTGAAAGTTCACTTGTACCCTGTAAATATAGGCATTTTGCAAATGCAATGGAGACCTCTTTTCAAATAACGGCTGTCTGTATAGAAAAATGATTACTTGGCATAACACTAGCTAATATGCTTTGTTAAGTCAAAGCTAACAAGTTGCAAAGAGATGCAAAGTTCCTACTGTCCATGCCACAAGCACACAGGAATAAAATGCATTCAGTTTACTTTATTAAGGAATGTTATTACACCAATCAATTCAAGAACTAAGACTTATATGTATCAAAAACAAGCTTTGTTCCTATACTGTCTAACACCCTGCATGTTCTTTAAATTAACTTTTAAATCATAAAAATGCACTATCTTAGATCCAGCTTCAAGAAAAGCTTATAAAAGAAGACTCAAGGTACTTATTTATTACATAAAACTGACACAAAAGGAGAAAGAAATGGTAACCAACTGCATTCTTGACACTAGCCACTTTCTCCAGGGTGAACTGGCTCGGAAGAATCACAGCTGAACTCGAAAGAGCATATCAATGAAAAATCAATCACAAACTCCCAGAACACGGCCTAATTGAAAACTACATTTTGAAAGAACAGACACTAAATTGAACTTACTTAATTTTTCTTTTCCTTTCCCTTTCCCTTTCTTTTCTTTTCTTTCTTTTTTTTTCTTTTTTAAGAGAATTACAGTTCAGACGTGGCATATTATAAAGCTATATGCAAGCAGTTGGGCTGCAATAAATCCCTAACAGAAATTTTGCTGTGGAAGAGCATTGTGTAATAGGATATGAAAGAAAGGCAGCTTCTCAGATGCTATGCAAAGCTTGAATTATTTAGACCAGGTGAAATATATTGAAAAATGGGACAGATAACAAGGAACAAGGTCAAGATTAATCTAGATGCAGTAAGGTCCAGAGACTTCTAAGAAGTCTCTTTCTGTCTTAACCTCTGGCAAAGACTAACTTGTTTCTGGGAGTTACTTTCTGTTAATCAGTTAAAAAATCTCACAACTGCCAGCAAAAGCAACAGACATGCCTGTACACATGGACAAGTTGTAATGAAGTCCTCATTAAGCTGGTTTGCCTTCAGTGGAAAGCTGGTTCTCTCCATACCAAAATATGCCAAACTCTGTTTCTATGAGTGTCTTTTTACCGTAGTATCTTTTCATTGACTATGCTTAAGTCTGATTCTGCTATCACTTGCACTGCTGTTGCTCACATTTTGCACTCGGGTAGCTCAAGTGCCTGCAGCAGCCTTCCCATTTGAGCCCTGACCACGATCCATTCTCACAATAGAGTCAACAGTTTCAAGTCCCTTATGAGACAAGTCTACACAAGAGAATGATGAAAGCCGCTTCCGCAAAGACGGGCTGAGAGGGCGGCACAGAAGGGCTGAAAGCAATTAGATGGAGATTTAACAGAGCTCTACCAACATATAAGTCACCAAAAGAAATAATCTTCACCAGGTGAAATATGGTTGGAATATAACACTCCTCGTACTCCAGGCATCTTGTAAGGTCATGCAATAATGCATTGGCCCAGTCTCAAAGCCTCACTCTAAGCCCTACACTAGTGTAATAGAGCAGACTGGAGTCTATTGATTAGATACCTATTTATGGCATAAAGTTACCTTACTATGTGAAGTCAATTTTTAAAAAAATCCTATTTCTCTGTGGAAAAAAATCTATTTAATACACTTTAACTTAAATAAAATGACCGATTTGAGAAAAATTAAGTAATATGTCTAATAAAATCATAAAATGCAATTTTAAGCTACAGTGAGCTGAATAAAATATGGAACAAGAGCTTGCATTTTTTATTAGAGCTCATTAATCTTGTTAATGACTTATTGAATATCTTTGACAAAAATTTATCCCAGTGGCTAGATTGTTATGCACTTTAGCAACCTCTTCTAACAGCTGGGTTTAACTGACAGAATATTTCTCCAGCTGCTTCCCTGCCACAGTGCAGCAAACACAGCAGAAGATAGGACTTACATGTGGAAACTATTTAAAAGGTTTAACATTGCTCTGAATAAACACCAATATTGACTTTTCCCCTCCTCTACATACTAATATTCAAAAATGAGTAACTTACCTGTGAACAAAAACTATTAGCTTTGCTTTCTCTGTTTTGCTGTCCTGAGGTTGACAGTAATTCTATTTTAGATATAAAACATGTAAATAAATCGTATATATAACAGAAGTTCTGTCTCAAGCTACAGCATTTAAATGCATACCATATTTCACTAAAGGTAACCAGCCATGCTGAAAGACCCTTCATTTAGTTCCCTGCAAGACAAAGGTTTGATTCAAAGCATTGTTGTGGCCTGACTGTGGCCTTGTGTCATGCTACAGAACTTTGCCAATTGCTATTGATCTACCTTACAGACTTCAAAATGGATCCGCATGTGTATGTTAAACACAGATCCACAGGGTGCCACCTGAGATAAATAACCCTTTTGTGATAAAGTTTTATGACATGCTAATCCACATCAGCTTATGATGTCTCAACCATACGGTGCCAATGCAAGTAGCCCTAAGTTCCATATAACCCCACTGAAATAAATGCCAATCTACCATGTTTGCACATTTTGTGCAGTCAGTGGCAAAGTATTTGATGTGCTGTAATATAAAGGGAGAAGGGTTACATTCTAGTCCACATTCTCCTGTATTATGACACATAAAATATAATATAATGAAATAAACACAAGCTTGAAAGAAACAATGCCTGCAATATCAACATAAATCCTGGAGGGAGGAGTATATAATGTAGCCAGCACTCTAAATTAACTGAAAGCACTCAGAAAATAAGACTGACACAATAAATCTAATTTTAAATGAACTATACAAAGCTGGGGTAGGGTTAATGGCTTTTAATGATTTTTTTATCCTGACCTGTCATACAGGTATTTTTTTCTTATGAAAAGGTCCCAGGCTGAAGAGTGGAAGAGAACATACCTATACATTTATAATTCCTTGTTTAAATGAAACTTAGCGGTATTTATGGACAACTTGGACACAAATAATATTCTGAAAAGGAATGTTTATTACAGCAGAAAGCTATCTCGCAGAAAATGTGATCCTTTCATTAAATGAGACATTGGACTTTATAGCTTTGTCATACCAAATAGGAAATAACCATTCATGCATAGTCTTGGGATTTCTGTATATCCTCCAAGCCTGATTTCCATTTCCTTATTTGGACAAAGTCTTCTTTAAATCCACAGACTTTCCCTTGATTTGTGTTAGTGAAAATGGAACAAGATAGGCTCCATCTATCTCCTGTCTCAAACCCTTTTATCATTCGTATTCTCATTTATCATATTCCTAGGACACCCAAAAATTAAATAACTAAAGATTGACAATTAATAATCAAAATGTCTAGGTGCACTTCATAGGAAATTAACAACTTCTTTACCTCAGAGCTTTGCATCTCACTGCTGCAGTTTTATTAGGTCTTTTCCCTATTCTTGTTTTTGCTTATAAATTTCAAGAATCCAGACAAAATGTCTGAGTCAGTAATATGCTGACTAAAGCAGTTCACTGGGAAGTATGCCATGCCAATCTATTTGTAGGTGACCCAAGCAGCACACTCACTTATTTTAGAAATATATGAAAAAAATCAAATGTTTGGGGAGTAACCTAAGTAGGCATGACGGAAATAAGCAAAAGCTGCACACTTATTACAACTGTTGAGAGGGAGGATTTATGTTTTACTGAGATACTGCATCATATGCCCTTCTGATTAATCCTATTATTCTTTGGCTGGAATCCTGATGCTGCTCCCATTCGAAGGACAGCACATTTAATCATATGCTTGTATGGCTCATAAAGCAGGTGAAATCTCTTCTATGTATGTCACGAAATCTCTTCTATGTATGTCACAGTTCCCTGTGCAGGAGACGGAAGCGTCTGTTTTGGAGTAAAAGCATTTTCCAACTGGCAAATAGTTGCAGGATGCAGTGTGTGGCAAGTGTTCCCCCTATTATGCAGCTACTAGTAGGAATGAGAGTATAGTGCTGTAATAGATTAGCTCATTTGGTTTAGATTATTACACTTGATGAGTGCTGTGTAAATCCTTTATACAAGTTATTGCTTTAATCTTTGATATTTCAGGTGGCATGATTAACCTCCTTCAGAGAGAATGAAAAAGGCTGCAGTTCTGTTTCCTTCATTTTTCGCTTGCACAAGCCAGGCTGTCATTATGGTTTAGCAGTATTGTCATTCAGGGGATCATGTACTATGCCTTTCACTTTCTCTGGCAGAAAACGGAAACTGTAGTGGATATTTAAAATACGAGGAACCTCCAAGAAGTTTATTAATATACACTTACGTATATTTCCTCTTTTGTACAGTTAGCTTTACTTACAGTCATATTTCTTTTTGCTAAAGCTAGATGACCCCTTCTATGTTCTCTTCTTGCCCTTCCACTGTAATTTCTGGCTTTTCCTTTATTATTGAATGTACACAATTCCACCTGTGCTTCTGCAGTGCCCAGCAGGTCTCACCATCTTACCTGAGTGTCTCCAAGTAAATGCAAACTTCCCTTTAGTTGTCACACTAAATAACATCACTAAGCATTCTTTTTTTTTTCCTAAACAAAAGCCCCTAAAAATATTTTGCTACTCTTGAACAGCAAGTTTCCCAGAATTGTATCTTCCTTACAGACTAAGGAAAATCACTATAGCTTACCATGTCAGTTCCCATCATTTCCAATTTGAAAGCGGAAGCTTTCTCAAACAGATACAGAGATCTATTACCTATTAGACTTGCTATTACTCCCTGGCACCTTGTATCACACATGATTTATTTTTTGTAACCTCCACTGCTCTTTACTGCTAGTAAGTGGATACATTTGAAATACTTACTGTGTTAAAAACAATGGTAAAGAAAAGTTCCCCTCCCTGAATGCTTTTCTCTAATCCTGCTGGACCACCAGGATCACCTTCCTGGAGTATAGTATGTGCAAGAAGTCCACAGGTTTGTTGGGGGAGAACCTATGACAACAACAGCAATAAGAATTTACAAGCACATGTAAATACCAGGTCAATCTACAAACATCATTTTCAACTCCCCTAGGAGTCTTCAGAAAATAACTACTGTTTGCTTACACAAGTTTCAAACGGTATACACATTCTAGAATACACTATGTGGCTCATCCCATATCCCCAAAGCAGGAGACTTGGCTTTTCCCAGTACTAGAAACACCACAACCATTTCCTTATAGAAAGTCATTTTGAAATCATTATTTTTCATCCTGTATCTGAACAACAGCTATGGCAAAGACAGCATAATGCATAAACATCCCACAGTGCATACTTTTCAAATAAAAATTGAAGAAAACATTAAGAATAGTGCTACTTAAGAAACGACGTTAATAAATGAGAAACTTACATTCATTCAGAGTTACTTACCATGATGCCATTACGGGAAAAAAACTTGTCTATGCCACATGGGTTTTAAATGAGGGTATTCCTCTCTGCTGGTGACTTGGATATGCCAGGCTTTCTTCCAGGCCCTGTAAGCTGAATATGAAGCAGGTAGACCCCCAAGTGGTACAGAGCAGCTGGTAGCCCATGTCAGCTGCAATGACTTGATTCTGAAACACATAACAGACAGTACCATTAATGGGCAGAACTCTTTCAAAGCCTGTTTTGCTGTAAATGTCAGTAACTGTTAAACATACTGACAATTTTTGTCTCAGCTATAAGTGCAATTGGTTCCAAGTCAGAATTTTGCTTCATCTGAAATTTCAAAATTTGAAATTGTTTTTGCTCTAAGGTAATAAAAAAAGTACTTTCAGAAGCTGAGTGGAATTTCAGAAAAAAAGAATGGCTTCACAGAGTTGTTTTCAGAACTGTGAAATTTCATTTCAAAGTTTATTTTACGGAAGTTTCACTTCTTTTTCTTTTACATTATTCAACAGCACGTTAGTAGTAGTATACAATCAAACCACTGCTGGCCTGTTATAATTGGACATAATGTTGTATTTGAAATATTATTTTTGTTTGTTTCTTAAATCATTAAGGAAAGTTTAACTGTTATAAAACATCAACAAGAAAGTGCTCCGATATATGAAGGATCACATCTAAGCAGAAGAAAATGTCAAGATTTCCTACAAAACAGTGTTTTATTTCCCAAGTATTTTTTTCTGTTGGAATTTCCACTGAAATTGATATGATGCCACACACAAAAAAAACAAGCAAAAATCTGTTCAAATGAACCAACTGCTCCTGACCAAAAAATACTTGGCAAAAAGCTCTGCCGAGATCTAACATTAGCATACACATAACACATCCCTCTGTATGAGCCCAGCCTTCCTCTCTGATTCTAATTCCAGACTTGGAAGACATCCTTTTCTTCTCATCTGGGTTTGTGTAAATGCTCCAAAATACGCCACAGTCAGATGTATTGTTCCCAAGTGCTGGTTTGCAAAGGTCAGGTAAAGGGTGTAAACCAATAAAAGCATTTGCTATGTTGTCACCAGAACATGAAAATGGTAACATTTTTTCAGATGACAGTATTAGGAAAAAAATTACTGCAGGAATTAAAAAGAGAAATATTTCTAAAACTATCATACTCTGAAGTTTAAGTGTCAAGCCCACTTGGGAACCATACCTTGGAACTCTGAAAGCAATATGCAGTAGTATATTTTTATATACTATGCAATAGTATAACTAGTAATAATGCAATTTATATAATAAATGTAATAATAATATCCCTGAACTGAGAACATTCAAATCTGAGGACTTTATATTCTCAAGCACCTCCTCCTGTACACTTGCTAAATGTCTAATGTGGCATAGCTTTCAGGTTAGATGTCTAGACTGGAAGGCAACTTTAACCACTGGAAGTCCAGCTTGACTGGTTCATGGTGCATATGCACAGCACGTCTCCCCACAAAGAGTAAGAAAAAGAGCTGCTCAAACACTGACTGGTTTTGAGCTCGGGAAGATGCGGCAAGTCTACCTCTCAGGAATGCGTTCTGACCACAGGTACGTCTGACCTGCGTGAGAGAGACACTCTGCCTTGTCGAAGGGATACCACTGTGAAGAAAATTATTTAAGATTCACAGGGCCATAAAAAGAATCAAAGGGCAAGAGAAAATAAGTTCTCCAAGGGAAATTCTGGGATTTCAGCCTATGCCAGCAAGATAGACTCTTATATTTTCTTCAGGACTATTTAATGTAAAGCAATCATAGCCATCTTTTTTTAAAAAGAAAAAATTGCCAAAGTTACATGTCATGAACATTCAAATCTGGCTGAAGAGCTTTAGAAATATGTACTCAGTGGGACATTTCAGGAATATAGGTAGATGAAACGTAGGTCCCAGTACCACTTAATTACATCACAAATGCGTTCCTAAAATCACAAATTCATTCCTAGAGCCTGATCATCAAGCACCTTTGGACATGCATATACTGTCAGGTAACTTGGCTCCCAGTTTGCTCCCACATTTTGGTGTGTTCATCACCTACTCAACATGCATTAGTTTGCTGCTGGGCTCTCCTTTGGACTCTGCCAATTAGCCCACTGTGAGATGAAATCAAGGTGCAGTTCTGGGAACAGTTCACTCCAGGGACTCCCACCCAAGCAGTATGGGTAAGATCAGGACAGATGTTCCTACCAGAACTGCTCCATGCAGCTCTCCAACATTACTCCAGCAGTTTGTGTGCAATCAACATTCCCACATGCTCTGATGACACATTTTATGGCATGCAAGATGAAGCCACATCATCACATTATAAAACAACCACTCTGGTGTGCTGCAAAATAACCCTTCAGTTACTCTGGTGCTCTGCAGTGTGCATGTGGCTAGTCTGCTTCAGAAGTGGCTAGACATGTTCTGGATGGTTTGGCTTGGGGTCCGACAGTCACAAACATGGATAGGTACCTTTAAAGAGAAGACACAGCAATAGGCTCTCGATACAGTCAGTGGAAATAAGCAGGACAATCAGTGGTCATTTCAGCTTAGTTACCAATTGCTCTTACGAGATGACTCTCCCTATCTAAGGGCTGTAAAGAATAATAAAGTCCTAATATTTGCATTTTCAGATAAATACCTGAAGTTAAAAGGGATTAATACACACTAAAGATACTAAGATCAGGTGTTCTGGGGGCAAACACAGAGGTTTAATCTGCCCTAGTCAAGGGTAAGGTAACAGGGAATTTCTGCATTTCAGTGATGAAATAAAAGATTTTTTTAATTTGCTTAATTTATTGCATATATGAACATAGGTCCCCAATTTTGCTGACCTCCTTTATTCACTGTATTATTCAAGGAAATATGATTTCTGGTCCGAGTATCTCAAAAGCAACAGCTCAACTTTTTCAGACGCTAAGTGGGAAAAAATGCTAAGGTAGGATAAAGTAACTCTGAGCCTTCCTTCATCCTGAATGAGTTTGCATCAAAGGGATAAGCAGGAAACTATGCAATACTCTAGACTCTAACCTTCTTCTAAGTACTTCAATCATCAAACATGCTGATAGGTCCCACATACGCTATGCATCTTCCCTTCATTGCTTTTTTCTTCTTCTGACCTGTTCATTTTTGATTTTTTTCCCTCGTCTTTTTCTGCTGAACTACTGTAACCCAAACTTACCTAAACTAGAAATAAATATATACGTAGTGTAATTATGGCAGCTATGACAATGCCAACCTGCTTGCACATTATGTCGTTTGCAAGATATGGTCGAGTTTGAACAATACCTATCTTCACATCAAGGCACTGAAACAGAAAATCCTAAGGCAGCAATGTTTACCAGAACAGGCACTAATGATAATGACAGTGGACATGTCAATGTCAAAAGATTTTGCTGGAATCTGACTTTTTCTCAAAATCAACTCTAATAGATGGCAAAGCAAAGAGAGAAGGAAAGGAATATGAACTAACCCAAATATGTGCCAGGTCTTTCTGGTAATGCAAATCAGATTGAATGAGACTACTCCATCAGTTGAGCGTTAAAAAATTTAAATAAGCATTGAAATAGTTTTGGGAAAGAGTATTGACAATAGTGTCAATAAAAAGGAAAGGAAATAGAGTGAAATCGCAATCTGCATTTTGTAGTTGCTGCCAAATGATCTGTTATTTTGAAAAGGTTCTTCCACTCACAAGGCAATCCAATAAAGGAGAATGTACAATCCTAGTAATTATTTTGTATGAGTATTATTTATCTAGGACCATTTGGTGAGCCTAGCATTATGGCTTTAGACAAGATGGCACAAGTCAAACTTATTTTTCTTCAAGGTGCTTTTAAAATCAAAATTTACAGATGAGTATTTGAACAAACTAAAAGCTTAGCTTCTGAAAATATCCCTCACAAACAGCCTGGTTTATCTCAAGCAAAAAAGAGTACTTTTACAGCATTAACTGTTTTTGCACTGATTCTTAGAATATTTAATTTGAATAATACAGCCATAAGTAAGAAAAGTTTGAATGAGAAGGATCATATTAATATCTATCAAACAAGAATACTAATCATTCACCAGGACAGCTAGAGTAGGCATATTTTACAATTCCAATTCTTGCCAGCTAAGCAATTCCTGTTACCAAAATGTACAAAACACTCCTTTCATTCATATTATACATGCACTAATTGTCCATATTTTCCAGTACCTGGCAGCTGAGTCCTCTTTCATCTACATCACAGCAAGGGACTTACTCTTGCTTTAACTGGTAAAAAAGAGGACAACTGATCCACTTCTGCTCTAGAAAGCAGCTCCTGATAACTAAAATAGCAGCCCTGAGCATGGATGCTTTATTATTCCTTTGGTACCTTTAGCACTTACATAAAAATGTTAGCATTCACAAAAAAATATGAGTATAACTTCATATTGTTGTACCTAAGTAAAGAAAATAGGTTAAATCTTGCAAGCTGCCCTATCTTTATCTCTTCTGTATAAATAATTTTTTTCCACTGATGAAGTAAATCAGGTAAGAAAACTCTCTCATAGGTATTATTCCTTTTTATCAGGATCATCACCTATGTACATGATAAATGGAACAATCCTGTTTCAAAATTCTCTGTAGCTACAAATAAAAATACATTTCTAACTACTGCCTCAATTAAATTCAAATAATTTCTAGACAGAATCTTTACTACATCACTGATGCTTTTTCATATCACAGTACAGCTAAGTCTCAACTGCAATTTGTGCCCATGTGTACTTTTTTAATAAATGTAGGAAAAAAGTAACATAATCGAGGACCTAGGATATATCTACAGAAGGCCTCTGTGTAACACTGGGCACTAGGTTTTGGCTTATCAAACCAGGTTTTTCTTTGAGATTTTTTTTCACCAAACTATCAATTAGTAGGAAATGTATGTTTTACTATTATATTCTGTCCAGGAAAACTGGTCTAGAAACACCATTTCATCTCATCTGAGAGAAAAACCAGGAGACTGACTCACCACCACGTTAAAATGGATTTGTTCCTGTAGCATTGAAGGGAAAGGCACAGAAGTTCATTAGCTGTTTTGAATCATCCATCATCCTGAGACAGCCTTTTTTTTTAAATAAAAACAAAACTTAAATGTTCTGTAACCGTTACTAACTCCTACGTCCCATTTATTGCTATTGGATCATATATTACTGAGATTCCAAGAAAACTGTGAATGTGAAAGAAAAAAACGCTCCTTTTATCCAGCACACAGATTTCTGATCATCTCATCACATACATGAATTGCATGTGAAAACTGCAGCACTGCTATGAAATATACACTGTTGTAACCCTGCTGCAGTATAAATGACATTAAAACTCAGAGACTCATTAAATCAAATTCTTTGCTGAGGGTCTTCTACTCCACCACTGACAACTCATTGTGGAAGAGATGAGCCTGCATGTGACTCCACACGTGGTGAAACCACCAGAAGCTCTCTGTCAATGTCCAAAACAGGTCATCGCTCTTCATCTTCCTCCTCAGTGTCTGCAAAACAGAGACAAAGTCAGCATAGACTATACCAAAATTTCTACAAGCCACATAAATCAACGGATATTTCAGTTAGAAACCTTGATTTCTACTCACTCTGGTAGGACCAGAAAAATACTTGGCTTACCCAGCCAAACCACAGCATTGTCACTCACTTTAATTTTCATATTTTTTCCTTATAAATAACAAAAGATAACACATACAACACGATAATTTCTTCTTCATCAGCTGTTACATTCTTCTTATTTCATGGAGAAGGGGAAAAATGACAGGAAAAAAGAATATTTTAAGATTAAAAAAATACTATTTTCTTATTTTTTTTTTAAAGCAGAGAAATTTTGAAGAACAAAAATTTTTGGCCAGATTTAAGCAAAGCCTGCATTTTTCAAAAGATGATGTATTGTTAGTGCTCATTGTCTAGTACTTTTGAACAATATGTCCTATATATAGAACATTTATATATAGTTCCTTTTGAACTAGATACCCTATACTTCTCAAAGTCAATACACCTACTTGTGTGTTGATATAAAAGTTTAAGCTCTAACTACTTCTTTTGTATTTCCTGAGCTATCTTTTAGCCATTTCAAATTTATTTCATCATCTTTACTTAAATAAACATAATCATAACATTTAATTAATTGTCTAACACATATAACTCTGCTCCTTAGATAAGGAATTGAAATTGCAGATGAACATCTGTAAATCACCTAGCTAGCTATGAATGTCTAATTGGGATTCATCTGATTCATCTTTAAAAGCAAAAAACCCCTCCGTTGACTTTATGGGATTTACACCTATCTAACTATGACTACAGTGTGGGCATCTGTCTTTATACTGGTTTCATACCATGGTTTTTGTGTGCAATTCACCCATGAATAGTGGAGGCAAGCTGGATGCTGGCAATCCTAACTATATTCTAGCCAGAAAGTGCAGAAAATGGGCTACATTTATGTAAGTGCTACAGATTACCTTCCTCTTAGTGCACGGAACTGTGTGACACATCTGACTTCTCTAAGATAGCTTGCCTAACCTTCACCTCAATGGATCAATTCAGCCCTACATTACTGCCAAAACCAACACTGTAAAAAACATGCATTTGTCTGATGTGATTCACTCAGACCCATACAGAAATTGATCACCAGATCTCCTAATCCAGGTGAGCTATGTCATAGCTCCACTGTTGTCACTGAGCCACCATGAATAAAGAGAGAAGTGTTTTCATAGATTTAACAACAACAACAAAACGAGCTAAAAAAGTGGAATATACAAATTTAAGCTCTATCATGCATAACGTTATGATGGCTCAGGAGTTTAACACAGTGACCAGTATTTTTTGATTTATGAAATCTGAAAGACTTTCTCAGTAATGACTCAATAAATGCTCCAGAGACATTATTCAGGCTAGTAAAAACTTCAGGATCCTGAAAAATTACCCCTCCCCCACCAGTGCCCACCTGGACAAAACACCAATAGATTTCATATAATGGTAGTTGCAGCAAATGAAATTTCATACACATACCACAGACATGTAAAATCAGTGGAATTATCAATAGCTGAAGGATATCACTTCTGCAGAGGTCTAGGCATGAGGTAAGAGCATGTTTGTTTGTATCAATAGCAAAAAAGAAGTTACAAATTAATTGTGACTGCTCACAATGAGCCATTACATCAGTAACATAATTTTATTTTCCATGTCTGTCTGAGTACAATATGGGTATACAGTCACCAAGGTAGAAAAGATTCAGAGATGGGGAATAAATTGATCAAAAGTAAGAAGAACTGGCAAATGATTTTATTATCCTGCTGCAGTGAGTAATAACAGACATGCAAAACACTGGCACAGGGAGAATCAAACGGGAGAGGATAAGGACATTTCAAAAGGTGTACTAAATGAAATAATGCAGATGTAACAGAATGTGTATTTTCCACAGCATGTGTTTTGTATCTTCAGGCAATTATTGAAGCGATACTAAGCATCATTTCTAAAAGGACCAGATATTTTGAGGAATGAAAGTACCAGCTATTACTCCAGTGGACAAGTGAGAAAGTTACAAGGGACCTCAGTCTTTATGCATCAAGGCACAAACTTATTACTTGCTAGGGTGGGCAGAAAATTCCAGCCTCTTCTGCATTCTGCAATATTTTGCCTAATAGACCAGGTATGATAGGAAGTTCTATTTTCTCTCCTTTCTTATGAAATGCTGAGACTGTCCAAAACTGGATTAAATGGATTTCCAGTGTATTTCGTATACTCACAGAGAAGGTATATTGGTCTGGATTACACAGAGCTGGTGAGACCTTACTGCTGGTGAGGCAAATTCTTCTGCTCCCCTCCTCCCTCAAAGGCACAGGAGGCACTGCTGCACAGGGAAGGAAGGCATCAGCTCACCTGGGGGCAGGGCTGCGGCACCCTCTGAATTTCGGCAGGCATTGTCAAGCTTGTTTGCACTGCAGAAAGGTATTTTTAACCAGCTGACCTGTGAAAGCCAATTCTTTGTGAGTCAGAAAGCACGTTTCCAAACTAGCCTGCTCCTTAACACTTGTTGGGAACTCAGTGGTGAAGGAGGCTGCAGCTTCCCTGAAAGCCAGTGTCTCTCTGTGAAAGACAATTGATCCTTCTGCATTAAATGCTGTGATTCAGATACAATACTCATCTCAAAAAGCAGCAGAGTAATTGCATTCAGTGGAGCATACTGACTGTTTGGCATATAGCTAGCATATTGCTCTTTGAGTGGTGCTTGCATGGTAACTCCTTCTGTTCTTACAACCCAATTCATATATCCCTGCTTTTGCAGGCACAATCCGACTAGCTAACTTTTACTTCAGCTTTCATATTTTGAAATGTTTTCTCCATTTTTGAAGTCATAGTCTTAAGAAGTTCTTAATATTCTGGCCAGTTTTTCCACATGACTCTCAAGTGAAAACAGATTCAGATACCTTATCAGTGAAGTTAAAATGAAGCCGAGAGAAAAACACAAAATCTCCAAGACTGTAGAGAAAAATGAAAGGAAAAAAATGATCTTATATGACTATCTTTCGGCAATTTTCCTTATATATAGAGGCTTCCCAACGATTTCTTTGTGTTTACTCCACTATGCAATGGATATAACATTACTGTGATCAAATTTTGGGGATTCCTTTGGTAGGAGAAATAAGAACAGCAAAGAACTTCCTGCCAAGATGTTCCGGAGACAAATTTGCAGACGTATTTTGTGTTTCTTTAGTTTCAAAAGGTATTCATATATTTTAAAGTTGTGAGAACATTTTAGATCAAACTATAAAGGAGTCTGCATGAAATACCCCAGGTAAAGGAACAACTTGAAGATCGTATGTATTTGTGCAATCATTCTACTTTTTCTGGTTGAGAACTAAGAAGATGAGTAAGAAATTTTGCTGAACGGGGAAATAATAGTTTATATGTTTTTATGTGATCTTACTTGTGTGACAGAATTTTCCTGAAATTCCCAGGTTGAAATGAAGCTTCCCGTTTGACTTCTTAATAAATTCTGAGTTTCAAGCAGTGCCTATGAATGAGAAAGCATGCTTTATGAATGAGAAAGCATTTTTTATGAAACAATCCTAATGAAAAAAGCTGTATTTCTCCTACGAACAGCATCCAGGAAATGTTATTTTAATTCTACTTACATACCTTTATATATATATACAATTACAAAAGAGGGTATATGAGTAAACCTTTCAGGTACAGGCATTCTTGCAGAAGCATATTCCATTGACTTCAGCTGATGTGTTCATGACGTAACAGTTGGACAACAAGGTCCGTATTAATCTTTTGATATAGTTAGCTTTCTAAACAAATCTCTACTTCACAGTAAAGAAAATGCCTTTTTTAATAAGCTCAAGGTACACAGTAAATAAAAACAGAAATAATCCCTAATACTGAGAATACTGAGATACATTAACATTTCTTCTAAATCTAACTTGTGTGACAGTATTTTTGAATCATTTACATATGTTAATATAGAATTAAATGAGAGATATTCCATGCATGCTGCTGAAAAAAAAGATAATTTCCTGTATCTGTCTTTGCAAGAGTATCCAGTTTGGGTCTTTCACCACATTATCAAACTTACACTTCAAAAGCAATACACTGAGCTAAACTGCATACCATTTTTCCAGAATCCTCATTTTTCCATCATTAGTAAAGATTCATGTAGAATTTATTCAATACTTTCCATCGCCTTATAACAGAATGATAATTTTCTTAATAAATAAATGAAATAATGAAGAAATAGAAAATCCTTCTAATTACATCCTAGGGAGGACTTTCAATTAGAAAGTATTCACATAAATAAAGACAAAAAGATTTGCCCCACCACATTACAATCACCCAGATCATTTTGATCCATAAATTTTATAATCAAGATTAATCTACAGAGCTTTTTTCCACTAGCTGATTCCATCACTGATCTGTCAGAAACAAAATACATAAAGTAATTTATATCAATAATGACAATATTATACAGATTATATATTTGGTAATGAAAGCAGGAAAATAGCAAAACCTCCACAGAAACTGGTATCAAAAGGTTTCCAAAGCATCACATTTACATAGCTGTAAAATAGTTTAACAGTACGTATTTTGTAATACAAGTCTATGCTAATGCCTTCAGAGATATCTTCATACTCCACAAGGCAAGCCAGGACTAAGGAAAAAAATCATAAAAATATTCTCCTCGCACAATATGCAGTTAAGAATTTTGAAGATGCTCCTCTGAACTGGAAGGGCAAAAAAGAAAACAGTTGTCATCACTTCTGTTGACTGTTTATGTCATAATACTGTAAAGTTGACAAGGAAACCCAATTTCAGGCAGAACAAGAGATCGTGGAAACCCTTGCAACATACTGACTGAATTAGATTTGATTCCTATGTGTTTCATTGCTATTATTTATTGAATGAAAACACTGAAACTAACAGAATTTAGTTAACAACATTAAATACTTGGTGATGTGGCAGCCAGAAAACTAAAAAGGAGCTTGCCAGTTTTGTCCGATAGCCAGCAGGACATCCCTGGTATCCCAGATCCTGGGATCAATGATCTCAGCCAGCCGCCAGAGACATGAGGGGCCAGAAAACCCTGGCTCTCCTACAGACTACTACAGGTAGCACTTGGAAATAGTTGCATTTTGGCAGCAGCACAGCCCTATAGCTACACCTTAGCATATGACGCCGACCACACACAACTATTCTGTGTGACACTAACGAGAAAAAGGATTACAGATCTTCTGGTATCACTCAGAAATGTACCTCTGGCTCACAAACTCAAAGGATTCTGGCTCAAAAGAAAGCCAACAGGCTTTACAGGTAAGTCAGCAAAAAAGCAGACAGATTTAAAAATCTCACGAGGAGTAGATTTTCAATTAGAAGTGGAAAAACTGAATACTTTCAATAAAATGTTGCTATATTTCTACTTATCAGCAGTTTTGGGCATAAATGAAGTTTTCCAGGCCACTCAGATGCTGTACTTCTCGCTCTTTGACCAGACTGTGGGAAGCCCTAATGAAGAAGAGCAGGAATAGGCAACGAATTTGGAGATCGCTCCTTCTTACTCACATAGTTCTGCTCCTACATCTCCCTGCAGTGTAGTATAGTCATGCATACAGTAATTCAGAGTTTGTCATACATGCACCAAAGTAGAAAATGGTTTCCAAAAGAACAGTCTGTTCAGTGCAGGAGATGAAAACATACCAATTTCAAAATCAGAAAGCATCATTTGATCATTCAGTCTGCCATTTAGTGCAGCCTAGTTATCCAGCTATTGAACCCAGAATGTTATACTCCCCAACAGCACATATTTCACCTCGCCTGTTTCCTCTGTGAGGTCTTTCTCCCCCTGTAGTAATCCTGGGACTTCTCTTCCCTAGTCCTTCTCCATACCCCTCCCTGTGTCTCCCCATGGTGAGGGAGATGCTTTTGTGCCTCCCTGCCTCACATGTTCCCCGTGCTGCCTTCCTTCCCATCTCTAGTTGCCTCCAGCTACCTCTGCATCCCTTATAGCTTTGAGGAACTAGACGCAGCAGGAAGGTGCTGGCTAATGCCAATACCTATGTGGTTGGCCAGTGCCCCTTGGAATAGATGGGCTTTGAACTGTATCATGCCTTCTTTCAGTGAGAGTATTATTCTGACTTTTCCTCCACTTCTCAGCTGCTATTTTCATAAAATTTGCAGACAGCAGTCTTCTCTTTAGTTGGCTAAAATTTTCTGATAAGTCACTGGAGTGGTGGGAGAGGAGAGAAGGGGTCTTAAGTACAAATGAACTAGCAAGAGCACATTCTCACAGGCATCATGTCCTTGAGAAAGAAGGACAGAAATGTGCACCAGGTGGTGAGTGAAGCCTGGGAGTGTTATTGAGATCCATTACTCTAGCAGAGAAGAGGCATCAATTCCCAAACATCTTGGGGGAAGAATACAGTTTTTCCTGGAGGTGTCCGGAATACAGAAACTGTACTGCCATCATGTGGAGGTTGTTACTACTTCTCTTCTCACTTTCTGAATATTTTTCTTCTGCACATCTTCTCTGACAGGGTCGGTCAGTCTGTCCCTAACCGTGTGATTTTCCATCGCTATCTGTCCATTTAAGCCAGTGGCAATATCAATGGCTATGAATACTTCTGCTGCATGGACCAGGCCCTTGGGCTCTAATAAAATCTAATTGCTGGGTGCAAATAAAAAATGTAGAAGGTGAAAACAGTGGATCCAGTAGGTGAAATTTATGACAAACATAAGAACAAGATTTTTTTTTTTTTTAAGAGTATGAACTAATTACTGTGCTAAGGATTAATTCAGCCAAAGAACATCTGTTTTCACATGTCCCTCTGATGAGATCTAACGTGAAGGCTTTGTGTTGGTTAGCTTTGAAGTTGTATTTTATTATCTAAGAAATTCTGTGACAGCTTCTGACGGGGATTATAGATATCCTAGTAACAGAGGGACCCCAGGGCCCCCTGCATCCACTACTTTTAGTTTCTTTATTTCCATATGACTTGTATCTATTCATTGTGTTCTCTGTTCTTTGTTGAAAAATTCACCACTGGGCACACTTTTACTTACGTTCTATTTTAAGAAGTTTAAATGTTCCATCCCTCATCTGCTTTCTCCACAAAACAAGAAGGATGTTTTAATTCTTTTTTTCTTATGTTGTGCTAGACAGCCAGTTAGTGACATAAAAATCCCACAAAACTCTTACCAATTTCCTGTTTTCGATATCCCTCTGCATTTGCTATTTCTCTAATAACAACTTTAAACAAAGCTTCCTTTCTAATAACATTTTTCAAAACATGTTTATATAGTACAAAGCATGATTCCAGGTTTCTAAAAACTAGGCATCCATCTGGAACACTGTAAGAAATACTTTGCAACTGGAAAGTTTCTGAGTCAACTGCTTGCTCTCCTGATTATTAATCTGAAATATCTCATAAACTTTTTGAAAAGCCAGAAATGTGCTCATGTAGGATCCTTCTTTGGACTTGGACCTTTGCTTCCTCTAACCATGGCTTAAAGCCAGTCAGTCAAGCCAGGATTTCTAGGTAACTTTTCTCAGCTCTATACCAAAGGTTATTTCCAAATCCTTCCCTTTCCTTCCCCACCCTCACCTCTGGTTTGCAAAAGTAATATATGCAAATTCTAGTTCTGTTCTGATTCAACCAACTAACAATAACAAAAAACATCTTGTAAACCACAAATGCTGCATTTTGGCCAGCTCTAACACCATGGATGATGGATAAGGATACAACATGCTGTAGAGACAAGAGACAGAAGGTTGGAGATGGCTGTGGATTGAAGCCTAAGCAGCTTAGGTGCTGAAGCCATGAAAGACAGATTATGCAGGGTCTGGCTAGTGCAGAGTAACTGCTAAAGACACTGTATAGACTGGCCTGAAGATGACTATGGGGATTAAACAAAGACCTGGATTCAGGGTGGATGACCTGCAGACCAGCACACACTTGCCTTTCTGAGATAGGCAAAGCAGAACCAGAAAGTGTCCTTGGCATCAGCTTTCCTCCTATACTAAGCAGAGACACACAGCTACCTACATAACAATGCAGCACCTCTTCACACAAAGTATTTGAAAGTGCTTGGCTAAAAACAGTAGTAAGATACTGAATTTCAGAGTCACCAGCCAAACTCTAGACTGCTGTATGCTGGTAACCCTGATTTGAGTTAGTAACAAAGCCTACAGTTTTCTATTAAAGAATATTGATCAGGAAATTTTATTTTTTGAACACAGCAAATCTAAGGATTTTACAAGGCAAACAGCAAGAGTCTGAACAAACCGCTATTTAGTGTTTTGCTCGGCCAAAGACAGTGCACCCACACATTAACCTAAAGGCAACTAGAACACTTCCGGCAAACAAATACGTAATATATTCATTGCCAGACTCTAAGCACATCTGAAACAACTATTCATATGGCTACATGAACAAGTCACTTCAAGCTGGACTAAAATTACAGACTTCTAGTGCCTGAGCTGTTCACCATGCTTCAGGCATTCCCTTTTTCTTCACTATATGAAAAGTAATTCACGTATCATGAAGATGACTGTGCTATCTCACTGTGGGCTCTAGTGTGATCACAGGCAGTCATAGAAGGTTAGCTAGTCTGCTGTAGAGCCACAGCCAGCCAAACATCAAGGTAACTTGTTTCCATAGCCATATAGTAAAAGACAAGCCCTTTGTTAAAGGATCAAAGTAAAGGATCATGTTTTAGAGTCCCCAGTAAAGAAAACTGATTATGGAAGTGCGCTACAGACTTCTGTGGGCAATTGTGTCACATATAGCCAACCATCCTTGTGTGTCATGTATGACTGACTATAAAGGTCAAAATCCTTCAGCAAATTCGTACTAACACTATTCATTCTTTAGAAAGAGCATCATCACAACTGGAACTTGGCATTTGTGCTAACCATAGTAACAGAAAAGTCAAGACCTGCTGATCAGAGAGAATAATCAAGACATAGACAAAGACGCATACACAGCTCTGTTAGGTTAGGAATCAGGCAAACCGGTAGGTTATCTGCAAAGCTGGCATTGATATTTGATTGTACCCCTTGCGTGTATAACAGATTTCACAGGTATTCAGCTGTGGCTGACCTAGATCTCTTTATCAATACAAAATCAATTTCACTAATGAACCAAAAAAACTCCACAATTCATAAGTAGCTTCTTTAGCTACCTCCCAAAACACAAACTTGCAAGACATTAATTCTTCCTCCTACTACAGCTGATGACATCTTTAACGCATGCTATTGTGCTAACACAGAAGCTTTATTTTCCATAATTTTAAGTTATTTCACCAAGTTTTACAGCACAGAATTCACCACAAAAGCATTTCAATTCACCTACCCAGAGTTAAACATCCATCAATTTCTAACTTGGTCATCACACCAAAATAACTTCCCAAGACAAACTCTGAACTTGTTGACTGCTGAACAAATTAAGCAAGGAAATAGCTTTTTGTATTTTTAAACATCTAATTGATTCTGTGGCTCTGTGGTTCCTAGTCAATATAACAGTAATTGGAATCATCATGACTAATGCTCAGATCATTTCACAGGCCTTTCCTATTTGCATAAACATCTCCTCATCTGCCTTCTCATTCTCTTCAGCTTTTCACAATATTATTTCTACTTATTTCCAAATTATCTCTGACGTGCTAGACAGGCTCCATAGTCAGTATGTTTCCCCAAATGTAACATTCTCCTTTAGCCACCACTCCTGCTGTGGTACTGAGACTGTTTTTTCACCATATTGCATCTAAGTGGCCATAGTTAGTTATTCCAGTTTACAGCTTTATTCTTAGTGTGAAGCATCACCTTATGGAAGCATAATGCTGTTTATTTTTAACAATAATAATTACCTGTCAAGCTGCATATGCAGTTCTTGTTAGGCAGAGCAAAAATCATATTTATTCTTAGGTTTATTAAAAACATTATTTAACTCATTATAAAATCATTATTTTGAATATGTCTGTTTAATTATGTGGGCCCTTAAAGTCAAACAAATACTCCCTTTTCCACTTTGTGCATATTATTGGTCTTGCTTGCCATTTTTATATCTAAAAGCTAGATTTCCAAAATGCATTTCATCTTCTGAATGATTCAATTTTTCTATGCTTAGCTTGAGACACGTATTCTTATTTATCAGAAGATGGACCTCGGCTCTCTCAGGGAACTAAGCCCTTTTTGGAACTGTCAGTTTGGACTTCTGGCATCTCCCTGCTCACTTTTGGAAAACCTGAATAATAAAGTACAATGATAAACTCTGCCCTTGTCAGAAAAATACATTAACCCACCACATGCATAAACGATGTGTTCCTCCTATATCTTCTGATACTCTCATATTTATTAGGGAACAAATAATCTGTTCTTCAAATGCCTTTTTTACGTTCCCTTGCCCTCAACTGGTACCCGCAAAGCAATTGTGATTCCAGCTGTGTCACTATTAAATATGCCATTAATTATTTCAGTAGGACATTATAGCATACCCAGTACAGATTGTAAACATTTTATGTCATTAGGTAATACACTGAGGCTTTTTTTATGCCATAACAGCTTTATTTATACACTATGTTCTGCATAATTAGCTACTAATGAGGCTCTAACTTTCACTGCTGTAAGGCCTAGATATCTGTTCCTCTTTCAGTGAATTCATTTTTGCTGTCTCATTAACGCACTAAAAAACCTGAAAATTGTATTTAATTAAAAGCTAAACTACCTCTGTCTGGAGACATTAATGAACACATGCACTCTAAAGGGAAACAAAAACTTTGCCAGTCCAGAGGACAACATGCATATATTGCAAAAAGAATAACACAAAAAGATAGCAGCTCACTTTCTTATTGTCACGGTTAGGATTTTGATTTTTTTCTTAGCTTTGTCCATTTCTTTTTATCTGCCGTGTGTCTAACTAACCTTTAAAAGTAGCCATCAGTAGATTTGTTTTCTGAAGAATTTTAGAAGTCTTACATTTACTGAATCATTTAATACAGGAGGACTCCATTAAAGGAATATGTTTGGTAACACTAACCCTAATTCACATGCAGAATCAACCTACCTCCTATGTTAGGCTTCGTTTTGTATATTCAGCAATGCTGCCTATGCTCAGGTTGACAAAGCTATGAGCTAGACCACAAGAAATGGTAAGACTGTCTTAAAATCATGGTGTGCCTATATTTTGAGTCTCCCTGATGTCTTCTATTCCTTCCAGCCTTCTGAATCACATTTCCTGACTTTCTTCCATAACTACAAGTGTTAGAAACATATAGCAAAAATTCATCTGATTACATGACGTCACAACCGTTGCAAAAAAATCAAGAACACTGACCAAGAGCATCTTGCCAATACAGATAAAAAGGCAATGAATTTCACATTGTTGCAGTGGTAAAAATGAAGACTCCATTTTTGAAAGAGCCCTCAAAAGAGAACAGTAAATAAAATGCGATTATCTGCAAATCCAAAATGAATATAAAAAGAAAGCTATTTGGAGTCGTTCTACACTTAGATGTTCACTATACAGACTGATTCAAAACGTGCCAAATTCACTGGCTCTCAGCACATGCTGTATGGCTCATTGTTTCTTGTCAAACCTTTGGCAAGATAAGGACGTCTGAATCCATCAACCAGCCAAACTGGAATCGACATTCACATGGATGAAATAAGGTGGCTCTTGGATTTACCTGGCCATTTTCTAGTTGCTGATGAAAACAGAGGCATTACAACTACTTAAGAGCCTAGATTTTTTGTGTAGTTAAGACAGTTGCTGTCATCCTTCAATTATACAGTCTTATTTGGTTCAGCAGTCAGAGAGATTCATCAGTAACCACAAATTAGCAGGATCATTATCCACACTTCCAACTTCTATCCCATCACATGGTCTATTTCTAACTAGTAGTTAACATGCATTGCAGCAGTAAATCTTCAGGACTGGTAAATCCTTACAACTCTTTCAAACAGAAATTCATTAGCACACTTCTGCTTAAACATAATTGAAGCATTAATATTATAGAAAAATCACACTGACTCAATTTGAGTAAACTGATCACAAATGTCCCAAGTGTGGGACATCTGTATATCCCAAACAAACATTGTTTATCACCTTGCATAAAACCCGCCAGACTCATTATCTGTACACTAATGACCTGGTTTCTGGTTGCTTCTAAATCACAAACAGAGTAAAACCCAAGAGAAGACTCACAGACTATGCAACAGGTGAGATTACACAATATCCTGTAACAACTCACACAAACCCTAGAAGTTAGTCCCTATAAAAGAAGCAATTCCAGTACAGATTTATTGTCCTTTAAAATTAATTACATTGTAAATTCTTTCCAAGAAACTGTGCTGTGGTAGCTATACAGAAATTTACCTTCCTGTAACATGACCTGCTTTGAATGAATCTGAAACATTACCGTTTTCGAGGATGCCTTCTATATCCTTAGCCGCGCAATCAGTTTTATTTTCCTTGCTGTTATTTAATAACAAGTGCATTTTCTTGCCAAAGTATGTATGAGTTGCCACTAGAAGTGTGTTACTCAGTATTCTTATCTAGTCTTTCTAGCAACATTCCTATGTTTGTGTCTCTCATCTGCTTGTTTAACGACATTTTCTACATAATGTATTTCACATTAAGTAGTTTCATCTCAAATCATTTAAAAGAATCCAGCAAATGACTGAATGTCAAGTACATGAATGAAGTGCACATAGGAATGTGGTGACAAGTGTTGCCAGCCTAAAATACAACCTCTCCCTTTCTCTATGCACCCCATCTTTAAGCCCTTTCTAATCGGTACCTGAAGAGGCAGGTTGACTTAAAACCACTAACGAATTTGCCCTGTCTCTTCAGAACCACAAAAGAGAACTGCCAACCGTTACACATTCTAAAACGCAGTGCTCTTGATGTTTTGCTATGATCTCCTTTTCATTCATGAAGCGTAAGCACTGGTGAAACAAAGATTTCCGAACTACTTTTCGGCAAAAAGAAAAAATCTTTTTTTTACATCGAAAACTTCGGGTTTAATTTACAAGCAGCTCAGCTTAGAAATTGAATTGTTTTTAAGGAACTGTAGGCAAAATTCCTGCAACAATGAGGAATTAAGAGCCAGATTTCCAAACAATGAACATTAAACATCTAGACATTTTTGAAGAAACTATTTGGCAGCCATCTCAATATTTAGGTTTAACATAAAGGTTTTATATAAAGGTTTAAAAACCTTTATATAGCTTCCTCATAATGCCTGTCATAATCTAAGTAATTCAGACAAAGCATTTTGACTTGGATGATTCAAATAGTTTTCTGAGTATCTGTATATTACCTGAACATTTTTTTCAGTACCTATTCCATTTCGTATGAAATGATTATTATTAATGATGCAGTCCCTAGAAATATATAATGAAGGTTCCCTTCCTACTAATTGGCTAGACTAATGTAGTTTCCAAACTGTGCTATAAAAGTAATGTGAAAACACATATCCATTTGTGAATAATGGGAAAAGGATAGCATAAATAACAAGACAAAGGAAAAGCACCACAATAGGTAAAAAATCAGAACTTTGGAAAAAATATTTTTAGTTACAGAATTATTCACAAGTAACATTCAACATTCTTATTGATAAGGACATAGAAGAAACTACAAGTAGATGACAAAGAAGGGAAGGTCTTATTCTTATTGGAAATTCTTGAAAGAAGCCATATCAAAGAAATGTACCAGAAAGACGATCATCATGCAGACTTCTGAATTAAACGCCAGTTTCCTTTAGAAACACAGAATTCTGACCTTGCTATTCTGCTTCAATTCCTGGGATAACCAGAAGCTCACTTAGTAGATGACTCTAGACCCCTATATACTTATACAAATTCTGGTCCTTACCCTCAAATTCAGGTACTTCATTCTGATCTCCTTACTGTGCAGAGTGCCTTAATCTCTCAGGAAAGCTTTTTCTAATATTAAACTAAAGTGCAGGTATTGTGATGCTTAGCAGCCTATTCTCCCTAAAGATGAAAATCCAAAGTAAGCCAACTTAATTAAGAATTAATTCCCTTTAAATCACAGCCTGAATTGTTCACTTCTACTTCAGTCTCTGATCAATAATTTGTGGCATGAAAAGATTTACAAGACAGGGGCAAACTAATTAAGGTGACAAAAGCAATTCCATATCTCATCAGAGAGATTCCATCCTGTTTTTAAAATTTCATGTATTAATAAAAAGTTTTGGCCTGCTTACAAGGCTCTGTTATGAGTTTGGTATTCTTCACACAGACCTACGATGTCATTTTCATTTTATTACAACAGCTCCTCTTTCCCTGCTCGAAGGGATAATTGTCAAAACTGTGTTTTAAAAGAATGTATTAGCTCCTTAGTAATTCTCTGAAAGTCTTCTGATTTCAGCTGCTGAAAAAGTGCTGGGTTCCTTCAAATACTTCACATCAGGACTGTGAACATAAATAATCTTCCAATTAATTAACATTCTTACTGCCCTTGAATGAAAAAACTCAACCCAAATGTTGGTTATTTTCTTTACGGTGACTGAAAGACTGTGCTATTTAAGCAGCTGAACACACAAAGAAGGCTACACAATTATGCTGGAACATTTTCATGTCTGAATACTATTTTTTAAATCTCTTGGAATGAGCTTCTGGATCCAGCAGTCAGAGGTCACAACAGCTGCCAGTATTTTATAATTTTTTTAGTTCATTGTAAACAAAAGGAAAAGCTGGGGAGTACTTAGAAATAAGTATTTTTGATCTTCCATTTTAATAAAAACAAAATCTTTTTCACAATCAACCGTGACTATTGAGCAAACAGCATTAGTCAACAAGCTGTTGTTTAAAAAGAATAGTTTGGTGTACACTAGAAATCAGTATAAATAAAGGATGGTAGTCTTCAGTTCAGACTTAAAGAGAAGAAATAGTCTGTTAAGGGGATTTATGGTTTTTCTCTTCTAACACTCCTTTGAATTATCTGCCATATTGCCCAAATCTGATTCATTGCACAGGCAATAGTATTGCTTTAAGGAAACATCCTCTCTCTTGGTGATAAGGATTAACTGTTTATAAACTACAGGCTGTTTCAGTGGTATGCAAAGAGTAGTCAGTATATCTTAACAAGGGATTCATGTAAATCCCAACCCTTTTCAATATATTACTAGATGATGATTTTTCAATGTTCAAAGGTTCTTCACTTCAAATATATGCATCTTGAGTCATGGAGAACAATGACACTGTTAGGATGTTACACATGATTAAGAGAGGTTCAAAGAGCCACAATTGTAAAAAATATGCTAGAAAACTAGAAAACATTGGAAATGTGTAATAAAAGCTAGGGCTCTATATCCCTATTTAGTTCACCAATGAACTTATCAAAACGATCCCATGTGATTTAGGAGTACCAGCTGTAATTGCAGTGTAACAAATCAGTTGAACCAGTATTTTTTAGTCTGTTGTCTAAAGACCCTCTGATGTGCATGGATTAGTTTTCAGAGTCCTATGAAAGACTTTGCTTATAGAAGGCAAGTATATTTGTCAAGAAACTAAAACTTGCTATATAGAAATCTGCAAGCAAATTGCACCTTTTTAGGAATCTGCAATGAATATAGGTTACAAATCACTAAATTGGCCAATGCTTAGTTATCTCAGGTAGCAATGACCTGTATTTTTCCAGAACTAACATGACCACAGCACTTACACCATAAAGCTGAATTTTAGGCCAACCATTGAGGTCAAATTCCAGACAGCCATTTACACTGGAGATCCCACTGTTGTCGTCAGAGAGGCCACAAAAAGTGCACACAACCACATATCATTCAGGAAGGATTCTATTACCAGAAAGCAAACAAACAGCAGAAATATTCAGGTTTCATATTCTTCATCATGTTTTGTCCTCATCACTGTATTCATTTGCTTCACTTCAGTGGGGGCACGTTTGCTACATTTAGCTCTGCTAAATGCTAACACTAACCAAAACTAAAGAAGCTAAAAAATATGAAATCATGTTAACTGTTTAAGACAATCTCACAAAAATAACACTTCAGTAAAAATGGAAAGTGAAATAAGTAAACTACAGTCTCTCCACTGTCTTTGTGGGCGGGGGGGGAGGATGGGACCTGATGCTCAGTGCCAATGGAGTCAACCACTGGTGTATTTGACAATACCCTCTGGTACAAAGACTAACATTTTACCAGGAACCCTGCTAGAGCGGAAGGGGCCATGCAGTAGCATGGGATTCAGACAGTTTCAGATATTATTAATTGAGCATCTAGAAGCCTTAGCCATGCAGTCCACTGTCTTAGAGAGAACCTCCTCATAATTTGCTCATAATAACAGACTTTTGTCCTTTTTGGTACTTTTAGGTGATTCAGAGAAAAGAAAAAGGTTTTGCTAAAAGTGCTTTATAAAATTATTTCAAAGCTGACAAGTCTACTCACAAGAATTCATGTTAGAAGATGCATCATCTGATCTGTTTTAGATCTTAAAAAATAGCTAGAAACAGCCTTACACCCCCAAGAAAGATACTGAAGGTGGATTCCAAAGAATCAAAGAATGAAAACTGTCTTAATGGGCAAGGTTGTAAATGAGAAGATGCATCTGTTTGTGGTGATGCACAGCACTGAAAGACTAGAGTAAGTCCCAAGTACTCAAACTGGTATTTTAAAATTAAATTTAAATTTATTTTTCATTAAGTAAATTTAAAATTAAAATTATCCTCCTGTGCAAGAGCATATACCTTAAAAAACAAGGTAGCTGTAAGGTAGGATAAGGCCTTTTAATAGTCTGCACTCAAAAATATATCTGATGCATGCTCTTGAAAGGATTATGTTGATATATCTCAGAAAAATACCTGTGTCTTTGCTTTACTACCACCACACCTTCTTGTCTCTACAGCATTTCATATAATTCTTATCACGTGTCAGGGAAGAAACTGATCACCTACAGAGATCATGAAAGAATTTCCCTCTGCCTGCTGTATGGCACTGAGCAAAATAGTTAGTTGCATGAATAGAATCATTATCAGCAAATATTTCACAAAGAATAATGGAGTTGGTATTTTTCACATGAGTAATTCTTATACTTGTACCATTGTCATCTGATTATGCCTGAGAAATGCCATTAGTCAGTGGGACTTCTTGTGTGAATAGGCTAACTCTCATGAGAAGAAGTTGAAGAATTAATTCCTGAATAGTTAATCTCAATATACAATGTGAGCATTTCAAATGGCCTATTTACACAATTTTAATCTGAATAAAATAGGAAATGTCACTTTAATGCTAATACAACATTCTTGTAAATTATGTACATATTTACAGCTTATGAAGCTGTCATTATCTTATTAAAATTTGGCATAGCAGTTATTTTTAAGTTATCATGACTTCCAAAATATTTGCAATTCTGTACTTCATTTGTATAACCTGTAGGTTCTATGGAAACTATTTTTCACTGTGCCTGTTAAGCTGAATGATGGCATTATGTTTTATTACACATGTTCAATCATATTCAAAAATTTGGCTACTGTCACTTCCCACATCAATATGGATTGTTACAATCCTGGTCTCAGTGAAATCAGAAACAAAATTTCAGTTGATTTCAGTGGAAGCAGGCCAAAATACTGAATTTATGCTGTTAATACTAAGAATAAAGAATTATATTTAACACTATATTTTCCCACAGCTTATTGGTTTATATGGAACAAGGTAACAATAAATATACTGCTCTTAAATTCAGATTCAGCTAGGTAAACATAGGCCTGGATTTAGCTAGTATGAAAAGACATATCTCCATTGAAGGACTTGATCTTTGCACATTACGTCAGTACACATTTGTTTTATTTATAATCAGCAGTTCATAATCACAATGACAATGTGTATTGTTGCTTGGCACCATAATGACTGCAGTAAAAAGTAATTACCCCAATAAGCCCTAGTAATTAAAATTACACATGTTCACACAATTGCCCTCTTACCTGCATAGTCCTGCCATTTATTCTTGTTCCCTCCTTCCCAACACAGATGTCACCTATGTCAACTAGACTGAACCTGCCCAAGGACCATGTGAACCTTTTCTGTGACAGAAAGGAGATGGCATCTACGAAGATCAGCTCGTGAAGCCAAAGGACGAAATTGCTGCCAATGTTACTTTAACTGTACCTAGTGCAGTTTACTCTCTAAACTCAGCCAGTAAGTGATGTTGCAATTCATTTATGCGTTACAGTTTCAGGTAGGTATTGACCAGATAAAATAAAAGTATCCCAGCTTCCAATGGTAATGTCTGAAAAGAAAGAAAAAGCATCAACATCATTTACTTCTCAACTGAAATTAGAATGAGAACATAATTTTGCTCACATACTGAAATTAAAAAATAAGGGCTAAGAATACAAAATAGTCAAAAGGAAGGCAGTGCATGTCACATTCACTTCCATAACTCAAAAGACCTTAAGACACTGTAGCCAGCTAATTTTTGATAGGTGTCCCTGTTCCACACACCACAGGCAGGACTAGTGTATGACCACTGACAGCAATAGGAGTTTTCTCTGCAGTAGACAGGGTTTGCCCCAGGTCATAATGGGCATTCAAAATTAAATGCTGGCAAGCGTAAGGACAGACCAAGCACAGGGTTTTCTGTTCAGAAATCATGGAGAAGAATTACAATATATCCTTGAAAAATGGCAGTGCAGTGAAGGGAAATGAACTTTAGTTAACATTATAGGACCTATGGCAACAGCTCTATTGCTTTCTAAGAGAGGAGGGTACGGTGTGCAGACACCCAGACCCTGTGTTGGCTGGAGACAATCACCAAGGCACTTCAGGAAAGAGCACGAGAACGCAAAGTGTCAGCTGTGTAATTTGGCCAGCCCCCACCCCAAATGTTTTCTACCAAAATAAGGACCAAAACATCTCACCACTGTCAGCAGGGATCAAAAGCCATCTCCAGCCTTGGGAGGATTTGCAGAGCTGTTCATTTAACAAACTAATGTGGCCAGACCCTAAGGCATGCTTCTGCCTTCCCAGAGCCTGTGCTTAGACCTCTCTGAACCATGCTGAGGTAGCTGCACAGTCACGGAGGTTTCCTGCCTTAAGCAAAAGCCTCAGGAGCCAGGTCTGTTTTCCCTGCCTGGCTCTTTTCCCAGTTTCCCCTGCAGTAGCAGGACCTGTTCCTCGCTTGGCAGGTCCCAAGAGGGTGACTCCCCTCAGCCTTCTTCCCTCCACACTTGTGCCAAGCACTGTACAATGGTGTGGTGCAGCCCAGAAAAGGAAAGGTAAAGTGATCGAAGAAATCAGGACCTAACTTCATGTCCTCTCCTCTGTGCCCCTGCCAGTGCAGAGCTTCATGTACCTGCAGGCGTGCTGCAGATGGCCTGCCAGATGACTGTGGGGCATTTCCATCTCTTCAGCCCATCTCTCAGCTCACTTTCTCGATGCATGGTCTCAAGGGTTGAACTGTTTTTCATGGAACCAGCTGATCCGTGAGCAGCTGCAGGCCACTTTGCATCACTTTGCAAAGCAGCAGCCCCCAGTTGCACCGCAGCCTTCTGGTCTTTGCTCCAGTGACTCCCAACAGCATAACATTCTCCCTTCCTCAGGCTGGACTAAAATAGCAATACCATGTCTCTGATTCCGTGCAGCAAAAATGTTACACTGCCAGGAAGTCCTGCTTCCCCCCACAAAATAACGTGATCCCTTCCCCCACAAACACATACTTGCTAAAGCAGAAGAGGAGTCACCCAAGATGATCTACTTCTAAGAAAGGGAAAAGAAGTACATCACCCACCACCAGGATTTGACTCAGAGAGCAAATGACTCTAGGTAGGGCTCCTGATCATCAGATAGATGTCGATTGCTCCCTCTTGCACCACTTTCCCTGAATCTTGTGCCAGAAAAGGAGGAGTCAGAAAAAGCAAGAGAATGAGAGAGGAGAGCCCTCAGCATGCAGCAGCTATAGCAACTGCTTACAACCAGGCTTAATCCAGTTCTGCATGGAGCCCTTTTAAAATACTCAGCCAGCTGGAATGATTCACAGCTCTCTATTCAGCACAATTTGCAATGCAGCTTCTCACCCAGACCCAACAATTATACCAGGGCACACACTGATGGGGAAAGAGAAAGAGAGAAAAACTATTTCTATCCTATAGCAGCTGCTCCGTACTGGACCCCCCAGCGCCCTTTTGTACCTTCAGACTGCTTGCTCTCTTTCTGCATATATGTGGCTCAAACAAAGACAGTCGATTCATGCAAATCATATCCATGTAACTCTTGAGAGTACTGAAAAGCACCAACCAAAAAGAACGCAAGACAAACTTCATTCCACTTTCTACAAAGCAAAGTTTACAAAGACTTGGGCATGCATCATATATCTATAATTATGTGTGACCTATGGCAGGATAGCTAGCTAGAAAGAAAATTACAGTCAGGTGAATATTAATGAGATGGAAGGAAGGAAGGAAGAAGGAAGGAAAGTTTCTTTTACATAATTACCATTTAATCTCTGGCTGAGAATGATAAAATGTTAGGCTCTGCTATATGAAGACATTGAGTCATACTGTCATCCTATTTACAACAGGTGAATCTGCAATAACTGTTAAGTAGAATTCTACCAGTGTTGTAAGTGACAACAAAATTTGGCCCACTGGGATGTTACACATGAATTCACTTTGCTGGAAACAAATTCATGAACCAGTTGTATTCTTCTCACAGCCAAGTGATTGATTAGACAGTCCCAAAGGATCTTCCAAATCTGTCATGGCGCTGTTGCACTGTTTGCTTTCAGATTTAGGCAGCTTCTTAGCACAGACCTATAAATGTCATTTGCTGCTACCAACAGAGACAGCTGGAGATGTCCTCTGAATAAAGGAGAGCTTTCAGTCACCAGAAGGACTGAAGAAGCAACTCAAGATTAATGTGTAATGAAGTGAGAAAGGGCCTGCAATTAATCAGATGCCTCAGTACTCAGTATTTCCTGAACACATTTTCTTTGATTCTGCTTTCCTCAAGAATATGTAAATGAAAATCTAAAATTACACCTTACTTTTTTATTTCTGCAATAAAGACAAAAATTCTGCTGCTAAAATGGGAGATAGACTTGTAAGGAAAATAACCATGCAGCATTTACATTTGGTGGTATTAGCTGCTTGCTTTGTCACCACTGATACATTAACATGGTAGCTGCCACTGATCAAACTAAAGAAGAAAACAGGGTCAAAAAGGCTTGCGGATTATTATTTTTACATATTTTATATTTTGACCAGAATTAATCTAAATCACTGTTCACTAACTGAATCTATAGCATGACTATATGACTCTTATAGGAACAATACTCTTTACTAATCTAGAAAACTGGTAGAAGTACTTTGCAGTTTTCATTAAGCTTAAACAAGACGCAAACTAATCTACTACAGAGACAACACATTACTTGATAAGAAGAGGAGGTTGAAGGATTGAAAACTGTCCATTATACATCAGCAAAAGCTTTACTGAAAATACATAAAAATTGTAAAGAAAGAAATGAAGCATTTGGACTCCTTAGGGAGAATCTGGAAATTCTCTTTAGGGAATAAACATATTATTCAAATGTGAAAGCACTGAAAAAAAAAAAAAGAAACAGTGTTTCAGTGACATTTATCTCCTTAAATTTATAACTCAGCACTGTATAGATATAAATAGGGCATTTTTACACATCTCAGCAGCTAAGGAGCAGTTACAGTATCATTGCATTTGTTTATATATGGTTTCATAAAATTTTGATGCTAACAGTAAAGACATGAAGACCAATAGTGCCTCATGTCCTTGATATGGCTTATACTTTCCTCTGGCTTATGTTGCCAAATTAAGTAGTGAAACATGCTGAACTGATGCAAGTCAATTAAAACACTGACATGGATGTTCCAGCAAAAGTGCTGTATGTTACCTATCAAACCGCTGGCTAAGCTGACGTAAATGAGCAGAAAATCCCTCTGACAAAGCCCATAAAGTAACATCTGACAACTGCTTATCTCCCTTAGAGGATTTGGATGGGAGCTGCCGCAGTATCTAACAGCCTGTGCAGTTTTCTGTTACTGCCACTGGAACAGCAACGCATGCTGCAACAAAGAAACCCCAGACTCTAAAACAGTCTTGACAGGAAACGTTTATCAAAAATAGCTAATATTCTGGCTCTTGACTAAATTAAGTTTTGTTCTGTAATGCCATTTAAGTCAACAATGAGCCAACACACAAGTAACCACACTGATGCTTACAAAACACAGTATTTAAATCTCTGGAAGGGTTATTTTGTTATCCAAACACCATAACACTGCCTCTGGCCAAGCAGAGAAACTTTCTCATTGCTCCAGATGGAACAAAAAGTTTGTTACAGGCAGCAATCTTCTGCGCCACCAGTATCTTAAACACCTCCGATGCAGTTGCAGACTATCACCTGGTGAACACATGTTTTTAAAGTTTTTAAAGACTACACCTTAGCTAGTTCTACTGAAGAGGATGTTCTTCTCTAAATCCTTAAGAAGCTGATCTAACACACATTGTCAACAAGTGATTTCATGTTTAAGAATGTAGAATAAGAACAGTATTTCTTCATTATCTTCCAAGAACTTGGGAGAAACTATTTAGGTTTGCGGGTTTTTTTTCCTGCAGCATTCAAAATAACACACAACACCCTAAACTAAACTCTCTGGTGTGAAATATTTTGATCCTACTGGTGGGACACATAAAATGTAAAAGGTATATGCAGATAAACAAGCAGAAGAACTTCATGGGTTAAGGGAACAAAATATGTAACTGATTTCTGCAGAACATACGTACTCTTTAAGTGAGAAACACAGTTGTTTAATTGAGTTTCTCTCTGTAGCTTGAGAAGTAGAACAAAAGGAATTTTCCATTGGGGAATCTCTTTCTTCTTATCATATCACTATCTCAAGACTATTTCCCCATTCAGGAAAGTTACTTTGCCATTTCAGGCTTTTGGAAAATGGAATTAAGAGGCGAAAATAATTATTATCAAATCTATTATCACTTCAATGGGATTTTTTCAATGGCAGGTCAGAGAACAGCATTATTTTTTTCCTTGTCTGGGTTATCATTCTACTAACTTATTTGAACACAGAAAAAAACACTGCAAGAAGTAAACAAAAAATACAGAAACAAATGAATATAATAAGAATATAATTACTTAAGTTCCACATCTGATGTAAACTGGTGTAGCTCTAATGAAATAAGTGGAACTAAAAAATTTTATCAGTTGAAGCTCTGTCAAGTCTTGACATGAATTCTGTCTAAGAGTTTTATACAGCCGTCTATAATCAGGGTATCCACGGACTTTCTCGGGAAAAACTGCTTAAGAGAGTAGCATTCTTTTGTACTTCACTGAACGTACAGCTATAATTAATGTTACGCTGCAGTGTTTCAGAGCTACCTGTTACTGATAGTATACATAATGGAAATGGTATGTGGTAACTACATCTGTATAGGCACAGATAGTAGGAGAACCACATGACTTAAAAGTGTTTGATTCACAGTCCTCTAAAGATGCCAGGCCATACATTCTAACTTAGAACAAAACAAAGTGCAAAGGACTTTTCCAGTTAGGAAAGTTTATATTCCCTTAACACCACAGATGAGAAAAGATGTTTGAATTTTTGTTTTGCTTCATTTCTAAGACCCTTATGCATGGAATGTATTATCTAATGGAAAAGGGAACAGGGCAATGATGCAATAAGTCAATTTTGATAGTGGTCAACTTTGAAAGGCAAAGATCAGTTTAACTGTATGGTTTGTATGGAGGTCAGCCACATATTTCAGATATTGCTCTCAAGGCATTTAGTCAGTCAGTTCAGTAAAAAATTGAACTCTGGAGGATATGTCTGAATGTGGCAACTGTGGAATTGGCTGCTGACAGTCTCTGTTCAGTCCTGAATTCAAGAGATACATTTCTGTTACCCACAGATGCATGCAGTATCTTGTTTGATCTCTCCAAGTTTACACAATATAGTGAAAGGATGCAGACTGTTTGGTGAGGAAATCACTGATGTTCTGAGTTACTATAGTAATAAGTTACAACCTGTTGTTGCACAGATAGAAAGCCTGTTCAGCATATTATTTTGGTGACGCATCAGAAGGCTTCTCTTTCTAGTTTCAAAGGCAAGGGACACCATGCTTAAAACTAAGTTAAAATAAAGGGAAAAAGGGCATCTTTTCATATCCTTCTCCCAAGACCTAATGTTCTGTTTCCTCCACCCCATTTATTTGGAAATTCGTAAAAACATTCTTGCATGAAAAAGGATGCTTAGTAAAGGAATCTTGGAAGTTAAGCCAATCTCATTTACACATTGTAAACTCTCAGCCAACAAGAACTAGGTAAGCAATGCAACTGCAGCCATCAGGCACATGGTCTACACGATATAACGTTACATAACGCAAATATATAAAGATACAGGTTTATCCCATTTTTGCTTACAGCAAGCAGATCTACAGTGTAATGATGATAAGCCAACACTACCACACCCCACCTCTCAGCAGGTCAGGCTGAGCACAGCACTAACTCAGATGCAAAATATTTGGTTAGCTTGGAAGAGGAACAAAAGAAGCCTGTTCTGCTTAGTTTTCCAAGTAGGCAGACCTAAATTTAACCAAAACCCCAAATCCTCCCTCAAAACTGGTTGTTTTATTTGTTTAGTGCTGGCTGTCAAACGCTGTTTCAGCAACAAGGCTAAGCAGTTCTAAGCAGTTCTATTGATCCATGTAATAAGACCACAGGATTCTTCATTTATCCAACCTGTTAAAAAGTTCAGATATCATAGAGAAATAGATTCCTGCTAATACGGTGTGGCAGGTATGACCACACACCCACCAAAAACAATCCAGCATGGCAAAAAAGAAAGAAGCAGCTATTCCAACACACGCAGCTTGTCTAGGACACAGAATGTTTGTAGAGTAATACAAAAACAAACCCATTTGTGGCAAGAAGTTAACCTGAAAAAGATCAAAACAGTAACATTCAGAATATCCAGTCAAGCTACAGAAAAAGACTAAAAGGTACCTTTTGTTTAAATGAAAGCAGATCTACCTCACTCACAGACCCTAACCTATTCTACTGAAATTCAGAGAAGTGCAGAATCTGGAAGCACGTAGGTCCTTCTACGCTCTTCCTTTGTGCCAATGCAGTCTTCACTTCAGGATGCCACAGAATTCTGGACTAGGTACTATGAAAGGCAACGGGTATCACTGTCACACTGACTTAGACTTCCTGGGAACTTTTTGATTGAACTTTTATTGTTGTTACTGATATGTTGAAACCAAAAAACTGTTCAGAAGGAAACTGCTGATTTTGATGTTTTTTTTGTTTAGAAAAATATTTTTGGAAAAGAAGTTTCACGCCTGTCACAACATCCCATGTTGACATTTTCTAAATGACAGGTTCCAAATTTTGGGTTGAGATGACTTTTTGCATAGAAATGTAAATTAACAGCATTTTTAGAATAATATTTTCAAAAAGGTATCAAAATGAAATTTCACAATGACTTTACACCAAAAACTTTCTCAATTATTAACTTAAAAACAGTTCCAATATTTTGGCATTTCATTCCTGAGCTAGGAAAAAATCACTCTGGGTACATTCACAGTGCTAAGTAACTGTGGGCAAGGAAGCAAGCAGAAGCAGTGGACCCCCTGACTGTCCATAAATACAGAGACAGAACAGAAACATCAGGGCTGATACGAGTGGAGAATGAACACGAATGTCTGAGCGTGGAAGCATCAAAAGGCCTGCTAGAAGAAGAGTTCATGTTGTGGCATGTGTTGATGACTCCTGCAGTAGCAAATTATGAAAATTCCAGTATATCTACATGCAGCTTCTTCAAACACAGAGATCTAGGGAAAAAGGACAATGGGTAAAACCTAATGACTCACAGAGTAGTACAGAGTGGTGACACTGATTGCTGTCAGCTCTTCTGAGGTCCAGAAAGGCACACTGCCAACCGGTAACCTAAGAAGAAGCCGGAAGATGTGATGAGGACTTAGTAAGAATTGACATCCCCATCCTCTGCAGCATTGCAAGGAATCTTGACCACGCTGCCTGGATAGATGCCCCTTGGTGACTGAATGCCAGAGAGGTCACTTGGGCACAAGAATCATGGTGTCTAATTGCTGGACAGACTACCGGGACACAGCAATCTTGGTTCCTGTGAGTGTGTGGGTATGAGAGTGTGACTAAGGGTGAGTGAAACCAGTTCTCTTTCAAAATTAAATCACCCTCACCTCCTATGAGGGCTCAAATTGAGCTTTGCTACATTGTTTCTAAAACATTGCAACATTATTTCCTACATTAAGTTATAGTAAAGGCAAGGGGGAAAATGTGTACAGACACAATCTGCTTAATTGTTACCTTCTTCCCTGGGTCTCTCCCCGACCACTCTACGAGCTCTATCTAAAACAAAACGGGGCACCTGTCTGGGTTCATTCCAGGCAGTATTCCCAAAAGGCAGTATAGATGAGACTTCACAAAGCTTAGTTCCTTCTACATCTTGCAACACTGTCCCAGTAGGCACTGCACTATGAAATCCTCCTACATTTCCTTATGGCACACTCCAAGGCATACAGCACACACCTTCATTTTCATCTGTAGGAACAACACTGTGGTGGGTTATAACAGAGCTCCCACATACCGTGCATGGAAAAAACAAAACAAACCAAAGCAAAAACAAACACCCCCCACACACACACGCCACAGCAGCACTATATGTGACTCAGAAGAGGCCCAAAACTGAGCAGGAATGAAACCAGTCTCCTCTAGAGAGATCTAACAGTATGTGCATGAGCTGTTTTGTAGCACGTGGCTGAGGTGACATGGATCAGCCCCTGAAACTGCTGTATTTGGCCATGCTAACGTAACTGTGATCTTCAGTATGCTGGTAGCCCCAGTATCTTCCCCTTTTCTATAGATGCATTGTGGTATTACACCAATTCACTTCCCACACAATATTCACTGCATGGAAGTGGGAGCAAACCTTTCCTGTGTTCATTTGGAATAATGCCAGGATTAATGAGAAGCTGCAGAACTGACTTGATGGGCAATGATATTAGTGTACATCTCATAATGCCAGTTTATTGGAATATTAAATATAAGAAATATGAGTCCTGAGAAGTGAATGACACTTTTCCTGATAGCGACATAAAACCAATGATCTCCAAGTCTTGTAGCAAAGAGGTATTCTTAGTGTTGTTAAAAAATATTTACATAATTTATTCTGATGCCATTTCATTTTTAGCACAAAGCAGACCTTTTTCAACACTATTTTCCTTTTTGTTTTTGTTATTACATCTGAAGCACCATGAACAGTTTCTTATTTACACAGATTTTCAGAAAGGCTGTTACAGAGAAACCATATCTTCTGATGGTTTCTCCAGCATCACAGTTGTTTACATGACCTAAATAAGTCTACAGGTTTTGTGTTTAGAAGTTCTGGTTTAGAATTCTAATTTGGTTCTAGCTTTTGCTTGGATTTCAAATATTTGGCTGTCCTGCAATCTGAGATCTGATTTCTCTGAGATAACTAACTCACAAATTAACACATATTCCTTTTTTTTACTACTAAGGATGAAATTAATGTCATATTTTGAGAACACATTTTAATGTGTGATTTCTAATGTTAATAAACTTAATTTTTCATTTAGTTTCTTCTAGGAAAGGTTCTGCATTATTGACTGTACATGAAAATGCCACATTCAGAGTACGTTCTTTTTGTCTTCCCTGGACTACACAGGCTCACTTACAAGAAGTTAGTGTGCAAAGGCTTCCAAACGAATCTGGAAATAAATCTGAGGGGTGAGAGTAGTGAGAAAGAAGTAGAAGGAAGTGACACACCTCGCTTGTTCCTTTAACAAAACCTGTAACCTCCAAGTAAGTATAATCCCCATTTTACCAGACTTCTTGTGTGATCTGTAAGAGCAGTGCATTTAGTACTAAATCCACAGTAAGTCTTGCACACACAAACTGAGTTAAAGCTGACCTTTATATACCCAACACCAAAATTACAATCCTCAAAATGCTCAAACTCAGCTAGCTGTAACTCCATAGACACCTGCATTTCTGCTTTTGCCTGTGTGCAGATGTTCCTTAGTCTTCAAAAACTAAGGCATTTCTCTACCTGTTTTCACAAGCCTGATTTATTAAGTGTGCCCAGAATATACCTTCAGGACAACTCTGGGCTGGGCCTCCACACAAACACAAATACGTCCACCACTTTGTTGAAAAATGCAAGAGGAGGCTGGGAAATAAAATACAGTTGTGGTGCTCTCCTTTTGTATGGTTGCCTTTGAGTCCAGAACTCACAAGGGTAAGGATGCTGTGGGTTCAATTGTCTATATATTTTACCCAACTCATGTTTAATCTAAAGAATATATCCTAACTGTCTTTGGGGAAGGAACTGACCCCATATATCTCCTGTCCCGTGTAGTGTAATTTTGTGCAAATTACACTCATTTTTTCCTCCTTTGGCCCAGGAAATCTTTAATGATCCATTTGAGCAGCACAGATTCAAAGGGTGAGGCGGGGATTGTTACAGTCTGGGATAAGCTATAGTAATACAGCTAGGACCCTCTTCCGGCATGATTTTAGCTGTGGACACAATGCAAGTTCTAAACATCAGGAAAGGAAAAAACCCTTGGACTCCCCAGCCTGTGTCAGTATTGTCTATAGAACAAAAGGAAGGTCCTTTTTATCCCCATCACTTTGTCTCTGAACGAAAGCAAAACAATAGCTGTGTTTTATATAGAGTCCAGCCTTGTCAGTTGCCATATATATTGCCTAGAGCACATCTAAACTACGCCCCTCTGGAGAATGCCTCATCTTAGGTAACTTATTCCATCCTAAAATAGAGTGAATGAACTTCTCTCTGGCATTGCCTCTCTCTGTTAACTTTAAAGGAATCCAAGATGACCATTTTAGACAGCTGAAGATGGCAGGAGACCACACAAATTCTACCCTGAAAGTCCATCTGAGTTACACTGTAGGCACATTAGTCTCTCTATACCTTGGCTCCTCCTGTATAAAGGCGTTGTTAACATTTCCTTGCCTCTAATTTCCTGTATATGTAAAGGCATTAAAGTCTGAGGCACTCACATGGCATCTTCACGGAGTCATGTAAGCCATACCTACTGACTGTGGTGCTGGTTCTGTGATAGCTGTGGCTAGCACAGCTCATGTGGAGTCAGCTAAACAGACAGCAATGTCTGAAAACAAGCGGATCTTACATACACTCTACCTCTTCTGGAGAAAGAGCACTCCCTCGATGCGCACCTCTAATTGACTTTCCGCTGACAGGACAAATTATATTAATGGACTCTTATGGAGTTTCCTGCCCTCCTATATTGGACTCTCCTACATAATTAGTCTGAGTCACCTTTATTTTAAATACACCAGGCAATTTATGAAAAGTCCTCCTGTATATTCTCAAAGTGTTGCTGAGATGGGCTTCACTTCTTAGATGATGGGAACGTAAATCATTTTTTCTGTTTTCTCAGAGGATGCTTTTTACTGTATTAAAACAGAAATAAATCTCCAGTGCTGACTCATCTCTACAGTTCTTTTATTAATTCAAAGTTTATAGGCATGTATGAATGGTCATATAACAAAATCTATAGCAGTAAATACTGTCCATGCCAGGATCTTATTAAAAATAAAAAAAATAATCAGAAATGGACTTATAACTATTACCAGAGGGAAAATACTAGTTTAAATGTCATATTAAATCTCCAGTTACTCAAGAACCTTAAACTAGCTTTATAGCTATAGTTCTGTGTTTTGTGGGGTCATGGTAGACACCAGATAGATAGATTAGATAGACTGGATAGAGTACTATAGTATATTCCCCTAACAAACATTAGGGGACCTGGAAATGTTAAGATGTGGAAATACTAATCAACCTAATTATATATGCAATGGTTTGTACCTTGGTGACTTGTGGTCTAACACCAAACTTCATCTTCTAATTCATCAGTGATTTTGGAAAGACTTAAACCAGCTTCCACTTGCCAGAGAAAACAGTCTGTAGTAGGTTAGTCAAAAGAATAGATGAAGCTTTGCCACTAACAGCACATCATGGTCTGCAAAAAAAAAAAGTACTAATTTCCCATTAGGAATGCAATGATAGTGCCTTGCTCTGAAAGATTTCTATCTGTCACCCTAAATGGCAGAAACAAGAACACCCCAGCTAACGATTAAATACAGTGCAAAGTGAGAAACATTTATCCAGATGTACACTAGCTATTTTCCACAATGCCAGCAATTTTTCTTACCCTTTGCTTGATGGTTTTAATAGAGAGATGTTATTAGCTAAATCAGGACTTCTGTACTATTCTGGATTGGTGGTTTCATTGAAAGAATAATCTGAGTCTTGGGAGGATGACTGCATTTACTAAATAAAAAGGAAAGTCTTGAGTTGAACAGAACCTACATTTAATCTGCTAATGACATTTTGAACTTCAAAATAAAGAAGAAATGGACACCAGATTGTTGAAGGTATGCCACTTTGAAAATTTTTTTTTAAATCAATTCTTTGTCACATTCAAGCTTTAATAATTTGTAGATATGACTTTCTACAAATTAAACCCTTAGCACCTGTTTTGAAAAGTGTCTAAATTAGGTTCTTAAATTCCTTCTTCCCCTCAGTTCAGTCTGATACTTAGGATATTCTTCCATCTTCCATTCTTCCAACTAACGAACAACACCAGCTTCAAAAGATTTTATCATTTCTTTGAGTCTATTATTCAAAAATACGCAGTTCAGACATCTGCAACTAATCTCAGCAAACTTCCACTTTGCTTTTAAACCATAAAATGTGGTATTTTTTCTTGTGATGTAACATATTTGATCAGACAACCAAAGCTGACTGGGTTACTCCAGTAAATTACACCTACTTAACTTACTTTTGACTCTGAAGATACATTTTTGGAGTAGGGTTAATGCTTTAAGCTTTGATATACTAATTTAAGATATTTTCAGACACAGAAAATTTAATTTGACTCATTTCTACTGGCACTTCTGAATAGTTTTCAGAAAGCTGCCTATGAAACTGTAAATGTACATGTATATCATTCTCCTTATAACAGATGGAAACATATTCACCTCAACACTTAACACATCTTATTTACCAGTTGAAAAAAAAAAGGTTGTTTTAAAACAGCAGGTATATATTCTTAGTTCTCCGGTATTATAAATTATTATATACACCAAATACATGATAGACATGCTTGCAGAACCATGAAAAATAGAAGACAAGTTACTTACTTAAGGAGAGACAACAAACATTCCCTCTTTCCTCCCAGTATGTTCTCCATTTATAACAGAAGCACTAGTGCAATATGGACATGACAGTTAACATCTATATATGTCTTAGAAATAAGTACCTGAAAGGTTGTGGATTGTGCCCAGTGAAGCAAGAGGTTCCTGATAGCTTCTGCTTCTATCCAGATTTCCAGTCTTCCTAAAAACACCCAGCTGGATCGCAAAATCAAACATGATGAGAAGATGGCCTGGGTTGGCTGTTGAAAAGAAAAAAAAGTTCCACATAGAAAATTTACTTTTATCTTTTACCCTCCCATAGCATGTATGGTCCAACTAATATTTTTGCATAAGCAAATGCAATAATAGGGACAGTTGCTGAAATTCTTTAAAATAAAACTGAGAAGAGAAACACTAGCTAGCAAATAGTATTCAAGAATGCATATTCCTTGCTTTTAAAAAGGATCAATGAAATACTATAGCTATAATCACTATTTTCAATGGAACAGAGAAGTTAGACTAGTATCCAGGCAAAATATGTTGTAAATTATTTCCATGGAACATATATTCCATACCTTTCGCACTTTTTAATAATCTGAAAATAGATACATAGATAAAGACACCGATGTTCATAAACAGAAAGACAGAGAAAGCAACAGAAAGACAGATATAAAATGCACATATACGCATAGTACTCTATTGAATAGATAAAGAGGACAAACCAGGGAATAGTATCTTCAAATTGTATTTGCCTCCCTCTATTTTGGATGAGTATGTTAAAAACAACATTGATTTTTATATGTCTCAAGGCTGAAGAATTATTCATTGTTTGAAAATTTCTTAATCATCTAGATAATGGATTTATGAAATGCTACATTATCAGGTATCTAAAGAATAGATGCATTTGCAGTGAATCAACTCTAAATCAATGCAAATGTATGAGGAGTCATTCACTGGAAACAAGCTAACAGGGCAAAAAATGAAGAACTATTCAGAAATTGGAAAACAAATGCAAATCAGAAACAAAACAAAAGCAGATATGGAAACTCATTTTGCCTTTTGCGTGACACATTGTGAAATCTTCCAAGAAACCATACACAGAATAGCATTCAACAAATTATTCATTATAAATCTGACCTGACTGGAAACCTAGGGACAGACTGCCATGGCCAAGTGTCTTAGGGATGCAGAAAGAAGCAGAAGCAAAAGAGCCAAAAAGGAGGAGTTTTTCCTATCCCAGGAAAGTCAGTCACCATAGGAAGAGGAGCACCCTACAGAAAGCAATCTGCAAAATACTGAGGACATACCTGGGGTTTAGATTTAACAAACACATGACCCTTATTTCAAGGATCCTTTCTGATCTCCACCTGATGTATGTAACTCGAAGAAGCATTCATGTAGCTCCTCTCTTTACAAGGGGAGGGATTGATCCAGCTGTCATTACATCCTCTGAGCAACAGATGCCATTCAGCAGCAACTCGATACAAAAGGAGATTCAGAGTTTTAGAAAGTGTGTTTGGGGCATGAGTGGCTGGAACACTTACTTTTCCCTTTCAGTGTGGGAAGAGCAGAGAAGATAAACTACTTAAGAATCAGTATTGCTCTGCTCAGAAGGTCTTCTCTGGATGTATACTCCGCAAAGCAGAAGCTGCAAGTATAAATTAGCTCCTGGGCCTCTGTGAGCATCCAGCCTCCAGTCCACTTGTCTTTTCCAGAAGCGAGAACAATTTTAGGAGGTTTGTGTGCCAAAAGCCTGTACAAAGGCTCCTGTCTTCTTTCATTTCTCCTTCCTGCTTCCAGCCCTGCTAATTTCTCCTCACTTCAGATAAGAGGGGAAAAAAGATGGTAACAAAGGCCCCAGGCAATTGTTCATTTTCTGTGTTATGCTAGTCAATCAATGTTATGCTATGCAATCTTTGCATTCCTGAATGAGGAGAATGCAAGATCCTTCTCTTTTCATCTACATCTGCAAATTTTGTCAGGTTAGGAAACCAGCTTGTGCTCTAGCAGCTTTCTTACAAAGAGTGCTATGCTGTGGCCAGAGTTCATGATACTGAAGTTGAATGTAGCCCTGAAGATGCTGAACTGTTAGCTCTTTTCCAATTTAATGTTTTGCTCTTGCATAGAGTCACCTAGTTTGAACTATCGGAGGTTGAGTGGGTAAGTGAAGAATGAATCCGGGTAAGTGAAGAATGAATCTGGAAAGCAGATCAAGGCTTGCACAAGGTAGAAGAAAGCTCAGGGATTTGTTTGTTGATCATCTGCACACATCTGAAAACTGGCACTGTACTGTCATTTTCAGAGAATGCTCTACACCATGTGCTGTCCCTTGATCTGACTCTTTTCATTTTCATTCCCCTGTAGCACAACTTGAAACACAAATAGCTTTTTTTCAGTGGAATTTAGTTCTCAGCCACTGAGAGTGGCAGCCTATCTCAAATCTGCCTTCAGTTGTCTAAGGAAAGGGCAGTCTGATAACAGAACCTACTTGGTCAGGCTTTCTGCTGTGAACAGCATATATTTGGCATAGACAGGGAAGAGTGTTCGAACCTCAGGACATTCTACTGAACTTTAGGCTGGGCAGGATGAACTCACCCAACTGCAACCCAGAGCAGCCTCACAGTTGCTTAGGCATCTTAGGCAGCAACTGAAAATGCCAACACAATGGTCTCACTTTTCATAAAGAAATAAATAAAACACAAAATACTTTACACATATAAATTAACTAACTGTCTCAGAGCTCTTCAGGTAATTACTCTCAGCATTGATTTCTATGTAGCTACAACATCAAGGTATAGACTTCTATATAAACATTTCTTACTTCTGAATTAAACGTTTGCACTGTTTTCCCCTATGATCTGATTTCACAAGCTGACTCTAGTTCAGTTCTTTCCATCCTGGGCACCATGACTAAGAGAGATGCCCCTTTGGCTTGCAGTCCCCAGGACTCTCCATCCCACCTGCCTCAGACTCTGGCCACTCCAGCACCACCTCCCGCAGAGGGGCACTAATCCAGCAGAGAGCTGCAATGAGGCAGGCAGCAGCTCTCTGCTGCCAGCCTGCCCCCCGCCCCACCTCCAGTTTTCTGTGGGGCCTCCTCTCTGGCAGAGAGTTTTTGCTGCTTCTGCCACACAGGCTGCAGCTATGAACCACCAGAAGCTATGAAGAATTTCCTGTATCTCAGCTTTGCATTTTTATATGCAAAAACACACATGTAACAATGAAAAACATTGTCTCATACACCTTAAATACTGGATACAGAACATAAACAACGTATAGAAGATCTCATTTTACATGGTAAGTCTGGCAACCCACATCATCAGTAGCAAAGGCTTTGAGGACTCACAGTTTTGCTCTCCTGGATACTTACAAACCACAACCACCTTTGATTTTGCCTTTCACAATACTTTAACCACAACACTGAAGACTAATAAGGTTGCGCAGGTGGCACTGATGGCATAATCTGAAGACAACACCACAGAGATGTGTTGGAGGCATAATACAGCCTGCAGAGACTCTATTACCAGAAAGGACACATGAAACGGAAAGAACCCAGGTTGACTGTCAGGGCCTGGGGCAAATGTGCTGAGCCGGCTGCCAAAAAAAAAAGAAAGAAAACTGCATTTGTACTTCTAAGTTCAGCAAGTTTGATGCAGAAATCAGTGAACTGCATCAAACATGGAACCCTCCTGTCTCCCTTCCCCTCTCCCTCCTCCAGGAGAGAGCTGCACTTCTGGCATTCCTAAGACTATGTAGTTTTTAAACGAGTCCACACAGTTCATTCAAAAACACAGTCTACGTCTTGAATGACGTTCTCAGAAGCTGCCCCTTCAGAAGCCTGAAAAGAAAACTTGGATATTTTGAATATAATTAATAAAAGTATTATTCAATATTTGGAAATTATGAATACATTGCAAATAATGGGACTGGTTCATGTATCCTTTGCAAAACCAAATTCTGAATCACTGCATAATAACTGATCTTCTGTAAAACTCCCATAAAATTTAATTTGTTTACTGTCAGATTCTGCATAACAGGAGCAGTTTTCGACAGACTATTCTACTTCCTTTGCCTTTGATTTTCTCCAAAATTAAATACAGAAGTGTAACTTCAATGTATATTATGGAAGAAATTTAACATATTGAAACATAAAAATAAGCTGAGCCCTGCAGTTATTTGTATATTGGTGTAACAGATATTCCAAATGCAGGCAATAAGTGTGATGACATAAACCATGAAACTACAGATTTTATCGTGGGAACCATGTGTATTCTTCAGATATAACTCGGATTTAATGTATGTTTTGGCACAGTATGGTACTGAGCCGAATTTTCATATGGTTGCACATCACTGTGGTATCTGAATAACCTAAACTACTGATATTCTCTGTGCAACAGCACATACAAAAACACACTGGCTTTTATTTATTAATTTTAAGTAGATACAGACAGATTCAGCAAGTATAATAACATTATGTAGAGCAGCAGTGTGGCTGCAAAAGGATCCTAATGCACATGGACAGAGCCATCAATTTAAGATGACTGCAACATGACTGCTACGTTACAATAATGTTAGAACCTCCTCTTTTATATCACTGCAATGCCACAGTAAATTTGTTCTTGCTATTTATGCAAAAATAAGTGCAATACAGGCAATAATGAATATTCAAACATATAAAACCAGACAGTAATTTTACCCAGACAGCTTGCTGACACAGTAAGTCTAAAAGAGTTATGCTTGTGTGCATACACTATGACACTGGCTCTTGATGTTGTAATCTTCCCCAACTCCTGAACCAGAGGGCCTGAGGAAATGCCATTTCTTTTCAAGGATGTGGTCAGAACAAAGAACTGGGATTTGCTCCACCAAAGCACGCAGATGTCACAGCTCTGAGCAAAAGCTAACTTCTAAGCACCCTTCCACTTAACAGAATCTGAACGTCTCAATTTGCATGGTACTTCCTTGTACAAGGAAAAAATTAGCAATGCTCTTAGAAGGCCTATGGGATTGGGCCCCATAGAGAATATAGCAGAGCTGAATTCTTTAACTGTGGATCTTGATGGTGCTTAAACATGAGACAAATACTGAGACCCAGAGTGCTCAGCACCAAAATGCATCTGGGAAGACACTGAAATAGGCTCTCAGTACTCAGGGAACTTTTGTTCCATAGTCTCCATAATGGCAGTGGAAAGAGATTTTGAGAACTAAACACTACTCAATATTTTGACAGATCTCAATATGAACTTTTTCAGTTACCTTTCTTTTGTGTATTTCTCTCTTGCACACTGCCTCTCCTCAGTCCCCCATCTGTAAAAAGAAAGGCATCGTTATTTGATGGTGTGTTTGCTGGCTCGCAAGGTGGTGTATGTTAGGTGCAGTGCGTGTGCCAAGTAAGAATCGGCTGGATCCAAGCTCTGCCCTTCTACAACGTATCTAGACAAAACGTCTCAGTGTTGCTGGGCAGAATCCAAACTCAGCTTATTTGAGGAGAGGAGACCAGAAACCCACAGCCAGAAATGGCAGTTGGACTTCAATCTCATCTAAAGAAATATTTAGCAATGATTTAAATGAAACCCAGAAGGTTCAGATCTGGAATTGTAACCCAGATCAACACTTAGGGTTAAATACAGATGTTCAAGCTTGTCTCTAGAGTTCTCAGCAAGGGTAGGCAAAATTGAAATTTGTACCCCAATAATTTCTCAGAGCAGGGCATCAGGTTGACACTGCTGGTCCACCCCAGGGAAAATCTGCACCCTACTATCAGGTATGCACAAAACCCATCTTGCTTTTCCTTTCTTGTCTCAGCCAGTGGCAGTGGCCAAAAGAGCCTGAGAATGTGGATGCTTGTCTCTCTTCTGTCCCCTGGGGGGAATGAGCTCAGAGGAGCGCTACTCTGTTCAGCGAAACAGAAGTATGGTATTTCCCTTCTTTTGCTTCCAGCCTTCTCACTAGAGAGATGCAAGCTGGCACAGGAGACTGGATGTCCAGCCAGCACAGCCGTGACTCCCTGTCTGTGAGCCTGTTTGCCACCAAGCAATCTGCCTTCCCCTAACTCTGCCTCTTCTGTTTATTTTTAAAAATACTGTCTCTTTGTTAGTGTTAAAAGCACATCCCATACGTGTCATAAGAACAAGGATCTGACATCAAACAAACTAGTCTGCAGTTACAGAGTATATTAAAGTATCAAGAGAATATCACACTAGCAGTGTTTGAATTTTAAAAAACAGAATTACAGAGTAACCTGATATCTGATTCTCAGAAAAGTTAGGAGCAGATGCATCTCCAGGAAAAACTGTATCTCTATTAGTTATTACAATCGTCACCAACTCAAGACATACCCTCTAGTGTACCAAACCATTCACACTTACTTCAGTTTAGCTGATTAACTTCTAGTTCAGAAGGTGAGTAATGAATAAAACTACATGGCTTTGAAACCAGAGAAGTGTTTAGCTTATTTATCTGACAACCTCAGCTTTTACTTTGAACTATGTAATAGTATTGTAATACTTGTTATTATCGCCTTTAGTACCTTATACTGCAAACAAAATAAGAGGGTAGATAATCACTCTAATTTTCTTCACATTTTCTTTTCATTCTTTGAATAGATGAATAGGACTGTTCAAACTGGCTCTTCTCTGACTGATTTTTAAGACTGCGGGGGTATTTTTAATGCAAGTGTGGGAAAAAAGATTTCAGAAGTTGGGACCTATTCACAGATCTCGATCTGACACACACAGTTGTTGAAATTAGGCCTTTATACAGAAAGTAGGAGACAAGAATGTTATGATCGTAAGATGAACTTTTGAGATGATACCAAAAGTCAGGCATGTAAATCAAAAAGAATAAATTTCAGAGTTTTTAGAATTAAGTCCATTGGACTGTTGCATTAAAATGAAATCTGGTAATAAACATATGGGATAGGAAGATAATAGAAGAAACCTACAGTAATCACTGAAAAACCTCACAGAAACAAGAATAGTTTAATATTAGAGCAGCACATTTCTAATTTAATATTACTTTCTGAATACCCTTAACTAAACACTACAGACTGTAATTCAGAAATCCTCAAATATCTGCTTTTAATATGAACAACAGACCTATCTATACTGGAAAAACTGAATTAGTTCAAGATATCTTTGATTGAAAACACAATTGCTAATCTAGAGTTTCCCATGACTGCAAAGTCGATGTTTTAAATATGGTAATTTAACTAAGTGTGAAAAAAATTTTTTTGACAGTGGGTGCTTTGTAAATACTTCTGATAGGTACCACTATATATACATCTCTGAGCTAAGCAAGGATCAGTGCACTGCCAAATGCTGTGTCATATGGAGCAAAGGAGCCTCCTGGTACAACTTGCCTCTATGATTAATGTACGTATAGACACAAACAGAGAAGTAAGAACGAATAACTCCAATGTTGTATTCATTCAACATTAAAGCACAATTCTACCCTAAATGGGATGCCTTTTTATTTTAACTGAGTGACTACCTGCGTAAATTCAGAGTCATGGCTGATTGCCCCAGTGACTAAAACAAATGGTTACTCATTTTAAGTCCTGCCAACACTACAAAGCTAATAGAGACTCCTAGAAAAGTAAGCTGGCTTCTACTCTGGCTTAACAGCATTGTCATAATCTGAGTTCCCACTGCGAAATCTTCACAACTGATGATGCATAAACCAGAAAAGGCATAGCTTTGGTTTCCAGACTACACGCAAAGCTTCCAAAAGGTTACTGTTTTTCTTTCTTTTTTTTTTTTTCCTTTGGCAATTGAACATTTATCTGTTTTAGCAAGTGCTTTCCCCTCCCTGATCACTGATGGAGTTTCTGACATGAAAGGAACTACCAAAGCTGGCTTTCATAACTCTGCTATCTCTGATTTTTAGGATTTTGCTGTCCTAAAAATGCTAGGAACCATAATTCTACATATGACTGAAAATGCAAAAAAATTTCCACTAAAAATGATACTGATTAAGAAGCAAGAATTGGAAAGATGCAAGGCAAAATAGGGAAATACTGTCTCCAGAGAATTCAAAAGCAAAATTCTTATTGACTCAGAGAGGCCAGGAGTGCACCCCTTTAATGCCTATGTAGTGATTCCTTAGCTGGTTTATGAGTGTGGAACCCTGGTATTTCCTTTACGTTTTACAGCTTGAACTGCTAGCACTTGACTTTCTTTGGATGCTAGAGATCATCTTACGTTTTTCCAGTGTGAAGAATTGAACAAAACAGTATTCCTTTAACTATCTTAGTTTTGCTTACACATGTTAACGTGCTCATTGCATCGGCAAGCATTACTGAATTTATGCAACAAACCAAGGAGCTACCTTCAGTCTGCAAGAAAGTGAACAAATTTCTAGTTGGTGACAAGCCGAAGAACTTGGAGAAACTTAATATTAAATGTTATATATTGCATGTTAAATAAACTGCAATAACATTAGCAGTTAGGAAATCAGTATGTACTCTAAGAAAAGGCATACTGACAACCATTGCTCAAGTACAATACATATTAAGCAATCCGCTGTTCATAAGAATCATCTGTTGATCAAAAGGGAGAAAAAAGAGAAGTCCTACCTGGCACACTGCACCGCACCAACAAAGGGTAATTCAACACAGCCGGAGAGAAAATAAAAGTTAGATAATAACATCCTCTGTGAGACTGAAAAAATACAATAGCTCTAGCAGTCTGAATTTTCCAAGCCAGCAAACAAGAAAATATTGTACTGTACGAGAAGCAATAAGGTTATTTCTTGACCACTGGACAGTCTACTCTGTCTTCTCCATTATGCCAAGTAGCAGGAAGCTCACTCCTGCAGAGCCTTCCTCTTTGCAAGCCGGCTTAGCAGTGCATGGAAAGGCTAGAGACAACGTCCCCAGCCATGCCTAGCACTCACCTAAGCTGGAGCTCTAGTTAATAGCTTCTACTGTTATTTGGTTCAGGACAAAGTATTGGAAGACAAGACTTTCTCTGACTCAGGTATACACACAGCAAAAACTAGATGCCTTTCTAGCACGTGCTGGCATGTCCACAGCAGCAGGATCCGATCCTGCTGACTTACGGAAGAGCTTCCAGGGGCCTGCAAGATTTCTGCTCTTTCTCCTAGCATGGTAGCATGTCCTGCACTCATACCTACTTTTCTGCTGGGCAGGCTTATCTAGCAACACAGAAAACTTCTACCTTCTCAATTTCTGTCCTGCATCAAATAGTAGTGCAATCACCCTCACCACTATTGGTGTAACTTCTATCTACATTAAGCTCACAGAGTTATGCTAGACGGCATTTAAATCACAGGTCTTTTCCGATGAAGACACCACCCGGGGAGTATGTCCTAATTCCCACTGCCATGCTATAATAATGAGGTACAGTATGCAGCTAGAGATTAAAACATACAAAACTGTGAACAAGTTGAAATTGATTGCAATGAGGTAGTTAGATAACAATAAATCTAACAGATGCTTTCTGAAGGGCGGATACGACCTTAAATTCGAAGGCTTGGAGAATGATGAGGTGAATAGCATAAACAGCTTAATAAAAAATTGTTTTAAATATATGTGCTATGCTACTTTAAATCGATACCACGATGCACTGCAATCTTTAACTGCAATACTGTGATGAGTAACTTTCTATTCCTAAAAGGCACATACCAAAAGACCACCTACAGCTGACATGTCTCTGTTGCAAAGTCCTGTATATTTAAAAAGATTTTCCTCTATGTATCCTGCAACATCTCTGTGTTAGAGAACTTGGACTTACGAAATTAGTACTCTTGAAAATTTTCAAAGGACTTAAAAATACCCTGAAGCTAGACCATGACATGTGGCATCTCTGAAGTCCTAAAATTTGTAGCTTTAAATTTGCTCTGAATGGAATAATTAGATACCATTTTGTATTCCTGTTACAAAGTTTTGCACATGAATTACTTTTAAACCACTGCGAGATTTAAATATGAATTTGACAGGAAAAAAAGGTAGTAACTCTCATGAGCAATTTAGGCATGTCAAAAATATAAATTGTTGCCTTATTCTTTTCTTTTTATGATCTCTGACATAAGAATGGACTAAATCTGTACTGTTTTCTACTTTGGTTATGATTTTTGTCATTCATATGAAGACAGAGCAAGAAAGAATGAAAATCAATTATTGTTCAATGTAAACTATTTGCATGACAGTCAAAAATGAAATGAATAGTGCAAATACAAAAAAGTACCATACTAATACTGAGAATTGCAGCTTTAATAGAAAAATCATATGAAATTAACTGATGCATATACAATATCGGTACAGTCTTTTAGACACATCGCAATGTTGCAGGTACATCCTGCAACATTCAAAAGCAACCAAAAGATGATGACCCTAAAGTTGTCAAAACTATTACTGAGATTTATGCCTTTTTTCTCCATTGTTACCGTCAGTGTTCTTACAATAAATTTATTTGGCAGCATTTTCTGTTCTAGTTATAATTCTTGTAAAAGAAATGAAAAGTTTGAGACCCTTTGCACATAGTTTTTAATATTCTGCATTTGGTTTTGCTGGCAATTCCACCTCTACATTCACCTACAGATACAGTCTCATGAATACATAGGTAAATGTTCACAGAGCCAACCAAATGGAATGTGGAATGTTAAAAAAATGAAACATCTTTCTTTCTGCTGAATGGCATGCTACTATATATCATTAAATAAATATCATTACTACTACTGCTATTACATATCATTAAATATAGTAGACGTACCAATTCTGATAAATCATGCTGTGACACCTATAGGAGAGAAAAGTGGAAAATGGGACAAATATACTAAATCTTTGGTATTGTTTTGAAATAGTATTACAGTCATTCTTACATAGCGACAAGTGTGATTAGACATTAATGGCGCTTAACTAGCCGTGTAAGAGATTATCTAGATGCATTACATTTTAACAGTGGAATGATACATTCCAGATAACTTTGCTTCTAAAATGGCACAGGGTCTGAGAAATCCACAGATTCTAGACATAGCTGTGATCTTGCCCACTGCTATATATACCAATGGTTTCAGGCCTGAGCCTCACAATGGTCAGGGCTACCTAGCAGCACTAAAAAAATCTGCAGACCATCCTCAGCTGCTTATGGCTGATCAGTCAACATCTCAGTCATGGTGCCCAGTAGTTATTACAGAATCATATCCCTTGTTCATACAGCATTTGGGAAGCCTTGCATCTGAAAATCATAAATCTCAGCATCATCATTTTCATGTTATGTTTGTCAGTATACTTGAGAAACGTAGATCCTCGAGGAAAATCAATAACAACACAGATAAACTAAGGACCTGTCTACCCTGTATAGTGCAGGGATCCTAGATATTGGATTGCCACTCCAGTATTCATCCTGCTACAATGTAGTGCAGAAGGAAAACATCATAACTCTCATGTCAGACTGGAAGACCGCTATTAGGCTCAGGGCTGTACTGCTGTGACAATATGATTTCTAACTTTGGAAGGAATTCAGATGATAGTGGATCAAAACTCTGCCCCCCCATTTCACTGCCAAGTATGGCCTTACTCTTAATTCCATCATAAAACCATCATTCCACAAATTCTAACACATGGACACGAGACAGAAAAATCACCACTTTATAGTCACTGATGCTGTTAAGATTTCTTGAAGTGTCTTCTTCCTTCAGACATTACTAAATTTAAAAAATACAAGCAGAGACTAGAAGCAGCACAAAGAAAGTGCTTGAAAGCCAAAACAAAGCCCTGCATGAGGATTTTTAGTGCTTCCTTTGGCAGCAAAAGGTGTGTAGTCCTGGTAGAGACCCCCAAAGATGGACTGCTCCTCTTTGCGCCACTCTGCACAGGCACTCATGGTAGCAGCAGGCAGGAGGGAGCACCTGCGTATCCTCACCGCATCACAGAGCTTAGCAGTGGGTACTAACACAGCCAGTACTAGCAGGGGCAGGCTCGCAGTCTTTTATGCTCTCAGTAAATCTGCATCTAGCACTATATTCTCCAGTTAAATCTCCCTTTGCAAAGAAGTCTCTTTCAGGACAGAGGCACATTGCGTTCCTTTCTCTCTAATAATGTGCAAGGTCAGAATAATAAGTACAGAATAAATAATAGAAGGAAATGAAGCATCACAAGCAAGTTCCTATCCCTTTGCCCCTCCAACTCACATTAAGCAGGCATGACACACAAAGCAAAGACAAGCACTAAAACATTACAAAATGCAAAATGTAATTAGACCATGCTACCCATGTTCATCTGCTCTAAATACAGATTTAACTGCCTGAGGACAAACTCTCTCAAGAAGAGGACTTTTACCTAACTCTCTACACAGGGTGGTCAATGCTGAGATAAATGGGAAGTCAGTCAGCATATTGTTTTCTCCTCTTAGTTTAATGTGTGGTCTCAGGCTTCCTTCATTAAGCACTATGCTACTCTCAATACAGATTCTAAATGTCAGAGTGATTCAGGTACATTTATTAACTTAGACAAATTATGAATTACATACTGACATCTGCAAAGAACCCACAGAAGTTTCACCTCATAGTTTGCTTTCCTAATTTTAAAAATGTGAATCTTCACTGAGAACTCAGACGCTGCAAGAGATTTTTTCCTATTTTAACACAGAAAAGAAGTTACCTATGTCTTTTGACTGTAAGAAGGGGACTTTGTTAACCTTGCCAATCTCTTGCATCATTGGTAACTCTAGCCTAATGGGATCTATGCAACTCTATAATACTTACCAACATGCACGTGAATTCGTCCCCATAACCACACCATTCTGCTATTCCAGAATTTCTTAGACTCATTTTAGTGTTTTCCACCTTCCTTCTGTATAGCAGTTCAAAACGAAATGACACAAAGCATACAGGAATTCAACCAAATAAAAAGGCATAATTTGCATCACAAACTATATTTAACAGATGTTTGTGGATATCCTGTTCCAATATTTTCACTCTTCTGCTCAAAATACTCATCTTTATGTCCATTTTGAGATGTAGCTTGAGTGCTACCACTGAGTTGGAAAAGCATTTGCAATATCTTGGCTCCATTATAAACTTTCATATGTATGCAGATCCATCCATCCATCTACACAACTAATGTAACTAATGTTTGTCATTTTTCATTCTATCAGAGGCTCATGACTTATTCAAAGCTATTTTGCAAAAATATTTTCTACCTCTACTTCTGCTAGAATGATAACTGCAGAAGGCAAAGAAAGTGAATATTAATTTTGACAGAAAATCCAAATATTGTATGACTTTTTAAGAAAAAATAGATTTGCTGATATATGAGAGTAACATGTTATTCTACTTTTCTTCTTAGCAAGGACAGACCACAAAATCATAGCTTAGAAAGTTTACCTCTCTTTTCCATTCCCACATGTTATCTTTGTAGTTCAAACAACAGTCTAGTGGTTAAAAAAAATACAGCAGAGTAGCTGTGGTATGTAGCATTGCATCTGGACACTTTCCATTTTCAAGAAGGTCCATTTGCATAATTGAATTTGGATCTAGTTTGGGGGTAAGCCAAGATATGTCCACCACTATCAACTTTAAACTTGCCTATTTTTCTCTCCCTTTGTTCATAAAAGCACATGGATTTTTAAGAAGAAAAGACTGTTCTTAATACAATATGTTTATAATCAACAAGGTTGTCTATAGTGACTTTGACTTTCAGGCATCTGGATTGAACTTCAGCTCTCTCTCCAGTTACACAATAATTATCATAAAAATAATCTTACCTTCATCTGAAGTCCATCAGACCAGACAATTCAAAATGTCTTTAAAGGCTGGGCTTTTTTAACCACAGCGTAAAATGTCAATCTACCCAGCTGGAGAACAAAACTTGCAAGAAAATGGGATTATTATGTAACTCTATACCATCAAGGGTCCTTCCAAAAAAAAAAAAAAAAAAAAAGTTGCACATATGTGTGCATCTGTGTGTGCAGAACAGTGAAGGTTTTTCATTGAGGAAAGCTATTTTAGCAAAAGTGAGGTTTTTTCAAGATCATATAGATTCTTGTGGAAGTTCCAATGGAAAAAAAATGAAGTTAAGAGCAAAAGAAGCAGTTCTGCTAGCCCGAGAGTTAATGAAGTCTAGTTTCTTACGAGTTTAGTCTCCTCGTTGATTATATGAACATCAAAATTCCCACTGTTAAAAAATAAAAAACTGATCTCTCTTAGAAGCATATGGGTTTTTTGGTTTTTTTCTTTTTTGATCTAAAAAGATGTGAGCTTATGCTGCAACTTCACTTTTAGTTAAGGCATTTATGAGCAGGAAGAATGACCCTCCTCCACTCAACAGTCACTGTATCCTTTGTCAAACCTGGCTGGAAGCAGCTAATAGACTTCAAAGCAAGCAGCAGAGAGAGGGGAAAAGAAAGGTTAATGAAAAAATGGTGGGGTGCATAAACAGATGCAGCTCTTCCCTTTCTCCACCTCGTCTGTCCTCTACCATGTGACTGCATAGGTCTAATTTCCTTAGGAAACCATGCTAAAAAGTCTATCACAACATAAATACCAAGATTTATCCTTCCCTTGTGAAAAGGGCTCATTTGTATGGCTTAATGAACTGCTAGAGGCAGCTGGGCAGTGCTATTTCCTGATTTACGGAACCACCCCTGTAGAACAGAATAAACATCACAAGCACCTTTTTTTCCCACTAAAGATTTTGGAGTGAGAAAATGAATGACAAGAAATTCATTTCATGGGGAGAGACATCATTATCAACAGGGGAAAATGAAGCTTCAGAGTTGCAACCGAAGAGGAACATTTTCCCTTCTTAGCACTATAGTTGTGTCCGTACTAGAAACTAAACAGCGTCAGAGCAAAGGCTTTCAGCACAGACCCTAACATACAATCACCTCTACTGTTACACTGTGGCCATGTCCTTAGCTGTGATTTTGCCCTGTACCAATTAGTACTTTCTAAAACTCTTCAAGTCAAGTGTTAGCACAATCCGGGGACCATTCCCCTTAGGCAGACTTGATGTAGCCATGCTGTTTGCGAGGTTAGGAGAGTTTAGCTCCATGAATGTCATGCCTCTAGGTGCAAAACAGGCCTAGTTAACTTTGTTTTTTAAGTACAGATGTGGATTGGAAGTCTAGCTCCTCAGGCTGCATATGTCACCAGAGATGCCGCAACTAACACTCTCTTAGTAAGGCCTCTTTTACCATAGGTCAAGATAGACAATGTGCGCTTTGCTGATTTTGTTTTCAGAAGGGTATTTTAAGCAACAGATGCATTACTGGGATTTCAGACTGTCCTCTGATACAGAACTCAAAACTTGTGTGTCAATCCCTGGCATAATAATGGTAGATGGTTCGACAGTTATTTGAAATACGCAAACCCTAGCCTACTAATTCTTGGCTTTGTGCAAAATTTCAAATAGCAGCTTCAGTTCCTCAGGATTCTTTGTATATGTTTACCATGAAATGTGCCTAATTGGAGATCCATTTAAAGTCTGAATAAGCACCTATCATGTTTTCACTATTGAGATTCGCATATAAGAGCCGTAATTTTTTGGAGTAGCACAAGTATGAGGGTCTCTTCCACCTAGAGAGTTCTGAATTTTATTTCAGATGCATTGGTTTGTATTTTGGGTACAACTGCATATTAGTTTGACAGTCTTTAATTCAAATATAATCTGACAGTATCAGCTGGTACTCTAGGATGTAGCTGATGATGATTACTTCAAAAAGAGTCAAAGACCATGTTATTGTTATTAATCAATTGCTGGCCATCCCAAACATTGATAAAGTAGGTGATTACTAACCCTACTGCTAACAGAATCCAAATAAAAATTGTTTCTCAGCACAGAACGCTACTGACCTCTCCCAGGTCATGAAGACTGAACCAAAAGCCAGGTTCTGGAAAGCAGGAAAAGTTTGTTGCTAACACCTAGAAGGGCTTCAGAACTTCATTCAGGTCCAGAAGACTTTATACAGATCAGATCAAGAAATTAATAACCATCAGAGCAAAATGAACAGAATAACAGATTCTGAGCATTACATATTCTATTTGCTGGGGGGAAGGATGTGCTGCAGTATCTGACAGCTCACAGAAGCCAACTTGGGGGGAAGAACCGAGAGTGGTATGGAAACCCCGCTAACATTCATTGTTAGTGAGACATGGTACAAATGCAGTGCTCGGAATCAGGCACAGATGCAAAGAGCCCTACAGAGTGAATAATACAAGAAATATAGTAATTGAGATTAGTTCACCAAATTTCCCTTTATTAGTTGCAAAATATAGCAGTTTAATATCCATGCATAGCGCAGATAGTATTTTGCCTATTATTTCTGAGAGAAAGGCAGAGAATGCGGAAAACAAACAAAAAAATAAATCCTGATCTACTTCCTGCATTTCAAATAGGCACAGTTAATTAGCTGTGTATGTCTACAATCATTCTTAAACAATTTACGCAAAGCTTCTCTGTGGGACATTACACAACACTCTCTTGACCAATACTATTGGCATTATATAGCTATTGAAATTAAATTTTAGAAGGAAGTGTGCATGCATGCTCTCCAGGGAAATTTCCAGAAAATGTCTGGCCATGGTTATCTCTGATAAGGCCAATTAAGGGAGTGTTTGAAGTGCCCTTCTCCCTCATATTAAAAACCAAAACCAAAACTGTCCAACTGAAAGTCCGGGACATAAGTACCTATTGTCTAAACACTGAGGTTAACATTCAGGTGACTGTGGTCATTTTAGCAGAAATGTACCTTATTAATCCATGCCTGCATTTGGCCTCCTGGTTCTACAAACCAACTGTTCAGACATAAGAGATTTAGACAGGCATTCCAAAGTCCTGCTCATTTCCCAAATAAACTTGCCAAAAGAAAGGTCAAATTTGTTTCACTGGAACTCAGTTAAAAAGCTATTACTTTAATGAGCAATAATAATCCCCTTTTAATTCTTTTAATGTACTGTTCTCTGATTAAGGATTTTTTGTTGCACTTTAACATTAAATCCTATTCACCTACTGAAGAGAGCAGTGTCATTCTTCAATGGCATGAATAAACTGAGAAGGATTTGCTCTAGAGGCGTCTTATTTTATTTTGCTGTTATCAAATGCATTCATCAAAACAACCACATATGGCAATTTGCAAGAGATAAAAGAATGGCACTGACTGAATTCTGACGGATAACACTTGCATTTGTTGGAATGGGACAGATAGTCTGGTCTGCTTCCTAGCAAAATTCTTCCATTAGAGATATTGTGATAATTTCCGTGATTATAAAGCATTAATCTTGCTAAGGCTGTAAAACTGCCCCCCTCTATTTATTGTCCACTGTAATTGTTATTCCAGTGTAATACATACATGTTCAAAGAGTAATAGTGCTTTTGAATTCAAGTCCCACTTACATTATGAAACTTCATTTAACAAGAGGGCTTTCTTTTGACATCTAATGTCATCTCAAAAGCAAAACTAGCTCTGGCTTCTTGCTTCTCTAACCACATGATACAAAATTATTTACAGAAAAGTTGAGAGATTAATGTGATCTGGCTAAAAGAAAAGAATAGGTAAATACAATAGAGAGGAGTGCCCCTACAACCTATCTTAATTGAAAAGTCAAGAAAATGGAGGCGAATGCTAGCTCTCCATATGTATAGCTGGATATCTAAAATGTCTTCAAGAGAAAAACAGTCTGTCTGTCTATCAGAACAAATTCATTTCAGATTCTTGACAATAGTTACATGATGATAGATTCTGAGAATCTCACTTTACCAACTTCTTAAGTACTTACACTAAACACTGTTGAACCCACTTTACATAAGAATAAACTGAAAAATGGAGCATTTACATTCTCAGCTGCAACTCATGAAGTTATCTAAGTGGTAGTTTTCCTTTCTCCTTTCAGCCCCCCCTTCTATTGTGAAACTTTCAATGTTTTAATATAAAAACATCAAAATCAATCATTAACAAAGTTTATTTTCAGTATCAATTTACAGGCTAGAATATTTAAGTAAACAGAAACATCAGACTGACCACAAAGTTTTTAAACATAAAAAGTCTTCTTTATAGAAGCCCAGACATTAATTTGGAAGACACATACATGTTTCATGCAGAAATACTGGCATATTATCCTAGCCCTCTGTTTACAGAGTGAAATAATTTCAGTTGTCAAATATATTTAATAATAAATTCACAGCAATTATATAAAAACTTTCATCGAGAATCTCAAAATGGATTACAAACATCAAAAATTCAACTCCAAGTGTTCCTCTGAATTAAGCAAGTTCTATGCATCACCTTCCTTTATGTACTGTACTGGAGCACAGATGAAAAGGTAGCGAAGTCTCAAGAACACTCTGGTAAATCTCGGAATACAGCTTGCCTCTAGACTCCTCTAGTTTTACATTATTATTTTGCTACATCCTCCCTATTCTGTTTTGATTAAAATGAAATTTGAAAATGAACCAGTACACTAATTCCCTTCTCCATCCACTGCCAAATCTGATCCTCCTCGCTGGCCCTTCTAGATGGAAATGGTAAAGCCCTACCACTCAAACCTGCTTTCTGGACTAAATATCACTCTTCCTCTCACCTCTAAGCTCATCATTTACAACTGCCTGAGGTTCCTTTCCCTCAACACCAGCAAAATCTGTCTGAACAGAAACTGCTCTTGACAGTCTGCAATGACCTTCTCTTTTCCAGTCTCTGATCTACTACCTGATTTTCATACACTCTAACCTGTCAATCACCCTTAACATTTGCATTTTTTCTACTTTATTTATACTTCTTTTAATTCTGACTTTTACTAATTTGGCTTCTCTCACCCTACCTTTTGCTTGCCTATGGTTCTGGATTGTTCTTTTAGCTCATCCTTTGCAGAATCCTTCTCACTGCTTCTCTGGCTTTTGGTAAGGCATCTCAGGAGGCTCAGTCTTGGAAGAATTCTTTTTCCTCTTCACACCTCATGTCTGGGCAACCTCATCTGCCAACCTAAATACAACTGCCATCTCTATGCCAAGACTTTCAGATTTCCCTCTGAACTACAGATCTCCCCAAATAATTTTTCTGCCTTTAACTTCTACACATGGATGCACTGCTATCAACACCAAATCAGCAGAGATCTTATTTCTAGATTATTTCAAAGTCTCGCAGATTAAGTAATATTGCTAATAAGCTGCCTTCACTAAAACTGTTAAGACTCTCTTGATTTGTTTCCTGATTTCTATACCATCCTTTTCTTTAATAAATTAAGCTTTTTTCTATTGATATCTCTTCAGAATTCTGCCATTCTCCTTTAGATCCTCCACCTCCTTCACATCAGATGTACACCATACTTGGTAATTCATGAATTAGTTCAATTCAGATAGATTTTCACAGGGACAGCAAAAAATACATTCTTGATGCCAGAACACTGATTGATTTAAAGTTTCAATGTGATATCGGTGTATATGCATACAAAAACGTATGTAACACATTGTCTGTATATCTCTATACCTACATGGTTTAGAATGTGTGTAAACTCAGCTACATCTTTTCCAGAAGACCATGCTGGCACTCTGTCACTTTCTTTTGTAAACCCTCCCCCCTCCCCCCCCCCCAAACAAAAAGCAAAGAATACAAGTAAAGTAAGAGGACTATCCTGATCCTTGCAGTTTTCTAATATGCCAGCTACTGATTTAAGATTTCTGAAGATTTTTTGAATAGATAAACCTTAAAGGTTCTTTATAAAGAAATCTATTAACAGCACCCAGAGACAAGCTGTGATCAGGAAAAGACTTTCAATACTGCGCTTATAAAGCAGATAAAATGAAAAATATAACAAAACAAGTAACTACTTATGAACAATCACATGGATGAAATATTCAAAAGGAATATCTGCATTACTGCAATACAAATGAGTTGGCTGCATATCAATAGCTCCAACACTGAAAGCAGAGCAACAACAGCAGTGGTGCATGGGCTAAGCTTAATGTACTTACTGAGGTCAGTGGAAGAATTTTGTTGACTGCCATGAATCCTAATGCTGTAGGTTTACATTAGGAGCAGCATGTGTAAGGGACAGAACTTCAGTTTAGGCAGCTGGCTCATGTTTGCCTGCAAAGCCAGGCACATCTTTTCAGGCCCTTGTTTCTGTTACACCCAGTGGAACTTCTCTGATAAGGACCTGAAACGTAGTTGGTTTTCAAAATTCTCTTAGGTGCAAAATTCCCAAACTAACCTTTAACCCAGTAAGGTTCAGTGATGACTAGAAGAGCAGGGGGAGAAGGAACACACGCTCTTGTGTTAATCAACGTGAGATAAATTTGAGAAAAGCAGCAGCTTGTGTTTTTTGCACGTGAGTTAGCATCCTGAAGATGCAACTCAAGGTGCCAATTCTTGTGCAAACTGCTTTGTCTTCCCAGGGTCCATATCACAACTCCAAAGAGCAAGTACCTAAAATGCAGAAGTGAAATACTTTTTTTCCACTTTGACACATGCCAATTTTGGTACTCATATTCAGAGCAGTCTTATAAGACACATTAATGACTCACAGGTACAAGGTCTTTTAATTTAATTCTTGAGATAACAACAGAAAAAAAGGTATGTATTTGGAGCAGTATAATTCTGATTAAAATTCTTTAGATCAATAGCTAAATAAAGCAACTATTTTTCACCCTATGAACAGTTTTTATTATCAAAATAACTTCATTATCAAAATAAATGAAAGCAAATGTACAATCTGCGAGATATATGAAGTACTCCCACAACTCTGTGTAGTTCTCTCCAGTCAGAGGCAAGATACAGATCAAATAAGATACAGACCAGCTGGAGACAGTCCAGAGGAGATTACTAAGAATGACTGTAAGACTAGAAAGTATGACCTACAATGAAAAAAGAATTTAATGAAATTCCTCAGTCTAGAGAAGAGAAGCCTGAGGACAGGTTTAGTAACAGATTTCAAATACATAAGAGTCTGCTTAAAGAGAAAGAAAAGTCTACTTTCATGTCTATAAGCAAGATGTAGGGGCTTCAAAGAACAGCAAAGAATACTAAATTAGGGCAGTCCTGGGACAGGTTGCCTTGGGGAATGCAAGTCATGAAGTATCCAACAGTGGAAGTCATTAAACAGTGGAAGTCATTAAGAAAAGGTTACAAAAACGTCCATCAGAAATGACAAGTACAGCTGATGTTACCTTGGGATAAAATAATTACCTAGATAGGCTTGAAAGATCTCTTCTTGTAGTATTCCTATTCTAGATCCTACACTATTTTTACTATCCTCTTTTTAAGTATACTCCAGAAACAGATTTTGATGTAATTTCAAAATTTCTCTTACTCACTTGTGAACTTTTCTAACAGAAACCTCACAATAAGATGAATCTGCATGATGCTCACTGAAACACCAGAAAGGAGTCTCACTCATATCTTAAAATTTAGGAGTATTTTCTGAATCACTGCATGTCTAAACAGCAACTGTCAATTACCTAGTTTGCAACTGATCCTCTTAAATACCATTTACACCATTTGCAATTTGAAAATCACTGTGCTGCAAACAGTAATTTGACTGATTTAACATTAAGAAATGAATTACTATTTAAAACAGTTTGTTTCACTTGTTTTGCCGAGTATCTCCCATCCATGCTAATAATGCACCACTATGCATTCCAAACAAGCTTGTGATGTATCCACTGATTAATTCAAAGGATTACTTAAGGTGATTACATCTAGCTGAGTGTGTGTAGGACAAATTATAAATAAAACAAGTGTAAATTTGTTTAATATATTATATAAAATTATTATACTATATATTGTAATATATATTATTGTGTATATATATATCGATATATGAAACAAAAATGGAAGCATGTGCAAAACAATCAAAAAAAAGTGAAAATGCAGTACTGCTACAGGAGAAATTAAGACTATTATTTGTGAAGCCTGGGAAAACTAACAAAATTCATTTAATATTGTAATATTTTATTACTTAAGAAGTGAATTTAAGTTAGGCTCACAAAACACACATTATTCAGAAGCAACTGGTAGCTGCTGCTTTGCAAATGTATTTCAATTCTGATGTATACATCTAAGGCACTAGAAAAATGTCAAGCTGACCACCATGCAAATACTGCATAATAAAATCCAATGAAGTATTGTTCTGACAATTTCTCTTTTTTATGGACAAAGGCGAGAAATGTTTTTTTGGCTCTGACAGCAGCATTTTTAAAAATAATCAGAGACTGCAGAAGAGGACTAAACATCAACAGAAAATACAAAATGCTTCTAACAACTGGAAACATTTCTATGATGCAAGAGAGGAAGAAAAGAAACATTCCAGAAAGATGAATACCAAGTAAATGTTCAGTCACATTTAAGCAAAAATTCTGTAATCTCTACTTTTCTTGGATTTTGAAACGGCTAATCAGAAGGGCTGGCTAATCAGAAGGGCTAGCAGGCTCCTAAACACATTTTTTCTCATACTCGGTAAGCAGAAGACGAAGAAAAGTTGTGGAAGCCCTAGGTTCAAGTCGTTCCCTTATGTGATTCAGAACAATCACAGATGAAAAAAATCTGCTTTCACTGAGGTCAGAGACTTAAATGGCATCCTCACATTCTCAAAGAATGCCCTACCTACACATCTTCCCAAATAGAAATGTGCATTTAAATCTGAATATAAGCACTGTAGCATAAGAATACTTGAAAACTTTTGTTTCTTTTCCATATAAGGCAAACCAAATGCAAAAATGTCAACAACGAAAACTGACTGTGACACTGATTCTTCTCCAGTGGTCATCCTCACCTGACCTTTTCCTGGTGTGACAGAATTAGATGCTGTGCCTTTTTTGGGTAAATAGTAAGACATAAACCTCCTCCTATTTAAAAATTCTCTCTCTTTCACGTAACAAAGGAATTGTCACATTACTATTATGCCTTCATCAAAATGATTAAATACTTATATCGAACAACAGTGAAGTGTTTCATAGAGAACATTTTCACATGCTTATATAAGTATCCAAGGTAAAACACAAATAGTTCTATGTATGCCCGTATTAAAATATTCATGGAGCACAATTTGGTAGCAAGATCTGAACAAGCTTATCCCTCCAGACTGAAGAAACACAGAAGTGAGCTAAATCCACCTCATTATCAAGCACATTGTGACTAAATCTGAGAATGAGGCCTATGGACAGCTGGCTAACTGGCTCTGACTATTGTCAATATGAACATCCAGTGATCAGTATGTTATGTTTCAGGGCTGAAAGAGCCAATCAATGGTATCTGTGGATCAGTTTGTTAAGAGATTTGCACAAGAATGTCAATTTTGCTCTAATTCAAGGGTTTCATTTTCAATGTTCTAAATGAATCATTTGTTGAAATTAGGAAAACAGGCTGTTGGTTCCAAAGAACTGTGTTACTGCTGCACAGCATGGAAATAACACAGTTCATCATACAAAGTCCAGATTTTTCTCACACAGATTACAGAAGGAAAATGTTTTGAAACATTAATAAACAATAGATAGCACCGAAATGAGATTAGGAATTGTTTTCTTCCACAAGATTAAAGCTATGTCTTGAAGAACACTTCTATAGATTCAGTTCACTCTTCCAACCCTGTTTCTTGAAGAAGCCAGTGTCCTTACACCAATTCACACGTTTTAAGTATTGAAGTTGAAGTGGTTTCTGTAATAAAGACAGTTATTTCAGAAATTTCTGTTACTTGAACCCAGCTGCCCAAATGGGAACTTCAAGCATAATTTAGTTCATTCTGTATATTTTATATATAAACACTGTGTTTTTCTCCACATGTTATAGTCTTTGGACTTAGAGCTCATAGCTTCAGCTGTGACCTAACCTTTACAGCTAGGAAGCACATCCTGGATCACAAGGGGCTGTATGTTGCTTATTGAAGGTGAGGAGGGAATCTTACCAGAGTAGTTGCTTTAACACTGAATTCTCTGCAGCTCCACTTAGCTTTACTTGAGGACAAAAACCTGGAATCTCAGATAAGCCCAATATAACCAAACAAATGAGATTTAACCAAACTGAGATAGTGTTCCCAAGTGTGCAATTAAAAATCATGAGTTCATTTTCAAATAACTACCTTACACCCAGGAGCAAGGAAACAATACTATGAATGAAGAACCAGGGAGAATGCCAGTTTCAAAGCTATTGGAAGTGAGGTAAAGAGATGCTGATTTAAAAGGGAAGATGAAATGTGTAGCTTATCTAAAGCATTATTTTTTTAATTGCAAAACTACATTTAGCTAATGCATTTGCACACATAATTAGTTAAGCTGTATTTAAAGCATTCTATTTATAATAGTTAATTCTCCATTTCCTGCAGATCAAATTAATGAAGCATGTACTTGATTTTGAAATTGTTTTTCAAAAGCTAGCATAAATTGGCATGGCTACATAAGATTTATCTTCAGTTGAAAGATTCAGGCTACGTACTCAAAATAAGTGAAGTGATATGGTAGGTGAGGTGGGAAAGCAAACTTTTCCCACCACATTGCTAATAATACATGCAGATAAAAGTAAGGTTCATTTTTATAGTTATATGGTTACAGTCCATCAAAATTCTGCACAGACAAACTAAGAACGCTTTCAGGGAGATATCAAGAAACACTTTCTTTATCTTACTATTTAACATTACTCAGACCTGCTCTTGGAAGAACAAAGAGCTTCTGTTCTTGGAATAGCTTCTAGATCTGTTTTTGTTGTTGTTGCTGTTGTTGTTGTTTTTGTTTTTTTAATCTCAGCATGCTATTGCTTACTCTGCCGATGAGTCACTAAACTTTGACCTGCAGTTTCATTATTGCAAATAGAAAGAGAAATACTATCTGAAAGTAATTACTTTGGAAACATTTCTTGATAAAAGGTGATCTAGAGATGATACAGAAAAACACTGTCTCCCAGCTCAATAAAGTTTTGAGGCTTACATCTGCAGAGAATATAAAATGATTAAATAGCTCTGCTGCCCTGATGCTGTTTTGCCACAAAATCTTCACAAATCTTTCTCTGAACAGTCCAAAACCTGTGTTGTAGAAGGGAGTGATAAGTTAGTAAGTCAGGGAAAGCAATGGAAGCCTGAAATTTAGGCCAAGGGATTCGTGGCATAATCAAGGTTAGACAGCAACAATAAAGTTTTCTAGGACAAACCCTTCAGTAGGTGAGGAAAGCCAGAGATGTCCACAGCCACTGCAGTGAGCAGAAGATTTCCATGGCTATGTGTCTGGGATGTTCTCAGAGGCCTGCAATACATTTGATGAATTTAATCATTGTCCATGTTTATTTCTCAGAGAAGCCACACTGCTTTTATTAGTCTTCAGAATTCCTGTGTATTAGCTGACAACTCTCCCATTTTTGTCTTTTGTAGAAATGTGGAACTAATCTAAACACAACTGGAGATTTCTGAGAATCATCAATCAGGTCAATCTGTGACTTGCATTCTTCCCGCTATGCCTGCTACCTCTTTAAACCAAATAGAGCACTTCATAACCAACCATGGCAAATTCTAAATCAAGGTTACAGAGCTTTAAAGGAAACTTGGACTTCTTGAAGTTCAGACTGCTTTGCAAAATGACATCAGGGAGTGGAAGCTGAGATAGTTAATGAGAAAAAAGCAGAAAACAGCAGAATTTATATTTGGCTGCCAAAAAAAATGTGACGTTGCATTTCACTTTTCATATCCAGATTGAAAGTTATAGAAATGGCAATGCTCAGAATATATGAGTATTTATATCTTCCCAAATTGAACTGTATTCCTATGTAGTACTGCTCACAGATTACAAGCTAGCACAGTTCAGAATGCTTTCACGAATGGCTTAACACAAGAGATGCAAATCAAAATAAAAAGTCAGAGGGTACTTTTCCATTAACTTCAAGGGCCTTTGAATCAAGAGCAGAGCAGTGCATTAGTGGTCTTTAAGGAAAAAAAAAAGAGCACAAGAGAGAGGCACCTATAATATGAAGCCTCACTAAAAAGTGAATCTGCGGACCTTTATTCACCTTCTATCAGTATACAAGAACAACAGGATACCCACAAAAACTGAAAGACAGCTGGCTCACGTGAACTTTTTTCACTTTAGGTGTAAAGCCCCTTGTGATAATTACCTTACTGTCTTGATAGTTGGGCTAGATTCCAAAAGGGACTTAAGAATATTCTCTATTACTTTTCAACTCTTTCTTTCAAAGTAGTAAAACTTCGCTGAGACAATCACTCTCTTGGGAAAAGAGGTAAGGCAAGTAGTCTTAAAGGGCTGCTGGATATAGAATCTTCTTCTGAAGACAACAATGTTGAGAGTCTCTAGCGTGTTTTCCTCCATTACTCCTTTCACACTGACCTGGTAAGTGCTCTTGTAGAGGCACCTATCTGAATCGCAGTGATGAATACTCACAAGTAGAAGAAAACCAAAATCAGAAAGGTGCAAAGATGACTTCAAAACAGCTTAGCCAGTCCCCTCTTGTGAGCTGCAGGTTCTGTGCCATATCACTTAAAAAGACTGACAGAGAGTTTCAGCGAACAGGCTTACAGCAGAAAGTAAACATGAACAGTTTATCAGCTAAGACAGATTAATCACGCAAAGCACTAGTTAATTGAAATCAGGAGCAAACTTTCCCTAAAACCAACAATTCCCATACTGCCTGCTGCAGAGTTTCTGGAACTAGTCCTGAACATTCAAGAATGGCTACTGCTTTCAGATGATACCAGCGCACATTAACCACTGCGTTTCTGCTAGATGGTACAAAATGCATATAAATAAAGCCATTCTGAGGGATAAACAATTCCCACCCATTCAATCACAGTTTGCTACACATGCAGCGACTTCTGCAAATCCTTATTCTTCATACTAAGATTAAATATTTGGATTAATTTTGACTAACACCTTTACAAAGAATAGCACTAAATAATCCTAACAGTCTGTTTTAGAATAAAATGTTTTAAATGTTTTGTATTTTAAACATACTTCTGTAAGACTACCATAGAAAATGCAGGTCCCCAGGTAACAAGAATATCATGAAAGTTAGTATGCCTAGATCTTAAATGTAGAGAGTTTTTCAATTTTTTAAACTATTCTGTCATGGAACCATCCCATTTATCATTTCCTTGTACTATTATTTACATCCACAGTAAGTCTTTTCTACCATCACCTTTTGCTTCAAAAAAAAAAAAAAAAAAAAAAAAACAACAAAAAAACAAAAAAAACCCAAAGTCTTAAGAATGAACTTTAAACTGTTTGAGTATCTGATAATCTGCCAGAATTCTACTGCTACAGCTACCATTCAGAGTTAACTCGAAAATACAGCCTGAATAAAAGAAGGATACAACGGTGAATGCCTTGAGGCATTATTCCATCCTTTCTGTGTGTTTGTCTACGATCTGTATATGACAGTTTGAGATCCCTGGTAAAAAAAGTAACTATCTAGCACTACTGTACAAATGAGCATACTCTATCTTGATATTACAGGAAAGAAATCTTCTCCATATCCCTTTCTATTTTGCTGATAAAAAGATTTTCCAAGGAGTGAGTCATTAAAAGTTGTCAGACTGGCCAGGTGCTACAAGAGGACAGAGAAAACATGCTGTGCACAGCACAGTTTGTTCCTCACAGTCAGAAATGAGGGTCACTTGGAGTAAAAAGAACTGTAAGTGCCAAGGAAAGATTTAGGTGAAAGTAAGGCTTTTTATCACTTTTACCCTTTTCTCTACCTGCATTGAGCCTTTGGGGGAAGAAAAAAAAGTGTTGTTTGAAGATGCTGGTTCAGAGGCAGTTCAATCAACTGCACAGTTCCTGGGAGTAAAAGAATTTTACAGGTACCAACTTCAGCTTGATTAATTATGGGAGCACAGATGGAAAAAAAGACCCAATACTAGATCGGACAGATCATGTCGCCTCACCCTCAATGAGATGTCAAATATCAGCAGGTCCATCATTAGAAAAAGGAAAAATATGTGACCACAGAGTATACACACAATTCACCTTTCCTCGTCACCAAGAATTAGTTCAGTCTCTATGGCTCCAGTCTCAAACAGCAAGTGCAGAGATACATATACAACCAATACATACTCACTCTATACAACCGAAATATAATAAGGTAGCTAGTCCTCCAGTGATTTTCCAAGGATGTTTGACAGCCAGTACCTGGTTTCAGATAGAAAACTGCTCTGCATGATCACATGTCCCTCCCATAGAAGAGACAGCTTCCATCCCTGAGGAAAAAAGTGCATTTTGTGATCTTATAGAGACATCAAATTAGTCATCCATTTGACAGTTTGGTGACATACTTTTTGGCACTGGGGGCCCAAAAAGACAGTGAAAATATGAATCTATGTGTTGCCTTCTCAAAGTGGCAGTGACAGAATCATGATTTTTTCACTGTCCTAGCTGCACAAGGTCAAGGAAGATCCCTCATTGCTCAGACACTGTGCCCCTTCTGAGCCTGAACATACCTTGCCCTATTTTTTCTCTAACCCCTCAGTACCAGCATCTGTCATTCTCCCACGTTAGGCACAGGTTTGTTGTGCCAGCAGTAAGGGAAGCAATCTTCCAAATTCAAACTGAATCATCACCTGGAGCCTAACACTGACCCAGCTTAAGTGAAGAAAAAGGAAAGTACTCATTCTCTACCTCTCTGTCTTCTCTTTCTCGCTTAAACCTTTCCTTAGGTCAAGGAGAAGTTCAATTCCTATATATAAAGCAGCACTCGCGCTGATGAGCAACAAGTGTCTGGGTAGCTTATGGCACATTTTATTTAACCATAGGTTTATTTAAGTCATGCCCCTAACGCAACTAAATCAGATACAGCTGGATGAGTGCCTATGGTAAATGGAGTAATTATAAAAATAATAGGCAGGGGCTACAGCCAAGACCTTATCGACTAGAGGTGTGCAGTACACACACACCGCCCCAGGGACCTGGGCCTGAAAAACTGTCTGGAAAAACTGTTCCATAAGCCAACTGCACTGGGCCAAGATGAAGCACATGGCAAACCACTTGTAACTACACATGCTTTTGAAAATATCAGTAGTATACAAATGAGAAAAATACGTACTTTTTAATAACTCTGCTTTATAGACAGAAGGAATAATAATGCCTAGTTTCTTCCAGCCGTCCACTAAGACAGCTGAGTTCATAAACAAAAAGTTCATAATCTAAGTGTAATAGATTTTTCTTCCTCGGGCAACGCAGTGCTATGAAAGTGTTCAAAATGGACTTTTCTCTGTGTAATCAATAAAGGTTTCACAGAAAGATTGGTTCAGTTCCAAAGACCTTTTTAGCAGCTTGCACAGGATTCTCAAATACCAAATAAGTCTTTCAAATTGTATCTTGTAACTTGCTATTTCTTTATTATCCCTCCTCAAAGTACACTGAATCTAAAGGTGAAGGATTCTATTTACATCTCTACCCCTCCCCCAAATTCCTACTTATGGTTCGTAACCCACACGGATATTATATATAACTAAATTTATTGAAAGAAAAAGATGTATTTCATGATAGCCACAATCTTCCTCATTTTAAAATATGTGCAGGGAGTATTCTACAGGTAAAGATTTATAATATCCCATATAAGCATAATTTAAAATACATGCCATAACAGAATATGCCTTTTCAAAGAATACATGTGAAAGCATTGCTTACCCTCTGAGAGCAAAATGCAAGTTAGCCTCAGTTTCCAGCTAGCATTGGATAGTTTAAACACAGTAAGTTTGTTTCTGACTAAAATAGAAATTCATGGTGCCTGAATCATTTTAATACTAAATAATAAGAAGCAACAGTACAGCAATTTGGACAATATGTCTAGGTCCAACAGTATTTTTAAGCTCCTAGCTGTCATGGAGGGTTTTTGTTTTAAGTTTTACACAGATTTCCATGGAAAATTGGAGGCTTTAAATGTTTTATCAAATTAGTGTCACTCAGCCATCTGGTTTGCTCATGGACTCTAGAATCTGGCCTTCCAAAACCAGCGAGGGACTAAAGACTGTCATCTTAGGAAAAAATAACATAGCTATTCTGCGTATCAATGAAACGAAGCTCTACATACAAGAAAACAAAATCTGTTACGTGCCCTCTTCTGATATATGGAGCCTATGAACACCACACGTTCCAGGTCCTGCAAAGATCCTGTGCTTAGTCACAGTATTACCAGTTTGTGACCCCAAATGACAGTCAGAATGGAGACACATCCATTGTATTCTTCTACCACAGCCAAGGCCCTAAACAATGAAATAATATCTGCTCTCCTCCTTGCCTGCTGTATCTGTTCTATTCCTTGTCAAGAGACCTTGGCTGTCCTATCTAGTTCCTCTCATTACACATTGCCAGAAATTTACTAGCACTTCAAAGCCAATTTTGGATTTTTCAATAAAACTCCAGCACAGTAGGATGGAGATAGCTCCAGCTACAACTGAGAGGATATAAGTGCTCTCTCCTCCTCCCTTGCCCTCAGCAGCCTAGTCACCCCTGCTCTCTTATCCTACTATTCCTCTGGACTACAACCCCTCCATACGCTTCTAAACCTAAAACAGTCTTAATAAAAAGGTGTGCTGGTCAGGCCCTGTTCTCAAATGAGACTTATAGTTAACTAAGTCATAATTAACTAAAGGACAAAGAGAAGGGGGTTGTACGTACATTTAACATAACGTAACCAAAACCAGAATATTTGCAGTCTTATCAAAATACTTAACATAGATTTCTCACTTCTGGTCTTTATTATATGGTTTTAACTTTCATTCTAATGCAAAGGCAGAATTTTGCTTGGGCATACAAAATCTAAAATGAGAAAAACAACTTAATTTGGGCTTTTTGTACAAAAGTGACACCTTAATAAACTCCAATGGAAATGTATTACTCTCTTACCCAGATGGAAAGGTAAAAAGTAGAGGTCCCTTCTCTCCCTTTCAGCTTTTTTCAGAGTAGAAGAACTAAAGGAGGATTCTAGAGAGAAACAAAGCTGCCCCAGCCCCATGGGTAGGTTTTTAAACTGTAGAGGTACCATCTAGTCCTGCAATGAGTATTTCTGTACTTCAGTATTTTCAGTGCTTTTACATTACCCCATACCATTGCAGCAAAGACCATCTCAGGAATCACAGCTCCACTGTGCTAGACATCACGATACAAAAGAACAAAAGACAGCTCTGAAACATGCTTTTCTTGTCCATTTTCCCAGTCCACATGCACTTGCTTCCTCACCAAAATCAAACTGAACAGACCGCAATGAGGAATTTTTGCTCCCAAGGCTCATTCTCCTGTGCTTAAATCAGTATGTTGAATTTCACCTACAAAAAATGGTCCAGGCAATTTACTAGATGTCTTATCCCTCATTCCATAATGCTGATAACTACCATAAAAAGCTGACTTCACTACTTTTAAAACAAAAAGCAAGGGAATCTTGGTAGTGGTAGGACTAGTTAATGTGTTAATGTAACACTTGGCTTTTCTCACATGCCAGATGCTTTCTCTAATACAATTATAGCAACAGAAATACCAAGCATTCATTTTTGTATGGCCTTCAGTCTCATGGCAGGAACTGAAAACTTGTATGACAATGAAGAAAAATAAGTGCCTACAGGCTCAATCCTGCAAGAGGCTAAGTGCCCACAACTCCCACAGAAATCAATTACATTTTAAGGTTTTAACTTGTTCTCATTCAGGTAATCTTCTCTTGACTTCTCTTGCAGGAGGAGTTTGCACAAATGACAAATAAGGAATGATAAGGACTTGTTTACACATGGAAGCCACTATGAGATAAATTAGGGAGTGATTTTAAAGTCTTAACAGCTGTTCTCCACTAACCTATGTGGACACATTTAATCCATACAAAAACATGCTTAGTGTGGACTCAGTGCCCACAGGGGAGCCACTGTAGAATAGCCGTTCTGATTATTCTTCTGAAAAACAAGCATAAGAATTTTGTACAGGAGGGAAACTGGGGCTGCCCAACGTGTTCTACAGCTAGATCTCAAACACCATTCATTTAACCCATGGAAGTGGTCAAAGGATGCTGAGGAGGCTATTCGTACAAGTAAAGAAAATTTGGCTCAAATCTCAGCTGCCTGAAAGTAAGCCTGTTTCAGAGAAAATAAGAGAACTCAAATTTGTTTTTTTAAGGTGATGGGAAAAATGAATTTCAACATTTGCAAGTAAATACTGCAGACAACAGTAGAAGTAGTTTGGATAACTGAAAGCAAAACAAAAAAAATACCAAGAAACATTAGTCAAGGCTCCAGTTATGGGTGCATACACATTAATTACATTCCAGATAGCATCTTTTTTGAGATTATCCATATTAAAATAAACATTAGGCAACTTTCATTAGTAACAGTCAAAGACTGGTTATCTCGTATTTCTGATTTCCTGATGCTTTTAATATCAGTGAGTCTTGATTGTCTTCTTATCACCTTTCCTTGCCTATCACATACTCTTGACCTCCCACATTGAACGGAGGAGGATTTCAGAAAGGATTTCTCTCTTTTCTCTGATCTGAAGAGGAAACAGTAAAATGGATATAGTCTGGTCTGAGAGACAATAGAAACTTGAAGAGCTTTACTTTGCTTTTTCTGGGAAGATGTGAAAATTTGTCAGCCTGGGCACAGGAGTGAAGACAGGAAAAATCAGTCTGTGTCATGCTAAGAATTCACTTATAAAGAGGGCAAAAACTTCATTTACTGTAAAAGAGAAAACATCACTGTCTCATAGATTTAGCATTCAAATATGTGGACTTCTGTTTCTTTACGTAGGTTGATTCCAAGAGTGTACTTATATGTACAGCATATACCACAGCCAGAGTCTGACCTGTTGGGTTATTTAGGCACTATGGGAACATAAGTAATGGTGGTATCTCATGGGTCTCCTAAGACTACTTCTCAGCACATAAAAAAGAAACAACCATCAGTCAGGCATACAGTATGCAACCATTTAATATACCAGATAAGTTAATTTAGCCTTTCCCTTCTTACTTCAGTGTCAATCTATTGCCCTACTGCTATCTGCAGCAGAGTTCATGTCTATTTACAAGTGAAAAAGTAAAGTGACCTAGAGTAGCAGTTTCAATTTATTTCAGCTTTTGACTTAGAAATCAACTTATGTCCTTAGGAGATGAATCAGTAGTTAAGACATCTTGGTAGCAAAATTTTTGACCTATACCAGTAAGTGTCTGCTGTCCCATCTTTTTCAAATGATGCCATTATTGTGCTTACTTTTTCTCAATTAATAGCCATATCATTGTGTTTTACTGCAATAAGTCACAGAATGCTTAAAATGCAGGCAGTCATTACTATTTATATCCTCCACAACCATTCTCAGTAAGGTTACTGTAGATTTGTTAAAAAATGAAAACAACATTCTTTGGGCTGCTAATCTGCTATAAAAAGTACCGTAACAGATCTGCACTGGATATCTGATTAATGAACTCCCAAATTCCTTACATATAAAAGTGAATGGATAAGTATTTACCTCAGTTGAGCTGAGACATTTAGTATCCAGATACTTGCATTCCTAAATTCACCTAATTCTAGCTTATCCTAGTACAAGGCTGTAGGTTTTCTGCGCAGAGCTCTCTTTTCAGTCAAGAGTACTTCCTAAGCTTATCTCCATAAAGCTTCTTTTTGGCTGAACTCAACTACCTTGCAGCTTGCCTAACACATGACCTAACCCAGTGATGCCTATTTTTTTTATATATATATATATATATATATATATATATATATATAGTGTCTTTTTCAGTCCTCTTCTGCTCAGTTTTCTGCATCTATTTACAATCTTGTGATTCCAAACTACTTCTGGCACTCTGGATAAACAGCTCTCTCTGGTGGGCACCCGTGTCCCACAACTTCCTATTTAAGCCATTCAGAGTGTATTTTATTTACTGTTGTTTTAAACTCTTAGTAAACATAAATCTATTCTCTGCATATTCCCTGTCACACAGTCTTATTTTCCCATAGCTTTCTGTGGCCTACTGCATTTTATATGCATTTTAAAATAAATGCACTTTATCATCCAAAAAATCGCAATGCTAGTGTTTTTTTAACCAGTGCAAATACTTAGATTGAGCATAGTGGGCCAAGCCTACAAAGACGGATCTGGTTATTGTATGCAAAATCGTAAATTTAATGAGAATCAAATCTGAGATGCTCATACTGAAAAAAGACAAATGCTACACTTGGTCATATTAACACTAACAGCACGGGTCAAACCAGTACAATAATTCTTCTGCTCAGCAATGCTCAAGCTTCAATAGCAAGACTGACCAGATTCAGTTTGGGACATAACATTTAAAAAAAAACCAGAAAAACTAGAAACCAACAAAATGAGAATGGAAATGACAAAAATTGGTTTGGAGAATATGATTCAGAAGGTTTTGTGTTTTGCATTCTTTTCACATTTATAAAGAAAATGGAGCTCGAGTAGTGTCCGCTAAAGAAAAGGTGAAGTAAAAAAAATGGAAGTTTCCTCCAATATTAAAACTGCTGTTGAACACGCTCTCTTTAACAATTTGAGTGAGAAAAGAAAGATGAAAGTGCAGAAAAGTGTAGTTATCTACTCATTCATTATGACAAAACATCAAATAAAGATGTCTTAACTACGGAATATGAAGAGGTAGGTACTAAAGGCCATCTGAATACAATACATGAACATTTTCATGTGAATGCTGTGGTGAGAGCTATCCTATGGTTGATGAGTGAGCAGTTATTCAGTACTTATTTTAATTCTCCATACTCACTGTATATCTAAACATAGTGCTGAGTAAAAGGTCTTTGATTTCCTGAAAGAACACAATTTGTCTTCAAGTAATACAAAATTCTTGTTCTGTGTTCATCACTATGATTAAAATTTTACAGAATTTCCTTCTACAGAACTTTTTTTCCTCTTTCCTCCTCTCCCTAGAAAAACTCCCCAGGGCAAAAAATGAAAGAAAAAAAAAAAGGAATCCAATGCTAGTAAAATTAGAGCTCGGATCTTGTCACCTCCCCATCTGGAAAGTCTTCTCAATTGCAACTTTCACAAAATCAGAAAAGTACCTCTAAGCATATGAATTTGAGATCTTGAATTCGATTAAATATTACATGGCAAATCAGTTCAGCATATGAGGGATGGATCTGTTGTGTTGTGTGTGTCCATACTCAAGAGGACACAGCAATTTTCTGTTTGGGCTGCAATTTCCTAAGCAATCAATGTTTTAGTGTGTCAGTATGTCCTGTAAGTAAGAACTGACAATAGCATGAACTACCAAGGTCACATTATTAGGGTCAGGACGGAACAGACTCTCTTCTGTTGCCAGCTCATAGGTTCCAGACAGCAACATTGCAGATGCTATTAAGTTAGAGAGCTAGTAAAGAATTCATGCTGTAAGACTGTCTGAACCCGTGCAGAAAAATTAATTAGTGGGAAGGAGTGATAACAGCAACAGTTCACTCAGAAGTTGTATTTCTGGAGAAGGCTTAGGGCAGATGGCATTTTCAGAGACTTCAGCTACCAAACTTCATATGTTTCTAGTAAACATATGTAAAATGAGATTTTTCAGAGCCTCGTGACTTGACAAGCAAATTTCATAAAGATGGAAAAACTCATCCCAGGCAAAAGATAGTTCCTCTGATCTCAAACCTCTGACCTTGCATACAGAGGATGTGGGATCATTTGGATGAAATGCTGTATGACTTAATTAGAATGGATAAAATGATTTTTTCCCTAATTGTTTCAGAAAATGGGTGAGCTATTTTAGCTAAAATAGTAGTAAAAAGATATCTGAGAGAGACAACCTATATGGAAGGGGAGAGCTGGAAAAAAAAAAAAAAAAAAAAAAAAAAAACTACAAAAGCACCAAATACCTGAAAATAAGGGCTCACAGTACAAAGTGATGAAGAAGTGTGACTATCAAGTCCACCTTTAGCATTTATGGAATATCAATTACCTGAAGTAAATATAGCCGCCTACAATCTTATCAAATTCAAATGCTGAAAGTGGTCATCTAAACTAACTAGAAATCTAATTTAAAAACATTGGCTTAAAAACATTCTGAAGTGAAAATGCTCGAACTAACATGCGTAACATGTTTATTGCTTCTGGGGAACCTACTCTCCCAGTACTAAATTAAGTGCTTCAAAGTAAACAAATAATAAACAGAAGAATGCCATGTCATGGATCTGTCATACACAAAGCAATCACCCAGTAATTCATGTATGTCTATTCAGTGCTTACTGTAAACAACTGAATCATGAATGCTTGTATTCATATCATCTAAGAGTAGACGAGTAGTTCTAATGCACCATATAGTCTAATGAACACACGCATGTCCACAGGGTCTGAAACCAAATCTCAAAAAATGAACAGCTTGCTTTTTAAGGAATTGCTAGTAACAGGCTGAAACATTTATATATATGTGTATATATATATATGTATATATATATGTATATATGTATATGTATATGTATATATGTATATGTATATGTATATATGTATATGTATATATGTATATGTATATATGTATATGTATATACATGTATATATGTAAACCTAAAATCAGAAACTGGCAATTACTTAACAAAATATAAAATCTTTCGGGTTCTGTGTAACCTCAGCCCCTAGACAACTCTCGTAATCATCTGACTGCTCTTTTTTCAAAGGCTGTTGCATACTTTAACTCCTTTGATGGTTAGAGAGCTACTTCTAATTTCCAGACTAGATTTATCTATGGCTAGCTTATACACATTTTTTCATGTCTTTTACCTTAAAATGTTCTTACCCCTCACTGGTATTCACACTTCTGATGCATTCTGTGTGTGTGCGCGCGTGTAATATTCTCTCTCAGTCTTCCTTGTGCCAAGCTCTTATTATCCTTCTATGAATTTTTCATCTCCTTCTAGGCCCTCTGCACCCCTCCACACCCCACCTTTCTTGAATGGGTGACTCAAATTCTATATGTCTTCCCATTACTCATCAATATCTTGTGCAATAGTATTAATATTTTTCTAACTGTTTGAAATACCTTACTGGATACATTCTTGAGTCACATCTGCCTATTCTTCACCGTGGTGTCATACTGGACTCTCACGGTCATTCTGGCCTTTATATAAGATCCTTCTCCTTCTCTATCATTTCCTCAAGATCATCTATCCAGTTGATAAAATAAATTCTTGTTAGCTGTCACCAAGTAAATATTACATAGTTTGTATGATTGAATTTTATCCCACTCCTATTATTTTAGTTCTAGAGATAATCCAGTTCCCTCTGTATGATATCCCAATTTTCTACTTGATTGAGGATGTCCCTTAGTTTATTGTTTTTATTTATATAGTTTAAAAATATTTCAAAATTTGTTTTAATAAAGTTTGTGAAATCTAACTCGGTTTAACTTTTGTCAGTTCTTATTTTACCCCTATGCTCGTTGATCTCCAAAACGCAACTGTTTTCTTGATCAGTCCATTTATTCTACTCCTTGGAGACTCTTTTGCTTAATTCATACATTCTTCTAGAAATTATTTTTTTCCCATTAAGTTCAGAACTCTGAACATTTACCATTGCCCTCCCCACACTTGTTATATACATTTGTAAAAGATTTTGCTGTTTTGACTCCAACAAATCCCTGAGATCTTCCACTCCACTCAGTCTACACTAAGAGCTTCTGTTAATCAAAACATGTCCTTTTAAAAATCAACTTCAGTCACAGCCATGCTTTTGTATATAATTCTACTGAATCAGCTCACACCCAAACCAGAGTCTGTACGATGCCATCTCTCTCATTTCTCTTTTATGAACTGTGAAGAAGCTTCAACACACATAACTCAGTCATGGATGCTATTTCACCATGTTTTTGTTTTTCCAATAGCATCCTACAATATATTCTTCTATGGGTTCTTTAAATGCCTCCATTTTATCCTAAAGGGTCCATGATTTAACAAACTGGTTCCTTTTTTCTGATGACTCTGTTGGGCTAGCTCTATAGCTGGTTTCCACTCACTCTACCACTTATCTGACTATCGTTCACATCATTAATAGGAGTTTCTTTTTCCATGTTGCTCTCTCTCCTATCCAGTAATATTTCTTTATCTGTTGTTGTAAACTCGTTTGCCAATTCTTCCTATCCAAACAGTATGGAAATTAATAAAAACTTTCCCAATCACCTGCCTTTATTTCCTAAACACCTCCCCATCACTGACAAGCCTCCAGTATTTCTGCAAGTACCCTTGGAAAGTCTCTCTCCCCCCCCCCCCCCCCCCCCCCAAAAAAAAAAAATCCTCCAAGAGGAAACTCTCTTTCCATGAAACTATGCCAGTGGTTGAATATCCTATATCTTTGGTTATTGCAACAGGTCCACGCAACCTCACTTTAATATGTCAGTTAAAGTTATACCCACAACCAGTAAATGGATGAGGTAAGAGAAGCAGTTTATGAATGAGAGAGAGCTAGTACCCTGATAATGATTTGATCAAGAGAGGACAATTTCTGAAGCTGCAGATCCACTTTGCTTTCTCTATGTTTCGTTTCCTAACAGTTTTACTGTTATTTTTCCTCTGTATAATGCAGCTTGTTTTTAAGACAACTCATATGGTGGAGAGAATTTCTCTCTATGACACACATCCCATAGCAGCCTATATGAAAGCAGAGATCATTTCACAAAGCTGACACCCAGTCACAGACATAGTGAGGTAGGCCATGGACAAGAGCACAGAGACCTGAGGCTCAGAAGTACACTGGTTAAGCCAAAGTCATACTCCAAAGTGACATTTACAAATAATGCAAGAAACTCCAGGTTATCTTTATCTAGGACAATCCCGAATTGATCTTCATTTTCAAACCATTTAATCTAGGACTAGAGAGTAGACTCGGTTTCACCTACCCTTTAACTGTGCCAAGAAATACACTGTTTACCCACAAGATAATATTTAGCTCTAGCCTTCCAGTATGAAAACTGTATTTTGGGCCTAAATAGTGGTTCTACAACAGCTAAATTAAGCTCTGTGTGCAAGCATTTGCCCAAGCACCAGACATTTCTTAAGAGAAATTACCATTTTCTTTCCCATCCTTGTATTGTTGCAGTGAAATAGCACGTGAATTGGGGTGGGGTGGGGTGAGCATTACTACTGAAAAATGTACATTTAATAGAGAAAATGCTTAGGTACTTACAACCTAAACTGTTATCCTGATAAACAGAAATTCTGCTAACATTATCGGGAGTTTTGGATATCCAAGGAGAAGGGCATTGTACCATGAACTCCAATTTCCTGGAAAGAGTCTGAATAAAAGACATTTTCAAGTAAAAAACTTTTTTTCAATAGGACTGTCATCTAACAAGTTTGTCCTCATACAGCCTTTATTCTTGTCTTGCCTGTAGGAGTTGTTAAAAAAAAAAAAAAGTCTTTAGTAGATGAAACTTTTTTATTTATGTTCTATTTTAGGAGAAATATTTTTGAGGAAAAAACATTTTCCCTTATTTTTTGAAGAAAACGAACACCTCTCACTCCTCCAACTCTTAAAGAAATCTGCTAGGGTTTCTGAAAAATATTTTGATGAAGACTTATTTGTTCTCATTTATGTATTAAGAGCTGGAACAAACCTATGGATACCTTTCTTTGAGGTATCCATGGGTTGCAACTGCATGTACTAGTTTGAGAAAACATTTGTCTTCACTATTATTTAGTTCTCTCCTCATCATTATTCAATTTCTTATTCATTCCTGCCTGTATGTTATAATTTATATTACAAACTGGTACAATGTCTGGTACAATGACATCTTTGCATTATTCATCATTACTGATCATAAATTCCTGATTTGGTTCTTCAGGTGTTACTGCAACAAAATATACTCATAGTTGACTGAAGAAGCAAACATTAAGAAACAAGAGACATGCTAGAACCTTGAGCTTGTAAAGGAACATGTATTCTTTGATAAAACACTGTTTTCATTGAGTCAGAGAAAAAATCAGGTCAATCCTGGTTTAACAGTCTCTTTGGAGAAATACGAGTGACACGCTACTATACCACAATTTCCGAACCTAACAAAACATTACTAGTCCTGTTCTAATACTCCCATCTGACTGGCTCTCAAGTTCTTTTTGTTCCCTTCCTCATCCTTTATTCCTCCTCCATATCAGTAAAAGAATCTTTCTGTGGGCACCTACGTATGCCCTATTCCACTCAGCTAACCTGTACAGAAGCTATTCCATACTTCTGATGCATTTCTTGAGATAGGGAGATTAGAATTGCATGCATTATTCTAGATGTGGGCACAGAGTTGCATGTTTTCTGTTCTTTTCCTAATAACTTCTAATACTTGATTTGCTTTTTCTCCTTTAATCAGTGTAGGTCATTAAAGGAAACAAAAATCAAAGTGTAACAGACACTTACAATGGGACATTCTAGAGAAGAAGAAATAATTTCAAAATTTGATTTCTTAATCAAAGTCCAAGCCATCAGCAGTCACAATTTTTGTAATGGATGACAATACTGTATGTTATCAACGGGCATCACCCTACGTTGCAAAAGGAAGTACAAGTTATTTCAGAAGAGCACGGCCAGCAGACTGAGGAAAGTTACTACATACTCAAGACAACACAAGCCAAGTGTGCTTTGTTTGCTTGTTTTCAGTTTGGCAGGTTTTAAATTCGTTTGACAACAGAAGATCGAATTGAAAACAGAACTAAACTTGTAAACTTGATTGTAGAACTATTTACAAGCAACAGAATAAGGTTACCTGATTATCTATGTAAGTTCTGTAAATTTTTCAAGCTAATGGGGATAGTGACTTCCAGGAAGGAAGACTGAAAGAGGGCAGACAAGTTTGCTTTTAGCTTTAAAATCCTGTCTGTCACACAGAGAATGCGCAACCCTGTTTTTATTGAGAATAGCCTGAAATTTTCCTCTGTGGTAGCTATACTTTTCTCTACAATGTGCAAATCTAAAGCCAGTAGTTTCAGGAATTTAAGCCTATGGTTAATGCCTCTCTATAGATTAGTGTGACTGTTACTCAAATGAATGTGAATAGTTAATATCTTCAGATAGATCCGGGTAAGTTTCCTGACAGATCAAAATAATTTCACTACATAAAGACCTTTAAAATTAACCTGCATTTGCTCCTGCACTAATGAAAGAGCTTTCTTTTCAAGGTAATTATTTCCATTAAATTCTTAGCTCTCACTCTCATAAATAAAGGAATATAATTTTCCATTAGAGACTGAGCAGTTCAGTGCCAAGAAATCTAGCTCAGTTTGACCGAAAATAATACTTTCTAAAGATTTACACCTGATTTTTTCTACAGCAATACAGGTTTTTCATGTAGTTGAATTATATCTTCTTTGCTACTTTGAGAATTGACCACACAGGAGGTTCGGGAGACTTTAAGCTATAGAAATCAAGAAGTCTTGGCTTAGTTTTTTAAGATAACTTACATTGGAAGTAAGAAGTATCCATAGCATCATTATTTCAAGCAAATTGCTTGAAAAACCTATTTATCTTTGATTATATAGCCCTCCTACTCTTTATATATATTAGGGTCTTCCAAGACGTCTGTTGCAAGGACAACTGATGAACTCTGCTTCTCCTTAGCCCATTTTGTACAAAAACACATTTAAAAACTCTTAACTTCATTCCAACTTTTCACCTATTTTAAAAGTGCCAAGATTTCACCAACACACTTTCAGTTCACAGACATTCTGCACAGTCCTCCACAGCAACCTTAATTACATTCTACTGACAGAAAATATCAGGATAGAATAGTTATAAATTAGGGTTATAAATTAGGATGGCCACTTTTATAAATAAAAAGCACAGTTTATTTCTACAAATCCTTACCAATGCAAAAGCCATGTTCCCTGAAGCAAAAGAACAGCTAATGCTCTGTTCTGAAGTCAGGTATAGGATTCATTCATAAGCAAAGAGCCCTACTAGATTTATCTGGATATGCTCAGCTACAAGTATTTTCTCATACACAGTTCCAATATGGAACTAGAGTGTGGCAAGGCGAGGGCATTTCAAGGTAAGCTCTAAAAAGGAAACCTAGAAAATCTGGCACACAGGGTGTGGGTAACCATTTCAAACACAGAGGAACAATATTATCACTGACCAGCCATTTAAAAAAATAAGTAGGCAGTAGCAAAAAAAGCACTAAACTTCTACTAATGTGCAGTTGGGACCACTGTGCACTGTGGCAGAAAGGGGAATGCTTTAAAAGAGAAGTGTACATGTGAGCCAGGAAGACTTGGGAAAGATAGTTAGAATTGATCATGCGGCAGTTTGTCAGCTTAACTAGGGATAGTAAAATGGCCTATTTTTCCTGCAATTCACTGACTGTGCAAACTATTCACTTGATAGCATTGCCCATTTTTCTTGCTTTATGAACATTGATTTCCAATCCACAAAGGTTTGGATGTTCTCATTTGTCTTCCAAGGGTAAATCTATGAGAAACTTTGCTGTCCTCTCTTGTGAGGACAAGGAAGAAGGAAGGAAGATCAACCAACAACTATCCCCACCTCCTTTTTTTGCATGTTGTGCTAGAGTGAGTTAGAGAGACAGACATTCATTACTAAAGAAAAGATGTGTGACACGGCTGTAAAATGTTCATTTTTTAAATGGAGAAAAATGTAACAGTATTTTCAATTACATTGCACAGTCCACTGATTTCAGCAGAACATATGACAATGGAAGAATGAAGGAAAAAGAAAAAAGAAGGAAATACGGGAACAGCAAAAGAGGTGTAAAAAGAAAAATGGGAAGCAAAAAAAATGTAATAAAGGCCAAGTATAAGGAAAAAATGTTTTCTTTTTTCCTTAACGTGATTCTTTTACCCCTGTTTTATACTGATATAATCTCACCAGCTATACAGAATTATACTTGAACATAACTGTAATCAAATAGACAAACAACATACTTATTTTTATTTACGGTCATGTTTTCTTTACTTTTAAATGGGCTTTATTCTCCACTGCCTCAAATACTACATTGTTTACACTGAAGAAGAGTGAGTTTATGGCACACATTGCTTTCTGAATCCACAAATAGGCAAGAATAGAAATAATTTTGTTCCCATAATTAAAAAATGGACAGGGAAAAAGACCTTTACAGCCTAGATATTGGTTAAAAACTCTATTACTATTGACAAGAATGAGGAGCCTAATTACCCAAAATGCCTTTGAAAATTTTACCCTGAATAGAGGGTAGCAATTCCAACAAACTTTTGTAATACCTCCCTTCTTTAATAATCTCTGTAAAAATATTTCTTCTAATGCTATTTATAAAATGAATCGCTCTCACACGCATTTCAAGATGAAAATAACACTTTTTTAGAGTACCCCAGGCACAGTGCTTGCAATGCTATGTCTTCTTAAGAGACAAATTATATTTATGCAATTATGTGTATATACAGTCAAAATGTTCTCTCTGGAAAATCTTTATAATAGAACTGTGTTGGTTTAAAGACAGAATAGAATAGAATAGAATAGAGCTGCCTGTCTGTAACAGTAGAAACTGTTCTCTTTTGTTTACTTTGGCTCTAGTAAGCAACACAATACTGAAAAAGATTAATTTACAACTGGAGAGTTCACAGGAAGCAAAAGTACTGGGTTGTAATGAGCACAACGTCGTACATGTTCTAGGCAGAACTCAGTATTATATCTAGACATACTGAAGAAAACCCAGAGATGACTTAGGCATTCCTAGTCCTGTGCTCAGAAACAACAAGGATTTGTTCTAATTTCTGAATAAAAGAATATATATTCTTCTACCAGACAGGGACCAGAAAAGCAAAAGTTTGGGAAATAAAATGTAAACTGAAACTAAATGCAATGGCTCTGTGATAAAACTCTTGAAACAAGTATTTACGATTACAGTCTTAGTCTTAGACTTAGTCTTTAATAGTCTAAATAACAGAAAGAAGGGAAGGTGCACCATGTCACTGGTCCTTTGATATGTCTGGTCCTTTTTTTAAAAAAAAGAAAAAAAATCACAGGAAATAAAATGATCAACAGCAAGAGGGTATAAGCCAATAAAAGCTTACACTTTTGTGTAAGCTATAGAACATATAACAGCATACAGCATAAAGCTCAGTAAGAGACAAAGTTTAACTAGTAAGCATCCATATTATACCAGTAGAACTTGGAAGCAACTGTTTCATCAGTCTTTAAATGTATTTTAAAGATGAAAACATATAAAACTGTCTGAAAGTATGAAAGAGGTTTTCACAGCCATCTAAACTGTGATCTGATACTTAAATTAACAGTGAATAAATAGTTAGGATTCTTAAAGCGAAGAACTGTGGCTCTACTGAAGCTGTTGAAGTAACTCTGGGATCAGGGTTCATAAAATAATTTATAAAATACTAAAATATATTAGTTTACGACATATTGCTTAGACAACTACACAGTCTGTTTTTTCATTTTATTTTTTTAATGTCTTCTATATCATCAAATACTTGGCCAAATGATGCCACGAGGCCTAAAACCTTCAACAGGAAAGACAAGGAAAGAAGGACAGTTTGGACTATACAAGAAAAGCCAGTGGCAAAAAAAAGGCAGGGAGTTGTCATCAAACTGTTCTCCCAACTAAGTTTGGGTTACCTTTCTAAGGCACCATCAACTAATGTTTGAACCAAGTTATCTTCAACTACCTGGCCTGCAGTTCTTTTAACACCAACTTGACAAGAGTTGTAAGAAAATTACAATGACTCTGAAGCCCTTCAGTAAAGTACCTTCACTTAAATATAGAAAACATATTTTTGCTACCAGCCTACAGAACAAAATAATTAATTCTTTCAAGCCTTACATGAGCACCATCTGGTCCTTGTGACTGTAGCTATTTTACTTCTCAACATGTTTTAACAATTTTTTTTTTTTTGACAATTTAGTTTTTGACAGTGCCTTTTTGCCTGAGAACATGAGGTACTTGATATTCTCACTGCATTCGTGTTGGCCGCAGAGAGTGTTGTAAACTGTCAAGCAAGATGGAGAACATGTCAACAGGCTTTGTGCAAGAAGACAATTTCAGCTGATTCTTTCTTGGAAGGAGGGGAGATGTTTTTTCAAATTCAGCAGTGGAGTGCTCCTTCTACAGACTTTAGGGTATCCCATCGAATGATTATGAGTAGGTATTTACTCCTTCAGTGAATAAAGTTGGCATTGAAAAGAAAAACAGAAAGCTTTGGAAAAGACAGAAACTCCCATGTCAAAAGTGTCACTTATGCTTAGGAGATTCCTACATGTGAGAAGAAATAAAAGAGAATAGTGGGAAAGGAATTTTTGGTGAGATAAGTGACACATCTGAAATATGAACGGATGTGGAAGGAGAATGTAAGACAATGTGCAACTGAATGGGAATGCCCTATTTAAACAAGTTAAGCATGTAGCTGATGCTAGTACAAGCCAAAAGCATAAAAAATAGTTCTAAGGTTATTCTGATACTAGTTTTGCGCTGCAACATTGAATCAGGTCCTTTTCTGGTATACCTTTTGGAATGCCCAGTTCATTCAAGACACTGGTGTTTTTATGCACCTCTAATCATATCTATTTATTCACAAACATTAACGACAATCATCTATAGAAAAGTTCAATTAACAGCAACTAGGAGGGAACACTCCTCATCTGTGACATGAAATATTTTTTCTGTGAAAGCTTACTTTACTGTTCCATTTCTATTATTTTTTTCTTTAGCTGGATGTTGACTATCAGAGGTATTTTAGAAGAAGAAAAAAACAAAAGAAGTTAAAGCACTTGAAATTCAACAGAAACATTTTGGACAAATGCCTTCATATGTAATTGTCCACAGAACATTCACTGGGTGAGAATTTGCATATCATTTACTTGGAAATGTGTTTGTACAAGAAATAATACATATGCACTTCATTTTTCATATTTGCATTATGAATCATTAACCAGAGGAACATATAATCCTCAGTGTTAATCAATGACAATTTACAGAAGGAATCATTACATGCTGTTAATTATGATTAACTTTTTCTTATGCTCAGATCTCGACTTTGAACTAATATTTACCAGCAAGACTCTGTGTCTATTAAAAGGTAATGTTTAAATTACATATTTTCAGCAAAATGTCCATACATGCAATCATCATCTACTGTTAGCAAGGAACTTTCCATTAACAGAGAGGATCATAAAAATGTGTGAAGAACAATCTAGAAAACAGGAAATTAGAGCTTGATTTAAACCACTGAAGCCATTTTTCAGCATCAGTAGGCTTTGGAGCAAGACTTCACAGTTTTTCTGAAGCTCTACATTAAAGAAGCTACTATCTTAATGAACGAAATAAGATACGCAACATTTACACCTATATTATTGTTTCAATATGTTCACCCTTTGTTAAGCTGAATAAGTTAATTCTGTATTTCAGGAACTGTTAACTCAAGTACTTCCTCTAAGCCTGGTCTGAAGATCATACAAAATTCTTCAGTCCTTTTCTTATTCTCAGTACTGTTTAGAGGAACATACCATGAGGTATCTAGTTTACAATGACCCTGATATAAGAGAGTAGCCCAAGCTGCTTAATGAATCACCTACTGCCCAGTACCACCACACTGAAGACAGACACATCACCTTCAGACTGGGAGGACTTGAAGTAAGAACCTCACAAGCTATCCAATAAATTTCTGACTACAGACAAGCTAGACAGTGTTCTGAAAAAAGCCCACTATTATTGGAGGCTCTCTATTTTTTACAAAATCCTTAAAGATTCAGTGAACAAACAATTCTCCAGCTGGCAGCCAAACTGGAGAAAAAAAGAAAAATCCATTTGCATCTCAGTCATCAGAAAATCCAAGCAATTTAATTTTAACACTGATTCAGTAGTTCTTTCCTTCACTCCTTATTTAGGCAAATTTTCCACTAAAATGAACAGTTCTGCCTGAGCAGGGCTTGAAGGATTTTGTCTCCTCTGCCTGCACGAGTTGTAGAGAACAGGAATATGTATTTTAAAAAGTACGTCAAACTACTGATTGTGATATAGCCTTCATTTGTAACGAATATACAAGTATCGTTACAAAAAGGCCTTCTTATTAAGAACATATCTGTTGAGGACAAACAACAAAGGATAAAGAGATACGTACACCGCATACTGAAGTATCATGTGTTTTCAAAGGCAAATACAAAAAATGTTTAAAAAGCCTCATATAATGCCATCCTCATAATGTGCAAGCCCTTTCCAAGCCTTTTGCACTGTTACCAACTAGAATTCATAAACTGCCTTGTTTCCAAGCTCCCTGTTTTGTATGCAAGAGATTTACTCAATAACTGGCCTGTATTTTCTCAATTCCACATAAAAAATTTTTCAGATGGCAGTAGCTTCAAGATGCAGTAAGAGGTGCAGCAGGACTACCCCATGATATGTGAAAAGCAAGAGCTTAGTCTACCCTAATGAATAAGGAGGAAAATATTACTATTGCTATTATGCGTCCTTTCTGTATCTTTGCTGCAAATTAATCTTCTTTGACAAGGTTCCCTTTTAATCTTTGAGATATATTAGGATCTGGCTTTAATGAATACCTGGAATAAGCAGTTGTCCTACATTTTCAGAGCTCAGAATTTTAACTCCTTGACCTCTATTTGCTTTACAAACCTGAAATAACACACATCTACTCCCACTCACAACAGTCTCAGGATTAATACAAAAATTGACTTCCATCATTTCCATGCTGAATTCTTTTCAAACCACATTAGGAAACTAAAAACAGAACTGTGATGATGATACAGATTATCCAGGACTCCAGGCTTGACTGCAAGCACCCCCTGTGGTTCATACAAAGGAATTCAGGAAGCTAATTGCAATCCCGCTTCTCATTGTGCACTGAACTTTCAACTGCTTGAATATAATCAGCCTGATTATGCTTGAACATTCAGTTGGTTAAACAGTTAACTGCTTGACAATAATATGCCACAGAAATGGGACACTAGTATAGGTGCTGACTGAAAATGCTAGCATATCATACAGTTTTCCATCAATTTAATTCCTGTTCTGCAAGAACACTGCAGCTTGCTTAAGGGGGGGGGGGGGGGGGGGGAAGCCTTTTGACAGACACAGGAAGACTCATCAGCAATATATGGTGGAATATCATGTCAGATGGATGCCCCGAGAATATAACGAAGTGTGGACACAGATTTTAGGCACCTGATCCTAGACCTTGAGCTCAACTGCTTAAAGGAATGTGTGCACAGTCAAGGTCTAGATTTCTCCTGCATGAAGTATTATCACTGCTGAGGGTAAAGCATGAAATATGCTGAAGCATGAAATATTACAAAATGGCATCTACAGTATTTTTTGTTTCTTGTTCCTCTGCCAAAGTCACAATTAAATGAACCTAAAATGATCCTATATTGTGAGCCTGGTATTAGGAACAAAGAGGAAAAACAGACCTAGTAAATGTACTATAAGGCCTAAGGCATGATTGTATATCTATTCATGTATCTGTAGTCCATCTCCCGAGCTTATGTTCATGCTGTCCTTTGGCAATATGAGTTAAGATGATACAGCAGTTAAATACTTTGTTTTATATTTGAGAAAAAAAGTTGCAGAGAGATTAGCAGACTTGTCTATTAATGACACAGTAAACATTTCAGAAACATCATTACAACAATCCAAGTCTTTGGATTGCTAAAGCACACCGCTTCTGATTAACTTCATTCCACCTTGCTGAATGCCATTTCATCATCATCTACCTGCCCATCTATAGCTGGCTGAAGACGTCATAAAGCCTTTATACTTTCAGGTTTTGAGTATAGAATATATTTTACACCTAATTTTTAAGTGGGAAGATAACATTTCAGAAAAGCCAGTACCAAGTCTATTAGATTAGACATGGGGTTGGAAGGATTCTTTAACTGAAGTTTAGCTATGCTGACACTGGACATTAACAGCCAGAAACAAGAAAATCCATATGAAGATTGCATTTTGGCTACCTGCTACTTTGCATGTATGTTGGACAGGAAAGGAAGTTTCCTCTCATAATTATCTCCCATCAACTGTGCAACAGAAACAGAATCCAGGGGGGATGTTAACTGAAATAAGTTAAAAAGCAATCAGGAACATCTGCAAGTTTTGGATTAGGCTCAAGCAGGGACCAATATTTTGCTTGAATGCACAGCCCCATTGCTCAGTATCACCTCATGGCACTGCAAAGTTGAATGGCTCATGTAGTTGCATCTTCTAATCCCATTAAAAATGTTTGAGAACAATTATAAGAGCTGTTGTAATGTTCATCTTTACTTCAGCTGAATATTTATGTTTGGCCATAACAAAACATCATTCATATGATCATGTATTTGAGCACGTAAGTGGGGCACTGGGGGGAGAGGGGGGGAGACAAAAAGAGTGCGCATGTAAGATGTAATAGTAGTCAGAAAACAGTAATCAAAAAAAATTACTCATTTTTGAGCCCTATGCTTTTAATGTTTCAGTCCATGCAGTGAACAGCTATTCCGTTCAAAAGGGAGACTTTCTGGTAACCTTCAAATGAGTGGTAGGCTGGTATTATGGAACTGAAACCCTTCAGCAGTGATAAATAAATAATGAAAATTGCATGGTACTCTGCCTTAAGAAGAGATTTGCTGCCGAAAGTATTTGAGGGCAAAATCTAGCCACTAGTCTTCCCCTTGGGAATTAAAACTCTTTTTTCATAGGAACTCTAATATGTAGAAGTCAAAGAACCCCACCTCCCTCCTTCAGCATCAGGAAACTGTTCTGTTCTGAAATTTCTTTCTTTTTCCCAACACAGCTTTATATACCAATCAATTGGGGGTCTGGAAGGGAAGACACTTAGATTCTCCTGTGCCTCTTTAGGATTTCAGATGCATTGAGATTTCACATTTTTTTGATCCATTGCTCCTCAGATGAAATACACCTAAAATAATGCTAAATAATGTCTGGCTATAACAATGAAACATTAACAACCCATTCTCAGAATATTTTTAAGGGGGAGTGGGGAGGGGATGCTAAAGTGCAACCTTTTCTAATGGAGATCTTGACTTCTATATCAAAGATGCTCAAAAGTAAGGCTGTCAGTCAGCTGCACAAGACTTATTTGTAAATCTCTTATGGCCTTGTTTTGCAGCTAACCAGCTATGCTGTAGCTGGAATGCCTCCTGATGTTTTAGAGCAACTAGATATAAATACGTACAATAGGTGCCCAAGACAGCAGAAGTTTTACAGACAACCAGCTGGGAAACTGTTTTGAAAACCATGGTGGGGAGGGGGAGTAGGTTTTCTTAGCTCTGCTGAAAAATGAGGATTACAGTGATGTGAGGAATAACCACTCTCTCTGACTCCAAGGTGTATCTCAAGATGCTAGTGAGGAAAAGAGTAAGCAGAGGTGTACTCTGTACCCTGGAAACCTACAAAAGGTACTTCCATTCCACCAGGGCAAACAAGAGATTAAGTGATGGCAGCACACCTTCAGAAAACTGGGCCAGGTAAAAATGCAGCTGAGCTCCAATGTGACCTGGTCACACTGACCTCCGCAGCCCCTGTTGGTTTACTACCTCCTCTATGCAGGGATTTATGACCAGTCTTTTGTGCCAGCAGAGTCCCACTGACACTCACATGATCTATTCAAGCAAGGAATCCCCACTGGGGCTACCACAGACATACACAGCACTTTGGATAACTAGAATCCAAACTAGGGCTAGATGCTAACTTCTTGGCTCAGTCTAGGACAAGACCTTCCTCCCTATATGCTAATAATACCGTTCGTGGAGTTCAGAATGAGAACCATCTTTTGCGCTTCATGTCTGACATCTTTGCTCCCAAGTAAAAGGGACTTTCTAACCTAAGTCTGTCAGCAACTAATGGGAAACTCAAGTCTCTGGTGAGAGCACATTCAAGCACATCCATTAGGGACAGTATCAGGTTAAAATGGTACTGGATCACTCAGTGATCACACCAGATCCTTTTATGATTCAGACTAGCAATTTGGAAAGCTTTACCATTAATAGCCAAGGAAATTCAATTGAGAGAAACCTACATCAGACTAGAATTATCACACTGCATCTTTCCAGTTTCACAGAAGGTAACAAATGTAAAGGGACAGAAGATTTTAGTCCCAGTAAGCTAGACCTGCCTGCCTGGCTAAAGTTCATAAAAAGAAATAAAGACTCATACTAATAAATGAAGGACCACAAAAACATGATTTCATCCAAAGGCTGGTTCAGTATTGAATCATACAAGCAACTGACACACTCAATAATCTCTAATTGTTTTGGCTACTTGGATTCTGAACCAGAGGTAAAAATATGAAACGAATACACTGAAAACGTTATCCCCTTTTTAAAATGCCATACTTGCTTCAAGTTTTCCAAAAAAGTGAACATAAGAGATTTTTTCCCCTTCAATCACACAAAAACAATGTTTTGGGAAGTGACAGTCATAGTATCTAAACAGCATTCCAACAATAATTAACCATAGTCAGTATGGATAAGCTTCTTAATGTAAATCTCTTCATCTAGCATAAGAATAAGGTACCAGCTACAAGTATGAACTCTGCTCATTTTCTTAAATAACATATATATAATTTTTAAGGCAATTAGAAGTCACAGCTGTGGTTTACTGCTACCTCTCACACAACACTAGCAAGCTTGACTGCTTGGGGTTCTTAAACACATACACAGGGATTAGACAATAAATCTCTGGTTGCTTTTTGATATCAGGGGCATAAAGAGGAAAGATTTGAGACAACTGAAATATATTATAAGACTATATATGATAAGAATCAGTCAATGCTTACTGATGCTACTAATAATCCATAACCTTTATAGGAAAGGCAATGTGGACAGAAAAGTTTGACGTCTCCTCTGAAGAATACATCTTACTGCTCCTTCTGTTCAGTGAGGCAGCAACAGCAGCAGATAACCTACCAATGGGGCATGGTTTAACCTCTTGATAGTCAGAAGTAATGTTTTGTTAAACCAATGGTAAGAAAGCAGGTGCTGACCTGGGTACATACCAAGCATGGAAAAAAAGAAGTGTTGTTTGGTCTGCTACAGGACTTTGATGAAGAGAACATCCACTGCTGTGATGAGACAAGGTTGTTTTGGTCTGCATTAGGAAATAGGATGCCAGCTTTCAAAGATTTTCCTGTCCCTGTGCTGGGGACAAAAGAATGAGTCATGGTATTGCTCTGCTCTAACCTCTCTGGTAGGCTGTCCTTCTGTTACAAGGAAATCAAGAAAGTCCAGTATTCATAACGTACCTGAGGGACATAGAAACAAGTTATCAGAATGAATTCTGCTATGTTAAGGGACTAACTTAGAGATCACGAAATTCTGCCAAAGAGAATGCCCTTGTGCTGGAAAGAAGCACTAAACTTTTCCCTTTTCGGTGTAACAAATTGTCTCACAAACAGGTAGCCCATCATTAAGCTTCATGAAAGCTTTCAAAATTACCACCCTGAAAAAGCAAATGTTCTGAAAAGGTTAACAAACCTGTTAATGATTTTTTTGAAACAGATGTACATTTGTGCCAAACTGGCATCACCTTAACAACAATATGTTGTTCTAATAATCACACGAATAAATGGACAGTTAAATGTTGAACTGGTCATTTGTGCATGCCCCAGCACTGCAACGTGAAATTGCAGTAATTGCATGACCTCATTAGACAGCCAAATATTTTTATTGTTTGGGAAAAACAAAGTTACTAAGCATTACAAACATTAGAATCCAATTAACACTATCAGGTGTATTGTTTTACAAGACAGATTTAAATCTCTCCATAAGAGCATGGCAACGACTGTTCTTCTAAATGTATTACTTACATTATACTCAGTAAAATATTTCGATTTAGTTTTACCAACTTAGGTATACTCCAGCACTAGCATTTAGCCTCATTGAGGTGAAAATGTAAAGTGGATTTTAAAAAAAAACTGCCAAAACACTTTAATGAAGTAAACTAAATAAGGCTATCTTTATCTAAGATTCCTATCGCAGTGATTCCACAAGAAAGCAAAAGCATGCAGAAGGTAGGTGACCTGATACAGTCAGATGTAAGAATCAGAAGGGGGTATCTTGGGTACATGTCCAGTAGTACAGAACAGGAAGAGTTGCGATTGTCACAAAACAAGACCCTTAATATAAGCACATCACCAGTGAATGCCACTGAAAAAGCACTGAATACATTTGAGCTGCCAGTTCAGAATGAGATAAATGCATTTTTCAACTGCTTTAATAGCCTAGTTTAAAACTTGTTTAGGTAGGGAAAAGTAAAGTAATTCTTAAAAGAAGCAGATATTATGGATATGCATTTATTTCACGAATCAGGTTTTGCAACTGGTGATTGGACCCCAGAATTCTCAGCTGAGGAAGTCAAGCATTTATTCAAACAATTTGAAAGCTACATCATTGCCAATAGCCTCACCAGTGAGGTAAACGAAAACTGTTCTAGGTGAGATGGGATTCTGAATTTCAGACTTAAGTAGTACATTTGATTTTACATATTTTCAGCAGTTTGGATACATAGCATTGTAGTTTCTTACCTGAAAGCTGCTACATATTGAATGTACATTCAAAGAGCTTTAAAGTCCACTGGAAAAAAAAAAGGAAAAGGAGAGAGAAAAATCAGACATATGCGGTCACTAATGTTCAGTATATTATATTAGAAAAGAGTTACACTAAATGGTGACAAGTGCCTTTAGCGGACAAATTCAGAGAGGTCTATTTCACCGAATGAAGCTCAGCAAAGGAGCTAGGTGCAACTAGCTGATATTCAACAGTCAAATGTCAACAAAGATCAAATTCACAAGAAAGGGTTATTTCTCCTAGGCATTCTTTGTACCACTCAAGAATCATTTCACAGCATTAATAGTACAATAGGAGCAGCTGCAGAAATACAGCATGTTTCTAATATGCATCCACTTTGTATAGTGCATTGTTACTCAAACCTTCAGAAGAATTAAAACGAGTCTACCTAATTTAATCATCTCTAGTAATACTGGAGTTGCATGCGTTGTTTTTGCCACACACATTGATACTCAGTCCAGACTTCCACCAGCTCTCTCATTTTGTTAAAAAATATGAATGTTACCTATACGTCAGTATCCGGCTTTCCTCTAAACCATACATGTCAACTGAGCATTAATGTGGGACTCCATTAGATTCACAGATACTATTCTAATACCAGTACTGATAAATCTTCCCTAAAATTGTACATATAAGTAAATATAGACATATGAAATATCAAATGGGAGTGAAGATCTGGAGTTGTATCAAGCAATTTATTTTTGTTAATATTCACCTTTACAAATAGTACCTATGTCAACTCCAAATCTTCAGTCCCATTTGATGTTATGTACAAATTAATTTATCACTTTAACACCTAACACTGATCATATCTTATAATATCTCTAAAAGATATAATCATAAAAGTGATCTGCATTTATGATCTATTAAATAGATGTGAATTTACAGACTTAGGGAAATAACAACAAGCAGCCTAGAAAACATTTTGTTGGCTGAAAACTAAGGACTGGCTTGACTAGATTTACTTTTATGAGTTAATACACTGCTTGAGAAGTCCTAGATTGACAGCTGTTGTAAGACAATAAATACAATTTGTCATTACCAGTGAGAGACAACAAACTTTGTATCAGCTCACTATGGCAGACCTTGAGACTCGTCTGAGCTTGTCTCAGCCTGAGTTGGTTTTTACTCATTGCAGCCATGTTAGCAACCGTCTAGTGGCCAAGTTACTGTTGCCTTGCTGTTTTAGCTCAGCTCTATGAGTGCCAAAAAAAAAAAAAAAAAAAAAAAAAATGTAGCTAGTCATCACATAGCAAACAACAGCCCTTAATGTTAATTGGGACTTGGGGAGGCTACTGTTTAATAGCAAAGGGGTGATGACAGGCAAACTTCAGCTGGGAAGTAACCAAGAAAGAGCAAACATGCCAACGGTGTTACTAAAAGTATTTAAATAACCCCAACTGGGCCCAAGACTTAAGAGGAAGAAAAACTCTCACCATCAACCACATCCTCCTCCCAGCAAACAAGTCAGGAGCTGACAATACAAGGTAACTCCCATTCTTCTTGAGTAAGACTGAAGTGTCATCCTAGGAGCCAAAAGACCATTGGAAGGTGAGCAGAACAGCAAAGGGACTGATATTACTGATGATTTTATAACACTTTTAACTGTATTATTAATGAGACTTGAGAGTTCTGTAATAATTAGCCAGTTCGGCCTGGCCTGTGAGTGCTAGTGACATTGTAATTGGAGCGTTAATAACAATCTAACAAATACAACAAGCTATTGTTAAGACTCTAATTAAACAAGCAATAAATTCTTGGCTTTGCATATATAGTGTGTTCCCTTTCCCCATAACTGGACTTGAGTGTAATAGAGTCTTGAATGAACTTCTCTTTATATCCACAGAAGTTATAATAACAGTCTGAGAAGCTTCCATGATTTACCCTGTCCAATAGCGTGCCTTATTATTATTCTGGAAAAATTGTCTCTGAAATTAAGATGGAAGTTTAGTTTCTTCCTTTTCTGCTGAGACTGCTTACGATGTTGTCTAAAAGGCTGGACAATTTTCTACAAACCATACATAAAACCATACTAATCACTCCAGTCTCTGCTGCCACCCAACCTGTTGGAAGTAACACACCCGTTTAACACTGCCTAGAAACACAGGAGTGAGATAAAACTAAAATACTCAGTTCCAAAGAGCAAAGGAATCATGTACTATCCACCTCCTGTAAGTAACAAAACCCAAGATCTTTTTAGAACATGTTATTCACTTTCAGCCTCGCACAGTGAGCCCTGAACTTGGAGATGATCAAGAATCAAAAGATACTTCATTAAATCACAAAAAATTGTCTGTATCCTGTTTTCTTGCAATCCTATTAGTCACAGCAAATCTTGTGCCTCAGCTGGATTCCAGGAAAATTCTATGCAACAGCAGTACCCCTTTTCAGAAGCTATTTCACTACCTTACCTAATAATGGCTCCATGAGTTCAGAAGACATTTTTTTCTTTTTTTTTACTCCAAGCAACAAATCTGCTAATCTTCCAAATCCTTATTAAAATCTGCATCTATCTACCTCTTACCAGTCTTGCACAGTACCACAGGGCTGCTCACAGGTTGAAGGACAAGTCTCGCAAGCCACTTATCCCCAGGAAGTCCTCATATATGTCTCAGACTGGAGCTCTTGAATGGCAGAAGGTTCATAAGAGTGGCATCACACCTAGAATGAGGAACAAATTTCGTTCTAATGGTAAACCCTGTGCTATGTTAAGTTTGAAACAGATCAAGCTATTTATATTCTTATCATTCATCACTGATCCTATTGGGATGTTCCTGCCCCTAAGAGCTCCAGCTCTACCATGCTAAGCATTGTATGAAGCCAAAGAGAGATGACTGCTCTCACAAAATACAAGTCAGTCTATGAGGAGTTCCTTATGCCCTTCATGCCTTTAGACAAACAAGGAATGTATACGGTTGGGCTCTAAGACACAAACTCAGTTTAGATGAGAAGTTTTCCAGAATGATCCCCTTCCTATTTATGTTCTGACATAACTACAAAAACCATCACCACCAACACAACTCCAGTTTTTAAGAAACCAGAGTTGTTTAAAAGCAAATTTCTAAACTAAGCCTGTGATACTCTCTCATCACCTAAACTGAGGCAAGCAGGCAGTCTGAACCGTCTTAAACCTAACACAGAGGCAGGTATTTCACCTACCTTTTAGAGATTTTTAAACTCTATAAAGTTAAGTTAATCCAGCAAATGAACAGAGAACAATATAACATAAATTAATATTATATAACAATACCGTTTAATTAATTTAAGGGTAAATAAGAACACAGAATATTTCCCTAAAACTTTTTTCCTAATTTGGTGCCTAAGCACTAGAAGGTAATTATTAAAAAACAGAAACAAAAATGCCAATCAGAAACACGAGACTGTTATTTTTATCACTGAGAATTCAGAAATGGGCAAAACTGTAATTCAGGTATGAGAAACCAGAGGGACTGTAAAAGTGAAATAGCATTCTGACAAGTGATATTGTATAGAATGAGTTCACATACAGGCAAAAGAAAACCCTTCCATGTTAGTAAGCTACAACAGTATGTATTCCAGCTGAAGCACGGGTGTTTCAGCTTTAAATTGGCAGACCTATTTGCCAAAACTGTTAAAGTTTTTGTTTGTTTTTCAAATGTGCTGTGAGGCTGGGTTGGAACCTATACCGTTCTTCAATTTATAGGTTACCTTTATTACCATGTTTGTGTGTACTTCCAGCTCTACCCCAAATAAAACCAGCCAGACTAGGCTAATGACATTAAAAAACTTTACAGAAGTATTGCTTGATTCAAACTCTGTACCTTGCAGCTCTTATATTCTCAGAATCTTTGAATACTGGTAAGTTTATGACGTTATCAAGTACGTACCTGAGGTAAAGTAATTCAGATTATCTATAACAGAATTAAGAACAGTAAGTTTGCAGAACTAATAGCTTTGTTTTCTGTTCAAGTCATACTACTATTTGTAATAACTAGCTGAAAACTGTTCCTATGGTATCATCTCAGCACAGCTGTAGAAACTACAGAGATTTGTAAATTGAAATAGAACTGGGAGATGGAGATTGCATAGCCAAGTTATTCTTTCAAGATTACTGCTTATAAACACCTGCACAAATCATAAGCCATCCTTCCAGAAACACATTTGCAACAGCAAGAAATATCAGTCTGCCCTCCTCTTTCTTTTCCTCTGATTACAGATGATGTGGTAACAAGCTTTTATACTTTTATACAGGAAGCATCTGGCCCAGTAATGGCCAGTAATGGCCAATACTGCAGCCTGTTTTTCCTGTAGTTGTTCCAGTTTTCATTTGCTTCTATCTCCTTCTCCTCTAGTTGTCTTCCTATGGAAACCATTTATCCTGCTTAGATGGCAATAGCTTGCTTACTATTAGACAGAGACACACTCACGTTGACTTCAAATTCCACACAAAACCTGACTTTCTGACTCACCCTATCTTCCTGTCCTCTAACAATAATTTAGATCTGAAAGAAAGTAATTTAATATGCTTGACTTTACGTAGAGTATCTGTCTTCTTGGAGCAAAATAATTTACCCTTCCATTAGAGAGCTAAAACCTATACCTCTTCAAATCTTTTTATTCAGACAGCCATACATGCACAAAACTTTCAAGGAAGACGAAATTTGCTGAACTGTATCAGACCACTGGTTCATAGAGTGTGCCATCTTGTCTGAGCCAGTGCTTCAGGGAAAAGCAAAACAAAATCCTCCTGATGCTCACCCCGTAGGCAATTACGCATTAATTGCTTGCCTCAGTGCTGGGAATTTTTTCCTGGCATTAAATCCTGTCTTACTGGCTAAGCAAAGCAAGGCCTAGAGAGCTGCTGCTCTTTAGAACACAGAAGTTGGCACTGCCTGAAGTTTATCTGCATGCACAAAAATGTCAGCCTCTTAAATGTTGTACTTTTTCATTTCCTGTGTACTTCATGCACATAGATATTCTTCATTTGTTTACAGAAGATCTGTTCTCTACCACTGGACAGAACTGCAAAAAGGCGTTCATACAACCTGTACTGCATCCTTTTTCAAAGGAAACTGTGTGGTTAGCCTTAAAAGACCATTTGCATAGTATAATAAATACCTGGGACAGGAGGCATTTCACATTTGCAATATCCAAGTTATCAAGTACCTAATTTTTGCTTTTGGTCATGCTCAAAATGCCTCAGTCCTGCTAAGTGACAGTTCAGTGACTTATCTCATTCCTATACGTTGCTAGTATTTACAAAATGGGTTTGAAATCTGCTAGTGATATGATATAAGGCATATTCTCAAAGCATGTGTCCAAACAGACCAGGAGGTACATAACATACAACTGGAAAAAAGAAATCGTATCAGCAGCCCTTGTATATAGCAGCTCAAATGTGAGATTACTCATCTGCAGCACAGAAGATTTTGCTCAAGTCCCTCCCTCAGTCCTGTGAAAGTTATTCTTTTTTACAATGAATTAAATATCCATCAAGTCAGTAAAAGAGCGCAGGTGACGTCATTCATTTTCTGAACTTCTTAGAGCAATCTCAGGAAGAAGAAGGCAAAGTGAAGTTCTGTCCTGGCCCACTGAGTACTTCATTGTTCTCTACTTTATAGCCAAATCTGCAGTATTATAGATAAGCACAAAATTAGTAAGTAAAAAGCCAGCTCCTCTTTCTCAGTGCAGTTTTGGAAGAGACAAATAACTTTTTTGAAACAGACACCTGCCTCCAGGAAGAAGTTTTAGGATATACTGGCAAATAAAGAACACTACCTGTATGCTAGCAAGCAACAGATTTTACAGTATGTCCTTCTACCTTTTTTAGCTCCTAGTTCAGTGGCTTCGACACCTCCATCCTCGCTTTCATCTCTCCCTAGATATTGTCTTGAAGCCTATAAACTCTCTTAGATCTGCATATAGTTAATAATTACAATCAATAAACACAACATCAGAGTAGCTAAGCCCTCTCTGTTGATCTAGCTTTTAATTCATATATGCATTTAAAAGATTTTAATTATCAATTTCAGTCTTAATATTAAATTTATATAATAAAGCATGTGTATTTTACAAAAAAATGATTTTTAAAATTTGTTAGGATAGTTTTTACAAGACTTTGGTGTTTCTCTGTGTCAAATAGTACACAGACTTTAACTCGTTCAAGCCACTGAGAATTAGAACTTATTAGAAGCAACCTTCCGTAATAAGCCAAAGTTGTGATGAAGTTTACAAAGAGATTATCTATTTAAAAACTTCATAATAAGCAAAGAAAGGAAAGCAAAGCAAACTACATGGCACTGTCCATTAGAGAGAAGCAAGGGGAAAAAAGCAAAATATCATGAAGCCCTACGACTTAGAAAAATAATGGAAAACCCAGAAAAGTAAAAACTGCTCTTTTTCCAGGGTACTTCATCTAGCACTGTCTTCTGAAACCAAACCTGACCTTTTCTTTCAAGTCTCCTTGATTGCAAAGAGAGCACAACTGTCTTAAGTGATTAAGTCTTCATATAAAACAGCAGTAGTCCCTCAGCTGCCCTGGTCCCAGCTTCCCTGAATAATCTGTTTTCTAGAATACTCTCTTTAACATTTTTTAGTTCAGTGAAGCTTCCTTTTTAATATATAAATGAATAAATGAATGAATGAATGAATGAATGAATGAATGAATGTTGGCCTTTTGAGCCCTGAACATCATAAACACAAGTCTGAAAGAGAAAGTATTAAGTGTATTTTTTTTTCCTTTTAATGTACTGTTGTTCATTAAGCTACAGTATCTTGAGTGACATGAAATATTAATAGTAATACAGCATAAACATATCCTAACTCCACCGGAAGAAGAGATCATCCAACACTCTTCATAAATATCAATAGAATCAAATTAGGATGTCCATCTAACTGAAGTTCATCATGCCTCTTTTCAAAAGGACATAAACATTTAAGCTTTTAAACAAAAAATACTTCTTGGTTTGAGTTGACAATTGTGTGTGACTTAAATCATAATGATTTGTAGACTTCACGGTTGCCATACCAGTTTAACCTAAATATGAAAGTGGCTCCAAGCAATAGGCCAAATACAGTGTCAACCTTTCCTTGATTTATCCTTCCTACTTTGGCAGTCACTCAGAGTTTGGGGCTCTCCTGAGCCACAGGTCACTTCCACACCCACTGTACATAATAGGTACTAATCACCTTTCTTCAGCTGTTTGTTGCCATTTTGTACTTTGGTCCCAGCACATCTCGCGATAACAAATTCTCTAACATAATTGCAAAGCTATAACCTGCTGCCTCGTAACATCAACGAGTGGCCTCTATTTATTGTTATAAATACTGAATAACTTTATAACTTTTTTCCCCATTCCTTTTCCCTTACAATTTTTGATTTTATAGACCTCAATTGTCTGGCAATTTGACAATGAAAGCAAAGGAGTATGCAAAACTATGAACTCAAATTTAATAAGGATTTTCTTGTAAATTTGATCCATATACAAGCTATGCTTTAGCTATTGCATCTCTCATAATTGCTTATGTTTTGGAGATGCCTGAGATATCCCCGTGTAATCCATTATTAGCTCTGTATATTCTAGAGAACAATTTGGTCCACAGTTTATAAGAAATAAAAATAGACAACAAGTGCTGTTTTGTTTTGCTCTACCAGCTGAGATATATGGCTAAAATGTTTATGTTTGTAAAAATTCATGACTAAATTCAGAATGAAAGCAGAGAAATGAGGACTGAATTCAACTCTGGATGACAGTAAGCAGTGCCAGGTTCAACTGGCAAATGTTGGTTGGCCAGGTTCAAATGTTTAAAGATACCAAGAATGACACAGAAAGGAAATGAAAAATGTTCAAAGAGAAAACACCACGGTTATGAATGCAATGGAACAAAAAGTACTGAAAGCAGAAGAAAGCCAAGGTGGATGAGCAAAGCAATATAAAAAGAAATCAAAGGTTTAGAAAGGCTCACAAGCTACACATGACATGCACAGAATACAGTGGAAAAGTCTGCAGAGCAACACTGAAAAATATCAGAAAAGTGAAAGTAAAAGAAAATTATGGAAGACAGATAAAAAATAGTGATGACTGGCCTGTTCTTAGGGTTCTACAAATACTGAAGTCCTAATAACGTGCTCCTTGCCATATGTTTGCTAGACTTTGCCTTCCACCTTCAAAAATATAGGTCTCACTACCAATGGACAGAGCAAGGGCAAGTTATCAAATAGGAAGTGTTAACACTTTGCTCCCCACTGCCAGGCTCTTCTCATCACAGTGCCCTCCATCTTCCACTAACCCTAGGACCAGAGCATGACTGGCACATACCTTTCCTCATCAGCTATGAGCTTCACACTTGTCAAACTTCTATTCTTTGGACATGGAAAGGAAGAAAAAAAGCTTCACTGTCAAAGGAGTAGGTTATTTTCTTTCCTCAGGGTCAACTGGATTTTCTGCATAGGCACTTGTTCCATAAGAGAGTTCATCCACTAGAAAATTATGTGGGAAACAGCCATTGGAAAATACTCTCCTAAAGCTGAAGAGAAGTTTGAGGTTTCCAGTTTCTAGTACTGTGCAGTATCAGCTTTGCTTATATGTCCTGTACAGAGAAGACTGCAGGATCTCAACACGCAGACTAGGAACAAGTTGCAAGAAGGAAGACTGACTTCAGTGCCCCCTAAAACATGGTGTCAAACAAGTGTTGTGGAAAGAATGTGCACTATTCAGTTTCTAGCCAGGTAACAGTGACAGAGTTGCTCCATATTTAAACCACATTTTATCTTTTCTGTTATGTTATGTACGCAAGGCAGCTACAAAGGTCCTAATTGTTAAAAGGATCCAAACTAAATTATAACCATAAATATATGCAGCATCAGCTAAAGAAAGGTGATGTAATGTCTCTACAGTTGTTATTTACAAAATACAACTGGTCAGAAGCTAAAAAAGATCAAATGTACATAAGTAATGTTTTTAGATGTTTCCAAATGTTCCTGTAAAGACGAACCTTTTTTTTCCCCTCTACAGATAGCTTCCTTCCAGCACTTCCCTGTATGTATAGCTTGCTTGTTATCATTTTAAAAAAGCAGCATGAGACTTTATTATTTCCATAGAAGGATTTCATAATAGAAAGGATATTGGATTGTTGCCTCTGTCTTGGTTCAGGTCCTAGCTTACCTGCAGGCTATCTATGTAACCTTCAGGGAAAACAAAACTTCAAAACCAGCTCTTAACTGCAAACAGAGTAGGTTTTCCTCACCTCAACAGAGTGTATAAAAACCTATCAGCAATGATAGAGTTGAACATTTAGAAGAGTAACTGTATTGTCTGAGGATCATTCAAAAAAATTTTCCCCTAAAACCAGCCTCTGGACTTGTTCCTTTATCTTATTTTACATCTTATGACACAAAAACCTACCCAACCTTTCAAAAACGTCAGTTGATCTGATGAAGACAAATGGGGGGGGGGGGGGAGGAGAATCAAACATTGCAGATGGATTTAACAGTTCATAAAATTAGACCAAGTTATGTCTGTAAGATATACCATTTAAAAAGTTTTAAAATCTTGCTGTTTCTTACTCAGCATTTGAAACAGTGGGCTAAAAAAGATGGGAGACTCAACTCCATGGTTAATAAAAAAAAATGCAGCTGTGTAAGGCACATCTCATTTTTCCAATTTCTGATTTAAGCTTATATTGCTGAAGTCAAATAACCATTTCTAATAAAAATGACATTGTTGAATACTATTTGCAGTGACCACTGATTAACTGCATAGATTGCTTCAGAAGTTCCGTGGGCACCAACTGTCTTTCTAGGCAAGGTAAGGGAAACAGTACCTCTTTTTTTAGTACAAGCTTCTATTAATAACAATTCTGTAGCTTAATTAGAAACCCTCATCTTTCAATGTTTTTAATAAGAGCTAGAAAAGAGCCTGTTTTGATATCAACTGTCCTTAGCAGCAACACTTCACAGCATGCAACATGAAAAGGTCAACCTGTCAGCCAGTACTATATAAAATATGAATGAAAGCGAGGGTAAGGAAAATCTTTTCTTGGGGCAAAATTATTCTATGAAAGCAAAGCGACAGTAAGAGTCATCAAGCTAGTATGAACCATGCATTTTTCAGCTATGAAAATAAGTATAGTTTCTGAAAGTCTGATCGTTAAACTAAAATTAAAGACAAAAATTCAGATAAAAATCAGATACTACTTTATTCAGCAGTCAGTTATTTTGGTCATAATTATTCACATGGTATTAGCATTATGATTTAGAAAATATATTTCAGAAGAGGATTTTAATTAACTGCTTTAAAACACTAAGCACATTGACATAATAGTTACATATTTCTGTCATGTTATACTTTCATTCTATCAATATACCCTGCTGCAAAAGAGTTAATTTTTTGTTTTCAGCATCATGTATCATCAGCTACATGATTAACGACTCACCACAGACCTATACATGGGGAGGTTAACACACTGGTTTGCCTTTGCAAACTTTTCACACCCTTTATTACTTTTCTGTGGACAGCTTCATAAAACGGTGGAAAAGCTATTCCAAAGGACTGTATCAAGGAAATAACATAGCTCTATGTGCTTGCTCCAGGCATGAAATTTTTAATGGGTTATGTGAAATAACAGAGAAGCAACTCCCGTCTGCAGACAAGGTCTAAAATATTTTTGTTTCAAGGATAACTGCTTGTTTGTTTAGAATTTCTGGTCCTGAAAGCTACATTAAGCCCTTCATATTGAGTGCTGAATCTCCCTAGAATCTAAATCATCCAATTACTAGCTCCCCAAGGAGACAGTTTGCAGAAAGTTTTGCATGTCATCCCGAAACCTCAGTAATATCAAAACAAGAGAGTTTTGCTGAGATGATTCTGTGTCTGATTGCCTTTCTAATACCTTTTAAAACAGACTTTGCTTTCGCTAGGACTGCTGCCAAACTAGTGGAAGTTTGGGGCACACCTAATAGAAACAGCAGCATGCACAAGTGTGCCTTTTCATAGAGGTCATGAGAAATTTGATTCCTTTTAATACACACTGTCATTATCCTCAAAATAGCATTAGGAATTTTTTCCTATTAAAAAAAAAGTTAAAAAAAAGTTTATTTTTAAGAATTAACTTACTGTACACTCCCTGATTAAATCTCTTCTCTGTGACTCATTCTGCTTACTGCTCCTCTTATACCACCACTAGTTTATCATTTTCTGCTAAAATACAGATCCTTCATTGTCAGCAAAATAATCTGGCCAGCTACAGAAAAATGTTAAGCTCTGATAGCTTGCTTCTCTACAGATAAACTGCACAGTCACCAGCAACACCACCAGACATGGTTTTACACACTATCTTTAAGCAAATTGGTGAGATATGCACTGGACAAGCAGACTATAAGGTGGGTGCAAAACTGGCTGGTCAGCAGGGCTTCAAAGGATTGTGATCAGCTATATGAAGCCCAACTGGCACCCAGTTAGCAGTGGCATCCCCCAGCATTCAATAGGAGCACCAGTACTGTTTAGCATCTCTATTAATGACCTCGACAATGAGACAGAGCGTACCCTCAGCAAGTTTGTGGATGATATCAAACTGGGGGAACCTGTCAACCCACCAGAAGATAAAAGCTGCTATTCAGAGGGATCGCAACAGGCTAGAGAAACGGTCTTACAAAGACTTCGAAGTTCAACAAAAGCAAATGCAAAGTGCTGTATCTGGGACAGAAAAACCCCATGCAACTCTAAAGGCTGGTGGCCAACTGGCTAGAAAGCAGCTTTGCAGGAAAGTGGAGTGCTGGCCAACAAAAAATTGAATGTGAATCAACAGCATGCCCTTGCGGCAAGGAAAGCCAACAGCACCCTGGGCTGTATTGAGTGCTCCCGGCAGGTGGAGAACAATTACTCCCCTCTGTTCAGCACTTGTGAGACCACAGGTGCAGTACAGTGCCCAGTCTGGGGCTTCCCAGTACAGGAAAAACATTCACATGCTGGAGCAAATCCAGTGGAGGGCCACCAGTTAGGAGGCCAGGGCACATGCTGTACCTCTAAGCTGAGGGGCTGACAGATGGTTTTATGAAGAGATGGCTGAAGGGAGACCTTTAGTACTGTCTTCAGCTACCTAATGGGAGGGAATAGAGAAGATGGGGCCAGACTCTTCTCAGATATGCACAGTGATAGGATAAAAGACAATGGACCCAAACCACTACAAAGGAAATTAGGCTTAAGCAAAGCTTTTTTCACCATGAGGGAGGTCAAATACCAGCAAAGTTGCCCAGGGAGCTGGGAACCTCCAACCCTGGAGGCGTTTGGAGTCAGAGTGGACAGATCTTGAGCATCCTGTTGCAGCTGGTACTGCTTTACTGGTTTGAGTGGACTAAATGACTTCTAACAGACCCTCCCCACCTTCAGACCTTCATTGGAGATCTCTGTGCTTAGTCAGAAGTCTTAAGTAGCCCTATTAAAAAGGAAACGATGGAACAATCACAGGGATGAACATGACATACAAACATACCTATCTAGATAACAAGGGTTTTCAATTAAGTTCTCATGATCAGCTGAATGGATCAAACAGCATTTTGCTTGCTTTTTTACCACCTAAATAAACTCTTTCACACTGTAAAAACTGTGATACTAAAAATCGTGTTAAAATAATATGATTTCAAATGATTTAAAGCCACCCACATCTTTTAATGGATCCAGGTCCTCTAGTAACTTTTCAACAATGTTTAAAGTATCTTGACTTTGTTCAACGTATCTCCTGTTCTCTGCCCCAAATATTCTAAATAAGTAAGTTGTATGGTTCTGTATTTTAATTTTTCATCTAGAAAACTGGTTTCACTTGCAGAAGAATACTTTTTCAAACTTCAACTTTGATCGGCTATATGGAAGTCCAGCTAACCTCCTTCTTCATGTGCACTACAACCAATACAGTAAGCATGAAAAATGTCAACTACTGTTAACACTTAGAGTGGCAAAATTTTAATGATGCTGTTTGATGCCCTCTATGTCTGTAAACTTAATTTAACTGATAACTCTTATGGAGCACTAATTTCAGAGTGCTTTAGACAAATGATAAGGCCCTTTTAAAATAACAAATATACAGGCACAAAGAGCTGTGTAATTTTCCTTTCACTGTAGTCCTTATTGAAATAATCCTGCATTACTCTCTTGGCTGGTGCAAGTTTGCAACTTGAGATTGTTATTAACATCTCCATCCATCAATTTGGCAGAATGGACACAGTTTCATTCACTTGCATGACAGCTTCAGATGTTGGTTTTCAATTTATGGCCTAGACTGTCTCTGCCATGTTTTGCCCAACCACAACTAGCCAAACCCAGTTGACTGGGTTCACACTGTAGACTTCCAAATTCCTGCTTTACACAGTCTGCGCTTGGTGTCTGTTAGAACAAACATTTTTTAAATGGCAGAAGTAAGGAGAAGTTGCATTTTACTCTTTCTGGCACAGACTAGCTGGCAACACAACTCATTCATCTTAGTAATCTTTTTATTAGGAATCTACAGATGACATGAGAAGCCTGCAGTATCTGAAAGAGCTGCACTGAAAGTGCCTATGCTTGTTTACGTAAGATCTCCACATACACATGCTATTGTTTGTCACATAAGCGTGCTGAATTACTTATGCTATGTGCGCTTATGGCACATAATATTGCTTATGTTCAGAAAGGCGTGTGTCATAAGAAATGAGAATATGCAGTCTTTAAAAATATACGTCTTTGAAAATAAACGATGTGGGTCCAAAAATTCACGTCTTAATCATGTAATTCAGAAAGAGCTGAAGTAGAATACAAACATTTGGCTATGTCCTTTCACATATTTGTCTAGATTTCACTTATATCTACTCTCAACTCTGAATTTCTAGAGTTTATAATTATTTTTATATTTAATTACATTTTTATAATTATTTTCTAACTTGGCACAAAGACAGTCATAAACAATTTGTGTCTTATTAAAATGTATTCTTAAATCCACTCCACTTAAAGGTGCATACATGTGGGAAAGGAATTTTCCTGGGGAGATTTACAAAGCACTCTGTTTGAAAATTATCCAGTCATACAAATGCAACAGGACAAAATATCATAAATCGACTTTACCATTTCAAACACATAAAAGCTATTCCCTCAACTGTTACACAATTCCAGTAATGATAACATTCAGAACTGATATGGAAATAACATAGAAAGGAACTGGAAGAAAAAATGTTCATTTCACTTTACTCAGATAATCAGCAGCTGAAACTACCTAGCAAAAGAAAAAATTAAATCTAGTTCTATGTTCTCTAAGTAAGTTAGAGCCTGTAAATGGAGACATTTACATAAAAATACACACTGTTTGGTAGTTTTGGAATATCCTCTGAGATTCCTCTTCATTTCTTAACTTTATCTTTCAGCAAAATTAAAAAGAACAAACAAAAGTGACCTTTCGGAGGAAGAAAAGATGTGGTTGGTCTTTAAGAAAACATTTCATTCCACCTGTATAATAACCTACTGGGAAAAATGTGAGCTTTTAGCAAAATGTCACTGCGCTGTTACAGTTGTCCTACCACTGTGATAAGTAACAGGCAACTCAGAGACTGCTGTAGTTCACCCTGCACTAGGGTCATTGACCACTTATGACTGCAGGGATCAATTTGAATAATGGTGGCAGAAAATGTTGAGGTAGCTGTATGAATAAGTATTTGTCATTTCATGAGCAGCAAAAAAGTTTGAAAATACACTGACTCTGAATTAGGAGAATTAAAAGAAACAATATCATTTCTGCTTTTGATTCAACATTCAGTCTGAAATTCAATCTTCAAAAAATATGAGGTTAAAGATAGCTGACATTTAAAAATAAATGTTATGCACATACACATCCTCTGTAATCAAAACACACTAAGCATCGCTGGTTTTCTTTAAATCTGTTTGTTATTCACTTCATTCAAGAGTTCTATACTCATTAGATAACCAAACACCTGGGGAAATACATTTTGTTTCATGAAAAAATATATTGTTAATTGGGAACACACAAGTTTTATTACAGAAATAAAGTGTTTGTTTAATTTTTGCAAATACATACATACATTTCACCCATCTCTCACAACTATGTTACTGCTGTCACTGCTGGTATTAGCATTCTTTGGATAAATACAGTATACTGTCCCAAGAATAGCTGTCACTGCTACTGTGAAAATTATGTCCAATATAGCACCTAAAACATTGAAAATGTATTTGAAGGTTTTTAAGATGCTCTGCTGTTGATGTCTGCAGAAAGGGAAGAAAGCTAAAAATAGCACAGAAAATTTTATATCCACTTCTGTGGATTTTCAGTGGAATGTGGTTCTTTCACTTTCACGTGGGTTACTGAAAACACATAACATAGGGAATGAAAAGTGTTTTTTACTCCTGGCTACATTAACTATCCACTCAGCTTTAACTTGTCGAATACTCAATGAAATCTTGGGCAAGGTCAATTCAGCAATACATTAAAGGATTTCAGAAATTTTTATTACAGTCACAACAGTGTTGTTTTTACTACTTTTCCATTTCTTCCCAAGAAATATATCCTTAGTAAGCACGAATGTTTTCATCTGAAGGAAAATTATTAGAAATTATACGTTATACTTGAAGAAGTTCCCACTAGTAGAAAGAGAATAAAGAAAGAAGACTCTGAGGTTCCCATATTCAATGTAAAATACCAGCTCCTGCTTTCCCCAAAGCTCTGATATAATTTCTCCTTAAATTAAAAAAAAATAAATTCAGATAAAAGCCACTCACATATATTTTAATGCTAATTATTATTATTTTCTATGTTAGATATTCATCATCACGATGCTTTTTGGAAGTGAATTACAAAGGCACATGCACCAATCTTCCCAAAACCTGAATTCAAGTGTTTGCACATGCATCCACTTAAGAAGCCAATGTAATGCCGCATGTCCCAGGATCAATAAGAACTAACCACCAAAATTTGATGATGCATATTAGAATCAAAGGTTATCAACCTAGTATCAACTTTAAAAAGTCACTAAATATTTTTTACTCTAGAGGTAACTTAGCTAATGAATTTTGCTAATAGATTTTTTTGGTGAACAAATAGCCTTTCCTGACAAATTGCTTATAAATTGTTCTAATTTACTGCTGATACATTGTGGGTATAAACATTATATTTTTCATAGACTCATCCAGGAAGAATTCCACTCAGTTTGAAACAGAATACATTCTTGGATTTGGTCAAAAAATTAAAAATTATCTATTAAAACACCACGATGGCAGAATTTTCAGTAAATCAATTGTAAGAACTACTCTTTGACAATTCTGAAGTTTATGACCATCTTAATGTTTTACAAATTAATTTCAGTTTTTCACATTCAACAAACAGTTGAAGTGAGGGGGAGCTGAAAGAAAACATCAGTAATCAGTTAAAAAAAAAAAAAAAGTAAATCAGTAGATTTCAGCCAAGTCCATCTGTGCCTTGCATGATGGACAATACATGTTTTGAATTCTGATCCTCCCATTTCACTACAGCAAGGCATGTCATGCTAAACCTATTCCAGAATGGTAAGTGTATACATACTTTCTTCCAAATATGGAGCAGATGGTATCTGGATGTCTAGGATGAGTAGGTCATGATGAAAGGTTTCCCCTTTGGTACAATAAATCAGTGGCTAAAGTATTCAGAGACTTCTAATTCGTAACATCTTCCAAAGGAGCATTTCATTAACCCCAAATTCCTCTGAGATATGGAGCTAACATTTGAATTATCTCAACTTTTTCCTTCATTAGCTTCATTCAGTGTCATTCAGGGCTACGGCTACAGTCTAGCTTTTCACGTTGCTCTTGTCTGGAAAGAGGAACTGAGACATGACCTTAGTGGTCTGTAATCAATTTGGCAGGCCCTAAGGCAGGGAAAGCTGAATGAAACAGGAATCATTTCTTCATTTTTGGTCCTCATGTGATGATGATCACTTCTCTCAGTAGTATGGTATCAGACAAGTCCTAAGGCCATGTAAGTATTTTGAGAATAGATGAAATAAAAACAAAGGGTGGTAGGGATGAGCATGGATTTATCATCTACCACGTACCACACCACATAGTCATCACAAGTATTGCTCAGAACCAACAGATACGGTAGATTCCTGATCAGATCTCTAAGGCTGAGCATACCTGGTTATCAGCTAGCTTTGGTGAAGTTGTAGATACCCTGCAGCTGAATGGCAGAGGGCAAGGTGTCTGTTTGACACCTTTTGCTGAATCACTTGAGAGGTTATCACATATTCTGACTTTGGCACACTTGCTGCTGAAGCTGTTTCACTTTACACACTTCCACAGAAGTGTGGTTAACTTACCTACAGGGTAGCAAGATTACAGGCATGGGAGAACTAAATTAAGCGATGGTCCAGAGAGCATTCATTCCCATAAATGATATGATACTTTATATAAAAAATACATGTTAAAAAAAATCATGTGAACACCCCAGACCTCAGAATAGTCAGAGACAGCCAAACCGGCCTTAAGTACACTGTATTATGAAGCAGAAGCATCAGGGCCAGGTAGTGCACACCTTCACAAGAGCTAATTTATCCCTCTTTCTAGAGTAAATGAAGCCACACAGAGCTCCATGCTAACAGAAAATACATGTTCCTTTGACTGAAAGTCAAACCCCAAATTGTACTAGTGGAAGAACTAGACATGCAGCATTTGATTAACCTTCAGTGGCCTGAGGAGATTAAAAAGTTCCCAAAATACAAAGCAAAAGACTCATTTTTATGGAATGAATTTTAAAAAAGCCAGGAATTTCTAGATTGCACAGGAAAAAACCCATAGATGCAATTTTAGATCCTTCTTTGAAAATCTGGCTTAAAAAGAAAGGAAATATTACCATCTCCCCCTCTTCTTCCTCCTTCTTTTTCCTATTTCACAGATGTAAACTACAGTCATAGGTCTCTTTCTGATTTGATTAGGAGTATATCCTATTTCAATTACTTTTTGAAATCAGAGTCAGGAAAGACCCTTTTTGACTTCAGCTCTCCTTAGCAATGACATTTCACACACAGAACTTGAAAAGGCTTGGAGCTCTGCCAGTAAGGTACAAAAAGATTATGGAACTGAGGGTTGGGGAAATGTTTTGCTTTTAGTGAAAAGCAAGCAAGTTTTTCTGCTGATCTGAGAAATACGTATACTGAAATTGCACCTATGTAGGCCCAGCAAAATTTTGAGAAAAGTGGGATCAAGTTGAAGAAGAATCTACTTAAACAGAGTTAGCTAAATCCCAGCAAATAAACTGCTAAGGCCATCAGCTGGGGGGGGGGAACCCATCCAAAACCCAGAAAACTAAAGTTTAGAGAAACAATTAATTGTTTAACCTATTGTAATGACACACTAAGAGGAAAAACACACATTTTAATGTCATCTCAGGGTACAAAAGACATCTGTGAGTGCACTTTCATGTTCCACTTAATGCTCTTTCACTGTAGGCTAGTAGTTATTTGTTTTCTTCAGTGAATTGGTTGATCACTGGATAAGCAAGCTGATCCACTCCCCCCTTACATCCACAGGGCGTTTGATCTAATGGGGAAGGACTGCTGAAATGAACCCAGAGCCTTCATTTTGGCAGCAGATCAGTTAGCTTGAACTAAGTATAATGTCAACTGCCTCCACCTTTTCTTTTATTTGAGGTTTACTTATTATCTTTTCCCCTGTATCTTTATTTCCTACATTTAAACTTTCAACATATCTTAACAATGTTGCCACTTTAAAAAGAACTGGAAGTCCTTTATTATGAGAACAGCTAAAGGCTTTAACACCACGCTGTCTACACCTGCACTGAGAGACTTGAATACTGTGAACTTAAAATGTTCAGGGTATCCGGCAGCTCAAATAATCAAATTGCCCTCATTGCTATCAACTGTGGGGTTCAAAAATAGCCATGGTGGAAAATTTTCATGAATTTTTCCCAATACAGATGAGGTTAGGTACCTACTGCAAAGAACTTATAAAATACACAAATGTAAGGACACTTCTGCCTTGATACTGCTTTTATGAGTTGCAATAAGATAAAATGGTACAAATGTTACTCCATCAGTATCATGCAAATAATATAGTACCCTGTATTTGCTTGGCACTTTTTAGTCACGTGTAATAAGTGAATATCAATTTCAGTCCATTTAAGACCTCTGAAATGATCTTTGTTCAAGGCTAAGAGGTTGACTCTGTATTCTTCTAGGTATAGACTGAAAGGCAGATCATACCCCTGGAAATAAGGAATAGATCAGTGACAAGTTTTCTGAGTTGCTAGGATTGTGATTTCTTTTCTATGGCACTTACGATAAATCCTACCACCAGAACTATCAAAATTGATCCACTTACCATATTATATTTTCAAAATAACTAGCATCAAAATACTGAACATTTACAGTTGCATTTTGGAAAGTCTCAGAAGAGAAATCATGTGGATAAAGACTTCATTAAACAGGAGAAGAAAATGAAACATACTCAATTTCTCTTCAGTTTTCCATAAAATTTTCATGGGACTGTTCATCTAAACCACCATTCAGGTGGCTGAAGTATTTATGTATATGCAATGTATGTCTGTTAAGCCACATGAAGAGGTATTTTAAAAGGAAAACTCTATGAAGAGTTTGGGTATAGAGTAAAACGGTTATACACTGCTTTTCACTGGTAGCTTTCAAAACCCTTTTGGAAGTGAATTGGCATCACTATTCCCACTCGCTGGTAGACACATAAAGGTGAAATATTTTCCCAAGCTCACGCACTAGATAGAAACAAAGCCTTGATATCCTTAATCTCAGTTCAGTCCACTCAATTTTTCCAATGACACAATGCATAATTCAACACAACTAAATCATAACTTTTGTGTAATCCTCAGAGTGCCAACAGCCACATAATTACATTAGAATGATAGTGTTCAACTAGAAAGGAAAGTTCATAACCTGCAGAAATACTTGAAATTGGAAACAAAAAAAGTTTTACAAGCAGAAACATCTTCCCAAGATGTAGGCTGCAGTCAAAACTCTGCAAGTACAGCTCCATTCTGTGCATGACAATGGGTTTCTCATGCCAGCTCCCACTCCTATTTTAAAGGGGAGAGCCAAACTAATTAAACAGGTAACTCACTGCTTAGAAGACTCACTGCAGAAAGAAGTTCTTTGTTTATAGTTAAGCAAGAGCATCCAAGGAAAAAGCCCTGAGAAGATGCCTTACAGGCTACCTCTGGCAACATCTCCATTAGCAGGTAGTGCAGTAGAGATCAGAAGAGCTGGTGGGGAAGATCCAAAGTCCACATTACACACATTTCAAGGGGCTTTTCTTCTGACTAGCTATGGTCTGGTTCCAAGGATTGAATGCCCATTAGCAGTACTAGCACATTACACATGCTCCTGAAGCACAGGTGTGATTCAGTTTCATCTGAAAGGAATATAACCTGAGTGTTCCAAGACTGACCCAACAGTGTGAACCAAAGCATGGTAAATGGGTATGACTGGCAGATTAGCTTCAAAAATGCATATCTGAGCTGAACTAAAAAGCTAGCATAGACTTACACTGGAGAATATGCTGCAACAGCCTGGCACAGAAACAATCTTGCATAAAATGTCTATTGTTTCTTGAGATTTAACAGGAAGTTAATAGCTGATCAGAATTAAAACCATTTCAAATCTGTGAAAAAAGCCCTACCAGGGTCCTTATCATATAACATTTTTTGCTATTTTTTTAATTATTATCTCAGAACATTTTAAGTCTAAATAACAGCAGATGAGGAAATAAAAGTTGTAACTCAAACACAGTGGAATCTAACTCACAGTGAAAGTTCTAACTCAAACACATGGGAATCCCCACAGCTTCCAAGCTATGGAATGAGATCAGAAAAACCTGTGCTCAGTTCTGTACAATACATCTAAGTCATTTATTTGCACATCATTCGGCTGCTAAAACTGTAATACCTTTTTCCACTAGGACAGGGGCCTGATTCTTGACTTACACTGATACATGTTAACAGTGCCGCCCAGAGGTTCTGGATGGTTTATGGTTAGTTGATTAAAAAAAAAAACAATCTTTAAAAGTATTAATAAATAGCAGCAAAAGGAAACAAGAACTTTCAAATTTCCTATGGCCATTTAAATGTGTAATTGTATGTGTAAATCAATGACCTGAAAAAAAAATATATATATGCTGTATAGTGATATGTTTCAAAGTAAATATATTAAAAACATTCATGTTATGCAGCATCTATTTGTTTTAAAGAAAAAGTGACCAAAGCTGAGGAATTGGGCAATGTTTTAAATTATTATTCAAATCTAATGGAGAAGAAAGATTTGTTTGATTGCTTCATGTTTTTATCTTCTTCTGATTTAAAATATAGCAACTTTGCTTTAGATGAAAGTATATTATTTATTTGAACAGACACCTAGTCACTAAGCTGATATACAGCAGACTATCACAAATGGTGCAGAGAACAGATCTTTAATTACATACATGGACCTATCATTTGAGTATGACTGCTGTTTTCAAACCCTTACATACTGTGGACTAATAGCATACCACATATGCCCTTCCATCACATCACTTCCCTCTGGCAATCATACCCGTTGCTTACACAGAAGTTAAACAATGTACTTTTACTCACTGTAATTCAATGTAGCTGCTGGAAGCAAGACCACGTTGCCATCAGTCTGTATTTCATAGATCAGTGTTGCCCAGTAGTTTAAAATGTATTCTCATTAGAGACAAAAAGACTCTCACATCTTTTTGCAAACAGGAAATTAAAAAAAGAAAAACAACTCTTGACTATTTTCCATCTTTTTAACACTTACTTTTTTAAATATTAAAAGATTTACTATGCATGATAATGGGAGTAAAATTCAAGTCTATCATAACTGCAAGCCTGCATGCTGATATATAATCTCCAGTCTGATAGTATGAAAAACATTATTATGATGTTTTTAACCATCCCTAAATGATCACCTTTATTCTCTTTTTCATCTATCCTCAACAATATAGAGAAAGCTACTAATAGGGAGAATGTCTGTCTTATACATGTATAAGAGTAGTTAAATTTTAAACTAATAAGAACTGTATCTGCCTTTGCCCCCAAAATATATTTAGCTTTTGCATAATATATAAGCCCTTATGTATAGCTCTGCTTGGAACATGGCTCCCTAACATAAAATTCCACCCGAGTCTAAGTCTTTCTAACTTTACAATGAAAGGAAGGTATCTATAGTGGTAGAACGAAGTGGAAAGGTGTTTTCCTAACATCATAAAAATGTTTAAAATTAAACAAATATATGTGGTAGTATTCTGTCTTTGCTTGTGGGCTTCCTCCCCCCCCCCCCTTTCCCTTTGTAACACTGGCCGCAGCTCAGTTCCTAAGAGCAGGGATTAACCTAACAAATTCTAGCACTGTTAGAGCAACCTACAGCACCAGTGATGTTGGACTCCTTCCCACCCTCCTCCTGTGACACAGTACAAGTGTAATTTGCAGTCACTTCCCAGAAGCTCTCCATCCTTTACAGAGTGCTTTTGTGTATGCCTCTGCGGAACCTAATGAAGGGTCCCATCGACCCTTCTGAAATAAAAGTTTATTATGTGAGGGCTCAGAACCATGGAGATCTAGTTTCCATTATCTTCCAGTTTCTTTCACACCTATATTCCAGATGACTAATAAAAATGCATCTAGCCATGATTATGTAATTGCAGATGATACTTTGCACACCAGGATGTAAAGAAATATGGGGCAATAAGGTCACATTATTGATGAATATGTAACAGTGAGCCAAACTGCTGCCCGCTGAGCCATGAAAACAGACTGTGTGTGGTTTCTTAGTCCACAGCAAATACAAGTTAATCTAATTTAACCTAGTTTAGGCTTTTTTATACCACCACATTTTAGTATCATATGCTTTTACTACAGTACTTTCAGATATCCCTGAGTTAAACCCTCTTTTTACTCTATGTTTATCTAAAATACCAACACTCACTGTGGAGTCTTAGAGCACATCAGCACATAGGGTATCACTAAAGATTCTTCAGGCATAAAGGCCGAGTAACCACATAAGACATAATCATTCAGAACAGAGACAAGTTATTTAAAACTGAAACTGAGGTTTCACTCAAGAGCTTTGATCCTCCATAGGCAAATGTCATGAATGCTCATTTAGTCCTTGTGGGTTTTTTTCTTTTTTTTTTTGGTCCTCCCTCCACCGCCAATTCGTGAAAAGCCTTCTACAGTATGAGTATATACAAGTTGCTTCCCATGTTCTGATTCATCTTTTATAATATTCTAAGCCTATACAACTTCCTTCCACTAAAAATGAGTATATAATATAACCATCAGACCACTGACAGCCACACAATATGCCACTGTGTGCAGCAGACTCCTGTCCTGTTTGAGAGAAGTAATTTTTATTTTTCTTTTCCTCATGTGTTGTGATATAACAGGTTCTATTGTCCACAACTAAGCCTCATATAATCTGGAAAGAAATGCATCTGCCTTGTGTCTTGTAAACATAGTTTAAAATGGCAAGTTTCTAGGTCTACCCATGCTCAAAGGTGCTTATCTTCTAAATTTTAACTTTTATTTGTTTGGTAAAAAATGTTAGCACAAGTAAATTTCCCCTTGAACAGTGTCTGTCATAGAGGAAGAAAGGGCGGTGTTTACCATCAGCCACCAAATTATAATCTCTACTCTGTAATCTTATTTGCACAGGCTAAAGGGTCTTTTCAAACTGCATGGAAAAAGTCTACAGTCGTGCACCCAACCTAAATGAGGCACTGGTCAATGTCATGATCTAATGGTCTTGAGCCACTGGAGAAAAATAAGTTCAAGGGTCTTCGCTCTTTTGTACTAAAAATGTACAACGGCATTTACATCAGATTATATATGTGCATTTATAAATAGATTGCCCTATAGGCTCCTACTAGTGGCACATCAGAGAGTGGCTGAAAATAACGTGTATAGTGTATATATTACGAACACATTTCTATATCCATTTAATACTGTGTCTAGCAATAAAATACTTCGCATGTCATGTGTGGAAGTGGCCAAGAGGAGTCTCTTATTAAATGTCATCAAATTTAAGGAACACACCAGCATTTTGAGAGGAGCCTTATAAAGCTAGAACTCTGTATTTCAGCTTGCTGTGAAGTTATTTAATATTTTCAGTGTCACATCTAATACTCCTGATCAATAATGCAATACACGGTACACTAAAATTTTTGTGAGTGGAAAGATGTTTTTGTATGCATTAGCTTATCTACTGAAGTTATCATAATAAGAAACTCTCCTGTTAACCTGTCTTTGGATTTATGCTTCTTTTTTCTGCCTTTGATCAAAACTATGATAATTTTTTATAAGATAAAATGGAAAGAGATGCTGGAAGAATAGGTCATCTGAATGCAAATGAGCTTTCTTCTAACTCTCAGGGTTTATCTTTTTATTACTATCTCAGAAAGCAGGACAGTCTGGTTAGAGCCTAGGGCTAAATCAGAAATGACTTGACAATCCACTGATAACAAAGTATTTTCAGAATATATTCTCTGCTCTAAGCTCCAGTGACTAAGGCTGAATCATAAATTGTACAAGTCAATCAGCCTAGGATTTGGTTTCTACTTAAAAAAATTTAAGGGCACTTTATTGCCTGAAAATGAACTTGCATCTGAAACATCTATGACACAAGAAAGTTTAAATTAAATTGGGATTTTCATTATTAGATTTTGTTTGCTTGCTTGTTTTTAATACTTTGAGATCCAGCATAGCAGCTCTATTTCAGTCTTAATAGCTCAGTTTCCTAAAAGTGACAACATCTATTTAGGTTGTCTGAAGAAATGTAGGTTAAGAGCTAAACAGATATGTTATACATCAAAAAAATGTGGAGGTGGGAGGGTGAGGGGACACCAATGACTTTCAGCACCCTTTCCATCTTTGCTGTTTTGAACAGAAGATTGTACCTATGTAGAAGAATTACATCAGTGGAAAATTTCAGTCAGGTTTCATTGTTAGAGCGGGAAAATACAAAAGCACTTAAGTGACAGATAAGTGATCATTTCATTTATATCTGTCCAGCATGTCTCACAGTGAATCCTCACCCTTTGTAGGGACATATTTCACTACTGTAATATCAATGACTACGGTTGAACACTAGGGCAGATTCTCACTCTGACCGCTTGTGCTCCAAGCTCTGCCTTAGTAAGATACCTGGCATGTAGTCCAAGATAGATTCTGGCCAGCAGAAAGACTTTATTTAATTTTTTTTTTTTCCTCCTTATGTGAGCACCTGGAAGGGGTCTCAGAGAAGACTTGCAATGTCAATCCAAAACCTAAAGGAACATACAGACTAGGCACCAGAAGTAGTTTACAGAGCTGCAGGTCTAACACCTTTGAAGCCTACGCCACCTTAGTAACTGTTTTATTTAAAATGTATTCTACATTCATGGTTAACTGTTAGTGGTAGATCTAATACCTTTTGCTACAACACCTAAGAGTGCTTAAATAGCAATTTTAATTACAAAAAGTAACAATCTTACAGTTAATTTTAAAACAGTACCTGGGCCTGTATTTTTTCCAAAGCCTGACCAATTTTTAATTACAAAAGCAAGAGAAATAACTACATTTCACATATATCATCAGTGCTATACATTTCCTGGGATTTCTGTATTTTTCTTATTTAAGGGTTGGGATAATGAAGAGTATTTGAAATGCGATTTCAAGGCAGGTGGTAGTTAAAATATGGGAAGAAGTGTCTTATCTGATAACCTTCAACACTGGTGGACAATTTGCTGTAATTAAATTACTTCTTCCAAGAAAAATATCCAGTTAGTGTCTCTATCTTCCACGGTCTCCAGAGAGAACACTCCTACCTACATGAATAGATACACTTAGCAAAGTATATCATTTTTAGGAAAATCTACTGAAGCACAGTTTATTTTTTAATACTTTAATAAAAGACTTGCTTCGCTAGGGAAAAGTATTTCCATTTGCATTTTATACCTCCATTTTCCTTATTAAATAGAATGGCTTTCCTATTGTATGGATAAAATTTGTTAAACTGGATGTGGCATACATTTTTTTTTTGTGATTGATAAATACAGATTTTACTGTGCTGCCACTTATCAGAGTAAAATCAGAATCAAAATATGCTGTTAAGGAAATGGACACACATAATTTCTTCCTGACCTCCAAATATTAAGGTTACTCTTCACTTCTTGTATCATTCTATCACTAGTTTGTCAGAACAGAGCAAGCTATTTGCAGGTACATCTAGGACAACTGCAGGTGCTAGCCTTTTCCAATTCATTTTCAGTTTTATGTACAGCTCTTCCCATTGTGTAGTCTTATGCACTTGTAGTTCTTTTTCTCTATCTTTTCAGATACAGATATCAAATGCTAGTATTTTGCATGAAAAATTTATCAGAGAGATACAGTACGTTGATTTTTTTTTTCCTGGATAGCACCCATGGAAAATACGGTTAGGAATTCAAATTCCCTGCTCCTACCACACAAAACCTCACCACAAGCTCACCAAACTGCACTTTCTAGAAGGCATGAATAGTGGACCGTAAGTCAAGAAAATTAATAATTACCTGCACACCAGTTGCAGTAGCTTCACTAAAGGGGAAAATTAAATTAGACTAACTCACCAACAGGTTAGCAAAAGGTGAGCATTAACATATCAGTGTGTCAATTGAAGTGTCAAGTGTCCATACTAGCTGTGAAGGGTGATAATGGATTCTAGTATCACCTTAGGGACAGATTTTAATTGTGTATTATAACAGTGCTGTTTGAGCCATTATGGCTGAGGTATTACTATTTCTGTAACAATTCGGTATAAAAGTTCACTCTGGGTTGAATTGTGGCACTTAAGGGAATCCAGGAAGAAATTATTTTACACATTCAACACAATTAAATATATTTTGCAGGCCTCATATCCCTATTTCCCAACTTTAAACAAATTCTGGCCCAAGATCATTCCACAAAATCTATGCACTAGGATAGCTTCTGCTGGTATCTTCCAGGAAAGGAGAGAATGAAAAGAAGGAAGTTTAAATGAATGTACTAAGAGGCCAAGATCCATGGTGTCAGTAAGGAAGAGGTAAGAACTACTGAACCAAGGGAGAAAGGGGAAAAAAGCAAGGATGAGAGAGGCTGACATAAACACTCTCTTCAGTACTGCAGTCATGCCTGGTTATGCCCCCATGAATCTATATGCAGACATACTTACTCTGCAATACTGAGGAATAAAAGTCAGTTAATACTGCATATTTAGGGGATGGGGTTGTTTGTTTCTACTCTTTAAAACATTAGAAGCAGCAAAAAAAAAAAAAAAAAAAAAAAAATCCTCTCCCCTCAACCACGCCCCAGATAAATTACTGCCTAATCTAGGCAGTGCATTTATTAAATGGATACAACCATGGAAGCCAGTGGATGGGAATCTGTTTGCAAAAGGTTCAGATCTTTAGCTCTTGCCCGCTGCCATTGACAAAGTATCAAACTAAGAGAAATAAATGCAAGAATGGAGGTTTTCCTGTAGTGTATATAAGAATCTAAATTTCTGAACAAATAATATAGATCCCAGAAGGCTTAGTGGCTTCATCTAGAAAGGCAGACTACATCCCCAATACACGAGGCTTCTCATCTTTTCATCTTTACATTAGAAGGCAAGCATCATATTTATAATGTAATGTTTCTGAAACCTATGGGCTAATATTCTCATCCCAATTAAAATGAGGCAAACAGATTGGCTTTAACACTCAGTGGCATTCTTCTTATGGACTCTCATTCCTTTGTAGACCACTTAGTTATAAATAATCCATGAACACAGCAATTAGGTGTTTTCCTTGTTTTATGGGTTATAGTCTTTATGCCTGTGTAAGTAACATAAAATATTCTAAAGCATGAATGTGCAACAAAGCACATTTAAATCCCTATGTCAAAAGATCCACTGAAAAATTCTGAAATTATTTAATCACTTCTCATCTGTCCTAAGATTATAGCAGCCCCTTTTCACTGAGTCACAGGATCTGAGTCCAGACAACAGCATCAAAGTTACCTGAAGTCACTTTAGAAAACACGAGATAATTTTTACCACCTACACAGAGTTGAATGTAATAGCTAGATAAGATACTGAGAGAAGTATGAGAAGCTGGAATTTTTACACAATTAAACACCTAAGAATTGAAACAACATAAAATTATTTCCACATCTTCTATGGTAGAGAAGCAAAAGATAATCCACTTACTTTTTTTAAAGTTACAGGATCATGTGAGTGTCACGGGACAGTTGGGTCACTGAAACCAGGGAAAAGTCTCACTTGCTTCAGCAGAAATTTCATGAAGACTTACATGTTTCTTCTACTCTGTACAGAGCAGAGGAAAAACTTCAGATGAAACTGTGAGGTAGGAAAGAAAGGCAACTACAAAAGATACAGGCATATTTAGCTTTTCCATTTTTACTTAAGGTTGAAAACACTACTGTACATTTTCTTCTCTTGCAGAAATGCTATTTACAACCTTAATTCTTTAAAAATAGAGTCAAGCTACACTGAATTCTATAGCTTCAGTAGCAATGTTCTGGGAGAGTCTGGAGCAACAACTGAAGTCTTTGCTCTCCTCTACATTGCCTAGGGAAATGTATTCAAGGGCAGAAGTAGAGCGAGAAAAGCTTTCTTAATGATATTCCAAAATAAATTCATACTGTGAAAGATTGGGAAGAATATTAATCTTTTATTCATATACATTCTCTTTTAAGACAAATTAATTATGCAGCAAAAGCATTTAGCATAAAAATACAAGCTTTGAAATGTGAGTGTTAAGTGTAGTACAGGGAAATGAAACTGATAGAACAGATAGAAGGAGACTGAAGGAGGCTAATTAGAAAATGTCTGGGAGAGTATAACCGTTTGACAAAAAGTACCTAAGATAAAACACTGTGGGCTTTAGCAGATTATTAATGGTCTGTGAGATTTATTATCCCCTCACCTTTGAGATCAGCCTTTTTTTCCCCTCTCAGTTTAGTCTCAACTACAAAAACGCAAAACAGCAAATGCAACTGTTGGTTATAATGAGGTCACAAGCTAATTGGGGTCTTATTTCAAATTTTAGAGTAATAGCCCTAGGAATATAATATCCTCTAATAAAACTGTAGTTCAACCAACTAAAGCTATAAACTAGAAAATTATGACCAGATTTTTGCTTAGTTTCCCATAAAGGGTGGGCTTAAACATTTGTTCTGTGAACCTAGTCCCACTAAATGTACTAATGCTCTGAAAGAAATCCCTGTTAGAGGTTCTAAACAGACTCCATCAGTGCAATGATTTTCCCTCAAGGAAAAATAGCACAGATAACTTTATACTGTAGTAGTCAATCATTTAGTCACATAGTTTGGGAGCATTAATTCTTTCTGTACACAAGGTCCTGAAACTAGACCCATGAGAAGTCTGAGACTTCTCTACCAATTTTTAATGGAAATTTGCATTAATTTAATAGCAAAACTATTAAGCATACACAGCAATTTTACATGAAAGATATAGAGGCTATTTCAATGTTTATTTGCTATATCAAAAAGAAATAGATACAGCTTTGAATATTCACTTTTTTAGATTAAAAAGACGACTTTTGCATTCTACCCCTGCCCCATATTTTGCTTCTTATTCATCTTTGACAGAATTAGGCAGGTGGGGAATCTGATGTTGCTGGCATCACACAGTCAGAACAGTTAGGGAGTTGAATGGAACCAGATGTAAATCACAGATATTAACAGGTAAATCTTCAGTAGCTCTGCTACATCTTTGAAATGAATCTACTGATTTACCTCAGATTGCATGGTTAACACATACAATTCAGAAAATGAAGAGAAATATGTTTTCTCTAATTTTCAGGTCAACTAGTTTACAGACGAGCATGAATGATAACCTGCTATTACTTAGCAATAATTACATTCTGGGTTTAATATGGAATTCTAATACTGTAGTAAGAATTCCATACCCAGCTGAATACAATACACATAACTATGCATGTTACTTATTTAGAAATACATACAAATAAATAAGCAAAGGGACTGGACTTTTATGAGAGCTTGTGTTTCACATGCTGACAAAGTGGCATGATGCCACTGGGAATATCAAAGGTAGGCACATTTCTGGAACCAAAGTCCTAAAAGTCTGTGTGGACTGTGAAGTGCATGGATCCCTTCTTAGCAAGGACAGGATGGAGTCCCTGTTCCAACTGAGATCAAACTGCGGAGATGGCTGGTATGTGGAAAGACAAGAACCAGATGTAGTGATGGACCAAGTACAGAAATGATGCAGAATATCACTATGGTTTTTTGCTAAACTAACTCGAACTAGGACAGAGACAGCACCCATAGAGTTTGCCTCAGAGCTTGGATGAGATTGATCAGGCATTTATAAAACCTGTAAAGGAGGAAGAAGGTTAAGACTGTTCCTCTCAGGGACAAGGTTGCCAGATCTAAAACCTTGTCCTCCTCATAACATGCTCTGAAATAGTCCAGACCATGACTAAAAGGACATTTTAACTCATTCGGGAGTAGGTCACTTAGTAAGCATTGTTCTAAGTCTAGGATCTTAGCAAAAAAATGTGAAACAACTGCCTGCAGCTAAAGAAGAATACACTGACTGACTGGGAGGATCACTCTAAAAAGAAGCCAGAGGTACTAGGGCTTAAAAGACTAACAATATCACACAAAAAACATTTCTCTTTCAATTTCAAATAAACAGTGGAAAGAAATAACCAAAATGATAAATAACAAGGTCTACTGAAAGAAACAGTGAGTAGAAAAATTTCACAGAGAAAAATCACAAAAGGGTCAAACTGTTTCAAGTCTTGGACAGTAAAGTGAAAGAAACAAATATATATGTAAGATTTTTTTCATGCTCTGTCATCTATTTATTAGTATCCGTATTGGCAAGAAACTCCTGAGGACCTTATTTTTCCAATGAAGCATTTACTTTTTTACAAAGTTAGTGCAACACAACATTTATAACAATAGATTATATAATATTACTGTAACAGCAATGTAATAATCATTCAAAGAAATACTTCAAACATTTAGACGCCTCATGAAATGATCAAGTGAAACAAATAATGTAATAGAATGCCTGTCATTCAAGTCATTTTGCAAAGCCACTCAAAAATTCCAGAATATGACTAACGTAAATATGATTTGTCCTTTAGTATGGTACACCTCTTTATATCTTAAAGATATTTCAATGCATTGTGAAATAACTGTTTTACTAATTATGATTAGAAAAGTATAAAGACAGAAAGCCCTACGAATAAGGTTTCCATTTCTACTCTTACTGAACACTATTTGGAGTACTCAATTTTGTCATCTGAGAGTTCTTCCCTCTTCACTCCTCCTTTCTTAGCATCTTAAACTACTCATTTGTTACTGGTTACAGAGACTGAGACAGGTGGACCTTTCTTCTTAGGTATTTCTTGCCAGCCTGCTAACACTGAACTTGCAAGACACAGTCCCAAGCACTTTTTGACTAGCAGCTTGGAAAATGTCAAAACATTTAAGGTCTTGGCTTCTGCTGAACACAAACTATTGCCCTATACTATTAAATTTTACTGGCAGAAAGAAAATAAGCACTATGTAAAAGTGTTATCCATTAGTGGAACTCGATTGGATTATTGCCCATTAAGGGTTATTAGTGCTAGTAGATGTGCAGGCCTCACAGCTTCGACAGTCTGGAATTTGGGGGGAGGGGGGAAACAGGCTAGGCTGGAAGGACTTCGGTATTTGCCAAGGAGTGATGCGGCAGGACTCTAATGACAGCTAAAAGTAGAAACACCAGATGCAAAATGTAGAAGCTGACAGACTGGGTAGAAGGTTCAGGAAAGAAAGGACTTTTGTTTCTACTGAATAAATGGACTACAAGAGCAGTATGGGTATTTCAAGCATTCAAAAAGTTTAGTCACTCACCAATGAATTAATACCCACTAATGCTAAACTCCCTGAAGAGTTCTTAATAAATCAATAGGGATTTTGCAAAAAAGTGTATGTCAGAATATATTGCTTTTTTAAATAAACATCAAAATAGTACTTTTTATCTTTGAAGTGTTTATGAAATATTTAAGATTTGTCTTGAAAACAGGAAAGCAAGGAAACTTCATATGAAAGATTTAAATCAGTTCTGATCAGTCTGATGTGCCAACCGTTGTTCAGTGGGTCACACTTACAGTAAGTAGGTAAGTAGCAGCACCATTCTCGATACATTGGAGACTGCTGTTATACAGAAAAATCAAAGGAAATGATAGAATTTTATTTTAACCTTCCTGTAGGATTATTTTTGCAGGATTAGTAAGATCCTTAGTGACAGAAGTATTAGTGCGTGTGGGGGAACTTCTATATCAGTAAATGAAGAGGTTTTTTTAAAACATGCTGCCATATGTGTGACATTATTAATAAGGTGTACATATTTTTATTTTGTTTAGAAACTCTGAAAATGGAATTCATGTGTATGTGCTTCATTAGTACGGCTCTGTAACAAAGGCATAAAGCAGTAGGTGCAGAAAAATATTGACTACGAGCGCCATCCATCTGAGGATCCAAACATGCAATCTTTCATAAATGCAGGGAAGATACTTAAAAATTAAGAATGACAAATAGCTCCTGGAATTAATTGGTGTTAGGTATCTTGCTTTAAATTTCCACAATGCATTCTCTCCATTTTCTGTATGAGGTCTGCTTGTGAAAAGTTTTCAGAATCACATCTCTTACTTTTCAAAATTTAACAAAATGAAGTAAGTTTCTGATCTTGCAGAGATTTATGTATGAGTAATTTTATATACAAGTAACTCCATTTAGTTTCACGTATGACAATTGTCCCATCAGAATTTAAAACTATTCTATAGGAAGTTCTCAGATTGGGACAAAAAAATCCTCAAGTCCCTAAATAATACCATATTACCAATATATCCCAATTAAATGTGTATTTGTTCATTAACTAATAATAATTTAACATAATAATTGTTCATTATGATGAGTTTATTTAGCTTTTGTTTTTATTCCTAGTTTTATCTTGTTTTACTATGTTTTTAAGTTACAGGGCTATAAAATGATGAAATAGCTGCAATTGCAATTCCCTTGGTTGATCTCATCAATGGAGACTACAAAACTAAGGTGATCACTATTAAATTTAGCTTCGTTGTGCTGCAGAGATCCTGAATACAAGGCTCTTCAGCTCCATCTTCTGGTACCAAAGTACCTAAGAAGGACAGTCTATTACTTCAATAGCTCATTTACCAGCCACAAATGTTTTGAATATATGAATTGAAATCTAGAAAAAAAATGAGCCTATCATTCATAATACATGGCATGATACAGATTGGTAGTTTTTTACTGATAGGCAGTTATTTCTCTGCCCAATCCTCACATACTTTCCCAATTCCTTCTGATCTCCAAGACATAATCTAATCAGTCTCAAAAACACTTGAATCTACAGGGACTAGACCAAAATAATTTTAGTATTACATTCAACATTGAAACAGTCTTTAACTCAAATTTGTATCTGCTGGGACTCATATTTATTCCTAATGGTATACGATCCATCTTATGCATAGTATTTGCACATGTCATTCTAGTCTATGCCAGAATAATAGAAACAACTCAAAATCTAATATCTGGCTCCTTAGAATTCAAAATTGTCAAAGATTACTAAGGAATTTAGCCACATATATCACATCAAAATGAACACTAAAAACAAATCTCTGGAAATCTTACCCTAGATTCCTCTAATAAACTATATTTGTAGCCACTGAATACCTTACACTATTTCAATGCTTTAAAACAAAAACAAACAAAAAAACAGTGTTAAGCCAAAAATCAAACTAAAACACTGAAAAGACTAACGAATTTGCAAAAGCTGGTTCAAAAACACCTGATTAAAGAAACGTGATATTTACATATTTAGATTAGAAATTATTTTAACCTGCTATTGTTCTCACTAATACTATTTGAAGACCTTGACCTCAAAAAACACAAAAGAAAGATTTCCTTCGGTGCAGAAGTATTTTTGTTATGCGCAACTTTGTGACATGAAACTAGAGAAGAAATCTAATCCCTACATTTCTCAGAACCTGGAATCTTAAAAGTCCTTAGAAATTGTAGTTTTGCAAGTTGACTTGGGAATTAATTTTTTTCTTATTGATTTTATTTATTCATGATGTTTAAAATGATTCACAATAGGCACTATTTTCATTATTATTGCTACTTTGCCAAATTTGTTATATTGTTATATCTATATATACACATATATAATATTTTTATATATATACATATATATGTATATACCTCTGCTGAGTTAGGCCAACATTTGACTGAGAGACGGCCCCAAGTCATACTAAAATGCTACAGGTACAGGCATCTGAAAGACATACTGTATAAAATGCATGCCCAGCGCTGTAAGAAAATAAAAAAAATACAAAACATTTGGCCCAATCACTTATGCTCATTAAATATCAAACATATTTTATGAAGGAGCAATTTATGAACTTCCTTGGCAAAATAATACATTATAAAGCCAAGTTCATCCAGTAGTTTCAATCCTCATTTTCTTGCCCAAATTATTCTACTGATTTTGTAAACCACTCAAACAGCTGCCAGACTTTAACAGAAGATGAAGTGGTTCCCATACCTCCCTTACCAATATTACAGGCGCTTTGAGGTTCTTGGGTGAAGAACATTATTCAAGATCACAAAGAACAGGCATTTCTAGATTTATCCAGGCAAAAAAATCTAGATTTTCTTGGGGAGGATTTGTCTGTAATAGAGAATGCAGAGTACTGTAATTTAAAACAGCGCTTGAACAGATGGAGGGGGGAGGCAAAAAAAGAGTTGAGAAAAGGTGCTATTTGAGAATGATGATAACTCAAGATAACAAGGCCTTCATCTAGGTAGTGTCTGATTAACACTTGACTCTCTCTGCTATCAGATTGAAATATGGTTCTAAGTCTTCCAGTTCTAGCAGTACGTCCTAGCCAACAGGTTATTAGCTACTCTGCAGCAGGCTTCTATTTTGAATTCTCTAATTTTAGTGAGACAGAAAAAAAAATATTAATACCAAATTCTGCCAGGAATCTAGGTATTTTATCATAAATTAAATTTGAAAGATACTCAACTTAAGGACAAAGTTCACATTTGAACTGATAAATATTTTACAACACACTTTAGTAAGCATTTAAAGATAATTTTGCAGACATATATAAGTTCATATATGTTTAGAAGTTTCAGTATAACATCCTGCATGGCAAAATAAAGCAATTGCATCAGGTTCTAACCTTCAGCCTCTTAAAAATCAATTCATCTTCCCACAACTTGGTTACCCAAAAAACTTATGCCTTCATAACTAATTCACAAACTTCCTTACCCAAACAAGATCTTGTACAGTCAGAGGCAGGCAGAATCAAATTTCAGTCACCTTCCACTTTCCCAGCTTAGAAGTGTTTGAATGAACTAAAAGCCTCTTCTATGCAAAATCAGAGATCCTTCATCAACACTGACATTTATCCACCCCCTTAACTCTGGAAAAGTGACATGCAGCATACAGTTCTAGAACTTTTCACTTCCATTTATTTTATTATTTATCTGGGAGATTTCCATGGTATTTAAGTATGCGTTCATCTGTCTTTCAACAGCTGAATTTTCTCCTAAGCTATTTATGCTGAAGAATGTAATTTTCTATAATGGTACTCAGTGAGATGAAAAGTGAGTTTGACTCCAAAATTCTGATACACTACAAAATGACTCAAAGAACAACTTGAGTATTTCACTTTCTGACATATTACAAAAGTTTAGCATTATTTTTTTCTCTGACTCAGCATTAGTAACAATTTTCCTTCTCAGCTGTAGTGACAATCTTCCAGAAAAACAACTGAACATGGGGTGATTTTGACAGGATACAAGATGTTCTAATAAACTGAAGGCATTTTCACTGTCATTAAATCCATATTTACGGCTTCATTCATACACCCTTCCCATACCAATCCTGATCCCTTCTCCCTGCCCTTTTTCCATTTTTAAATTTTGGCCTGACTTTGCTCACTTAGATTATAAAGATAGTAAATCTAGACACAAAAGTGGTAAGATTACTTTCCAGTAGTATATGCTGAATCTTTAACAGGTTGGGAACATTTTAAGCATCTCAGTGGGTTTGCAAGTTTAAGAGGTCAGTGATGAATGTCACCTCGTAGATTGTTTTTAAGACACCATATCCCACTTATGAATTCAAAATTTCATGTAAAAGTGAAAGAAGAGTCAGCTACTTTAGAGGAACCACGTATGATAGTTCAGAAGAATGTTTTGTAGAAAGATGCCCTGATTCCTCTTAAAATCCTTCTTAGAAAGCACACATGAAACTTCCAAAGGAATCTCAAATGAAAAATAAATAAATAAAACCAGTGTGATATTTCCCATTGCCTTTAAAATATAAAAAAATATGAATGTGTATTGATGGATCCTTACTGTCTTGCAATGAAAAAGGCCATCAAAGCAAATTGTTTTCAATTTAAAAAGTGACAACTAAGGAAAATTTATGGAGAATAGTAATAAAAAAGCATTGAACAGTAGAGAGAACCCTTTGACAGAAGTTATAGAAGCAAACTTTTAAAAACTATGAATGAGAGTCTTTTAACTCCTAGACAATTATCTGCCTTTCCCTAGTTTACTGAACACTGAAGTATTCGGAACTGCTTCAACAAGAAAGACTGTTATGTGTCAAAGGATATGGGAGTTGCAAGCCTGAATAAATCAGAAACTTCAGCTTGAATCTGTCACAGCCAAAAAAACTGTCTTAATACATGGATCATATTACCATAGCATACTAGCCGGCCATATGGATTATTCAGACATCTACATCAGAAATCCTAGAGAAAATTCTGTTTCTGTGAAACACTTGAACCGGCATTTTTCAATGAAAAAATTAACGGAAAAATTCCGAATTCACTATAGGTTACCTTTCCATCCAAATTATGAACTACTGCACAAAAGTCCTTGTTCTAGCAGGAAGTTCACATCAATCTGGAAGTCTTCATGCAAACAGACAGGAATCAAATTCTTTCACATAAGGGTCTGGAAAAATGCTTAAAAGCCCTACAAGCACTGGCTCTGGCTGAAAAAGAATTTGTCCAACCTAAGAATGACAAAGGACAGCTGCAGCTCAACCCTCCTTATATGGAAAAAAAGGCCAGAAGGAAGACCAGAGCTGTATCATAAAATATTCCACTATCAAAGATTATAAGCAGCTACAGCCATGTACCACAGTTCAGGAGGTGTCATCACCTTAAGGCAGTTCTGTGTTATATTCAACAGCACCTAGGCAAAAAATAAAGCTGAATGATGATGTCAGGTTGTTTTAACCTTGTATTCCTGAACAGCTAGGCATGGTCCACAAGTCTGAGAATCTTGCCGCAAATCTTCTGAAGGGTTAAAACACTGACCAAAAGACCAATGTAGTTTATCAACTGTTCTTTGAATTTATAGTACTTTTTAAAATGCATAATGACTCTTGGATTTTTTCTAAACTCCCCTTCAGAGCAGCCAAAATTAATGAATGACCACTAACACTCACACCATCTCTGTGGTGTGGAATGAGTATTTAAAAGTACAGTGCTAGTGAGACATCAGAGACTACTTCAGACCATTTCAATAGTATTCCTCACCCTCTAACAATCTCCATTAGCATTTTAAATTTTGTCTGTCATCTTTATCCCTTTATGAGCAGCACCCAAACTTATTTGCAGACTTATTCAGGTCAGGGTCCTATGTTTAAATTCTCTTCTTTAAAGTTTGGTGTCAAAATGCTTGTACTGTAAAAGGAAAGAATCATCTGACTATAAAGAGGACTGTTATGGTGGGCAACGTCCAAAATCAATGCAAACACACAGAGAAAGTGTAGCTTTGATGAGCTGGTAACAAGGTCAATATGATTCCTCGATTACCTGAGATGGACTTGGATCATAAGATGATGTAATAATTATTAACAACAACCGGATGTTGATTTAACAGTAATTTAATAATTTATAGTTAGGGATATTGATTTAGCTGTAATTTAACAATTTTAAATTATATTTTAATTATACTATAATCAACTATAATATGAGGGATTTCATAGTTTGACATATCCAGAGGATTATCCTGCTTTCTAGTTAGCTAAATATGGTTTCACCAGATTTTTATGGTGTTATCAGATAACTTCAAGTGATTTAAGCTGTTTCAGTCTCTTTAAGAAAAAATAAAGGTTAGGAATTAATGGAATTTGCAATATAAATTGCAAGTTTGTTATACAACTTTGTATTTTTTGACCAGTGAAAATGTTGAAAGTCTATGTATTTGCTTAAGAATTGAAACGTCCTAACTTTTACAATAAAAATCTGACTCCACCACCACTTTCCTTTGTCCTGCTACTTGATCCTGAATTGGACATCGAAGCAGCTAAGAAAGCATGGAATATTCCATGCAAATGGAGTGTTTGCATGGAAAAATTGATTTTTTGATAACTGTTATTAATTCATATATTTAGTTCTGGATCAGCAGCTGTTACCACCTGGAACTGGGCTCTGAATCACAGATGAACCACTATTTGCAAGTAAGCTAGCAGTACAGCTAAGTTACCATTGAGATGGTGAACACAGGATGTTTTTATGCTTCCTTGCTACTTCAGGGCTGTTTTTCAAGTGTCTTTTTTAACGCATCATTCCCATGTGACTAATTGGTTTTCTTCTAATGTCACATTTTCTTTTTTAAGAAAAAAATGGATTACTATTCTCTTTCAAACCTAGCAAGGAAGGGAAAACACTCTCTGCCTTCCTTTTTGGTACTTGCCAATGGTGCAAGAAGGTGCATCATCATCATGATTAAAATCAGGTTTCTGTTCCTTGCCATTGATACCAGTATAGCAGCCACATACAACATTCATAGCTGACTCACTCTGTTTCAGACTGTTTTGCTGATCAGGCTCAAAGTCTACCAGGATTTTGAAACAATCTTTCTTATGAGTATCTCAATCAAGTGAATCTCCAATTTTTCTGATTTTTTTTTCATAACCTATATTATCTTTCTTTTATCATTCTGTCTGCTGCTTTTTTGATTGGATATGAAGACAGACAGCATATCTTATACACACGTGGAAGAGCAGTAATTGCTATTTAAAACAATCTTTTGCATCTTAAAAAGGTGAGACAAGTCACAAGAAAAGACACTCTTAGAACACTGTTTCTTCATGGAACATTGGAGACTGCGGTCACTAACACATTATCAATTATTTGGCACTTCTCAGTGCAAAGAGAAAAGAAACCATCTCTCCAACCAGAAAAAAAAAACAAAGCAATTACCTTTCACGCAATTTACACATAATAGGCCAAATCCTCCAGCTGAAGATCTGACTGGTGCTTGACATCAGGCATCCATGTCCACTTATGTACCCAAATACCTGTGATTCTCAGCCCCCCTGAAAAGCACTTTACCTTTGGTGATTATACCTAAATTAGTATGCCTAATTTTAGAGTACTGGGGCACAAACAATTGGTGGATCTCTGGATCACAGTAGCAACTTTAATTTAGTCTTTTTGTATGGCTTCGGCAATATTACCAACTTTCTTGCTCTGCTGATTAACACCAATAGGTACGTCTTTTCACAGTAATTTGCATGGTAGCAGATACTCATATTTTCTGCTTTGCAAACTTCTCAGTTCAAACTACACTCACTACAAACAGCTGGGTTTATTGTTTTGTATTTTTCTCTAATCCATTCCCCAGAAGATGGCCTAAAATAATGCAATGTTTGTGTATGTGCTTTTATAAAAATAAGCTACAACAAAAGAACAAGCAACATGCAAATTATTTTTATAATACTATAACAGCTTAAAATATTAAATAGTACAGAATGGAAAACTCTATCAAAAGCATTCATAATGTGCAATACATCTCTGATGAGAAAGAGAACCTAGAGAGAAAAAAAAAAAAGGAATAAGAAATTATGGAAGAAATACGATAGGCAGGAACAGATGAAATAGCAAAATCAATGTGGAGACAGTTCAGGAGTAATATACGGATGTAATTCTGGCAAAACAGTAATGCACACAAGCCAGGAAGCAAACAAATGATGTCCTCTTCAACAGCTGAAGCAAATCATCTGGTTAAAAAAATTGGCACTTTGCAAAATGACAGTCACTGAGAAAGATGGTTACAAAATGATAAATCCTTTGAGCTGACTGGGAATTTTAAATTAAGCATGCCCTTGGCCTGCAAGAAAGTGCAAATTTACCTAAGAAGTGTTTTAGATCCTTATGAGAGTGAGACGAAGCCCGGCTAGTCAACACTAGCGGCAAGGAAATTCACATGGGATGTGGGACACCCACGCTCTGAATCAAACAGCCCTGGCATTTGAATGTAGCTCTTCACATCTCAAGGGGTTACTGACTCTTTCAGGGTGGTACTCAAGAATTTTATTTTCTAAGGACAAATTTCATGAAAATATACATTCTGCATTTCAGACCATTTTCTTTGTTAATAGAAAATTTGAAAAATACTGAGGGATTTCACTGTGCAAGTACATAACTCCTCCTTTACAGCCTTATTCATGTCCATCTTTTCTTTCAGCTATCCATGATTTGAAGAATGGCTGCAAGACAAAGCCTGCTAACTCTCACCAATCGTGCTTTGCAAAAGAAATAGGAGATAATAGGAACCTCAATCTTTTTGTCCCAATTTGCGTTAAGAGTTAGTCCTTGGTATTTCATCTGCCAAAACTGATGGAACTGTCAGCCCTAGCTCAGAATAAGATGTTTTTTTCTGGAGTACAGTTGCTCAATGGTACCTTTAGTCCAATCCCTCCATATCCTCAGTGGAAAATATATCCTTAGGCTACACTGCTTTAGCCTGGCACACTTTTTAAGAAGTGCTATTTATTTCTCGCAGTACATTCCTACAGCATATTTATGCCATCTCTCCTCAATTACATTTCTGGATTAAAAAATAAAATATCTCTATTTTCCTTAGAAGTCTGCACACTAGAATTCTTATTAACAGCTTCAGAATATATTGAGACAAAATACCCACTCTCATTTTCCCCTCACTTCACCCACAATTTTGTCTCTATTTTTAAAAATTGCTTTTTTAAAAAAACTAAAAGTTAATAGCAAATATTAGTTCTTCCATAGTAAAGACTTTGAAAACCTATCCCTTGGCAAATTAGGTGAAGTGAGTAATAGTTATGAGTATTTACTAAATACTATATGCATCTTTTCATGACAAGATTTTACTATTCACTATTATATATGTGAATATATATTTGTAAAACAGAAAAATAAACCCCACAAAAATAAAATACCAACCTTTTTTCCTGTATTTGATGAATGAAGAACATCCTTGAAATGAAAATTCAGAGCACCACCACATTAATTTCACCTTTCTCCCCTTTCCTTAGATCAGAGAATTTGCCATGTCCCCTACTTTTGGTTTTATTCGGTTTGAACTTCTGTTGGTGCAGTGATTTCCTTTTATCATTTTTGGATGTAAATCAGTCCCTGAAGAGATGAATGACAGAAAAGTTTACTGTGATGTCAATTTTTAGACCCTTTCTGATTACTTCCCCCCTCCACTAGCACCTACAAACATCTAATTTCTTCCACTATTAAAATCAAAATATTAACATTAGAACCCCAATTAAGATTATTAAAATGATTACGTTTTGACTGGCTGATGGCACCACTACAGCTGCTTGACTCATCCTTCAAACTATACTCTGAAGAAATAAAAGAAAAATGTCTGGGAAAGGTGAAGCGTTCTATATTTTTGTATGAGAAGGCATACTAAAACAGATTTTGAACAGGCCACTTCTGAATGAAGTAATGAATTGGCTTACAGAACTGCTTGTTGAATTTGAAAAGATCAGTATGGCAAGGTTAATTTTTCCTCTGGCCTCCTTTTTTTTTTTTTTTTTTTTTTTTTTTAAATGTACATCAGCACATTATCACCTTTAGTGAGATCTGCTGCAAATTTAAAATACGCTGAGAGCTGAAACTATTCTTACAACAGTAATCTACAGTATCCTTACAGTTCTTGTTATTGTAACTTTAATGTTCTGAGCAACAACTATTTGATTTATGAAAAGTATCATTTCCATTTTATGAACAGGTAATTGAACCCCCTCAGATATTAATTGATTTGCAGGGGAAATATATTAAAAGCTGTCTGGGAAAGAAAGTGATCCAGCATCTCCACAATATCAATGCCTTTCAGAGCTTCTACTTGGACAACTGTCAGTCAAAAAGTGTTTGTGGTATTTAGCTGATGTCAGTGAAGCTACAATTTAGTATTTCACCAAAGAATGTTAACATTCTAAAATAAAATAGAGGTTAATGTGACTGCATGGACATTAGAGGGATAATTAAAGACTATTCTTTGATCAGTTCAGTTCAGGATCATTTCTCAGCTCACTTACACAGCATCAGATTTATTTAGTGGGAAGAGGAACTAAGGCAAAAGATGAAATTTGACATGGCATTGCTGAGGAAGGGAGTTATGTATCAAAGTTTTAACAGAGGTGATCCTATCACAAGTGATGCTTGACTGATTCACTCCTGTAGCTGTTAAGACCTAGAGTGCTAGTGGTCTAGCAATTCATGAGGAACAAGCTGTCAGATCAGAGTCTGGGATGGTTAAACAAGATTTAACAAAATTTCAATTAATAAAAACAGAATAGACACTAATGGGACAGGTCAAATTCATCCTTAATGTAACTGAAGTTATATTACTCTTCATGTAAACTCTGAGGAGTAATTTTGCTGTATTTAAGTAACTATTTACTTTTCAGGATCAGTGAAAGACTACAGTCTATATTCAAACCTGATGTTACTCCTTCTGAGTAAACAGAACTACACTGATGATGAATTTGGTCTGGATTCCTTACTGCCTTACTGATTTATGCCTGTGCAAAGAGGATATAAAATCCTATCCTTCTGACAGGGTAGTAGTTTCACACTCATTTTGCACAGGTGTAAATCACATGGCAAAGTGTAAAGGTATAAAAACTAAGCTCCTGTTTTCCAATTCCTAGTTTTTACGTGCTTTCCTCCAACTTTCCACTTTATTACTCAAAGTAGTCAACGTTAGGAGTGTCAAAAATGTAAAAGAAAAACAACTATATAACACTTAGTAAGACAACACTTTATAAAACAGATACACTAATCCTCACAACATATAAGGGGAGTAGGCATAATTTTCTCATTCAATACAGAATCTCATCATCAATTAACACTAATGAGTGTACTTGCAAAAATATTGCAATAATATTACAAGCGACTGAATTTTTGTGAATCATGAACACACATAAGAAAACTTAAGGAGAATGTACCTGAATGTTTTGTTCATCTGTACTGTCAGAAAGAATTGTTTATCATTGTATTCTAAGAAAGCCTACTGTAATATAAACGTGACACAATAAAAACTTGAGCTTGCACCAGCATTCTGACATGATTCTTGATCAGAGAAAAACCCACTTTTTTAGTATGAAAAAGCATGAGAATAATAAAGAATGAGATTCTACAGCATTATAATAATTTGGAAGTATCACAGTACTAAGATGTTTGTTCTGCTACTTTGCTAACACATTTTTTAAAAATGGCGTTACTACAAGGTGTTACATATTTCTATATTACACTACTATATTATAAATCTGCTGTCCTGGAAGACTGACCTTCAGGTTTCTGTATCTTATTTGGTGGCAGTTTTAAAATTCTAAGCACAGGTTTTTGTTTGTTTGTTTGTTTTACTTCTAATAAAAAGCAAAAACCATACAAGGAATATTCTCTGGGATAACTGGAAACTGGGAAAACTTTCATAACCAGAATGAAAGAGCTTGCTCTTAAGGCATGGATAAGGCAGGCATATATAAAGTACAGAAGTTCATTTCTAATTACTAACACATCTTTTGTAACTTCCTATTCACATTACAGAGCTTGTTTATATAGTGTACTTCGAATGCTGACAACATCTCATAAAATGTTGAACATTCTACTCCCAATCAGTCCTGCCTAAATATTAAATTCTTCCTGCTCTGTAGTTTTCATGGGAATATGCATGCAAAAAGAAACACTCTTATCTAAAAATTAATCTGTTCTTAGAAGTTATGCATACCTGAATTCATAAATCCTTGCAACCTCATACTCATTTCTGCAGCCAACACCTGTGATTGAACATTAATTGATAACTCCTGTTAAGAAATGAAGCATACATACAAAGAAATATACCTGGCAGATTGCAAAGTAAAAAGTCTCTACTTTTCAGTGTTTAGACAACAGCTTCTATGACTTAGCACTAGTATCCAGAGTAGCTAGTGTGTGGTAAGGGAGAAAAAAAATTAAAAAATTTAGAGGATTGTTTTTAAGTCATGTGAAATACAAACATACTGAGATTCTGTTTCAAAGCAAAAGCTGTAAGTAATATTGAAGAGAGCAGAGAGCACGGGGAAGAACATACTTGGGAGTGTAATCCTCCAGCCTGAAGAATAACAGGAGGAAAGTTCCTTACCTAATCTTGTAAAAGTTCTGTTTTTCCCCTTGTGAAAAATCCCATGTGAAAAATCCCATGTGAAAATAGTGACTAAATGAGATGGGAAATACGGAAGGGTTGGCTGAAGGGAGTCTGCTGATAAGATGCTGAAATCATTGATTTCAATCCAAAACACAGCACACCATGGCTGTTACCTATCAATACTTGATGTAGAGACTTACATTAGGGTCCTTCCTCTTCCTCAGAAGCAAAGTATAATAATAAAACAGAAAATAAATATTAGCATAAATAAACAAAGCATATTTGCACTGTGGACATTCAGGATCAGTAGCAATCAGCTAGCATGTGGCAGATCCTAATGCATAACCTTACCTTCATACTGTGGCCAGTTTTCCAGGTTACGGCTCCTGCTCTGACTGGGCTGCAGAACATGCAGAGTTGCAAGACAAAAGGGACAAGTACTTCTTTTCCCCTAAACTCCTTAGAAACTACAGAAAAAGCAAAACTGAAGTGCCTCATACAAGCAGCAGTCTGTGGCCAAACGCAGCGGAGTCAGCAGCTAGGCATTTCACTTTTGATGGTTTTTCACTTGCAAAAGTTCCAGTTGAGTACCTGTTGAAAAGCAGAGGTTGTACTTGATTTATATTTTAAGCCGAGGCTTAAATCACATCACATTAAATCACGAGGCTTCACAAACACATAAATACATATATTTTTCCCCTACTGAAGAAAACATGCATCTTATAACCTGTAAGACAAGCCATAAAACCAACACAAAGCTCATTCCTGTAAACAGAAAATATTCTTTAAAAATTCAGTTTTGGAAGCATAAATTTTTTAATTGTTTTGAGCATGTCTCAGAAGCTGAGAATTACTCAAAGTAGCACCAAGAAAAAAAAAAAGACCTAAACAATTTTATTCAGAAGTACCTTATGAATAACTTCTGTAATAATTTTCCACTATTATAGCATATACAGATTGAGTAAAAAAAATGCTTTGAATTATTTGTTTATGTTTGGATCCTATAAGTGATTTCAACTCATAATAATGTCTATGGAGAAGGGAGAAATGAACACTCCTACTATTAATTGAATGACTACACGATTTTGATGTATACAATGAAAATAATGTATTCATTTGGGACTTTGTTGGAAATAATAAGCTGCTTGCCACTGAGACAGTTGCATACAATTAAAAAAACAGAATGAGCCATTCGAAGTGGTAAAAAACAGGTTACCTTCATCGGACAAACTCAGATCATTTTGAGATAAATTATAACCTCACAGCCTGCATCAGTGTGAAGAGGTACAACAGAAACACACAACAGACAGTGGATTCAGATGGACACGACGTCTCTATTGTTCTGAACAAATGGGAAGGGTAGATAAACTCTCTTTTTATGGATCATATTCCTTGCTTCTGGGGGATCAGTCATTTATTACAACCCATGATAAACTGCTGGCAGTAACTAAGCCAGAATTTCTCTTGCTCCCCACCAGTTTCCCTGGTGAAGAATACAGCTTTGACTCTTCTTTCACAGTTAGTCAAGCCCTGAGCAGTGCCATATACACTGCGCAGATGAATCTGAACCAGTCTTTTATGAACAATCCACTCAGCCTTACAAACCCTAATGCTTGGTTATTTTTATGTGCATATTCAGAGTAAAACAGTTAAGTAACTTCACCCTCATCCCTCTGTGGTGGAGCTGGGTTCCAGATACATATAACCTATTTCAAATGCCCGGATCTAAGCGTTAGACAACTGACTATGCACTTAAGATTTATTAGATTATTTGTTGAATGTTAAGTGAGTCCTGACTGACGATTAAGATCATTGGGGACTAGTAATTATAAAATATACATAGCCCAAATTTTAATAAATAGTTTTTTTAAGAGCAATATTAAATCCAAAATGTAATTTCTAGAGCAATTATTTTAAGAAACAGCACTAATAAATAGTAAAGCATTACATATAGCTTAATGATTAGCAACTAATTTATATAATCACAGATACATGAACAGTACTTACATATGTTAAGTGTTGAAAGATTTTATCTAATAGCAATATTCAAGTATGACTTTATAAATAACACAAAATAATTTGTCCGATTAAATTTTATTTAGCACAATATCCAACAGGTATGACCAGGAGCTAAAATTAATGTCAAGTGATAGCTCTGAACATGCCAACACCTAAACTACCGAAGAATTTAGCTGCTTTGTGTATTTTAAATTGAATTTGAACAGACTGCCATAAACAGAGTTGCCCAAAACAAAAAATTATTCTAAAAATACTTCTTGTATATTTCTAATGTTTCAGATTTTTTAAAAATTAGAAAGATGATTTTGACGAGAATTATTTCTTCTGAAGTATGGCTTAATGAAGAAAAATGTTTACAAAACTTCTTTAAAATATTATTAAAATATTGTTAGCAACTTAAAAGTTCACGGAAAATGAAAAGAACACATCTGTTTGAAAAAGCAGACTGAAAACAATCTTGCTTCTCAGAAGTATTCTTCCATTTCTACTTAGAGTTTTACAAGAATATGTGGCAAAAATAAACCTTCCATTATATTCCAGTATTTGTTAATCTAAGTAATTGTTCTAATGGTTATTATTAATTTTTTAAGTTTTAAAACCTTTATATTTAATTTGGGTACATTTCTAAAAAAAAAGTCAACATTTTGAAATTCTAATTTGAAAATATGGTATTCCAGATATCCCACCTCTTTACGACATCTTCCAGTTGTTTTTCAGCTATAGTTTCTGAGTTCAGAACAAATTTGCAAATAGTTTCAGAAACCCTAAAAAAATGTTTCACTTATATTCCCTTTCCTCAACAATTATCATTTGTATCGTCTGGATAAGTTGTCTTCATTCTAGCAGCGGCAGACCAGTTTAAACAGTGATTTATTTTATGCTGTTCCCCAGGCACCGCTAATCATGGTAATCTAATCTGTCCAAATTAACCCACATGCCACAGTTCCACACACAATTAACCCTTGTATTTCAGTGGGTTGTGCAATCAAATCTGAAACACGTTAACATAATCTTCTAACATAATCTTCATAATCTAATGCTATGTAGGTGGTTTCAGTATTCACCCTTGCTTGTAAAGATTTTTCTTTCAAATGTTTTCTCCCAACACTCAAAAAATGCCTAGGGAAAATTTAGAGGAAAAGACACAACAAAATCAATCCACCGTCTCAATAATCTACCATGTCATACAGAAAATACCCTATCTACTTATTATTTAAATCCCATCACTCAACATTTATTGGATCTGAATCAATGAAGGCAGGCCATTTAGTCTGTATTAGCTGCTATTTCAGGGTTCCCAATGGCTATTTTTAATGGCTATGTTTTTTTTACCCCCAGTAAAACGCGCATGACCTATCTGCCTAGTGTCCCAGGCTGCATGAAACTGTAAGGTACTCACCAGCACAACAGGGGGGCCTTATGCCTCACAGGGAATCCCATGGGGGCTGCTAATGCAGGGGCTAAAGGGGAGTTTGTCACTGGAGCTAGCATCCGCCTCACTTCTACACTCACACGCAGAAGTCAGCTAGAACAGACCAGCACAGCTACACCATCAGAGTAAGGACAGGTCTAGCTATAAGCAGAGCTCAAGAATTTGACTTCTGGAAATGAGTCAAAACCAGACAGCTTATAAACCTAGGGATAAGCTGTGGAAGGTTCTGCTTACTGTTTTATCTGGCAATTTTCTCTTATAACATGGGCTACCTTGTATTCTTTCTAACCAAGTCAGCTGCATAATGGTGTAGGGGAAGCAGACTTTCTTGATTTGGAAGTACAGAGTAGGATGCAAGAATGTTTCCTTAGTGCAGCATCATGCAGTCCAGGGGGAAATACTGTCAGCGTAGCTACTTTGGAGGCTTCTTCTGACACTGCTTGTGCTTCATGGCCTGTTATTTGCCAGGAGATAGAGTATTATCTTGTCAAGTGATTTGACTTCCATACGACTTAACTGACTAAAGATTCTCCCTCCTTTATCTACTGTTCATGGAGGGCCTTATCTTTGTCCAAGACTATGTGAAATAAGAGTAAAGTGGATTTCTTCCAGAGCAAAGTGGCTTTGGATCTTGCTAGGAAAATGTGTGTGCCACATCTGTGTGGTCTCTCAACTCTCTAATCTGGAGAAGGATTCTAATTCTCAGATTTGTATATATGCAACCCTAAAAAAAGGATTTGTCTACAGCCTATGTTTTGTCCCCTGATGAGTTCCTTACTCTGAATCAAGCATTCAGAGTCAGTACATTTCCTGGCAGAGAGATGATGGAGAGAAAGTAGAGGGCACAACAGCATGACAAAGACAGTAATCACCTGTGGAATAGGGGCTCAAAGGCATCTCATGCAGTATGTAATGCACTGCACCATCATCCTTGGTGGTCCACAAACATTTTGATGGGCTGCACTGTCAATGCTCCTAGGCCACCCCAGCCAGGGAGGTCCTCTTCTAGGCTTTGGGTGATCCACACGTACGATTTAACACAGTAGACACAAAATTGATAGTAGTTACATCTGGTTGGAGAGTTAATGGTGGACACATAAGCACTGTGACACATTCAAAATAATGTACCGCTTTTAAATAGCTCACAACAAAAAAATAACACTCAGAGCTAACTAAAAATTCCTATAACTCATTTTATTCTATATGTTGCACAAAAGTGTTTTAAGCTTCCCATATTTAAAAACTTGCATTTCTTTAATGTTGAAAGGATACACAGACTACAGTGTAATCTGTTTCTTGATTAAATTAGCAAAGCTCGTGGAATCAGATTTTCAGTAGCTAGCTTCATAATTCTATTTAATGCCTACTAGACTGCTTGTTCCTTACAGATAATAAGCATATAAACTCAGACTAAGAATGTTCATTTATGAACTCGAATGAATAGTCACAGTAACTTTCTTGCACTACACTGCAGTAACAATAATGCCTTTCAATAAAGAGATGCATAATATGAAAACTATAATTCATACCATGGCCTACTCATCAGCCTTAGCAGTTTCAGAATATAACAGAAGCATGTAGAACAATCACTTGCAACTAGCTTAGAGGAACTGTGATGCACTTCCACAATACATAACCAAAAATGGATGGAGAAAAGATATTTGGACAACCATCTCTTGTGTTGCGCTTTCATAGCCCCATAACATAAGTAGTTCCTCCATGCTTCAAGTGACTTCAAAGTAACCATTAGTTGATAGTAAATAAACTAGAATAAGCAGAAAACTGCTTATTTAAAATACAAAGTAGTTACTATATACTCTAAATATATTTTAAGAGATTATTTGAAGATCACATAGCAATGACTAAAAAAGTCCTTGATCATGTTTTCATCTGACAGACCAGTATCTTCAGTGCAGCTGAAATATAACTCAGTTTCATGTTGTATTATCAATGCACCAGAAGAGCAAACACTTTCAACTACTCTGAATACTTCAATGCATAGGTTCCTGCTCCATTGTATATTCATAGTGATTCTTCTCATTTAGAAATATTTACCACGTTGCAGTATAGGGCTTTATTTTATGTTGACTTTCTAAGACTTCTAAGAAATCTCTCTTGACAAGAGTGGCTTACAAAGGCAGACCTACAGAAAAGTTGAGATGCCTCAGAAAAGTAAGAAGTTTAGCTGCCTACACTGCATTTAACCAGAGGCAGAAATGATAAAATCCAAATTCACCTGCAATTCACTAAGCTAAAATAAAATAAAATAAAAAGGCAGTAATTGGACAATAGATAGCATGAACTGAATGTCATTTTTATCCATTATTGCTACCTATTATTTTCCAATGAAACTACATTTAAACTTGAGTACTAAGCTGACCTTATAGGTCCTGATGGCTAAAATTACATTAAACCTCTTGTGCCTTTCAAGCAAAAAGACAGGATTTACAGTATGAAAAAAGATTCTTGAAAGAGTTTGGCAGCTTACAGATGTCCTGCTAGAATGGTGTTCTTTTTCTTCTTCCATTCTCTATGTTGTATCTCCAAGTATACAGATTTATGTTTTAGAAATAAACAAAAAACTAATGTTTTGTTTGTGTGACAGAAAAACTAAGAGCATTATTCTTAAGGAATGAATAATTTGCCCTAATGTTAACAATTATTGCAAAAAAGAAACAGGTTCCTCTTCCTAGGAACAACAACTGATCTAAGAGATATACAGCCAGAACAGCAACTTCGGAATAAAATCTACCTCAAGACTGCCCCTTTCCTAATGTCGTGACTGAATTTCTTCTCATGCGTTAAGAACAAGAAACCTTATTTTTGATTTTATTATACTTCTAAATTTCTCATATTACTTTATTTTTAATTGAAACCAATTCTGTACCATGTAGCACGTCATGAAGCACCAAGGCTAAAAACTGCTACAAAATCGTCTTTAGTAAAAGACTGAAAGTCCTCGTTTCTAGCAATGTTCAGCATGGGGGTTAGGTTTTGGTACTACAGTGTATTTGTTAAACATTCTGTTATCCTATGATAGCATCACAGCCTACGACTGAGGCATTCTGCAACTATAAATCATTTTCTATGGCACGGCTGACTACGAAACACATTAGGTTCAGCAGTCCTCAATGGCATTATGGATGGTAGAAGACCAGAAAAAAAGGATTATAAAAACTGCTAGCCATTAGTGCAGATGCTTTTTTACTCTATGACAAAAGACCTGAGAAAAGGAATATGAGAAATTTGCTATTTTTTTTACCCACCTTTGCAAAAGAACTCTTCTTCCCTGTAAAAACTGTTCTTTCTTGAATCATACAATGTCTTCTATTTTTCCAGTATTTTGCAGAGATGATCTCCATTTCATCCTAGTTTTTCAGAGTCGCTAAAACTATACAGAAGATATAAACAAATAAACAGAGTAATCACCATTAAAAACAGAAAACAATTAGAAAAACAAATAAAAACTAAGAGCTCTCTCAAAGATTTCATTCTTCCTCCCTGGAAGAAACTTCTAAATGCATTCAGTGAAGTTTTCCTTGATGAGTAATGTAAATTATACCCAGCCACAAAAGATTTATACCCAGATGTGATAACTTCAAACTGCTTCAACTGGGCTTGGTTTTAATGCTGGAAGACCTAAATGGAGGGAGTCACAATAATAGAGATGGCTAGTCTGTACATGGGATACGAAAGTTGACTTGAAGTAGGACAGTGTGGGGGGACAGAAAAGAGATTGTCTTCCTACTGTGTTCCCCAGCAAGGAGTGCAGTTGGCCTAGATTTGAGTCCTGCCTCCAAGACCTACTCCATCTGGGTAACTTGACCAGGGGAGCTCACAAATATACACAACATCCATACCCTAATCTTAAGGTAATGGACTTGCCTCTGTGAATAAAGGTTTGGGCCCTTGCAGTAAAAAGATGCATCCTCCCCGCTAGGATTGTAGAAGTGTTAGAGGCATAAACACTTCTTCCTTTTTGACATTCTCTCTCATCATCAAGACTGGCCTGATATACTACTCTGTAGCAGTATGAACATCTTTAATTTAATTTATTCTTCCAACTTAAATCAACTTCCTGAAACAAATAAGTAGGAGACACCTAACTCCTATTTCCATTAGTGAGTGTTCTCTTACTTTTTTTTCTGCAGGCATATCTTTATCAGATCCTTCTCCGAAATTCTTTTTTTTGTTTTATAAGCTTATCTGCTGCATCTTCACAGCAGTTCTAAAAATTTCAAAAATCTGTGCCTTTATCTCTACTAAATACACACCAAAAGAAAATTGCTAAAGGGATTAAGCTGTTACTTATTGGGATGTGGGCTTTTCTTAGAGAGATTCAATTATTTTGGTCATTTCTAAAGTAACTTTTTCCATGTCCTTTATCTTTTACAACTCATGGTATGTTCCTGTATGATAACACCATATTCCTCATGTTCTAAGAGCTCTCAGAAAACTATTTAAAATATTCTTCTCCTTCATGCAAACCACTAACATTATAAACATAACAGAGGAAACAAAACTCTGGTCATCATCCTCTTAATCAACAGAACACAGCAATACAATATCACCTGACACAGGAAAGGGAAGGAGAACAGGGAGGGGAAGGGGAAGGAAAAGAAGAAAAAGAAAACAAAAACAAAGTAACTTTAGATATATTGACACTTTTACATTTAAGAAATTCAATCATCTTTTATTTTTAAAAAGTAAAAACCAAAGCTTTGGGAAGACTGAAATAACTGAACAAACTCAAACTTCCTTGAATAGTTTTACCTTACTGAAATATAAATAATTCTACAAATACACCGTCAGTGAACATTAGATAGAAATTTCATTTATATCTGTGTGGTTACTACTGTGCCCTGAATCAGTTGGAAACACTGCGGGTTAGTGGGTTTTTTCTTTCCTGTAAAAACACATAAAAATATCACAAATACTACTGACAACAGAACATCCTTTAAGAGTAAAAGCAGTGACAACAGTGGGCCTGAAGTCTTGTTCCCCTATTTGAATTGTAATGCCAAATCAATCAGCAGTTGTCCCTATGCATGTGATCTTCCCCCCTTACGCTCCCTTTATAGTTGCATCTATCATCAAGAATATGCTTTTTTTTCCCCTCTACCAAAAATGCTTTGGTCTACCAATATAATCTTTCAGTGGATGGACAGCCACGTTGCAGAAACACTTGTGGCTTCTTTTTCTGCACATTTCCTCTGTGAGAACCAATCAACACATTTTGAAATCTATCCATTCACATCTAAGTTTTGCTTGAGAAAAATTATTTTAGAATATAAAATGCTCTAATTGTGCCTGTTCTCTTACTTTCTCTCACTCTCTTTTTCTACCTTAACCAATAAACATTAAAAGAAAACTACGGATATAAGCAAAGATTCTGTCACTTCAAATTATGAAAACCCAGGCATACTTACAATTAAAACTAAATCGCAACAATCCATGATTAAAAATGATTGTTGCCTATCCTACTACTGAAAGGAAGCAAGTAGCTATTTTTCTCTCATGTAAGCTCAATGGCTCTGTTTTCAAATTTTATTTTCACTATCCATAGATGCAGAATAAACATTTCATTTCATACAGAAAAATAATGTAGAAATGTAAATAACTGTAGTTGTCTCTTTGTAGACAGATAAAATTTCAACAATAACCATCAACAATAAACATTTAATGATGATCATAAAAAGAATCAGGGATTATGAAGATCAACAGATCTGCAACAATTCTGCATTCAAATTAATTGTTGTGCATTTAAGAAGACAGTATGCCACTGCAGGATAGCCAATGACAAACACCAATTATCTTCTAATTCTGCCTGTTTAAAAATTGCTTTCTGAAGCTCAGCAATTGTTTTTGGCTTTTTTTCTATAAACTCAGTACCTAATCTCTCTTCTCCAATCAGCAGTCTTCTCTCGCACAAACATTTAATAGGACAAAAGTTGTGCAAGTAAAGCCAAATGGGTCCATTTTTAGCATTTCGTCAATTTTGCAACAAGACAAAACTATGACTAACAACTTTTTCAGCTGAACACTTATGCCCATTTTTCACCACAAACAAAGAGCAGTTCTTGGCTCAAGAAATTACTTTTTTCCTTTCAATATGCAAACTATGTGGACTAGATGGGTGGAAGCTAATAGTTCTTCTTGCAATATGTTTTCACTAGACAGTTATTAACCTGGATCCACATATCTCACAGTAAGACCAAAGATTCCGATTCAGCAAGGTACCCTAAGCACAGGCCTCAGCTGAAGCAGCACATAAGTAGTCCCACTGACCTTAAAGACTGGCAGCTACCCGATTCCTCAAGTATCTTGCTGAACTGGAGCTAAAGAAAGATTAGTGGGAGAGAAATGCAAGCCATGCAGCTTCTATGAAAAATACACTTCAGGAGGACATATGAAGCAGTACCTTCAATTTTCATCCTCTAACTCAAATGGTTTTTGTTTTACATAATATATACTGTTGTAGCTTCATCAAATTTCATGAGTAGACTCATAAATGTACAGATTGCTTTCAGAATCCAATTTACCGTCTTTTAAAAATAATCACTTAAAGTAATGGCAAAAGTGAATATGATAACTTTCAATGTTTTTAATGCAAAGAGAAATCCATCAAACTCACGGCAGAACTATCCAGGAGAGTGGATTCAAGTGCAAACGAACAAACAGATAGATTTACCACTACGGAAGTTGTAGTGCCATTATTATCCTGCACAATTCTGGCTTGTCACATGCATTGTGGGGAATATTACAGCTCAGTTCTACAAAGCAGTTAAGCATATAGTTAATTTTAAATACAACTAATTCTTACTGAGCAGAAAAATAAATTTAAGACTTTAGAAGAGAATTAAAGCTATTGGACTATTTGTTTTAACTTTTCAAATCAACAGTATCTTATATTCCTGTCATTTTGGAGTTAACATCCCATCTTTTTGAAGCAATTCATTCTGTCGATATGGCTATGTCTCCAAAGACAGGTTTTTGGAGAGTAGCAAAATTCTGCTTCATGCAAGTCTGATGTTTTTAACTAACACTGAAAACAGTTGGAGAAAACACATCAAATACAAACATACTGTAAAAAGAATTTGGTTCCTACAAGACAAACTTAAAAAATTTTAACTTTAAAAGAATATTGTGATTCCAAGTTTTACAAATGATCTTGAAAGAGCTCCTGAAACTCTCTTCAAATTCATCAAATTTGTAAAGCTGTATTTTTCAAAGGAAAAGTGAAAAGGGGTGAAATTGTAATAAGGTAACATTCCAATTTTTTTTTAGGTGAAAACATACCCTAACAAAAGAATAGTTAGAGCCACATCTAGTACAACAACCTGGTCTTTCATTAGATCAAGCATATATTGATTAAAGATTCCAAATGATGGTGTTTTTCTTAAAACTCTTCAAATGGCTAGTTATCCCAATTGTTAAAAATCAGCATTCAAATGGCCACAAAAAAGGTTTGCCTGGATGCAAGTGGCTTTCAACCCACTTGACGAAACTGAATTTTTGAGACAGGACACAATTTTGTAACAGGCTTAAAGCTATGATGAAATCTTTGGACTACTTCTGTGTCCATGGATACAGAATCAATAAAATGATTAAAAAACAAGTATGAACTTAAATCCAAACATTTAGAAAAGAATGAAATGCTACTTAAACGGAAGCCACAATTTGAGTCATACCAACTGTCAGACGAATGATAGTAAGTGGAAAGGCAAAGTGAATAAAAAATAGTTATAAGAGTTTAAAGTCAGACAGAGTGAAATGGGAACAACAACTTAAAAATAATTTTCCTACTAGAAGTCCTAAGAAAGAGCATGCCAACTAAAATGCAGTGTTAAAATTAAAGTACCTAAAATCCCCAGTTACTTTGCATTTGAATGGATGGATCAGTATTATTCTTCTGAGTAATCAGCATCTCCTAACTTCAGAAATAACTATTTAAGTAAGCATCTGCTATCACGTCTTTAAAAGGTCTTCAGATATTTTTCTGCATTCTTGACCATGTGTACTCAGTTGGAACTTGACCCATCAAAAGTCCAAATCACATGAGTATCTAAGTCTTAAGTGCATTTATGAGGGAGAGCTAGTAATAGTAGTCAACATTTGCATCTGTACAGAAGAGGAGCAATCTCACCACAGTATTTTCTCCATAGTGTCAACAAAACTAATCTTATACTACCATTGTAATAAAAGCCATAATAATATGAACTCTCAGGAAATTGAGCTGTAATATTCACAACTGATTTTTCGCAATGCAATCATAAAAGGGAGATACAAAGAAAATGTCTCATGATACAAAGTTCTTATTAATTTTCATTTGATCCACTGTGGAGTTCTGTTAATACACTTACGTTCTAGAAGCTTCTGGTGGAAGTAACATGAAATTTAAAACTACAGAACTAAGACGAAATCAGTAGATAGGCTCCCTTTTATAAGCAGGCACAGCGGGTAATTTGTCAAGGACATTCTCACGGTGGTATGGTGCTTAGCATATCTGTATCTGTAAACTTCCAGCAGAGCAAATGGCTGGAACAAGTGTCAAGAAACTCAGTTATCTGCTGTACTAATAACCACAAGGCTATATACACCATGCTGAGAATACATCCATAAGGAGCAATGTCATTACCTTAACATTTCAGGTTGGCTTGATGAGCTGTTTATTCCAATTAACACAGAAGGAAATTGCTGGGTAACTAGCACCTTCATTTAAGAAGTCTCTAATGTTTGTCTTATGCTGAGATCTGCAACACTTTTTTGAGTATCACAACATTTAAAGCAATGTTAAATCACATATGGCAACTACAAATTTAAACTCATCAGGCTGTAATCCGCAGATGGAAATAGCTTTCCAAAGGAACTTTCATACATCCAACTGAGAGCATAAACAGTTAATACTACTTCTGATCAGAATGTAAGTTAATTTTTCATTTTACAAATGGTTGCCATTTCTCAGGATGTTTTCTTTTTCCTTAAATGACAAATGAAGGCAGCTATTTCATCCTTTTTGCTACTGGAATTCAAATCTGCTATCCTCCTGCTGAATGCACTGCCTAGTTGCACACTCAGACCAAGTTCATATTCAATTTCTCTTTAGAAAACTATCCTGATTTTAAGCTATAAAAATTAACTTTTGCAGAAATGCAGCTGGGTATTTGCCTATGTAGCAGCCTCCATTCAGGCAGACTGATCAAAACACTTTATAAATCTGTGCACAGGATATTACCCTTATCCTAACACACAAGGAAGAGCAAAACACCTCTAGATATAAGGATCAAACTACATGTGTCAGTTGCAGTGTCACGTCTGCTCTGCTCCTCAGCTGGAACCACTATTTGCTCATGATTATTTGGAACATATTACAAAGTACTAGTGCAAATCCTACAAACTGTACAAATTAGCATCAAAATCTTATTGCTAAAAGCACCACATGGAAACCAAGGTGTTGTAAATATTTAAGTACAAACCAGATGCACCCTACTACTAGTGAGGAGGGCTGGAGGGGATAGGTAAAACCGCAGCAGGGATGTCACACTGTTCTTTGGAAGTTTAAATACAGGTATGCTTCACAGGCTGGGATAATGTACCATACTTTTATTCCACCTTACCTCTGTGCTATCTAGCTACAGAAAGTAAATTTCTGTTTCGTATAAAGAAATGGCAACTAAAGGGTTTTAGGAAACACTTCAGTGACACCCAGCTGACAGGCCTGTCCTTCTCAGAGCATGGCTGATTCAGGATGATTCTAGAAATACAATGATTTTGGAACACTTTCAAAAACTGGCTGCTAAGTGCTAGCTAGTCTGAACATTAACTGGTGCTACTGTCCCACTATTATTCATTTTGCCAATAACCCAACCTAACTCATTAATCTTTCTATTAATACTCAAATTACGTCAGAATATGTATACAGTTGATTATAGACAAAAAATGGTATATATGCTAAAATAGTTTATAAATAAAATTTTGGTGTGAGAATACTGCTTGTTTAAATGTCAAAAGTGGATTTCCTTGGTCATACTGCAGTTAAGTGAATGAGCAAAATATTACAATAATGACATACTTATGAAACAAAGTGTTCATTTCTGCCCTTTTTTAGTATCTGTTTTTCTAAGGATGAATGAAACCAGAGGTACAGATTGTGCATAACATATTAAATCAGCTAAACTAAATTAGTATTATTTTGTCTGTAAAAAAGAGACTTATTTTCACTGGATAAAGTAATTTGAAAAGAAATATAATGCTTGTTTTCAATAAAGTAATACAGTAGAAAACTCATTTATTCATCTACTTTTTGTTACTGGTTTCCTTCTATTTGAAATTTTGCCACAAAATACTTCCCAGAAAAAGGCTGCTTTGTGCTAAGGTGAAAAATGTGGTTGAATGGTTTCATTCCACATGCTTACAAGCTGATCTTTAATCAAATGAAGATGGGAAGACAATGTTCTTTGCAAAAGGAAGATGTAAATAGCTGAACCTTAGCACATGAGGAAAGTTCACAGACAAATGAAAAGTTCATGCTGAATCAAGGTAAGTAGAAAAGATGATTTCTACCAATATACAGAAAAGCTCAGACCAGAATAGCGGCCTAATGTTCTTTTTTCTGAACAGTAACATCCAAGGAAACACATTATGAAGACTGAATTAGGTAAAGCCCTCTTGAAATTAATAAAGCCTTATCTGACTTAGTTTCCATAATCATCCACAGTTATCATTTTTAATTTCAAAAAGTGTCCGAAGTTATTAATCACATACTTTCAGTAGATTGAGCTGATTCTCTTGTTCTAATGATTTTCCATGATTTTTCTTATTCATTCTGGACAGAATTACTACAGATTTACAAAAGTGAATGGCAGAGCAGAATCAAATGAAGGGCTGGTTCTTTAACAGTAGGGGTAACGACTATTCACCAATTTAATAAGTATACACAATGTCTGCAACGGCAAAATGGAAGTCATCCTTTTTGCCACCCCAGAACGAAAAGTCACTTCTCGAAGTCACCACAGAACAATAATGGGCTCAAGACAAAGAGGGTTCAAGCAGCTTTCCCCAGCTGTGGTCACAGCAGTAGGCATTGGCAGCATTCTTGCTTTAAGCACTTCAGAAATACAATTAGTGAAAACTGAAGCTTTCTTTGAAAAGGAGTCCAAGAATCATACTCTTGAACAAGATTCCTTTTAAATGGATCAAGGTCAGAAGAAGTAAAACACAGAGCATCTCTGGAAGTGTACTCAGTGTTTTGTTCAGGATGTTACCTCAAAGCACAAACCTAGAAATATACCTTTTCTATTTGTGTTCTTACACTTGCATATATGAGCTACAGTGTATCGTTCAGCTGAAGGAAGCCTTGACTAAACTAGCCATTCTAGTACTGATTTACTTTTTTTCCATCTCCATGTAATAAAACAAACAGTGTGAAACACATCAGGGAATTCATCATTCTATCAGAACACCTTCACAACTGCAACCAACACCTGTAATTACTTCCTCACATTAGACCTGAATGTCAATGCTTATGCAAAATACAGAGTATCGAAAGTATGGAATGTAATTAGGTATGTCTTAGTAATACATGCCACGAAGTAAATTTATGTTTACCCAGTGTTTTGTAAGGAGAAAAAAAAAAAAAAAAAAAAGTAAAACAGAAAAGCATGTAGATTTCTAGGGAAGAATAAAAAATAGCATTTTGAGAAGGTTTTATCTTAAACCATAACATAAAGGCAATGAACTTTGCTCGTGTCTAGAGTAAAAGTAAAAGCAAGATTTCAGTGTATATAAAAGGACTGGAAATACACAAACAACTGTATTAACAAAGATCATTCTGGAACCTGGATGACTCAAGAGCATGCGGAAGCAATACCAAGCTAACAAGTTTTATGCCAAAGTTTTGAATCTAACCTAGGGGAAGAAATGACTACAGTGTTTTTGTGACTTACAAATTTACATCCCAAAATCACTACATTAGAAGAACTTTCTGGGATGTGGGCCCCACTCAAAAGTTACAACATATGACATAATTATTTGCAATTCAACCTTATTGCTGCACCTTTATACAACTGTCCTCTACCAGACAAGGTAGCAGTGATCCTTTTGAAAGACACAAGCACCTCATAAGACTACCTGACAACATATGCACAACTGGTTTACATTTCAGCACGTGCTGATCATAATTTTCTGAGACAAAGTAGAGACACTGCAACAGCCTAAGGGCTGTCTCCCTGCCAAGTATCAGAACATATTTCAGAATAACATTCAAAGCAGCAGCATAAATCTTTCCAATAAAAGAGATTAGAGCACCTGGGTGCACAGACACAAATATCATCTCTTCCTATAAACAATGTTTTAATGGTCTTGACTCCATTCACAGCATGCACATCTCAAAAACCAGCTACACCTAGAATCCTTGTATTCATGCTCAACAAGGAGTTAAAGCAAAATAGCTACCAGGCAGGATCACTGTCTTTCTCTCTTAGCTGGTGGCTCCAGTGTGACCAGTTTGTATCACCATCACGTTCTTTGTGTGGAACTCCATCTTAATTTCTAATTACACTTAAATATTTAGAATGATTTTTTCCACATACTCTAAGAATCTGTCTTTAGCAACTTCAGGATATTGACTGAGAAAAAGCTTATGTCACTTTATGATGCTAAATGTTAATAATCAATGAAGGTCAGCATATGGAGAAAAACGTTTCTCTGTTCAAGTGCTTGTGGCAAATGCACGCTCGTAGGCTGAGTAATGTGTTGTCCAAATACACTCTCAGAATTCCAGACAAAGTTTTTCTCCCTTTCTGTGAAGAAATGTGGAATGTGTTTATTTAAAAAACAGTACAATGAAAGAAAATGGCTTACATGATTCTTTTATGAGGGATTAGACTTTTTGCATAATGCCACCTACTAGCCTAAGTCATTTTATGCAATGATTAGTTTAACACATACATATGCACATACCCACACAACATACGTATCCCTAAGACAGAACCTTTTGAAACTTTCTGCATTACTAATATATTAGTAATGTTTGAATAGTGCACCCCCTTTGCCTTGAGCAAAATTAACTTTATTTTAACACAAGCAGGAAGACGAAGAACACAGGTGAAAAAGTTGCAAAGGCAAGCACGGTATTTGCAGATATGTTGTTACAAAGTAAATTACTCATTCACTTTCGTCCATTGTAAAACATCTTAGAAAGACATCAAATCAAACAGAAAAAAACAGGAAGCCAGGAAAAGGTGACTTTCAGCAGCTACATTTCAGTCAGAAAGTTAGAATGCCACCATAATAGAACAGTATCAATCAAGCTGCCTTCATCTTCAGATCCATCAACAGTCTCCCCTACATATTAGTATTCCCTTATGCGTCGCACACATCTCAGCAAATCCTCCATTGTTCCTTTATTTTCAAAGGCACAAAGGCCAGTTAGCCATCCAGCTCCTATCCAAATTCAATGAGACTTAGATACAGAAGTGCTACTTGTTCTTTTATATTTCGTTCTTTCAAGAACTTGTTAAGCCACTTCCATTTACAGTGAGCAGGAGCTGACAAAAACATATGAAAGAATCCGTCAATTCTAATGTATTTCTCCATTCTAAGTAAGTTTGCTTGTTGTTGTTTATAAGATGACTTGAATGCATGTACATGAACTGCTTTGTGGTTTGGAAAAAGTCAGTTGCATTTTGTGCCTAGGATTTTCTAAATCATCATTGCCTAACCATTGCTTTTACTGAACAAGTGGAAGAATTTTAACCACTGATTTTGATGAAATTGCAGTTAACCCAATGAAGAGCAATCACAGAAATACAGCCCTCTATTTAAAGTGTGTCTTTACAGGGCAAGGATGACATTTACTAACATCCATGAGGTTTTGTAATTCACAATTCATCAAGTTCTCACTGAAATGATAAGATAGGATTAAGCTCTCATTGAAATTTTCCAAAAGACTTCAGAAGGTGAAGTCATTAGGCTGCAGAAATACATCCCCTTTTTAGGGAACACAATGTATGCATGAACTGCATTCACATTGCAGCATGCAGAAATATGGTAGCTGTTGCATAATACAGTTAATAACACTTCTAATAACCTTCCAGTGGAAATGACAGTTCTTTGACCCAAAAAGAGGAAAAACTATTATATAGTAACTAATATCCTCACAGACTTACCTGAAAATATGGGAGAACTGTGTCCAAATCGGAGAGACTTACCCTCACTTTTCTACAGTCCCTGTAAATATCATCACCATTAGGCAACCATTGGTCCCTGGTGAAGCTTTCTCAAATTTCTCTCTTCAGTTATTTAAACATTTCAGCATTAAGCCTGGCTATTGATATTGGCCACAAAAATTGATCCCGTACCCGATGGCTAGGATTTTCATCTAGGGTGTGATAGAGGTGGATTCAGTTCCCAAATCTGGAGTAGGTGAAACAGAATAATTTAGTTCAGAAATTGAAGCTGAACTTCCATACTGCATTTACATGTCAGCATCTCTAGACATTCGCTCAGGGTCTTGCTCTATCAGAACTTAGAGAACTGGAACATTTTTAATTCCCTGAAGTTTTGTGCGATAGAAAAGTTGCTTTTTATCGGAAGCTAATCAGAGTCCTATCAGAACACTGTGTACACATATCTAAGTTTTGCCATGTATGTTGCACATACTTTACAAAACTATTTCGACTCTTTGTGTTACATATCTCGCCTTGTTGTGTGGCTGCTCTGTTCTCTATCCAGATGCAGTCAAGACAGTTGACATTCTATGGCAATGGAATGAATGTTACTGTAATCGCTTACAGTAAATGTGTGAAATATTTTGCTTTTTCCAAAATATTCATCCTAGTAGTGAAGGGTTGGGGGATGGAGGGGGAGTTGTTTATACTGCATGTGAACATGAAAAACTATTTGCCACAACTGCTCTCTGACAGTAAGTTTTCAGATCTTTCAAGCGAGCAGGAGTATCTCTAGAAGCAACTGACCCACAGATCACGAGGGAAAAAAGAAAGAACATACAAAAAAAAAATAAAAAGGAACAAGCCAGCCAGTATTCTTATTTCATTGAAATCTACTATGTTATTGATAATACTCATCTGTGGTTTCACAGGTCTCTCAGAACTGACTTCTGCTTCCCATAGATACAGACAGACAGCATGGGAGTCAACAACAAGGGGTAGGATGATCGGAGGAAAACAACAACAACATTGGCACACAAAGAATTAATGAAATACAGAGTACCTGAAGGAACTGAAAAATGCACCTCATTATCTACTGCAGTGTACTATGCATACTGAGGCCTCGAAGCAGAGACTTTAATTTATATCTCAAAAAAATTAAATCTTCTAGACACAAAATTCTGTCTCTCTAATTAACTGAGCATGTATCTTACTTAGATGTTTACAATGTGGCCTTTTATTGTTTACAATTTTTCTTGCCATCAAACATATTGCTTAAATAAATATCTAAGCTGACTGTACCTTTTTCCCACCATTTGTAAACTGTTACAACGAGAAATTGCTTTTTTCTGTGCTAATTGTTGAAACCATATGTCACTAGGAATAGAATGGGTATTGAGTAAGATTTTACACTGCATACAAAGCGAAGAATGCATCCAGAGAGTAAACCCTGGACGAGAGCCCTGAAATCCTATTTTATACACATTTCTTTGGCTTTGAGAAGACATTAAGACAGCCCATCGGTTACTAGCAATAAAATATTGACACTGACAGTCCTGGTTTAGGCAGATGTTCTGCAGATGCAAAGAAAAGATTGAGAATGTTTTCTGGACAAGCAGCCTGAAAATTACTCTCTCACAGATGAATAAGCATCCATTCAAAACACACTGTCACAAGCCTTGTATTTCTGTATAACAGATAATGAAAAACCATCTGTCCCTTGTAATAATTTGCCAAGAAGGCAGTCTAGCATGCAATTTTACATTCTGTATTTAAAAAATCCCAGTAATAAACAACATTTCTTAACTGTTTTCATTTTGTCTGCATACACTGAATAAAAACTTCATTATGTACCTCAGTTAAGGTTGGCCATGTAGATAAGCAGATTGGAACTTGAAAGTAAAACTGTATTTCTCTTTTGGATTTGGAGAAGGAACAGAAGCTTTAGACTGAAAATGAATGTTAATCCTTTATTCTGCAGGAATTCCTTTATTTAAGCATTTGATGAGGTAGGCTTTGGATTTTACAGGTTATTGTAACAGCACTAATGAAATACACCAGTGAGTTATGACACTGTCTCTGCTGGGACTAAATAGAGGTTATATAATAATAGCAGAGGTTACATTTCAAATGAAGTTATACAATATTTAAAGAAGAGTTATGGTTATATGATTATTTTATTTGCCAGGACCACATATTTACAGTTTAAAATATTTAACAACTTACTTATAATTAAAATAATTGCTAAAGAAAAAAATGAGATCTGTTATTATTTATATCCAAGTATTTACACTTTTGCAATGAAATCTGTTTTCAAATTCACACTGCCATATATTCATGCAGAGCATCCTATTTGGAACACCACTAGTTCTTGGGTTTGTTGCGTTTGTCAGGGTTTAATTATCTGTAACACTGTATCACTGTGACCATCACAACAATACTTTTGTCAAAAAGTGCTAAACAGAACATTTCCTAATTTATAATCTAAATACACAGCACAGAAACCTGCTGTGATAAAGTAGTAGTACTTATGCTACAAAGAGCTGTGTTATACAAAGGGTTAACTGGCCGAACAGGAAGTCTGTCATTCAACTGGAAATTTGACACCTGAATTCTAGCTTCAGTCTCTTCAATATATTTTTTCCTTATATTTTCTAGGAAGGTGTACATTTGCACTTGTCCAAGTCAATACTTCCCAGGGTCCTGAAAAACATGATCTTCATGTGACCAAATAGTCTCTAAAGCTCATTCCATAATGCCCACACACAGTGGATGTTGATTGGATAATTAGGAACAAAGGATAACACAAGAAATGTCCTTCTCTCTCCTACGCATATATAGAAACAGCACTGATTGTGACTGTCCTTTTTTATTTTAATAACATTGCTGTCCTAAAATATTTTAGGAGAAATTATAAATTCAGGAGTGAGGTACATGCTGTTTAAACCTTTTATGAAGGTTAGAGCAGCCATAACTCCTGTGACCTCCCTTAGACACTAAGGCTGCCAACAGGCCTTGCAGGGGCGTTTCTACGGACACACAACCACAAAGAACACCTCTTGTGCTTTTTAGTCTCCTTTAATGTGAGGAATTTACACACAGACAAGCACTCCTCCTTTAGTTTCCAGAAGTCATCTGGAAACAAAACCCCCAGGATTTGTCGCAAGCTGCAGAACTTGACTAGCTATTGCAATAGCAATGTCATTCAAACTACCTTATATACGCTTGTTAGTAATGTACCTTTATATACTCAAAATTAAACATCAGAAATTCCATGGGAAGGTGAAAATGATGTTGACTCTAAGGCAGCAGTTGCTAAAAGGTCATTTGGAGGCATTCATTAATTGTTTAACAGACAGTCATTATTATCAGCAGAAGAAACTGGCAAAAAGCACTGTTATTGTCAGAAGGCGTTAGAAGAGTGTCATTTGTCAATAGGTACTCTTTTAAAGAGCAGCAGACTGAGAGAATTCCATCTTTAAAGTTAAAAGGAAAAAAATAACTTGATTATCCTTGTGTGGTTTTATACAGTCCAGTCTGGGATTAGCCTGTATGAGCAGTCACTGTTCATCGAACTGTGAAGATGTGTAACAATTGAAAAGAAAGAAACTAAAGTACCTTGGGGCACTAAGCAAAAGTTTTTTTCATGAAGTAATAACAAAGTTTGGTTCAATGCATAAGCAACACAGGTAGCAGCCTACAGCAGCAAAGACTCACAGATGCCTTGACAGTTCAGCCCATCTCCTACTTGCCCTGTTCTGTGTGTCAACCAATACTGGCACACAAGGAGCGAGTGTGGTTGAGAGAGGCTGCCAGGGTAAAAAAAAGACATACAACACTTGGCAATCCTGAACAAAACCCAGTGATGCTACAGGCAACAGAAGCAGCAAGGTTTGTTCTTCAGCTCCCCTTCCTCGTCTTGTCCCTTCTCCCACTCCTATTTAGGGAGAAAAGTGCAGATGTAGGCACAGTGCCCCATCGCAAACTCTTCCTGGCAGCCTGGAAAATAAGTAGATGATTATGGGGAGGTCTGCAGCTCCTAGGTTCGAGACAAGCTCAGCATGGCACTCCTGTGTCTCTGGGGAGTAGGACACGAACGTAGGCAAAACCCCACAGACCACTGCCTCCATGCAAACCTCTACTGAATTCTCAACCTGCAAAAGACTACAGCTTCAAGGACTTGCGTCTCACTCAAAACACTCCTAGATTCCCTGCTTCAAATACCACCAACCCCTCCCAGAGCTTCACTCAAGTCCCCCAAACTCTCATCAATTCTATTCAAGCTTCTGCTGAACTTATTTCTGCAATGCTGCAAAATGGATACTTTGCGTTCACTGCTGGGAAGTGTTGAACCATCTCTCTTATAATGATTAAACACTGGTATTTAGAGAGCACCTAAGAGTCTCCAGCTCTGGAGCCTATAAAAACTTCCTGATAAATAACAGTCCCAAAAAAGCATTTTAAACGTATGCTAGCTCAGTGAACTTGGATAACAAAATTATGAATTGCTCCTTCTCCCAAAAAAAAGTTAATCGGAATTTTCAAAAAAAATTTGTAGGACAATAAACTGGTGTCAGATTGCACTAAAAAGAACAGTTTGTGAATTCAACTCTGGGCCCTGCTACTCCTGCTTTGCACAGGAAGTGAAAATATAACAAAAAAAACATCCTTACAGTCCCTTAAAACGTGTATTTTTTAGAGACTGTCTCTAAAGACCAGTCCACTGTCATACCTATCTGGACAGGTATCTTTACAAGTAAACAAAGGGTCTTGCAGAGTGTTCACCTACACTAAAGCAATTCCTACTTGTGAAAACATACATATGTTTTCTCTAATTTACCTTGGAGCAGACCAGCCGCTGGTCTTCTCCCAGGAACAGAGAAGCATCAAATGGTTTAATGTTAGCCTAAACTTCAGCTTCTACCATTATGCTATGAGTTTGTCCAGATTAAAGGGTCTCTTTTCTGTTTTCCTTCCCATGTATCAGTCAGGGACATTAAACACCAGTTCCATTTATAAATGCAGATTATGGAATATTTACAAAGATAATTACTATCCAAACAAAGTTATATGGTTTTTTCCTGTTTTGGTAAGGGGAAAAAAAAATCTATTAAGATTGAATATCCTCTTTTCTTCCAAATTCTAGAGCAAACTCTAATCACAGCACAGTTCAGATCAGACTCTGAAGAACGTGGAAGAAAAGTACAAATCCAAGCTGCATCTCTCTGCAATTTTCCTTTAAGGCATTCTAATAACTGAATTAATGCACAATTTTTTTATGCTGTCAAATTATATTAAAAGCATTATAAAGCCCTTTCCAAATCTACATTCTAATAAATGTCAAAGCTTCCAATTATTAGATATTTAAATATTTGTACTGAGAGTCTTTAATAATGAGAGCACACATTACAGATATCTGTGCTGCTGCACTGTTAAAGTGAGATAAATCACTTGAGGCAATTATTCACAGAGCCTTAACAAAGCTGATTTTCTTATCAAATTTTATTAAAAACTTTTTAACATGGTCACAATTGCACTATTTAAAATTATTATTTAATAACTTTCAGAATAAACACAGAGGCACTATTACTTTTTGAGGATAAGAGCCTGGTAGGAAGCCATTTAACTGTGGCTTTGGCATAACAATAGGTATCCTACATCTCCAATTGGCTTTCTTCACCTCGAGTACTCAGAATCTATTTCATGTACCTCTCAGTTCTCTTTTCAGCAATGCCACATTTCCCACTGGCTATAGGGAAGGAGGCTTTTAAGATTAGTAATGGGTTCAGTAGCAGCATCCATTCAAGGCAGTACAACTAATCCCACATTCATGTGTTTAGGGTGTAAGTCCTTGACAGAATGCAAAAAGTCATCTAGAAAACCCCAAACAGAAAAGTTATCAAGAAATTGCTGGACAAACTCATCTTTTCTACCTTGGGAGGCAGAAAGGGTGCATAGTTAGGCTATTTGCTGCTCAGCTTTGGTGGAAATTTTTGGTATAAGTATCTGAAAAGTGAACAGGAAACTTGTTAGCAAGTTAACTTGTCCTTTCTGTCAGCCAATTAATTAAAGAGCTTTTACAGAACGACAGGACAATCAGTAAAGCAGTCAAAAGCCCGTACCTGGCCTTTATTTTCATCTCTGTCCCTGACATAGGAAAGGTGAAAAGAAAGAAGATGGGAGAGATGACAGAAGAACAAGGAGGGATGAGAGGACAGCACCTGTGTTTTACAGGGTACTTTGTTGTTCACCCTCTACTTCCACATTTCCGAAGACAATGTCCTGATTCTCTTTGGTACTTTGAAAGAAAATAGGCTAAATTATTGTAGTCCACTCTCCTCCATTCTGTCCTTTGTTTGACTGCCTGCTGAATGCATCACATCTTCCAGAAGAACTGAAAGTCTGCGTATACCACAGCAGAAGACTGTGCAAAACCAACTGAACAGAAACTGGCAGCAGTAGTAGTAAAACAAATGCTACTGTGAGTCTTCCGTCTTCAGTGCTACAGAATATTGCTTTGAATACTAGTCTTTGACTTTACCATCTTTTTTTTTTCTAATTTAAGAGTTTTCTCTCTTAGTAAAATTATTAACAATAAAATTGAATTTTTAAATTAATTTACATACTGGAGGAGGGCACCACCTTTTCACTTCAAAGATTTATATATTCTGAGGGGACTTGTTCAGGTGCCCTCTTTGTGATTCATCCAGGAGAGGATAGTTACTGCATTACTAAAGCAATAAAACATGTAATTTACTAAAACATTATCTGAAAATATTATCCATGGAAGAATGATTCTGATTAGCCAATAGTACCAGTTAGGTTTATGATTGCAAGCTTTATGACTATATGATAACATAAAATATTATTTGCTTCTCAAAAGAAAGTCATAGCGCGTAATACATTTGCTGAGCTTTGTGATATTAGGCCTATAAATCACCCACCAAGCTGCATTCTTCACAAATAAAATTTGCATTATATTATTAAAAATTTACAGTGTGTTAGTAAAATATTTCAGAGGTTATTTCTGATTTTCAACATGCATTCCAAAGACGACACTTAGTGCTGGCAAAATATAGCTTTATTTATATTTTACCAGGTAGTGACAATTAATAATGTCTATAATCAACTCAAAGCAGCTTGTTCTTTATATTTAAAATAAGTAAAAGATGATCTTTTGTGATCAATTTCAGTAATGCTTACATGAAGTAATAACACAAAATAATTACAAGATGCACTCAAATGACATTTTGTACATGTTCCTGGCTGAAATAAACCAATCACTATTATTAAAGTATGTGCCTAGTATTTCTTGGCTTTTGGACAGACTGAATTATCCAGCTCATTCAATACGTTCAGAGATCACATTTTCCCAGTATTTCGTTCAAGCTTTTTTGTGCTGATTAATCAATCACTAACAAATATTAATGGAACGTCACAGTGACACTTGCACTTTCACTTGCAAGTGAAATCTTCAGCTACTATATCCTGAAACTGTCATACAGCTGCTGTTCTGGGCTACAAGCACCTGAAATTGAAAAAAGCTACCCAGCTACAGAACTATTATATTATCTATCACATAATTAGTTTGGGAAGCTAATGTGTGAAAGGCTATTCAAAATAATTACTGGAAAAGAAATAGTAATCTATCCTAGTTACATTTACAGGTTCTATTACTACAGTAACTGAGTACCCAACTATCTTTGGCATCCTTATACTCCCCAAGCTCCTGTCAAGCAGTAAAGTATGTGTAATAGACAGAGATAGGTGGCAAAAAAATCGTATGATTTACACAAGGCGTACCAGTTGGCTACAGCAAGGCAGAGAAATGAGTCTCCTGAGATTAGCATGTAAACTGTGGAACCACCACTTTTCAGAATATAGTTGAAGTCCAAAATATTATGGCTGTCCCCTAGTGTTAAATCCTACTCAGCTTATTCATGATGTAATGGGTCCAGTCCCTGAAAATCTTCCCAGCACTCCATTAAAGGAGTATAATAAAATAAAATAATGCTCACTTTGTAGGAACAGGACAGTCCTTGACTGTAAGAATAATATGCATATCATTACTATTTTTATTATTATTTTAAGGATCAAAGGGTCGTTTTAAAGAACTTGCTGATAAGAAAGTGTTGACACTAAAAAGAACCTGAAAAAGAAATTAGCGCAGCACTGTCTCAAAGCAGAGACTATATGACTACAGTTCATATTAAGGAAAAATTAGAATGCAGCGGACTAGACAGTGGCTGATCAGGATTATCCAAGCACAAAGGGACAACACTGCAAAAAAATAAGCCAGCAGTCAATTCAGTAGAAATGACAGGATAACCTTTTCTAGGTCTGCAGTCTAAAGTTTCATTAAGGCACAAGTTCCCAGACTATTTTCAGGGAGATGCAGGTATTTAGACTGCAGGTGTTCCACAGACAGCTCATTAGTGACACAGTGCTCAGCCTCCTTCCAGCTGAGAAACAGCACTGACATACAGCAAGGAATATAAAAAAGCATGTTAATTATATTACATTTGTCTGTAAGCAATTTTCATTATTACAGAGAGGTCACAGGCCTGTGAACGTCAAAGGATGTCCTCAACAAGACAATAAAAGTGTGCATAGAATAATCTCTATTAAAAACATGGACCACATTGTGGAAGGGTTGAGCATCACTACTTACAGCTGTTCCATTTGCCTCACATAAAGATATCACTTCAGCCATATGCTAGCATCCATTTGTTAATGTCTGCTTCCCTTCTGATCTAGTTTGCATTAACGTTCATTTCCTAACACAAAGATCATTACTATACTCTTCATTTAGTAGCAGCCCAACTGAAATACCAGTAATAAAAAAATCTCTTCCTGGAACCTTTACAACAATCACAGCTCTATTACATTTGTTCCTGCATAATAATTCTCCCCATTTCAGCTCTTCATCATTTATTATTAGTAAGGTAGTAATAAGCCAAATATGTTAGAGAAGAAAACAGTTTATTTAGAATGTCATCAGTAAACACATTCTTTAGTGAAAGCAGATCTAGGTAAGAGATTAGAAGACTACTAAATTCCTATAGAAGAAGGACCCATAGAAAGACATAGAGAAGATATCTTTGTGGCATTTTTCCCCAAACTGTAATGCCAATTAGGAAGAGGGGACTGAAGAAAAAGAGGGCAGGATTTTCTATCCCAGAATGAGCTATACACCTGACTCTTCAAAATCAAAGTAGAATCAGAACTGCACTTACATCAGCATGATGCTAGGTCACCTTTACAGAGCATCTGCCTCTCAAAAACTGCCTCTCCGTCTAAAGAAAACCTTCCTAGGGAACTTGTGGATGTTGAGTGGCAACACAGCATCCTCTGACAAGAAAAGAGGAATCACTAGGGTTTGTGGAAACGTCATACCCTAGCTTCTTCACTACTCAGACCTATAGGAGAACTGGCCTGAGCTCCCTTAGATTTCTACCTGCTCTGCTTCCCAGAAGCACTTTTTCTACCTCTGAAAAGGGCTCTTCAGTCTGAGTTCAAGCCATTGCCTAGAAAAAGGAGCAGAAGCTCCCTGTGAAAGACTTTGCCTTTCTTCCTCAGAGTACAGAACAGGTAGTACAGCTTCTGAAAGGAGCATCTAGGCATCAATGGTAAAGTCTCCCATGCACACCTGCAGGGTTCTGTTAGTTGTCCAGATATCGCATTTCCTTGCTATCCTGTCTGAACCACACTCACATAATGCACAATCACCCACTGTCCAGCCCTGGCTGATCTGTGGCCTCCCGAATTTCAGTGGCTCAGTTTCCTTCACTGGATTATAAAATGAGTAACAAGCATCACAGTGACAGACAACAATACCCACCCACAGGTAGAACTAGGAAAAGCAAGAATGAAGGGTGAAATGTTATAGATCTGGTTTGATCTAGAGATAGAAAAGAAGAGAAAGTAAGGTGACTGAAAAGATTAAGACCGTGCCAAATAAAATTAATTTTAACTAATTTTTAAAACGTGGTTCTTGATTATTGGAATGCTTTTCTGCATGTTGTAGACTGACAGTAACAAAAAGTAGAACCAAATGTTAGGAATTATTAACAAAAAGTCAGCTCAAGCCTCTAGAGATGTTAAACAAAACATTCTTGGTGCAGAGCGCTACCTTCCTCTATTTGCAGACACTAATCAATTAGCTTAGCAAATAGTACACTGCTGAGTGGGGGAGAGAGAAAAGGTAAAGGCAGGCAGATGAGTAACAGACAGTGTGCAAGTATTCCATTTTTAAAGCATAGCTCAAAATATCTGCTATCCTCGATAGTGGTTTCCTAATGAGACAACTGCTAAGCATCTGCTTGCTTCCAAACTCTCAAGGGAAAACCTCACTCAGAATTCAGGATCGCAACCTCTCAGAACTCTGTCACCCCTCCTGCTAGGTAGGAGAGGTTAATCCAAGCTACTGCTGATCTACAGATGAGCCACTCATACGCTGCTAGTCCCTGTAACCCTTGCTCCAATAGCTACTCCTGTGGCTCCCCTTGCCTGTCCAACTCTGCTCTTGCTCTGCTACCTGTTCAGCAAACCCTGGCGCTTCAGCCACTTCCATTCTTTAGTAACATGCCTTATACACACTACTGCAATAGGTGCTCTTACGTAACGAAGCCCTCAAATCCATCCTTTCAAGAGACTGTTTAAAAAATGTTCCCTATCTTTCCTTCTCCACCCTTGTAATTTTTGCACCCAAGCTACGGCCCTTGATTAAAGTGACTGCCTGCCACAGACACCAGTAGGCAAAGCTGACTGGTCCAGGCTTTTACGCCATTCTACAAACTTTCCAACACTTCACAACATAACAGGAATGCCTTCCAAATACAACAAAGCAGTATATGTAAATCAAATGTATTTTCAGCTTTTCCAGTGATCCCTCTCCATGCATCTCCCCTTTACTCCATCATGTATCAGCAGTGAGCTGTTCCACTTTACAATTTGGCAGCTGTTAGTGGGTTGGGGCGGGGGGCATGAAAGGTTGTTCCCTCTTTTAACATTCAGCTACAAGGCTCATGCAGTACACCATGAACGATTTTTATTCATTAAATTCTCAAAGGAACAAAATAAAAGAAGGCAAATACAGGCTAAAGAGGCTCTAAAGTTTGGATTGGTTGATGCTGGAATGATGAGCTGTAAACAATTAAAGGAGCTTAACAGGGTACTTTTGTTAGTCTGAATTGTACTTACAAAGGTAGAAAATATTTCAGATTCTCCTCACTAATCACAGCTTACCTTAAAGTGTCCTGGCCTGATGTGTTAATTAGAGATTTAAAAGAACTAAACAGACACTGTACTTTTGTCTAAATAAGGATTCTCTCCTATTTGTTCTCCCTATCTCTCTCTATGGTTCAAGATACCACCTGTCCAACCAGTAACAAAAGATAATGAGCCCTTAGCTGGAGCTAATCACATTTTATCTGTTCTATTTGCAAATCCCTGGAACTTCTATTATGACCAATTAGTTGTCTGAATTGTTTTTTTTTTTCCTTCTGGTAGAAAGAAGGGAAGAAAATCTCTTTCAAGAACTTAATCTCTCATTAGACCTTCCACTGAATATGCAACTCAGCCATCACTAGGCTGCTGCTATAAAAGTTACAAAACTTCTAATAAATCAGTTGCTTGCTAAATCTGTTTCCCCCTGTATCTAATACTGGGTACTGTGATCAGATATATGTACTGCACTGTACAGATACTGCAGATGAGGACATTTAATAGTTAATCATCTAAAAGGTGACTAATTTAAATTATAGTCCAATATCATATTCACAGCTAACCTGAGGAAATGTAGAATATCTGTGAAATACTGCTTTTAAGGCTCTGTTTCAGTCACTGAAACACCTAGCCATTTTAAAGACTCTGCAGTTTTGCATTTTACCTTATGACTATAATCAGAGTGAATTACTTTAATGGCAAATGGAGTATTTTAACAGGTACATTTAAAGTATGTAAGTTAACCTGAACAGGACTGAAACATCAAGATATGTACTCCCCATGCAGGAGTTGCCTTTTCCTTGTAGCAGATAAACAAGGAAAGAGGAATGACCATAGGATGTATTTATTTTCTCAATCTAGATGATAATATAGTCAATATTCAGAAGCCTGGATAATTTCCACTTGAGCAGTGTTAGGACTCAGAAAAGCCATAATATACTGTAATTTCAAAACTACAGAATTTCTATTACATTCCTTCATTAACCACTGATCAAAACTGCAAAAGATTCCTAAAATATAATACAGAACACATGCCTATTTTTGCAAAAAACATGTAGCATATATTTTATTGCGCTTATATCAGTGACAGAAGTTAGACATCATTTGGCACAAAAATACACTGGGTAAAAACAAAATCAGATGTCACGTCTGTCTTTGATTTAATTGGAAAGAATTTTCATGCTCTTTGTCATATTGCCCTATTGCTAATACACTACTAAAAGCAGATGATGACTTGACTGCCTTAATTTTTTTTAATAAAAAAACAAAACACAAAAAACTTTGTGCAAAGTGAAGATGAAGAGAGCTTTAGTAATAACAAAGGCAAAATACAGTTTGGTTAGTCCTATGCTATAATAGGATGGATGCACATTCTTTTTCAGAGTATGTTCTCTACTGAAAATGCAAGATCAGCCTAACTACAGTACAGTTTATGATACATCACAGGAGCATCAGTTAACTGTACATTAGCTGAAATTTCTAACAGGATACTAGGTAAAACTAAGATTTTTTCAGAAGAGCATGGCAAACAAGTGTTCCAAAAGGCTATTAAATAAAGCATCAGGCATCACCATGTATGCTCAGCTTTTGAAAGAATAGTTGCAGAAAGTTCTGTTTCGGAGAGAATAAAAAGCTACGGTCTCTGAGAGGGATAAGAATACTCTTAAACAGTCCAACTTCAGAGAGGTGGGCATGAGAACAAGAAAGCGAATAAGATACTTTTCCCTTCTTAACTTTTTCTTGCAGGCTGCTGGTGCTTAATTGCTCAACTGCTGACTGTTCTGGAAAGGTGTCTCTTGTGCAATCCTTTGGCATGAGTGTGCTAATGAACCTCATACTATATATGAGGGTAGATGTTAAACTTCAATGTTCAAACGCCTATATTCTTTACTATAACAACTTCCTAAATAAAAATATTTACAATCTCTATTAAAATGGGAATAACTGAGCTTTTCAAGTGAAAGTCACAAATAATTGGAGGCAGGTCTAACACCTCACATCTATTGCCTACAAAACAGATGTTTTTCACTTACTTCAAAAACAAGCAAAAATTAGGTGCATTGGGTATGCAGGTACTATAGGTACATGCACTCTGAACTTTAAATTAATTCTGCAATTTTGTTAAGGTACATGCATCCATGCTCATTTGCAGGTGAAATCACACAGAAAGGCAAAAAAAAAAAGCCACTTTCGGAATAGGAATACATGTTAAAAGATGCAACACAACTTCCAAAAGATAAAACACCCAATGCTAAAGTGATCCATTATCTAAGAGCTGCGAAAAATAATCTCAAACATCTATGAAGAAAGTAAGTCCCATAAAATTCAATAGCTCTTTTTACATGAATGGCTACCTGAACACTGAAGAAGAAGAAGAAAAAAAAAAAAAAAAAAGCACAACAGCAATTTCATTATACTTCTAAGAGAAAGAGCAAAAACTCTTTTTACTCCGTAAGGGATCCAGCCTGTTAGGGCAGGGAATTTATCTTCACTCACCTCAGATCAGAAATGGCAGCTCTGCAAAGACTTTGGAGCAGGCACTGACAGGAAGTTCTGCAGACCTTCATCTGAAACTGCTCTCTTGGCATAGGACCCTCCTCTGATGCCCTGTAATATGCAGAGCAAAGTCTCCACACCTGCATGGGAGGGAGTGGAAAGGTGGAGGGAAGTCCACTTCTGCAGGGTTCACACCAAAGATGAATTTTCTTTATGTAGATATCACCACCCACCTTTTTCGCTGAGTTTCTTCTTTTCATACAGCTCTTTGACCTCTGAAATGAAATGGAGGCAAAAGATGCTGCAACTGAGGATATTTCTTCCCTTATAGCCGTTTTCTGATGTCATCCTTCCTGTCACATTTATTCCCACTCTGTGATGTAGCCAGTTGTTACACAGAGAATTTCTCCCTTTTCTTGCTGAATCAGAATTGTTTTTCAGGTCATAACAGCCTAAGGCCACCATTATTTATCACCTGTACAGAAATATGATTGCAATGTCTTAATTTCTCCTGAAACCATGGTTTCCTGAAGTTCTGTCCCCAACAATGAAGACATATACTGAAAACCAGAACCTAATGCACTGCCACCCAGTATTCTCAACACTGCTGACACACAGAGATGGCCAAAAAGCTGTTCCTCACAAGGTCTGTGGAGGGCCCATTACAGGGACGACAGAGGGTGGGATATCCTATAGTCTATGCTGCATGACGATTCTGTGACCCATGATCTGTGTATCCAAATGATCAACACGCTCACAGATGTGCTCCCACATCTTCTGCACTGCTTTCAAAGTGCATTTGCTGTCCCAGGTCTTCTTAAAATTAACACACCACTGCTCTTCTTTCTTCACATACCAGCAGTACCTTCTCATACTGCCATCAGGTTTTACTGTCACCAGAGAAACTTTCAGCCCTTTCACTCTACAGCTTGATATACCATGTCTCTTCCTCAGGGCCCTAGATTGTATCTTGTCAGATCTTCTGAAAGACGACTTCACCGCTACCAAAAAAAAAACCCGTATAAATATGTGTATGTGTATATATATATGTATTTTTTATATATATACATATATATATATATAAAATCCATGCATAATTTATATATATATGTGATGTATTTATAATTGAAGACACACAGCATGCAGCCAGACTGGACAACAGTAGGAAGAAGAGGATTTCAAACCAGAAGAAGGATGGATGTATGAGGAAGGAGCAGCAGAATCCAAGAACAGAACGCTGGCAGTCTGCAGCCAACATAACAGCACATATGCCATTTGGCCTATTCTGTAGCACAACAAGTCCTTCTGGGCACCATAGGGGCTCTCAGTGCTTCGAGTTTTCTAGCAGCACACATGCTCAGCATGTGCTAGCAGATTCTGTGGTGATGCAGACACTCATGTCCCCTACCACATTTGAAGTGTCTTCGGTGCCCAACAAGAGCTTTCACTTTTGTTTCCTTTTAAAGGTGTCTAAACTGCTCTGCAAACCAAACCAACATGCAGGAAGGAATATTAATAAGGGAATTTGCTTCAAAGCTGTACTACTGATCCAAACCAAAATGTTGATTTAGATGCAGTCTCATATCTGTCCACTCAGCGCTGACCAGGAAGAGATTTTTGTTTGGTAAAGAGACTGTTAGCCTGAAAATGGGTGACTAAGGAAGAGTCTGATCCTGGATGTTATGAACTTGGTTGCAGTGCATTTTAACCAACTCTTGCATGCAGTCCTTCATGTGGTGTTTGGAAGTGCCAAGTTATGCTTGCCGTATAACCTGTCCTGGTCACAAATATCTCGGGCTATTAAAGCATAGTGCCACTTCTGTAGTAAGTATCAGATAAATACCATGGATTCACTAAATATCCCATTCAATTTCTTCCCACAGTTTTTCTGGAGAATGGGCATCCACACTGCGGAATCTTGGCAAATAGCTAGACCAAGAGAGAAGGATAGTCTAGTAGCACTGAATATTACAGCCTAATTACAAGAAGCTGCAATTGTATACAATGCAGAAGCAGAGAAATTGCAAATGTGCTGGTAGCGATCTTCAGCCACGCTGTATTTCCCAAAAAGATCCATTTGTCAGGAAACAAACTATATGTCAAGCTTTATGGCAGCATTATGCAAACAATATTGAGGCAGAAAAATTAGTTTTCTTCTATCTATAAAGCTGGAGCTACCTAATGGAACTCTGAAAGCTGCTCATGCTTAAATATTCCGTATCACACACTGCACACAAGTGATACTGGTATTTACAATCAGGAAAGCCTCAGGAATTCACTGTTCCCTTCCTACTAAAATTTTTATATATACAGCAATCCAAGGATCTCCTATATTTAATGAGAGACAAATGGAAAGGAAAGACCCCCTTTACACAGAGAGTCAGTGATATGTTCACTCTTTATAAAGGGACTGACTAGCTAGAGAAAAATCAGCTAAAAATCCGACTAATGATTCCTGGCCAGACAACTTCACTCTGAGGCAGTGGAGCTCTTTGTTGGCCTCTTAAAGTGGCAGACAGAGGGATTTCCTAGGAATCGGCAGGTTCAGGATAGTCTCAAGAGGACAGTAACACAATAGGAGCAACTGGTTTTCAAAATGTTTGTATTTATGCTCATATTCATGTGACAGGCAAGTCCTTTAACATGTATTAAGAAAAATATCAGTAGTAGACCCTTCTGTGTATCCGGAACAGAGTTTAGCCTTCTGCATAAGTGAGTTTAGCACTCAGATCACTAAATGAGTTTACTCTTCCATCTGCTCTCCTGCAAGTGGTGTCACTGCCTGTCTCTGATGCAGGAGTCCCATCGCTAGCACAAGTCAATGCCAGCTGCATCCTCTCCAGTGATCTGGCTTGTCACTTTTGCTGCCTAGTGGCAGGTCCTTGGGATCTTGTGCTGTGTGGCTCCTCTCCAAAGGAAGGTGCAAAGTCACCAGCTGAATCCCCTGCCAAGATATTCTCTGGACCTGGGTCCTGAGCACCATAAAAGCCTCCGAAATGACCAATGACTATAACAGCTGGGCTTTTGTCATTCTTTTAGTAACAGTAACCTGCCTTTCTCCAAAGAGGTGGAGGTCTGCAGCTGCATTCTGACTTTGAAGACGCATTTTCATGCTGCTGCCTCAGCTTCTTGTCCCTCTTTCCAACATAACTTAGGAAAACAACCTGCTTTCTTACTCCCCCTGCCTGCACAGAACCTCGAATTTGCTTGCTCGCTTTTAACCTCAGGCTGACTGCCCTGTCTGATGCTACTCTGATTAAGCCCAAGTCACACAGAGCTTTGCAGTGATCTACATACATCATTTCTATAAAGTGAGCACCCCCAACAGACCAACAGGGTATTCCACCATAGAGTCTGGGTTTATGAAAGTAAAAGCAACTTCTGAGAACACAGAAAGCTCAAGGAATTCATCGATGCTTCCAATTATCACGATAAAAGGAAACATACACTGAATTTATAATTATATAGTCTTTTACCTATACTTTTTTTTTTTTTAATCTATTTCAGGTGAATATGGTTTGTTCACATTTTCTACAGGCAGTATGCAAAGTTGGCAGCCACTGCCTTTGTTAAAGAACATTTTTGCCACCACATGGTTAATTGCCAGTCCAGCATTTGAGTACTAAATTCACTTAGAAAACTCTGGCCAGCTTGGGATGTTCATGGATTGGTATCTCCCAATGCACTCTTTTCAAAGTGAACTCATTTATTGCATCACATTAGTGAACAAGCTCTTGCTGCATCAGAACTACAAAAAGTTTCACAGCAAAAAAGGTAAAATGCATTGTAAATCTTTATGGCTTGCTAATAAGAATATAATGGCAGATCAGTTGGCAAAATATTTAGTCTCTCCACTAATAACAGTGTGAAAGCAGCAGCCAGCACAGAAATCAGTGTGGCAGAGCTAGCTTACTTTTGCACACAGCAATCTCATCAGTACGAAAAGAGGAAAATCTTTTGGTTTTGTAATGTTAAAAGCATGAAACCAATTCTAAACTTCTCAAGTACTTTTCTTACTTGAGCGAGAAATGGATTTAGATCAACTATGAAAAACTGAAATAAAGATTTTGCTTATAATCTGCAGTAAATCTGTTTAGGATTCTCATTCCTTTTTGGCTAAAAGTAGCTTAGGAAAAATATGCTATGGTTACAACACAGAAGGAAAGAAAAGCAATCAATCAGGTATCTCAAGTACCAAAGGAGCAGAATGATAACCAGGTTAGTGATGAAACTATGTAACATTCTCAAACCTTTTTAAGTGATATTCTGATGTCTACATTGAAAAAACAAAAAGTGCCATGCCTCACTGCAGCTGCTCCAAACTTTTGTTTAGAAAATTCTAGTCTAAATTCCAACTTAATAACCCATTTTGGGTGTTGACTGTGGTGAGCATGTATGCTTCATTTAGACAATTATATCATTAAACATTTGGATTAAGCATTCTTATAGTCCATCTGCACAATTAAATAGTAGTGGCACTATGGTGGGAAATCACTTGTCGTAGTGAATGCAGTAGCTGATCTCATTTACATGCAAGTTAGCCATCGCTTAATTCTCTACATAATGTATAAAAATAAATCCTATTTCAATACTATCTCAAATGCGCATAACAGCACAAATAAAGTGCTTTCAGCTTTAAGGTGTCCATTACAATCAATTATCCATAAAGTCCTTGGCACAAACTGTGAAAAAGCCCTTCCTTTTGAATAGATGGAACTCCATCAAAATTATACAGACACCTGAACTGACTACAAATGAAAGCAAAATATCCACTGGCATTTTATTACAAACAAAGCCCTTTCTCTAAAATGTTGTTTGACATGTAGCATTTTACTGCCTTAAATTTCTAGTATAACAGATAGCATAATGTTTTTATTAGCAAATAAAGCTAAAAATGCATGTTTTATGTTATTTTAAGAGATAAGGCCAGTAACAAGAATGAAGATGGGTATTTTATGGCCATTTTATGCCTCTATAAAATCAGCAGTGCTATTTCAAAATTATTCAAAAATAATTTTGTTTGGTGTCAATTAGAATATCCATTATGCTAACCACCATAAATCAAGAAACAAATGCAAAAATCCTGCTTACTCTCAAAACCGTTAATAACACACAAGTAGAAACAACATCCAAGAAGACTATATGCTACAAATATATATGTATGGGAGGGAGGAAATAGATTGGTGGCAAAAATATTTAGTCTGAAACACCTTCTTGGAGACTAAAATTTCTTTTGTTCAGCTAGGAGACTACTGAGTTTACAGAAGTTCAGAACTTTGTAATGAATTCCTTCTCCCTTTAGGATGGGAATCCCGTAAAAGAAAGGTAACAGAATAAAAATTATAAAATGCTACATCTTGTCTTCTTGATACCTCATCTGTCAGGATTGGTATTTGCCTTTCATCGTCCCTAAGTAAATTCTTCTTATTATAGACACTAAACTTACCTGGCATTTTACAGAAAAGTCAGCATTTGTTATGTTATGAACTCTGCACTGCAGATGCTTTAAACTCAATCTTTCTCCTGGATGAAATTATTTATGTTATTACTATGACTATTCTGAGATGGACCTATATTAAAATGATTGTGCAAAGAAAGATACCATTAAAATACAAATAAGAGAAAAGCCAGTAGAACTATTACTCTCCTCAGATTCCTTCACACATTCCACTGCTTTTCAAATACCAGCACTTTTATTCGTATTGATTCTATAATGAATGCATGAGAGATGAAGAAAGTGCTGAGGTTTTTTTGATCTGCCACATTTGTTGCTGCTTTTCTTACAGGAGTTAGGTGCAGCGTCCCACTGAGCATATTACAAAAAGAAAGATGAACAGCAGTAAATTTTCTTTCTGAGTGCAACCATTATCTAGATTCTCTCTCAATGCACCAATTCTAACTAGTTTTGTGCATTTATAAAAGAATGAAACTTGTGATTTAATATCCTTTGCAATGCACAACTAGAAAGAGATCACAGTTTCAAACACTATTAAAACCTTTACTGAAGCAACACTAATGAGCATGCTGCCTATCTCTTTACCCTCAGCCAACATACAGATTCACTGGGTTAAAGTGATCGCACAAGATTATACTGTTTAAGAAACCCAAGTGGTGATGGTAACAGGATAGGCTGGTAAAAGACTAACTAAAATGCTCTCTGTCAAAGGCTTGAAAATCTTGGTAGAACATCAAACATTCAGATTTTCTACTTGTTGAGAGCTCCGGAAGAAGTTAATTGAATACAGAAAGTATCTATATTAAATTACAGTAAATGGTGAGCAAAAATATTAGCCAGCAATAAAGAAGACAGTGATGGTATTTCATTGTCATTGTAATGACACATCAGAATTTCAAAGGAGGGCTTTCTTGTATTCACACTTCCTACATATCACTAAACATACCCAGATAATGCTATCAATCGAGGTACTTACATTCCCCTTGAAAAAGAAATTGTTATGACTATGTAACAAGATACATTGTTATAATTTCCTTGTTTCTTGAAAAGTATTTCGTGTAATGTGTTTAATACTACTAAAACTAATCTTTACCAGAAGACAGCTAGCGTCAGCTGGTAGCCAGAATACTACAACTTATTCCTAAGTATTTTCTTTCACACGCAGTAACTTATTTGCCTAACAGGTCATTTCAGAAATCACTGCAAACTGACAAGAGACTGTGAGCTCATGTTGAAATATATAGAGTAAAAATCTTAACCTCTTCAAGGGATATAATGTTACATTTTTATTTGGGCCATACATCAAATTATAAGAAATTGATAGCTGTGCACTTCATGCAAAAAATAAATTAGTGCTGCCTGAAAACATATGCTATTATACTTTAAGGAGTTACAATTAAAGAAAAAACCTTTTTGGGCTTGACACACTGCTGTTGTATGAACAGATGTGAATTTTCCATGAAGAGTAGGACCGTTCATAGAGACTGTAGTGAAGAAAGACTTCCTGACCTAATGACAATTAGTCATTTAGTCCAGGTCCCAAAACAGTGTCCAAAGAAACTGCTGAAGAAAAGCATGGCCAAGAAAGCCAGGCTACATCATTACATCTGTCAAGATGCACATTTGTCCATGGCTTTTTATAGTGTAATATTAAGTAAACTGGTAATTAGCTAAGGAAGGAATTTGACCCTACTCACTAATGCACAAGCTTCTTGTAAGGCTGTACATGTAGCTTTTGCATAAGATTTGTGCCATCATTTCAGTAAAATCCTAGATCTTTTCAGAGAGAAGGGCTGTTCTCAGCTCCTGGTTGTGAGTGGTATTCTCAGACATTAGGTCTATTTTGACAGATTAAAAAGTTTCAGACTTCTCTTATCCATTCAAGTACGTTACCATACCAGTTACAGATTAATCTGCTTTCCAGATACATGTTTCCCTGTCAGATCTAAATTATGCACCTTGAATACAGATAGCAGTGCAGTTGGGTCAAAATGTATTTGGCATCCTATTACTGTGTGTCCACACATGGGTTTTGAATAGCCTTCCACACACTACAGATCACAAAGACAACACTAGTAAGACTTCAGTGAGGAAAGAGGAAAAAAACCACTATAGTCTTATGAGGGAGAAAAAAAAAAAAGTCTCAAATGCTTGACACTTCAAAGTGTTAAGAGAAGCAAGCCCCTGCTACCTTTCCAGTAACAGAGCAGCCTAAAAACATACCGCAAAACATAGCAGATGGTACACAAGCTGTTCTACGCACTGGCAACGAGATTGGTTGTTCTGTTACTTACGTATTTGAGAGCACTGGCCAGAGTGCCCAGTCAGGAATCGTGTGGCATTACAGCGTGTGCTGAAACACTGCATGAGTTTACAGTAAGATCCACAATTGAGAGTTAAGTCAAACTACAAGACAACTATTATGAAAAAACTGGAAAATCTGCAATAGCAACTATTATCTTCACAGCCATGACGATGCACTATGGCTGAATTATGACTTCTTACATTTAATTCAAGCTTTTATTTGTGTTGTGTTCTTGTAATCAGCACCTCAACAAATAAGAATTAACAGTTACAGAATAAAGCAATTATTATACATTAATACAGAACTTACTCTTACAGAGTAAGATAATTCTCATCACAGGAGAGACTTAAATGATTAGGGCAATATGTAATGAAAGAAGTAGAGAAATAAGAGAGCTAAGAAACAACCAGGAAGGCTGGAGGGATTTCACATTAATCAGAAATGTAACAGAAAATTAGAAAAAGAAAGGAGATTAAAATGTATCAAGAGGTTGGCAGGAAAAAAAAAGAAAAAAAAGAAAAAGCATTTTAGGTAAAAGATGAGAGAAAGCAATTTAACACAATGATCTGACAAACTGAAATCCTCTGTGGAAAGCTCTAACAACAGAAATAAGAGAGAGATCAAGAACACCAGCATGGAGTATGCTGTAATTCAGAAATCAAAGAATCTTTTTTTGCCTCAATCCCAAAACTAAAGCCCCAGATGCTCAGCTGATGTTAACTGGCATAACTCCATTAAATCAGTGGGGATCCATCTCTGCCTGCCCTGAATCTAAGTTTCCTCTATACTCACTATACATCTTTCTCAGGGGTCAGCGCACTCCTACGAGCACAATTTCTGAGACTACTATCTGCCACTGCATCCTCAGTACGGCCCTTAAAATTCAGATTTTCTTACTGTCCACACCATCTAGCTAATAAAAATCTTTGATCTTGTTAAAGGAATGTTAAACTATATTCAAAACATCCAGTTAAGGGATGTTTTAAAGCTAAACGATTCTTCCAGCATCCCTCTGATGCTCTCAGGCAGGCTAGACAACCCAACATTAAGGAGCACTGCTGCTGAACCTGTCATGCATTTCCTGAAAAGCAAGAATACCACAGCATTCCCACTTCACGCCCCAATTCTCTCCATTGTAAAGTAAGCTGCGCCTCTTCAAGCACTCTGACACACAGACAGTCTCTCTCATTTAAACAACAGAGTGCCTAGAAGAAGGAATTTCCCAGACCAGAGAAGAACCTCGCAACAGTTTCTCTTTGGAAAGGGTATACTCACAGCCTCAAATGGAGTTACAGCCCACTTAAAGCAAGCAAGCAAAAGAGCAAGAAAGTGGAGAACAGACCTCAGGAGGTTTCTCACAGAGATCATTATGTTCGGAGATTCATCATTTTTTGAGCTGCTTTACTGGAGAGAAGAAGTATCTTATTCATATTGATGTGTCCCAAAAGGGCAGTAAGGTATGAAGTAAATGCGCACACATCCACTCAGAACAGATCACAGGAGGAGTCATGGGCACATGCGTACCCAACACCCCCTAAGAGCTCTCCCAAAAGGTCCTCCAGCCCTCAGCAAGTTCCCAGCTGATGAACTCCACACCCACCTGTGACTTGCCATGTTGGCACACAATCTACACCACCTGCCAGTCCTTTAGCAGAGAAAATGTAAATGCAACTAGATGTTAAATTAAATAGGGACCACTTGAAGATAAGGACTTGGGGTAAGGATAGATTAGTTCATAAACCTTTTAAAATTTCCATTTAGCCACTTTGAGACATCTTTATTTCAAAAAAAAAAGAATTTTCCTCTAGTCTATAATCTAACAAAATCTGAGGTTTGACTTTGGTCTTTCAGAGAAAGCTCACTGTAGAAGGTAGCCAAATCTACTTTATAGACCTGGCTGATTAAGGGTCCCACTACAGAGCCTTTAATACTCACACTGAATTGTACAAAAACTACCTGACATCAGCAGGAACTAGGCATGCCTTTCCAGTCTAATGCAAACAATGTCTCAGAAGTGACAACACTCAAGTAAAGTAAAAGGCACAGGTCGTCTTACACAGTGAGCTGCAGCACAAATATACTTGACAAATCAAACCACAGCCATATATTGTTTTGACTTAAAATACACTCTTGAAAATGCATGCACTGTACTACTATGTGTGAAAAAATACACAGGGAAAAATACATAGTATTAGTTGCTCTTGGAAAAAAGAACACAACTAACATTTTTCACCAAGCCTCTTGAAAATAACACAGTAGACTAGAAGGATCAGCTCAGACTGATCACAATCAGTCCTAGAGAATATTACTGTAGATAAAACTTCCTCCTCCCTCAGAGGCCATTCCTCCCATGACATAATCATAATATGGTTTCTGACCTGTTACTGCATGAATTTGTTTCAGACTGTTTTCAACTGTGACAGATGGCCATGAATTGAGAGAAATGGACCCAAAAAGCATTTTAAAAGCTTTAAAAAACGTCAGAAAAAGTTTTATTTTCAAAGGGCTTAAGTTAACCACCTAAACCAAAAGACAATATCATACAGTACTATAGCACAATCTTTATAAGCATGTGTAAACCTTTACAGTGTTTTCCTGCTTGTAAAAGATGTTGATATTAAAAAATGCCTTAGTTACCCATTTTTTGTCAGTCACGCTCCATTCATGCATCCACAAGACAGACACACTTGCTACAAACACAGCCATGTAAGCTGTAATCTATTCTTTCTTATATCATCACTAGCATTAAACATTATACTCAAGATGACTTAATAAAAAGAAATTTTAATTCATACTTTGGCTTTTCAGTGCAGGATATTTTACAGGTTTCTTAGCAGACCACTACTTTGTTTAATGATACTTTCTGGTCCAGTATGCAAGAGAAATGAGATATTGAAAATGTGGATTTATTGTAAGCATGATTCTGAAGTCTAGGTGGAACACCATCTGTTTTAAATCCTTTTTGTCCACTCCCAGCTTAGTATGTTTAAAGGATGAAGCACTGCATCATGTAAATGATGCCACTGTTCAGTCTCCATTCATTAGACCATGGAGTAAAAGCCATGATTTACTACTGCAAAGATAAGCAAACTGTTAATGCTTTCTATTCAAACAAGATAGCTATTGTACAGCTTATGCAAAAAAAAAAACCAAAACAAAACAAACCAAAAAACCAAAAAACCACACCTGTTACTGACAAATCCCTTCTTAAGGTTTTCCTCAGACAAGCACTGTCGCTTTCACCAGATCTCCTTCAACTTGTTAGAAGTTAATATGCTACCCATATACCTCTAAAACGTAAGAGATATCAACAAACACCGTTAGTAGCTATTCTGTGCCAAAAAGCAGCAAATGATTTACTCCCACTATAGAGGCAAACTATCAGGCAGAAATCTGAAGATGAAGCCTGCAATATGGACTCATTTTGCTAGGCTCAAAAAGTTATGACTGGACAACTCATAAAGGCAGTTTAGACATTCATGGATGTGGACAGCAGTATCACAGTTCCTACTGTCCTGTGGCTTATCAAAAAAAGCCACACACATTTTTGCAAAAATCAACAGATAAATATGAATTAGTACCAGACTCAAATACACAGGTAAATAAAAACTAAACTTGTACCAACCAAAGCATTTTTGACAAAAGGGCAATAGCATGCCAGATTATCTCACTGATTGTTTTGAAGTATGGGGTCATTTTTCATATGCAAAAGCATACCAATCAACAGGTGGAAGGTACAGCTACTACATTAGCACTTATTGTTTAAAAAAAAAAATATATATATATATATATAGAGAGAGAGAGAGAGAGCGAGCGCGCGCGCACGCTGTATCTCATTTAATTTACCTAGGTTTAAGTATGGGAGAAACAGAATAGACACATTAATTAATATTAAGTTCCATTACCAGTGACATTGCGTAGTACTGGGTGTTACCATTGTTTCTTCTTTGCTGCTTTACAGCATTGCTAACATAAATGAAGTACTAACTTACACAACAAACACAATCATGAATATTTCAAAAATTTAAAAAGGCATAAGATGAAAGTAGACCTTTCCTAAAATTTGATACTAGGAAAAAAACAAACAAAAAACAGATAACGATAACATGGAGGGCCAAATAATATCACTCTAAAACAGCACACTTCTCAATTTAAAGCAAAGATATAAGCACGTCATGCTTCTCTTTCTTCTTTATTGCCTGAATTCATCATAGGTTATCCCTGCCTCATTTTCCAGTTGCCTCTGACAAACCAATAAGCCATTTATGTTTCTGATTCACTACTGCTGAAAGCCTCTATATCCATGTGTTATGCAGCACACAGTGCCATTTTGTCATCTGTCACTCCAGAAACAATTATCTCCATCCTATGTGTAACCTAAATATTGTCATGTCAGTGCATGGGTTTCATGAGTCAAGACAACAGAGGATGGGCTACTTCCACTAAGTAATACTGGGAACACATGCCTTTTATTGTCAACATTGCTGGCAGGAAGTAAAATCCTTTTTATCAGCCAAGACACATTTGAAGTCCACCAGTATATCCTACATTAGTGTTCCTAACCTTGTCTAACAGACTACACAGATGGAGGCCTTAATAATAAGCAAATACTGGGGGACGGGCAGCCAGCACAAACCCAACTGCCACTTTAAAGATATTAGATACGTATTCTACTTCCGAATGAAATACAGCAATGACTGCTACAAGAACACCAGCTGGGTAACCTGTTTTTCTCTCCATGCAAATAATCAATTAAGCAATGGCCTGCGTCAGCTAGCAAGACCAGCCTTATCTGTAAGTCCCAGTGCTATTAAGTGCAGGCAAACTCCTCCTACAGTCAAAGAAGGTATCCTGCTATGTGACAGAGTTCTTAAGTTGTGCCTAGTCAATCCCAAGTTGTCATGACAAAGGAGCACCGTAAGTCTTATCCTGCAGCCTTCTGCCTGAACAACTGCTCAGTATGGCAAGAAGGGAAGGGGAGACTGCATCAGCTGCCTTTGCCATTTTTGCAAACCTACTGCCAGCCCACCTGCCAGACTGAAAAAAAAAAAAAAAAATGCTGCCAACATTTTCTTTACCTTGTATGATGCCTTATATCTCATTTCCATTTCAGATCGGTGGTACATCAGCAGCACTAGATACTAGCATTGATCACCACCTTATGCTGGATCTGCGCCTGAAATGAAATGCTTCAGCAAAAATGAGGTACATCCAAAGCTGAGAAAAATTAAACTTGTCTTGGTGAGTGGAGAAAAATCTTAAAAAGGAGAACAGTTCTTTCGAATATACACAATCCAAAGAATAAATCAGCTAACTGTAGTGTTAAGAACACTGAATTTGTGATAATTTGATTTTCTTTATTGACATGAGATTTGTACTGGTGCTTCATCCAGTGGGTATTTCCACAATGTATTTTTCCTGTTTTGTGCCATTAGTAATTTTTACTTGAGGGGGAAATTGGGGGGGGGGGAATTGAATAATTAATTATATACATCACTATTACATGATTTGCATCGATATATTATACACTAAGATAACAAAAAAACTCCTGAAGTTATTTTAATGGGCAGCAGTAACAACCAGTCTTCCACTTCATTCTCCTCAATCCAGTCAGATGTGGAAAACTCTCTGAAGTTATTCAGTATCGAAATGAATGTTCAATGTCAATGCAAGAAGTCATCTTCTTTCTCCAAAGGTCAAATTTATGCTATACAGACTGAAATGTACTGGGTTCTACTGCCAAGAACTTGCAATTGAGAATGATCCCATTTATATTTCTCAACTGTAACCAGATTTCAGCTCACAGTGTTTATATTGAACATACTTCTGCAGTCTATTATGCAGCGTTTGTTCCAAAATCCCAACCGATGTAAAATATTAAACCATTTTTATGACAAAAATATTTTAAAATATTGGCATTTTGAATCATACTTTATGCTATGAAATCAATGTAAAGTGCTTGTGCAAAGCTACCATGTGTTCCAAAATGTGGACAATGGTGACATGATAGCATTTTTACATCACTGCTACAAATGAACTGGACAGTAAAGAATGAGGCCCATTAATTTCCAGTTTAAAAGCGGAACGTTTCCTCACAAGACACAGCCACTTTTTGCTCTTCTCATGAAGAATTAGGCTTTTTTTCCTCTTTTTCCTCAGTTTGGAATACTTACCAGGTAAGAATGCTGGCAGCTGATTTAGAAAGAAAACAGTATGCCATGAAATTTATGTATAGCTCAGATCAGTGATTTGGAATATGCAATGAGCTTAGTTGAAGATGGCCAGCATAATGGTTACATCTTGCTAAAGTCCTTATATACCCAGTAAAGATGTGTGTGTGGGGGCGGGGTTCTATAGGGGAATAATATATTTTGAACATGATAGAGAATCTGTATTAAAATTCTTGAATAGACTAAAAGGCTTTATCTTTATTAAATTGTATCAGCTGGTCAAGGAAGAATCCTAGAGGCTCCGCTGACTTCCATGTGGCTCAAACTTATTAGTTCAAATCCAAATAATTCAGCTGTCTACACAGTGATTTCCAGCTCTATTAAGTATCACTTTTCCATTGTAAGCACAGACCAATGGTTCATAACGTTGTGATGATCCTCTGCTCAAAGCTGAATTTTGCTCTAGTAAATTTTCTATGATTTTCTGAATAAATATGGTCAATCAGCACCTCTTGAAAAGGAAGAAACACTATTCATCTAAACTTGCTCTTTCTATACCACTTTGGCAACTACTCAAAAAGACTTTTTTTAGTTACTGTGTTCCTATAGAGAGTAACAGAACAACCATAAGCCTGTCCAGATTCCAAACTAGGGACAATTCACTATCTAAATTCTATTCAAGTGAATTATATTTTTCTTTCAATCCACTTTAAAAGAAATTCCAAGATAAGTTACTTCATAGATAAGAACTGCTTCAATAAAACTGATTAAAATGTATTACATTATTTATAGTTCAAAGTTATCTTTGCTTCAGGCAAGGCATTTGTACCTTTCATCAGCATTAAGCATTTTTACCAAGTCATTTTAAAAAGTATGTCACTCTCAATTTTAATTCAATCCATTACACCTGTAAGTCTGTTCTGGAGAGATTTGTGAGGATTTATGTCATAACTGATGAGTTTAATGTATATTTCAATAGGAGACAGGATGGGTGGTTGGAGAGATATGGAGAGATGATCCGTGTATCAGTATCCTAACAGAAGAATTTAGTATCGAGAGAGAGAGAGAGAAAAATGTACACACTAGCTAGTATTTAAGACTTTCTTCAATCCATCTTCTCTTTCACTATACCTAAAAAGATGCTGAAGCACGCTGTGAGCTCTTCTTTGGGAGCACATTATTATAGACCGTCAATGTACACCAGTATTTCTCTGAACAACTAATGAGATAATTGTTGACTTCAGCCTTATTATGTGTAAACCAGAAGTTGTTCCTGAAAGTTTCCAGTGTTTGTTCATTCTTTGTTTTGCACATAGTATATTTAAAGTTTTAGCTGAGAAATAAAAGCAGATGTTACGTTTCACACAGCATTTTCAGGTACAGTGCAAAAGGATAGCAAATTTAACATAGATTTTTTGCTTATTCTGTTTTGGGTTTCCTCACACACACTGCTCTCTGTCTCCTTGCCATGTATTTTTGCTTTATGCTGCAGCATTTTTTTACTGTCACTTGAATGACACCTCCAACACACTAAAAGCTCTTTGTCATGTTTTATCAATGTTTTCCAGCTCGTGTCCTGCTTCCATTCTGACAAGCTTGACAAAGGCATCCTTGTTGGATAGGGAATTAATTAGACTCACAAAATTTCATCACATTTCTGCAGACTGTTTGTAGTCCGGATTACCCTTGAGGGACATGTATACATAAAGCAAGCGAAAGTATATTCTTCTCTCAAGTCAAAACTTGAGTTGCTTAGCAGGTAATAACAAAAAAGCAGTATCTACTGATTATTTTTGAACCTCATCATTCAGGAAATAATCTAACATGCCATGTGCTTTAGGCAATGATTTTGGACACAATTCATACTCAGTGGCTCAGGAAAAAAAAAAAAACAAAAAAACACTGCTCTCCACTTTGGGGTAAACATCTTTTAATCAACCACTGATAGCTGAAGACTACTAGGCTCTGACTGAAAACACTACTACGAAAAATTATGTTTTCAGGGAATAAATGAAAATCAAAACTTTGTCCATTTCTCAGAAATATCTTGGTATCTCACAGGAGTCACAGGTCTTTTACTCATGTTGTTATCCATCTTTTGGGCATGGACTCCCCTACTCGACTCCAGGTATCATTCTGCAGAATATACTGTCGATGGGAGATACAAAACATTCATCACTTTGCAGAATGATGTGCTGAAGATTCTTTGAACTATATGTACCATGGCATTTCTCTTGATTTTATCAAACTGTTTTATTTTCTCATATTTTGGATATTTTGTTTTTCAAGTATAATTAGACATCCCTGTGAAAAGCAAAAACTTTTCATCAAAACTCTGCTATAAACTATTTAATTAGAAACAGAATATCCCATCAAAATTGCCTTGATAGATGATACCACTTGTGGTTTGTTTTTTTTTTTTAACGTTGCTGATTGCTTAATATGTGATCATTTTCCATACAAAATGGATTAGCAATAGCAGAGTTACTTCTTGGTATCTAACAGTCTTTTAAAGTTATGGATGGTGTTTTTAAAAGCATGTTTTTCTTACAAACTTCAGGATAGAAGAAGCTAACACTGCTAATTTCAGAGTGGCTATACCATCGAAAAGCACAGCTTGGCAGTGCTTCCTACCAGGTTTTAGATTTGTGTAGCCTCCTTTCAAGATCCTCTTCTCGTAAGCATTCTGCAAATAATTTCGTAAAGTAATTAAACATAATATTTTCAATCAGATTGTCCAAAGAGGACAAAGAATTTTTAAAATATATAAAAAAAGCTATAGGTCTTCAAAATTCATTGCTCCAATAACAGTCAAGAAACTTGTTAAATTCTCCAGTTCTAAATGTGAAAGCATTATTTTGATAGCAATGACTGAATTCCTATAAAGTAAAATACTATCTTTTATTCATTAATCACTCAGAAGAGGGGACACTAATCAGAATGTTCCTCCTTAGGCCACAGTAATGAGCTATTTTAAACTGAAGTTGTAATAGTTTATTATTTCCTACTGAGCAATGCATCATCTAAACGAGTGGGTGCTTCTAAATGCACTCAAGTTTTTGACCAGATAGCTTTACACAGGTAATAGGGATTACACCTCCAATATCCTTAGGAAACTCAGAAAACAAATTCTGGAGGATAACTTCATTTTAGATGCTCTGAAGTTATTGATACATACACAAAAATTCCTGAAACATTTCTAACATTTGCACTTGGAACTCCTCTTTAAAGAAGCACAATTACTGAGTTTAACTTTCAATTCTTTTTCTTTTACAACAGTCATGTTCAAATATAAAGCGAAAAATGTAAACCTCTGAATTTCAAAATAATAAGAAGAGATTTCTATAGGCATAGAACTGTACTAATTTCACATGCCTGCATCTTGGAGAGTACTTCATTCCTTTATTTTGAAGGAGAGTTTGGAGGGGAAATATTCTCTCTAGAGACTATTAAAAATACTGTGGAATAAACAAAACTACCTTGTGTATGGCAACATTAGGTTAAGCATTCTAGACAGAGTTCCATCAATAGCTTTCTGTATTGTATCTACTATATTTTCCTCTGAATTATCTTCTAGCTACAGTCTCTTTCACCCTTCTCTACATACCTCTGTTAGGTATTGGAGATACTCATTTTGTTTCACTGCAAAGTGTGTTATTGAGGGGAAAATGATGTTTTCCGTGTACCTACAGATTTTAAAGCACTCTAGCCCACTGGTAAGACCGACCTTCTGGATTAGAATGTGATTTGACACATCACCCCTTGCACAAACATGCGACTGAACCTGACAACTGCAAGAGTTACCATGGCTGCTGTTTGCTAACCACCCAAGGCACAGCATCTGACAGCCACTTACCACAAGCAGCAATCAGTTCTAACCAAACAGCACTTGCAGGGGAATTAATCCTCTTTCACAGCACAGCAATGAGTTTGGACTGGATCACAGAAATTTTGTTATGAAGACTACAGTGTACAGAAGTGCAGACTGCCCCCTTACAGAATAAAAATCAAAAGCTGCTAACACGCACTCCCTGGCCACAAGCGTGTGTACTCAGGGAGGCCAAAGCCTTGTTTTTTTCTTGATTGTACCACCTCTTTATTCCCTATTGCTTCATAAATGCAACATGCAGTCCCCCCAAAAGCAGATCTGCAGCAGAGCCAGGACAGGCTTTGAATCTGCTTAGTATCCAAATGTGGAGTTATATTACCTTTCATTTTCCTTCCATCCCCTCATCTATAAAACTAGCCAGAATAGAAGCTTAAATAGTTAGCAGCAGGTAAAAGCAGTTACTGATTTTTACATCTTGTTACTTTCTACAGTCCTATGTCTTCTCCAACCAGCCAACAGGACTGTATCATATATTCACATCACTTCAAAATAAGGACAAGCAATATCTCACTTGCCTGTTTTCAGTATAGCTCACAGTAGGATTGATTTAAGGAAATATATTTAGATTTACTAGATTTTTGTTGTAGCATATATAGCAATACAAGTACAGGGGTAAATTTCTCAGGATTTAGGCTAGCTGATTTCTCTGTGCAGTAATGAAGATATGTTTTATTTAGTCCTTGTTATGAGGTTTGAATAATAAATTAAACACTTTCAGAGGAATCTGTATATGTATACCAAAAACGTATTTGTACATATATTCATACATACATTTTCTTGTATATATACACACACAACAATTGTAGTTACCACAAACTAAGGTCAGTAATGCATGTATTTATATCCCTCAGATCAAGACAGGGCAGAAGAACTATGTATTATTACATGTCATATTTCTCATGCATATAGATACAATCAGAGAAATACTAGAGAGAGGTTGTCAGGCTCTTTCAAAAATGATTTCAAGCAATGTAAGTGAAAAAAATATTGTGAAACTCAAATGGAGGTGCGTGGATTTTAACTAGATGTATTTGACAACTTCTTCAAATAAGAAAGTTTTGCCTTTAGCTCTAAGCAACCTTGTCAGCATTTCCTGAAAGTTAAAACTGAAAACAGTCAGAAAACACAAAAATCAAGGGCCATCCTTTGCCAGTAACCTTTTTGCTGACGTCAAAAATAAAACTGGCAGCATATTTCTTCTTTCATTAATAATAGTAATAAAATATTGCTGGGATTAGCATCTGAGAAGCTAAGGCATATGGACCAAAATGCCATGATGAGAGTAACGTCTGACCAATTACATTTTAACTACAGGTCTTAAATAATGAGAAATCAAACTCATATTTAAAGAAAAGAACAACTGTCTACTTAATTATCCTAAGCCTAAAGTACTTCGGTTCTGTACTTATTTTTTTTCATTATGACATTATGTAAGCCACGTTAGACTAGGAGAAATTCTAAGTCTTTCACTTCAATAATTCAGCTCCCCACCCAACCCCCACCCCCTCAAAAAAGTAACAGGAGCAAAGTATGCACTACCACAGTTTAGGACTCCACTGCTTTGACATGCTAATAACTGTTTAGGGTCCTTTTTTTCCCCCCTTGACTCTATGCCTCAGGTAATTACAAACTGATGGTACCTACTGTTGCTATGGATTTCCATAATAACTCACTGGAATGCCTTGTTAGGCCTGCTTCCTTAATTACAACAGTCATGCCAAAAAGGAAACACATCACTATCACAAGGCTGAGGCTTCAATTTTTTACCTTGGGAGAAAAATCATGCTAAGAATTTCCTTCAGCAAGCTACCCTACCCTATTCAGTATTATGGAGGAATTTTAGTCTGGTGAACTGCGTATTACACAAAAACCAGTAAAGCAAAAAGAGAGGAACGTGTAACAGAAAACAGGGGCTTCTTGTTGTCTTTAAATACTTTAGGAAATTTGTTTACATACCATAAGATGACAAAATGTGTTCCTAGTGTGTTCAAAGAAGTTAAAGGTTTTCTTTTTTTCCTTCAGTATTACACTTTCCACACTTCTGTAAGCAGTGAAATAAATAAATTTGTATCACTTTTGACATCTGAGTTGGCTCTGAAATGACTGGGACTGCTCCTACTTCAGAGAAATCATTTTAGCTCCCCCACAAGCCAAAGCATCCGTTAAAGTCAAGTCCTGTTGTGAGGGTGCTTCCCTTAAACACATCAGTTGGTGAGATAAAAGGTAAGAACATTCCATCCTACGTTACTCACGTTTCATAAAGCGTAGTGGAAGCCATGCCACAAACGAATCCAGACGCCTTTTTTGCAGCAGCTACCACATATATTCTTTTTGCGATGAGTAATGTTACGTAAGTAAGAACATATACTGTAATAAAGGGGTCCAGCAGTTCAGACTTACATTATCTCCATCCTTGGAGATACTCAAAACTCAACTAACCCTAAGCAACCTAATCTAGTTAGACTCACCTAACATGGGAGGTTGGACTAGCTGATCTCCAGCAGTCCCTTCCAACCTAAATTATTCTATGATTCCAGATACCATAACTAATTTTCACAGTTGGCAGTGGCTCTGCTCAGGATGTTGGCCCATCTCCAAGTATACTGTGATATTGATAACTTCCTGATGATTTACTAAACAACTAGCTTTTAAATTTGAGGCTACAGTAAAACACAGATTAGTCAAAAAGTATTCTATCCAAAACACAGTACAATCATCATCAGAAAGAGGAGAAATACTAATATTATTCCTGTTGTGTTTAGCACCTGCTGTTAGAAATTCACTTAAATCAGAAGTCAGAGCACTGCGACAGAAATTAAATTTACTGTTGTTCCCTAAAAAGAATGTATACCTTCCTGAAATAAGAAACATTTTCCAAATTATATTACTGTGACTGGGAGGAAAATACACTTCCATCCTAATTACTGAGCAGGAACAAGGGGCAAAAAAATCACATTTTTGCAGCTGTAGATATTCTTTTTTCTACTGTCAAGGCAAAATTGCCTAGCTTTTACTACCAAAATGTTCACTTTGCTCTAAACAAATTTCTTAACTGAAATCACCAGCTCAGTTAGCAAAGTCTCTTGTAGGCTGAAATACACAATTGAACTTTTGAAAACAGCAAATTTGTATATCAATTATATTCTATGAAGTGGAAACTGGCAGCTTTGATTCCAGCATGTGGTTGAACTAGAAAGTTCAACCTGCAACAAACTCCCACCCTATGAAGTTGTCACACCAATAACAACAGAGATGGTACGAATGCAAAAAAAAAGTAGTATTTTATGTATCATTATCATGATAATAGTTTTCTAAATGTTGTTTATTATAAGCATATAGAATAACCCAGATGTGTAACAGCTCAATTTTGTTACATAAAGCTGCACACTGTTGTAGCCTTGTCACTGGAACAGTCTATAACTGTTCATGTATTTCTTACTATATCCAAAAACTGAAGGGAATTTGGCATTTTGGAACCCAATGAATTAAAAATAAGTGTATTTATTTCCAATGTTGCTGTATCTTGGGAAAGAAACACCAACTTGGCTATAAGAAAAACAAAAACAAAAACAAAAAAACCCCCTATCATTGAACCAAATGCTATGAGTGTACCTGCAACTAGATCAGCAAAAAATTATACCTTTTCATTTAAAACAAACAAAATGACCCTCTTCGCTCATAAAATACAAAAGTTACATATATTTGCTATCTTTTACAGTAAGCAAAACCAGGTTGACTGCAAAAAACATATCTCTGAGATTTAGTGGAGAAAAAAAAACTTTATGAAAGTAAATAATTTTAAAATACCTGCATAACTGGAGCTTATCTGTTAATTATTCGTGTTTCTGTTTTCATTTTCAACTACTCTGGAGTTGCTGATGCTGACACTCTTTACTGGGTTGAAGTATCCTTTCAGCTCTACTCTGACAAATTAAACTGTCACGTTCTGTTAAAAAATCTTTAGCAGGAGGTTTTTAATCTTCTGATTTAGACTTTGTAATAGAAAGTCAAAGTTTAAATTAGGACAGTATCAGCTTATGAAATAAAGCCTGAGCAGTGCACTGACAAGCACAGTGAAGAAAAACTTCCTGGCTTGAATCAAAGTGCACAGCAGAGCAGTTTTACTTTCTATCTCTTTAAAGGTTTTATTTTACAAAGTCTTGATTTAATCTCATACACTTACCTAAATTAGTGTTGCCCACAAATTCCAGCAGAATACATCTGAACTATCACTTGCCATCAAATGCCTGAACTGTTCCTGACTGTTTATTAACCTACTATACCTGCAGTCTGTCTGCCTTTCAGTGCATTAACCAGGCAGTATATAATTCAGTTGAATTAACATTTCCTTACATGAGCTGCTCCTTTTTCAACTTTCATCAAGTTAGCAACATCACATTTCACTGACTGCACTGAAAATTCATCTGAATCTATTAATAGAACAGTTTTATAAAATATTACTCTCTCCCCTTTTTGCGTAATTCTTTAAATAGAATATATTAATGCTATTTATTTTCCTTTAATAACATCTTTTCTTGACCTCCCCCCCCAAACGTTTCCACTCTGTCTTCTCCAAATCTCCAAAAATACTTTTGTATTTTCCATCACTGTTTTCGAGTCCTTCTTCTCCTCTACCACCACCCTTCTGTTTCTTATTTGCTGACTGTCAGATTCCTTATCTTCTGCACAGGCATAACCACCATTTACCTTTTATTCTTCATCTGCTCTAATGATGCTGCTAAGCCGGATCCCTTTAAAAGGAAGGGTGAGACTTGTAGAAAGGACTGAATATCCATGGAAAGACACGTGAATTGTACTAACCAAACCTGTTTGTTCATCTCCAGCAGAGAGAATGGGATCATTACACATCAGCTGATTTTCATACGCTAAACACTAAAGAATCTGTAGCTAAGCACTTAAAGGATTTTTCTTTTTTGTCAGAAAAAAAAAATTCTGTGGAAGAGAAGTCTCAACTAAAATAGTAAAATTGAAAGAAAACAGAAATATATCAGCTTTTTACATGGAAGGAAAATTCCCAAACCATGTTACTTCAAAATATCAGTGTATCATTTTGAAAACTATGAAATGAAATTCCCATATAAGCTTAAATTCTGAAGCTCCCAGTTCAGAGGAACTTACTAGCTTCCTACTAATATTGTTGCTTCTAACAAACTTGCTGTAAAAATGTTTGTCCAACTCACTTAAATTTTTACACTTACAGAGACAGTTCTAAATGTTCTTCCTACTTACAGCAGGGGCAATATTTTCCTCAACATCTATTAAAAGTATAACTCAAGAGGCTCCTACGCAGGGCCTTTTAGTATCACTGTAATTTAAATATACACTTTTTAAATCAGTGAATTTAAAAAATGAACTTCCAGGGCTTAGGTTTTTTTCAGTAGGTTCTACCCTGAGCCTTGCTTACTACTAAATTAAAAGCTCTTCTGGTCCCAGGTTAGAACATGAAATATTCTCTTGGCATCTACTAGGTATATGTTACCATATATTACATTGATATTTCTAGAAACACACAACATGAGAGAAATCTTTCAGTGCTGAATGAACAAGACATCTCAATGAGGCAACAAGCCAATGAAGCTTTCAAAATGATTTATCAACCAAAATAGTTTGTAGTGTTTGGAAAAAGTATTTGAATTCCACATACTCCCCAAAACTAAACTTCAAAGCACTCATGAAGGTTACTGAGTCTTGTAGTGGGATAAGCTTAACAACTTCCACTCTGTCTTAATTAGATAGCAGACAAGGATTTTTACCCCTGTAAGACAAACTGTATTAGAAAGTACTCCTTTAAATCATCCTTTTATAGATGAGGATCCTACTTACACCAGGAAGACAGGAATGTGGAAATTCTTGCTATACATATTGAAGCTGACATGAGCCCTACAGTGATTGCCTTTATTTAGAGACATAAAATATGTAGAAAAACTACAAATATAATGAGCCTTTCATGTATAATTCATGAACTTCAGGTGAACGAGTACCACAGAAAGCTAAAACCACCAGATGTGTTCAAGATCAATTCATCTTACCTTACTATTCATTCTTAATAGGCATTCTGCACTATAAGAAGAAACACTGGCTAACAGAAAAGCATTATATGATGTCCCTCCAATGCAGCTTGGATAGGGCCTATGATTTGCATTCAGGAAACTGGATTATTAATAGACTGAGTTCAAGTCATAGCTCTCAAAAGGCAGGACCCTTCTTACACCTTCCTACTGTTGTCCTGATGTGCAACTGCTGCTTTTCGGTCTACCAATCCCTGTACCACAGCAGAAGCAGAGACAGATATCCCTACCGAGGCTAGCCTTCAGTCAGCCTCCAAAGACTTCCCAGCAGCCAGCAACCCTCAGCTTTCTCCAGACCTGAGGTTTCCGTAGCCCACCCTTTGCCCTAGGCCTAACCTTGAAGACATGATGGGTGCCAATCCCACAGGGCAAACACAATTCTAAGCCAAAAGAAAAGCTCTTGCATGTAAATATCAAAATCTGAAAAGTTTCTGATACGCATCAGTAGTATGTCAGGGAGACTGGGTGGGGTGGTCACTAGAGCAGAGCCACCCCTTTCGGTGACATATAATCTAAATTTTATTTACTGGGCAGGACAGGTATAGCAGGTGGACAGCATTCTATAAAATATAATCATACATATACGTCAGAGCATCAGTCTCACCAGTCCAGTTTAGACTAGTCCAATACCAATGACCCTGGGGAACAGGGCACTCACTCCTAACAATTGAATGCACAGGCTCATGGATGATACACGTGCCAGTTCCTCCCCTCAGGCTTCAGCTTCTACATGGCGTTGGACATCCATGTATGGCACTGCCCCTCAAGGGGCTTCTGTTTTAAATATTTATTGCCTTCTACACTAACTTCTTGGCACAGGCTACCAACGGCTTTGCTAGTCTCCTAGCTTCTTCCATCAGCCTCTGGCACCCCCCCAAAAATGTTAATGTTACAATACATAACATTGTAACAAAGTGCATCAACCTCTCCTTCATTGTCCAGCCCATATCGGATTAACCTGATCCATTTAAGCTAGGCAGATGCAGTCAGGACTTCTTTGTCTGGGTGATGTCCCTGAGTAGGCTATACCCGGTGTCAAAGTCATAACTATACGTGTATACAATATATATTTGTACTACATAAACATAAATAAATATAAAATTACTCATCAATAATGGCTGTTCAGAATTTAAATGCAAGTAAAGCTCCTAGGTATGGCAAAAAGATGATTCAGTCAGAAAATAATTATAAATCATTATCCGTATAGTATCCACAACTGACAGAGAGAGATTTAAAATAGTACAGCGGTGACTGAGATGTAAAATAATATTCAAACTCTACTAATCTCCCAGGAGGTCTTTGCTAATGAAACTACCAAAAACCATCTATTCAAGGTTGGACCTCCTTACAGACCTTTTGCCCCACTAACATCACCAGTAAAGACAGATGTACACATCCTACTAACCTATGGATGAAAGTGACAGCACATTTGAGTAATTTACCCCTACATATTTAAAGCAAAATCATTGTCAAAAAAAAAAAAAAATCCTGATAAAGATTTTTTAATAGAACATGACGGTTTACACATTTACACAGAGATTATTGTTCTGAGATAGAGCTGAAGAGAATCTGGCCACATGATGTACTCCAGACAAGGGGAAAGTGACCTCAACACAGAAGAAACAGAATTTATTGTTATTAGTGTTCCTAAAACACAATGGCTCATAAAACAATTATTTACTGCAATCTTTAGGACTCTCTCCATTATGTCAGGTCTCATCAATTTTGAGATCATTTTTGAAGAAGTTTAATTGCCTATAAGCATAATCTTGTTATGACATCTTTATCTTGTCACATGAAATTTTACTCCCCTGCTTTCCTTATCCTAGGGGTCTTTGGTTCACTCCTACTATTAATACATGTTAGACCTTCTGTCTGGCTTCGCATGCAATGATATGCTATATCTTACTGGAGCTAACAGTTACAACTGTAGTTCAGCCAGAACTGTGTTTCTTCAGGAAAAGAGCTAAATGAAGAGAATAAACAAGCTGACTATAATATAGCCAGTACAGAACATTACAAGGTTGCAAGAGGATAAGTAAACTGGTTAAAAATCCTAATCTGTACAAAGAGTTTAAAAAAAGAATACTGAAACAGTCATTCTACAGCAGGGTATCCTAAATACTGCTAAGTATATTATCAGGGCTTGTGAGAACAAATCCTGGGATAACTTTGAAGAACAACTACATACTAAAAGTTCAATTAAAATGAATTATTTATTCTTTTATATATTGCCATAATATTCAAATTTAATTCAGGCTTTTAGCTAATGAGATCTACCATGGAAGATTGCCAGATACCTATTCAGCTATAAGGCAAGGAGTGACAGCCTTCCACGTACACTGAACTTTCAAGATTAAGATAGCTGTTCTCTATGAGTGAGCAGTTTTTGGAGCATTCTGAGCACAGTCATGATGCAATAATCTTCATATTCCTCTTTCCCAGCTCTCTAAAGTTGAAAAGCTCCTACGTGAGGAAGTACCAAAAAGCTAACCCCTTCTGTTGAATAAAAATGAAATTTTGAAAAAGTTTACAATTGTATACAATTTTAATACATACTGTTTAATGTTGCTCTAAGGGCAAATTCAAGTACTTCTATCATTTACAACTCTTCTGCAGTATCCAACTCCCCATCTTAAATGGCAAGGCACTCACAACATAGTGTAACTGCTGCTTGCTATGCTCAGTTCATACTTTTTTACTGTTCTCCTGTACTGACCCAGATCTGTTTGCTGTATCCATCCCTTCCTCGATACTGAGAACCTGGTCTTGCAAATTATAAGTGACAAGTGGGCTGCTTATGCACAACACGATATAAACGTAATGCACAGCAGCAGGGTACACGTAACAAAAGTATAACCTTTAGTAAGCTGTTACCAGAGGGTACTATTTTTTCTTTACAACATCTACAACTGGTCCTCAATGCTAATTAAGGACACCATATACAATGCTACACAATATGGGTGATAAAATGCAATAGAAAAATGTGATTATGTGTAATTGTTTTCATACTATCCTAATTAGCTTACTGTGAGCCACCTCACAATTTTTAAAAGAATCTAATTATAAAATGGATCTAATATCTTTTACATTATATGCATATATGCTTATTCGATGACTACATATCTGAAATTATACTTTATGCATGAAGAACTACCTTCTTTGAAAACACCTTTAAATCGCTTTAAAGAAAGCAGAGTCACATTTCAAAAATATACAACTCAAATTTCCTGGGATTTATTTCTAAATCTTTTTCCATGCAATACTCAGAACAGCTCATTTCAGCTTACTGCAGCTTATAGGGAAGGTCACTTTTGAAAGGAGAGGAAGAGCACAGTACAGCCGATATCTCAAAATCTGTAACAGAGAAATAATCTCCCCACAGAAAACACTGAATTGTGTAAAATAAAGATACTAGTTTCAAAAAATTTTTTATCACAGTAAGCTTCTCAGGTCTGGGATCTGGATCACAGAAATTCAGGAAAGCAAACACTGATAGTCCTCTGCTACTAGACTTGAGCATTGCTATCTAGGTCAAAGTCTCTCCCTTCCTCCTGACAGTGCTGCTCTCATTCCAGATGACAGCCCTGAATGTGTGACTACCTTCCCTTTTTTGGTGTAATCTGTCTCCTATTTCATGCAATTTCAAAACATCCTCTTTCATATTTGTGGATGCATGACTGTGTGCATGCATAGGGGTTCATATAGGTGTGTGTGTGAATAGGTTTTCTGCTTTCAGAAAACCTTGGGAACTTGCACAGGATGGAAAACTTCTCCCTTCTTAACTTTATTTCTGTAAGAGCAGAACTCCCTCCATCCTCTCTGCATATAATACTTTGTCAAATAAGGAACGGTGTAAATTCCTTCCAGTCACCAAACCAAAGCTGTCTTTCCAGTGCATCTCATTAGGAGGAATGTAGTGGAAATCTGTGAACTCTTTATTGGTTACACAGAGCAGATTTCATGAAAGTACTTTGAACATTTCATTAGTAAAAGCTAAGAGACTGTGTACACTTGAGTGGTAAGTAAGTGTCTCTCTTAAATTGATTGATTTGGGGCTGAAGACTTCCATATTGGTCCACGGTTACCCTCCAAAGTGACTGCTCACTACTAATGCTGAAGCAGCACCAGTGTGCCCACAGAGAGGCTTTCTGTTGCCTCCCCCTCATATTTCTTCCTACTTCAGTATGAACACTGGCACTCTGACACAGTATACAGTAAAAACTCTAGCAAACATCATGCTGCATCTCTGTAGAAGAACACTGAAACATAAAGCTTTGTGTTGAACTCAGGTTCACTAGTTACTTCTATTTACAGAGTAATTAGTACATCAGGTAGCATACAAATAGGCTTTTTTCTTCCCAAAGAAGATTACTATTAGAATTAGGTCTCACAATTAGTAAGAGTATGTGAGAACATAAGTACATCTAAGCCAGACCAGAACAGAGGTCCATCTCACCATCTGTCTTCAACCTTGGCCAACAGAAGATTCCTACAAAAAAAGTACAAGAGCAGGGCAAGCATACAGCGATCTCTCTCCACAATATTTTCCCAGCCTCCCGCCAATTAACTGCCTATAGATCACTTAAGTTAAACGTGCTATTTTTGTTTTTAATAGACTTAAAAAGACATTTTTGAGAACATGTCTAGATCCCTTTTGAACTGATGTAAATTGCTGGCATGCCCAAAATCCTGTGGCAAGAAGTTACACAGATTACCCCCACACAGCATAAAGTACCACCCTGTTCGTTTGTTTCCAATCTGTGGTCTGCTTGTTTTATTTGATGCCCTCTAGTTATCGATTCACCTGTCATCAATTCATCTTGTTCTAAAGCAGCTTGTTCATGTCTAAAGCAGCTGTTCCTCCTCCAGAAGCCATTCCATACCTCTGATCTTCATCTCTCCTCTTATCCCTGCCTTTAGCAATCTTTCATTATTAGACTCCTTTCCATCCTCTTATCACATCATAAATAATATGGTCCATAACTCCCTGGGATGACCACAACTGCCAGCTGCTGGCTTTTACAAAGCATAAAGTCTACAACTGACTGTAAAGGGAGAGACTGAAATGCTGGTTCTCACCACCAGTGCAAGAAATGATAAATGACAAAGTCCTGGCAACTGTCCTCTGCCCTCCCTCTAAGACTTACCACTTCATTCACTTTGCTCACATGAAAAATAGTCCTCCAGAAATTGTACCAATTATGTAGTAGAAATAAAAAAGACAGAGAACATCAGAAATTAAATACTGTGATAACTGTTCTCAGCTAAGTTTTCAGCGTTGGAGTAGCACAAATGGGGCAGAAACTCACCATATGAAATAATTATGTATTAATAATTTCAATTATTCAACACTAAGAGGAACATTTTCATCAGGAGATTCAGAGAAGGCATTTCCCCCCTACAGCCACTTTTCAAGAAGGGGTTAGTTTAAGATATGGCTTTTTACTCAGCATCTTCAATTGGCTAACTTCAGTGTTCTCTGCTCCTGTGCAAAGGGATGAATATTTTCAGTGACCCTCACTTTTTACAAAGTCCATAAGCTTAACAACTATACTCACTGAGACTGTGTAGGTTTTTCTTTATCATCATCATCATAAATAACAGTGAACTGGTGCAAACATTCATTTCTGTAACTCGGGGCAATAATGCAGGCTGAAGTTCACTAATAAGTGTGACAGACCATCTGACAGAACACAGGAGCCCTCTCTGTTCAAATAAATGGTTTAATGTAGCCCAGACCCCACAAGGGATAATGATTAAAGCAAGGGTGGGCTTCTCTATAGTCCAAAGCTTTTCTGAAAGCGGCATGGTCACTCCACACTAGAAACAAGTTAGGATAACTGCCTTTCTGGTACCTTCAGCATTCCACTCTGTCATTTACACTCCCTCAGGGAACTAAAGCACTCAGATTGTCAGTGCTTAAAAAAAAGGAGGGGGAGGGGTGTGCCTACATCAGTGGTTTACTGTACAAACTTTTATAATACCCATTTTTTTTTTTTTTTTTTTTTGTTAAGGTGCAAACCTTCCCAGTATTCACACTTAGTTCTGACTGGTACATTAACATGCACTACCTGGGCACACAAAATGCTTTCTTTCCCAGTGAAACTGAGCAGGAAGTGCCAGGATGGTATTTAGAGAACCCCAAACTATAACACCGATGTACTTGCGACATAGCTGCTCCACCAGGGAACTTTAGCCAACCAAAATAGATTTGTTAACAGATTTCTTGAAGTCAAAACTCAAATGACTGTTTTGACATTTCTGAAGTGTTCACATATATAAACCTTGGGCTTTATATAAAATCAGAATTGCCATAACAATGTAAATACTAATCACATTTGGTGTATGGGTAATGAAAATGAGCATAAATAGAATACAAGTTCATTTATACAAGCTACAAAATCATTTTTAAAATTTTATTAACTATAATAAAATTTTAAGTTTACTCAGTTGGAGCTTACTTTTTTTTTATTGCTTTTCCATTCAATCCAAATTTGTCATAGTCTTATTGTCTCATCAAGAGTTAAAAGTATTTCTGGATATGAATTTTTACTGATGCCATTTCACAGTATCTTGAAGATGATCACAAGTTGCAAGACAGTGACCTTCTCCCCATTCCCATCTAGCCAAGTGCCTTAACTGCTAAGTTTCAGAGCGAGGCTCATCTTATCTGCTGCTTTCCTTATGACCCCACAAATTCTGCATCCTTTTCTGTATGCTGGCAGAGCTCTAACAGGAACCTGGTAGTTTGAAACTTTTTTTGAAAATAGGTGAATTACATATGTATGCCAGCTACCCTATCTCCCCTTTTTGTAAACTACAGGCAAAGGAAGAAGAGTAGAAGGGACCTAGAAAAGTAGAAGTTGTGAGGGACCTATCTCTGTCTACGTGAGCATATGTAAGAGAAATCAATCCTTCAGGAAGCACATCACTTAATTTCTGTATAGCTGGAGGCAGCACCAGGAACCAACCACTCAAGCAGCAACAACTGTGAGTGTGCACAACACCACACTGCAGAGTTTAGGTCTATAAGGGAATGCGGGTGCAAGTCACACCTGGGTGCACCCAGAGGCCCAGAAGAGATCAAGCGCTAAGCATGGTGCATTCAATCACAGCTTTTAGTTCACGGTGCCAAGGTTGCCCTAGGTCTGCTTTAGATGTGCTTGTTGTTCATGGATCTGGCCATGAACAATCTGCATAATTTGAGATAGCAACAGTTTTCCAGTTTTTCCACTAAATTGAATAAAAACATAGCATACATACTGTTGGTTGATAGTAACTTAAATTCTACTCATACTAGTAACAACTGGACTTGCACTGACCGGAGAAGATAAGCAAAATTTGGTTTTAAGCACTGAGCCTATTTAGGCTCAGGAAAAATACAGGAGGAAAAAAAAAAAGCCAAAAAACACTAAAACACTTTAAAACAATGAGATTTTAATCAGAATGGATAGGCGAAAACACAAAGCTTATGTTATTACTGCAGCCAATTTTTGCCCCACATGCAGAAGCATTACTGGTGAGGACTGGTTCTGTGAAAGTACATAATAGGAGGCCTCCAAGATAGCTTTTAAGGGACTTTCAAGTAGACTGAAGTAATAGACTTTTCTCTTCTTAATTGGAAACCTAGAAACTATTGGAAGAGGACTTCTGGCTTATAGATTCCTACCCTGACACAGTTTGTCCTGATATTTAATTAACTGTCACTATGAAAATCATTTTCATCATGCTCTGTTAACTGTGTTCTGAGGAGCCTTCCTCTGATAACAGCTTCAAATGCCAATTGTTTTGACAGAGATTCATCTCCTTCGAATTGGTTTGATCTTTGCTGGAGAGCTTCAGAGGCTGCCACCTTAGATTTCAATACACTTTTGCCCTTATTGCCCTTATAAGGCATACATGATATTTTACTTTTACTAGAAAAAGTTATTGTAATTAACTAATTCTTTTGTTAAGAATCAAACTAAAAATACCAAATTATATTTTAAAAATACATTAAGGCTAGAATATATAAGGATGTACCATCTTAGAAACATTATCAGACATTCTAATGATGCCATGTGGAAATTAAGTTAGTTTTATATGTCTGCCCTTTGAAGAAGGCTAAATTATCTCACACATCATTGCTCAGTAACGTGTGTTACTTTCTAAACCTATTTCTATACCTAAATTGCAGGAAAGGTGCATACTCCAGCAAGTCTGTGGTTTTCCCACCTTCGTAATTTGTGTTTCTCCTCCGAATTAAAAAGTTAGTAATGCAACTACCAGAGGTACTCCTGTGAAAGCATGATTGCAGAATTGCTGTCCAGTTCCCTTTACAAGAAGTTGCAAAGAGGATAACTTCATAAAGCAACAAAGAAACCACAGTTTGGATTTTTGAGGGGGATAATGGGGGTTGTGTCAAACATAACATCAAGTAAACATTACTGGATGACAGAAAAGCTTTTTCTGATTAAATCTCTCTCTCATACAACTTCTCAAATGCACAGATTTAATAACTCAAATGGCACCAACAGGTAAATAATTCTATTTTAATGGACTATATTACAAAATCCACAAAGTTAATTCAGTACTTTTTTTTACACCATTCTAAGACAACACACTGGGTGAGTTACTTTGTGAACTAGACGATGGCAATAAAAAAGTAAAAATCTAGTCTTCCATCTATCATGCTTTGTAGTTTGGATTATTTGCGAGTCCAAGTACTCATTAATTTGGGATTTAAAGTAGCCCAAAGTTCATACCTTGTGGAAGCTTTTGGAAAATGTATTAGAACTTTTTCAAGTGATCTTTGCTGCCATTTCCACAGCGGAAAAAAATACATTTAAACAAACTTGTATTTAAAGACAGCTTACTGTAATAAAAAAAAAAAAAAAAAGACAGAGAGAGAGAGAAAGATGGAGGGAGGGAGAGAAAGAGAAAAGGTGATAGTAGCAGATACAGAAAGCGCTCTTCAGAAGTGCCTGAAAAAGGACTTCTATCAGAAGTCTGTATCTCCTTAATGGAAGTCTGAATCTTATCAAGTTTTTCCCAAATTATAGATCAATATAAATCTACTGAAAGCCTCTGAACTTTTTGTGTTTGTCACTACACCGAAGCAGTCACTATGATCAAATTCAGCTACATTAGCAGTAACTGCATCTGATCTTAATGTTCTACCTGTAGAAGATCTAAATATGTATTTTTCTCCTCTATACAGTGCAGCGTGAATCTCACCAACACCAATAGAAATACTTACTGAATTTTCACATTATTAATGATGTTTCTCTACATATCTACCACAGCTTTATTTTGCATTGTAATCATTTACATTCAAACTCCAGTTGTTATGTCTGGATACATTTGATATGTAAAACTTATTTCAGTGCACCTACACTATACTGAACTAAACACAGAAGGAGTTGTGAAAACTAGCTAACGCCCAACAAAAGTTGCCACAGAAGGGAAGAGAAAAGGATAGAATGAAAGGAAAATATTACAAACAAACAAGTATTTGGAGCCTTCTAGTAGCATAAAACATAAAATTCTGAAATAACCTGGAAATATCAACTTCAGTAAGCTATCTACCAATGAATGGTCCACACAGGACAACCAGTCATTCCTGGAGTTCAGGTAAACAGTCACACTCTGCCCTTCTGGAGGTTCGAACAGAATGATGAATTACAACGATTTTACAAGCTACCTCACCTTAGCTAAGCCTTAGAAACTTTGAGATACCAATGTCTTAATTCAGTAGGATGCAATACCTCAATCATCTACTTGAGCCCTGATGGAAACACCATGGGACAAAAACAAAATCCAGAAGTTACAAGACATCCATTCCTTTCGTGAGGTCTAGCATTCCTCCCTACTGTCTCCTTCTGTTAATATTCAGTTATATTCATGGAAGCCATCCTCATTCCATGCTAGCCTGCTAGTTTGATGACCACTCTCTATCTGACCACCCTCTGGCTGAACAAACAGCCAGAGCCTCTGTTAAAGACACAAAGAAAAACGTTAACCAACTGAAGTCTTTTATTACTTGCTAAGGGCAGGGAAATTCTCTACTGTAGATTGCTGGTAGAAAAAGCTGGATTCATGAGACAAAGACAATTGCACCACTTGGAAAATACCAAAACACAGAAAATATCAGAGCATACTAGTTGTCCTACTTTAAACACCACTACTGTTCTTAAGACACACAATCACACAGGTGTTTCTGACTCCACATAACCCGAGTCTTCTGCAGTTCTAGTAGTCCAGTCACATCTGAATCCATCTAACCCATTCACATTTTGAGGCTACTCTATCATGTCCAAAGTATTGCTTTTGTAAGGAGGGAATAAGAGGAGTAACGATCCCTACATAGAAAGTTGATTCTTTTTGTCCTTGTTGTATAAGTTATCCACTAGTATTAAAAATAAATTGCCTTCTACTTCTCAATACAAAAATGAACTAATTCCTTCAAGCAAATGCCATTAAATAAAAAACACCTACTTAGATTTCCACAGATTGATTGTACGGTTAGTGGGGGCATTTTATTTTTTTCCCCTCATCTGAAGTTTTGAATGTCAGGGGAGTTATTCTAAAAGTTCAGAAAAGGTAGAACTACAAAGCAGCTAAGGTGTTCAAGTCAAAAAGGAGAAAGACAAGCAAAACCAAAACAAAATTTTTAAAGATGCATTCTTTTCTTCCTAAGGCAACTGAGAAGCTTGACTTCTTGACCCATAATAAAAATGCAGCACAGCAAAAGTGGGAAGCAATTATTTTCTTGAAACATAAATATTACTGCTATCTTTCAGATCAGTACACACAGCTTTGTTGTTTCCCTGAGAGTAATTTCAGATTGTTTACCAAAACTGATAGAGCTCTAATGTCCTCAAGTTTCATACTTTAAATACTCTTTAACACAAATTATAAAGTTGACTCTTTAGCAGATCATATCAAAGGAAGACCTGTGTAAAAATAAAACGTGCAAAGTGACAGCTCTGATGTTTATCTTAACCAACGGAGCTAAATTTAACTTAACTGCCCTGTTAAAAACTGGAAAATGTTTTTAGAACCATTAATTTAAGTATCTTTTTGGCCTGTACAAAGCGATTGCTTCCTACTTTGGAGTTGTAGCAGTGACGAACAAAGCCCTAAATATAATAGAAGTTAAACTACAAAGGCGGGGGGAAACACAATTTGAAAGTCTTTTCAATATAGGAGATTAAAGCTAGAAGTAAAGCTACTTCTGGAATGTCTGGAAACTGATGCTGTTTGCATGTTCAATGCTGAAAAAAAATAAGCTGAAGTTTTCACATAAGGTCACATGTGTCATTAAGACCAGCTAATAATAAAACAGAAGATACTTCTCAAAGTTCTAAGCCTCCAAAAACATCACTTCTCACCATCAAGTGACAGTATTTTATAACTCTTCCAATTCCGTCATTGAGTTGGGGGAAGTACATACAAGGTTTTATAATCCTATGTGATATATTATAAGATATCAGAGGAATGTGCGGACTGTTTTTAAGGTAAGGCTGGTATAGTAATGCATACAGGCACACTGAGAAAGATAGATCCAGTAAGTATGAACACCATGTTAAACAGATCCTCATCCTGCTCTTTCTCCATGCCAAAATGGGAAATAATTTAGTAGTAAATTACCGATCAGCAAAGCTCAATCAATTTTATCATGATATCATTTGCTTTAAAAGAATCACTTTATTTCATCTTCAACAATTATTTCAGCATGCAGCTTACAAACAAAATACATGAAGAATCCTTTCACAATTTTATTTGTGTATTTATCCATCCATATGCTAGATACACGCCCTCTAATCAGACAGCTACAGCTGAACATACCAAAATACTTTTTTCTCCCTAAGGATTCAAATGCTTAGGCTCCGTGCCAAAAGCAGAGAAAAACTGAGGTAAGTATCAAAATCCTTATCATTTTAATAAAAGGTACATAATTACTAAGACAACAGACTAGGTATTTCTGACCATTGCATCATCCAAAATGGTGCCTGACAAAATGCAGTGGTGTGCAGGGATAATCACAGCTACCTAGCTTGACACAAGTACAGCCATGCTAGCACAGTATTCCACCTGCGATAATCCACATTCCACTTTTCATGCCCTGTTTAGTCCAGCAATAGCTTAGTTCTCTCTGCATGGCACTACTTTATGTTGCCGTTTGTATTCTCTTCATCTCCCTTTAGAGCCTTTCACTGCATCAGCTAATTCATTCTCATGACTACAACTACGTTCTATTCCCTGGTGACTCACACACCTACATCCAGCTCTGACACATTTTCTTATATCCAGTTCGATATATCAACAGGCATCTCCCCAAGGACATGTCTACCAACTGGAATTTTCAAAGGGATCTAGATGCTCACTGAATTGCAATGGGAATTCAGTACCTCAATGCAGTAACACTATCGATGGGGACCTCCAAATAGGTTTTACTCATCTGTTTCTCTAAAATTATCACCCACTAATCCACTAATCAATTGTGGGGACACAATCAACAGATGTGCTGGACTTGGAAAATTATCCTTATATAAATATTAAACTATCATGGAGAATATGCGGTCTGATCTTGCCCAAGTTAACCACTTTTCCTTTTGAGGAAAAAGGCTAGATATCAACCTAAAAAAGAAAAGATAAGGAAAACTACAGAAAAAAGTAGTCTTTAATAATTTATTTTTCCTTCTGGGGGAGTACCCACTTTACATGTAAAATCCCACAACTTCACATGGAAAAGAAGAAATTATCTTCCATTTTTTTGCACCAGTTTCAGGTTTAAGCCCCATTAATTATTCACCACCACCAGCTAAAATATAATAAAATGTACAAGATGGCCATCTGGCTTACCAGAATACACATAAGCTCATTGGGGGGAGTCTTAATTTAAGAGAATGTAACAGGAAAATCTTGATATAATAGTCTGTCTACATTTTCATATAGACCCATGACGTATAAAATGGATAGGAAAAAAGACCCTAATTTATTAATCCTATGTAACTATTTTTTCAACAATAGTTTAAGAATTTTGTTAGTGTTGTTCATGGAAATACACAAATAGTTGTTTACATGCCACTATATGTTAAGCTGAAGCACTCTCTTGTGCAGAGACACTGAAAAAGTTTTGCTAACATTTATACCTTCTCTTTGAAGTGAATGATTTAAAACTGACTATTACAGATATTAATATCCACTATGGATATTTTTCAAATTGAAGTGGTAAAGGTGATAGCAATCAAGTTATAACTTTTCATGGGATTAAACCTTTGCATAAATATTAATCCTTCTACTCTGTCTACAGCTGTGAAGAACTTTAGAATATGAGCCATTTTCTATTTTACATTTTAGAAGCATAAACTGCTTATGGTGCATTTTTATAATGAAATGTGCACTAGACCTGTTAATATGATTTTTTCTGTATAGCACTTTAAAAATATTAGCATCAGTTTGAGTTCCTTATTAAAATCTACTTTCAGTAAGTAAAAATGCTCAATGGCATCTGTTTTAATACAAGTAAGAGTGAATTTTAAATAGGAAATATACTTCATTATTTTGTTGAAAGCCAAATGATCATGCTGCAAGCTAATGTACATTATGTAGCACATAAAAAAAATTTTTTAACCATTTTATTAGATCACTACGCAGTTTCTTGAAGCAAATACCATTCAGAAACAATTAACAGCTTATGCAGATGTTTGAATTATATAATTGCTCAGAAAACCTTATCCAGCATTATCCTGAACTGTATAAAAGAGAACTATCTTTTTCATATTGTCATGTCAGCAAAACAGCTAATGGCTGAATAACTGCATCATTTTACTGCACTTCAGAATCTAAGTCACTATTCACTGAAGAAAGGTAGTATCACAGTATAGATGCCATCACTACAAAAATGGCCCTGTGTCTTCTGCTCGGTTTCTTCAGTTTCCAATGTCTTATTTCCCATCGAGTTCTCACAGTATGTGGTAAGTAATTTGCAAAAGGTGCACTAGTCCAAAATAAATGCAATTTAGGAATAAGCCTGATTACCTTTCAGCAAAACAACTGATAATTAGCTATGAACACCATGAATCTTAAAACACTGTTCCTCACTGCACTGAAGTCTTATAAAACCTTAAAACTGCTTTGATGCCAGCTTTCTTGTCCATGCCTCTTCCATCTAAAAGTTCCTGTAGTATGGTAACTGAAGGAATGACAATCATAATTTCAGATAAATATACTGATTACCATGGGGCTATGAATCTGTTGGGAGTTGAAGTTTCTTGGCTGCACGGAGCAGTAAATACCAGCTGTGTTTGTAATTACATGTGCCTGCTCAGGGAGTGGTGGGATTTTTCCTTTTCCTTGAAGACTACTCCTTTGGGAGAAACAATAAAAAAGAAAATTAGGTCTGTGACTGTGATAATGAGCCTACCGATTAAGGGTAAAATCAGCATAAGGTCTAATACATAGAAAACAAGTCATTATTTTTTAAAGGATGGATGAAACTGCTGATATGATTTCAGAAGAAGTTTCCAATTCCTTAAATTTTGCAATTCACCCATGCAGCTGGCACACGAGGCATAACCTGCATTTGTATTCTGACAGTCTCAGGTGCAAGTGCCACATGCACAAAGTCTGAATAGACATTTAGTGCACGCAGTATAGGAAGGACATTATAATGAAAGGTTCCTTACCATTTGTGGATTTTTTTTTAAATAATTCTAACAGTAATTCAAGAAATCTCAGATGAAATTCAGGCTTGTAGTTCAGTACAATTCCTTTACAATTCCAAAGAATCACTAAAAAGGCTGCTATGTATATTGAGCTATGCATTAGCCTCGTATTTGCCCTTTGCATAGGACTAAACTTAATGTCATCAGATTATCCAATGTTATCCAATAAGAAAGAGTTGTATCAGGTTCCTTTTACATTCAGAACACTATTGAGATGTATCAAAAGCCAACAGCCACATGCATGAACTAATCTATAGTTTAGCACTGCCTATGCTAAACTATGTCCTCAGGTTAAAGGTCTTTAAACATGTGTTCCCAAGCAAATGAAGGCTGAGCCAAAATTAACAAGGTGGCAAATAAACAAAACCACGACTGTACAGAAGGACTTACAATTAAATCAGATTGCACTAATTTTGCTTTGTTTATAATTATTCAGCAACAGTGGCTTTTGGTGGGGGAAAGAAGAAAACTCCTTGCTCTGTTTTTAGAAAAAAAGTATTCTACACCCAAGAGCTATGTTGTAAAGGTTTACTATAATTTCTTTTAAAGTAGAACTCTTAACTTACAAAACATGAAAATAACACAACAGGTTAGGGTTTATGTTAGGCTAACACATTTATTCACATAATAAGGATTTTTCCTACAATTTTAGGACTGCCCTTAATCCAGCTTTAGTCTTTATAATTTTATACACAGAAAATTGCATCTGTTAAGAGCTCACTCTATTCCCCTTTGTATTTTGACCATTCCAAAAATCATCAGAAGCAACAACTGGGTAGAAAAGAAACAACTGGCTCTTCTAATACAGGGAGTAGGGACCACTTAAAAAAGCAGCACCATGCAGGAACTAGATAAAAACAAACAAAAGGAGGTTGTTCTTTATACAGCAGATAGCAGAGAGGACTTCCTGGCCAAAGGATGTCATACAAAATACAACCGAACTACATCTGGGTCAAGTCACTGACCTGCATGTAGTTGCAGGCTCTAAAATTACTTTGGGCTACATACCATCTGGTACCAACAGCCTGGTCTTCTTCACTTTGTCAGTTTGTTCTGTAACCTCTTCCATACTTTTTGTCTCAATTCCAGACAGCCTCTCTGACATGAAACACCACAAAGTGGATACTAGCACAGGAATCTTCCCAGTTTCCTGCAAAATTAATACTTCGCATTGCTGCAGAGTATGCTTCTCTGCAATACTTCTGAGTGCTCCTGGATCATTAACTAGACCTGCAGACTCTCTAGCAAGCTTCCTGGCATGTTAAAATGAAAATTTATTATTTTGATTTTTTTTTTTTTGCTAGTTTGTTCCTTCGACTTTTTTCTTCTATATTTAATCTGTCAGAATTTATGATCCATTCTATATTCTTCATCTGAACACAACCAAAACTCTTCAAAGTATGACAGTCGCTTCTCTTCCCCTGTACTTTTTTAGTCATGAAAGTTTTAGTATGCATTGGTTCTCAGATTCCAATATGATGTCCTTACATAGCCTACACAGCCTCTGAGCCACCTGAAAGGGTAGCATTATCTGGGCGCTCCTTTAGACTTCTGTTATGTTAATGTAAGTTTTAAAAATATTTCCTCATTTTTACATAACTTCCTTTTGGAATTCAAGGACAGCTGCAGCGGATTTCTGGTTAAGTCATTGTCCTCACCCAGCCTAGAGATGTCTATAGCTGGAATTCGGAAGAGGGGGGGAAACTGGAAGGGTTTTTGAGCTACCTCAAAGCTGGTTCATTTGGTTCATGGACAAGGAGAAACAAACGTGTTGAAGAAGTCAGGGAAAGGTATCAATCACCTTAAGGTAGAGGCACTTGTTTGTGATTGTAAGAGAAAAAAGTATTTCTTTGGGAGGCCAGATAAGCTGAGGACAGCAGCTTTTTCATCTTTTATAGAGTATCAGTGAAATGGAAGCTATCTGGTATGGATACCAGGAACTATGGAGAGCAGCAGCTGATACAACTGAGCGTACACACACGGCCCAGCATCAGTGATCATATGTCAAAAACAGTCAGAAGGTTGATTAACTTTACCATAGTCAAGCACCAGCCTTTAACAAAACAGAGGCTGACTGACCTTGCAGTTTGTGAAAGAGGAAATACTCAGAACTGATCTCCTAACTCTGCCCAGCCTAACTATTAAATGGATCAAAGGATTCTGCTGTATCTTGGCCATGGGAGATATGGAAGAGTCCTGTCCTCAGATGATCATGTCTGATTATGGAGAGGGTTTCACATGTGTTAAAGTTGTGGCCTGTTATTTTGACCCGCATCATTCACTCACATCATCCTTGAACACGTATCTGAGCTAATCAACCACAATTTTAGTTTTTCAAATCTACAAGACCAAGAATAAGTTGGAGGGGCAGTGGAGAGATGCACTAATTACTTTGGCACATACTTTCTAGAAGACACTTAAGCAAAATAGCTAACCATCTTGAGATCTGTCCCAAAAATTCCAAAAGAATTTTATCCAAGTTTGGCAGAACAATCAGAACTATATTAAAACAAAAGCTATGAAGCATCCAATTTCTGTCAATTACTTTAAAGCAGTCTATTTCAAGGCAAGATTTATGATAAGAACTCTGGATGAATTAGAGAGAGAAAAAAAGTGTGACATGACAAAAACATTGTTGCTCCATTCCTGTCTATTTAAATATTTCCCCAGCAAGCCCATACCTGTCTATGTAATTAAACTACTAGTGATTTTAAAGTCTCAACTACTCAGTTTTCAGGTGTCAATCACTTCTCAAAGAGCTCCACCTGGGCTGAAAAAGCCACAAACTGAATGATGACATACCCTTGCTAGCGCTGGCAAAGACAGCAGTTCTGTTAGTCTTTCAGAGAACAATAAAACAGTTTTTCTCTACTTAAAAATTAAAAAATAAACAGCAGCAATCCGAGTCTGGGCTTGAGCTTATCTCAACTGGTTGCTTGATATAAATCACATGAGGCTCACTAAAAGTAACTGAAATTTTGTTGCTAGCACACTGCATATCACAATAATAATGCAAGTTTAATATATATGTAAAGTAAAATAAAATGTGAAGTTAGCAGTTCACATCTTCTAGAACTGTCTGAAACTTATGCATCATACCAGCTTAAACAACCACCTCTTCTACAGGTAACTTCTTTTTGTTTCAAAGGCACTTGAGTAAATAAATAGATACAGTACCATTGTAATAAGCCACAGTTAATATTGTAAGTCAGTTTTTGGCACAATGAATGAAAAAAATACAGGGATCAGCTCCAAAGTGGTGCATACCACTAAGTGTATCCTCTGTCTTGCTCCCCAAGGATTGTATGCCTGACTCATCTGTAAAAGAGATGGAGCTATCACCCTAACTCTTGCAGAAACTAAGAAAGAATACAAAGATGAAGTATTGCCCTCCCTAGCTTATTTGGGTGGTATTGTGGCTCTCACCAACATTCTCACTTTTCATCAATCCCATAGATGCTCTTTATGTTCAGAGCTGTAGTGGATCTATGTCTTTTATTTTATTTAGTATCTTCATTAGTGACTTTGGCACAAAGACTAGAGTCTGGTAATGAAGGACACAAAGTTGAAAAACTTAGTCAATACAAAGAGAATCTGAAATGCCAGATAGGAAAACTGGATGATCTGTAGGTTCTAGAATAAGCAGAATGTCATGAAATTTTACATCATAAAGTGTGTACAAACATACTTTGGAAATCATAAAATGTAGCATTAACTGTAGGCTCATCAGTTGGAAGCAAAAAAAAAAACCCCACAAAAAACAAAACAACAACAACAAAAAAACCCAAGGAAATGCTGCACATTTTAACCATGCTAAAAAGATGAAACCCAAAACTTCTGAAATTTTTTTTTATGAATATGAATCAGGGAATGAAAAGCCTATGGTACATAGAGGAAATGAGATGAACTTGTCTTCCTTGGCTTATCAAAATTACACTGCAACAGTCAATATTTACTGAATGAAGTTGAGAGAGAATTAGGGTAAAGGAAGAGCTGAATTGTTTTGGCTAGTCTTCTGCAAGTAGTAATGTGTGTGTGTGGGAACAAAAACCAAAAGAAACCCTTAGTTTTAGAAGACACTTGATAAAATTACATAAGTGATCATCTGATGTAGTTGCCTGTGAAAGCAGGAAATTGGACCTGATGAACCAGGAAATCCCTTCCATTTAATGTCTGTAATTAATGTTCATAATTCTGCTAAGATCTCTTTTATGCTAATAATGGATCTATTACTAGCAATGAGCTCCCTACAAAAATTCTAAGTTGTAAATCTCACACACAAACACATCTACACATACACACACGCGCGCGCACACCCACACAGAGTTTTATCTCAAAAACTGTGGCAACAACTACAGTTTAGAGGAAAAAAGCTCTATATTTGGATGGAAAGAAAAGTTAAGAAATCTTCAAATTATGCCCTTCTGTTTATATCCAGGATGCAATGATCTTAGAGCCAAGCTATATTAAAGAACAAAACAAGAAAATTGTGCAGGGATTTTTGGACATAACTAGATTATATTACAGTAACTTTCTATTGCCTTTCATTATTATAATGACTTGTATTTCTGATTCAGGTAAGAATGGGAATACAGAAGAATTAAACTTTGAAAACATATCTAAAACAAAGTGGTCAGAACGTATGGAAAAGTGTTGAGATTTTCACTTGTTCATCACATTTTTCCCACCTCTAACTAATCATTCATGTCCCTGTAAATGCCATTTTTTGGGTAATGCAACTTTGTGTGTATGAAATGTATTATGGTTTGCTACTCGTTGACCCTCTCTCTCTCTTTTTTTTTTAATAGCAAAAAAACCAAACAAAACCCCTAACAATACATACACTGGAAGTTCTTGCATTTTAGGGGGGATAGCATCTGCTCTTTCTGGTAAAGTAATGAAGGCCGAATTCAGTAACAACAGCTTTCTCATTCTAGATTTTGTATAATACCAATACAAAATGCTCAGTAACTCTTACAGAAACATTAACATCTGAATTGCTTTCAGTGACTTATTTTCGATGGTTCTGCCTTTTCCCACTCCTAACTCTACATCCCAGTGTTTTCTCGGAGACAAGCCAAACCAAATTGCAACACATCTACTGCCCACAAATATAGCAGAAAAATGGTAGCAGTATCTACAATCTGCAAAAGATTTCTCAACTGCTGTTTTGCAATGATTCAGGAGGCTTTGATAATAGAATTCTGTATTAAATATCATGTCCAAATTTATCAGCAGTTTATACTGGCTGCATTCTTACTTTAGAAAAATAGGCATTGTAATTGCATACAAATGGCTTCACCATTGAAAGCTTGCTCTGTATGAGAATTTGCACTCTTTTTCATTACAAGTTTGCATTACTCTCTGATTACTGGTCATACTGTCTTATCTTCCTAAATATAAAAAACAAAACACAACACGTGTATGTCCTGCATATAAACTATGAAGTTCAGCAAAATAAGGCTGAATTGTCCAAGTTGAAGAAAATACATTCATCCCTCAGCTTCATTAAGCCCTCAGCTTTATGCAGTCATCGTGTTAGTTTGTATTAAAAATGACAGAAATTGTAAATAGAATCTGCTTGAAATCACCAACAGTATTTCATTTTTCTGTTTCTTGTATGAAGTGACAGAGTCCAAGATACAGGTTTTACCTTTCTAGCTTTACAGCTGAAAGTTATAGAAAGCCTTCTACAGTAACCAGTTTTGTACTGCTTTCTGTATTTGCTAGTCTTTAACCATACTATTAAATAAACAATGATTTTGCTTGGAAATGACTAGTATTTCCCCAAAATACAAATCCTGAATAGTAAAGTAAAACTATGATATAAAGCACATTTTAATGCACTTGTTTTTCTTAAAGATATTGACAAGAACTTGTAACACCTGAAACATTTTCCTTCAAAATATAATATAAAATCCAAGCTAAAATTTTAGCAAATATTCAGAATCCGTATGTGTGCACAATGTAAGCATAGTGGAAGGAAACCACTGGTAAGTCTCAAATCTCTGTTCCCTAACAGAAATCAGCATTTCTCTTACCTCCCTCTGGCTTATCAGAGGATGCACAGGGCTTGCTGCATCCTTTAGAAACTCGTGCTAAGTAGTCATGATACCAAACTCAATGATGAAAAAAAGTTAAATTTACATTCACGATTATGATAAAAGATGGGTTATGAATTGTAGGCTATGATACATAGCACACTGCATCATACCCACCTGAGTAATTAGAAATTGGAACAAAAGTTAACAACTTCTACTCCTCCTCTCTGCCTTCAAGGTTTTGTAAATGACTGGGGGGGGTTGTTTTGTTTTGTTTTTTGTTTTTGTTTTTTTACAATGAATCTGTGTACTAAAAGTACCTGAGTTAGATTCCAGTAGAACTCATATAGTACTAGTTAACTGACAGACCAACAGGCACTATTGAAAGACCACTAGGGAAAAGTATGAGAATTTGCAATGTAAACATATAAAATAAACAAACAAAAAACCTTCTCCCATCACTTTTTGGCCTGCCAGCAGAGACATGCAACTCACATAGCTACCAAGGTAGAATATGCATAATACACTCTTAATTAGATAACATTTACACGGATAATTTAGTGATTAATTATGGAGCCTCATAAACATTTAAATGTTAGGCATTACATGTTACTGAATTTATACCAGGCAAATCTTGTACACTACAATTCTAATTAACAATAGCATGCCTCTCCTTTTCTTCATAAGATAACAACTACTGGAAAAGAAAAGAAAAGGCTTCAGAAGTGCACTCTAAATGAAAAAATACGGTTAGAAGCCCATAGAGATGTGCACAATCCAGATTATTTCTTACGAAATTCAGTCATGAATATGACAAGCATGTTTAAGGCTTTGAATTTTCCATAACAACCATCACACAAAGGAAACAGGACTTTGTGAAGAATTACATGACATATATTTTCAATAAAGGATAACTCTCGTGCCATGAGATGTATAAATCAATGCTAGCCTTCAGTTTAGCTCCAAGATTTCTCTGCACAGAAACATTTCAGCATTCTACAGTTCTATTATGCACATTATTATTTTTTGTCCTCTTCTTGCTGTGACATATGGCAGATGTCTTGACAGGGAGTTTTTCAAGTTTCATTTAAAGATATTTTAACTACCACCTATATGAATCTGCTTAAAGAGAAGATGTTGCTTTCTCACTGCATTTAGCAATCCAGGGCAAAAGAGAAAAAAAAACCCACAGGCATTATGAAGTTGACTATTCCTAAACAGAATGCATAATACTCCATTTCATCATCTCCTTAAAGAATTAGGAAGTCAGAGAGTTTTCTGCTGTTTTATTCTTTGAGGACCTATGGCATTTCAATCTTTCTCCAACTGTTGAGCATAAAACAGATCCATGGTACAGGTTAGGAAAAAGCAACCTTAAACTTATTAGAGTTGACATTCCTTCAGTCTATGTGAAGTGACTGCAAATACCAATGTCATCATGGTGCCATTTTGGTGAAATACTACATTCTTTTCATAAGCAGTCTCTGAAGAGGACAGCTTGAGAAGCGTCCAAACTTTACCTAGGAATAGTATGGGCAGTTTCATCTACGTTTTTGAAGGATATATTCTTATCTCTATGGTTCTCAACACAACTCACATTTATATTTATATATATTTATTTATTATATATTATAATATATTTATATAACATATATTCAGACTCTTGACACACAGGTGCAACGAAATCTCAGCAAAGCACCTTACCAAAAACTTCAAAAATGTTACTTCTGCTACCTTGAACAGATGGGGGTGTCTCTCCCCTTTTCATTCCATCCCAGATGAAGCAGGCTGCATTAGCTTTCTGCCAGCCTCTCTTTTAGTGTCCTGTATACAACTGAAAAAGGCAACTAATGGCCCTCCTCTTCCTATTTTCAATTTCTAGCTCCATAATGAAATCTCCAAAAAATGAATGAGATGCTTCCAGCTATAAAATTGGAATAGGGTATAAGAAGGTTATACACCACTATTGTGCCCCCTTCAGATGAGAGACTTGCTTTATCTATAACCATTTACATGAGGAACAAAACTTTGATAGTAGTCATGTACTTAGCAAGAAAACATCTTAAAGACAGTTAAAGCAATGTACAATAAGATTAGTATTTTTAAAAAAAGTGAAGGTATTGATACAGTTGGCAGAACTGCAGAACTCTTTCTTTTTGTTTAAAATTATTTAAATTGGAATTGCAAAATTTGATAATATTTTAAATCAATCAAAAATTAATTTCAAGAAAATCTTACAATCTGTGTCACGCAGGTTTCATGCTTTTGCTGATCTTCTGGATTTAAAATATACATACTCATACCCACTACAACATGAATCACATGTAATTCATAAGGCACAATATGCATTCAATTCCTATTGCCTTTCTGAAAATATAAAACTGGTATCATTTGAACATTTTATCCTCAGAATTGTTTTCAGTCCAAGAATTCTTAAAGGCAAAATAACCCCTTTCTCCATTTGATTTCTGTATTGACATTTAGAGGCTTCTAACGCCTCAAAATCTTCTTCCATGACCAGTATTTATTCACCAGGCAGAGCATGCACATCCATAAAATAGCAATGTTAGCTGAACTCAAAATTTCATTTTAAGCTGGGTCATTTTGCTATACGAATGACAACAATTCTCAAAGACGAGGCTTCCAAGTATCCAAAAAATAATCTGTAAATATTTCTGCAAAAGGTCAGCAACAGGTCAAGAATTCTGAGTGTGCCTTTGATTTGGAAGATTATTGTCTCAGGAATTTTTATTCAGCAAGTCAGAAACAGATTCTCTAAAGGCTTGCAGCTTTGGGTTGTTATAATAAAAGAAGCCAACTCTTCAAGACGAATGGCTTTTCAAATAAGAAGAAAATATAAAGTCTGAAGTAAGAGAGACATTTTCTTGACAATCACTGGAACAGGAAACTATCAAGTCCATTTAATTACAATTTCCTTTATATACCTCTCTCTCCTACTTTATGAACTTACTGCTAAGATGTAATTTTAGACAGCATGTCATAATGGCATGTAATAACATTCATTTTTCATTTGCAGGCTCATTCATATGTAAAGCACTTTAAAATATATATATAGTTTTCTACTACTCCCAAATTGTGCTGGTTTTTCTACAAACCACTTGCCAAAACAAACAGAAGTATTGGTTTGTCAAATATATCTAGCTGGTGTGATACTATCTTTCATCAAAACAAATGACACAAGAAGCTTTAAGTAATTTTCAGCTATAAGCAGCTCGAAACAATCGTCTACATACTGCTAATAATGATATCGCTACTGTTTAAGAACTAATATCAGACCTTTAGGATAAGATTCTGTACAGAGGACAAACCAAAAGAGTGGTACTGTATAAGAATAAACACTGACAGAACTTGAGTAAGCCCAAATGTAATTTTTTTAATGCAGCATAAAAGAAACTATGAAGAAATATGAAATTAATTATTAATATTAATTAAAAATACCACCCAGGTATCATATCCGCTTTTTATCATAACGCTATTTGAAATATACGTAACATAATATCCCGGGATATATTATATTCATCATGCAAACAATCAAACAAAAATATCTCCCTCCCTTTTTTTAATTTCTGAGGTGACAAAAAGCACTAATTTGATCACTAATCAAAAAAGAACAGTCAATCACTACTAGAAAGCTTTGATATTCAAGTATTGGAGCATTTTGCCTGCAGACACTTTCTGTCGCCATTTAAGATTTTCATTTATCCAACACAACAAATAATGTGAAGAAAAGTTTAATCTGATGGAACACTATATACAGGCTTTGACAAAGCTCTAAATCTGTATTGCAAAATCTAGTGTTTAAAAAGGAGAATGTTTTACTTTGTGTTTTTTGTTTAACAGACAATATTCTAGGATTACTGCATAACTTGCACTTTTCAATGGATCAGTCTTTTTAAGAGTTTATAAAGTATTAGAAGCATTTTGAAATTAAGTTTCACTAAAAACTTATATTCAATAATTTCATATTTCTATTAATCAAAAAGTTAACTAAAAGTTTTACATTTTTTCATTAGCTTTTTTAATCACTTTTTTTGACAGGGAGAGAGGAAAAAACAGGTCAGCACTATTTTCCAAAAGCTTACAAAGCCAGCTCTCATCTCCAGGCATGTTATTCCCTAGAATTCAAATCAGATATACACGTTTTGCAACATAACTGTCCACAAAGGGAGCTCTTAAAAACAAACCAACAAATACATAAGAGACTGCTGCTATTTTCTTTGCAAAATTTTGTGGAGAAATTCACCCCTACTACTCCATTCCCTAAATCCAAGGGTGTCATGTGTTCTAGTATTACAACAGATTGTAACACTATATGATTTCAGGTTCGTAGTCTTCTTTCACTTCTTTCTGACACAATTCCATTTTACTTACGGGTGGGGGGGGATTGAATTAATACAACAGAACATCGTATGGCCTTTCCCATCAATAATAGACTTTAACAGAGTTGGAAACCAGACTGCTCTGCTTTTAAAACAGGGATTTTGTTATAACACCACATTGTGAAAGAATACCATCTGTATTAAGCTGCCTTTTTCATTTGCCTGGGTAATAACTGTAAGTCCCCAGTTTCCAGTATTGATCTTTGCCTTAACATGGACATCAAAGCTGCATTGCTCTCCTCTCAAACTGCTAACGCCTGAAGCAGAAGATCAAGATAAACTCAGAGGCCAGCACAACAAAAATCAGGACGAGTGAAACTGAATGCTTCTCTGTTTCATGACAAAAGCATCACAGTCATATCCTTTTCACTCCCTTTTTGGTACATTCTTTATGTACTTATCCTATTTTACTCTTCCTATCTTTCCTCCCCATCATCCCTTTCCCAGTATTACTTCCATTTCCTCTGTCTTCATAGATGCAGCATGGACCAATTTGACTTACGGAAGTCAAAAGAGGAGAAAATGTCTTCACTGATAACTGACAAAAGATCTCTATCACACAGACAGATTGCAGAAAGCACACCTCATCTCTGAAGAAGTACATACTGCGGTCGCACTATTTCCCTGTGGGTTCTATGAAGTATGATTTTGGCTAGTCCAGAGAAACTCATGAAAAAAAAAAATATATAACATGACCAGAATTATGAACTTTAATAGTTGGCTTCAATACCGACATGCATATTAGTAGCAATAACAGATGTAAACAGATTACATGCCAATATCTTTAGTGGGGAACCTAGTAAGTCAAGCATTTCTGAAGAGGCTGTTTAATGCTCCCACCCTCTCTCTGAGTGATTGTTACTGGTACTCAGCCTGGGCTGTCTATGGCCACATAATAGGAACAGCCTGCCTACTATGAATGTTTCATGACAAACAAGACCCTGCAGAAGTAGGTATCTTCCCAGAAAAAACACATTTCTCAATTTCTCTAAAAATAAAGCATGCTAGATTCATTTGACATAAATTAGTCAAAGCTCTAGCAAAAAAAGCTAGATTAAAAAAAAGTAGAAATTCCAGAACAGAAAAACTCTCCAGCTCCTGTGTGGTTCATGTTTTGAAGAGATCACATTTACATTTTATTTGCAGCTCAGTTTATCTAGATGGTTTTTAAAATAATTATACATTTACATCACTTGTTTGTCTTGAAAGATAACAATTTGCAAGGAATTTTCCTGAAGCTTTTGACTGTTCTCAAAAAGAGACAGTGAACAAGTTAAAGGGCTGCCAATTTCTTAACTGTCTTGGAAGTTAAGATGACTTTCAAAAACTGAAAAGAATTAATGTATAAATACTTTATGATTAAGAGCAGGAATTATACTCTTTACGGTGAGAAGTACTGAGGCAGAAAACCCAAGCTCAATATGAGGCCCCATGCAAAACAATGTCATAGAGGAATCCAAGCTGCCCTTAGAAAGCTGTGTGCATCATCAACGGTGATTTGCCAGCATGTATGCAGTTTGCCTCCTAGAGATTTAATTCAAATGCATTCCTACTACTGCACATTCAATGGTATTTCTCATCTCACTTTTGTGGCAATTGATCTTACACAAGAGACCAGAGATCATGCCAACCTGAAAAAAAAAAAATCACTGTTCATTTCACAGCTATATTCAAATTCACTGCAAGACAAAAAAATCTTTAGTTCAACATTAATGTGGGGGAATGGTGTTTCTGTAAAAGGTCTGCATATTCCCCAGATTAATTCCCAATGCAGTGGTTTTTCCGGCTACAGTCAGTACAATAGATGCACAAGAACTAGGGGAGTTTCCTCACTTCAGAGCAACAGACCGACACATCTGAAAACGCAGCATTTAAATATCTGCTCACATATAAAAAAAAATCAGAGAGAAATCAATGCAGAGCTTTAATACATTCCATTGTCAACAAACAAGTGTTATTCACAAGGAAGTGGGGAGGACGTTCCCATTATAAATGAAATGAACACCAATATAGCTGCAAAAAGTTTCCCGGACAAAGAAGTAAACTTAAAGACATTATCTCTATGGAGCACATAAGGTGACAGAAGCAGTAATTTTTGTAAAGCTTGTAAATAAGATATTCACTGACTACAGTTCAATTTTCACCGACAAGTTTTCAACAACTTTGCTGGGAAACTGGCCTTTTGTTTTACTGGTGCAAACTGTTAAATTCATTCTTGTTAAAATACCTGAGTCATAAAAAGTGTTAAATGCAGACATTTTGATGTGACCATCAAAAATGTAGAGGGATTTGGATCTATGCATTGTGAAGGCTACTAGAAAGTAATGATGCAACAATGCTAAATTTACTTGAAAAGCAGTCATTTCCTGAATTCAAAACAGTGATGATATCTACACTCTGGTCCTATAACTCATGAAAGTGGGTTCTATTGGTTCTATTTATGTCAGAGAAACTGGGTTAAAGATAAATTCAGCTTGCTTTCTTTCATCTATTAAAGATAGTTGTGTGTGAATTTAAAAAAGGAGAAACTCTAAAAGCTGCAAAAACAGTACATCATACAATCAAGGAGACAGTGCTATGCCTGGGTGTTCTGACAGAGATTGAATAAATTACAAATAGTTGCATTTAAAAAAAATAGTTGAGTTTATTATTTTAAGTTTTTTGGAGTAGATTAAAAATATAGTGAAGGTTTTCCTTCTATTCATCTGCTGGCTTGAAAACAAAAGCTAGAGGCAGAAACTCTCTTAGCGTAAAAGTAAAAATATATATTTAAACTATTTAAAATAGCAGCATTGATGTTAGCCATGTATCAACATTACGTATGCCAAGAAACATGTATTACAGCAGTATCAAACATGAGTCTCTGACATGTCTTCAGCCACATGGATGCAAAGCATTATAAACAGATGTCACTCCCCAAAATAGGAAACTATACACACACACTCTATTTAAAGTTATATGAATAACCAAAACCACACTGATTGTACCGGTAAATGTCAGAAACTGTAGCTATTGTTTAACTCCAAATTAGCAAAACATAGAAATTGTCAGTCTGAACAGAAACTGTCAGTTCTGAAAGTTTCAGAAATGCTAAGATATGTCTAATATTCTTGCGCTTTATACAGACTTTGCAAACTTCTTCCCACCAACCCCAAACAAATCCATATTGATTAAACCTGAGCTTTCCAGTTCTAAACTGGCTTCAACAGCTTGCCATGTCTGCCATCTAACATGGTGGAAATACATGTTAAGACCCATGATTTGGCTCAGCATGACAATCCGTTGTTTCAACATAGTTTGCTAAGAAACATGAGTGGCTAGAATATTTATAAAGTGTAAATTTCATCACTGTGACAGTGAATGGTCTGCAAAGTCCACAAAAGACAAAGATTCTGAAAATGAAAGTATGCATTTTGCTTCTTTCACTTATCAAAGAAAGATCAGCACAGCCACAAATACCATGCTAATAAATTAGAATCTTACAAAAGAGATAGTGTAACATGTTCTGGCCTTGCTGGGGGCGAGGGGGGTTCAATAATAAGAATTTTGATTAAAAGCAGAAGAATGACAATTTAAATGCAATCAAGAAAGCAAGTTAAGTTTTGCTGCATTACTGCTATTTGCTTTATTACATTCATACTAGGCATCCGCATGAGGTAGAGAACTTTAAGTTCTTCAATGTATTACCTTTAGAAAAGATAATCGATGATTAGGACATACGTTTGGGATATGAAAAGCAGAGATTTAAGCCACTGTACTACTGATTTGGTGAAAAACAATCTTAAAATCTTTTCAAACTAAAGCCACTTATGTATTTCAATTATTATTCCCAGTCGTCTCAAATATTTCATTATAACCATTACAGCAAAAAATGGTAGTCTTCTATGTAGTACAAAAAGCAAATAAGCAGGGAGCATATATGAACAACAATACTAAGCAAGAATACTTGAATTTATATTACCTGCATTTACACATTTTGCATTTATAAGTTCTACAAATATTTATTTATTTGTAGCTGAATTTCTATATATTGAACTAACATTCATTTAGGAAAATTCAGTGGTCTACCATCTGAAAACAGGGTAGTCTTGTACAGGTTAAGAGCTACTAACACCAAACAACAGGTTTCATCTGTTGGGCTTTTCCTATCTAGCAATCTTAGAGTCAAGTCAAATGAAGTCAACAGTTTAAGCTGTATTTTACTCCTTCAGCTACTGAAATTCTTCAGGATTCAAGGATGCAAACATTATCAAAAACTAAGAGGAGACAGTTCATGACATTAAGATTCTTGAGAGCGAACAGCTGTAGTTCTATTATGGTGGAAGCTAAATTACATGTTCCAGCTGTAATTCCAAGTCATTAATATAACATAAAAGTTTCCAGATGTCTTATTTACTATTTTTGATTTGATAATGAAGCAAATACAGTTTAATATTGAGCATATCATGTTCAACCATTCTTGTTTTCTATGAATAAGCTCCTGGTACTGAAGGGAATACCAATATGGATTTCTCATGAAGTGAATATATTCATCCTGTTGGGAAAGTACCTGGTCCCACAGAGCTCACTGAAGGATTATTGTCTAAAATGGTACATTATTTATTCTTTGCTTGCTAGTTTACTTTTAGAAAAGCTTTTAGCATTTTGTGCATTGCTGAAAGATTCCTGGCTGACAGTCCTGAAGTGTAAAATTAAGAGGATCTGTGGAACGGCAAATGCATGAACATGGTTTTAATCGCATTGAGGGACACCACTAGGGGGAAAAAAAATACATATATGTGTATATATATACACACATACATACACACACACTCACTTTTTTTAATTTCTTGGCTTCTTTACAAGTCCGTCAGAGAGGCTAACCAGTACAAACTACAGTGGCAATTTTGCAACATATATGTGTTCCAAATAGATACTGCTCTGACCTTGCTAGCATTTACAAGGATTGTCTCTGTAATAGCAACTAAATATTACTAGCAAGATCTTGACTTTGCTAGCTGTTACGTGGACACGGACGCAAAAAATGACCCTTTTATCAGTGAGCTTACACACTTCACAGAGGTCAGAGATTACTTACCGAACAGCAGTATTTGTAACAAAAAAGTAATGAGGAAGACTGAAGAGGAGAAAAGCACAAGTGGATCGAACCACCAATATTCAAATAAAGAAAAATCATTCATACTGCCCTAAGAACCATATCTTAGTCTTGTTTTTGAATAGTTTTTAACATGTTTTGCAGGCTCTATTTCTGATATGGTCTATAAAAGTAGGGAAAGTTGAACCTGTCTCTTGCTCATAGTAGTTTCTTAAAGCATCTTTGAAGTCAGCAGTCTCAGTTAATCTTTATAACGAAATAGAAAGGCTTGATACCTTTGAAGCAACCTCTCTTGATGCAAGACTAAGCTAAGAAGTAGCAAATTATTTTTACTTATGTGTAAACTGCACATAAGCATGCATATATATATAATATATATACACACATAAGCATCAAAGAGTATGATCTCTGATTTAACTAATACAGTATGACAACAATTGAAAAACTGATAAACAAGTTCATTAAGACAATATGCACAAGGGAGCTGGCTAGCATTGTGGAATTCTTTTCAGAAATTTCTCTACCTACCTTTGACTTGTTATCACTGGGAAAGTCAGCACAGCTCAAGGCTGAGAAGCACCATTTTACAATCATGTACACTTTTTAGCTGTGGTACTGCTTTATATGCTCATCCAGCAGCAATTCTGGCAAATTGCACTGCAGTTTTCCACTGAAATGGGCCACAAATATAGTACATCTTATTTCTTTCCCTTCTCTCACTACCTCTTTTGTGAGTAGATGAGGTTCATATAACCTTGTTTCCCTTAAGCATAGGAGTATTTTCTTGTATTGATAGTTGGAAAAAAAATTGTGAGAGGCTGATTGTCAGTCTGACTTCTCTCTCAAAAACATCTCTCTAGGAGGTGGACCACATGTCTAGATAGTAACTTCAGGTCATATGAGGAAGTATTTTATCTTTGGATAGGAGGTAGGTTTCTGTATAACAAAAGAGGATAATGCTAAATGTTCCAAAAATGGAATGAAAAGATAGTTTTAGTCATTTGCATAGAGATGATTTGTTGCACAGATCTGAGTCTTCCTCATTCCAATGCAGCTCTTGTCATTTCACTAAGGTTCATGTTCACACAGGCACTTAGTTTTTGACATGTTTTGACAGAGAATTAAGACTGGATGCTCAATGCTCAACCGCTGAAGCTTAATTCATGAAGGCATTATGAGTATACAAATTCTGCATCTTGCATACACAGAAAATGAGGTGCTAAAGGAGGGGATCTGTGACATGCTGGCACAGAAAAGTGGCATGTCTCAGCCAGCCGTCGGAAAAAGCTATAGAGCAAGGAACAACTGAACAGCTGTACTGCTTGTGAGTTTAGGAATGTCAGTGAGGCTGTGATCCAGAACGTGACTCTGCTTCCTGGGCTGAGGTATGTTAGTTATTCTTGTTAGTATGCAAACAGGTGACTGGTTCCTTGAGCTCTGCTGGAGTTGAGTTGTGTCGGACCTCTCATTTGTCAAATCAAAAAGGGATATTGTTAGCAAACTAAAACATTCTGTTCCACTCAAAAGGAAATGGACGTTTGAAATGCTGGTGAGGACAGGAGCTAGCAGTTTGTCATCTCAAATCCTTGCCACTTAAGAATTTTATCAAATTTTAATATTTCTGCTAATTCAATCTTGGAATTTGACAATGGATATACAGCACTATCACCAAGTGACAGATACCCACTTTATTATAATATCCGCTTTACTCACACACAAAAAAAAAAAAAAAAAAAAAAGACAGGAACAACATATTTTACACTAATTTTTAATCAAACAGGTAAGAGCAGCACTAGTAAAACGCTGATGAGTAAGTACTGTCAAACCTGTCAGACAGCTTCTTTGAATATTTAAGAGTTTGACACTAATATGCTTCAGCTGGAATGATACTGTGTGGAGTTAACATCTGAATACTAATGATTACAGTCCTGCAATGGGTATATAGTTAGAAACATGCCACACAGGGTAAGAAAAGAAGCATTTTTAGAAATACTTATAGCTTGACATCAATGCACTAAACATGCAAGGAGAACAAATTATTTTACACTAAGTAACAATGAGCATAAAGGAGAATTAAATAAAAAGGTGAAGTTCAAAAATAGAGAATCTCTATTTTACCTTTCATCTCTAATAGCCACCACAGTCCCACTGCTTTCTTTCCAACTTTCTAAATCAGTAAAAGTGTCCCTCAGGGCACAAAACAAAGATACTGAATAAATCCAATCACATATCTCTGTTCCAGTAAGTTACAACACACAGGAATGTCTTCTCCTTTACTTTTTCTTTACCTCTATTAATACAGTAATGTATCCGGGTTACAAGACATATCTAAGAATACGACAAGTGCTAAACTTGAATTTGTAGGTGCCATACACACCACTGTCTCCACAGAATGTAATCTGTATTTAAACTGTGAACTGAATGTTCATTTACTTTTCATATCTTAAACTTAAATGCACTGTGATATCTTAGATCTCAGGCATTCAGAGAATGTGAGGCAGTTCTGAAGTCCATTTTAAGGGAGCAGCATGGAAAGAGAAAGGACTGGAAAACAGTATCTGCCCCCTATACATACTATATATATAAATAAAGTAATATAGGAAATATACTATTGCTCCATACGAAACAGTTGTGCGAAACTATCTGATATGATTTAGGACAGAGAAAAGTTTTTATGGGTTACTCACAGCCAATAGTAGTTCCAACTCTACAGTGTAAGATACAACTACTCATGACATGTAGATTTGTATACTAAAAATAATGGTTACACATACAAATCACATGGGGTTAGCAAACATCTACCTTGCCAGTTTTACGATACTCCACAATACCAAGTTCTAGAGTTTCAAAAAAACAAACCAAAAAACCCCAACCCATACACCTAAAACACCTGCATTGAGAAAATACAGTTAACATTATTAAAAAGATATATATATACACATATATACACACAGTTCCCTTGGAATGAGAGAAGTAATCTGAGAGTATGTTCTGTCATTGGGAACCCTCACACTAGGTAACTCCTACCACATCCAGTCAGATACCCACCTAATGAGACTCCTTACACTACAAGTCCATACAACCAGGGAAGGTCCACAGGTTTCTGCACAGACAAATTCAGAGCAAGAATGTAATTCAAAGATACAGTGCAAAAATTTTGCAGGAAGAAAAAGCATTCTTCAGTGCGTTCCTGTGCCCACAAATTACAGGACTCTGACGTGGGTTGATAGGCTAAAAGATAGCAGACACTAGAAATCATTAACATAAGCTCAAAAAGTAGAGAAAAATGCCATGGTGAAAGCAAACAGCCACACAGATGGGTTAGCTGCCTTATTAGGGAGAAAATGTAGTTTTATTACATAAATTAGGAAATAAAGTGGAACGCACATAACATGTAAAATGTAAAGATTCCATACAGCTGTTACTTCTGTTTGAGCCAAACCATGCCAACTCCACTGGAAAACAAATTATTCTATCTACTCATTAGCACCACTGTTTGTGGATCTAATTAAAAAGAGACTACGAAAGCATCAAAGGAGAGGGAAAGATTTTTATGAAGATGTGAAAAATCTAGAGGGGGCTTTACAAAGAACAGACATCATGTTTTCAATCAGACACAACACAGACTTGTGCAATCTCAGCCAGTGAAGTTCCTCAGTAATAAAAAGAAAGGCCCTGTAGAAACTCTGTAGATCAAAGAGCTTAAGACAGCAAAACATGAAACCATAGGAGAAAAGGCACGGAGCAGATGCTGACTGGTAACTTAAGCTGTTGAAATCCCTAAATCACAACTGAGACGTCCCATGATATTTCACATGTGAATATTTACAGAACTCAGAATCTAAGAACAAAACTCTCAGTTGCAGTGTGCAGTTACGCACATAAGCTGTAATGGAGACTTTTCAGCTTATGAAAGGAAGCAGTTTGAAGCAAATTTTGTATTCTGATTAGACAATTTAAATTCTCTGTTTGAAGAATGAACTGTATTCAGGTTGGTTCAAACCTGCTTTTAAAAACAGAGAAGTCAATGGACCACCCAATAAAATTGAACAGAACCAGCATGATGCCTTCACATTTTGTGCTTTACATGCCCAATACACCTAGAAAGGTGACAGATTTGACAGTTGGACACCGAGGCCACCTACTGGTAACAACTTAGAAACACCTTTTTAACCTCACTTTTATGCTTGCAGAGAAAACTGCAGTGACACCTGAAGAGGAAACCATACATGTAATATGACTCCCGACTAAAACTGTCCTCAGCTGAAGTTTCTGTCTTAAGAGGATGCCCATTGCAAACTGATAACCTGAAGTATTTAATCTAGAAATTGTTTTATTTGTTAAGTAAAAGCAATTTTAAAATACTGTCTTTTGAATCAGTTAAAAAAAGACACAAGGTTTTTAATCACTGAACATGTAACTAATTTATACTTGTGTTTCAACAACAGGTTTAAACTTCTCTGTCTAGAAATTAGTGCATCGGTAACTCTTAAAACTACTGACATTTAAATTTACTCTATCAGTTCAGAGTAGCTTCATTTTTCCAGTTTATTGTGAGGAGACAAACAATGGTATCTTCCCATGTGATTTTATCATAAGTCTCATAGCATTTGAAGTATTTTTTTTTTAAAAAAAGAAATCAGTTCTTCAAGGGCTGGGCAGGTGACAAGCAATAATATCAGAATCCCAGCTTTTCCATGTTACCTCAGTTTTGAGCATTCAGAGGGCATGTGAGATGCAAATGAAAAGAACTGCACAGTGTACTTAATATGATGATCTGCAATACCACTACCAAAGCAGGAATAATAGCGCGCACACAAAAACAACACCCCACCCCAGGTGATGTCAAGTATTTATATACCATAACAACACAGGCAAGATTCATCTCACCTAATTCTAACCATCTAAACTTTTGGCAGTTAGTCTATACTAGTCATCTGGGCTCCTTCCAGAGTCAGTGGAAGGGAGGGGGAGCAATTGCTCTCGACTGCTCCAGACAGCAATTCCTCCCCTCTGAATACAAGCAGGCACCTGAGAACAAGTGTTTCCTGTTGGTTCCTCTTCTGATTCCTCTCTGAGGCTTTTTCCTACTTGCTGCATTATCAAGGAGCTCTGCCTCAATGAGGTATAGAGTACATGACATTTCACTATAATTCTCCTATTCAGTATTATCTGCCTCCAAGTCCTGTCATAATCCCAGTGTCTTTCATGGTCTCCGAAGACTCCCCCCAAGCATCCAAGCCTCCTCTTAATTCCAAATGCTTCTGCCTGACTCAGGTGTAGCATCTCCTCCATACTGCCAATTCACTCTCTGTTCCACTTGCATGAATCATACAGGGTTCTCCCCCACTATTATCAGCTGGACACTGAGTAACAGGCACTTTTCCTCTCATTTTCAATTCACAATTTCATGCAGCCTTAACGACACCTGCACTGAACTTCACAGGATAAAGACTCATGATCTGTATCATTTTTCCATTGATGGGTAACCAAGGTCTACTGCCTCTAATAGATATGGACCAGTTCTCAAAAACTAAAATAAAAGAAAATGAGTACTTTTAACAAAAGAATTGCCAAGCAATGTAAACAAAACAACATGCCAAAATCTCTAAGATAAGTTATTTGGTTATTTTAATCAATATTTGCACAAATAGTAGTAAAAGAATAATCATCCTCCTTAATGGTTTATATAAGTTATTGTACAGTATTTTAATAAGGTAAACAATAGGGACAGTTATCATTATTTTACCATTTACCCTCCTAGAGTTGCCAATGTAAAAATAAGACTAGCTCAAATAGATAAAAATGTCAATATACACCTGAACCATTCATTCATTAGATCTGTCTTGAAATTTCAAGTTACAGGCAGGAGAGTGGAACATAATCACTTATTTGTTTACAATTAACTGAAACTGAGTCTGTTCAGCTTAGCAGACTTTTCACTAACTCTAAAATACAATTAAAAAAGCTTCAACTCCCTTTTAACACAGTATTGGTGCCATATGAATATTATTGAATCTTCAGCACCAAGGGACTACAATTAACACACAATAGCTGAGATAAACTGTATTTCCTATTAATTATAATTACTGATAAAGTCAAAATTCAAATGATGACTGCAAGAAAGTGATAAATTGTATCAAGGCTGACAGTATAAATAAAATGAAAATTATTAACAGTCAGTACTCACAGGAACTCATTTTCATAACGTTAGAAAACTAGTTCAGAAGTTCATCACAGACTTGACAGAACTGTCACACAAGTTTGAACACATCCATACAACAAAGTAGAAATGGAGCTTACGAATGTGTCTAGTGCAACATGATAAGAAACAGATCTAATGAAAATGTTAAAAATTGAAAAAGTACTGATAGAACTGCATTATACAAAGGCCTTGCAAAGAGTTTCAAAAGCAGTCACATTTTAGCTAGTACGATGAATATACAGATTGGGGGGGGGGGGGAGACCAACACCCCTCCCCCCCCCCAAATTTATACATTCTTCTCTGCCTCACTTTCAATTCCAGTCCTAACTATCCTCCAGGTTTCCAATAAAATCCACCTAGGATTTTCAGGTGCCTGAATCAAGAATTTGTTCTCCCTCTTGGATATCCATGACCAATATCATGCCAGTCTTGTTTGGGTACCCTCAATTAAGTGACCACATTGCCACAACAGCAAGTTTCTTCTTTTGTTGCCTAAATTGCCTAAGCTTTGTGTCCATCTATTGAACATTTAGTTTTCTGTGATTCCTGAACCCAAAATTCATAATGAATCTAGATGTTTCACTTTCCTCTAAATCCTCAAAATACCAACCTCTGCTTGCACATAAAGTAGACAAAGCTCATTAGCATGTGTAAGGGACAAGAAGGAAGCTTATTCGTTTTGGTAAAGGAAGAGAGGGAATCTTTGCCCAAACACATACACCATTTTTATAGGCATATTTTTAATCTTCAAAGATTAATGAGAGTTTGCTATTGACTCTAATTCAGGTTCAAAGATTCTTCCCTATTACATTCTTTGGGTTTTACATAATCAATACAGGGAAAAAACATGCACAATAAGCTCTACGGGCACTGAAAGAAGGGGCTAAGGACAATCAGGCTGTGGTTCCCTGATCCATGTAGTATCAGATCACACAGCAGTATAAACACAATCAGAATCAGATGCGAAAAGAGAATTAAATTTCTCTGGAAACAGCCAGAACAGATGACATGGAGTTTCTGCCAAATTTATGCCAGTTTTATGACAGCTGTGTGAGGACAAGTGACACATGATCTGGAATAGAGTCAGGAGGGGTTGGACAGATGCTACCCTAATGAACACAAACCCTGCCTGCAGAAACTTAGTCCATCAGAAAAACTGCAACTGTTTGGATGCAGCAAAGTAACTCTACACTAAGTCAACACTTTGCATCATATGAGAATGGCATTTTTTGTCCAGTTCTGTGGGCCCTAAAGCTAGATTTACTGTATGATTTACTCAAAGCCCCTACACAAAGTCTTGTATCAAACAGAATCCATCACTTACAAGTTTCAGTAATATATAAGGACATGACCCCAAAATAGCATGTTCTAACCATCACTAGGCAGCTCACTTCAGCCCCTCTTCATGATAGAACACTTTAGTTTGTACTTCTTCACTTCTTTAGAAACATCTGCTAAAATGGTTATTTCTAGAAGAATACATTATTAACCATAGTTACTGTTGTGAACCATCTGTTTTGATGATAAGTCATATTATTTTCAAACACTGTATCTGTTATACCTTTGATTAATTGTTGCTGTCACTGAAATAGGAATAAATCAGTTGGAAGAATACGGACATAAAAATCAACACATCAACACCCAAGCCTTATGTTCACACTCCAAGGCCTTGTGCAGCAATAGAAGAAATTTATTTTGGTTTGCACAACAGTAGTAGGCTTCCATTTCTAGTCTTGTCATTTAAATACACATAACATGATATTAAAGTAAAATCAGTATGATTCTCATTTTTTTTCTATACTTAAGCTTCTGCAAAAAAAATTAGTCGATATGGATAAGAAGGCTGTTCTTTCCTCCTCTATAATTAGGATTGGGCTACAGCAAAATTTATTTTTCAGGATTCTACTAGCAGCTTTGCTTACCTGTGTACCTATTATAAATGCAGAGAAATCAGAAATGTAAGAGATCCATGTTATTCAAAGGAAACATACAGCAGAGAGGTAATACAGCCTTTCTTTTTTAAAAATCATTATTTTACATTCATTATTATCACGTATGTGTTCTTCACTGCAAATATATGGCACAAAATTAGAAACCACAACAAAATAAATTAACAGGGAATGCAATAGACAAAACGTGCAAGAAACCAACACTGAACAGATTTATGTACAAATTATGGAGAACACATTAGTAATATCATATTCTCTATATAGGGAAAGGGAAAAAGAACTATCTTAAGAGGTTCAAATAATTTATCTCAGTAAGCCTCTGTCTGTCAGTAGATTTTGTTTCAAACTTCTTACACACACATACACGTGCACACACACACAGGCTCTGACCAGAATATTCTATTTGCAACTTTATTATCAGCAAAATATGTGAAATCGCTCTTGTGAGTTTGGTTAGCTTCTACAGGATTTACCAAACACAACAGGTGAACCAAAGATGCCCAAGATCGAGAAGACTCCTTTCATTAACCTCAGCAGTCACTACTCAATGACCAGTCTTTGTGAAATGCTGAACAGGACACACTTTAACCCATCCATTTGGTTATGTGTAAAGGTAGTGTATGAATCAATTTCCTCATTTCATTTCATTATGCAGAGCTTATCCTTCTCCCTTGTATAAACTTTCACACAGGCAACAATGATAGAAACTATTTCATAATTTTTCAATTTGTGCATTTCAGAGGATGTAGGTGATGTCACATTTTGGAAATGCTCATATTCAATTACTCAGATTCACTGCCAAACCTACAATTACTCCAGCTTTGTAATACGTTTTCTTCATTTTATTTAGATTGTGAAGTGCAGAACAGTTACAAAAAAACTCCCAAAAAACTGCATTTCATTATGAAGCTACATAGAACCCTACTTTAAGACTGTCTAGGATTACAAGCAAGTAGATTCATATGTGAGGAAAAGCATATAGTCCTGTCACTGAAATAACCCCATCCTCCATACATACCCATACACACAAGAATAACTCTGCAATTTAAAATGTGGTTAAGGAAGAGAATCCAACAGTCAATTAAAGGCAAATGACTTTTGTACCCAAATATAACAATAATGCTGAATTTGGGTGTAAAGAGATACCACTGGAAGAAAAAGTACATAGTTTTTTTATCAAGTAAATTGTGATTAAGAGAATACAGAAACAGAATAGAACTGTTACTTTTTTCATGAGGGATTACAGATCTCCATGAAGCTTTTTCGTTAAAGACTTTTGGAGTTACCAGCATAAAATGCTTCGAGTTCTCGAAAGAAGCAAAACTCATACAAAATGTATAGAAGAATGAAAATGAAATTATATATATTTTAAAAGAATCTCACTTTAACAGGTTTCCATCTACATGACTGTTAACAGAAGCTTTCCATGATCTCCTAAGATTTAACTTTCAGTGGTATCTACCCAGTCTTAAAAGAGACTCTTCCTCACCATCATGATATGTATGCTGTTCACACAACAAAATGATGAATAAATGATCATTTGGAGGTAAGAAGGACTAAACATAAGAAAATAATTAATATAATTGTCACAGAAACAGATTAGAGCATTTACTAAATGAAAATATGGTGCATCCTAGAGTGCTCAAATGGTCTTCATTTATATGCCTCAAAATTCAACCAACATCTGTTTTCCACATTAACATTTATCAGGAATTTGATTAGTGAAGATCCCCGTGCTCCAAACTACCTCTTCCTCACCTTCATTTCTGTTAAACTTGTAGATGCTCAAAATAATCATTCAATCACAGGCAGTAGTTCTCCAAATTACTGCTAATAATACATCATTTTTACTAAAAAAGGCAGAACAACTAAGATGCACTGCTCCTTGCAGCCACTTCAGGGTTCAGCTGCATACTATCACAATGCTAACACTATCCCAACACACACACTTATTAGCCACATTTGGATTAAAAAAAAAAAAAAAAAAAAAAAATCTGAGTTAAAAAAGGAACAGCACAAATTTCTTAAGTAACCATTGCCTACCACAACCATCTGGAAAAAAATAGAAGAAATTAAAACAGAAAATCCTTAACAGTTTTCTTTCTAACAGAAAGAGATGCTACAATAGCAGATCTTAGGCTATAACACCTGATATTTTCTTCCATTTTTCCTCCACTGTACTAATTATTTAGCACATTTCATGGCATTTTTCTACTACTGAGTTAACAAGATTATCAAATGAGTCCATCGGAGGGCTATTTATACAGATTAAATTACTGATAAATCTCAGATCAGATATAAGAATATACGTGACAGCTATAAATTATTTGAAACTTTCAAGTGTTCCTATACACTCACATAATCTCTGCCCACCACTATGCGCTGTGAGCAAGTGCTGAAATTGCTGGAAACACTTCTAAGACAACCCATCTATAAACCAAATGATGTTAATATTTTACGATGTAGGTGAGAATGAACAAATACTGCATTTTGGTACTGCATGAAAATACCTAGTTGTCCAACAGAAAATTCCTTCCTTGCTAGCCCTATTGTCTTTCGAATTAGGACTTGAAAGAGATTGTAAAATGAATGAAGTAGGTAAGAAACATGACATTCATGATGACTGAACAATTCTCGAAGAATTTTCTCAACTAAATGACCACAGCTTCAAATAATATTAATTGATAAATCCTATAAATTAATAGAAAGAGCTCCAATTTACCATTTTATAGGCATACATTTTTAATTCCCTTTTTCCTTGCATGTATTTAAGTCATGTTTAACAAATGAACACAGCACACAACATGATCAGTCTAGACTTCTGTCCCACTGATTGGCAAGTTGGCAACTGTCAGACAGAACAACTAGCACCTGAATGCTGCATACCTGTGCCTTATCAGTCACCAGTTTTCATAAGACTGGTACAAATGAGATTATTTCTGAGACTTTAGTACAGTTTCAAATCTGACTGAAATTAGCTGCTAGATTCAAACCTATTCAGACATAAACTGACACAAACTCATTGCTAGTATGATCTCATACGCCAAATTTAGGAAACAAAGTCAAAAAGACAGTACTTATGAAAAAAAGCAAGCCAATCCTTCTCCCTGAGAAAAACCCAAACATTCAAAGTTATTATAACTAGTGATATGGAAACTTATCAGAAGAAACTGCAAGAAATGTTTCCACAGGGAGACAATTTTGTGTCTACTACAGATGCAAGATATACTACCATATGGCTTTGAAAAATATTATGCCACTCTATAGGCAGCTATGAGCAAACCAAGACGTTAAGCAGTGAATATTACTTGTTATAAACTTAAAACCAAGCTGGAAAAACATAAGAAGCAAGTTAGCTCTTCTCTTTCAACCAAGAATTACCATAAAACTGCCCAGATTACCTAATAAAAATCAGCGTCAATGTTAAATCAGAAGAGAACAATGTTGAGGAAAGCCATGTATTCTAGGATAAAAAATTTTTAAGAAAAACTGCACTATTTAATTATCTGAATACTAACTGCACAGCTAATCCTTGGAGGGGAAAGAAAAAAAAAAAAAACAGAAACAGATCTTCAGTCATCATAAATAGACCTAGTTCGATGAGAAAGTATAACGCCTGTTTTAGGACTGAGCTTTACCAGTAACATAGTATATAAAGATGTATTTGAGTAGCTCAGCATGACAGCTTGAATCCAATGTTCCCAATTGTTTTCATTATCTTAACCGTCCACAGAAGAATGAAAAGCTTATTATTATCCATTTGGATTAAGACTCAGGATATGAGATTTAGTTCTGTGTTATAACACAAACTATGACCCAGGCAATTATCTAACTTTGTAGAAAGACAACTTTGGTTTCTCACTTGAAAAATGATAATTCCCTCTCCCACTGCTTACCAGTCTAGACCCATTTAATCTAAAGTATCAAGAGTTTTGTAATACACTAGCTGTCCAATGCCATAAAAAAATAACATCTTGCAAGAGAAAAAGATCTGTTCGGCTTCTAAAACTAAGCTCAAAATAGCCTTCTCCTGTACATTCTCCAAAGCAACTCAAGATATACTGTGAATTTCTCATTTCTTCTCATTTTTTTAAACAGAGAAAACTAATCAAATTTTCAGAAACCAATGAAAAAAGAGTAACAGACTTTTTTTTTTTTTTTTTTTTTTTTTTGCCTTGGGTTAGCATGATCTGGAAGATTTAAAGAAACAGACTAGAACACTGGTAAGACAATTCTCATTTTTACTTACATTATCAGAGTTTTTGTTCTCTTTGAAGAAAGTTTCCTCCATTGGACAGCTTTTCTACAGAACTGGATTGTCAGCAACTCCAGTGTAAGCTGAGGAACCTGACCTGTGTCTGTGCAAAATTTAGAGATTTGCTGGAAAGACCTTAAACACCATAAGACCACCAAAAAAAAAAAAAAAAAAAAAAAAAAAAAAAAAAAAAACCCTGCATCTGATGCAATTTTTTTGCAAGCTGAGAGGATGGCAGGCTACTTTCAAAGTCAAAACTGTCTAAATGCATTTTGTTCTACTGACCCCAGTCTGGCTACCTGACTGAACAAGGTCCTATCAGTATACTGGAAGGTTCTAGTTTAGAAAGTTATGTGGCTTTGCAGTCTGAAAACACATGTGTTGCTTTTTAAAAAGAAAAATCCTCAGAAAAATCATTAGAAAGTATATAATTTGTGATGTAGCCATATCACAAGTGGCAGTTTTCTCTTGGTTTGCTAAATTACCTAAAAAAGGATGGCAGTAATCACTAAAATGAATTGTGATGTAAGCAGAACAGGCAAAAGTTAGTTTGGACAGAACAGCATTCAGATGTAGATAAGTCTTTTTTTTTTTTTTTTTCTTTTTTTCTTTTTTTTTTTTTTTTTAATAGCTTTTATCAAAAGCTTAATTTGATAACATAATACTCTTATAATATAGTATTCCTGGACCTAATTATTTGTTCCTTAGATTGAAGCTGAGGGCAGACACGCATTTTCCCCAACAGCTGCAGTCCTTTGTAATACTATGATCCCAGCCCTTCTACCAGCATTTACCGGTCTCAAGTAGTTGTGGGGGAAGCTGGGGTGGAAGGATACTTTACAGGACAAGTCTTTAACTGAGATAACTTGGTTTAGCTTGAAAACTCTGAATAAATGGCTTGAGTTAATCTGGTTGATTTTGTCTGAAACAGACCAAGGACGTCATAACACAAGCCACCTCAGTGACACAGCCACATCAGAATTCACCTCTGGCACAGCTGCGGTAATGAAAAACTGAGCGGGGGGGAAGGGAAGAACGGAAGAGTGATAACAGCCTTGCTCACATTCGCAATGGCACTGACACAAAAATAGCACTCATACTAATAGAGTACAAATCCAATACAGTTTGTGCTAATAAATCACAAATTAATTCTCTCCATCAAAGAGTTAGTTTCCTTTGAATGTTAAGAAGGAACTTCTAGATCTGCTATCTCTGGTTACAGATTCAATGGTACGCTTGGAGAGATTATGAATTACATTGTGGAAAGAATAGTTGTTTAGTTCTTATTGCTGCTCAGAGACTCAGCAACTCTGGAGTTAACAACTATAATTCAGTATACTCAAAAGGGCTACATACCTGAGTACGAAGAGCAGCAAGTGGCTGTAAATCATGAGAAAAAAGGAATCAAGTGCATCTTCCATATCATATTCCAGCAAGTTCTTAGGGCCTCCATGAACAGCCTCTTTTGTTTTATCTCCCTCTTTTGTTGACTCTGATTCCTGACTTGTTATAGGTATGCCATGAGGGGAAGGGAGGGGGGGAAAAAAATCAGAAAAGGAAATGTGATTGTATTGATCTGAATGTTTAATAATAGCAAGTTTTGATGATGAAAACATCCTGTTATTTATAAGTCAGGAGGTATAAAGATATTATCTGAGGACATTTAACTATTAAGTATATCTTTGCATAGGTGGGGTATACTCTGCAGTACGTAATTCTATTAAAAATTAAAACATCGGACAGTTTTGATTGACTTGCAATTAGTTGATTATGGGCGTCTAAGCCTGCTTTGAAATAGTCACTGGCACTACCTCAAAAAGCACCAGATGCACAATTTGCATAAGTAGGGCGTTATATGTAAGCTTAGGGTTGGGGTGTCTTTTTTTTTTTTTTTTTTTTTTTAAACTCCAGATTTATGGTACTAAATGATTTTGTTCACAGATGGACAAAAAATACTGAGATTTTTTGAGATGTCAGTGAGAACCCAACTAAATATCTTTCTAACATGTTTGCTGAGGCATCCAGTTCATTTAATTCCCTTAGGATGGAACTGATGTAATTTATAATCTAACAGCCTGCAATGTCTGTTCTATACAATGCTTCCTTTTAACTCAGGAATCTGTTTAAAAGAAAAAAACAAACTTTTTATATTTCTTAATATGTATTTCTTACGCTGCTGTCCTCAACGTGGACAAAAGCCTGTGAAAAAACACCCAAGTAGTACAACAAAAATGGAATCAGTCCTGACAAATAAAGGCTCAAGTTTCCAAGCCAAATCTGAAGCTCCCAGTCTCCTCCTCTAATGGAAACCTAGGAAGAGAAACATAAATCTTTGGAGGGTTGGGAGCAGGTGTAACAACATATTTAAAATGGAATAAAATATATTAGTATTTTTGGAACCCTGCTTTTCCTTCGCTCTCCTTCAGATATTTTTGTACCAGAGAAAGGCTTCTCAGCGAACACTGTTTGAATGGCAGTCCACAGAATGCTTGGCACAATGGATATCAAGGCAGACTTACATGCACAAAGATTTATTAGCAGGTTTTGTAGCTGATGGCATTCATTGTTATTTGAGGTCACCTTATGGAAAAGGCAAAGGGGAGAAACAGAGAAAGGAGGGAAAGGGGAAGAACCCTGCCCTATAGTCAGTCAGGAAGAGCAGCAATGCGGTCCCAGACAAATATCTTTCTCTGGAAACTCTCTCCAGAACAGTAGGCAGTGATGATTTTTGTCATGTTTTTTCCTTTAATACAATATAATTTTATTCAAGACCCGCTCAAACCCCTATTGGCTGTTCCTATTCAAGATGCTATTAAAGCTCATTAGAGCACGTTCTGATCAGAGGCAGGTACTGCATGGTCCTTGGTTGTTAGGCTTTGTGCATGGCTACTTCTGAGTAACAGCAGATATTTAAGTGACTTATCAACCCTTCTATTTGCTACATCTGACTGTCAAATGCATCTCTGTAAATGTTATAAAGGCTTAACAGGATGACTACGAGCAGAAATGTCCTTATCTCCTTCCCGGCATCAAAAAAATGAAAAGAGCAAGCAATGTAGATCCAGGAAGTGGACTTTCAAAAAAATAACAATAGTAATCAGAACAAATTAGTGTTAAGAGAAGAAGCCACATAGCTTTTCAGTAAAGTCACTACTCCACTTTCAGGCAAGTTTTGTTACACACTGTAACAATGTGGGAAAAAATCTAGAAATATATGTAACAAGTCCAGAAACAAATGTGCAAGTAGTTAATAAACTGATACTATGACACATTTTGCATTCCTTCCTGTACATGTTCTGCCAGTGTTAGTTGGATAAACATGAGATTAAGACTAAAGTCATGGGAGCAGGGTGGCAAAGGCAACAAGCTGCTCCATGAGCCCTTTTTATTGCATCAGTCCTTATTTGAAGCTGACAACACCTCAGGGTAATGAAGTTTCTCCCACACCATGAATTCATTGTCCATTTACTAGAAAAACCTTCTCTCTTTACACCAAAAGCTGCTCACAAAAAAGTACAAGCATGACAGGCAATACTGGTTTGATGCATCTTCGAGCATTCACAATTTGGTGATCATCAGATGCTCTTGAATATTTATGGATAAGCTGATTGGGCAAAGACCACTTAGGATGAAGTGCTGCCAGTAAAATCAGGGAGCCCTGCTCATAAATCTCAACTTCTCCCTCTGTTAATCCAGCTCTCTGCAAGAAGACTAGAGCAAGGGCAAATGCTGGGTGCACAACCCAGGGATGCAGCCACTGCCTCAGCAATATTTTTGCAGCCAAGTCACAAAATGGAGATCTTACAGACCTTCTGACTCTGACCCTTGCCTTTTTGTATAGTCTTAAATGCTCACCTCTTACTGCACTGCATGACACAATACCTTGAATTCCCAGCTGAACAACCTGGCATGAAAATGTACTGTAATAATTACTACTCTTGCACCTTTGACCAAAATCTTGATTCTTAAAATATTCTTTTCAGATAGTCATCAAAATGGATGTGTTTACACCAGGCACTCATCTCATTCTGGGAGAACATCTTCAGCTTGGCAGAATTAGGATGGACAGGCAGGCTGGGGCGGGGGCAACACAGCCTATGTGGGCACCCTGGACTAGCCTTGTAAGAGAATGAAAGGGGTTTAACGTCAGATAGGACAGCATCTGCAATACAGCTGGCACCATGTAACTGCAGGAATACAGAGGACATAGGGCAACTTATCATAAAAGCCCATAAATACACTACAAAGATATCAAAGTGCAGTAGTGTGGGTCTTGATTTAAGGTCTTCAAGTCCAAGAATGGCTAAGCTCTACTGTGCGCTGGCCATAAGACAACAATAAATAGCTTCTGAGTTAGGTACATACCCAGCACCCGAACAAAGCCTCTACACTTCAACTGCCCTAAGAAAGTAATAGAGGGACAGGATATATATGTTGGTGTGGGAAATACAGGATATATGATGGTGTGGGAAAGAACAAATATCTAAATGTGCAGATTTCCTGCAATGTGTTCCACACAAGACCGTAAGACAACTGGGAGAACAAAACAAAACAGGAAGAAAATACTGGTCAGCATCTGAAAAAACCTGTAAAAGCAGACCAAATGCATATGTGTTGCTAGGTTACCAGGTAAAAAATTAACCAGGAGAGAACAGTTAAGTAGAGTTTAGAAGAAGGATTCGCAGAAATTTAAAAGCAGAGATGGCTTGGTGTATCAGCAAACTGCATGCTTCACAATGCACAGATGAACTGCATTCCCTTCTATGCAGTTCCCTTTCATAGTGGCATGCTGTAGGATGACCACGGATTTGTAAGTAGCTGCAGGATGGAGGAACTTGGCGAAACGCAAACCATTCTGCATTCTCGAGGCTGAATGCTAGCAATGATTTTAGCATATATGGAAGTGTTTCTCTTGATACAAATCCAACTCGATTCCAAAAACATGGCTATGACTCAGTTGTCCTACATGTGGTAGATCAGTTAGTATTACTAAGATTGAAGTATTGTTTTTGATAAAATAATGAGCCACTCTGTGTTATAGTATGAAGTAATAAACTTAAAAGCTCAACTACAAGTCTCAATTCATGAGACAAATACACTGCATTATGTATTATCCTCATTTTCCTATATGAGATCTCTTTCCTCATTATTAGCATGAGTTACTTGGCTCTTGAAACATTGTATATTGATAGACAAATGACAAAAAAGGCATGGAAAAAAAACCTGGTAAAGCTCACTGAATGCAAATAATCAGATTACTGAGCTCTACCCACACAAAAAAAAGACAAGATTTGTTTCTGAACTTTTTGACTGACTAAAATCTGATCTCACTGTTCTCTTCACACCCAAACTAGCTTTAATTCCTCTACAAATGTTTCAAATGAACTCTCTTCCTTGGGAACCTCTCAACCTTATACATAAGATAACCCTTCTAGCAGCAAAACACAATGAGATTAGCATGCATTACAAAACAGTAATGCTCTGTGGGATCTACTATAGCCTATTTTTTAATTGGTTCAGTAAGAATTTCTAACCTTTCTTTTGATTGTTTTTACCTTCCTCTATCTCAAGTTTTACAGTTACTCAAGTTATTCCATTGCAGCTAACTAGACAATTTTAGACTCAGTAACGGAGCTTCTCTTAAACTACAGCAGATAGGTTACTCAAATGTTTTTGGAAGCAGTTATGAGTGAGCAAATGTGATTTCCACAGGCTAGTCAGGAAAATCTCATAAGAACAGAGTCAACTGTTAGTGTACAACCATACCTGATTTTTCTTTATTACTAAGGAAAAAAACAACAGTTCAACTTTTTCAAGAATTTACCTATTTAAATGTCCTCTTATTTTAGGACAATCTTTCAAAAAAAAATCCTTTTCAATTAAATTTACTCAAAGAATTGTTTATCACTTACAGAAAGGGCAGAACACGTGAAACAGAAAACCTTATTCTTTATACATAGTTCAGAAAACAAGCAAATAATGGTGTTATAAGCACCTTCTGACAGATTTCCATTACTAGGCCAAATCCTGAGATCCTTAGTTCAGGTTAGAACATCAATAGGGAGATACCGTCAGAAATGTATTCATAATATAATACTGAGATGAACTAATTGTTTAATTCTTTTTTGAAAGATTTTTGATCCCTAGTCTTCCATGATGGATTTGGTAAGAAACTGTTACAGTGTTATTTCCCTTGTTATCTTCCCATGGTTTTCTCATAAGGAGATTCATCTGACTTAGAATAAAGTTGATGTAGTTACTGAGACTTGAGGGAAAAAGTTGGAGTCTCCTTCTTGGTTTATTTGAAACATTAATAGAATTAGAACATAGTAAAACAATTAGTTCATTCAAACAATTAGTAAAACAGTTCTGGTTTAAGCCCAACAGTTGCTAGAAGGTTACAGCAAGCCACAGCCACTAAGCAAAAGGGAAAAGCTCATCCACATCTTTTTGACATGGTCTCATACACTTCCTGTGAGCTGTTCTCATTTGTGCCATGAGTACCACAGGGAACACAAACTAACAACAGTCAAGGAGAAATTGTAATTTAAGTGTCTCAGCCACGCTTCTCTTCATCTCTGGTCTGACAAGTGCTCAAAAATTTGACTGCAGATAATCTAAGATAGATTAAAAAATCAGTACAGGAAGCTACCTGTCTGCTACAAAAGTACCCTGCTGACACTCTAAGGAAGACATTATAATCGTTTTGAAGCTGGTCTGTGCTGCAGTAGCAGATACAGATGTTCACACTGCACAGATAAACAATGCACAGAAAATACAAACACTACAACCCAGCCTCTCCTCCACCCATAGGCTAGTAACTCATGGCTTTCATCCAAACCTAAGAGAAGTTAAGTTTTTGAAGTGCAGTCAGCACAGAACATTCTCCCCGGTAAACTACTCACACTCAAAACATTTAAAAGTCAGTAAAAAGAAACACTACTGCCAAAGATGAATTATTACAGTAAGACTGGAACTTTCTTCTTGAAATATATTGCATTCTCTGTTCTTAATTGTAATAACTTTTCATCTAAATGTAGATACACCGTATTTTTTCAAATACTTCTAATTCAGATTAAGGTTTCAATATTTCATTTAATCCCTAGAATTCTAAGATTGCTAAAGATAGTTTCACAAAGAAAAACAGATTTTTCCTTTCCACTAAAACTGAAACACATGCAAGACTTAGGAATCTCCTTAACAGGGAGAGATCTCTCTTTAATTTCAAAAGAAACTAAGTAATACAAACATAAAACTGTCATTAATGCAGCATTAGGAGAGCTACTCTACAAAAAAATAAAATTATCCAGGAATAGTTCACTAGAACCTAACGTTTCTCTTGTATATTTGCAAGTAACTAATCAGTAACTATCAATAAAACAAAACAAAAAAATCCTTTAGGGAAATAACTTGTCCTACCTGTAAAACTATTTCTGAAAAAATAAAGAAGAAATTCTGTACCACTAAGTCCTTTCTTCAAAGAATTCATTGTAATGGGAAGCCTAAACTGAAACTTTGTGCTGAATAATTGAGAAACATTGCAATTACAGGAAAATTTGCTTTGTATTGGGCTCATTAAAAGCATAAGTATAAGGATGAAAATTACATTTTAGTTTGTGGTAACTGCATTTTGTTGACATCTGATTAGTCATGCTAGTCTTAAACGCTGACAAGGCCATTAAGTTGGGAATTAATGAATGAGGTAATCTAAAACGTCTGTATAAATAAATCTTTAAAGTGATTATCTTCTGTAATGTCATTTTAAGGCAATGAGCATGGCATATTTGTACTAAAATGGCATTTTTAATACTGTAAATATATTGAGATTTTTTGAATTAAAAAAAACATACTTAAAAAAAAAAATTAGATAGAGGCCAGCTAGTTTATACTGTTATAGGCAAAATTCTAACAGGTCATTACTATATTAGCTAAAGCAAATAGCTCTTACCTTACTGTTATACTTCAACAAAATAATCAGCCACTGAATGTCACTTATTTCAACGGAATATCAGTTTAAAAAAAAAAAAAAAGAAAGAAAGAAAGAAAAAAGGAGGGGAAGTAGCAGGGGATTCTTTCAGGACAATAATAAAAAAAAATATAACCATGCTCAATTCTTTCATTAAGAGTAACCATGAGTTCCATAGCCAAATTTTGCTTATACAAACCATTAGCATCTAGAATCACCAAATTACACTAAAAACATGGTCCGACTTTTCTTCCTTCAAAGATATGAGAATATCACAATATAGATGCAGAGCTCTCTGCAGCATGCAGATGAAGGAATGGTGTCACTAGTAACTCGAGAAATAGAAGCTTTCAGAATGCCCCCAAATCATATAAACATAAAATAAGGGAGTGGGATTTTTCCAAATTCTAACAAAGAACACTGCTGAAAAAAAAAATGAAGCAGAATGGAGAGAAATATTTTCCAGAAATGCTGCCTTCATGTTATGTCCAAGAAGAAGGCGGCTCCCTGCCAGAAGAGGCAATATTAACTTCTGAGAAATTATTAAAATACTTACATTTTCTAAACATTACTTGTTGTACTGCAGCCTTAGTGTAGTTACCACTATAGGAGCGGACTTCTAGTTTAAGTGGCTTTTTTAGTGGCTATGTAATCAGATTTCTGTCTTCCAAAGAAAACAACAGTCTTTTTTATGGGTGCAGCAGAATGCCACGACGTGTGCTTTACTAGCTCTTTTCCGAGTGAAATAGCTAGGAAATCATCACTTGATTTAAATTATGACAAGACATATAATTAATTCCTTTATTAGCAATCAGAATAGGTAATTAGTATGGAGTTAATCCTATTTCAAAGTCATCTAAATCAATGAAGAAATCACACCAAGAAAGGAAACATTCAGAATATCTGCAAAGACTAAACTAATCACATTAAAACCAATATTCTCCTACTTCTGCTACTAATGCATACCTACTGACTTCAAATAGGCGCTCTCTCTCTGGTTTTAAGTAAGTTTTTAAGATCATATTCTGCAAATGAATTTCTGCAACTGCACAAAGACTCTGGCTTCTGGTAGTGCTCTTCATGGAAAGAGGGTTTTTTTTTTAACATGCATCTAGTAGCAGGGTGTGTGTTTTAATCTCTCTTTGCCTCTGCTCCCCTCTGAAATACAAGAAAAGTAATACTCCCTTACCCTTTCATTTTGATTTGACAGACTGCAATCCTCTTTACTGTGTTAACTTGTATCAACCATTTTCAGTCATCAATGAGACTACTTCTGAAATACAGTTAAAACAAGTAAACATGACTCTAAGGCTGTATAACCTCCAGGATAGCAAAAAAAAATAAAAATAAAAATAAAAACAAACAAACAAAAAAAACAACAACACCCTGATGATTAGCTGTCAGAAAGTGGTGATGTGGAAGAAGCTTCTGTGTTCTGATCACATTCAGCTCTTCTGCATTTGTCAAACCTTTCCTTATTAATAGGGATAGGATTTAATTCCAAATTTAACCAGGTAGGCCAAGATTTCTGACTTGGATTTAAAAGGAAAAGGTTCATGTAATGTTAATCAGAACAACCTGAATGAGAGAGAAGCCTGAGAATTAGCTTTGCTGTGATGCAACTTACCATGGGGGTCTCCTGAGAAAATGATTAATATTTCTCCACTCATATGGAAAAAAAACACTGTTCAGAACTACTTTTCCCTGGCTCGTTTAGCAAAATGTGAACTGAAGTTAACATATATTAAGCAACTATATATTAGCACTATAAATTTCTTCAGCAAACCTTTTTAACATTGTGTTATTGACGACAACTAATTGTAGTGGAGATTGCTGCAGGACAAGTTACTTTTACTGCAGACTTTGTATTTTTAAATATAAAATACTACTTGTAAAACCCACCTGGGTCCTAGCAGGATTTCATCGTGTCTTCTTGCATTCAGAGGTTAGTGTTGATTGAAAATTGATAATCAGAATCAATAACATGATAACTTCGCAAGCATTACAATTTTTACAGAAAACTTCCTCCATCATATCAAGTAATTTGTTCTAAAAATTCTTTCAAAAACTGCATTCAAAGAGTACCAAAACAGTCTTGGTATTTTACAAAAGTAAAGATATTTCACAATTACCATTGCCAATATTTAGGCATCTATCTTGGATTTAGGATGAAGCCTAAGTGGGCAGCATTAAAACCACTCTAAGATGTTGCAGTAGCCCCTGAAAGCTAAAGATCACCAGAATTCAGCAGTTTAATCATGTCAATATCAAAACTGATATAATATTTATCTCAGGAAAAGACTGTCCACTGAAAAATGCAATCAGTTAGCTACACTAATGCCCATTTGCAAAAAGAAGGATAAAAAACCTAACTCTCAGATACAAGTTGTTTACAAGCATCTCAAAACATCTTAAAATTTTTTATTCATTCACAAAAAATCCCTGTGGGGTAAACAGTAGTACACTGCTTTTATAAAATAAAAAAAATGGACTGTAGAAGTATACTGTGATTTTTCCTAAGGCTACAGCAAGCCAGAAGAAGAATCATGGATAAACTTCAGGAATTGCGTTCTAGCCTTAGGGCCAGAGGTGAATTTAGTCAACTACATACCCTGAACAAACTTCTTGCATGGACATTAACAAGGTACTTTCAGGATATAATACCTCATTGCCTCCAGCAAGATCATCCACAGCACTGGTTAACACATGAAAGTGCACAATCCTTTTTATTGATTATGTTTTCCTATATAAACAAATCTTTAAGCCTGTGAGAGTTTTTTTAAAGATACTATCTTAAATGGATCAACTCAGGAACAGATTATTTTCCTGGCTATCCTAGCTCAGTTCTATTGCCTGTTATCTTTGCATGAGCAGCCCAGGACTCACGCATAGCTATCTCTACCTCAGGAGACTTCGATTTTGAAGTTTCTAGGAGGAAACAACATATAACTAAAAGTCTATTATGATATGAAACAATGCAAGTGCCCTGACACTCTTTGAAGCTACAATAAACCTTTATCAGAGAAGAGGCTGTACAATATTTGAAGCAAGAGGGCCAGATCTGTCATTGCAGGAGTCTCAGATGCCTATCACACAAATATTGGAAAGGGTCTATTTTTCTAACGGGAAAAAGAAGAAAATAAAAGTATTTGAAGAAAATTATTCTGTGGTGAAGAGCCACGTAAGGCTGTAAGCTGCAGTTGCAACTGTTTACTCAGTATAAATTAAGACGACTGTCCTTAATAGAAAGCACCACTGAAGTTCTCTATTCTGCTATTAGCTCCTATGGAAGCCATGTTCTTGAACTAAAATCTCTCTGTTCTGTGTAAAGTGAAGTGGAAAAGGTCAGTACTTCAGAACAGGACATGTATAATCAGTCCACATAGGAAGGAGGTGCCTAGTCTTTTTACACTCTGCATACAGCTATCTACTACAAGCCTAACATCTAACATTAGGAAATGTTTAGAAAACTCTTTAGGATTTCACCTTCAGCAACTCCAGATGTACAGTCTGGAGCCTCCTCTTGATAAGAAACATCTGTGCTCTTGCTTTTAAAGACCTGAACACTTGCACTCCTCCCAGAGCAAATGGAAACAAAGACAGAAGTGAATGGTTACTCAGATGATTACTCAGCAGATGTGAGGACATCTGTCAGCACATATCCTATCCACTAAGCTATGGTCACCATCTTTTACTCTCCTCAGATCATCATTCATTAGAGGCGTTTTGTTTTGTTTTTACTCACATGTGGACAAGATCTCTAATTTTTGTATTTGAACTCTTGCTTTGCTTACTGCCTTATCCCAAATCATCCATGAATCTCCCATTTCGTTATGTTCCACAATGCTCTCCATTTTTACAAAGTAATTTCCAAAACAAAGTTGAGTCTTTGTACCACTGTAGTTTTAACTTCTGCTATAATCCTAAACCAATCGAGATTATGACCACTGCTGCTCGTTTCCCTCCCTTAGCTTTCCAACTTCAGTGATGTTGCTTATATTGCTGAAACTTCAAAATTATTTCTCCCAGTCTATTCTTTGCTAGTTGGTAATGCTGGCCTGCTGCTCAATTTGACCTATTTACATCCTTAAACATACCATACCCTTTAACTCCATTTCACAGTTTACTTCCATTTCTTGCGTGTTTTTGCAGTCCATCATTACTATTTTGATGAACACCCATACATGCATTTCTTACATGATCACATATATCATGGTATCCTCTTTACTTTCAGGTCTTCTTGTTTGCTATGATTACTACTGAAACTACCTAATTTCTGAATAACGTCCACTCTCAACTTGTATTGACTCTTGACATTGATATCGTTCCAAAAAATGTCTTATTTCAAAGCACTGGGTTCATGGTAACACAACAGAAATTTGTTGAAACTATTGTTAAAAAAAAAAAAAAGAAAAGAAAAGAAAAGAAAGATCAAATTAAGCCCTAAGCCCTTAGAATGTAATAAAATACTTTCCTCTTCTAGAGGTATAAATTTGTGCAGTCCATCATGACACTTTATCTAAGCCACCATGTGAACATTAAATTTTGAATCAGGAAATCTACAGAAAAGTTGTGATTATCCATAAGTTTTAGAGAACTTTACTATATTTGCTAATAAAGTATTATCATGTAAAACCTAAATGGCATCAGAAATCCAAACAAAAATACACTTAGAACCTAAGAATATGACATTTAACATTAAGACCAATGAAAAATTCTGTTTCTGTAGATACTCTTTAATTAAAATCACTATTCAGCTAACATTTTCTACAATCAGAAGCTAAAAACTTCTGCCGCTTCTTGGTGTTTTTGAAACACAATTTAGTTCAACGCATACTCCACCAGCTATTTTGGCTGATAGCAAAAGAAGCAGTGAAGAAACTTCCTGAATTTTGGAAAACTGATACCCATCTGTAAGTGCAGATGTTGTAAAGGGGCACGTCCATTATGTTTTTATTGTAAAAGATCACCCATACTTTATAAATAATATAAAGACACACATTTTAGTTTTATATAGTATTTGAGTGTACATACAACAACCCACCAAATAAATATAAACGGACATACCTATACAGCTAACAAATAATAGACAGCATGGCTATTTTCCACCTTTTTCCCTTAACATTGTCTAATTCAATTTATAGTACCACCACCAACCGTCCTAGCAATCATTAGGGAAGCTGTATTTGAAGCCCATTTCATATTTAAATGCAAATCATGTTTCTAGTACTGTTTGTAATTAAAGTGTGCTCTGGATATAGTCAAAACGAGAGTTTGTTTTCAAACAGTTGGAAGTTTCAAGGGACAAACATATACAACATATTGTGAGCAAGTTAGTTTCCAGTACTTCACACATTGTAATACATAAGGAAGCAACCTGATCCAAAGCACAATGAATTCAAAGGAAAGGCTCTTGTTAATTCTATGGCGTTCTGTCCTATGCTTCCGATTTCAAATTTTTTCACCAAGATTCAGCCCATATCTAATGCTAAACATATTATATGCTTTGAAGGTGAAACTCATTCCAATTAAGGAGTCAAAGAAAGGTCCTATGCATTACTTTGGCTCACTTAAATCCTGAAAATAGGGCTTACGCTGAACTTAGTGAAAGCTAGAATGATGCAGATGACAAGTAATTTTACGTGTAGTTAGAAGTGATGTTCTTTAGATCAGACATTAAAATGAAATACATGCTTCTATTCAGTAGAAATTAAGTCTTCTGAGGCCCTTCAACAAAGGTTACAGATACCTCAGCAGATGCATCCCCTTATTACAGCCTCTGCTCTAAAGGTTTGGCTGACACGTCAAGAAACGAGCTCAATACTCTGAGCCATTTATGACTGGGCTGAACAGCGCACAGGGGAATATACTGGAGCAAACAGCCTCGCAAAGACAGGGAAATGGAGCAGGTATCATATTGTAATAAGTCTTTTCCACCTCAGACCACTCAATTTTCACTGGCATGTTAGCATCTCAGATACAGGGACTAACTAGGAGTTGTAGAAAAATTAAATTTCAGCAGGAATACAAGCTTGTTCAACAGAATCTGATGTTGAACAATCTAATCATTATACAGATTAATAATGGATGCTTTCTGTATTGTGCTACACAGAATTTTTGATTAAACAGTTCCTTGTTTGTTTCACTTTGTTCTAGAAAAAAGAACAAGTGCAAGTAAAGCTATTCTTAACCTACCAAGCTTACTACACACAACTCAGCTACTTTTCCTCTCCTCAGTGGTACATTCACACCTACAATGCATTTAGCTATAGAATAAAAGACTTGGTTTTCCTTAACTTGACAATAGAGTCATTTGGACAAAATTACATTTTCTTTGTTCTCTGTAAATGGGAAGAACAGATGTAATCTGTAATGATGCTAAGGTTGTAAAGGAAAAGAAAAAATTAAAAGGAAGTGGAAACCAAAGAAGAAAGGCTTCTGAAGAAACTGAAGATGACTAGCTATGATAAGCTGCCCTTTATTAAAAAAATTGCAAAAAAAGAAAGAAACTGCAGAAATTGTTGTCAACCGAGTACAAAATAAGAATGAAATGTATTAGGAAAAAGGATATAGCACTAGCATTTAAGCTTATGACAAAGCAATCAGATAAAGAAGAAACTGGTTTTACTCTGCAGTGGTCTGAAGATCATACAAAGGAAACTACAACACTAGACAGAAAATCTCAGAAGTGTGATGAGAAACCAGAAAACAAACAGGTGTTGCCTCTACCCTTCCCTTTCTCCAACCGGCACAAAAGATGCCCCTAAAACATACCAGAAAGATATTCAGCAAGTCTGTATCACATATATAATTACAAGGAAAAGTGCTTCCTGCAGCTTCCCAAATGAATGGAGAGGTTCATGTTCATTTACACACACTCAGTCATAAACATCGGGAACATATACGAAGTAACAACGAACAACTTTTTCCCTCTGCACCACTGTAGAGGCATTTGTCTTACCTCACAGGGTAGATATTGCTCACCTCATATTGGACGTCTTGCCTAGGAAGCTTTTCCCCTCCATTCTCTGGCTTCTCTTTACCATATTAATTAGTTCAATATTGCAAGGACAAAAAGCAACAAAACGGTACAAGAAGGAATCCTTGTATACATCACATTACAAAATACCAAGACTAACAAAATATCTTGTCATGATTTCTGCAGTGAGTCTCTATTCCCGCTCTGTCACATCAGCTTCCCTGCATCCATTATTCCTCCAGCATATTTCCTCCTTTGTGTGTTTTCTTTAATATCAGTATATTTACGTACAGCATGTATATAATACAAAACCTGCTTCTTAATAAACTGCTAAATGAAATACTATGGCTTTTCATGCTCATTCAACTAGTGTATTCGAAACTGAGCAATACGAGTATCTCTACTAAATAACATGAAAGTACAGCAGACAAAAGTATTATCAGCCTAAGAAGTAGTACAGTTACTGGGCCTAAGCTAGAACTGTTTGCTGTACTTCCATTATTCAACACATTATTCCTTCCTAATAAGAAAAAAACCACTTCATATTACACTTACAGTTGGTTCCTGAATACCTCCAGTACCACTAACAAGCAAATTAATTAGCAAAAAACACTCATATACATTTGTCTTCACTGAGCCTAACGTAAAGAAATATTCTAGGCTTAATCAGCAGTGGCTGTCCTGAGAGAGAGGACAATTTAACAGCACAAAATAGAAAAAAAAAATGTGGTATTTTTTGTGGAAAAATCAGGCTCAAGCAAAGACCATGCAAACAGAGTCCTTGAGGTATATTTCTAATTTTCCCATTAATACTAGAAAGGAGCTGTCCATTTTTGACCCTGCCTACCAAGTTCAAAATAGGACTAAGACCATGCAAAGTTTTTTTCAGACCTTTCTTCAAGCTGTAAAAGAGCATTATTGTATAGGGATTCTAGAATGATTAGCTTTATGCAACAAAAATACCCAACAGCAGCAAGCAATTATGCACGTGCATTTGTACTGTAGAAGTTAAAGGCTTATTATGCTTTCAGATATCTAAAACAGTGCCCCAGTACAGAGCTAGCCAATTCCTGTAAAAGTTTGCATTTCACATTTAATCTATTCCTATAATTTAATCATGATAGTCTTATGCATTATACTAAGGTTGAGTAAGTGTTTAATTATCTGAATGCAAGATTTTTATGCATGAGATAATTACAGTGCTACAGGCTATCCTCACAACATAGACAAGGATAGATGAACTAATTAATTTTTTTTACTGTTCATGCAACTCTTCTGTATTTCTGGGTACATATAAGATATTATACAGACTATCATATTTATATGATTTTAGATGGCAAGCCCTTGCTATCTACAAAGAGAGTACGTCTTGAATTTCACAACAGTTTGTGAATGTTATAGTAGTTCAATGGGAAATGAACTGAAAGTTTCTGCCGAAATGAAAATGTGAATCATAAAAAACTTTAAAAATTGAAAATTCAGCATAGTTACGTCTACAGATCCCAAGAGGATTTGCATGGTAACTTCTCAGTGAACCATGAATGCACCTTTTCTATTGCTTGACTTTGCGCTCCTGTCTCCTAGTGTTTTTCCACTATTCTTATGAAATACTACAACTGAAATGCTCACTGACAGTAAAGGCAAGACCTTCCAGGGACTTACATAATTTCTGTATCAAGGACTGGAATCTGCTTCAAAAGCAAAGACACTGCCTGAGTATTTACCACTACTTAACCCTTTTTTAAGTAGGTCTATTGAAATAATAAGTAATAAAAAAAGGGAATTTCTGTGAAAGACAGCATTTTTAATACCTGGTGAAAACAAACACAAAGATTTTACCTTAGCATTCTCGAACTTGGGGGGGGGGGGGGCAGGGGGAAGAGAGGGAGGGGTCTGGAATACAGGGGGAAAAGGGGAAGGCAAGCTCCAGGAAATTCTGTCTGGCTTTTCTCTCTGTTTCCTTCTTTTCTCTCTCTCTCCCTCCCCCTTTTTTTCTCCCTTTCTCCCTTCCCCCAAATACACTCTCTCTCCACCTAAGTTTTTTCTTCTCTGGAATCCACACGAAGACTGTAACTTTTACTCTGAATTGCTAGGGACAGAAGGACGAGACCAAGCTACTCAGGCAGAGACATTTCTGCATACACGGAGCCTCAGGCTCCCTACTCACTGGGCAAAGAGCTGAGCTGGGTAGCAATGATATTCCACTGTAGTTGTATCAAAAACACTGAACAGGCTGTTTCCTTTTCCTCTTCCCCTTGCTCAGCTAGAAAACCTGAGCTGGACTGTGAGAAGATGGCTGCAAAAGGGAGGAACAATTCTCCCTGGAGTCTGTGCTGATGTGAAGAGCATGCACTCAGGAGAAAAAAATCCTGGCAATACCCAGAGCTCTAAAGCTTTAGGGAGTCAAACACAGAATGATGGGATGTAGGGGGTCCCCTGCTAAACCTAGGGCATGGGTTAAGCTGCATAGGAGAAAACTGTGCTAGCTTTGCTAGGAAGCAAGGGAATAGGGACTACAGCTTGTTGCATGAATAGCTATCTGGACACCGGATGGCTGAGGCCCTGGGATAGGCCACAGAATATGCCAACAGGTGAGTCTCAGGCAGTTACAAATAAAAATGACTGAAAATCATTGGTCTTGAACAGCCTAGATCAGGTAAGGTAATAAGACAGTAAGTAAGTTCTTAATAAATATTTGCTGTGGAAGATGAGAAATTATTTTCCTTTGTGTTCAACTTGTAGGCAAGACAGAATATAGGCCCAGTCATCAGCTAGGAGAAGAAAAATGCAATTACATGATTTGACTCCTGTCATATAAAATTATTTGCTCAATATAAGTTACATCAATTAAACAAATATTTTCATGTATCAGTCTGAAAATGCTCATCTACTTGTTGATAAGTATGAAGTGAACATTATCTTAATACATTTTGATCTATTTCTGCCTTCTCCCCTCTAACTTAGGAGAATATCGGCAAGTAGAAGTTTGCCCTTATTTGATGACGCTATCATAATAAGCTCTCAGACACAGCATCAAGTCTGCTGCATGCACTGGCACAGTCAGTACCACCCTTCTACCTAAAACTTCATTTTAGAACATGTGCTAAGGCGGCAACACACTTGCATTGATTTCAATTAGAAGTCATCTCTTCTCAGTTTTAACTAATATTAATACAGAACAGAATTATAAACATGAAGTGAACCTTGTATGTATGGCCTACAGAGAAACTTAGCAAGTACAAGAGAACTTCAGTTTGAGTTATTTCTCTCAGTTTCTCTAACTGATCAATTGAAGAGGACATTTTTGTTTTAGTGTATCTGGATACCTTGAAAGTGATTTGCAGTGAGATATAAATACATAAATAGTATTCATCAGCAAGTCTTAGTTTTCAGAAGACTACCAAATCTTATAAAGGCTTTTTTTTTTTTTTTAATTTCAGAGATACACAATGCAGACACAGAAATCTTAAGCTTAACATGAATTGTATATTTTTTCAATCACGCCCAAAGGCATATGGGGCCCAAAACCTGAAACACTCCTTTATTAAGTCACTTATTTTATGATAGAGTATTTGTTGTATAAAAGACACACATATTTATCCTATAAACCATTTGATACTTGATTACAGATAGTCACCAAACTGGACACAAAAGTTTCCCTGTTTTTTAGAATTCCAAGGTTGTACAATTTTTCTCATTTTATTTCAGAAGAAAATTGAGGCTTAATTTTTTGTTAAAAAATAAAGAGCTAGGATTTGTGTAACCCACACTGAATTCCCTGGTCTAAGGTAGGCACAGCAGGGATCCGAACCCATAATTTCTATCTCCAAGTGAGTATACTGTCTATACTCTCTCTTTCTGACAAGAGCTTCCTTTAATAAGCAGAATAAATAAGTAAAATGTTTATATCACACTATGCAGAACCTGTTTTGGTAGTATAGGAATCATACAGGGGATTTACTTCCAACCATTTGGTTAGCTTATGCTACTACTTGCTAGTACTGTACACCACTATCACCTTCATGAGGGTCAAGGGCTACCACAGTCCTTTACCTCTGGCAGTCTGCCAGCAAGCAGAAGTTTTAATTTATAGGTAGTGATTGCCTTAATATTTCAGTTCCCTTACAGCCACTGTTATCACCTCTGCTAACTCTGGATCTGGCACCGGTCGTAAAAAAGCTGCACTATCGTGGTTCTAGCATTACGTGGTCATGGAGCATTTATCTTTAGCACATTCACCACACTCTCACACACGGGCTTTAGGACACAGTTTCAGGGAGCAACAAGTGTCACATGACATTTCTGGGCCCACCTTTTTTTCCTCTCTCTCTACTTAAGACACTTTTTTTGCCTACTTCTGTTCACCAGAAGGAGTAGTATTGTTCCAGATATTTCCATTCCACGCCATCACATTTGTTAAGAAATTTCACAAAGCTTCCATTTTTACAGCATTTCAGAATGACAGTTCTGCTTACCTGACTAGAACTATGGAGCAAAAAGCTGCAATACTGATTGTCTAATACAGGATATATGTATGAGCATGACTGTATCTGTACATGCACAACAGGGACTAAAGAAAATAGGTTAAAAAAAAAAAAAGAGCTTTATGGCTGACAATAACTGAGACAAAGATTCAGCAGTTAAGTCCAAAAACCATTTGAACATCAATAGTAATGGTGGAGCATTAGAAGACATTAAACTATTTTACACTTCTGAGCTGTTTTACCTTTTCTATGTTATTCATTAGCACAGACTGCCTTTCTAGGCACACAAATAATCAGTATACCAAAGATGCAGTCATTATTACCCTTTGCTTTGTTCCTTCAAACATTTATGCAGAAGCAAATCTTAAAACCAGGCATGAGATACCAACATTTTCCATGCTCGTACCTAGTGATACCTATGATAATGCGTCACGAACTACCTGATTGATGCATAACTTTGAAAAGAAATACTCAGTGTGAAACTTCTTAAATAAATAAATAAAAATAACGTAGTACTTCGGTGGGAGGGTCATTCCCATTTGTGCTACAGAAAAAACGAGCATACACTAAAGGGGCAAGCAAGCTTGATACATTGTAGTGGCCTGCATTTGTTGTTCAAATATTAAATAATAAAATGTTAGACAGCTTTCCATTTCATATCAGTAATAAGTTTCATTAGCTGTCATCAATAAAAAAAAAACAACACATAGAACTCAAATAACATCCTGAAACTGCACTATTTGACTTGAATGCTCTTGTGAAGCAATGGGGCTTCTGTTTTTTTAATCAAATTTCATTTCCCAGCAATAATTTTAATAGCTACTTTAAACCAATTCCACTCCCTTAAGGGATGTTGGGCTCTGATAAAAACAGAGCCATGAATTTGTTTTCCTATACAACAGAAACATGCTTTAGTAATAGCAATTTCTTTTATTAGCACCCCGCTGTTCAGTTTATTAAGGAGAAAAAAAAAAAAGAGTTCTGCCAACAGATAAGATAAACAATTACCCTTTGACACATCGTGATGAAGAGTAAAATAAACCCCCTCCTTTTGGTCAATGGAGGAGTGGTAAGCATTGCTAGCTAAACGGTAACTAGCCCATTCCGCAAATACTCAATAAACTATTTTTTCCTACAAAGAGGGCTGAGCAGGTACCGCTCCAGCGAGGTCCTAAGACAGAAAAGGACTGAGCACACAGCAGGGGCTGGGAGTGGGTTGCATGAAAGCACAACCAGCTGTGTTTTCTAGGGGAACTTAAGCATCACCAGCATCCACAAGCATTATATATTATCACGAACAGAAGAAAATCAGTTATCACACACATTATACAGAGACACGACTGAAAATTAAGCAACCTAGACAGCAGGGGCAGCAATAACCAGTGTAAAATGATAGCTCTCCATAGATGTATTCACTCTAAATGTTTGCGTGTGTACATATATATAAAAAAGGCAGTGTGTGTCTGTGTGGGGGGGGTTATCCCTCTTAGTTTAACTGTGTGTGTGTGGGGGGGGGGGGTTATCCCTCTTAGTTTAACTGTGTGTGGGGGGGGGGGTTTATCCCTCTTAGTTTAACTGTGTGTGTGGGGGAGGGGTTATCCCTCTTAGTTTAACTGTGTCACTGGAGGGAAAAAAGGGAGAGACGCACTAACCTGACAGGAGAGCTCCGACCTGGCCTCCGAGTCCACGGTTTCACGGGGAGGGCTGGGAGCAGCACCTCACATGTTGTCGTTGACATCGTCGTTGTCGGTACTACCAGCACCAACACCGCTCCCACCGCCCGCCCCGCCAGCATGACATGGCGCCCGAGGCAGGGCGTGGGGGCGGAGCCAGCGCCTGGCAGGACTGCGGGGAGCTGCCGCCTGCGGCGGGCGGCGGCGCAGAGAAGTTTCCAGAAGGGGGCGGGGCGTTGTAGCCCGCCGCCGCCGCCGCCGCCGCCCCCCCCACCCCGAGCCGAGGTGAGGAGCTGTGGTGAGAACCGTGAGGGCGCCTAGGGCCCTTCGGCGTCTGTTGTCTGCTTGCTGTGCTCTATTTGGCGAGTTAATTATCATAGGTCATATTGTTCCTTTATTTTTTTCCCCGCGCTTGAGGCTTTTCTGGGGCGCTTGTGATGAAGAGAAGGTCGAGGCAGATTCCGCCCCTGCCCGGGGCCATGTTCCCCGTGTGGTGCCCTGCGCTGCCCTCTGACATGGCTGCGCCTGCCGTGAGGTAGGTGAGGTGCCCTCCGAACGTCTCCGTTTAATGCAGTTCCCGAAGTGAACTTCCCTAAATGCTTACACGTCTGGCTTTAGAAGGATGTTTCTGATGTGCCTCCGAGCCCAACAGTGGGTGGGCTAATAAGAAAAGCTATTTTCACACCCCATGCTTCGCTCGTGGCGGAGCCGCGCAGCCAAGTGCGGCGGCAGAAGAGGGCCGTCGGTAAGCCAGGCTGTCCAGGTCCAGCGGTTTTATGTCATCCCGGTACGATTTTAGCAGCATAACTTGTTTTAGTTCACCCTCAGTGTAAAATCCAATGCTTTAATCTCAAAGATGTCTAAGCCAAGTCGTGCTTCATAACTGGAGCAAGCTAATAGTAACTGACTAGTTATGATCATTCAGTTTTGATGGTCAGTCACTTATTAAGCCTGCATGACTTGATTGTTTGTCTTGGATTGTCTCCAATTTTGAAGAAAGTGCACAGAGACCCCAAAACATTCAACCTAGCAAGGCTGTGCACAGAGGCAGCTTGATTAAAAAAAAATGCTGTGACTGCATTTGAGTTTTGACTATAGATAAATTTTGAGGCACAATGAGGAAACGTGACAGCAGGTTTGGAATGAAGTTAAACAAGGATTCATTTATATAATGTGTAATTGTTTATTCTGAGTTTTTTTTTAATATAAAGCAAGTTATAAAATAGGAAGTGTGTTTAAAAAAATCTGAAAAAATGGACAAAATTGGAATGTGACTATTCAAATCTGGTATCCTATCTCTAACACTGAATGCTGGTTTATGTAGTGTTTACTTTAGAAGTAACTTAAAGAATATGTAGTCTGTTATCAATCCTTGTACATTTAATGATTGAGTTATACTTCGAAGTCTGAATGATCCTATAAACTTTCTTAGAAATGGCTTACAAATTTTCCTACCTAAAGAAACTGTAATTGTTCTCATATCTATCTGAATCTATAACAGTCTGTGTAAGCCTAAAGGATCCAGTGATGCTTTGTTGCAGAATCTCATGGTATCTCATCTTTAATAAAAGGCAAGGAATGGGGTGACACGGTGCCTTCTTTTTAATATTCTTTTGTTTGTCCCCTTATTACCTTACAGTTTGGCAAACCCATCCATTTTGTTTCAATCTGGCTGCTTTTCATGTACTTATGTCTGTGCTTATATTTGGTTACTTCCTAAATTTTTCCCTGTTTATATTTTATCCACCGTATTCTACATTTGTGATTTTTCCAGATTCAGCCACACTCAACTTCATTCTTCACAGAAATACTTCATTTTATGATTATCGCATTCCTCAGCACCTGTTAAATTTCCCAGATTAATAAAAATAGTATCTCAGTAAATTTGATAAATGTTCGTTCCCAATAATCAGTTTCCATGTCAGCTAAGGTGGAACTCATATTATTTTGTAGATTCTTTTCACTTGAGAAGTCTCTTTATATCTAAATAAATTTAAGCTGTTCTTTATACTGTCTTTTCACCTCTGCAGTGAGTTCTTGGTCAGGGTTCAAGAGAAGAAACAAGCTGACACAACCACAATTAAGTTAGAGGATTTTAAAAGACTGGAAACTATTCCATCTAGTTAATGCTGAACACAAAGCTAGAAACCTCTCATAAATAGTTTTAGATTTCAGTGTGTCCTTTAGAATTGTAAATGACCTTTCAGAGGCAGAAGTGAAGTTAGTTTTAAACTCTAAGGAATGGTTTAGATACAGCAATCATGCTTTCTAGTTTTTCCTTTGATAACATTGCCTCAGTGTTCATAGTATTCCTTAAAATCAGAATGCCCGAGAATGCATCCATAAAAGGCAGGGTGTCTAAACAACTGGATAAATCTAAAAGCATGTTTAAAATTCAGGTTTGAGTTGAAAATACCTTCTCAGAGTCACTGTGGCCCTAAACTGACAGATCATTGTATCTAATAGCAGATACAAGTAACTATTTAGTAACTGTAAAACTTTCATGATACCTAGAGTATCATTTTTCCTTATTTATATCACGAACATGGGAAACACAGCTGGAAATATCATTGTACGACTATGAGAAGCTTTTACCTAGTCGTTTAAACAATTTAATCTTACTGTGTGCTGATGTAACTGTGAAATGTGTTCTTTTTGCATTCTTAATTAGTGTAGAACAGATGGTGAGACTTCTAGTTTAAAGCAACAAGCCTATTTAAAAAAACTGGTGATTCTTCACTGTTAAAGAAGTTTACTGTGGTGTATGTGTGGGAAGAAAATGAGACTTCTTGTTTGCATGCTGCTAACATGACATTCTAAATAACTTCAGTGTATTTTCAGTTACTTAGTTAACTAAAAGCTTCTTACTGGTTTTGAATAAGTCTCAGAGAAGTTGTTACCTGGTCAAGAGTATGATTTTCATCTAATTACAAGGGGAGGATCTCATGACATTTGTAATACAGAATACCATGAGCATCTTGTGAGTACAAGTTGAACAAACTTAAATTTCAGATATGTTACATAGATTGTAGCTACAACGAGACACTTCTTGTTTTTACATTGCAAGTAAGAGGAAGGGAATTTATATCATGCATCATCTGAATATTAGCTATTCAGCTTCCAATTTTGAATCCTAAACATTGTTTCTGGTTCCAAATGTCCTTTAGAACAGCCCTACAGTGAAAACTGGCTTTAATGTTCTGCTTTTCATTCATGAAAAAAAAAATACATTTGAGGGAATGTGGGGCAAAAATCAGAACGGAAGAAAACAAAAAATGTAGTAGCTCAAAGTGAACATATTATAAAGTATTTCTACCTCTGTCTATCAGTTTACCTAAAACTTTACCAATTCATAATGTTTCTTTGAAATCCTGTCCATAAGTTCCATGTTGGGAGTGCCTAGCTGGAGTCAGAAAAGGCTTTCTGGGAAGGTCTTAGCGAGACATATTTGTGTGAAGACTTAACCTGTTAACTGGTGTATCACTGTATTATTGTCCGTGTAGCCTAGCAGTAATTCTGCAACTGAAGTCTACTAAATATGTTTACTAGATACAAAACATAAAAGGCTCAATTCAGATTTCTGACTCATGATTTCTGCTCTGTGAAGGCTTTCCTTTTAATCTTTTCCCATGTTTCTTCTTGGCCGTGACCCACCGCTATCCCCTTTTCTGCTCAGTACCCCCATTTTTTATTTTTTCTTTTCTTTGCAGTGCATGTTTTGGTTTCCTATAGATCATTGAAACGCAATGAAACCCAGCAAAATGTAAATTAGAGCACTATTAGAACTTGCCTTTTCTGCTGTCACTCAAGTTTTGTCAGTTGTGCCCAAACTCTGCTCTTGTATCGTTACTTCACAAATGAAACAAGAGCCTAGAAATTAGCTCTGTGGAAATGGCATTACAGAATTCTTTGTTTATGGTTTCTGGAACAGCATTTGGCACTGTAGACTTCGAACTTCTATGTATTTCTGGCATATGTGATACCTCTTTTTTGCTAGAACTGTCTCGGTGACTTTCAGATTTAAGGAAGTGCTACCAACGTTTTCAAAATCTCCTCATGTAAATGATTGCCATCATGGCCCATGCAAAATTTTGTGTGTCAGGTATTCATGTCTTTGCAAAAAGAAAACCAGTAAGCTTCCCCTTGTTTTGTGCAAAGACAGAGAGCCAAAGAAGAGAGTCCTTCTCGGTATATAGTTTTCAGTCTCACATTATTTCTCATAGGTTCATATGTAAAATCAGCTCTCAATTCACCCTTCAGCTTGCTTAGCTATTTCTGTCCATCTGCAACCAAACAGTTGTCTCTTTGCTGTAGCTAAATCAGCTTCTGCTCTAAATACAGACTAAGCAGGACTCTGTCTCTTGATTCCATGCTTGAAAGGTTCATAGAAGGTCAGATAGGGGGTGATGGATGCAATAGTACTTGAAAAAGAAAGCAATGAGAAATGATTTGGACATGATACAAGAAGGAAAAACAATGAATAGAGGCATAAAGCTGACCATTAAAGCTGTGTCAGAAGCCTTTCATTCTTAGTTTAATGCTAATGATCCTCTTCTATAGATATTCAGCTGCATTACAACTGTTTAGGGCAAAATCCAACATACATAACTTTATTGTAATTTTAAGTAAAAATATGTTGGATGACTTCTTTGAAATTGATAAACTAGGCTGATCTTTTTTTTTCCATTTTCTTCATGAGATAACTGATACTTAAGTCCCTATGTTTGTTATGGTATTTTCTTAATATATTTTGGCTTTTTATTCATGCAGGGTCTTTGGCTTTATAAGAAGTCTCCCTGAGCCAATCATCATCATTGTATTTGAGAAGTTTCATGGCTTCAGGATATTGGATAGGCTCATCACTTCCCCGGTAGCACTGACTAGGTTATTTTGCACACCCCACAGGAACTGTTGGGGTTTTTTTTCCCACAAAGCGAATCTTATCTAAAAATGAGATTTTCTTCTGTTCACATAAGAGCAAAATTTTATTTACCTTTTTGAATATGGATTTTACTCTGTTTCTTTACAGTCAGACTAACTTCTTTAAATGACTTACTTGACAGAAACTGACTTGATACCAACAACTACACACTTGCAATAGATTTTTAAAAAACTGCCATTGCCTCATAGTTCATAAACATTAAATTGGACTTTACGGTTAGGCTTCCACCAACTCCTCTGAAGGGAACAATTGTCCTTTAACAGAATGCCTCATTTAAATAAGTGATCTGCTTCTGTAGTGTATATTTGGTCTCTCTGATTTTCTTTGGTTCAGAGAATTGAGAAATATTTAGGAACTGTGTTACTGTTGCTTTTTTTTTTTTTTTTATTAAAGCATCCAGTGGGAGAGTGTGAATTTTATGCAGGACTGCTTTCACAGGAGATTACTGCCATAGACAGATGGATTTTTCATTACCTGCCGTAATGGACTACAAATTTACAAGAGCAGTAGTAACAATACATTCTATCTTGAAATTTAGGGGCCAATCCACCTGTGAGAAAATTGTTTTTCAGCCAGATGTTCTCCCAGACGGAGGGCAAGAGAAGGCAACATTTAGATAAAGAATTTGTGTAATGTGGAAAATGTAATGGTATTGAACTGTTTATAATTCACTGACATGAGCTCAAAACATCTATTTCAATTTATTATTTTGGTTGCCTGGTTTATTTAGTTCATTGCTGTGACATGGGTCCAAGCTTTCGTCTCATGAGGGACAAAATCCTAGTAGAGGGATCATCTGTAAGACCTCCTCTTTCTCAGTCATGCAGACTAGACTTGTATACTCAACTTAGTATGTACCTCTTTGTAAATTGTGTACCTGGATCAGAAAATTAGGTGTGGAGAAGACAGGATAGGATTCAGTGTGTTCTGGCTTTGTATCAATGCCGTGTAATAAATCAATGGGAACTGGAATGAGAAATCAGCCTGCATGACTAGCCAAGATGTTGGAAGCCAGCAAAAAATGCTTTGAGAATGATTTTGGCATCATGAGACCAGTACATATCTCATGAACAAAGCCTGAAAGTACAAGAAAGTCGATGGTTACATTTTATGTTAACATTTAAAACGCAGACCTCTTAAAAGTGGAAAGAAAAGAACTTTAGATTAAACTTGTGGGAATAATTGACTCACAGTTGTAAGCGTTAGGAAAAAAAAAAAAAGAAAGAAAAAACAGCAAACCACCTAATTCACGTTGGGATTTACATGATAGTTAATTATAGAACATGATTTTTCACTGAATAGATTTGCATTTGTTTCTTCAGTGTAGAACACTGTGCAGCTTCATATGTTTAGTCTGTCCAGGCTAACAACTGTACTAGGACTCAAGAGACTTCTGTTCTATTCCTGGCTTTTTTACTGTCCGAGTGGTTATTCTGGTAGATAATACATAGAAAAGAAATGTTGGGATGGAAAAACCATTGTGTCTTCACCTTTCCTCATAAATATAATAAAAAGAGCAGAGTACAGAAATGGAAAGTGTAAGAGGTGTCAAAAGGAAGAGAGAAAACAGAACTCAGACGTTTTGAGAAATACCACATCATTTTTAGATGTGAAAATCTGTTATCCATGAAGGGCTGTTAAAACTAGACCAGCCACTCATGAGTAAAAATCTTTCATTGCAGCTAGAGCAATCAGGCCACCATTCACATGGAGAATTTCTGAAGGACTTCATTGTTCGGTTATGTGCATACAGAACTGCTTGACTGATTAATTAGGTAGAAAGTGACAGTTCACACAAATATTTGGCCATCCTCTAGAAGTGAAAACTGGGGATTAAATTACAGCAAGCATAATTCTTCATTCATTGCAGAAAGTTGTATGATATAGAAGGATTATAAAATACCTCTGATTGTGAAGTTTGATTCTGCATTAGTCTCTTGATCACTCATTAACACTTTTATAAAGTCATATCAGTATATTTCTTATATTGTCATACTATTTCAGTGCCTATCTTCCTTTTCTATATTCCTGTACTGGAAGAAAGGATTTCTATGTGGATGATGGTCCTCCTTGTTACCCCGTTGAGAGCCTGGAAGCATCAGTTCCAGGCATATCCTTATAAAATGTCATTTCTTTTCTCGGCTTGCTGTATATCTGCCTTGAACCCTGCCTTAATCAATGCTTCTTAACAAAGCTAGAAATAATTGGGTCTTCGGGCTGCCTCCGAACATCTCCCTGAACTGCATTTCTACGATGTTTTATTCCATCAGAACTGAATGAAGTAAATTTGTGATGACATATCAGGTTATTTAGATAAATGTAAAATTCAGAAAAGAAAATTAATGAAAATGCAAGCAAGTTGTACTTTAGATTATATAATACTTGTTATGTATAACAACTTCAAAATTACTATGTACTTTCTGTACTCTGTAATTCATTAAACTTTTGTCAAGTTCAATATTCCAATGAATAGAATTTTAAGAAATAATTAACTTCTTTTTGTCCCCAATATGTATGCGACAAAAAGATAGACTTATTCCTTGTATAAAATATTTTTAAAAATAGAGGGGTCTAATATGGATGAGGCCTTCAGATATTTAGACATCTCAAGTTTCCGTTCAGTTTTGGGGGGCTTGTTGAAGGACTTTTGCTCACTGGGAAGCATTATGGACTTGATACTCTTCTGTTCCTTCCCTCCATTTGTAATGTAAATTCATCAGTTGCAATGTGATCTGCTTACTTTAATATGAAAAACTATAGGTAATTGCCTTGGCATTAAATCGGAGATGATTTTTCAGATAATGGTGTGGTTTACACAAGTTTTGCCATTCTAAGCAGAGCAATGGCAGCCAGAAAAGTCTCCTTATGCTTCAGGGATGACTAATCTCCTAGCTCTCTTTTGGTTACATAGTCTCCAGCTCCATTTACTCCATCCGTGATGAATATGTGTCTCTAAAGATCTGTTTCTTCATTGCATTCCTGTATCGTGGCTTGTGAAGAATCATCAATTTAGGATTAAGCAAGGAAGGAGTAGTACTAATAACATGTGTTTGTACACTGGTCAGTCAGAGTCAAGATGCTTAACAGAGATCTGCTTGCTTCAGATGGAAAAAAAAAGTTGTCATCATTATGCGATGTGATCCTTCGGACAGCATAACGATCAGTTCCGACTTGCTTATGCCAGAATCCATAAAGATGCATGTTCCTCACCTAGGCATACATTATATTAGAAATTAAAAACTCTGTTTAAAATAACTGATATCAATGAACTAAAATTAAAAACAACATGCAAGCAATCAGAGATTTTTCTGTGCTATTTTGTCAATGTGTTCATAACTCTGTGTACCTGTAGATCTGTCTTGGAGATTGTGTCATCAGTCCTTTTGGAAGTATACCTTAGACATGAGTCTACTTACTGAGTGTGTCACTATTTACTGATACTCATCACTTGGATGTCTTGAATAAAATGATATTTAAACATTCTCCAGTTCTTATTGTGTTTAAAGAGAGCTTATGTTTTGATTAGATTTTTCATTGTTGCTGTCTGCTACTGAAGCTACTTGATTTATTTTCTGTACAGTAGCAATGATTAACACAGGCTCAGATCTGAAGGGTCAAAAAGAGAGACACTTTCAGTGTGTCTGAGTTCTAACTGATCACAATTGCTTATGAATATCTCTGTCACCTGCTGCAAATAGCTCTTGGCAGAGCTCTTCCAAGGTGTAGTTATCTACATCTGGCCTTCAGCTCGGACTCCTTTTTTCCTTTTCTTCTTTTAGTATGTATCAGCCATCTTATGGCCATCTCCCCATATGTATTCTCTAGTACTTTCTGCTATAAATGCAATTCTCATTATTTCTTTCCTTACCATGACATTCAGTCAGCCCACAATTTTTAGGTATCACTTAGTTAATTAGAGCTTTGAGGATTTCTTTGTCCGTTGCTGGACCAGACCGAGCCATCCTGGTCATGGTTTATTTGAAAAGGTCAGCTAACTGAAATTGAGTTTGCCTGGGTGAGTCTGCCATCTTAGAGAAGAAAAGTGTGGCATTAACAAATTCTAACACTTTGTTGCAGAGTATTTGTTATGAAATCGCATCTGAGGTCTTCTATATTTCAGCAAATTATTACTGAGAATACATGTTGCTTTTGAATTCGGGGATGATGTTGAATTTAATATTCGTTCAAAAGTACTCAATGCAATTTACATTGACAACGAAAAATAATGAATAATATATTTATATCATCCATTAATAACCATCCATCCATTTAAAAGTTTCATCCTAATGCATTCTGGAAATCTGCAAATTAATTATGCAAAACCCTGAATGAATATCAAATTGAAATGCTTAAGAATTTAAATGATGCAATTAAAAGCTATTGCATGTAACTCAAAGTTATTTTCTTCTAATGCTTAATCATCAATCTTAATTTCAGTATCACCATTTAGGAACGAATCAGTTCTTATATCTTGTCAAAATATTGGAAGTTTGAGCAATGGCTGAATTCCTATTACTTCGATTATGTTATATTATTTCCAGGCAGAAGTTTAAAATCTTTATTGAAACAGAAGTGGCCTTTTTAAGGACAGATTACAATGTTCATCAATATTAGGAGAGCAAGGTCAATGGTATCAAGCCTATTTCTATTTAAAAAAAAAAAAAAAAGAGCAAGAGATCTGTTGTAAAACTGTACTTGTAGGTACATTAAAAATTCTAGGAGTCAATTTCTGTGGCACTAGCAAATCAACACATGACTAGTGATGGTTAAGGTTTGCTGACCAAGTTGCCTGAGGGTTCTATGTGAGTGTATATATGTGTGTATACATATATACATATTTGTATTTAATTGTTGTTTTTAGTAGTCTAACAATAGCTTGCTTGCTACTTTCTGTACCATAATGTACTTTGGGACAGAGATTTACTCTTCTGTTAATAGCTCTGGAGCACTCTGGTTTCATAAAAACAGTTTCTGTTGAATTTCTCTACTTCTAATATGACCTTGGATATCAAAGGCTGGGCAAAGGATCTTTCCTGTTGCATTGCTCCCTGCCCATGCTTGCTTGTGGGTAAAGTATAGCTCCTCTGCTGGGAACTGCCTAAAGTGCTCCTCCGAAAGAGTCAGAAATTTTGTGTTGACTGGTTGGCACCTGTCCTCTTCTTAGGACTGTTTTCTGTCTCTGCCTTGCATTCATGTTCAGGCAATATACAGGAAAAGTTGAAGAACAGTTTTTGAAAAAATAATTCACATTGGATATGAATAAGTAAATAGTGGTTCATACATGATGCAGAAAATCAAAGCTTTTGAGCGTATCCACACTTACTCAAGTATGAAGTGAAATGGTTGGGAAGGTCGGTTGCTTTGAAAATGCAAAAAAATGCAAAAAAAGAAATGATAGGAAGACTAATTATGACACCATCGTCTTATAAGATACTCAGCCTCAAGCAGGAACACTCTTTAAGAGCCAGGAAATCTTCTATTTGCTTTAATAATACTAACACTTTTCACTAGGTCAAGCATATTGATGAAGGACAAATTACTATGTTTAGTCAGTTCTTACTTAAATAGCGTAAAAAAATTTGAAATCCACAAGACTTATACAGAATTGCCATTAATCAAAATGTTAATTTTCTGTGTTTCTATAGCACACAAAATAATATTCTTTTGCTGAAGGATTATGGATACATATTCTTCAGGGCATGACAGTTACTGTTTTCTAAAATGCGCATAATTCTAATATAGCAAAATTTATCTCTAACTAGAAGTTTTCTGCCATAATCTCTTTGTTCTTTAAACATACGCAGGTTGAATGCTTTAGGGTCAAGGCAGGCATCGCTCTTCTCTTCTATGTATCTTCTCCCCTTCAGGATTATACTGTACAAGCATCTACCTGGAAATCCAGAATATGGCTGAGGATTTTCTCTGTTGAAAAGATTCTCGTAGTAGTTGTTCTGCTGTTCTTCAGCACACTGACTCACTTTTTGTTTTTTACAGAAGTGAGATAGTCTTACAATCTTTCACCCAACTTTCTAGCATGGACTGGAAGGTAGCTTGTGATGGCAGAGACCCGTTACCTTGATAAGTCACCCTTATTTGTTGAACAGGATTGAAGTTGTAATTAAGTTTTCTGAAATCAAGGTGTCTGGACAAAACAATAAAACATAAAATAAAAATTCAGGCGAAGGCATATACTGAGATAGGCAAGGTTGAAATATTTTTGTAGAAACATCTGAAAATACTTTGATTTCAACATTCCACTTAAAACTCTGGGGAGAATGTGTTGTTGGTGGTGATATTATTGAAACATTTATTTTTGAAGAACAACCAGAATGTATTTTTAAAAAAAACTTGAGAGAAAGAATATCAATCTTAAAAAAAATACTTTTTTCTGTATTCTTTTAGTTATCTTTTTCATGCAGCAATAAAGTATGTATTTTACAGTAGTAAGATTTCGTACTTGTAAGTTTTGAAGCCAAATTTAAGCTAATGAAAAATGTAAAGACAGTCATTTGGAAGTTAAGTTTTTTTAAATAATGTGGTTTTCGTCACATCATACATATTTTGTGATTGCATTATCAGGTCATATGTTGTAATGAAAAAAATACATTAAATTACCTGCCAGAATAAACAGCTGTAGTGTGATTATAAGCCCTTTGTCTTGAAAAGGAATTTCCTGCATTATTTAGCTTAATTTCTTTTCGTATGTTTTACATAATAAACAAGCCAAAGCTCTTACTGGTAACACTCCTTCCATTAACTTTTGAGTGCTTGAGTGTTACACACAATTTTGTGTTAATGGAAGTGGTTTTTATACATATACATGTGTCTGTATCCACACATTATGTTATATTTGTAAGACAAAATTTAGCATTTAATTAAGATTCTTACCATAATATTATAGGTCGACGTTATTGAAGTTTGTGTATTATGTCATATTTGCATCCATTTATTTATTTGACTTCAGTGAAAAGAATTTGGCTTTACTAAAATTCTCCTTTTATTCTGAAAGCAGAGTAGTAAGTTCAGCAGCATTTAAAGTCTTAAGAGTTATGTTCTTGGTGATTAAAAAGGCAATATTTTCTCTTTCTCATCCTTTTTAGTGAACAGCATACTGAAGCACTGAAACATAAGAGAAAAGGAAGCCTTCCTCTAATATATGGATATTGAGTGAACGTTATAAAACGGCATTGGACTCCACTGGAAAGGTAATCAATGTCCCAAGTTCAATCATAGAAGTAAGAGGAAAAAGTTCTGCAATCTCATCACAAATACAGGAATAAATATTTAGCTTCCTTCCCCTTATTCCGTGACACTGAGACTTTTTGAGCACAAGGCGTTAGCCTTTGCATTAGTTTATTGATCTTTTAATGTAAGGTCTAACTTGCTTCAGGGGCACTATAAATACAATATTGCAAAAACCCTGCAATATCAATATTCATTTATTTTTATTGATTAGTTGCCACTTCTAAACCCTGGGTGCTGAATTAATGTATGCTAAATAACTGCTTCGATTAATGAAGTTAAGATTGGCTCTAACAATCTACACATACTACAGAAATGTTTTCTATTACAAAAATAATTATTTCTTTTCTTATAATATGCAATAATGTACTTAATTTGAGTTATACTTGGAACTTTACTAGAAGGCATAGAATAACAGAACAAAAACTGTTTATAAACTTTCACTATTTATAATAGCATACAAATACACCCTTACTCCAAGTCTATTACTAAGCATTGGAATTAGTCAGTAGATGAATTTGACCAATTGAACACATTCTAGAAGGTGAAATTTTAGGCAAGTTTGAGACGTTGCTTTTCTGGATGACTCTTTTGGCACACAAAAAGTACATCCATTTCCATGTTTTGCCCGTTACTCACAGACATGGATATGCAGTTAGATAGGCTGTAACACAAGGCAGGTGAATGCATTCATAAGTATTTGTTCTGAAACATGGTCAAGGTAGAATGGGTGTTCTTCCTTCTTTCTCTTTACCCCTTTATGCTTGTCCTTGTTTCTTCTCACACCACCTGTTTCTCAGTTAAAATTTCATCTCTGTGTAGTTCACTCAGCATCCAGTAAACCATTTAAAGTCAGTGAAGGGAAGCCAAAATATTCAGAATAAATTATCTGCACTCATATAACATTAATGCACTGTTACCACTTATAGGTGAATGTTTAGTTCAAGAGTTTTCAACAAAGTCCTAGAGCTGGGGATGCAGTTGAACGTGGATCAACTTTTTGGATGTTTTCTCATTTAGTAATACAATGAGACAACTCCAAATCCAAATGTAACCTCCTTCCCACTTTAAATGAGCAATCTCAAAACTGCATTTTTTGAAGTAGGTCCCGTTCCATAAAGTATTTTTTCCTTCCTTCCTTTCCAACTGTTTTGGCGAATGCAAAGTGGGCATTTCTGAGTTCTTCTCCAAACCCTTCTGCCCAAGGTCTCCTAGTCCAAAATAAATAAAACTCAAAAGTCATAGTGCCAGTTCAGAAGGAGGCAAGAGAAGGACAGAGGAAGATTCCCCAAGATATAAAGTCCTAGTGGAAAGAGAACATCAGAAGATCTGCAGAGGTGGCCTAGGACCCAAACACTGATACTGTATGAGTCACTAGGGATGTATCTGAGAGGTAACTTAACACAAGTGAAAACAGAGGCTTTTAAAACATGCAATAACTGACAGAACTGTATGACTAAATACAAATATTAACTGTAGCACAGCCATGTTGTTAGAGCTCTGTTAAAAATACAGTACATGGTGGCACACTTACAGCCT